>NC_134138.1:279232130-282171297 GCF_033958435.1 Carettochelys insculpta | reverse complement strand
TATGGGCAAGATGAGATGTGAAACTATCACATGTAAAAAAAAATCCAACGCGTCTGTGAAAGGCGGACATATAAATAGTGGTAGTTTTTTAAAGTGCTTTTACACAAATGCTAGGGGTCTGTCCAATAAGATGGGTGAACTGGAGTACCTCATATCGAAGGAGGAAGTTGACATCATAGGCATCATTGAAACATGGTGGAATGAGGACAATCAGTGGGACACTATCATACCGGGATATAAATTATATCGGAAAGACAGAACAGGTCGTGCGGGTGGCGGAGTGGTACTAAATGTGAAGGATAATATAGAATCAAATGAAGCAAAAATCCTAAAGGAATCAGAATGTTCCATAGAATCA
This sequence comes from Carettochelys insculpta, assembly GCF_033958435.1. NCBI lineage: Eukaryota > Metazoa > Chordata > Testudines > Carettochelyidae > Carettochelys > Carettochelys insculpta. The sequence continues at coordinate 282,170,939 of NC_134138.1, read as the reverse complement.
TTATGGATAACAATTCATTCCTCTAATATGAATATGGCATTAGGAATATATTACCGACCATCTAACCAGGACAGTGATAGTGATGCTGAAATGTTAAGGGAGATTAGAGAGTCTATCACAATAAAAAACACAGTAATATTAGGAGATTTCAATTATTCCCATATTGATTGGGTACATGTCACCTCAGGACAGGATTCAGAGATTAAATTTCTTGATGCCTTAAATGACTGCTTCTTGGAGCAGCTAGTACAGAAACCCACAAGGGGCGAGTCAATTCTCGATATAGTCCTGACTGGAACGCAGGATCTGGTCCAAGAGGTAACTGTTACTGGACCGCTTGGAAATAGTCACCACAATATAATAACTTTTTAATATTCCTGTGTTGGGAAGAACACCGCAGCGGTCAAACACTCCGGCATTTAATTTCAAAAAGGGGAATTACACTAAAATGAGGAAGCTAGTTAAACAGAAACTAAAAGGTAGAGTAACTAAACTAAAATCCCTGGAAGCTGCATGGAAACTGTTTAAAGACACCATACTAGAGGCCCAACGTAAATGTATACCCCAAATAAAAAAACACAGTAAGAGACCTAACAAAGAACCACCATGGCTTAACAGCCATGTTAAAAAGGCAGTGAGAGAGAAAAGGGCAGCTTTTAAAAAGTGGAAGTCAAATCCTAGTGAGGAAAATAGAAAGGAACACAAACACTGCCAAATTAAGTGTCATAATGTAGTAAGAAAAACCAAAAAAGATTTTGAGGAACAGCTAGACAAAAATTCAAAAAATGATAGTAAAATGTTTTTTAAATACATTAGAAGCAGGAAGCCCGCTAAAAAAGCAGTGGGGCCTTTGGACGATAAAGATATAAAAGGAGCGATCAAGGAAGACAGTGCCATTGCGGAGCGATTAAATGATTTCTTTGCTTCAGTCTTCACAGCTGACGATGTTACAGAGGTTCCTAAATCTGAGCCAGCCTTTTTAGGAGACAAATCTGAGGAACTCTCCCAGATTGAAGTGACATTAGAGGAGGTTTTGGAGTTAACTGATAAGCTGAATAGTAACAAGTCTCCAGGACCAGACGGTATTCACCCAAGGGTTCTGAAAGAACTCAAATGTCAAATTGCGGCATTACTAACAGTGGTTTGTAACCTATCCTTTAAATCCGCTTCCATACCCAACGACTGGAAGATGGACAATATAATGCCAATATTTAAAAAAGGCTCTAGAGGAGACCCTGGCAATTATAGACCGATAAGTCTAACATCAGTACCAGGCAAATTAGTAGAAACAATAGTAAAGAATAAAATTGCAAGGCACGTAGAAGAGCACGAATTGTTGGGCAAAAGTCAGCATGGTTTCTGCAGAGGGAAGTCGTGTCTAACTAATCTATTAGAATTCTTTGAAGGGGTTAATAAACATGCAGACAAGGGGCACCCAGTGGACATAATATACCTAGATTTCCAGAAAGCCTTTGACACGGTCCCACACCAAAGGCTTTTATGTAAATTAGGCGGTCATGGGATAGGAGGAAAGATCCTTTCATGGATCGGGAATTGGTTAAAAGACAGAAAACAAAGGGTTGGAATAAATGGTAAATTTTCACAATGGAGGGGGGTAACTAGTGGTGTTCCCCAGGGGTCAGTCCTGGGACCGATCCTGTTCAACTTGTTCCTCAGTGATCTAGCAAATGAGGTAAGCAGTGAGGTGGCAAAGTTTGCAGATGACACCAAGTTGTTCAGGACAGTCAAAACCAAATGGGATTGTGAAGAACTACAAAAAGATCTCAGCAAACTGAGTGATTGGGCAGCAAAATGGCAAATGAAATTTAATGTGGGTAAGTGTAAGGTAATGCACTTTGGAAAAAATAACCCAAATTACACGTACTACATGATGGAGTCAAATTTAGCTACGACAGATCAGGAAAGGAATCTTGGAGTTATAGTGGATAGTTCTCTGAAGACATCCACGCAGTGTGCAGCGGCAGTTAGTAAACCAAACAGGATGTTAGGAATTATTAAAAAAGGGATAGCTAATAAGACAAAAGATATAAAACTATGGTACGCCCACATCTTGAGTACTGCATGCAGATGTGGTCTCCTCACCTCAAAAAAAGATATATTGGCATTAGAAAAGGTTCAGAAAAGGGCGACTAAGATGATTAGGGGTTTGGAACGGCTCCCATATGGGGAGAGGCTAGACGGACCGGGACTTTTCAGTCTGGAAAAGAGGCGATTGAGGGGCGATATGATAGAGGTATATAAAATCATGAATGGTGTGGAGAAAGTGTATATAGAAAAATTATTTACCTTTTCCCGTAATACAAGAACTAGGGGACACCAAATGAAATTGATGGGCAGTAGGTTCAAAACTAATAAAAGGAAATTTTTCTTCACACAGCGCACAGTCAACCTGTGGAACTCCTTGCCGGAGGAGGCTGTGAAGGCCAGGACTCTCTTAGGGTTTAAAAAAGAGCTCGATAAATTTTTGCAGGTTAGGTCCATAAATGGCTATTAGCCAGGGGTAAACTATGGTGCCCTAGCCTTCAGTACAAGGGCAGGAAATGGATGGCAGGAGATAAATCACTTGATCATTGTCTTCTGTTCTCCTTCTCTGGGGCACCTGGCATTGGCCACTGTCGGCAGACGGGATACTGGGCTGGATGGACCTTTGGTCTGACCCAGTATGACCGTTCTTATGTTCTTATGTAACCCTAACCCTAATCCCTAACCCCTAACCCCTAACGCCTCACCCCACCCGAATCCTAACCCCCAACCCTAACACTTTTCAACACCCCAACCCCATTTTGTAAGCATTGTGTGTGTCTTCCAAACCCTTATCTCCCCACTGCCTCATTATTAAGTGCATCACTCAGACTCTTCCTCCTTTAGCCAATGATTATTGTTCTTCAATTCCTTTCTGTAGGTAGTTCTGTAGCAGAGCACCTGAACAATATTCACAGTGTGCATCACACCACACACCTCCCCTCATGGTCAGCAACACCCCCCATGAGCATTGTTGTTCTCAAAGCTACAGACTAACACCGCTACCTCTCTGATACTTGTCATGATCATTGTGTGCATCACTCAATCCCTTCCTTCAAGCTCGATTTGTAGCCCTGCCTACCACACATATTCAACTTACATATCACCAAACAACTCCCCCAGTGAGATGGGAACCATATTAGCTTTCTCTATGGCAACTATGTGTTTCACTCAAAGCCTTCCCTTAACTACTTGTATGGCACCACACTGTCATGGATCAATACGCATATGATACAGTGTGTGGGAGTCACCAATCCCTGCACTCCATCTACAGTCAGATGTGACTCTCAGCCAGGAAGTAGAGCTGAATGTTTATTAGGTGACTGGGACACCACATGGAACAGACTTGCCAGCACAGAAACTAGAAGCAGGACAGTCCATCATGAGGAGAGGGGGCCCAGAGAAGGGTCCCCAAGCTAGGGCCCTGCTTTCCTTCTTCCCTCTCCAGTCAGCCCAGACTACCCTCCTTCCCTATCTGCACAGTTAAAATTCCAACTGGCCAGGCCCCTCCTGCTGCCTTTCCCTGTTTCCCAGGAAAAAGTGTAACCTAGGCAAGCTGGTGACACAAAGTCATGAAGGCCCCTTGCCTATGAGTTAGAATTAGGCGCACCCAAACACCCATCTCTGACTGTGCTTTGATTCTATGGCTACAGAACCTGAGGTACTCACGTGTAATTACTACAGAACAGTAGAAAACAGGTAAAACAAAGGGAATAAAATCCCTCAAAAGCCTCACTTGGTCACATCATAGCACTGAAATGTTCCCATGCCCTAGCTTTGCAACACAGCATTCACCCTGCATTATCCTAACCCTTGCATCTATTGGCTATGCACATGTCCCCAGCCATCCCCCAACTGGGACAAGCAGTGCACAAAAGCCAGCCCTCCTCAGCCCCAGGAGCACCGTTCCAGCTTTTTTTTTTTTTTGGAGGGGTCTGGGGAGCCTGAAGCACAGACAACCTCAGGACACTGGGAGAACTAGTCTGAATGGCAGAGGGAGGGGAGGTTTCTAGGCCGGAAGACTCAGCTAGGAACTCATCAAGCACAATTCTCTTCTGCAAAGTACACCCAAAAAAAGTCTGAGACCACAGTGAAGTCTCTATAATGCAAGATAATAAATTTGCACACTACTTACATATGGAAGAAGATAATGTACAACTTCTCTTCCCCCGACCCCCACCCTTAGAAATTATATGGATTAGGTTTAATAAACAAAAACAAGTTTATTAAAACCTACCTTTTGTAGTTAAATGTTTACAAAGGAGAGCAAGAAGGGCAGTTTAAGCATATAAAACAAAACCAATACTATTCAAACAAAACAAATATGTTTGCAATCTTCAAAAGACTGTATTGAAGTAGTAATTTCTCACCCTACTTGTTGTCTTTAGGCAAGCTGCTTATTTGCTGTCACTTTGAGTACTTACTGTTTCTCATCATATCCTATAGTAACAGAGAGAAAGTGGTGCTAGTCTATGTACTATCAAAACAAAAACCAGTCAAGTAGCACTTTAAAAAAATAATTTATGAGGTGAGCTTTCGTGGGACAGACCCACTTCTTCAGATCATAGGCATACCAGAACAGACTCAAAATGTAAGGCACAGAGAACCAAAAATAGTAATCAAGGTTGACACATCAGAAAACAAAATATCAAGGTGAGCAAATCAGAGAGTAGAGGGGTAGGGGTGGTGGGTGGAGTCAAGAATTGGATTAAGCCATGCAATATGCAAAAGAGCCCCTATAATGACCCAGAAAATTTGCATCCCGGTTCAAACCATGTGTTAATGTGTCAAATTTGTGTTAATGTGTGTTAATGTGTCAAATTTGTGTAAATGTGTGTTAATGTGTCAAATTTGAATATAAAAGAGAGAGTTCAGCAGCCTGTCTTTCAGGAGTGTTGTGAAAATTCCTCTTCAGTAAGAAGCAGACTTTTAAGTCATTAACAGAATGGCCCACTCCATTAAAATGTTGGCTGACCAGTTTGTGGATCAGGAGTGTTTCTATGTCTGTTTTGTGCCCATTAACTCTGTCTGAGAGAGTTTGAAGTCTGCCCAATATACAAAGCATCTGGGCATTGTTTGCACATGATAGCATATATGATGCTAGTTGAGGAACATGAGAATGTGCCCATGATTCTGTGAATAACCTGGTTAGGTCCAGTGATGGTATCACCAGAATAGATATGTTGACAAAGCTGGCAGCGGGCTTTGTTGCAAGGAAAAGTCCCAGGACTGGTATTCCCGCGGTATAGACTGTGGCTATTAGTTAGAATCCTCATAAAGTTGGGAGGTTGCCTGTAAGAGAGAATAGATCTGTCACTTAGGGCCTTATGGAGCGTGGCATCCTGATTAAGGATAGGTTGACCTGGAACAACGATTCCTCAGCTCTCATCCCCTATTACCCCTCTTCTACTTAAGATACACCGATGACATCTTTATGATTTGGACCCACCGTATAGAGACCCTAGAAGAATCTGCACCCCACCAACAACTTATGCCTCGATTACTCCTTGCAGGAGATGCATTTCCTGGACACTACAGTACTAATCAAGGATGGCCTGATTGGTACCACACTGTACCAGAAACCCACTGATCGCTATATTTACCTACTCCCTTCTAGCTTCCATCCTGCACACATAACTAGATCCATTGTTTACAGTCAAGCCCTTAGGTACAATCGCATTTGCTCTGATCTAACTGACAGAGACCAAAAACTACAAGATCTTTACCAAATATTCATAAACCTGAATTACCCAACAGAACAAATAAAAAAACAAATCAGCAGGGCCAGATGAATACCCAGAGACCAGCTACTCCAAGATAGGCCCAAAAAACACATGAACAGAACACTACTGGTCATCACTTACAGCCCCCAAATCAAACCACTGCAATGAATTATTAAACACCTACAACATATCCTTAATCAGGATGCCACACTCCAGAACGCCCTGGGTGACATGCCTGTTCTGTCCTACAGACAACCTCCCAACCTTATGAGGATTCTCACCAAGAGCAACAGTCTATACCACAGGAACACCAGTCCTGGGCCTTTTCCTTGCAACAGAGCCTGCTGCCAGCTTTGTCCACATATCATTTCTGAAAGGAGATGTTGATTTTGTTTGTGGATGACACAAAACTAGGGGGAGAGGCAGATACATTGGATGTTAGAGAGAGAATCCAGAGTGTCCTGGATAAATTGGAGGACTGAGGCAAAAGAAATCTGATGTGGTTCAACAAGGAGAAGTGCAGAGTCCTGCACCTGGGGCAGAAGAATCCCAAGCATTGGGATAGGCTAGGGACCGACTGGCTCAGCAGCAGTACGATGGAAAGGGACCTAGGGGTTATGGTGGATGAAAGGCTGGATATGAGTAAACAGTGTGCCCTTGTAGCCAAGAAGGCTAACGGTATACTAGGGTGCATTAGGAAGAACATTTCGAGCAGATCTAGAGAAGTAGTTACTCCTCTTTATTCGGCACTGGTGAGGCCATATCTCGAATACTGTGTCCAGTTTTGGGCCCCCTAGTATAAAAAGGATGTGGATTTCTGGAGCAGGTTCAGCGAAGGGCAACAAAAATGATTAAGGGTCTGGAGCACAAGACCTATGAGGAGAGGCTGAGGGATTTGGGCTTGTTTAGTTTACAGAAGAGAAGACTTAGAGGTGATTTAATGGCAGCCTTCAACTTTCTGAAGGGGAGCTCTGAAGAGGTGGGTGAGAAACTGTTCTCAGTGGTGTCAGATGTCAGAACAAGGAGTAATGGTCTGAAGTTGAAGAGGGAGAGGTGTAGGTTAGATATTAGGAAAAACTACTTCACCAAGAGGGTGGTGAAGCATTGGAATGTGTTGCCTAGAGAGGTGGTGGATTCTGCATCACTTGAGGTTTTTAAGTCCCGTCTTGACAAGGTCCTGGCTGGGACGACTTAGTGGGGGTTGATCCTGCTTGAAGCAGGGGGCTAGACTAGATGACCTCCTGAGGTCCCTTCCAGCCCTATGATTCTGTGATTCTGTGTGATTCTGTCTCATGCTTACGTGCACTGCAGTTCTTGAGTTATAGTTTTTTTTAACAAAATTGGACTAAAATTGCTGTTCTTACTTTTTTAGCATAAGGTTAAGGGGTTAGGGGCAGGTGGTGTTAGAGTTAGAGGTTAGGGTAGGTTTAGGGCTAGATTAGGGTTGGATTAAAGTAAGGGTTTGGATTAGTAGTTAGGGTTATGGTTGGGTTAGGGCTAGGCTTAGGTTAGAGGTTAGGGTTGGGTTATGAGGTTAGGGTTTGGGTTAGGGTTTGGACTGGTTAAGGGTTGGGTTAACAGGTTAGGGGTGCTATCCCCATCAAAAGTTATTGTTCACCTATGGTCTACTCCCCAAGTGGAAGAAGCTGTCACTGTCATGTGCTGGCTAAGGGGTGTCAGTGTTTTCACTAACACTCCTGTTGGCAGGCCACTAGGTAAAACAAAGCAAGCACAGTCCATTCTTTGTTGTGGTGAGGTGGCTTGTGTGTCTCAAGGACCCAGAGAGCTTTGCCAGCAGGAGCTACAGCTCCTAGAAGGTTCACCCAAACTGGACAGGTCAAAGGGTAGATACCAGACAAATTTGGGTCACCTCTCCCAGAGGTAAAAGGCGTTGGCTTAGGGTTAACAACCTTATCCATAAAAAAAACAAAAGTTACAGAAATATTTACAAAGAACACTACAAGTACACAAGTCTTGTGAGGAGTTGGCAATCTGCTTGGATTGCGTATGAAGGGTGGTAGGGAAAGCCTAAAGGCAGCTGCCCCACAGGTGACCCTTCTCCCACCCCAGATAGACATCCAGTTTGGTATGTGGAACGTTCAGACAGTGTATCAAGTGGGGAAGACAGTACAGATTGCAGCACAGGTGAAACAGTACAAACTTGCAGTTTTGGGCTTGTGGGTGACAATATGGACACAATCTGGGCAGCTGCACATGGAAACAGGTGAAACCCTCATCTATTCAGGACATGAATAGGGCACACCACACAGAGAGGTTGTGGGTTTGAAGTTATCAAGAGAGGCATCTGGTGCTTTAATGTAGTGGACAGCTGTATCAGCATGCATCATCACAGCGAGCTTCTACACCAAAGCATGGAACATACTAATTGTGCAATGTTATGTGCCAACCAACAAAGCAGCTGAGGAATGTAAAGCAGACTTCTATGACAAAATACAAAGTGCTGTGAACCAGAAAACAAAGAAGGATATGTTGATTTTATTTGTGGATGACACAAAACTAGGGGGAGAGGCAGATACATTGGAGGGTAGAGAGAGAATCCAGAGTGACCTGGATAAATTGTAACAGCAACGAAGGGTCCTGTGGCACCTTACAGACTAACAGAAAAGTTTTGAGCATGAGCTTTCGTGAGCACAGACTCACTTCATCAGATGCAGCATCTGATGAAGTGAGTCTGTGCTCACGAAAGCTCATGCTCAAAACTTTTCTGTTAGTCTATAAGGTGCCACAGGACCCTTCGTTGCTGTTACAGATCCAGACTAACACAGCTACCCCTCCAATACTGGATAAATTGGAGGACTGGGCCAAAAGAAATCTGATACAGTTCAACAAGGAGAAGTGAAGTGTCCTGCACCTGGGGCAGAAGTATTCCAAGCATTGTTACAGGCTGGGAACTGACTGGATCAGCAGCAGTACGATAGAAAGGGACCTAGGGGTTATGGTGGATGAAAGGCTGGATGTGAGTAAACAGTGTGCCCTTGTAGCCAAGAAGGCTAACGGCATACTAGGGTGCATTAGGAGGAGCATTTCAAGCAGATCTAGAGAAGTAGTTATTCCCTCCCCTATTTGGCACTGGTGAGGCCACATCTTGAATATTGTGTCTGGTTTTGGGCCCCCCAGTATAAAAAGGATGAGGATTTGCTGGAGCAGGTTCAGCGGAGGGCAACAAAAAAGAATTAAGGGGCTGGAGCACAAGACCTATGAGGAGAGGCTGAGGGATTTGGGCTTGTTTAGTTTACAGAAGAGAAGACTTAGAGGTGATTTAATAGCAGCCTTCAACTTCCTGAAGGGGAGCTCTAAAGAGGAGGGTGAGAAACTGTTCTCAGTGGTGTCAGATGTCAGAACAAGGAGTAATGGTCTGAAGTTGAAGAGGGAGAAGTGTAGGTTAGATATTAGGAAAAAAATACTTCACCAGGAGGGTGGTGAAGCACTGGAATGTGTTGCCTAGGGAGATGGTGGATTCTCATAAGAACATAAGAACGGCCATACTGGGTCAGACCAAAGGTCCATCCAGCCCAGCATCCCATCTGCCGACGGTGGCCAATGCCAGGTGCCCCAGAGAAGGAGAACAGAAGACAATGATCAAGTGATTTATCTCCTGCCATCCATCTCCTGCCCTTTTTCAGAAGGCTAGGGCACCATACTTTATCCCTGGCTAATAGCCATTTATGGACCTAACCTGCAAAAATTTATCAAGCTCTTTTTTAAACCCTAAGAGAGTCCTGGCCTTCACAGCCTCCTCGGGCAAGGAGTTCCACAGGTTGACTGTGCGCTGTGTGAAGAAAAATTTCCTTTTATTAGTTTTGAACCTACTATCCATCAATTTCATTTGGTGTCCCTTAGTTCTTGTATTATGGGAAAAGGTAAATAATTTTTCTATATTCACTTTCTCCACACCATTCATGATTTTATATACCTCTATCATATCGCCCCTCAATCGCCTCTTTTCCAAACTGAAAAGTCCCAGTCTCTCTAGCCTCTCCCCATATGGGACCCGTTCCAAGCCCCTAATCATCTTAGTCGCCCTTTTCTGAACCTTTTCTAATGCCAATATATTTTTTTTGAGGTGAGGAGACCACATCTGCACGCAGTACTCAAGATGTGGGCGTACCATAGTTTTATATAGAGGAAGTATGATATCTTTTGTCTTATTATCGATCCCTTTTTTAATAATTCCTAACATCCTATTTGCCTTACTAACTGCCGCTGCACACTGCGTGGATGTCTTCAGAGAACTATCCACTATATCTCCAAGATCCCTTTCCTGATCTGTCGTAGCTAAATTTGACCCCATCATGTAGTACGTGTAATTTGGGTTATTTTTTCCAACATGCATTACCTTACACTTACCCACATTAAATTTCAATTTGCCATTTTGCTGCCCAATCACTCAGTTTGCTGAGATCTTTTTGTAGTTCTTCACAATCCCTTTTGGTTTTGACTGTCCTGAACAACTTGGTGTCATCTGCAAACTTTGCCACCTCACTGCTTACCTCATTTTCTAGATCATTGATGAACAAGTTGAACAGGATCGGTCCCAGGACTGACCCCTGGGGAACACCACTAGTTACCCTCCTCCATTGTGAAAATTTACCATTGATTCCCACCCTTTGTTTTCTGTCTTTTCACCAATTCCCGATCCATGAAAGGATCTTTCCTCCTATCCCATGACCACCTAATTTACATAAAAGCCTTCTCCATCCCTCGAGGTTTTTATGTCCTGGCTGGACAAGGTCCTGGCTGGGATGACTTAGTGGGGGGTTGATCCTGCTTGAAGCAGGGGGCTGGACTAGATGACCTTCTATGATTCTATGATTTTGATACACAACTTCAATGAGAAAATTTTAAGTATAAATACAAGCAGAGAACAGACCATGAGAAGAGAAGGCCTAGGCAACATGAATAAAAATGGAGAGTGCTTCATTGACTTTTGTTCCTCAATGGATTGGTGATAGGTGGTAGTGTTTTTTCCACCCAAACGGATCCATAATGTCACTTGGGTTTCACTGGACCACTAGGCAGAAAACCAGATTGATCACAGTTTTATCATGAATTCTTTCAGAAGATGGATGAAGGACATTTGCACTAGAAGAGGAGAAGTCCATTATTTGATTATGATAAAACTCAAGTTCAAGCTCAAGAGGTAAACCACAAAAGCGACCAAACTAGAATTGAGATTTAACATGGAGCAGCTGAAGGATATCGGGACAAGCGCTGGTTTCCAAGTGAAGCTGTCTAACAGATATGCACTTCTGACAAACTTCATCCTGAAAGATGCTATGATGGAACACATTTGAGAACACAACAAAACAGCCTGGAAAGAGACCTGCTATTAAAACATTGTGAAAGAGGACAAGGCATCACAAAGAATGGATTGCAGCAGAAACTCTGAGAAAAGTGAAAGAATCACAGGACAGAAAAGCAGCAATCAGCAACAGCTGTGAGTATGCAGTCGGTGCTTTGAATTCCTCATCTGTACTTTGGTTTAGATTTCGTCACAGGCCAGGAATTACTTTAGACTTTTGTTAAGCGACAACCTTTGATTCTAACCAGATACTGACTGTGTTAGATACCTTCAGTTTGCATTTGTTAAGCACTGCTTAAATATCGTTGTGCTGCTAAATAAACAAACCATAAGTGCTGCTAAAAATATTGTTGTGTAATCACTGGAAGTCCTGAAAAACTCACCTCTAACTTGAGACAGGCTCTGTCTCAGACTCCACTGTTAACTCAGGAGAGGTGCAAACCTAGCATCTTTAAACTTTGTCAGATTGGCGAGCCTTCCCAAATCCATAAATCTTACTATTTTCCCTCCCCCTGCCAAGGTCAACAGCCTCAACTGGAGTATTGTGTTCAGTTCCGGGCACCAAATTTCAGGAAAGATGTGGCAAAATTGGAGAGAGGCCAGAGAAAAGTCATAAAAGCTCTAGAAAATGACCTATGAGGGATGACTGAAATAATCGGGTTTGTCTAGTTTGGAAAAGGGAAGACCGAGAAAGGACACAACAGCAGTTTTCAAGTACCTAAAGGGGCATTAGGAGGAGGGAGAAAAATTGTTCTCCTTAACCTCTATTGACAGGCCAAGAGGCAATGGGCTTAAATTGCAGAAAAGGAGGTTTAGGTTGGACATTAGCAAAAACTTCTTAACTGTAACAGTGGTCAATCACTGCCATTAATTGCTTAGGGAGGTTGTGGAATATCCATCACTGAAGATGTATAAGAGCAGATTATGGTGCCTGGTCCTGACATGAGGACAGGGAACTGGACTAGATGGCCTCTTGCATTCCCTTCCAGTTCTAGTACTCTATGATTCTATGAACAAAGTTCAAATATTCCTGATAATTTACTGCAAGCTGCAACAGTACTTTTTCCCCAGCTCCTGGTCTCAACAGCTGTGAGAAAATGATAGCCCATTGAAAAACCACAGGCTTTTGTGTTACTTCTTTCCCCCACCCTCCCATTTCTCTGTTTTCTGAAACAGTATGTTCTGGGTCCCATTCCCTGTCTTCCGTCCACTCTGACTTGAACTCAATATCCCAGTAGCATTAGCAAGGGTAGGGTCGGAAGCAGCGACGTTCCTGTTCTTGTTGTGTAACCAGAGCAGAACCTGGATGGACATAAATTAAGCCAGAGAGCCATGCATGGAGAATCAAATATCTTTGCCTAGGAAAGGACTAAAGCTTGACACAACTGATATGTGAATACAGCAGCGAACGTTAAGTTGGACACATCCAGGTTCTTTTCATTATTTTTGGATTTGTCAGGCTTCTCAACCCCTTGCACTGTAACTTCCAAACTGAATCCCAAGGAAGCAATTCTCTGTTGTTTTTTTTTCAGTTGCCCTGTAAGAACTAGCAATCAAGTAATGTTTCACCAAGTGAGTTCTTTTGCTGTTAATTAAAAAAAAAAACAACAAAAAACATCCCTTTTAGACCATGTGTCCTGTGGTCTAAAAGACAGGAGGGTCTGTGTGCATGTGCCTGAGACGGCAAAGCAAAATGACTAAGAGAAATTACAGTTTTCAAGCTGTCTCAAGAGGAAGGGTTAAACAAGCTTGAGGGTAGCTCACAAGAAGGAATTCTTAGATGCACCTTCTTGGATTTTCAAACTTCTTTTGACTTTGGGTGATGGCAGCAATACCAATCCAAGTGCAAAGAATCTGTGATCTTGGGGAATTTTTAACACAAGTCTTTAGTGGCAAGGTATTTTAAAGTACCTTGTGGGCCCCCACCTTCCGCATTGGGACTGAGCAGAAAAACCTCTGGTTTTTCCCCATTGCAGACATATGCAAACTTGCATCATAGTTTGGCCCTTCAGTTGACCTGTGACCTCCTCTTTTCCTCTCTTAGGCTGCATCAACACTATTAGATTGAATTTAAGGCATAGGATTACCATGTGACTGTCTTCTCTGTAAATACCATTAGCTCAATTTAGGGAGCACTAATATTATTACAAAATTGCAGTTACCTGATGGGTATAGTGTTAAGCTCGAATTCAGAAGTTCGATTAAAGGCCAGTGTGGAAGCTCTGCATCTTAAAATCAAATTTATTAGCTTCCAAAGGTGTCCCATATGTAACCCATGATGCCTTCCTCTGCTGCTGCTCTCCAATAACAGGAAGACCGTGAATTTCAGAGCAGGAGCAGCAAGCCTTTGGCTGTGGGCTCATGTTTGTATGAGATTCTGAGAAGCGTCTTTCTTTCTTTACTATGTGCATTGTAAGCCCATCTAGCCATTACAAATAACCCCTGCATGCAGTTTGTGGCTCTGTCTCTACACTTGTTAGTTTTTTCTGCACTGCCTGGTGCCACTCATTGCCCCACCACACCACATGGCAACAAGGCTGTTCTGGGGGTTGTGCTTGCATAAGAGGCCACGAAACTTCTTCTCAGTGGTTTACATTTGTGTGAGAATGCCCTTTCCTTCCCCCACAGATGCCACACACTCTGGGTCTTTCCTGCACTCTGCCACATCACATGGGTAGTCCCCAACCCAATAAAAGGATGTGCCTGCCTTTCAGTGCTAATCATACTGCCAAGCAGGACCATGTCACAGATTGCGTGCATTTAGGGCTCCAAGGGTGGAAAAGATACTCAGGGGTTAGCAGCTGCTGTGGGGAAGTTTCCCCTGGCAGCTAAGATACTGGGAGGGGGGTGCTGCTGCCAGGGGGGAGGCCTCCTCCAGCAGCTAAGATATTTGGGGGTTTGCTGCTGCCATGGGGAAGCCTCCCCCAGTGGCTAACATATTCAGGGGCTTGCTGCTGCCATGGAGAAGTCTCCCACAGCAGCCAAGATACTCAGGGAAGAACACTCAACTGCCCCCCCACTAAGGCCCCCTATGCCCACAGTGTGGAACCAATGGGGCTTGCTGCTGCTGTGGGGCAGCCTCCCCCAGCAGCTAAGATAGCTGGGGGTGCTACTTCAGCTGCTGCAGACCACAGCCCCCCTCACTCCCTGACAAAAATATTTTTGGGAGCTTGTTGTCCATTGCAGACACTTTCTGGCTTTACATTTTGGTTATAAAATCTTTTTGCTAACATCTCCTGTCTGTCTTCATGCCTTGATCCCCCTCAGAAATGGGCGGGGGGCGGGTGTCAAGTGGAGATTTCTGTTTGTGTTATAAGTTCAGTGTATGATATTTCACTGACATCACCCATGTTGGCAATATATGTGTAGTGAAGGCAAAAGTCAAAAATTCTTTTTTCTAGACTTTTTCAATCCTCTTCTAACTTTACAATATAGTCCGAGCCCCGACGTTATTTTCAGGGATCACATTCAATGATGGGAGGTGGGACACTCAGTGGATGGCCAACTGAGAACACAGTCATGGCACAGAAGCATTATAGTGCACTGGAAAGCCAAAGACTCCCTCCATCAGCAACTCTATTTTCTGAAAAACTTTTCTATCTTCTCTTTCTTCATGATTTTGAGGGTCCCTGTACCATTTTCAATAAAGTCAAAAATCTTTTTCCTAGACATTTCTATCCTCTTTCTTCTAACTTTGAGAATACAGTCAGGGTTCCTGTATTATTTTCAGGGATTGCCATATTTTCAGGGATCAGCTGTGATCATGGGATGGCTAGTTGAGAATTCAGCAACAGAAGAAAGACATTTGTGTGAACTTTTCTGCCATCTGTGTGGATGCCCTAACTTTCCTTCCTTTCAATGGGAAAAATGGACATTTACTTAGCACATGAGGGGAATGAAGATATGCAATGTGGGAGATCAGCGAACATACCGAGAATGCTCTGGGTATGAAGGTACCGTGGGATAGATTCCCACAATGCACTACTGCAACAGTCGATGTTTGCCAATATGTGTGTGGCAGCAGGGAGTTGACTTTGTGAGGCGCACGTGGGAAGTGAAGATGGTCAAATTCAAACTTACAAATTCCAGAATTACAAAATCATTATCAATACATTCTAATTTATCTCATAGCATAGATGCAGCCTTACCCTCCCCACACGCAAAAGCTGTGATTGCAGTCTTCAGGAAGATACTGAAGTTATCTGAGTCACCAGAAGGAGAGGAAAGGTGCAGAAATCTCGTTTGCAGTTTGTTAATACATTTGCAAACAATTGTACAATTGTTTCAAAGTGGGCTTATGGAGTATGCTTTCTTTAGAGATGTAATGCAACAGACGTTACAAAGAAACCAATTATTTATTGTTAAAACCTTTTCTACAAATCACTCTGCATCATACAACAAAGATATGGTGACTACATAGTAGAGGAAATGTCACTCTCTCATTACTCTCTCTCCCCTCCCACCACAATACACCTACAAACACACACAAAAGTTATGGAGTTTCATTCCTGAATAAGACTGGCAAAACTGTTTGTCATACAAGGCAAGATCTGATGGACCAGATGGTACTCACTGAACAACAGAGCAGTTACAAGAAAGGAGGAAGCATTCTTCAGGAAAACAGATTCTGTGTTGCCCTAACCTGCTTCCACAACATATGGAACAACTCTTAATACTTGTTCAATCAAGATTGCAGTTAAGTTTCTATTAACAATATCGGGCATCCTAGTATAGGTGATTCACAAGCTGCACCAGAACTATGCCATCCAATTCTTCAAGGCACAATTCTGATCAACATGGTGTTTCAGTCAGTTTTATCAACTGGAGTACTTTCTGAACTAGAATCTCCAACATTATGGGTGCGTCTACACTAGCTGGCTACTTCGAAGTAGCTGGCACAATGTCGAAATAGTACGTGTCGCGTCTACACGCGCCGTGCGCTATTTCGATGTTGAAATCGACATTAGGCGGCAAGACGTTGAAATCGCTATTCCTATCCAAAAATGGGAATAGAGCCGTACTTCGACATCCAATGTCCAAGTGGGGCGTGTGTAGACGATCCGCGTCTTGCCACATCGAAATAGTGGGGTCCTCCATGGCGGCTCATCAGCTGAGAGGTTGAGAGATGCTCTGTCCAGCCCCTGCAGGGCTCTATGGTCGCCATGTGCAGCAGCCTTTAGCCCAGGGCTTCTGGCTGCTGCTGCTGCTGCTGCAGCTGGGGGTCCATGCTGCGTGCACCGTGTCTGCAACTGGTTGTTGGCTCTGTCAATCTCGTGCTGTGCAGGCTGAGTGTGTTTGGGAGGGGCCCTTTAAGGGAGTGGCTTGAGGCTTTGCTGGACCCTTATTTCGATGGGGAGCGCTTGTGTGTGTGGATGCTCCGCATTTCCTTCCAGGGCAGCTCCTTTTGACGTTCTCCGTTGCTACTTCGATGTTGAACATCAATGGCACCAGCCCTGGAGGACGTGTAGACGATACGTGTCGAAGTAGCCTATTTCGATGTTCTTACATCGAAATAGGCTACTTCGATGTAGTGTGCTAGTGTAGACGTAGCCCACGCATTTCACTCGAACCACCGTTAAGAATGGTAATTTTTTTTTCTGCAATGCCCACAGTTTAGACCAAGTTTATAACAGGTTATTAGGCTATGCACTCCCTACCCACTTTCCAGCCTACACAGCAGTTAACATATTGTCTGTCTCACGTGGTTACTCTCTATAAATATTTAAACCTACATATGCAAAGAGAGCATATTAAATTACATAAATTGTACTATAACCAAATGGTATCCCACAGAGTAGTCTGTACTGTGACTTAATGGCACCTTAAGAGCATTTTGCTGCATGTCTTCCACTACTGTATTGCACCATCCATTTGGGGGAACTGACTAGAAGGCCAAATAGGTTTTTGTTCATTCTGTATTTTCTAGGAAGCACCGTCTCTGAATTTATCCACTGTGCAAGGCTGGTATGACTAAAAGATTATTCCAAACATGCCAACTTCATAGTTCAACTCGAAGACCCACCTTCCTTGTCCCCATGCATAGGCCTGCTATAGAGTCTTCATTAAATCTTTCCCAGTCATCTGCTATAGGTTCTAGTTTACACCATATATATAGCTATGCAACTGTCTGCGGTTATCTACACCCATTTCTCTGAGAATAGTAAGACTTCTTATTGCACCCCACATAGATTTGTGTTGTCCTATAGTATTAAAATAAAATAGCCAAAATGGCTCTTTTAGCGGCACTAGGCACAATTTGCCTGTATTATTGTCTACTGAGAACTTTCTCCAGAGCCTTCCTAACCTCTTCTACCCATTAATTAAGTTTATTCAATTTTGTTTATTGCTCAAATTCTGCCAGGATTATAATGCTGTTCAGCTTCTACCCAGTCCTGCTATACTGTTTCTCCCTACATACAATTTCCTACCTTGCTTAAAATACTGCCTTCGGCTCCTGGCTGTAGAGTCAGAACACAGGGGACTGTTTCTCTCTTGACATCCTCAGTAAAACAGCAGAAGCAGGACTGTTTTTGAACAATAAAAAAAAAAAATCAAACTACCGTACTCAGTTTAGCCATGGGAGATAGCCACCAATATTCTTAAGAATAATCACTGGGGAATATAATTCTGGCCTACATTGGGGAGACTGAGAACACAGCCTCTAGCTGGATATATTTTGTGTTATCTCTAGTTAATTTATGACATTAACATATTGAGTGGTAGAAATATCTAAGTTGGAAGCAACAACACTAATGTAGATTCTGAACAACCTGACATGAAAGTACAGATCTGGGGCAAAAGAAGTGTTCAATTAAGCCTTGAACATAGTCAGACCTGTATGAAGAAGAAGGGCTGTTATCACACCATCTTCTCTTACCAGTAGAGGCAGCACAGCTGGAATCTCCATGAAAGACCATCTGGCACCTGACAGACAATATTTATCTGATCTAAAGTTCCCTGGCACATGTGGTGTTCACCTATGCTCCAATCCTTGCTGTTCCTTTTCTCCCACAAACATGTATTATTTATGTATTTCTTATTCATGGAGACTGACTCCACCCTCTGAATTGCTCTATTTAACATGTACTGAAAAAAGCCTAAACACTGAAGAGCATGCACACAACTGATACAGCAGCATAATAAATATGGAAGC
Source organism: Carettochelys insculpta (assembly GCF_033958435.1). Lineage (NCBI taxonomy): Eukaryota > Metazoa > Chordata > Testudines > Carettochelyidae > Carettochelys > Carettochelys insculpta. The sequence continues at coordinate 282,152,698 of NC_134138.1, read as the reverse complement.
ACAGTTGCAGATAGCCCACTCTGTTTCACTTTAGAATGTTTTGCCTGTGGTCAGGCTAACAGAGTAAATGTGAGCTGAGTATGTTTCATGTCTTAGGAACCTCACACTTCCACTCTAGTCTTAGTTTAAGACTGCAGGGCTGGAATAGTTTTAAAATTGAAATAGTCTAGCCCGAGCACTGAGGAGCATGTTCCCCCATTCACAGGAAAAGGTGTTTGTCCAGGACAAAGCAGGGATCTGTCTCACATCAAATGAATTTGTAACATTATACTGACTGTCACATCATCACAGGCCGAATTCAAATGCCAAATAGATCTCTGAACACAATGGTCAGAATGAAATCTATTGCATATAAAAGCAGAGGTTAAATGAAGAGGATGGATGTCCCCTTCCAGAATAGGTCAAAGGAAACTCACGAGTACAGCAGAAGAGGACAATTTCTCAACAGGGGAGACCTGCAAAGATGACAGTGCAGGAGACAGCAATATTAAAACAATCTACATTGTTGAGAACAGTGCACTACAAACCTGATCTTATTTTTCCTTGCATGAGAGTGAAGAAAAGGAGGCAAGTAGGAGTATCCCAGAAGAGGAGTTTGATCTCTCAATCACCAATAAGTCATTGATTCAACTTTGGCAACTTTTCTGGGTTGGGACTCATGATGGATTATTATTACAGACTGGTTTGTGTGCTACATAGAGTTTGGGTGTGGGGGCGGGGCATGTGCTGTTTAATATATTGTAATTTTCGTAGCCTGTATCTCCTATACTTCTTGAGAGAGGCTGATTTTTCTAGTTCTCAGTCTCTCCTGCTGGAACTTGACTGGGAAAGAGAATTCTTGTAACTCAGCAGCATCCTGAAGACAGATACAGATGAAATGAAGGGCTGAAAGTTTCTTCTGCTATAGGTAGTACATCTGTGGTTGATACACAAGGCTCACCCATGGAGTTTGTGAAGGTCCCAAGAGAGAAAAGAAGTCACTGTAATTTTCTTACATGCTATGAAGTTGCACATCTTGAATTCTGCAGAACTTCACTGTTTAGGAAGAAAAATCTTTTGAGCATTGTTCCTAATGTTATAGCCAGTACAGCACATAAGTTATGAAATTAGTTAGCTTACACTGTAACCTTCCAGTAATATCAACTGTAGCTAAAGCGGTTATACACAAAGCACCACTAAGTCATTTTCACTTTCCCAGAACACTTCCTTTTGACTCCAACCTCACCACTACTAACTCCTGTGATTCCACTGGTGGGTTTCTTATAATAGAGGCAGTTATTTTCCTTCCAGAATGTTAAATTTTAGTATGATGATGAGTTCTTGGCTTGTGTTATGAAACACTTCACTCCATCTTTTATTTACAGGGATAATGTCTTGGAGAATGAATGGCTGGACTGTATATCTTCTTATAGATCTTTTGTTACTTATTGGGCAGAAATCTTTCTCTCCAATGGGAAAGAGCTGCCAGCCCCAGTTGGAATGGAAGCAGTATTTGGCTAACAATGATTCCACAGCTGGAAGAGAAAACATTTTGTCCAATTTCAGGGAAAGTTGTCATTGGAGACACTGAGATCACAGTTGAAATCACAAAGGATTAAAACTGCCTTTGTTTTGCCATACATATAGTTTACTGTAACATCCAGCATCACTTCCAGACCATGAATATGTGGTATAGTCCAATAAGTTTAAGGTATAGTGTCTGAACTTTCTACTAAAATTCAGTGATGCAAGTAGAAATCCTCATTGATATGGATATGTCTACAGGGAATAGAAACCTTGTGCCCTCTCCGGCCTGGAATGGTTTGAGACACTCACATTAGCAGGATTTTCAGGGGTCACACTAAAGCTGGTGTTGTGACTGGAGTTTCTGATGGCACATTCTTGTCCAGTCATTAAAGAGGTCCATGTATAACAAAGAGCTAAGTAACACTGAAATATCCACTGGCTCTAGGTTCATGATGCCAATGGAAGATTGTGAATAATATTTATGTGTTACGCACTCCCAGAGACTGTTCCAATTCCTGCCGACGCTGCTGGATCTGAAAGAATAAAAATTTACATATCTGCAATCAGCAGGAAGGAAGATTCACTCTGCCCATGCCCAGTTAGCAAACATTCATGACACAAGCAGACTATGTTACATTTCCTCCTTACCTTGCAGTAGAAATATCTGCTCACAGCCTCCTGGGACCAGGGCTCATGATAAAATTCAGCTCTACGTTCCTCCTCAGGATTCCCAACCACATCAGTCATCACCTGCAATAAAGATTCAATGATTTCTTACCACATCTTTCATAATCAGCATGCAACCTTCTAATGTACCTGGAGTCAAAGTGTCTCAGCAATGTCTATGTGGCTCCCAGACAGCTACAGTGCTGTCCTTATCCAAAATCCTTATCTGTACTAACTCCTGAGCAGTGTTCCCTGTAAGTTGAGCGCTTGGGCAGCCACCCAGGAGAGATTCAGGTGCCACCCAGCTGTTTAGCAGAGCATCCACAGCCATCCACAAGTAGGTGTTTCTACTGGTGGTGCACATCCACACACCTTGGTGCATGTAACAAAATTTATTTCACCCCAATGGAAAAAAATTAAAGGGAACACGGCTTCTGATTCCACTAAATTCCCAACTGGGAAAGAACTGCTATGGAGAACGTAAGTCAATTATTACATGAGGAAAGGGGAGAAAACTGATAGCTCGAAATTGGCCAAAAACTTAGACACTTTTACAATGTCTGCAAGAAAATATAAAAAAAATTGAAAAATTAGTGAAGAAAGAAAAATCTTTAAATAGTTGAGTTTTTCAAAGCAGTGAGGGGGGCTTTAAAAGCAATGGCCAAATCACTGCGTTACTTTGAAAAACTGAGTAAATATAACTGATGTTATAGAACAGGGGCAGGGAAACTAAGTGCATTTTGTACTGTCATTAATGCACTGAATCTATGCTATGTCCTGGTTTGAAAATAGCTCCCTGGGAGGACTCCTTCAGTGTACAAGATTCCACAGCGTTTACACTTCTCAACAAGGATAGGATACATGGCCTCCATATCTCCTAGACAGGGATCAGCAATCCCTGGCATGGGTGCCAAGAGTGGCATGCAAGCTGATTTTCATTGGCACTTAAGATGAAAGCTTAGCCCTGCCCTTTTCCCCCATGCATCCAGGAACCCGCTCTAAGCCATGCCACCTGTGGATTAACGAAAGACCAGCTAATACTACCAACCACTAAACAAACAGTAAAACTCTGCATTTTAATTTATTTATTAATGAATGTGTTGTAAGTAGGACTATTAGTCACTTAAAGAAGTATCACCGACACTTAGACCAGACATAGAGGTCAAAAGATGACATTTTGGCACTCTACCTCAGAAAGGCTTCTGAGCCCTGTCTAGACTGTGCATCCAGGCTCCAGAACTCTCGCTTCTCTCATTAAACTTTGCACAACTACTCTGACTAAAGCACACTCCTGTCAAGAGACTTACTCTCTTCAGAGTTCCATGTAGCAAGTATCTGCTTCAGCTCTATGCAGCCCTCTCACACCACAGAACTGGGTTTTTTAGTCATTTGGCACACAGCATTAGGAAGTTCTTAAGTTAACACAGAGAAAGAAAGGATAAGGCTATGCCCAAACTTGAAACACTACAGAACTGCAGCTCCACTACTGTATCATTCTGCATGTTGACAGTTACTACAGTGAGGAGAGGGGTTCTTCCATCATTTATGTAATCCACCTCCCTGAGAGGTGGTAACTAGGTAACAGGTCAAAGGAAAAATTCTTCCATAAATCTAGTGCTCTCTGCTCTGGAGATTATGGTTGCTTAACTATGTTTCTCCCTCAGGGATGTGGACTTTTCTCACCCAAGAGGCACAGCTATACTGATGTAACGCTTCACTGTAGACCAGCCCTAGGACAGATTTTAGACTAGCTAACATTAGGGCTCCCTTCAGCCATACTTCTTTGGGAACCACTTAGTGTCCTTTCTTTGTCTCAGTCTCAGCTGAGACCACCTGTGTCTTTGTGAGCCCAGCTCTTAAGAAAGATACCTTACACCTCTTGTTTTTGTTCCTCAGATGTGAACCATGTGAACCATGTGGTGTTCATATCAGCGGCAGAAGATGTTAATCTTTGGTCACCAGTAACACAGAGATAGCCATGTTAGTTTATATTCTACCAAAACAAAAAAGCAGTTCAGTAGCACTTTAAAGACTAACAAAATAATTTATTAGATGATGAGCTTTCGTGGGATAGACCCGCTTCTTCAGATCATAGTCAAACTAGAACAGACGCAATATTTAAGGCACAGAGAACCAAAAATAGTGCTTCTCACTGGTCTGAACTGCATCCCAAAACACAATATTCATATATAAAAATATGGCAACAATATTAAAAATTCCCTCAACAATCCAAAAAATTTAAATGGCATTCTAAGATAACTCACATAAAGAAAAGTTACTCACCATAGTAACGGTGGTTCTTCGAGATGTGTCCCCGTGGGTGCTCCACAATAGGTGACGGCTTGGCCGGCGCCGCAGATCGGATCTTCCAAGCAGTTTCTGCCGGACCGCGCATGCGCTGGCGCGCGCCGCTCCCTGGCACACTCCTGGCCATGTGCGCGATCCGGTCCCCGCCAGTTCCTCGACCAACCGCCTCGGGTGCCCCTGCAAAACACTAACAGAGATCCGAAGCGGGGAGGATGGGCGGGAAGTGGAGCACCCACGGGGACACATCTCGAAGAACCACCGTTACTACAGTGAGTAACTTCTCTTTCTTCTTCGAGTGTCCCCGTGGGTGCTCCACAATAGGTGACTACCCAGCAGTAACCCAAGATAGGTGGTGGGTAATCGGATTAAGTGCAGCTGGTCCCCGAGAGGGCCGCTGCGGAGAGACGGGTATCCTCTTGGAATACCCTGTGAAGGGCGTAATGTTTGGCGAAGGTGTCGTAGGATGACCAGGTCGCCGCTCTGCAAATGTCTTTCAATGCAACGCCCTTGAAAAAGGCTGTTGATGCTGCCACCGCCCTGGTGGAATGAGCCCTGGGAGTGGCCGACAAAGGAGTCTTTTTGAGCTCGTAGCACATTTTTATGCAGGATACAATGTGCTTTGAAATTCTCTGCGATGAGAGACCTTCTCCTTTTGATTTGGGAGTGAGGGAGACTAGGAGTCTATCCGTTTTCCGGAAGGACTTGGTCCTGTCTACGTAGAAGGCTAGCGCCCTCCTCACGTCCAGGAGGTGTAGGCGCGCCTCTTCGCTGGAGGTATGAGGCTTTGGATAAAACGAGGGTAGAACAATAGGTTCATTGATGTGAAACTCGGAAGAAACTTTGGGAACAAAGGCTGGATGCAGCCGTATGGTTACCGCCTCCTTGGAAAAGACAGTGCAGGGTGGCGTTGCCATGACTGCCGCAAGCTCGCTCACCCGACGAGCCGACGTAATTGCAAGAAGAAAGGTTGTCTTTATTGTAAGGAGGCGAAGGGGAACCGTGGCCAAGGGCTCGAACGGTGGTCCCATGAGTGTGGTAAGCACCAGGTCCAAGCTCCACGAGGGTGGAATCGGTTTCCGAGGGGGGTAGAGGTTTACCAACCCTTTGAGGAACCTGGTAACCATAGGGTGGGCGAACACCGTGTGCCCCCCATCCTCATGTCTGAACGCCGAGATGGCGGCAAGGTGGACCTTTAACGAGGATAGCGAGAGTCCTGCTCTCTTGAGGTCCAGTAAATACTCTAGAATTGTAGGTATAGGCACCGAAAGGGGGGCCAGCTGCTTGGTAGAACACCAAGCCATGAAGCGAGTCCATTTTTGTTTGTAGGTTTTCCTAGTGGAAGTCCTCCTGCTACTTTCTAGGACTTGCTGTACTTCCACTGTGCATGGGCTCTCTAGGGAGCTGAGCCATGGATTAGCCACGCTTGCAGTCGCAGGCTTTGGGGGTGCGGATGCACTATGGACCCCTGGGCTTGCGTGAGCAGATCCGGCGCCACCGGAAGAGGCATCGGTGGGCGGTCCGACATGCGCAGGAGTAGGGGGAACCATAGTTGGCGATCCCACGTTGGGACTATCAGGATCATCCGAGCCTTTTCTCTTCTGGCTTTTTGCAGAACCTTGTGGATCAGCACTGCGGGGGGAAACGCGTAAAGCAGGGGGCCCCCCCACGGGATCGCAAACGCGTCCCCCAGGGACCCCCGGCCCAGCCCTGCTCTGGAGGGGAATCGTGGGCACTGTTTGTTGTGCTGAGTGGCAAACAGATCTATTTGGGGAAACCCCCATGCGTGGAAAATCGGTCGTAGTAGATCGGGACGGATCTGCCACTTGTGGGTGAGCGCAAAATGCCTGCTCAACTGGTTTGCCTTCAGGTTGTGCGAGCCCGGCAAGTATGAGGCTCTCAGGATTATATCGTGGGCGATGCACCAGTTCCATAGGTGGATTGCTTCCGCGCATAAGGTACGGGATCGAGCTCCTCCTTGCCTGTTTATGTAAAACATGGTGGAGGTATTGTCCGTACTGATCCCGACGACTTTGCCTCGTATACGGTCTCGAAAGTGTTTGCAGGCGTTGAACACTGCTCTGAGCTCTAGAACATTGATATGTAGAGACTGTTCCGTGGGTGACCACAGTCCTTAAGCCACCTCTTCGCCCATGTGCGCTCCCCACCCTATGAGGGAGGCATCCGTAGTGAGGAAAACCGATATTTGCGGCTGATGGAAGGGTACCCCTGTTAGCAAGTTCCCGGGGTTTACCCACCATTGCAGGGATTCGCGCACCCCAGGTGAAGGCGACACCACCCTGTGAACGGTGTGTACTGCCGGCTTGTATACACTTGCCAGCCAGTGTTGCATGCTGCGCATGTGCAACCTGGCGTTCTGTACCACAAACGTAGCCGCTGCCATGTGGCCCAGCAGCTGCAAGCACGTCAAGACCGGCACCGTAGGGCTGAAGGTGATGACCTGCACGAGGGAACCGATGGCTCGAAAGCGAGCCTCTGGTAGGTATACTCTCGCCGAAACCGAGTTTATGCGAGCCCCTATGAACTCTATGTCCTGTGAGGGGTCTATCTTTGATTTTGCCAGATTGATAACCAGGCCAAGTGAGGAGAACGTGTTTGCTGTGACGCGTATCATGCGGAGGACCTCCCTTTTCGAGGTCCCTTTGAGCAGGCAGTAGTCCAGATACGGGAAGATAAACACCCCGTCTGTGCAGGTAGGCTGACACCACTGCCAAGGTCTTGGTGAAGACTCTAGGGGCCGAGGAAAGGCCAAACGGTAGGACCTTGTATTGGAAGTGTTCGTTGCCCACCATGAACCGGAGAAAACGTCGGTGAGCCGGATGAATGGTTATGTGGAAGTACGCGTCTTGTAGATCGAGGGCTGCGAACCAGTCTCCATCGTCCAGTGCTGTAAGGATGGAGGCAATCGTGATCATCCGAAAACGTTGCTTGCGTAGATACCTGTTGAGGCCACGAAGGTCTAAGATGGGCCTCCAGCCTCCTGTCTTTTTCTCCGTCAGGAAATACCGAGAGTAGAATACCCCGTGGCTATGATCTCCAGCACCCATTTGTCTGTGGTGATCCTTTGCCACTGGTCGTAGAATGGTTGGAGGCGATGGTTAAAAAGCCGTTTCGGATGATCTTGTGCAATGGTGGTGATGGCGCAGCCCTGGATCTGTATGTCAAACTTGTGGCTTTTGGCCCCGCCCCGAGGACGGACGGCCCTGTTGTGAGCGTCACCTGGGGGTTCTGTACTGCTGGTGCTGCTGATGCCGCCCTTGCTCGTAACCCCTGTGATACTGGGGGCGCTGTTGCTGGTACTGGTACCGCCTTTGCTGTGGGTAGTACCTTTTCTTAGAGTATGGAGGGGTGTAAATCCCCAGGGTCCTGAGTGTGGCTCTTGAATCTTTACTGGAATGAAGGACCGAGTCAGTTGATTCAGCAAACAGCTTCTGCAAGTCGAAGGGAAGGTCGACTATCTTCACTTGCAGATAGAGAAGTTACTCACCGTAGTAACGGTGGTTCTTCGAGATGTGTCCCCGTGGGTGCTCCACCATAGGTGACGGCTTGGCCGGCGCCGCAGATCGGATCTTCCAAGCAGTTTCTGCCGGACCGCGCATGCGCCGGCGCGCGCCGCTCCCTGGCGCGCTCCTGGCCATGTGCGCGATCCGGTCCCCGCCAGTTCCTCGACCAACCGCCTCGGTTGCCCCTGCAAAACACTAACAGAGATCCGAAGCGGGGAGGATGGGCGGGAAGTGGAGCACCCACGGGGACACATCTCGAAGAACCACCGTTACTACGGTGAGTAACTTCTCTTTCTTCTTCGAGTGTCCCCGTGGGTGCTCCACCATAGGTGACTACCCAGCAGTAACCCAGATAGGTGGTGGGTAATCGGATTATGTGCAGCTGGTCCCCGAGAGGACCGCTGCAGAGAGACGGGTATCCTCTTGGAATACCCTGTGAAGGGCGTAATGTTTGGCGAAGGTGTCGTAGGATGACCAGGTCGCCGCTCTGCAAATGTCTTTCAATGCAACGCCCTTGAAAAAGGCTGTTGATGCTGCCACCGCCCTGGTGGAATGAGCCCTGGGAGTGGCCGACAAAGGAGTCTTTCTGAGCTCGTAGCACATTTTTATGCAGGATACAATGTGCTTTGAGATTCTCTGCGATGAGAGACCTTCTCCTTTAGATTTGGGAGCGAGGGAGACCAGGAGTCTATCCGTTTTTCGGAAGGACTTGGTCCTGTCTACGTAGAAGGCTAGCGCCCTCCTCACATCCAGGAGGTGTAGGCGCGCCTCTTCGCTGGAGTTATGAGGCTTTGGATAGAACGAGGGTAGAACAATAGGTTCATTGATGTGAAACTCGGAAGAAACTTTGGGAACAAAGGCTGGATGCAGCCGTATGGTTACCGCCTCCTTGGAAAAGACAGTGCAGGGTGGCGTTGCCATGACTGCCGCAAGCTCGCTCACCCGACGGGCTGACGTAATTGCAAGAAGAAAGGTCGTCTTTACTGTAAGGAGGCGAAGGGGAACCGTGGCCATGGGCTCGAACGGTGGTCCCATGAGTGTGGTAAGCACCAGGTCCAAGCTCCACGAATGTGGAATCTGTTTCCGAGGGGGGTATAGGTTTACCAACCCTTTGAGGAACCTGGTAACCATAGGGTGGGCGAACACCGTGTGCCCTCCCTCCTCATGTCTGAACGCCGAGATGGTGGCAAGGTGGACCTTTAACGAGGATAGCGAGAGTCCTGCTCTCTTGAGGTCCAGTAAATACTCTAGAATTGTAGGTATAGGCACCGAAAGGGGGGCCAGCTGCTTGGTAGAACACCAAGCCATGAAGCGAGTCCATTTTTGTTTGTAGGTTTTCCTAGTGGAAGTCCTCCTGCTACTTTCTAGGACTTGCTGTACTTCCACTGTGCATGTGCTCTCTAGGGAGCTGAGCCATGGATTAGCCACGCTTGCAGTCGCAGGCTTTGGGGGTGCGGATGCACTATGGACCCCTGGGCTTGCGTGAGCAGATCCGGCGCCACCGGAAGAGGCATCGGTGGGCGGTCCGACAGGCGCAGGAGTAGGGGGAACCATGGTTGGCGATCCCATGTTGGGACTATCAGGATCATCCGAGCCTTGTCTCTCCTGGCTTTTTGCAGAACCTTGTGGATCAGCACTGCGGGGGGAAACGCGTAAAGCAGAGGGCCTCCCCACGGGATCGCGAACGCGTCCCCCAGGGACCCCCGGCCCAGCCCTGCTCTGGAGGAGAATTGTGGGCACTGTTTGTTGTGCTGAGTGGCAAACAGATCTATTTGGGGAAACCCCCATGCGTGGAAAATCGGCCGTAGTAGATCGGGACGGATCTGCCACTCGTGGGTGAGCGCAAAACGTCTGCTCAACTGGTCTGCCTTCATGTTGTGCGTGCCCGGCAAGTAGGAGGCTCTCAGGATTATATCGTGGGCGATGCACCAGTTCCATAGGCGGATTGCTTCCGCGCATAAGGTACGGGATCGAGCTCCTCCTTGCCTGTTTATGTAAAACATGGTGGAGGTATTGTCTGTACTGATCCCGACGACTTTGCCTTGTATACGGTCTCAAAAGTGTTTGCAGGCGTTGAACACTGCTCTGAGCTCTAAAACATTGATATGTAGAGACTGTTCCGTGGGTGACCACAGTCCTTGAGCCACCTCTTCGCCCATGTGCGCTCCCCACCCTATGAGGGAGGCATCCGTAGTGAGGAAAACCGATATTTGCGGCTGATGGAAGGGTACCCCTGTTAGCAAGTTCCCGGGGTTTACCCACCATTGCAGGGATTCGCGCACCCCAGGTGGGGTCGACACCACCCTGTGAACGGTGTGTACTGCCGGCTTGTATACACTTGCCAGCCAATGTTGCATGCCGCGCATGTGCAACCTGGCGTTCTGTACCACAAACGTAGCCGCTGCCATGTGGCCCAGCAGCTGCAAGCACGTCAAGACCGGCACCGTAGGGCTGAAGGTGATGACCTGCACGAGGGAACCGATGGCTCGAAAACGAGCCTCTGGTAGGTATACTCTCGCCGAGACCGAGTTTATGCGAGCCCCTATGAACTCTATGTCCTGTGAGGGGTCTATCTTTGATTTTGCCAGATTGATAACCAGGCGAAGTGAGGAGAACGTGTTTGCTGTGACGCGTATCATGCGGAGAACCTCCCTTTTCGAGGTCCCTTTGAGCAGGCAGTCGTCCAGATACGGGAAAATAAACACCCTCTGTCTGTGCAGGTAGGCTGACACCACTGCCAAGGTCTTGGTGAAGACTCTGGGGGCCGAGGAAAGGCCAAACGGTAGGACCTTGTATTGGAAGTGTTCGTTGCCCACCATGAACCGGAGAAAACGTCGGTGAGCCGGATGAATGGTTATGTGGAAGTACGCGTCTTGTAGATCAAGGGCTGCGAACCAGTCTCCATCGTCCAGTGCTGTAAGGATGGAGGCTATAGTGATCATCCGAAAACGTTGCTTGCGCAGATACCTGTTGAGGCCACGAAGGTCTAAGATGGGCCTCCAGCCTCCTGTCTTTTTCTCCATCAGGAAATACCGAGAGTAGAACCCTTTCCCTTGCAGTTGCTCCGGCACCTTTTCCACCGCCCCTATGAACTCTAGGTGGGCCACCTCCTGCCTGAGCCTGGCTACATGGGAGGCCTCCTGGGGGTGGGGCTTGGGCGGGGGTCGCGGCGGCGGGAGCGACTGGAAGGGGATGGCGTACCCCGTGGCTATGATCTCCAGCACCCATTTGTCTGTGGTGATCCTTTGCCACTGGTCGTAGAATGGTCGGAGGCGATGGTTAAAAAGTCGTTTCGGATGATCTTGTGCAATGGTGGTGATGGCGCAGCCCTGGATTTGTATGTCAAACTTGTGGCCTTTGGCCCCGCCCCGAGGACGGACGGCCCTGTTGTGAGCGTCGCCTGGGGGTTCTGTACTGCTGGTGCTGCTGATGCCGCCCTTGCTCGTAACCCCTGTGATACTGGGGGCGCTGTTGCTGGTATTGGTACTGCCTTTGCTGTGGGTAGTACCTTTTCTTTGAGTATGGAGGGGTGTAAATCCCCAGGGTCCTGAGTGTGGCTCTTGAATCTTTACTGGAATGAAGGACCGAGTCAGTTGATTCAGCAAACAGCTTCTGCAAGTCGAAGGGAAGGTCGATTATCTTCGCCTGCAGATCTCTCGGTATGCCCGAGGTCTGGAGCCAGGACTCCCGTCGCATCACCACTGCAGTTGCTGTGGAACGTGCTGCCGTGTCCGCAACGTCCAAAGCAATCTGAACTTCCATCCTCGCAGCCGCGTAGCCCTCTTGCACTATGGCCTTGAGGACCGGCTTTTTGTCCTCTGGAAGCGAGTCCATGAGGGAAGTTAATCTGGCATAGTTGTCGAAATTATGGTTCGCCAAGTGCGCTGCATAATTTGCCATTCGCAAGGTTAAAGTGGAGGAGGAGTAGACCTTTCTGCCGAACAGCTCTAGCTTCTTGGCATCTTTGTCCGTTCCCCCTGTTTTAAATTGAGATGTTTTTAATCTTTGCTGCGAGGACTCCACCACCAAGGAGTTTGGCTGGGGGTGGCTAAACAAGAACTCCATGCCCTTCGCCGGCACGAAGTATTTCTTATCCGCTCTCTTTTGGACAGGCGGAATAGTTGCAGGGGTCTGCCATATGGTAGTGGCGGACTCCAAGATCGCTTCATCAAGCGGGATTGCTACTCTGGAGGAGGCCGGGGAGCTCAAATTTTTAAGGAGCTTATGATGTTTCTCTTGAACTTGTGCTGTCTGGATGCCTTGCATGAAAGCTACCCTCTTAAACAGCTCCTGAAACTGTTTGAGATCGTCCTTGGGATGGACGTCCCCTAAGGCCGTGGCCTCATCCGGGGAGGAAAACGAGGAACCGCTGGGGTACATTTCTTTGGACCCTTCCGGTTCTTGATGGTGATGGTGCGCCCTCTCGCTGGAGGTTTGCGAGGGAAAATCTCGTGGGTCCATGGCCAGTCCCCCCTGGGATGCTTGAGTCTCCGTCCCCGATCGCGATTGCCCTCGGGGGTACGAGGTAGTATGTGGGGATCTCTCCCTGGTAGATTGCCGATGGTGTCCATGCCCCGCGTGGTAGGGACGACCATGGCAGTATAGGCACTGTTCCTGGGAAGGTGACCTTGACCATTCCGTTTGCACGTACCCTGTGTGTCTGGGAGAGGGGGATCGTCGAGACACTGGAGAGAGCGATTTTGCATAATAGTCCAGCGATTCAAATCCCAGGAAGGGTGAGGGTGGTGCCAGCCATGGGGAGGCTGATTGCAGGAAAGGAGAAGGGGGCTCCGGGTAGGCTAGGGGGGGCCCCTGCCTTCTGGTTGGAGTCTGCAACATGAGCGGAGAGCTGTGAGAAAAGAGCTCCACAGCCCTGTCTGGAGAGGGGCTGCAGTGCCTCCTCTTGTGTGCAGCCTTCCCCCTCCCTTGAGGAGGTAACTCCGCCCCCTGATGGGCGGGGGATCCCGGCCCCGTCGGCACTGTGCTAGGCACGCTGGAGGGCGGTGCCGCACGTGCGGAGTCCTTCTGCGCCTGCAGGCTACGTGCCTGCGCGCTCTGCACCGCCGGTTCCCCGGGGGTCGGTGCCGCTGCCTGCGGTGCCGCTGGTACCGGCACTTGCTTAGCCGCCGCCCTGCCTGCAGTGCGGGGCGGCTGGCTGATCATCGGAGGCTGAGCCGCTTCCACGTAGCTCTCCGTGCCGCCGCCGATCAGCTGTTGCTGCGGCTGGGGGCTGCTCGCTCCTCCCGTCCCGCTCACCGTTGCTGCCAGCAGGGATCGGGTTGGAGAAACTTTCCTCCGTTTTTGCGCTGATGGAGTGAGGGAGGCAGCTTTCCTTCTAAGGGCCCCAGAGGGTCCCTCCTGCTGCGGCCGCTCCGGCACGTCTGGCTGGAGGGCCTTGTCAAGAAGCAGCAGTTTAATTCTCATCTCCCTGTCTCTCCGTGCTCTGGTCGTTAATTTTGCACAGAAGGCGCATTTTTGTGCCACATGGGACTCCCCCAGGCACCTTATGCATAGACTGTGCCCATCGGACACTGGCATCGCCTCTCGGCAGGACTCACATTTTTTAAAGCCTGAGGAGGACATTGTTGGTGAGTCTTTGAGTTTGTTTGTGGGTACTTAGCACTTCTTTGTGCTGTTTCCCCGTCCGATGGCCTGCCTCCGCAGGAGGGCTGATGGCCCTAGCTCCCGGCCTCCGGCGCTTGTTACTGGGACTGGCTTGAGCTGTGCCTCCGTAGCTTGTTTGTTGTTTGTTGTTTGTTTTTTTTTTTTTTTTTTTCCACAAAATAACAACCGGCTACTTATGGTAGCCTAAATAACTGAAAACTTTAAAGAGAAAACAATTAAAGTCGTTGAATACGCTATGTGGCTTTAGCCTAGTCGGATTCCGTCTGCAGCCAACGGCGGTTGAGAGGAACTGGCGGGGACTGGATCGCGCACATGGCCAAGAGCGCGCCAGGGAGCGGCGCGCGCCGGCGCATGCGCAGTCCGGCAGAAACTGCTTGGAAGATCCGATCTGCGGCACCGGCCAAGCCGTCACCTATTGTGGAGCACCCACGGGGACACTCGAAGAAGAAATAATCTCTCTCTCTCTCTCAGAATCATAGTTAGTTGATGAGAACAACTGTAAAAACAACCTTAAATTTGCATTGCTTTGTTGCTTTGAGGTAAGATCCAAGTATATACTGACAAAGAACTGGGACCGGACCCTTTGGGGCCTGGAAGAATCTCTCCGGTGTTGGGTGAAACAGGTTTAATAACCACTCACTTTAATTTGGGGGTTGCTGGTCTGGGCTGCTATAGCAGCTGGGAAGTCTGTGGGTTTGCTTTTGTGGCTGGCCAAGGGGCTGGCAGAAGTGCTGTTATGGCTGGTTGGATTTGCCTTAGTGAGAAGGAAATCCCAGCCTGGGGCTGTAAGTAGCCCGAATTTTAAGCAAAGTTACCATAGATTGATTTCTCTAGCTGTGCCAGAAACCTCATCCTATTACAGCATCGTTTGAAGGCACTTGAACAATATCATCACCGCTACCACAGGAGAATCTTAACTATCTCTTGGGAGGAAGACACATGAATGCTAGCATCCTGGAAGAACTGGGCATGACTAGGATTGCAGACATTATCATTCACCAACAACTTTGTTGGACTGGTCACATGGTCTTGATGTACAATCAGGACTTTCCAAAACAGATCACAGAATCATAGAACAATGGAGCTGGAAGAGACCTAAAAAAGCCATCGAGTCCGGCCCCCTGCTCTAAGCAGGACCAAACCCATCAGATCAGTTCCACAAGGGTGTTGTCAAGGTGAGACTTACAAACCTCCAGCGATGGGGACTCCACTACTTCCCTGGGGAGACCATTCCAATGCTTCACAACCCTCCTAGTGACAAAGTTTTTCCTAATGTTCAACCTGGACCTTTCCAACTGCTACTTGAGACCACTGTTCCAAGTTCTGCCATCCATGACCACTGTGAACAGCCTCTCTCCAGCCTCTTTGCAACCTGCCTTCAGTAAGCTGAAGGCTGTTATCAAGTCCCCCTTCAGTCTTCTCTTCTGCAGACTAAACAGTCCCAATTCCCTCAACCTTTCTTCTTAAGTCATATGCTCCAGCCCCTCTGCTGGCCCCTCTCCAGCATATCTACATCCTTCCTATAATTGGAGGTCCAGAACTGGACACAGTGCTCCAGATGCAGCCTCACCAAAGCCAAATAAAGAGAAATAATCACTTATCTGGATCTACTAGCAATGCTCCTCTTGATGCAAACTAACATGCCATTAGCTTTCTTGGCTACAATGGCACACTGCTGACTCACGTCCAGCTTCTCGTCCACTACAACTCCCAGGTCCTTTTCTGCAAAACTACTACCAAGCCAGTCGGACCCCAGCCTGTAACAATGCTTGGGATTCTTCTGGCCCAAGTGCAGGACTCTGCACTTGTCCTTATTGAACCTCATCAGATTTCTTGCAGCCCAGTCTTCCAAATTGTCTAAGTCAGTCTGGACCCTGTCCCTACCCTCCAGTGTACCTACCTCTCCTCCTAGCTTAGTGTCATCCACAAATTTGCTGAGGGTGCAATCCAACCCCTCATCCAGGTCATTGATAAATATGTTGAACAGAAGAGGACCCAGAACTGAGGCTGGGGGCACTCCACTAGAAACCGACCGCCACCCCGACATCGAGCCATTGATCACTACCTGCTGGGCCCAACCTTCTAGCCAGCTTTCTATCCATCTTAACGTCCATTTATCCAATCCACATTCCTTTACCTTGCTGACAAGAATATTGTGGGAGACCTTATCAAAAGCTTTGCTAAAGTCAAAATAAATCAAATCCATTGATTTTCCCCTATCCAAGAACTTATCTCAAACATTCTCCAAAAACTTCCTGGATTGTCTGTGTGCTGCTGTATTGGTGTTCCAACAAACGTCTGGATGATTAAAGTCTCCCATGAGAACCAGGGCCTGTGATTTGGAAGCTTCCCTTAGCTGTCTGAAGAAATCCTCATCTACCTCATTTCTCTGATCTGGTAGTCTATAGTGGACACCAACTCCAACATCACCTCTGTTACTTCCACCACTAAGCTTAACCCACAGTGATCCCCTCTGGCCTCGGAATCTATGAATCTGAAAATGCACAGCTCAAGCTTATTTTGTGTTTTTAAAGTGCTACAGGACTGTTTTTTTGTTTTGTGAAGATACAGACTAAGGCAGCTACCTCATTGTGACAACTCAAGCTCTTGTTCCACTTTCCTTCTCTTCCTTCCCAGAACCCCTACTCACCTTGAGATCCCGGCTTTGGGATCGGAGAAGGTCTTGAATATATCCTTTGGGATCTTTGGAGAAACTCAGCATGAAATCACGTTGTATCTTTAATTGATTTATTGATTCGATTGTCTCATGAATCTAAAAAGTAAAAAAAAATATGGACATTCTTGTATTTACGAGTCAAGCCACAGTGAGTCTGAGTTGATCTTATTCAGCCCATCTATAATTCATATGAAACACAATTGTCATTTTGACAAATTACATTTCTTAAGGACTCTAAGTCATCTCTCCCCTGAATAAGTATATTAACTCAGATGTCTTGGCCATATTCTTTCCTGACTACTACTACACTTCACCTGGAGACACAATTGCTCTTCCCATCCTGCCCTAAATTGTTGGATAGCGTGAGATATGCACTGTCAAAGAGCTAACTCATTTCAATGGACAATGCAGAGATCCTTGCATACAGTGGGCCACTTTGTCATCTCTGTAAGATATTGTGAGATCTTTTTGGATGAAAGGTGCTATAAAATATATAATAATTAAAGTCTCTATTGAAATAAAGTAACAAATATAGGCATTGATGCTTATTAAACTTTAAGCATGACCTTGAGTATCACTGACTTCAATGGGTCTTAAGAATATGTTCCATTGCTTTCCTGAATCAGGTCTATGGAAAGCAAAAAAAAAGAAAAAGAATACATGAATGTATATATGGGCCAATCACTGTCTGCTGTGCTTGTATGAGCATGCTTATTGAAGTCAACAAGACTACTTACATACAAAGAGCAGGATAGCGGAGCAAGGACAAATTAATAGCACTGGAAGTTTACACTCTCATCGTGACTGACAAATTTGGCTGTTTTTCTGATGCAATTATAAAATTAGTAAAGCAAGAGAAGACACTAACTGTGATACATCTGAATTACTAGGAGTATAATACAGTCATTTCAAGTAGGCTTGGCTAGCCATAGGATAGTGGCTGAAGAAACATAAGTAATATGTAAATAATGGCATTCAATGCTGCTTTCCCCACTCTCAGATACCAAGCCACTGCCTTCATTTCTGTTCCTTCTGAAAATGCATTTCTTTCACACTCTTCATCATATGTGAGTCACTGTGACTTATTTTGGGGAATATCTGGATGCAGAATCTCTTTGTTATTTTGCAGTACTGCATTTGGAAATAGAGGAAAATTCTTTGTCTGGGAGTTAACAGGTTCAGAAGGTCTGGAAAGCTAAACTGTGAGCCAGGCTCAGGCTCTGAGGATCATCTTGTCTCACCTCGTGGAGCCCTCTTGCAATCATATAGAAAGCATTGTGGCAGAGTCAGTCTCATTCCTGGGTCCCAGATCCTCTGTTTAGTCCACTGGACCCACCATATGAACCCTGTTACCCTTGCTGGGGGAGGGGGTGGTCTGGGGGGAACTCGGTCCCCAGCCCCTCGTTCTGGGTTCCGGCCCAGGGACCCTCGATGGCCACTACCAGGGAGGGCTGACTCCCTTCACCCTTGCCCCTGCAGCTCCTCTCCCTGGACCACTTTCCCCAGATGATTCCACCTGGTACCTCCTTCCACTAGCGGAAGCTGTGGCAGCAATTCCCTTCTTTTGTTTGGCTCCTCCGGCTGACCAGTTCCTCAAAGTCTCTGGTGGAGGTTCAGGCCCCCCCTGGATTGGGGCAGTCCAGCCCTCACCCGCCGGCCAGGTTGCTGAGGCTCCTCTCCTCTTTTGTGGTCTCTGGTGTTCCTCTAAGTCTCCCTACTTCTCCTCACTCACCTCCCAAACTCTCCTTAACCACCCTCCCCTTGCCCTGCATGGAGAAGGGCTTATACAGGTAGCCCTGAGTAGGATCAGCTGGCCCAAATTGATTTAGGGCAGCCTACTTCTCAGCTGCTCCCACTTTGATTGTCAGCTCAGTCTCTGCTGTTATTACTCCGGCCTCTCCCCTTCTGGCCCGACCCTGCCACAGCATACAGGGGGTAAAGCATACAGTGATGCTCATGACCATGGGATTAGGAATATGGCAAGTAGAAAAGCACTGGATGAGAACATTTGACACTTGCCTTTTGTCATACACATGTCCGCTAGAGGATGGCCCCATCTGAAAAGATGTTCTGAAGAATGGTATTCTTGATTTCTCGTTCACAACTTGGGGAGAAGTGTCTACTAGGATTATATGATAAAGTGTTCTATATACAGGGTAAATATACACCTGATGCAAAGTTCTGGTATCTGTTGAGTTCATTCCTGTCTAATGGCTTCCTGGCAGAGAGGAGGAAAAAAGCCTCATGCCATTCTTGTTGGTGTTGAATATGGTGGTCATGTTTTCAGCCATTATTTCAATTATGTATTCCTTTTTTTATTGGAGAATGGATTTGAACGCTTCAAACATCTCTGAGCTCCAGAAGGTTGATGTGCATATTTGTTTCTATCACCATCCACAAGCCTTGCACACCAAGGTAATCCATGCACTTTCCATAAACCAGAAGCAAAGTATCTGTTACTAAGGTCCTGGGCAGGAGAAGGGGATGGAAGGAGACCCTTTTGCAGGTATTTGCAAGGTCCTTCTATTAAGCTCAGGTATAACATGAGTAGAGGAAACTCTCAGAGAGGCTTGGCTAGATGACATCTGGTGTGTGAGTAAATCAATTTCAACTGACCTCGCTTGCAATTGAACTGAAGAGTGGCATGCTGGTCATTTGGTAAGCTGGGCCAATTAACAAAACTGTATTCCACTGCAGTCATATGCAAGATTACATATATAGGAACAAAGAGCACAAGTCGTTCCTATAGAATGGGGGACTGTGCTGTACACAAAGATCTAGAAGCCATAATGGACAAATTCCTCTATATGAGTTCCTAATACAATACTCTGGAAAAAAGAACCAATGAAATCTCAAGATGTATAAACAGCAGTAATTAACAAAAGGAATGTAATTATTGTACTTAGTTCTCATAGCTACATTTTAAAAAGACAGTGTAAAACTGGAGAGGGTGCAGAAATGAGCCCAAAGATCAATGAAGACTGAAAAGAAAAAAATTACTTTACAGGAGAGTTTTAAAAATCTTGATCTGTTTAACTTACCAAAAATGAAAGGTGACGATTATGGCATATGGGTACCTTCATGATAAGACAATACCAGGTAAAAAAGGGCTCTTTAGTCTAGTGCAGAAATCAGAACAAGAATGAATGGCTGGAAGTTAAAGCCAAACAAAATCAAATGAGAATTAAGGCCCAAGTTTTCATAGGAAGAATGATTAAGGATCGTAACAAACCAGCAAGGGAGGTGATAGATTCTCTTTTTTTTCTTGGTGTTCTTAAAATCAAGCTCTGATGCCTCTTCTGTGTATTAAATAGGAAGTCAATCTAGATAACCTTATGGTCCCCTCTGTCCTTAAAAATCTATGAATATCCACTCCTATAGAGAATGCCCTATTACAAAATAGCCAGCTCAGACTGCCTTCTCATAGAATGTAGCATGCGACTACATGCCCCATGTGAATATGCCCCACATATTGCATATTCACATGTAACACGCTCCACGAGACTTTAAATCCTTCACTTTTGTGCCAGTACCTTGTTGTCCAGGGCTGTGATCTCCTGCTGATTGGCTGTTGAGAGGAGAAAGCTACTCATTTGTCCTTTTAATGGATCTTCAACTTCCACATCTATGTCATAACATGCTGTCTTCTTTTGGTCATTGGGGTCAACGCTATGAAGAAGACAGTAACAGAACCTTGAATTCCACTCTACATGTTAGGCTCACCTGGGTCCATGCCTTCAACAAAATCTGCAGAAATTTCTTCTAGATCTAACTAGAAAGTAATGGGCATAACACAGCTTCTTCTGTGGCACTCTAGTCTCATCACAAGAGAACTGGCTTTGGTGAAAGGTCAGTTTATCAGAGTATAGTGAAAGGTAGCTTTTCAGAAAGAAGAGACAGTCCATAGTTTAGGGTGCTAGCTCAGGTCCACTGAGACACAGATTCAACTCCCTGCTCCACTACCCATGCCTTCTTCGACTTTGGACAAAACGCTCAGGCTACAGTTACACTGCAGCACTCTGATGAAAGAAGTTACTGTCAGAAGAGATTTCCCGACAAAACTTCTGTTGACAGAGTGTGGCCACACTTGGCTCTGTTGACAGAGCAGCCAGACTGACCGACTGCTCTCTTGACAAAACAGGCACCTGGAAGCACAGCAGACAGGGTTGCCCATTGTTCTGAATTCCCTGTATGTTGAGAGATGCCCCACCCTGCGAACATCCACACAGCTTTTTTGTCAACAGAATCTGTCAACAGCAATGTTATGCCTCAGGGCTGAGAGGCAGAACACTGCTGGTGAAAGTGCTGAGTTTTGTCGACAAATTGTCAACAAAACACATTCTGTGTATGGACAGTCCACCACTTTTGTCGACAAAACCAGAGTTTTGTTGGCAAAACTGGCTGGTGTAACCATAGCCTTAGTCTTTCTGTACTTCAACTTCCCATCTGTACCAAAGGCATAACAACATTTCCTAAAATTAGGGGCTTGTGACAATAAAAGACATAACAGTTCATGATGCACGCTGATACTAGAATAATAAGGATAATGGCAGTATCACAGATAAAAATTATCTATCAGGGTCCTGGCTTGAAAGAAAATGGAGGACACGGTTGATAACATCTGTGGGACAGAGACGGAAATGGCTCAAGCTTTCTTTGTGGCAGAAAGCCAGCACAGTGCTGGGCTGGCTGACATACTTACCTGATGATGTGATTTATAACTATGGGATCTGGAGGCAGCAGGAGGTTAGTAAGTCTCTGAGGAATTTCAGAAAATTTCAGCCGTGGACAGTCAAAGATCTAAATAAGGCAAAAGATTTGTTAAAATCTCTGGGAAGGGGAGAAAAAGCTTGCTTGTAACTGAACAGGAAGCTGAGAAATCAAGGGCTCAAAGGTCAGGTAATTTGAAAGCTTATCTATAGTTCTGCTCCCTTGGCACTTTTTATATTAATACCACTTTCCTCAAGCTCCAAAGTTACTTACCAGTTTGGGCTGATCAGACGCTAATGGGGTGAGTAGCATCTCTGTTTTAGCCTAGAAGCTGGAGGGAACAACTCATTATAATGTTAGAAGGTTAAGGTGTGACTAGACCATAGTCTATAATCACCTACACATGGAACAAATATTTGATGACGGGCTTCTTAATAAAGCAGACATATAACATGATCTAATAGACAGAATCTGAAACTAGACAAATTCAGGATGGAAATAAGGTGTATATTTTTAACAGTGAGGGTAATTAATCACTGTGACAATTTACAAAGCTTATGGTAGATTTTTGATTTCTGGCAATTATTTAATCAAAGTTTAGATTTTTTCTAAAAGACCTTCTGTAAATCAAACAGTCATTATTTAGGATAAGTTGTATGGTCTGTGACTGTGATGAGGTCCAAAAAAAGAATTAGACTAGTTCATGGAGGACAGGTCCATTCATGGTTATTAGTCAAGATGGTCAGAAATTACCTTACATACTATTGGTGCCATAAACCTAAACCTCTCTCAAATGCTGGGACTGGACAACAAGAACTGGATCACTTGATAATTTCCCTGTTCTTTTCACTCTCTCTGAAGAATCTGGCACTGGCCACTGTAAGGAGACAGGACAATGGGCTAGACAGACCTTTGATCTGACTCAGCATTCACATTCTTATGTAGCAGGTCAGATTAAATGATCATTGTGGTCCCTTCTGGCTTTTGAATCCTTGTCAATATAGTGAAATCTAGTCAGTATACTATAGTTGGACTTTCAGAAAGCCTTTAACAAGGCTTGTACCAAAGACCTTGATTAGGTCAGGTCCATTGGCCATCTAAACCAGTATCCTATCTTCAGGCAGTGCTTCAGGGGGAATGGACAAAACAAGATAATTACAGACAATCCTTTTCCTATTATCCAGTCCCAACTTCTGACAAAAAGCAGTCAAGTAGCACTTTAAAGACTAGCAAAATAGTTTATTAGGTGAGCTTTCGTGGGACAGACACACTTCTTCAGACCATAGCCAGACCAGAACAGACTAAGGCACAGAGAACTAAAAACAGTAAGCAAGGAGGACAAATCAGAAAAAAGATAATCAAGGTGAGCAAATCAGAGAGTGGAGGGGTGGGGGGGAGGTCAAGAATTAGATTGAGCCAAGTATGCAGACAAGCCCCTATAGTGACTCAGAAAGTTCCCATCACGATTTAAACCATGTGTTAATGTGCCGAATTGGAATATAAAAGCCAGCTCAGCTGTTTCCTTGAGGCTGTTGTGGTCTGGCTATGGTCTGAAGAAGTGGGTCTCTCCCACAAAAGCTCACCTAATAAACTATTTTGCTAGTCTTTACAGTGCAACTTGACTGCTTTTTGTTTTGATAGTGTATAGACTAGCACGGCTTCCTCTTTGTTACTATTCAACTTCTGACAGTTGGAGGTTTAGGAACACCTAAAGCATGAGCTTATACTCTGAACAATCTTGGCCAATAAGGATCGAGGGATCTATTCTTTATAAATGTACCTGAGTATTTTTTGAATGCAGTTACATTTTTGGCCTTCATAAAATACTGTAGCAATGAGCTCCAAGGTTAATTGTGCTCTTTTTTGTTTGAAACCTGCTGCCTATTATTTTTATTGGGTGATCCCAAGCTCTTGCATTAGGTGAAAGGGTAAACAACACTCTCCTATTCACTTTCTCCATACCATTCATAATTGCATAGACCTCTGTCATGTCCCCTGCTTAGTTGTCTCTTTTCTAAACTGTACAGTCTCAGTCCTTTTAATTTCTCCTTCTATGGAAGCTGTTCCGCACCCATAATCATTTTTGTTGTATTTCTCAGCACCTTTTCAAATTACAATATATAATTCTGGAATTTTTATATTGGGGATGCTGACAGCCTCTGAAATTTTTATACTGGGGATGCTGACAGCCACTGAACCAAACCCTAAAGTCTGTATATAAGGGAAACCACTTCACAACGTGGGCAAGCGTAGGGGAGAGGGGGCTGCAGCACTTTCCCTGCACACACTGCTAGATTCAGCACCTCTAGGCCAGATGATTTGTTGCATACCATCAGATTGTGATCCACCCTTTTGTAACTCTTAGGCTTAACTACAGACATACTCCATGTCAAGCAATGAAGCCCCATGGCTTCAGCAAACTTCAATTAACCAGAACTCCGTAACACAGCTTCTCACAACACTCTCAGCATCACAGCTCTCCGTGAACACTCATCCCCCAAGCAGCACTTTCCTATGCAATGACCCCTCACTAAACAGAATCCAATTCTAGATGTCTGCCTTGATATGTAGATCCACTCCTGGGACTGGCTCTAGTTCACTGAGAGATCCTATTTGCCCATGACTCACACCACAGTTACCTTCCAACACCAGTATGGAACCAGAGATTATTAGGATGAGACTCATGACTGTAAGAGACAGAACCATTCCAGGAACCAGACCAAGATTATGTAACTTAGTACCATATGAAACAAGAATGACAGCCAATCCCACCTCTTTACCCATGCTTTCCCACAATAACACCTTCCTCAAACCAACACTTCTGTATTGCCAGAGTTCAAAACAAACCCTACATTTCTCAGCTGCTAGCAGGGAAAGGAAGGAAGCAGACTAAGATAAACCAATATTAACAGAGAGAAAGCAGTGCTAGCCTATGTACTATCAAAACAAAAAAGCAGTCAAGTAGCACTTTAAAGACTAACAAAATAATTTATAAGGTGAGCTTTCGTGGGACACACCCACTTCTTCAGACAATAGTCATACCAGAACAGACTCAATATTTAAGGCACAGAGAACCAAAAATAGTAATCAAGGTTGACAAATCACAAAAAAATTATCAAGGTGAGCAAACCAGAGAGTAGAGGGGCGGGGGGGAGAGAATTAGATTAAACCAAATATGCAAAAGAGCCCCTATAATGACCCAGAAAATTCACATCCTGGTTCAAACCACGTGCTAATGTGTCGAATTTGAATATAAAATAGAGTTCAACAGCCTCTCTGGACCTAACCAGGTTATTCACAGAACCACGGGCACATTCTCATGTTCCTCAACTAACATCACATATGCCATCATGTGCCAACAATGGCCAGATGCTTTGTATATTGGACAGACTTCAAACTCTCTTAGACAAAGAGTTAATGGGCACAAAACAGACATAAAAATACTCCTGATCCACAAACCTGTTAGCCAGCATTTTAATGGAGTGGGCCATTCTGTTAATGACTCAAAAGTTTGCGTTTTACTGAAGAGGAATTTTCACAACAGTCTTGAAAGAGAGGCTCCTGAACTCTCTTTTATATTCAAATTCAACACATTAACATGTGGTTTGAACCGGGATGTGAATTTTCTGGGTTATTATAAGGGCTCTTTTGCATACTTGGCTTAACCTAAGTCTTGACTCCCCCACCCTCCCTTCTGCCCCTCTACTCTGTGATTTGCTCACCTTGATAATTCTTTTCTGATTTGTCAAACCTCACCTAATAAATTATTTTGTTAATCTTTAAAGTGCTACTTGACTGCTTTTTTTTTTGTTTTAAATCAATATTGTTACTTTTAATCTTACTCACATATTGTGGTGATGGGTCCCAATACAAGAATGTGGGGCTTTTTTTCTTAAAGATGCCTCTCCACTGAACATGCCATTGCTGCTTTCTTAAACAATGTCTCAGGCTACATCTACAATAGGCAATAAGTCAACTACAGATACACACTTCTAGCTAATACCATTGCATAGCTAAAAATCACCGTAGCTGCGCTCAGCTAACGTGGCTGTCTATACTGGGGAAGGTCGACAGGAGAGTTTCTCACATCAAAAATCCCTTTCTCCTCACATTTCAGAAAGCTAGATGAAAAAAACAAAAAGAAACTCTGCATGAAACAGCTCCTGAATGTATAGGTGCATGTGCCTGCATCTTTTACACCAAGGCCACTCAACATTGCTTGGGCAATTCAACAGGGACCTCAAGAGGGATACATGCAAATTTACAAATAAATGTAGATTGTAATTGCTTGCTTTAAGGTCACTTTGAACTTTTGAGTGGTGTAAAGAGGTCATAGTATGAATGAAAACCATGTCCTTGGATATTTAAAAATGCAGAACCAAGTTAAGAAATTCATCTTTAGCTCTTGATAAACATACAAAGTAAGCATTCAAGTAACTTTTAAAAAGGGGCATTTAAGTACGATTGAAAATTTTAGCCTTTTTTCAGAGATATTGGATAAGTTCAAAGTGTCTAAACATTTAAGCTGTGTCTACACGTAAGCACCCTTTTGAAAGGGCGAAAATCGAAGTTTGGCTTTCGAAAAAGCGGCCAGCGAAAGAGAGTACCCGCCACCATTTTTCAGATCAGCATTCTGATCTGCTCTTTTGAAGTGCTGTCACGGTCTTTCGAAAGAAAGTGTCCACATGGCTCCAAGCCCTCTTTGGAAAGAAGAAAGGCAGGAAACGTCACGGACAGGCTCCCATGGCCGACAAGCCCTTCCAGGGGCGCAGCCAGCCGCCTCCTTTAAAGGGCCCCTCCCTCAACCCTCCCCTCAGCACAAGCTGAGTGCTGCCCAGCCTGTCCCAGCCCGGCAGAGCCCACTATGGAGGCCCAGCAACAGCTCCTGCAGGAGGACGCCCTCATTATGGACACCCTGCTGGCAGTACTGTGCACCCTCGCCACAGCTGCACCTGAGCTCATCAGGTGGCTGTGCAGTCCCCACCCCCCAGGGCCACAGAGCTCCCCCCACCGGGGCACCACCAGGTGCCCCCCCCGGGTGCCCCAACGCACCTGGACCCACCCCAGCAGCACCAACGAGTGGGGCGAGGAAAGGTGGCTTCTGCATATTAAGACAGACCTTCAACAAGATCTGCCACTGGCTCGCCCCCGCCCGCCGGCACCACGACACCTGCATGTGGCCAGCCCTCACCCTGGAGAAACGGGTCGCGATTGCCATCTGGAAGCTGGCCACCCTGGACTCCTATTGCTCCGTGGGACAGCAGTTTGGGGTGGGGAAGGCCACCATTGGGGCTGTACTTATGGAGGTAAGGTGGGGCCGGGTGGGGGAGTGGGGGCTGGGGCAAAGGGAGCCCTCCCCTGCAAGGGGCCAGATGGGGCAGGGGCTGAACGGGAGGGGGTGGGGGCTGCATGAGCCAGGGGGCCGGATGCGAGGGGGACAGAATGGGCCTAAGGCACGGCGCAATGGCCACCACACCCACACTAGAGCACGTGTCCCCCTTCCCCCTCTGCAGGTCACCAGAACCATCAACACGATGCTGCTCCATAGGGTCGTCTGCCTGGGGGACAACACTGTCGCTGGCTTCCAGGACCTGGGCTTCCTGAACTGCACTGGCACTTTGGCTGGCACACACACATCCCCAGCCACACCGCACCACACAGTGCCAGCCAGTACATCAACCAAAACGGCTACCATTCGGTGGTGCTGCAGGCCCTGGTGGATGCAAGGGGCTGGTTCACCAACCTCTATGTGGGCTGGGCCAGCAGCACCCACGATGCCCGGGTCTTCCGGAACTCCGGCCTCGGCCACCGCATGGGGGCCAGCACCTTCGTCCCCCAGAGGGAGGTCCCCGTGTCGGAGGACATCACCATGCTGCTGTGCATGGTGGCACATGTGGCGTACCCCCTGCAACTGTGGCTCATCAGGCCCTACATGGGACACCTCAACCCCACCCGGGAGGCATTCAATGAGCGCCTCAACCATACCCGCAATGTGGTGGAGCGGGCCTTCGGGCGCTTAAAGGAGGGGTGGAGGTACCTCCTCATATGGCTGGAGGTCGGGGTCCCCAACATGCCTCAGGTGGTGGGCGCCTGCTGCATCCTCCACAACACTGTGGAGGGAAAGGGGGATGCCTATGTCCCCAGGGGGGACCCGCCAGCTGGCGCTGTCTATGAGCAGATGGGCGCCGCCCCCATCCACCAGGCCCACTGGGACGGCCACCGCATTTGGGAGGCCCTCAGGCAGGCCTTTGCCAGTGGCCACCTCTGACCCGCATGCACACCCACATCCCACGCACATCCGTCACCCACCATCCCTGCCACCTCCATCCCCACCAGCACTGCACCCGCACATCCACCACGCACCAGCCACCGAGGAGCACAGCACAGAGTGGTGAATAATAAAGAAACGTTTATATAAATGGGTGTTTGTAGATATGTACAGGGGGAAACATAACTTGGAGGGGAAAATCTAACTCGGAGAGGGGCGGTGGGGGGCTTAACTTGGAGGGGGAAACCTAACTCAGAGGGGGACGAGGCGCTCATTCTGGGACATGGGTGGTGGGCCGCAACCCCCGGTGGCCCCTAGAGCCCCTGCCCCCCAGGGTGCGGGGTCCCTGGCGAATGGGGAGGGTGCCAGTAGCACTGGCAAATATTGCCGGCGAGTGGGCCTGGCGGGGACAGAGGGGGCAGGTTTGGTGGGGGCAGGGCCATCAGGGGGAGATACCGGGGGGGGGGGGTGCCAGGAGGCGGGCCACAGTGGCCGTGTGCTCCCACACACCATGGCTAATGCCCTCAAGGGTGTCCAGCAGTCTGTCTGAGGCTGCCCTCCGCCACTCCATGTTGGCCCGGGCAGCACGGGATCCACCTCACTAAAAGAGGAAAGAGTATCTTTGCAGGCAGGCTTGCAAACCTAGTGAGGAGGGCTTTAAACTAGGTTTGTTGTGGGAAGGTGACACAAGCCCAGAGGTAAGTGGGGAAGGAGGAGGGAACAATTAAGTGGGTTTCTTGGGTGAAGAGAAGAAAGTGGGCCACTCAACCACTTCTCTAAGATGCTTGTACACTAATGCCAGAAGCCTGGGGAACAAACAGGAAGAATTAGAGGCCCTGGCTCAGTCACACAAGTATGAGGTGGTTGGAATAACGGAGACTTGGTGGGACCATTCGCATAACTGGAGCACCGTCATGGACGGTTATAAATTGTTTAGGAAGGACAGATGGGGAGAAAAGGAGGAGGAGCTGCGCTCTATGTGAGAGAGCAGTATGGTTGCTCAGAGCTCCAGTATAAGGAAGGAGAAAATCCAGTTGAGTGTCTTTGGCTTAAGCTTAGAGGTGGAAGTAACAGAGGTGATGTTGTAGTTAGTGTCTGTTACAGACTGCCAGATCAGGGAGAGGAGATAGATGAGGCTTTCTTCAGGCAAAGTGAAGCTACCAAATCACTGGCCCTGGTTCTCATGGGAGACTTTAAGCATCCGGACATTTGTTGGGAGACCAATACATCAGCACACAGACAATCCAGGATGTTTTTGGAGAATGTTTGGCATAACTTCTTGGTACAAGGGCTGAAGGAACCGACCACGGGCCATGCGCAACTTGACCTGCTGCTCACAAACAGGGAAGAACTAGTAGAAGAAATAGAAGTGGGAGGAAACCTGGGCTGCAGCGACCATGAGATCGTAGATTTCAGGATCTGGACAAAAGTAAGAAAGATGAGCAGTAACATACAGACCCTTGATGTCAGAAGAGCAGACTTTGACTCCCTGAGAGAACTGATGAGCAGGATCCCGTGGAAAATGAAGATGAAGGGGAAAAGAGTTGAAGAGAACTGGAAGTATTTTAAAGAAATCTTGCTGAAGGCACAGGAACAAACAATCCCGCTGCGTAGTAAGAAATGCAAACATGGTAGGCAACCAGCTTGGCTTAACAGGGAAATTCTTAGTCAGCTTAAATTCAAAAGAATGCATACAAGAAATGGAAATGTGAACAGTTGACTAAGGAGGAGTATAAATATACAGCTGGAGAATGCTGGGCAGTAATCAGGAAAGCGAAAGCACAATTGGAACTGCAGCTGGCAAGGGATGTGAAGAGTAACAAGAAGGGTTTCTACAGGGATGTGAACAATAAATGGGTTATCAGAGAAGGTGTGGGACCATTACTGGATGAGGGAGGTAACCTAGTGACAGATGATGTAGGAAAAGCTGAAGTACTCAATGCTTTTTTTGCCTCAGTCTTCACAGACAAAGTCAACTTCCCCATGACTGTCCTAGACAATGCAGTATGGGAAGGTGGAAGGCAGCCATCTGTGGGGAAGAACAAGTTCTGAGATATCTAGAACAACTGGATGTGCACAAGTCCATGGGTCTGGATTTAATGCACCCCAGGGTACTGAGGGAATTGGCAGAGGTCATTGTTGAACCTTTGGCCATTATCCTTGAAGACTCTTGGAGATCAGGGGAGATACCAGATGACTGGAAGAAGGCAAACGTAGTGCCCACCTTTAAAAAACGGAAAGAAGGACAATCCAGGGAACTATAGACCCATCAGCCTTACCTCAACCCCTGGGAAAATAATGGAGGGAATCCTCAAGGAATCCATTTTGGAGCACTTGGAAGAGGGGAAAGTGATCAAAACTAGACAACATGGATTCACCAGGGGCAAGTCCTGCCTGACTAATCTGATTAACTTCTATGATGAGGTAATAAGCTCTGTGGAAACAGGGAAGTCAGGGGATGTGATATGCCTTGACTTCAGAAAGGCTTTTGATAGGTCTCCCACAACATTCTTGTCCATAAGTTAAGGAAATACGGATTGGATCCTTGGACTATAAGACGGATAGAAAGCTGGCTTGATAGCCGGGCCCAACGGGTAGTGGTCAATGGCTCAATATCTGGATGGCGGTCTGTTTCAAGTGGAGTGCCGGAAGGCTCGGTTCTGGGGCCTGTGTTATTCAACATCTTTATTAGTGACCTGGATGAGGGACTGGTTTGTACCCTCAGCAAGTTTGCGGATGACACAAAACTATGGGGAGAGATAGATTCGTTAGAGGGTAGAGAGAGAATCAAGAGGGACACAGTCCCACACCAAAGGCTTTTATGTAAATTAGGTGGTCATGGGATAGGAGGAAAGGTCCTTTCATGGATCGGGAATTGGTTAAAAGACAGAAAACAAAGGGTGGGAATAAATGGTAAATTTTCACAATGGAGGAGGGTAACTAGTGGTGTTCCCCAGGGGTCAGTCCTGGGACCGATCCTGTTCAACTTGTTCATCAATGATCTAGAAAATGAGGTAAGCAGTGAGGTGGCAAAGTTTGCAGATGACACCAAGTTGTTCAGGACAGTCAAAACCAAAAGGGATTGTGAAGAACTACAAAAAGATCTCAGCAAACTGAGTGATTGGGCAGCAAAATGGCAAATGAAATTTAATGTGGGTAAGTGTAAGGTAATGCATGTTGGAAAAAATAACCCAAATTACACGTACTACATGATGGGGTCAAATTTAGCTACGACAGATCAGGAAAAGGATCTTGGAGTTATAGTGGATAGTTCTCTGAAGACATCCACGCAGTGTGCAGCGGCAGTTAGTAAGGCAAATAGGATGTTAGGAATTATTAAAAAAGGGATTGATAATAAGACAAAAGATATCATACTTCCCCTATATAAAACTATGGTACGCCCACATCTCGAGTACTGCGTGCAGATGTGGTCTCCTCACCTCAAAAAAGATATACTGGCATTAGAAAAGGTTCAGAAAAGGGCGACTAAGATGATTAGGGGCTTGGAAAGGGTCCCATATGGGGAGAGGCTAGAGAGACTGGGACTTTTCAGTTTGGAAAAGAGGCGATTGAGGGGCGATATGATAGAGGTATATAAAATCATGAATGGTGTGGAGAAAGTGAATATAGAAAAATTATTTACCTTTTCCCATAATACAAGAACTAGGGGACACCAAATGAAATTGATGGGTAGTAGGTTCAAAACTAATAAAAGGAAATTTTTCTTCACACAGCGTACAGTCAACCTGTGGAACTCCTTGCCCAAGGAGGCTGTGAAGGCCAGGACTCTATTAGGGTTTAAAAAAGAGCTTGATAAATTTTTGCAGGTTAGGTCCATAAATGGCTATTAGCCAGGGATAAAGTATGGTGCCCTAGCCTTCAGAACAAGGGCAGGAGATGGATGGCAGGAGATAAATCACTTGATCATTGTCTTCTGTTCTCCTTCTCTGGGGCACCTGGCATTGGCCACCGTCGGCAGATGGGATGCTGGGCTCGATGGACCTTTGGTCTGACCCAGTATGGCCATTCTTATGTTCTTATGACCTGGATAAATTGGAGGACTGGGCCAAAAGAAATCTGATGTGGTTCAATAAGGAGAAGTGTAGAGTCCTGCACCTGGCGCAGAAGAATCCCAAGCACTGTTATAGGCTGGGGACCAACTGGCTCAGCAGCAGTACGATGGAAAGGGACCTAGGGGTTATGGTGGATGAAAGGCTGCACATGAGTAAACAGTGTGCCCTTGTAGCCAAGAAGGCTAACGGCATACTAGGGTGCATTAGGAAGAACATTTCGAGCAGATCTAGAGAAGTAGTTATTCCTCTTTATTCGGCAGTGGTGAGGCCACATCTGGAATACGGTGTCCAGTTTTGGGCCCCCCAGTATAAAGAGGATGTGGATTTCTGGAGCAGGTTCAGCGAAGGGCAACAAAAATGATTAAGGGTCTGGAGCACAAGACCTATGAGGACAGGCTGAGGGATTTGGGCTTGTTTAGTTTACAGAAGAGAAGACTTAGAGGTGATTTAATGGCAGCCTTCAAATTCCTGAAGGGGAGCTCTGAAGAGGTGGGTGAGAAACTGTTCTCAGTGGTGTCAGATGTCAGAACAAGGAGTAATGGTCTGAAGTTGAAGAGGGAGAGGTGTAGGTTAGATATTAGGAAAAATACTTCACCAGGCGGGTGGTGAAGCATTAGAATGCGTTGCCTAGAGAAATGGTGGATTCTCCATCGTTTTTAAGTCCCAGCTTGACAAGGTCTTGGCTGGGATGACTTAGTGGGAGTTGATCCTGCTTGAAGCCGGGGGCTGGACTAGATGACCTCCTGAGATTCCTTCCAGCCCTATGATTCTGTGAGCTGGAGGTGCTCCTCAGCCACCTCGGCCTGGTGCTGGGTGTTCCTCGGCCCGGCAAGGGACCCTCTGGCCACGGCCCCAATGGCACACTGCCTGGGGTGGAGTCTGGACACCTCTGACGGCTGCAGGTGGGCTCACCGGGACAATGGATGGTGCGGCTGTGTGGAGAGGAGGAGAGCATGTCAGTAGTGTGCCATGGACAGAGGGGACGTGGCTGTGGCCTACCCGTCCAAGACCACCCCATGGGGGCCCTGCCCCTGCAAGGGACACTGACCCCTCCAGAGAGCACCGACTGGCCCCCACCATGGGACCGGGCCTCCTAGCCTGCATGTGATTCCAGGGGTCACGCCCGCAGGTGGCCCTTCCCGGCCTGCAGTGCGCGGGCCCCGGATGCCATCTGGCACTGACCGGCCACCACCCGTGTGGCTTACGGCACTGTCCACTGGGAGTGGGTGCTGGGCATCGCTGGTGTGGCACCGTGGGGTGCCACATCCCATGTGGGAGCTGGCCTGTGGGCAGCCTGGGATCACCGGTTCTGTGTGCAGGCGCCTAGCCCATTGTATCGCCCCCACCCTGTGGAATAGGTGTGTGCCCCTCCCTGGACATACCTGAGGGTCCCTCGGCAACGTCCGGAGATGTCCGGCCCTCGGTTGCCCAGCTGGAGGAGCGGGAGGGGATGACTGTGGTCAGCTCCCTGTCCTCACTGGACCAGTCCGTGATCCCCTCATCTTCCTGGGTCCCCGATCCGGGCTGCTCCTCCTCCTCCTCCTCCAGCTGCAGCTCCTCCCCGGAGGTGTCCAGGAAAGCCACGGGGGCGGGGCGGTGAACTCTCCTGGGGCCTCAGGATGCTCCGTAGCTCTCTGTAGAAGGGGCATATTGCTGGTCCTGCCCCCAAGCATCCTGCCTGGTCCCTGGCCCGGGCATATCCCTGGCATAGCTCTTTTACTTTGGAGTGTACCTGCTCTGTGGTACGCTCTGGGTGGCTCCTGGTGTGGAGGCCCATTGCCAGGCAGCCGAAGGCTGTGGCATTGCGCTGCTTCACGCCCATGTGGTACAGCACCTCCTCATCCTGCCAGAGGCCGAGGAGGTCCCACAGCTCCCGCGCCGTCCAGGAGGGGCCCCTTTCTTTTTTTCTCCCCCTGGGAGCCTTGTGGGGGCTCGGGGAGGGGGCGTGGGGCTTGCGGGGGGGGGTGGATGGCTGCTGGCCACGAGGGTGCTGGTGTGTGTGTGTGTGCAGGCTGCTCCTACCACGCTCTCAGCTTCCTGCCACGGGTTTCCTGCGTGTGTGCAGCTTTAAGGCAACCGAATGCAGGGACCATAGAGCCCCACTGCTGCCGGCTGGAGCGGCCCCGCACTCCAGCTGATCGGCACCATGGTGGACCTGTATTTCGAAAGAGCGGACTGTGGAGCATCTACACGTGTACTCTTTCGATTTATTATTTCAAAAGTGAGCTATCTTCCTGATACGGGATCGGGGTTCAGATTTCGAAGTCTGCACCCCGTTCTTTCAATTTTCTTTCAAAAGATGGGTTTACACGTGTGGATGCTCCTCAAGCTCTTTCGAAAAAGAGCCATTTAGTTTGAAATTTTTTTGCACGTGTAGACACAGCTTTAAGCTTTTGGCTTAGAGAAATACTAAATTTCTGATGGGGATCTAGTGGGACAAAAATAAATATACCTTTCATGTTCAAATAATTTTAAATAAACTATTTTGTTCAAACTTTCAAAAAACACAAAGTACTCTTTGGGTTGAGTCACTTCAACTGGAAAAAGAATAATGAGCAATTCAAAATAGAGGGCTAGAAAAGAAGCCAAGAATAAACCTTTAATTACCGATTAAAATATTCATCATTTATTTCTCCCATAACTGAAAGATGAAATTATCCCTCCCCTCAGGTGCTCACAAACTAAGTTAATTATGATGTAACTAGACAGAAACAAGGAGGCTGGGGGAGTCGGAGTTAACATTCATAGAACAGCTTAATGAGCATACTGCATGGTGAGAGAAGTGTGTGTTGAATGGATGTGCTGGTAGGTTAATTTCAGATGGGTGACATGACAGAAATGGTTCTTTAAAAGATAAAAAAATGTTTACTCACTATGTAACTGTTATTCTTCTTCAAGATGAGTTGCCCCTGTCTATTTTAATATGTGTGTGCGTACATCGTGTGCATGGCTGTCAGAAGATTTCTCCGCTGCGGTACCTGTCGAGTCAGCTGCACTGCCCCCGGTGAGGATGGCATGGATATTGCCTATAAATACCCCTGTTGACCAGACCTCCACTCACTTCCTTCTTTCTGGATAATGGGGGAGTCGGGGAGGGGGTGTGTCCAGAATAGACAGGAGCAACACTTCTTGAAGAAGAACAATTACAGAATCACAGAATCATAGGGCTGGAAGGGACCTCAGGAGGGCATCTAGTCCAGCCCCCTGCTTCGAGCAGGATCAACCCCAACTGTGTCATCCCAGCCAGGACCTCTGCAGGGGACCATCGTCCCTGTGTTACTTTGTTGCCCATGTGTGCCCCCCATCCTATGTGGGATGCATCCGTTGTGATTAAAAACGCAATTTGCTAGTGGTGGAAGGGCACCCCTGATAGCAAGTTCTTGGGGTATGCCCACCATGACAGAGACTTTCGCACCTCCATTGTGGGCGATACCTTTTTGTGAGTGGCATGAATCATTGGCTTGTACATGGTTGCCAACCAGTGCTAAAGGCCTCGAATATGTAGGCAGGCATTCTGCACCACGAACACAGTGGTGACCATGTGTCCCAGTAGCTGTAAGCAAGTTAGGACTGGTACTGTAGGGCTGTATGTCAGCACCTGCACCAAGGATCTGATGACGCAAAAACGTGCATCAGGCAGATATACCCTCAACATAATAGAGTCTTGGCATGCCCCATCTATTCTCTCTTTTGCGTGGGCTCCGTCGTCGATTTTTGAACGTTGATGACTAGGCCTAGCGAGAGGAAGGTCTTTGTAGTGATAGCTATCATTCACAGGACATCTGCCCGTGAGATACCCTTCAGCAGTCAGTCATCCAGATATGAAAAATGAACATGTCCTGCCGATGCAGGTAAGCTGACGCTACCGCAAACATCTTGGTAAAGACCCTGGGCTCTGAAGAGAGTCCAAAGGGAAGGACTCTGTATTGGAAGTGCTCCGTGCCCACTTTGAAGCAAAGAAAGTGCCTGTGTGCTGGATGGATCATTATGTGGAAATACGCATCTTGTAGGTTGAGGGCTGCGAATCAATCCCCACTGTCCAGTGCCATGACTATGGAGGCGAGTGTAGTCATCTCAAAATGCTGTTTGCACAGATATTGTTTGAGAGGACATAGGTTCAGGATTGGCCTCCAGCCTCCTGTTTTCTTTGTAAGAAAATATCGGGAGTAAAACCCTTTCTCTTGGAATTCATCCAGGACTCTCTCCACCGCCCCTATAAATATGAGGTGGTCTACATCCTGCTTTAACATCGTCTTGTGAGAGGGATCCCTGGGGAGGGACGCGGTAGGGGGTTTTGGTGGGGGCATGGATCTGAATGGGATGGTATATCCCTTGGCTACAATTTCCAATACACACTTGTTCGCAGTGATGCTTCCCATTGCCGACAGAATGGTGTGAGTCGGTGGTGGAACATATGCTGTGATTGGCAGTGAGGGATGTTTGCGGTGTCGCAATCCTCGACATAACCGTAGAACTTGGTGTCTTGGATTTTGTCCCAACAATGTACATCCTTGTTGGGAACGTCGCCTGGATGGCCTCTGCTGTTGCCGTTGGTGGCGCCCTTGATCGTAACCCCGCTGGTACTGTGAACGCTGGGGTTGGTAGGTGTAACACCTTTGTTGTGGGTAGAATCTCTTCCTCCTATAGGGAGGGGTGTACATCCCCAGCATTCTGAGCATGGTCCTCGAATCCTTGCTAGAATGGAGGACTGAGTCAGTGGAGTCAGCAAATAGCCTTTCCTTGTCAAACGGAAGATCAATTATTTTCATTTGCAGGTCCTTGGGGATGCCAAATATTTGGAGCCACAACTCTCTATGCATCACCACTGCTGTGGCTGTGGAGCATGCCACTGTGTCTGCAACATCTAGGGCAATCTGAACACCTGTGTGTGAGGCTGCATAGCCTTCCTGGCCTATCGCCTTCAAGACCGGTTTCTTATCATCCGGGAGGACGTCCATGAGAGAGGCAAGTCTGGTATAATTGTCAAAGTTATGGTTTGAAAGGTGGGCAGCACAGTTGGCCATGTGCAGCAGGAGGGTGGTGGAGGAGTATACCTTCCTTCCGAATAAGTCCAATTTTGTTTTGCATCCTTGTCGGACCCCACAGATCTGTATTGTGGCATCTTCAATCTGTGTTGCGAAGATTCCACTACTAGGGAGTTTGGTTGTGGGTAGTTGAACAGAAATTCCATACCCCTGGATGGTACAAAATACTTCTTGTCTGCCCCCTTGTTCGTAGGTGGAATGGAGGCTGGGGTCTGCCATATATTTGTGGCAGCTTCCATAATGACTTCATCTAGTGGGATGGCTATTTTGGATGATGCGGGGGGTCTCAGTTTCTTGAGGAGTTTATGGCGTTTCTCTTGCACTTCTGCGATCTGTACGTCCTGAGTGTGTGCCACCCTCTTAAAGAGCTCTTGGAATTGCTTGAGGTCATCTGGGGGAGATATATTCCCAGGAACAACCGCCTTGTCTGGGGAGGACGAGGAGGCATAGCTGTGATAAACCTCCTCCTGCTCCTTGGACACCTCCTGTGTCCGTTCCCTTGAGAATTCTAGGGGAAGGTCTAGCAACTCTGGACCTGTCCCCACTGGAGAGGCATGTGCTCTTTTTGAAGGGAGAGAGGAGAGGTGGCTATGCAACAAAGGTTGAGGCGGGGATCTGTCTCTCGACCTTGAGCGCCGGTGCCGACAATGTTCACCACGAGTGACTGTAATAGCAGGGGCAGGGTTCAGGTGGTGGAGATCTAGACTATGATTGGTGTCTATATGCAAAGTGCCTAGAGGAGTGTGATCTCCTTGATGATGTAGAGATCGGCAGGGATGCTCTACAGAAGCGCTCGTGCGGTTCCGTTAAGGCAACTGGTGAAGGATGTCTGAGCCAGGGAGATGGTGGCTGTAGAAATGGAGACGGAGGTCTCAGGAAGGTTGGTGGTGTTGCTGGCCGTTCTGGGATACCCATCTCAGGAAAAGAGCTGGGTGAAAGTGGGATCCTGAGAATGTCTGGTGATGGACTATGGTGCTGGGTCTTAGATCTTGCCTTGCCCAGCCCGTGTGGTCAGTGCCACCCCCCCACCCCCCTCCGGTGCCTGGAACCTCAGTGTGGGCATTGGTGCCGTCAGTGCTGTGCCCGGTGCCTCCGCTTGCAGTTCCGCGAGCATAGCCATCTCCAGCACTGTTGGCCCCCGTACCGGGGTCTCCGGTTCCAGTGCTCTCAGTGCCGTAGCCTCCAGTGCCTGCCATGTCAGTGCCTGCAGTGTTCTCGGTGCCGATTATTTACTGGTCGGAGCCCCAGGCACTGTTTTATGTTGTGCGGCCTTCTCACTGCTTTGAACAGCCAGTCCTTCACAGCCCTGTGCCTCAATCGTCCTGCTCACAGATATCACTGGCAAGGATCGAGTAGGGGACACCTTCTTTTTCGTATGTGTGGAGGAGGTCAAAGAGGTTGCCTTCCTCTTATGCAACCCTGAGAGCCCTTCCCTTTGGGGCATCTCCGATGGCTCAGGCAGGAGGGCCTTGTCAAACAAGATCATTTTTGATCTCATCTCCCTGTCCTTTCTCACTCTGGCCGTTAGTTTAGAGCAATGAGGACATTTTTGGGGAAGAGGGGCCTGTCCCAAACAGAGAATGCATTTGCTATGGCCATCGGAGGCAGGCATAGCTTCGCGGCACAATTCACATTTCTTAAACTCCGGCAAAGACATATCTTCTCAGAGTACTTAACTATTTCTAATGCTAAACAAATCACTAAACAGCTACTAATAGCTACTAAACACAGATAAGGTTCACAGTCTCTGAGACAGCGGACTGCCAGAGGCAGCCGCCTCTTCCTTCTTTTTCTCCTCTTTTCTCTCCTTTTTTTTTTTGAACTATATACAAGAGAACTTTACCAGTCTTATAGAACGAGAAAAAAAAAATGAACTATACTATACATCGAGTTTATCTGTCTTAGGTGGTGGAGCCGAAGTGGATTCCATCTGCAGCCGTTGGCAGTTGAGAGGAACTAGCGTTGACCGGATCGTTCACGTGACTGAAAGTGCGCGAAGGGCCGACGCACATCGGCACATGCGCGACCCGATGAGCTACAGCTGGAAATCTCTGATCTGAGGTGCCAGGGCAAGCCTGACAACCAATGCGGCGTACCCATGGGGACCACTCGAAGAAGAAAGGGTGTTACAACATTAGGTATAAACAGAGGATGCAGAGGCAGGTGTACTTTACCCTTAGGGTTCAGATATCAGGGGCCGTCAATTCTGACACTCTGCAGACCAATGTAATGGCCACCAGGAATGCCTCCTTATGCAACAGGCATGCCAACAAGCACATGGCCATATGTTCAAAGGGATGGCCCATCAACAGTTACTAACAGATAACGTATTAACAGATTAAGACACCAGGAAGGAAGGCAGTACAACCTATCCAGACCCTTAAGGAACTGTACCACCACTGGGGCCCCACACAAGGATTGGTCCCTCAACCCTGGGTGGAAGGATGAGACAGCCACCAGGTTAACCTTGACACTGCAAGACCCTCATGTTTAAGGCAGAGTAGGCAATCCAGAAAAGGGGGACAGACGTGCCCAGCAGGGTAAACCCTTTAGCTGGATACTGCACGGAAAACAATTTCCATTTAGCCATATAAATCGGCCTGGTGGACAGTTAAACAGCTGCCCAACACCACCTCCTGCACTGGCGCCAAATACTGGTGCTCCAACCAATTCAGTCATGGAGTCTACACACTATGGCTACATCTACACATGCCCCAAACTTCGAAATGGCCACGCAAATGGGCATTTCGAAGTTTACTAATGAAGCGCTGAAATGCATATTCAGTGTTTCATTAGCATGCGGGCTGCCGCGGCGCTTCGAAATTGACACACCTTGCCGCCGCGCGTCTCGTCCAGATGGGGCTCCTTTCCGAAAGGACCCCGCCCTCTTCGAAGTCTCCTTATTCCTATGAGCAGATGGGAATAAGGGGACTTCGAAGTAGGCGGGGTCCTTTCGAAAAGGAGCCCCGTCTGGACGAGACGCGCAGTGGCAAGCCGCGTCAATTTTGAAGCGCCGCAGCAGCCCGCATGCTAATGAAGCGCTGAATATACATTTCAGTGCTTCATTAGTAAACTTCGAAATGCCCATTTGCGTGGCCATTTCGAAGTTTGGGGCACGTGTAGATACGGCCTATGAGGTGCAATGAGTCTAGGTTTGGGTGTCTCAACTGGCCATTCTCCTGCATCAGGAGGTTGGGCAACAGGGGAAGAGATATAGCCCTTTTAAAAGGCAGGTCCGTGAGGATGGTGTACCAAAACTGCTGGGATGAAGCCAGGGCTATGAGGATTAACTCTGCCCTGTCCTGGCAGATTTTTGGATAGGCTCCTAGGTATCAGAGGGAATGGAGGAAATGCATACAGCAGCTGCCCTGACCAGGACATGTGGAAGGCATCTGAGAGGATCCCTTGGCATGGCCCTGAAATGAGCAAAACTCAGGGCACTTCCTGTTGAGGCAGGAGGTGAAAAGATACACCCTGGAGTACACACACTCCCGAAAAAAGGCCCACATTATAGCCACTCAGAGGGATCACTTGTGAGACTCAAAGGACTGGCTAAGGCTATCTGCCAGGCTGTTCTTCACCCGCAGAAAATACGACATATGAATCAGTATGTCCTGCTCTACACAGAAATCTCACAGATATACAGTCTTCCTGCAAAGAAGTGGGGCTGGCCCTCCCCTGCTGGTTGGTGTTGTCCATTTGGATTAGTTCTGACTTCCCCCTCAGATGCAACACATATGTTTATTATGCCAGGTGAGTTCCCTGACTTTGATGTGGAGGTGCAGACCTTGCTCTGTCCACAGATCTTGAATCCAAAACTCTCCCAAGTGTGTGCTCCAACTCATTTCCAAGGTATTTGTTACCACAGTAAGCTAGGGCTGAGTCAGGACAAAGGGGACCCTTCCCTCAGCACACTACTTGTTCCTGAAGCCACCAGTCTCGGGACCTCAAGGTTACCACATCTATTGTGACCATCATGTGATCCCTGGATGGCTGAAACATGGATGCTAGCCATGTATGAAGGGGATCGAGGGGGAGACAAACATGGCAGAGCACATATGTGC
This sequence comes from Carettochelys insculpta, assembly GCF_033958435.1. NCBI lineage: Eukaryota > Metazoa > Chordata > Testudines > Carettochelyidae > Carettochelys > Carettochelys insculpta. Next base: position 282,112,236 of record NC_134138.1, on the reverse strand, counting down.
AAGAGGCCATATGTCGCAATAGCTCCCTCACTGTGGTTGTCAGACAACGCTTTAGAGTTAGGATGATGCTCACCATGGTCCGGAAATGAGCCCCCCAGGAGCAAGACTCTCTGCCCTCAAGTCCAACAGGGTGACGCTGAACTCTATCCATGGACATCGTACCCAATGGACTGAAAGTGAAAAACCCATTACAATCTGATTTGTCAGTTTTTATTTCAATTTTTTTTAATCTCTGTATTATAAAACTGTCATTTCTGTTCTGGAAATGTTATAACTGTAGACCTGAGGAAGTGGGTCTGCCCACGAAAGCTCATCACCTAATAAATTATTTTGTTAGTCTTAAAGTGCTACATGACTGCTGTTTTGTTTTATTAGAATACAGTAGTAGACTAACACGGCTACCTCTCTGTTACTTTGGATGGGAGTCTGGGTAGATTTGGCACATTTAATACAAGTTCCCAAATCCTAATGGTGTTCTGGACAAGCTGGACATGCTGCATGAAAAGCTCCCGTGACATGCCCTTTATGAGCCAGTCATCAAGGTAGAACTCCTGGACAACATGCCTTCGGTACCCCTGCATGAGCTGATGGGAATAAGGGAACTTCGAAGTAGGCGGGGTACTTTCGAAAAGGAGCCCCCATCTGGACGCGCTGCACAGCAGCAAGGCGCGTCAATTTCGAAGCGCCGCAGCAGCCCGCATGCTAATGAAGCGCTGAATATGCATTTCAGCGCTTCATTAGTAAACTTCGAAATGGCCATTTGCGTGGCCATTTCGAAGTTTGGGGCATGTGTAGACATGGCCCTAGAGTTTTTGCCTCCTTGTTTTGGGAGTGGGCCCCTGCTGACCCTGATGTTCTTGGTGATTAACTAAATCCACTACCAGCAACCTGGTGGAGCATGGATGTAAAGGTCTTCATACTCCTTTTGAAGCACAAAGTACCTCTGTTCAACCCCCTTTTCCATCAGGAAGATAGACAATGGAGGTCTGCCACAGGACATTCCCTGAGGTCATGATGGTTTTGGTCGGCAGTGAGGTGACCCTAGCCAGACTCTCTGGTGACAGCACATCCACTATTGGGTCCATCTCCTCCACCACATCTTCAGCAGGGAGGTTAAAAGGCCATGAGGCACCCTGCAAAGGTGGTACGGGGGGCCTTGGGTTATAGAGAGTGTCAAGAGCTACATACCTGCCACTGGTTCTCGTGGGAGACTTAAAGCATCCAGACATTTGTTGGGAGACCAATACAGTACAACAGCACACAGACAATCCAGGAAGTTTTTGAAGAATGTTGGGTATAACTTCTTGGTACAAGTACTGATGGAACTGACCATGGACTGTGCATAACTTGACTTGCTGCTCACAAACAGGGAAGAACTACCAGGAGAAATAGAAGTGGGTGGCAACCTAGGTTACAGAAATCATGAGATGGTAGATTTCAGAAGTCTGACAAAATGAAGAAAGGTAAGAAGTAAAATAAAAGAACCTTGATTTCAAAAGAGCAGACTTCGATTCCCTGAGAGAACTGATGGGCAGGATCCCTTGGGAAACGAAGATGAAGGGGAAAAGAATTCAGGAGAACTGGCAGTATTTTAAAGTAATCTTACTGAAACCACAGGAACAAACCATCCGGCTGCATAGTAAGGCTGCATCTACACTAGCACAAAACTTCAAAATGGCCATTTTGGCCGTTTTGAAGATAACTCATGAGGCGCTGAAATGCATATTCAGCACCTCATTAGCATGCCACCGGCTGCAGCTCTTTCAAATTGCCGCATTTCGTTCCCGGGAGTGGCTCGTTCAGATGGGGGTCCTTTTCGAAAGGACCCAGCCAACTTCAAAATCCCCTAATAGGAATAAGGGGATTTCGAAGTTGATGGGGTCCTTTTGAAAAGGATCCCCATCTGGACAAGCCGCGCGGGAGCGAAACGCAGCAATTTCGAAGAGCCGCAGCCGGCGGCATGCTAATGAGGCGCTGAATACACATTCCAGTGCCTCATTAGTAATCTTTGAAATGGCCATTTTGAAGATTTCGCTTAGTGTAGACGTAGCCTGAGAAATGCAAATATGGTAGGCAACCAGTTTGGCTTAACAGGGAAATCCTTGGTCAGCTTAAACTCAAAAGAGATGAGTATAAAAAGTGGAAACATGGACAGTTGGCTAAGGAGGAGTATAAACATATGGCTGGAGAATGCTGGCAATAATCAGGAAAGGGAAAGCACTTCTGGAACTGCAGCTGGCAAGGGAAGTGAAGGGTAACAAGAAGGGTTTCTACGGCATGTTAACAATAAGAAGGTTATCAGGGAAGGTGTGGGGCCGTTATTGAATGAGAGAGGTAACTTAGTGACAGATGATGTAAGAAAAGCTGAAGTACTCAATGGTTTTTTTGCCTAAGTCTTCACGGACAAGGACAGCTCCCACACTACAGTATGGGAAGGTGGAGGGCAGCTCTCGGTGGGGAAAGAACAAGTTAAGAGCTACTTAGAAAAACTAGACGTACACAAATCCATGGGTCTGACTTTAACGCACCCAAGGATACTGAGGGAATTGGTAGGCGTCATGGCCAAGCCTTTGGCCATTATCCTTGAAGACTCTTGGAGATCGGGGGAGGTACCGGATGATTGCAAAAAGGCAAACGTAGTGCCCATCTTTAAAAAAGGAAAGAAGGACAATCCAGGGAACTATAAACCGGTCAGCCTTACCTCAATCCCTGGGAAGATAATGAAGGGGATCCTCAAGGAATCCATTTTGGAGCACTTGGAAGAGGGGAAAGTGATCAAAAGTAGTCAACACGGATTCACCAGGGGCAAGTCCTGCCTGATCAATACGAGTAGCTTTCATGACGAGGTAACAGGCTCTGTGGACATGGGGAAGTCAGTGGATGTGATATACCTTGACTTAAGCAAAGCTTTTGATATGGTCTCCCACAACTTTTTTGCCCATAACTTAAAGTATGGATTGGATCCAGGGACTATAAAATGGATAGAAAGCTGGCTTGATGGTTGGGCCCAAAGGGAAGTGGTCAATGGCTCAATATCTGGATGGCGATCAGTTTCAAGTGGCGTGCCCCAAGGCTTGGTTCTGGCGCTGGTGTTTTTCAACATCTTTATTAATAACCTGGATGAGGAATTGGATTGCACCCTCAGCAAGTTTGCCAATGTACTAAGCTAGGGGGAGAGGTAGATTTGTTGGATGGTACTGATAGGATCCAGAGTGACCTGGATAAATGGGAGGATTGGGATAAAATAAATCTGATGTGGCTCAACAAGGAGAAGCATAGAGTCTTGCACTTGGGACAGAAGAATCCCAAGCACTGTTATAGGCTGGGGACCGACTGGTTAAGCAACCGTACAGCAGAAAGGGACCTAAGGATTACAGTGGATGAAAAGCTGGATATGAGTAAACAGTGTGCCCTTGTAGCCAAGAAGGCTAAAGGCATAATAGGGTGCATTAGGAGGAGCATTTCAAGCAGATCTAGAGAAGTGGTTGTTCCCCTCCATTCAGCACTGGTGAAGCCACATCTGGAATACTGCATCTAGTTTTGGGCGCCCCAGTATTAAAAGGATGTGGACATGCTGGAGCAGGTTCAGCAGAGGGCAACAAAAATAATTAAGGGGCTGGAGCACACCACCTATAAGGAGAGGCTGAGGGATTTGGGCTTGTTTAGCTTACAGAAGAGAAGACTAAGGGGCGATTTAATAGCAGCCTTCCACTTCCTGAAGGGGAGCTCTAAATGGGATGATGAAAGACTGTTCTCTGTGGTGACAGATGGTCTGAAGTTACAGAAGGAGAGGAGTAGGTCGGATATTAAGAAGAACTACTTCACCAAGAGGGTGGTGAAGCACTGGAATGCATTACCTAGAGAGATGCTGGAATCTCCATTCCCAGAGGTTTTTAAGTCCCAGTTTGACAAAGTCTTGGCTGGGATGACTTAGTTGGGGTTGATCCTGCTTGAAGCAGGGGGCTGAACTCAATGACCTCCTGAGGTCCCTTCCAGCCCTATGATTCTATGATATCACATCATCTGGTGAGGACAAGGACAAAGCCAGTAGGGGAGGGGTACCCTTCTGATCCTCAAGTTCCCCTTTCTCTATCTGGCCCTCAATTGTGGCACTGGGAGCTAATCTGAGGGCTTGACTGTTCCCTGTGAAGAGGCTGCAGGTCTGTCTGTCTGGTCATCCCACTCTGGAGCTGGAGCCTCTGCAGCTGCTGAAGGGGCCCACGGCCCCGCGGGTGCCACCAGAGGGGCATGAGAAGGGGTATCCAGGCTGTGCACATGGTGGTAGGTCCAACAGGGCCACTGCACCAGTGCTTGCCACTGGGGAGGCCAGGTCTGCACTAGTGCCCGGGAAGGCTCCTGATGACAGTTCCTGGAACAGTGCCTGGAGCAGTGCCATGACGTGGACTGGCAGCAGGAGCTGCATGTCATGATGGAATCCACCTCTGAATCTGATGTGCACTCTGATATGAATCTAAATAAATAAAATTTAAAAATAAATAAATGGAGATAAACGTCTCATAGAACTGGAAGAGACCTTGGAAGGTCATCAAGTCCAGTCCCCTACCCTCTTGGCAGGACCAATCACTATCCCCCACACCACTTTTTATTTAATCTTTTCACCTGATGTCCCTAAATGGCCCCCTCAAGGATTGCACTCACAACCCTGGGTTTAGCGGGCCAATGCTCCAACCATTGAGCTATTCCTCAGGGCAGAGCAGTGCCATACAGTGCCAGCAATTGGTACCATGGTGAGTGGCCTTGAAGCACAATAGCCTCCAGTTGCCCCTATGTTTGGGAGCAAGCAGGCTGATGAGGAGTAAGCCATGATGAATATCAGTGTCAAAGGAGAAACCTCCAGTGCTAAAGGCCTCCCCACTGTCAGTGGCACTGTCAGGAGTTCTGCAAAAGTAGCCTGTGTTGTGAAGATGGGTTGCCTCAGTGACAACCACAATGGTGTCAGGACAGGATCTAGCCCCAGCGCAAGGAACAGTGTTGGTGCCGAGAAGGGGTCTGGGGCAAGTGTTGGTGCTGGTGCCATAGTCAGTGCTGGTACAGATGCTGGTGCCGTACCAGGGAAGGGATGGGTGCTGGGTTTGGCCTTAAAATTGATGCCAGGGCCTCAGGTTGACAGTAGAGGGTCACCAGCAGGGCAGGCAAGGCCATGGTTGGCTCCAAACCTGCACCAGGTGGACTGGATGGTGCCGCCAATTCAATAAGTTTCCTAGTGGCCTTGAAAGCGTTCATCATGGAGGGAAGAGTGAAGTCCTCCACAATCACCAGTGCCAAGGAAGACACTGTTGCTGGACCTTCCTACGGACCTGGAGCCAACAGGGATGGAGTTAATGCTGGGCACACAGACACTGCAGTCATTGGCCTATGGCATCTCCAGGGCCTCACTTGGCCTCCTGGGGTAAGAGAGACCTCTCTCCACATGCCTCCTCTTTTTCATTGCTGAGCAATGGGAGTGGTTAAGTTCCTGTCTTCTGCACTGAGGAGTGTGAATGGTGTCAGGGAGGCAGTCTTTGGTGCTGGGGAGAAATGCCAACTTCCTTGTCTGGCCTAGGTGCCAAGGTGTCATGCTCCGAGGCTGCTGCACGCTGCACCAATGAAGATGGAGTCAGCTCTTGGGGCTTGAGAGCTGATTACATAAGGATCGGCTTCAGTTTCTAATCCCGCTCTTTCTTCATCCTAGGTTTGAATGACCTCCAAAATGAAAACTTGTCCTGCAGGTGACTCTCCCCTAGGCACTTAAGACAAGCTGAGTGCGGCTTGCCCTTTGGTACAGGCTTCCAACATCGTCCACACTGTTTAAAGTCCTGGGGCAACTACATGCCCAGGGGCATGACGAACTCATAACGACAACTACAGGTTGAACCTCTCTCATCTGGCACACTCGGGATCTGACTTGTGCCGGATGAGAGAATTTGCTGGACAACAGGAGGTCAATATTGTCTAGCACGTTACCAACTCTTTCACTGCCTACTGGGCTCTTAGCAGACACTTAGGGATAAATTACAACTAAATAACAGCACAGAACACTGAGAGCCAGGACAGGTGGCTGTAAACAAACTTTATGGGACCACAGGAAACTTGACCACACCCATGATAAGTGGTCCTCCAGCTAACTAATCATGCTGGATTATGGATGTTGCTGAATGAGAGAGCTCCAGATTAGAGAGGTTCAACCTGCATCAGTAAATAATTAACAAGCAAAGAAACTCTCAAGCTAGGGAATGTAACAAAGTGGGTCTTTGCCCACGAAAGCTTATGCTCCAAAATTTAGTCTATAAGATGCCACAGGACTTCTTGGCCACGTCTACACGTGCACGCTACTTCAAAGTAGCGGTGCCAACTTCGAAATAGCGCCCATCACGGCTACACGTGTTGGGCGTTATTTCGAAGTTGAAATCGACGTTAGGCGGCGAGACGTTGAAGTCGCTCACCCCGTGAGGGGATGGGAATAGTGCCCTACTTCGAAGTTCAACGTCGAAGTAGGGCACATGTAGCCAATCCACGTCCCGCAACATCAAAATAGCGGGGTCCGCCATGGCAGCCATCAGCTGAGGGGTTGAGAGACGCTCTCTCTCCAGCCCCTGCGGGGCTCTGTGGTCACCGTGTGCAGCAGCCCTTAGCCCAGGGCTTCTGGCTGCTGCTGCTGCAGCTGGGGATCCATGCTGCATGCACAGGGTCTGCAACCAGTTGTCGGCTCTGTGGATCTTGTGCTGTTTAGTGCAACTGTGTCTGGGAGGGGCCCTTTAAGGGAGCAGCTTGCTGTTGAGTCCGCCCTGTGACCCTGTCTGCAGCTGTTCCTGGCACCCTTATTTCGACCCTGGAGGACGTGTAGACGTTATTCATCGAAATAGCCTATTTTGATGTCACTACATCGAAATAAGCTATTTCGATGTAGCGTGCATGTGTAGACGTAGCCCTTGTTTGTGAAGATACAGATTAACATGGCTACCTCTCTGAAGCCAGGGAATGCCACCAACTGCAAAGCTGCAGTAGAAGCTCCAACAACTCTCAGCAGGTGGAAAGAAAGAACTGAGCAAGGGTTGGATTGGCAGAGGTATTTATAGCCAATGTCCATGTCGTCACTGCTGGACATTGGCTATAAATGGGGTGCTACAGCTGACTGACAGGTATCGCTCAGGGAAAAAAAAATCTTCCAACAGCTGTGCATGTAGCACATGTACACGTCAGAATGCACACGAGCAATCACTTGAAGAACTGTTCAAGTCATTACATACAGATCACAGGTAACTATTACTAGTTACTGCAAATCTAGAAGAAATTGCCCTTCCACAGACATATGGCATGTCCTTTCACTCATGATAGACAAGGGGAGTGTACATAACCAAATTGAAGAAAAGCTCAATGCTCAATCTGTATGTATGAAAAGCTGCATGTAGCTTAATCACTTGCCTCTTTCACCAATAAAAGATCTATTTGTCCATATAATTCACCTTCTGGAATCAGCACATTTTATTGTGAGACTGGTATAAAAAAGTATATAGCAAAGCTTTGATTCATAAGTCAGATCTATGCAAAACAAATAATACAGAATACAGAACAGCAAGACAAACTTCTTCCAGCACTGCAAAGTGGAGAAAAAACTATGTGGGTACGTGATTTTAGGAGAGTATGTCTACACTTACAAAATCAAAGCATGTGAATAGCTTCTGTCTCACTAGTAGCAAAGGCCCTCCTTATCCATATGCAGAATACGCAGCCATGTATGGCCCCAGAATTACATGGGGCATCACATGCGTCTGGCTGGGACTGGGGGAAACAATGCAATATCTCAGTGAGTGCTGCAGCTGAATGTGCTTGCTGGGATCTATGGGAAGAGCAGAGTTGGATATGGCATGCTGGGTTGGGAAGGAGAGATCTACACTTATGGAGTGTGACATGTCTTTCACCAGTCACTCAGATGCCAGGAGAGGTCAGTATGTTTGGTTTGTTTAAGGAGTAAGAAGGAGAGAGAGCTCAGGCAAGGTACTTTAGCAGCCCCAGCTACAGTCATAGTGCTCTTTGCTGCCTAGTGCCTTGGGATTCTTCTGTCCTCCCCAGCATGAGGAGTTTGTAGGTAGCCCACCAACGCCCAGTCTCTCCCAGCAGCAGTGGCTGCCGTGGCACAGGCTGGCTGGAACCCAGCTGTATGAGGGACTCCCTGCAGCTAGAAGTAACACTTTGTGCTGGCCGGCTGTAATTCCAGTAGCAGAAAGAGTGTGGATCCTTCTCAGCAGCAGCATGAGTAGGAGCTGAAGGAGCACCCTAACTTCCTTGGGAAAAGTGGAGTCCACACTCTCCCAGGCCAACCCGACTCCCCGCCTCCCAGTCCTGGACACAACTTCGCCCCTGACTCCTGTGGTGGTGGGGTGTGCAGGCTCAGGGTGGCTGGCTTCATGCCTTGAGGGCAGCCTGAGCACGTGCTGCATGCGCCATGTGTTTGTTGGAACAAACATTTAACCCTGCTCATTCCCGTCTACCTCCCACTCACTGCTGCCTCTCCCCTACGCTGTCCTCCTGTGCCCGTACCTTCCCATTTCCCCGTCACTCCACACTACCTCTCCTTCCCCTGCCCCCTATTGTCTCCCTCCCCCTACTCTCCTCCTATTTCCCTGTTCCCCTTTCAGCCTCCCCCCATGCCCCACTCACTGCCTCCTCTCCCATCATTCCGCATGTTCATTCTCCCCTGACCACCCACTCACTGCTGCCTCCTCCCAATGTTGTCCTATTATCCAGCCTCCACACTGTCCTCTTTCTCCCCAGTCATTGCCTCCCCTGACCCAGAGTCCCACAGCTTCTACTGTTACCCTTCCCACAACTCACTGCCTCCTCTTCCTCTGACTGTCCTCTTGCCCCCCCCCCGTCACTGCTTCTCTGTCCCACACTGTCCTGTTTTGTAACCAAAAAAGCCAGAAAGATCGCTTTTAATTAAAACAAATCCTTGTTTCACTACCTCTTCATAGTAATTTCCAATAAAATCTTACATTGGCAAATTTAAAATTATATTACTTGCATCATTCTGTCAGAAAAATCAGAATTTTTCTGTAGTGCTATTTCTTTAGTCAATCAGTATCACAGTGAGTTTAATATGTTTAAAATGGTTTAAATAGTGAATAAGTGGCAAGTTTTCTAATTCTGTAGGCTTACATTTGTGTTGCTAAAAACAATTTGGGCAAGTATAGGGGCACCACTTTTATAGTACTGTGTAGTGCACCACAAATTCTAAGGCCAGTCCTTTGGTAGTGCCTGTTTACAGCCATGTGAAGCTGAAGAAATTTAGAAAATTATAAAAGGAAACATATTAAGAACCACCTATCCATCCAAGACATTGGCAGGTGCTAGTGCCAAGCTCTGAAGAGATCTTGCTGCTAACAGGGATTTACCTGTTGGAAGTATTTGTCACAGTTGATGTATTCCTTATCATGAGAGTCTTGCAGTTTGTTTGTTTTGATGTACTGCCAGAGAGCCTGAATAATTGCTGATCGGGTCTGTGTGTGTATTCCCAACAAACGAGCCAGTCGTGGGTCCAGTTTAAACTGTGGAGGCTGCAGCAGAGACAGACAGACAGACAGACAAATGCACGGGGTTGAGGTGAGTTTTGTTTTAAATTTTTTATGAATTTGTTACTTATAAAAGGTGACAGACTGGAATAAACAAGATAGCAAAAGTACACGCTGCCTATGATGTGTGCGTCAGCCCTGCCCTGGAAGAACAATATTCAAGGGTGAAAGGAAAGTTCAGTCCCTGTGGACCTCTTGGCCTATCTATTGAGCCTACCAACAAGTGGACCAGTCAGTACCAATTTTGATCATGGCTTTTGTAACATGGGAACAAGAAATAGAACTGATAACCACCAATATTAATTCATATAAGCAGGCCACTAAACAGCCATCAGAGGTAACAACTTTCATCACTACTGATGTAGCCCAAATTTGAATCAGTGATCTATGATCTGGAAAGTCCCATTAGCAGTCATCTAACGTATCCAGGTCCTAAGCTAAATGAAGTTATAAATAGCACAGGGCAATTAACAGATTTTTTGGTTCATCTAGTAAAGAAAAAAATAGAATATTCTACTTATTTTCAAAAATTTTCAGAATTTGTCAGAAAATTGGAAATGTGTGTCTGTCCACCCATATAATCTTTAGTTCATTTCCTCAGATGACAAAGTTATGAGAGGTAGGTAACCAATTTGATTCCTCAAGTGCTTACTCATGTTATTTCTACTTCAGGTGATTCATAAGCAGTACCTATAAAGATGGGTTTGGAGTTTGCAGCTTATTGGCTTGCAGTACTGCCCTACCAAATACAGCATCATCTTGGGCCTGTTGGGTCATTGGACAGTGGGATTTAAAAGTACGGACAGATGAACAGGTGACTGTTCTGCAGATATCCCAGCTAGGCACATGGTCCAGAAAGGCTGCCAAATAGGTATGTGCTCTGACAAGAGTGGGCAGTGATAGTTACTGGGGAAAGCACCTTTGCTTGATCATACTGGAAGTGAATGCTGGCAATGATCCAAAAAGAAATTCTTTGAGTGGATACCAGCCAGCCCTTCATTCTATTGGAATGGCTTGGTCCTGTAAATGTAGAAGGCCAGAGCCTTCCTGGGCCCCATCTACACCTCCTCTTTCGAAAGAGGAATGCAAATGAGGGAAATTGAAAAAGCAAATAAGGCACTGATTTACATATCGTGCTTCAGTTGCATAATCTCTTTTCAGAAGAGATTCTTTCAAAAGAAAAAAAAAGCAGTGTAGACGGGGCTCTTTCCAAAATAAACCCCGACTTTCAAAGAACCCTTTTTCCTGAAACAAAATAGGAAGAAGGTTCCTTTTGAAAATGGAGTTTATTTTCAAAAGACCCCCATCTACACTGCTTTCTTTCTTTTGAAAGAATCTCTTCTGAAAAGAGATTATGCAAATGAAGCACAAGATATGCAAACCACTGCCTCATTTGCATTTTTGATTTCCCTCATTTGCATTCCTCTTATGAAAGAGGAATGCAAGTGTAGACATAGCCATGATGTCCAGGGCATGCAGCCTATGCTCCTCCAACATATGCAGCTTCAGAAAGAAAATTGCTAACTAAATGTCCTGGCTTGAATGAAACTGAGACTACCTTGGGAAGAAAAGGTAGATGCAGCCTTAACTTGACTTTATACTTTTAAAACACCACGTACATGAAGTGAATGCACAAATCCTGGATATAGGATTGCCAATCTTACTGGTTTTGTTTGGAGTGTCCTAGAATCAGGCTTCATCCTGAAGCCAAATCAACAGACTAGCCACTATAAGTCTGGTGGTACAGCACTGCTCACAGAAGTCATGGCCAAGATGAACTGGGGAGGGGGGCAATGCCTTTGAGCAGGGATAGTGGATGGAGCCACTTGGCCCCCTTCCCCTGGCTACTTCTTGGAGCAACACAGGGCAAGGGGAGTAGGAAGGCTGCCTTAGCCCTTCTGTGCCACCCACCAAGTCTAGGAGTCACCTGAGATAAGAGCTGGCTGATGTGAGCCCACATCTCACAACCCTTCCTACACTCCAAGCCCTGCACCAACCCTGAACCCTCTCCCACACTCAAATTCTCTCCCACAGTTCACACCCCCAGTAGTAGTAGTAGGCATCCTTCAGTCTGCATAGACTATGGATCGCGCCATTTAAAGTTTCAATTGAGGACTTCATTTACAGCGTCTATTGTGAATATAAAGACCCACACGAGAGTGACAGTCCTTGCTGCATCTCTTGCAGATGTGGTGGGTGTCTGGCAAGTCTTTAGTGTGCTTTCTGTGCGCTCGCTTCTCCTCTGCTAGCTGTCTGATCTTCAACTCACCCTTCTGAAGGCCCTTGTGTAACCCCTGCCTCCATCTGCTGCGGTCGTCTGCTAGTTCTTCCCAGTTGTCCAGCTCGATGTCTACCTCTCTGAGGTCTCTCTTGCAGACATCTTTGTAATGCAACTGGGGGCGTCCGGGAGGTCTTTTGCCGGAGGCTAGCTCACCATACAGGATGTCTTTTGGAATCCTTCCATCATTCATCCTGTGGACGTGGCCAAGCCAGCGGAGTCGACGCTGCCTGAGGAGGGTGTGCATGGTTGGGATTCCAGCTTGCTCGAGGACGGCGGTGTTGGTCACTCTGTCCTTCCATGATATTCCAAGGATGCGCCTGAGGCAGCGCAAGTGGAAGACGTTCAGCCTCTTTTCCTGGCGGGCATACAGGGTCCAAGTCTCGCTGCCATAAAGGAGGGTGCTGAGGACGCAGGCTCTCTAGACTTGCATTTTGGTGTGAGCGTACAGCTTGTTGTTATTCCACACTCTCTTACTGAGTCTGGACAGAGTTGTGGCCGCTTTTCCGATCCTCCTATTTAGCTCAGTGTCCAACGACAGGGTGTTAGTGATGGTGGACCCAAGGTAAACGAACTCATGGATGACCTCTAATGTATAGTTGTCAATGCTGATTGATGGGGATTCAGCAACATCCTGAACGAGTACGTTTGTTTTCTTTAGGCTGATGGTAAGCCCAAAGTCCTTGCATGCTTTGGAGAACTGATCCAGCAGTTTTTGAAGCTGGTCTTCTGTGTGAGACACAACAGCAGCATCGTCTGCGAACAGCATGTCTCTGATGAGGACTTCCCGCACCTTAGACTTACCTTTCAGCCTTGCAAGATTAAACAGTTTCCCATCAGATCTTGTGTGCAGCAAGATGCCCTCTGTTGAAGAACAAGATGGCACCTCTGAAATCCAAATCTGGTGAAGTCATCGCTGACACATCCAAGCAGATGGAGCACTGGGTTGAGCACTACTCTGAGCTGTACTCACGCGAGAACGTTGTGGTTGATGCAGCCCTCGATGCCGTCGAGCTCCTACCAGTAACGGATGAACGGGATCAGGAACCGACTGTGGATGAACTGAAGAGAGCCATCGACAGTATTGCAGCAGAAAAGATCCCTGGCCAGGATGGTTTTCCACCAGAGGTAATCAAGTGTGCTGCAGACACACTCCTGGAACCCCTACATGAGCTACTGTTCCTGTGCTGGAAAGAGGGTGAGGTTCCACAGGATATGCGTGATGCTAACATTGTAACATTGTATAAGAACAAAGGAGACAGAAGCGACTGCAACAACTGCCGTGGAATCTCCCTCCTAAGCGTCACTGGTAAACTGTTCGCTCGCGTCATCCTTGGCAGACTCCAGAAGATTGCTGAGAGGGTGCACCCCGAATCGCAGTGCGGATTCCACGCAGAGAAGTCTACCATTGACATGGTCTTCTCTTTAAGGCAGCTGCAGAAGTGCAGAGAGCAGAGGAAGCCACTCTACACAGCCTTCATCGCCCTGACCAAGGCCTTTGACTTGGTCAGCAGGGATGATCTGTTCAAACTGCTCCACAAGATAGGCTGTCCTCCATGGTTACTCAAGATGATCCAGTCGTTCCCCGAAGACGTGAGAGGAACCATCCAATATGACGGCGCATTATCGGATGCTTTCAGAATCAGTAGCGGCGTCAAACAAGGATTCATGCTTGCTCCGACATTGTTTGGGATCTTCTTCGCACTCCTCCTGAAGCATGCCTTTGGAGATTAGTAAGATACGACTTCCCCTTACAGAAACCATGTTGTCTTTTGCTCAACAAATCATGCTCCTTTACATGTCTGACAATTTTATTCTTTACTATTGTTTCTACTAATTTGCCCGGTGCTGACATTAGACGTACCGGTCTATAATTGCTATGGTCTCCTTTAAAGCCCTTTTTAAGGATTGGTGTTATATTAACTGTCTTCCAATCATTGGGTACCGAAGCTGATTTAAAGGATAGGTTACAAACCACTGCTAATGGTTCCACAATTTCACATTTGAGTTCTGTCAGAATCCTTGGGTGAGTACCATCCGGTCCCGGAGACTTGTGACTGTTTAGCTTATCAATTAGTTCCAAAACCTCCTCTAATGACACTTCAATCTGGGACAGTTCCTCAGATTTGTCACCCACAAAGGACGGCTCAGATTTGGGAATCTCTCTAACATCCTCAGCTGTGAAGACTGAAGAAAAGAAATCATTTAGTTTTTCTGCAATGGCATTATCTTCCTTCATTGTTCCTTTTATGTCTCTATCGTCCACGGGCCCCACTGCTTTTTTAGCAGGCTTCCTGCTGCTAATGTACTTAAAAAACATTTTACTATTGTTTTTTGAATTTATGGCTAACCGTTCCTCAAAATCTTTTTTGGCTTTTATTATTACATTTTTACACTTAATTTGGCAGTGTTTATGTTCCTTTCTATTTTGATCACTAGGATTTGACTTCCACTTTTTAAAAGATGTCTTTTTATCTCTCACTGCCTCTTTTACATGGTTGTTAAGCCATGGTGGCTCTTTTTTAGGTCTCTTACTGTGTTTTTTAATTTGGGGTATACATTTAAGTTGGGCCTCTAATATGGTGTCTTTGAAAAGTTTCCACGCAGTTTGCAGGGATTTTACTCTAGTTACTCTACCTTTTAATTTCTGCTTAACTAACTTCCTCATTTTTGCGTAATTCCCCTTTTTGAAATTAAATTTCTTGTTGATGCAGGTGGCAAACAAGTCAATCTGAGGGAACCCCTCATGTATTGAATATACTGTGGAGCAGATCGGAGGAGATCTCTCATTCATATGTAAGAGCGAAGTGCCTGCTCAACTGATCTGCCCTTGCACTGCTGACACCTGGTAAGTATGAGGCTTTTAAGGTTATGTTGTTTACAATGCACCAGTTCCACAGGCGGACTGTCTCTGTGCATAATGCATGGGATCTGGCCCTGCCCTGACGGTTGATATAATACATTGTGGAAATGTTGTTGGTATTGACCCCAACTACCTTGTGTCACGGGTATTGGCGGAAGTGCTTGCATGCACTGAACACCGCTCACAGCTCCAGTATGTTAATGTGCATTGCCATCTCTGTAATGGACCATCGCCCTTGCGCTGATCTGCTTCCCATGTGTGCCCTACAGACTATGTGGGCAGCATCTCTTGTGAGGAAAACTGTGATTTGCGGTTGGTGAAAGGGCATCCCTGACAGCAAATTCTTGCAGTCCATGCACCATGTCAGAGACTTTCGCACCTCTGCTGGGGGTCATACCTTTTTGTGCGTGGCATGTATCATTGGCACATACACTGTTGCCAACCAGTGCTGGAGGCAGAGAAGATGCAATCTGGCATTCTGCACCACAAATGTGGTAGCGGCCATGTGTCCCAGGAGCTGCAAGCAAGTTAATACTCGTTTTGTGGGGCTGTACATCAGCACCTGTATCAGAGACTGGATGGCACGAAAACATGCGGTGGGCAGATATACCCTCGCCGTGATAGAGTCTAGGCATGCTCCTACGAATGCTATGTCCTGCGTGGGCTCCGTTGTTGATTTTTGGAAGTTGATGACTAGGCCCAGCGAGAGGAATGTCTTCGTAGTAATGTCTATCATGTGTAATATATCTGCCCGTAAGGCACCCTTCAAAAGACAATCGTCCAGATACGGGAAGATGAATACGTCCTGCTGACACAGGTAAGCTGACACTACAGAGAGCATGAAGTAGTGAAGACAGGCCAAAGAGCAAGACTCTGTACTGGAAATGTTCCATACTCATGGTGAAGCGGAGGAAGCACCTGTGTGCAGGGTTGATGGTTATGTGAAAATACGCATCTTGCAAGTTGAGGGCTGTGAACCAGTCTCCATCATCCAGTGCTGTGACTATGGAAGCAATTGTGGTCATCTTGAAACGCTGCTTGTGGAGATAACGATTAAGAGTCCGTAAGTCTAGGATTGGTCTCCAGCCTCCTGTTTTCTTTTCCATGAGGAAGTATCGGGAGTAAAAACCCCTGCCCTGAAACTCATCCAGGACACTCTCTACCACTCCTATAGATATGAGGTGGTCCACCTCTTGTTTCAACAGCATCTAGTGACAGGGGTCCCTGAAGAGGGACTAGGTAGGGTGTTTTGGTGGAGGCATGTAGTAGAATGGGATGGTGTACCCCACGGCAATAATTTCCAGTATCCATTTGTCTGCAGTGATGCTTTTCCACTGACAGTAGACTGGTCTGAGGTGATAGTGGAGCATATATTGTCGCTGGCACTGAATGATGGTTGTGATATCGCAGTCCTCAACATAGCAGTCAAACTTGCTGCCTGGCTGTCTGTTGCGCAGTGGTACGGCCTTGTTGGGAATGTGGCCTTTGTTGGTGGTGGTGGTGGTGGCGGCGTCTTTGATCATAGCCTTGCTAGTATTGTGGGCGCTGAGACTGATAGGTATAACATCACTGGTATGGGTAGAATCTCTTCCTCCTGTAAGGAGAGGTGTATATACCCTGTGTTCTGAGCGTAGCTCTCGAGTCCTTGCTGGAGTGGAGGACTGAGTCCGTGGATTCGACAAACAGCTTTGCCCTATCAAAGGGAAGGTCTTCGATTTTCATTTGTAGATCTTTAGGGATGCCGAATATCTGGAGCCATGACACTCATCGCATCACCACTGCGGTGGCTGTAGAGCGTGCTGCTGTGTCCTCCACATCTAATGCAATTTGGACGCCTGTACGTGAAGCTTCGTAGCCTTCCTGAACTATTGCCTTCTTGTCATCCAGAAGAAAGTCCATTAGTGAAGTAAGTCTTGTATGGTTGCCAAAATTACGGTTGGATAGATGCGCAGCATAGCTGGCCATGCGTAACAGTAGCATGAAGGATGAATATACCTTCCTCCCGAATACGTCCAGTTTCTTTGCATCCTTGTCAGACCCTGTGGATTTGTATTGTGGAATCTTCGATCTCTGTTGAGAGGACTCCACCAAAAGGGAGTTTGGTTGGGGAGGGTTGAATAAAAACTTCATTCCCCTCGATGGGACAAAGTACTTTTTGTCCGCCCATTTATTAGTAGGTGGGATAGAAGCTGGGGTCTGCCAGATGTTTGTGGCAGCCTCCATGATGGCCTCATCTAGAGGAATGGCACTCTTTCATGACATGGGGGGGTCTCAGATTCTTGAGGAGCTTATGCTGTTTCTCCTGTTCCTCCACCACCTGTATGTCCTGGGTCTGTGCCACCCTTTTGAAGAATTCCTGAAATTGTTTAAGATCATCTGGGGGAGATACATCCCCTAGGACGACTGCCTTGTCTGGGTAGGATGAAGAGGCATCAGTGTGATATACTTCTATCTGTTCCTTGGACACTTGCTGTGCCCGTTCCCCTAAAGATTCCAGGGGAATGTCAGTAATTGATTCTGGACCTCCCCCTTCATAGGAGGGGATGAAAACTGTCTGTATGATGAACACTGATGCTGGGATCTATCCCTTGACCTTGAGTAGCCGTGGTGCTGAGTCTTTACGATGATATGGACGACTGAAATAGCAAGGACATGGACCTGGTGATGAGGACCTAGAAAGTGAGTGTTGTCTGTATCTGTAATGTTGAGAGGAGTGTGATCTCCTGGATGATGTGGACATAGGTGGAGAGGCTCTGTAAGGATATCTATGGAGCTCATGTGAAGCAACAGGTGAAGGATGCCTAAGCCAGGGAGAAGGTGGCCGTAGAAGTGGAGAAGGTGGTCTCAGAAAGGGTGAAGGTGGTGTCAATGGCCTTTTCGACACGCACATTTCAGGAGGAGAATTGGGAGAGAGAGGAGTGATGAGACGTTCCAGCAATGGACTCTGGTGCCAGGTCTTAGACCTCGCCTTTCCTGGTTCTTGAAAATGTTTAGTCAGTGCCAATGCAGGTGTCGTGCCCGATGCCTGAGATCTCAGTGAGGATGTCAGTGCTGGCGGTGTCGCACCCGGTGCCGCTGTTCCGCACGCACGGCGGTCTCTGGCACAGTCGGATCCTGTGCCAGCATTCACAGTTCTGATGTTCTCGGTGCCAGGAAACTCAGTGCAGCAGTCTCCGGTGCCTGTCATTTTGGCACCTGCGGGATCTTCAGTGCCGCCTCTTTAACAGTTTGAGCCCCCAGGCACTGTCTACTGTTAGCCAGTTTTTGCTCTGTCCTTAGCAAGCACTTCTCATTTCTGTGACTCACTCATCCTGCTCGTAGGCAGTACTGGCAAGGATCAAGTAGGGGATATTTTCTTCCTCTTATGAGCCGAGGAGGTCAAAGAGGTTGCCTTCCACTTGTGGGTCCCTGAGGGCCTTCCACCTGGGGCATCTCGGAAGGTTCAGGCTGAAGAGCCTTGTCAAATAAAATCATTTTCAATCTCATTTCCCTGTCCTTCCTTGCTCTAGCCATCAGTTTAGAGCAGTGAGGACATTTCTGTGGGACATGCATCTCACCCAGACAACAAATGCATCTGCTATGGCCATGGGAGGCAGGCATAGCTTCACCGCACGACTCACATATTTTGAATCCCGCCAGAGACACCGTGTTAAAAGCACTTAATGTGAAACGTTAACTGGGGTACTTAACAGCTATAACACAACATATAAGATTCAATGACAGTCTATTGTGGAGATAAGCAGATTGCAAAAGCGGCTGCTCACCCTCTCTCTACCCCTTCTCTCTCTTCTCCTTTTTTTTTTTAAAACTATATACAGGAACAAAGTGTTTTAAAGAACAGTTTCTAAAATAATGGTTTTAAACAAAAGGGAACTGGCAATAGTACTGAATAACGTTTAATCGTTCTTAGGTGTTGGAGTAGAAGAGAAGTCCATCTGCAGCCTCTGGCGGTTGAGAGGAACTGGTGTGGACTGGATTGCGCATGTGACCGAAAGCATGTGAAGGACCAGCGCACTTCGGCGCATGCATGATCCAACGAGATACAGCTTGGAAATCTCTGAACTGCGGCACTGGGGCGAGCCCGACACCTACTGTGGAGCACCCACGGGGACCACTTGAAGAACAACAATTGTTCCTCATGTCTTGCTCACAACACTCTTGCTAATACATACTGATGTTTGCTTTTTTTCCTACAGTGTTACAGTTGTGATCCACTATAACCCGCAAATTCCTTTCCACAGAATGCCTTCCTAGGCAGTCATTTGTCATTCTGTAGGTCTGCAATTGATCGTTTCTTCCTACATGGAGTACTTTGCATTTCTCCTTATTGATTTTCATTCCATTTTCTTCACACTATTTTTCCAGTTTGTCCTGATCATTTTGAACATAAAAAAATGCCACACTGGGTCATACGATAGATTCATCTAGTCCAATATCCTATCTTCCAACAGTGGTCAGTGCCAGGTGCCCAAAGGCAATGAACAGAAGAGATAATCATCAAGTGATCTATATTCGCTGTCTCTCATTCCCAGCTTCTAGCAAACACAGGCTAGGGACACCATCTTGGCCCATCCTGGCTAACAGTCGTTGATGGAGCTATGTCAATGAATTTTGCTACTTTGAACTCTCATGCAGTTTTGGTCTTCACAACATCCTCTGACAAAAAGTTCCACAGCTTGACTGTGTTTTGTGAATAAATATTTCCTTTTATTTCTTTTAAACCAGTTGCCTATCAATTTCATTTGGTGATCCCTTGTTCTTGTGTAATGAGAAGGAGTACATAGCACTTCAGCAGAACATAAGAATGACAATCCTAGGTCAGGCCAAAGGTCCATTTAGACAGTATCCTGTGTTCTGACAATGGCCAATGCCAGATGCCCCAGAGGGAGTGAACAGAATAGGTGAACACTGAGTGATTCCCCTCCGGTCATCCATTGCTAGCTTCTCACAAACAGAGGCAAGGAGCACCTTTCCTACACATCCTAGCTAATACGTATTGATGGACCTGCCCTCCATGAATTTATCTAGTTCTTTTTTTAACCTAATAAATTCCTGGTCTTCACAAAATCCTCTGGCAAGGAGTTCTTCAGGCTGACAGTATGCTGTGTGAAAAAAAAATTGGTTTGTTTATTTTAAACCTCCTACATATTAACCATCTCTAATCTGTAACACTCTCTTCCAGCAACTTCTGTAATCCGTATGATTTTAGTTAGCTGGATGACCACTTATCAGCAGTGTGGCCAAGTTTCCTATGGTCCCATAAAATTTGTTTACAGCCACCTGTCCTGGTTCTCAGTGTTCTGTGCTGCTATTTAGCTGTAATTTACCCCTAATTGTCTTCTAAGAGCTCAGTAAGCAGTGAAAGTGTTGGTAATACGCTACACAATGTTGACCTCCCATGGGCCAGCAAATTTTCTCATTTGGCAAAGACCATGTCCCAAGGGTGCCAGATGAGGGAGGTTCAGCCTTTACCTACTAATTTCATTTGGTGACCCTTAGCTCTTATGTTAAGGGAACAACTAAAAAAATATTCACTTTCTCCACACCTGTCATGATTTTAGAGACCTCTATCATATTCCTCTTAGTCTCTACTTTTCTAAAGTCCTGGTCTTTTTAACCTCTCTTCACATGGTACCTGTTTCAAATTCCTAAACATTTTTGTTTTCTTTTTCTGAACCATTTCCAATGCCAATATATCCTTTTTTTTAAAATGAGGCAACTACATCCATACACAATATTTAAGATGTGAGTGTACCATGGATTTATACAGAAGCAATAAGATATTATGGGCCCTTATCAATTTTTTAATGATTCCGACCATTCTGTTTGCTTTTTTGACTGCTGCTTCACATTGAGTTGTTTTCGGAGAACTAACCAGAATGACTTCAAGATCTCTCTCTTGAATGGCTATGGCTAAATTATTTCCCATAATTTTTTATGTATAGTTGGGATTATTGTTTCTCAGCATTAAAATTCATTTGACTTTTTGTTGCCCAATCAAATCATTTTGTTAGATGTTTTTGAAGCTCCTCACAGTCTGCTTTATTCTTAACTATCATCTGCTAATTTTGCTGTCTGACTGTTTAGCCCTTTCTCTAGATCATTTATAAATATGTTGAATAGGGTTGGTCACAGTGTGGAGCCTGAGGGGACACCACTAGTTACCTCTTGCCATTCTGAAAGTTTATCATGTACTCCTATCCTTTGTTTCCTGTCTTTTAAACAGTTATCAATCCATGAGAGGACTTTCTTTCTTACCCCCTAACAACTTACTTCACTTACAAGCCTTTGAGGAAGCACTTCGTCAAAGGTTTTCTGGAAATGTAAATACACTCTATCCACTGGATATCACTTGTTCATATGCTTTTTGACCCTCCTTAAATAGCTCTAGATATTCGTAAGGCATAATTTCCCTTTACAGAAACCATGATGACTTTTCCCCAACACATTATGTTCATCTGTGTGTCTGACAAATCCATTCTTTACTATAGTTTCGACTAATGTGCCTAGCGCTGATCTTAGATTTACCTGTCTGTAATTGCCAGGATCATGTTTTTAAAAAATTGCATCACATTAGCTCTCTTCCAGTCATTAGTTACAGAAGTTGATTTGAAGGCTAGGTTACTAACTACAGTTAACAATTCTGAAATTTCATATTTCAGTTCCTTCAGAACTCTCTGGTAAATGCCATCTAGTCCTGGTGACTTGTTATTGCTAAGTTTATCAATTTGTTCCAAAGACTCCTCTAATGACACCTCATTCCCACACAAAACTACCTGTTAGTTGCTCTGGCTCATTAAGCTCTTTATGTACTTGCTCTATATCAGTCATGATTTTATAGACCTCATATCATATCTTCCCTTGGTCTTTCCTTTATTTTGCAATGCACTTTACTTTCCACTTATCAACATTAAATTTCATCTGCCATTTTACTACCCACTCACCCAGCTTCATGATACCCTCTTGAAGTGCTTTGCAATTTGCTGTAAACTTAACAATCATGAGCAATTTTGCAAATTATCTGCAAATTTTGCCACCTCACTGATTACTCCCTTTCCAGATCATTTATGAGTATGTTGAACAGGACTGCAACCGTACAGCTCTCCGGGGGGGCACCACTATTTAGCTCTCTCCATTCTTTGAAAACTGACCATTTATACCTACCCTTTGTTGCTTATCTTATAATCAGTTACCAACCCACGGGAGGACCTTTCCTCTTATCCTATGGCACCTTATTTTAATTTCTAGATCATCATCCAGTTGCCCCCCAAGTTGTTTAGCAGACTTTCTGCTTATGATTTTTTTTTAAATTGCTATTACCTTGAGTTTTTCACTAGCCGTTCTTCAAATTTTTTTTTCACCCTTCCTAATGTGGCAGACTGCTTCCTGTAGGCTGCAAGAAGGCAGATATACTGTCTGGCGGGCTAATGCGTTTGAGTAAGCCCAATTAGGGGAGGCAGCTGGGGCCTCGGCGTCAGCCACAACTGAGTATAATCAGCACTCATGGCCTGCTGAGACCCTGGTCTTCCTATAAAAAGTTGCCTGCCTGGTAGCAGGGGGGAAGGTTTTGGAAAGTGCACTGGAGAACAGAGCCAAGCCGAGCCGAGCCAGAAGGCAATATGGGGAAGTGGTGGGTGAGGCGGCCCAGGGTGAGGTTGCTACATTGGGGCAGGGGTGAAGGCCCTGCCAGCTACCTCTTGTCCTCTTAGGGACCCTGAGCTGGAGTCCAGGGTAGAGGGTGGGTCTGTACTCCCCCCACCCTTCCCCAGAGGGTTACTCCACTGGAGTAGGCAAAGGTCTCCAAGGGGACTGGCTTTATCCTCCCCATTCTGGACTTGCTTATAATGAGGATGGTCCACTAAGCAGAGATGCCTACCTCTGGAAAGACCTGGGCAGATAAGTAGTCTCCGTGAGTCTCTGAGGCACAACAGAGAAATGCCAGGAAGCACAGGGACCCACAGGGGGCTGACAGGCAAAACTGTCATACTAAATATATTTTGACACTTCATTTGCCAGACTTTATGCTCCTTTCTCTCCTCCTCACTAGGATGTAACTTCCACTTTCCATGTGATGCCTTATTTCTCACTTCTTATGTTACTTTGTATTTTAGCCATGGTGGTCCTTTTTTTCCCTTCTCATTATATTTTTTTAATTTGGGGGAATACATTTATACTGAATGTCTATTATCATGTCTTTAAAAAGTTTCCACGGAATTTCACTTCTGGCACAGTGAATTTAATTTCTGTTTAACTTACTTTTTCACTTTTCCATAGTTCCCCCTTTCTACATAAGATCAGCCACACTGGGTCAGCCCAAAGGTTCATCTAGCTCAGTATCCCGTCTTCTGACAGTGGCCGGTGCCAAATGCCCCAGAGGGAGCGAACAGAACAGGTAATCATCAAGCGAGCTCTCTCCTGTCATCCATTTCCAGTGTCTGACAAACAGAGGTGCATGACTGCATTGATGGACCTAACCTCCATTAATCTATCTACTTCTCGTTTGAACCTTGTCAAAGTCCTGGTTTCCTGAACATCCTCGGGCAAGGAGTTCCACAGGCCTACTGTGCACTGCATGAAGAAAAACTTCCTTTGGTTAGTTTTAAACATGTTACCCATTAATTTCATTTGGTGACTCCCCCTCATTCTAATGTTATGGGAACAAGCAAGTAAAGGACAGCTACCTATTTCCATAACTGGTGTTCTTCAAGATGTGTTGCTCATGTCCATTCCAATGCAAGTGTGCACATATATGCATGACCAGTTGCCAGAAGTCTTTTTCCACTAACGGTAGCCATTGGGTTGGGGCAGCGTCCACTGGAGTGGCACCATTATTATACACACCACCCAACCCTCTCTTCGCTCAGTTCTTTCTTGCCAGCTACTTCAACAGAGGGGAAGGCGGGTGGGTTCTGGAATGGACATGAGCAGCATATCTCAAAGAATACCAGTTACAGAAATAGGTAACTGTCTTTTCTTCTTCGAGTGATTGCTCATGTGCATTCCAATGCAGATGAACACAAGTCGACATTAGGAGGTGGGGTCGGAGCCCTGGAACAACAACAGTACGGCTCTGCCCACTGCTGTATGCTCCCTAGTGTGCTGTGTAATTGCGTAATGAGCCACAAACGTGTGTTTGGAGGATCAGGTGGCCACCCTACAGATCTCCTGACTCAGGACATTGGCCAGGAATGCTTCTGAGTATACCTGTGCCCTCATAGAATTAACCCTAATTGGGGAGAGGAGGCACCCCCGCTAGCTTGTAGCATTCCCCAATATACGCCACTATCCAGTGCGAGATCCTTTGGGAGGAAACTGAACATCCCTTCATCCTGTCCACCACCACAGCAAAAAACTGCTGCAACTCTCTAAAACATTTGGTTCTATTTATATAAAAAGTCAATGCCTTGTGTACATCTAGGGTATGCAGGCTCTGCTCCTGCACAGTGGCATGTGGTTTAGGATAAAAAAAAAGGTAGAGAAATGTCCTGATTGACACAGAAGGAGGAGACCACCTTCAGCAGAAAAGCCGATGTGGGCTCAATCTAACTTTCTTCTTGTGGAACACTGTATACAGTTGGTCCACTGTCAAGGCACTCAGTTTGGACAACTTCTGGCTGATGTAATGGCTACCAGAAAGACCGTTTTGTAAGTTAAAAACAGCAATGAAAGCAAGGAAGGAAAGCAAGGAAATCAAAGGGGGCCCCCGTAAGTTTAGACAGCACCAAATTATGGTCCCGTTAGGGCAAGGGGTCCTGCACTTGTGGCTTAACCCTCTCCAGGCCTTTAAGGAACCTTTTCAGGACTAGGTCCGAGAACACCGATGGAAAAACCCGGGCCAGAATGAAAAGCAGAAATGGCCACCAAGTGCACCTTAATGGAGGAAAAGTCCAGTCCGTCCTGACTCAAGTGCCACAAGTAATCTAAAATGACTGGGATTGAGGCCTGGTCGCGCCTGACCAATGTGATTAGCTTTTAGGATGAATGAGGTAACTTGCTCTGTGCACATGAGGAATTCAAAGGATGTGATATACCTTGACTTTACCAAAGCTCTGTTAGTCTCCCACAACATTCTTGCCCATAAATTGAGGAAGTATGGATTGGATACATGGACTGTAAGATGGACAGAAAACTGGTTTGATGGATGGTCCCAGTGGGTTGCGGTCAATGGCTCAGTGTCTGGTCGGCGGTCGGTTTCAGGTGGAGTGCCTCAAGGATCGGTTCTAGGGCCAGTAGTGCTCAACATCCTTATTAATGACCTGGATGAGGGAATGGATTGCATCCTAAGCAAATTTGCAGATGACACTAAGCTGTGGGGTCAGGTAGATACAGTGGAGGGTGGGGATAGGGTCCAGAGTGACCTAGACAAATTGGAGGATTGGGCCAAAAGAAACTGAATGAGGTTCAAGAAAGAGAAAGACAGGTTACTCACCGTAGTAACGGTGGTTCTTCGAGATGTGTCCCCGTGGGTGCTCCACAATAGGTGACGGGCTCGCCCAGCGCCGCAGATCAGATCTTCCAAGCAGTTTCTGCCGGACCGCGCATGCACCGGCGCGCGCCGCTCCCTTGCGCGCTCCTGGCCACGTGCACGATCCGGTCCCCGCCAGTTCCTTGACCAACCGCCTCGGATGCTCCTGCAAAACACTAAACAGAGATCCGAAGCGGGGAGGATGGGCGGGTAGTGGAGCACCCACGGGGACACATCTCGAAGAACCACCGTTACTACGGTGAGTAACCTGTCTTTCTTCTTCGAGTGTCCCCGTGGGTGCTCCACAATAGGTGACTACCCAGCAGTAACCCAAGATAGGAGGTGGGTAATCGGATTATGTGCAGCTTGTCCCCGAGAGGACCGCTGTCGAGAGACGGGTATCCTCTTGGAATACCCTGTGAAGGGCGTAATGTTTGGCGAAGGTGTCATAGGATGACCAGGTCGCCGCTCTGCAAATGTCTTTTAGCGCAACGCCCTTGAAGAAGGCTGTTGATGCCGCCACCGCCCTAGTGGAATGAGCCCTGGGAGTGGCCAGTAAAGGAGTCTTTTTGAGTTCGTAGCACATTTTTATGCAGGATACGATGTGCTTCGAGATTCTCTGCGAAGAGAGACCTTCTCCTTTCGATTTGGGAGCGAGAGAGACTAGGAGTCTATCCGTTTTCCGGAAGGACTTGGTCCTGTCTACATAGAAGGCTAGCGCCCTCCTCACGTCCAGGAGGTGTAGGCGCGCCTCTTTGTTAGAGTTATGAGGCTTTGGATAAAACGAGGATAAAACAATAGGTTCGTTAATGTGAAACTCAGAAGAAACCTTGGGAACAAAGGCTGGATGCAGCCGTATGGTTACCGCCTCCTTCGAAAAAACAGTGCAGGGTGGCGTTGCCATCACTGCCGCAAGCTCGCTCACCCTGCGAGCTGACGTAATTGCGAGAAGAAAGGTCGTCTTTATCGTAAGGAGGCGGAGGGAAACTGTGGCCAAGGGCTCGAACGGTGGTCCCGTTAGCACGTTAAGCACCAGGTCCAAGTTCCATGAAGGTGGAAGCGGTTTCCGAGGGGGGTATAGGTTTACCAACCCTTTGAGGAACCTTGTAACCATGGGATGGGCGAACACCGTGTGCCCTTCCTCCTCGTGTCTGAACGCCGAAATGGCGGCAAGGTGGACCTTTAACGAGGATAGTGAGAGTCCTCCTCTCTTGAGGTCCAGTAAATACTCTAATATTACAGGCATAGGCACCGAAAGGGGGGCCAGCTGTTTGGTAGAACATCAAGCCGTGAAGCGAGTCCATTTCTGCTTGTAGGTCTTCCTGGTGGAAGTCCTCCTGCTCCTTTCTAGGACTTGCTGCACTTCCTCCGTGCATGTGCTCTCTAGGGAGCTGAGCCATGGATTAACCATGCTTGTAGTCGCAGGCCTTGGGGGTGCGGATGCACTATGGACCCCTGGGCTTGCGTGAACAGATCCGGCGCCACCGGAAGAGGCATCGGTGGACGGTCTGACATGCGCAGGAGTAGGGGGAACCATTGTTGTCAATCCCACGTTGGGACTATCAGGATCATTCGAGCTCCTTCCCTCCTGGCTTTCTGCAAGACTTTGTGAATCAGCACTGTGGGAGGAAAAGCGTAAAGCAGGGGGCCCCTCCACGAGATCGCGAACGCGTCCCCCAGGGACCCCCGTCCCAATCCTGCCCTGGAGCAGAATCGTGGGCACTTCTTGTTGTGTTGAGTGGCAAACAGGTCTATCTGGGGAAAACCCCATGCGTGGAAAATCGGTCGTAGCAGATCGGGACGAATCTGCCACTCGTGCGTGAGTGCGAAACGCCTGCTCAGCTGGTCTGCCTTCACATTGTGAGCGCCTGGTAAGTACGAGGCTTTCAAGATTATATTGTTGGTGATGCACCAGTTCCATAACCGGACTGCTTCCGCACATAAGGCACGGGACCGAGCTCCTCCTTGCCGATTTATATAAAACATGGTGGAGGTATTGTCTGTACTGATCCCGACGACTTTGCCTTGTATATGGTCTCGAAAGTGTCTGCAGGCGTTGAACACTGCTCTGAGCTCCAGTATATTTATGTGCAGTGACTGCTCCGTGGAGGACCACAGCCCTTGAGTCACCTCTTCACCCATGTGTGCTCCCCACCCTATGAGGGAGGCATCTGTAGTAAGAAAAACCGATATTTGTGGTTGGTGGAAGGGTACCCCTGTTAGCAAGTTCTTGGGGTTTACCCACCATTGCAGGGATTTGCGCACCTCTGCTGTGGGCGACACCACCCTGTGAACGGTGTGTGCTGCTGGTTTGTATACGCTCGCCAGCCAGTGCTGCATGCTGCGCATGTGTAACCTGGCGTTCTGTACTACGAACGTCGCCGCTGCCATATGGCCCAGCAGCTGTAAGCACATCAGGACCAGCACTGTAGGGCTGAAGGTGATGACCTGCACGAGGGAGCCGATGGCCCGAAAGCAAGTCTCTGGTAGATATACTCTCGCTGTAATAGAATTTATGCGTGCCCCTATGAACTCCATGTCCTGTGTGGGGTCTATCTTTGATTTTGCCAGATTGATAACCAGGCCGAGCGAAGAGAACGTGCCTGCTGTGACGCGTACCATGCGTAGTACCTCCTCCTTCGAGGCCCCTTTGAGTAGGCAGTCGTCCAGATACGGGAATATAAATACCCCCTGTCTGTGCAGGTAGGCTGACACCACTGCCAAGGTCTTGGTGAAGACTCTGGGGGCTGAGGAGAGGCCAAACGGTAGGACCTTGTATTGAAAATGTTCTTTGCCTACCATGAACCAGAGGAATCGCCGGTGAGCCGGATGGATAGTTATGTGAAAATACGCATCTTGTAAATCGAGGGCTGCGAACCAATCTCCATCGTCCAGTGCCGTAAGGATGGAGGCGATTGTGATCATCCGAAAGCATTGCTTGCGCAGGTACCAGTTGAGGCCTCGAAGATCTAAGATGGGCCTCCAGCCTCCTGTCTTTTTCTCCGTGAGGAAGTACCTCGAGTAGAACCCTTTTCCTTGCAGTTGCTCCGGCACTCTTTCCACTGCCCCTATGAGCATGAGATGGTCTACCTCCTGCTTGATCCTCGCTACATGGGAGGCCTCCTGGAGGTGGGGCCTGGGTGGAGGTCGTGGCGGTGGGAGCGACTGGAAGGGGATGGCGTACCCCGTGGCTATGATCTCCAGCACCCATTTGTCTGTGGTGATCCTTTGCCACTGGTCATAGAATGGTCGGAGGAGATGGTGGAATAGCTGCTTCGGATGACCTTGTGCGATGGTAGTGATGGCGCAGCCCTGGATCTGTGTGTCAAACTTGTGGCCTTTGGCCCTGCCCTGAGGACGCACGGCTCTGTTGTGAACGTCGCCTGGGAGTTCTGTACTGCTGGTGCTGTTGATGTCGCCCTTGCTCGTAACCCCTGTGGTACTGGGGACGCTGTTGCTGGTACTGGTACCATCTTTGTTGAGGGTAGTACTTTTGCTCTCTCTATGGAGGGGTGTAAATCCCCAGGGTCCTAAGTGTGGCTCTTGAATCTTTACTGGAATGAAGGACCAAGTCTGTTGATTCAGCAAACAGCTTCTGCGAGTCGAAGGGAAGATCGACTATCTTTGCCTGCAGATCCCTCGGTATACGCGAAGTCTGGAGCCAGGACTCCCTTCGCATCACCACTGCCGTAGCTGTGGAACGTGCTGCTGTGTCCACAACATCCAGGGCGATCTGAACTCCCGTCCTCGAGGCCACGTAGCCTTCTTGCACGATGGCCTTGAGCACTGGTTTCTTGTCCTCTGGAAGCAAGTCCATGAGGGAGGTTAACCTAGTGTAGTTGTTGAAATTATGGTTCGCTAAATGCGCTGCATAATTTGCCATTTGCAACAGTAGAGTGGAGGAGGAGTAGACCTTTCTGCCGAACAGCTCTAGCTTCTTGGCATCTTTGTCTGTTCCCCCTGTCTTGAATTGAGATGTCTTTGATCTTTGTTGCGATGACTCCACCACCAAGGAATTTGGTTGTGGGTGGCTGAACAGGAACTCCATGCCCTTCGCCGGCACGAAGTATTTCTTATCCGCTCTCTTGTGGACAGGCGGAATAGTCGCAGGGGTCTGCCATATCGTAGTGGCGGACTCCAAGATTGCTTCATCAAGCGGTATTGCTATTTTGGAGGAGGCCGGAGGTCTGAGATTTTTGAGGAGCTTATGGTGTTTCTCTTGCACCTCTGCTGTCTGGATGCCTTGCGTGAAGGCCACCCTCTTAAACAGCTCTTGAAACTGTTTCAGATCGTCCGGAGGATGGACGTCCCCTGGGGCCGTAGCCTCGTCCGGGGAGGAGAGCGAGGAACCGCTGGGGTACGTCTCTCTGGACCCTTCCGGTTCCTGTTGGTGATGGTACACCCTCTCGCTAGAGGCTTGCAAGGGAAAATCTCGGGGTTCCATAACCAGTCCCCCCTGAGATACTTGAGTCTCTGTCCCCGTTCGCGATTGTCCTCGGGGATACGAGATCGTCTGTGGGGATCTTTCCCTGGTAGATTGCCGGTGGTGTCTATGCCCCGCGTGATAGGGGCGACCATGGCAGTATAGGCACTGTTCTTGGGAAAGTGACCTAGACCACTCCCTTGGTGCATACCCTCTGTGTCTGGGGGAGCGAGATCATCGAGAGATCTGGGACACTGGAGAGAGCGATTTTGGATAGTATTCCAGTGGCTCAAACCCCAGGAAGGGTGAAGGTGGTCCCAGCCTGGGCGAGGCTGGTTTTAAAAATGGAGACGGGGGCTCCAGGTAGGCTAGGGGGGACCCCTGCCTTCTGGTTGGAGTCTGCAGCATAAGCGGAGGGCTGAAAGAAAGCAACTCCACAGCCCTGTCTGGAGAGGGGCTGCGGTGCCTCGTTTTGTGTGCAGCCTTCCCCCTCCCTTGAGGAGGTAACTCCGCCCCCTGGGTGGTGCTGCACGGGCGGTGTCCTCCGGTGCCTGCGGGCTGCGTACCTGCGCGCTCTGCACCGCCGGTTCCTCGGGGGTCGGTGCCGCTGCTTGCGGTGCCGGCGCTTGTTTAGCCGCCGCCCTGCCTGCGGTGCGGGGCGGCTGTTTGATTATCGGAGGCTGAGCCGCTTCCACGTGGCTCTCCGTGCCGCCGCCGATCAGCTGTTGCTGCGGCTGGGGGCTGCGCGCTCCTCCCGTCCCGCTTGCTGTTGCTGCCGGCAGGGATCGGGCTGGGGAGGCTTTCCTCCGTTTTTGTGCTGATGGGGTGAGGGAGGCGGCTTTCCTTTTATGGGCCCCGGAGGGTCCCTCCTGCTGCGGCCGCTCCGGCCCGTCTGGCTGGAGGGCCTTGTCGAAGAGCAGCATTTTAAGGCGCATCTCCCTGTCCTTCCTTGCTCTGGCTGTTAGTTTTGCACAGAAGGAGCATTTCTGCGTGACATGAGACTCCCCCAGGCACCTTATGCAGAGACTGTGCCCATCAGACGCTGGCATTGCCTCTCGGCAGGACTCACATTTCTTAAATCCTGAAGAGGACATTGTTGGTGATTCTTTCAGTTGTTAATGGGTACTTAGCACCTTCTGTGTGCTGTTTTTCCCCTTCTCCGATAGCCTGCCGCGGCAGGAGGGCTGATGGCCCTAGGCTCCTGGCCTCCGGTGTTCCGCTTGTTACTGGGACTGGACTGAATGCCGTCCCGCTTGTTGTTTTTTTTTTTTTTTTTGAAAAATAATAACTGGCTAACTTGCAGTATCCTAAGAACTTGAAAAGTTTAAAGAAAAAACAGTTAAAACCATTGAATACGCTAACTTGGCCTTAGCCTAGTTCGGATTCCGTCTGCAGCCGACGGCGGTTAAGAGGAACTGGTGGGGACCGGATCGCGCATGTGGCCAGGAGTGCGCAAGGGAGCGGCGCGCGCCAGCGCATGCGCGGTCCAGCAGAAACTGCTTGGAAGATCCGATCTGCGGCGCCGGGCGAGCCCAACACCTATTGTGGAGCACCCACGGGGACACTCGAAGAAGTGCAGAGTTCCGCACTAGGGACAGAAGAATCCCAAACACTGTTACAGGCTGGGGACTGACAGAATAAGTAGCAGTGCAGCAGAAAAGGACGTGGAAATTACAGTGGAGGAGAGTCTGGATATGAGTCAACTGTGTGCCCTTGTAGCCAAGGAAGGTAACGGCACATTGGGATTCATTAGGAGAAGCATTTCCAGCAGATCTAGAGAAGTTATTATTCGCCTCTACTCAGCACTGGTGAGGCCACATCTGGAGCACTGTGTCCAGTTCTGGGCGCCCCCAGTATATATATAAAGGATGTGGATCCACTGGAGAGGGTTCAGCAGAGGGCAACAAAAAAGATTAGGGGACTGGAGCACATGACCTATGAGTAGTGGCTAAGGAATCTGGGCTTATTTAGTTTGCAGAAGGGAAGACTAAGGGGGTGATGTGATAGAAACTTTCGACTTCCTGAAAGGGGGCTCTAAAGAGGATGGAGAGACCGTTCTTAATGGTGACAGATGGCAGACAAAGAGCAATGGTCTCACATTACACAGGGAGAGATGCAGGCTGGATATTAGGAAAAACTCTTTCCCCAGGAGGGTGGTGAAGCACTGGAATGCGTTACCAAGAGAAGTGGTGTAATCTCTATCCCTAGAGGTTTTTAAGTCCTGGATTGACATAGTCATGGCTGGGATGATTTAGTTGGGGGTTTATCCTGCTTTAGGCAGGGAACTGGACTAGATGACCTCCTGAGGTCCCTTCCAGCCCTAGGATTCTATGATTCTGTGCCATCCACAGTAAAAACTTCTTCCACTTCCTTAGATATGTGGTCCTAGTGGAGGGTTTTCTACTGTTCAGGAGAATGTCCCTGATTGGCTCTGAGCATGAAAGTTCCATGGTACTCAGCCATGAAGCTTCCATGCTGTGAGGTGATGCCACAGAAGACTGGAGTGCTGTAACCATCCCTTGTCCTGTGTCAAGAGGTCCAGGAGTAAAGGGGGTGTTATTTGTTCACTCACTGACAAGTCTAAGAGGACCGAGTACCAGTGCTGCCGGCCCATGCTGGAGCCACCAGGATCACCAAGGCCTGATCTGACCGAATTCTGAGGAGGACCTTGTGGACAAGAGAACAGGAGCAGGCCCACCCATGCCATGCTGAATGCATCTGCCCAGGAACCCTGGCTCCAGTTCTGGTAAGAGCAATACATCTGGCACTTTGTGTTAAGATGAGTGGCAAACAGGTTCGCCTGAGGATAACCCCAAACTCAGAAAATTGACTGCAGCACTTTCAGGTGCATGGACCACTCAAGGTTCATAAAGGACCTGCTGAGGTGGTGTGCTACAATATTGTAACCCTCTGGTAAGTAGTGAACTTGCAGGACAATTTGGTGTTGAATGTAAAACTCCCAAAGCCTGAGGGCCTCGTGACACAGGGGAGGGGTGTGTGCACCCCATCTGTTGATATAATACATTGCTGTTGTGTTGGCCATGCTCACTGACATGCAATGACCCACCAGGCAGTCTCAAAACACCTCACACGTCAGCCTAATGGCCCTGAGCTCCCTCACGTTGATGTGGAGCCTGAGGTATGATGTGCCCCAAAAAGCCTGACTCTGGTGCTCTCCCAGATGCACCCCTCAGCCTAGGTTTGATGCATTGGTTACCAGGGACAGGGAAGGCAGGAGGTTTGAAAGGAACCCCCGCACATGCTGTCCAAGTGTCCAACCACCAATGCAGAGTCCACAGAACTTGCTGCAGCAGAGTTACTAACAGGTCTATATTCTCTCTCTCAGACTGATAAACTGAAGCCAGCCACAACTGGAGAGGATGCAGGTGAAGCCTGGCATGCTGCACCATGAACGTGCATGCCACCATGTGTCTGAGGAGTCTTTAGCACCTGACTATCATGGTGGGAAACCTCATCAGGTAATTTATGATGCTGGCCATAGCCTGAAGCCTGCTGTCTGGCAGGGAGGCCCCTGTGCACACTGAGTCCAAGAGAGCCCTCATAAGCTCTATCTTTTGCGTGGGAACCAGCATTGACTTTGTCTCATTTATCAACAAGCTGAGACTGCTGAACATCCGTCAGACAAACCTCACATGTTGCTGGACCTGGATCAGTGACTTCCCTTTGACCAGCCAGTTGTCCCGGTATGAAAACAACTGGACACCATGCCTGCAGAAGAAGGCTACCACCACCACCGCCATGCACTTGCTGAAGACACTCAGAGCCACTGAAAGGCTGAATGGGAAGACTGTGAACTGATAATCCGGGGGAGATACCAGATGACTGGAAGAAGGCAAACGTAGTGCCCGTCTTTAAAAAAGGAAAGAAGGACAATCCAGGGAACTATAGACCCATCAGCCTTACCTCAATCCCTGGGAAAATAATGGAGGGAATCCTCAAGGAATCCATTTTGAAGCACTTGGAAGAGGGGAAAGTGATCAAAAGTAGTCAACATGGATTCACCAGGGGCAAGTCCTGCCTGACCAATATGATTAGCTTCTATGATGAGGTAACAAGCTCTGTGGACATGGGGAAGTCAGTGGATGTGATATACCTTGACTTCAGCAAGGCTTTTGATACGGTCTCCCACAACATTCTTGTCCATAAATTAAGGAAATATGGATTGGATCCTTGGACTATAAGACGGATAGAAAGCTGGCTTGATGGTCAGGCCCAACGTGTAGTGGTCAATGGCTCAATATCTGAATGGCAGTCTGTTTCAAGCGGAGTGCCGCAAGGCTCAGTTCTGGGGCCGGTGTTATTCAACATCTTTATTAATGACCTGGATGAGGGACTGGGTTGCACCCTCAGCAAGTTTGCGGATGACACAAAACTAGGGGGAGAGGTAGATATGTTGGAGGGTAGAGAGAGAATCCAGAGGGACCTGGATAAATTGGAGGACTGGGCCAAAAGAAATCTGATGCCGTTCAATAAGGAGAAGTGTAGAGTCCTGCACCTGGGGCAGAAGAATCCCAAACATTGTTACAGGCTGGGGACTGACTGGCTCAGCAGCAGTACGATGGAAAAGGACCTAGGGGTTATGGTGGATGAAAGGCTGGATATGAGTAAACAGTGTGCCCTTGTAACCAAGAAAGCTAACGGCATACTGGGGTGCATTAGAAGGAGCATTTCAAGCAGATCTAGGGAAGTAGTTATTCCTCTTTATTCAGTACTGGTGAGGCCACATCTGGAATATTGTGTCCAGTTTTGGGCCCCCCACTATAAAAAGGATGTGGATTTGCTAGAGCAGGTTCAGTGAAGGGCAACAAAAATGATTAAGGGCTGGAGCACAAGACCTATGAGGAGAGGCTGAGGGATTTGGGCTTGTTTAGTTTACAGAAGAGAAGACTTAGCAGTGATTTAATAGCAGCCTTCAACTTCCTGAAGGGGGGCTCTAAAAAGGAGGGTGAGAAACTGTTCTCAGTGGTGTCAGATGTCAGAACAAGGAGTAATGGTCAGAAGTTGAAGAGGGAAAGGTGTAGGTTAGATATTAGGAAAAACTACTTCACCAGGAGGGTGGTGAAGCATTGGCATGCATTGCCTAAAGAGGTGGTGGATTCTCCATCCCTTGAGGTTTTTAAGTCCCAGCTGGACAAGGTCCTGGCTGGGATGACTTAGTGGGGGTTGATCCTGCTCGAAGCAGGGGGCTGGACTAGATGACCTCCTGAGGTCCCTTCCAGCCCTATGATTCTGTGATAATGCCCCCCCCCCATTCACCACAAACCTTAGAACCCACCCGTGAGGAGAGTAGACTGCAATGTGAAAACATGCGCCTTGCAAGTTAAGAGCAGCAAACCAATCCCCTTGATCCAGCAACAGAATTGTGAGCCCCACGGAGACCATGCAAAACCTAATTTTTTTTTTTTTACAGGCCTCGCAGGCCCATGATGGATCTAAGACCTCCTTTGGATTTCAGTATTAGCAAATAGCAGGAATAAAACCCTTGACCCCTGAATTGAGGGGGAACTTCCTCTATTGCACCATGCTCAAGGAGCAGTTGGACCTCCTGGGCAAGCACTTTCTCATGAGAGGGGTCCCTGAAGAGGGACAGGGAGGGCGCGTGGGAAGGGAGGTAGGCACTGAATTGGATAGCATATCCCCTTTCCACCATGTGCCAGACACATTAGTTTAATGTTATACAGCATGAGGCAGGGTAGAAAAGAGATATGCAAAAAGAAAATCAGGGCAGTGCTAGACCCCAAGTGTGAAGTGGTTCGATGCTCCTGACCGCACCATCAGAAGTTCAGTTTTGGCCCTGAGGGGGGCTTCTGCTGTCCCTGATCCTGGCCAGGTTGGCTAGAGTGTCTCCTGATGCTATGACCCCATCTTCTGTTATGGTCCCTAGGCTGTTGCTGCTGCTGCTGTGGAAACTGCCTAGGAAAGGGGTGGAGGGTAAAGTACCTGCGCTAAGTTGCGGGAGCATGAAGACCCAAAGGCTTTAGGGTCGCTCTTGAGTCTTTAAGACTATGAAGTCTTTTGTCTGTTTTCTCAGAAAACAAAGTGGGTCCCTCAAAGGGTAGGTTTTGTATGGCCTGCTGAACCTCCTGTGCCAGGCTGGAGACCTGTGACCATGCCCCATGTCTCATGGCAATCCATGAAGCCATAACCCGGGTAACCAGATCCACAGCATCCAGGGCAGCTTGGAGGGCTAAACATAAAATGAGTTTGTTTTCCTTCACTACAGCAGTAAACTCTTGTTTAGCAAGTGGAGGAAAAAGTTCTGAGAATGTCTTAAAAGAGTACCTGCTCACCAGAGCCTGCTGGTTTGCTATACACGACTGTAAACCCCTGTAGGCACCGATGGACCGAGGGTGGAATAAACCTTTCTCCCATACAAGTCCAAATTCTTGGCTTCTCTATTTTTGGGAGAAGGGCCTGGAAAACCTTGACGCTCCCTGTGGTTGGCTGCATCAATAACCAAGGAGTCGGGGGAGAGTGTGTGTGTGAACAGGTGTTCATTCTCCTCAGAGGGAACAATACTGCCTTTTGTTTCGATTAGACTCTGACAAAGGCTCACACCCCCCGTCTGATCTAACTTGTTTTTTCCTCTTTTGATTAGTACTGTTGATACTGGGCCATTTCCCCCTTGCTGAATAGACCTTGGCAGCTCTGGCCCTCCCTCTTACTGGGACCCCACTCTTTAAATACCCCTCTGAAACCACCTCCCTACTCATGCATCTGATGAAGTGGGTCTTTGCCCACGAAAGCTTATGCTCCAAATTAGCTGTTAGTCTATAGTTGTTCTCGAAGCTACGGACTAACATGGCTACCTCTCTGATAACTGATATCTTAGTTATGTTGTGTTATTTTCTATTTTTTTAAAAATAATGCTCAGTTGGAACATGAGGCAAGTGTGCTTAAAAGTATGCTGTTGCCAATGTAGCTGGTAATAGTCCAAAAAAATTAAATTAATCAAACTTTTTTATAAAAAAAATTCAGACTTCAAAATTTTTTTCAGGACTTTGATCATTTGAAGCCAAGGGTTCTTCCTTGTGGTTGGCTGGGTAGACACCGGTGCCTGCCACACAGTTTTGGCTGTCTGTGCAATTGTTTTTACGATGGGCAAAGCCAACTTGGAGGGTCCTGTGGATGAGAGAACGCCTGTCATGGGGTCCACCTCATCTTTAATCTCCTCAGCTTGGACATCCACATTCTGAGACACCTTATGAAGTTGCTGCTGAAGTGCCCAACCATCCTACAAATCTGGAAAAATAGCAGAACCAGCTACTGCTTCATTCAGGGAGGACAATGAAAAGGTGCCAGCCTGTCCCCACCCACTTGAGTCCATGGCAATTAAGGGGTCTGTACCCACTGCCAACAGTGGGGAAACACTTGCATTGTTGGCACCATGGCGCCCATTAGGGATAGTACTGAAGCTAATGTGGGTGGAAGAGGTGCAGAGGCCACCAAGTTTACTGGCACCGATGGGACCCACGTATATGGCACTGAGATCAAGGACATCAGCACTGAGGCAGCTGGCGCCAGCACCAGTGCTGTCGAAATCAGCACAGAAGGCAGGGGTGGAACCGATACTGGTCTGTCCCCTTGTGTTGATTGGTCCATTGGTGCCTACAGCAGCACCGCCCCCATCGTAGCTGAAGATACCTCCTGAGGTCCCATAGGAACCCCTGACACTGTCAACAGTGACAGGGCCCCAGAGTGGGGTCTGAGAAATTGGCCCTGAAATTCATCACACGCCCGGGGGTACAAAAGGGCCATCGTGGAGGTACCTGCCAATTGTGATGGCTCTGACCATTCCTCAAATGTCAGATCCAACTCCTGCTCCGGTCTGACCCGCAAAAGTAAGAGTCTGACTCCGAACCCCATGCCTCTGACACCGAGGACCAGGGAAGTGCCCGATCTGCAGGTGACTGCACCGGTACCAGAGTTGCTGAGTGTGCTACCGATGTGGAAGACAGTGCCATAATAGCCAATTTGACCAGTGATGGAGGCTGGCTCCGCATGTGCACTGCTGGTGCTGAAGTCCTGGGGGGTGAGGCAGGCACTGTGATCCTCAGGAGACTTTGCACCGCACGGAATGCCTGAGGCATTGAGGGCATCTCAGGTGAGTGAGGACTAGGTCCTTGGGCTGGCATCAACACCCAGCTCTCTGAGTCCTGCTGCAGTTCTACCATCAGTGTCTCAGGCTTGCCCCTTCTCCTAGGTGCCATCGGGGACCGGTGCCTATTATGCCTCTTCTGTTTATGTGGGACCAGGGATTGAGATCTCTGTCTCTTGGCAGGGCACCATCCTGGTGCCGAGCACCTTTGTCCATTCTCGGTGCCGACATTGAGTCGGTGCTGGTGCACTCTACACCAAGGATGCTGTGCTCAGACCCGCTGATGGTGAACAGTCTGGTTGAAGCAGAGCTTCCATTAGGAGGACTTTCAAGCTTTGTTCCCTATCTTTCAGAGTCCTTGGCTTATAAGTCCTGCAAATCGCACAGTGATCTCCCTGATGGCTCTTGCCCAGGCACTGCAGGCAGGCTGACTGTGGATAGCTCTTCAGCATATGCTTCCCATAATCTCCACGGGCCTTAAAATCCGGAGACCTGAGCATGCCCTGGCACTGGGGCTGCAAGAGGAGGGAACCAGCCTTCCCAGCCCGGGCCTGACAACTGATAACACTACCTACCTAACTAATGAGTATGACAAAACTGATAACTATAGATAGGAGTTACCAGACAGATAGGTTACTTGCATGGGCACAGGGAGTCCCGACAACCATCACCATGGTGAGAAGAAACTGAGTGGGGAGAGGGTTGGGTGGTGTATATACTGGCAACAATAACAGTGCCACTTCAGGGGGCACTGCAGAGACCCAATGGCTACCAGCTAGGAGAAAAAGACTACCAGCAACTGGGCATGTGTGTGCACCCACACCTGCATTGGAATGCACGTGAGCAATTACTCAAAGAAGAAGTTTTCTTTATTCGCCTTTTCCATAGCTGCCATGATTGTATAGACTTCCATCATATCCCCCCTTAGTCTCATCTCTTCTAAACTGAAATGTCCCAGTCTTTTTAATTTTTCCTCATATGGCACCTGTTCCAACCTCATTTTTGTTGCCCTTTTCCAAATCTTTTCTAATGCCAATATATCTTTTTTTGAGATGAGGCAACCACATATACATGCAGTATTCAAGATGTGAGCATACCATGGATTTATACCGAAGTAAGATATTCTCTGTCTTATTTTTATCCTTTTTAATAATTCTTAGCATTCTATTTGCTTTTTTGACTGCTGCTTCACACTGTGTAGATGTTTTCAGAGAACAATCCACAATGACTCCCAGAACTCTCTCTTGAGTGGTAATGGCTAAATTAGTACCCATCATTTTGTATGTGTAGTTGGGATTATTTTTTCCAATATGCATTACTTTACATTTATCAACATTATTATTTCTGAAATTAAATGCTACAGTGCTAGATTGCTATAGTGTCTTTCCTGCCACAGGGATGCTAAATTTAATTATGGTCACTATTACCCAACAGGCCAGCTATATTCGCCTTTTGGACCTGATCCTGTCCTCCACTTAGGATTTAATTCAGAATTGCCTCTCCTCTTGTAGGTTCCAGAACTAGCTGTTCCAAGAAGCGGTCATTTAAGGTGTCAGACTTTTTCTCTGTATCCCATTCTGAGGTGACATGTACCTAGTCAATATGGGGATAGTGGGAATCCCCCATTATTACTGAGGTTTTCTTATTTTATTTTCATAGCTTCTATAACCTCCCTGAGTATTTCATGGTCACTATCACCATCCTTTAGAGATGGTTGGTAGCTATATTTCTATTATTAGAACACAAAATTACTATCCACAGAGATTTTATGGTACTATTTGGTTCATTTAAGATTCGCACTTAATTTGATTCTGCATTGTCACATATAGTGTCACTCCCCACCAGCACAACCCGTTCTGTCCTTTGATATATTTTGTAGCCTGGTATTACTGTGTCCATTGATTATCCGCATTCCACCAAGTTTTTGTGATACCTATTACAGCAATATCTTGACTGAATATAGTAAACTCTCTTATATCTGGCATTCTGTTATCCGGAACTCTCAAATAATCAGCATTTTAACCATAAGTACATTTTAGTTACCTTTTCCATAAGTACAGTACAGTGAAAGTTAATAAAAAATAAATATAGCAAATACAGTATGAGTTTACAGTGTACACTTCTACTGTTGTTGGTAAATAAAATACTCTTCATACATTTTTGTTTGTTTCTTAATATCTAATCTTGTCTTTCTTTAGCGTTATGCATTGCTAGGTATACCTCTCTATTGCCCAGAATATTTGAATATCTGGCAACCTCCCAGTCTCTGGGGTGCTGGATATGAAAGAGTTCATTGTACATAGCACTCCAGTTCACTCATCATCTTATTTAGACTTCTAGCACTAGTATATAAGCATTTTTAAAACCTGCCATTCCATGATATAACTGAAAGGGACTCTTTCATTTGACTTAATCAGAGCCTAGCTGTATTTTATTATTTTTCCTCCTCTACTCTTTACTAGGACATAAAGAATCAACATCAAGAGATACTTACCTCAGGTATGTTTGTCTGAACCATATGCTTTTCTGTACCTATTCATATTCCTTCAGCTCCTAATTTAAAAACTGCTTTACAACCTTTTCAATTTTAAGTGCCAGAAATCTGGTTCCATTTTGGTTGAGGTGGAGGCCATCCTTTCTGCATAGGCTCCTCTTTTCCCAAAAGCTTCCCCAGTTCCTAGCAAATCTAACCCCCTCCACCCTATTCTACCATCTCATCCATGTATTGAGACTCTGCAGTTCTACCGATCTAACTACCCCGTGCTTGGAACTGGAAGCATTTCAGAGAACGCTACCATGGAGGTTCTGGGTTTCAATTTTTTGCCTAGCAACGTAAATTTTCCCCATAGTCCTCTCACCTAACATTCCCTATGTCACTTGTACTTACATGTACCAGGATCGCTAGCTACTCTGCACCACTACACATTTAAGTCTATTTAGAGGCCTCAAGAGAGCTGCAAATTTCACGCCAGGCAGGCAAGTTACCACAGAGTGCTCC
The DNA here is from genome assembly GCF_033958435.1 of Carettochelys insculpta. NCBI lineage: Eukaryota > Metazoa > Chordata > Testudines > Carettochelyidae > Carettochelys > Carettochelys insculpta. The sequence goes on along the minus strand of NC_134138.1, from coordinate 282,071,521 downwards.
AAGTCATCACAAATCACCTGTCTCTGTTTCTAATGATAGACTCCCCCATAGTTAATAACTGGAGTTCACTCGCTCTGAGAATTATTCATTGGCATCTGAAAGGAGTATCCAACTATGGGATCATTTCCCTTCTGCTCCAGTTGAATGTTCTCCTTCCCTGAAACTTTTATCTTCAACAACAACACAAAGGCTAACCAAACAAAACACAGATGCTGTCAGACTCAGGGTGGGCCCATTCTAATGGGTCCTGGAAAGTCTCACCTATGTACCCCTTGGTCTGTCTTAGCAATACAGTTCAGTCACTCTGGCCTCCAAAGCCTGAATGTGGTGTCTGAGGGCCCGCAGTTCTTTGCACAGAATGCACACATATACCATCTACCCACAGGGTACGTAATCATACATGCTGAGTTGGATGGATAGCCTCTGCTCTATTGCTGAATTTCTGCCTACATTCTCCTAACTCCTAAAACTCACTCCTTTGTGAATATCTTATTTTTAATCAGCCTTTTCTTTTTTTGCTTTAACTTTAAAGCATATCAGCTCCAACACACACTCCTGTCATAAATTCCTTTGCAAAACTCCCCTCTTAGCTACTCCTGTTCACTAGCTTCTCTGGTTTCTTAGGAGCAGGCTTTTTAAAGCCTTGATCTTTTCAGTAACCCTGCTATTACTTAATAATAACCTTAAAAGCATTTGCAACCTCTTCCAGTGTGGTATTACCCACAATGATTATGTTTTGACAGGTTATAACTTTCTATAGATATCTTACATTATATTCTTTATGGATAAATAGCTTGTAAGGCATATTTGGTGTAACTAGTTCTTCTAGTCTGAAGTGTGAGTTGTTTGCAAACAGCAGGGTACCCTTTCCAAAGTGGTCTCTGTGTAACAAGGAAAATTCTGACATTGACCTATCTGCCTACCTGAGTGCACAAACCTATATACATTTACCAGGACTCATTTTCAGCTTGTTTCACTTCTGTTAGTCTTTCAGTGACTAGATGGATGTAAGAAGCACATTGCACCAATGTGAAAGTCATATACTTTAGGCATTTTTCCCACTTGAGTAATTAACCTGGATTAGTATCACCATTTACACAGCTAATGAATAACTGAGCAAAAAATTAAAGAAGAGCAATATAATTAATGCCAAGCAACATAGATTTATGAAAAAAGAGGCTGTCATTTTTATTTTTCACAGAGATTTGGTTAAACTGTTTCCAAAAGTCAAGGGGATTCTCTCAGTTGGTTTCAAACTAGAGTGATTGTGGTTTAGCTTCAGGCAATTCGAAAAAAAGTTAAATTAAAACAAAATAAGCTGCTCCCCAAAACAAGCAGGTGTATCCACAGAACTATGAGCACCCCAAAACAAAAACCCCTTCCGGAGGCTTGTGCATGTTCCTACTTTTGATGATACAGCTTGAACAGATGTTGTGTGTGTGTGTGTTTACAAAGAAGGAATGTGAGCCATATTTACAAGATGGCGGGGTGGAGGGCTCTCAGCTGGAAAACAGTAACGCTGAAAAAGATTCGGCAAGCGAAGATTAAGGGATGTCTTGATCAAAGTCTGTAAGTACTAACATAGGGAACAAATATTTTATAGCAGGTTCTTCAGTCTAGCAGATAAAATTATAATATAATTATAATATGATCCAATGGCTGGTAGTTGAAGCTACACAAATTCAAACTTGAAATGAAGCATCCATTTTAACTAGTAGTAGCAGCATCCTTCAGTCTATCTAGACGTAGATCACGCCCTGAGTAGCTCCATTTGGCATCCTCATTTGCAGTGTCGGCTGTGACTGTGAAGACCCACACGAGAGTGACAGTCCTTGCTGCATCTCTTGCATATGTAATGGGTGTCTGGCAGGTCCTTGCTGTGCTTTCTGTGGGCTCGCTTCTCCTTTGCTAGCCGTGTGATCCTCAACTCACCCTTCTGAAGGCCCTTGTATAGTTCCTGCCTCCATCTGCTGCAATCATCTGCCAGCTCCTCCCAGCTGTCTGGCTTGATGTCTACTTCCCTGAGGTCTCTCTTGCAAACATCTTTGTAGCACAACTGGGGGCGGCCGGGAGGTCTTTTGCCAGAGGCTAGCTCGCCATACAGGATGTCTTTTGGGATCCTCTCCCGTGGACGTGGCCAAGCCAGCGGGGCCGACGCTGCCTGAGGAGGGTGTACGTAGTTGGGATTCCAGCTTGCTCAAGGACGGTAGTATTGGACACTCTGTCCTTTCACGATATTCCAAGGAGGCGCCTGAGGCAGCGCAAGTGGAAGACGTTCAGCCTCTTTTCCTGGCGGGCATACAGGGTCCAAGGCTCGCTGCCGTAAAGGAGGGTGCTGAGGATGCAGGCTCTGTAGACTTGCATTTTGGTGTGAGGGTACAGCTTGTTGTTATTCAACACTCTCTCACTGAGTCTGGACAGAGTTGTGGCTGCTTTACCGATCCTCCTATTTAGCTCAGTGTCCAACGACAGGGTGTCAGTGATGGTGGACCCGAGGTAAACGAACTCATGGACAACCTCTAACGGATAGTTGTCAATGCTGATTGATGGAGAAACAGCAACGTCCTGAGCAAGTACATTTGTCTTCTTTAGGCTGATGGAGAGCCCAAAGTCCTTGCATGCTTTGGAGAACCGATCCAGCAGCTTCTGAAGCTGGTCTTCTGTGTGTGACATGACAGCAGTGTCATCTGCGAACAGCATATCTCCGATAAGGGCATCCCACACCTTAGATTTAGCTTTCAGCCTTGCAAGATTAAACAGTTTCCCGTCAGACCTTGTGTGCAAAAAGATGCCCTCTGTTGAAGATCCAAAGGCATGTTTAAGGAGGAGTGAGAAGAAGATCCCGAACAGTGTCGGAGCAAAGATGCATCCTTGTTTGACGCCGCTCCTGATGCTGAAAGCATCCGATAATGTGCCAGCGTATTGGACGGTTCCTCTCATGTCTTTGTGGAGAGACTGGATCATCTTGAGTAACTGTGGCGGACATCCTATCTTGTGGAGCAGTTTGAACAGTCCATCCCTGCTGACCAAGTCGAAGGCCTTGGTTAGGTCGATGAAGACAATATAGAGTGGCTTCCTCTGCTCCCTGCATTTCTCCTTCAGCTGCCTCAGAGAGAAGACCATGTCAACGGTAGATCCCTCTGCACGGAATCCGCACTGATTCAGGATACACCCTCTCAGCAATCTTCTGGAGTCTGCCGAGGATGATGCGAGTGAACAGTTTACAGTGATGCTTAGGAGGGAGATTCCACGGTAATTGTTGCAGTTGCTTCTGTCTCCTTTGTTCTTATACAAGGTTATGATGTTAGTGTCACGCATGTCCTGTGGAACCTCTCCCTCTCTCCAGCACAGGCACAGTAGCTCATGTAGGGATTCCAGGAGAGTGCCTGTGGCACACTTGATTACCTCTGGTGGTATACCATCCTGGCCCGGGGCCTTTCCTACTGCAATGTTGTCAATGGCCTTCTTCAGTTTATCCACAGTTGGTTCCTGGTCCAGTTCATCCATTACTGGTAGGAGTTGGACGGCATTGAGGGCTGAGTCGACCACAATGTTCTCGTGCGAGTACAGCTCGGAGTAGTACTCGACCCAGTGCTCCATCTGTTTGGCTTTGTCAGTGATGACTTCACCAGATTTGGATTTCAGAGGTGCCATCTTGTTCTGGGTGGGTCCTAATGCCTTCTTGATGCTCTCGTACATTCCCCTGAGGTTACCAAAGTCAGCACTGGTCTGGCTGCTGCCGCATAGCTTGAGCCAGTAGCTGTTGGCACAGCACCTGGACATCTGCTGTACTGTTTTTCTGGCTGCTCTCAGTGCTTGCAGGGTATTCTGGGTTGGCAAACATTTGTACTCCAGGAGCGCAGTGCGCTTTTTTCGATGGCTGGAATCATCTCATCGGAGTTAGCTTCGAAACAGTCATTTGTGTTTCTAGCTCTTCTTCCAAACACCGACAAGGCCATGTTGTACATTGTATCCTTCAGATGCTGCCACCTGGATCTCACATCAGCACCCCAGGGTTGCTGCGCAGATTCCCCTCAAGGGTCGCTCTGAACTTTTCAGCTCTCTCTGAATTAGCCGTCTTTCTGGCATCGATCCAGGGCCTTCCAGTTGCTATAGAGCAGTGCAGCTTCTTGGGAATCACCTTGAGTTTGGAGCAAACTAATGAGTGATCTGTATCGCAGTCAGCACTATGATAGCTGCGTGTCAGGAGGACATTTTTGAGGTTATCAAGTCTAGCGATGACCACGTATAGTTGATGCCAGTGTTTTGAGCGTGGGTGTCTCCATGACACTGTGCTGTGGCTTGGTTTGGAAAAATGTGTTTGTAATGCACAGATTGTGGTACGTACAAAGTTTGAGAAGATGCTGACCATTTTCATTCATTTTTCCCACACCAAAGTGGCCTACGCAGGAAGGCCACGAGTCACGATCATCTCCAACTCTCGCATTGAAGTCACCCAGAATGTAGAGTTGTTCGCGAGCAGGTATTTGCGCTATGGCAGCACTAAGCACGTCATAAAACTTGTCTTTTACTTCCGGTGTGGCGTACAGGGTTGGGGCATAAGGTACAGGGTTGGGGCATAAGCGCTGATCAGGTGGACAGGACCGGCGCGAGTTTGAAGTATGACCTGAAGGAGTCATAGGAGTTTTGACAGGAGAGAGTTTTGAGAGGGGAGTTTAGAGGGGTAGCTTAGAGGGAGCTAATTACTACTTCAGGCATAAGAAGCAGCATCATCCTCAACCCCTGGCTGGAGCTGAGGGACCCGCTGCAGCATGAGGAGCGGGTGGGCGAGATCGAGGGATGTCAGTGGTGGGCAAGTGGTTTGGGGGCGTCTGGTATGGCTGTGAGGATGGCAGCACCCACGGAGGCTGCTTGCGGTGTGCTGGCCCAGATTGCATGGCTTCCAGGCCCAGTCCTGCGCTCCCTGCATGCATGCGCCGCACCAGATCTGTGGGGCTCCAGGGACAGCCGTAGCCATATGAAGAGTTGGTAGCTTTGGCTGGGACCCAGGGTGCGGCTGGGTGCAAGATCGGCACCTTCCTGGAGGACGTGGGGCTGCAGCAGCGTGTAGCCAGGTGAGGAGAGGCCAGGGGAAGGGGGATCTGGGGGCAACGAGAACTGATAGGGGGCAGTATGGTGCAGTCAGGAGACATGGGAGTGGATAGGGGAAAAGGGGACAGGGAGGAAGGATCTGGGGGGTGATGGTAGCTGATGAGAGGCAGAGGGGTTGGGAGGAGGGTCCTGGGGAGGCGAGGTGGTCGTCACGGGGAGCTTTGCGGACATGTGGCGCCAGGGAGGTGCAAGAGGTAGTGGGACCGTACCCACGTTCTCCATGCCCCACTGCCTTGTGGGTTATCCTGGAAAGGAGCAAGGCTAAGGGAGTAAACCCTGACAGAAAATCCAGAGGGGAGTCCTAAGGCAGTTCTGTGCCAACTTCTGGCATTGACCTGGCAACTCCTGCAGCTGAGCTGGTACCAGACGTAGAGGTTATCCTCTCCTTTGGACTATATCAGTAAAGCCGAGAGGGGAACACTGGTGTCTGGGCAGCTCAGGGTCCCAATAATCGCCCAAGCTCGCGCCTGGAGAGGTACTCCAGCATCGCTAACGGCGTTGAACCAACACGGGAGGTAACAGGTACCGGTTATAAGCTCTTGCTCGATTGGTGTAGAGAATGAGCGCCAGGGGTTGCCTCCAACGGTGGGAGAGATCATCGCATCTCACTGGACAGTCACCGCCCGCCTCAAGCTGGGCAGCCCCCAGCCAATAGGGTACTGTCCTGCCATAGTTCACCTGCCTCACTGGGTGCATGAGGCTTAGGTTCCCAAACCTGACAAGTGACCTGAAAGCTGAGCACCAGGCAAACCAGTAAGACAATCAACAAGAAAAGGAAACCATCAAAGTTTTAAGCTTGCTTGCTGGAACGTGCAGACCATGCTGCCAGGTCTGACTGAAGATCTTCAGGACATCAGCGACACCCAAAAGACCGCTGTCATCAATGAGGAACTAAAGAGGCTCCAAGTTGACATTGCTGCTCTGCAAGAGACACGTCTCACAGATTCGGGATCTCTGAAGGAAAAGGACTACACCTTTTTCTGGCAGAGTAAAGCCCGAGAAGAAGCCAGGGAGCATGGTGTTGGCTTCGCCATCAGAAACACCCTTCTACAAATGGTGGAATTAGTCATGGGTGGATCAGAAAGACTCCTTCAGGATCCATTTTAACAATGAGGGTAATTAACCCTTGGAACAATTTACCAACGATTCTACAGATTCTGAATCACTGAATTTTTAAATCAAGATTGGGGCTACGTCTACACTAGCCCAAAACTTCAAAATGGCCGTGCAAATGGCCATTTCGAAGTTTGCTAATGAAGCACTGAAATACATATTCAGTGCCTCATTAGAATGCTGGCAGCCGCAGCACTTCGAAATTGACACGGCTCGCTGCCACATGGCTCGTCCAGACGTGGCTCCTTTTTGAAAGGATCCCAGCAACTCTGAAATCCCCTTATTCCTAACAGCAGATAGGAATAAGGGGACTTTGAAGTTGCCGGGGTCCTTTTGAAAAGGAGCCCCATTTGGATAAGCCATGCGGCAACGAGCCACGTCAATTTCAAAGTGCTGCGGCTGCTGGCATTCTAATGAGGTGCTGAATATGTATTTCAGCGCTTCATTAGTAAACTTCAAAATGGCCATTTCAAAGATTTGGGCTAGTGTAGACATGGCCTGGATGTTTTATAAAAGACAGATTATAGATAATATAGTATTTAATTCAAATAAGCCCTATGCCTTGTCTTATATGAGAGCCCAGTGATTCCTTTCGGCCTTGTAAATCGAGAAATCTAGGAATATTGACCATGATACTGCACATTTATTCCATTCACTTCTTCCACTGACTGAAAAAGAAATACCATTTTATTTCCAAAACTGTCCTTTATAAAAATTCCACCTCAGAATCACAGGAATGACAGCTGGAAATGATTTCTTGATGTAAGTGACCTCCATTTGACGTACTGTATCTTGATATTTGTGTTCTGTGTAAGCAACAACCACACGAAACGCAATGCACTGACCTGGTAATCCAACATGAGGAGAAGTGTGCACCGCACACTCACATCACCAGGCCTCTTCACCTGGAAGCCATCAGTCTCCTGGGTAGTGGGAGTTCTATGCCACTGCCAGAGGAGAAACACACACAGTGTTTTATACAAAATGTATCACTAGTTCAACATTTAGATACTGAAATTGCATCTTCCGAAACAGGGCTGCTGAGCAGCCAGTTTTTACCCATAATGTGAGATTGAAAAGGGACCCTGCAAGTTCCAGTCATAGTGCTGACCCAGCCATTAAAAGTCTGGTCAGCAGTGCAACAGGGCTAAGGCAGGCTCCTTGTGTTCCATGGCTCCATGTTGATCCTGGAAGCGATGGCATACCCCACTGGCTCAAAGGTGCAGGGTGGCCAAGAAGTCTGTGTGGGCAGCCTCTGCCTCAAGTGCCAGCTTCATAGCCAGTAGAAGCTACAGGGCTGGTGCCTGCAGCTAGGGGCAATGCATGATGATGCCTGACCATGACCATGCAAAGAGATGGAGAGATATGCCAGCCACTTCTAGGAGCTGCCTGAGGTAAGCACTGCCTGGAGCCTGCACACCGAACCCCTTCTCACGCCACAAACCCCTGCCCCAGCCCTGAGCCTCCTCCCAGAGCCCACACCCCCCACGCCCCAGATGAGCCCTCTCCCACACCCAAACTCCCTCCTAGAGCCAGCACCCCACACGCCTTCCACGCCTCAACTCCAAGCTTTCTCCTGCACCCCAAGCACCACATTTCCAGCTCAGAGCCCACACCTCCCACACACCCCAACCTCTGGCGCCAGCCCTGAGCCCCCTTCTTCTTCCCAAACCCCTCATTGCTTGCTGCTGCACCCCAACCTCCTGAGGCAGCCCAGAAAGAATGAGCAAGGTTTAGGAAGAACAAGTGATGGAGGGAGGGGTGCTCAGAAAGAGATGGGGCAGGGGCAAGGGTATTCTGTTCTGTACAGTTAGAAAGTTGTAAAACCTACACATATGACTTAATATGCTATCTTTCTTTATACCAGCGCATGTTATTTGTGGACAACACAATATATGCTGCAAACTAGCACTTTTATACAATTACAACGGGGTGTACAATCCCCATACTGGGCAAAAAGGGGTTAAAAGATTATTTTTTAACTCAAAGAGCCTCACCCCACTACACCTGCAGCAAACGTTTCACCTATTAGAGGGATTAAAAGAAAGGGAAACAGTTCATTTGTGGGGCGGCATGGGAAGAGAGCAGACTTGCAACCCACAACTCCAGCAGTGTATGGCACAGCAGAGAGATGCCTAAAAGTCCTGATGCATCTGCCCGAAAGGGCCCTCTCTGAAGGAAGGGAGGACCCACCCCAGAGGCAATCAGAAAGTGAAGTATCCTGCTTTCCCCTGGATGTGGACCCTGGACATTGGTAACCTCTTCTTATTTACTTTGTCTGAATCTCCACAAGTTGAGAAAGCCTTGGACTAAGCTGACCTTGGGAGGGTGTGGGGAAGACACAAGAAGAAATGGCCCATGGAGGGCAGCTTTAAGCAACCTTAGTTGCCAGAACACTATTAATTGAAAGGGCCCTGGGTCGGTGGAGGAGGAGGACCTCGGCAGACAGGGATTGCAGCCATGATCACTAGGCCTTGTGCCCCTAGCAGACTCAGAGTGAAAACTATCACGCAAATTCATCCTCTCTACTACCTTTGTCGCTATATGTATATTTCATTAATAATATTTATTTTAATTGTAAATAAAAATAAATAGCAATCTCAGCAAGCAAATTAACTGGCCCCATCTGAGGAGCCAACAGGGAGACAGTAGGAATCTCTGGGCTTGCCTTTTGCTATTCTGTCGCATAGTATTGCTTTCCCAGTGTGGCTCAGCTATTTTCAGAGGGCTAGCATACAAGAACAAGCTTCAAACCTAGCTGGCTACTCTTGTAGCCATATGGCCATAGCCATCACAATATCAGTATCAATTGTAACAGGATGAAGCCAGTGGACTAAGTTATAAGAGAAGAGGTAGCTCCAAAAAGCAGAAATAGCCTGGGCAATCAGGCAGAGTGGGAGCAGCAGGGAAAGAGGCTGCTATAAATTAATTAGTGCCAGCTGGTTCCACTTGAGGCTGCCATGGGCCTTGTAAAAGCCTTTCTCTCCCCTCCCGCCAGTAGGGAGGTGGGAGAGGGTGGAAGATGAGGTTGGAGAAGAGTGAGGAGATTTGAACAGGCAAGGAAAAAGTTAGAGCGTGGTGAAGGCAAATAATTGCAACACCAGAGTGAGCAGGGGAGGTGAGCAGCTCCTGCAAAGGAGCGTTTGGAGCTTCCTGCCCGTGGTAACTTCAGGGCTTAGCTGAAGGCTGGTGGGTGACTGGTTACTCATCTTGGTCAGACCAGGGGACCCCTACCTGCTGCCCTTCAACCTCAGAGACTAAAGCCTGAGCCCCAGCAAGGGCAAGCAGGCCCCAGAGGAGGAACTGAGGCCTGAGCAGAGGTCTGGGGCCCAGGAATGATACTGACCCTGCCACGCAATATACATATAATATATATTCCCCCACATCCCCGGGAAAGACTTCACAAAGTGTTGAATTTAAAAGTAAAACATGGAACTTACAATGCTATAATTTTAAAACTGATGCTTATTCCTATATTTTTACATATTTGTGTTGATTACCTGATATATCATGTAAATGTCTCGATCTAGAACTCACAATAAAGATGAAAGACCCATATTGACTGCATCCTCAAAAGAAAGAATTAGCCTCAGCATCAGTAAAATTCCATTACCAATGTTTTCTTTCTCAAAAATATGGCTTTGTTGCTTCTGATGCCTGAATAAATACTATTTAAATACTACAGCCATAAACTGCTATACTGTAGACCCCTGACTTACACAATTTTGACTTAAGTGTTTCTTCAAATAATGCAAGTTGAAATCGTGAGTGGTGGGGAGCTGGGAACCAGGAGGCAGACTGGCTCCTGGCTTCCCTCCACTTGCAGGACCCTGGAAAGTGAAGAGTGCTGGTTTGCCGGTCACTTTCCTGGATTCTGCAAGTGGCAGTGAGCAGGGAAAGTGACCGACGATGCTGCACCGGGGTCCCAGCTACCTGCCACTCTCAGGAGCCAGGAAACTGACCAGCGCTGGTGCACCTGGCTTTGGGCTCCCCACTGCTCACAGAGGCCCGGGGGACCCGAAGGCAGCAGGGCCTCTCCCCCATCTGGTCCCAACATACATGGGTGTTTGCCCAGGAACTCAACCTATGTGCAAATCAGGGGTCTACCCTGTATATGGCAAATCTCTTTCATATCCCTAAAAGAGAATATATGCCATCACACCATGCTCACTGTGCCCATCTTATAGACTAACAGATGTTTTGGAGCATAATCTTTTGTGAGCAAAGACCTGCTTCATCAGATGCATGAGTGGGGGTTCGGGGTTCAGAGGACGATTTAAAGGGGGGGGGTCTCAGTAAACAGGAGGGCCATTCAGAGTGGAAATGGCCTATTATCAGAAATATACATCAAAAGAGGAGAAAACAAGTCAGATCAGTTGGGGGGATGTGGCCCATTGTCAGAGGCTTTAGCTGGGGGCTGTATGCGATGGCCAGTGATGGCTGTATGCGATGGCCAGAGGCCTCAGAAGGAAAACAAGAGAATATCACTGGCCATCACATACAGCCCTCAGCTAAAGCCTCTCTTGCGCATCATCAGTGATCTGTAACCCATCCTGGACAACGATCCTTCACTCTCACAGACCTTGGGAGGCAGGCCTGTCCTTGCATACATACAATGCCAGCCTTAAACAAATCCTCACCTGCAACTATAGACGACAACAACACAGTAATTCTAAACCTGGAACCAATCCCTGCAACAAACCTTGCTGCCAACTCTACTCACATATCTACACCAACGAGATCATCACAGGACCCAACATCAACCACACCATCAGGGGCTCTTTCACCTGCACATCTACTAATATAATTTATGCCATCATGTGCCAGCAGTGCCCCACTGCAATTTACACTGGCCAAACTGGACAGTCTCTACGTAAATGAATAAATGGACATAAATCAGACATCAGGAACTGTAACATACACAAACCTGTAGGAGAACACTTCAATCTCCCTGGACATTCAGTAACAGAGTTAAAAGTAGCAGTCCTACAACAAAAAAATTTCAAAAATAAAATGGAGAGAGAAATCTCTGAGCCGCAATTCACTTGCAAATTTGACTCCATCAATGAAGGATTAAACAGAGATTGGGAGCAGTTGGTCCCTTACAAAAGCAGTTTCTCTGCTCTTGATGTTCACACCTCCACATTACAATCTGACAGTGGGCCACATCCCCACCTGACTGATCTGACTTGTTTTCTCCTTTCTTGATGTATACTACCGATAATGGGTCATTTCCATTCTGACTGAATAGACCTTGTCAGCCCTGGCTCTCCCGTTTACTGAGACCCCACCTCTTTAAATCCTCCTCTGAACCCCCAATCTCCACTCATGCATGTGATGAAGTGGGCCTTTGCCCACGAGACCTTATGCTCCAAAATATCTGTTAGCCTGTAAGGTTCCACAGGACTTCTTGTTGTTTTTGAAGATACACACTAACACGGCTACCTATCTGATACTTGCACCCATCTTAGTAATCTCTCTGAGAATCCACTTGTGAGGTCTCTAACATTCCAGTGCAGTCAACAAAAGTAAACATGGGAGGAAGAATTAAGAATGTACAAAGGGGTTGAGCTGCAGCAGAAGCAAGCATGTGTGTCATGGTTGCATGATTCTCCTACCTCCACCAGGTGATTGTCAGGTCCATAAAGATCTTTGTCCAGTTCAATGACCAAACTTTTAAAAAAGGAGGAAAACTTCCGCTTCTGTTTGCTGAGCTGTAAAATCAGAAAACAGAGAAATGTCCAAGAACACACTTCACACCCAGGTTTTACTGGTAATTTTGTGTGGCTTCTTCCTCTGGAATGAATTTCCAGTCAGGAATGGATCCAAGGTCCATGTAATGCAGTCTGTCTCAGAGTGGTCAGTATCACTGCTTCAGAGAAAGACGCAATGAACCTGATAGTGGGCAGTTGTGGAATAGCCTGCACATAGAGGAAGATTCCCCCTAACCCTGTCTGAACATCTTAGTTTGTACCCTGAAGTCACACAGTTTACCCTATCGTAAGGATGGATTTTTTTTTTTTTTTTACCTGAAAAAGTATAAGGCCTCAATTATATCCTGTGGCAGGGAGCTCAACAGGTTAGCCACACACAATACAAAAAAATTTCCTTTTAAATGTTGTATTTCTAATTCATTGGTGGGCACCAGGTCTGAGTCTGAGCCTGTCCCTGGCAGAAACATAACATTGTTTGACAGTTGCTGTGTAACACCTGCCGCTTATTATGCTAATCACAATTACTTCATTATTATCTTCTCCACAAATTTGTTTGTTTCCCACCTGTTTCCTCTCACCACCTCTTGCACTGTAAGTTCTTTATGGACTGGCACTCCGTGACCAAAATACTCTGTTTATTCACAACCTACATACTACTGTAATAATCTCTGTACAAAATATATCCTGTGAGGTATCATTTGAAAATGAATAACCTTCTGTTAATATAGTGGTGAAACGCATATAGTAACATTACATAGAAAATTTTGAAGTCACCCTGTATGATTTTTATTATTGAATTTTCAAAACCACACTGCCCTGACTAGGCTAAGTTGTATTAAACAATTCAATCCCAAACAGAGAATCATAGAATCCTAGGGCTGGAAGACCTCAGGAGATCACTGAATCTAGCCCTCTACCCAAAGCAGGATCAACCCAAACTGAATTATCCCAGCCAGAACTTTGTCAAACCAGGCCTTAAAAGCCTCTAGGAATGGAGATTCCACCACCTTTCTAGGTAATGCATTCCAGTGCTTCACTACTCTCCTGGTAAAATATTTTTCTTCTAATGTCCAGCCTACAACATCCACTTTGTAACTTGAGACCAATGCTCCTTGTTCTGCCATCTGTCATTACTGAGACCAGCCTCTCTCCACCCTCTTTAGAACCTCCCTTCAGGAAGTTGAAGGCTGCTATCAAATGGATCCTCATTCTTTTCTTCTGAAAACTAAATAAGCCCAAATCCCTCAGATTCTTTTCATAGCTCATGTGCACCAGCCCCCTAATAATTTTCTCTGCCCTTCGCTGAACTCTCTCCAATGCATCCACATCCCTTCTATAATGGGGAGCCCTTAACTGGATGTAATACTCCTGATGTGGCCTCACCAATGCTGAATAGAGGGGAATAATCACTTCTCTAGATCTTCTGGAAGTGCTCCTCCTAATGCACCCCAATATGCCATTACCCTACTTGGCTACAAGGGCACACTGTTGACTCATATCCAGCTTCTCATTCACTGTGATCTCCAGGTCCTTTTCTGCCGTACTGTTACTTAGCCAGTCAGTCCCCAGCTTGTAACAATGTTTGGGATTCTTCTGTCCTAAGTGCATGACTCCACACTTGTCCTCATTGAACCTCCTCAGATTTCTTTCGGCCCAATCATCCACACTATTTAGGTCACTGTGGACCCTATCCCTATCAGTTTGCTAGGCTGATAGTTTGCGTGAATTTGAATTTCTGAATTTGAATTTCAGTTTGCTAGGCTTATTGTGTGCTTGAATTTGAATTCCAGTTACTGTAGCAGTTAGAGAGAGAGAGAGAGTGTGTGTGTGTGTGGGTGGGTGGTCCACCCCCCCCCCGCCACCCCGTGAGTCATCAAGGGTAGGAGGGACCAAAGGAGAGAAGGCTTCACAAGCCAGAGGCTAGCAACGAGCATGAGCAGCTGGGAGCTGCAAACGGGAGTCTCCTAGCAGGGGAGTTTGCCTGGGGGGAAGCCCCATATTATTATTTGGTTTCTTTTTTTATAGTTTTTTCTCTCTTCTGCCTTAAGTTAGCTGTAATATCTTCTGAGTGAATTCTCTGAAGAAAGGAAAAAATGGATAGTGACAAGTCTACTGACAAGTCGGATGTTGTGACCTGCACAGCATGTGCCATGTTTATTTTCCTTCAGAAAGATAGAAGGGATTTCATATGTACCCAGTGCAAGCTGGTTGCCATCTTGGAAGAAAAGGTGAGGGGACTTGAGGGATAACTATCAACCCTTCAGTCCATCAGAGAAGGTGAAGACTTTTTTGATAGAAGGCATCATTTAGTACTGCAAGCACAGCAGGCTGGGCAACTGATGAAGGCAGTAGAAACTGAGGAAGAAAACCGGAAGCATGTAACCAGCAGGAGATGGAAGTCAATTCAGTTATCTCCAATTCCTGTAAAGGTAGGCAACCACTTTCAGGCTCTCTGTACGGGTGATGTAAAGGAAAATGCTGTGGCAGAGACCTCTCAGAGAAGGGAACAGAAGAAGATCCCAGTGGCTGGAAGGCATGGGATGAGTAGTCCCAGGGATGGCAGTTCTACGATCATGACCCCACAAGTGAAGAAGAGAGGTGGTGGTGGTCGAGGACTCCCTCCTAAGAGGGACTGAGTCATCCATCTGCCGTCCAGACCTGGAATCTTGGGAAGTTTGCTGCTTACCAGGAGCTAGAATCCAGGATGCGACAAAGACACTTTCACAAATCATCAAATCTGCGGATTATTATCCTTTCCTACTTCTCCATGTAGGAACCAATGACACAGCAAAGAATGATCTTGAGAGAATCACTGCGGATTTTGTAACTCTGGGAAGGAAGATCAAGAAATACGGAGCGCAAGTGGTGTTCTCATCCATCCTCCCTGTTGAAGGAAGGGGTCCAGGTAGAGATCATCGAATCATGCGAGTAAATGTCTAGTGGTGCAGGTCGTGCCGGAGAGAGGGATTTGGTTTCTTTGACCAAGGGATCCTGTTCCAAGAGCAAGGATTGCTAGGAAGTGATGGGATCCACATAAGAAAGAGGAAAAAGCATCTTTGCAGGAAGGCTTGCAAACCTAGTGAGGAGGGCTTTAAACTAGGTTCGTCGGGGGCCAGTGACACAAGCCCTAAAGTAAATGGGAAAGGACGAAGGTACAACAAAGGAGGACCACTCATTCAAAAGGAGAAAGTAGCCAATCAGCTTATTATCTAAGATGTTTGTACATGAATGGAAGAAGGCTGGGACACAAACAGGACGAATTAGAGGCCCTTGCACAGTCAAAGAAATATGAGGTGATTGGAATAATGGAGACTTGGTGGGATGACTCACATAACTGGAGCACTGTCATGGAAAGGTATAAACTGTTCAGGAAGGGGACAAAAGGAGGAGGAGCTGCGATTTATGTGAGAGAGCAATATGATTGCTCAGAGCTCCAGTATATGGAGGGAGAAGGGACAATTGAGTGTCTTTGGGTTAAGCTTAGAAGCAGAAGCAATAGAGGCGATATTGTGTTTGGTGTCTGCTATAGGCCACCAGATCAGGCAGATGAGGTAGAGGAGCATTTCTTCAGACAACTAAGGGAAGCTTCCAAATCACAGACCCTGATTCTCATGGGAGACTTCAATCACCCTGAAATTTGTTGGGACACCAACACAGCAGCACACAGACAATCCAGGAAGTTTTTTGAGAATGTAGGGGATAACTTCCTGGTACAAGTGCTGAAGGAACTAACCAGGGGCCATGCGCAGCTTGACCTGCTGCTCACAAACAGGGAAGAAATAGTAGGAGAAATAGAAGTGAGAGGCAACCTGGGAAGCAGTGATCATGAGCAAGAAAGGGGAGCAGTAAAATACAGACCCTTGATTTCAGAAGAGCAGACTTCAACTCCCTGAGAGAACTGATGGGTAGGATCCCCTGAAAAACTAATATGAAGGGGAAAGGAGTTCAGGAGAATTGGCAATATTTTAAAGATGTCTTATGGAAGGCACAGGAACAAACCATCCTGATGCGCAGTAAGAAAAGCAAATATGGTAGGCAACCAGCGTGGCTTACAATGGAAATCCTTGGCGAGCTTAAACTCATAAAGAATGCGTATAAAAAGTGGTAACTTGGGCAGATGACAAAGGAGGAGTATAAATATATGGCTGCAGAATGCCGGGCAGTAACCATGAAAGCAAAAGCACAACTGGAACTGCAGCTAGCAAGGAATGTGAAGGACAACAAGAAGGGCTTCTACAAGTATATTAACTATAAGACGGTTATCAGGGAGGGTTTGGGGCCGTTACTGGATGACGGAGGTAATCTGATGACAGATGGTTGTGGGAAAGGCTGAAGTATTCCATGCTTTTTTTGCCTCAGTCTTCACAGGCAAGATCAGATTCCTGACTATGGAATGAGGCAATGCAGTATGGGAAGGAGATGGGCAGCCCTCGGTGGGGAAAGAATGGGTTAAGAGCTATTTAGAAAAGCTAGATGCACACAAATCCATGGGTCCAGATTTAATCACATCAGGGTCACCAGTGTCGTCAGAGTTGCCACCAGTGTGGTGCTCTGCTCTCTCCAATGTATCGCTCGGCTGCGTGCGTGTGTTCCCTCTGTGTGCTGCCCCAGCTCTGCAGATAGCTGACACAGCAGACTCGAAGGGAACCCCCAATGACCACAGAGGCTAGTAAGGTGCGAAGGCACGTCGGCCAGGTTTATTGCCGTATTGGATACAATAGTAGTTCCCTGTAGATTTCTTAGTCTAAGTCAGGGCATACTACAAATATGCACCCACGGTCAATGGACTCAGCTCAGTCAGTGGCGGGACTTTCCACTGCCCCCTCGGCCGGACCCAGACCACACCCCAGGAGTACATTCTTATACACAGGTACAAACAATTTACACATCTCTCCTGACGTATTGAGGTACAACCCTTCTACGTACTTAGGTGCTGCCTCCCCCTTTGTACATGTTGGTTTGAACAAAACAACTCTATTCATCATATTACCCTTTTGCCCCTGTCATTGGGATGGGTCGGCCTGTTCTTTATTTGTGGGATGTTCCAGGGTAGGGAGTTCTGGTACCATGTACCTGCTATACTACCCTTTTGCCTCTGTCATTGGGATGGATTGGCCTATTCTTTCTTATCTGTGCAATGTTCCAGGGTAGGGAGTTCTGGTACCATGTACCTACTTCAATATGCTAGGTAGATATGTTTATGCACCAGCAACCCTCTTCTTGCCAACTTCTGTGAGTAATGCATTCCTTTACCTCACAGCTGCACTTTGCTTTCTGTTAGCAAAGTCTTGACCATTACTTTGGTTCAGGCCTAAGGCCTCATACTGGGCCTGTACTTACTACACATCCAAGGTCTAGAGAATGTGACCTATGAAAAAAAGTTGAAAGAATTGGGCTTGTTCAGTTTGGAAAACAGAAGATTGAGGGAAGACATGATAGCGGTTTTCAGGTATCTAAAAGGGAGTCATAAGGAGGAAGGAGAAAAAGAGAAGTTACTCACCTGTAGTAACGATGGTTCTTCGAGGTGTGTCCCTGTGGGTGCTCCACAATAGGTGTCGGGCTCGCCCGGCGCCGCAGATCGGAAATCTTCCAGCAGTTTCTCCTGGATCGCGCATGCTCTGGCGCGCGCCGCTCCCCCGTGCACCCCCAGCCACGTGCGCGATCCGGTCCCCGCCAGTTCCTTGACCAACTGCCTCGAATGCTCCTGAAAAACACTAGACAGAGATTCGAAGCAGGGAGGATGGGAGGGTGGTGGAGCACCCACGGGGACACATCTCGAAGAACCATCGTTACTACAGGTGAGTAACTTCTCTTTTTTCTTGGAGTGGTCCCCGTGGGTGCTCCACAATAGGTGACTACCCAGCAGTAACCCAAGTAAGGAGGTGGGTAATCGGTTCATGTGCAGCTTGCCCCCGAGAGGACTGCTGTCGACAGACGGGTATCCTCTTCGAATACCCGATGTAGGGCATAATGCTTGGCGAAGATGTCGTAGGATGACCAGGTTGCCGCTCTACAAACGTCTTTCAACACGATGCCCTTGAAGAAGGCTGTTGACGCCGCCACCGCCCTGGTGGAGTGAGCCCTGGGCGGGGCCAGCAAAGGAGTCTTTTGAAGCTCGTAGCACATTTTTATACAGGACACAACGTGCTTTGAGATTCTCTGTGAAGAGAGCCTTCTCCTTTTGACCTGGGAGCGAGAGAGACTAGAAGCCTGTCCGTTTTCCGGAAGGACTTAGTTCTGTCTATGTAGAAGGCCAACACCCTCCTCACATCCGGGAGATGCAGGCGTGCCTCCTTGCTGGAGTTGTGAGGCTTCGGGTAAAACGAGGGTAAAACCATTGGTTCGTTAAGATGGAACTCCAAAGAAACTTTTGGAACAAAGGCTCGGTGCAGCCTTAAGGTTACTGCCTCCTTTGAGAATACTGTGCAGGGCGGCGTTGCCATCACTGCTGCGAGCTCACTCACCCTGCGGGCTAATGTAATTGCAAGGAGGAAAGTTGTTTTTATCGTAAGGAGACGTAGGGGAACTGTGGCTAATGGTTCAAAAGGTGGACCCGATAGCGTGCTGAGCACCAAGTCCAAATTCCACGATGGTGGGAGCGGTTTCCGAGGGGGGTACAGGTTTACCAGCCCCTTCAAGAACCTTGTAACGATAGGATGGGCGAATACAGTGGGCCCTTCCTCTGTATGCCGAAAGGCTGATATAGCGGCGAGGTGGACCTTTAGCGAGGATAGAGAAAGCCCGCCTCTTTTGAGGTCCAATAAGTATTCTAGTATTACAGGTATAGGAACGTCAAGGGGAGCTAACTGCTTGGCAGAACACCAGGCTGTAAATCGAGTCCATTTCTGCTTGTAAGTCCTCCTGGTGGAGGTCCTTCGGCTACATTCCAGGACTTGTTGTACTCCCTCCGTACACATGCTCTCTAAGGAGCTGAGCCATGGATTAGCCATGCTTGTAGACGCAGACCCTGAGGGTGCGGGTGCATTATAGACCCCTGAGCCTGTGTGAGTAACTCCGGCGCCACCGGTAGAGGAAGCGGTGGGCAGTCCGACATGCGCAGAAAGAAAAAAGTTACTCACCGTAGTAACGGTGGTTCTTCGAGATGTGTCCCCGTGGGTGCTCCACAATAGGTGACGGGCTTGCCCGGTGCCGCAGATCGGATCTTCCAAGCAGTTTCTGCCAGACCGCGCATGCGCCGGCGCGCGCCGCTCCCTTGCGCGCGCCTGGCCATGTGCGCGATCCGGTCCCCGCCAGTTCCTCGACCAACCGCCTCGGGTGCCCCTGCAAAACACTAACAGAGATCCGAAGCAGGGAGGATGGGCGGGTGGTGGAGCACCCACGGGGACACATCTCGAAGAACCACCGTTACTACGGTGAGTAACTTTTCTTTCTTCTTCGAGTGTCCCCGTGGGTGCTCCACAATAGGTGACTACCCAGCAGTAACCCAAGATAGGAGGTGGGTAATCGGATTATGTGCAGCTTGTCCCCGAGAGGACCACTGCGGAGAGACGGGTATCCTCTTGGAATACCCTGTGAAGGGCGTAATGTTTGGCGAAGGTGTCGTAGGATGACCAGGTCGCCGCTCTGCAAATGTCTTTTAACGCAACGCCCTTGAAAAAGGCTGTTGATGCCGCCACCGCCCTGGTGGAATGAGCCCTGGGAGTGGCCGATAAAGCAGTCTTTTTGAGCTCGTAGCACATTTTTATGCAGGATACAATGTGCTTCGAGATTCCCTGCGAGGAGAGACCCTCTCCTTTCGATTTGGTAGCGAGGGAGACTAGGAGTCTATCCGTTTTCCGGAAGGACTTGGTCCTGTCTACGTAGAAGGCTAGCGCCCTCCTCACGTCCAGGAGGTGTAGGCGCGCCTCTTCGTTGGAGTTATGAAGCTTTGGATAAAACGAGGATAAAACAATAGGTTCGTTGATGTGAAACTCGGAAGAAACTTTGGGAACAAAGGCTGGATGCAGCCATATGGTTACCGCCTCCTTCGAAAAAACAGTGCAGGGTGGCGTTGCCATGACTGCCGCAAGCTCGCTCACCCTACGAGCTGACGTAATTGCGAGAAGAAAGGTCGTCTTTATTGTAAGGAGGCGGAGGGGGACCGTGGCCAAGGGCTCGAACGGTGGTCCCATCAGTGTGGTAAGCACCAGGTCCAAGTTCCACGAAGGTGGAATCGGTTTCCGAGGGGGGTAGAGGTTTACCAACCCTTTGAGGAACCTGGTAACCATAGGGTGGGCGAACACCGTGTGCCCTTCCTCCTCGTGTCTGAACGCCGAGATGGCGGCAAGGTGGACCTTTAACGAGGATAGCGAGAGTCCTCCTCTCTTGAGGTCCAGTAAATACTCTAGAATTGTAGGTATAGGCACCGAAAGGGGGGCCAGCTGTTTGGTAGAACACCAAGCCGTGAAGCGAGTCCATTTTTGTTTGTAGGTCTTCCTAGTGGAAGTCCTCCTGCTACTTTCTAGGACTTGCTGTATTCCCACTGTGCATGTGCTCTCTAAGAAGCTGAGCCATGGATTAACCACGCTTGCAGTCGCAGGCTTTGGGGGTGCAGATGCACTATGGACCCCTGGGCTTGCGTGAGCATATCCGGAGCCACCGGAAGAGGCATCGGTGGACGGTCCGACATGCGCAGGAGTAGGGGGAACCACTGTTGTCGATCCCACGTTGGGACTATCAGGATCATCCGGGCCCTTTCCCTCCTGGCTTTTTGCAAAATTTTGTGGATCAGCACTGTGGGAGGAAACGCATAAAGCAGGGGGCCCCTCCACGGGATCGCGAACGCGTCCCCCAGGGACCCCCATCCCAGCCCTGCCCTGGAGCAGAATCGTGGGCACTGCTTGTTGTGCTGAGTGGCAAACAGATCTATTTGGGGAAAACCCCATGCGTGGAAAATCGGCCGTAGCAGATCGGGACGGATCTGCCACTCGTGTGTGAGCGCAAAACGCCTGCTCAGCTGGTCTGCCTTCACGTTGTGCGCACCCGGCAAGTATGAGGCTTTCAAGATTATATCGTGGGCGATGCACCAGTTCCATAAGCGGATTGCTTCCGCGCATAAGGCACGGGATCAAGCTCCTCCTTGCCTGTTTATATAAAACATGGTGGAGGTATTGTCTGTACTGATCCCGACGACTTTGCCTTGTATGTGGTCTCGAAAGTGTTTGCAGGCGTTGAACACTGCTCTGAGCTCCAGTACATTGATGTGTAGTGACTGTTCCGTGGGTGACCACAGTCCTTGAGTCACCTCTTCGCCCATGTGCGCTCCCCACCCTATGAGGGAGGCATCTGTAGTGAGAAAAACCGATATTTGCGGCTG
Source organism: Carettochelys insculpta (assembly GCF_033958435.1). Taxonomy (NCBI): domain Eukaryota; kingdom Metazoa; phylum Chordata; order Testudines; family Carettochelyidae; genus Carettochelys; species Carettochelys insculpta. The sequence goes on along the minus strand of NC_134138.1, from coordinate 282,050,266 downwards.
GTGGAAGGGTACCCCTGTTAGCAAGTTCCTGGGGTTTACCCACCATTGCAGGGATTTGCGCACCCCGGCTGTGGGCGACACCACCCTGTGAACGGTGTGTACTGCCAGTTTGTATACACTCGCCAGCCAGTGCTGCATGCTGCGCATGTGTAACCTGGCGTTCTGCACTACCAACGTCGCCGCTGCCATGTGGCCCAGCAGCTGCAAGCACGTCAAGACCGGCACCGTAGGGCTGAAGGTGATGACTTGCACGACTGAACCGATGGCCCGAAAGCTAGCCTCTGGTAGATATACTCTCGCTGTAACCGAGTTTATGCGAGCCCCTATGAACTCTATGTCCTGTGTGGGGTCTATTTTTGATTTTGCCAGATTGATAACCAGGCCAAGTGAGGAGAACATGTTTGCTCTGACGCGTATCATGCGCAGAACCTCCCCTTTCGAGGCCCCTTTGAGCAGGCAGTCGTCCAGATACGGGAAAATAAATACCCCCTGTCTGTGCAGGTAGGCTGACACCACTGCCAAGGTCTTGGTGAAGACTCTGGGGGCCGAGGAGAGGCCAAACGGTAGGACCTTGTATTGGAAGTGTTCGTTGCCTACCATGAACCGGAGGAATCGCCGGTGAGCCGGATGGATGGTTATGTGGAAGTACGCGTCTTGTAAATCGAGGGCTGCGAACCAGTCTCCATCGTCCAGTGCTGTAAGGATGGAGGCGATCATGGTCATCCGAAAACGTTGCTTGCGCAGGTACCTGTTGAGGCCGCGAAGGTCTAAGATGGGCCTCCAGCCTCCTGTCTTTTTCTCCGTGAGGAAATACCGGGAGTAGAACCCTTTTCCTTGCAGTTCCTCCGGCACCCTTTCCACCACCCCTATGAGCACGAGATGGGCCACCTCCTGCCTGAGCCTGGCTACATGGGAGGCCTCCTGGAGGTGGGGCCTGGGTGGAGGTCGCGACGGTGGGAGCCACTGGAAGGGGATGGCATACCCCGTGGCTATGATCTCCAGCACCCATTTGTCTGTGGTGATCCTTTGCCACTGGTCGTAGAATGGTCGGAGGCGATGGTGCAATAGCCGCTTCGGATGACCTTGTGTGATGGTAGTGATGGCGCAGCCCTGGATCTGTATGTCAAACTTGTGGCCTTTGGCCCCGCCCCGAGGACGCACGGCTCTGTTGTGAGCGTCGCCTGGGAGTTCTGTACTGCTGGTGCTGTTGATGTCGCCCTTGCTCGTAACCCCTGTGATACTGGGGGCGCTGTTGCTGGTACTGGTACCGCCTTTGCTGAGGGTAGTACCTTTTCTTTGTGTATGGAGGGGTGTAAATCCCCAGGGTCCTGAGTGTGGCTCTTGAATCTTTACTGGAATGAAGGACCGAGTCAGTTGATTCAGCAAACAGCTTCTGCGAGTCGAAGGGAAGGTCAACTATCTTCGCCTGCAGATCCCTCGGCATACCCGAGGTCTGGAGCCAGGACTCCCTTCGCATCACCACTGCGGTTGCTGTGGAACGTGCTGCTGTGTCCGCAACGTCCAAAGCAATCTGAACTCCCATCCTCGCAGCCGCGTAGCCTTCTTGCACTATGGCCTTGAGGACCGGCTTTTTGTCCTCTGGACGCGAGTCCATGAGGGAGGTTAACCTGGAATAGTTGTCAAAATTATGGTTCGCTAACTGCGCTGCATAATTTGCCATTCGCAACATTAAAGTGGAGGAGGAGTAGACCTTTCTGCCGAACAGCTCTAGCTTCTTGGCATCTTTGTCTGTTCCCCCTGTTTTAAATTGAGATGTTTTTGATCTTTGTTGCGACGACTCCACCACCAAGGAGTTTGGCTGTGGGTGGCTAAACAGGAACTCCATGCCCTTCGCCGGCACGAAGTATTTCTTATCCGCTCTCTTTTGGACAGGCGGAATAGTTGCAGGGGTCTGCCATATCGTAGTGGCGGACTCTAAGATCGCTTCATCAAGCGGTATTGCTACTCTGGAGGAGGCTGGAGGTCTCAAATTTTTGAGGAGCTTATGGTGTTTCCCTTGCACCTCTGCTGTCTGGATGCCTTGCGTGAAGGCCACCCTCTTAAACAGCTCCTGAAACTGTTTGAGATCGTCCGTAGGATGGACATCCCCCAGGGCCGTAGCCTCGTCCGGGGAGGAGAGCGAGGAACCGCTGGGGTACGTCTCTCTGGACCCTTCCGGTTCCTGCTGGTGATGGTACACCCTCTCGCTGGAGGTTTGCGAGGGAAAATCTCGGGTTTCCATGACCAGTCCCCCCTGAGATGCTTGAGTCTCTGTCCCCGGTCGCAATTTCCCTCGGGGGTACGAGATAGTCTGTGGGGATCTTTCCCTAGTAGATTGCCGATGGTGTCTATGCCCCGCGTGGTAGGGGCGACCATGGCAGCATAGGCACTGTTCTTGGGAAGGTGACCTAGACCACTCCCTTGGTACGTACCCTCTGCGTCTGGGGGAGGGAGATTGTCGAGACACTGGAGAGAGCGATTTCGCATAATAGTCCAGCGGTTCAAACCCCAGGAAGGGTGAAGGTGGTGCCAGCCATGGTGAGGCTGGTTGTAAAAATGGAGAAGGGGGCTCCGGGTAGGCTAGGGGGGACCCCTGCCTTCTGGTTGGAGTCTGCAACATGAGCGGAGGGCTGTGAGAAAGCAGCTCCACAGCCCTGTCCGGAGAGGGGCTGCAATGCCTCCTCTTGTGTGCAGCCTTCCCCCTCCCTGGAGGAGGTAACTCCGCCCCCTGACGCGCGGGGGATCCCGGCCCCGTCAGCACCGTGCTAGGCACGCTCGAAGGCGGTGCCGCACGTGCGGTGTCCTTCTGCGCCTGCAGGCTACGTGCCTGCGCGCTCTGCACCACCGGTTCCCCGGGGGTCGGTGCCGCTGCCTGCGATGCCGCCGGTACCGGCGCTTGTTTAGCCGCCGCCCTGCCTGCGGTGCGGGGCGGCTGGCTGATTATCGGAGGCTGAGCCGCTTCCACGTGGCTCTCCGTGCCGCCGCCTATCAGCTGTTGCTGCGGCTGGGGGCTGCTTGCTCCTCCCGTCCCGCTCACTGTTGCTGCAGGCAGGGATCGGGCTGGAGAGACTTTCCTCCGTTTTTGCGCTGATGGAGTGAGGGAGGCAGCTTTTCTTTTAAGGGCCCCGGAGGGTCCCTCCTGCTGCGGCCGCTCCGGCACGTCTGGCTGGAGGGCCTTATCAAGAAGCAGCATTTTAATCCGCATCTCCCTGTCTCTCCGTGCTCTGGTCGTTAATTTAGCACAGAAGGCGCATTTCTGTGCCACATGGGACTCCCCCAGGCACCTTATGCATAGACTGTGCCCATCGGACGCTGGCATCGCCTCTCGGCAGGACTCACATTTTTTAAAGCCTGAAGAGGACATTGTTGGTGAGTCTTTGAGTTTTTAAGCGGGTACTTAGCACCTTCTTTGTGCCGTTTTCCCCGTCCGATGGCCTGCCTCAGCAGGAGGGCTGATGGCCCTAGCTCCTGGCCTCCGGCGCTTGTTACTGGGACTGGACTGAAGCTGTCCCGCTCATAGTTTGTTTGTTGTTGTTTTCTTTTTTGCAAAATAACAACCGGCTAACTTGTAGTAGCCTAAGTACCTGAAAAAACTTCAAAGAAAAACAGATAAAGTCGTTGAATACGTTATTTGGCCTTAGCCTAGTCGGATTCCGTCTGCAGCCGACGGCGGTCAAGAGAAACTGGCGGGGACCGGATCGCGCACATGGCCAGGAGCGCGCAAGGGAGCGGCGCGCGCCGGCGCATGCGCGGTCCGGCAGAAACTGCTTGGAAGATCCGATCTGCGGCACCGGGCAAGCCCGTCACCTATTGTGGAGCACCCACGGGGACACTCGAAGAAGAAGCAAGGGAAACCATTGCTGCCGATCCCAAGTTGGGACTATGAGTATCATGCGAGCTCTCTCCCTTCTGGCTTTCTGTAGGACCTTGTGGATAAGCGCTGTGGGGGGAAACGCGGAAAGTAGGGGGCCCCTCCATGAAATCACGAATGCGTCCCCCAGGGACCCCCGCCCCACTCCTGCCCTGGAGCAGTACTGGGGACGCTTCTTGTTCTACTGGGTGGCAAACAGATCGATCTGGGGAAACCCCCATGTACGAAAAATGCACCGTAGCAGATCGGAGCGGATCTGCCATTCGTGCGTGAGTGCAAAGCGCCTGCTCAGCTGATCTGCTTTCATGTTGTGAGCGCCCAGCAAGTACGAGGCTTTCAACGTTATGTTGTTGGCGATGCACCAGTTCCACAATCGGACTGCTTCCGCACATAGGGCACGGGATTGTGCTCCTCCTTGTCGATTGATGTAAAACATAGTGGAGGTATTGTCGGTATTGATCCCTACTACTTTGCCATGTAGGTAATCTCGAAAATGTTTGCAGGCATTGAACACTGCTCTGAGCTCCAGTATGTTTATGTGCAGTGTCTGTTCTGCAGGAGACCATAGCCCTTGCGTCACCTTGTCGCCGATGTGCACTCCCCATCCTATGTGGGAGGCATCGGTAGTAAGAAAAATAGAAATTTGTGGTTGGTGAAAGGGCACCCCCACTAGCAGATTCTTGGGGTTTTCCCACCACGCCAGGGATCTGCACACCTCTGTCGTGGGCGACACCACCCTGTGAACAGTGTGGGATGCCGGTTTGTAAACGCTCGCCAGCCAATGCTGCAGGCTTCGCATGTGTAACCTGGCATTCTGTACCACAAACGTTGCTGCTGCCATGTGGCCCAGCAGCTGTAAGCACGTTAAGACCGGCACCGTGGGGCTGTATGTGATGACTTGCACCAGTGAACTGATGGCGCGGAAGCGGGCGTCAGGTAGGTACACTCTTGCTGTGATAGAGTCTATGCATGCCCCTATGAACTCTATATCTTGTGTGGGTTCGGTCTTTGACTTTGCGAGGTTGATAACTAAGCCCAGCGAAGAAAACGTGTCCACTGTGACGCATATCATGCGTAAGACCTCTGCCTTCGAGGCCCCTTTCAGCAGGCAGTCGTCCAGATATGGGAAAATAAACACCCCCTGTCTGTGCAGGTAGGCTGACACCACTGCCAGGGTTTTGGTAAAGACTCTGGGGGCCGAGGAGAGGCCGAACGGAAGAACCCTGTACTGGAAGTGCTCCTTGCCGACCGTGAAGCGGAGGAAGTGTCTGTGTGCCGGGTGGATTGTTATATGAAAGTAAGCATCTTGTAAGTCGAGGGCTGCAAACCAGTCTCCATCATCCAGTGCCGTGAGTATCGAGGCAACTGTGATCATCCGAAAACGTTGCTTGCGCAAGTAATGGTTGAGGCCCCGAAGATCTAAGATGGGCCTCCAGCCTCCTGTTTTCTTCTCTGTTAGGAAGTAGCGTGAATAAAAATCTTTCCCCGGAATTTTTCCGGCACTCTTTCCACCGCCCCTATGAACATAAGGTGATCCACCTCCTGCTTGAGCCTCGCCTCGTGGGCAGCGTCCCTGAGGTGAGGCCTGGTGGGAGGCTTCGTCGGTGGGAGCGACTGGAAGGGGATCGTGTAACCCGTGGCTATGATCTCCAGCACCCATTTATCTGTGGTGATCTTTTGCCATTGGGAGTGGAACGGTCTGAGGTGATGCTGGAACATGAGATGAGAGTGGCATTGAGCGATGGTATTGATAGCGCAGCCCCCGACATACCCATCAAACTTGTTGCCCTTGGGCCTGTACCGAGGGTGTACGGCTTTGTTGAGAACGTCGCCTGGAAGTTCTGTACTGTTGCTGCTGTTGATGGCGCCCTTGGTCGTAGCCCCGTTGATATTGAGCACACTGTGGTTGGTAAGCGTAGCGTCTTTGCTGAGGGTAAAATTTTTTCTTCCTGTATGGGGGAGTATAAATGCCCAAGGTTCTAAGTGTAGCTCTTGAGTCCTTACTGGAGTGGAGGACCCAGTCGGTTGAGTCTGCAAACAGCTTTTGTGTATCAAAGGGAAGGTCCACGATCTTCGCCTGTAGGTCCCTAGGGATACCAGATGTCTGGAGCCAGGATTCTCTACGCATCACCACTGCTGTAGCCGTTGAACGTGCCGCCATGTCCGCCACGTCTAGGGCAATCTGGACTCCCGTCCGTGATGCTGCGTAGCCCTCTTGAACAATCGCCTTTAACACCGGCTTTTTGTCTTCCGGAAGTGAATCCATGAGGGGAGTAAGCCTGGAGTAATTATCAAAATTATGGTTTGCTAGGTGTGCCGCATGATTTGCCATTCTCAATAGCAGGGTAGAAGAGGAATATACCTTCCTGCCAAACAGCTCTAGCTTCTTAGCATCTTTGTCCAATCCCCCCGATTTGTACTGAGAAGCCTTTGACCTCTGCTGGGACGATTCGACCACCAAAGAATTTGGTTGTGGGTGACTAAAGAGGAACTCCATGCCCTTTGCCAGGACGAAGTACTTCTTATCCGCTCTCTTGTTCATAGGTGGGATAGAGGCTGGAGTCTGCCATATGGTAGTGGCTGACTCCATAATGGCTTCGTCCAGCGGAATAGCAATTTTGGATGAAGCCGGGGGTCTCAAATTTTTCAGGAGTTTGTGATGTTTCTCCTGCACCTCTGCCATTTGAATGTCTTGCGTGAAAGCTACCCTTTTAAATAGCTCCTGAAATTGTTTAAGGTCATCCGGGGGAGAGACATCCCTGGGGGCCATGGCCTCATCTGGAGAGGATGAGGAGGAACCACTGGGGTAAACCTCCCTCGAACCCTCAGGCTCCTGCGGTCAATTATACACTTGCTCCCTGGAGGATTGTGAAGGAAAGTCTCGGGGTTCTAAAACTAACTCCCCTTGAGACAACTGTGTTTCTGTCCCCGGTTGAAAGTGTCCACGGGGGTACTGAGAGGCCGGGGGGGACCTGCCCCTGGATGTAGGCCTGCGGTGTCTGTGTCCAGCATGATAAGGACGACCATAGCAGCATGGGCAAGGGTCCAGGAATGGAGACCTAGACCACCCACGGAGTGTGTACCCCCGATGTCTGGGAGAGCGAGACCTCCGCGACGACACAGATAGAGGTTAAACTGGCTTGTGATAGTACTCCAGGGGATCCACTCCCAGAAATGGTGAAGGTGGCCCAAGCCATGGTGACATTGGTTGGAGGAACGGAGAAGGAGGTTCTGGATAAGCCGGTGGAGACACAGGCCTTCGGTGCGGTGTGTGTATCACAGGGGGAGGGCTTGGTGCTAACAGCAGCGCAGCCCTGTCCGGAGATGGGCTGCGGTGCCGGGTTTTTGATTTCGCCTTGCCCCTCCTGTGGAGGGCTGGCACTGCCCCCTCCCATGCCGGGGATCTCGGCCCCGCTGTCGGTGCCGCGCTCGGCACAATCAGCTGCGGTGCCACACAGGTAGCTTCTTCCGGTGCCTGCAGGCTCCGTGCCTGGTGCCCCTGCACCATTGGTGCTGCGGGGGCCGGTGCCGCCTGTGGCAGTGCTGCCGAGTCCGGCGCTTGATTCGCTGACGCTCTGGGCACCGCGCGTGCCGGCTGTTGTGTAACCGGAGGCTCAGCCTCTGCCACATGCGCTGCCGCTTGCCTGAATATGCGGTTGGGGGCTGTGTGCGCCGCTCGTCCTGCTCACTGAACCCACTGGCAAGGATCGAGCCAGGGAGAGTTTCCTCCATTTCTGCACCGAGGGGGTCAGAGAAGCTGCCTTCCTCTTATGCAACCCAGAGGGCCCTTCTGGGTGAGGCTTCTCCAGCAAGTCTGGCTGGAAAGCCTTATCGAACAAGAGCATTTTAAGCCTCATCTCTCTGTCCTTCCTGGCCCTGGCTGTGAGCTTAGCACAGGGAGAACACTTCTGGGTAACGTGTGATTCCCCCAGGCAGCGAATGCATTCGCTATGCCCATCGGAGGCCAGCATAGCTTCGCGGCATGACTCACGCTTTTTAAAACCTGAAGAGGCCATTGTGGTGAGTCCTTTACTGTTAATAGGGTACTTAGCACTTAATCCGTGCCTTTCCACCCCAAATAGCGATCACCGGCCTGCGGGGCAGCGGGCGGCCCAAATGGCCTTCACGTCTGCTCTTCTCTTCTTCGCTCCTCTCTCTTTTTTTTTTTTTTTTGTTGATATTCTCTTTGTCTTTGCTTTCTCTCTCTTTTTTTTTTTTAGTAACCAAAAACAACAAATTACACGTAGAAAACAACTATCTAATCTGACTCTGGCTTTAGCCTGAGCGGATTCCGTCTGCAGCCGATGGTGGTTGAGAAGGAACTGGCGGGGACCGGATCGCGCACATGGCTGGGGGCGCGTGGGGGAGTGGCGCCCGCTGGCGCATGCGCGATCCAGGAGAAACTGCTGGAAGATTTCCGATCTGCAGCGTCGGGCAAGCCCGACACCTACTGTGGAGCACCCACGGGGACCACTCGAAGAAGAACTTGTTCTTTTTGGCCTCTGAGGATAGAACAAGAGGCAATGGGCTTAAACTGTAGCAAGGGAGGTTTAGCTTGGACATTAGGAAAAAGTTCCTAACTATCAGGGCAGTCAAACAGTGGAATAAATTGCCAAGGGAGGTTGTGGAATCTGCATCGCTGGAGATGTTTAAGAACAGGTTAGATAGACGTCTATCAGGGATGGTTTAGATAGTACTTGGTCCTGCCATTGGGGCAGGGTCCTGGACTCGATGGCCTCTCGAGGTCCCTTCCAGTCCTAGTGTTCTATGATTACTGAGGGAATTGGCAGATGTCATTGCAGAGCCTTTGGCTATTATCTTTGAAAACTCGTGGAGATCGGGAATGGTCCTGGATGATAGTAAAAGGCAAATATAGTGCTCATCTTTAAAAAAGGAAAGGAGGACAGTCCTGGGAACTATAGACCAGTCAGTCTCACCTCAGTCCCCAGAATAATCATGGAGGGAATCCTCAAGGAATCCACTTTGGAGCACTTGGAAAAGGGGAAAGTGATCAAGAGTAGTCAACATAGATTCACCAAGGGCAAGTCATGCCTGACCAATCTGATTAGCTTCTATGATGCTTATAACTGGCTCTGTGGACATGCAGAAGTCAATGGATTTGATATACCTTGACTTTAGCAAAGCTTTTGATACAGTCTCCCACAACATTCTTCCCCATAAGTTAAGGAAATATGGATTGGATACCTGGAGTGTAAGATGGATAGAAAACTGGCTTATTGGATAGGCACAATGGGTAGCAGTAAATGGCTCAATGTCTGGTTGGCAGTCGTTTCAAGTGGAGTGCCCCAGGGATCAGGTTTGAGCCAGTACTGTTCAACATCTTTATTAATGACCTGGATGAGGGGATGGATTGCACCCTTGGTAAATCTGCAGATAACACTAAGCTGGCAGGTTAGGTAGATACAGTGGAAGGTAGGAATAAGGTTCACAGTGACGCAGACAAATTGGAGGATTTGGCCAAAAGGAACTTGATGAGGTTCAATAAGTACAAGTGCAGAGTCCTGCATTTTGGACGGAAGAATCCCAAGCACTGTTACAGGATGAGGACTGACTGGCTAAGTAGCAGTGCAGCAGAAAAGGATCTGGGGATTACAATGGATGAGAGGCTGCATAGGAGTCAATAATGTGCTCTTGTAGCCAAGAAGACTAATGGCATATTGGGGCTCATTAGCAGAAGCATTTCCAGCAGAACTAGAGAAGTTATTATTCTCCTCTACTTGGCACTAGTGAAGCCAGATCTGGGGTACTGCATCCAGTTCTTGGCCCGCCCCCCAATATAGAAAGGTTGCAGACGCATTGGAGAGGGTTCAGTGGAGGGCAATGAAAATGATTAGGGGATTGGAGCACATGACCTACGAGGAGAGGCTGGGAGATTTGGGCTTATTTTGTTTGCAGAAGAGAAGATTGAGGGGCAATTTGACAGCAGTCTTGAACTTTCTGAAAGGAGGCTCTAAAGAGGATGGAGAGACTGTTCTCAATAGTGATAGATGGCAGAACAAGGAGCAATGATCTGAAGTTAGAGAGGGAGAGTTACATGTTGGACATTAGGAAAAACTATTTCACCAGAAGGGTGGTGAAGGACTGGAATGCATTACCAAGAGAGATGGTGGAGTCTCCATCCCTAGATATTTTTAAGTCCCAGCTTGACATAGTCCTGGCTGGAATGATTTCGTTGGATGTTGATCCTGCTTTAGGCAGGCGGCTGGACTAGATGACCTCCTTGGGTCCCTTCCAGCCCTAGAATTCTATGCCCCCCAATGTATCCACCTCTCCCCCTAACTTAGAGAAATGTGTGTATATTTGAATGTGTATATAACATAGTAAACAGGGTCTTCAAGACATCAAGGGGAAAATGGCAGGGAGAAAAGGCAAATCTGCATTTCAGCAAACAGAAGTGAGAAGAAAGAGCATGGAGACTCCTTCACCAGACTACAGGTTGCCTTCTTTACTGACTGAACAAGTTTTGTTTGGAAGCGCAATCTTAGGAGGGATTCAATTCAAAGAGTGACTGGACTATGAAAACTGACAGGCAAAACACCTCAAATCTCTCTCTTCTACCTATGAAGGAAAAAGAAACCAGCCCTTTTGACTTTTGAGGGCTTGGAGTAAGAAGACAGGTGTGGAAGAGCATGTGGATTGAACACAGACGTCTCTGAGGTGAAGCTCTATTAATAAAGAGTCTCTACATCCTAGTAAAAAGAGTAGAGGAGGGAAAATGGTAGAAACAACTAGGATCTGATAAGAAACATTCAAATGAAAAAGATATCACATAATGACAGACACATAAAAAGTGACAAGTTCATAAAATGCTTATACTGTATCCCAATGCTAGAGAGCTAAACAGGAGGGGTGAAATAGAATAGAATACCTTGTAAAAAAAAATGAAGACAGTACTCTAATAGGCATCACAGACACTTGTGGAATGGGAATAATCAATGGAACACAGTAATACCAGGGCACAAAGTATATTGGAAAGACAGAACACGTTGTGCTGGTGTGGGAGTGGCACTATATGTGAAAGAAAGCACATAATCAAATGAAGTAGAAATCTTAAATGAACCAAACGGTACCACAGAATCTCTATGGACAAGAGTTTCATGCCCTAGTAATAAGAATATAGAGTAGGCAGGGGTCAGCAACCTTTCCAAGGTGGAGTGATGAAATTTGACCTTTTGACCACTATGTACAATCCAAGTGCTGGTGATACTTTTTAAAGTCACTAATCGTCCTACTAATAACAGTTTCTTTAATAAATAAATTAGGATGCAGAGCTGTACTGTTTAGCTGGTGGTTGGTAGCATTAGCTGGTCTTTCATTAATCCATAGGCAGCATAGATTTAAGCAAGCTCCCGGCTGCATGGGAGAGGAGGGGCAGGGCTGAGCTCTCACCTCACATGACAATGAAAAATCAGTCCATGTGCCACTCTTGGCACCCATGCCAGAGGGTTCCTGACCCCTGCAGTAGGGCTATATTACCGGCCATCTCACAAGGATGCTGATAGTGACTGAAATACTCGGGGAGACTACAGAGACTATAAAAATGAAAACCTCAGTAAAAGTGATGGATGCAAAGGAGAAGTTACTCACTTTCGTGCAGTAATTATGGTTTTCTGAGATGTCCCTGCAGGTGCTCCACTTAGGTGTCGATGTATCTTGGCACCGGAGATTGGAACACTTTTAAAGCAGTGTCCCCCATGCCGCGTGTGCACAATGATGTTCTCAAGCTGCCATCGCTCTGAGGAGTGTATGCGTGGCACAGCCCTCCCTCGCTTCCTTTTCTATCTGAAGTTCCCATAGACTCCAAGCAGAGGGAAGGATGGGAGGGTCATGGAGCACCTGCAGGGACACATCTCAGAGAACCATCATTACTGCACAAAAACGAGTAACTTCTCCTTCTCTGTCGAGTAGTCCCTGAGTGTGCTCCACTTAGGTGACTCTGTAGCAGTACCCATTTGAAGGTGGGTATTAGAGTCTTTATGTGGATTGATTCAAAAGTTCACCTGCCAAAGCAGTGATAGGTATTGGCCCTTTCTGTAAAGCATACTGTTGTGCAAACATATGATGTGAAGACCAAGTGGTCACCATACAGATGAACTAGAGGGACGCTGTTGAGGAAGGCTGTTGTTGCGACCATCACCCCTGTGGAGTGGGCCCTAATAGTGTGTGGTGGCTATTTGCCTCTGAGTTGGTAGGCAGTGCCTATGGAACCTGCAATCCACTTCGACAGACATTGTACCAAAACAGCTGTTCCTGCACAAGGTCCTAACTATACTACGAAAAGCATGTCTGATTTTCTAATTGATTTAATTCTGTCAAGGTAGACTGCAATTGCATGCCTTGCATCAAGTGCATGTAATACAGCCTCCTTAGAGGAGTTAAGAGGTTTGGGGAAGTAAGAAGGTAAGTATATAGGTTCATTCACGTGAAAATCAGATATGACCTTCAGTGGAAACTTTGGGTGTGGCCTAAGTATCACCTTGTCCTTGGTGAAGATGGTGAAAGGTGGGTCAGCCATGAGGCCTGAAATTTCCCTGACCCTTCTGGCAGATGTTATAGCCACTAGGAAAGTCACCTGCTTAGAAGTATGTTGGAGGGATGTCATGGCAAGAGGTTCGAATAGTGGTCTTATAAGTGTATCTAACACTAAATTTAGATCCCATGGTAGTACCGGGGGGTGCAGGTTTAGGTACACTTTTTGTAACCCTGTTAGGAAATGCTTTACCATGGAGCATGCGAAGAGCACCGTCTCCTGACTCATGGAAGGCCGTAATCACAGCCAGATGACCTCTGATAGAACTAACAGAGACCTGCACTGCCGCAGTCCATGAAGTAATTGAGCAAGGTAGCTATGGGGCTGGTATCAGGATGTAAACTACACGTTGCACACCATTGTTGCAAGTGTGCCTATTTTTTTTATAGGTGCTTCTGGGAGAGGGACGATGGCTGTTTAACAAGATATGCTTGACCTTGTTCGAACAGGTAAGTCCTTCATTTTGGAACCATGGAGACTCCACGCTGTAAGTTTCAGGGTCGTGATATTAACGTGAAGTTCTGTCACAGTGCCGTGTCAGGAGATTCAGCACTGTTGGAAGAGGGATCAGGTAAGAAAACCAAGGTTGTCTGGGCCAGGCTGGGACTATTAATATTACAGTGGCCCAAGCCAACCTGATCTTGTTGATCACTCCGGCAATGAGCAGGATTGGAGGAAAGGAAGGGGAGCTGTCCAGCAAATTGTGAAGGCAACCCTTTGCAATCTCTTGCCCAGCCCTGCCGTGGAGCGAAATCTGACATTTGTGATTGTGAGGTGTTACAAAGACGGCTATTGCTGGGAAACCCCATTTATGGAAAATGGAAAGGAGTACGTCAGTATTGATCTCCCATTTGTCCTGGTCTGAGAAATGGCTGCTCAGTCTGTCTGCCCTGACGTTCTGTTCCTGGTATGTACATAGCTGTTGGGGTTGCCTGATTCCTGATGCAGCAGTTCCAAAATCTGAGTGCTTTGGTACAAAGAGGGTGTGATCAGGCACCCCCCTGCCAGTTGATATGAAACATAGCGAGTCTGTTGGCTCTTATCAGAGGAAGAAAATGGGTGCAAAGTTTTTGAATGGCCTTGAGCCTTAGGATATGGATGTCTCTCTCGTGGTGGGCCCATATTCCCTGTACTGATGTTGTGCCACACTGGGCCCCCAGCCCATGAGTGATGCATCTGTTGTTATAGTCACAGAAGGATCTGGATAAGGAAGGGAATGCCAACAAGGTGGTTTGCTGGGAATGCCCACCACTCTAGAAACTGCAGCGCCATTGGAGGAAGAGCACGGCCATTTGTCAAGCTGTGATGGGTTGGAGTGTAACTGTGAGTGAGCCAATGTTGCAGGCAGTGCATATGCAGTCTTGCAAGTAGGACTGTGAATATTGTGGCAGCCATGTGCCCCAGTAAGTGCAGGCAGGCCTGAACCATGGTGAGAGGGGCCTGCTTGACTATACAGACAAGATCACAGATTACTTGGAATCTGTGTAATGCCATGACCGAAGCTAGTAGTGCTCCAATGAACTCTCTGCTCTGTGTGGGTCTTAAAATAGCCTTTTGTAGGTTTATGAGGAGGCCGAGTCAGGAAAAACATTCCCTAGTGGTATTTATCATCAGGGTAGTGCTCCAGCCCATTAATCATTTTTGTTGCCCTCTGCTGAACTTACTCCAGCACATCCACATCCTTTCTATAAGGGGGGGCCCAAAAACAGACATAATATTCCAGATGTGGCCTCACCAGTGCCGAATAGAAGGGAACAACAACTTCTCTAGATCTGCTCGACATGTTTCTCCTAATGCACCAACATGCCATTAGCTTTCTTGGCTACAGGGGAACACAGTTTACTCATATCCCGCCTTTCATTCACCATAATCCCTAGGTCCCTTTCTGCTGTACTGCAGCTTAGCCAGTCCGTCCCCAGTCTATAACCATGCTTGGGATTCTTTCATCCCAAGTGCAGGACTCTATACTTCTACTTGTTGAATGGCATCAGATTTTTTTTTGCCCAATCCTCCAATTTATCCTGGTTACTCTGGATCCTATCTCTACCCTCCAACATATCTACCTCTCCCACTAGCTTGGTATCATCTGCAAACTCACTGAGAGTGCAATCCAGTCCCTCATCCAAGTCATTAATAAAGATGCTGAACAACAACAGCCCCAGAACCAAGCCTTGGGGCACTCCACTTGACACTGACCGCCATTCAGATATTGAGCCATTGACCATTACTCGTTGGGCCTGACCGTCAAGCCAGCTTTCTATTCATCCTATAGTCCATGTGTCCAATCCGTATTTCCTTAACGTATGGGGAAGAATGTTGGTGGAGACTGGATCAAATCTTTGCTGAAGTCAGGGTATATTGTATCCACTGACAACCTCATGTCCACAGAGCCTGTTACCTCATCATAAAAGCTAATCAGATTGGTCAGGCACGACTTGCCCTTGGTGAATCCATATTGACTACTTTTGATCATTTTCCCCTCTTCCAAGTGCTCCAAAATGGATTCCTTGAGGATCCCCTCCATTAATTTCCCAGAGGCTGAGGTAAGGCTGATCAGTCTATAGTTCCCTGGATTGTCCTCTTATCCTTTTTTAAAGATGGGCACAACATTTGCCTTTTTCCAATCATCCGGGATCTTGCCTGATCTCCAAATGTTTTTAAAGATAATGGCCAAAGGCTCGGCAATGACATCTGCCAATTCCCTCAGTGCTCTTGGGTGCATTAAATCCAGACCCATGGATTTGTGTACATCTAGTTTTTCTAACTAGCTCTTAACTCACTCCTTCCCCACCATGGGCTGCCCTCCACCTTCCCATACTGCATTGTCTAGCACCATAGAATGGGAGCTGTCCTTGCCAATGAATACTTAGGCAAAACAAGCATGGAGTACTTCAGCTTTTCCGACATCTGTCACTAAGTTACCTCTTCATCCAGGAACAGCTCCACACCTTCCCTGATCACCTTCTTACTGATATAATACCTATAGAAACCCTTCATGTTACCCTTCGCATCCCTTGACAGCTGCACTTCCAATTGCATTTTTGCTTGCCTGATTACTCCCCAGCATTCTCCAGCCATATATTTACACTCCTCCTTAGTCAACTGTCCACATCTCCACTTCTTATACACATCCTTTTCGTCATTTATGCTGACCAAGGATTTCCCTGTTAAGACAAGCTGGTTGCGTATCATATTTGCATTTCTTACAGTGCAGCAAGATGGTTTGTTCTGTGCCTTCAGTAAGATCTCTTTAAAATACTGCCTGTTCTCCTGAACTTTTTTTCCCTTCATCTTCGTGTCTCAAGGGATCCTGCCAATCAGTTCTGTCAGGGAGTTGAAGTCTGCTCTTTTGCAATCAAGGGTCTGTATTTTACTGCTCACCCTTCTTCCTTTTGTCAGGATCCTGAAATCTACCATCTCACGATCGCTGCATCTGTTCAAACTGCTCCAGAAGATAGGCTGTCCTCCACAGTTACTCAAGATGATCCAGTCGTTCCACGAAGACATGAGAGGAACCGTCCAATATGACGGCGCATTATCGGATGCTTTCAAAATCAGGAAGGGCGTCAAACAAGGATGCGTGCTTGCTCCGACGTTGTTTGGGATCTTCTTTGCACTCCTCCTGAAGCATGCCTTTGGATCTTCAACAGAGGGCATCTTGCTGCACACAAGATCTGATGGGAAACTGTTTAACCTCGCAAGGCTGAAAGCTAAGTCTAAGGTGCAGAAAGTCCTCATCAGAGACATGCTGTTTGCAGATGATGCTGCTGTAGTGTCTCACACAGAAGACCAGCTTCAAAAACTGCTGGATCAGTTCTCCAAAGCGTGCAAGGACTTTGGGCTTACCATCAGACTAAAGACGACAAACGTACTCGGTCCGGATGTTGCTGAATCCCCATCAATCAGCATTGACAACTATACATTAGAGGTCGTCCATGAGTTCGTTTACCTCGGGTCCGCCATCACTGACACCCTGTCGTTGGACACTGAGCTAAATAGGAGGATTGGAAAAGCGGCCACAACTCTGTCCAGACTCAGCAAGAGTGTGTGGAATAACAACAAGCTGTACGCTCACACCAAAATGCAAGTCTACAGAGCCTGCATCCTCAGCACTCTCCTTTATGGAAGCAAGACTAGGACCCTGTATGCCCGCCAGGAAAAGAGGCTGAACGTCTTCCACTTGCGCTGCCTCAGGCGCATCCTTGGAATATCATGGAAGGACAGAGTGACCAACACCGCCGTCCTCGAGCAAGCTGGAATCCCAACCATGCACACCCTCCTCAGGCAGCGTCGATTCCGCTGGCTTGGCCACGTCCACAGGATGAATGATGGAAGGATTCCAAAACACATCCTGTATGGTGAGCTAGCCTCCGGCAAAAGACCTCTCGGACGCCCCCAGTTGCGTTACAAAGGTGTCTGCAAGAGAGACCTCAGAGAGGTAGACATCGAGCTGGACAACTGGGAAGAACTAGCAGACAACCGCAGCAGATGGAGGCAGGGGTTATGCAAGGGCCTTCAGAAGGGCAAGATGAAGATCAGACAGCTAGCAGAGGAGAAGCGAGCGCACAGAAAGCACAATAAGGACTTGCCAGACACCCACTACATCTGCAAGAGATGCAGCAAGGACTGTCACTCTCATGTGGGTCTTCATAGTCACAATAGACGCTGTAAATGACGTCCTCAATTGAAACTTTAAAGGGCGCGATCCATAGTCTATGCAGACTGAAGGATGCCTACTACACGATTGCTGCAGTCCAGCTTTAATAACAGACTGCAGGTTAGGGCATTTATTATCTGTTAGGTCCTGAACTAAATCCTATAGTTTGTTATAATTCGCATGATCGTCATTTGCTAAAAGAGCAGTACAGTTTAGTATGAGAAACTGTAGTGTACCTGATGAGTAAACTCTACAGCTGAAAGAATCTAACCACTTATGCTCTTTATCTGTAGGTGTAGATATAAACTGTGGGTTTTTGGATTTATGATTAACAGAATCCACAACAAGGGAGTTCAGCTGTGGATGTGAGAAAAGAAAATCCATGTCCTTCGATGGAACAAAATATTTTCTATGTGCCTTACAATTTGTGGGCAGGATAGAAGCTGGATTTTTCCAAAGAGCCTCCGAGCGGCTGAGGATAGCCTTGTTAATACACAGTACTATTTTAGAAGGAGTAGATGGCTGTAATATAGTAAGTAGCCTATATTGTTTATCTTGCACCTCTTGTAGCATAATATCCTGGGATTGGGCTACCTGTTTGAACCGCTCTTGAAACTGTTTCTGATCAAGGGAAGGGGAGATCTGCAACACCAACTCATTGGCTACATCTACACGAGCCCCAAACTTCGAAATGGCCACTTCTAAGTTTACTAGTGAAGTGCTGAAATGCATATTCAGCGCTTCATTAGCATGCGGGCGGCCACAGCACTTCGAAATTGACGTGGCTTGCCGCCGCGCGTCGCATCCTGATGGGGCTCCTTTTCGAAAGGACCCCGCCTACTTCGAAGTCCCCTTATTCCCTTTCGAAAAGGAGCCCCGTTGGGACGAGACGCGCGGCGGCAAGCAGCATCAATTTCAAAGTGCCACGGCCGCCCGCATGCTAATGAAGCGCTGAATATGCATTTCAGTGCTTCACTAGTAAACTTTGAAATGGCCATTTGCGTGGCCATTTCGAAGTTTGGGGCTCATGTAGACACGGCCATTGTGTCTAGATCTGGATCCCCAGGATGAGTCTTCAGACTCTGACTGAGGTAACTCCTCAATTGCAGTGGAAGCTGCCTGGGAGATTATAAAAGGCAGGTTAGCAGGTGAGGAATGTGATGAAATTGTGAGAGGATACCTGGGTGTGTATTGATGTTGAGGGGCAGTGCATCTGGAGTGGTGAGTATCGGATGAGCGTGGAAGTTATGCGTGCCATGTATCCCAGGAGCCCTACTGCGGTGGAAGCTGTTGTATGGGGTATAGCCACAGCTGGTTGGCCCAGATAGGGTGAGGCTGAAAAGGATGGCCTCCATATGAATGCCAGGAAGGAGATGAATGGGCTGATGTATGCCTGCTCTTATGCCTGCTACTGCAGTCAGATATAGGTGAAGATGGTGAAGGAGACAGTGGGGCAGTGTGAGAAACTAGTATGCCCTTATCCCTTGGAGTGTGGTGAAGAAGATAATGATGCTCTGTATGGTTGTGGGAATTTTTGGAGATGTCATGTTTTTCACTGTTCTCTTCTATGGTTTTGTACAGGTTGTTCTAGCCCAGCAGTAGTGGTAGTAGGTGTTGCTGACTGGAGGTGTGTGTTGCTTTTCAGAATGTGATGCCTCAATGGCATCCACTGATGTGGCTTACCTGATCTCTCCCTCAGATCTTTAAGCTGAGGAGGACCTGTCTCTCTCTCCATGGCACCCTATACAGGTGGCACTGGGAAATGTGAGGTTCCAGGCAATGCAGATTGAGTGTCTTTGTGGGGCGGTACAGCTACCTTATCTGAGGGCTTTTGCTGTACTGCATATAGTCTGGGTTGTCCTTGAATGATAGGGACTTCTGCCAGAGTAGCACCTTTAGTCATGCTCCCCTTTCTTTCCATGCCTCTGCCGGCATACCCAGGCAATGGGGGCACTTGTTGGCCTTATGGGTTTCCCTAAGGCATTCTACGCAGGAGGCATACCCATCAGATATGGGCAATGAGCCCCTACGTGAATCACAGTTCTTTATCACTGGAGAGCCTGGCATTGTGAAGAGAACAGAAGAGAGCTGTTGCTGTAGCAGCTGCTTTTTTTTTTAAGGAAATAAATGAGGTCAAAAGATGTAACTATAAAACTATGAGGTAAACGGGAAGACTAACTAAAGGTTTCTGATGTTTCTTTCGGGTAAGGAGAGGAGCTACTCCACATCCATCTTCAGTGAGGACAGTAGAACAGGAACTGAGGAAGGCTGTGCAGTGCATGCACTCAGAGCAGCAGTGGCTCAAGATGGCCAGAGGACATGCACAGCATTGGGAATGGGGGTGGGTATTGCTCTAAAAGCATTCTGATTTCTGGCACAAGGATGCACCGACACATAAGTGGAACACCCACAGGGACTACTCAACAGAGAAGAAAAAGTTTATTGACATCTTAAATGACTGCTTCTTGAAGCAGCTGGTCCTGAAACCTACAAAAGGAGAGACAATTCTGAATTTAGTCCTAAGTGGAACACAGAACGCCAATATGGGTGGACCACTTAGTATTAGTGACCATAATATAATTAAATGTAACATCCTTGTGCAGGAGAAAACACCTCAGCAGCCAAACAATGTAGCATTTGATTTCAGAGAAGGGAACTACACCAAAATCAGGAAGTTAAACAGAAATTAAAAAGTACAGTGCCAAAAGTGGAAATCTCTGCAAGCGACATGAAAACTTTTAAAGATGGCATAATAGAGGTTTAACTTAAATGTATGCCCCAAATTAAAAAGCATAATAAGAGAAGAAAAAAAGTGCAACTGTGGCTAAAAAATAAAGTAAAAGAAGCAGTGAGAGAAAAAGTATCATTTAAATCCTGCCTCAGGCGCATCCTTGGAATATCATGGAAGGACAGAGTGACCAACACCGCCGTCCTCGAGCAAGCTGGAATCCCAACCATGCACACCCTCCTCAGGCAGCGTCGATTCCGCTGGCTTGGCCACGTCCACAGGATGAATGATGGAAGGATTCCAAAACACATCCTGTATGGTGAGCTAGCCTCCGGCAAAAGACCTCTCGGACGCCCCCAGTTGCGCTACAAAGATGTCTGCAAGAGAGACCTCAGAGAGGTAGACATCGAGCTGGACAACTGGGAAGAACTAGCAAACGACTGCAGCAGATGGAGGCAGGGGTTACACAAGGGCCTTCAGAAGGGCGAGATGAGGATCAGACAGCTAGCAGAGGAGAAGCGAGCGCACAGAAAGCACACTAAGGACTTGCCAGACACCCACCACATCTGCAAGAGATGCAGCAAGGACTGTCACTCTCATGTGGGTCTTCATAGTCACAGTACACGCTGTAAATGAAGTCCTCAACTGAAACTATAAAGGGCGTGATCCATAGTCTACGCAGACTGAAGGACGCCTACTACTAAGGAAAAGAGAATGGGGGATAAGGTCTGGCAAGTTGAATGTCAAAATATATTTATGAAGGCCAAAAAAAGAATCTGAAGAACAACCAGCCTGAGACTCAAAAAGTAATAGCAATTGTTTTTACATACATTGCAAGCAGGAATCCTACGCAGTCAGTGGGGCCACTGGATGGTCATACAAGCATAAATGATTAGAGTTTAAAGAGGCCTCAGGAGGTCATCTAGTCCACCCCAATGCTCAAAGCAAGACCAACTGCTACTGAGATTCTAAAGGAGTGCTCAATGACAATAAAGCTACAGTAGACCCTCAAGTTATGCAGGGATTGTGTTCCTTGCAACCGCCAAGTAACTCAAATTTTGCGCAAGTCAGGGGACATGGCAACCAGGCAGCAGCCTGGTTCCCAGATCCCCTGGGCTTGCAAGAGCCAGGAAACTGACCAGCCCACCAGGGATGGTCAGTCTCCTGGCTCCCAGAGGGGCTTCTCTCCCCTAGCAGAACCCAGCAAACTGACTAGCCATGTACTGGTCAGTTTCCTGGGTCCCGCAAGCCAGGGGGAGCTGGGAACTGAGTGGCAGCCTGGCTCCTGGCTCCCAGCCACTGGCAGAAGCCAGGTGCAGCTTCTCCCTGGCTTCCCCAGCCAGGGAAAGCTGAAGAGAAGCTGCGCCACCGCAACTGTCTGCTCCCCCAGCTGAGGGAGCTTAGTGGGCAGTGTGGCATCTCTGCAGCTGGGAAAAGCTGCAGGAGGGCTTCTCCCCTGTTTCCCCCAGCTGGGGGCTGGAGCGCTTTTGATTTGCACTTCTCACGTTAATGTGAGCTAAGCACAAATCAAATTCATGAATACTGGGGGATTACTATATTGTGAAAAAACTAAATTAATATTTTGCATTAGTCATCACGGCTGAGGCTGAGAGGGAGATTCACCCAAGATTTTTGAAGGAACTCTAACATGAAATAGCTAAACTACTAATGGAAGTCTGTAACTCAGGGATCAGCAATTTTTCCAAGGCAGAGTGCCAAAATTTGACCTTTTGACCTCTACATATGGACCAAGAGCCAGTGATACTTGTAAAAGTCACTAATAGTCCTGCTTACAATAGTTTCATTAATAAACAAACAAACAGGCAGTGTTTTACCATTTAGGTGATGGTCGGTAGCTTTAGCTTGTAGGCTTTTTTTGAAGATGTTTCTGTAACTTTTAGTTTTTATGGATAGGACTGTTAACCCTAAGTTAACCCCTTTTACCTCGGGGAGAGGTGATCCAAATTTGTCTGGTCTCTAACCTTTGACCTGTCCAGTTTGGGTGACCTTTCCAGGATCTGTAGTTCCCACTAGCATAGCTCTCTGGGTCATCGAGACACACAAACCACCTCACCATGACAAGGAAGTCACCATGGATGTGAAACCTGGCCTATTAAAAAGTCTTCAAATCACAAGCTACAGACATTCATGAACAGATACCTGAGGCACATCCTTTGCATCAAATAACAAGACTTCATCACAAATGAGGAACTTTGGAACAGAGCAGGAAAAGAACCACTTGACATTCAAATCAAGGGAAGATAGTGGGGATGCCTAGGCCACTCTCTCAGAAAACCTTCATCAGGCATAGTCCGTCAAGGTCTCAAATGGAAACTGCAAGGAAAACACAAAAGATGAAGGCCTTGGACAACGTGGAAAAGATCTACTGAGAACGAATAACACCAACTGGGGTATTCCTGTGATCAGCTAGAATTTGTTTCAAGACAGAGTGAAGTGGAGGAGACTTTTAAATGACCTATGCTCCACCCAGCAGGGTTTAAGTCAAGTAAGTCAAGCGGTAGCATTAGCTGGAATTTTGTTAACTCACAGGTGGCATGGCTTTGAGTAAGCTCTCAGCTGCATGGGGGGAGTAGGGGCAGGGCAGGGCTGAACTCTCACCCTGCATGCTGATGAAAATTGGCTCTTGCGCCACTCTTGGCACAGGTGCTGGGGGCTGCTGACACCTGCTGTCACTTGTCATTTAAATCAGTATCTGTACCAAATGAATGGAAGATAGCTAATGTGAAATAATTTTTAAAAAGGGTTCTTAGCGGAGTCCCTGGCAATACAGACTAGTAAGCCTGACTTAATGTTCCAGGTAAACTGGCTGAAACTATAGTACAGAACAAAATTTTAAATATATGAATGACTCTTTCCCAAAAAACAACGATCAACATTGTTTTCGAAAGGCAAATCATGAATTCTTTCAGTGGGTAACAATGGAAGCGGAAAGGGGGTGGGGCCTAGTGGATATAGTATACTTAGCTTTTCAGAAAACCTTTGACAACGTCCCTCACCTAAGTTTCTTAGGCAAAGTAAGCTTCCATGGGACAAGAAGAAGTGTTCTCTCATAGACGGGTGATTGGTTAAAAGCTAGGAAACAAATGACAGGAATTAATGATCAATTTTCAAAATGGGAAGACATAAATAATGATATTCTACAGGCGTCTGTACTCAGATCAGTCCTAATTAATGTATTCAAAAATGATCTGGAAAAAAGGGGTAAACAATTAGGTGGCAAAATCTGCAGATGATAAAAAAAAAACTACTCAAGACAGTTAAGTCCTAGGCATGTCGTAAAGGATCTCACAAAACTTGGTGATTGGACAGCAAAATGGCAGATGAAATTTAAAGTTGATAAATGCAAAGTAACGAACATTGGAAAACAATTTCAACTATGCATATAAAATGATGGGGTCTAAATTAGCTGTTCCCACTCAGGAAAGATCTTGGAGTCATTTTGAATAGTTCGTTGAAAACATCCACTCGGTGTGGAGCAGCAGTCAAAACATGAACTGGATGTTAGGAATCATTAAGAAAGGAAAGGATAGATGACAAATCAGGAAATACCACATTGCCTCTATAATAAATCCATGGTACACCCATGTCTTCAATACTGCATAAACATGCGGCTCCATCTCAAAAGGCATACATCAGAATTGGAAAAGGTTGAGAAAAGGACAACAAATATGATAAGGGGTCTGGAACAGTTTCCGTATGTGAAGGGATTAAAAAAGACTGGGACTTTTCAATTTGTGAAAGAGTTGATTAGTGGAAGGTATGATAAGAGGTTTATAAATCATGAATGGCATAGAGAAAGTAGATAAGGAAGTCCTATTTTCTCCTTCTCACAAAACAAGAACGAGGAGTCACCAAATGAAATTAATATGCAGCAGGTTTAAACAAACAAAAGGAAGTATTTCTTCGTACAGAGAGTTAACCTGTAGAACTCTTTCACAGAGGATTTTATGAAGATCAAGGTTATAACACAGTTTAAAAAAGAGCTAGATAAATTAATGGCTGATAGGCCATCAATGCAAGGAATGAGCCACTTGATGGTTAACAGACCTATTCACTCCCTTTGGGGTACCTAGGCATTGCCAATTAAACTAACAAATTGTTGAATATTTATCCTTTACAGGAGCAATGGACCCTTAACATCTGAAATTTCCATGAAAGGGCCGAGCAGTACAGAACACGTTTGGAGAAAATTCAGGACTGGGAGCATGTTGCAGTCTCTGCAAGCAATATCCAAGACTGGGAGAAGCCAGAGCGTGACTGGGGTTGACTGGTAGATGACTAGGGTCAGAGCTGCTCGATGGGGGCTGCAGCTATGTACAGACATTCAGCATTTGACCCACATGCTTTTATGTTGTTTGTAAGCACTGCTAACAGGTTGTGAATTTCAACAGCAAAACACTAAGAGGCACCTAAAGTTGAAGGGCAAGCAGTGACATAACCCTCACTGGTGTGAACTGCACTTCAGAATGTGAGATTGTCTTTGCTATATGCATGGTCTGCACTTGCAGAAGGGGCCTAAAACCCTGACTGCAACATTTAGTTATTACTGCAATTAAAAACAGATACAATCCTCTTCCAACCTATTCCTGATCCCCTACATATGGGCTACGTCTACACGTGCACGCTACATCGAAATAGGCTATTTCAGTGAATAACGTCTACACGTCCTCCAGGGCTGGCAACGTCGACGTTCAACTTCGACGCTGGGCAGCACCACATCGAAATAGGCGCTGCGAGGGAATGTCTACACGCCAAAGTAGCACACATCGAAATAAGGGTGCCAGGAACAGCTGCAGACAGGGTCACAGGTCGGACTCAACAGCAAGCTGCTCCCTTAAAGGGCCCCTCCCAGACACAGTTACACTAAACAACACAAGATCCACAGAGCTGACAACTGGTTGCAGACCCTGTGCATGCAGCATGGATCCCCAGCTGCAGCAGCAGCAGCCAGAAGCCCTGGGCTAAGGGCTGCTGCACACGGTGACCATAGAGCCCCGCAGGGGCTGGAGAGAGAGTGTCTCTCAACCCCTCAGCTGATGGCCACCATGGCGGACCCCGCTATTTCGATGTTGCGGGACGTGGATCGGCTACACGTGCCCTACTTCAACATTGAACTTCGAAGTAGGGCGCTATTCGCATCCCCTCATGGGGTTAGCGACTTCGACGTCTCGCCACCTAACGTCGATTTCAACTTCGAAATAGCACCCAACACGTGTAGCCGTGATGGGCGCTATTTCAAAGTTGGCGCCGCTACTTCGAAGTAGCATGCACGTGTAGACGTGGCCATGCTGTCTTATCCTTCCTATGAACACCTACCACGCTACATCCTTTCCTTACCCCTCCAGCCTACTTCTCACAATGCAGCCTGTCTGACTCACGTTACACCATCTGGCAATACTGAAGCCTAGTTTTCCCCTGACGTGACCTAACCCATGAAGTATAACCCAAATCCAGACTACATCTATAAATGGAGAGAATTTGACCCTAGTGCAGTCCTTAGCCCCATCTTCTCCCCTCCTACGTTTGGGCCTCTTTCTTTCTTTCCTTCTGTCAGTATCATGTCCTCCCCCTTCCCTTTTCATCCACATGCCACAGAATTGTGTCTGTACCGCTACTTCTGTTGGATATAACTCTTCCACAGTAGCTGGGGACCTCCCATACCTATATGGAGACATCCTTTCTATCACTGGCATTCTCCGTGATAATTCAACATCCTACAGAACACTACAGGAACTTTCAGATCCTTCTCAGCCTTAGTGGAGAGAGAAATGCAGCCAAGTCTTACATCATCCAAGAGCTTCCCTTCCACTCGCAGCTCCCAGGATGCAATGCTGCCATCAGAGTCATCAGCATCAGATTTTGCAGGGTTAAAGGTGTTGGAGATGTAAAGCCTCAATTTCCGTTTTTGCTGTTAAACAGAGAAAAGAAAATTACACACAGAGCACACATTCAGAGTATGTGGCAGCCCTGAAATACAGATGTATTAAGTATTTATATGGCCTATCACAGTAGAATCTGAGTGCTCAATGGAATTGCACCAGATTACTTCTACATTTGTCCCTGGGTATGTAACAAAATTTACTGAAATGCTGGGTTTTGAAATTCCACTCAAACCATCCAGCAGTATGGAAGAGCAGAGAATGGGCTATGAACCAAAGAAGAAAGCAGGGTACTAAGTGCAGCCCACAGCAGAAGTAGTTATGCACTTCTGTTTTTACAAACGTTTTGAAAACTATTTATTGTAAAATGATTAAATAATACTGAAGTTTTAAAGCAATCACATTCTTCCTTTCTCAATATCATGCAGTATTAGCAAGGACACTGATGACCCAGAATAGAAAAGCTCTGGCCATATGAATGTCTTTCATGGATGACTCAATACTCTTAGATCATAAAATCTTTAGGTGTAAATGGTGGATTCAAATAATCTGTTTATGCTGTAAAAAACCAATTGTGCCTGGCTCATGTCAGTTGACTCAAGCTTGTAGGGTTCAAGCTGGAAAGCTACTAAACATGAGTGTAAATAAAGATTCAGGCTCAGACTGAAGCTCAGATTCTGGGACCCTCACCAATCACAGGTCCAGAGAATCTTGGTTTGAACCCAAGGCCACTTCTGTACTTCAATTTCATGGCCCCACAGCCTAAGCCCCACATGAGCCCAACTCAGCTGAGAGAGGATGGCAATGGGTATTTTACAGCAGTGTAGACATACCTAAAAGCTGCTATCCTGGGTGAGGACAGTCTATTCTGTTTGTCTTTAAAGTGCTACATTACTGCTGTTTCATTTTGTTAGAATACAGACTAACATGGCTACCTCTGTGTTACTATTTGTATGCATATGTATGACACAAATGAACTGATAATAAATAGTGTACTTAAAGATACCTGGAGAAACAAGCAGAATGCATAACCCACATCTGCGAGCTGTTCTTCAAGTCAGCTGTTCATACAGAGGACATCACAAACCAGCCACTGTCTCAGAAAAGATCATCACCTCAGTAAAACATTGGTAAGAGCTCTCCCACTTCTAGTGCAACATCATCTATGAATTTGATTCATCAATACAAAATAAGGGACCTTATCAAATGCTAAAACATGATAAAGGACTGCATCACTCCAACAACAGGCCATGATGTTGATGATCCAAACAATCATTATCCTCATACTTAAACCGCGACCATCACCATGATGAACGCCACAAAAACACTTCCCTCCTCATTGGCCACACAAATCTTGGTTTTCTGAAATTCAGTGCTGGATGGAGACAAAGTCAAAAACCAACAGCAGAAAATGAAAGCTGGTAAAGGCAGGCTGAGAGACAAAGAATTCCTCTAAGTTCATTTTAAGATGTTGTTACAGGCCAAAACCCCTTCCTGTTGGCCTCCACTAAAGCTGCAAAATATTACTCAAAATCTCATTGAAGGAACTATTTGGGATGGTAAACCGCTCCATTACCCACCATATCTGCAGCTCACTGTAGAACCCAGCACTCTGAAAAACAATCCTCTTACTTCACTGAAAATGATCAAACACATTCAAGAAACAGAGAGGTAGCCATGTTAGTCTGTATCAGCAAAAACAACAAGTCCTATGACACCTTGTAAACTAACAGATTTTTTTTGTTTTGTTTTGGCGCATAAGCTTTTGTGGGCAGAGACCCATTTTGTCAGATGCATGATGAAGTAGGTCGTTGCCTATGAAAGCTTATGCTCCAAAAAAAATCTGTTAGTCCTTAAGGTGCCATAGGATTTCTCATTGTTTTTCCACATTCAAGAAAGTTTCTTTGGCTCATAGGTATCTGCTCCCCCAAACAACAACCTACTTGCATTCCCAGAATCCAGGTCACTCATTTTACAAGAAGTATCGCAGATGTCAGATTCATTCATCTTTTTGGCTACTGAGAGTCATGAGTTTTCTGGCTAGTGAAAGTTTTGGCTTTCCCTCTTGACCAAAATGGTCAGTGCCTATTCGAGGAGTGTCTGGTGGTCACTGAATAAACCTACCCTGGATACAACGGTTGTAGCCAAACACTACTCATTATCAAACTTCCATACTCAGAGAAGCAAGACAAAGGCTGACTAGAACAAATCTAACCAAAGCCAGACCTGCATAATCTGGATTCAGGGCAGGATGTGCAACAGTAACAGCATAAGTAACACTGAAACAGGATATGCTGCTGTCAGTGGACAAAGGCAGTCAGTCATCCTCCTCCAACTGAATCTCTCTGCAGCACTCAACACTGTCAGATATGGGTTTCCTGCCTCAAGGAGGTGGCTGGGGTCCAAGAAAACATGCTAAAATAATTTGAGTCGTTCCTGGATGAACACATGCTGAAGAGAGTTATGAAAAGCTGCAACTCTGCAACTAGATGTTCAACTTGTAGAACGCCAATGGGACACTTATGCTTCTGATCCTATTCAACATCTAGATGTGCCCAAAAGGAGACCTGGTGAGATGACATTGACTCAAATGCTGTAGTATGTGGATGACATACAGCTCAACTTATCCTTCACCACAAATAATTACACCTCTACTGCCAAGATGGCCTAGTGCTTGGACAAGATCAGCTCTCAAATAAAGAAAACCTGGCTAAATCTAAACTCACGCAACACAAATATTTTGCAACCATAGTGCAGTTTCCTTTGACTAGTATCAGAGTGGTAACCGTGTTAGTCTGGATCTGTAGCAGCAACGAAGGGTCCTGTGGCACCTTATAGACTAACAGAAAAGTTTAGAGCATGAGCTTTGGTGAGTTAACTCACTTCTTCAGATGCTGGTCCTGGAAATCTGCAAGGCCAGGTATAAATAGGCCAGAGCAAGGCTGGGGATAACAAGGTTAGCTCAGTCAGGCAGGCTGAATTGTATTGTCATCAGTAGATCTGGAGGTGTGAACTCCAAGAGAGGGGAAGCTGCTTTTGTATTTAGCCAGCCATTCACAGTCTTTGTTTAATCCTGAGCTGAGGGTATTGAATTTGCAAATGAATTGTAGCTCAGCAATTTCTCTTTGGAGTCTGTTCTTGAAATTTCTTTGCTGCAGGATAGCTACTTTTAAATCTGCTACTGTGTGTCCTGGGAGATTGAAGTGCTCTCCTATGGGTTTTTGTATATTGCCATTTCTGATGTCTGATTTGTGTGCATTTATTCTTTTACGTAGAGACTGTCCAGTTTGTCCGATGCATATGGCAGAGGGGAATTGCTGGCACATGATGGCATAAATTACATTGGTAGATGTGCAGCTGAATAAGCCCACGATGGTGTGGCTGATCTGGTTAGGTCCTGTAATGATGTTGCTGGTGTGTATATGTGGGCAGAGCTGGCAACAAGGTTTGTTGCATGGATGGGTCCCTGAGATAGAGTGACTGTGGTGCGGTGTATAGTTGCTTGTTAGGATTTGTTTTAGGTTGGCAGGTTGTCTGTGAGCAATGATAGGTCTGCCTCCCAAGGCCTGTGAAAGTGTGGGATCATTGTCCTGGATGGGTTGTAGATCCCTGATGATGCGCTGTAGAGGTTTTAGCTGAGGACTGTAGGTGATGGCTAGTGGTGTTCTGTTGGTTTCTCTCTTGGGCTTGTCCTGTAGTAGGAGGCTTCGTGGCACACGTCTGGCTCTGTTGATTTGTTTTCTCACTTCCTCAGGTGGGTATTGCAGTCTCAAGAATGCTTGGTGCAGATCCTGTAGGTGTTTGTCTCTGTCGGAGGGGTTGGAACAAATGCGGTTATATCTAAGTGCTTGGCTGTAAACGATGGATCGTGTGGTGTGTCTGGGATGGAAGCTGGAGGCATGAAGGTAGGCGTAGCGGTCAATGGGTTTACGGTACAGGGTGGTACTGATGTGTCCATTGTGTATAAGCACGGTAGTGTCAAGGAAGTGGATCTCCTGTGTAGATTGGTCCAGGCTGAGCTTGATGTTGGGGTGGAAGTTGTTGAAGTCCCGGTGGAATTCCTCCAGAGTCTCCTTCCCATGGGTCCAGATGATGAAGATGTCGTCAATGTAGCGTAAATAGAGCCGGGGTGTTAGTGGACGAGAGTTGAGGAAGCATTGTTCTAGGTCAGCCATGAAAATATTGGCATATTGAGGGGCCATGCGGGTACCCATAGCTGTGCCGCTGATTTGAAGGTATGTGTGTGGCATAATCTCTCACTGTAGTCTGTGCAGTATGTAGATTGCAAAGGATTTTTCACCTTTAGTCCATTCGGTATGATGTCCATTCGTTTGCATTTGGAGAGAAAGATGATGTCTGTCTGAATTTGTGCAAGCTTCCTCGTGAGATTGATAGATTTCCATTCCATATGGCTAAATGCAGTGCCTTGCATGTTGTCAAGTATCAGAGGGGTAGCCGTGTTAGTCTGGATCTGTAGCAGCTCTGCAACTTTATACTCACACACAACTATTTCAGATTCGGTGACAATATATACCTTCAAATCAGCGGCACAGCTATGGGTACCCGCATGGCCGCTCAATATGCCAATATTTTCATGGCTGACCTAGAACAACGCTTCCTCAACTCTCGTCCACTAACACCCCGGCTCTATTTACGCTACATTGACGACATCTTCATCATCTGGACCCATGGGAAGGAGACTCTGGAGGAATTCCACCGGGACTTCAACAACTTCCACCCCAACATTAAGCTCAGCCTGGACCAATCTACACAGGAGATCCACTTCCTTGACACTACCGTGCTTATACACAATGGACACATCAGTACCACCCTGTACCGTAAACCCATTGACTGCTACGCCTACCTTCATGCCTCCAGCTTCCATCCCAGACACACCACACGATCCATCGTTTACAGCCAAGCACTTAGATATAACCGCATTTGTTCCAACCCCTCCGACAGAGACAAACACCTACAGGATCTGCACCAAGCATTCTTGAGACTGCAATACCCACCTGAGGAAGTGAGAAAACAAATCAACAGAGCCAGACGTGTGCCACGAAGCCTCCTACTACAGGACAAGCCCAAGAGAGAAACCAACAGAACACCACTAGCCATCACCTACAGTCCTCAGCTAAAACCTCTACAGCGCATCATCAGGGATCTACAACCCATCCAGGACAATGATCCCACACTTTCACAGGCCTTGGGAGGCAGACCTATCATTGCTCACAGACAACCTGCCAACCTAAAACAAATCCTAACAAGCAACTATACACCGCACCACAGTCACTCTATCTCAGGGACCCATCCATGCAACAAACCTTGTTGCCAGCTCTGCCCACATATACACACCAGCAACATCATTACAGGACCTAACCGGATCAGCCACACCATCGTGGGCTTATTCAGCTGCACATCTACCAATGTAATTTATGCCATCATATGCCAGCAATGCCCCTCTGCCATATACATCGGACAAACTGGACAGTCTCTACGTAAAAGAATAAATGCACACAAATCAGACATCAGAAATGGCAATATACAAAAACCCATAGGAGAGCACTTCAATCTCCCAGGACACACAGTAGCAGATTTAAAAGTAGCTATCCTGCAGCAAAGAAATTTCAAGAACAGACTCCAAAGAGAAATTGCTGAGCTACAATTCATTTGCAAATTCAATACCCTCAGCTCAGGATTAAACAAAGACTGTGAATGGCTGGCTAAATACAAAAGCAACGTCCCCTCTCTTGGAGTTCACACCTCCAGATCTACTGATGACAATACAATTCAGCCTGCCTGACTGAGCTAACCTTGTTATCCCCAGCCTTGCTCTGGCCTATTTATACCTGGCCTTGCAGATTTCCAGGACCAGCATCTGAAGAAGTGAGTTAACTCACCAAAGCTCATGCTCTAAACTTTTCTGTTAGTCTATAAGGTGCCACAGGACCCTTCGTTTCCTTTGACTGATTATTCAAACACACAGTTGGTCAATTCATTTTAACAGATCAGGTACAGTCTTGTATTCCTCATTGATATTAAAGCTCTTATACAGCAGCATCCATGAACTATGATTTCTACACCTTGATTCATTAAGAATCTTCATCCCATCCTGGCAAGGAATGACCTGGCTTCAGCTCTACAGTTCACCAAGGGCAAGTCATGCCTGATAAAACTAATTAGCTTCTGTGATACGGTAACTGGCTCTGTGGACATGGGGAAATCAATGGATGTGATATACTTTGACTTCAATTAAGTTTTTGATACAGTCTCCCACAATATTCTTGACCACAAGTTAAGGAAGTATGGATTGGATACATGGACTGTAAGGTGGATAGAAACATGGCTAGATGGTTGTGCCCAATGGGTAGAGATCAATGGCTTAATATCTGGTTGGCAGTCACTTTCAAGTGAGGTGCCCCAAGGATCAGTTCTAGGACTGGTATTCATGACCTGGATGAGGGGATGAATTACAGATGACAATAAGCTAGGGAGACAAGTAGATGTATTGGAAGGCACGGATCGAGTCCAGAGTGACCTTAACAAACTGGAGGATTGGGTCAAAAGAAATCTGATGAGGTTCAACAAGGACAGGAGCAGAATCCTGAACTCGAGATGGAAGAATCCCAAGCACTGTTACAGGCTGAGGATCCACTGGCTAAGTAGCAGTGCAGCAGAAGGGGATTACAGTGAAGGAGAAGCTGGATATGAGTCAACAGTGTGCCCTTGTTGCTAAGAAGGGTAATAGAATATTCGGCTGCATTTGAAGGAGCATTTCCAGATGATCTAAAAAAGTGATTATTCCCCTTTATTCAGGACTGGTGCGGCTACATCTGGAATTGCATCCAGTTCTGGGCACCCCATATAGAAAGGACGTG
Source organism: Carettochelys insculpta (assembly GCF_033958435.1). NCBI lineage: Eukaryota > Metazoa > Chordata > Testudines > Carettochelyidae > Carettochelys > Carettochelys insculpta. The sequence continues at coordinate 282,017,681 of NC_134138.1, read as the reverse complement.
GATGCATTGGAGAGAGTCCAGGGGTGGGCAACCAAAAGATTAGAGGCCTGGAGCACTTGACCTACAAAGAGAGGCTAAGGGACTTGGGCTTATTTAGTTTGCAAAAGAGAAGAGTGAGAGGTGATTTGATAGCAGACTTCAACTTCCTGAAGCGGGGTTCTAAGGAAGATGGAGAGAGGCTGTTCTGAGTAGTGATGGATCACAGAATAAGGAGCAATGGTCTCAAGTTACAGTGGGGTAGGTCTAGGCTGGATATTATGAAAAACTTTTTCACTAGAAAGGTGGTGAAGAGGAAATTACTGACCTTGTGCAGAAATGATGGTTCTTCGAGATGTGTGTCCCTGTGGGTGCTCTACTCTGGGGTGTCAGGGCATCCTCGTGCCAGTGATCAGAGATTCCTTATTAGCTGTAGTTTCCCACGCCATGCATGTGCCATAGCACATCCTCAGGCTCTTGGCACATGCATGGCACAGGCCCCTCTGTTCTTTCTCTACCCATGCTAATAGAGCATGGGGCTCCAAAGCAGGAGAAGGAGGAAAGGTAGTGGAGCACCCATGGGAACACACATCTCAAAGAACCATCTTTACTGCACAAGATGAGTAACTTCTTCTTCAAGTAGTGTCTCTGTGGGTGCTCCAATCTAGGTGACTAAAAAGCAGTAGATGCTCCTTAGTGGTGGGTTTGGAGCCCAGTGATGATTACAGTCAACAGAACTGCCTGTCCCACTTGCATTAAGGAAGTGATTGAAGAAGAAAGAGCACAGTACTGTGTAAAGGTGCTGCTCGAAGACCATGTGGCCGCCCTGCAGATGTTCTTAAGGGGCATGTTCTTAAGAAAGGCAGTTTTGGAAGATACAGCCCTGGTAGAATGGGCATTAATGGTGCCCGGGAGACCTCTATGGTGGAGGGCATAGTAAGTGTGTACGCAGGTGGAATCACTTGGAGATCCGTTGAGATGAAACTGGGGGGTGGGGCCTGAAGTGTTCTGGAAAGGAAAGGAAGAGCCAGGGAGATATACATCAAGGATTTGTATGATCAATGTAAAAGGCTAGCACCCAACATACATCCAGGGTATGCCATGCTGCATGCACCAGATGGGAGTGCAGCTTTAGGAAGAATGCAGATAAGTGAATGGGTTCATTGATACGGAACATGGAGGGAATCTTAGGAAGGAACTTGGGATGGGGTCACAGCATTACCCTATCCTTTGTAAACACCATGTAGGGAGGTTCATTCACTGGCACGGAGAGCTCCCCAACCCTTCTGGCTGACATGACAGCAACAAGGAATGAGACCTTCATGGACAGATACAGCCAGGGACATGTCACCAGAGATTCAAAGGGCAGTCTCATGAGGCAGTTGAGTACGTGACTGAGGTCCCAGGTGGGAACCACAGGATGGATGGGAAGGTATTCTGAGGGTTCATCAGGAATCTTTTGGTGATGGGATTAGTGTGGAAAGAAGTACCATCCTCCATGTGGTGGAAGGCCACCAGAACCGCAACATGCACCCTGGCTGTACTCAGCACTAGACCCAATTGCCACAGGTGTAGCAAGTAGCTGAACAGGTCAGAGAGGGGTGTGTTTTGAGGAGGTATAGAGTGGTTCTTGCTAAGCTACTTGGAGAATCTCATTCATTTGTAAAGAAAATATTTTTGAGTGGATTCCCTTCTACTCTTAACTCGAACTTGTTTCACCTGCTCAGAGCATGAATTTTTGGCATCATGGAGCCATGAAGGAGCTGTGTGTGGAGGCAGAGTCTGAGCGGATTGGGGTGAAGGGTGTGACTGAAATCCTTAGAAAGAAGGGTGCAACAGGAAGGAAATGGATATGGAGCTGCAATGGACAGTCTGCAAAGGTAAGGATACCATATTTGTCTCAGCCATGCAGGTGCTATGAGGATCAGGTGCGCCTGGTCCAATCCAATCTTGAAGAGGAGTTTGTGGATCACGGGAAGGGTGAGAAATGCATAGAGAAGGGGTGCCTCCCACATGATTGAGAAAGCATCCCTGAGGGAGTGTTTCCGCAAGCCCACTCTGAAACAGTACTGGTGACACTTCTGTTGACCTGGGTTGCAAATAAGTCTATGCAAGGCTGGCCTCAGCAGTGAAACACGTGATTGAGGGTGGCTGGGGCAGGGAGGGATAGCTCAGTGGTTTGAACTTTGGCCTGCTAAACCCAGGGGTTGTGAGCTCAATCCTTGAGGAGGCCCATTAGGTATTGGGGCAAATAGATGTCAGGGATGGTGCTTGGTCCTGCCAGGGGGGCTGGACTAGATGACCTCCTGAGGTCCCTTCCAGTTCTAGGAGATGTGTATCTCCAATTGTATATATATTTAAGGGCAAAGTGGGTCTTTGCCCACAAAAGCTTGTGCTCCAATAAATCTGTTAGTTTATAAGGTGCTACAGAACTTCTCATAATTTTCACTTCTTATTGTTTTTGTCATGGGGGGTTGATTTGAATGTGAATTACTTAGACCTATGCCGCACCATGTCCATGAGAAGAGAATTCTCTTGAGGATATAGGGAGAGGGAGTATGCATCTTTGGAAGCAATAAAATATTTATCAGTCCACTCCTCGAGAATGGAAGAGAGAAAGAATCACCCGTGAGAATTACAAAGCCTCTCAGATACTATGGTAACAAAAGCAGCCTAAGAACCTATGCAGAATGGAAGAGACTGTAAGAACACAAGTCTCACAGATCTTGCAGCCCTAGGAACAACAGCTTTTTCTATCCAAGTTCTTCAGGAATCATATTCACAATAACCAGGGGAAGTCACAGGTTTGATTAAATAAGCAGCAGTCCTAGAACTCAGCCAACTCTGTTTAGAAAATTAACTGTAGTTTGCAATGCTTACCTTCTTAACTTCTATACTTGCACAAGGTCCCCTACTGAGGCAAGTACCTACAAAGAGACAGCAACTTCCGTGAGGGTGCCCTTTATGAACTATAAACTTCAATGTCTTCCTGAAAGTGATTGCAATTTGCTGGCAAATTCAGTGAAGGATACAGACTCTTTTGGATGCTTCCAGGATATGGCAAGCTTTGATAGAAAATCTCTCTCAATTTACAACCGATAAAACAAACCAGCAGTCATGTAGCACTCTACAGACTAACAAAATATTGAAACGCTTGATTATTGATGAGAGTTTCAAGTTCAGAGAGGTCATTCTTGACCCTCTCCTGCTTGCTGTACAGGATACTAATCAAGTGATTCCTCAGCTTCTTAGAAAGTGTATGACATAGTTTATCACTATAATCAGTGTAGTATGTTGATTGTAATGGGTTTGACTGGTGGTTTATTTTGTTAGAATACAGACTAACAGGGCTACCTCTCTGTTACTACTCAACAGATAACAAAGGGTAGGCCCACTGCTCAGTGAGAAGGGAGAAACAATATCAGGAAACTTGGAAATGGCAGAGGTGCTTAATGACTTTTTTGTTTTCATCTTCACCAAGAAGTCTGATGCAGAAATGCCTAACATGGTGAATGCCAGAGGTAAGGAGGTAGATTTAGAGGATAATATAAAAAAAGAACAAGTTAAAAATTACTTAGAAAAAGTAGATGTCTGCAAGTCACCAGAGCCTGATGAAATGCATCCTAGAATACTCAAACAGCTGATAGAGAAGGTATCAGAACCTTTAGCTATAATTTTTGAAAAGTCCTGGAAGTTGAGAGAGATTCCAGAAGACTGGAAAAGGGCAAACATAGTGCACATCTATAAAAAGGAAAAAGGAACAACCCAGGAAACAACAGACCAGTCAGTTTAACTTCTGTGCCGGGAAAGATAATATAGCAAATAATTAAGCATCAGAGAGGTAGGCAAGTTAGTCTGTATCTTCAAAACAATGAGAAGTCCTGTGGCACCTTACAGACAAACAGATATTTTGGAGCATAAGCTTTTGTGGGCAAAGACCCGCTTTGTCAGCTGCATCTGATGAAGTGGGTCTTATGCCCACGAAAGCTTATGCTCCAAAATATCTGTTAGTCTATAAGGTGCCACAGGACTTCTTGTTGTTTCAAATAATTAAGGAATTCATCTGCAAACATCTGCAAGAAAATAGGGCAACCGGTAACAGTTAGCATGGATCTGTGAAGAACAAATCATGACAGACCAATCTGATAGCTTTCTTTGACAGGATAACAAGTCTTGTGGATAAGAGAGAAGAACTGGATGTGGTATACCTAGACTTTAGTAAGGCATTTGACACAGTCTTGCATAATCTCCTTATCAATAAACTATGCAAATACAATTTAGATGGGGTTACTATAAGGTGGGTGCATAACTGGCTGAATAACTGTTCTCAGACAGTAGTTATTAATGGTTTGCAGTCATGCTGAAAGTGCATAACAAGTGGGGTTCTGCAGGGGTCTGATTCAGGACTGGTTCTATTCAATATCTTCATCAATGATTTAGATATCGGGATAGACTGTACGCTTATTATGTTTGCAGATGATATCAAGCTGGTAAGGGTTGCAATTGCTTTGGAGGATAGGGTCAGAATTCAAAATGATCTGGACGAACTGGAAAAATAGTCTGAAGTAAACACAATGAAGTTTAATAAGGACAAATGCAAAGTACTCCACTGAGGAAACAACAATCAGCTTCACACATACAGAATGGAAAGCGACTGTCTAGGAAGGAGTACAGCAGAATGGGATTTAGGGGCCATAGTGGACCACAAGCTAAATATGACTCAACAGTGTGATACTGTTGTAAAAAAAAAAACAAACATGATTCTGGGATGCATTAACAGGAGTGTTGAAAGCAAGACACATGAAGTCATTCTTCTGCTCTACTCAGTGCTCATTAGGCCTCTCTACTGGAGTATTGTGTCCAGTTCTGCGCAATACACTTCAAGAAAGATGTAGAGAAATTGGAGAAGGTCCAGAGAAGAGCAACAAGGATGATTAAAGGCCTAGAGAAAATGAGCTATGAGGGAAGACAAAGAACTGGGCTTGTTTAGTCTACTAAAGAAAAGACTTAGAGGGGACATGGTAGTGATTTTCAAGTACCTAAAAGAGAGTTACAAGGAGGAGGGAGAAAAATTGTTCTCCTTGGCCTCTGAGGATAGGACAAGAAGCAATGGGCTTAAACTGCAGCAACGGAGGTTTAGATTGGACATTAGGAGAAACTTTCTAACTGTCAGGGTGGCTAAACATCGGAATAAATTGCCTAGGGAAGTTGTGGAATCTCCATCATTTAAGATATTTAAGAGAAGGTAAAACAGATGTCTTCTGGAGAGAGCGATGGACAAGATCAATGAAGAGGTAAGAAGGGATATCTGTGCACAGGAAAACAATTAACAACTTGAGGTTCGCGGATGATATAATTATCACTGAGGAAGATGAGGAGAAGCTACCGAAAATGGTGCGGGTGTTAAACAAAGAAGAGAAGTGGTACAGCCTCATTATAAACATTGATAAAACAAAAACTATGGTATTTAGAGATAAAGAAATAGGAAGGAAGATCAATGTCAATGGTATTGAACTAGAAAATGTAGAGAAGTTCACATATTTGGGGAGCAACATAAAGAAAGGTTACTCACCGTAGTAACGGTGGTTCTTCGAGATGTGTCCCCGTGGGTGCTCCACATTAGGTGTCGGGCTCGCCCGGTGCCGCAGATCGGATCTTCCAAGCAGTTTCTGCCGGACCGCGCATGCGCCGGTGCACGCCGCTCCCCCGCGCGCTCCCGGCCATGTGCGCGATCCGGTCCCCGCCAGTTCCTTGACCAACCGCCTCGGATGCTCCTGCAAAACACTAAACAGAGATCCGGAGCGGGGAGGATGGGCGGGTAGTGGAGCACCCACGGGGACACATCTCGAAGAACCACCGTTACTACGGTGAGTAACCTTTCTTTCTTCTTCGAGTGTCCCCGTGGGTGCTCCACATTAGGTGACTACCCAGCAGTAACCCAAGATAGGAGGTGGGTAATCGGATTATGTGCAGCTTGTCCCCGAGAGGACCGCTGCCAAGAGACGGGTATCCTCTTGGAATACCCTGTGAAGGGCGTAATGTTTGGCGAAGGTGTCACAGGATGACCAGGTCGCCACTCTGCAAATGTCTTTTAGCGCAACGCCCTTGAAAAAAGACTGTTGATGCTGCCACCGCCCTAGTGGAATGAGCCCTGGGCGTGGCCAGTAAAGGAGTCTTTTTGAGTTTGTAGCACATTTTTATGCAAGATACGATGTGCTTAGAGATTCTCTGCGAAGAGAGACATTCTCCTTTTAATTTGGGAGCGATAGAGACTAGGAGCCTATCCGTTCTCCGGAAGGACTTGGTCCTGTCCATATAGAAAGCTAGCGCCTGCTCACGTCCAGGAGGTGTAGGCGCACCTCTTTGTTAGAGTTATGAGGCTTTGGATAAACAAGGGTAAACAATAGGTTCGTTAGTATGAAACTCAGAAAGAAACTTTAGGAACAAAGGCTGGATGCAGCCGTATGGTTACCGCCTCCTTGGAAAAACAGCGCAGGGCGGCGTTGCCATAACTGCCTCAAGCTCGCTCACCCTGCGAGCTGACGTGATTGCGAGAAGAAAGGTCGTCTTCATCATAAGGAGGCGGAGGGAAACCGTGGCCAAAGGCTCAAACGGTGGTCCCCTTTTCGCATTAAGCACCAGGTCCGAGTTCCACAGAGGTGGAAGCGGTTTCTGAGGGGGGTATAGGCTTACCAGCCCTTTGAAGAACCTGGTAACCATGGGATGGGCGAACACCGTGTGCCCTTCCTCTTCGTGTCTGAACACCAAAATGGCGGCCAGGTGGACCTGAAACGAGGATAGCGAGAGTCCTCCTCTCTTGAGGTCCAGTAAATACTCTAATATCACAGCCATAGGCACCGAAAGGGGGCTAGCTGTTTGGTAGAACACCATGCCGTAAAGCGAGTCCATTTCTGCTTGAAGGTCTTCCTGGTGGAAGTCCTCCTGCTACTTTCTAGGACTTGCTGCACTTCCTCCGTACATGTGCTCTCTAGGGAGCTGAGCCATGGATTAACCACGTTTGTAGTCGCAGGCTTTGGGGGTGCGGATGCACTATGGACCCCTGGGCTTGCGTGAGCAGATCCCGCGCCACCGGAGGGGACCTCGGTGGCCGGTCCGACATGCGCAGGAATAGGGGGAACCATTGCTGTCGATCCCACGTTGGGACTATCGGGATCATTCAGGTTCCTTCCCTCCTGGCTTTCTGCAACACTTTGTGGATGAGCACTGTGGGAGGGAAAGCGTAAAGCAGGGGGCCCCTCCATGAGATCGCGAAGGCATCCCTCAGGGACCCCCGTCCCAGTCCTGCCCTGGAGCAGAATCGTGGGCACTTCTTGTTGTGCTGAGTAGCAAATAGGGTCTAATCTGGGGAAAAACCCCATGCGTGGAAAAATCGGTTGCAGCAGATCGGGACGGATCTGCCACTCGTGCGTGAGTGCGAAACGCCTGCTCAGCTGGTCTGCCTTCACATTGCGAGCGCCTGGTAAGTACGAGGCTTTCAAGGTTACATTGTTGGCGATGCAGCAGTTCCACAACCGGACTGCTTCTACACATAAGGCACGGGACCGAGCTCCTCCTTGCCGATTTATATAAAACATGGTGGAGGTATCGTCTGTACTGATCCCGACTACCTTGCCTTTCAGTTGGTCTCGAAAGTGTCTGCAGGCGTTGAACACTGCTTTGAGCTCCAGTATATTTGTGTGCAGTGACTGCTCCATAGAGGACCACAGCCCTTGCGTCACCTCTTCGCCCATGTGTGCTCCCCACCCTATGAGGGGGGCATCTGTAGTAAGAAAAACCAATACGTGTGGTTGGTGGAAGGGTACCCTTGTTAGCAGGTTCTCTGGGTTTACCCACCATTGCAGGGATTTGCGCACCTCCGTTGTGGGCGACACCATCCTGTGAACAGTGTGTGCTGCCGGTTTGTATACGCTCGCCAGCCAATGCTGCATGCTGCGCATGTGTAACCTGGCGTTCTGTTCTACGAAACGTTGCTGCTGCCATGTGGCCCAGCGGCTGTAAGCACGTCAGAACCGGCACCATAGGGCTGAAGGTGAAGCCTTGCGCGAGGGAGCCGATGGCCCGAAAGCGAGTCTCTGGTAGATACGCCCTCACTGTAATAGAATTTATGCGTGCCCCTACGAACTCTATGTCCTGTGTGGGGTCTGTCTTTGATTTTGTCAGATTGATAAGCAGGCCGAGCGAAGAGAACGTGCCTGCTGTGACACATATTATGCGTAGTACCTCCTCCTTTGAGGCCCCTTTGAGTAGGCAGTCATTCAGATACTGGAATATAAATACCCCCTGTCTGTGCAGGTAGGCTGACACCACTGCCAAGGTCTTGGTGAAGACTCTGGGGGCTGAGGAGAGCCCAAACGGTAGGACCTTGTAAGTCGAGGGCTGCGAACCAATCTCCCTCGTCTAGTGCCGTAAGGATGGAGGCGTTTGTGATCATCCGAAAACGTTGCTTGCGCAGGTACCGGTGAGGCCTCGAAAATCTAAGATGGACCTCCCCGTGAGGAAGTACCTCGAGTAGAACCCTCTCCCTTGCAGTTGCTCCGGCACTCTTTCCACTGCCCCTACGAGCATGAGATGGTCTACCTCCTGCTTGAGCCTCGCTACATGGGAGGTCTCCTGGAGGTGGGGCCCCGGGTGGAGGTCATGGCGGTGGGAGCAACTGGGAGGGGATGGCGTACCCCGTGGCTATGATCTCCAGCACCCATGTGTCTGTGGTGATCCTTTGCCACTGGTTATAAAATGGTCGGATGATGGCCTTGAGCACTGGTTTCGTGCCCTCTGGAAGCGAGTCCATGAGGGAGGTCAACCTAATGTGGTTGTTGAAATTATGGTTCGCTAGATGCGCTGCGTAATTTGCCATTGGCAACAGTAGCGTGGAGGAGGAGTAGACCTTTCTGCCCAACAGCTCTAGCTTTTTGGCATGTTTGTTTATTCCCCCACGTTGCGACGACTCCGCCACCAAAGAATTTGGTTGTGGGTGGCTGAACAGGAACTCCATGCCCTTCGTGGGCACGAAGTATTTTTTTTTTTTTTTTTTTTTTTTCGCTCTTTTGTGGACAGGCGGAATAGTCGCAGGAGTCTGCCATATCATAGTGGCAGGCTCCAAGATTGCGTCATCAGCGGTATTGCTATTTTGGAGGAGGCCGGAGGTCTCAGATTTTTGAGGAGCTTATGGTGTTGCTCTTGCACCTTTACTGTCTGGAAGCCTTGCGTGAAGGCCACCCTCGTAAAACAGCTCTTGGAACTGTTTGAGATCGTCCGGAGGATGGACGCCCCCCGGGGCCGTAGCCTCATCCGGGGAGGAAAGCGAGGAACCGCTGGGGTACGTCTTTCTGGACCCTTCCGGTTCCTGCTGATGATGGTACACCCTCTCACTAGAGGTGTGCGAGGAAAAATCTCGGGTTTCCATAACCAGTCCCCCCTGAGATGCTTAAGTCTCTGTCCCCGGTCACAATTGCCCTTGGGGGTACGAGATCGTTCGTAGGGATCTTTCCCTAGTAGATTGCCGATGGTGTCTATGCCCTGCGTGGTAGGGGCGACCACGGCAGTATAAGCACTGGTCTTGGGAAGGTGACCTAGACCACTCCCTTGGTGCATACCCTTTGCGTCTGGGGGAGGGAGACCGTCGAGACCCTGGAGAGAGCGACTTTGCCTAATAGTCCAGCGGTTCAAATCCCAGGAAGGGTGGAGGTGGTCCCAGCCAGGGTGAGGCTGGTTGCAGAAATGGAGAAGGGGGCTCCGGGTAGGCCAAGGGGGGGGGGACCCCTGCCTTCTAGTTGGAGTCTGCAACATAGCGGAGGGCTGTGAGAAAGCAACTACACAGCCCTGTGCAGAGAGGGGCTGCAATGCCTCCTCTTGTGTGCAGTCTTCCCCCTCCCTTGAGGAGGTAACTCCGCCCCTGACATACAGGGGATCCCGGCCCCGTCCGCACCGAGCTCGGCACACTCGAAGTCGGTGCCGCATGTGCGGTGTCCTTCGGTGCCGGCAGGCTGCGTGCCTGCGCGCTCTGCACCGCCGATTTTCCGGGGGTCGGTGGTACCGGCGCTTGTTTAGCCGCCGCCCTGCCTGCGGTGCGGGGCGGCTGGCTGATTATTGAAGGGTGAGCCGCTTGCACGTGGCTCTCCGTGCCGCCGCCGATCAGCTGTTGCTGCGGCTGGGGGCTGCTCGCTCCTCCCGTCCCGCTCGTTGTTGCTGCCGGCAGGGATCGGGCTGGGGGGCATACAGGGCATTCCGGCGTCCGCACCGAGCTCGGCACGCTCAAGGGCGGTGCCGCACGTGCGGTGTCCTCCAGTGCCGGCAGGCTACGTGCCTGCACGCTCTGCACCGCCGGTTCCCCAGGGGTCGGTGCCGCTGGTACCAGCGCTTGTTTAGCCGCCGCCCTGCCTGCGGTGCGGGGCGGCTGGCTGATTATCGGAGGCTGAGCTGCTTCCACGTGGCTCTCCGTGCTGCCGCCGATCAGCTGTTGCTGCGGCTGGGGGCTGCTCGCTCCTCCCGTCCCGCTCGCTGTTGCTGCCGGCAGGGATCGGGCTGGGGAGCATACAGGGGATTCCGGCCCCGTCCGCACCGAGCTCGGCACGCTCGAGGGCGATGCCGCATGTGCGGTGTCCTCCGGTGCCGGCAGGCTGCGTGCCTGCGCGCTCTGCACCGCCGGTTCCCCGGGGGTCGGTGCCGCTGCCTGCGGTGCCGCCAGTACCGGCGTTTGCTTAGCCACCGCCCTGCCTGCGGTGCGGGGCGGCTGGCTGAGTATTGGAGGCTGAGCCACTTCCACGTGGCTCTCCGTGCCGCCGCCGATCAGCTGTTGCTGCGGCTGGGGGCTGCTTGCTCCTCCCGTCCCGCTCGCTGTTGCTGCCGGCAGGGATCGGGCTGGAGATACTTTCCTCCGTTTCTGCGCTGATGGAGTGAGGGAGGCAGCTTTCCTTTTAAGGGCCCCGGAGGGTCCCTCCTGCTGCGGCCGCTCCGGCGCTTCTGGCTGGAGGGCCTTGTCAAGAAGCAGCATTCTTTTTTTTTTTTTTTTTTTTTTTTTTAAAGCCTGAAGAGGACATTGTTGGTGAGTCTTTGTGTTTTTAAGTGGGTACTTAGCACCTTCTTTGTGCCGTTTTCCCCGTCCCTGCCTTAGCAGGAGGGCTGATAGCCCTAGCTCCTGGCCTCCGGCGCTTGTTACTGGGACTGGCTGAGCTGTCCCTCTCCTAGCTTGTTCGTTGTTTTTTTTTTTTTTTTTTTTTTTTTTTTACAAAATAACAACCGGCAAGCTTATAGTAGCCTAAGTGCCTGAAAAAACTTTAAGAAAAAAACAGATAAAGCCGTTGAATACACTACTTGGCCTTAGCCTAGTTGGATTCCGTCTGCAGCCGACGGCGGTTAAGAGGAACTGGCGGGGACCGGATCGCGCACATGGCCGGGAGCGCGCGGGGGAGCGGCGCGCACCGGCGCATGCGCGGTCCGGCAGAAACTGCTTGGAAGATCCGATCTGCGGCGCCGGGCGAGCCCGACACCTAATGTGGAGCACCCACGGGGACACTCGAAGAAGAATACAGTGCTAGTGATGCAGGACCTGATGGACCACAGAGGACAACTCCTCAACATCTATGTTGGGTGGTCAGGCCGGAGCCATGACAAAAGGGTGTTCCGGAACTCCAGCCTGTTCCAGCGGTTGGAGGCGGGGCACCTGTGTCCCCTGCCGAGAGCTGGCCATCGAGGACATGCAGATGCCCCTGTGCATTGTTGAGGATGCAGCCTACCCACTCCTCCCATGGATAATGAGGTCCTACACAGGGCACCTGAACCACACCTAGGAACAATTCAATGCCAGGCTGGCATGGGCACGGAACCCCATTGACCTCTCCTTCGGGCAACTGAAGGGGAAGTTCCGGTGCCACCTGAACCAGCTGGATGTGAATGTTCCTCAGGTCATGGCTGATACTTGCGCCCTCCATAACTTGGTGGAGTGGAAGTGGGAGGACTTTCTACAGAAGTAGCAGCTGGAAGGTGGCAGCCCTACGAACAGCTGGGTGCCACGCCTAGCAGGTCTGCATTTGAGAGACGCTGTGGGAGTACCTCGCCTTCAGCCCCCAGTAACTCTCCCCAGGTCACCTCTGGGGGCCGCCCCACGCCTATGGCCCTTCCAACCCCCCCAACGTCACCCCTCTCATACCCCCATGCCACCCCCCCCCACCTGGACCCAAAAGGAAGCATGCAAGTACAGACGTAAAACAAACAAAGCTTTACAACAAGAACCAAAACAATTTGCCAAATGATAAATAACTGTGAAAGATCTAAACCAACTAATTGTACAAAAATAAAAACATTTATATGGGCATCTGTGAACTATATAAATAACTATGGGGGGTTTGGATGGGGGTGCCTCTGAACTGGGAGGGGAGCTCTGAACAGGGGAACACTATCCTAGGGACAGGGTGGATGGCCTCAAGCCACACAGGTGCCTCATCCACCTCAGGTCCAGGGCCAGCCTGAAGGCTGGGTCAGGGCCACAAGCAGGGGGACAGCCATAGCGTCAGGCTCTGTGGAAGGATCGGGGGGGAGCAGGGGAGGCCTGTGGGGTGTGGATATGGGCCTGTAACTATACCTGGGGGGTTGGTTTGGGGGCAGCGGGGACATCGGCAGCGGGAGTCAAGGGGACAGCAGGGCCCTGGGGTATGGGGCCCCGGGCCAGCCAGGCCTCAACCAGGTCCAGAGCACGGTTCACCTGAACCAGCCACAGTTCCGAAGACTGCACCTGGGCCTGCAGATGTTCCTGGTCCAAACCTGGGCAGTGACGCTCTGCTCTTGGATGGCAGCTGCCATCACCTGTCAGGTGGGGATGGACCCTTGGGCTGCAGGTGATGTGCCCTCTCTTGGCAACACTCGTCTTTGTACCACTGGCTCAGGCACCTCACCGAGACTGCCTGGCTGGGTGGTGGGGCTGGCCTGGTCCCCAGATACAGCAGGTGTAGGGTGGGAAGTGAGGGAACAAAGGGGGTCATACCGCTGTACAGCCCCTGTGGCCCACACCCGCTGAGCAGCAGGCCCCACCTCAGGCCATGGAATGGGTCCATCCGGGGTGTGTACACCCATGCTCCCTGGACAATGGACCATGTTGGACGGGGACACTAGTGTCATGGACATCAGCCTCACCACTGCCCCGTTGGCCCTGCCCCAGAGTGGCCATATAGCGGTCCCCACCTGTGGGTGGTAGGTATGATGGGTGCAGCTGGGGCCTCCCTGTGGCCTCCCACCAGATGCATACAGCCTATAGCGCTGTCCAGAGGGGTGGGTGCTGGTTATCGACTGCAGCCATGCCCAATAGTAGGAAGCTGTGCCTAGAGGTGGGGTGTGCATGGCAGGCCTGTTGCCTGGGTGGTTGGCATGCTCCCAGGCATGGCAGGGGCAGACAGCAGCCTCCCCTGGAGTCCTGGGGGCTGAGTGGCTTCTTGTGGAGTTGTGGGAGGCCCAGCAGCCATGTCTGGGGGCCACCCATGGGGTCTGCGTAGATCACCCCAGTGGATACATGGCGCAGGTGCCAGGACTGGGATGTGGGTGCCTGGCGGGGCCATCCCATCTGGGACCATAGTACACCCTTGCTCCCCCCACAACGGGTGCATGTTCCCCATGGGGGAGCTCACCGGAGGGTGGTGGGAACAGGTCTGGGAATGCCCATGCCGACACTGTGCCCTGGCTGGAGTCAGTGTCAGAGGTTGGGATGTCCCATGACTCTGGGAATGATCCTGGGTCTGAGGTGACAGCCTTGCTGGTGGGGATCTCCTCACCGGTGTTCACCGTCTCCCAGCCTGGTGGCCTATCATTGCACCCCTGCATGCGATGCAGGGTGTTGTAGTCGGGGCAGGAGGGAACCCCTGCTCCTGAGTGGCACTGGGCATCTCTGGCCCACATGTAGCCCTGGCACAGCTCCTTGATTTTTGCACACACCTGTTAGAAAGTGCATGCCAGGTGCCCATGCTATGAAAGGGCTCCAGCTATGCAGCTGTAGTTGGGGGCATTCCAGCTCTTAGGACTGGGGTCTGGGATGAGTGGCTTGTCCACCTAGAGGGCTAGCAGGTCCTGGATCTTGGCTCTGGACCAGGATGGTGCCTGTTTGTGGGTCCCACTGGCCAATTCCTGGGATGGGCTAGAGCAGTCCCAAGCAGCATGTTCCATGTTTGTACCAGTTGGAGAGTGGGACTCAGCATGTGCTACCAGCATGCAGCCAAACCCCCAGCTTCCTGCACCTGAGCTTCTTGGAAGCCTGTTGGTGGAAGGGCGGGTAGAAGCAGTAACTATAGAGCCCTGCTGGCAGTGGAGAGGGAGCCTCCTGGCTCGAGCTGCAGACCGCCATGGAGGACACCTACATGGGCACTCTGTAGACAAAACACTGTCTACGGAGGTGTTATACCTGAATGGGGAGAGGTATGATGCTGCCGACAGAAAAGGTGAGTTTTGCTGACAGCTGTAGACAGAGCGCTTTAGCTGAGTAGATGCTCAGGGTGTTCTGCCAACACTACTACTACTACCTACTACTCTGTCAACAGAGGGGCTCTTCTGTTGACAGAGGCTGCCTGTGTAGATGCAGCTATAGTGAATGCCAGTGAAAATGAGGTAGGTTCTAAAGCCAAAATATGAAAATAACAAGCTAAAAACACTTAGGCAAGTTTGATGTCTTCAAGTCACCAGGGTATAAGATCCATCTCCTGTAGCCCATTCTCAGCCTACGACAGGCAGAGCCTAAGGACACCATACCTGCCTATTCTGGCTAATAGTCACTAATGGACCTATTCTCCATGATAAATAGTCTCAGAGGTATAGACATATTAGTCTGTGTCTTCGCAAAACAAAGTAAGCAGTCCTCTAGCACCTTAAAGACTAACAATTTTAATCATTAGGTAATGACCTTTAAATGAAGAAGGGAAACAGTACGGACTGATTATGAACATCGACAAAACAAAAACAATGGTATTTGAAGATAAGAAAATAGGAAGGAAGATCAGTGTGGATGGTATTGAACTAGAAAATGTAGAGAAGTTCACACATTTGGGGAGCAACATAATGTATGATCTACACTGTAAGAAGGAAATAGCGACTAGAATAGCGAAAGCAAGAGCGAGTTTGAAGGCAATGGATAAGATCTGGAAAAGCAAAGCAATTAGCTTAAGAACGAAGCTGGGCATCTTGAAAACGTGTGTATTCAGCACCATGTTGTATGGATGTGAGACATGGGTGATAATGAAAGATTCAAAAAGAAGAATATTGGCGTTCAAAAGGAGTTGTTCTAGAAAGATTCTGAGAATAGGATGGATGCAGAAGGTCACCAATGAGGAATTATATAGGAAGATACAGCTGAAAGAGGACCTGCTGCGGAAGGCTATAAAATGGAAGCTACAACTATTTGGACATATTTGCAGAATGAACGACGAATGAAAAATCAAGACCCTAGTATCTGGCATAATGGGTGATTCGAATAGGAGAGGCAGACCCCACAGAGAATGGACAGATGATGTAGTAGATTGATGCAGAGCTAGTCTACAGAAACTAAGCCACTCTGCACTGGATAGGGAAAGATGGAAGGAAATAGTGAGAGAGGCATCAGACACCAACAGGCGCTGAGCCCACCGTTATTGGTGATGATGATGATGATGAGTAGGACCCACTTCTTCATGGGTCTTCCATGAGTCTATATAGTTCTTTTTTGAATCCCGTTAAAGTCCTGACCTTCTCCCTTGGCGGTCACTTGATAACAAGTAGGATATCTGCACGTCACCCTTCTATTTGTGAGTCTGTTGATGACTGATCAGCCCAATTCTGGAGCTGCAGGTCTCACTACTTCATAGTCCATTCTTTGTCATAGTGAGATGGCTTGCGTGTCTCAAGAATCTGGAGAGCTTTGGCAGCAGGAGCTACAGCTCCTGGAAGGGTTATCCAAACTTGACAGGTCAAAGGGTAGAGACCAGACAAATTTGGATCACTTCTCCCCGAGGTAAAAGGGGTTGGCTTAGGTTAACAATCTTATCCATCAAAAAAAAAAGAAGTTACAGAAAAATCTATGAAGAAACCTACAACTACACAAATCTTGGGAGGAGTTGACAATCCACTTGGATTGAGTATGAAGCATGGCAAGGAAAGCCGAAAGGAACCTGCCCAGCAGATGACTCTTCTCACTTTGGCATGTGGAATGTTCAGCCCATATGTCAAGCATGGAAGACAGCACAGACTGCAGCAGAGATAAAACAGAACAAGCTTGCAGTTTTGGGCTTGTGAGAGACAAGATGGACACGATCTGTGCAGGTATGCCTGGCAACAGGTGATACCCTCATCTAGTCAGGACATGAAGAAGAGGGTGCACCACACAAGGAAGGTGTGGGCTTGATGTTATGAAGAGAGGCATCTGGCGCTTTAATGGAGTGGACAGCAGTATCATCACGCATCATCACAGCCAGATTCTACACCAAAGTGCGAAAGGTACTAATTGTGCAATCAAAACAAAAAAGCAGTCCAGTAGCACTTTAAAGACTAACAAAATAATCTATTAACTGGTGAGCTTTCGTGGGATAGACCCACTTCTTCAGACCATAGCTATATCAGAACAGACTCAATATTTAAGGCACAGAGAACCCAAAATAGTTATCAAGGATGACAAATCAGAAAAATTGTGCAATGTGATGCACCAACCAACGAAGCAACTGAGGAACGTAAAACAGACTTCTATGAGAAACTACAAAACATAGTGAACCAGAAAGCAAAGAAGGATATGTTGATTCTGATGGGTGACTTCACAGTGAAAACTTGAAGCATAAATACAGGTAGATAACAGACCATGGGAAAAGGTGGAATAGGCAACATGAATGAAAATGGAGAGTGCTTCAGTGACTTTTGTTCTTTCAGTGGATTGGTGATAGATGGTAGATGGCAGAGATGCTTAATGACTTCAAAAAGATCTCAGCAAACTAAGTGATTGGGCAGCAAAATGGCAAATGAAATTTAATGTGGGTAAGTGTAAGGTAATGCACATTGGGAAAAATAACCCCAATTATACATTCAATGTGATGGGGGCAAATTTAGATACAACAGATCAGGAAAGGGATCTTGGAATTATAGTGGATAGTTCTCTGAAAACATCCACGCAGTGTGCAGCGGCAGTCAGTAAAGCAAATAGGATGTTAGGAATTACTGAAAAAGGGATAGAAAATAAGATGAAGAATATCATACTTCCCCGATATAAAACTATGGTACGCCCACATCTTCAGTACTGCGTGCAGATGCGGTCTCCTCACCTCAAAAAAAGATACACTGGCATTAGAAAAAGTTCAGAAAAGGGCAACTAAAATGATTAAGGGTTTGGAATGGGTCCCATATGAGGAGAGGCTAGAGAGACTGGGACTTTTCAGTCTAGAAAAGAGGAGATTGAGGGGCAATATGATAGAAGTATGTAAAATCATGAATGGTGTGGAGAAAGTGAATATTGAAAAGTTATTTACTTGTTCCCATAATATAAGAACTAGAGGACACCAAATGAAATTAATGGGTAGTAGGTTCAAAACTAATAAAAGAAAATTTTTCTTCACACAGTGCAGAGTCAACCTGTGGAACTCCTTGCCGGAGGAGGCTGTGAAGGCCAGCACTCTAACAGAGTTTAAAAAAGAACTCGATAAATTTTTGGAGGTTAGGTCCATAAATGGCTATTAGCCAAGGGTAAAGTATGGTGCCCCTAGCCTTTAGTCAAAGGCTGGAGACAGAAGGCAGGAGACAAATCGCTTGATCATTGTCTTAGGTTCACCTCCTCTGGGGCACCTGGCACTGCCCACTGCCAGCAGACAGGATACTGGGCTGGATGGACCTTTGGTCTGACCCAGTATGGCCATTCTTATGTTCTTATGTTTCGGTCTTCACGGAGAAGTCTGAAGAAGGAGTGCCTAACATAGTGAACGTTAGTGGGAAGGGGTAGGTTTAGAAGATAAAACAAAAAAAGAACACGTTAAAAATCACTTAGAAAAGTTAGATATCTGCAATTCACCAGGGCCTGATGAAATGCATCTTAGAATACTCAAGAAGCTGATAGAGGAGATATATGAGCCTTTAGCTATCATCTTTGGAAAATCATAGGAAACAGGAGAAATTCTAGAAGACTGGAAGAAGGCAAATATAGGGCCCATCTATAAAAAGGGGAATAAAAACAATGTGCTAAACTATAGACCAGTCAGTTTAACTTCTGTGCTGGGAAAGATAATGGAACAAGTAATTAAAGAAATCATCGGCAAACACTTGGAAGGTAGTAAGGTGATGGGGAAGAGCCAACATGGATTTGTAAAGAACAAATCACATCAAACCAATCTGACAGCTTTTTTGATAAGATAATGAGTCTTGCGGATAAGGGAGAAGCGGTGGATGTGGCTTACGTACACTTTGGTACGGCATTTGATACCATCTCACATGACAGTCTCATCAATAAATTAGGCAAATACAACTTAGATGGGACTACCATAAGGTGGGTGTAAAACTGGCTGGATAACTGTACTCAGAGGGTTGTTATTAATGGTTCTCAATCCTGCTGGAAAGGTATAACAAGTGGGGTTCCGCAAGGGTCTGTTTTGGGACTGGTTCTGTTCAATATCTTCACCAACGATTTAGATATTGGCATAGAAAGTACGCTTATTAAGTTTGCAGATGATACCAAGTTGGGCGGGGTTGCAACTGCTTTGCAGGATAGGGTCATAATTCAAAATGATCTGGATAAATTGGAGAAATGGTCTGAGCTAAATAGGATGAAGTTTAATAAAGACAAATGCAAAGTGCTCCACTTAGGAAGGAACAATCAGAACAATCAGAATGGGAAGCGACTGTCTAGGAATGACTACAGCAGAAAGGGATCTAGGGATTATAGTGGACTACAAGCTAAATATGAGTCAACAGTGTGATGCTGTTGCAAAAAAAGCAAACATGATTCTGGGATGCATTAACAGGTGTGTTGTGAGCAAGACATGAGAAGTCATTCTTCCGCTCTACTTTGCGCTGGTTAGGCCTCAGTTGGAGTAGTGTGTCCAGTTCTGGTCAACACATTTCAAGAAAGACGTGGAGAAATTGGGGAGGGTCCAGAAAAGAGCAACAAGAATGATCAAAGGTCTAGAAAACATGACCTATGAAGAAAGGCTGAAAGAACTGGGCTTGTTTAGTTTGGAAAATAGAAGATTGAGGGGGGGACATGATAGCGCTTTTCAGGTATCTAAAGGGGTGTCATAAAAAGGAGGGAGAAACCTTCTTCTTCTTGGTCTCTGAGGATAGAACAAGAAGCAATGGGCTTAAACGGCAGCAAGGGAGGTTTAGGTTGGACATTAGGAAAAAGTTCCTAACTGTCAGTGTGGTCAAACATTGGAATAAATTGCCTGGGGAGGTTGTGGAATCTCCATCTCTGCAGATATTTAAGAACAGGTTAGATAAATATCTATCAGGGATGGTCTAGAGAGTACTTAGTCCTGCCATGAGGGCAGGGGGCTGGACTCAATGACCTCACAAGGTCCCTTCTAGTCCTAGCATTTTATGATTTTATACATTGATTCAAGGGGGTTGTCCATTCACATTGGTAATATATCTCTGTAACAAGTAGTAGCTAGTTCACAAAATTCTTCTGTTATCCTAAATGCACTTATGGGAGAAATAGATCGACCTAACTACATTGCAGAAGGAGTGGATTTTTTCACAGCCCTAAGCAATGTATCTAGATTGACCTAAAATTTAAGGGTAAACGAGGCCTTAGTCATTTAATCTCTTTCATTTCCAATTTGTAAAATAGGATTTATTGTGCTTCCTTTTCCCCACCTTTTGTGTGCCCCAAGTACTTACACTACATTAAAAACATAGAGCTTGAGCCTCTCTAGTCCAGCATCCTGGGAACCTGATTGGTGTCAAATAAGAGCGTTTGCCATATCACAGGAGATTAATACTGTGTAAGAGCATTGCAAACTTTTCCACTGCTTACTGGGCTCTTAGAAGATATTTAGGGTAAATTTGAGCTAAATAACAGGTCAGAATACTGAAATGGGGGTCTGCAAATAAATTTTATGGAACCATAGGAAAACAGGCCACACCCATGATAAGTGGTCATCCAGCTAATTAAAATCATGCTGGATTATGGATGTTGCCAGATGAGAAAGTGCTGGACTATGGAGGTTCAACTTGTTTAATGTGCCTAGCACTGATCCTAGTATGATCTCTGAGCACCACTATCATGCAGGTAATAATAATAGTTTGACATCATTACAGACATACAGGTGCAAGAATCTTCATATTAAGAGATCTGGAACATGAATGGGCTGTGAGCAAGCAACATCTACAATGGCCAAAAGAAGTAGCCTAGGAAGCTGAAAATTAGGAAGCAAATTAAGCACTGCAGAATTATTTAATGAACCAAGTGACCTGGAAAATGTAGGAAATAACACCACATAGCACAAGAACAATGCCTGAGGATTTGAGAGAGAACCTTTTGGTTTAATTTTGCAAACACGCATTTTACATGTGCTTATCTTTGCTTGCATGAGCTGTCCAATATAGGATTAAGTATATATTTAAGTTTTTGCATAATGTGGGCCTACATGATTATTTGCTTACTAAAATTTCCATTATTCTATTTCCGAAACAGAACTCTAACCATATATTTAATGGGCTTCTAGTGTAACACCTCTACGGTCCCATCTTCTTTTCCCTCTCCTCATTTAAAATTTCAAAGAATAACAGTTGTAAAATACAGAGAGAATTACTTTTTATCATAAAGGTTATGTCTACACTAGCTCCCCCCCCTTCGAAGGGGAGATGCTAATGAGACACTTTGGGATATGCTAATGAGGCACTGCAATGAAGATGCAGTGCCTCATTAGCATAATGGCAGCCATGGCGCTTCCAAAGTGCTGCTTTCAATCGCGCACAGCTTGTCTACATGGGATCCTTTTCAAAAGGCCCCCGCACACTTTGAAATCCCCTTATTCCTATAGGAAAGGGCCTTGTGTAGACGAGCCATGCACGATTGAAAGCAGCACTTCCAAAGTGCCATGGTCACCATTATGCTAATGAGGTGCTGCATAGTCATTGCAGCACCTTATTAGCATATCCCAAAGTATCTCATTAGCATCCCGCTTTTGAAAGGGGAGGTCTAATGCAGACATAGCCCAAGACACTTAAATTAGAGATGGGCGAGAGCTGCTGAACTCAACCATTCAGTTTGCTCTCTTCCAATGAAAAGTGTTTCCCCACCTTATATTCTTAAGGTCAGCCTATTCTAGCACTGGAGCTTCCACTAGTTCTCCAGTGAGATAGCTCCACTGTCCAATAAATCACACTGAGGATGTTTTTCATTACTTAGTCAATAGTACCATTCTCCACATCATACCTTCATTGGTCTCTTCAGCGCTTCCTGAATGTCCACACGCTTCCTCATAATGGTCTGATCCAGTTTGCGTTCAAAGGCTAACAGGTCCATGTAAGCCTGGGACTCAGGAACCAACTCCCGGATCTGAGGAGGAAGCAGGGAATATCCAAACACTGGAAGCAAGGAATTCATCATTTCAAGGAGCAGTAATACCTCTATCTGTCCAGCACTTAGAGAGATTCCGATGCACCAAGCCCACTCTACCACAGCAGCAGCACACACTGCACTGGAACCACCCAGGAATACCATCAGTCATTTGCACGACACAAAGAGAGTACACTTACAACATTTGTGGACAATACACATACCAATGTTTTGGAGAATATGAAACATTACCTATGAGAAAAGACTGAAAATGCTGGGTTTGTTTATTCTGGAAAAGAGAAGATTCAGGGTGGACATGATAACTGTTTTCAAGCACATAAAAGGAGGGAGAAGAGAAAGTTCCTCACTTTGTACCCTAACTGAGGTTCTTCGAGATCTACGTTTTCTGTGTCTGTTCCGCTCCAGGTGACAGCATGGGCACCCCTAATCAGAGATCTTCAGTAGCGGTGCCTCATGGTGTCATAGTAGTCCGTCTAGCATGTGCATGTCCTGACGCTCACCGTTCACTCTCTACCATAGAGTCTTCTGAATTAGACTCCAAAATAGAGGGGAGGAGTGCAGGTAGTGGAGCACCCACAGTGGGACACCTCTTGAAGAACCTCAGTTACTGCAGGTGAATAAGCTTCTCTTCCTCTAGTGATTCCCTGTGGGCACTGCACTCTAGGTGGTTGTACAGCAGTACCCAGTATCATTGGAGCACTTGGAGTTGCATAGTTGGTAGAAGCAGACAGCACGGTATGGCCTCTCAAGGTGTTTGCTCTGGCATCTTTGATGATGTCACAGTGTTTGGCAGAACAAATGGGCTGACGCCCATGTAACAGATTTGCATGAGTTAGTTATGCTGTGGAGGAATGCCACAGATGTAAAAACAGCTCGAGCAGAGTGCATTTGCATCCCATCAGATGGCTCAAGATCCCAGGTCTGGTAATACAGTTAGATATCTACTTGAAGGGCCACTGTTTTCAGAAGCACTAGACCCCCAGCAGTTGACATGAAAAGTCTCAGAGATTTGCAGTATTGCTTAGTTCTGTCCAGACAGAAGGCAATTGTCCTTCTGCTATCAAGGGTGTGTAGAGTCCCATCCTGTGGTGGTGTTTTTGTTTGTTTGCTTGTTTTGTGGGCCTTGGGGTAAAATGCAGAGAGGTTATCAGTTCACTGATATGGAAAGTGGATGCTAAATTTGGAAAAAATTTAAGGTGGAATTGCATAGTGATCATGTCCTTGAAGAATATAACATAGGGAGGGTTTGCCACTAGTGCACTGATTTTCCTGACCCTTCTTGCTGATGTGACAGTGATGAGGAATACTACTTTTATAGACGTGTAGGAGGGAGGAAGTAACTAGCGGTTCAAAGGGAGGCAAATTCTAGATGGGTGTATGAAGGGGGTATACATCGAGGTAGAGGTTTTGGAGTCTAGTAAGGAAGCCTTTCATGGTACGATGTGTGAAAACTGAAAAGCCATCCGTTTTGTCAGTTTATTTGGCCACAGAACCCTTTTAAACTTGAAAGAATTTTATGGAACCTCATTTCCAGGCTCTACCTCCTTTAGCCCCCAAACCCACCCCACATCTCCAGGCTTTACGCACCTCAGCCCCCAAATGCACCCCCCATTCCCAGTCTTTACCACCCATCCTGCAGACCCACCTCCCTCATCCCCAGGCTTAACTCCTCTCACCCTTAAACCTGCCTCCCCACTCCCAGGCTTAACCCCTCTCAGCCCCAAACCAGTCCCCGGGACTAACCGATCAGTGGCACTGACTGGGGAACCTATGCTGGGTGGCCATGGACATGGAGGTGTTCTGCTGGTGGGGTGAGCTGAGCCACGCCCACCAGAGGGGTGTGGCTGCTCAGGTAGCAGGGCAAGTGAGGGGCTCTCTGTGGCTCCCTGCCCTGCCACTGCTGAAATAATGGGACTAAATTCAATTGGTTTAGTGGCCAGATCCCTCCCACTGCCCTGCCAGCCATTAAACTAATGAAATTTAGTTCTACTGTTTCAGGGGCAGCAGGGCAGGGAGCCACAGAGGAGTCAGATATTATAACAGAATATTTATGAGACCCTTATTTTCATCTCGCAGAACCCCAGGGTTCCACAGAACACCATTTGGGAAACAATGTTCTGAAGATATGTGCTTCTCTTTTCTTAACCTTTTCCATTTCTAATATACCCTAATCCAGGATGCAAGTGTATCTTGAATTTATATAGAAGCAATATGGTATTTTCTGTTGTCTTATCTCTTTCTTAAGGATTCCCCACATTGTTAGCTTTTGTGACTGTCATTGCACATTAAGTGGATAGTTTCAGAGAACCAGCCACAGTGACTCCAACATCTCTTTCTTGAGTGATAAAAAAAAAAAAAAATGGTTACTCACCACTGTAACTGTTGTTCTTCAAAATGTGTTGCTCATATCTATTCAGACTAGGTGTGTGTGCATGCACCCATGCACGTAGCCAGGAACTTCTTCCCTAGCAACTGCCAGTTGGGTTGGTTGGGTAGCCCTCTGGAGTGGTGCCTTTGCAGAGCCTATATATGACCCTGCCAACCCAGCACCCCTCAGCTTCTTCCTGCTGGAGGCGCCAAAGGTGGGACAAGAGGGCTGGTTTTTAAGAGATATGAGCAACACATCGCAAAGAACAACAGTTACAATGGTGAGTAACTGTTTTTGATTCTTCAAGTGCATGCTTTGTGTTAGGTGATTCACAAGCCAAACCCAGGAGGAGGGGTCAGAGTCAACACATGGGTGACTCAAGTACAGTGGTTCCAAAAGGTCAATATATACTTGGATCTTACCCAAAACAGCACAAGGTGCCAATCCTTTAGAATCTCAAATCTAAAGGTTTATTAACAAAGAAAGAAAGAATAGGGTGAGAGAGAAAAATTGTTGAAGTGATACATTACATACATCAATTACAGCTATTGTTGCAGGCCAGCAAAGTTATATGCTGATTTCTTGAAAGTGTTTGACAACAAACCCCATGAGGGATGGAATCCCAATTCACATAGCTTAGTTTCTGGAGACTGGAACTAAAATGGTCACTTCCAGGGCCATCTTATAGCTTTTTTATGTGGCAGGAAAAAGTCCTTTCTTCTTCCCATAGGCACTGGGGGGGTCAGGGTTACCTGCCCCAGGTGATCCATTGTGGCAAACTGCCATTGGTGGCTGGTTTTGCCAACATGTCTCAATCCATTTACGTAGTTTGTGGAATGGACATCTGGACCTCTGATTTCAATCCCATTGCTCGGGTGGGCTGCTGCGGCACTTTGACAATAGCTGCATTCCAGATGACAAGTTCCAAATTCCTGAGATGTGTATTTAATGTTTGGATCTTCGTAGAGTCCATCATTCTGGCTGGGGTGTTGACCACACCTCCTATTGTGAATCTCATCACTAAGACATTTCTAATACAGCTATAGAGCCAATATCTATAACTTCACATACAAACATGGCACCGATATACAAGTAGCATAAACACATTCAGGATATTGACAGCTTTCATTAGATACCTCACTTGGCCCACCTGGCACGAGATTGGGTGACCCTATATACAATGGTGACATAAACGGCTTCCATGTTCTATTTAAAAATCCAGTAACGTTTCAGAAACTGGAAGTCCCTTCATGCAATCAGCAACACCTACAAAGTCTTGCAGAAGGGCTTCATCCGTCAATACAGAAGGCAAGTGCTCACCACACATCAAGAGAGTGCAGCTGTTCCTCCTGCTGAGAGCTATGAGGTTTAGGGTAGAAGACAGGCAGGTAGATGTCCTGGCTAATATGAAACACCATGTATGGGGGCTCAGACATGAGGGCCTCAAGCTGGGTGAGGGCCTGGAAGCAGTGATCGGGAAAGAATGCCCAGGCTTGGACGGCATCAAGAACTGCCATGATGAACTCTGTGCGGTTATTCGGGGATTAAAGAGGACTTTGCCATGGTGAGCAAGAGAACCAGCCTGCCTGGACCTTGGACACTCTTCTGGCAGAGGTGATGGGCCATCAGGAAGGCCACTTTTCATGAGAGGTTGAGAAGAGATCAAGTGGACAGAGGCTCAAATGGAGCAGGGTAGAGCACAAGCACCTGGAGCACCAGGTTAAGGTCCTAGGCTGGGATCGGCTGAAAAAACTGGTGGGTGAAGTCGATCCATGCCCCTGAGGAAGCACCCCACCCTAGGATGCACATGAACAGATCACCTGCTCTTTCTGAGATGAATGGTCTAGATGGATGCCAGATGAATCTTTAGGGAGAAAGAAGCAAGGCCTTGCTGCTTCAGAGAAACGAGGTAGTCGAGCACCTGTGATACAGAGGTAGACACAGGTATAAGGTTGTGATGACTGCACCAGCAGAAGAAGTGCATCCTCTGGCCAGATACGATCACCCTGTAGATGGCTTGCAGCTACTAAGGCGGATCCACAGCACTGGCTCCGAGCATGCCTGCTCAGCAGGATTCATCCATGAAGTCACCATGCCATGAGGTGAAGGTACCAGAGGTCCAGGTGATGAAGGCAACAGTGGTTCTGCATGATGGAGTCCAGAAACAAGGGATGTTGTCCAATTATTTGTAGATCTGGATGCCATTGGGACAGAGGAAAGCAGCCACCACTGCCATGCACTTGGTGAACTCCCTGAGGGCTGTGGAGATCATGAAAGGGCAAGCAGTGAACTGAAGGTGCAGGTAGCCCTCAGTAAACCATAGGTCAACAGGAAGGACAGATGGAAATGTAGAAGTAAGCGTCCTTTAGGTCAACAGCAGCATACCAGTCCCTCCAATCCAGAGAGGAAATAATGGTTCCCAGGGACACTATATAAAACTTGCAGGAAATGACAAACTTGAGTTCCTGGAAGTCCAGGATGGCTCACAGACTCTTTGCATTTAGAATCAGAAGTTAGCAGGAGTAGAACCTCTTGGCTCCTGTAAGGAAGGGGCACCTCATCCACTGTTCCCAAGTCCAAGAGCAATTGCATCTCCTGGAAGAGAAGCTGCTCATGAGCAGGGTCCCTGAAGAGAAATAGGCAGGGAAGGGAGGGCAGAAAGGAGTGGAAAGAGATGGCATATCCCAAGGCAATTGTCCTAAAGACCCATTGGTCCAACGTAGGGGCTGACCAGGCCAGAAGGAAAGGACAAAGTCTATCGAGAGAGGGAAGGGGAGGATCCAGTGGTGTGGTACACCACCAAATGCAGTGCTTGGCCCCAGAGGATGGCTTGGATTGGATGCAAACATCCCTGGCCTGTTGACAGGGAGGTTTGTGGTGAGTGTAGTGGGCTTTATATGCTGGTAGAAGTCCAATCACTTGCATGGTTGAAATGGCTTGGACTGAGGCTGCAGCTTGAAGGGTTTCTGCTGTGTAATCAGGGTGTGCATGCCCAAGAAATTCATAGGACTCTGGGTGTCTTTGAGACTATAAAGGAGGGAGTCAGTTTGTGGCACAAACAATCCCACACAATCAAAGGAGAGGTCCTGAATTATTTGCTGGACCTCTGGCAGAAGGCCAGACAGTTGTAACTATGTCACCTGGCATATGGCAATGCCTGAGGCAATAGACTGAGCTGCCATGTCCCTCACATCCACTGTCACCTGCAGGCAAGTTCATGACACCACTTTACCCCCCTGCATAAGGGCCAAGAGCTCCTCACACAATTTCTCAGGAATTGATTTCTTGAACTTTAGGGCTGCGGCCCGAGAGTCATAGTTATATCAGCTCTGGATGACCAGCTGGTTAGCTAGTCTGAGCATCAGGACCCCAGTGCAGTATACCTTCCTCTCAAAGATGTCCACGCATCTAACATCATTGGACTTTGGGGCTGGAGCATGTTGACCCTGACGCTCCTTCTCATTAACTACATCAACCACAAAGGAGTAGGGGATGGGTATACAAGTACTCATGCCCCTTCACTGACACAAAGTATTTGCGCTCCATCCCCAGGCAGTGGGGGGAAATGGAGGCCAGCATTTGCCATATGGTGGAGGCAGCAAACATAATGCTCTTATTAAATGGGAGGGCCACACGCAGAAGTCCCTCCAAAGTAAGGATGTCACAGGTGGGCTCAATGGACTCAGCAACTTCCTCCACTTGGAGGCTGAGGCTAGTAGCCACATGCCAAAGGAGGTCCGAGCACACTACGAAGTCCATGGGTGGAGGCCCTGAGACTGATGCACCCACCACTGCCTTGTCTGTAGAAGAGCTAGAGGAGACAAAAGGTAGTGTCACTGGTGCTGGATCCTCCAGCTGATGAGGTGGGATACAGGGAGCTGCCTCTAGAGGAGAAGGAAGATGAGAGTCCAGAGGACGACAGCTGACCGTAGCCTCAGATGCTCACGAAGTAGCTGAGGTATGCAGCCAAGCATGAGGCATAGTGCCCTGGTGCCTCGTGGTATGTCCATCGCAACCAAAACTGCCACTAGGAAGGAGGCCAGTGAGAGGCACCCAAGCCCTAGTCCAGATTAGGGCCCTCTAGGCCAGAGGGGCCAGATACAATTAAGTCTCCTCGAAATGAAGCAGGAGAGGTGGAGGGGAAAGGCCAGGGCAGGGCCATCCTGGCTGGAGCTGCTGCAGAAGCGTGGCCAGTGTTGAGCTTAGGGCACAAGAGCCTGTCAGACTGACAAGGGTAGTGAAAACGGTGAGGAAAGCAAGAGCGGTGCTGAGGCGAGAGGCAGCGCCAAGAGCCAGATCAGTGCTGAGAGGCAGAGTGGTACCATGACAAGAAAGGACAAGGAGAGGAGTGAGAATGTTGAAATGTGGACAGGCAACAGGAATGAGATTGGTACACAGACAAAAATCAGTGCCGAGGGCTGATGCATCATCAAGAGTGGGATCAGAGCCAAGACGGAGACCAGTGTCAGGAGTGGGAGCAGTGTTGAAAGTAGGACTGGTGCCAGGACAGAGACTTGCACCAAGAGGGAGATTTGTGCAGGGAGCGGGAAGGCCGAGGCGAAGCCTTGTACACTGCAGAGGGCAGATATTGACAGTCCAACCCACAAAGGTTCTGACGAGCAGAGCGGGATCAGAGTGGAGAAGAGAACCAAGTTCTAGAAGGAGACAGTGTCAGGGTGCATTCAGAGCTGCTGCTGGATGAGGCTGAGATGAATGGATTCTGGAACCGGAAGTTGAATGTCACGGAGATGGAAGAGGGCCTGGCAAGGCATGGTGCTGAGCATCAGTGCGGGCAGCAGCATGCCAAGGGGCTGGAATTAGATCTGAAAATGACAGAGGATGCGAAGCGAGAACAGGCAGACATCAAGCAGGATTGAGATCAAAGCTGTAAGTGCAAATGGCACTGTGAGTCAGACCGACAGGGTCACAAATGTCCATGCCGGGAGTCAGCGTACAGCTGAGACTCCGAGCAGTTGGGTGTTAGTGCCTGAATGGCACAGCAAGAAGAGCAGCCTTACCCCTGGAGATGTGCCAAAGGGCAGGGGCCTCAGTATGTGCCAGGAGCTCATTTTGAAAAGCCCCTGTGCCACCTGGTACATATGAGCTGTAGACTAAGTGCCAACTGGCACAGGATCACATCTGGGCAAGTCCAGAAGGATGGGGCTCGGTGCATGTGCCAATGGGATCTTGGGCCCCAGGAGTGTCTGGTGCTTTCTGAACCAATGGTACCGGGCCCAACAGAACCAATGCCAACGATTTGATAGCACGTACTGGAGAGAGTGACGTCAGTGCTACGCTGGAGGCTATGGGTGAGAAAAGCCCTTTTTTGGTACCAGGCCCAGAAACGAAGAAGGCTTGCTGCATATCAACAGAGGAGGTGCGGAGCCCTGATGTGGAGGCTGGAGTGCTGACTCCATGAGGAGCTGATGCAGCCAAAAGTCACACTCCTTACAAGTCTGGGGCTTGAAACCCCTGCAGATATGGCACTTATCTGTTCGATGAGCTTCGCCAAATGAGAAAAGCAGGAGCTGTGAAGATCGCTCGTTGGTATGGACTTCAAGCAGTCACTGCATTGCTCAAAGTCCTGGGACTTATTCATTCCCTTAAATCCTGTATAGGAGAAGGAGAGACCTTCCTTCCCTGAAGACTAACACTGACTGACTGACTAAAATAACCATTATGCTAAATACAACTATTTACAGCTCTTTACACAAGGAAGTTGTGGCATAGCAACAGGTACTTGAGCCACTATACTAACAGCTTCGTGGGCAGTAAAAAAGGAACTGAGGGGGTGTTGGGTCAATATAGGCTCTGTGAAGGCACCACATCAGGGGCTCCCGAGTTGACCTGAACAGTAGTTGCTAGGGAAAAACTTTCCAACAGCCATATACATTCACACATCTGACTCGAACAGATATGAGCAAGCACGTGAGGAGGAATAGCTAATTTAGATGCCACCATTTTATATGGATATCATTGGGATTGTGTTTTCCCATGTGCATTACTTTGCATTTATCAACATTGAATTTCATTTGCTATTTTGCTGCCTAATCACCCAGTTTTCTGAGATCCCTTTGCAGGTCTTCACAGTCTGCTTGGGACTTAATTATATTGAGTAATTTTATATCATCTGCAAACTTTGCCACTTCACTGATTACCCTTTTTCCAGATAATTTATGAATATATTGGATAGGACTGGTCCCAATACTGACCCTTGGAACAAATCACTATTCACCTGTCTCCAATTTCAAAACTGACCATTTATTATTACACTTTTTGCCTGTCTTTTGAAGAGTTGCTAATCCATGAGAGGACCTTTCCCTGAGAGTTCACTTTGCTTAAGCATCTCTTTTGAAGGACCTTGTCAAGGAATATGGAGCACACATGGTGTTCTTGTCCATCCTCCCTGTTGAAGGAAGGAGTTCAGGTAGAGATTGTCAAATTGTGGAGATAAATGCGTGATTGCACAGGTGGTATTGGAGAGAGGGATTTGTTTTTTTCCCGACCATGGGATTCTGTTTTGGAAACATGGATTGCTAGGAAGAGATGGGATGTGCCTAACAAAGAGAGGAAAGAGCATCTTTGTAGGCAGACTTGCAAACCTAGTGAGGAGGGCTTTAATCTAGGTTTGTCGGGGGGTGGTGACACAAGCCCTGAAGCAAGTGGGGAAGGAGAAAGGAACAACAAAAGATGAGCCCTCATTCAAACGGAGAAGGTAGGCCAATCAGCTAACTATTTAAGGTGTTTCTATACAAATGCAAGAAGCCTGGGAAAGAAACAGGAGAAAGTAGAGGCCCTGGCACAGTCAAAGAAGTATGAGGTGATTGGAAAAAGGGAGACTTGGTGGGCTGACTCACATAACTGGAGAACAGTAATGGAAGAGTATAAACAGTTCAGGAAGGACATGCGGGCGAAAAAAGGAGGAGCTGTGCTGTATGCAAGGGAGCAGTGTGATTGCTCAGAGCTCCAGTATTTGGAGGGAGAAAATCCAGTTGAGAGTCTTTGGGTTAAGCTTAGAGGCGGAAGCAAAAGAAGTGATGTTGCTGTTGGTGTCTTCTACATACCGTCAGCTCAGGTAAATCAGGACTTCCTCAGACAACTAAGGGAAGCTTCCAGATCACAGGCCCTGGTTCTCATGGTAGACTTTAATCACCCTGACATTTGTTGGGAGACCAATACAGCAGTGCACAGGCAATCCACGAAGTTTTTGGAAAATGTTGGGAATAACTTCCAGGTACAAGTGCTAAAGGAACCACGTGCAGCTTGACCTGCTGCTCACAAACAGGGAGGAACTAGTAGGAGAAATAGAAGTAGGTGGCAACTTGAGCTGCAGCGACCATGAGATGGTAGATTTCAGGATCCTGACAAAACGAAGAAAGGTGAGCAGTAAAATACAGACCCTTGATTTCAGAAGAGCAGACTTAGACTTCCTCAGAACACATGGGGAGGATGCCCTGAAAAATGGATATAAAGGGGAAAGGAGTTCAGGCAAACTGGCAGTATTTTAAAGAAGTCTTATTGAAAACACGGTAACAAACCATCCTGATGTGCAGTAAGAAAACCAAACATGGTAGGCAACCAGCTTGGCTTACCAGGGAAATCCTTGGTGAGCTCAAACTCAAAAACCATGTGTATAATAAGTGTAAACTTGGACAGACAACAAAGGAGGAATATAAATATAGTACTGGAGAATGCCAGGGAGTAATCAGGAAAGCAAAAGCACAATTATAACTGAAGCTAGCAAGGAACGTGAAGGTGACAAGAAATGTTTCTACAGGCACATTAACAATAGGAGGGTAATCAGAGGAGGTGTGAGGCCATTACTGGATAAAGGAGGTAACCTGGTGACCAGAAGATGCTAAAAAAGCTGAAGTACTCAGTGGGTTTTTTTTTGCCTGTCTTCACAGACAAGATCAGGTCCCAACCTACAGCACTAGGCAATGCAGTATGAGAAGGATGTGGGCAGCCCTCAGTGGGGAAAGAACAGGTTAAGAGTTACTTAGAAAAGCTAGTGGTACACAAATCTATAGGTCTGGATTTAATGCATCCAAAGGTACTGAGGGAACTATCAGATGTCATTGCAGAGACTTTGGCCATTACCTTTGAAAACTCGTGGAGGACTTGAGAGATCCTGGATCACTGGAAAAAGGCAAATGTAATGTCACTCTTTAAAAGAGAAAGGACAATCCAAGGAACTACAGGCCAGTCAGCCATACCTCAGTCCCCGGAAAAATCATGGATGGGATCCTGAAGAAATCCATGTGGAAGGGATCAAAACTAGTCAACATGGATTCACCAGGGGAAAGTCATGCCTGACCAATCTGATCAGCTTCTAGGAGGACGTAACTGGCTCTGTGGACATGGGAAGTCAATGGCTGTGATATACCTTGACTTTAGCAAAGCTTTTGATGCAGTCTTCCACAACATTCTTGCCCATAAGTTCAGCAAGTATAGATTGGATACATGGACTATAAGATGGATAGAGTGCTGGCTGGACGGATAGGCCCAATGTGTAGTGATCAATGGCTCAATGTCCGGCTGGCGGTCAGTTTCAAGTGGAGTGGCCTAAGGATCGGTTCTAGGATCAGTATTGTATTAATGACTGGATGAGGGGATGGATCGAACCCTCAGCAAATCTGCAAATGACCCTAAGCTAGGGAGTCAGGTAGATGCATTGGAGGGTAGGAATAGGGTCCAGAGTGACTGAGACAAACTGGAGGACTGGGCCAAAAGAAATTTGATGAGTTTCAACAAGACATGCAGAGTCCTGCATTTGGGACAGAAGAATCACAAACATTGTTACAGGCTGGGAACCTACTGGCTAAGTAGTAGTGCAGCAGAAAAGGACCTGACGATTACAGTGGGTGAGAGGCTGGATATGAGTCGACAGTGTGCCCTTGTAGCCAAAAAGGCTAATGGCATATTGGGGTGTATTAGGAGAAGCATTTCCACAAGATCTAAAGAAGTTGTTATTCCCCTCTACTTGGCACTTGTGAGGCCACATCTGGAGCACTGTGTCCAATTCTGCATCCCCAAGTATAGAAAGGATGTGGATGCATTCAAGCAGATTATAATTGGAGATGCATATCTCCTAGAACAGGAAAGTACCTTGGGAGGTCATCTAGTCCAGTCCCCTGCCCTCTTGACAGGACCAAGCACCATCCCTGACATCTAATTTCCCTAATCCCTAAATGGCCTCCTCAAAGATTGAGTTCACAACCCTGGGTTTAGCAGGCCAATGCTCAAACACTAATCTCTCTCTCTCTCAGGTGCAGTAGAGGGCAATGAAAACAATTGAAGGGCTGGAGCACATGACCTATGAGGAGAAGCTGAGGAATTGGAGCTTATTTAGGTTTACAGAAGAGAAGAGTGAGAGGTGATTTGATAGCAGCCTTCAGCTTCCTGAAAGGTAGCTCTAAAGAGGATGGAGAGAAACTGTTCTCAGTGGTGACAGATGGCAGAACAAGGAGCAATGGTCTGAAATTACAGACGGACAGGTGTAGGTTGGATATTAAGAAAAAACATTTCACCAGGAGGGTGGTGAAGTACTGGAATGTGTTACTGAGACAGGTGGTAGAAGCTCTAGCCCCAGAAGTTTTTAAGTCCCAGCTTAACATAGTCATGGCTGGGATGATTTAGTTGGGGCTGATCCTGCTTCAGGCAGGAGGCTGGACTATATGACCTAGCTACTGATAATGGGCCACGTGTTCCCTGACTGAATTGACATCGTTTCTCCACTCTTGATGTTCACAACTCCACATTAGCTGCTAATAATGGGCCACATCCTCCGTGACTGAACTGGCCTTGTCAACTCTGGCCCTCCTCTTGACTGTGACTCCTTCCTTTTTATGAGCCTATAAATTTAGACCCTCCCTCTGGAACCCTCACTCACGCATGCAATGAAGCAGGTCTTTACCCACAAAAGCTTATGCTTCAAAATACCCATTAGTCCAAAAGGTGCCACAGGATTTCTTGCTGTTTTTGAAGATACAGACTAACCTGGCTACCCCTCTGATACTTGCAGCTCTATGATTCTATGAAGGCTTTCCAGATACACTATATTAATTAAAAAACAACGAGGGGTCCTGTGGCACCTTACCGACTAACAGAAATGTGTGAGCATACACAGCTACCCCTCTGATACTTGACACTATATTTACTGAATCCCCTTTTACACATACTAGTAACCCCTTCAAAGAATTCTACTAGATTGGCGAGTCATGATTTCTATTTATAAAAATTATGTTCACCTGTGTGTCTGACAATTCTGTTCTTTACTATAGTTCAAACACTTTGCCCAATACTGAAATCAGGCTTACTAGTCTGTAATCGTTGGGAACACCTTTGGAGCCCTTTTATAAAATTGGCATCATATTACCTATTCTCCAGGCAGTTTGTACAGTTTTAAATTATAGGTTTACAAACCACAATTAGTACTTTTGCAGTTTCACATTTGAGTTCCTTCAGAATTCTTGAGTGAATACCATCACATCCTGGTGATTTATTAATCTTTAATTTCTCAATTTGTTCCAAAATCATCTTTCATGACATCTCAATCTGGAATAGTTTATCAGATTCATCAGCTAAAAATAATGCTCAGGTTTCACTATCTCTCTAACATCCTCAGCTGTGATGCAGGATTCAAAAATGTATTTAGTTTCTCTGCAATGGCCTGATCATCCTTGAGTGCTCCTTTGGCATCTTGATCATTCCGTGGGTCTACAAGTTGTCTTCCTGCTTCCAAGGTACTTAATTTTAATTTTTTTTTTATGTGCACGCTATTACTTTTTTGATCTTTGGCTAGCTATTTTTCAAGTTCTTTTTTGGCCTTCTTAATTACATTTTTACACTTCATTTTCCAGAGTTTATCCTTCTTCCTATTTACCTAATTAGGATTTAACTCCCACTTGCAAAAGATGTTGCCTCTTATTGCTTCTTTCATTTTGTTGTATAGCCACTATGGCATTTTTCTGGCTCTCTTAAGCCGTGTCTACACGTGCACGCTACTTTGAAGTAGCGGCACTACCTTCGAAATAGCGCCCGTCACGGCTACACGTGTCGGGCGCTCTTTCGAAGTTAACATCGACGTTAGGTGGCGAGACGTCGAAGCCACTAACCCCATGAGGGGATGGGAATAGTGCCCTACTTCGACGTTCAACATCGAAGTAGGGACCGTGTAGTCGTTGTGCATCCCTCAACATCAAAATTGCGGGGTCCGCCATGGCGGCCATCAGCTGAGGGGATGAGAGACACTCTCTCTCCAGCCCCTGCGGGGCTCTATGGTCATCGTGTGCAGCAGCCCTTAGCCCAGGGCTTTTGGCTGCTGCTGCGGCAGCTGGGGATCCATGCTGCATGCACAGGGTCTGCAACCAGTTGTCGGCTCTGTGGATCTTGTGTTGTTTAGTGCAACTGTGTCTGGGAGGGGCCCTTTAAGGGAGCGGCTTGCTGTTGAGTCCGCCCTGTGACCCTGTCTGCAGCTGTTCCTGGCACCCTTATTTCGATGTGTGCTACTTTGGCGTGTAGATGTTCCCTCGCTGCACCTATTTCGATGTGGTGCTGCGCAACGTTGAAGTTGAACATCGACGTTGCCAGCCCTGGAGGATGTGTAGACGTTATTCATCGAAATAGGCTATTTTGATGTCGCTACATCGAAATAAGCTACTTCGAAGTAGGCTTCACGTGTAGACGTAGCCTTAGGGTGCATCTACACTAGGAACTAATTTCAAAGTTAACTTCGCAATTAGACACTACATCAAAGTAGCCAGCAGAGAGTCTACAGGCATTTTTCCCTTTCTTCAAAGTTAACTTCCAAATAGGGAGTCCAACTTCAAAGCCCTTATTCCTTTCCCAGGAATGGAGTAGAACCCTACTTCGAAGTTTAACTTTGAAGTAGGATGTGTGTAGACACACTACTTTGAAGTTGCTTACTTCAAAGTAAACAACTTCAAAGTTATTTTTGTAGTTTAGACACAGCCTTACTATCTTATTTAATTTGAGATATACATTTAAGTTGAGTCTCTATTATGTTGTTGTGTTTTGGTTTTTTTTTAAGTTCATAGAATCATAGGGCTGGAAGGGACCTCAGGAGGTCATCTAGTACAGCCCCCTGCTTCAAGCAAGATCAACCCCCACTAAGTCATCCCGGCCAGGACCTTGTCAAGCTGGGATTTAAAAACCTTGAGGGATGGAGAATCCACCACCTCTCTAGGCAATACTACCCAAAGTTGCCATGAAGCTTGGAGGAATTTAACTTTTAGCACTCTACCTGTTAATTTCTATTTAAATAACTTCTTTATTTTTATATAATCCCCCATTCTGAAATAAAATGCTACAGTGTTGGGATGCCGTTGTGTTTTCCCCACCACAGGAATGTTAAATTTAATTGTATTATGGTCATTATTAGCATGCAATTCAACCATATTCACCTCTTGCACCAGATCCAGTGTTCCACCTAGGATTAAATCAAGAACTGCTTCCGCTCTTCTGGATTCCAAAACTAGCTGTCCAAGAAACAGTCATCGATGGTATCAAGAAACTTTATCTTTGCATCCTGTCTTGAGGTGATATGTACACATTCAATGTTGTGTGCCAGGGTGTCTGCCCCGCACTGACCCTGCAATGGGTAAAGCTAGCCCTAGGAGAGGGCTAGAACTAAAGAACAAGCAGCTGCTGCATATAGCAGCCAATCAGGGCCCAACTGAGGGATGTATAAAAGAGGGCTCCTGTCAGGGAGAAGAGA
Source organism: Carettochelys insculpta (assembly GCF_033958435.1). Lineage (NCBI taxonomy): Eukaryota > Metazoa > Chordata > Testudines > Carettochelyidae > Carettochelys > Carettochelys insculpta. Next base: position 281,981,078 of record NC_134138.1, on the reverse strand, counting down.
GCAGATTCTTGCTCTCACAGTGGAGCAGAAGGGACCTAACTGCCAAGTAAGCTACAGGGGCTTCCTAACACAGAACAGGACTGGGGAAAAGGTAAGCAGAATTGGGGGAGCTCTGGCCAGGCAAGCTCCCAGGCTGCAGGGCCTGAGACTACTCATGGTAGTCTCCCACTTTGGGCACCAGAGAGGAAGCCCCTGCAGCAAGGAGGACTGCAGGCACTGCTTGGGCAATTATTGGCTGTGTCTACACGTGCCCCAAACTTCGAAATGGCCATGCAAATGGCCATTTCGAAGTTTACTAATGAAGCGCTGACATGCATATTCAGCGCTTCATTAGCATGCGGGCGGCAGCGGCGCTTCGAAATTGACGAGCCTTGCCGCCGCGCGGCGCGGCCAGACGGGGCTCCTTTTCGAAAGGAAGCCACCTACTTCGAAGTCCCCTTATTCCCATGAGCTCACGGGAATAAGGGGACTTCGAAGTAGGTGGCGTCCTTTCGAAAAGGAGCCCCGTCTGGATGCGCCGCGCGGCGGCAAGTCTCGTCAATTTCGAAGCGCCGCTGCCGCCCGCATGCTAATGAAGCGCTGAATATGCATGTCAGCGCTTCATTAGTAAACTTTGAAATGGCCATTTGCATGGCCATTTCGAAGTTTGGGGCACGTGTAGACGTAGCCATTGAGAGCCCACAAGTAGCAGTGAGAGAGGCCCATGAGTACCTGCAGACCTGTATGGCCCTGGTGGCAGAGCAGCAGCCAGGCATACTCCAGCTGCTAAGAGGATATCTGGGGAAGATGCAGGTATGGCATGAGAAGGTAAGATGATGGGCCAAGATACGCAGCAGTGACTGTGCTCTGCTACAACTGTGGGAAATCGGGAGCAGCGAGGAGTGAATGCCCTTATCGGGAAAATAAGGGGAAAGCTAGGAGGATCCTGCCTATGAGGAAAACAGGATAGAGATGGGTATATTGGGCCTGTGGGTGACAGGAGCACTTGAAGAAGCAGTGCCCAGATGAGATCCATACAGAAAGGCATAGCCCAGTGGAACCGAAGGAAGAGAGAGACCTAGTAAGTCTGGAAAGGAGCAGAGGAGATGTTTCAGGTGCCATTAGGTGTCGCACTTAAAGAGACACTAGGAAGGCACAGGAGGGGAGCAAGCACCTGTCTGAACCATGGTAAAAGAGAGGTAGGGTAAAAGCTAGGTATTATGGAGGTTCCCGGGATTTGGGAACAGACAGGGACAGCTCGAGAGAGCCTGGAAAGAGGAAGTCAAGGAGCCAACTGAGAAAGCCCAGGCCTGATGGCTGACAGCTGTGATCTCCCTGAGCAGATGGTTCTATAAGACAGCTGAGGTTTGGCTGTAGAGGCTAACAGCCTTAGTGTGTGGAAGGGGGAGAAGCTAGCTTGGGTAACTTAAGGCGTTCTTGTGTGCCAAGAACTGTAACACAGAAGGTTGCAGGACTTGTTATATATAATAAATGCACAGGTGCCCGCAACTGGAGTGATTATCACAGAGTTTGTGGGCAGAAGGGGTCTGGGGCCCAGGAGCGTGAGATGCCCTGTTACAGCATGAATAGCTGAAATCCCTCATTACTGAATTTATTTTAAAACTTCTCATCTCCACAAGCATTTCACATTCAGCATCACCAACCTGGTCAGGGATCCCTATTGCTACATTTGTATTAGAACATGGGAATTATTATGCATAGCGATTCTATGGCACAGTTTGGGTCATTCAAGATTTTTACCTAATTTGAGTGTATGCTTTCTTTTAAATATAATGCATTTCCCCCACCAGCATGACCAAGCCTGTCATTCTGATATATTTTGTATTCCGGTTTTACTGTATTCCATTGATTATCCTCATTTCACCAAGTTTCTTTGATGCCTTTTATATCCATTCCCTCACTCAATAAAAGCCACTCTAGTTTATCCATATTTGTCTTTAGCCTTGTAGCAGTTGTGTATAACACGAGTCAGCAACCTCTGGCATGCGTGCCAAGAGTGGCACACAAGCTGATTTTGATTGGAACATGAGGCAGGGGCTCAGCTCTGGCCCTTCTTTGCTCCCCCACATTAAGCAGGGGCGCAAAGATCCATGGATGCCACTCTGCTCCCACAGGCACACACTGCAGACACACTGTGAGAAGGCGAGACTGTGTGGCCCCCGCCCATGAGCTGGATGATGGAAGGGTGAATCAGGCTAGGCTGGGCTGGAGGCAGCATGGAGCTGCTGGGCGTATTGGGCTGGGCCATTCAGGCCAAAGATGGGGCAGGAATGTAGCTGTTCCCCCTGCTGCATGTGTTCCCCCGTCATCTGTCCTCCTCTCCTCTGGGGCAGAGAATTGACACCTGTACTCCACCCCCAAACTTTCCAGCTGTCCTCAATCCCTGGGGATAGGGACTAAACCCCTCTGACTGCCCAGCTCTGCCACCTACCCTTACCTCCTCCAGGGACTGAGCCCCTCTGCCCCCCCCATGTAAGCCATATGGCTCCCCCCAACCAGGGACAGGGATTTTTTTTAGTCCATCTGCCCCTGCCTCTGTCCAGGGTTGGGACGGAGGTGCGAGCCCTCTTACTTTCTACTCTGCCCACTCTTGCTACCTCACCAATTGCTGCCACCATTCTTGGGGCGTTTAATTTCAGTGAGGTGTTTGGACCTGTTGCTTCCTCAGGGCTGCCTAGTTCCTCCCCCTCAGCTTGCTTGCCCCCAGAACATGTCACTTTTTAGCTGTCTGCCATTATATAATATAATTAAATGGGGCTCCTTTTCATTTGACTTTCTCATCAGATCCTATCCATATTTTACCATCTTCTGTACTCAGCATAATGGATGGTTCGAATAGGAGAGGCAGACCCCCCAGAAAATGGATAGATGATGTAGTAGATTGGTGAAGAGCCAGTCTACAGAAACTAAGCCACTCTGCACTGGATAGGGAAAGATAGAAGGAAATAGTGACAGGCATCAGACACCAATGGATGCTGAGCCCATGGTTACTGATGATGATGATATAATCTAGACCAGGAGTGGACAAACGTTTTGGTCTGAGTTTACCAGCTCAGACGTGGCATTGTATGGAGGGCCATGAATTCTCATTTGTCTTATCTCCTCCCAGAGGTGGATCACCCACTAAGCCAATGGGGCATGCTCGGGTACCACAGCCAATTGGGGAGCCCTGAAAAAATGGGTGCCCCCATGCTGCCAGCAGTTCTGAACCCTTCCTGTTCCAGACTGGTAGTGGCAGGTGGAACATACAAGCCTCCAGCTGTGTTCCCCAGCTGGAGTGGCAGATGGAGTGCTCCCTGGCTAGAGCATTAGGATCAGTAAAAAAAGTCCAATGGGCTGGATGCAGCCTGCAGACCATAGTTTGTCCACACCTGATTTAGATAATACTTAATTCTGCTATGAGAGCAGGGGACTGGACTAGATAATCTCTTGAGGGTCCTCATCAACAACTGTTTCACGTTCCAGTTGACAGTATATGTGTTAGTTGTCTACATTCCAATTGACAGTATATGTGTGAGTTGTAATTTTTTTTCAGTAGCCAACTTATCAGCCCAACCCTGAGCGCTTGATTGCTGTTGCAGACCCTGTTTATCTAGGCGATGTCCTAGCTGGCATCTTTTATCATTTAGGCATACTGGTATCAGATTTTATTCATAATGTTTCATGGTCAGCACATTGTCATTCATCTGACCAACCCTTCTCCTTTATGCAGGTTTGGGACTGGCATGGAACCCCTAGAGGCTTCATGGCAGAGTTCTGAGGTCCCTCCCAGCCCTAATATTCTCTGATATGGGAACCTGACTTTTTAAGCCTGTATCGTGTCAGCTTATTTCAAGACTGGATGTTTTTCTAAAATATATCTCTAGTTCAAGGAGGAATAACTTTGTGGAAATTCTAAGATCTGTATTATTCAGAAGTACAGATTAGATAATCACAATGGTTCCTTCTGGCTTAGAATCTATCACTCAAGATTGGAAAGGAGCTTCGATTTCAGCCCCTCAACATTATATCCAATATCAGAGAGAAACTAGGGCCTGAGACATGCTGAATCAATGTTCGACCTCTGTGTCTGATAGTGGGAGCAATGCCTGGTCCCTCTTGCACTATATCTACCTTAAGGCTTAAAACCTAGGGCCTCTATCCATCTCCTCATATGGATGAGGCTGTACTGCAAGATGGCCAAAAAGGAAAAAAGTGGCAGCATCTTTGTGGGCTACAGAAACCTTATGTCCCTGATCAGGACACTCCTTCTCTGTATGTCCATGATGCAACTTTACTTGGAATACAGTAAACCCTCAAGTTACTGGCCAGTTTCCTGATTCCCAGAGTGGTGGGGAGCCAGGACCCGTCTCGCTGCTGAAGCTCTCTGGTCACTTTCCTGGCTCTACAAGCAGAGGGGAGCTGGAAGCTAAGCTGCCACCTGGTTCCCAGTTCCTGGCCACTCCAGGGACCAGGAAACCACACCTGTCCAGCGCACAGTTGACAGTCAGACTTCTGCCCCTGACAGGATCAGTTTCCCCACTTCTGTCGGGGCGGCAGTAGTGTTAGCCCGAGCCATGCGCAACTTGGTTGCATGTATCTCGAGGGTTTACTGTACTGCTTTTATTCTTTGAATGTTCTAGGCAAACAACTATTGAAAAAGTGGAGGTGGAGGGAGTTTGGTGGGTCAAAAAAGGAAAAAACAATTTAGGTAATAGGAGAGGCACAATTATCAGGAGATAGTCAAGATGCTAATGATGTATATTTTTGCTAGGATCACTTAAGTTGAAGAGGGAAGGCTGATAACAATTATGACTGTGAGACTGAATTTAAAAATGGGAGGATTTAGGTCCCTTCCAGGCATAAGACCACTAATGAGAGATGGTTGGAAGAAAACAGTCTCTGGACACAGGTTATCCAACAGCTGTCTACTGCCAGGTTTCTTATACCTTAACATTTGAAGTAGATGGTACTCACCATATCACAGTCCCAATACCAGACTACAGTGGACCATTTGTCCAACTTTAACAGCACCTTCTTTGCTAAGATGACAGAAATATTGAATAGAATAGCAGCAACCATATGGTTTAGGTAATTAACTAACTCAAGACAGGCAAGTCAATCAGACTGTGAAGAGTTAACAAAAGGGTCTATCCAAAATGGGTGACTGGACAGCAAAATGGCAGTTGAAATTCAATGTTAATAAATCCAAACAAATGCACATTAGAAAACACAATCCCAACTACCATACAAAATGATGGGGTCTAAATTAACTGGTACCATTCAAGATCTTAGTGTCATTGTGGATAGTTCTCTGAAAACACCTCCTCAAGGTGCAATGGCAGTCAAAAAAAGCTGCAATAATTTTGGGAACCATTCAGAAATAAAATAATAGAAAATATAATTTTGCCTCTATATAAATCCATGGTATGACCACATCTTGAATACTGTGTGTACAGATGTGCTCTCTCCATCTCAAAAAGAGACATACTGGAATTGGAAAAAGTTCAGAAAAGGCCATCACAAATGATTAGAGGCAAAGATCAGCTTCCATAAGAGGAGAAATTTATACAACTGAGACTTTACAGATTGGAAAAGAGATGATGCAGGAGGGATATGACAAATTTCGTAAAATCATGAATGGTGCGGAGACAGTAAATAAGGAGGAGTTAGTTACTCCTTCTCATAACACAAGAACTAGGGGATTCACCAAATAAAATTAATAGGCAGCTGGTTTAAAACAAACCAAAAAAAATGAATTATTTCTTTACACAATGGATGATCAACCTGTGAAAATCATTACAGGGATTTTGAGAAGGACAAGACTATAACAGGGTTCAAAAACCAACTAGATAAATTCATCAAGCCTAACTAATTGATATTAGCCAAGATGGCATGGATGATGTGCCAAGCATGTGTCTGCCAGAAACTGGGAATGGTGACGGTGGATGGATCATTTGATGGACTACCTGTTCTGTTCATCCTTTCTGAAGCCCCTGGCATTGGCCACTGTCAGAAAACTGGATAATCGGCTAGATGGCTCTTTGGTTTTACCCAATATGGATGTTCTTACATAGCCCTGTGACAGAATTTTCTCTCAGACATTCTGTAGAACCCCATTAGACTCACTTTACCTATTTTAAACTACTTCTATTATAGTCACAAAAAGGTAGCCATGTTAGTCTGTATCTTCACAAAACTAAAAAGCAGTCCGGTAGCACTTCAAAAAATAGACTAGCACAGTTTACTCTCTGTTACTAACGAAGTGGGTCTGTCCCACAAAAGCTCATCACCTAATAAATTATTTTGTTAGTCTTTAAAGTGCTACAGGACTCCTTTTTGTGGTGTTCTTGTTATGTCTGTTACCTCAGTATATATGCTATAACATGTTCCAAGACCTGCAAGCACTTACATACAGTAAAAGCTGTGTTATCCTGCACTCAGATAACAGGCACATTTTGTTAACCAGTACTCAAGGCAGCTGCCCTGCTGGGACTGGCTGCCACAGAGCCACCTCCTCATACCCCAGCTTGGGCCAGCTGCTATGGGGAGGCTCCCCCAGCCGGGGCCAGCTTCCCAGCTGGGGCTGGCTACTGCGGAGCTGACCGCCAGCCGAGGCCAACTGAGTGCTCCTGTTCCCCAGGGATGATGGCTAATCAAGCTTCCACTGTACATAGTAGATTGTTACCAGTCAAATGCAAAATCTAATACATTTTGACAATCTGAGATGCAGCTTTTGTTCTACCTAGGGAAGTCACTGAAAACTCATTTGACATCTAGTTTATCTTCTATCTAGAAGATTTATCTTCTCCTGGTAAAATATGAGCTTTTGAAAAAATTCAGGGAAAACTTAACAGATTTTAATGGAAGTCATGAGCAAGAATTTAGGATGCAATTCCATGTTCAACATATAAAACATTGCATAAGGGGTATGTCATCAGGATTTGTAATTCACAGTCTCTGCAATGCACTTCACAAGAACATGGACCAGCAAGTGTGCTCAAGGTTCTCCATAAACTTATTCCAGAAATGTTGTGATATACAATTTGAGCTCCAGGAGATGGAAACTTGCAAACAGATAAAAATATATGTAGGACTTCTTAGAAATCTTTACCCCCACCAGATGTGCAAAAACTGAAGATCTGGGAATAGAAGCATGATAAGCTGTTATAACACAGCTGCCAGATCAACACTAGCAATACAGTACCACCAAATCTCTCCTTAAATCTCCCCTTTGTCAATGTAACTACAACACAGCTTGACAACCGGTAGGCAGTTGCCCTCCTAAGACCACATCCTATTAAGCTGATCAATAACACTTCAGTGCAGCTTTGTGTGCCTCATCTGTCTGTCCGTATCCACCTGCTGTCCCTTGTCTTAAGAGTTTAAGCTGTCTGTGACAATAACAAGCGCTCCATTCTGTTTTTCGCCCCCCCAAGACAGTGGTCCAAGCCTGGGACCCCTAAACACTACGCTATCAAGTACTCAAAACAGGTCCAGAGTCCTTTAGAATCAAACAACAGAGTGGAGTACTGCGGGTTGTAGCATCTGAAGATGAAATACTTTTAACAGACACTCTAGCCCAGGGGTCTGTGACCTGCAGCTCTTTAAGGTAGTCTTTGTGGCCCCCGACACCATAATTGCAAAGAAAAAGGAAAAAAACAACCTCCTGATTATTTTCAATGAACCCTGAATATCGGAAACTCCCAAAATGATCAACTCATACAAACACATATGTAAAGTGTGAGGAAATAGAATAAGTAAAAAGTTTGTGAATGCCCTGCAGTAAACATGTATTGCATCACAAATTATTGTGTGTGTGCTGTTCTTAAAATAAGGGTTAATAAAAGTATGGTTCATGTTATTTATTAAGGACTCTCTCGTACTCATATGCATTGCAGCTATTACTGAGTTTTTTTTCAAATTGAAAAAAATGGCTCTTCTTGCTATTTTGATTGCTGACCCCTGCCCTAGCTGAAAAATTTTCATGTTGAAGACTTTCAGCTCCCTGGTGAAATTCAATGGAGTACTCAAGAAAATCATTAGAATTGAAAAAAGTGCAATCATCCAAACCGTCATTCAGAGAACTCAGATCTCAATGCAAGATCTCTCTCTAGCAATATGACAGAAAATCTGTAGGAAATGGCAGATCATAGAATACTAGGACTAGAAGGGACCTCAAGAGGCCATTGAGTCCAGCCCTGTCCCAATGACAGGACCAAGCACTGTATAAACCATCCGTGACAGACATCTATCTAACCTGTTCTTAAACATTTCCCACGATGGAGATTCTACAACCCCCGCCCCTTGGTAATTTATTCCACTGTTGGACCACCCTGACAGTTAGGAACTTTTTCCTTATGTCCAACCTAAACCTCCCTTGCTGCAGTTTAAGTCCATTGCCCTTGATCTATCCTCAGAGGCCAAAAAGAACAAGTTTTCTCCCTCCTCCTCCTGACACCCTTTTAGATGTCTGAAAACCGCTACCATGTCCCCCATCAATCTTCTTTTTCCAAACTAAACAAGCCCATTTCTTTCAGCCTTTCTTCATAGGTCACATTCTCTAGACCTATAATCATTCTTGTCACTCTTTTCTGGACCCTCTCTAACTTCTCCATATCTGTCTTGAACTGTGGTGTCCAGAACTGGACACAATACTCCAGCTGAGGCCTAACCAGTGCAGAGTAGAGCAGAAGAATGATTTCTCATGTCTTGTTCACAACACACCTGTTAATGCGTCCCAGAATCATGTTTGCTTTTTTTGCAACAGCATCACACTGTTGACTCATATTTAGCTTGTGGTTCACTATAACCCTAGATCCCTTTCTGCTGTAGTCATTCCTGGACAGTCTCTCCCCATTCTGTATGCGTCAAGCTGATTGTTCCTTCCCAAGTGGAGCACTTTGCATTTGTCCTTATTAAACTTCATCCTGTTTACCTCAGACCATTTCTCCAATTTATCCAGATCATTTTGAATTATGACTCTATCCTCAAAAGCAGTTGCAACCTCTCCTAGCTTGGTATCATCTGCAAACATAATAAGCATACTTTCTATGCCAATATCTAAATTGTTGATGAAGATGTTGAATGGAACCAGTCCTAACACAGACCCCTGCGGAACCCCACTTGTTATACTTTTCCAGCAGGATTCAGAACCATTAAGAACTACTCTCTGAGTACAGTTATCCAGCCAGTTATGCACCCATCTTATAGGAGCCTCGTCTAAATTGTATTTGTCTAGTTTTTTGATAAGACTATCATGCAAGACCATATCAAATGCTTTACTAAAGTCTAGGTATACTACATCTACCGCTTCTCCTCTATCCACAAGGCTCGTCATCCTGTCAAAGAAAGCTATCAGACTGGTTTGACATGATTTGTTCTTTACAAATCCATGCTGGCTGTTCCCTATCACCTTACCACCTTCCAAGTGCTTGCAGATGATTTCTTTAATCACCTGCCCCATTATCTTTCCTGGCACAGAAGTTAAGCTGACTGGCCTGTAGCTTCCTGGGTTATTCTTATTCCCCGTTTTATAGATGGGCCCTATATTTACCCTTTTCCAGTCTTCTGGAATATTTCCTGTCTCCCATGATTTTCCAAAGATGATAGATAAAGGATCAGATACCTCCTCTATCAGCTCCTTGAGTATTCTAGGATGCATTTCATCAGGCCCTGGTGACTTGCAGACATCTAATTTTCCTAAGTGATTATTAACTTGTTTTTTTTTTTTTTTATTTCAGCTTCTAACCCTACCCCTTTCCCACTAGCATTCACTATGTTGGGCATTCCTGCATCAGACTTCTCAGTGAAGACTGAAACAAAGAAGTCATTAAGCATCTCTGCCATTTCCAAGTTCCTTGTTACTATTTCTCCCTCTTCACTGAGCAATGGCCCTACCCTGTCCCTGGTCCTCCTCTTGTTTCTAATATATTTATAAAAAGCCTTCTTGTTTCCCTTTATGCCTGTAGCTAGTTGGAGCTCATTTTGTGCCTTAGCCTTTCTAATCTTGCTCCTGCATTCTTGTGTTGTTTGCCTGTATTCATCCTTAGTAATTTGTCCTTCTTTCCATTTTTTATACAATTCCTTTTTTATTTTGAGATCATGCAAGATCTCCTGGTTAAGCCAAGGTGGTCTTTTTCCATATTTTCTATCTTTCCTACACAGCGGGATAGCTTGCTTTTGGGCCCTTAATAATGTCCCTTTGAAAAACTGCCAACTCTCCTCACCTGTTTTTCCCCTCAGTTTTGCTTCCATGGGACCTTACCTACCAGCTCTCTGAGTTTACCAAAATCTGCCCTCATGAAATCCGTTATCTCTATTTTGCTGTTTTCCCTTCTACCCTTAGAATTGTGAGCTCTATGATTTCATGATCATGTTAACCCAAGCTCCCTTCCACTTTCAAGTTCTCTACCAATTTCTCCCTATTTGTTAAAATCAAATCTAAAACAGCTTCCCCCAGTAGCTTTTTCAACCTTTTGGAATAAAAAATTGTCTCCAATACAATCCAAGAACTTACTGGATAGTCTGTGCCCCACTATATTAGTTTCCCAACATGTATCTGGATAGCTGAAGTCCCCCACCACCACCAAATCCGGGGCCCTGCTTGACTTTGTTAGTTGTTTATAAAAAGCCTCATCCACCTCTTCCACCTGGGTAGGTAGCCTGTAGTAGACTCCTAGCAGGACATCCTTTGTTTTTTACCCCTCTTAGTCTAACCCAGAGACTCTCAACACATCCATCTCCTATGTCCATCTCCACCTCAGTCCAAGTGTGTACATTTTTAATATATAAGGCAACACCTCCCCCCTTTCTTCCCTGTCTATCCTGCCTAAGAAGGCTGTATCCTTCAATACCAACATTCCAATCGTGTATTATCCCACCAAGTTTCCATGATGCCAACGATGTCATAGTTGTATTTATTTATTAGCACTTCCAGATCTTCCTGCTTATTACCCTTAATTCTTGCATTTGTCTATAGGCATCTAAGATACTGATTTAATCTTGCCTCCCTGTTTTGCCCTGACCCTCTTTTTAACATAAGAACGTACGAACATAAGAACATAAGAATGGCCATACTGGGTCAGACCAAAGGTCCATCGAGCCCAGCATCCCATCTGCCGACGGTGGCCAATGCCAGGTGCCCCAGAGAAGGAGAACAGAAAACAATGATCAGTGATTTATCTCCTGCCATCCATCTCCTGCCCTTGTTCTGAAGGCTAGGGCACCATACTGTGCGCTGTGTGAAGAAAAATCTCCTTTTATTAGTTTTGTCCCCTAGTTCTTGTATTATGGGAAAAGGTAAATAATTTTTCTATATTCACTTTCTCCACACCATTCATGATTTTATATACCTCTATCATATCGCCCCTCAATCGCCTTTTTTCCAAACTGAAAAGTCCCAGTCTCTCTAGCCTCTCCCCATATGGGACCCTTTCCAAGCCCCTAATCATCTTAGTCGCCCTTTTCTGAACCTTTTCTAATGCCAATATATCTTTTTTGACGTGAGGAGACCACATCTGCACGTAGTACTCGAGATGTGGGCGTACCATAGTTTTATATAGGGGAAGTATGATATCTTTTGTCTTATTATCGATCCCTTTTTTAATAATTCCTAACATCCTATTTGCCTTACTAACTGCCGCTGCACACTGCGTGGATGTCTTCAGAGAACTATCCACTATAACTCCAAGATCCCTTTCCTGATCTGTCGTAGCTAAATTTGACCCCATCATGTAGTACGTGTAATTTGGGTTATTTTTTCCAACATGCATTACCTTACACTTACCCACATTAAATTTCATTTGCCATTTTGCTGCCCAATCACTCAGTTTGCTGAGATCTTTTTGTAGTTCTTCACAATCCCTTTTGCTTTTGACTGTCCTGAACAACTTGGTGTCATCTGCAAACTTTGCCACCTCACTGCTTACCTCATTTTCTAGATCATTGATGAACAAGTTGAACAGGATCGGTCCCAGGACTGACCCCTGGGGAACACCACTAGTTACCCTCCTCCATTGTGAAAATTTACCATTTATTCCCACCCTTTGTTTTCTGTCTTTTAACCAATTCCCGATCCATGAAAGGACCTTTCCTCCTATCCCATGACCACCTAATTTACCAATTTTACTAATTTTACTAATTTACCTAATTTTACTCTGACATTGTTGCCCATGCTGCCTCTCATGAACTGGAGGCTCTAATGTCAGTGACAAAATATCTCAGCCCAAGCTGAAGCTATCGATATTATATGAGCTGTGTCCTTTCTTATAACCACAACACGCCCTAATGGGAGGACAGGAGCGTTTAGACCTGTTGAAGGGGGCTTGCTCCCCATCACTTGGAACGTGCCTGTGATGAAAACGGCTCAGTAAGCGGAGACCCTTGCCTTTGGAACTACCCAAGGCAATGAAAGAATCATTGTGAGTCTCTGAAGCACACTTGAATCCACCAGGACCCTGAGAGGGGTCGGACAAGGGACTTGTCACCATAGGTAAACCTCTGGCTCTCCTCACTTATAAAAATGTAGACACTATCTTTGCCTTCGAAGAGCACAAGTGCTGGGAGCTGCATTTTGGTTTACACTGCCTGCTAAAGTGTTGCTGTTCTCTAGGTGATGCTTGGCTATTAGCAACATCGAATCATAGAATCCTAGGGCTGGAAGGGACCTTAGGAGGTCATCGAGTCTAGACCCTTGCATAAAAGCAGGACCACCCCTAACTAAATCATCCCAGTCAGGACTTTGTCAAGCTGGGACTTAAAAAACTTCTAGGGATGGAGATTCTACCACCTCCCTGGGTAAAACATAGTAGTGCCTCACCACACTCCTGGTGAAACAGTTTTTCCTAATATCCAACCTACACCTCTCCCTCTGTAACTTCAAACCATTGCTGCTTGTTCTGACATCCATCACTACTAGTCAGGTATGCTTGACTCTGAAACTTCCTCCTGATACTCTTCCTTGATGATTGGGACGGTATGTGGTTTTACCTGTCAAGACTTGAATATTAGGATGTATTTAATTATGGTACTACTTAGTTTCCCACATACAAAAAGCTATTGGAGATGTAACCAAATGTGTCACATACTCCAACATATTCATACGAAATTTGGCCTTCCTGGCCCTTGAACTTGAATACTAAATCGGATGAGGTTTAACAAGGACAAATGCAGTGTCCTGCACTTAGAACAGAAGAATCCCAAACACTGCTACAGGTTGGAGACCAACTGGCTAAGCAGCAGTTCCACAGAAAAAGATGTGGGCATTACAGTGGATAAGAAGCTGGACACGGGTCAACAATGTGCGCTTGTAGCCAAGAAGGCTAACGGCATATTCAGCTGTATTAGCATAAGCACTGCCAGCAGATCTAGGAAAGTGATTATTCCCCTCTATTTGACACTGAGGTGAGGTCACACCTGTAATAGTGTGTCCAAATCTGGGACCCCATTACAAAAAGGATGCAGATGCACTGGAGACAGTCCAGCAGAGACAACAAAAATTATGTGGGGGCTGAAGTACATGACTTATGAAGAGATGCTGATGGATTTAAGCTTATTTAGTGTACAGAAGAGGAGGGATGATTTGATAACTGCCTTCAACTTCCTGAAGAGGGGTTTTAGAGAGGCTGTTCTCGGTTGTAGCAGATGACAGAAAGCGGAGCAAAGGGTCTCAAGTTGCAGTGGGAGAGGTCTAGAATGGATATTAGGAAAAAATATTTCACCAGGAGGGTAGTTAAGCACTGGACTAGGTTACCTAGAAAGATAGGGCTTTGTCACAAGATGGAGATTTCACCATCTGGGATAATTGAGTTGGGATCGGTCCTGCTTCGAGGGGTATTGGAGTTGATGACCTCCTGAGGTCTCTTCCAATCCTAGTATTCCATGATGGAATGCTGTAAGTCTTGGCAACATTGGCATAATTGCTAGAGTAAGCTAGAAATCCTCTGCCGGCTTACAGAACCATTTTTATTGATTGATATCTCCCCCATTCTCCACGGACTGACTTATGAAGTCATTCTCAAAAGCCTCTGTGATTGTCCAGATTAAGACCTAGAAGTTTTTTAAATGGTCAAGAGGCAAAGATGATGTGGATACCATCATGTCATCATCTTTATTTGGACTTATCTGACTCCTTTGAATTCAGTAATTATTCATCTGAAGATGAGAAAAAGAAAGATTATGAAGGCTCCCAAGAAAACATATAGGCTGGTATCACAGAGGAGAGCACGAAGAGACTGATGCTTCCTGGGTGTTTTATTCCTTTGTGACGGTGGCCATCAACAAAGGTCAACATTAACATGGTGTATAAGCAGCAAAAGCACAGGGAGGCATTCAGCTACCCGGTGGTGTGGAAGAAAACTGTTACCTAGAAGCCAAGTGCTTATGGGTTGTTCCAGACCAGATATCTCCTCAGAATGAGCCTCAACCTACATCTGGTATCATGGTGCAGATGCTATGGTAAGGGAAGCTATACAAGTAACTAGACGGATTCCTGATGGTAGTGGGATGGACACTGAAAGATCATCAGTCTGGGAATTTGGATCTTAATTTAACTCTCTTGGTGCAGAAGTCTTAGGAGGAATAAATAAATACATAAAAGCCTATCTAGACACATCAAAGAAAGGAACGGAACACAGAGGAAATAGCTTTTCCATGGCAAGAGGTTTGATTAACAAAAAGCTTGCACATGATCTGGAGCTGGAGCACACCCACCAGGCTCACTAATGCTGAAACTATGCTCCAGAACCTCAGCATTCTTCCCATTTGGAGGATTTGGTGCCATATAAATCTTCCCAGTCATCAAGATTCCATTCATCTATGGAGGTTCTTGGCACCAACTCACTAGAAGATTTGTGATGTCAGTGTTTCTGAGAGTGAGAGGAAGGAAAGAAATTGGATTCACAGATCCCTTCCACTGTTCCTTCTCCAGAGATGTCTAAGCACTTGAACTCAAATATTGGTTCCATTCTTTTATTTCTTCTTGGTCTTCTGCACTGAGGACAGTGAAGATCTACTTGGCAGACATTCAGCCTATTCCTCGGAATAAGATTAGTTGATTTTTAATCTCTCTTCAAAAAAGAGTAGACAGAGCCACACTCCTGATGCTAACAAGCTTGAGTAGAAAGGTGGTGCACAACTATTACCTGTGAGCAAATGAACCTATATTAGACATTTCAGAAGTGCATATATTGTTCAAAAGGTCAAAATTTTTGCCTTACAAGAGGCACAATACTTGGAAGTCCAACTTCTTGTCAGCCACTGAACTGACTGAAGACAGCAGTCCCAAATTCGAGTCTGCAACCTGGTGTATAATGACTGATAGTTCAGCATAGTGATAGCTGCTGCAGTTATCAAACAGAAAGAGAAGTTACTCTCCTGTGTAGTAACGATGGTTCTTCGAGATGTGTCCCTGTGGGTGCTCCACAGTAGGTGTCGGGTTCGCCCCGGCGCCGCAGCTCGGAAAATCTTCAGCAGTCTCCGTCGGGTCGCGCATGCACCGATGCGCGTCGGCTCTTTGTGCACTTACGGTCACGTGCGCGATCCGGTCCCCGCCAGTTCCTGATCAACCGCTCCGGACGCCCCTGAAAACACACAAACAGAGCTCCAAAGTGAGGAGGAACGGGTGGATAGTGGAGCACCCACGGGGACACATCTCGAAGAACCATCGTTACTACACAGGTGAGTAACTTCTCTTTCTTCTTCGAGTGGTCCCCGTGGGTGCTCCACAGTAGGTGACTACCCAGCAGTAACCCCCCCGCAAAAAAGGAGGTGGGTACCCGATTTATGCGCAGCTTGCCCGTGAAAGGACTGCTGTCAACAGGCATGTATCCTCATCAAGCATCCTGTGCATGGCGTAGTGCTTGGCGAAGGTGTCATAGGAAGACCACGTCGCCGCTCTGCAGGTATCTCTCAGCGCGATGCCTTTGAGGAAGGCCATTGACGCCGCCATCGCCCTAGTAGAGTGGGCTCTTGGCGGAACTGGCAGAGGAGTCTTGCAAATCTCGTAACACAGTCTTATGCAAGACACAATGTGATCTGAAATCCTCTGTGAAGATAGCGCTTCTCCTTTTGACCTGGATGCAATGGACACCAGTATTCTGTCCATTTTCCGGAAAGGTTTAGTTCTATCGATGTAGAAGGCCAGTGCCCTTCTTACGTCAAGTAAGTGCAACCGTGCCTCTTCATTTGAGTTGT
Organism: Carettochelys insculpta; assembly: GCF_033958435.1. NCBI lineage: Eukaryota > Metazoa > Chordata > Testudines > Carettochelyidae > Carettochelys > Carettochelys insculpta. The sequence continues at coordinate 281,964,905 of NC_134138.1, read as the reverse complement.
GAGGCTTAGGATAGAACGAGGGCAGCACTATTGGTTCGTTGATATCAAAGTCTGAACAGACCTTCGGAACGAAGGCTGGGTGTAATCGTAAGAGCACTGCTTCTTTTGAGAAGATCGTGCAGGGTGGTGTGGACATTATGGCTGCGAGCTCGCTCACTCTGCGAGCTGACGTGATTGCCAGGAGGAAAGTCGTTTTAATAGTAAGTAGTTGGAGGGGGACCGTAGCCAATGGTTCAAAGGGCGGTCCCGAGAGGGTGTGTAGAACTACGTCTAAACTCCATGACGGTAGTATTGGTTTCCGAGGGGGGTACAGATTCACCAACCCCTTTAGGAAACGCGAGACAACAGGATGGGCAAATGTGGTTGATCCATCCTCTTTATGCCGAAACGCTGATATAGCCACCAGATGCACCTTTATAGGAGGATAGCGAAAGTCCGTTTTGTTTGAGTCGTAGCAAATAATCCAGAATCGTAGGTATGGTGGCGTCCTGGGGTATTAGTTGCGTGGAGGAACACCATTCGGAAAAACACAACCATTTGTGCTAAGTCTTTCTGGTGGAAGTTCTCCGACTACATTCAAGGACTTGTTGTACTCCCTCTGAGCATGTAGTCTCTAAGGCGCTTAGCCATGGATTAGCCATGCTTGTAGCTGAAGTCTCTTCGGGTGCGGGTGCAGTATTGACCCGAGCCTGAGTGAGAATGTCCGGTACTGTTGGTAGGGGAAATGGCCGATGTTGAGCCATGCGCAAGAGCAATGGGAACCACTGTTGCCAGTCCCAGGTTGGGACTACAAGTATCATGCGTGCTTTCTCCCTTCTGGCCTTCTCCAAGACCTTGTGTCTAAGTGTCATGGCAGGGAACGCATAAAGTAGAGGGCCCTTCCATGGGATCATGAAGGCGTCCCCCAAAGACTCCTGTCCCATGCCCGCTCTGGAGCGGTATTGGGGACATTTCTTGTTTTCTTGGGTGGCGAACAAGTCGATTTGGGGAAAACCCCATCTGAGGAACATCTGGTGAAGTAGGTCTGAACGGATCTGCCACTCATGAGTGGGAGCAAAGTGTCTGCTGAGTTGGTCCGCCTTGACACTGTGGACCCCTGGTAGGTATGAAGCCTTTATGATTATATTGTTGGTGATGCACCAGTTCCAGAGTTGGACCGCCTCCGCACAAAGCGTACGAGACCTGGCTCCCCCGTCGGTTTATATAAAACATGGTGGTGGTGTTGTCAGTATTCACGCCGACTATTTTTCTGCACAGATAATTGTGAAAATGCCTGCACGCATTGAACATTGCCCTGAGCTCTAATATGTTTATGTGCAGTGTCTTCTCTGCGGGGGACCATAATCCTTGAGTGGTTTTGTTGTCCATGTGAGCCCCCCATCCCATATGGGAGGCATCTGTTATAATGAACACAGTAATTTGCGGTTGGCAGAAGGGCACCCCGTTAGGAGATTCTTGGGGTTTCCCCACCATGTTAGCGAGCTTCATGCCTCTGTTGTAAGTGACACCCTCTTGTGGACGGTGTGGATTGAGGGTTTGTATACGGTTGCCAACCAATGTTGCAATCCTCGCATATGCAGCCTGGTGTTTTGCACCACAAACGTGGTGGTTGCCATATGCCCCAACAGTTGTAAGCATGTGAGAACTGGAACAGTGGGGCTGTACGTTAGTAGTTGTACAAGAGATTCGATAGCATGAAAACGAGCCTCGGGTAAATACACCCTTGACGTGACTGAGTCTATCCGAGCCCCTATAAACTCTATATTTTGCGTGGGGTCGGTCTTTGACTTTGAGAAATTGATGATGAGGCCCAGTGAGGTAAATGTTTTTGTGGTGATGTGTATCATCCGTAATACCTCCGCCCGGGAAGTTCCCTTTAGCAGGCAATCGTCCAGGTACGGGAAAATAAAAACTCCCTGTCTGTGTAGGTATGCTGACACCACCGCTAAGGTCTTGGTGAAGACTCTGGGTGCTGAAGAGAGTCCGAATGGGAGGACTCTGTACTGGAAATGATCTGTGCCCACAAGGAACCGGAGGAAACGCCTGTGGGCTGGATGAATTGCGATATGAAAATACGCATCCTGTAAGTCGAGGGCTGCAAACCAATCGCCACGGTCTAGTGCAGTGATTATTGAAGCCATCGTAGTCATTTTGAAGCGCTGTTTGCCTAGGTACCGGTTCAGTGTGCGTAGATCCAAAATGGGTCTCCACCCTCCTGTCTTCTTTTCCATCAGGAAATACCTGGAGTAGAACCCTTTGCCTTGAAATTGTTCCGGTACTCTCTCCACCGCTCATATGAATAGGAGGTGGTCCACCTCCCGCCTTAATTCCAGTAGGTGAGAGGGGTCTCTGAGAAGGGGTGCGGTGGGAGGATTTGGTGGAGGTAAAGACTGGAAGGGGATCGTGTATCCCGTGTTTACAATCTCCAATACCCACTTGTCTGACATGATGCTTTTCCATTGTGGGTAAAATGGCTTGAGTCAGTGATGGAACATGTACTGAGATTGGCACTGAGGTATGGTCTTGGCTTCGCGGCCCTCGACATACCCGTCAAACTTGCTGCTTGCACTTTGCCCTGCGGAGGCATTGCCCTGGTGGGGCCGGTGCCTAGGGCCCTTATAATGTGTTTGTTGATGACGTCCCTTATCATACCCCCGTTGAAATTGGGTACGTTGCTGTTGGTAACCATAACGGCGTTGCTGAGGATAAAATTTCTTCCTTCTGAACGGTGGCGTATATATCCCCAAAGTCCAAAGTGTCGCTCTGGAATCTTTGCTCGAGTGTAGGACTGAGTCAGTGGATTCAGCAAACAATTTTATTTTGTCGAAGGGGAGGTCTGCAATTTTGATCTGTAACTCCTTTGGAATGCCGGATGTGTGAAGCCATGACTCTCTCCACATTACCACCGCAGTGGCCACGGCGCGGGCCGCTGTGTCCGGCCACATCCAGTGCAATCTGCACGCCCGCTCGAGAAGCCGCATAGCCCTCTTGCACAATTGCCTTAAGAATTGGCCTTTTATCCTCCGGAAGGAAGTCCATGAGGGCAGTAAGCTTGGAATAGTTGTCGAAATTGTGGTTCGACAAATGAGCGGCATAGTTGGCCATGCGGAGCAACAGAGTAGAGGAGGAGTAGGGCTTTTCTACCCAGAAGATCCAGCTTCTTTATGTCCTTGTCCAATCCCCCAGATTTGTACTGGGACGATTTGGACCTGTGTTGGGACGATTCAACCACTAGCGAGTTTGGCTGTGGATGACTAAATAGAAACTCCATACCTTTCGCAGGGACGAAGTACTTTTTGTCCGCTCTTTTGTTGGTAGGAGGAGTGGATGCTGGAGTCTGCCATATATTAGTGGCTGCCTCCATGATTGCATCGTCCAGAGGAATAGTAATTTTAGAAGAAGATGGAGGCCTGAGGTTTTTAAGGAGTTTGTGGTGTTTCTCCTGCACCTCCGCCACTTGAATATCTTGGGATCGAGCTACTCGTTTGAACAGCTCCTGGAACTGTTTCAGGTCATCTGGGGGAGAAATGTCCCCAGGGACCACGGCCTCGTCTGGTGAGGATGAGGAGGCATCACTATGGTATCTCTCCTCCAATTCCTCTGGATCCTGGCTGTATTGATGTGATTGCCTTTGTGGAATTTCGAGGTGGGATTCAATGTCTTTAGACCCAGCCTCTGATTGGGGAACTCATGGTGTTCCTCCCAGTGGAAGCAGAACACTGTGGCATTGAGGGGTGGTCAACGGGGATCCATAGTGAGACGTCGACCTCCTATGCTGACGCCCCACATAAATGATGGCGGTCGTAGCAACAGGGACAGGGGCCCGGCGATGGAGACCTGGACCATGACCCAAGAATGTAAGGGTGGTGCCTGGAGTGTCGAGACCTCCGAGAGGATACCGACGTACGAGGAGAGCCTCTGTGAGAAGACTCATAGGGATCTCTGCTAGATGATGGAGAAAAGCATGCAGACCCCTGGGATGGACTCCGAAGAAAAGGAGAAGAAGGACGTCTGTGGCAGGCTGAAGGTGTTGCTGCCCATCGAATCTCTGGTGGTGATCGTGGTGACAGAGGCAGCGCAATTACCTCAGGAGAGGGGCTGCGGTGCCTGGTCTTCGTTTTAGCCTTTACCCTCTCGGGTGGTCTTGTCGGTGAACTTGGTACCAGAGCAGGTGTCATGCTGATTGCCACTGCTCCCGGTGCCGTTGTTGCCGGTGCCGATGTCCTCGGTGCCGTCGATCCCGGTGCCTCTGGGGAAGTCTCGATCGGTGCCGCAGTAGCCGGTGCCGGACTGACTAGTGCCCGCACGGCTCTCGGTGCCGTCTCCCCGGTAGCTGCAGGGCCTGGAGTGGTTGCATGCGCCGCGGCTTTACCAGTGGAGGAAGCCAGCATGCGTGGGCCCTTTGTTACACTCGTCCCGCTCCCAACAGTAAGGGGCAGGGATCGAGTAGGCGAGGCTCTTCTTTTCTTCTGCACAGGAGGTCAAAGAGGCAGCCTTCCTCTTGTGCGGTCCTGAAGAGCCCTCCGCATGCGTTGCCTCCGATGAGGCAGGCTGAAGTGCTTTGTCAACTAACAGCATCTTCAGCCTCATTTCTCTATCTTTTCTAGCTCTATTAGTCAACTTGGAACAATGGGAGCACTTCTGGGGAACGTGCGTCTCCCCAAGGCACCGTATGCATCTGCTATGGCCATCCGAAGCAGGCATGGCCTCCCGGCAAGATTCACACTTCTTAAAGCCGGGGGATGGCATTGTTAAGACTTAACTCTGAGTCCTTAGGTGCTAATAGCACACTTAACAGTCTGTTAGGTGATGTTAATAACCGTTGGCCTTTGAAGGCCGACAAACAAAAAGAGCGGGCCCGCCCGGAGGCGGCCGCTGCAGTTTTAAGATAGTCTTTAGCTTTTAACAACTTTTAACAGAGTAACTAACTATAATAACTATAGAACTGCTAACTATGAACTGTTAAAAACTATTAACACAAGAAAAAAATAAGATTTATCTGTCTCAGGCGTTGGAGCCGGAGAGGATTCTGTCTGCAGCCGTTAGCGGTTGAGAAGGAACTGGCGGGTACCGGATCACGCACGTGACCGTAAGCACACAAAGAGCCGACACGCATCGGTGCATGCACGACCCGACGGAGACTGCTGAAGATTTTCCGAGCCCGACATCTACTGTGGAGCATCCACGGGGTCCACTCGAAGAAGAAAGGAAGGATACTTGGGTTCAGTGCTCCTTAGATATAGTAGTAGTAGGCATCCTTCAGTCTGCATAGACTATGGATCACACCCTTTATAGTTTCAATTGAGGACTTCATTTACAGCGTCTACTGTGACTACGAAGACCCACACGAGAGTGACAGTCCTTGCTGCATCTCTTGCAGATGTGGTGGGTGTCTGGCAAGTCCTTAGTGCGCTTTCTGTGCGCTAACTTCTCCTCTGCTAGCTGTCTGATCTTCATCTCGCCCTTCTGAAGGCCCTTGTGTAACCCCTGCCTCCATCTGCTGCGGTCGTCTGCTAGTTCTTCCCAGTTGTCCAGATCGATGTCTACCTCTCTGAGGTCTCTCTTGCAGACATCTTTGTAGCGCAACTGGGGGCATCCGGGAGGTCTTTTGCCAGAGGCTAGCTCACCATACAGGATGTCTTTTGGAATCCTTCCATCATTCATCCTGTGGACGTGGCCAAGCCAGCGGAGCCGACGCTGCCTGAGGAGGGTGTGCATGGTTGGGATTCCAGCTCGCTCAAGGACGGTGGTGTTGGTCACTCTGTCCTTCCATGATATTCCAAGGATGCGCCTGAGGCAGCGCAAGTGGAAGACGTTCAGCCTCTTTTCCTGGTGGGCATACAGGGTCCAAGTCTCGCTGCCATAAAGGAGGGTGCTGAGGATGCAGGCTCTGTAGACTTGCATTTTGGTGTGAGTGTACAGCTTGTTGTTATTCCACACTCTATTGCTGAGCCTGGACAGAGTTGTGGCTGCTTTTCCAATCCTCCTATTTAGCTCAGTGTCCAACGACAGGGTGTAGGTGATGGTGGACCCGAGGTAAACGAACTCGTGCACGACCTCTAACGTATAGTTGTCAATGCTGATTGATGGGGATTCAGCAACATCCTGATTGAGTACGTTTGTCTTTTTTAGGCTGATGGTAAGCCCAAAGTCCTTGCACGCTTTGGAGAACTGATCCAGCAGTTTTTGAAGCTGGTCTTCTGTGTGAGACACTACAGCAGCATCGTCTGCGAACAGCATGCCTCTGATGAGGACTTCCCACACCTTAGACTTAGCTTTCAGCCTTGCAAGATTAAACAGGTTCCCATCAGGTCTTGTGTGCAGCAAGATGCCCTCTGTTGAAGATCCAAAGGCATGCTTCAGGAGGAGTGCGAAGAAGATCCTGAACAATGTTGGAGCAAGCACGCATCCTTGTTTGACGCCGCTCCTGATTCTGAAAGCATCCGATAATGCACTGTCACATTGGATGGTTCCTCTCATGTCTTTGGGGAACGACTGGATCATCTGAGTAACCGTGGAGGACAGCCTATCTTGTGGAGCAGTCTGAACAGACCATCCCTGCTGACCAAGTCAAAGGCCTTGGTCAGGTCAATGAAGGCTATGTAGAGTGGCTTCCTCTGCTCCCTGCATTTCTCCTGCAGCTGCCTTAAAGAGAAGACCATGTCAATGGTAGACTTCTCTGCGTGGAATCCGCACTGCGATTCGGGGTACACCCTCTCAGCAATCTTCTGGAGTCTGCCAAGAATGACGCGAGTGAACAGTTTACCAGTGACGCTTAGGAGGGAGATTCCACGGTAGTTGTTGCAGTCGCTTCTGTCTCCTTTGTTCTTATACAACGTTACAATGTTAGCGTCACGCATATCCTGTGGAACCTCACCCTCTTTCCAGCACAGGCACAGTAGCTCATGTAGGGGTTCCAGGACTGTGTCCGCGGCACACTTGATTACCTCTGATGGTATACCATCCTGGCCAGGGGCCTTTCCTGCTGCAATGCTGTCGATGGCTCTCTTCAGTTCATCCACAGTCGGTTCTTGATCCAGTTCGTCCATTACTGGTAGGAGCTCGACGGCATCGAGGGCTGCGTCAACCACAACATTCTCGCGTGAGTACAGCCCGGAGTAGTGCTCAACTCAGCGTTCCATCTGTTTGGCTTTGTCAGCGATGACTTCACCAGATTTGGATTTCAGAGGTGCCATCTTGTTCTGGGTGGGTCCTAATGCCTTCTTCATACCCTCGTACATTCCTCTGAGATTACCAGAGTCAGCACAGGTCTCGATGCTGCTGCATAGCTGGAGCCAGTGGTTGTTGGCACAGTGCCTGGCTGTCTGCTATACTGTTCTTCTGGCCACTCTAAGTGCTTGCTGGGTACTCTGGCTCGGTGAGCGTTTGTACTCCAGGAGTGCAGCGCGCTTCTTTTCAATCACTGGAATCATCTCATCGGAGTTAGCTTCGAACCAGTCATTCATGTTTCTAGCTCTTCTTCCAAACACCGACAAGGCTGTGTTGTAAACTCTATCCCTCAGATGTTGCCATTTGGCTGTCACATCGGCACCCCCAGGGCCGCTGCACAGATTTCCCTGAAGGGTCTCTCTGAACTTTTCAGCTTTCTCCGAGTTTGCCGTCTTTCTGGCATCAATGCAATGCCTTCCAGCAGGTTTAGAGCAGTACAGCTTCTTGGGTCTCAGCTTGAGCTTGGAGCAAACTACCAAGTGATCTGTATCACAGTAAGCACTATGATAGCTGTGTGTCAGGAGGACGTTTTTTAGGTTATTATGCTTAGTGATGACCATGTCTAGTTGATGCCACTAGGCTCCTTAGAGACCCTTTGTTCATATATTATAATAAGCAAGGGAGAAAGCATGTCTCTCCCTAACAGACACTACTTCAAAGTGGATTCTGTGCTTAACATATCCCACAATGTGTGTCCAAAATAGGGATTCCCATAAACATGGTAAAAAAAATTCCTGGTGGGTACCCCGATCATTGATCAATACCATTCAGACAAGCCTTGACACTGTGAAAGGCAATGTGATATTACACACAAAAGTTATGCAAGATGCCATTACTAACTAGCCATGAGTAATTTGCCCTAATTTGGGCACGTTAGCAATACCTTATCCAAGATCTTAGCACCTGCTGCAAATCTATCCTGTTTATAATTACCTGCTTACCTAAGTAAGAGCAGGTTCTAAATAACTGGAATATAAAGCAGGATTACAGGAACAGTATTAGGTTATTAATCATTAGTGGCTCCTGACAGAAGAAATAATGAGGATGATCCTGTAAGTCCTTTTCAATGGAACACATGTTTCTTTACTGACAGCACAGCACCAAGAGCCAAGCCATTTCTGAGGTACTTGTCCACAACTAACTTGGGAATCCAGGGTCCTTTCAAGTTAAAACTCACCATCAACCACAGAATAAAATTTAAGTGATAGCTAACTCCAAGGAAGTCTGCATTTTCTTCTCCCCACATTAAACATGACTTATTTCTCAATCCACTTGTCTTTGAGAGGCAATGTATTCAGTCCAGGGAGTCAGGATTCCTGCCTGACTTTCATCAGAGGGGTAACCGTCTTAGTCTGTGTCCACAAAAACAATGAGAAGTCCTGCGGCGCCTTATAGACTAACAGATATTTTGGAGCATAAACTTTCATGGGCAAAGACCTGCTTCTTCAGATGCATGTGACATGCATAAAGTGACTAAGTGCCATAAGCTGCAGCTCCTCCAGAGACTGAACAGAAATCAGATTTTCACACTGACTGGACAAGGGAATAGAAATGAGATGCAACTGCTTACTAATGAATACTGTCTGTGATCACAGAATCATAGAACAACAGAGCTGGAAGAGACCTAAAAAAGCCACTGAGTCCAGCCCCTAGCTCTAAGCAGGACCAAACCCATCAGATCAGCCCAGCCAGGGCTTTGTCGAGGTGAGACTCAAACACCTCCAGGGATGGAGACTCCACTACTTCCCTGGGTAGACAATTCCAGTACTTCACCACCCTCCTAGTGAAAAACTTTTTCCTAATGTTCAACCTGGACCTTCCCAACTGCAACTTGAGACCATTGTTCCATGTTCTGCCATCTATGACCACTGTGAACAGCCTCTCTCCAGCCTCTTTGCAGACTCCCTTCAGTAAGTTGAAGGCTGTTATAAAGTCCCTGCTCAGTCTTCTCTTCTGCAGACTAAACAATCCCAATTCTCTCAACCTTTCTTCAGAGGTCATATGCTCCACCCCCCTAATTATTTTGGTCGCCCTCTGCTGGACCCTCTCAAGTGTATACACGTCCTTTCTATAATTGGGGGCCCAGAACTGGACACAGTACTCCAGATGCGGCCTCACCAAAGCCGAATGAAGAGGAATAATCACTTCTCTGGATCTACTGGCAACGCCCCTCTTGATGCAACCTAATATACAATTAGCTTTCTTGGCTACAATGGCACACTGTTGACTCATGTCCAGCTTCTCGTCCACTACAACTCCCAGATCCTTTTCTGCAAAACTACTACCGAGCCAGTCAGACCCCAGCATGTAACAATGCTTGGGATTCTTCTGGCCCAAGTGCAGGACTCTGCACTTGTTATTGAACTTCATCAGATTTCCTGCAGCCCAGTCTTCCAATTTGTCTAAGTCACTTTGGACCCCATCCCTACCCTCCGGTGTATCTATCTCTCCCCCTAGCTTAGTGTCATCTGCAAACTTGCTGAGGGTGCAATCCAATCCCTCATCCAGGTCATTGATAAATATGTTGAACAGAACAGGACCCAGAACTGAACCCTGGGACACTCCACTGGAAACCGACTGCCATCCCGACATCGAGATGTTGATCACTACCCTCTGGGCCCAACCTTCTAGCCAGCTTTCTATCCATCTTACCGTCCATTTATCCAATCCACATTCCTTTTAACTTACCAACAAGAATATTGTGGGAGACCATATCAAAAGCTTTGCTAAAGTCCAGATAAATCACATCCACTGATTTTTTCCCCTATCCACAGAGCCAGGTATCTCGTCATAGAAACTAATCAGATTGGTTAGGCATGATTTGCCCTTCATGAATCCCTACTTGTCTGAGCTCATCCAGTCTTATTCAGTGCCTCCTCTGGCTTACTGAACTTAAATGTTTTATCAGAATGATAGCTTTAACACAGCTAGTAAGTAAAATAAATCTTTTGTGCTGCCACCACTGTTCTCTCTCAGCTGTATTTATTACTAATTACTACTAGTAGTAGTACTAAAAATTTATAATGCAATACTACATAGACACCAAGTGGAGTTCTAAAAATATATAATAAATTACATTCTCTTCCCCAAACAGCTTGTAATCTATAAAAACAAGACTTAACGAAACAAGCCAGTGACAAGTAAGCTGGAGGAGAGGGAGGTAACAAATAGAATAAGCATAATTCTTAACCAATGAATAGCATTGATGAACATGGCTGGATCTGGCAAAATATGATAAGATGGAGAGACATGAATCAGGGACAGAGAAGGTGGTATAGGTGGGAGGAGCTGGGTGGGTGGGGGAAAGGAACAAAAAGAAAGGATAGAAGTCAGAAAGGAGGTGGCGGGAGGAAACACATGACATTCCCCAATGTTCCTTTAGGGACAACTCAAGGCAAGGACTTTGAGAGAAGTAGCCACTATAAAATGGCAAATGAAATTTAATGTGAGTAAGTGTAAGGTAATGCACATTGCGAAAAATAACCCCAATTATACATATAATATGATGAGGCAAATTTAGTCACAACAGATCAGGAAAGGGATCTTGGAATTATAGTGGATAGTTCTCTGAAAACATCCACGCAGTGTGCAGCGGCAGTCAGTAAAGCAAATAGGATGTTAGGAATAATTAAAAAAGGGATAGAAAATAAGACTAAGAATATCTTACTTCCCCTATATAAAACTATGGTATGCCCACATCTTGAGTACTACATGCAGATGTGGTCTCCTCACCTCAAAAAAGATATATTGGCATTAGAAAAGGTTCAGAAAAGGGCAACTAAAATGATTAAGGGTTTGGAATGGGTCCCAAATGAGGAGAGGCTAGAGAGACTGGGACTTTTCAGTCTGGAAAAGAGGAGACAGAGGGGTGATATGGTAGAGGTATATAAAATCATGAATGGTGTGGAGAAAGTGAATACAGAAAAGTTATTTACTTGTTCCCATAATATAAGAACTAGGAGACATCAAATGAAATTAACGGGTATCAAGTTCAAAACTAATAAAAGAAAGTTTTTCTTCACACAGCGCACAGTCAACCTATGGAACTCCTTACCAGAGGATGCTGTGAAGGCCAGGACTCTAACAGAGTTTAAAAAAGAGCTCGATAAATATTTGGAGGTTAGGTCCATAGATGGCTATTAGCAATGGGTAAGGTATGGTGCCTAGCCTTTTGTCGAAGGCAGGAGATGGATGGCAGGAGACAGATCACTTGATCATTGTCTTTGGTTCACCTCCTCTGGGGCACCCGGTACTGGCTACTGTCAGCAGACAGGATACTGGGCTAGATGGACCTTTGGTCTGACCCAGTATGGCCGTTCTTATGTAAAAAAGAGAGGTGACAGAACCTGTTGTCAGGTTGGCATTCAGAGAGAACAGAAAAAGACAAACAGAGCATGGGAGCAGATGGGATGGGTATAAGGTTTGAAAAGGCAAGACCATGAGGTAGGTGATGTGGAGTGGGGTGGGGGAGCAGGGAGATGAAGGAACATATTTAAAAGTTAATGTTTCTGACCTTTACTAAAAGTTAGTTGCTGTAGCTGGGGTTGATTCTGCTTCAAGCAGGGGGCTGGACTAGATGACCTCCTGAGGTCACTTCCAGCCCTAGAATTCTGATTGTAATATAAACCACTAAGATATCAGCTTTGTAATATGGGAATATATCTGTTTGTGTGTCTAGGCTGAACTGGCTGTATACAATTAAATATGTGCAAAATTGAGCACAGTTTGAAGAGCTAACAATGATAACAGCTGTGCTGGCTCTTTAGCAAAGCCCAACATTAAGAGTGTGTCTATAGTTACGAGGGGTTTGATGCATGGCAAAATCAACCTCTCTGGGCTCAACTGTCAATCCTGGTAACTCTGCGCTATTGTGCGGAGTAAGGTACATTGGTGTGAGCCCAAAGAGCCCCAGTCTACACTAGGGAACAAAGTTGATCCTGATACATTGATTCTAGCTACACTAATGACATAGCTAGAACTGAGCATCTGGGATTGACTTTGATCCCTAGTGTAGACCAGGCCCAAGTTTCAGCACTGATAGGCTGCAATCCAGGTTTAATCAGAGTATCTGTATGTCCAGATGAGTAATCTGTTTATCCTTTCTCCAGCTTCTCTGCCAAGGGTGCTGCTGGAACCAGTAGCTGACACTGAAGTGAAAAAATGTTACTCTCACTTTGTTTCTCCATTCCTTAGAAAACAAGATCATTTTAAAGAGCGAGTACAGTTTGTTTTGAGACTCCCTCAATCTCCATGAAACACTAAGAGAAAGACAGTCATAAGGCTGAGGAATGACTGAGAAATATTTGTTACATACGATAGGTCACACGTGGAGAGCTGGGGAGGGAGTGTCTATACCCAGCCACTGACAGATAACTTTCAAGAGACTTGGAAGCATGAATTGTGCATACTCCCAAAGCCACTATTACAGATTTTCCAGTTGATGACAGAAGTGGTACTTATGCTATTCATTTATTGTAAAAGGGATGCAGAGGTAGGAGGAAAAAGAAGTCTGGAAAAGATTAAATTTTACATTTGAAATTATAGCCCATTGGGGTTATCATCAGCTCATGCATGCCAGTGGAAAACCTACTACAGGTGATACTCTGGCAGCTCTGAGGGTTTGCATCACTATATCAATGATTTATCTAACAGAGTGATAAAATCAGCAAAACCACACCTGGCCTACACTAAGGCACCCCAACGCTATCCCAGTGCAACTTTTGCGTAAAATTCCTTAGTGTAGAAAACGCCTTAAAAATCACCGAGTTGCCAGTAATGTAGTAAACAAAGAAATGTCTTTTGCTGCCAAAGGAGTCCATTCCATTTGCAGGAGCTATGTGCTTTTGTTTGAGGAAGTGCGGTGGGAGGGGAAAGAGGCAGGGAGAACTGCAGCTTTTAAAAAAAATGGAATAACTTCTGTTCTCAGTACACAATAAAGAAGGGTCTCTCTCGAAGATCTTTCTATTTGGTAGCTGTGCAATTTCTTCTGGAAAAATATGTCCAGTTCTGCAGTTCAGAAGGATATTGACAATTGGAGTGGATTCAAAGAGAAGAGAAATTAGAAGGATTAAAGGATGAAAAAACCTGCCTGAGGTGAAGGGGTGATTTGATCATAATCTACAAACTACTTACACGGAAAGCAGGTATTTGATAATAGAGGCATCTTCACTTAGCAGACGAAGATATAACAAGAACCAACGGCTGGAAATCAAAGCTACACAAAGGCCTGGTCTACACTAGGAGAATAATTCAAATTTAGGGAACTTGGGTCAAATTTATAAGGAATCAGTCCACACTACAGCGTCCGTTCTGTCGATTTTAGGGGCTCCTAAGGTTGACTTTTATAATCCTGCCTTTCATGAGGAGTAAAGCCAAATTCGACCTTGCATGATCGACCTTAGGGTACTGCTGATGAAGCACTGTGAAACTTAACATTCTTGGCCTCCAGGATGTGTACCACAGTACTCCAATGTGACCACTCTGGCCATCACTTTCAGCTCTGCTACTCTTCAGGTGTGCAGGAAGCAGCCCAGGAAAATTTGAATGTCATTTCCTGTCTGGCCAGCAGAGCAGGCAGTACACCTCAGCAGCACATCTGGCAATGAATTCCCCTGGTTGCAGATGAGCTCCAGCGTGGAGATCCAAGACCTCATTGCCCTGTGGGGGACGAATCTGTGCTGGGAAAACTACAGAGAAGCAAAAGAAACACAGATGCATATGCCAAAATCTTACAGGACATGGAGGAAAAAGGGTACAGCAGGAATGTCTGGCAGTGCTGCATGAAAATAAAGGAGCTCAGGCAGATGTACCTTAAAACAAACAAAGCAAATAGGTATTCTGGGTCATCACTGCAAACATGCCACTTCTAGGAGCATCTGCATGGGATTCTAGACAGTGACCCAACCACTGTCCCCAAACGGTCCATGGATACCTCCTGAGATTCCTCAGAAAGCATCTGGCAACAGCAAGGAGGACATGGATGAGGAAGAAGAGGAGGACAATGACAATGGTCAGCAGGCAAATGGAGCAGTGATCTTGCCCACAGCCAGGAGCTTCTTGGAACAATGTATCTCATCGCCTCCTCCCAGGATGTTTTGCAGCTACACACTAATTGGGGGGAGGGCACGTCTCACATTTGTATATGTCCATGTCCTCTTCAGACTTTTCATTGCTCTTACAGCTGCTTCAGCTCTGCATATACCGCAGCACAATGCATGAGGTGCTCATAATACTTGCCATAACAGTTTTAAGCTGTACGTGTTCCATGTTAGCCTTCTAATGGCATCTGCATGGGTATGAAAAAGGGTGCAAAAACACTTTCTGATGCCCTTTCCAAAGGGATGGGGAGGAGACAAGTGCCCTACAGGATACCAATGACACACAGAATGACCCGTGGCATATTTTTGTCCCATCGCACACTGGGACAGAAACCCACAATACAAAACGGGGCAATAGCAACTGTGGGATAGGAACTCAGAGTGCATTGCCAACAAAGATGAATCTGGCAATCTTAAGAGAACAATCTCCATTCACTTTGTGTGTCACTGTGGACATGCACATTCGACTTTACAAAATTGGATGCTAGAAAATCAACATTCATAAATTTGACCTAAATTTCATAACATAGACATACCCAAATTCAGACTAGAAATAAATATGAGCAACTTTTTAACAGTGAAGGTAATTAACCACTGGAACAATTTACTAATAAGTATTGTGAATATTCTCTCACTGCAAATTTTTAACTCAAGATTGGAATTTTTCTTCCTAAAAGATCTGCTGTAGTTAAAATGGGAATTAATTCAGGAAAATTCTGTGGCCGGGAGTAGATGACCATACTGGTTCCTTCTGGATTTATGATCTAGTAATGTAAGATGTGTGGGACTCACAGGGGACCAGAGCGCGAAAAACATATAACTGAAAGAATATAGAGTCTGATCTCCCATTCTGGGAATGGACAGACTCCCTGAGAAGTAGCGATGATATGGCTCTAAAATAAAAAATTTAGAAGAATGTTAGTATCATTAAGTTTCTGGGTTTAACTGTAACTTAATTCCTAAAGCAGCAATACCTGGCAACTGTGAAAGTTCTAAGGACTAGAAAGTTAGGCCTAGATCTTTTAAAGACGGAGGCTGCAGAGAAAACAGTTCACAGCTGCCAGGCAAGACATCTGCAAGTGAGGGGAGTCAAGAGGATTAACATGTTGGAGTGCTTGGGCTCTTGCATTGATGGGGTGTAAATGAACAGCTTGGAATTGGGGAATAAATAGTAGCATAGGGAAGGGAAGCTGACTGATGAGTTGCAAGAGGGCTCTGGGTGCCTGTCAAAAGGGCATTGCCACTTTTTGAATGAATTGCTGGATCACTGTAATGTAAGGAGGAGCCCATTTCCTACAGGCAGATGTTGAACTCTGAACCAGCTTTTGGTTACGCACAGAAATATTGATTTAAAACCCCTTCAGAGTCCAGAAGGGACACATGCTTAACTGCGTTCTTTGCAGCCCTGCTGTCCTCTCTGCATGCAGTAGTGTCAGCAGAGCTAACCCTTCGCACAAGGAGGGGACAGGCCGAGCCCTGCTCCACAATCCCAGCCCCAGCATTGGCCCCACTCTGCAGACCTTCACGCAGCAGGCTACTTCCTACTTAATTAGATATCTTTAAACAAAGAGTGAATGTATTTGTTAAAATCCATCCTGAATAAACAAAGGTGCTGAACGGACTGTGAAGTGAATAGGAAATGAAAGTGACTCACCCTCTGAGGGAGAATTTTGTCAGCCATCTTCCTCCTCTTGGCACTGTACATTTTTTAAAGAAAAAAACACGTTACCATGGTGACAGATCTAGGAGTAACGAGGCCACCTGCTAAATTATCCTGACATCTCCACATGCTGGTGCACAGCTGTGCATGTATCGGCAAAAGGGTTTCACCCATATCCAATACCTAGGGCACCCTCTCTCAGCTACTTTGAGGGAAAGGTCGCGAATCAAAAATCAGAGCTCTCTCTCATCTTGGGAAAAAGTCTTCAAGTTCTGTGATCACAGGATCCCACATAGTAAGGGGCAGCAGTGTATGTTTGTGTGCATGTGTGTCAGTGCGAGTGAGATGGAGAGCTATGAGCACATTCTGAATGCAAGAGTCTGTGCAAGAGCATTAATTTAGGAGAGTGTGTGTAGCCACATAGAGATAGATAGATAGATAGATAGATATACACACATACATACATTTGTGAGTATATACGCATGTGCATACTTGGTGGTTTTTGTGTGTGTTGAACGTCTATTGAAACAGATACGCTTATATCTATCCATGCATGTCCCTGGGAGGGGGTGGGTAGGAGAGACTGTACATATACAGGTATGTTGTATGCACCTATTATTTACACAGATGTGTGTGGATATGTATATCCCTGGACAATCTACGTAAAAATGTGCACGCACACATACGATGCATCTCTGTTCTAAAACAGAGGTATGTGTGATCATATGCACACACACTTCTATATGAGCAACATGTGCATATGCACATAGCAAATGGTAATGAAACAGGAATCAGGCAAAGGCACTGGCCCTAGATTTTGACTTTAAACCATACACACTGTTGGTGCCCATCTGGCCGTTTCCTTGCAGCCCCAGCAATTCAGAAAGAGGAAAATCTTGGCTCCTCTTCTGTTCAGGGATTGTTACTTCCACTCCTGGAGCAGGGCTCAAATCAGTCCATCTCTGGGAAGTGAACAAGGAAGAAGGAAATGCCTGTCCCCAGCCAGACCCTGGGGTTCTCCTGCCCTCTTCCCCATTCCTCCTTAGAGGCCCCCTTAGATTCTGTGTCCCCAAGATCAATGTTTTTTTCACTTGTTTCCAGGGGTGGAACATGTCCTTCCCATGCTCACTAACAAAGTGCCTCCCTCCTCTTGAGTTGGGCCTGGGACACCAGTTTCTCTGCTTTTTCTGGGCCCAGGCTGAGACATTGTTGGGGCTGGGGGAATGTAAGATGACCCTCCCTCTCTCCCTCCCGCCCAGCTCTGGATTTGGCCCAGAGTATTTACACACTCATCCACTGGCCACTTTAGTAAGTAAGAAATGCTGGAGCTGAAACATTCCATGACAGTTGATATGAGATATGCAGGAGGGGCTGGAACACTGACTGAGAGGGAGGGCGCGCTTCTGGCCTGGCCAGGGAGAAAAGGGATAGTAACTCTCACCTGACCCAGGGAGCAGCTAGACGAACAGGGGGGAAAAAAAAAAAACACTCCAGAAATGACAATTAAAGGGGCAATGCAATAATAATTGCAGGAGAGAAACAGTGATTGGGTGAGCTAGAGCATAAAGGAAATGGGAAGGTGCACCTGAAGCACCCAGTAACACTGAAAGAGAGTTACATCCTATCTACTCCCTCATTGTCTGTTAGAGACCTGGGAATTTATCGCTTCTCTGCCTACCTCTAGTCTCCCATGGCAAGGATCTAGAGCAGCAGATATTATATGCAACCAGATGTTCTTACACCATTAATGCACTGCCTGAGCCTGCAAGTACCCATATTTGCACGATAGATGTACAGACTCTGCAGATGACTGCGCCTCTTGAGCATTTGTTGGCCATAAATCCAGTCTGGAGGAATTGGCTCACAACTTGTAAATTTAGAATCTGATAAGTTCTAACCATTCCTGCTTTCTAAATAGCAATTATAACCATTATTTAGTTGCCAAGAGTGCACTGGGTGCTGTATAACATTAAAAGGTGAGAAAATTTTGTCAGAAAAGTGCAAACACATAAGAAATTCCTCCCTCTAGCTCCAGTTAGTTACTCTGTGTAAATTTCATTAATGTTATTTTACTAGTGAACGTCTGTAGACAGTGAAAATCTCATTAATACTTGTGCAAATGCATTTTTGCCCTAGTACTCATGGCCTAAGTATTCACAACAGCAAGCTGAAATTTCTGATTTGCCTGTTCCTGTTCATAAAATATTCAGTTAACAAATCAGGGAGCAGAAATATTATGCAGAATAGGGTACACCACAAAAACATGAGTTGAAAACAAACATCCAAATAAGTAGTTAGCAAACACTTTAGACTGAATTGAAATATGGACCACACATTCTAAAACCTCCAAATAACAAGAAAATAATAGAAGTCAAAGTCTGTTCTGAGACAGTTCACAAATGGAACAGTATTCAAGGAATTTTGCATTGTCAGAGTTCCTGCTCCAAGCAGCACACAAGTTACAAGTCTACTGATTTGTTGCCTGCGTGTTTAAGAATGTCACGAAACTGAAAAGACGACTGGTTCTTCTCATTACCTTCCTCTTCTCTTCATTGCACTTACCTCCTGGTGCGGGTTTGAGTTGCTTGCTG
Organism: Carettochelys insculpta; assembly: GCF_033958435.1. Lineage (NCBI taxonomy): Eukaryota > Metazoa > Chordata > Testudines > Carettochelyidae > Carettochelys > Carettochelys insculpta. Next base: position 281,946,327 of record NC_134138.1, on the reverse strand, counting down.
CTGTTGTTGCACTTGCTGTTGTACCTGCTGTTGCTGTACTTGCTGAGGTGCTGTGCGCTTTCGTGTTGGTTCCATCACTGTTTGGGGCATTCCAGGGCGGACTGAAGGGCTTCCAACATATGGTGAGCCTGGGGGACCCATTGGAGCCCCCTGATGGGGCATTCGAGCACCTGATGGCATCCCAGGGCGCTAGAGAGGAAGCAAAATCAAAGTAAATGTCTGTTTGATCACAGTTATTGCAGCAGCAAGGGGGCTGAAATGAAGGTAATAACTAGCTCTCATGTAGAGACCAGTAAATTTCCAAGCTTTGACCATTCTGGTAAGCAAACAGTGCAACAGGACAAAGGGTATGTCTACACTACACAATAAAGTTGATTTTAAGGCAGTTAACTTAATTTTACAGTGTCGCTGTCTTCACTGCAAATACCATTAGGTCAATTTTAGGAAGCGCTAAGGTCGATATTATAACACCCTAAAAAACCAACTCGGTGTTCAAATTTAAAAGTTCAAATTCAGGCTAGCATGGAAATGCCATGTCTTTAATGAACTTGGTTAGCCTCCAGAGGTGTCCCATATGTATCCCATAATGCACCACACTTGTCTGCTCTGGCCACTTCCATCTCCGCTGCTCTCCAAGTACGCAGGAATTAGGTAACAGGAACCTGCGAATTTGAATTCTACACAAGGAAGCCCGTAGCAGCTAGGCTGTGGGGCCATGCTTGTATGAGACGCTGAGAAATTTCCTTCTTTATTATTTACCCATTAAAAATAGCCCCAACACAGAGTGGTGGCTTCTTACTAGCACAGGACATAGCAGGAAAGGCTGAGATTTTTTTTCCAGCACTGGCACCAGCCCCTACCCCACCACACCATGTGGTGACTAGGCTGTAGGAGTCATGCTTGTATGAGAGGCCTAGAAACTCTTTTCTGTGATTCACGTTTGTACAGGGGCAGCCTTACCCTCCCACAAACTGGCGGCATGCTGTCAGGGTCTTTCCTGTGCCCAACCACATCATGTGGCTAGCCTCCAACCCAATGAAAACTTTGTGCCTGTGGCACAGCGCAGACCACACTGCCGGACAGTACCACATCCTGGTTTGCATGCAGTAAAGGCTCTAAAGGCTGGAAAAATTTTGGGGGGCTTGCTGTTGCTTGGGGCGGGGGGGGAAGTGTCCTGCTGCAGCAAAGATTTTCGGAGGCTTGCTGTCACCAGGGACAAGTCTCCCCCCCCCCGCAGCAAAAATTTTCAGGAGCCTGCTATCGGCAGGGGGAAGTCTCCTCCTGTGGCAAAGATTTTTGGGAGCTTGCTGTGACTGGGGAAAAGTCTCCTCCCATGTCAAAGATTTTTGGAAGTTTGCTGTCACCAGCCAGGAAGGGACCGTTTCAACTGGCCCTTCAACTGATTACCCCCCACTCCACAAAACCCCTAGCAGAATGTGAAGTAGACAGCCCCCAGTCACACTCAATCGAGGCTGCCCCCCACCGCCTGAGCAACACACTGAAGGAACAATCTCAACTGGCCCTTCAACCAATTACCTCCCATCCCACAACCCTCCTTACAGAAAGGGGAAGGCAGATATGGCAATCCCATGCCTGGAGCACTAGCTGACTTATCAGGTAAAAGCAACACCATTCTGCCCAGGTAAGGGTGCTTTTAAGGGAGGGAAGAGTGGCTGGAAGACCAGCTGAGATAACACAGACACCTGGTGATCCCAGGGTACAGTCATTCTGGCACATAGAAATTTGGTGAGTTCCATCCCCTATGCTGGGCATGTCTGTGTAGTGAAGTGGGAAGCCAAAAATCCTGCACCACAAACTGTTTCCTTTCCCCTGCCTGAGGGAGTTGGCTTTAGTTGTTATGGTTTGCACTTTCCTCAACTTTACTATCCTTCGCTTTCCTCAAGCTGTGCTCTGTTCCTGTAATATTTTCAGAGATGGTGTTTCTGGATTCAACGGGGGGAAATATGGCCAGAGAACCTATTGAGATGACAGACACCTGGGTGATCCCAGCGCAGTATGACAGTCCCCTGTTTGGCACACTACACCTTCTGAAGCCAGCCTATTTGGTTTTCCTTCACCCGGGGTTCCCTACTTTTCCCTCTTTCACTCTGAAAAAGCAGCCATTTGCTTTCCATGGGAGGGGAATGAGGGCAATGCAATGTGGGAAGATGACGTCACATACCCACAACCACTTGCAGGGCAATTTTTCCCATACTGCACCAGAAAAAATACCCAGATTGCTACGAGGCTGGGGGAACTTTGGGATAGGTTCCCACAATGCACTGCTGCAAGTCGATGTTTGGCAATTTAGTGTGGCAGCAATAAGTCGGCTTTGTGGGGACTTTGTAGGGAAGTGAGGATAGTCAAATTACAATTTATAAAAACAACTCAGCTTTATCAAACAGATTTTAATAACATCGAATTTATATTATCGTGTAGATGTAGCCAAAGTGATGGAGTCAGGCCTGGCACTTTCTGGTCATTAAAGAAAAGAATCTGATCCAAGCATAGGCTGGGAGGTACTAAGGCAAGTCATGGAGATTGGACTCAATGACTTCCTGAGGTCTCTTCAGGCCCTATGATTCTATGTAGAAGCTACATCTAGTCCAAAATGTTGAGGTCTACATGCTAATCGAGACTAACGATGACACCATATCACACCACTGATCTTCATTTTATGCTGATTGGGCTGCTCTGATGTCCAGGGACATTAAAAAGGTGGCAGTCAAAAGTGAAACTTTAAAACACTGGGTGGCAGAGATTTCTCCATCAAAGGCCTTCCAGTTCAGGATACAGTATCACCATGCAACAGAATGAGCCTGTAAAGTGAGAAGTTGTAGCTAAAGGACAGAATCTCTTTTTTGATCAGGTACCCCCGCTCCCCATAACAGGAGAATATGGGAGCTTGATAACATTTCCTTAGAAATGCTGAAGTCCCCCGACATCTCCATTAACTTCATTGGCTTTAGATCAGACCATGAGATCAGTGCTGTACAAGACACAGAGTAAAGTCAATCCTAGCCTTAAAGAGCTTGCAGCTGTCAAGAAACCAACCACTAAAATGAATCTAATTTTAAAAACTCAAGACCAACTCTTGCACACAAACTGTTACCCTTATTTAAAACTATTTCCATAGCACTGTCATTCTTTACAAAGCACAGTGTATGCACCAGTGAGTTTTTGCTGAGAATGATGCTTAAGTGTTATAGAGATTGGATAACAGAGTACATGCTCCAGCTGCAAGTAGGGGAAGTGGTTAAAATAATAGTCCAGGTGAACACCCGCAAAGGCAACAGCTTAGTACACACCTTCAGGCTAGCTATTCAGTATATCATACCAACCCATCAAACTTCACCAGGCTCGCTGCTACTCAAGCCTTAGAAAATAGCTGTTCCTTAGATTCCAAGGGGCTGCTTGTTTGCAGAAAGCTAGAGGCAGTGTGGATAGAAACAGAAAATTATATGAGGGCTTTCAGGCAGAGGCAAGTAAACTTTACTTGCACCGTTAATGGGAAATGGCTAGAAGCGTGGGCATGACTAGTAAGAGCAGATAATAGGACTGGTATGGGATACTGATTGTAGGAGTTACACTGAGCAGAGAGACAGGGGGTAGTAATTACTAAAAGTGAAGGCTTTGTACAGAGCTGAGATCTTCACCTGTCACAGTTTGTACCCTCAGAGCCACAAACGCTGTTATGACAACTCTTTGGAAAATGTGGCTCTCCCCTCCACCACACTCCCAACCCAGCAGCCAGCAGAAGGAAATGCCTTAAAATAGTTCACACTAAATCTTGTATTTAGTCTCCTGTTGCCTGTCAATCCACAAACTGTGGCTGCCTTCCAGAAAAGGAGAAGCTGGACTATGGGGCCTGCTGTTGACTGTCAATCACTCCATGACAGCTGACTGCTATTCAGAAGAGACAGGACAAACTCCACTACCCTACATCTAACCCCCTTGGAAACTGTTTGGCCAGAAGAGACATGATTGTGGGCCCAGATGTGTGCATCTGCCAGTCAGAACTGCTAAGTTGCGGGCCAGCCTAGCTACTGACCTATGTTTCTCTGAACTTCCTGTTGGCTCCTCTTTCTCACTGGGCATTAAAACAAGCAGTTACCAAACAAATAGTGGTTTATCTTCCATTTAAATTCTTACATTCCCTCCTTGACCTTGTCCCCTCTGCTTTGCCTAATTACTTTTCTCCTCCCACCCCCACTTTTACACCTTCTCCTACGATGTGCTTAGATGTGCAACAAACTCCTGATTCCAGGATACGGCACCTAACTCCTTTCTCTATTGAAATACTTCCAGAATCTCACAGACCACATAGGTAAAATGCCTTCTCATTATCAATTGGACCCTACCAATTTCACAGCTATATGAAAAATACATCACAGATTGTAAAATCTAGTCTCATGTGGTTTTACCCTATACTAGGCAGATTTCACAAAGGAGACCAGTGTTTCTCAGATGGGGGGCGGGTCCTGACCCAAAAGGGAGTCAAAGGGGAACTGCAAGGTTTTGCCACCCTTACCTTCAGAACTGGCTGGGTGCAGGTTGGCAGCTGTTGACCAGCACTCAGCTCTGAAGCCAATGCAGAAGTGAAAGCAGCAAAAATGACACTCCCGCTCCCCCCACCAAAAAAATAACCATGCCACTGTCCATACCATGCCATCCTTATCTCTGTTCTGCTCTGTAAATGCAGTGTAGAAGTAAGGGTAGAATTATTGCAACCTTCCAACAAAGACTGTACGGCCCCTCTATAAATCCTCTTTGGGTCAGGACTCCTACAATTACAACACCATGAAACTTCAAATTTAAATGCTAAAATAATAAAAACTCGAGGATTCCTGTGCCATCTTAAATATTAAGAGATTTATTTGGGCACAAGCTTTCATGGGTAAAACCCACTTAAATCAGATGCATAAAATAATGAAATTTACTATTTCTAAACTCCTATGACCAAAATGTATCTTGAATTTGGTGGGACTCTAATTATCAGAGAGGACCTCAACACCTATTCTAACATTCTCCTCAGGGTGCCCCCTTGTATCTGGACTTGACTTCTCCTGTGAAGGGGAGCGTCTGCACTGTGTCTTTGCAAAGATGAGTACTTTGTCAGTACCACAGGCCCCTCAAGGCAGGTGGCAGGACCACCAGTATGCTCTGCATTGCCATGAGGTGCTTACCCTCTTCTTCGTCCTTTCCAGTCTCTCTTTGATTCTGTGAAAAGCTATAAAGCAGAAGAATAGGGCTGGAAGGGACCTCAGGAGTTCATCTAGTCCAGCCCCCTGCTTCAAACAGGATCAACCCCCACTAAGTCATCCCAGCCAGGACCTAAGTCATCCCAGCTTTTGTTGTCCCTTTTCTCACTCTCCTCCCTTCCAGTCCAATTCTCTCACCTCCTCAGAGTCCCTCCTCTTCCCCTTTTCCCAAGCAGTTTCCTCCTCTCACAAAATACAGATGAAGAATGGTGCAAACACGTCACCTAATATTAATATGATTGCTCTTCTCGGCATTCTTATCAGACACAAGAGTCCAGTTCCAAGAACTTCAACAATCAAGTGCCTAACTGACTAAAACAAGGGGGTATGGAGGCAGCAGCAATGCCTGAAATAGTCCGTTAAGTTACACAGCAGTTTACAATGCAAGATGGGCTTTAAAATCGTTAATTCAGTTTTGGGTTGCATATGAAAAGCTCAAGAGTGAATGCCATTTTCTAGGTGGAATCCCCCTGTAGCCAGATAGAGAGGGGCCATGCCTCCCTGCAGCCTTCATCCCTGGGCTTTTCAATACAGTAGGGTCTCAAGATTCCCGAGTGCCACATTCATAAATTCAATTATTCGCAGGTGGCCTCACTTCCCCGGGGCCAGGAGCACCAGCAGCTGTCACCACTTCTTTGGGGCTCTGGGGCCAGAGCGTGGTGGCTGCCACTTCCCCGGGGCCCTGGGCAGGGAGCGCCAGCAGCCACTGCTTCCCCAGGATCCTGGGTGGGGAGCACCAGTGGCTACTGCTTCCTGTGGCTCTGGGGCCAGGAGCACTGGCGGCCACCACTTTCCAGGGCTCCGGGGCAGGGAGTGCCTGTGACTGACGCTTCCCAGGGCTCCAAGTCCCCCCACATTCGCGAAAATCAACATTCACAAGCGTTCTGAACACAGAACCCTCGCAAATGTTAAGACCCTACTGTAATGTAAAGATACTGACAAATGAAAAGTTCTGAAAAGAACAAAAATGACCAAGTGTCCAGAGTGTAAAAGAATAAAATATAGCTTGACTGGGCAACAGCAGCCAAGGTGCTGGCAGGGCACAATGGCAGCTATTAATAGCAGTAGGGTATGAACACCCACACAAGAGAAGACTTTGAGGGTGATATATAGTGGTATCACTTTTTAGTAATAGGATAAAATTAAGAAAGGACAAATTTAGACTGTGTACTATGAACCCTGCCTTTTGATAAGATGCATCTGGCAGTGCAATCATCTCCCAAGGAAGGGATGAAAACCCAAAAGGACAGCAATGTTTAAAATTGGACTGGAACAAGTATAGAAAAAATGGCTTTAAATAATCCTTTACCTCTTCTCTCCTCCTACGGTGACTAAATAGGACCTAATAGACCTTACCATCCGATGTCTATAATAAAGTTACTATGTAGAAATTTCAGTGCTTCAGTTCTTACTATTTAGAATATTTCACTTCACTGATTTTCAGAAAGCATTCTAGTACTTCAGTTCCCTGCACTATCCCATGCCCTATAATCAGGGACCAAGTATTCCAGGATTCCACAGCTGTGGCATTTGCTGTAGACTCCACCCATCACTGCATATTGGGCAACACAATCTAAAAATCTTTCATACACAAAACATTGTGTCACAGAGAGATAGACATGTTAGTCTGTCTTTTCACAAAACAAAAAAGCAGTCCTGTATCACTTCAAAAACTGACAAAAATAATTTATTAGGTGATGAGCTTTCATGGGACAGACTGTGATGCGCATGTAACGTCCCTTATGTAATGGGACTCCAAATCCTTAATGGGCTGAGCCTGAAGGTGATATAACAATTCAAATACATAAATAAGTGCTCTTATATTTACCAAAAGACACCTTTACAACAAAATGAGCAATTAACATACTGCCTGTCTGCCAATTCAAAGACATCAGATATAAGAGCGCCCTGCATCTGAGTGTCAACCACAAAAAATGTCTGTATATACTGCAATGTTATTGAACTACTGCATTTCTGAGGTTTACAAATTATCCCCATAGCTTATGTCCCCACCTCCAACTCTACTTCACAATTTTATTCATGCAATTTGAGGCCAGAAAGAATGAACAGATCATCTAGTCTGCACTCCTGTATGTCACAAGACATTACATTTTACCCAACTCACCTCTGCATTGAGACCAGTAACTTGGGTTTGAATAAATCACACTTTCAGAGAGGTTTTCAGTCTGTACTTTGGATATCTTAAAGATGGATATCTACCATTTTCCCTGCTAGTATTTTCCAAGAGTCGTTAACCCTCAGTGTGAAAAGTTTATACCTTACTTCTTATTTGGATTTGTCTGGCTTCAGTTTCTAGCCTTGGTTTTTGTTATGCCTTTTCCCGCCAGTTTACAGACTCTTTCCATGATGACTGGGAGTCTCCTGTTCACTGCAGTCATCATCCACCTTCACAGCCATTGTAGCACTACCCTTGTTATCCTCCGCCTATTCTGCCATTGAGGATTTTTAAGATAATTTTTCATCTGGTCCCTCCTCCTTGACCCTGCCACCATGGCTGGCCCCACCAGGAGCACAAGACTCCCTACGGCATCGCTCTTGGGTTCACTGGAATAACACACGCCCACTCAAACATGACAAGGTGACAATGTGGTGGCTGCAGTGCAACACTCCCTCCACGTTAAAAATAGTAACGCACAGGTGTCTTCATATGTACTATTCTCCTAAATTTAAGCCCTACTTTAACTGGTGACTGCAGCAGGTTTGTGAAAGTTGGAAGCTTTTAGTCATGGACCAGCATCTAAGTGGTGGATGTATGTATCAGTAATTCCCTTTCAAGGACTGAGGTGGGGGAGGAAACTAGAAAAGGTGCCATAAACATAGTCCACCTCAGCCCCCTTAACTAGGTAACTGTGTCCAGTGGGTTCATCTATAGCAGTCAAAAAAAAAAAAAAAACCAAACAAACTTCGGAGCATGGAATATTCAGACTCTAATGGACAAGCAACACAGTGGGTGACCCAAAAGATGCACAGCAATTATCTCTTGCAAGCTGTGATGATTTGACACCGATATAGCTGAACTGGCAGAAACACATAGACCAGAAGGACAGCTAAGAGAAGAAGGCGGAGAGTACACATTTTTCTGGAAAGAAATCCCAAAGGAAGAAAAAAAAAAATGAATTCATGGGGTAGGATTTGCCATCAAGAATGAACTGACAAAGAACTTACCTGAAGTCCATGTTGGCATCAATAAGCAGCTCATGACTGTCCGACTGAAGCTTGCCAAAAAACAACAGGCAACTGTCATGAATACTTATGCACTAATTCTAGACACTGAAGATGACACAAAGGAGAAGTTCGACACCCAACTGGACACAGTCTTGAAAGACATTCCCAAAGAAGACAATATTATTCTCGAGGGATTTCAATGCCAGGGTCGGAAGAGATGAGAACCATGGGCAGGCTGCCATTGGGAAAGAAGGAATCAGCAACACGACTTCAAAGGAGTGCTCCTCCTTATGATGTGTGCATAACAGGAGTTTGTCATCACAAACACCCTCTTCTACTTGAAAAACAAATTTAAGACCTCGTGGCAACATCCTCAATTGAAGCACTGACACCTCATAGACTATGTCACCCCATCAGACAAAAAAAGACTTCCAGATAGCACTCCAAAGGACAGTACAGCACAGTACAGACTGAAGATGTGGAAGAACACTGGTGTCAATTAACCTTGTGGAGAAATCCTTGGCTACCAGTCAAGAAACCATCAGGACTTCTTTGAGGAGAACAATGAGGAAATTGAACACCTCATTCAGGCAAAAAGTAAAGCCTTTAGGACATGGCAAAGAGACATCAACTGCATAACGAAGATAGAAGCACATGCCAAGGCAGAAGTCCAACATAAAACAAGGAATGAAAAACCAATGATCGACTGAGGAGGCATGAGAACTCCAGCATCTCAGACATCAATGATACAAGAGGTTTCTTCAATGCTACCAAAGCTGTTTATGGACCAAGAAACCATGGGATCAACCAGATCAAAGGATGGTACCCAGCCCTTGGAAGGAAATAAAGCAATTTCTTCTTGCTGGAGGGGAGCACTATAATGTGTTCTTGAACTGCCCCCTACTATGGTCCCACAATCCTTGGACCAAATCCCTCAACAACGGCCAAGGGATGATCTTGCAACACCTCCTACCCTAAATGAGGTCCAAACTGCAATCAAAGTGATGAAGTGCATGAGGCAAGTGGACTCGATGGAATCCCCAAAGAAGAAGGGTCAGAGCTCCACAAATAACTCTGCCTCCTGATTCTCACAATCTGGTAGAGAGAACAGATACCATGAGAGTTCAGAGACACTGATTGTTTGTCTCTTCGAGAAGGGCAAGAAGTCAGACTGTGGAAACTATCGTGACACCTCCTTCCTGGCAACGATGGGGGAAAAAAGTCTTACCTCAAATCCTTGCAAACCAACTCCTGCCACTCTCAGAAGAAATCCTCTCAAAGACTGACTAGCTCAAAAAATTCATTAGCATCTTGAGGTTGCTTCATGTCAACATGACTGCCACAGTACTGAGCAACAACAGATCCCAAAGCAACCTTTTTGAGGTCAAAATGGGAGTCAAACAAGGCTGTGTCATTGTGCTAGCACTATTCTGCATCTTCATTGCCATGATCTTTCACCTTGTTGATGGCAAGCTTCCAGATGGTGTGAAGACTGATCATCATCAATAACAGTGGGCTCAGTGCCCATTGGATGCCTCTCTCAGTATTTCCTTCCATCTTTCCCCATCCAGTGCAGAGTGGCTTAGTTTCTGTAGACTAGTTCCGCACCAATCTATCCATTCTCTGTGGGGTCTGCCTCTCCTATTCGAGCCATCCATTATGCCGAATACAAGGGTCTTGATTTTTCGTTTGTCGTTCATTCTGCAAATATGTCCAAATAGTTGTAGCTTCCGTTTTACAACCTTCTGCAGCAGGGTCTCTTTCAGCTGTATTTTCCTATATAATTCCTCATTGGTGACCTTCTGCATCCATCCTATTCTCAGAATCTATCTAGAACTCCTTTCAAATGCCAATATTCTTCTCTTCAAATCTTTTGTTATCACGCATGTCTCACATCTGTACAACATGCTCCTGAATACACACATTTTCAAGATGCCCAGCTTCATTCTTAAGCTAACTGTTTTGCTTTTCCAGATCTTATCTATTGCCTTCAAACTCTTGCTTTCGCTATTCTAGTCGCTGTTTCCTTCTTACAGTCTAGATCATACATTATATGTTGTTCCCCAGATATGTGAACTTTTCTACATTTTCTAGTTCAATACCATCAACACTGATCTTCCTTCCTATTTCCTTATTTCCAAATACCATTGCTTTTATTTTATTGATGTTCATAATCAGTCCGTACCGCTTCCATTCTTCGTTTAACACCTGCACCGTTTTCACTAGCTTCTCCTCATCTTCCTCAATGATAACTATATCATCCGCAAACCTCAAGTTGTGAATTCTCTTCCCTTGCACAGATATCCCTTCTACCTCTTCCTTGATCTTGTCCATCGCTCTCTCCAGATGTGCGATGAAGATACTTGGCGATATTGGATCTCCTCATCTCGTACCTCTACTTGTTTTAAACCAACTTCCCAACTCTCCGTATGTTCTCACCGCTGCCTCCGCATTATCACCGATATCTTTCAACAACTGTATTCATCTGCTATCCACTCCGTATGACTCCAACACCACCCAAGTCACTTTCTGATCTGTACTGTCAAATGCCTTTTGAAAAATCAACAAAGCAAGCATATATGTTTTTGTTCTTTCATCAAGTTTTCTCCACTATCAGTTTTAGTGCCAATAATCTGCTGTATGGTACTTCTATCTTTTCTGAACCCTGCTTGCTTGTCTGCTATATGTTCTTCTATCTGCAATCTTAATCTCTCAGTCAGTATCATCATCAGCACCTTACCTAGATGACTCGTTAGGGCAACCGTTCTGTAGTTCTTGCACTCCAGTGTACTTCCTTTCTCGGGTATTGTCACTAGCACAGATCTTGTCCATTCCTTAAGTGCCTTCCCTTCTTTCCATGCTGTATTACACAGTTAGTGTATTTCCTGAATCATGCTTTCTCCGCCATATTTGATCATCTCTCCCATGATTTTATCATTTCCAAGGCTCTTGTTGTTCTTTAGTCGTTTCACTGCTTTTTCTACTTCCTCCTTTGAAATATCCGTCTTGCTCTCAATGCTCGGGGGAGATCTCTCTTTGAATTCTTCAGTCTCTCTGTGACACTGGGGTCCAACTGCGCTTTGTACAGATCAGTGCAATATCTCATCCACCACTGCACAATCTTCTCCCTATTCATGAGCACATTCTCATCTTTGATTGCCATCTGCTTCGGTTGCTGTTTCCTATTAATATTCCTAATGGTCTTATACACGTCCCTGGTCTTCCATTCGCCGTAATACCTCTCGATATCTTCACATTGCTCCTCTAACCATTTCTCCTTATCCCTTCCGGCTGCTTTCCTCACCTCATTGCATTTCATCCTATATTGCTGTTCTGCCATCTCAGAAACATATCTTCTGATCTTCAACGCTCTTTTCTCTTGAGCCAGCTTCAGCGATTTCTGGGTAATCCACTTCTTATTGATCTTTTCTTCTTCTGGAACAGTCTGCTCAATTGCCTCTTCTATAGTGATGGCTATCCCTGTGACTCTCTTATCTAGGTCTCTCTCTGTGGACATATTTTTAATCTTCTCTTCGAGCACTGTTCTGTATGCATTCCATTTCTTCCTCACATAGCCTCGCTACATCTCTTTTCTTAAACTGTGTGTTACATTTTCTTTTGAGTTTTATCTTGATGTTTGCGATCACTAGACTGTGGTCTGAGTCTACATCCGTTCCTTGGAAAGTTCAGCACTGCTGTACTCATGTTATCCATCATCTTCTTATCAAAATCATATCTATCATGTTCTTGGACTTCCCATCATTCAATCGGCATGTCCACTTCCTACAGTTCTTTTGTCAGAATCTCGTGTTGCAAATCACCATCTCATGCCCTGTAGCAAACTAACAGTTTCCCACCTCGTTCGTTTCTTTCTCCATACCCAAACCTTCCCATGACTCTCTCCCAACCTTCATTATCTGTTCCAACCTTCACTTTCCTCTCTCCTCCGATGATCAACACATCTTTCTTCGGTATCTCCTCCAGCGTCTTTGTCACGTCTTTATAAAATAGCTCAATCTCTTCCTCCATACTGTCTGACATGGGTGAATACACCTGAATGACTGAAATACTGAACAGTTTTGCTTTGAATTGCACGACCATCATTCTTGCACTCACCAGTTTGTATCCTCATAATGCTCCTCTAGCTGTTTCGCTAAGAGGAAATCCAACTCCTGCTTCATTTCATTACCTGAACGAATGACTTCGCAACTGCATCTCTCTCCTGATCCTGTCCAATGCACCTCTGCCAGTCCAAGTACATCACATGGATATCTCTCCATTTCCTTCTGAAGCAGCTCTAATTTTCCAGTTGCCCACAGTGTTCACACATTGCATGTTCCAGTGGATAGCATACACGTTAGGTGTAATTTTCTTTCGGTAGCCAACTTATCAACCCAACCCCGATCACTCGATTGTTACCGCAGACCTTGTTTATTCGGGTGATGTCTGAGCCGGCATCTTTTAACATGTGGTTGTACTGGCATCAGATTTTATTTGTATTGTTGTTTGATGGTCAGCACATCGACACGCATCTGACCAACCCTCCTCCTTCATCTAGGCTTGAGACTGGCATGGAGCTGTGTGAAGATTGCCTATAGAACAAACAGGAAGCTTTTCAATCTCAGGAGACTGAAGGCTAAAAGTACGACCTCCATGAGCTCGATTATGGAACTCCAACGTGTGGATGACAATGAACATTAGCATCCTGGAAGAGTCAAACATGATGAGCATTGCAGCCCTTATTCACGAACAACTGCTTTGGACTGGTCACGTGATTCAGACGACTGATCAACACCTCCCAAAGCAGATTCTGTTTTCAGAGTTGAAGGAAGGATGGCGGAGTCTTGGGGGTCAGAGGAAGCAATAAAAGGACACGTTGAAAGCACACATGAAAAAATGCAGCATCAGTGTCAACACTTGGGAGAACCTTGCCCCAGACCATCCCCAGTCGAGAGTGGTACACATTTGAGAGGTCTCACAGCAGTGTAGACAAGGGGAGGAGGAGAAAGAAAAGAGCGTCAAAAACTGCTCTGTGCCCCTCCACCAGCTATCAACACCTGTCCCTTCTGTGATAAGACCTGGGGCTCCTGAAGCAGGTTAATCAGCCATCAACGTGTAATGCTGACAGACCGGGAGCTGCCAGCAGCAGGGATAGAACCTGCAAGCATAGAGTCAAAAGCCCTGCACTCTACCACATGACCTAAAGGCCAGCTGGCTCTCAGCCAAGGCTGTGCAGCAGAGATTTCACTCACCCCAGGTGAGGTCTCAGTGCCTCTGGGTACTACAAATGGCTTCACAAATAGGAGGGTGACAAGATGATGTCCTATTCGTTATCAAGTGACCACCAAGACGACAGCCTTTCAGTGCTGTTTTCTCACCCCATAAAAGATTCATAACACTGTAATCAAGATATTTCTCAATTTTCTTTTTTCATAAGCTAAACTGATTAAGCCCCCTGAAGTAGCTCACTGCAAAAGCAACAAGGGGTCCTGTGGCACCTTACAGACTAACAGAAATGTATGAGCATAAACTTTCGTGGGCAAAGACCCACTTCATCAGATGCAGGTCTGAAGTAGCTCACTGTAAGGCATTTTCTCCAGCCCTCCAATAGTGTGTGTCTCTTTTCTGAACCCCCTCCGACTTTTTAACATCCTTTTTTCATAAATTCATACATTCCAAGGCCAGAACATGCCCATTGCAACCATCAGTCAGGAGTAGTCAATTATTTTCTTATCAATATTCAAATTTGTTGGTCAAAGTATAGTCAAGGTCTAGGTTCATGACAAAATGTAAAAATATAGTGATAATAACTAAATAAAAAGATTTTGGGGTCAGTGCAAAAGGTCTGGTGGTCCAGAATTGGTCCACAGTCTACTGACTACCTGTCTAGAAGTTTACTCCAACGTAACACAGACCATAGAACTGACCCAAAAAATTCTAGTTTGAACTTCTGCAGGAGTGGCCAACCAGCTAGAGACTAAGCCACAGATAGAGTGCAAACAGCCACATATCTATCTAGAAGATAAAAATAAATCGATCTAGCTATACATAGAAATAAAGATAGATAATGTGGTTCAATGCCCTCCCCCAAATCTAGGAATCCTCAACCCTTCTGCTCTAACCCAATCTGCCACACCTCCTCTAGAGACAGGCAGCACCAGCCCCCGCTCTAATCCAATCCCCCAGAGCCAGGCACCCCCAAACCTTTCCCCACTCAAACTTGATGACAGCAACTCACCAGAGCCACTGCCACTGTCACCACGTGCTTCTCCCACCCATTGCTGTGGCGTATGTGTAGAGCGGCGGAAGCACTTCCAGTGTGAGACACATTTAATTACTGAAAGAGCTACACGCAGCTTGAGAGCTGTGGGTTGGCCACCCCTCAACTATAGCATGTCTTTCAAAGAACACACTATATTTACTTCTAGATCTTTGATGAAAATGTAGATCATCATCAAATCCAGTACTGGTTGCTGTAGAACCTCACTAAAAACCACCTTCATCTGAAGATGATTTCTTATTCATGATTACTTTGAGATCTATTCATTAGCTAGGTTTCTAATTTGTGTGTGCTTTACCATTTATCGTGCAATTTTTTTTAAAAGTCAGAATGGTTTGAGGTACCAAATTAAATACCTTACAACAGCCAAGTGTACGTCACCTCCACAGTTAACTTTATCAAATACATTTATTATCTCAACACAAAATGAAACTGAAATTTTACAATATGTTTTCCATAAAAATCAAGTTCGTTGGCATTAATTTTGTTCCCATCTGTAAGAAGTCCTGGGACGCCCAGCCCTTGGCCTAGGGCGAGGCGGCCACCACAAGGGTTATAACACCGGCCCATACTCAGTTGGGGCGGTCAGCAGTTCCCAGTACAATACAATACAGGCCCCAGCCCTCAATCTAGGGCGGGGCAACAGTTCTCAATAGCAATACGGTACCGGCCCAGCCCTCAGTTCAGGGCGGGGCAGCAGTTCACAATAGTGGTACAATCCTGGCCCAGCCCTCAGTCCAGGGCGGGACAGCAGTTCATAATAGTATTACGATTCCAGCCCAGCCCTCAGTCCAGGACGGGACAGCAGTTCACAATAGCAGTACAATTCCAGCCCAGCCCTCAGTTTGGGGCAGGGGAACAGCACAGGGTTTGAGCACAGGCCCAGCCCTCAGTTTGGGGCGGGGCAACAGCACAGGGGTTTAAGCACAGGCCCAGCCCTCAGTTTGGGGCGGGGCAACAGCACAAGGGGTTAGCACAGGCCCAGCGCAGGCTGGCCCTGCCAAGGAGGGGGTAGGGGGTCGCAGGCCCTCCCGCTCCACTGCGACCCGGCCCGGGGGGTCACTCACTCACGACCACAGTGGGGATCCAGGCCGCAACACACTGCCATGGGTTCGGGAGCGTCGTTCCCTGGGCCACTTCCTACCTCTCCCTCCGCTGGCGGAAGGTCCCAGTCCATCTGGTCGGAGGGTCCCTCTAGGTCGGCCTCCTCCAGGTTGTCCACCTTCAGGGGCTCCGGCCAGTCGCTCATATCAATATCATTGGGATAGTCGGGCGGCGGTAGCACAGGGGACCCGAGGCGATCCTGGGCCTGAGGGCTGTAGGGATCCGCCGGGACTCTGGGGCAGACCGCTCCTGGGGCTCCTTCCAAGGCGGGTGGTCCCCGCCAGCGTGAAGGTCCTGGCAGGTCTGGGAAGTCCGGGTAGTCCCCCTGGGGCATCTGGATCCAGGGTTGTTCAGAGCCGCTGGGGGCTTGCTCCTCCAGCCTGGCCGGGAGGCAACAGGCCCTCTGCCCTTGACGCCAGGGAGCTCATGCAGGCACATCCTCCCTGCCCGGAAGCCCGGGCTTTAATGGGTCCTGAGCCCTGCCCTTGGCTCTTCTAGCCCTGGGCCCCGCCCTCTGAGGGGCGGGCCTCTGGTATTCTGGCCCCAGACCCGCCCACCAGGGCCTCTGCGCAGCCTCCTCTGCCTCTGAGTCTGCAGGAGGCCATACTGACTCACTACACCATCCTTCATTTTTCACTGATTAAATCATGTATCTACTTTTCCATTCTTTTCCCCATAATCCTGATTGCCCTTTTTAAATACTAGCAGAACATTAGCACTTTTTTCAGTCTTCTTGAATTTCCCAAGTAGTCCAAGATTCATTAAGAACAAATATCACGAGGTCAGAAGTTTCTTCAGCAAGCTGTTTTACAGTTCTTGAATGCAAGCTACATTATTTAACAATGTTTGTCCTTTGCAGTTGTTGTCAAACACCCTCCTCAGTTACAGATGGACTGGAAAATACTTAATTTTCCTTATGGCTGTGTCTACACTAGCCCCTTCCTTTCGGAAGGGGCATGGTAACGAGCAAGTTGGAAAGATGCTAATGATGCGCTGCCAAGAATATGAAGCACCTCATTAGCATAATGGTGGCTGCTCACAATTCAAAAGTGACACAATGGAATTGTGCACCACCCATGTAGATGGGGGCCTTTCAAAAGGACCCCCTGGACTTCGAAAACCCCTTCTTCCTACTTCATAACTTTTGTTGATTGCTAAGTATTTCCCCTTTGTAATCTGTTATGTGTTTTTTAAATTTGCAATTACTGCTTTCAATTCACCATTCAACCAGAAAGGGCTTTTAGCCAAAGTTGCTCTTGCTTTCTTGTGGACCCATTGAGTTTCAGACATCTACTAATTTCTTCTTAAAGAGCTTTCAATTTTCATTTCCATTTTTCTGCCTAAATTGCTTCTCACAATCAGTTTTGCTCATAATTTTTCCTCACTTTGCCTAGCAGATACTCTAAATTTCTGTTTGTCTAATAACCCAGCACAGGATTTGCCATAAAGAGAAAAGCTGTGATCCAGCTTGTCTCTATATCTTGTCTTGTCTCTTGTCTTGTCTCTAAGAATGGCTGAGACCTTATGTTTAAGGGAATATGCAAGATGCCCTGCATTAGAAGTATGAAATAATCTGTCCAACGAAGAAGTTTGTTTGTAGCCCCTGCATATCTGAGTCTGGCTTATGTTCCGAAGCAAAAATGTATATCCCTTGTTTATAAAAAAAAAAACAAAAAAAAAACTGACCCACTGAATGTAATATTATATTCTCATTAACTGTGTAACAGTCTAATCCTTTTTAACCTACTACGCTCTTGGTCTCAACTACATAATGGCAGTGAGTTCCACAGACTAGTTACATACTGGGGAAAATTATTTATTTTTATCAGTTTTAAACATATTGCCATTCAGTTTTGTTGAACAAGCCCTTGTACCTATGAGAAAAAGATAAGATTCATGCCTCATTTGCTTCTCTACACCATTTGTTATCATTCAGGGGACTGGACTAGATGATCTTACTGAAGGCCATTCCAGTCCTACACTTATCTGATTCTATACCATTGACTTGTCCCCTCCGTTTCATTTCCTGCATAAATTAAGTAGTCTACATATCTTTACATTCCCTATGCACAGAGAAGTTTCTTTTGGCCTCTCATTGCTAACACTTATGTCTGAGCCTCCTCTCCTTCTACTCTAACTTTTTTGTAGATAGCATAACCAAAACCAATCATTTTATTCCACTGAGACCATGCCATTGATTCAGATTGGAATAGTATTTATAATTCTCCACCCCAAGTCTTACATATGCTAATATTTTTCTATTTTTCTGGGGTTCTGCTGCATATTGGGCAAGCCACTGTGATGTCCAGGCCTTCTTCCTGAATGGTTCCCTCAGTTAATTTAGAGCCCAACAACATATGAAGAATTCCATGACAAAATCTGCACATTAAAAATCAGGGCTCACTCCATTTTCCAGATATATTAAATCCCACTGTTTCTTGCATAGATCGTTCTAGCACCTTTGTTAGCCTTTAACAGAAAGGGAAAACCAACCAGATACCACCCTTACAACTTATTTATATTGTGGTAGTGCTCAGAGACTGTAGTCCATTATGCTAGCTACTGTACAAATAAATAAAACAAAAAGTCCTTGCTCCTGAGCACTCAAAGTCTAATCTTATGACTGCACCGATTAGCAGACAGATGTGGTGTGGAGGCTGGTCAAGGGAACAAGGTAACGAATGAATGTGTTTGCATAAAATTAGCAGTCTCAGAGTCTAGCCTAAGGGTGGGCAATTTTTTTCCATGGGGGCCACTCCAAGATTTTGGAAAGTGGTCAAGGGCCGCACTTGTCTGTGGAAGGGGTGTGGAGCCTGAGATGGAGGTTGAGTGCAGAAGGCAGCTTGAGGTAGGGGACTGCGGTGCAGGATAGGGTGTGGGGTCTGGGAGGAAGTTTGGTAGAAAGAGGTAGATGTGACCTCAGATTAGGTATTAGGGTGCAGTTACCAGGAGGGATATGGGAGCAGGAGAAAATTTTTACCTGGGAAAGGGATGTAAAAGCATACAAAGGGGCTGGAAGGGAATTGGGATGCAGTGCCAGAAGCAGGTTCTGGCAATGGGAGCTGTGAAACTGTGCTGTGCTGCTCCCACTCTGAGAAAAATCTCTCAGCTCCTATTGGCTGCAAAACTGAAGAATTATGCTGCACTGACCCTTCCCCAACAAAATTTATCAGCTCCCTTTACTTGGTTTTGTGTGCTGCTCCCACCTCCAGGAAAATCTCTCAGCTCCCATTGGCCACTTTCCAGTCAATAGGAGTTGAGAGATTTTGAAAGGGGTAAGGGCAACACCAGAAGCTCTCCCCTTCCACAGCCTTAGGGGCAGGCTGTGTGCTGGATAAAAGGCTTGGCGGGCTGGATCCAGCCCATGAGCTGTATATTGCCTGCCCCGGTCTAGCCAATACCAAACACCAGTAGTTGTGTCCACACTGGAGAGTTCTGTTGAAAGAAGGGGCCATCTGTCAACAGAACTCAGGGAGCATCTACACTCGAAGCCTTCTGTCAAAGCAAAAGCACAGTTCAGTCAAGGCTGTGTTGACAGAGTTATCCCTCAAAAATGCGAGGCACAACACTCGTCAGCAGAAGGGCAGTGTAGACACTTCTGTTGACGGAAAGGGCTTCTGGTTGCCCGGCAGCCCTGTTTGCAGAGCTGCCATTCCACTTTCTGTCACCAGAGGGGAGAGCAGTCTGGTAGTTCTCTGTCGACAGAGCAAGCTGTGTATAGCAGCAAATCTGTCGACAGAAGTTCTGTTGAGATTTCTCTGTTCTAATCTAGACAGCGCCATAGTGATTAGTAGGATCATGGCAGTGACACATTTTAAGGAGGAATTTAAGAGAGGCAAAGGTGGTCTACTTACAGATTTTAACATGGAGAGCTTCTGTGCATAAGAGTCAGTGTTGTGAAAAACACAAAGATCTAATGGGGAAAACAGATATTCCAAGCTAGTGTCAATAACGTTGCAGGAAGAAATTTAATCTGATTGGGAGGGGGGGAGAAACGAGGCACAATCTTACACAAAAAGACAATTTTGTTTCATGCCAACAAAAAATCTTGACAACACAGACAGCTGGTATGTTGTTCCCACTGTCTATCACCAACATTATTTGTTTCCTTGTACTCTCCATCTATCTACATCCATCTTTTTTCCCTTGCTTAAGGCAGACATTATAAACTCTTTGGGGTACAGAACACCCAGCTGTACTGAGTTGTGCAGCACTGAGCACAGTAGGGTCTTTACCCATAACTAGGACTCCTAGGTGCTACTGTTCTGCAAATCATAAATAATCAGAAGATGGTAGTGTTTGAAAAGATAAAGAAGGGTGACCAGTGAAGTGACAAAAAAGGAGGGTGAATATGTCAGAACAACAGGACATGACGATAATTCAAAATGCTGCTGAGGGGTTTAACATAATGAGGCCAGGGCTGACAGCATCAAGGCCGCAAAGAAAGAGATACACAGACTGATTCCTGTATCAGATTAGTAGCCGAGTTAAAGTGCAACATGACAGTTGCTTTGACAAAAGCTGTGGCAGGATGTACCAGCAAAAAAGCTGGATCTTGGAGAGGCTGTACAAGTGGCTAGATTTAGATACTGCCTGTGTACATGGGTTGAAGGAAAGGGTGGAGTCAAAGAGAACTGAATGACAGGGAGAACTGTGGTGGCGTCCACAGACAGAGAAAGAGAATGGGGAAAGATTATTATCAGCTCATTTTTAGGCAAACCGAGCTTAAATTGATGGCTGAACACCTTATTGGATATAAGGAGACAGCGGAGCACTAGAAAAGTAGATCAGCTCAAAGATGTTAATTACAACCATGCTTATGCATAAGAGCACTTAGAAATAGTGTGTAGGGAGAGGAACACAGATAGAACCTTGGGAGATGCACACCAAGAGGTGTAGAGGAGGACTCACCAAATAAGACACTGAAGAATATATTAGAGGAGAGAGAAAAATTTCTTGAAGGACACAAGTTAAAGCGGGATGTGATCACTGATGTCAAAACCCACCAAGAAGTCTTGGTAGATGGAAATGGAACACAGGCCTTGAGATATGACTGAAGAGGTAATTAGTGAAAGTAGTTTGGATAGAGTGGCTGAGATAGAAGTCACATTGGAAGATGGCCAAGAACAGGGGATGGAAGGAGCAGGGAAGCCCAGGACAGAGTGTGAGAAAGTAACAAAACTTTTTCATTTGAGGGAATTTGGCCATGGAGCTTATTTTCCGAAATCAACTGAATCAAGAATCTGAAAGTCTTCAGGAAATGCTGTAAACGCTTCCTCTTCAAAAAAGCTTTTTACCATAATAAGGAGGATACTCAGAATATTGACACCACCGCATACTCAAATCCACCCCAGCTAACAAAGCAGCCAATCAAAATAAACAAAAAAAAGCCACCTCAGCTTGAGTCCTTTACCTCAGACAGAGAGGAGAGTCACAGACTTCAATAAATCCATTTGGGACTTTCTTCTTCCCATTGATTTCATATAGATGGTACTCAGATACTATGGTGATGATCGATTGCTGAGACAGAGATTAAGGCAACAGTTGCAAATGGCACATTCAATTATGTGGGCAGAGAAAGGGAAATAGGACAGTAATTGAGGAACCAGTTATTGACAAGGTTACTTTTTATGATAGTAAAGACTAAACTATGTTTACGTTATAAAGGGAAGAAACCTGGAGAAAGTAAAAGATTCAGGAGAAGGGCAAGGGCACAAGTGAAAGTGGAGATGAGGGAGATAAGCAAGCATGAAGCAATGGGGTCATTGTTGCAGGTGTACAAGTTAGAGAAGAACAGGCAAGAAGCCTCAGCTTTACTGATGAAGCAGGAATAAAGATGTATAGGATGCAGAAGAAGTCCTGTCAGATCTTGAAGCCAGAGAAAAGCTAGACTAAAGCAAGTCTCAGTGCACCAATAAAACAGTGTCTACACCAGGGGCTTGCACAACTATAGCTACACAATCCAATGGCTGAAATCCCAGAGCAGACAAGGAAATACTTTCCTTACACATTCATTGACAAATTACATCAAAGGCTCTTTGAAAGCCCTAGTAAACAATGGAAATCAGTTCCCTTGTAACCACAATTTTGTCAACATCCTCAAAAATTTCAGAAATTAAAGAAGTAAATTTTTCTCTTTCACATTATGTCCATCCTGTATTCTACAATAACCACTTCAGCCAAACAGGTATTCCTAATGCTCTGACTGCCAGAAGCTGAGACTGAATGACACAGCATGGATCACTTCACATTTGCCCTATTCTACCCATTCCCCCTGAAGCTCTGGCACCCGCTGCTGTCAGAGACAGAATATTACACTAGACAGACTATTTGTGTGACCCAGTGTGGCCATTCTTTAGATTCTTTATTTTCCTGATACCATACAAAGGCTGAATTAGTCCGGTATTACAAAAATAAACGTTGGAAACTTTTTAAAAGAGACCCCTTGTGTCTGTCCACCCACTTGCCTACCACCCAACCATTCTTATGAGCTCTCATCCACCCATACACGCCCACCCATCCATTATCAGTATATCCTAAAAGCCTGCCTCTCACTACCAGGTCACACCCATATTCCCACGGACACACCCATCTGCTGCAAAGCGGTCCCAGAGTGACAGGCTGTCAGCCCATCAGTCTGCACCCACGTGACAATGCACCTATCACCAGGCAACCCTGTATACCTGTTTGCCCACCCCTCAAGGCTGCCAGCCGTCTGCTTCCAGGCCATCCCCACACGATTCCTTGCCTGCTGTCAGGCTGCTCTTACTAGCCAGGCTGCCTCCACATATCCACCCACCCCACATATTCCCTCCCACATACCTGCCCTCTACCAGGCAACACCTGCATTCCTGCCTATCTGAAATCCAGATGCTCTGCCTGTATGCCTGGTCACCATTTCCCACCTCCCAGAAACATAGAATCATAGAGTCCTAGGGATGGAAGAGACCTCAGGAGGTCATAAAGTCCAGCCCCCTGCCCAAAGCAGGATCAACCCCAACTAAATCATCCCAGCCAGCACTTTGTCAAGCTGGAACTTAAACTCCAGAGATGGAGATTCCACGTCTTCGGGTAATGCATTCCAGTGCTTCACCACCTTCCTGGAGAAATGTTTTTTTTCCCCCTAATATCCAAACTAGACCTCCCCACTGTAACTTGAGACCACTGCTGCTTTTTCTGCCATTCCTCACTACTGAAAGCAGCCTCTCTCTATCCTTTTTAGAACCCCCCTTCAGGCAGTTGAAGGCTGCTATCAGATCACCCCTAACTCTTCTCTTCTGCAAACTAAATAAGCCCAGATCCTTCAGCCTCTCTGAGTAGGTCACACGCTCCAGCCCCCTAATCATTTTGGTCGTCCTCTGCTGGACCATCTCCAGGGCACCCACATCTGCATGTCTACTCACACATGCACTGCCAGGCCACTCCATAGACTACCCCTATATATCAGGCATATTCTCACAATATATTCCTTAACTAGCTCTGTAAGACACAAATACAATATTCATCAACTCAGTTCTCACACACAGCATACCACTTAGATGGCCCTAGCATTGCAAATCTCACTTATAAACATTAGATATAGTTATAAGTTACGCACTAAGGACCTAGTATTGGCATGTCCTGAATTACAGAGACACTTAGGGAATCTAAAAAGAGAGTGCTCTACTCCTAGGACCTTGCAGGACTAAAATTCTTCCTAAATTTTAAAAGTCTCTTTTGTAAGAAATCACATTGTCATAAGATGTAATTGCTCTCAATCACTGGCTGGGGCTTCTAAGCAACATGCTTTCCAATGACAGTGGAATAGGGCTTTGCAATTTTCCATAAATGGGGAACTGAGTGTCAGGAGGTATCCAAACACTTTAGAAATCTTATTTACTCTAATTTAATGACTCCTTAAAGCATAGCACCCATTCCCTAATCTATGATAGCCTACAGACTGCTAAGGATCTGCAGAGCTAATCTCTTAGAGCGCCCCAAAGCCACCTGTTAGATAGCTGAAGGACACAGGAGAGCCAAGTCTAAAAAGAACTACCAGAAGCAGCACCATTTAGGTCTTTACTGGACTTTCATCAGAATTCAACAAAACACACACACACAATAAGTTTGATATCAGAACTGAGTGTACAGTGAGCCCCGGAGGGTCAGATCCAGTTCAGCCCCTGCGCTATGATCAGGTTCAAAAGCAAACCGTTCACCATTCACGGAGAGTCAAGAGCAGAAACTGCAGCCCGCATTCCCCCAAACATATCTCCGTATTACCAATGACTCAGTGCACGTTCTGGGGGCTTCACAGATGCCTGTGTTCTAGCTAAACAGCATTTCTCGGAAACCCCCAGAAGTTATTGTAGACTGTAGAGGCTGTTTTCAGTCCAGCACATAGCCTCCAGTCTCCACTCAGTCCTCTGTCGAGACCAAGCCAGCTCACTAACTTTCCCGACTCACCACCCCATGGACCAGAAACTCAAAAAGTTTGCTTTTCGTAGCTTTGCGAGCCCCTCCTGTAACTTCGTCTGTAGCCATCAGGGTCTGTTCAGCCTCTCTCACTCTCTCTCTTCCTCTTTCTTTCCCTTTTCTGCCTTTTTCTCCAACTCTCCCCTTTGAGTCCTGCTGGGCTCTCACACTTCTAATAGAGCTGAGTGGGGAGGGGGCCCCTTCAGGGCTTTCCTGACGGCCCACTCATGCTAATCCTCAGCTGCTGCATTCCTCAACTGATAAGCCAGAAATAGTTTGTGCTGCCGGGTTCTCTGTGTTTACTCTGCGGGGACAGAAAATCCAGCTTTTTAAGCCTCTCTGTCCAAACAACAGAGATAAGCAGGAGGCAAACTGAAAACACGTCTGAGCTTTTTAGTAGCAGTACTGCAACCTTTCCTTCTCAGCATAATGGGATGGCACATTCTGAGCAATGGGAAGCGGGGGGGGGGGGGGGGGGCAGGGCTTCGGCAACGACATGAAACTCAGTGCCTCACACACAGATTTTTCCAGTTGGAAAATGCACCAGGCAAGTAGTGAGAAACAATGGCTTTCCCTTGCTCCCACTACTCCTGCTGCTCTGTATTTCCAGGCCTTTCCACCCCCCCCAGAGACCTGGCAAGCAGCACACACAAACATTCACTGGCAACGCTTCCAGCAAATGAGACTGAGAAATAAGCTCTTTGGACAAGAAAGAGAAATAGTGAGAAAGAGAGAGAGCACATGCTGGGAAAACAGAAGCAGGGAGAGAGAGAGGGATGGAGGGAGCAGAAAAAGGATTCAAAGAAGGAGGAATTGTGAAAAAGGGGTCAATATTGTAGCATAAGGCTAGTAATTGGGACATGCCGCTTGATTTACTACTCCCCTTCTACAATACCTCCATAACCTTGCCAGCGTGACCTGCCCTTATGCTTACATACTCTAATGACAAGCACCTCAAAGGCACAGACAAGAACACAGTGGGTACTATTAGGTATGAATATCTAGCCAGGTGAAACAAAAAGCCTAATGTAAGCAAGAAAACATGGCTTCCCCATGGTACAAAAGCTGATCATTTTGATAGTCTTTAAAGTGCTACATATCTGCTCTTTTGTTTTGTTTGAGTACAGCAAACACAGCTACCTCTCTGTTACTATGGGGAATATGGAGTATGTCTGCCATGCCCAATTAAGTGAAAGATAAGAGGAAAAGAAAAGGACACGCTCTATAGATTTTACATATGTACCCACTATTGTAGCCATGTCAGTCCCAGGTTTTAGTGTGACAAAGTGGGTGAGGTAAGATATACTTTACAGTCATCGCACATAGCAGATGTCATAAGACTTCACCCAGCAAATGAGTTAGACACTGGCAATGCAGTGAATGTAGACAAACATAGCAGCCATTCCATACTCAGCAGGGGTGGCTCTTCCAGAATGGTAGAATGGACAGTGGTGGCCTAGGGCAACAATCTGCTTCCTGACACTTCATGTGTGTCTGCAGCTTGTGAAGGACCGACACTCCGCTGTTCGCCTGTCCCAGCAATACAGGGTATGGTGCCAGGTTACAAGGTATTTATCCTACTCTTCTGCTGGGAGAGTCTTGTTTAGGGATTAGAAATTTTCTTGTCAGACTACGAGCAGACAAATGACCTGATCTCAAATAAAATCACTAACTAGACTAGTCTACTGAGACTCAAACCCACCAAGGAAATACTGAACATGCTGGAACTGAGCAGCAAGTCACAGGTATCTCTGATGTTAATGTATCAAATCCCAAAATCATTCAGCCCAAACCCTGCCCCTCACACACAGGAGAGATAGGAATTTCTTACCTCTTCAGTGTGGCCCTAACCCAAGCACTAGTATGCAGCGGTTACTGCAGGAATACCAGAAATGCTAGGAAGTTAGCTCTCTTAGATGGAACCTACCCAGCGGAACCTACACATCCAGCTGATCACCTGTTCCTGA
Source organism: Carettochelys insculpta (assembly GCF_033958435.1). NCBI lineage: Eukaryota > Metazoa > Chordata > Testudines > Carettochelyidae > Carettochelys > Carettochelys insculpta. The sequence continues at coordinate 281,920,075 of NC_134138.1, read as the reverse complement.
GATATTGTCTGTGACTTGCAGGAAACAACCTGTAATCTGGTTCCAGACTACTGTGTGTCTCCTTCATTTTTGGTAAGACAGCATGAGGTATCTTTTCAGTCTGATCCCCCTTTCAGTTCCCAAAAGCATACTGAAATCCATGGGCAATCCTTTCAAGACTTTTGTCCTGCTTTTAGCATAGCAAACACTGCCAAGTTCTCATCAGAAAACACGTCCATCTCTAGTTACTGCTATCTTTGGAGAAAACACCAACTTTAATAGCAATAGGATTATTGAAACATCTCTCTCTAAAAGTATTCCCATTATTTCTAATGTGGATCCCAATCAGTGACCATTTTATAAATCTGTGTACCAATAACTAACACAGTTGATTAACCAAATCCAGACTGGATGTCTTCCTGGAAGAGAGGTTAGCTAGACAAATGACTGGGCACAATGCAGGGGTAATGGGCTGAAATGATATGATGTGTGTTATCCAGGAGGTCAAATAATATGATCTAACTGTGCCTTGTGGCCTTGAACACTATGAACAAATCCAACCTCAGCGAGATCACAATATAAAATATACAGAGAAATATATTAATTCATTCCTGCGTTCTGTATGGTTGGAAAGCAGTTATAACTTTTCCAGTATAGTGTCCCCACCTTACATCGGCAAATATATCTACACATATCAGATAAATGCATAATTTATACTGACAAACATGCTGCTACACACCATCATCGCAGACAGAGAATATTAAAACTGCTGCCACTCATTCGCATGGCAAAACATGAGGATGCAAACTCACAGCTCTCCAGAATCAGCCTAGCTGATGTAAGAAGAGGCACTGATTATCTTGCTCCTCCATTTTAGGTTTTTATTGCATTCCTACACATTTATGGATACATCTTCACCCGGTGCCACAAAAAGCAGAGCCTCATCCAACGTATTTATCATAAATGCACCCCCGTTCCTACTCAGCCCGTCACTGTAGCGTTTGAGCAATGAATGTGTGAAACGAGTGTCTTGCAGGGTAGGGCTACGCCTTGCCTCAGCCAGTGCTGGTTCCTGCAGCAGTCAAAACAGGCATCCCCCTTAATGGCCCCCCATCTCTCCTTCAGGCACTGAAGCACCAACAGCACCAAATGGCAACGGCTCCTCTCCCAGCAGCGCGGGCAGGGAGAGCAGGGGGCAGGAGCTCGCGCTCCCACAGCCGGGGCACAAAGGCGACCTGGGCCCGTCCCCGTGGGGGCCTGAAGCTAGGACGTGCCCCGCACATCCCTTCCCGGCAGGACGCTGCCTGCGAGCCCGGGGTCCCAGGAGCACGAGACGTGCGCACGCGCAGTGCGCCGCCGGGCTCGGTGAAGGTCAGCCCGTGGCCTAGCTGCGGGAGTCGGGCGGCCGGGGCTGGAGGGAGGTTAACTCCTTGCGTCCCGGCGCGGCGCGGCGCATTGCCGGCGTGTCGCGGGCGCCGGCCGGAGAGGCCCACGAAGCGCTGCGGCAGGAGGAGTAGGGTGACCCCCTCCCCACCGCTGTCTATGGGAAACGGAGAACAAGCCGCCCTGCAGCGCCAGACTCCCTGGGACACAGCGAGAGGCCTGGCTCGCCTGGGCACAGCGCAACCCAGACAAGCAGCCCGCTGCCTTGTTTTCCGCGAGCTTTTCCTCATCCCTTCTGGAGCCCAACCGGAAAGCACTGAAACACACCCAGCCCTCCTCGAAGGAGCACGTCCCTTACCAGGCTCGCTAGCACGAGGGACACACAACCTCCCTTTGTTCACCAGGGGAGCGAACTCCCCCCGCTAATAGGAGCCTTACGCCCCATCCCCGCAGCACCAGCCCACCATGCCCGCCAACTCCACAGCCCCAGCCTGCTGCAGCCTGACACCTCCCGCACCACCTCCACAGCCCCACCCTCAACCCCCTGCCGGCACATGGCCCCCCTAGCCCATGGCCTGGACCACTCCCAACACCCACCTGGCCCAGTCCGTTAAGGACTTACCACTGGTGCAGCCTGGAGGAGCTGCCACCTCCTCCACCAGAGCCACTGCTACCTCCAGCTGCACATGGCAAAGAGGCTCCCGCCATATGGCCGCGCAGCCAGCCCTGCACTGTGAAGTGGTTCTGGCTGCTCAGTGGGGCCCCTGCAGCCACGTGGTCAGGTGCCTCCAGCCACGCTCACGCAGCTCCCTCCCTACTCTCCAACCCAGCCTGGCATAGCCCACTCCCAGCAACTCCCCAGCCTGCAGCTCTCTGTACCCTCTGGCCCAGCATGGCCCAGCCAGGCCCACACGTACCTAGCTCCCCCGGCTTGCTGCTCTCCTTGCTCCCCCAGGTCAGTTAAGAACTAACTTACCACTGGTGCAGCCTGGAGGAGCCACCAGTAGCTTCAGCTGTGCACATAAAACGGCTGCTGCCACTGCACACTGTGAAACAGCAGCGGCCATGCAGTGGGGTGCCCACAGCCATGTGGTCAGGCACGTCCAGCCACACTCTGCACCTCCCCCCGCACCCTCTGGCCTGGCTTGGCTCACTCTCAACACTCTCTCCACTACCTTGCAGCTCCCCCCGCACCCTCTGGCCCAGCCCAGCCTGCTGCCAACACTCCCCTGGCCCGCAGCTCCCCACGCCCCCCCCCAGCCCGGCCTGCTCCCAACACCCACCCTGACCCAGTCCCTAAACCCACCAGCCCGCCACAGCTCCTCCCCAGGTACTGCGGGTGCAGCCCAGAGGAATGAGCCACCTCCTCCTCCCCTGGAGCCACCACCAGGTTTTAACCCTCCTTCCCACTCATGGCTCCACACGCTCCCCAACCCCAGGTTCACTTACCTTTCAAAAGCAGTGCCGCCTGCTGCCACTCCTTTGCTGAGCTCTAGGAACCAATCAGAGACTTTAACATGTATTTAATGGTAATTTAGTGTCCGTGTTACAAGTTTCGCCTACGAGCAGAGAGTTGGGAATCAACTGTGCTCCTATAGCAAGGGATGAGTGTAGGCTGAAATGCACTAACAGAGCCACATCATTCCCTCCACACACACCCCCCTTCCCTGAGTCCAGTCTTGCCTAGAGTCAGAAGTCACTAGACCTCAGACCCTCCTACTTTACATGCAACATCTCTGGGGGATTTAAGGATGTTTTGGCATACTTAACTTAGAACTGGATGTGACAAATCCATTCAGAAAGAACCTGAGTACCACTTGCTGTAGAATTTAAGCATTTATTAAAAACAAAATTTAACCTTTATGGTTATGAAAGAATCTTTTGAACCTGACCACAATGCAATGCAGTCTGCTTGATTCTGCAGATGAAAACAAAGGAGCTACGTCTACACTACAGCATGTTTTCGAAAGGGCGTTTTCAAAAAAGAGGAATTGAAAGATGTCCTTTCAAAAGGGAGCGCCTACACACGGTCAAGGGCTGGCACCGTCGATTTGTGTCTTTAAAAAGGGCTATCTGCCCTTTTGAAAGGGGCAATCAAACGTTTTGAAAGAGAGCATCTACGCTTACCCATGCTCTCTTGAAAGAAAGGGCCAGGAAGCACTGCACACGGGTGCATGGTGGCAAAGCCCTTCTGGGGCTGCAACCAGCCGCTCCTCCCCAACGCCCTCATCCTGCATAACACAAAGCCTGTGGACTGCCACTAGCCAGGCAGACAAAGTGTCTGCAGAAATGCACACGGACGAGCAGCAGCTGGAAACCCTGCTGGCTGCCACCAGTGGAGTGGTTGCCCTGCTGGCAACAGCAGTGGTGGCTGCCCTGCAGCATCTGTTGAGGGAGGCCCCCCCCGGGGCGGCCAGGGATGCCCCAGACCCTTGGGTTCTCTAGTGTCCCCCCCTCCCCTCCCCGGGAGCTCTGCCAGCTCTGGAACTACCCCACCAGCTCAGAGTGGTGGGAGCACCTTGTCATGGTGGAGTGGAATGACAACCGGTGACTCTGGAATTTCCAGATGAGGCGGCAGACCTTCCTTGAGTTCTGCACTGAGACATCAGGACACCCAGATGTGGCACGCTCTCCCCATGGAGAAGAGGGTTGGGATAGCTGTCTGGAAGCTGACCACTCCAGACAGCTACTGCTCCGTGGGCCACCAATTTAGTGTGGGCAAGACCACAGTCAGGGCTGTTGTGATGAAGGTAATGAGGCCTGGGCCACGCACCCACCAGGGGTGGCAGGAGGCCCTGGACAGGGGTGGGGCCTGGCATACCCTCACAGGGGCGTATGTGCCCCTCCCCACCCCCCCAGATGGTGTGTGCCCTCAACGTGATGCTTCTCCAGAGGGTGATCTGCATCAGGGACCTGGACATAGCCATTGTGGCGCTCTGGTTCCTGAATTGCTTCGGGGCCCTTGACAGGATCCATATACCAATCCATGTCCCAGAGCAAGCAGAGGACAATAAATTAACAGTAAAGGCTACCACTCTATGGTCCTTCAGACCATGGTGGACAGCCAGGGTCGGTTCCAGGACATTTTTAGGTATGTAAAAGGGTGTCATAAGGAGGAGGGAGAAAACTTGTTCTTCTTGGCCTCTGAGGATAGAACAAGAGGCAATGGACTTAAACTGAAGCAAGGGAGGTTTAGGTTGGACATTAGGAAAAAGTTCCTAACTGTCAGGGTGATCAAACAGTGGAATAAATTGCCAAGGGAGGCTGTGGAATCTCCATTGCTGGAGATATTTAAGAACAGGTTTGATAGATGGCTATCAGGGATGGTTTAGAGAGTACTTGGTCCTGCCATTGGTGCAGGGGGCTGGACTCGATGGCCTCTCGAGGTCACTTCCAGTCCTAGTGTTCTATGATTCTATGATATGTGGGCTGGCCCAGCTGAATCCACGATGCGTGGGTTTTCTGCAATTCAGGCCTGGCTGGAGGCAGGAACCTATGTCCCCTGGGCGAGATCCCTCTAGGGGACACCATGGTGCCCCTGTGCCTGGCAGCCAATGTGGCATATCTGCTCCAGCCTTGGCTCATGCACCTCTGTATAGGCCACCCCACCCAGCCAGGAGCACTTCAACGCACAGCTAAACTGCTCCTGCAATGTGCTGGAGTGCACCTTCAGGCATCTCAGGGTCGGTGGTGCTCTTTCCTGCCCTGCCTGGAGGTGGACATCCTCAACATGCCGCAGGTGGTGGGCACCTGCTGCACTCTGCATAATATTGTTGAGAGCAAGGGGGAGGCCTTTATACAAGGGTGGGCGGCTGAGTCCAGCCCAGGCTACCCACAGCCAGCCACCGCCCCTAGGCGTCAGGCCCACCACAATAGGGTCTCCATCTGGGAGCTCCTGCATGAGTACTTCGCATGGGGGCCCCACTGAGCGCCACCACGGCCACCCCGTGCAGATCCACAGCACTCCCCTCTCCGCCCTGCACACCTCCATCCCCAACTCCCCCCGCTCTCCACCGAGCACACAGCACACAGGGTTGTGGGAAAAATAAACTGTTATATTGTGTACAATGATAACGTTCTTATTGTGTCATACGTCTAACATAACCACATAGACCTATTTACAGAAGCTGGGAGGGCGACCTATGTACAGAGGGAGGGGGAACCTGGGTGGCCTGCCTGGTGGGGCCATTACTCTGGGACAGGGATGGAGGGCTGTGACTCATGCTGGCCCTGGAACCCCCTCCTCCCCAGATCTGGGGTCCCCAGCGGTGCTGGGAGGGAGCAGGGAGGACGGGGAGGTAGGGCTGGGGATCAGCCACAGCTGGACAGTTGGGCACAGTAGGGCCCTTTCTGGGGTGCTGGGGCCGCAGCAGGAGGGGCAGTGGATGGGGCAGCAGGAGAGGGCATCCAGGCTAGCAGCTCCTTGAATGTGGCTGCCGCATCCCAGAAAGTCCCCATAAGCTCCCCACAGGCTGCCCAGTGCCAGGTGGCCTCACCCTCCTTGAAGCAGAAGTGCCGCTCTGCCACCTCCACCTGCTGCCAGACGGCAGAGGTGAGGTGGTCGTCCTCCATTGCCCGCCATTGGCTCCTCCAGGAGCGGGGACACCCTGGTGCCGGGGATGACACAAGTCAGTCGCCATCCCTCACCTCTGGTGGTCTGTCCGGCACAACAGATGGTGTGAGGCTTTCCCAGCCCTTGGATGACACAGCTACAGAAACAAGAGGAAGAGAGGGACAAGCTGTGAGTCCTGACCCCTGCCCCGGGGCCCAGGCACCCCATCCCCATCCGATGGCAAGGCGGCCTTGAATACCCATGATGGCAGTGGGGGTCCCCGTCCCCCTGGGAGCAGCCCCCTTGTGCAGTCCGGTCCTCCCAACCCCTCCCCCACGCGGCAGGCCACGGCACTGTCCGTGGGAGTGGGTGCTGAAGGGCAATGGCAGCCATGACACCGTCCCGAGGGCTGCAGCCCAGCTGGACCATGACCAGCCAGGGTCTGCTAGGGATGTGGGGGGCACGAGGGCGGGTATGGAGCCCCTGCCCTGTGATCCAGGGTGCATGCCCTGTCTAGTACATACCTGAGGGTCCACCGCCAAGGCTGGCGGATGCCCAGCTGGCTGAGGTGCAGCTGGAGGTGCAGGAGAGGATGTCTATAATGAAGTCCACCTCCTTGCTCAACCACTCCCCAGCAGCAGCAAGACCTGGCTCTGGCCTGGGTGGCGTGGGTCTGAGCGATGGTCCCGGCTCCTCGTCGTCCTAGGGCTGGGGCTGCTCATTGGAGGTATCGAGGACGGCAGGTGGGGAGAAGGTGTCCTGGGGGCACAGGAGGCTCCGAAGCTCCCGATAGAAGGGGCACGAAGCAGAGGCAGCCCCGACTGGCTGGCTGAGTCCTGAGCCCAGGTGTACCCCTGCTGCATCTGCTTGACTCTTCTGTGCACTTGGTCTGGAGTGCAGGCAGGGTGGCTCTGGGAACTCCGGCTCTCAGCCAAGTGGGTGAAAGCAGCTGCATTCCTCTGCTTTTTGCCTATCTCCCGGAGCACCTCCTCCTCCTGCCATAGGCCCAGCAGGTCCCAGAGCTCATGCTCCATCCAGGAGGCAGCTCGGTTTTTCCCCCCACGATATGGAGCCCTGCAAGCCCTGGGCACTCTTGGAGGTGGAGGGCCCTAAGGCTCCTGACCTGCCTGGATGCTGGCCATCACAAGCAGGGGGCAGCTCAGGGTCACACTGAGGCATGCAGGGGCAGCTCATGTATCAGCTGCTTCCTGCACACACTCAGGTTCCTGCAACTGGGTTTCTGGGTCCATGTGGCTTTAAGGGCTCCTGCATGCACAGACCATAGAGCCCCACAGACGATGGGCAGCATGTCTCCATCTCACAGCCTATCGCTGCAATGACAGACCCGACTCTTTTGAAAGAGTGGCTTGTGCAGTGCCTACACAGGTACTCTTTTGAAAAAGGCTTTCGAAAGGGAGGCCTCTTCCTATTTCACTTTTGGAAGAGTGTTTTTGATTCTTGCAGCACATCCTGTCAATTTCATTTTCAAAAGGGAACACAGCACATGTTGACATGCCACACCCATTTCAAAAGAGGGCCTAGGTTTTCGAAAGAATTGGATAGTGTAGATGCAGCAAGGACATGCAGAATCAGATCAGACTGATACCAACTCAATATTCTATCCATGGTCAGCATAAAATCAAAAAGGATGTGTATAAGAAGATGAAACGTGGACAGTAGACTAAACAGAAGTATAAATGTATGGCTGGAGAATGCTGGGGAGTAATCAAGAAAGTGAAAGCACAATTGGAACTGCAGCTGGCAAGGGATATGAAGGGTAACAAGAAGGGTTTCTACATGTATGTTAACAATAAGCAGGTTATCAGGGAACGTGTGGGGCCATTACTGGGTGAGAGAGGTAACCTAGTGGCAGATGATGTAAGAAAAGCTGAAGTTCTCAGTGCTTTTTTTGCCTAAGTCTTCACGGACAAGGACAGCTCCCATACTACAGTGCTAAACAATGCAGTATGGGAAGGTGAAGGGCAGCCATCGGTGGGGAAGGAATGAGTTAAAGAGCTACTTAGAAAAAACAGATGTACAAAAATCCGTGGGCCTGCATTTAATGCACCCAAGGGTACTGACGAAATTGGCAGATATCATTGCTGAGCCTTTAGCTATTATCTTTGAATACTCTTGGAGATTGGGAGAGATCCCAGATGATTGGAAAAGGGCAAATGTATTGCCCATCTTTAAAAAAGGAAAGTAGGACAATCCAGGGAACTATAGACCAGTCAGCCTTGCCTCAATCCCTGGGAAAATGATGAAGGGGATCCTCAAGGAATCCATTTTGGAGCACTTGGAAGAGGGGAAAGTGATCAAAAGTAGTCAGCATGGATTCACCAAGGGCAAATCATGCCTGACTGATCTGATTAGCTTCTATGAAGAGGTAACAGGCTCTGTGGACATGGGGAAGCCAGTGGATGTGATATACCTTGCCTTCAGCAAAGATTTTGATACAGTTTCCCACAACATTCTTGCCCATAAGTTAAGGAGGTATGGATTGGATCCATGGACTATAAGATGCACAGAAAGCTGGCTTGATGGTCGGGCCAAACGGGTAGTGGTCAATGGCTCAATATACGGATGGCAGTTGGTTTCAAGTGGAGAAGTGGAGTGCCCCAAGGCTCGGTTCTGGGGCTGGTGTTATTCAACATCTTTATTAATGACCTGGATGAGGGACTGGATTGCACCTTCAGCAAGTTTGTGGATGACACTAAGCTACAGGGAGAGTTAGATACATTGGAGGACAGAGATAACATCCAGAGTGACCTCAATAAATTGGACAACTGAGCCAAAAGAAATCTGATGTGGGTCAGCAAGGAGAAGCGTAGAGTTCTGCACTTGGGACGGAAGAATTCCAAGCATTGTTATAGGCTGGGGACCGACAGGCAGAAAGAGACCTAGGGATTATGGTGAATGAAAGGCTGGATATGAGTAAACTGTGTGCCCTTGTAGCCACGAAGGCTAACGGCATATTAGGGTGCATTAGGAGGAGCATTTCAAGCAGATCTAGAAAAGTTGTTGATCCCCAGTATAAAAAGGATGTGGATGTGCTGGAGCAGGTTCAGCAGAGGGCAACAAAAATTATTAAGGGGCTGCAGTACATAACCTATGAGGAGAGGCTCAGGGACTTGGGCTTATTTAGTTTCCAGAAGAGATGGCTGAGGGGTGATTTAACAGAAGCCTTCAACTTCCTGAATAGGAGCTCTAAAGAGAATGGAGAGAAACCGTTCTCACTGGTGACAGATGGCAGAATAAGGAGCAATGGTCTGAAGTTACAGAAGCAAAGGAGTAGGTTGGATATTAGGAAAAACTACTTCACCAGGAGGGTGGTGAAGCACTGGAATGTGTTGCCTGTGAAGGTGGTGGAATCTCCATCCCTAGAGGTTTTTAAGTCCCAGCTTGACATAGTCATGGCTGGGATGACTTAGTTGGGATTGATCCTGTTTGGGGCAGGAGGCTGGACTCAATTATCTCTTGAGGTCCCTTCTAGCTCTCTGATTCTATGAATTATATCTCTAAATACATTTTTACTAGTGGTGGAAAAAGTATCTGAAAGTGTTATTTGAATAAAAGTACTGCTACTTTGAAAAAAAAGTAGCTAAGTAAAAGTGAAAGTATCCTTCAGGAAAACTACTTGGTGTCTTGATTGTACTCAAGTGTCCAAAAATAAAAAGTAGCTTTCCTGTGGAAATCTGTGGTTAACCACCTGATTTATCATAGGGAACCATTATTTTTCATGTATATATTGCATGCACGCATGTGCACACACACACACACAAAATGTGCATGCATGTATACATATACATCTGTGTGTGTGTGTGTAAAATCATAGCATCATATTATACTAGAACTGTAAGAGAACTCAAGAGATCATGATGTCCAGCCCCCTGCCTTTAGAGCAGGACCAACCACCATCTCGATCATCCCTGTTTGTTATGTATCCAACCTGTTCTTAAGTATATCCAATGACTGAGATTCCACAACCAGCCCACGCAATTTTTCCAGTACTTGACCACCCTGACAGGAAACTTTTCCTAATGTCCAACTTAAACCTGCCTTGCTGCAATTTAAGCCCGTTGCTTCTTGTCCTATCATCAGAGGACATGAAAAACAATTTCTGTCCCTCCTCCTTGTAACACCCTTTTAGGTACTTGAAAGTTCTTATGTTCCTTCACAGCCTTCTCTTTTCCAAACTAAACAAACCCAATTCTTTTAATCTTCTTTCATATGTCATATTTTTTAGACATTTAATCAATCGTTTTAGTTGTTCTTCTCTGGATCCTCTCCAATTTCTCCGCATCTTTCCTAAAATGTGGTGCCCAGAACTGGACACAGTACTCCAGCTGAGGCTTAATCAGTGCAGAATACAGTGGAAGAATTACTTCTCGTGTCTTGGTCACAACACCCCTGTTAATGCATCCCAGACTCATTTTCCTATTTTTGCAGGTGGCACACTGTTGACTCATACTTATCTTGTGGGCCACAATGACCTTTAGGTCCCTATCTTCCACACTCCATCCAAGGGAGTCTGTTCCCATTTTGTATGTGTGAAACTGATTGTTCCTCCTGAAGTGGAGTACTTTGAATCTGTCCATATTGCACTTCACCCTATTTACCTCAGACCATTTCTCCAATTTATCCAGATCATTTTGAATTATAACCTTATCCCTCAAAACACTTGCAACCCCACCCAGCTTGTTATCATCTGCAAACTTGATAAGCATACTCTCTATGCCAATATCTAAATCAGTGATGAAAATACTGAACAGATCTGGCCCCAAAAACTGATCCCTGCAGAACCCTGCATGTTAATCCCTTGCAATATGACTATTACTACTATTACTACTTAACCCTTGTACTCCTCGTGGCACGTAAGTCATCTACAACTCTCCTCCACTTCACTCTGTCTTGGGACAAAACTTCAAGCTGGCTCCAGGAGTACCCCAGTTGTTGTCCTTCAGTCTCAGTAGACCTTCTCCACAATGCCCGAGGACTTCCTCTTTTGCATTTTCCTTGCAGGTTGCATGTGAGAGCTTGACAGACTATGCTGGATGATAGTTTTCTAAGGGTGTGGCTTAGCCATCCCCATTTTGTTGAACTATTCCAACCAATTATGCACCCAAATATATACATGTATATTATATACTACACACACATATATATACTAGACATTTATTTTTCAAATCTGGAATTTAAATATAGTCACAGCCTTCATTTATAAAGCTAAAGAGTGACCAAATTAAATACAAGAGTCAAATTGTAGAAATTACAAATTACCAGGAGGTGCACCAGGACTGGAGCTGCTTCGGCTTGGCCAGAACACTCGACACCGTGGCACACATGGGGCCATTGTGGAAGGGGGCTGATTTGGCCAGGCTGGGAGCACTCCCAGGCTCGACCACTACAGATGTGGATTCCTATGGCTGAACTGGAGCACCCTCCATCCTCCACAGGCTGGGATGCTCCAGCTGGGCCAGAGCAGCTCTGGTTCCCAGTGTGCTGCAAGCTGGGGCACCCCAGCCACCCCGCCACTGGTTTAATCAGTTAACCAGTTAAACTTAGCATTTAACCAGTTAACCAATTAAATGGGATTTTCCATCCCTAGTCTGGCTGGGAGGGAGGTGCAGGAGCAGGCTGAGGGTGTAGTGTTTGGGAGGGTGCAGGAGTGAGCTGTGGGGTGGGGTGTCTGGCTTGGGAGGAAGGTACAGGATCAAGGCAGAATGCAGGAACAGACTTGGAAGAGAGCTTTGCAGGAGAGAGATGCAGGAGCTGACCAGGGCTGTGGGAGAAGAGTAATGCAAGAGCCAACCAGAGCTGGGAGAGCTGAGCAGGGTGCAAGAGCCAACCAGGACTGGGAGAGCTGAGTGGTGGATGAAGGAGTAGGTGGAGGAGAGGGATGGGGATGGAGGAGCTGCCCATAAGGGAGGGACACTTACCTGGCTCTGCTCTCCCTGCCATTCCCCGGTACTGCTTTCCACTGCTCCGATTAGGCAAAATCTGTCCAGTAGGGGTAGCAGGGAAACCCTTCCATGAGCAGTTTCCAGCATCCCATTCTCCCAGCCAGGGGGAGGGTGAGCAGCAGTGTGCGAAGCCATGCTTCTCCCCACATGCCAATTCCAGTCCGTCATGCTCGGGGCTTCCACCCCAACACAGATACTGCTTTTGAGTGAAAAGGTGTTGAAAGGCTTCTTTGTTGGCAGTGTAACAGTATAACCAATATGGGTTCTCTATAGCCATATTGAGAGGCCTAGAGCTCTTCTTCGGCCAGAATAAAGAGCAGCAGCCAGTAACTGTGAAGCTACAGGTCATACTCACATTCCATCTATATTTCAGTACAATAGTGTCACATCAGGCTGTTAAGAAGATCACATCCTAATGCCACCCATTGTCTTCAGATAAAGAAATATCTAAAGATGGGTAAAGAAAACTTAGTTAACAGCATTTCATCTAGCAAGCAATGATGTTGTAGAATCACCATTCTATGATGATTGTAGTCACTTCTATTGTTTCCTGTCTGATCTCCGTCTGGTTTGTAATTGCTCCCATCTGCTGTATAATTTTGCTAGGTGTGTATCAGTTAAAGTGGTGGGTTATGATTGGTTAGGTAATTCTATTACAGCAGGACTCAAGTTTCACTATTTAAACTAGGGTCCAAGAAGGAAAACAGCAGAGAAAAGAAAAAAGTAAAGGCAGGGAAAAAAGCAGAAGGCGGGAAGGAAGGAACATCAAAAAGGAAGAACCTGGAAGGACTCACCCCCCCCAAGACCAGAACTGCCAGACCCTGAGATGCAACAACCAGCATCCAGAGACTGACTTTTTCTGTCCCAACAGGTGAACTCTGTCAGCCTTAGCAGGATTGGTGAGCATGATACTGTGTGCTTAGCATGTATTCTGCTTTCTTGGTAACTGTAAATAAACAGAGAATAGGAATATTACTGTGTAAGGCTTTTTCAGTCGCACAGATCTGCATACCCACAGGGAATTACGCCCTGAGCCCTAGGAATTGGGTAAGGGTGGGAGTTTAAATTAACAGGATCATGACTTGAGCCCTGTGCACTGGGTACAGGTGTATGTGTCCCCGAGTGTGGAAGGGATAAAGAAATTTGTGAGGGTAACAAATTTGGTGGAGAAATGTGGGCAGCCTATGGTTGTTTGAACTGAATTGATCTAATATAGCACAGCAATAGCAGAACAGTAGTGGCATTGTGATAAATGGTAAAATGTTCTCCCTGAAGCAACAGGCGAGAAAGGAAACCAAGCAAAGGGACCAGGAGGGGTGAGTTTTAGCTGAAGAGCCCCCTGTCCTTGCTAAATGGATAGCAGAACAGGGCTCATGCCCATGGAGACAAGATTCTTTCCAGCAGAGTGATGCCCTAGATTCTGCTTGTAAAGGATTTGAAGTATTCTGTAATGGCATGAAACAGAAACCAAAGAAAAAGGCTGTCAAAACAGCAGGAGCCTGGGCATTGTGCAAAACTGTCACTAACCTCTCCAGCCTGAAGAAGCGGGTCTTTGCCCACGAAAGCTTATGCTCCAAAATATCTGTTCGTCTATAAGGTGCCACAAGATTTCTTGTTCTTGAAAATACAGACTAACACGGCTACCTCTCTGATACTACTCTCCAGCCTGGTAGTACACCAGGAAAGGCAACTGGAAGATTATAAATTCAATTTGGCTATAGTGAAGGACAATCTGGCTCAGTATAAGGCATCTGAGAGTCCCAATAAAGCTTCAGCATTACAGAATGCAACAAAACAAAAAGCAATCGTGTAGAACTTAAAAGACTAACAAAATAATTTGTTAGGTGATGAGCTTTTGTGGGACAGACCCACTTCTTCAGCTCTACAGTCCTACCAGAACAGACTCAATACATAAAACATGGAGGTCCAAAAACAGTTATCAGGACTAACAAATCAGAAAAATTATCATCACTTTTGGCAAATCAGATAGAAGAGCAAGAGAGTAAGGGATGGGGAAGTAAGTGTTAAATCAAACATCAAAGTATGTATAAGCGTCCTTGTAATGGGTCGGGTCTACAAGAAAAGACAGGAGAGTGCAAACGACTGAACCTCACAGTGGGAAGCCTGAACAGGGGGCGATCTACATTGCAAATGAAGTTGCTGGATGCACAGGCAGCTGTGAGAGCTGTATCTGTAGGTAGCTTGTCATCCGACAATGACGTCTTGAGCTTGCACAGACTCATCGGTTGTGGATTCACATGTGACTGAGGAGTCCAAGCTTTGAACAGCATGGGTGTTCACAGTGGGGGCAAGGGAATTGTCCTGGCTCGGTTGGTGTGACTGCGGCTGTTCCTTTCTTCCTCTCACGAGCATCAATGAGGCGTACGCGTCGCTGCTCTTCAAAGTTGACATATGCGTGTCATACGAGAGCACGCCAGCCTGTTCGGTCTTTTGCATGCTGCTCTGGCTGATCTGGTTTTAAACCAGCACGAGCAATGTTGGCCTTCACACAGTCTTTATACCTCTTGCAAGGCCTGCCTTGACTTCTTTTGCCCTGGGATAGTTTACCGTAGAGGAGTTGCTTAGGGATTCTTGACTCCTCCATTCGTATGACATGCCCTGTCCAGCGAAGCTGGGCTTCCAGAATCATGGCTTCAATGCTCGTGGTTCCTGTTCTGTCCAGGACTTCCAGGTTCGTAACTCTGTCCTGCCATCGAATGTGCAGTATTGTCCTCAGGCTGCGTGTGTGGAAGCATTCCAGCAGTTTCATATGTTTTCTGTACAAGGTGCAGGTTTCACAGCCATACAGGATACTGGTCAGGACTAAAGGCTTGAGCTCATGGGAATAAGGGGACTTCGAAGTAGGCGGGGTCCTTTCGAAAAGGAGCCCCATCGGGATGAGCCGCACAGCGGTGAGGCGCGTAAATTTCAAAGTGCCGCGGCTGCCCACATGCTAATGAAGTGCTGAATATACATTTCAGCGCTTCATTAGTAAACTTCGAAATGGCCAATTGCGTGGCCATTTCGAAGTTTGGGGCTAGTGTAGACATTGCCTGTGAGAGCAGTGTTACAGGAAAATAAGGATTGGGCCCAGACAGGCAATGACCATTTAGTTTGCAGACAGCAAATAGAAAGGCTAGAAAACATGTTGGGAACCCAGAAGGGCATAATAGCAGCAATAAAGAAAGGTGTGAATGTGGACACTGGGGACACAGAGACCTATGAGGAAACTCGGAATAAAAATAGCTGGATGGTTTCTGAACAGAGAGATCCTAAATGCCCACATCCTCCTGATGCTTTTCCTGAGGGGCCCTATGCCCTGTACAAAGGGAACTTCAGGATTTGAAGTTAAAGGCACAAGACCTCAATCCTGTGGCTCTAGTTTTCTCCAGGGTGGTAACAAGAGAACCACCTGACCCAAATGATGAAGAACAACAAAAGCGAATCAGGCATACCATTTGTGAGGTTTCTGATTTCACCTCAGATCAAGGACAAGCATCTGCTCAACTATTGGGAGCTCTAGAAAAGGACATGTCTGGATTGGATGGTGAAGGTGTTGTCACAAACTGCATGGAGGCCAGCAGCTTATGAGGTTTTGGCCGGAGGCCTGCAGTAGTTCTGCCTAGGCAGTAATACGCTGTGCTGGGGGGCGTGCTTAGGTGGAAATGGTGTTGTTGCTACTGGATGGGACTGGGTGAAGGAAGTAATGAAGGTTGAGATGTCAGCCAGACCACGTGTCCTTACCTACAGCCCCCAACTCAAACCATTGCAATGCATTATTAAAGAGCTACAAGCTATCCTTAATCAGGATGCAACAGGCTTAAACTGCAGCAAGGGAGGTTTAGGTTGGACATTAGGAAAAAGTTCCTAACTGTCAGGGTGGTCAAACAGTGGAATAAATTGCCAAGCGAGGTTGTGGAATCTGCATCGCTGGAGATATTTAAGAACAGGTTAGATAGATGTCTATCAGGGTTGGTTTAGATAGTACTTGGTCCTGCCATTGGGGCTGGGGGCTGGACTCGATGGCCTCTCGAGGTCCCTTCCAGTCCTAGTGTTCTGATTCTATGATTCTATGCCACACTCCAGAAGGCCCTAGGTGACAGGCCTGCTCTCTCCTGCAGACAACCTCCCAACCTTATGAGGATTCTCACCAACAACCACAGTCTATACTGCAGGAACACCAAACCTGGAACTTTTCCTTGCAACAAGACCCATTGCCAACTTTGTCCACCTATCTATTCTGGAGATGCCATCACTGGACCTAACCAGGTTATTCACAGAATCATGGGCACATTCTCATGTTCCTCAGCTAACATCATATATGCCCTCACGTGCCAACAATGCCCAGATGCTTTGTATATTGGACAGACTTCAAGCTCTCTTTGACAAAGGGTTAATGGGCATAAAACAGGCATAAAAACACTCCTGAGTCACAAACCCATCAGCCAGCACTTTAATGGAGTGGGACATTGTGTTAATGACCTGAAAGTTTGTGTTTTATTGAAGAGGAATTTTCACAGCAGTTTGGAAAGAGAGGCTGCTGAACTCTCTTTTATATTCAAATTTGACACATTAACACATGGTTTGAACCAGGATGAGAATTTTCTAGCTCATTATAGGGGCTCTTCTGCATACTTGGCTTTATCTAACTCTTGACACACACCCCTTCTGCCCCTCTACTCTCTGATTTGCTCACCTTGATTATATTTTTCTGATTTGTCAACCTTGATTACTATGTTTGGCTCTCTGTGGCTTAAATATTGAGTCTGTCCTGGTATGGCTATGATCTGAAGGAGTGGGTCTTTAAAGTGCTACTGAACTGCTTTTTTATCTCAGGAATGGTACAAGAAGGGCAAATATCTAACCCTAGTGTGGCACAATGGACTCTGGCTCTTGTAAACTGAGAGGTAACTGTAGAAAAGGGAAAAATATTGTCCCCTGTGCCATATGGCCTCGTAGTGCAAGGGCAGGAACATGAATGTCCTCTGCCAGAGTACAAGGAGGTGGACTGGCCAGTGAAATCACGACTTATCTTACAGAAGGCTCAGGAGAAAAATACCCAGATCTGGTTTGTGGATGGATCTCATTTTTTCAGTGCTGAGAACACTAAAACAGGATTTGGAGCTGTAAAGGTAAATACCAACCAGGAACTGAAGGGACCGGGGAGGCCACACTCAGCACAAGCTGCAGAAGTGGTTTCAGTACTAAAGGTGTTAAAGGAGGAGGATCAGAAAACCACCCTGGCAACGTTTACTGATTCAGACTGGGTGTGCAGAGCAGTAATGACTTGGCTACCCATTTGGGCCACTAGGGGAATGTGCACAGGTGATAGAAAGCCTGTGGTCCACAATCAGTACTGGGAACAAGTGGCAGCCCTACTACAGGGCAGGAAAGGAGACACGTATGTAACTCATGTCAGAGCACATCAGAAACCAGGGAGTGAGGAAGGATTTTGGAACAACAGGGCAGATGCCTTAGCCAAACAAGGAGCCATGTTAACACAAAGTGAGAAAGAGGAGGAGGGGGTAATCAGTGTAGTAACCAAAACACAAAAGCAGGTATCAAGTCCATAGACATTGGATCTGCAAACACTACAGGAAGGGGGTGAAGAGATTAAGCAATTACTGAGCCAAGGACTAATCAGAGGGAAATAGCATGTGCACAAAGACTCTGAAGGGGTAATCTGGGCCACTAAACATGACTCAGACCTTGGGAAACAGCGCAAGAGGTGGTTGGTGCCTAAAAAGGTCAGAACAGAACTGCTTCAATATGTTCTTTAGCAAGGGCAATTTGGGGTGAAAAAGACTGTGGAAAGGGTCAAAGATACATGGTGGTGGCCCACCTTGAGGGACAATGTAAAGTGGTGGTGTAATAATAGTTCGCCGTGTGCTATGGTTAATGCAGACCCACAGGTACAAAAGGATCACATTGCTCACCAAAGAAATGAGGGTCTGTGGGCCCAGACACAGATAGACTATTCGACTGCTACCAGTTACTCCAAAAAACAAGTATTGTTTGGTAATTGTTGATCCCTTTACAAAATGGATAGACGCCATCCCAACCAAGACTTAACACAACTTTAACTAAAGCCAGGCAATTGTTTAATGTTGTATTTGGCTGGTGGGGAATGCCAAAAGAAATTGATTTTGCTATATTCTCCCACAATATTCTTGTCAGCAAGTTAAAGGAATGTGGTTTGGATGAATGGACGGTAAGATGGATAGAAAGCTGGCTAGAAGGTCGGGCCCAGTGGGTACTGATCAACGGCTTGATGTCGGGATGGTGGTCGGTTTCTAGTGGAGTGCCCCACGGTTCGGTTCTGGGTCCTGTTCTGTTCAACACATTTATCAATGACCTGGATGAGGGGCTGGATTGCACCCTCAGCAAGTTTGCAAATGACACTAAGCTAGGGGGAGAGGTAGATACGCTGGAGGGTAGGGATAGGATCCAGACTGACCCAGACAAATTGGAAGACTGGGCTGCAAGAAATCTGATGAGGTTCAATAAGGACAAGTGCAGAGTCCTGCATTTGGGCCAGAAGAATCCCAAGCATTGTTACAGGCTGGGGTCCAACCGGCTTAGTAGTAGTTCTGCAGAAAAGGACCTGGGAGTTGTAATGGATGAGAAGCTGGACATGAGTCAACAGTGTGCCATTGTAGCCAAGAAGGCTAATAGCATATCAGGTTGCATCAAAAGGAGCGTTGCCAGTAGATCCAGAGAAGTGATTATTCCTCTTCATTCGGCTTTGGTGAGGCCGCATCTGGAGTACTGTGTGCAGTTCTGGGCCCCCAATTATAGGAAGGACGTGGACACACTGTAGAGGGTCAAGCGGAGGGCGACCAAAATAATTAGGGGGCTGGAGCATATGACCTACAAAGAAAGGTTGAGGGAATTGGGACTGTTTAGTCTGCAGAAGAGAAGACTGAGAGGGTACTTGATAACAGCCTTCAACTTACTGAAGGGAGGTTGCAAAGAGGCTGGAGAGAGGCTGTTCACAGTGGTTACAGATGGCAGAACATGGAACAATGGTCTCAAGTTGCGGTTGGGAAGGTCCAGGTTGAACATTAGGAAAAACTTTTTCACTAGGAGGGTGGTGAAGCACTGGAATGGCCTACCCAGGGAAGTAGTGGAGTCTCCATCCCTGGAAGCGTTTAAGTCTCAGCTCAACAAAGCCCTGGCTGGGCTGATCTGATGCGTTTGGTCCTGCCTTGGGCAGCGGGCTGGACTTGATGGCCTTTTAGGTCTGTTCCAGCTCTATTGTTCTATGATTCAACGATTATATGATTCAGACCAAGGCCCACACTTCACTGGGGAAACTGCAGGAACTATGTAAAATGCTAGGCATTAAGCAAAAATTCCACATAGCAGGACACCCCCAATCCTCAGGACAAGTAGAATAAAGTAACCACCCTCTTAAAGGATACTCTAAGAAAAATGGTAAAAGAAAATGGAAAAGATGGGGATGAAAAGCTGCCTATAATCTTAATAACCTTATGGTCAGTCCCAGCTAGTCATGGTTATATTCCTTTTGTCGCAATAACAGGAAGAACTATGCGAACACCACAGTAATGGTGGTTAGATGTTGATATTCCAGAGGGATGGCAACCCAAAGTCTTAAATGACAAGTGGATCCAGTCTCTTTTAGAGGCATTAACAGAAATCTACGAAAAAAACACCGCAGAACAGTTGGATGTTAACATAAAAAAGATGCATAAAAGGCTGGGCTGGGTAAAAAGGCCTACTGAATGGAAAGCTGGAGATCAGGTGCTATATCGGAAATTTGCAGAGCAAGAGCATTCTTTGGGAATGAAATGGGAAGGCCCAGCGCATATTGTGGAGAAGGCCAGCCCAACAGTGTAACAGGTAGAAATCTAATCCAAGAGGCTTAACATGCCAAAGTTAAAATGGTTCCCTTACCCATAGTTTAAACCAAGGAGAGGGAATTTCAAGCAGTAACCTCTAAGTGGCCCCACGCAGGGGGGAGGAGTAGAAAAATGTCTATTTTTGTCTTTCAGAATCGTAAGAAAAGGCTGTCACCAGCAGAAAAGCACAAGTAACTCAGGCACCATTATAAAGAAGCTGCTGTTGCAACTGTGTCTCTGTGTGTGTTTTATGCTACATGTTGTTTGTCTAACAGCTAACCCTATTCTCAGGCCTCTCAACATCCATGTAGTAAATGTATAGAAAAATAATTTCTGGGTAACGACACCATGTTGGATCAATCTAGTCTTATTCAATCGCACTCGTTGTTGTTTGTGCTGGGAAAAGGGATTTGTCCATTACCATAACAGAACAACTGGTGGGCTGTCACCAGAAGCCCCATCACAGTCTAAGTTGTCCTTAATGACTGGATACTCTAACACTATAATGGAAAACTGTATTGGACCAAAAACTACTGTCACAAAGCTCCAGGCTTGTCCTTGTTGGGTCCTGCACTACACCAGGGTTTAAAATGCAACCTCAGAGGCCTGCTGTGTCCCCTGCTCTGCATCCTGCTGTCACAGATGCTTGGGTCACAGCATCACTGAGCCATTCTCATCAGTGTCATTAGTGGAGGAGACCCTTCCCCCGCACTTAGGGGCGCCCAGTCTCCTCCTGTCCTTCAGGGCAGCTCTGGGGTGTAGAGCAGTCTGGGGGGAACCCGGACCCCTCCTACACATACTGGGTTCCAGCCTAGGAAGCTGCAGCAAGAGGGGCTTCCCTTCCTGGGCCCTCCTGGTGCAGCCCTTGGCCCACTTCCTCCAGACACCTCCCCAGCACCTCCCTCAGGTAACTGCAGCCCTCTCTTCTTGCGTGTCCTCCTTCCACAGGCCTCGTGCATCCTCTATCTCGTTCCCAACACTTACCTGAAGGAAACCCTTTTGAAGGGTTCCACAGGCCTTAATTAGCCACAGGTGCTAAATTGGCAGCAGATGCAAGTTTAGCCTGCTGCTGTTAGATGACCCCAGATAAGCCTCAGTCTCTTGGAAACAAAAAGGCACACACCCAGTTGCCAGTATATCTCCATTCCACAAGACTGCAGTAGCCAGCTGTGGACCGGGGTCTATCACACTACAATATACAATATTGACTGCCTTAAGCTCACACACAAACAAGAAATCAATATTCTTAAAGTTCCTGTGTTCTCTCCAAAATGTGGGATATTAAATTATGGGGGTTGCCAGGCAGCCAGGAGGGAACACTGACATTACGAGGTTATTGAGGTTTAATAAACCTCACCTGCTTCAGATCTGGGAATCAAGGCCCAGCAACCCAACTAGCATAAAACAAACACAACAATGAAACTACTGACATGTTTCAGTTTGTGACCCATGAAAAATTGGGATGTGTGTGTGAGGATCAAAATTTACAAGAAAGGGGTGAATGTTTCTATGTAAAGGACAAAGAAATCCAAAGATGTATGTTTAATATATTCACTGAACAAACATCAGCTGTTGTATATGCAGGAAAGGGATGTGTTTGTGTAAGACGTCCTTGTCCAACTGTAGTAGTAGATAATAAGAAATTGTATTTTATGAATCATTTAGTTAATAGATGTTTTTGCTACATTTCAAAGATTAAGAGTTATGATTTTAAATATTAGGTACCTTATAGACTATGAACTATAAGAGGTCTCAATCACAATTGTATCACAATGCAACACCTGTAACCTTGGGCACGAATATGATTATGACAAGAAAATTGTTAATCCATCCTATATCAGAGGGGTAGCTGAGTTAGCTTGTATCTTCAAAAACAACAAGAAGTCTTGTGGCACTTTACAGACTAACAAAGTTTGGAGCATAAGCTTTCGTGGGCAAAGACCCGCTTTATCAGATGCATGAGTGGGGGGGTTCCAGAGGAGAGTTTAAATATATGGGCTTATGAAAAAGGAGAGAGGTGTGAACATCAACAGCAGAGAAACTGCACCTTCACATTAGCTACTGATAATGGGCCACATCCTCCCGGACTGAACTGACCTGATTTCTCCTCTCTTCATGTTCACAACTCCACATTACCTGCTGATAATGGGCCACATTCTCCATGATTGAATTGGCCTCGTCAACTGTGGCCCTCCTCCTGACTGGGACTCCCCCGTTTTCATAAGACCATATCTTTAAACCCTCCTCTGGACCCCTCCCCACTCATGCATCTGACGAAGCGGGTCGTTGCCCACAAAAGCTTATGCTCCAAAATATCGGTTAGTCTATAAGGTGCCACAGGACTTCTTGTTTTTGGAATCCATACAGTGTTACATTCACATTTACAATATATTGCACAAATAGGAGAACAAATACGTATTGAAGTGAAACATAATAATGCAGACATCACTCATGCATCAAAAACCACTGCAAATGTAGGACACCACTCCGGGTGGGAAACACTATTAGACCTTCTGCACTAGGCCTCTTAAATATAATGGTTCACCCCCTTGTGGTGATCATTGGAATTCAGTTGGCATTATTTGCGTGTATAGTCACTATGGCTTGCTGGGTGAAGAGAACTGTTCGAAGAACACAGAAAGCTGGCGTGCAAAGTCAAAAAAGGCCATTGTTAATAATACGCAGAAGGCAAGACTAAGCTCAGCGAGTCTGAGTATTGACTCCTAAAATAGTAATGACAGCTTTAGTAAAACCATCATTAAGGAGGGGAGTGTAACAGTATAACCAATATGGTTTCTCTATAGCCATATTGAGAGGCCTAGAGCTCTTCTGCAGCCAGAATAAAGAGCAGCAGCCAGTAACTGTGAGGCTACAGGTCACATACATTCCATCTAAGTTTCAGTACAATAGTGTCACCAGGCTCCAGCAGCCCCTCCACCCCCACCGGACAAGCTGCTGGAATCTCCCGCTGCTGCTGTGGCCCCTGCCACAGCGGGGACTCTGCTGCTGCTGTGAGTTCCACCGCACTCAGCAGCAAGGCTCTCTCCACAGCTGGGGGCCTCCCCATGGTGGGGACTCCACCGCTGCTGGGGTTCCTGCCGTGGCTGGGGGCCCCACTTGACAGAGCAGCAAAAGCTGCACCACAGCTGGGGGGCCCTGCTATGCACAGCAGCAAAATCCATGCCTTGGCTGGTAGCCCCACTGCACAGGGCAGCAAGAGCTGCCACCACCACCACCACCTGAGCTCTTTCCACCAGCGGTGGGTGCATACATGAGTGCTGTCTGCCCACATACACGCACCACCCCTGGTGGGAGGAGCACATGGCAGCTCTGGGGGAAGAGGCGGTAGCAGCGGTTCCAGCTCTGCAGTGATAAGTCCATTGAGGGGGGGCGTGGGGTAGGTATTTAGGATTTTATGGGCCCCGATTAAGCAAACTTTGGGAACAACAGGGTCCATTGTTCCCGAAGCCTGCTATATAGGGGTCCATAAAATTGAGGGTTTACTTCATTTAGATAGCAGTTGTTCATTTTTGGGCTTTTAGATGTTCACAGTTGATCAAAAATAACCAGGAGAGGTTGTGTGGGGAGGGAGGTTTATTTTGTTTTGTTATTATAGCATTGTGAGCTACAAAAAAGTCCTTAAAGAGCTGCATGTGGCTCTAGAGCCTCAGGTTGCACACCCCGTAAAAGCTTTCATTGTCTAAAATGTTTTATTTCAAATGAATTCCTCATGAGGGATCTGAATTACCCAGATCGCTGTTAAGTAACAAATACAGCCAGCATGTTTCATTCCTCAGAGAGGTTCCCCAGTTCACACATTCCGTACTCAAACTGGCTCCATGATATGAGAATGCTTAATTCTTGTTATAAATGTGATGATGTCAGAGATTATTAATAAGACACGACAGTCTCCTCCAGAGTTACATAAAGGAAATCTTATTGATACTAAGGGTTGACTCAGCTCCACAGGTGTTAGTGTGGGGTTTCTTCTCTTCCCACATCTCTGAGAATACCTGAATCCAAGGCAGCAAGTCACAGAGAGGTACCTGTGTCAGTCTATATATTCACAAAACAAAACAAAACAAAAAAAACAGTTCTAGAGCCGTTTAAAGACTAGGGCTTTCATGGGGCAGACCCATTTCTTCAGATCTGGAAAATTACGACCAAGTTATCTTCAGGGGAAGGCAGTGCCACTAACTTCCTCCACTGAGGGACAACAGATTTAATTTAGCCAGAGCTCCTCAGGAGCCTTGCTCACTGGCAGAGGCTGGAGGCAGGGGGCAAGTCATCTTCCGGGGAAGGCAGTGCCACTAGCCTCTTCCACTGCCAGGAGCCTTACTTGATGACAGAGGCTGCCTAAGCCAAGGACCACACTTCCCCTCTAGCTAGCTGTCCCCTGTGGGGTCTGCCAACCAGCTCCATCTGCGGTACACTTTGTGGATGGCAGACACAGTAATGACCTCCCATTCTCAGGGCTTTTCCGCCTCTGGGTTCTGCACCTACACAAATTCACTACTAAAACAGGTCCTAATGCAGATTTACTGTACTTTTGCAGACTCCACCCCACCCCCACTGCTCCCCACATCCTCCTCATCATCATCAGAGCTGTGTGAGTAGGCTCAGCTGCCCCTCCCCCATCTCTCCTTTAGACTTAGCGCTTCTCCCCCATGCAGCACAGGCAGCTCCCTGCCCTGCCAGCTTTCTCTTCTGGGGCTCCCTGCCCTGCCCTCCCCTGCCCTGCTGCAGCTTTCCTCTTCAGTGCTCCCTTCTGCAACTAACTGCTCATCGCCTCTGAAGGCTGCCTCCTCTTAAACAAACAAAAACTAAATTCAATTTGTTTAGTGAAGGGCAATTTAATTTAGGATTTTTATTTAAGTGGAGGCAGCCTCCACAGCCACAAGAGGAGTCAGTGGCAGCAGCATTCAGAGCCTCAAGTGACTCCTTAAAGAGCTGCAGGTTGCTGACATCTGTACTAGACGATACCAATCTCCTGTAGTTCAGCAAATTCTCTCGTTTGGCACTGGTCAGGTCTCAAGGGTGTCAGATAGAGAGGTTCTACCTCTAATGAAGTGATGAACACCTAGGTTCAACAGATTAAGTGGGATTTCACCAAGTGTAGAAGCATGAGGGGATTACATTGCATGGAAGCAAATCTTGAGGAATTAAGAGATCTAATGAGCAAAATGCAGTGAAAAGAAAGATTAAAATCCATATGAAAAAAACTAAATGATTAAGCAGAAACATGCATTGATTCTTCTGAAAAGAACACAAGGGGAAAAGGCCTCTTGTTCCACAAGCGATAGAGCTTAAACAGGAAAATCTGTACTAGAAATGGAGAAGTGAGAAGATAACCAAACAGGAATATTCTTCCAGATAAGGCTGCAGAGGAAAGATAAAGTAAAATGGCACTATGGATTAATGTTACCAAAATGGTAACAGGAATAAGGGCATTTCCAAATGTAAAATGGAAGAGGCTAACTGAGGAGAAAACAGATCTCATAAATTCAGGGAGCGATTAAGTTAACGTAGTTTCAAAATTCTTGAGCTGTTGATCCTCTTATTTTTCTTATAAAATACTGATTAAAAACTGGACGTTTGGCCAACTAAGACTAAGAAAATCATTATAAAATAGTAACAGAGAGGTAGCCGTGTTAGTCTGTACTCCAACAAAACAAAGCAGCAGAAATGTAGCATTTTAAACACTAACAAAATGATTTATTCGGTGATGAGCTTTCGTGGGACAGACCCACTTCTTCAGATCAAAATCTGAAGAAGTGGGTCTGTCCCACGAAAGCTCATCACCGAATAAATTATTTTGTTCATCATTAGAGTGCTACATTTCTGCTGCTCATTATAAAATAGTTATTGAGGGGGAGCCGATAAGAGACGACATGAGAAATCTGAATGTATACAATCCTGTAGTTTGTATGGTATGAATCCCAGTATATTAACAGAATTGGCAAATTATTTTACTAATTTGCTAAGGAATTTAACTAAACCTAACAAACAAGACACTGTAAAAATGGCATAACCTTGAATGTTTACTAAACCTAGAGTTAAAAGAACTTACTAAAGCTAGTATTAACTAACCATAGAATCCTAGGGCTGGAAGGGACCTTAGGAGGTCAGCTAGTCCAGCCCCCTGCCTAAAGCAGGATCAACCCCTGTGATGTGGTTCAGGGGTCCCCAAGCACTGCACCCCATCCGCAGGCAGGAGTGACTCTCACTCGACAGATAGAACAGGAAATTTATTAGTTGACAGAGGCCCAGCATCTGGGCATTGTTGGCACATGATGGCATATGTGATGTTAGCTGAGGAACACGAGAATGTGCCTGTGATTCTGTGAATAACCTGGTTCGGTCCAGTGATGGTATTTCCAGAGAAGATATGTGGATTCAAAGGGAGACAAGCCCACATATCTTCTCTGGAAATACCATCACTGGACCTAACCAGGTTATTCACAGAATCACGGGCACATTCTCATGTTAGTTGAGGAACATCATATATGCCATCATGTGCTAACAATGCCCACATACTTTGTACATTGGACAGACTTCTAACTCCCTTACACAAAGGATTAATGGGCACAAAACAGACATCAAAACACTCCAGATCCACAAACCAGTTAGTCAACATTTTAAAGGAGTGGGCCATTCTGTTAATGACTTAAGAGTTTTCGTGTTACTGAAGAAAAATTTTCACACCACTATTCAAAGGGAGACAGCCGAGCTGTCTTGTATATTCAACTTCGGCACATTAACACATGGTTGAAACCGGGATGGGAATTTTCTGAGTCACTATAGGGGCTCGTTTGCATACTTGGCTTAATCTAATTCTTGACCTTCCCCCCGCCCCCACTACCCTCTGATTTGCTCACCTCGATCATTTTTTTCTGATTTGTCATCCTTGATTACTGTTTTTGGTTCTCTGTGCCTTAAATATTGAGTCTGTTCTGGTATGCTTATGGTCTGAAGAAGTGGCTCTGTCCCACGAAAGCTCACCTAATAAATTATTTTGTTAGTCTTTAAAGTGCTGCTTGACTGCTTTTTTGTTTTGATAGTATACAGACTAGCACAGCTCCCTCTCTGCTACTACTCACTACAGAGGTGTCAGTTCAGCAGGCAGAGACAGACATTCCAATCCATCTTCGGGAGAGGAGCCCCAGGGGTGCCCCATCTGGGGTTTAGCTTCCCCCTTAGCCCAGGCTGGCTGCCTTCTCGCTCTCTCCCCCAGCTTCTAACTGCCACCTCCGATTCAAACCCCCAGATCAGCTCCTCCCTGCTCTTTTTTCAAGTCAGAGGTGTTACCTGCCAGCTTAGGTTACAGTCCCAGGGGGTCATCCTTAGCCACTGTGAGCTGCTCTGCCTGTGTCACACACACACACCCGCTACTCTATCATATCTCCCCCACTCCAGACCAAACTGAGCAGGGTCACTTAACCAGTGACCTGGGGAAGTTCAGGGCCCTCTGTGCATGACAGGGCATTGGCTACGATGTTGTTTTTTGCCTTGACATGGACCACCTCTATTTCATAGTCCTGCGGGAGCAGGCTCCACCGCAGGAGCTTGGCACTGGCCCCTTTCATGTGACACATCCAGGTCAGGGTTGAGTGACTGGTGTACATGGTGAAATGCCACCCAGACAGGTACGGCTGCAGCTTCCCCAAAGCCCACACCATGGCCAGACATTCCTTCTCAATGGCCACATAGTTCTGCTCCTGGGTCAGCAGCTTCTTGATTAGGTACATGACAGGGTGTCTGTCCCCCTTGTCGTTCACCTGCATTAGCACCACGCCCAGCTCAATATCTAAGGCAACAGTGAACCCCATGAAGTGCTTGTCAAAGTCTGGATTTCCCAGCACTGGGGCCCTGACCAGAGCCTCCTTCAGTGCATAGAGGGCCTCTTGGCACTGCTTGGTCCAGACCACCTTGTCAGGCTTTCCCTTTTTACACAGCTCCATGAGGGGGGCTGCGATGGAGCTAAAGTGGGGCACAAACCTCCAGTAGTACCCGCCATCCCATAAGAACATAAGAATGGCCATACTGGCCCAATGAAGGCCAGTATGGCCCAATGAAGGCCTGAACCTGCTTCTTATTCTGCAGTACCGGACAGTCTCTAACAGCCTCCACTTTAGCTGGTTGTGGCTTTAAGCAGCCGCTGCCCACCTTGTGGCCCAGGTAGATCACCTCAGCCATCCCCACCTTGCACTTTCCTGCCTTGATAGTCAGACCAGCCTTCTGAAGTCGGTCCCGCACCTGCTTGACGTGGAACCCATGGTCCTCCCAATGTCTGGCTGAAGATGCAAACTTTGTCCATGTAAGCCAGGGCAAAGCTCTCCGGTCCTTTCACTAGATGGTCCACCAGACGCTGGAAGGTAGCGGGTGCCCCCTTGAGGCTGAAGGGCAAGACCAAGAACTCGTAGAGCCCCACGGGGGTGATGAAAACCAACTTGAGATGGGCATCTTGATCTCACAACACTTGCCCAGTACCCCTTGGTGAGTTCTATGGTGGTCAGGTAGCAGGCTCCCCCGAGCTTGTCTAGGAGGTTGTCAGGCCTGGGCATGGAGTAGGCATCCAATATAATGATGGTGTTAAGCTTGCAATAGTCGACACAAAACTGGACAGACCCACCTTTTTTAGGGACTAGCATCATGGGAGAGGCCCAGGGGCTGGGGGAGGGTTGGATCACCCCCAGAGCCAGCATGTCTTCGACTTCCCATTCTATGTCCTGAGCCATCTTCCCTGTGGCTCTGAACGGCACACACTTTATAAGAGCGTGGGCATCTGTCTCTATTCGGTGGACAGCCACATCAGTGAGTCCAGGTCTGTCAGAGAACAGCTGCTGGTCTGAATACAGGATCTCCCTGATCTCCTTCTGTTGGGCAGAGGTCAGCAGGTCTGAGTGGGGAATAGACTCCAGCAAGGAGCTGGCTCCAGTCCCTTTGAGCAAATCCATCAAGGGATCATCCCCCTGCCCCTCCCAGTGCCTGCACACAGCCAGCACCAAGTTCTCCCTGTCCCAGTACTGTTTCATCATGTTCACATGACAGACCTGGTGGCTGTGGGCCCATTTCGACAGTTCCACCACATAGTTCACCTCATTTAGCTGTTTGACTACCTTGAAGGGGACATTCCAGGCAGCTTGCAGCTCGTTCCGTTGCACAGGTACGAGAACCATCATGTGGTCCCTGGTGGCATAGGCTCAGGCCTGGGCATTATGGTCATACCAGACCTTTTGCTGCCTTTTGGGCCTTGGACAGGTTCTCCCTGGCCAGGGCCATAAGCTTTTCCCAGAAAGTCGGTACATACTGCACCACTGACTCCCCTTCAGGAGAGGCCGTCCCCTCCCACTCTTCTCTGAGTAAGTCCAGGGGTCCCCGTACCCTCCTTCCATACAGCAGCTCAAATGGGGAAAACCCCGTGGATTCCTGGGGCACCTCCCTGTATGCAAACAGCAGGTGGGGTAAGTACTTGTCCCACTCTTGGGGTTGCTGATTCATGAATGTTCTCAGCATCTGCTCCAGAGTGCCATTGAACCTCTCCACCAGCCCACTGGTCTGCAGGTGGTAGGCTGTGGCGCAGGTGTGCCGGACCCCACACTTGTCCCACAAGCTTTGCAGCAGGGCTGACATGAAGCTGGACCCCTGATCCGTGAGGACTTCCTTGGGGAACCCCATTTTGCTGAAAATGGACAGCAGTGCATCTGCCACAGTGTCAGCTTTGATAGAGGCCAGGGCCACTGCTTCTGGGTATCACGTGGCAAAATCTACCACCACCAAGATATATTTCTTCCCAGAAGGCGTCACCTGACTGAAGGGTCCCACTATGTCCATAGCCACTTTCTGGAAAGGCTCCTCTAAGATGGGCAGTGGCCTCAGGGCGGCTTTCCCCTGGTCCCAGGTCTTCCCCACCCTCTGACAGAGATCACAGGACCAGCAATACAATGGACAGCTGCAAAGACCCCAGCCAGAAAAAGGTCTGTAGCAACCTCCTCCTGGTGTGTTGGATCCCCTGGTGTCCTGCGAGTGGGACATCATGGGCTACGTACAGCAGTCTGTGCCGGTACTTTTCGGGAACCACAAGTTGCCTCTGGACCTCCCATGGCACTGCTTTGCATCTGGGAACCCATTCCTGGTACAGGAATCCTTTCTCCCATAGGAATCTCTCCCTGCAGCCCTCCCCCAGTGGTGGGTCCGGAATGAGACTGGCCAGTTTCCTCAGCTTCTGCAAGGAGGAATCTCTCTGCAGCTCCGCCTGGAATTCCTCAGCCAGGGGAGGGGCAGAAGCCACTCCACCCTCTTGGCCTGGCTCCAGGACCACCAGCCTGTGAGACCCAGTTTTTGGGGGCCCCCTTTCTCCCAAGGCTGGCCCCTATGGCTTCGGCTGGGTATTCACCCCCGAACCTAAGGAGAGCACCCCTTGTCTCTTTTGTCTGCAAGTCAAGACCAGGGCATGAGGATGTTCACCCAGCCAGTGCTCCAGATCACCCCCCAACAGTACATGAGCAGGCAAATGGCTGTGCACGTCCACCTCCTTAGGGCCCTCCTTGTCGCCCGATTTCAGGTGTACCCTTTCTATGGGTACCTTGAAAGGGGTCCCATCGATTCCCATTACAGTGAGGTGGGAACTGGGCATCATCCAGTCAGGTGCCACTACCCCGGGCCAGGCCAGAGTCACATCCGCACCTGTGTCCCAGAACCTCATGACATCCTTCCCATCCACCTCGAGGGGTATGAGGCACTTGCTCTGCAGAGGCAGCCCCGCTCCAACTCTGTAAACTGAGCCCTGTGCATTTGGGCCCCCCTGAGGAGCTGGTCTGTGGGGCCGACTCAGCCCAAGCTGAGGACACACTGTCAGCACCACCTGCCTGGGCCTGCAGCCCCTCTGGCTTCTGGGATTCCACGAGCCCCTGGCCTGCTCAACCTGTCTGGGAACTTGGGGCACTGGGCTGACCTACGCCCCTTCCGCCCACAGCGATAACAGCCCAGCTCTTGCTGTGTCCCTCGGGCTGGCTGCTCTGTCCAGGCCCTGGCTAGCCGTCTGGGAGGCAGATGTCTGGTCTCTCTTTCCTGGGTTCACCCCATACGTAATTCCCTGTCACACAGCCAGGAACCGGTCTCTTTGGGACTCCTTTTCTCTTCGGGACTCCCTGTCCCTCCAGGATTCCCTGTCTCCACGGGATTCCCTTTTGAACCTGGGCCGGCTGTCTGTGAATTCATCCACCAGCTTCCCTGCACTGAGTGAGTCCTCTGGCTTTCAGTCCTCAAGCCAT
The DNA here is from genome assembly GCF_033958435.1 of Carettochelys insculpta. NCBI lineage: Eukaryota > Metazoa > Chordata > Testudines > Carettochelyidae > Carettochelys > Carettochelys insculpta. Next base: position 281,889,063 of record NC_134138.1, on the reverse strand, counting down.
GTCCTCAGCTTTGGCAGGCAAGTGCCATAGAACTGTTCCAGGACCATCAGCTTGACCAGGTCCTTGATGGTCTGGGCTCCCATCCCAAACACGCACTTGTGGTAGTATTGTGTCGGGCGGGAGGCCAGGTCTACATAGGTCTCCCTGGCCTGTTCTGCGCCTCCTGGAACTTCTTCCTGTACATCTTGGGGTCAACCCAAACTTATGCAGCAGATGACTGAATACAGTAGAAGGAAGGAGACACAAGAGCCAGGGGTACTGGAGGTGGAACAAAGTGAGTTTTGGGAACCATGTGGTGCTGCAGCATCTGCTGGTGAGTTGATACCCCAGGGGACGATGAGGAGATGGATCATACCCCACTCCTGAAGGCAGACCTTGTGGGGCTGTGCAGAGAGAAGGGCCTGACCGTGGGGAAGGCGACCAAGACCCAGCTGACTTCCCAGCTGGAAGAGAATGGCCAATCCAGGGTGTTTGATCCTGTCCCACTAGGGAGTGGCCGGTAATGCCCCATGAGTGTTTCAGATTCTCAGGCAGGAGCGGGGGCTTGATGCCATCAGACAGATGTGATGCCTGCTGGGTCGCACTCAGCTAGCAGTGGTCCATCTTGGGCGGAGTCCCTCACAGCAGAGCTGCGACAGTTGGAGCTTGAGGTGTGATTAAAGGAACTGGAAGCTCACGAACAGGGGAGAGAGCGTGAGCACCAGCAGCAAGAGGGACAGCGGGAGGAGAGAGAGCGAGAGCTGGAGCATGAGTGGACCATGGCTCAGACGAGACATGAAGAGACCCTGGCTGCTGCATAAGTTCGGGCTGACCCCCAAGATGTACAGGAAGAAGTTCCATGGGGCCTCTGAATTTGAGAGGAACCCCCTCAACCATCTCCAGATCGAGGAGTGACTAAACCTTCAGCACAAGCAGATTCTTGTGAGAGAGGTCCCTGAAGAGGGACAGGGAGTGGTGTGGCACTCTTCATCACATCCTCAAATGTTTGACGTAGGCACTGATGGGAGCTTCCACTGTCCCTGGGCAAGCTAGTGGGAGCGTCTCCTATTGCTCTGTCACCTATGCCAATTCTGATCCCTAAACTGTTGATTAAATTGCCTGTGTGGAGGACAGGGAGAAGAAAGCCTGCACTGTGTCACAGGAATATGGAGGCGCAGTGACCTCAAAGTTGCCCTTGAGTCCTTCAGGCTATGGAGCCTTTTATCAGTCTTTTCTGAAAAGAGGGTAGGGCCCTCAAAGGCAAGGCCTGAATGGTCTGTTGGCCCTAATATAGGAGGCCCAACACCTGTAGCCATCCACCCCTTCTCATGGTCACACTTGATGCCATGACTCTGGTCACAACGTCTGCAGCGTTCAAAGCAGCCTGCAAGACCGCTCTCAATATCATAGAATACTAGGACTGAAAGGGACCTTAAGAGGTCTTTGAGTCCAGCCCCTTGCCCTCTTGGCAGAGTCAAGTACTGCCTAAACCATCTCTGATAGATATTTACTTAATTTGTTCTTAAGTATCTCCAGAGATGGAGATTCCACAACCACCCATGCCAATTTATTCCAGTGTTTAACCACTCTGACAGTTAGGAGCTTTTTCCTAATGTCCAACCTAAGCTTCCCTTGCTGCAGTTTAAGCCCATTGCTTCTTGTTCTATCCTCAGAGGCCAAAAAGAACAAGTTTCCTCCCTCCTCATGACACCCATTTAGACACCTGAAAACTGCTATCATGCCCCCCTCTACCTTCTTTTTTCCAAACTAAACAAGCCCATTTCTTTCAGCCTTTCTTCATAGGGCATGTACTCTAGACCTTTGATCATTCTTGTTACTCTTTTCTGGACCCTCCCCAGCTTCTCCACACCTTTCTTGAAATGCAGTGACCAGAACTGGACACAATACTCCAACTGAGGCCTAACCAGCGCAGAGTACAGAGGAAGAATGACTTCTCATGTCTTGCTCACAACACACCTGTTAATGCATCCCAGTCAATAGTGTGATGCTGTTGCAAAAAAAAAAAAAAAAAAAAAAAAAAAAAGCAAACATGATTCTGGGATGCACTAACAGGTGTGTTGTGAACAAGACACGAGAAGTCATTCTTCCACTCTACTCTGCGCTGGTTAGGCCTCAGTTGGAATATTGTGTCCAGTTCTGGGCGCTGCATTTCAACAAAGATATGGAAGAAATTGGATGAGGTCCAGAAAAGAGCAACAAGAATGATCAAAGGTCTAGAGAACATGACCTATATAGAAAGGCTGAAAGAACTGGGCTTGTTTAATTTGGAAAAAAGAAGATTAAGGGGGGACATGATAAAGGTTTTCAAGTATCTAAAAAAGTGACATGAGGAGGGAGAAAACTTGTTCTTCTTGGCCTCAGGATGGAACAAGAAGAAATGGACTTAAATTGCAGCAAGGGAAGTTTAGGTTGGACATTAGGAAAAAGTTTCTAACTGTCAGGGTGGTCAAACACTGGAATAAATTGCCTAGGGAGGTTGTGGAATCTCCATCTCTGTAGATATTTAAGAACAGGACAGATAAACGTCAATAGGGATGGTCTAGACAGTACTTGGTCCTGCCATGAGCGCAGGAGGCTGGACTCAATGACCTCTCAAGGTCTCTTCCTGTCCTAGCATTCTATGATTCTATGAATCATGTTTGCTTTTTTGCAACAGCATCACACTGTTGACTCATATTTAGCTTGTGGTTCACTATAACCCCTAGATCCCTTTCTGCCATACTCCTTCCTAGGCAGTCGCTTCAGATTGGTTTGACATGATTTGTTCTTTACAAATCCATGCTGGCTGTTCCCTAACACCTTACCACCTTCCAAGTGCTTGCAGATGATTTCCTTAATTACTTGCTCCATTGTCTTTCCTGGAACAGAAGTTAAACTGACTGGTCTGTAGTATCCTGTGTTGTTCTTATTCCCCTTTTTATAGATGGGCACTATATTTGCCTTTTCCAGTCTTCTAGAATCTCTCCTGTCTCCTATGATTTTCTAAAGATGATAGCTAAAGGCTCAGATACCTCCTCTATCAGCTCCTTGAGTATTCTTGGAGGCATTTTATCAGGTCCTGATGACTTGCAGACATCTAACTTTTCTAAGTGATTTTTAACTTGTTCTTTTTTATTTTATCTTCTAAACCTACCCCTTTCCCAGTAACATTCACTGTGTTCGGCATTCCTTCTTGAGACTTGTTGGTAAAGACCAAAACAAAGAAATAATTAAGCATCTCTGCCATTTCCAAGTTTCTGTTACTGTTTCTCCTTCACTGAGCAATGGGCCTACCCTGTCCTTGGTCTTCCTCTTGCTTCTAATGTATTTATAAAAAGTCGTCTTGTTTCCCTTTATGTCTGTAACTAGTTGGAGCTCATTTTGTGCCTTTGACTTTCTAATCTTGCCCCTGCATTCCTATGTTGTTTGCCTATATTTGTCCTTTGTCATTTGTCCTAGTTTCCATTTTTATATGATTCCTTTTTTATTTTGAGATCATGCAAGATCTCCTGGTTAAACCAAGGCGGTCTTTGGCCATATTTTCTGTCTTTCCTACGCAGTGGAATAGCTTGCTTTTGGGCCCTTAATAATCTCCCTTTGAAAAACTGCCAACTCTCCTCAGTTGTTTTTCCCCTCAGTCTTGCTTCCCATGGGACTTTACTTACCAGCTGTCTGAGTTCACCAAAATCTGCCTTCCTGAAGTCCATTGCATCTATTTTGCTGTTCTCCCTGCTACCTTTCCTTAAAATTGTGAACTCTATGATTTCATAATCATTTTCACCCAAGCTGCCTCCCACTTTCAAATTCTCAATCAGTTCCTCCCTATTTCTTAAAATCTAATCTAGAACAGCTTCGCCCCAGTAGCTTTTTCAACCTTTTGAAATAAAACGTAGTCTCCAATGCAGTCCAAGAACTTATTGGATAGTCTGTGCCCTGCTGTGTTAGTTTCCCAACATATATCTGTATAGTTGAAGTCCCCTATCACCACCAAATCCTGGGTCTGGGATGATTTTATTAGTTGTTTAAAAAAAGACTCATCCACTTCTTCCACCTAGGTAGATGTCCTGTCATAGGCTCCTAGCAGGACATCACCCTTGTTTTTTTACCCCTTTTAGCCTAACACGGAGACTCTCAACACATCAGTTTCCTACGTCCATCTCCACCTCAGTCCAAGTGTGTACATTTTTAATATATAAGGCAATACCTTCTCCCTTTTTCCCATCTATCCTTCGTAAGCAAGCTGTACCCTTCCATACCAATATTCCAATCATGTGTCTTATCCCACCAAGTTTCTGTGATGCCAATGATGTCATAGTTGTATTCACTTATTAGCACTTCCAGATCTTCCTGCTTGTTACCTATACTTCTTGCATTTATATATAGGCATCTAAGATATTGATTTGATCTTGCTTCCCAGTTTTGCCATGCCCCTCCTTTTACTCCCCCATTATAGACCGTGCTCCCTCCCATTTCCAACCCATATCCCAGGTCTCCATGTTCTCCACTGACCCATGGGCTTTGTTCCCCTGTCCCTGTCGAACCTAGTTTAAAGCCCTCCTCACTAGTTTAGCCAGTCTGTGTCCAAATAGGGTCTTCCCTATCCTCAAAAGGCGAATGCCATCTCTGCCTAGCACTCCTTCCTGGAATAGCACCCCATGGTCAAGGAAGCCAAAGCCCTCCTGGAGACACCATTTTCACAGCCAGGCATTCACCTCCAGGATGCATCTACCTCTGCCTGGGCCCCTACCTTTGACAGGAAGGATTGAAGAGAATACCACGTGTGCTCCAAACTCCTTTACCTGTACTCCCAGAGCCCTGTAGTCACTCGATCTTCTCAGTGTCACACCTCACAGTATCATTAGTGCCCACATGGATGAGTAGTTGGGGGTAGTAGTCAGAGGGCCGGATAATCCTTGACAACACCTCCGTAACGTCTCAGATATGGGCCCCCAGCAGGCAGCACACCTCCCGAGATGAAATGTCAGAGAGCTAGATGGGCACCTCTGTCCCCCTCAGAAGAGAATTGCTGACTACCCTTACTTTACGCTTCCTCCTCGCAGTGGTGGCAGCTGACCTCCCCGCCTTAGGGGTATGAGGCTTCTCCTCCGCTGTACGGGGTGATTCCTTATCTCCTGCATCAAGAACAGCATAACAGTTTCCTAGCACCACGGTGGGGGGGTTTGGAGCAGGGGTGGAGCACTGCCTATCGTCAGAAGTAACCAGCTACCAGTGCCCATCCTGAGCCATTTCATCCTCCACCAGTGATGTGTCAGCAGTCCTGTGTAGTGGGACAGCTACCTCAGCTGTCTCCACATGAACACTGTCTAGGAATTGCTCGTGGATTCAGATACCCCTCAAAGTAGCCACCTCCTCCTGCAGCTCTCCCACCTGCTGCCTGAGAGATTCCACCAGCAGGTGCCTTTCACACTGGATGGTCCCCATTGCATGCTGCAGTCCCTGCAAAACCACACCAGGATCTGGGTAGAGGCATCCATGGTCAGGCAGTCTTTCTGGCTACAGGCACAGGGAGAGAAGACAGAAGCAGTGCTGGCACAGGTGTTGCAGGTCTTCCTGACCATCGTAGGCCCCGCTCTGTTAAACTCTCCTGTCTGCAGCTCCCTGGTCGCTCTGCCTCTGGCTTTTTAAAGCCTGCTCATCTAGGTCAGGCCTAACCCCTCATTAGTCACACAGGGGAAGGCTGATCAAAGGCAATCAAGGGAACAAAGGTCAGGCACTCAGTCCCAACTGCTACAGAAAATGAAATCACCCACCTGAAATCAGAATTGCAATTAAAAATTCAAACATTCAAACATTCAAGCATACTCACTCACCCCAAAAGCTAGTACTCTCACCTGGTAGCCTCTTCAGCAGCAGGATCACTTGTTCTCCCTCAAACTCCCCTGTCTGCAGCCCCCTGTCCACTTCTCCTCCACCAAGGCCATGAACTCGGGCTTGGGGCCCGGAGGAATCACCTCCATGAATTTGGCCAGAGAAGAGGCTGTATTATAAGCTGCCTACTAACAAGGGCCAGTTTGTTTGAAATTTGTAACTGTAGACCACCCATTGAAAAAAACCTTCCTACCATAAAGGTCCAATCATTTGGCCTGTTTTTGGGGAAGGACCCTCATACCTTGCCCCTGCCTACAGTTGGCAGCATCCACCACTAGGGAGTTGGGTGGGGGATGGGTATACAGATGCTTATGCTGTGCCAAGGAGACAAAATACCTGCTCTCATTCTTCGCCATAGGAGGGGCAAAGGATGGGATTTGCCACACCAACTTAGCCATCTCGACGATTGTTTTAATGAGGCAGGGCCACCCCAGTAGGTGCGGAGGAAGAGAGGATGTCTGTCATAAGGTTCAACTCCTCCTTCACTTCTTCCTCCTGGACCACCAAACCTTGGGTCATCCAGTGGAGCAACTGCTAGAGGGCCCTAATGTCCTCCAAGACTGGGAAGGCACAGGAGCCTATGGCAGCCTCATCTGGAAATGATAAAGAGGAACGGCTTATACAGGGTAATCCATCTCCACAGTACTAGGAAGGTCACTTACCCCCTCCCACTGAATCCTGAGAGAGCACCCCAGACACCAGGGATGACACCTACACTGCCAGCGTTGAGCCAGTTGGAGATGGTACTCAGCCTCGGGATGTGGTGGGGGAGGAGCCACTGCCCAAAACATTGGCAGGAACCCACAAAGCACCACTGATGCCAACTGGGCCAGTGCAGAAGAGGAGAACCCCAAAGGGAATGGCATGGACACCACAGCCGCGTCTACACATGCCGGCTACTTCAAAGTAGCCGCGCCAACTTCGAAATAGCGCCCGCCACGTCTACACGTGGTGAGCGCTATTTCGAAGTTGAAGTCGACATAAGGCAGCAAGACGTCGAAGTCGCTATCCTCATGAGGAGATGGGAATAGCACCCTACTTCGACGTTGAACGTCGAAGTAGGGCACGTGTAGCCGATACGCGTCCCGCAACATCGAAATAGCGGGGTCTGCCATGAGCTCATGGGAATAAGGGGACTTCGAAGTAGGCGGCGTCCTTTCGAAAAGGAGCCCTGTCTGGACGCGCCGCGCGGCGGCAAGGAGCATCAATTTCGAAGCGCGGCTGCCACCCGCATGCTAATGAAGCGCTGAATATGCATTTCAGCACTTCATTAGTAAACTTCGAAATGGCCATTTGCATGGCCATTTCGAAGTTTGGGGCACGTGTAGACACAGCCTAGGAAAGGGGTGTGAAGAAAGGGCAAGGAGGTCAGGCTGCTGTGCACTCTTTTATCACACTGTCTGAGAAAGACAGAGGAGGCTGTGTCTTAGATATTCCCCTCACCTGACCCCCAAACACTGCTGGCAAGTAACAGGATTGGAGTTGGGAGGGTAGGGCCCTCTGTTGGGACACGGGGGCAGCCACTGGTGGCAAAGGAGGAGCAGCTACTGCGGGAGTGTTGCACTTAGCTTGGTAGCCCACAGGCAGCAGCAAACAGGCAAGTGTCTCGAGTTAAGGACAACTTGACCCAGGCCAGGGGTTAGATGGGGGATCATGGGATTGGAGGAGTCCCATGAATGGTTGGGGAACAGGGCTCAGAAGGGAACAGAGACAGGAAGAAGGGAAAAATAAGGTGAATCATGGAGGAGGGCTGATAGGGATGGATTTAACTCTTCTGGAGGTCTGAGCTATTAAGATTTTGTGGGGCCTCCTAGAATCTGGGGTGAGCAAAAAATTAATGGGTTCAGAATATGGGTGAGGGCTCCAGGCTGGGACAGATGGCTGGGGTGCGAGATGGGGTGAGGGTGCTCCAGGTAGGAGTGCATGCTCTGAGGCAGACCCTGAAATTAAGAGTTTTGGGTGCAGCAGGAGGGGGGCTCCAGGCTGGGGCCCAGGAGTTTGGAGCATGGGAGGAGGCTCAGCCTGGCCCACTGCTGGATGAGGGGCAAAGGGGCCAAATACCCAGGACCTCAGGAAATTTAAAAGGGTCTGGGAGCCACAGACCCCTTTAAATTGCTCAGGAAGGTGTGGAAGGTGTAATCCCCCACCCTTTGGGGAAGGCTAAAACCCTGCTCCATTCTTTCTGCCTGTGCCACAGCCCCCAACCCTTCGAGAGAAGGTGGAAAAAGGAGAGGTGATGGGAGAAATAGGGTGAGGATAGGGAGTCTGGATGCCCCACTTTGCATAGGTGTTAATGGTTTAGAAGGGAAAGAATTCTTTTTATAATTCTTTTGTAATTTTGTAGCTCAAGGAAAATTTAACAATTTTTTAAAAATATCCTGTGTTACTTTCTAATTGATGAATGATAAATTAAAAACTGGAAGAACTTTACCATAGATGCTGTTTGTTTGTTTGATTTTTCAACTAGAGATGGATTTCCAGATAAATGATTTCCACCATGTTTTAGCATTGTTTCAGCAGGGGTATTCGAACCATTAGGCTGTAGCCTTTATCTTAATCTGGCCCTGCCCTGGGGAATGGAGGAGCTAGCTAGGCCAAGACTGCAGAGGAGGGGAGGAAAGGGTGGCCCAAAGGCAGTGACTAGGAAACAGACAGGTACCATAATTTATCTGTTGTAAATTCACAGCCTCCTGTCCAGACTCCTTCCCTCTATCCCTGACTCCTGCATGCACACACAGCCCGGATTTCCAACAGCTCACTCACATACCCCAGCCCTCCTTCACATTCCCACAGCACCCTGCTCTCTCTCTCTCTCTCTCTCTCTCTCTCTCTCTCTCACTGCCAGCCCACATGCTGGAAAACAGCAAGATGAAGACAAGGCAGGCACTTCTATAGAGAAATAACCACCTAATGGTAGGTATATATTTTTTAATGTTTACCTATTTTTGTTATAATAATGCAGTATATGGTTTAAACGAGTGCTCAGTCAACAATGTTATATTGAATGTTTGTACGGCATAGTTCTAATGGATTGACATTGAACTCGGTTAACTCCAAGCAGTTTTACCAGGTGTCCAGTATTTCACATATGAAAATAGATGATTCTAAATATGGTCACCCTACACTTGTGGGATTCCTGATGTCGACACCAGCAACAGGGCCCTGGAGTGAGAGTGAAGAAACTGCCTTTGATTCTCATGGTACACGCATGCAGTACAAAATGGCAACTGAGAAGCTGGCTGTCAGTGGAGCAGCCACTGTCCTAATGAGGAGTGATTACTTCTACATGACAAGGAACAGCGGTCCTACTCCTACTAAAACTCAAATGATAGGAGTCAGATTCCGAGCCCAAAGCATCCAATGCCAAAGACCATGGCGGTGCCGTTCCCAATGGAGCCTGAGTAAAGACTGGACGATATGGTCCCATGGACGTTCACTCTTTGGCATGGGCTTCTCGCAGCAGACCCAGACCTTGAAGCCTGGTGACTTCGGCATGCCTTGGCACTGGTGCTTCAAGGAGGGGGAAAATAAACAACCTTCCTGGAACCTGATGCTTAACTGCTACTACTAGCTATGAATGACCAATTAACACTTAAAAGAGCTATTTACACTACTTTAACTACAAAAAGCAGTCAAGTAGCACTTTAAAGACTAGCAAAATTAGGTTTATTAGGTGAGCACGTCTTCAGACCATAGCCAGACCAGAATAGACTCAAATTTTAAGGCACAGAGAACCAAAAACAGTAAGCAAGGAGGACAAATCAGAAAAAGATAATCAAGGTGAGCAAATCAGAGAGTGGAGGGGTTGGGGGGGAGGTCAAGAATTAGATTAAGCCAAATATGCAGACGAGCCCCTATAGTGAGTCAGAAAGTTCCCGTCCCGGTTTAAACCATGTGTTAATGTGCCGAATTTGAATATAAAAGCCAGTTTGGCTGCTTCCCTTTGAAGAGCGGTGCGAAAGCTCTTTTTCAGTAACACACATACCTTTAGGTCATTAATAGAATGCCCCATTCCATTAAAATGTTGACTAACTGGTTTGTGGATCTGGAGTGTGTTGATGTCTGTTTTGTGCCCATTAACCCTTTGTCTAAGGGAGTTAGAAGTTTGTCCAATATACAAAGCATCTGGGCATTGTTGGCACATGATAGCATATATGATGTTAGTAGAGGAGCATGAGAGAGTGCCCGTGATTCTGTGAATAACCTGGTTAGGTCCAGTGATGGTATTTCCAGAGAAGATATGTGGACAAAGCTGGCAACGGGCTTTGTTGCAGGGAAAGGTTCCAGGACTGGTATTCCTGGGGGTATAGACTGTGGCTGTTAGTGAGGATCCTCATAAGGTTGGGAGGTTGTCTGTAGGAGAGAACAGGCATGTCACCCAGGGCCTTCTGGAGTGTGGCATCCTGATTAAGGATAGGTTGTAGGTCTTTAATAATTCATTGCAGTGGTCTGAGTTGGGGGCTGTAGGTGATGACCAGTGATGTTCTGTTCTTGGCTTTTTTGGGCCGATCTTGGAGTAGCTGGTCTCTGGGTATTCATCTGGCCCTGTCTATTTGTTTTTTTACTTCTCCTGGTGGGTAATTCAGGTTTATGAATATTTGGTAAAGATAGAGAAGTTACTCACCGTAGTAACGGTGGTTCTTCGAGATGTGTCCCCGTGGGTGCTCCACAATACGTGTTTCCACAATAGGTGTCGGGCTTGCCCGGCGCCGCAGATCGGATCTTCCAAGCAGTTTCTGCCGGATCGCGCATGCGCCGGCGCGCACCGCTCCCTTGCGCGCTCCTGGCCATGTGCGCGATCTGGTCCCCGCCAGTTCCTCGACCAACCGCCTCAGGTGCCCCTGCAAAACACTAACAGAGATCCGAAGCGGGGAGGATGGGCGGGTAGTGGAGCACCCACGGGGACACATCTCGAAGAACCACCGTTACTACGGTGAGTAACTTCTCTTTCTTCTTCGAGTGTCCCCGTGGGTGCTCCACAATAGGTGACTACCCAGCAGTAACCCAAGATAGGAGGTGGGTAATCGGATTATGTGCAGCTTGTCCCCGAGAGGACCGATGTAGAGAGACGGGTATCCTCTTGGAATACCCTGTGAAGGGCGTAATGTTTGGCGAAGGTGTCGTAGGACGACCAGGTCGCCGCTCTGCAAATGTCTTTTAATGCAACGCCCTTGAAAAAGGCTGTTGATGCCGCCACCGCCCTAGTGGAATGAGCCCTGGGAGTGGCCGACAAAGGAGTCTTTTTGAGCTCGTAGCACATTTTTATGCAGGATACAATGTGCTTTGAGATTCTCTGCGAGGAGAGACCTTCTCCTTTCGACTTGGGAGCGAGGGAGACTAGGAGTCTATCCGTTTTCCGGAAGGACTTGGTCCTGTCTACGTAGAAGGCTAGCGCCCTCCTCACGTCCAGGAGGTGTAGGCACGCCTCTTCGTTGGATTTATGAGGCTTTGGATAAAACGAGGGTAGAACAATAGGTTCGTTAATGTGAAACTCGGAAGAAACTTTGGGAACAAAGGCTGGATGCAGCCGTATGGTTACCGCCTCCTTCGAAAAAACAGTGCAGGGTGGCATTGCCATGACTGCCGCGAGCTCGCTCACCCTACGAGCTGACGTAATTGCAAGAAGAAAGGTCGTCTTTATTGTAAGGAGGCGGAGGGGGACCATGGCCAAGGGCTCGAACGGTGGTCCCATTAGCGTGGTAAGCACCAGGTCCAAGTTCCACGAAGGTGGAATCGGTTTCCGAGGGGGGTAGAGGTTTACCAACCCTTTGAGGAACCTGGTAACCATAGGGTGGGCGAACACCGTGTGCCCTTCCTCCTCGTGTCTGAACGCCGAGATGGCGGCAAGGTGGACCTTCAACGAGGATAGCGAGAGTCCTCCTCTCTTGAGGTCCAGTAAATACTCTAGTATTGTAGGCATAGGCACCAAAAGGGGGGCCAGCTGTTTGGTAGAACACCAAGCCATGAAGCGAGTCCATTTCTGCTTGTAGGTCTTCCTGGTGGAAGTCCTCCTGCTACTTTCTAGGACTTGCTGTACTTCCACTGTGCATGTGCTCTCTAGGGAGCTGAGCCATGGATTAACCACGCTTGCAGTCGCAGGCTTTGGGGGTGCGGGTGCACTATGGACCCCTGGGCTTGCGTTAGCAGATCCGGCGCCACCGGAAGAGGCATCGGTGGACGGTCCGACATGCACAGGAGTAGGGGGAACCATTGTTGTCGATCCCACGTTGGGACTACCAGGATCATCCGGGCCCTTTCCCTCCTGGCTTTCTGCAAGACTTTGTGGATCAGCACTGTGGGAGGAAACGCATAAAGCAGGGGGCCCCTCCACGGGATCGCGAACGCGTCCCCCAGGGACCCCCATCCCAGTCCTGCCCTGGAGCAGAATCGTGGGCACTTCTTGTGCTGAGTGGCAAACAGGTCTATCTGGGGAAAACCCCATGCGTGGAAGATCGGCCGTAGCAGATCGGGACGGATCTGCCACTCGTGTGTGAGTGCAAAATGCCTGCTCAGCTGGTCTGCCTTCACGTTGTGCACACCTGGCAAGTATGAGGCTTTCAAGAGTATATTGTTGGCGATGCACCAGTTCCATAAGCGGATTGCTTCCACGCATAAGGCACGGGATCGAGCTCCTCCTTGCCTGTTTATATAAAACATGGTGGAGGTATTGTCTGTACTGATCCCGACGACTTTGCCTTGTATATGGTCTCGAAAGTGTCTGCAGGCGTTGAACACTGCTCTGAGCTCCAGTATATTTATGTGTAGTGACTGTTCCGTGGGTGACCACAGTCCTTGAGTCACCTCTTCGCCCATGTGCGCTCCCCACCCTATGAGGGAGGCATCTGTAGTGAGAAAAACCGATATCTGCGGCTGGTGGAAGGGTACCCCTGTTAGCAGGTTCTTGGGGTTTACCCACCATTGCAGGGATTTGCGCACCCCTGCTGTGGGCGACACCACCCTGTGAACGGTGTGTACTGCCGGTTTGTATACACTCGCCAGCCAGTGCTGCATGCTGCGCATGTGTAACCTGACGTTCTGTACTACGAACGTCGCCGCTGCCATGTGGCCCAGCAGCTGTAAGCATGTCAAGACCGACACCGTAGGGCTGAAGGTGATGACCTGCACGAGGGAGCCGATGGCCCGAAAGCAAGCCTCTGGTAGATATACTCTCGCTGTAACCGAGTTTATGCGAGCCCCTATGAACTCTATGTCCTGTGTGGGGTCTATTTTTGATTTTGCCAGATTGATAACCAGGCCGAGTGAAGAGAACGTGTTTGCTGTGATGCGTATCATGCGCAGAACCTCCCCCTTCGAGGCCCCTTTGAGCAGGCAGTTGTCCAGATACGGGAAAATAAATACCCCCTGTCTGTGCAGGTAGGCTGACACCACTGCCAAGGTCTTGGTGAAGACTCTGGGGGCCGAGGAGAGGCTAAACGGTAGGACCTTGTATTGAAAATGTTCTTTGCCTACCATGAACCGGAGGAATCGCCGGTGAGCCGGATGGATAGTTATGTGGAAGTACGCGTCTTGTAAATCGAGGGCTGCGAACCAGTCTCCATCGTCCAGTGCTGTAAGGATGGAGGCGATCGTGATCATCCGAAAACGTTGCTTGCGCAGGTACCGGTTGAGGCCGCGAAGGTCTAAGATGGGCCTCCAGCCTCCTGTCTTTTTCTCCGTGAGGAAGTACCTGGAGTAGAACCCTTTCCCTTGCAGTTGCTCCAGCACTCTTTCCACTGCCCCTATGAGCATGAGATGGTCCACCTCCTGCCTGAGCCTCGCTACATGGGAGGCCTCCTGGAGGTGGGGCTTGGGTGGAGGTCGTGACGGTGGGAGCGACTGGAAGGGGATGGCGTACCCCATGGCTATGATCTCCAGCACCCATTTGTCTGTGGTGATCCTTTGCCACTGGTCGTAGAATGGTCGGAGGCGATGGTGGAATAATCGCTTCGGATGATCTTGTGCGATGGTAGTGATGGCGCAGCCCTGGATCTGTATGTCAAACTTGTGGCCTTTGGCCCCGCCCCGAGGACGCACGGCTCTGTTGTGAACGTCGCCTGGGAGTTCTGTACTCCTGGTGCTGTTGATGTCGCCCTTGCTCATAACCCCTGTGGTACTGGGGGCGCTGTTGCTGGTACTGGTACCGTCTATGTTGATGGTAGTACCTTTTCTGTGTGTATGGAGGGGTGTAAATCCCCAGGGTCCTGAGTGTGGCTCTTGAATCTTTACTGGAATGAAGGACCGAGTCAGTTGATTCAGCAAACAGCTTCTGCGAGTCGAAGGGAAGGTCAACTATCTTTGCCTGCAGATCCCTCGTTATACCCGAAGTCTGGAGCCAGGACTCCCTTCGCATCACCACTGCCGTTGCTGTGGAACGTGCTGCTGTGTTTGCAATGTCCAGGGCAATCTGAACTCCCGTCCTCGAAGCCACGTAGCCTTCTTGCACTATGGCCTTGAGCACCGGCTTTTTGTCCTCTGGAAGCGAGTCCATGAGGGAGATTAACCTGGAATAGTTGTCGAAATTATGGTTCGCTAAGTGCGCTGCATAATTTGCCATTCGCAACGTTAAGGTGGAGGAGGAGTAGACCTTTCTGCCGAACAGCTCTAGCTTCTTGGCATCTTTGTCTGTTCCCCCTGTCCTGAATTGAGATATCTTTGTTGCGACGACTCCACCACCAAGGAATTTGGCTGTGGGTGGCTGAACAGGAACTCCATGCCCTTCGCCGGCACGAAGTATTTCTTATCCGCTCTCTTTTGGACAGGCGGAATAGTCGCAGGGGTCTGCCATATTGTAGTGGCGGACTCTAAGATCGCTTCATCAAGCGGTATTGCTACTCTGGAGGAGGCCGGAGGTCTCAAATTTTTGAGGAGCTTATGGTGTTTCTCTTGCACCTCTGCTGTCTGGATGCCTTGCGTGAAGGCCACCCTCTTAAACAGCTCTTGAAACTGTTTGAGATCATCCGGAGGATGGACGTCCCCCGGGGCTGTAGCCTCATCCGGGGAGGAGAGCGAGGAACCGCTGGGGTACGTCTCTCTGGACCCTTCCGGTTCCTGCTGGTGATGGTACACCCTCTCACTAGAGGTTTGCGAGGGAAAATCTCGGGGTTCCATAACCAGTCCCCCCTGAGATGCTTGAGTCTCTGTCCCCAGTCGCGATTGCCCTCGGGGGTACGAGATCGTCTGTGGGGATCTTTCCCTAGCAGATTGCCGATGGTGTCTATGCCCCGCGTGGTAGGGGCGACCGTGGCAGTATAGGCACTGTTCTTGGGAAGGTGACCTAGATCACTCCCTTGGTACATACCCTCTGCGTCTGGGGGAGGGAGATCGTCGAGACACTGGAGAGAGCGATTTTGCATAATAGTCCAGCGGTTCAAACCCCAGGAAGGGTGAAGGTGGTCCCAGCCAGGGTGAGGCTGGTTGCAAAAATGGAGAAGGGGGCTCCGGGTAGGCTAGGGGGGACCCCTGCCTTCTGGTTGGAGTCTGCAACATAAGCGGAGGGTTGTGAGAAAGCAACTCCACAGCCCTGTGCGGAGAGGGGCTGCAATGCCTCCTCTTGTGTGCAGCCTTCCCCCTCCCTTGAGGAGGTAACTCCGCCCCCTGACGTACAGGGGATCCCGGCCCCGTCCACACCGTGCTCGGGACGCTCGAGTGCGGTGCCGCATGTGCGGTGTCCTCCGGTGCCTGCAGGCTGCGTGCCTGCGCTCTCTGCGCCGCTGGTTCCCCGGGGGTCGGTGCCGCTGCCTGAGGTGCCGCCGGTACCGGCGCTTCTTTAGCCGCAGCCCTGCCTGCAGTGCGGGGCGGCTGGTTGATTATCGGAGGCTGAGCCGCTTCCACGTGGCTCTCCGTGCCGCCGCCTATCAGCTGTTGCTGCGGCTGGGGGCTGCTCGCTCCTCCCGTCCCGCTCGCTGTTGCTGCCGGCAGGGATCGGGCTGGGGAGACTTTCCTCCATTTTTGCACTGATGGGGTGAGGGAGGCAGCTTTCCTTTTATAGGCCCCGGAGGGTCCCTCCTGCTGCGGCCGCTCCGGCATGTCTGGCTGGAGGGCCTTGTCGAAAAGCAGCATTTTAAGCCGCATCTCCCTGTCTCTCCTTGCTCTGGCTGTTAATTTAGCACAGAAGGAGCATTTCTGTGCAACATGGGACTCCCCAAGGCACCTTATGCATAGACTGTGCCCATCAGACGCTGGCATCGCCTCTCGGCAGGACTCACATTTTTTAAATCCTGAAGAGGACATTGTTGGTGAGTCTTTCAGTTGTTAAACGGGTACTTAGCACCTTCTCTGTGCTGTTTTCGCCTTCTGATGGCCTGCCGCAGCAGGACGGCTGATGGCCCTATGCTCCTGGCCTCCGGCGCTTG
The DNA here is from genome assembly GCF_033958435.1 of Carettochelys insculpta. NCBI lineage: Eukaryota > Metazoa > Chordata > Testudines > Carettochelyidae > Carettochelys > Carettochelys insculpta. The sequence goes on along the minus strand of NC_134138.1, from coordinate 281,872,843 downwards.
TTACTGGGACTGGATTGAAGCTGTCCCGCTTGTAATTTGTTTGTTGTTTTTTTTTTTTTTCTGAAAAATAACAACCAGCTAACTTGCAGTAGCCTAAGTACTTGAGAAACTTTAAAGAAAAACAGTTAAAGTCATTGAATACGCTACTTGGCCTTAGCCTAGTTCGGATTCCGTCTGCAGCCGACGGCGGTTAAGAGGAACTGGCGGGGACCGGATCGCGCACATAGCCAGGAGCGCGCAAGGGAGCGGCGCGGTCTGGCGCATGCGCGGTCCGGCAGAAACTGCTTGGAAGATCCGATCTGTGGCGCCGGGCAAGCCCGACACCTATTGTGGAAACACCTATTGTGGAGCACCCACGGGGACACTCGAAGAAGAACTTGTAGTTTTTGGTCTCTGTCAGTTGGATCAGAGCAAATGCGATTGTATCGAAGAGCTTGACTGTAAACAACGGATCTAGTCACGTGTGCAGGATGGAAGCTAGAAGGGTGTAGGTAAGTATAGCGATCAGTAGGTTTTCGGTACAGTGTGGTACTGATCAGGCCATCCTTGATTAGTACTGTAGTGCCCAGGAAATGTATCTCTTGCATGTTGTAATGGAGGCATAAGTTGATGGTGGGGTGTGGATTGTTAAAGTCTCTGTGGAATTATTCTAGAGTCTCTGTGCCATGGATCCAAATCATAAAGATAATTTATGATAAAAATAAAAGATAAAGATAATGATTTGGACCCATGGTACAGAGACTCTAGAAGAATTCCACAGAGACTTTAACAATCCACACCCCACCATCAACTTATGCCTCCATTACAACATGCAAGAGATACATTTCCTGGGCACTACAGTACTAATCAAGGATGGCCTGATCAGTACCACACTGTACCAAAAACCTACTGATCGCTATACTTACCTACACCCTTCTAGCTTCCATCCTGCACACGTGACTAGATCCGTTGTTTACAGTCAAGCTCTTCGATACAATCGCATTTGCTCTGATCCAACTGACAGAGACCAAAAACTACAAGATCTTTACCAAATATTCATAAACCTGAATTACCCACCAGGAGAAGTAAAAAAACAAATAGACAGGGCCAGATGAATACCCAGAGACCAGCTACTCCAAGATCGGCCCAAAAAAGCCAAGAACAGAACATCACTGGTCATCACCTACAGCCCCCAACTCAGACCACTGCAATGAATTATTAAAGACCTACAACCTATCCTTAATCAGGATGCCACACTCCAGAAGGCCCTGGGTGACATGCCTGTTCTCTCCTACAGACAACCTCCCAACCTTATGAGGATCCTCACTAACAGCCACAGTCTATACCCCCAGGAATACCAGTCCTGGAACCTTTCCCTGCAACAAAGCCCGTTGCCAGCTTTGTCCACATATCTTCTCTGGAAATACCATCACTGGACCTAACCAGGTTATTCACAGAATCACGGGCACTCTCTCATGCTCCTCTACTAACATCATATATGCTATCATGTGCCAACAATGCCCAGATGCTTTGTATATTGGACAAACTTCTAACTCCCTTAGACAAAGGGTTAATGGGCACAAAACAGACATCAACACACTCCAGATCCACAAACCAGTCAGTCAACATTTTAATGGAATGGGGCATTCTATTAATGACCTAAAGGTATGTGTGTTACTGAAAAAGAACTTTCGCACCGCTCTTCAAAGGGAAGCAGCCAAACTGGCTTTTATATTCAAATTCGGCACATTAACACATGGTTTAAACCGGGACGGGAACTTTCTGACTCACTATAGGGGCTCGTCTGCATACTTGGCTTAATCTAATTCTTGACCTCCCCCCCAACCCCTCCACTCTCTGATTTGCTCACCTTGATCATCTTTTTCTGATTTGTCCTCCTTGCTTACTGTTTTTGGTTCTCTGTGCCTTAAAATTTGAGTCTATTCTGGTCTGGCTATGGTCTGACGACGTGCTCACCTAATACACCTAATTTTGCTAGTCTTTAAAGTGCTACTTGACTGCTTTTTGTTTTGATAGTGTATAGACTAGCACAGCTTCCTCTCCGTTACTATTCTACATTAACTACAAAGCTACTAGCTAACTAAGAGACAATTGCTTGAACAAGGGTGGGGAGTTCCAGAAATCACCATGAGCAGCAAGAAGGAACTGAGCAGGAGGCAGAGCAGGTAGGCCCTATATTGGGCACCATAAGAGCACCACTCCAACCCAACAGCTACCAGCTAAGGGAAAAATTTTCCAGCAATTGGGCACATGCATGCACCTGCATCAGAATGCACACAATCACCTGAAGAACCACAAATTCCCTGCCTCTCTCAATGATGTCTCCCTGACTCAGTCTAGCAGTGGTACGACTTTCCTCACAGAAACTGCAGCCACACCTATGTACACAACAGTAACAAGATGCAAAATTAATGCATACATAGACACCACCATGTTAGCATTAATCTAGCTTGTGTGGGTACCAAAAGCAGGGAAGCTGCAACAGCATGGTCTAGCCACAGAGTATAAGCCTGTCAGGGAATCTGGGCATCTAAGTGGGCAACTAGCCCATGCATTCCCAGCTTCAAAGCTACTGGTTATCTGAGCCAGCTAAATCCAAACTAGCTCAGGTAAATCTGTGCTGCAATTGTACATCTGAGTTCAAACCAAAAAGCCCCGTGGTAACTGAAGCAGGAACTGCTGGGAATTAGTGCAGCACAAATTTCTTACAGATAAGCCCAGGCACTGCATCACAACTCAACTCCCTTCTCCCTATCAACTGCCATATCTGAGCACCTGAGCTACATCTATACTTCAGTTAAACACCCATAAGCTGGCTTGTCTCAGCTGACTCAGGTTCTGGAATTGTTTGATCGCTGTACAGATGTTTGGACTGAAGTGAAGGATCCCAGAGCTCGAGCTCCAAACTGAATCTGAACGTCTGCACCACAGTGAAATAGACCTGTTGCCCAAGTTAGCTGACACCAGCCAACTTCAGCTGTTTTCCTGCACCACAGACATACCCAGAGCGTACAGTTTTTAGATTCAGGCAAGTCAAACAAAGAGCTTGGGCTGTCAGCTTCCACACGGAGGCTTCCCATTGGAGTACTTCTCAATGTATTTCCATGGGAACAGACCTGTGCCTTTTCCGTTGCCAAGGCGATGTAGTCATTGCTTTCTCAGACCAGGGAACATTGTCCTAAGAACATTTCAGAGTATTGAAGACCTCAGAGTGCCTAAAGCTTGGAAGGGATTTTACACTGAGACCCCCCCCTTAATTACATGGGCAGGATACCACCATCCCCATTCCTGTTCTTCAGCTCCAATTTTAGGCACTTTAGTAATTATGCCAGATTATTCCCTACAGCTATTTTTGGCACCTGAATTTAATGAGGAGATTCTCAATTTAAAAAATACTTGTCTGAAAATCTTTCCCGCTACTTTTTTAGTAACGCTTTCCATTTCTTCTTCCACTGACCACAACTGTAATAAATTTGCCATGAGCCTGCATTTTGTGTAGAGCTGATTGGTTGACCGGGTGTCCCCTACTCTAAGTCTCATGATTGCAAACATCAAGATGAAACTCAAGAGAAAGTGTAAGACACTGTTTAAGAAAAGAAGAGAAGTGGCAAGGCGAGGTGAGACAAGGAAGAAATAGGCAATATGTACAGAGCAGTACACGAAGAGATTAGGCATATGGCCACAGAGAAAGACCTACATAAGAAGGAATAGTAGAAGGAATAGCTGTGGCAATAGAAGAGGCAACTGAGCAGACTATGCCAGAAGAAGAGAAGATCACTAAGAAGTGGATTATGCAGGAGACACTGAAGTTCAGAAGGGATGTTTCCAAGAGGGTGGAACAACAATATAGGATGAAATGTAGTGAGGTAAGGAAAGCAGCCAGAAAGGATAAGGTGAACTGGTTAGGGGAGCAGTGTGAAGATACAGAGAGGTATTACAGCGAATGTAAGACCAGGGAGGTGTATAAGATGATTAAGAATATTAATAGGAAGTGGCAGTGGAAGCAGATGGTACTCATAAGAACATAAGAACATAAGAACATAAGAATGGCCATACTGGGTCAGACCAAAGGTCCATCAAGCCCAGCATCCCATCTGCCGACGGTGGCCAATGCCAGGCGCCCCAGAGAAGGAGAACAGAAGACAAGTGATTTATCTCCTGCCATCCATCTCCTGCCCTTGTTATGAAGGCTAGGGCACCATACTTTATCCCTGGCTAATAGCCATTTATGGACCTGACCTGCAAAAATTTATCAAGCTCTTTTTTAAACCCTAATAGAGTCCTGGCCTTCACAGCCGCCTCGGGCAAGGAGTTCCACAGGTTGACTGTGCGCTGTGTGAAGAAAAATTTCCTTTTATTAGTTTTGAACCCACTACCCATCAATTTCATTTGGTGTCCCCTAGTTCTTGTATTATGGGAAAAGGTAAATAATTTTTCTATATTCACTTTCTCCACACCATTCATGATTTTATATACCTCTATCATATCGCCCCTCAATCGCCTCTTTTCCAAACTGAAAAGTCCCAGTCTCTCTAGCCTCTCCCCATATGGGACCCTTTCCAAGCCCCTAATCATCTTAGTCGCCCTTTTCTGAACCTTTTCTAATGCCAATATATCTTTTTTGAGGTGAGGAGACCACATCTGCACGCAGTACTCGAGATGTGGGCGTACCATAGTTTTATATAGGGGAAGTATGATATCTTTTGTCTTATTATCGATCCCTTTTTTAATAATTCCTAACATCCTATTTGCCTTACTAACTGCCGCTGCACACTGCGTGGATGTCTTCAGAGAACTATCCACTATAACTCCAAGATCCCTTTCCTGATCTGTCGTAGCTAAATTTGACCCCATCATGTAGTACGTGTAATCTGGGTTATTTTTTCCAACATGCATTACCTTACACTTACCCACATTAAATTTCATTTGCCATTTTGCTGCCCAATCACTCAGTTTGCTGAGATCTTTTTGTAGTTCTTCACAATCCCTTTTGGTTTTGACTGTCCTGAACAACTTGGTGTCATCTGCAAACTTTGCCACCTCACTGCTTACCTCATTTTCCAGATCATTGATGAACAAGTTGAACAGGATCGGTCCCAGGACTGAGCCCTGGGGAACACCACTAGTTACCCCCCTCCATTGTGAAAATTTACCATTTATTCCCACCCTTTGTTTTCTGTCTTTTAACCAATTCCCGATCCATGAAAGGACCTTTCCTCCTATCCCATGACCACCTAATTTACATAAAAGCCTTTGGTGTGGGACCGTGTCAAAGGCTTTCTGGAAGTCTAGGTATATTATGTCCACTGGGTGCCCCTTGTCCGCATGTTTATTAACCCCTTCAAAGAATTCTAATAGATTAGACAGACACGACTTCCCTCTGCAGAAACCATGCTGACTTTTGCCCAACAATTCGTGCTCTTCTATGTGCCTTGCAATTTTACTCTTTACTAGTGTTTCTACTAATTTGCCTGGTACTGATGTTAAACTTATCGGTCTATAATTGCCAGGATCTCCTCTAGAGCCTTTTTTAAATATTGGTGTTATATTGGCCGTCTTCCAGTCATTTGGTACCAAAGTGGATTTAAAGGATAGGTTACAAACCACTGTTAATAACTCCGCAATTTCACATTTGAGTTCTTTCAGAACCCTTGGGTGAATGCCATCTGGTCCTGGAGACTTGTTACTATTCAGCTTACCAATTAATTCCAAAACCTCCTCTAATGTCACTTCAATCTGAGTGAGTTCCTCAGATTTGTCGCCTAAAAAGGCTGGCTCAGATTTAGGAACCTCTGTAACATCTTCAGCCGTGAAGACTGAAGCAAAGAAATCATTTAATCGCTCCGCAATGGCACTGTCTTCCTTGATCGCTCCTTTTATATCTTTATCATCCAAGGGCCCCACTGCTTTTTTAGCAGGCTTCCTGCTTCTAATGTATTTAAAAAACATTTTACTATTGTTTTTTGAATTTTTGGCTAGCTGTTCCTCAAACTCTTTTTTGGCTTTTCTTACTACATTATGACAGTTAATTTGGGAGTGTTTATGTTCCTTTCTATTTTCCTCACTAGGATTTGACTTCCACTTTTTAAAAGCTGCCCTTTTCTCTCTCACTGCCTTTTTAACATGGCTGTTTAGCCATGGTGGTTCTTTGTTAGGTCTCTTACTGTGTTTTTTTATTTGGGGTATACATTTAAGTTGGGCCTCTAGTATGGTGTCTTTAAACAGTTTCCATGCAGCTTCCAGGGATTTTAGTTTAATTACTCTACCTTTTAGTTTCTGTTTAACTAGCTTCCTCATTTTAGTGTAATTCCCCTTTTTGAAATTAAATACTCAGAGACACGAATGAAGAGATGCTCATAAACAAGGAGAAGATTGTACAGTGATGGACAAGATATTTTGGTATGCGTTGTGTAGAGAGGTGGTGGATCCTCCATCCCTCGAGGTTTTTAAGTCCTGGCTTGACAAGGTCCTGGCTGGGATGACTTAGTGGGGGCTGATCCTGCTTGAAGCAGGGGGCTGGACTAGATGACCTCCTGAGGTCACTTCCAGCCCTATGATTCTATATTACACTGATCTATATAAAGCACAGTTGGACCCAAGTGTCCCAGAGAGAGTGATTGAAGAAGTGAAAGAGATAATGCCGCTGAGCATTGACAGTGAGACCAACACTTCAAAGGAGGAAGTTGAAAGAGAAGTGAAATGACAAAAACAACAACAAGAGCCCTGGAAATGGTAAGATCATGGCAGAGACGATTAATTATGGTGAAGAAAGTATGACTCAGGAAATAGACCGACTGTGTAATATTGCATGGAAAAAAGGGAAGGCACCTAAGGAATGGACAAGATCTGCAAGATCTGTACTAGTGACAATACACAAGAAAGGAAGTGCATTGGAGTTCCTGAACTACAGAACAATTGCCCTAATGAGTCATCTAAGCAAGGCGCTGATGATGATACTGTTGGAGAGATGAACTTCACAGATAGAATATTTAGCGGATGAGCAAGTGGAGTTCAGGAAAGATGGAAGTACCATACAGCAGATATTGGCACCAACATTGATAGCGGAGAAAGCCTGAAGAACAAGAACATCTACACTTGCTTTGGCTATTTTCAGAAGGCATTTAACACTATAGATAAGAAAGTGACTTGGGTGGTGTTGGAGTAGTATGGAGTGGATAGCAGACATACGGTTGTTGAAAAATGTCAATGACAACACAGAGGAAGCAGTGAGACGATGTGGAGAATTGGGAAGTTGGTTTAGAACAAGTAGAGGTATGAGACGAGGAGATCCAATATCACTGAGTATTCTTCATATGCATCTAGAGACAGCAATGGACAAGATCAAGGAAGAGGTAGAAAGGCTATCTGAGCACAGGACAAGAATTAATAATCTGAGTTTTGCGGATGATATCACTGGGGAAGATGAGGAGAAGCTAGAGAGAATGGTGCAGGTGCCAAACTGATTATGAACATCCATAAAACAAAAACAATGCTGTTTGGAGCCAAGGAGTAGGAAGGAAGATCAGTGTAAATGGGACTGAATTAGAGAATGTCAAGAAATTCACGTACCTGGGGAGCAACATAACATATGGGCTGCGTCTACACGTGCACGCTACTTCGAAGTAGCGGCAGTAACTTCGAAATAGCGCCCGTCACGTCTACACGTGTTGGGCGCTATTTCGAAGTTGAAATCGACGTTAGGCGGCGAGACGTCGAAGTCGCTAACCCCATGAGGGGATGGGAATAGCGCCCTACTTCGACGTTCAACATCGAAGTAGGGACGTGTAGACGATCCGCGTCCCGCAACATCGAAATAGCGGGGTCCTCCATGGCGGCCATCAGCTGGGGGGTTGAGAGATACTCTCTCTCCAGCCCTTGCGGGGCTCTGTGGTCACCGTGGGCAGCAGCCCTTAGCCCAGGGCTTCTGGCTGCTGCTGCTGCAGCTGGGGGTCCGTGCTGCATATACAGGGTCTGCAACTAGTTGTTGGCTCTGTGTATCTTGCACTGTTTAATGAAAGTGTGTCTGGGAGGGGCCCTTTAAGGGAGCGACTTGCTGTTGAGTCCGCCCCGTGACCCTGTCTGCAGCTGTGCCTGGCTCCCTTATTTCGATGTGTGCTACTTTGGCGTGTAGACGTTCCCTCGCTGTGCCTATTTCGATGTTGGGCTGAGCAACGTCGAAGTTGAACATCGACGTTGCCAGCCCTGGAGGACGTGTAGACGTTATTCATCGAAATAGCCTATTTCGATGTCGCAACATCGAAATAAGCTATTTCGAAGTTGGGTGCACGTGTAGACGTAGCCATGATCTAGACTGTAAGAAGGAAATAGCAACTAGAATAGTGAAAGAAAAAAATGAGTTTGAAGGTGAAGGATAAGATCTGGAAAAGCGATTAACCTAGGAACAAAACTGAGCATCTTGAAAAAGTGTTCATTCAGCAACATGTTGCATGGATATGAGACATGGGTGATAATGAAAGATTTGAAGAGAAGAATATTGACATTCAAGAGGAGTTATTATAGAAAGATCCTGAGGACAGTATGGATGCAGAAGGTCACCAACAAAGAATTATATAGGAAGATACAGCTGAAAGAGAACCTACTGCAGAAGATTATACAACAGAAGTTACAGCTATTCAGGCATATTTGCAGAATGAACAATGAATGAAAATCAAAACCCTGGTATTCGGCATAATGGATGGTTCGAATAGGAGAGGCAGACCCCACAGAGAGTGGGTAGAGATATAGTAGATTGGTGCAGAGCTAGTATACAGAAACTAAGCCACTCTGCATTGGACAGGGAAAGATGGACAGAAATAGTGCGAGAGGCATCAGACATCAATGAGCGCTGAACCCATGGTTGATGATGATGTTGATGATGTTGACAACAACATGCTATGTAACAGGCCAACAACCTTAACAAGTAGTTTCTGCATCAAGCTCATAACTTCCGTTTAAGATACAGCATATCATTTAGAAAGAAAACCAGATTTATAATTTCTAGTGATGGAGTACATGGACTGGACAGATACATCCCTTAGGGAAGGAGGGTCTATTAACAGAGATTCTCTGTGTCTTGGTAAAGAGAGAGAACGGAAGATAAGCTCTTGGTAGGATCAGATGAGAAACAGTCAAATGAAAGAGACTGCTGCTACACAACTATGGAAGATCTACCCACTCAAGGTCAATCTTCCATGGTTTTGTTTCACGCATGCGTGAAACAGAACTTTCTGGGGTTGATGTCAACCCCAGAACTCCTTGCAAGCTACGAAGATTAAGGGATGTTGACAGGAGAAATACTCCCATCAACCTTCTTCTGTGAGGACAGCCATGGCACTGGACCACTGATAAGTTGATTTTAGCTCCACAATTGGCCTAGTTAAAATTGCATATCAGTGGTCAACTGCTATGTCTAGTATAGACATAGCCAAAGAATCCCATTCAAATTACATTAGGTGATGGCAGACAGATACTAGTGACAAGTCTTTAAAATGTTTATATACAACCACTAAATGTCTAAATAATAAAATGGGTGAACAAGACAGTTTCGTATTGAATAAAGACAGAGATAAAACAGGCATCACAGAAACTTGGTGCAATCAGGATAATCTATGGGGGACAATATTTGCAGGGTACAAAATATATCTGAAGAACAGAATAGCTTGCGATGTTGCAGGGACTGGCAATATATGTGAATGAAAATGTAAAATCAAACAAAGTAAAAATCTTAAATGAGACAACTGCTCCACAGAATCTTTATGGATAAGTCCTTCAGAATGGCCATACTTGGTGAGACCAAAGGTCCATCTAGCCCAGTATCCTTTCTGCTGACACTGGCCAATACCAGGTGCCCCAGGGGGATTGAACTGAAGAGGTAACGATCTCTCTCCTGCCACCCATCTCCAGCTTCTGACAAACAGAGTCTAGGGACAACATTCCTTACCCATCCTAGCTAATGGCCATTAATGGACCTAACCTCCATGAATTTATCTTGCTCTTTTTAAAACCCTGTTATAGTCCTAGCCTTCACAGCCTCCTCTGGCAAGGAATTCCACATTTTGACTGTGCACTGTGTGAAGAATTTCCTTTTATTTGTTTTAAACCTGCTGCATATTAATTTCATTTGGTGTCCCGTAGTATCTTATGGAAATAAGTAAATAATTTTCCTTGTTAACTTTCTCCACACCACTCATAATTTTATATATCTCCGTCATATCTCCCCCACTCCCCATTTCCTCTCTTGTAAAATAAAAAGTCTGAGTCTCTTTAATCTCTCTTCATATGGGTCCCGTTACAAACCCCTAATCATTTTAGTTGACCTTTTCTAATGTCAATGTATCTTTTCTGAGATGAGGAGACCACTTCTGTGAGCAGTATTCAAGATGTGGGCATACCATGGTTTTATATAAAGGCAATAAGATATAATCTGTCTAATTCTCTATCCTGTTTTTAATGATTGCTAACATCCTGTTTGCTTTTTTGACTGCCACTGCACATTGCATGGATGTTTTCAAAGAACTCTCCACAGTGACACCAAGATCTATTTCCTGATAAGTTGTAGTTAAATTAGCCCCCATCATATTGTAGGTATAGCTGGGGTTATTTTTTTCCAATGTGCATTACTTTACATTATCGACATTAAATTTCATTTGCAACTTTATTGCCCAATCACTCGGTTTTGTGAGATCCTTTTGAAGTTCTTCACAGTCTGCTTTGGTCTTAACTATCTTGAGCAGTTTAGTATCATCTGCAAACTTTGCACCTCAATTTACCCCTTTTTCCAGATCATTTATGAATAAGTAGAATAGGATTTCTCCTAGGACTGACCCTTGGGGAACACAACCAGTTACCCTTCTCCATTCTGAAAATTTACCTTTTATTCCTACCCTCTGTTTCCTGTCTTTTAATCAATTCTCAGTTCATGAAATGATCTTCCCACTTATCCCATGAGAACTTAAATTATGTAAGAGCCTTTGCTGAGGGACCCTGTCAAAGACTTTCTGGAAATCTAAGTACACTATACCTACTGGATTGCTCCTGTTCACGTTTGTTGACCCCTTCAAAGAACTCTAATAGATTAGTAAGACATGACTTCCTTTTACAGAAACCATGTTGACTTACACCCAACACAATATGGCTACGTCTACACGTGCACGCTACATCGAAATAGTTTATTTCGATGTAGCAACATCGAAATAGTTTATTTCAATGAATAACGTCTACACGTCCTCCAGGGCTGGCAACGTCGATGTTCAACTTCGACGTTGGGCAGCACCACATCGAAATAGGCGCTGCGAGGGAACGTCTACACGCCAAAGTAGCATCGAAATAAGGGTGCCAGGAACAGCTGCAGACAGGGTCACAGGGCGGACCCAACAGCAAGCCGCTCCCTTAAAGGGCCCCTCCCAGACACATTTGCACTAAACAACACAAGATCCACAGAGCCGACAACTGGTTGCAGAACCTGTGCGTGCAGCATGGATCCCCAGCTGCCGCAGCAGCAGCCAGAAGCCCTGGGCTAAGGGCTCCTGCACACGGTGACCATAGAGCCCCGCAGGGGCTGGAGAGAGAGCGTCTCTCAACCCCTCAGCTGATGGCCGCCATGGCAGACCCCGCTATTTCGATGTTGCGGGACATGGATCTTCTACACGTGCCCTACTTTGACGTTCAACTTCGAAGTAGGGCGCTATTCCCATCCCCTCATGGGGTTAGCGACTTCGACGTCTCGCTGCCTAACGTCAATTTCAACTTCGAAATAGCGCCCAACACATGTAGCCATGACGGGCACTATTTCGAAGTTGGCGCCGCTACTTCGAAGTAGCGTGCACATGTAGACGCGGCCTATGTTCTTCTACGTGCCTGACAATTTTTTTCTGGACTATGGTTTCAACTAGTTTGCTCAGTACGGATATTAGACTTACTGGTCTGTAGACTAACAGATATTTTGGAACATAAGCTTTCATGGGCAAAGACCCGCTTCGTCAAATTAGACTCCAAAATATGTTAGTCTATAAGGTGCCACATGACTTCTTGTTGTTTTTGAAGATACAGACTAACACAGCTACCTCTCTGATACTCACTGGTCTGTAATTGCCAGGATCGCCTCTAGAGCCCTTTTTAAATATCAGTATTATGTTAGCTATCTTCCAGTCATTGGGTACAGAAGCTGATTTAAAGGATAAATTATAAACCACAATTAACAGTTCTGCAATTTCACATTTGAGTTCTTTCAGAACTCTTGGACAATGTTACTGTTAAGTTTGTCAGTTACTTCCAAAACCTTCTCTAATAACACCTCAGTCCCTGACAATTGCTCAGATTTGTCACCTACAAAGGATGTCTCAGGTTTGAGAATCTCTCTAACATCTTCAGTTGTGAAGACTGAAGCAAAGAATTCATTTAGTTTCTCCGCAATGACTTTATCATCTTTGAGGGCTCCTTTTTTATTTCGATTGTCTAGGGGGGCCAGTGGTTGTTTAGCAGGCTTCCTGCTTCTGATGTACTTAAAAAAAACACTTATTGCTTTTTGAGTTTTTCTAGCTGTTTTTCAAACTCCTTTTTGGCTTTTCTTATTACATTTGTACACTTAATTTGGCAGTGTTTATGTTCCCTTCTATTTTCCTTCCCATGCTCTAATATGAAGATAGCAGTAGGAATACATTCCTGAGCACCTGACCAGGCCAGTGATAGTGACTATGAAATGCTAAGGGAGATTAGAGAGGTTAAAAAAAATACCACACCACCCCAACACTGTGGCATTTAATTTCAGAAAGGGAAATTACACAAAAATGAGGAGGTTAAACAGAAATTAAAAATTACAGTGCCAAAAACAAAATTCCTGCAAGTGCATTGAAACTTTTCAAAAACATTATAATACTCAATTATACACACTAAGTTACAAACACAAAAAGAAAACCACTGTGGCTTGACAAGCAAGTAAAAGAAGCAGTGAGATTTAAAAAACCATTACTTTAAAAAGTAGAGGATAAATCCCAGTGAGAAAAAGAGAAAGGAGTATAAACTCTATCAAATAAAGTGTAAGAATATAATTAGGAAGGTCAACAAGGAATTTGAAGAACAGCTAGCCAAGAATTTAAAAAGTAATAGCAAAATGTTTTTAAGTAGATCGGAAGCAGAAAATGTTAAAACATATTCTTTGCATTGGTCTTCATGGCTGAGGAACTAAAGGAAGTTCCCCACCCTGAGCCATTCTTTTTAGATGATAAATCTGAGGAATTGTCCAAGATTGAGGTGTCATTACAGGAGGTTTTTGGATGAAACTGAAAACTAAACAGTAACAAGTCACCAGAATCAGATGGCATCCAAGCAAGAGTTCTGAAAGAACTCAAATGTGAAATTGCAGAACTACTAACTGTGGTTTGTAACCTATCCTATAAATCATCTTCTGTACCAAATGACTGGATCATAGATAATGTGATGCCAATTTCCAAAAGGATTTCTAGAGGTGATCCTGACAATCACAGACTAGTAAGTCTAACTTCAGTACCAAGCAAATTGTTTGAAACTATAGTAAAGAACAGAACTGTTGCGCAAATAAAAAATTTGTTGTGGGAAAGTCAACATGGTTTCTGTAAATGGAAATCATGCCTTACTAATCTACTGGAATTCTCAGAGTGGGTCAACAAGGGGGGAATCCAGTGGATATAGTGTGCTTACATTTCTAGAAAGCCTTTGACAAGGTCCCTCACCAAAGGCTCTGAAGCAAAGTCAACTGTCAAGGGAGGAGGCAAAATCCTGTTGTGGATTGCTAACTGATTAAAAGATAGGAAAGAAAAGGTAGGGATCATAGAATCATAGAACAAGAGAGCTGGAAGACACCTAAAAAGCCATCAAGTCCAGCCCCCTGCACAAGGCAGGACCAAACCTATCAGATCAGCTTTGTCAAGCTGAGACAAACACCTCCAAAGATGGAGACTCTACTACTTCCCTGGGTAGACCATTCCAATGCTTCACCACCCTCCTAGTGAAAAAGATTTTCCTAATGTTCAACCTGGACCTTTCCAACTGCAACTTGAGACCATTGTTCCATGTTCTGCCATCTGTGACCACTGTGAACAGCCTCTCTCCAGCCTCTTTGCAACCTCTCTTCAGTAAGTTGAAGCCTGTTATCAAGTCCCCCCTCAGTCTTTCCTTCTGCAGACTAAACAGTCCAATTCCCTCAACCTTTCTTCATAGGTCATATGCTCCAGCCCCCTAATAATTCTGGTCGCCCTCTGCTGGACCCTCTCCAGTGTATCCACATCGTTCCTATAATTGGGGGCCCAGAACTGGACACAGTACTCCAGATGCGGCCTCACCAAAGCCGAATAAAGAGAAATAATCACTTCTCTGGATCTACTGGCAATGCTGCTCTTGATGCAACCTAATATGCCATTAGCCTTCTTGGCTACAATGGCACACTGTTGACTTACGTCCAGCTTCTTGTCCACTACAAGTGCCAGGTCCTTTTCTGCAAAACTACTACTGAGCCAGTCGGACCCCAGCCTGTAACAATGCTTGGGATTCTTCTGGCCCAAATGCAGGACTCTGCACTTGTCCTTATTGAACCTCATCAGATTTCTTGCAGCCCAGTCTTCCAATTTGTCTAAGTCACTCGGGACCCTGTCCCTACCCTCCAGCGTATCTACCTCTTCCCCTAGCTTAGTGTCATTTGCAAACTTCCTGAGGGTGCAATCCAACCCATCATCCAGGTCATTGATAAATATGTTGAACAGAACAGGACCCAGAATTGGACTTTGGGGCACTCCACTAGAAACCAACCACCATCCTCACATCAAGCCGTTGATCACTACCCGTTGGGCCTGACCTTCTAGCCAGCTTTCTATCCATCTTACCATCCATTTATGCAATCCACATTCCTTTAACTTGCTGACAAAAATATTGTGGGAGACCGTATCAAAAGCTTTGCTAAAGTCCAGATAGATCACATCCATTGATTTTCCCCTACCCACAGAGCCACTTATCTCATCGTAGAAACTAATCAGATTGGTCAGGCATGACTTGTCCTTCATGAATCCATGCTGACTATTCCTGATCACTCTCCCCTCCTCCAAGTGCCTCAAAATGACTTCCTTGAGGAGCCCCTCCATGATTTTTCCAGGGACTGATGTAAAACTGACTGGCTTACCCTGGATCATCTATCTTCTCTTTTTTAAAGATGGGCACTACATTTGCCTTTTTCCAGTCATCCGGGATCTCTCCTGATCTCCATGACTTTTCAAAGATAATAGTCAAGGGCTCGTCAATGACATACACCAACTCCCTCAGAACCCTCAGATGAATTAGGTCTGGGCCCATGGATTTATGTACATCTAGCTTTTTTAGATAGCTCCTAAGCTGTTCTTTCCCCACCAAAGGCTGTCCACCTTCATCCCACAGTGCATCACTTATCGCATTAGTCTGGGAGCTGTCCTTGTCCGTGAAGACAGAGGCAAAGAAAGCATGAAGTACTTCTGCTTTCCCTACATCATCTGTCACTGGGTTACCTCCCTCATCCAGGAGGGGCCCCACGCCCTCACTGATCACCTTCTTCTTCCTAACATGCCTGTAGAAACTTTTCTTTTTATCCTTCACATTCCTCACGAGTCGCAATTCCAGTTGTGCTTTCGCCTTCCTGATAACTGCCCTGAATTCTCGAGCTATACATTTATATCCCTCCCTAGACATCTGTCCCAGTTTCCACTTTTTGTAAGCTCCCTTTTTCTGCCTAAGTTTTCCAAGGATTTCCCCAGTAAGCCAGTCTGGTCCTACCATATTTACTTCTCTTGCTGAGCATAGGGATGGTTTCTTTCTGCGCCTTCAATAGGGCTTCCTTAAAATACAGCCAGTTTTTCTGGACTCCTTTTCCCTTTATGGTAGCATCCCAGGGGATTCTGCCCATCAGGTTCCTGGGATAAAATGGTATGTTTTCAGAATGGAGAGAGGTAACTAGTGGTGACCTGCATGGGTTTGTACTGAGACCAGTCCTATTCAACGTATTCATAAATGATGTCAAGAATGTGGTAAACAATGAGATGACAAAATTAAAATAGTTAAATCCAAAGCAGATTATGAAAAGCTTCGAAAGGATCTCTCTAAACTAGGTGACTGGGCAACAAAATGGCAGATGAACTTTAATGCTGATAAATGCAAAGTAATGCATATTGGAAAACATAATCCCAACTATACGTATAAAATGATGGGAACTAAATTAGCTTTTACCACTCATGAGAGAGAACCTGGACTCACTGTGAATAGTTCTCTGTTGTAGAGAGAGAGGATAAGGCTTTGTCAGGGCTCCTTCCACACTGACACTCTGAGGGCAGAAAGTGGGGCCTACAAAAACTTAAAACACCTTGCCTACATACACTCTTTACTTGAAAACTTCCCAAGAACATAAGAATGGCCATTACTGGGTCAGACAAAGGGTCTATCTAGCCCAGCATCCCGTCTACCGACAGTGGCCAGTGCCAGGTGCCCCAGGGAGGTGGACCAAAGACAATGATCAAGCGACTTGTCTCCTGCCATACATCTCCAGCCTCTGACAAACAGAGGCCAGGGACACCATTCCTACCCCTGAGCTAATGGCCTTTTATAGATCTAACCTCCATGAAACAGCAAAGAGCAGATGATAGCCAGTCCAACCAAATTTAATATAACCATAACCTGATCACATCTAACTATACATTTCCCTTTTACTTACACGTCTACGGCCAATTTTGAGACTGTCAGGACATTTATGATTTTCATTCCAATTGCCTGGGAGACATCTCCTCCCTCCATCTTTCCTTCTGCCATCCCAGCAGACAAAAAGCCCTGAAAACTGCAATTGTCCTCAGTTCAAAAAAAAAGTCACTCCACTCCCATTGGGTCATCTGGGCTCCTATTACCTCAGGAAGGAAATAACCCCTTCCTTACTCATTCATGACAGGCCTGATTTAAACAAGGAGGTTATGTCAAACTTAGATGACTTAGGTTGATTTTCTAAGCCATCAGTCTACACAACAAGGTCTGTTATGCTGACTTTATGGGCTCCTAAAGTTCAACTTTTGTACTCCTACTTTTAATGAGGAATTATGCCAAAATCAACCTTGCATAGTTGACTTTAAGATAGTGCACGCAGAGTGCTGTAAAATTCGACATTCTTGCCCTCCTGGCGGTATCCCACAGTGCCCCAATGTGACCACTCTAGCCACCACTTTCATCTATGCTGCTCTCCAAGTGTGCAAGAAACAACCCGTGAAAGTTTGAATTTAATTTCCTGTTTAGCCAGCATGTCAAACAGAGGAGGCAATATACCTCAGCAGCACATCAAACCATGAATTCCCAGGGTCACAGACGAGCTTCAGCATGGAGCATGCAGGAGATCCACGGCCTAACTGATGTGCAGGGGTGAAGCTGTGCTGGCAGAATTATGAAGCAGCAAAATAAAACAAACATCTATGCTAACATGTCACATGGTATGGTGGAAAAAGGATATACCAGGGACACCCAACAGTGCTGCATGAAAATAAAAGGACCACAACACAGGCATACCAGAAGATAAAGGAAGCAAACGAACCTTCTAGATCATTGTGGCAAGCATACCACTTCTCTGTAAGAGCTTCTGTAGTGTAGTTGTTATCACACCTCCCTAACATGCAAAAAGTACCTGGTTCAAAACTATCTTTGTTACAGGCATAAATGGAAACAAGAAAGCTTTTCATAAATACATTAGAAACAAGAGGAAGACCAGGTACAGGGGTAGGGCTATCGCTCAGTGCGGAGGGAGAAACAGTAACAGGGAACTTAGAAATGACAGAGATGCTTAATGGCTTCTTTGTTTCGGTCTTCACTGAGAAGTCTGATGAAGGAATGCCCAACATAGTGAATGCTAGTGGGAAAGGGGTAGGGTTAGAAGTTGAAATAAAAAAGGAAAAAGTTAAAAATCACTTAGAAAAATTAGATGTCTGCAAGGTCACCAGGGCCTGATGAAATGCACCCTAGAATACTCAAGGAGCTGATAGAGGAGGTATCTGATCCTTTAGCTATCATCTTTGGAAAATCATGGGAGACAGGAACGATTCCAGAAGACTGGAAAAGGGCAAATATAGTGCCCATCTATAAAAAGGGGAATAAGAACAACACAGGAAACCACAGGCCAGTTAGCTTAACTTCTGTGCCAGGAAAGATAATGGGGCAGGTAATTAAAGAAATCATCTGCAAGCGCTTGGAAGGTGGTAAGGTGATAAGGAACAGCCAGCATGGATTTGTAAAGAACAAATCATGTCAAACCAGTCTGGTAGCTATCTTTGATAGGATAATGAGCCTTGTGGATAGGGGAGAAGTGGTAAGATGTGGTATACCTAGACTTTAGTAAAGCATTCGATACAGTCTCGCTTGATATTCTTATCGAAAAACTAGGCAAATACAATTTAGATGAGGCTACTATAAGATGGGTGCATAACTGGCTGGATAACCATACTCAGAGAGTAGTTCTTAATGGTTCTGAATCCTGCTGGAAAAGTACAGCAAGTGGGGTTCCGCAAGGGTCTGTTTTAGGACCGGTTCTGTTCAATATCTTCATCAACAATTTAGATATTGGCATAGAAAGTACACTTATTATGGTTGCAGATGATACCAAGCTGGGAGGGGTTGTAACTGCTTTGGAGGATAGGGTCATAATTCAAATGATCTGGATAAATTGGAGAAATGGTCTGAGGTAAACAGGATGAAGTTTAATAAGGACAAATGCAAAGTGCTCCACTTGGGAAGGAACAATCAGTTTCACATATACAGAATGGGGAGAGACTGTCCAGGAATGACTACAGCAGAAAGGGATCTAGGGGTTATAGTGGACCACAAGCTAAATATAAGTCAACAGTGTGATGCTGTTGCAAAAAAAGCAAACATGATTCTGGGATGCATTAACAGGTGTGTTGTGAACAAGACATGAGAAGTCATTCTTCTGCTCTACTCTGCACTGGTTAGGCCTCAGCTGGAGTATTGTGTCCAGTTCTGGGCACCGCAGTTCAAGAAAGATATGGAGAAATTAGAGAGGATCCAGAAAAGAGCGACAAGTATGACTGAAGGTCTAGAGAATGTGGCCTATGAAGAAAGGCTGAAAGAATTGGGCTTGTTTAGTTTGAAACAGAGAAGGTTGAGGGGCGACATGATATCAGTTTTCAGGTATCTAAAAGGGTATCATAAGGAGGAGGGAGAAAACTTGGCCTCTGAGGATAGAAAAAGCAGCAATGGACTTAAACTGCAGCAAGGAAGGTTTAGGTTGGACATTAGGAAGAAGTTCCTAACTGTCAGGGTAGTCAAACAGTGGAATAAATTGCCAAGAGAGGTTGTGGAATCTCCATTACTGGAGATATTTAAGAACAGGTTAGATAGATGTCTATCAGGGATGGTTTAGACAGTACTTGGTCCTGCCATTAGGGTAGGAGGCTGGACTCAATGGCCTCTTGAGGTCCCTTCCAGTCCTAGTATTCTAGTATTCTATGAGTGAATGCATGGAATTTGGGGGGTGGGGGCAATCACTGCCTCCAAGTAGTCTGTGGATACCTCCCAAGAGTCTCCTCAGGCAGCCTCTGGCAACAGCAAGGAAAACATGGAGGATGAGGAAGAGAATGGAAACAATAATGGTCAGCACACGAATGGAGCAGCTAATCTCATTGACAGCCAGAAACTTCTTCAAACATTGAATCTCATCCCCTCCTCACAGGACATTTCGCAGCTGGACCCTTATGGCAGGTAGCGCACCTCTAGCAAGTTCTCATTTTTAATTATGCTATAAGTGGGTTTAGGCAATTGAGTGTGATCTGTGGCAGGCGCTGTACCTACACAGTCCGGGGCCCCTGAAATAACGTGTTAACGTGTGTAGGGACTAAGCACTGATCCTCCCTGTACATCTCCATTAAGCTCTCAGACATGTACCCTTTAATTCTTCTAAGAAGGTTTTTGTGAGGACCTGGTCTTATTCTGACCTCCACAATAGGACACCTTTCCTCACCAAGCCACTAATAAGCAAGCTGGCATCACTGCACCACAGAGCAGTGCAGCATACCAATCAGCCTTCTACCCACGTTCAGTCAATGCCTGTTCTTGATCAAAACAAAAAGCAGTCAAGTAGCACTTTAAAGACTAGCAACATGGTTTGTTAGGTGAGCTTTTGTGGGACAGATCCACTTCTGAAGAAGTGCTTGTGGCTTGTGCTTTCCTCCTTATGTGAAGGAGGATCTGAAGAAGTGGATCTGTCCCATGAAAGCTCCCACGAAAGCTCACCTAACAAACCATGTTGCTAATCTTTAAAGTGCTACTTGACTGCTTTTTGTTTTGATAGTGTATAGACTAGCACGGCTTCCTCTCTGTTCTTATCAATGTTTGTTACTCTAAAGAGGCTAATACCACTCTCTGAAACCTAGAGGAAGTAGGGGAAATAACACCGAGCTATTCTGATAGCACAAATTGCTCTACCAAGCCTGGACCACCTTCCTTCCTTCCCCGGGCTCTTGGAAGAAGGGAAATTTTCACTGTCCCAGCCAAGGGTAGGGGGTAGGAGTGGGGGAGGAGGAGGAAAGAGAGCCTCACACACAGCCATAAGGAGGAAAGCACAAGCCACACTGCCACACCATGCCCTAGCCTCGCCCACAGGGGATGCTGGGGGAAGGAAACATTCACTGCCCCAGCCAAGTAGTGAGAGAGCACATGGCAACACAGTCCCTATAGCAAAAGCCACGCTGCCATGCCTGCCCCACCTCCTTTCCCCAGGCACCAGAAGAAATCTGTGCCTTACCATGACTGACAGTGAAATGAGTCAAGCAGGTTCCATATGATCTCTTTGTAGTAACTGCTGCACAGAGGACACTTAAAAGCCAAAATGTGTCCTATAGAGGTTCTTTCATTAAATTCCTTTCTGTGTTGTAAAATGTACCCCATCTACAGTAAATTATCTCCCTAATGTCTAACCTTCATTTACATTTTGTTGCAGTGTGCTCAACAATGGGCTCGTTGATTGCTTGCCTTAGCTACCTGGATGACAGCAGCCCTCACAACAAATTGTGTTAAACTAATCTGGGAGAGGAAGAGGGCTGCGTTCTTTAGATTTCAGATTGAAAGAGCAGATTTTGTGTGTAGACGCTCCATGGGTTTTTTATTTTTCAAAAAAGCCTGGCTTTTCTGGAAAAACTTGCTAGAGTAGATGCAGCCTAAGTGATTGGGCAATAAAATGGAAATGAAATTTAATGTTGATAAATGTAAAGTAATCCACACTGCAAAAAATAATTCCCAACTACACATACAAAATGATGGGGACTAAATTTTACTACTCAAGAGAGGGATTTTGAAGTAATTGTTGAGAGTTCTCTGAAAACATCCAATCAGTGTACTGTTGCAGCAGTCGAAAAAACAACAATGTTAGGAATCATTAAAAAAGAGTTAGAGAAAAAGACAAAGACTATCTTATTGCCTCCAAATAAATCCATGGTACACCCACCTCTCAATGACTGTGTACAGCTGTGGCCACCTCATCTCAAAAAGATATATTGGCATTAGAGAAGGTTCAGAAAAAGGTAACAAAAATGATTGGGGGTTTGGAACAGGTGCCATATGAAGAGAGATTAAAAAGATGGGACTTTTCTTCTTAGAAAAGGGGAAACTAATGGAAGATAAGATAGAGGTATATAAAATCATGACATGTAAGGAAAAAAGTGAACAAGGAAAAGTTATTTGTTCCTATAACACAAGAACGAGGGGTCACTAAATGAAATTAATGGGTAGGGTGACAGGGCTGTTCTCTCCTACAGACAACCTCCCAACCTTGAAGATTCTCACCCACAACCACAGTATATGCTGCAGAAACACCAGTCCTGGAACTCTTCCTTGCAACAAAGCCCGCTGCCAGCGTTGTCCACATATCTATTCTGGAGATACTATCACTGGACCCAACCAGGTTATTCACAGAATCACAGGCACATTCTCATGTTCCTCAACTAACATCACATATGCCATCATGCTTTGTATATTGGACAGACTTCAAACTCTCTTAGACAAAGAGTTAATGGGCACAAAACAGACAAAAACACTCCTAATCCACAAACCTGTCAGCCAGCATTTTAATGGAGTGGGCCATTCTGTTAATGACTTAAAAGTCTGCGTCTTACTGAAGAGGAATTTTCACAACACTCTTGAAAGAGAGGCTGCTGAACTCTTTTATATTCAAATTCGACACATTTATATGTGGTTTGAACTGGGATGGGAATTTTCTAGGTCATTATAGGGGCTCGTTTGCATACTTGGCTTAATATAATTCTTGACTCCCCCCACTCCTTCTGCCCCTCTACTCTCTGATTTGCTCACCTTGATATTTTTTTTCTGATTTGTTCACCTTGATTACTATTTTTGTTTCTCTGTGCCTTAAATATTGAGTCTGTTCTGGTATGGCTATGGTCTGAAAAAGTGGGTCTGTCCCACAAAAGCTCATCACTTAATAAATTATTTTGTTAGTCTTTAAAGTGCTACTGGACTGCTTTTTTGTTTTGCTAGTATATAGACTAGCACAGCTTTCTCTCTGTTACTATTCAACAAAAGGAAGTTTTTCTTCACACAGCGCACAGTATGCTGTGGAACTCTTTGCTAGAGGATGCTGTGAAGACCAGGACTTTGAAGTGTTCAAAAAAGAACCAGATAAAGTCATGGAGGTTAGGTCCATGAGTAGCTATTGACCAGGATGGGTAAGAAGGGTATTGCACACCTGTTTGTCAGAGGCTGGAAACAGATGACAGGAGAGGAATCATTTGATGATCACTCATTCTGTTTACTCCCACTGGGACATCTGGTGTTGGCCACTGTCAGAAGACAGGATAGTGGCCTAGATGGATCCCTGGTCTGACCCAGTATGTTCATTCTTATGGTGTTCTGTAATAACCCCTCTGGAAAGCATTCACTGCCTGCGCTTAGTATGTTAGGTATGAATGCTTCCAAAATATCAGCCCTGTTTGTGCCAACTGCTGTGAGCAGGAACCTGCCTCTTGCTTCCAACTTCACTTTGCTTTAAATTAATAAAGCCCTGAGCACTGTTGTCTAGGACACAGGACTCATCCCAGGCCTGTGGAACACAACCTTATGCTTCAGGCCCTTATCTTACTACAGTAAGAACTGGGGATTTTTTTTGTCTGGAAAGGAGAAGAGTGAAAGGCAACCATATAACAGCTTTCAAGTACCTAAAATGTTGTTACAAGGAGGAAGGAGAAAAATTATGCTCTATAACCCCTGATGATAGGATAAGATGCAATGGGCCTGAATTGCAGCCAGGCAGGTTTAGGCTGAACATTAAGAAAAACTTCATAACTTGTCAGGATGGTTAAAAAAATGGAATAAATTGCCTAGGTACATTGGGAAATTTCCATCACTGGAGATTCTAAAGAACAGTTTAGACAAACACCTGTCAGGGGTGATCTATATGCGGGGTCAGCAACCTTTTCGAGATGGAGTGCCGAAATTTGACCTTTGGACCTCTACGTATGGTCCAAATGCTGGTGATGCTTTTTAAAGTCACTCATAGTCCTACTTAGAACAGCACCATTAAAAAATAAATTAAGATACAGAGCTTTACCGTTTAGGTGTTGGTTGGTAGCATTAGCTAGTCTTTTGTTAATCCACAGGCAATATGGCTTTAAGCAAGCTCCCAGCTTCATGGGGGAGATGGGACAGGGCTGAGCTCCCATCTCACATGCTAAGGAAAATCAGCTCGCGTGGCACTCTTGGCACCCATGCCAGGGGTTGCTGACCCCTGTTACATGGTGCTTGCCTACAGCTGCAGAGAAGCAGGGCTCAGCAGGCCAAGAGGCCTCGGTACAGTGGAGCACACTGCCACTCAGACCACATGGTGAGCGCAGGGGGCAAGGCAAGGAGAGGGGAGATGACCCCCCTACTGCTGCTGCCATCTCCCCTGCCACCATCACCCTTCCCCAGGTAATCCTCCCCACCTCCTGTAAACAGGATGGCTTGGGCAACTGCTGTGGGACCCCCAAAAGCTCAGAGCCTGGGGTGGGCGCTCCACCTCATTCTGTGGACGGGACAACTCTCCTGGCATGCTCTCTCCCTCCCATGCTGTGATGGAGAGTGGGGTGGGGGTGGGGCGGGGGTGTGTGTCAGGTGGAGCAGCTGGGGCTGTAACCTAAGCTGGCAGGTAGAACCTCTGTCCCCGAACAAAGAGCAGGGAGGAGCCAAGCTCGGTTTTGAATCAGTGGCAGCATTTGGAAGCTGGGGAGAGAGTTGGAAGGCAGCCAGCCTGTGCTGAGAGGAGGCTAGACCCCAGATGGGGCACCCCTTGGGCTCCTCTCCCCAGGATGGGTTGGGAATGACTGACTCTGCCTGCTGTGCTGACACCTCTCTCGCCTAATAAACTTCCTGTTCTACCTGCTGAGTGAGAGTCACTCCTGCCTGCAGATGGGGTGCAGTGCTGGGGAACCCCAGAACCCCGACACATACCAATAACAACTTTTGTTTACTTGCACCACTGCTCAAGGGACACTAATTCACTACATAAAGTGCTAGTCCTGCCAGCAGACACTAAATCTCAGAACATCCACCCCATTACCATCCCCATGTTAAGTTGCTAAATATCAGAGACACTTGCACACAGCATACCAGTCCCTGACTACATCTACACTTAAAAATGGCCATGCTAATGGCCAAATCGAAGAATACTGATGAGGAGCTGAAACGAATATTCAGTGCCCCATTAGCATGCGGCCAGCCGCAGCACTTTGTTTCAATCACACACAGCTCGTCTACATGGGGGACCTTTTCTAAAGGACCGTGCCAACATCCAAATCCCCTTATTCCTATCAGCTGACCCGCGTGTGGACGAGCTGCAAAGTGCTGCAGCCAGCAGCATACTAATGAGGTGCTGAATATTCATTTCAGCTTCTCATTAGTATTCTTTGACAGGGCCATTTTGAAGTTTTTTTAAGTGTAGACACTGCCCCTGTGTTGGAAGCAGTTAATGAACCCAACTAAGGACATTTTTAAGGACTCAAAGTTTTGGCAATAAGGGCACTTCAAAGTTGCGTGGGTACTTCAAGGTGCTCATGGCCACACAGCTTGCTGGCACTTTGAAGTTGCTAACTTCGAAATTCCCATGGCGAGAATTAGCCTAACAAGGTGCTGCATATGCATCCCAGAAGCTCATTGCTATTCCTCGCTGTGGCTGATTACCATGCCCCCTTCAAAGAAGGTAGTTAATGTAGACATGCTCATTGGGAGATGAGAACATCTAGAAGTCGCCATGTATGTCATGAATACATTCTGGAAAGTATAGAACAAATACTTGTTAGTATGAGCTGCAAAGACATGTATCCCTATTTTAGTTATTTACATTTGTCTAAAAGTAATTAACTAGGCAGGATACATACAAAGACAGAGCTATCTACGGAAGTGACTTTGAATCCACACCATTTCAAAATATGAACCCTTCCAGAAAACCCTATGAAAAAAGACTGAGTTTTGCAGCATGCTCTGAATGTTGTAACTAAGCCCCCACTTTATTTGAAATATTGTGAAAATTGCAGATCCCACAACATAAAGCTTCTACTGCAATTTGGATTTTAATTGACTTACTTTGTACTTTCCACAATTTTGCATACATTTGAGAATGCAATTAGTACTTCACAAACATAAAATGCCTGTAAAATTTTAAAGGTTAAAGTGACTGGACTCAATTTATGCAGCAGTTAAGACTTTTATCCTTCTGAATTTTATAGTGCGTTGGTCACTTTAATAAATTTAACACAGTTGTAGCAAAACGGCTCGTCAAAATAATTAGCAGGCATAACACAATACTTGGGTGTTTGTATCTTTTCAGCGAGTTTTTTCTTAAACCTAGTCTTGCTTTTCAAAAGGATCGCTATTAACAATGGTCCATTATCACTTATCTGCAATTGTCCATGTCTTGTCTATAATTCAGCCGCAATAATTTTTGAGTATCATTCCATGACTGAAGAAGGGTTTTAGTTACAATAGTCCAAACTTTGCTGACAAGGCTTGGGAAATTAGCCAGGTCCAGAGTCACAGGACCCCTTAAGAAAAATACCCTCCCCCTGGTTCCCTTTTATTTAATGAATCAGGCTGCTGCCTTGATATCTCCCACTGAACAGCACTGTAGCAAGCTTTTAGAGCTTTGTAGTCAAAACCAACACCTTAAATTCTACCCGAAGCTGCTCAGATTCTCGAACACCATCACAAAGTGCTCTCTGTATGAAACAAGTTCGCAATCCGTTTCAGCAGTACTTCAGCTGCCACATTACCTTAAGGTGTAAGCCAACGTAAAGCACACTGCAATAGTCTAACATTGCGGTGACAACGGGGACAATTGTAATGAGGGTCTCAGAATTGGAAAGCAAAGGTTGTCTCCTTGCCAAATGCAAATGGTAAAAAGTAATCTGGTCACAACTGCTATTGGGGCATCCAGTGGTGGCCTAAGATTTAACACCCTTCCTAAATAGCAAACAAGATGGCAAACAAGATAAATGGCAGGCATACTCCCTTGAACAAGCAAGCTGATAATCACTACCATTCTTTCCAGCTGCTTACCCAAACCTTCCCCCATCGTCTCCTCTTAAGCCTGATCAAGCTTCTGCCAATCAATTTTCATCCATGCCCCAGTCTTTGCTATATATTAAGCAAGAGTCCTTCATGAGGAGTAAGTCAAGACTGTATGCCTTTCTAAAAGGCGTGCACCTGAACTGGATGCAGGCATTCAGGTGTAATTCTCTGACTTGTATTATGCAGAAAGTTAGACTGGATGATCATAATAGTCCTTTCTGGTCTTAAAAATAAGCTGCACTAACTGCACAGGACAAGACAATGGTTAAAAACTTAACATTCCTCAAGATCCGTTAACAAGAAGCAGAAATGAGAAATTCTGACTAGAAATAAGGCACAGTTTTTTACTAGTGAGTATAATTAACTATTGAAGCTACTTACTTAGCCCATAGTGAATCCTCCATCACTTGAGCGTATAAAGCAAGATTAAATGTCTTTCACTCAACTACATATTCTAGCTCAGAGGTCAGCAACCTTTCTGAGGCAGTGTGTCAAAATTTAACCTTTTGACCTCTGTGCACAGGCTGAGAGCCAGTGGTGCTTTTTAAAGTTACTAATAGCCCAACTCACAACAGCTTTGTTAATAAATAAAGATTCAGAGCTTTACTGTATAGTTGGTGGTTGATAGCCTTATCTCCTCTTTTGTTAACCCACAGGCGGCACGAATCTGAGCAAGCTCACGGCTGCAAGGGGAAGGAGGGGTGGGGCTGATCTTCCACCTTGTGTGCTGATGAAAAGCGGCTCACTTGCCAGTCTTGGCATCCATGCTGGAGGTTGCTGACCCCAGCTCTAGCTCAGCCAGAAGTAATTGACTTGATGCACGAGTCACTGGGAGAGATTCTCTGGTGAATATTGCACAGAAGGTCAAACTGTCAATCAAAATGGTATAATCATAATATATAAAATTGTTATCTTCACCAGGGGCTATGATAACGCTGTGTTCTTCCACTACTTTTATTACAAATGATCACTGAATTGAACTTTGCAAGTCTGTGAAGGAAAAAGGGCACTGACCGTTGTTCCCTGTAAGCTGCATGCTTCAGTGGCTGCTCAGGAGAGATTTAGCTGCCACTCAGCTGATCGCAGTGCCCCCACAGTAAGGATTTTGTATCTACTGGTGATGCACATTTGCACATGCCTCAGTGCACATAAAAATTTAGTCTGCACGTGGATGGAAAAAATCCACACATGGATGGGGAAAGATTAGAGGGAACACTGGCATTGATCCTAGCATGGAAAAGAGAAAACCAGTTACAGAACAGTACAGAGGTGATCAAGCCAAAAGGGGCAGTATTGGGAAATGCACAGTGGAAGTGACAAGAGGTCAAGGAGTTGATACTAAAGATAAAAGAATTAAGCTGGAGATTCCAGTATGTTGTCATACATAAAGTTGACCAATCAGTATCCATGGAGACCAGGAAGGGAGGGATAGCAGGCAGAGGAGAATTTATTGTGTGATGCTACATGAAAGAAAAGAGAACTCAAAAAATGTTTATTCAAGTATGGTACAAGGATAAGCACGACACCTATGCAAGTCAGTGACAGCCTGGCAATCACCCTTACTGAATGGAGGAGGAGTTAATGTGAATGAACACATTAAGCTCCTCCTCTTTTCTCCCCCACAAGAGGCACCCTTCTTTGCACTCTCAGCAGCTGCCTCTCCCTCTCCAAGCCAGTCTCTTTGTTTTGCCACATCAGGTCTCTCTCTACAAGCCATGATGGAGAGCAACCACTTCATTCTAGCCTATCTACCACAGTATATCTGGATGTAAACTAATCAGAGCAACAGCTAAGATACCTATTACTCAAGGGACAGCTCAGTCTAGGACTGACTCCAGGCAACAGTCCTAACATGCCCAAGATCCCCAAACCCAGACATTCTCTCTATCTTCCATGCAAACCACATACATCCTCCTTCCCACCTGGAAAAATTCACTTTCCAAAGAGTTAAACCTACCTGTAACAGACTAGGTGGATGATGAAGGCCTTGAGTCACATGTGCTTGGAACAATAGGAAACAAGAAGCTTATCCTCCTGTGCAGTGGGAGGAGGCTGGTTGGTTAGGTCATGATGAATTAGCAGGGAAGGTTCTGATCTAACTGAAGCGGGAACTGCTGCAACGCAGCAAATCCAGGACACATTTGAATCCAACTCTGAAAGGAGAAGGTAAGCAGTGAGTGGAAGGGAAGAGATGAACTCATCAGTGTGGACTTGCTGGGTCAGCACTGATTCAAGGTATACCTTTTCAAGCTGTGAGAAGAAAGAGATAGAGAGGCTATCAGAGGTTAAAGGAAGAGTGGAGAGAGTCTACTGATATTGATATACCAAGCTATCTTCCCGATACTGGACACATATGGACTCTGTCTATTGTTGTGAAAGTGAGCTAGGTTAGGAGCTGTAACAGTGTGTTTACCAGTGTATAAAGAAAAGCTACAAAGATGGATAGCAAAATAAATTATTTTAGGAGAAACACTGTTGCCACAGCCGTACCAGGACATGGAAGGTGCAGAAATATCTGTGCTAAGGCAGGTGAGGGGATGCATAAGGAGGGTAGGTAAGATCCAAATAGCCACGTGTAGGTAGGTTGGAGTGGAAACGTTGATCCTGCTGCTAAGAGGGCACATACGCAACACGAGTGGGTGAAGACTCATCTCTGCCACGGCAAGTCCAGAGCAGATCCTGCTGTTCCTGGGATGCAGATCCAGTTCTGTTTGTGGAAAAGTGTGTGTCAATACTGCTGCTCTTTGGGGAGAGTGAGACAATCAGGCAATACCTGGTGAAGTGGGTGGCACATCATACTAATTTTGCAAGCCACAGAGTGAGGGGAGGATACATCACAACAGGTGCAGAAGAAAACACATCTGTGCCCACAGGCATGGTAATTTATTACACAGCTGTGTCTAGGCCTGCAGGGAGCTGCCAATTCTGATGTTTGAGCCAAGAGGAGAGGATGCTCAGGTAGCAGCGCTGTGTCAGATGAGCAAAGCAGTGCTGTTCAGCCTACTCTGTAATGGCAAAGGTACAGAGCCAACTCTGCCAGGGCAGAGGAGCACGCACTGGTCCAGATACAGAAATGCCAAAACGAAGTATAAACAGGCAGAAAAAAAGATGGAGAGACCAAGGTATATACCATGCAGTGTACAGTGCCATTCTGGAATAAATGAGCTGCACTATAAGATCAGAGGTATAATGTGCCAAAGCTGCTGCTAGGCAGAGCCAACCAAGGGACAAGGGACAGGTGGTATGGGATGCTGCAGGCAGAAGGGCTTACTTAACCATTAATAAATTATTTTGTTAGTCTTTAAAGTGCTACTGGACTGCTTTTTTGTTTTAACCATACGCAGGAGGACAGAGAATAATTAGCAGGAACCGGACAGTGCCACATAGTGGACAGTGGCATGAACTGAAGCAGGGCCATGCAAGGCCAAGCGAACAGTGTCAAGGCAGAGGCAAGCAAAAGTACCAGGCCTGGAAGATGGAGCAGGATTTGTAATGTCTCGGGGCACGTACTGACAACTTGCACACTGAATAGCAGCGGGCAGCGTTAGGCAAGGCAGAAAACAGGAAGCAGTGCTGAATGTTTTTCAGAAGGCAGGAGCGAGGCAGGAGCAAGTCACAGGCTGAGAGCAAAACTAGGGATCTTTCACAAAAGAACAATGCTGGACTGAGGACGTTGCTGGGGGGCTCTCCAAGGGAAGGGCAGTAGTGCCCAGCTGAAGACAATTCTGGGGGAGGTCTGTCTCCTAAGGCCAGAAGGCATTGTCAGGATCAGGGAGATTCTGAGCTGGGAGTCTCCCCCAAGAGCAGGGGGCAGTGCTGGACAGAGGACAGTGGTGAGGGGGGTCTATATCTCTCAGGGCGGGTAGAGGCAGTGTCAGGCATGTCTCTCTTCCAGGGTGGGTGTGACCTAACCCCTCAGCGTATGTCTCAGAGGCAGGGAAAGGGCCATGTGATATAGTGCAGAAAGGAGAAGCAATGCTAAGCATGGAGTCTCTTCCAAAGACAATGCTGGGGCTGTGAGGAAGGGTTGGATCTCTCCTAACACCAGGGGAGTAAGGATTGAGATTGATCTCTCTTGGGCAAGACCAGTCCAGTGCAGGGAGAGGGGAATCAATCTCTCCCAGTAGGGTCAGTTCATTTGTCCCAGCAGGAGCCAGTATGTAGCATCTGCTCTCACCTGAGGGACACAGTGCCCAGGGTTGGGGAGGTGGGGGTGTCAGTCTCCCCTGCTGAAGGACAGGGGAGAAGGCAGTACCCAGGATCAGGGACAAGGGAAGGGGCTGAGTGGTCGGTCTCCCCTGGCAGACAGCAGATAGGTCTGCAGGGGACTCAGTCACCCGCTAGGATGGGGACAGTCTCCCTGGCAACGGAAAGGGACTGGAGGGCCAGTCATCCTCAGTAAGGAGCAAGGAAAGAGGCAGGTCTCCCCTGCCAAGAGAAGTAGCTGAGGAGTTGGTATCCACAGCTGGGGTGCAGGGGAGGGGGCAATGTCTGGGGCTTGGGGGGAGGTTTCTGCCAGATAGAGAGGCAGAATAGAGCAGTACTCAGGGCTGAGAGAGTGGGGGCTCTACTGGCAAAGGAAGCAGCTGGTGGGGGCGGGAAGAAGTTTCCCTCCCAGTTTGGGAAGGGGCAGTGCTTTGGCTTAAAGAAGGTGCTGGGGGATTTAAGAACATAGAATGGCTACACTGGGTCAGACCAAAGGTCCATCCAGCCCAGTATATTGTCTGCCGACCGTGGCCAGTGCCAGGTGCCCCAGAGGGGAGTGAACTGAACAGGTAACAATCAAGCAATCTCTCTCCTGCCATCCATCTCCAACCTCTGACAAACAGAGGCTAGGGACACCATGCCTTAACCATCCTGGCTAATAGACATTAATGGACCTAACCTCACCTCCATGAATTTATCTCGCCCTTTTAAATGCAGTTGTAGTCCTAGCCTTCACAACCTCCTGTGGCAAGGAGTTCCACAGGCTGATTGCAATGTGTGAAGAACTTCCTTTTATTTGTTTTAAACCTGCTGCCCATAAATTTATTTTGGTGTCCCCTAGCTCTTATATTATGACAACAAGTAAATAAATTCTTATTCACTTTCTCCACAACACTCATGATTTTATATTCCTCTATCACATCCCACCTTAGCCTACTCTTTTTCAGGCTGAAAAGTCCTATTTTCCTTAATTTATCTTCATATGGGACCCATTCCAAACACCTAATCATTTTAGTTGTCCTTTTCTGAACCTTTTCTAATGCCATCTTCCCCGCCCCCCAGGATGCAGAGACCACAACTGTATGCAATATTCAAGATGTGGGCATGCGCCACCCTGGTGGGGGGTGCAGGAGAGGGGGCAGTGCTCAGGATGGAAATTGGTCTCCTGCAGCCAGGAGAAGGGGTTGGTCTCCCTCACAGGAGGCCAAGGGAGGGGCAGTGACCAGACTAGGGGGTGGGTATCCCCTTGCAGAGGAACAGGAGTAGGGGCTGGATATTGGTCTTCCTCACAAAGGGAAAGGGGCCATGCCCAGGGTCAGTCCCCCTTCCCAGAGGAAGGGGATGTGGATTGGTTTCCCTGCCACAAGCCAGGAAATGGGGCAGTGACTGGACTGAGGGTCAGGGCAGGAGAAATGGGGGAGGGATTTTTCTCTCCCCCACCACCCCCACAGAGGAAAGCGGCTGGAAAGTCAGCCTCCCTGTAGCAGGGTGGCAGAGGAAACAGGCAGGAGGTTCATCTCCTCCCAGCAGGGTGGCAGAGGAAAGGGGCTGGGGGATCAGTCTTCATCAGCGGGGGACAGGTGCTTTGTCTGACCCTTCAGGGAGGCAATGCCCATGCTGGGGGGGAAGGGGAATCAGTCTGCCCCAGCTGGCGGGGAGGGGAGGGGATAGTGCCCAGGAAGTAGTGATAGGTCTGCCCTGGCAGCAGGGAACAACACCTAGGCTGAAGGTGAGGGAAGAGACAAGATGGTCTGTTCTGAGAGGGGCGGGGTGCAAGAAAAGGAGCTGGGGGTTATCCTCCCCAAGCAGAAGAGGGGGCCAGAGGGGAAGGAGCTGGAAAGTCAGTCTCCGCATACTGGGAGCAGGTGGAGAGGAAGTCCCCAAGCCGGGGAGCTGGTCTCACTCAGTGATGGACAGAGGAAAGGTCTGAAGTTCAGTCTCCCCAGTGGCGGGCAGTTGAAGGGACAGTGCCAAGGCTGGGAGTAGGGGGTCAGCCCCCCCCACCAAGGGGCAGAGCAGGGTACAGTGCCTAGGCTGCGGGCAGGGGAAGGCTCTGGAGACTGGACTCTCCCACCACAAGAGGTCAGAAGACAGGGCTGGGGGTGGAAGGGGTTGCTGGCCAGGCTGGGGATCAGTTCCCCCCGCCAGGAGGAGGGACTGAGGGCAGGGTCAGTCTCCCCAAGCTCGGCCACGGGGTGCAGGGGGTTGTGCTGGGGCCAAGACCCCAGCGGAGACAGGTTGGTCTCCTGCAGAGAAGGGGCAATGCCCAGAGGGCACAGGGGTCAGTCTCCCCCAGAGGGGAAGGGGCAGAGCCCGGCAGGGACAGGGGTCGGTCTCACCCAGAGGGAAAGGGGCAGCGCCGGTGGGACAGGGGTTAGTCCCCCCCGCCAGAAGGGAAGGGGCAACGCCTGGCGGGGGGCAGGGGCAGGGACAGGGGCAGGGGTTGGTCCCCACCCCCCAGAGGGGAAGGGGCAGCGCCCGGCGGGGGGCAGGGGTCGGTTCTCCCCAGAGGGGAAGGGGCAGCGCCCGGCGGGGCCGGGGCCGATCTCCCCGCCAAGCCGCCCCAGGGCACTCCCGCCCGACGGGGCAGGCGGACCCGGGCGGCGCTCACCCGCACGTCCATGCTCCTCCCGTCCGGTCCCGGGCGCTCCCGCTCCCGCTCCCGCTCCCGCCGCCGGTGCCGCGGCTCCACTCCAGCGTGCGGGGCGCCTGCGCGGCGCTGCGGAGAGCGAGGAGCGGGCGGGGGCGTCTGCAACGTGCGGCCGGCAGGGAGAGGGGCACGGCGCCTCCTCCCCCGCGGGGCGCGAGCGGGAGCCGGGAGACCCCGCCCCCACTCACACCCCGGCTCCCCTTCCCCCAGCGCTCACGCCTCCCCCACCCTGCACCCGCAGCCCGGTAGTGTCACCCCTCCCCCAGCCCCTGGGCTGGTCTCTGACACCCCTTCCCCTCCCCCACAACTGCACCCCCCCAGGCAGGTAGTGTCACCCCTCCCCCAGCCCCTCATCTGGTCCCTGACACCCCTTTCCCACCCCACAACTGCACCCACAGCCAGTTAGAGTCACCCCTCCCCAACCCCTCAGCTGGCCCCTGACACCCCTTCGCCATCCCACAACTGCACCCGCAGCCCGGTAGTGTCACCCCTCCCCCAGCCCCTCGGCTGGTCTCTGACACCCCTTCCCCTCCCCCACAACTGCACCCCCCAGGCAGGGAGTGTCACCCCTCCCCCAGCCCCTCATCTGGTCCCTGACACCCCTTTCCCACCCCACAACTGCACCCACAGCCAGTTAGAGTCACCCCTCCCCAACCCCTCAGCTGGCCCCTGACACCCCTTCGCCATCCCACAACTGCACCCGCAGCCCGGTAGTGTCACCCCTCCCCCAGCCCCTCGGCTGGTCTCTGACACCCCTTCCCCTCCCCCACAACTGCACCCCCCAGGCAGGGAGTGTCACCCCTCCCCCAGCCCCTCATCTGGTCCCTGACACCCCTTCCCCACCCCACAACTGCACCCACAGCTGGTTAGAGTCACCCCTACCCCAGCCCCCTCAGCTGGCCCCTGACACCCCTTCGCCATCCCACAACTGCACCCGCAGCCCGGTAGTGTCACCCCTCCCCCAGCCCCTCGGCTGGTCTCTGACACCCCTTCCCCACCCCACAACTGCACCCACAGCTGGTTAGAGTCACCCCTCCCCAACCCCTCAGCTGGCCCCTGACACCCCTTCGCCATCCCACAACTGCACCCGCAGCCCGGTAGTGTCACCCCTCCCCCAGCCCCTCGGCTGGTCTCTGACACCCCTTCCCCTCCCCCACAACTGCACCCCCCAGGCAGGTAGTGTCACCCCTCCCCCAGCCCCTCATCTGGTCCCTGACACCCCTTCCCCACCCCACAACTGCACCCACAGCTGGTTAGAGTCACCCCTACCCCAGCCCCCTCAGCTGGCCCCTGACACCTCTTCCCCTCCCCCACTACTGCACCCACAGCCGGGTAGTGTCACCCCTCCCCCAGCCCCTCGGCTGGTTTCTGACACCCCTTCCCCTCCCCCACAACTGCACCCCACAGCCGGGTAGCGTCACCCCTCCTCCAGCCCCCTCAGCTGGTCACTGACACTCCTGCAACAGCCTCCCTCCCCCAACACATGCCAGGCTTACATCTCTCCCCACCAACCCTCCCCACAGCTGGCAGAGACAACTCTCCCTCAGTCCACCTCAGCTGGGCACTCACATTCCTTCCCCATTCCCACAACTGCAGCCCCCTCAACCAGGCAGTGACACTGCCTCTCCCATGGCACATTCCAGGCCTCTACAGCAAGGCACTTACACCCCTTCCCCAACCCCCCTCAGCTAGTTACTCACACTCCTGTTGCTGCCCTCAGTTGGCCACTGACACACCTGTAACAGCCTCCCTCAGCTGAGCACTCATTCCCCTGCCCCACTCATACAGGCACTGACACCCCTCCCCACCCATACCCCTCAGCTGGGCAATGACACCCCTCCACCAAGCATACTTTTGCACCCCTTAGTTGAGCACTGACACCCCATATGCACCCCTGCACCATCAGTCTGGCACTGACACCCAGACACACCCACTTTGTCTCTTCTCAGCTGAGTACCCACCCTCTAAACTTCCTGGCCCTCCCAGCCATTCACTGATATCCCTTCCCCTCCCTTGCACTCATCAGCCAGACTCTGACACCCTTCCCACTTCCACACCCTCTATTTCCTTCAGTCAGGACTCACTTGGCACCTGGTTTACAGCTCAGGCTGTCAGTGCCAGGGCATAGAGACCCATCTGTGAGACTTAAGCTAAGCAGTCAGTGCTGTGGTAGGGGGTAAAATGTAGTGGGGGGTCTGATGGTTTTCCAGGGGTGTGCATGCAAAGGGGTGTGACTCAGTATCCTTCAGTGTTACTGGTTTAATAAACAGAGGGGAGATGCTGTTACAGGAGACCACCATGGAACCTGGGACCCCAGTCAGTGGTCTGAAGAATGGATTCCAGCAGCTGATGACCAGGAGACCCAGCTCAGATGGTGTGGCTCAGTCTTTCTCAAATGATGTTTTGTGGAACCCCGGGGTTCCACAAAGTGAAAATAAGGGTTCTATGAAAAAATTCCATTACTATAGCTGATTCTGCTGTGGCTCCCTGCCCTGCCGCAGCTGAAACAGTAGAACTAAATTTAATTGGTTTAACGGCTGGCAGGAGGCATCTGGCCACTAAACCAACTGAATTTCATTCCATTATTTCAGCAGGATCTGCAGAGAACCCCTCACTCACCCCATTACCCAAGCTGCCACACCTCTCTGGTGGAAGTGGCTCAGCTCACCCCTGCACCAGCAGAACACCTCCACGCCATCCTTCCTTCTGCTGGGTGTATGTGACCGCCCAGCGCAGGCACCCCAAACAGTGCCACAGGTGGGTTAGTCCTGGGGGGACTAATTTGCGGCTGAGAGGGGTTAGGCCAGGGGGCTGTGGGGACAGTTTTGGGGTCTGAGGGCAGAGGTGGATAAAGCCTGGAGATGGAGGGCAGATTTGGGAGCCGAGAGATGTATAGCCTGGGGAAGCAGTTTCCGCAAAATTCTTTTGCATTTAACAGAGTTCCTGGGCCAAATAAAATTGGGAAACACTCGTGTAGCCAGTTCTGGTAAATGGAGGACAATGGGCTGCGGAGAGAGGACCCTGGTGATTTGACCACCTGATTCCAGCCAGGCGGAAACACAGGATGGATGAGAGGCAGTATCATCAGAATTTCAGCTGGGTGGGAGTCCACCCAGAGAGGACACCAACTTTCCAGGTGGATGCAGCAGACTTGGCTGTGCTGTTACCAGCACAAAATTCTCTGTCACTCTAAAGGCACACATCTTAATCTGTTCTTAGGACTCCAAGTGTGACCCTGTTGATTGAAATACCCTGCCTTACCCAGTTCCTAAGGCTCAGGACATAACTTCCTATAGGATTGCAGGACCTTTTACTGGTGAAGGAGCATTATGCAGTAATATCCAGTGAGGTCGACAGACACTGCATGCCCCCAAGCAAGGTGGGAGGAGGGCCCAGATCTGTGCCCCTGGAAGAGGTGTGGCCAAGGACAGTCAGCCCTTAGGCCTCGCCTCCCCGGCACTCATCCACCCACCCCCGCCCCCATCCCTGCCTCAGAGCTGCGCTGTCATGGCACTTCAAAGGGGTCTGGAACTCTACCAATGCCAGGCCCCAGAGGAACTGTCCCCTCTGCTCCCTTGACCCCTTGCCCCACCCCACCCAATGTCAGGCCTGGTAATATCCTTACTTTCTATGTATTAACAATAACCAAGCAAGGATATTGAGAATCCAATCCCATGCTCACTGATTCTAATCGGGTAAGCAAACTTCCCCAGTTGGGCAGACAACATTAGTTTTGCCTAGTTTCTGGTTGCTGCACATGATTTTTCCCACCTTTTTCATTAAAAGTTTCTTTTCTACACTCAGACTGTGCGCTCATGAGCGGAGAAGCATTGCCTCTCTGAGCTGCTCAGGGATGTGAATTTCCCAGGCTACTGCGTGGGGGTTCAAGCCCAGTTCTGGGTAAAATGGATGAAAAGGAACCCCTAGATGTTGAACCCAACCCTGGTTGCTGCCGATTCCTTCTGGCAGAAGGGTTACATGAGTAAGTGACTTCCTGCTTTTCAGCTCATGGCTGCTGCTCATTTAATTTGGATACCAACAAAGTATCCAGAGATTGTGTTCACATTTCGAGGAGGGGAAAGACCGTATTTGGACACAGACTGGCTAACCTAGTGAGGAGGGCTTTAAACTAGGTTTGACGGGGGCAGGGGAGCAAAGTCCATAGGTAAGTGGAGAACATGGAAACCTGGGTGATGAGTCAGAAATGGGAGGCAGCATGGGCAACAATGTCAGAGTAAAAAGAGGGTCAGGGCAAAACAGGGAGGCAAGATCAAATCAATATCTTAGATGCCTATATACAAATGCAAGAAGTATGGGTAATAAGCAGGAAGAACTGGAAGTGCTAATAAATAAATATAACTATGATATCGTTGGCATCACAGAAACTTGGTGGGATAATACACAGGATTGGCATGTTGGTATTGAAGGGTACAGCCTGCTTAGGAAGGATAGACAGGGAAGAAAGGGGGGAGGTGTTGCCTTATGTAATAAAAATCATAGAATCATAGAAGAGTAGGACTGGAAGGGACCTCGAGAGGCCATCGAGTCCAGCCCCCTGCCCTCATGGCAGGACCAAGCATTTTCTAGACCATCCCCGAAAGCCATCTATCTAACCTCTTCTTAAATAGCTCCTGTGATGGAGATTCTACCACCTCCCTTGGCAATTCGTTCCAGTGTTTGATCACCCTGACAGTTAGGAACTTTTTCCTAATGTCCAACCTGAACCTCCCCTGCTGCAGTTTCAGTCCATTGCCTCTTGTTCTATCCTCAGAGGCAAGGAAGAACAAGTTCCCTCCCTCTGCCTTATGACACCCTTTTAAATGCCTGAAAACTGCTATCATGTCCCCCCTCAATCTTCTCTTTTCCAAACTAAACAAGCCCAATTCTTTCAGCCTTTCTTCATAGGTCATGTTCTCTAGACCTTTGATCATTCTCATTGCTCTCCTCTGGACCCTCTCCAATTTCTCCTCATCCTTCCTGAATTGCGGTGCCCAGAACTGGACACAATACTCGAGCTGAGGCCTAACCAGTGCAGAGTGGAGCGGGAGAATGACTTCTCGTGTCTTGTTCATGACACACCTGTTAATGCATCCTAGAATCATGTTTGCCTTTTTCGCAACAGCATCACACTGTTGACTTATATTTAGCTTGTGGTCCACTATAACCCCCAGATCCCTTTCTGCTGTACTCATTCCTAGGCAGTCCTTTCCCATTCTGTATGTGTGACACTGATTGTTCCTTCCCAAGTGGAGCACTTTTCATTTGTCCTTATTAAACTTCATCCTGTTTACCTCAGACCATTTCTCCAGTTTATCCAGATTCTTTTGAATTATGACCCTATCCTCCAAAGAAGTTGCAACCCCTCCCAGCTTGGTATCATCTGCAAACTTAATAAGTGTACTTTCTATGTCAAAATCTAAATCGTTAATGAAGATATTGAACAGAACCCGTCCTAAAACAGACCCCTGCGGAACCCCACTAGTTATACTTTTCCAGCCGGATTGAAAACCATTAATAACTACTCTCTGGGTACGGTTATCCAGCCAGTTGTTCACCCACCTTATAGTAGCCCCATCTAAGTTGTATTTGCATAGTTTATTGATAAGTATAGTATGTGAGACCGTGTCAAATGCTTTACTGAAGTCTAGGTAGACCACATCCACCGCTTCTCCCTTATCCACAAGACTGGTTATTCTACCAAAGAAAGCTATTAGATTGGTTTGACATGATCTGTTTTTAACAAAGCCATGCTGGCTGTTCCCTAGCACCTTACCACCTTCCAAATGCTTGCAGATGATTTCTTTAATTA
Source organism: Carettochelys insculpta (assembly GCF_033958435.1). Taxonomy (NCBI): domain Eukaryota; kingdom Metazoa; phylum Chordata; order Testudines; family Carettochelyidae; genus Carettochelys; species Carettochelys insculpta. The sequence goes on along the minus strand of NC_134138.1, from coordinate 281,833,592 downwards.
CCTACTCCATTATCTTTCCTGGCACAGAAGTTAAGCTGACTGGCCTGTAGTTTCCCGGGTTATTCTTGTTCCCCAATGTACACACTTGGACTGAGGTGGAGATGGATGTAGGAGATGGATGTGTTGAGAGTCTCTGGGTTAGACTAAGAGGGGTAAAAAAACAAGGGTGTTGTCCTGCTAGGCATCTACTGCAGGCCGCCAAGCCAGGTGGAAGAGGTGGATGAGGCTTTTTATAAACAACTAACAAAGTAAAGCAGGGCCCCAGATGTGGTGGTGATGGGGGACTTCAACTATCCAGATATATGTGAGGAAACTAATACAGTGGGGCACAGACTATCCAGTAAGTTCTTTGATTGTATTGAAGACAATTTTTTATTCCAAAAGGTTGAAAAAGCTACCGGGGGGAAGCTGTTTTAGATTTGATTTTAACAAATAGGGAGGAATTGGTAGAGAACTTGAAGCTGGAAGGCAGCTTGGGTGAAAGTGATTATGAAATCAAAGAGTTCACAATCCTAAGGAAGGGTAGAACAGAAAACAGCAAAACAGAGATAACGGATTTCAGGAGGACAGATTTTGGTAAACTCAGAGAGCTGGTAGGTAAGGTCCCACGGGAAGCAAAACTGAGGGGAAAAACAGCTGAGGAGAGTTGGCAGTTTTTCAAAGGGACATTATTAAGGTCCCAAAAGCAAGCTATCCTGCTGTGTAGGAAAGATAGAAAATATGGAAAAAGACCACCTTGGCTTAACCAGGAGATCTTGCATGATCTCAAAATAAAAAAGGAATTGTATAAAAAATGGAAAAAAGGACAAATTACAAAGGATGAATATAGGCAAACAACACAGGAATGCAGGAGAAAGACTAGAAAGGCTAAGGCACAAAATGAGCTCAAACTAGCTACAGGCATAAAGGGAAACAAGAAGGCTTTTTATAAATATATTAGAAACAAGAGGAAGACCAGGGACAGGGTAGCTGTGTCTGCACGTGCACGCTACTTCGAAGTAGCGGCACTAACTTCGAAATAGCACCCGTCGCGGCTACACGCGTCGGGCGCTATTTCGAAGTTAACTTCGACGTTAGGCGGCTAGACGTCAAAGTCGCTAACCTCATGAGGGGATCGGAATAGCGCCCTACTTCGACGTTCAACGTCGAAGTAGGGACCGTGTAGACGATCCGCGTCCCGCAACGTCGAAATTGCCGGGTCCTCCATGGCGGCCATCAGCTGGGGGGTTGAGAGATGCTCTCTCTCCAGCCCCTGCGGGGCTCTGTGGGCAGCAGCCCTTAGCCCAGGGCTTCTGGCTGCTGCTGCGGCAGCTGGGGATCCATGCTGCAGGCACAGGGTCTGCAACCAGTTGTCGGCTCTGTGGATCTTGTGTTGTTTAGTGCAACTGTGTCTGGGAGGGGCCCTTTAAGGGAGTGGCTTGCTGTTGAGTCTGCCCTGTGACCCTGTCTGCAGCTGTGCCTGGCACCCTTATTTCGATGTGTGCTACTTTGGCGTGTAGACGTTCCCTCGCAGCGCCTATTTCGATGTGGTGCCGTGCAACGTCGAAGTTGAACATCGACGTTGCCAGCCCTGGAGGACATGTAGACGTTATTCATCGAAATAGCCTATTTCGATGTTGCTACATCGAAATAAGCTATTTCGATGTTGGCTTCATGTGTAGACGTAGCCGGTAGGGCCACTGCTCAGTGAGGAGGGAGAAATAGTAACAAGGAACTTGGAAATGGCAGAGATGCTTAATGACTTCTTTGTTTCGGTCTTCACTGAGAAGTCTGATGGAGGAATGCCCAACATAGTAGCCGCGTCTACACGTGCCGGCTACTTCGAAGTAGCCTCGCCAACTTTGAAATAGTGCCCGCCACGACTACACGTGGCAGGCGCTATTTTGAAGTTGACATCAACGTAAGGCGGCGAGATGTCGAAGTCGCTAACCCCATGAGGAGATGGGAATAGCGCCCTACTTCGACGTTGAACGTCGAAGTAGGGCACGTGTAGCCGATGCGCGTCCCACAATATCGAAATAGCAGGGTCCGCCATGGCGGCCATCAGCTGAGGGGTTGAGAGACGCTCTCTCCAGCCCCTGAGCTCGATGGCCGCCACGTTCAGCAGCCCCTTAAAGCTCCCTGGCCCCTGCCTTCCTGTGCAGGAAGCTGAGAGAGAGTGCAGGCAGCAGCACAGCCACGCGGCCAGCCTGCACGCCTCTCTGCAGTCTCATTTCACCACCCCTGCAGCGATGGCCGCTCGCCAGCCCCCCAAGCGACCCCAGGGCACCCCCCCAAGGGGAGCCAGGGCTCGCAGGCTGGCAGCCAGCCCGGGAAGTGGCAGCAGGGCCCCATCTGGATGGAGGCTGAGCTTCGGGACCTGCTGGGGCTCTGGAGTGAGGAGGAGGTGCTCCAGGTAATGGGGAGCAAGAGGCGGAACGCGGATGCGTTCGCTCAGCTGGCCGAGGGCCTGGCCGCCCGGGGTCACCCTGCCCGCACTCCTGACCACGTCAGGAGTAAGGTTAAGGAGCTGAGGCAGGGTTACACCTGGACCCAGGATGTGGCCGGCTGATCTGGGGCTGCTCCTGTCACTTGCCCCTTTTCCAGGGAGCTCAGGGAAATCCTGGGCCCCCGGCACACCTCCTCCCCTCCGGCCACCCTTGATACATTGGCCGATGAGCCCCAGCAGGCCCCGGAGGCGGAGTCCACCCCGGAGGCAAGCCCTGCACCCCAGGGGCCCCTCCAGGAGCCCACCCCTGGGGCACTGGAGGAGGAGGAGGAGGGGGGATCCTCCTCCAGCGATGGGGGGCTCCACATGGTGTTGCTGTCCCGGAGCTCCAGCAGGGCGTCCGCCCACTGGGTGTCCCCTGACTGTGGGAGCGGACCATCAGGTACGTACCCCCCCGGTGCACACCCCTGGGGTTGAGGGGCGGGGGCAACAGACGTGACCAGGGCCCTCCACATGCTTAGATGACCATGGCCCCAAGGACAGCAGTGGCATGTCTCTCAGAAGAGTGCATCAGCCCCTGCCCCCCCAGCACGACAGTGCCATGCCCCATCCCTGGGGATGGGGGGAGCGGAACCTAGGGTCCCCCGGGGGGAGGGGGTGGGACACCCATCAGCAGCAGCAGCATCTCCCGGGGGCGGGGGTGGGGAACCAGCAGCAGAGGGGTGGGGGGACAAGAGCCATGGCTCGGGGCCCACACTAACGGCTGTCTCCACTCTCCTTCCCCCCTTGTGTTCTGCAGCTGCACCATCGGAGGGACCGGAGAGCGCTGGCGAGGTGTCAGTGGTCCCAGAGAGCCCACCGGGGCCATCACTCCAGGCCAGCCCCTCGGCAGAGCACCGACCAGCCCCAGGGCAGGGACGACTGCGGACCCAGCACCACTCCCGGATGGCGACGGACCCCCAGCTGCTGGCAATCCTCCAGCGGCAGCTGGAGGTCTCAGAGCAGCGCCTGCGGGTGGAGGAGCGGCGCCTCGAACTGCAAGAGCGGGCGCTGGCCTGGCGCCAGGAGGCATGGGGGGTCTTTATGCGCACCCTCAAGCGCATCGTGGACTACCTGGCCCCCCATGCCGCGCCGGCCGCCGCTCTGCCCGCCCTGCCTGCTCCACACCCTGCTCCACCCGCTGCTCCACCCACCGTTGCACCACCGTCCGCCACCGACAGCCCTTCCGCCGAGGGGGACCTGGGGCCTGCTGACACCCACCGGCCATAACTCCTGGTCCGCCCGGCCCCCAGCCAGCCCCGGTCAGGGCTGAGGCCAAATTGCGGGTCGCAGCCGCCTACCCCCAGCACTGGACATTAGGGGGTGTGGGGCCCAGGACATGGCCCCCCCCTTTGTACATATCCCCTTTACTTGTGTTTTGTAAATAGTTTGTATTACACCCCTGTTATTTTATGATGATACCTGCTCCCCCATGTAAATAGTTCTCCCCTTCCTTGTCTTCCCCTTTTTTTTCATTTCATCATATAATACATATATATAATATTTATTTTGGTTGTAAATAGTATAATAATAATAAGAGTTCAATGTTTTCTGGTTTCATGAACAACATGTCTATTTTTATTTACAAGAAAAGTAGGGGGTTGTGCTCTTGGGTGCTCTGTGGTGTGGGCGTAGGGGCAGGGAGTGTTGTGGAGGATGGGGGGGTGCAGTGGGGGGGGCCTGCCAGCATTCACCCCACGGCCTCATTGAAATGGGCCCGCAGGGCCTCCCGGACCCGGGTCCCTTTGGGGTCCACCTGGCGACTGGGGGCAGTGGGTGGCTGCACATCGGCACTGCCAGCCTCCACAGCTGTAGCCAGACAAAGTCTCCCCCTTACAAGCCAGCTTGCTCGTTGCCCCCCCCACTGAGGAGCACACAGGGCACGGAAATGGCTGCTGACAGCACAGTCTTTGATGCCCTCATTCAGGCCCAGATATGCTGGCTTATCGTGACCCTGAGAAGCAGAAAGTACAGCTAGAAGGCTAACAGGCCAGACTGTCAACATGAGAGGGGGGGTGAACCCTCAGAAATCACCCCAGCTGGCATTGATCAATATGATGCACACACACAATCACCCAGAAGGGGATGTGCCCCGCCCGCACAAAAGAATGTCCTGTACTCCTAAATTGTTTATCTCTTGTCTTACAAGTGCAAACTAGGTAGAAATGCCCTTGTAACAAACTGGAGTCACAAAGACAGACCAGTATGATCTGGCACCATAGATAAGAAAGAGAATACATAACCCAAAAGGGGTATAAAAGATGGGTCCAGCAGAACTCTAACTTGGAGTGCATTTCAACCAACTTCCTGCTGGTCGGGTAAGGTGATTGCCTCCCAAGGTCCGCTACTGGGGACGCCCAACCTCGTATTCGTCTTTCCGCGGAATTGAGTGACCGATCCGGCTTGGCTACGCTGGTATCGAGAGACGCAGAGAGGGTAAGATACACCCATGCTAGGTCTCTGACTTTTTTTTGTGCACAGCTAAAGAATTAGAGCTCTGTAACTAGATGTCATTGTGTCAAGACATCATTGTGTTAGATGATAACAGATATCTTTGTATTGGATTGTAACGTAACTTGTCAACACCTGTACTTTGCTAGCATATAAGAAGTAAACAATAGCTTTTTGTAACCGCACGCTTATAACTGTAGCTTAAATAAACTTGTAACTAGTTAAGCTCTGAGCCTAACCATTTTGTTAACCCTTTTGTCACTGCAACACAGCCGGCACAACAAAAGAACTTTAACCGTTTGGTTACTACAGCCTGGCCATGGGTGAGTGTGCTAGGAGCTGCCTGCTCTAACAGTAAAAAACTGGGTTGCTTAGGACCCAGGGGAGTACCTCACCGCACATTACCTGGCCACCGGCTAACAACAGCCCAGCTCTGAAAGAATGCCTCCCCCTTGCTCTCGATCAGGTTGTGGAGGGCACTGCACGCGCCCACAATCTGGGGGATGTTGGTGGGGCCCGCATCAAGGCGGGTGAGGAGACACCTCCAGCACCCTTTGAGGCGGCCAAATGTGCGCTCCACCACCTGGCGCATGTGGTTCAGGCGCATGTTGAAGCGCTCCTGGCTGGCTGACAGATGGCCCGTGTAAGGGTGCATGAGCCAGGGCCAGAGGGGGTATGCCACGTCTGCGATGACGCAGAGCAGCATGGTGGTGTCCCCCACAGGGATCTCCCGCTTAGGGATGAAGGTCCCCGCCTCCAGCCAGTGGCACAGGCCCGAATTCTGGAATACACAGGTGTCGTGGGTGCAGCCAGGCCAGCCCACATATATGTCCAGGAAGTGGCCCCGGCTGTCCACCAAGGCCTGGAGGACCACTGAGTGGTAGCCCTTCCTGTTTAAGTAGCGTCCTCCACTGTGCTCCGGGGCACAGATGGGGATTTGGGTCCCATCCAGAGCCCCGAAGCAATTGAGGAAGCCCAGGGTGACAAACCCCGCGATGGGGCATCCGGGTCCCCAAGCCGCACGAGCCTGTGGAGGAGCAGGGCGTTGATGGCACAGACGACCTGCAGGGGAAGGACATGGGAGAGCACCAATGAGGGGTGTGCAGGGTGTGTGTGTGGCCCTCCCCTGCCAGGGCTGCCTCCCCCTCCCCCCGTGGGTCCTCTTACCTCCATGAGGACAGCCCCAACAGTGGCCTTGCCGAAGCCAAACTGCTGTCCCATGGATCGGTAGCTGTCTGGAGTGGCCAGCTTCCAGACAGCAATGCCAAGCCGTTTCTCCCCACTGAGGGCACGCCGCATGGCGGTGTCCTGGTGCTTCAGTGCAGGGGTGAGCCACTGGCAGAGCTCCAGAAATGTCTGCCAGCTCATGCGAAAGTTCTAGAGCCAGCAGTCGTTGTCCCACTCTCCGAGCACCAGCCGCTCCCACCAGTCGGTGCTCGTGGGGTAGCTCCACAGCCAGCGGCATGTGCGTCCGGGGGGTGGGGTGGGGGCCGCGGGGGGCTGCAGCATTTGGGGTTGCTTCCTCCTCCCCTGGGGGCAGCTCCTCCTCTGTGCCTAGGATGTGATCAGCTGCCTCCTGCATGACATTGAGCAGGGAGAGCACTGCTCCTACAGGAGCAGCTGGGTGGACCTCTGGCTGCTGCTGCTGGGGGGTCAATGACTGCGTCGCCGAGGTGTGCATGCCTATGGCTCTGCAAACCACGTGCTGTGCAGGCTGTGTGTGTCTGGGAGGGGCCCTTTAAGGGAGCAGCTAGCTGTTGCCCTGGAAGTGCTCGTCCGCCCTGTGACCCTGTCTGCAGCTGTTCCTGGCACCCTTATTTCAATGCGTGCTACTTTGGCATGTAGACGTTCCCCCACAGTGCCTACTTCGATGTGGTGCTGCCCAACGTCGATGTTGAACGTCGACGGCACCAGCCCTGGAGGACGTGTAGACGTTAATCATCGAAATAGCTTATTTCGATGTAGCGTTCACGTGTAGACGTAGCTAGTGAATGCTAGGGGGAAAGGGGTAGGGTTAGAAGTTGAAATAAAAAAAGAAAGAGTTAAAAATCACTTAGGAAAATTAGATTCTGCAAGTCACCAGGGCCTGATGAAATGCGCCCTAGAATACTCAAGGAGCTGATAGAGGAGGTATCTGATCCTTTAGCTATCATCTTTGGAAAATCATGGGAGACAGGAAAGATTCCAGAAGACTGGAAAAGGGCAAATATAGTGCCCATCTATAAAAAGGGGAATAAGAATAACCCAGGAAACTACAGGCCAGTCAGTTTAACTTCTGTGCCAGGAAAGATAATGGGGCAGGTAATTAAAGAAATCATCTGCAAGCACTTGGAAGGTGGTAAAGTAATAGGAAACACCCAGCATGGGTTTGTAAAGAATAAATCTTGTGAAACTAATCTGATAGCTTTCTTTGATAGGATAACGAGCCTTGTGGATGGGGAGAAGTGGTAGATGTGGTATACCTAGACTTTAGTAAAGCATTTGATACGGTCTCATGATATTCTTATAAAAAAACTAGGCAAATACAATTTAGATGAGGTTACTATAAGGTGGGTGCATAACTGGCTGGATAACCATACTCAGAGAGTAGTTCTTAATGGTTCTCAATCCTGCTGGAAAAGTATAACAAGTGGGGTTCCGCAGGCGTCTGTGTTAGGACCAGTTCTGTTCAATGTCTTCATCAATGATTTAGATATTGGCATAGAAAGTACGCTTGTTAAGTTTGCAGATGATACCAAGCTGGGAGGGGTTGCAACTGCTTTGGAGGATAGGGTCATAATTCAAAATGATCTGGATAAATTGGAGAAATGGTCTGAGGTAAACAAGATGAAGTTTAATAAGGACAAATGCAAAGTGCTCCACTTGGGAAGGAACAATCAGTTTCACATATACAGAATGGGGAGAGACTGTCCAGGAATGACTACAGCAGAAAGGGATCTAGGGGTTATAGTGGACCACAAGCTAAATATAAGTCAACAGTGTGATGCTGTTGCAAAAAAAGCAAACATGATTCTGGGATGCATTAACAGGTGTGTTGTGAACAAGACATGAGAAGTCATTCTTCTGCTCTATTCTGCACTGGTTAGGCCTCTGCTGGAGTATTGTGTCCAGTTCTGGGCACCGCAGTTCAAGAAAGATATGGAGAAATTAGAGAGGATCCAGAAAAGAGCGACAAGTATGACTGAAGGTCTAGAGAATGTGACCTATGAAGAAAGGCTGAAAGAATTGGGCTTGTTTAATTTGAAATAGAGAAGATTGAGGGGGCGAGATGATATCAGTTTTCAGGTATCTAAAAGGGTATCATAAGGAGGAGGGAGAAAACTTGGCCTCTGAGGATAGAAAAAGAAGCAATGGACTTAAACTGCAGCAAGGAAGGTTTAGGTTGGACATTAGGAAAAAGTTCCTAACTGTCAGGGCAGTCAAACAGTGGAATAAATTGCCAAGAGAGGTTGTGGAATCTCCATTGCTGGAGATATTTAAGAACAGGTTAGATAGATGTCTGTCAGGGATGGTTTAGACAGTACTTGGTCCTGCCATTGGTGCAGGGGGCTGGACTCGATGGCCTCTCGAGGTCCCTTCCAGTCCTAGTGTTCTATGATTCTATGAAAGGTCTTACGCTATAGGCTGGGGTGAGGAACCTATGGCCCCTGGGTTGCTTTGATTCCACCTGCAAGGCTCAGGTCTCAGGGCTCCCCCATCCCTAGCAGTGAGGAGCTGGCACTGGTGCTCTAGCTATGTGGATGGGAGGTGCCAAGTTTTGGTGCACCTCACATGGTGAGAGCATCGGCATCAACTCCCTGCTGTTGTGGAATGGGAGCCCTGAGCCTTGAAGGCCAAATAGAGCATGCCATGAATGGCTGTGATCCATGGGCTCTGCACTGGGACCAGCAGAGCAGAGAAGCTATATCTCCTGCACTGCTTGCAGGCTCTGTCACTCCCTTGGCCAGGATCTCAACTAATGTGTGAGGTGGGGGGTGGTGCTTGCCCTTGCATGGCAATGCAGAGCCATCTGTGGCCCCTCACCAGAGTTGTGCAGGTAAGCATCCCCATCCCCTTTCCTCTTCCACACCTTCTCCAGTCTGCTCCTACAACCCTCCTCTTGCCCAGACCCTGCACACCCAGCTGCTCCTGCACCCTCCCTCCCACACAGGCCTGCACCCTTCAGCTGCTTCTGCATCTTCTCATCCAGACCTTACCTTCACCCGGCCTCCATCCTGCTTCCTCCAAAACCTGGCACACCCAGCTACTCCTGCACCCTCCTTCCATACAGACCTGCACCCTCCAGCCACATCTGCACCCCATCCCACTCCTGCACCTTACTTCTGCCCAGCCCCGAACTCCAGCCTGTCCTTGCTCCCTCCCTCCCAACCAGACCTCACACAGAATCATAGAACAATAGAGCTGGAAGAGACCTAAAAAAGCCATCGAGTCCAGCCCCCTGCTCTAAGCAGGACCAAATGCATCAGAACAGCCCTGCCAGAGTTTTGTCGAGGCGAGACTTAAACACGTCCAGAGATGGACACTCCACTACTTCCCTGGGTAGACCATTCCAATGCTTCACCACCCTCCTAGTGAAAAAGGTTTTCCTAATGTTCAACCTGGACCTTTCCAACCCCAACTTGAGACCATTGTTCCATATTCTGCCATCTGTGACCATTGTGAAGAGCCTCTCTCCAACCTCTTTGCAATGTCCCTTCAGTAAGTTGAAGGCTGTTATCAAGTCCTGCCTCAGTCTTCTCTTCTGCAAACTAAACAGTCCCAATTCCCTCAACCTTTCTTCATAAGTCATATGTTCCAGCTCCCTAATAATTTTGGTCACCCTCCACTGGACCCTCTCCAGTGTATCCACATCCTTCCTGTAACTGGGAGCCCAGAACTGGACACAATGCGGCCTCACCAAAGTCGAATAAAGAGGAATAATCACTTCTTTGGATCTACTGGCAATGCTCCTTTTGATGCAACCTGATATGCCATTAGTTTTCTTGGCTGCAACGGTGCACTGTTGACTCATGTCCAGCTTGTCGTCCACTACAACTCCCATATCCTTTTCTGCAAAACTACTACTGAGCCAGTTGGACCCCAGCCTGTAACAATGCTTGGGATTCTTCCAGTCCAAGTACAGGACTCTGCACTTGTCCTTATTGAACCTCATCAGATTTCTTGCAGCCCAGTCTTCCAATTTGTCTAAGTCAGTCTGGACCCTATCCCTACCCTCCAGCGTACCTACCTCTCCCCATAGCTTAGTGTCATCTGCAAACTTGCTGAGGGTGCAGTCCAACCCATCATCCAGGTCATTGGTCATATGTTGAACAGAACAGGACCCAGAACCAAACCTTGAGGCACTCCACTAGAAACCAACCACCATCCCGACATCGAGCCGTTGATCGCTACCTGCTGGGCCTACCCTTCTAGCCAGCTTTCTATCTACCTTACCATCCATGTATCCAATCCACGTTCCTTTAACTTGCTGACAAGAATATTGTGGGAGACCGTATCAAAAGCTTTGTTCAAGTCCAGATAAATCACATCCATTGATTTTCCCCTATCTCCAGAGCCAGTTATCTCATTGTAGAAACTAATCAGATTGGTCAGGCATGACTTAGTGTGATGGAGTGGGGAGAGTGCATGTGAAACTCAGGCTGGGTGTGTGTAAAACAAGCAGAGCATCTCCCAGCGGCTAAGGATGACCCTGGGGCTTTAACCTAGGCTGGCAGGTAATACCTCAGCCCTGAACAAAGAGGAGGGAGGAGCCGAGCTAGTTTTGAATTGGGGGGCGGCAGTTAGAGGCAAGGGGGAGAGGGAGCTGGAAGGCAGTCAGCTGAGGAGGGGGAAAGCTACACCCCAGAGGGGCAACCCTTGGGCTTCTCTCCCCAGGATGGGTTGGAATGACTGTCTCTGACTGCTGTACTAATGCTTCTGTGAGAAACTGGGCGTCTGTTGCCTAATAAGCCTCCTGTTGTACCTGCTGAATGAGAGTCACTCCTGCCAGTGGATGGGGTGCAGTGCATGGGGACCCCTGAGCCCCATCACACTGGTGTCAGAGTGGGATGCACTGCACCCACGGATGAGCTCCCAGCAGTGGCTGACTGAGCGCAGGAGAAGGAAGGGGCCTCACAAGAGCCAGAGGTGGAACAGAGCAATTCCTGCAGCTGCTGCTGGTGAGTGGATACCTCGGGAGACAGTGTGGAGATGGATTATTCCCGACTCCTGAAGGCAGAGCTAGCAGGGCTGTGCAGAGAGAGGGGCCTGACCACGGGGAAGGCAACCAAGGCCCAGCTGATTGCCCAGCTGGAAGAGAATGACCGATCCGGGGGGCCAGAGCCTGTCCCAGCAGGAAGTGGCCGGTCACCCTTGGGAAGCGTTTCAGATTCTCCGACAGGAGCAGGGGCTCAACGCAGTCAGACAGACATGGTGCCCTCCAGGTCGCACTCAGCTAGCGGTGGTCCATCACGGGCAGAGTCCCCCGCCGCAGAGCTGCGACGGCTGGAGCTCGACGTGAGATTAAAGGAACTGGAAGCCCAGGAACGGCAGAGGGAACATGAGCGCCAGGAACGGGAAAGAGAGTGTGAGCACAAGCGCCAGCTACAAGAGAGACAGTGGGAGGAGAGAGAGCGAGAGCGGGAGCATAAGCAGGCCATGGCGGAGGCAAGACGCCAAGAAGCTCCAGCTGCAGTAAGCGAGGAGAGGGCCAGGCAGCTTGGGGTGGCCAGTCACTTGGAGACGTGCGTGCTGGCCCAGTGTCAGGACCCAGGGGACATGGACGAGTTCCTTACCGCCTTTGAGCGAGCCTGTGAGTTGCACGAGGTTCCCCCAGCCAAATGGCTCTGACACCTCACCCCCTTGCTGGGCCAGAAGGCCGCAGCGGTGCTCAACCACCTGGAGGGGCTGCAGCCTGGGGACTAAGAACGGGTCAAACAGGCCCTGCTGCATAAGTTCGGGCTGACTCCAGAGATGTACAAGAAGAGGTTCCAGGAGGCGCAGAAGAGGCCAGAGGAAACCTATGTAGATGCGGCCTCCCGCCTGAGGCAATACTACCAGAAGTGGGTGTTCAGGATGGGAGCCCAGTCCGTAAAGGACCTGATCGAGCTAGCGGTCCTAGAGTGATTCTACGAGATGTGCCCACCTGACCTGAGGGTGTGGCTTGTGGACCGGAGGCCTGGGGCTTCACACAATGCAGGGAAACTGGCAGATGACTTCACAAACAGCTGGGCCATGTTTGAAAGTGAGCCCCACAAAGAGAGGGAGTCCTGGAGAGATGGAGAATCTCAGAAAGACCGGTTCCTGACTGTATGACAGAGGGGACCACCTCTTGGGCGAGCCCAGGAAAGAGGGGCCGGCCACCCACCCCCCAGAGAGCCAAGCAGAGCCTGGACGGAGCAGCCAGCCTGAGGGACACAACAAGACCCAGGCTGTTATCGCTGTGAGCGAAAGGGGCATAGATCAGCCCAGTGCCCCAAGCTCCCAGACAGGTTGAGCAGGCCGGGGGGTCATGGAGTCAACTGGGTGGAGTCCCAGAAGCCAGAGGGGCTGGCGGCCAAGGCTGGTGGTGCTGACAGTGGTTACTCGGATTGGGCCAAGTCTGCCCCACAGACCAGCTCCTCGGGGGACCAAATGCTCAGAGGTCAGTTTACAGAGTGGGGGTGCAATGCCTCTGTGGAGCGAATGTCTCACACCTCTCGAGGTAAACGGCAGAAAGGTCACGGGGTTCTGGGACACAGGCGCTGACGTGACGCTGGCCCGACCCAGGGTGGTGGCACTGGGCCGCATGATACCCAATTCCCACCTGACTGTAACAGGAATTGACGGGACCCCTTTCAAGGTGCCCATGGTGAGGGTGCACCTGAAATGGGGGGATAAGGAAGGCCCCAAGGAGATGGGCGTGCACATCCATTTGCCGGCAGATGTACTGATGGGGAGTGACCTGGAGAACCGGCCAGGTGAACACCCTGGTGCCCTGGTCTTGACCCGTAGCCAAAGAAAACGAGGGGTGCGTTCCCCAGATTCAGGGGTACAGGCTCAGCCAAAGCCACAGAAGCCACAGGGGCCAACCCTGAGACAAAGGGGGCCCCCAAAAACCAGATCTCACAGGCCAGTGGTGCTGGAGCCAGGCAGGGAAGGGGAAGTGGCTTCCGCCCCTGCCCCAGCCGAAGAGTTCCAGGCAGAGCAGCAGAGAGACCACTCCTTGCAGAAGATGAGGGAACTGGCCAGTCTCAGCCGAGCTCCCCAGCTGGGGGAGGGCTGCAGGGAGAGATTCCTGTGGGAAAAGGGATTCCTGTACCGGGAATGGGTTCCCAGAAACAAAGCGGAGCCATGGAAGGTCCAGAGGCAACTGGTGGTTCCCCAAAAGTACCGGCTCAGCTTACTGTACCTAGCCCATGATGTCCCGCTTGCAGGACACCAGGGGATCCACCGCACCAGGGAAAGGTTGTTACAGAACTTTCTTTGGCCAGGGATCTCTGCAGCTGTCCATCTATATTGCCTGTCCTGCAATCCCTGCCAGAGGGTGGGAAAGACCCAGGACAAGGGGAAAGCCGCCCTGAGTCCACTGCCCATCATAGAGGAGCCTTTCCAGAAAGTGGCTGTGGACATAGTGGGACCCTTCAGCAAGGCAACGCATTCAGGGAAGAAATATATTTTGGTGGTGGTAGATCTTGCCACGTGATACCCAGAAGTAGTGGCCTTGACCTCTGTCGACGCTGACACTGTGGTGGATGCACTGCTGTCCATTTTCAGCAGAGTGGGGTTCCCCAAGGAGATCCTCACAGATCAGGGGTTCAACTTCATGTCAGCCCTGCTGCAAAGCTTGTGGGACAAGTGTGGGGTCCGGCACACCTGGGCCACAGCCTACCACCCACAGACCAATGGGCTGGTGGAGAGGTTCAATGGGACTCTGAAGCAGATGCTAAGAACCTTCATGAATCAATACCCCCATGACTGGGACAAGTACTTACCCCACCTGCTGTTTGCATACAGGGAGGTGCCCCAGGAATCCACGGGGTTCTCCCCGTTCGAGCTGCTGTATGGAAGGAGGGTCCAGGGACCCTTGGACTTGCTCAGAGAAGAGTGGGAGGGGACGGCCTCTCCTGAAGGGGAGTCAGTGGTACAGTATGTACTGACCTTCCGGGAAAAACTCAGAGAGCTCATGGGCCTGGCCAGGGAGAACCTCTCCGTGGCCCAAAGGAAGCAAAAGGTCTGGTATGACCGTAACGCCAGGGCCCGAGCCTATGCCACTGAGGACCAAGTGATGGTTCTTGTACCTGTGCGGCGGAACAAGCTGCAAGCGGCCTGGGATGGCCCCTTCAAGGTCATCAAACAGCTAAATGAGGTGAACTATGTGGTGGAACTGTTGAACCGGGCCCACAGCCACCGGGTCTATCATGTGAACATGATGAAACCTTACTGGGACAGAGAGAACTTGGTGCTGGCCGTGTTCAGGCACTGGGAGGGGCAGGGGGATGATCCCTTGGTGGATTTGCTCACAGGGACTGGAGCCGACTCCTTGCTGGCATCTATTCCCCTCTTGGACCAGCTGACCCCTGCCCAGCAGACGGAGATCAAGGAGGTGCTGCATTCACACCAACAGCTGTTTTCTGACGGACCCAGAGGCACTGACCTAGCTGTCCACCGAATAGAGACAGGCACCCATGCTCCTATCAAGTGTGTGCCATTCAGAGCCACAGAGAAGATGGCTCAGGACATAGAGCAGGAGGTTGAAGACATGCTGGCTCTGGGGGTGATCCAACCCTCCTCCAGCCCCTGGGCCTCTCCCGTGGTGTTAGTCCCTAAAAAAGATGGGTCTGTTCGGTTTTGTGTGGACTATTGCAAGCTTAATGCCATCACTGTATCGGATGCCTACCCCATGCCCAGGCCTGATGACCTTTTAGACAAGCTGGGGGGAGCCCGTTACCTCACCACCATAGACCTCACCAAGGGGTACTGGCAAGTGCCATTAGACCAAGATGCCCGGCTCAAGTCGGCTTTCATCACCCCTGTAGGGCTCTACGAGTTCCTGGTCCTGCCCTTCGGCCTCAAGGGGGCACCCGCTACCTTCCAGCGTCTGGTGGACCAGCTACTGAAAGGGATGGAGAGCTTTGCCCTGGCTTACATGGATGACATTACATCTTCAGCCAGACCTGGGTGTTGTCAGATGCCACCAGCACAGTTCTCTGCTCTCTCCAATGTTGGTATCACTCGGCTGCGTACGTGTGTTCCCTCTGTGCGCTGCCCCAGCTCTGCAGATAGCTGACACAGCAGACCCAAAGAGAACCCCCAATGACTGCAGAGTCTAGTAAGGTGCGAAGGCACGTCGGCCAGGTTTATTGCCGTATTGGATACAATAGTAGTTCCCTGTAGATTTCTTAGTCTAAGTCTGGGCATACTACAAATATGCACCCACGGTCAATGGACTCAGCTCAGTCAGTGGCGGGACTTTCCACTGCCCCCTCGGCCGGACCCAGACCACATCCCAGGATTACATTCTTATACACAGGTACAAACAATTTACACATCACTCCGGATGTATTGAGGTACACCCCTTCTAGGTGCTGCCTCTCACGTTGTACATGGTGGTTCGAACAAAACAACTCTATCCATCATATTACCCTTTTGCCCCTGTCATTGGGATGTATTGGTTTATTCTTTCTTATCTGGGGGATGTTCCAGGGTAGGGTGTTCTGGTACCATGTACCTGCCACATTACCCTTTTGCCCCTGTCATTGGGATGGATTGGCCTATTCTTTCTTAGCTGTGGAATGTTCTGGGGTAGGATGTTCTGGTACCATGTACCTACTTCAATATGCTAGGTAGATATGTTTATGCACCAGCAACCCTCTTTTTGCCAACTTCTGTGAGTAGTGCATTCCTTTAGCTCACAGCTGCACTTTGCTTTCTGTTAGCAAAGTCTTGACCATTACTTTGGTTCAGGCCTAAGGCCTCATACTGGGCCTGTACTTACTACAGTGGGAAGACCATGTGTCCCAGGTCAAGCGGGTGCTAGACCAACTTCAGAAGGCCGGCTGACTATCAAGGCAGGGAAGTGCAAGGTGGGGATGGCTGAGGTGACCTACCTGGGCCACAAGGTGGACAGCGGCTGCTTAAAGCCAGAGCCAGCTAAAAAGGAGGCTGTCAGAGATTGGCCAACGCCCCAGACTAAGAAACAGGTCCAGGCCTTCATTGGGATGGCGGGGTTACTACCGAAGGTTTGTGCCCCACTTTAGCTCCATCGCAGCCCCCCTCACGGAGCTGTGTAAAAAGGGAAAGCCTTGACAAGGTGGTCTGGACCGAGCAGTGCCAAGAGGCCCTCTGCACGCTGAAGGAGGCTCTGGTCAGGGCCCCAGTGCTGGCAAATCCAGACTTCGACAAACCCTTCCTGGTGTTCACCGATGCCTCAGACGTGGGGCTGGGCGCTGCGCTAATGCAGGTGAACGACAAGCGGGAGAAACACCCCGTCGTGTATTTGAGCAAGAAGCTGCTGCCCCGGGAGCAGAACTACGCGGCCCTAGAGAAGGAATGTCTGGCCATGGTGTGGGCGCTGGGGAAGCTGCAGCCATACCTGTTTGGACGGCGTTTCACTGTGTACACTGATCACTCATCCCTGACCTGGCTGCAGCACATGAGAGGGGCCAACGCCAAGTTCCTGCGGTGGAGTCTGCTCCTGCAGGACTACGACATGGAGGTGGTCCATGTCGAGGGGAACAACAACACCACAGCCGATGCCCTGTCACACAGGGAGGGCCCCAAACTTCCCCAGGTCACTGGCTAAGTGACCCCACTCAGTTCGGTCTGGAAGGGGGGAGAGATGTGATGGAGTCGGGGGAGTGCATGTGAGACTCAGGCTGGGTGTGTGTAAAACAAGCAGAGCATCTCCCAGCGGCTAAGGATGACCCTGGGGCTATAACCTAGGCTGGCAGGTAACACCTCAGCCCTGAACAAAGAGGAGGGAGGAGCTGAACTGGTTTTGAATCAGCGGGCGGCAGTTAGAGGCGAGGGGGAGAGGGAGCTGGAAAGCAGCCAGCCTGAGGAGGGGGAAAGCTACACCCCAGAGGGGCAACCCTCGGGCTCCTCTCCCCAGGACGGGTTGGAATGACTGTCTCTGACTGCTGTACTGATGCTTCTGTGAGAAACTGGGCATCTGTTGCCTAATAAACCTCCTGTTGCCTAATAAACCTCCTGCTGAGTGAGAGTCACTCCTGCCAGTGGATGGGGTGCACTGCATGGGGACCCCTGAACCCCATCACACTTGCCCTTCATGAATCCATGCTGACTTTTCCTGATCACTCTCCCCTCCTCCAGGTGCCTCAAAATGACTTCCTTGAGGAGCCCCTCCATGATTTTTCCAGGGACTGATGTAAAACTGACTGGCCTATAGCTCCCTGGATCATCTATCTTCCCTTTTTTAAAGATGGGCACTACATATGCCTTTTTCCAATCATCCGGGATCTCTCCCGATCTCCACGACTTTTCAAAGATAACAGCCAAGGGCTCGTCAACAACATATGCCAACTCCCTCAGAACCCTTGGATGAATTAGGTCCTGTCCCATGGATTTATGTACGTTTAGCTTTTTTAGATAGCTCCTAAGCTGTTCTTTCCCCTCCAAAGGCTGTCCACCTTCATCCCACAATGCATCACTTATCGCATTAGTCCGGGAGCTGTCCTTGTCCGTGAAGACAGAGGCAAAGAAAGCATTAAGTACTTCTGCTTTCCCTACATCATCTGTTACTGGGTTACCTCCCTCATCCAGGAGGGGCCCCACGCCCTCTCTGATCACCTTCTTCTTAACGTGCCTGTAGAAACTTTTCTTGTTATCCTTCACATTCCTCATGAGTCACAATTCCATTTGCGCTTGTGCCATCCTGATAACTGCCCTACGTTCTCAAGCTATACATTTATACCCTTCCCTAGACATCTGTCCAAGTTGCCACTTTTTGTAAGCTCTCTTTTTGTGCCTAAGTTTTCCAAGGATTTCCCCATTAAGCCAGTCTGGTCTCCTACCATATTTACTTCTCTTGCTGTGCATCGGGACGGTTTCTTTCTGCGCCTTCAATAGGGCTTCCTTAAAATACTGCCAGTTTTCCTGGACTCTTTTTCCCTTCATGGTAGCATCCCAGGGGATTCTGCCCATCCGGTTCCTGAAGGAGTCAAAGTCTGCTTTTCTGAAGTCCAAGGTGTATAATTTGCTGCTCTCTTTCCTTCCTCTGGTCAGGATCCTGAAGTCTACTATCTCATGATCACTGCTTCCCAGGTTGTCCCCCACCTCTACCTTCCCTATTAGTTCCTCCCCGTTTGTAAGCCCACTCCTGTTCCTCCCAAGCCTACTCCTGTACTCTACCTCTACTAGCTCCAGGCCCACAGAAGAATCGTCCCCGGAGTCTTGCCCCTCTATGGAGAATCCTGGTGCCCCAACTTCCATGAGAGAGGTGAGTGTTTCTCTCACTTTTTCTACTTATCAGTTGCATGTGGCTCCTGACTGTTTTTTTTAATGTGTCTCAGTGGCCTCCACCCCAAAAAATTTCATCACCCCTGCTCTTTAAGCCTTCCAGTCTGGCTACAGGCCTTACAATAGGGCTATAAAAAGAGGCCTTATTCTTATGGTGCCAGGGTGAAGTGTTACCCCTGGGGCTTTGGATAACAAGTAAATACGGAACTGAACCACTAGTCAGAAGAACAACTCCAACCCTTCTCTCAGAACCTATCACCTGTGAATTAGACCCACGAAAAAGAAAAGAAAGCAGATTCATTAAGGGTGAAAAACAAGGCAAACTGGGATTTTATGCAATAAAAAGGAAAAGTGGTGGAAACCCGACACAAACTAGTAACCTTTAACCAGTGGAAGTAAACAGTAAAAGCCCTTAAGATTCCCAACTGGACTTATACAAGTGATAAATTGGTAAGTTATACCCCAAGGCAAATGGCTACTTTTCTTCTCCTGAACTGGTGTGGCAGAAAAAAACAGCTGTCATGTAGAGTCAGAGAAGTGTTGTCCAGGACCTGCTACCTTTTGGGATGATTGAAAGCCCATGGGGAGTAACACTGGGGAGTCCCTTGTGGATGAAACAGGAACCCTGGAGAGGATTACAGGCAGGTGACACAGAGATGGTAAGCAGTGGATGGGATGTTCTCCCTTCTTTCCCTGACTGTTTGCAGCTGGATTGGATCCCTCAGTGGTCTTAGCTGAGAGCTGGTGATCCGAGCAAACACTGCCACTCAGGTGGACTGTGACAGCTTATGGGTTATGTTCAAACTGTAAGGTCTTACGGGTGGGAAAGTCCTGAGATCATTGTTACAAAAAGGCAGAAAATTCCAGTTGGTGCCACTTCTTGTTTCTTACTCTGAGAAGGGCCCCCTCTTGCCCAGAAGTCACATGGCATACCAACTCCATTTTGTTTTTCATAAACAGCCATATCAGTTAACATGTTTACAGAGCTGATCATTATTGCCAGGCTGTCATCCTACAGAGGGGACTGTCTGTACTGCCTACGCTCAATCTACTGGGTGAGCATGGGGCAATCACCACATCATCTCCCCTAAGGTGGGAGGAAGGAACATCCAGGGATTCTGGGACATGGAAGTGGCACTGGCAAGGCCCAAAGTGGTGCCCAATGCATACCTGACCCTAAGGGACATTTGGGTTCCCATCAATATACCTGAAATGTGGGGCTAAGAAGGGGCCCAAAGAGGCTGGGGTACTTGATCAGCTATCCACAGAGGTGCTAAGGGGGAATGATCTCGAGGCCTGGCCAGATGCCACTCAGAGCACCCTGGTCCTGAGCCAGCTACAGGAGCTCCCAAAGGGGGTGGGGAAGTGTATCACTCAGGGTAGGGTCAGACAGGGCAAGGCTGGAGCCTCCAAGGTGAGGAAACAGGCACGGCCAGCCAGGGCTTTACCTTCAAATCCAGCAGTGGAATTCCAGATGGAATTGCAGGAGGCTTTCTCCTTGGAGAAGTTGAGAGTTTTTGCTGGTCACGGTAGTGCAGGATTCCAGGGGAAGGACCACAGGGAAAAATTCATGTGGGAGAAGGGATTCCTGTATGCGAGTGGGCTGGCCCACTGCAAACTGAACCTTGGGACGTCAGGAGACAGTGGTTCCCCAGGTGTATCACTGAAGGTGTAGGAGAAAGAGTGAGCCTGAAGCATGGGCCCAGACTAAGGCCTGAGGCCTGAAACAAAGTAAGCAAGACTTATACTATGAGTAATAGGAAGGCCCGGTCAGTGCCTGCAAATCAGTGTCTGGGACACAAACTCGGCACTCCTACTGTTAGCACTGCTAAAATACATGGAACATGTGACTATATTCCACGAGGACTGTACAAAGACACCCTAACCTAGCACACAATAAAATAGTTTTACAAAAGCGATGAATAGTGATATTTTGTCTGAAACGCCAAAAGTGAAAGCACAATAGCAGGTGGTGAATAGTCTCGGGGTGGCAGCTAGGAACACTTGGTCTGAAATGACAGGAGGAAAGTACTAGGGGAGGCAACAAATGTTGTTAACACATAAGATGATGCATAAGGTGTGTGTCATAGATTGTTTTTCTCAGTCTATAAATGTAGGGATACCTCAGCTTAACTGTCTGGCTGAGGGAGCAATGGAGAATCCTGTGCTACTGACTGAGCCGTGTCCTTTGGCTTAGTCCCACCCACTTCCCAGTTTTCAGTAAAACCAGTATCCTGCTACAGGACTTTAGAGGTGATCTCATCAATTATAGTCTGGAAAGTCTGAGTTCAGTACCAGGCAAATTAATTGAAACTATATTACAGAATAGAATTGTCATACACATAAATTAATATAATTTGTTGGGGATAAGTCAAAATGGGTTTTCTAAGCTGAAATCATGCCTCACCAATCTACTAGAATTCTTTGAAATGGTCAACAAGCATGTGGACAAGAGGGAATCTAGTGGATATAGCATACTTAGAGTTTTCAAAAAACCTTTGACAAGGTCCCTCACCAAAGGCTCTTAATCAAAGTAAGCTGTCATGAGATAAGAGGGACAGTCGTCTCCTGGACTGATAACTAGTTAAAAAGTAGGAAACAAAGGGAAGATATAAATGGTCAATTTTCAGAATGAGAAGAGATAAATAGTGGTATCCCTGAGGTCCATGCTGGGACAAATTCTATTCAACATATTCATAAGATATCTGGAGAAAGGAGTAAACAGTGAAGTTACAACATCTGCAGATTATATAAAATTACTTAAAATAGTTAAAACCAAAACAGACAGTGAAGAGCTTCAAAAGGATCTTACAAACCTAGGTGACTAGGCAACAAAATGGCAGATTATATTCACCACTGATAAATGCAAAGTAATGCATATTTATTTTGTTTGTTAGCACATAATCCTCCTTATCCTGTAATGGCAGATGCACTGTATGCCATGACCCAGCTAGCTTCCGTGTGAAGTTACAGCACTCTTTCAAGTTTCTCTGCCCTGCACCTTGTTTCACTTGTTGTGCAAGGTTTTCCACAAAGCTCTTCTTTCCCTGTTTTACAGCCTTTTTAACTTCTTCACTGGCTTCTGAATACAGCTTCTGAGCTTATCATAGAACCATAGGGCTGGAAGGGACCTCGGAAGGTCATCCAGTCCACCCTCCTGCTCAAGCAGGATCAACCACAACTAAGTCATCCCAGCCAGGACCTCATCAAGCCAGGACTTAAAAACCTCAAGGGCTGGAGAATCCACCACCTCTCTAGGCAACACACTCCAGTGCTTCACCAGCCTCCTGGTGAAGTAGCTCTTCCTAGTATCCAACTTACTCCTCTCCTTTTGTAACTTCAGATCTTCAGATGAGTACTGCGTGAAGATGTGGTCTCCTCACCTCAAAAAAGATATACTGGCATTAGAAAAAGTTCAGAAAAGGGCAACTAAAATGATTAAGGGTTTGGAAAGGGTCCCATATGAGAAGAGGCTAGAGAGACTGGGACTTTTCAGTCTAGAAAAGAGGCGATTGAGGGGCGATATGATAGAGGTATATAAAATCATGAATGGTGTGGAGAAAGTGAATACAGAAAAGTTATTTACTTGTTCCCATAACATAAGAACTTGAGGACACCAAATGAAATTAATGGGTAGTAGGTTCAAAACTAATAAAAGAAAATTTATCTTCACACAGCACACAGTCAACCTGTGGAACTCCTTGCTGGAGGAGGCTGTGAAGGCCAGCACTCTAACAGAGTTTTTAAAAAGAGCTTGATAAATTTTTGGAGGTTAGGTCCATAAATGGCTATTAGCCAAGGGTAAAGTATGGTGCCCTTAGCCTTTAGTCAAAGGCTGGAGACAGATGGCAGCAGACAAATCGCTTGACCATTGTCTTCGGTTCACCTCCTCTGGGGCACTTGGCACTGGCCACTGTCAGCAGACAGGAGACTGGGCTGGATGGACCTTTGGTCTGACCCAGTATGGCTGTTCTTATGATCATTGCTCCTTGTTCTGCCATCTCTTACCACTGAGAACAGTTTCTCTGCATCCTCTTTAGAGCTCCCCTTCAGGAAGTTGAAGGCTGCTATTAAATCACCCCTAAGTCTTCTCTTCTGTAAACTAAACAAGCCCAAATCCCTCAGCCTCTTCTTACAGGTCATTTTTGTTGCCCTCCACTGAACCTGCTCCAGCACATCCATACCTTTTTTTATACTGGGGGCCCAAAACTGGACACAGTATTCCAGAGGTGGCCTCACCAGTGCTGAATGGAGGGGGAAAAACATTTCTCTAGATCTGCTCACAATGCTCCTCCTAATGCATCCTAACATGCCAATAGCCTTCTTGGCTACAAGGGCACATTGTTTACTAATATCCAGCCTTTCATACACCATAACCCCTAGGTCCCTTTCCACTGTACTGTTGCTTATCCAGTCAGTCCCCATCTTATAATAATGCTTGGGATTCTTCCGTCCCAAGTGCAGGACTCTACACCCCTCTTTGTTGAACTGCATCTGGTTTCTTTTGGCCCAATCCTCCACTTTATCTGGGTCACTCTGGATTCTATCTCTACCCTCCAATGTATCTACCTCTCCCCCTAGCTTAGCTTCCGCTTTGGCTGCTCTTGTTTTGCTGTTGTTGACTGCTGCTTTTCTATCCTTTCGTTTCTGCACTTTTCTCAGAGTTCCTCTGTAACCCATTCTTTGTGACACCTTGTCCTCTTTCAAAATGTTTTATTGCAGGTTTGTTTCCAGGCTGTTTTGATGCGTTCCCAAATATGGTCCATGGTAGCATCTTTTGTGATGAGGTTTGCCAGAAGTGCATATCTTTTGGACAGCTCCACTTGGAAGCCAGCTCTTGTCTCTAATCCTTCAGCTGCTCCATGATGAATCTCAGTCCTGGCTTAGTTGCTGTTGTGATGCACCTCTTGAGCTTGAACTTGAGTCTTACCATGACCAAATGGTGGTCTGAACCTACAATTGTTTCTCTTCTAGCGAGGACGTCTTGCATCAATTTTCTGAAAGAACTGCTGATACAGATGTGATCTGTCTGGTTTTCTGACTGGTGGTCCAGTGAAATCCAAATAACCTTATGGATTCTTTAGTATGGAAAAACACTACCATTTATCACCAATCTGTTGAAGGAACAAAAGTCACTGAAGCGCTCTCCATTTTCATTCATGTTGCCTAGGCCTTCATTTCCCATGGTCTGGTCTCAGCCTGTATTTATGCTT
The DNA here is from genome assembly GCF_033958435.1 of Carettochelys insculpta. Lineage (NCBI taxonomy): Eukaryota > Metazoa > Chordata > Testudines > Carettochelyidae > Carettochelys > Carettochelys insculpta. The sequence continues at coordinate 281,810,024 of NC_134138.1, read as the reverse complement.
CTAATTTTCACTTTGAAGTGGCCCATCAAACTCAATATATCCTTCCTTGCTTTCTGGTTCACATCACTTTGTAGTTTCTCATAGAAGTCTATTTTACAATCCTCAGCTGCTTCATTGGTTGGTGCATCACATTGCAAAATTAGTACTTTTCACACTTTGGTGTAGAATCTGGCTATGATGATGTGTGATGATACTGCTGTCTACTCCATTAAAGCACCAGATGCCTCTCTGGATAACATCATGCCCACACCTTCCTTGTGTGGTGTACCCTCGTCTTCATGTCCTGAATATATGAGGGTTTCACCTGTTGCCAGGCATAGCTGCCCAGATTGTGTCCATCTTGTCTCACACAAGCCCAAAACTGCAAGCTTGTACTGTTTTATCTCCACTGCAATCTGCTGTCTTCCCTGCTTGACACATGGTCCGAACATTCCACATACCAAAATGGGTGGTTGTCCTGGGTGAGAGAAGAGTCATCTATGTGTCAGGTTCCTTTCGGCTTTCTCTGACATGTTTCATACTCAGTTCGAATGGATTGTTGACGCCTCCCAAGACTTGCTTAGTTGTAGGTTTCATTGTAAATTTCAACGTAGATGTTTCTGTAACTTTAGTTTTTGTTAACCCTAAGCCAAACTCTTTTGCCTTGGAGAGAGGTGATCCAAATTTGTCTGGTATCTACCCTTTGACCTGTCAAATTTGGGTAACCCTTCTAGGAGCAGTGGCTCCGGCAGGCATAGCTCTCTGGGTCCTTGAGACACACAAGTCACTTCACCACAACAAGGAATGGACCATGACCGTGACCAAGTGAGCAGCTCAGTAGAAGGAAGGAATACTTTGAAAAGCTACTGAACTGCCCTGCCCACGTGAAAAGCTCCCAAGTTACCACCTGGAAATATACCACTGCAAATTAACAGCAACAGACCTACAAAGGAAGAAATCAGAAAAGTCATTGTCCATTTGAAAAGCAGAAAAACACCTGGACCAGACAATATTCACATAGAAGCAATCAAGGCAGGTAGTGAGACATTAGTCTACATGATGCATAATCTTTTTGGAAAATTTGGGACACTGAAGAGATCCTACAAGACTGGAAACATGGCTATCTTATCAAGCTTCCAAAGAAAGCTAACCTGAAGGAATGCAAGAACTGGAGGGGCATCACGTTACTGTCTATTCCAGGAGAAGTGTTCAATAGAATTCTCTTGGAGAGAATGAAGACAGAAATCCACAGACAGCTCAGAAAAGAACAGGCCAACTTCCGAAGTGAGAGATCCTGTACTGACCAAATAGCAACTCTGAGTGATCATAGAACAGTCACTGAAGTGGAACTCCCCCCACCCCCGTATATAACCTTCATAGACTTTGAAAAAGGCTTTGACAGCATTGATAGAGACACTTTGTGGAAACTGTTGCAAACCATGGCATCCCATCCAAAATTATTAACTTGATTTGTTCAATGTATGAACGCTTGACACGCCAAGTTGTTCACAATGGTGTCTTAACAGAATCCTTCTGCATACTCTTGGGAACATGACAAGGGTGCCTATTGTCACCTTTCCTGTTCTTGATTGCAACAGACTGGATTATGAACAGGACAACAGATGGCCATCAACAGGGCGTTCAGTGGACACTTTTCAAACAGCTAGAGGACATTGATTTTGCTGCTGATGTTGCCCTCCTTTCACACAGACACAAAAGCATGAAAGAAAAGGTCACAACACTAGACAAAACTGCCTCAGTGACGGGACTGAGCATTAACAAGGGAAAGACCAAGACAATGAGGATCAACCAGTCCAATACCACCATCATCGTTCTGGGAGGGGATAACCTGGAAGATGTGGAGCAGTTCATCTATTTGGGGAGAATTATGGGCAGAGATGGAGGAACAGCTAAAGCTATCAATACCAGGATAGGGAAAGCAACAGCTGCATTCACTATTCTCCGTCCCATATAAAGTTCACAAATAATATCTGCGAAGACGAAACTGAAGCTCTTCAACACAAATGTGCGGTGTGTGCTCTTGCATGGATGCAAGACCTGGTCTACTATGAAGTCTTCAAATCACAAGCTACAGACATTCACAAACAGATGCCTGAGGTACATCTTTCATATCGAATGGCAAGACTTCGTCACAAATTAGGAGCTTTGGAACAGAGCAGGACAAGAACCATATGACAAGAACCCTAATATGACACCAATATTTTAAAAGGGCTCCAGAGGTGACCCTGGCAATTACAGACCCAGTAAATCTAACGTCAGTTCTGGGCAAATTAGTTGAAACAATAGTAAAGAATAAAATTGTCAGGCACGTAGAAGAATATAATTTGATGGACAAAAGTCAACATAGTTTCTGCAGAGGGAAATCACGTCTCACTCATCAGTTAGAGCTCTTTGAAGGGGTTAACAAACATGCAGACAGGGGCAATCCAGTGGATACAGTATACTTAGATTGCCAGAAAGCCTTTGACAAGGTACCTCATCAAAGGCTCTTACGTAAATTAACTTGTCATGGGATAAGAGGGAAGGTCCTGTCATGGACTGAGAACTGGTTAAAGGACAGGAAACAGAGGGTCGGCATAAATGGTAAATTTTCCAAACGGAGAAGGGTAACTGGTGGTGTCCCCCCAAGGGTCAGTCCTAGGACCAACCCTGTTCAATGTATTCATAAATGATCTGGAGAAGGGGGTGAGCAGTGAGGTGGCAAAGTTTGCAGATGACACTAAACTGTTCAAGATAATCAAGACAAAGGCAGACTGTGAAGAACTTCAAAAAGATGTCATCAAACTGAGTGATTGGGCAACAAAATGGCAAATGAAATTTAATGTGCTTAAGTGTAATGCACATTGGAAAAAATAATGCCAACTATACTTACAATATGATGGGGGCTGATTTAGCTATAACTAATCAAGAAAGAGATCTTGGAGTAAGTGTGGATAGTTCCTTGAAAACATGCGGATGACACAAAACTAGGGGGAGAGGCAGATTCCTTGGAGGGTAGAGAGAGAATCCAGAGGGACCTGGATAAATTGGAGGGCTGGGCCAAAAGAAATCTGATGCGGCTCAATAAGGAGAAGTGTAGAGTCCTGCACCTGGGGCGGAAGAATCCCAAGCATTGTTACAGGCTGGGGACCGACTGGCTCAGCAGCAGTACGATGGAAGGGGACCTAAGGGTTATGGTGGATGAAAGGCTGAATATGAGTAAACAGTGTGCACTTGTAGCCAAGAAGGCTAACGGCATACTAGGGTGCATTAGGAGGAGCATTTCGAGCAGATCTAGAGAAGTAGTTATTCCTCTTTATTCAGCACTGGTGAGGCCACATCTGGAATATTGTGTCCAGTTTTGGGCCCCCCAGTATAAAAAGGATGTGGATTTGCTGGAGCAGGTTCAGCGACGGGCAACAAAAATGATTAAGGGGCTGGAGCATGAGACCTATGAGGAGAGGCCAAGGAATTTGGGCTTGTTTAGTTTACAGAAGAGGAGACTTAGGGGTGATTTAATAGCAGCCTTCAACTTCCTGAAGGGGAGCTCTAAAGCGGAGGGTGAGAAACTGTTCTCAGTGGTGTCAGATGAAGGAGTAATGGTCTGAAGGTGAAGAGGGAGAGGTGTAGGTTAGATATTAGGAAAAACTACTTCACCAGGTGGGTGGTGAAGCATTGGAATGCGTTGCCTCAAGAGGTGGTGGATTCTCCATCCCTTGAGGTTTTTAAGTCCCGGCTGGACAAGGTCCTGGCTGGGATGACTTAGTGGGGGTTGATCCTGCTTGAAGCAGGGGTCTGGACTAAATGACTTCCTGAGATCCCTTCCAGCCCTGTGATTCTGTGATCCATGCAGTGTGCAGAGGCTGTCAAAAAGGCAAATGGGATGTTAGGTATTATTAAAAAAGGGATAGAAAATAAGACAAGGAGTATCTTACTGCTCGTATATAAATCTATGATATGCTCACACCTTGAGTACTGTGTACAGATGTGGTGTCCTCACCTAAAAAAAGATATCCTGGCACTGGAGAAGGTTCAGAAAAGGGCAACTAAAATGATTAGGGGCTTGGAACAGGTCCCGTATGAGAAGAGGCTAAAAAGATTGGTACGTTTCAGTTTAGAAAAGAGGAGACTGAGAGGGGACATGATAGAGGTATATAAAATTATGACAGGTGTGGGGAGGGTTAATAACGAGAAGTTATTTACTTGTCCCCATAATACTAGAACTAGAGGACACCTAATTAAATTAATGAGTAGCAGGTTTAAAACTAATAAAAGAAAGTTCTTCTTTACTCAGCGCACATTTAACCTGGGGAACTCCCTGCCAGAGGAGACTGTGAAGGCTAGGACTATAACAGAATTTAAGAGGGAGTTAGATAAATTCATGGACGTTAGGTCCATAAAAGGCTATTAACCAATGGTAGGAACGGTGTCCCTGGCCTCTGATTGTCAGAGGCTGGAGATGGATGGCAGGAGACAGATCACTTGATCATTGTCTTTGGTCCACCCACTCTGGGGCACCTGGCACTGGCCACTGTCGATGGAGAGGCTACTGGGCTGGATGGACCTTTGGTCTGACCCAGGGTGGCCGTTCTTATGTTAACCAATTGACATTGAAATCAAGAGAAGTAAGTGGGGAGGGCTGGGCCATGCTCTCAGAAACCCATCATCCAGCATAGTCTGTCAAGCTTTCACATGGAACCTGCAAGGAAAACGCAAAAGAGCAATTCCTCAGACAACATGGAGAAGGTCTACTGAGACTGAAGAGCAACAACTGGGGTACTCCTGGACCCAGCTAGAAGTTTTGTCCCAAGATGGAGTGAAGTGGGGGAGAGTTGTAGATGACTTATGCTCCATGTGAAGTGCAGAGGTTAAGTAGTAGTGGTAGTAGTAGTAGTAGTAGTAGTAGTAATGCACATTGGAAAACAAAATCTCAGTTATATGTATGAAATTATGGGGACTAAATTAGTTGTTACCATTCAAGAGAGATCTTAGGCTCATTGTGAATAGTTCTTTGAAATCATCCACTCCATGCGGATGTCACTCAAAAGCCTCTAGCAATAGAGATTCCACTAAGGAATATATCTTTCACCTGATTTTGTTAAAAAAGTAGGAGAAGTAGCAGCTTTTTACATCTAATCTTTTGGATCATGGATGCTGTTTGTACTAACAGTAAGGCTGTGTCTACACTTGGCCAAAATTTCGAAAGGGCCATGCTAATAGCCAAATTGGAGAATATTAATGAGGTGCTGAAATTAGCATGTTGCCTGCTGCGGCACTTAGAAAGTGCTGCGTTTTGATTGTGCATGGCTCATCTACATGGGGCCCTTTTCAAAAGGACCCTGCAAATGTCTAAATCCCCTTATTCCTAACAGCTGATAAGAATAAGGGGATTTCGATGTTTGCGGGGTCCATTCCGTCCCCTGCTGCTTCTCTGTAATTAACTTTTTCTCCCTCAGCTACATGCTGCCTATCTTTGCCTTTTTTCTATCCTAGTCTTTCAATGCCTTTTTTCCTTCCATTTGCTCTATTACTATTTTAAAAAGCTCTTTTCTTTACCTACCCTTATATGTAATATTTAAAGCTTTTCTACAATTTTCTCTCCTAACCTACCTTAAGCCTTTTCTTGAAAATTATTTACCTTCGACTTACTAACCATTCTCCACTTTATAAAATATTTTAAAATTCCCTTGTATCTGCCATGTTTTCTCTTTTAATTTTAAAATAACTTTTCTTTATCAACAATTTAATACATTTAAATGTTCCTCTCTTAACCTACATTTATATTTTATATTTAAAACTTTTCTAAATGTTTCTTGCTTAGTCCACTTCTATAAAATAAACCTTTTCCCTAAAGTTTTTTTTACCATGAGCTTGTTAAACAATCTCCAATTACAAAAAAAAAAAATAAAATTCCCCTTTTTCTGCCATTTTCTCTCCATTTCAAAATAACTCTTTCACATGCTCCTTTTTGTCTACCTTTATCTACTATATATTTTAGAAAGCCTGTCTGTCTATTTTTCCAAGAACTCCTCCTAAATGGTAAGAGCTAGGGCCACCACATGCAATTTATAGCTTCCTCTTATAACTTAGCAAGGTAAGACTTTGGTTACGCCAGGAAAACAGGCTGTGCCCAGAACGGGATTGCGTCTCATAAAACCATACAGAAAAGAGGCAGTATCACCAAGCTGGTGAAAGGGGCTGGCTTGGGGCACCCCTCCCCCGTTTGGGACTGCCCCAGCCTAAAGCATACCACCTCCCCCCAGTTACCCATTAGGGGGCTGCATTGTGAGCTGGTGGGTTGAATTTCTATCTGTGGTGTCTGTGCATTTGTTTCATTTTTCAGTAAGGGGCAGTTTGCATAGCTGCCTGTGTGCCTGAGCATCTGTTTTGCAGAGAGGGGCAGTTGGAAAGCATGTTTGGCAAGTTTGCAAGGTGTGAATTGGGAGAGCTTCCTTCCAGGTGGGTCTTCAAGGGCTGATTAGATTCGAGGCAAAGGCTCTGAGCCGGGCCTAACCAGCTAGCATCTCTATAAGAAGGCAGCCCCAGCGAACCCTGGGAGCAGCGAACAGGAGCAGCTAACAGGGAGTTTGCCTGGGAGTTTGCCTTCGGTAGGAGCCCCATACCTGTTTTCACCTTTCTTATACAGTGTTTCTCTCGTGCCCTTCAAGGCGGCACTAGAAACAAATAAGGGATCTCTGTAAAGGGAAAAAATGAGAGTGATATGGGTGGTGAGAGGTCTGTTGTTGTGACCTGCATGTCATGTGACATGTTTGTCTTCCTCCCGAATGATAGAAAGGATTTTCTCTGTACCAAGTGTAAGCTGGTAGCCATTTTAGAAGAGAAGGTTCAAGGACTTGATGCACAAATATCAACCCTCACGTCCATCAGAGAGGGTGAAGATTTTCTGGATAGAAGGCAACAGATAGTACTGCAGGAACAGCAGGCTACCCAAAACAAGGAGGAGAACTGGAAGCATGTTACCTCCAGGAGGAGAAAACCAGTTCAAGTCTCTCCAATTCCAGTGGAGTTATGTAACCGCTTTCAGCCTCTCTCTACGGGTAATGCGGCGGAGATAATTGGGGCTGATACAATCCCGGGAGGAATATGAAAGAGTCCCCATGGTTTAGAAGGCATGGGATGTGCAGTCCTAGGGATGGGAATTCTATGACCACCACCCCTAAGAGAAAAAGTTGAGTGGTGGTGGTTGGAGACTCCCTCGTAAGAGGGAAGGAATCGTCCATCTGCCGCCCGGACCTAGAATCCCGGCAAGTTTGCTGCTTGCCTGGAGCTAGAATTCGGGATATTACAGAGGTGCTGCCAAAAATTCTTAAACCTGTAGACTATTACTCCTTCCTACTTCTTCATGTAGGAACCAATGATACAGCCAAGAACAACTTTGACGAGATCACAGCAGATTACGTAACCCTCGGGAGAAAGATCAAGGAATACAGAACACAGGTGGTCTTCTCGTCTATCCTCCCTGTGGAAGGAAAGGGGCCGCATAGGGATCATCGTATCACAGAGGTAAATGCGTGGTTGCGTAGGTGGTGTAGCAGGGAAGGATTTGGTTTCTTTGACCATGGGTTTCTGTTTCATGAACAGGGATTGCTGAGAAGAGACGGGATCCACGTCACTACAAGAGGAAAGAGCATCTTTGCAGGCAGGCTTGCAAACCTAGTGAGGAGGGCTTTAAAATAGGTTTGTCGGGGGAAGGTGACACAAGCCCAGAGGTAAGTGGGGAAGGAGGAGGGAACAATCAAGTGGGTTTCCTGGGTGAAGAGGAGAAAGTGGGCCAATCGGCCACTTCTCTAAGATGCTTGTACACTAATGCCAGAAGCCTGGGGAACAAACAGGAAGAATTAGAGGCCCTGGCACAGTCACACAAGTATGAGGTGGTTGGAATAACGGACACTTGGTGGGACGATTCGCATAACTGGAGCACGGTCATGGAAGGTTATAAATTGCTTAGGAAGGACAGACAGGTGAGAAAAGGAGGAGTTGCGCTCTATGTGAGGGAGCAGTGTGATTGCTCAGAGCTCCAGTACAAGGAAGGAGAAAATCCAGTTGAGTGTCTTTGGGTTAAGCTTAGAGGTGGAAGTAACAGAGGTGATGTTGTAGTTGGTGTCTCTTATAGACCGCCAGATCAGGGAGAGGAGATAGATGAGGCTTTCTTCAGGCAGCTTAGTGAAGCTACCAAATCACTGGCCCTAGTTCTCATGGGAGACTTTAATCATCCGGACATTTGTTGGGAGACCAATACATCAGCACACAGACAATCCAGGAAGTTTTTGGAGAATATTGGTGATAACTTCTTGGTACAAGTGCTGAAGGAACCGACCACGGGCCATGCGCAATTTGACCTGTTGCTCACAAACAGGGAAGAACTAGTAGAAGAAATAGAAGTGGGAGGGAACCTGGGCTGCAGCGACCATGAGATCGTAGATTTCAGGATCTGGACAAAAGTAAGAAAGGTGAGCGGTAGCATACAGACCCTTGATTTCAGAACAGCAGACTTTGACTCCCTAAGAGACTGGATGAGCAGGATCCCTTGGGAAACGAAGATGAAGGGGAAAAGAGTTCAAGAGAACTGGAAGTATTTTAAAGAAGTCTTACTGAAGGCACAGGAACAAACAATCCCGCTGCATAGTAAGAAATGCAAACATGGTAGGCAACCAGCTTGGCTTAACAGGGAAATCCTTAGTCAGCTTGAACTCAAAATGGGAGCATACAAGAAATGGAAACGTGGACAGTTGACTAAGGAGGAGTATAAACATATGGCTGGAGAATGCTGGGGAGTAATCAGGAAAACAAAAGCACAGCTGGAACTACAGCTGGCAAAGGATGTGAAGAGGAACAAGAAGGGTTTCTACAGGCATGTTAACAATAAACAGGTTATCAGCGAAACTGTGGGGCTGTTAGTGGATGAGGGAGGTAACCTAGTGACAGATGATGTAGGAAAAGCTGAAGTACTCAATGCTTTTTTTTTGCCTCAGTCTTCACGGACAAAGTCAACTTCTCCATGACAGTCTGAGACAATGCAGTATGGGAAGGTGGGTGGCAGCCATCTGCGGGAAAGGAACAAGTTCTGAGCTACCGAGAAAAACTAAATGTGCACAAGTCCATGGGTCTGGATTTAATGCACCTGAGGGTACTGAGGGAATTGGTAGAGGTCATTGCTGAACCTTTGGCCATTATCCTTGAAGACTCTTGGAGATCGGGGGAGATACCGGATGACTGGAAGAAGGCAAACGTAGTGCCCATCTTTAAAAAAGGAGAAAAGGACAATCCAGGGAACTATAGACCTGTCAGCCTTACCTCAATTCCTGGGAAAATAATGGAGGGAATCCTCAAGGAATCCATTTTGGAGCACTTGGAAGAGGGGAAAGTGATCAGAAGTAGCCAGCATGGATTCACCAGGGGCAAGTCCTGCCTGACCAATCTGATTAGCTTCTATGATGAGGTAAGAAGCTCTGCGGACATGGGGAAGTCAATGGATGTGATATACCTTGACTTCAGCAAGGCTTTTGATACGGTCTCCCACAACATTCTTGTCCATAAGTTAAGGAAATATGGATTGGATTCTTGGACTATAAGATGGATAGAAAGCTGGCTCGATGGTCGGGCCCAACGGGTAGTGGTCAATGGCTCAATATCTGGATGGCGGTCTGTTTCAATCGGAGTGCCGCAAGGCTCAGTTCTGGGGCAGGTGTTATTCAACATCTTTATCAACGACCTGGGTGAGGGACTGGGTTGCACCCTCAGCAAGTTTGTGGATGACACAAAACTAGGGGGAGAGGTAGGTTCCTTGAGGGTAAAGAGAGAATCCAGAGGGACCTGGATAAATTGGAGGACGGGGCCAAAGAAATCTGATGCGGTTCAATAAGGAGAAGTGTAGAGTCCTGCACCTGGGGCGGAAGAATCCCAAACATTGTTACAAGCTGGGGACCGACTGGCTCAGCAGCAGTACGATGGAAAGGGACCTAGGGGTTATGGTGGATGAAAGGCTGGATATGAGTAAACAGTGTGCCCTTGTAGCCAAGAAGGCTAACGGCATACTAGGGTGCATTAGGAGGAGCATTTCGAGCAGATCTAGAGAAGTAGTTATTCCTCTTTATTCGGCACTGGTGAGGCCACATCTGGAATATTGTATCCAGTTTTGGGCCCTCCAGTATAAAAAGGATGTGGATTTGCTGGAGCAGGTTCAGCGACAGGCAACAAAAATGATTAAGGGGCTGGAGCACGAGACCTATGAGGAGAGGCTGAGGGATTTGGGCTTGTTTAGTTTACAGAAGAGAAGACTGAGGGGTGATTTAATAGCAGTGTAACCCTTCTGTTAACGCCAGATGCCTGCCAGAAGGGCCGGGTTCAACTCTTGTGGGGTTTTCCTATCAAGGATACAATCAACCGGCTCGAGCCCCCACCCAGTGGCCTGGGACAATTTCACCCCCGTGCTGGGTGCCTATAAGGCGGTTCTTCCCCCCCTCGCAAGCACAGAGTCTGAGATAGAAATGGCTTGTTTAATGACCGTAACCTACCCCAAGGTTATAGCGACAGATGCAGCATATCTCAGCACAGAAGAGACAAAACCCCTTTTACCCAGATACCATCCCCATATGCAGTAGAACCCAGTCTCTTGCTGGGGCTCTTGGCCCTTTTCCACACACACACAGTTACAGGGTGTACCCTCTGCGGTGCAGTCCCAAACTCAAAGCCCACAGATACATCACCAGGGCAATACTAGCTGTCCACTTGTCTGTAGCCTCCCCTTGCTGTCACCAGCCGTCTGCCAGTCGCCGTCGTCCGCTGCCGCCGCCGCCGCTCCTACCGGCCGCCGTCATCTGCCGCCACCGCTCCTACCAGCCGCCCGCTGGTCCTGCTGTTGTCTGCCGGTCCTAACCCCACTGCTTGGGATTGCCCTAAGGCAGAACCCAGTGATTTCAGCTCTGTGTGGCCTCAGCTGCCACTCTGTGATTTCAGCTCTTGGTATCTCTAGTGTGGGGTTTCACAAACACCCTAGTATCCAGCTCTATCTTTTAACAGGTGGGGAGGGTTAGTCAAGCCAGGCTTATAGCTATATGGCCAAGGCGCAGGCAGGGCCAAGGCACTCAGCAAGCTGGCTCAACCCATACCCTCCCCTTGCTCTCTCACAATGCTTTAAACCAGGGAGCCCTGTGTAATCAATGTCTTACACAGCTAAGGCGACTGCCCTGTCCCCCACAACAACCCAGAGCATTGGTGAGATCTCACAACTCCCACCTTAAATGTCAGCTTAAATTGTGATTTTACAACTACATGTTTACAATAGACCAAATCTCATGGCTTACTTGCTACCCATTAGGCTTTGGTTGAAAAGGTATCACACATGCACACCTTTTGCATTCTCATGCAGATGACCTCTGGGAGACACATTTCTCCCGGCCTTCGGTGGCGCTGCGTTCTCCTGCTCCCCATTCCCCACACTACCAAAGACAGGGGAACTGCTGCTGCCCCCCACTTGAGCAGCCCACCTCCTCATCCAGCAGCTGCTGCATCCTCACCCCCCAGGAAAGGTAAGGGGCTTCTGAAAGCGGCGGTTGGGCCCCCTCCACAGGCCTCCTCCTGTGGAGTGGCCTGGGAGGGGTGAGTTTGGGCAGAGCCCTTCCTTTCCACCGGGGCTCCAGAGGGGTGGCTGCATAGCCAGGGGTGGGGTGTTAGGGTGTGCCCCTGCCCCACCCCTGCAGCCACACCCCCCCTTACTGCCCCCCCACCCACACCCAGCCACCGCTGGGGGCCCCTCCTCCACCTAGGCCCCCTTCTAACCAGCTGCCCCTTCCTTCTCCCCCTGGTTTCCTGAGGGCTCTGCAGCAGCTGCTGTGGGCCCCCGCCCCACCCTCAGGTGCACGTGGGCACCCCCACCCCCACCCCCACCCCCCCCATTTCCACCAGGTTGGCTGTGCCCACGCCCCCTCCCACCCCCCTTTATTTTTCACTTCACCCAAGCGCCTGAGCCCACCCCCCCACCGCACACGCATAAACTTTAATCCCTCACATCCCAGTGCAGAAAAGGAGCCATCTGACCATCTTGTGCTGGGAGCAGCAGCCATCTTAGGTCTCACCTTCCCCTAACCTCACTGCCCTTGCTCTGCCCTTCCCCCACCAGACTGGGTCCTCAGCCCGGCCGGTGGGGGAGGGGCAGCCACGCCTCCACCCTTCCTTCCACTCCACTCTCCTCCCCTCCCCCGCTCTCTCTTAAAGGCCCCCACGCCCTACAAACTTCCCCCATCTTACAAACCCACCACCATGACCCCCACACCCGCTGGAGGGTCATCCAGTGACACCCTCCTCCCCTCGTCTTCCACTGTCACCCCTCCCACCCCCGAAACGGCAGCCCACTCATCCAGGGCCGCCCAAGACTCTGCCGCCATGTCGGCTGAGGGCGCGGGCACAGGCTCCGGGGCTCCCACCACCTCCGCCGCGGCGTCCTCCAGCAACCTGGCCCCGAACCCACCCCCACAAAAGGGCAGGAAGGGCCAGGGGAAAAGGAAGGGCAAGAGCCCCGCCCGGAAGGCTAAACCCCCCACGGCGGGGACTCTCCCCCCGGCTGCCCAAGCACTCGCCGCAGCCTCCCCTTCTCCCCCTCCCCCTGCTCCCTCCACCACCCCTGGGGGCCCCGACATCTCGGCCCCCAGGTTGTACGCCCAGGCGGCGGCCGCCGCCCCGCACCCTGCTCCTTCCGCCTCCGCCAGGACTACCATCCCCGACGGTCGCGGCCCCTTCCCCGCGCTCACCAGGAGGCACGGGGTCCGCTGCCTCCTGGTGGCTGCCTTGCCCCACGTGGAAACCTACGTGCGGGCGTTGGCACGGGTGGTGGGGTCCGCGGCTGTGGTGGCGGCCTCCCGGATGTTCGGGAAGATCGTCTTCTTCCTGGCTTCGGAGGCCGCCGCCCAGGAGGCGGTGGAGAGGGGCCTGGCGGTTGGGGGCGTGCACATGCCCCTGGAGCCGCTGGAAGACCTGGGCGTGCGGGTGGTGTTCTCGTCCGTCCCGCCCTTCCTTCCCAACGCCGCCCTTCTGCCTTTCCTCACCGCCCTGGGCCAGCCTTTGACGGTCCTGAGTCCCCTCCCCCTAGGCTGCAAAGACCCCGCTCTCCAGCATGTGCTCTCATTCCGCTGGCAGGCCCGAGTCCAACTGCCGCCGGCGGCAGCACAGGGCGGGGTGGCCCAGGAGGGGACTATACTGGTGCCCTATCAAGGGGCCCAGTACCGGGTCTTCTACACCCTGGGGGAGGCCCGGTGCTTTGGGTGCCGGGCGGCGGGGCATGTCCGGAGGGATTGCCCCCTGGCCCGGCACGAAGAAGAGGAGCCCGGGACCTCCTCCGACCCGGGGGGCGTCAGCCACGAGACCGGCGGCGCCCCGACCGCGACAGGCCCTGGGACCGCCCCTCCTCTTTTAGGCCCGGACGGATCCATCGCTGCTTGGGCGTCGGAGGGCGCCCGGCAGCATGGTGCCGGGAGAGAAGAAGCGGGTGCCGGCGCCCGAGCGGGCACAAAAGCCGGGCCCGTGGAGGAGAGGGAGGCAGGGCCGGCGGCAGGACCAAAAGAGGGCCCACCCCAGGGCGGGTCGCCCCTCTCCCTCGCCGTCCCACCCCCCTCCTCCCTCCCTCCCTCCTTGTTGGTCCTATCCCCTGGCCCCTCCTCCTCTACTGCCCAGCCCGCCTCCTCGGAGGGCTGGGTATTGGTGGGGGGGAAAAGGAAAAAAGGGGGTGCGCGCGTCCGGCACCCCACCCCGCCGGAGGACGGGGTGGAGGTGCCACGCAAGGCACCCAAGAGATCTGCCAGCCCTGCTCCACCCGCCGAACCCCTGGCTACCAATCACCTGCCGGGGGCGACAGAGGTTGCCGCCGCGGCGGCCGAGGAAATTAACACCCCCTCGGCCCCGGAGCCAGAGCCAAAAGAGGCCGAGACAGCCCTCCCTGTGCCCGCGCCCTCCTCCGACACCCCTCCGGCCGCTACCCAGGCGGCTGTAATGGAGCTCTCGGAGGAGGTGGCTCCCGGCCTCGCCCTCCTCTCGCAGAAGGTTGAGGCCCTGGGCCTCACCCTGGTGGCCCTGGACATGGAAGGCCTGCTATTACAGGCCTGTGGGCCACCTATGGACTCTCCCTCACCCCTCCCACTTTCCCCCACCCCTCCCACCAGCGATCCCTCAATTGCCACCTCCTTCTGCCCTGAGCTGTCCCAAGGGGCAACCCCTCCCTCAACTAGGGACGACCCCCCGGCGGAGGTCGGCCAGCCCCCAGACGCCCCAGGGGAATTAGGGCTCCCCTTGCCCCCGTCCTTCGTCCCCACAACTGAAAACCCCGATACTCTCTCCCCTGACCTGCCGGCGCCTCCCGCTGAGAGTGCCGGCACCTCAACCTCTACCTTGCCATTGCCTGAGGAAGCCCCCCTCCTGGAAACCTCCTTGGCCCGTGTTTCCGCCCTTGCTCCCACCTTGGCCTCACTGCTTGCCACCCCTGCCATACACCTTCCCGGCCAATGCCCCGCTCCAGAACCCGCAATCTCGCCCACTCTAAACCCTCCCCTTCCTCCTCCCCCCCCACTCCCTCCTTTCCCTCCCCCCCATGACCCCTCTCTTCCCCCACTGATCTCTACCTCCCCTGCCCCCATCCCTCCCCCTCCTTTTTACCCCTGCCCACTCATACCTGCCCCCGAGGTCGTAACCCCTCAGGAGGCCCCTCTTGCACTGCCCTCTCCCAGTACTTCCGGGGCTGCTCTCCCCCCGCCGCCCTCATCCCTCCCAAACTCAGGCCCCAGTCCCTACCCCAACCTCTTCTCTGGCCGGGGGGGCCCAAAAGAACACGAGGCCGACGGGTTCTCAAGACCCCGAGACCTCGGCACCCCACACGCTGGCGGGCGAGATGCGCCAGTTCTTGGAGGACGTTTGCGGCTCCAAGAACAAGGTTACTCTCGCCCTCCAGCGCTGGGGAGACTTTCACTCTGCCCTGGAGTCCGCGAGGGCCCTTCTGAGGGAGGGCAAGGGGACTGGGAAGAGGGACGCCGCGGTCTACCAACGGGCCCGTGGCTTCCGTGACGCCCTCGTCACCTTTGGCGTGGCTCGCGGCTTGCTGCGTGGCCCCACGGGAACCGCCAGCGCTCCCTCTGGCGAGGATCCTCCCCAGCCCTCCAAATGGCGCCGTTCATCCTTGCCACACTAAACGTCAGAGGCTGCGGGTCGGGTCTCCGCAGGTGCCGAGTACTCTCCTTCCTCCGAGAGGGCGGGTACTCGGTCACCCTTCTACAGGAGACCCACACTACTCCAGCCGCCGAAGCCAAGTGGCGGCTGGAGTGGGTAGACGGGGTCCACGTTAGTCATCTCTCAGCCCAGCGGGCCGGGGTAGCGACCCTGTTCTCCCCAGACCTGCAGCCCGAGGTGCTGGGGAGCGTCGAGGTCGTGCCGGGCCGCCTGCTGTATCTCTGGGTGCGGGTGGAGGGGCTGCCTCTTCACCTTGTCAACATCTACGCCCCGACACTCGGCCCGGAGAGAACCCCCTTCTTCCGGCAGGCGGCGGCCTTCCTCGACACCATCGATCCTCGCGAGTGCCTGGTCCTCGGCGGGGATTTCAACTGCACCCTCGAGGAGCGGGACCGCACGGGGACCGAGAAGTGCCAGGCCGCTGCGGACGTCCTCAGGGAGCTCATTAACCATCGCTCCCTGGTGGACGTCTGGCGCAGCCACCACCTGGACGAGGACGCCGGTTTCACCTACGTCCGGGTGGTGGGCCATAAATCTGCACACTCCCGGTTGGACCGCATTTACATCTCGTGGCACCATCTCTCCCAGGCCCACGCCTCCAGCGTATGGCCGGCCCCCTTCTCGGACCACCATCTGGTGGCCATGAAGGCTTCCCTCTTGCCGGGGAAGCGGGGGTCGGCCTACTGGCATTTTAACAACAGCCTGCTGGAGGACGTGGGCTTCGTGGCGTCCTTCCGGGAGTTCTGGCTGGCCTGGCGTGAGCAGCGGCACGCCTTTCCCTCGGCACGGCGGTGGTGGGACCTGGGAAAGGTGCGCGCGCGGCTCTTCTGCTGCGACTATACTCGGGGGGCCAGCCGGCGGCGGGATGCGTTGATAGGGCAGCTGGAACGGGAGGTCCTTGAGCTGGAGAGGCGTCTAGCTGCCAGCCCCGGAGATCCATCCCTCTGCGGCACGTACCAGGAGAAGCGGGACGAGCTCAGGACCCTCGACGCCCATCGGGCACAGGGGGCCTTGGTGAGGTCACGAATCCAACTCCTCCGGGAGATGGACCGCGGCTCCCGCTTCTTCTACGCCCTGGAGAAAAAGAGGGGCACCCAAAAACATATCCTCTGCCTTCTGGCGGAGAATGGCACCCCTCTTACGGATCCGGTGGAGATGCGCGAGAGGGCTCGCGCCTTCTACGCCGCCCTTTTCTCCCCAGATCCGACTGACGCCAACGCCCGCAGGGCACTCTGGGACCAACTCCCGTCGGTCAGCACGGGCGACCGGGACTGGCTGGAGCTTCCTCTCACTCTGGCCGAGCTCTCGGAAGCCCTCCGTCTCATGCCCACCAATAAATCCCCGGGCATGGACGGGCTGACCATGGAGTTTTACCGCATGTTTTGGGACGTCCTCAGCCCAGACCTGCTCGGCGTCTGGGCCGAGGCCCTGCAAAGCGGGGTGCTCCCCCTCTCGTGCAGGCGTGCAGTCCTCAGCCTGCTACCCAAGAAGGGGGACCCCTGCGACCTCAAGAACTGGCGTCCCATCTCGCTCCTCAGCACGGACTACAAGATCATTGCCAAAGCCATCTCCCGTCGCTTGGGGTCCGTGCTGCAGGACGTGGTCCACCCCGACCAGACCTACACCGTCCCGGGCCGCACCATCTTGCAGAATTTGTCCCTGGTCCGGGATCTCTTAGAGCTTGGGTGTAGGGACGGCCTGTCGTTCGCCCTCCTGTCCCTGGACCAGGAGAAGGCGTTCGACAGGGTGGACCACGGGTATCTCCTGGGCACCCTGCAGGCCTTTGGCTTCGGACCCCGCTTCGTCGGGTTTCTCTGGGTGCTGTACGCTGCCTTGGAGTGCATGGTCAAGCTCAACTGGACCCTGACCGCTCCGGTCAGCTTCGGACGGGGAGTACGACAAGGCTGCCCGCTCTCAGGACAGCTGTATGCTCTGGCCATCGAGCCCTTCCTCTGCCTCCTTCGGCGAAGGTTGACGGGGTTGGCGCTTCCAGAGGCAGGGCTGCGGCTAGTCCTGTCGGCGTACGCCGATGACGTGCTCCTCGTGGTCCAGGACCCGGGAGACCTGGCGCGTCTGGAGGCCTGCCAAGCCATCTACTCGGCAGCCTCCTCTGCCCGGGTCAACTGGGTCAAGAGCTCTGGCCTGGTGGTCGGGACCGGATGGCAGACGAGCCACCTCCCACCCGCGCTTCAGGCCATCCGGTGGAGCGCGGGTCCGCTGCTCTATCTAGGCGTCTTTCTCTCCGCCACGCATCCTTCTCCGCCGGAAAACTGGCAAGGCCTAGACAGCAAGGTCGCTGAGCAGTTGCGGAGGTGGACAGGGCTACTCCAGTGTCTCTCCCTCCGAGGGAGAGCGCTGGTGTTGAACCAACTAGTCCTGTCCATGCTCTGGCACCGCCTCAGCACCCTGGTCCCACCCCCCGGGTTCCTGGACCAGCTCCAGAGGTTAATCCTGGAGTTCTTCTGGCCAGGACTGCACTGGGTCCCTGCAGGGGTACTCCATCTCCCCCCGGAGGAGGGGGGACAGGGCCTGACCTGCACGCGCACTCAGGTCCATGTCTTCCGCCTCCGGGCCCTGCAGAGGCTTCTCAACACCAACAGTGCAGATAGTCCGGCGTGGAGTACGCTGGCGCACGCTTTCCTCCGCCGTTACTGAGGGCTCCAATGCGACCGGCAGCTCCTCTATTTATCCTGCAGAGACTGTCCGTGAGGCCTCTCGGAGCTGCCGGCCTTCTACCAGGACCTCCTCCGCACTTGGCGGCTGCTCGCAGCCTCCAGGTCCTTAGGGGCCACCATGGGAGAAGACCTCCTCGCGGAGCCCCTGCTACACAACCCCCACCTTCGTGTGCAGGCGGCGGAGTCTCGCACGGTGCGCCGGAGGCTGGTCCTAGGTGGAATCACTAGGGTCGGAGACCTCCTGGACTACGAGCGGGGGGACTGGATGGAGGCCCCGGCGCTCGCCCGGCGCATGGGGCTCTCCGACCTACGCTCTCCCCGTCTCGTACTCCGGGAGGTGAAGGCTGCCCTGCCCTCCACCGCTCACAGTTACCTTGGCTGGGTCCTGCGAGAGGGTGCACCCCGCCCCCCTCCCACTCCTAGCCCTCCGGACCTCTTCGTGGGCCCCCAGCTTTGCGATCCTGCCCGCCCCCCTCCCCCCATCACCTCAGCCGGCTGCACACTTTCCAGCCGGTCCCCTTCCGAACCGCGCCTCGACACCTTCTGTACGTGCTCGTGCTTCACACGCTCCACTTCCCCACCCTCGTGTCCCGCCCTGATCACAAATGGCGGGACCTCTTGCCGTCATCGGAGGGTGGGGAGCCCCGGTGGGCCGGCCTCTACTCCACCTTGGTCCGGCGGCCCGCCGGGGACATCAGCTGGAGAATCCTCCACGGAGCGGTGGGGAGAATCCTCCTCACGGAGCGGTGAGCACGGGCGTGTACCTGGCGCGGTTCACCCCCATCCCGGACACCTGTACCTTTTGCAGCACGAGGGAGAACCTGGCGCACATCTACATCGAGTGCGCCAGGCTGCAGCCCCTCTTCCGGCTCCTCCAGAACCTCCTCTTGAGGTTCTGGCTGCACTTCTCCCCACACCTTCTCATCCTCTCACACCCTATCCGTGGCCCCACAAAGTCGCGGGACCTCCTTGTCAGCCTCCTCCTGGCCACGGCCAAAATGGCCATTTACAAAATCAGGGAGAGGAGGCTGGCGGGGGGGGGTGACCTGCGACTGTGGGGCCTACTTCCGTTCCTCCCTCCGCTCACGAATCCGAGCAGAGTTCCTCTGGGCGGCGTCCACCAACTCCCTGGATGCCTTTGAGGAACGGTGGGCGCTGTCCGGGGTCCTCTGCTCGGTGTCCCCCTCTGGCTCCCTCATTTTAAACCTTTGACCCACACTCCCGCTCCTGGTTTTTCTTTCGTTGTCCCCCGTATTTACTTGGAACCGGGCTGTTTTTAATGGGTCCCCTCTCATCGTGAGGGGCCTTGTAGCCGTGGGCAGGCTATGCCTGCCCACTCCCCCCGGCATCCAATAGGTACATCAGCCTTCAACTTCCTGAAGGGGAGCTCTAAAAAGAAGGGTGAGAAACTGTTCTCAGTGGTGTCAGATGTCAGAACAAGGAGTAATGGTCTGAAGTTGAAGGAGGAAAGGTGTAGGTTAGATATTAGGAAAAACTACTTCACCGGGTGGGTGGTGAAGCATTGGAATGCATTGCCTCGAGAGGTGGTGGATTCTCCATCCCTTGAGGTTTTTAAGTCCCGGCTGGACAAGGTCCTGGCTGGGATGACTTAGTGGGGGTTGATCCTGCTTGAAGCAGGGGGCTGGACTAGATGACCTCCTGAGGTCCCCTCCAGCCCTGTGATTCTGTGAAGGGGCTGAAGCGCCCTCCCTCCCCCAGTTCATACAGAGATGCATAAAGCCATACAGAAAAGAAAGAATCAGCAGGCCGGTGAAAGGGGCTGGCTGGAAGTGCGCCAGCCTCGAGCCTACCACCCCCAGTCTCCCTTTTGGAAGAAGTATATTGAATCTCTCTCTCCCAGTTCATACTGGATTATTGCTGGCTGTTCCCCTTCATCAGAAAATGCCCACTTTGCTGCATTCCTCAGTTTTGGCTGGGAAGCATAAGGGTCAGACAAATCCTGCCCCAGCCAGTGGACATGCACCCCTCCTCCCCTAGCTATGCCGTGTAATCAGGAAAGCGAAAGCACAACTGGAACTGCAGCTGGCAAAGGATGTGAAGAGCAACAAGGGTTTCTACAGGCATGTTAACAATAAACAGGTTATCAGCAAAGGTGTGGGGCCATTACTGGATGAGGGAGGTAACCTAGTGACAGATGATGTAGGAAAAGCTGAAGTACTCAATGCTTTTTTTTTTGCCTCAGTCTTCACGGACAAAGTCAATTCCCACATGACAGTCTTACACAATGCAGTATGGGAAGGTAGATGGCAGCCATCTGTGGGGAAGGAACAAGTTCTGAGCTACCTAGAAAAACTAGATGTGCACAAGTCCATGGGTCTGGATTTAATGCACCTAAGGGTACTGAGGGAATTGGCAGATGTCATTGCTGAACCGTTATCCATTATCTTTGAAGACTCTTGGAGATTGGGGGAGATACCGGATGACTGGAAAAAGGCAAATGTAGTGCCAATCTTTAAAAAAGGAAAGGAGGACTATCCAGGGAACTATAAACCGGTCAGCCTTACCTCAATCCTGTGCAAAATAACCTGGTGACCCCTAAGTGACCAGCCATGCTCGGGCATGTTAGGGTGACTTGCATGGGCAGTTGAACAATGTGTTGAGGTACGTGGGATGGAGGCAGGGTACAGAGACCCTTTTAAATACTATAAAGAAATATGCCTCAGCACACAATGGCTAAACCATTAACCCCAAGACAAGAACTGAGGAACTGAGTAAATCGGGCAAGTCTAAAGCAGTTAGCACCGGGATTTACTGGATTGCATACAGCCTGCAATAACAGCAGTATGTAACTCCAGCAGCATCCACATCCTCTCAGCCTAAATTGAAAAACAGGAAGGACCATGGCCTCTGACCCATCAGCCCGAAGGAGCCAGGTGTGTACCTTAAAAAGGGAAAAAATAAGTATGAGATATATAGTTGTGTAAAATAGGGAGTGGTGGAGGTGGGGGGAGCTGCAAGCAAAGAGAAGCAGAAGCAACCAGGCTGTGATGTGTCAGGCCTCAGGTGGAGCCAGCAAATGGCAGGATTATAAAGGGGAGCTACAACGTAAGGAGGAAGAGGAACTCCTGAATTCTGGAGAGACCGGACGCTGTCTGCAACAAGGCCTGATCACCCTTCGCTCTTCCTCCCGCCTGCTCACGAGTTAGATAGAGTAGGGTGTGAATACCTAATAGTACCAAGAAAATATGTATTAGTAGTATCAGAGGAGTAGCCATGTTAGTCTGGATCTGTAACAGCAATGAAGGGTCCTGAGGCACCTTATAGACTAACAGGAAAGTTTTGAGCATGAGCTTTCGTGAGCAAAGACTCACTTCATTAGATGCTGGTCATTTTTTTTTCCCATGACCAGCATCTGATGAAGTGAGTCTTTGCTCACGAAAGCTCATGCTCAAAACTTTCCTGTTAGTCTATAAGGTGCCTCAGGACCCTTTATTGCTGTATTAGTAGTATAGCTAGCTGAAGTAACATGATGTACCGGTGTGTCTTATTCCTGTATCTGCTTAACTATGTAAGTATATGCTCTCAATAAATGCTCTCATTAACTCTATTTGTATTCTGTCTATTTGTATCCTGTCCTGTCACAAGTCTGTCTATATGTTGAAGTGTTTATGTTTTAGTTTCATGAGTCTGTAAGGGTCACATATAAGGTGGAGGCAAAGACACCCCAGAACCCCCCGAAAGGGCTTTGACCCAATGACTGGGAAGTTCTGGAAGCAAGCTGCCTCATCTGGGAAGCATGATCTGCTGAGCCTCTGTGCTCTACAGGACAGAGTGTCATTTGTGTCTATATGTCATACCCTCTTATTAACCCTTAAGTAGTCCCATGCCCTGAAACTTGAAACTCACACTTCTTGGGGATTGATAACAGCTCTTAGAAATTGGGATAGATAACAGCCAATGAATTCCACCAACCCGTGGGCTCCTTTAGATAACTACTGGGAGTTAGAAAAAGCTCAGGGGGTGCTTCTCTTTCTTTTGGGTGTAAGCCTATTCCTCCTGTTAGTAGTGTGGTGTAAGCCATGGCTATAACTACAACAGTTTTGTAATAGCAGAATCCATCTCAGTCGTGTGGGTCATCACCGAGAAGCAGCCCTTCTTTTTTCCCAGTTCAACACTCCACTCACCTGCATCCTTATTTAGGACTTGGAGCACAGCTTATTTGCTCCTCAAATCCCTGGGAAAATAATGGAGAGGATCCTCAAGGAATCCATTTTAGAGCACTTGGAAGAGGGGAAAGTGATCAAAAGTAGTCAACATGGATTCATCAGGGGCAAGTGCTGCCTGACCAATCTGATTAGCTTTTATGACGAGGTAACAGGCTCTGTGGCCATGGGGAAGTCAGTGGACATGATATACCTTGACTTCAGCAAAGCTTTTGATATGGTCTCCCACAACATTCTTGCTCTTAAGTTAAGGAAATGTGGATGGGATCCTTAGACTATAAGGTGGATAGAAAGCTGGCTTGACGGTCGGGCCCAATGGGTAGTGGTCAACAGCTCAATATGTGGATGGCAGTCAGTTTCAAGTGGAATGCCACAAGGCTTGGTTCTGGGGCTGGTGTTGTTCAACATCTTTACTAATGACCTGGATGAGGGACTGGATTGCACCCTCAGCAAGTTTGCAGATGACACAAAACTAGGGAGAGTGGTAGATA
The DNA here is from genome assembly GCF_033958435.1 of Carettochelys insculpta. Lineage (NCBI taxonomy): Eukaryota > Metazoa > Chordata > Testudines > Carettochelyidae > Carettochelys > Carettochelys insculpta. The sequence goes on along the minus strand of NC_134138.1, from coordinate 281,787,467 downwards.
CATTGGAGGGGTAGCGATAGAATCCAGAGTGACCTATGGTCTGAAGTTGAAGAGAGAGGTGTAGGTTAGATATTAGGAAAAAAACTACTTCACTAGGAGCGTGGTGAAGCATTGGAATGAGTTGCCTAGAGAGATAGTGGATTCTCTATCCCTTGAGGTTTTTAAGTACCAGCTTGACGAGGTCCTGGCTGGGATGACTTAGTGGGGGTTGATCCTGCTTGAAGCAAGAGGCTGGACTAGATGACCTCCTGAGATCCCGTCCAGTCCTACTATTCTATAATTCTATGCTACGCATGTATTTCTCTGTCATAATGCCAATAAATCATACCATGCCATAATGAATCAATGTTTTTACTTGGTGGGAGGGTGTTAAGTTGCAGTGAATAGAATGCATGTGGTAAGCACCTGTACCTTCAGCACCCGCCCACAACCTGCTCCACTTCCCTCAGCCATGTCTGCTGCAGATCAGGGACTATAATTGACCAGCTGTGCCTTCAGCGGCACTACCCCTTCCCCATCACCCCTTTTTATTTGTGTGGCTCCCAACCCCCACTCCTGCAGGACAAGAAATAACACCGAGCTGAAAGGAATTTTTTTTTTTATTTTGGGAGTAGGAGAGGTTTAAGTGCCTGGGAAAAGCAGCTTTCTCAAGGGTGCTCGCAGTGCTCCTTGGGGCTGGAGCAGCAGAGTAGCCTTGCACTCCTTCCCCGCATGTGGGGACCACGACTATGGGGGGTGTGCCCACTCTTTAGGGGACTCCAGCCAGTGGATATCAGCTGATGCCCTGCTGGGTTGAGAGTCCCTCTGCAGCTGCATCAGGGAGCACAGGACCTCCATCTGCTCAGTAATGGCCATTATGAGCTTTGCCGCAATCTCGGTCTGCTTTGCTGTGACCTTGGTCTGCTTTGCCGTGGCCCCATTCGTCTTTGATAATTGCTGCTGCTGGAGGTCAAGCATTCTCTCATTAAAGTTTACTTGACTCTGATGCCACTTAGTTGTACTATGATGCCACTGAGCAGTGTTCTTTGTCAGTTTCTTGTGTTCTGCCTCTGTATTTTCCATATGCTGCAGGATCAGATCTTGTTTGCATTTCTTCCGTCTTCTGGTTTTCTCTGGAATGCTGGGCATTGGGTCTGGGAAATGAAGGTCAAAATTTAAGATGCAATTCACATAATGTGCTTTGAAATGAAATGAATTGGTCTTTCTGTGTACTGAAAGTATACATTTGAAGGACACATGGGTTATTAAGGATGGGACAGTAAGCGTGCATTTCACAATATCTCACTTGCCATCACTTATCCAGCACATTGCGTTGTGGACATGGTACATTATAAGCAATTATCCTCTTTTGGTGGGAATGGGAAGGTCTGCAAAGCTGGGGAAGATGTCAGGTGTCCTGGCTGGGTGTCCTGTGGCAGTGAAAAATGGACAGCTGCATGTGAGGGTTTGATGTACAATACAAATAATGTAAAGAAAAAAAATATCCAAAGAAAGTCTGGATGTAAAGGGCCATGGGAGGGGAAATGCATAGCAGCGGAATCCTGTATGTGGCATGGGGGATTCCTGAAAACTGAAAACAAATGGTGCTCGGAAAGGAACATGGGAGGGGAAACGCCCAGCAGAGCCTGGTGGCTGCAGAGCACCATGGGAGCCAAGGAAAATGCAAAGAAATGCTGGGGGAAAAGGACATGGGATGGGAAAAACACAGCAGAGCCCAGCAGCAGCGCGGCGTGGGGTAGTCATGAAAAATTAAAAGAAATGCTGGTTGGAAAGAGACATGGGGGTGGGGGGAACGGAGCACCCGCTGGCTGCTGCAAGCAAATATAAAGGGGCAGGAAGCATGATTAGAAAAGAAAAAACAAAAAAAACAGGTATGAATTCCCATGCTTCTGCAGGTTGCCAAAGAAGACATCACCCTCCTAAAACTAACAGATATGGAGAAAGAAAAGTTACTCTTGCTGTGTGACCAAAAGCCTGGAAAATTTGCTAAAATGCTGTATGGTGCCATGACACCAGATCGCCATCTAGTTACCTAGTATGACAAGGCGTGCTACCATGGATGCTGCAACAAGTCAGGCTTGCCCAAGAATCTCATGAAAAAAATACAAGAGTGCCTGGATGAGGCCTTCAAGGAGATCTACAAAAAGGAGAAGCGCTCCATCCCAAGAAACATTAACATGCTGTTCTGAGGGGCACAGAAGCACAGCTAACAAACATGTATCTCTGTACAACCCTATGGCTATACCTATACCCAACCTGCTTTTAGCATACAGAATAAATACTCACCCAACCTACTTGCTCCAGGGGGCTCGGGGACCTGCATGGAGGTGCCTGGGGTAGAGGGGACTGCCGCGGAGGGGAATGCCAAGGAGTGGCCCGCTGTGGAAGGGACCAGTTCCAGGTCGATGGTGAAGAGCTCCAAGCTGTCTGGAACAACTTCCTCTGTCCCCTGCTTGTTGCTCCTTTCCTCCTGTCCGTTGCCCTCTTCCTCCAGGCACACCCCAAACTCCATGCCAGGGCCTCCACAAGCTTTGTAATTCAGTCCAGGCTCTGTGGTGAGGTCGCTTCCCATAAGCATGTGCAGTTGTTGATAATAGCAGCAGGTCCACGGAGTGGCCCCGGCTGCTGGTTGGTTTCCCAGACTTTTTGATAGGCCTGACAGAGTTCTTTAACCTTCACCTGGCATTACATAGCATCCCGGGAATAACCTCAGGCAGCCATCTCACACACCATCTGATCATAGACGGCCATGTTTCTCATGGCCACCTGTAGTCTCTTCACCACCAACTGGTCTCCCCAAATGCAATGAGGTCCAGAATCTCCTGGTTGGTCCAAGCTGGGGTTCTCTTGTGAGCCTGAGAAGTGCTAGTCAGATCACTACCCTGAGTGCTCATGATTGCATTACAGGGCTACCGATAAGTACTACCAATTTGGTGCAATGGCTACTGATGCAGTGTGACACAATGGGCAAAGGGAGTTTTTTTCATAATGGACACCCTTTATATTTCCAGGGCTGGGCTGCTAAATTCCAATTTAAATTTTAATTCCAATTCAAATTCAATCAAAACTTCTTGGGCTTACTTTGACCTTCTTCCTACACAACTGAGAGCAGTGCACAACAAAGCAGCCATACTTGGAGGGTCACTGCATAGCTTTGGGGGATATATACGGGACATATATGTGTGGGATATATTCTGGAGGCTAACAGATTTGAATTAAGGACATAGTGCTTCCACAATTGCCTTGATTTGAGATTTTTAAATTCAAAATTGACACTAGACCTGTCTGGTAATATTGATATTTTGTAATCTGCATTACGGCTCAACATATCGAGTTAACAGTATTACATGTGAAGACAGTCACGTTTTAATATAGCGCTGAAGCCTTGAAATTCAAATTTCTCTCGTCGTGTAGCTGCAGCATGTATCAAATGCCATACTAAATTCTAGGTATCATATCTACTGCTTCCCCCTTATCCACAAAGTTTGTTGTCATGTCAAAGGTATCAAGTCCATGCTGAATGTTATCACCTTAGTATCTCCTAGTCATTTGCAAATGGATTCCATAATTATTTTCTTCATTATCTTTCCCGGTACAAAAGTTAACATGATCCATCCGTAACTCCCTAAGTTGTCTTTACTCCCCTTTTTATAGATGGGGCACTATATTTGCCCTTTTCCAGTCTTCTGGAATCTCTCCTGTATTCTGTGGCTTTTCAAAGATAATAGCTTAATAGCTCAGATACCTTTTCAGTCAGCTCCTTGAGTATTCTAGGATGCATTTCATCAGGCTCTGGTGCCTTGAAGACATCTAATTTACCTAAATAATTTTAAGATGGTTCTTTCCGTAATTTAGCTTTAGAACCTACCCCATTTTCACTGGCATGCACTCTCTTAGGCTGTGTCTACACTTGCATTGCTCTTTCCAAAGAGGCATGCAAGTGAGGGAAATTGAAAATGTAAACAAGGCATGGATTTACATATCAGCACCTCATTTGCATATTCTTGCAAAAGAAGAGAAGCAGCGTAGATGCAACTCTTTTGAAAGTAAACCCCATCTTCGAAAGAACCCTTCTTCCCATTTTTATTTTTTTAGGAAGATGGGGTTTACTTTCAAAAGAGCTGCCTCTATGCTGCTTTTCTTCTTTTGAAAGAATATGCAAATGAGGTACCAATATGTAAATCCATGTCTCATTTACATTTTCAATTTCCCTCATTTGCATGGCTCTTTGGAAAGAGGAATGCAAGTGTAGACACAGCCTTAGTGTCCAATTGCCAACAACCTTCTTGGTGAAAAATGAAACAAAGAAGTCATTAAGCACCTCTGCTCTTTCTATGTTTTCTATTATTGTTTTTCCCTCTTCATTAATAGCCCTACTCTGTCTTTGGCCTTCCTCTTGCTTCTAATATATTTGCAAAATGTATTCTTGTTACCCTTTATGGTTGTTTAAGCTTGTTTTGTACCGTGGCCTTTCAAATTTTGCCCCTACCTGCTTGTGTTGCTTATATGCATGCTTTGTAATTTGATTTAGTTTCCACTTTTTGAAGGACTCCTTGATTTTTATATTTCAAGAGCTCCCAGCTAAACTAGGATGGTTGTTTGCTATATTTCCTATCTTTTGTATGCAGTGGAATAGTTTGCTGTTGTGCCCTTAATAATCTCACTTTTCTATCAATTTAAGTCAACTTACTTTTGTAGGCAGCCTTCTGAGAGTCTGGGCTCCCTGACTCCTGTTTCACACTGTACATTCTGTCCAGCAAATCCAATTAAGACAGTTTCATATTGAGACTTTTACACTCTTTGGGAATCAGCACATCTCATTAAGTATATGAAGTGACACCAGACAGCCTTTTTTGAACAGAGCAGAGTTTATTAGTCATCTAGGATGCAGCAATGAGAACTCCTTGGGTTAACACAGATAAGCAAAGGTAAAGACACAGGCCATGCCAGCACTCCACACATCTGACGTGGAGGGTGGTTTTTTTTTGTTTTTTTTTTTTTGCTATTTCTTGTCTTGTCTCCATGTCATTCTCATGTAAGGGTCAACAAAAGGATTCCACAGACAGGAGCAACAGAGATTAGTAGACTGTGAAAGGGGGTGAGCTGACTACAGGAAATAGCAAAAACATGAGGAAAAGCAGCAAAAGCACCAGGCAGAAAAGTGTGAAAACCTTGAAAAGCACTATCAGTGTGCACATGGAGAGAAGCAGAAGAGCAAAATGCCACATACAGTGGTAAGTGGGGCAAGACCAAGGGAAATTAATTCTGCGGACAGCCTAAATATCAAATTGTTTCCCCAACAATAGGGAGGGATTTAAGTGAGCTTAAGAAGGCTTGTGATTTGAATAAGATTGATCCTTCAGATCAGCATCGTCTCACTTCCTTATACCTTCTCAAAACAATTACAAATAGATAGCCATGTGGATACAGGGAATTATACAGATACAGGGAATTATAAACAGTTAAAAAGATTCTACTACTTAAGCATGAAGTGACACTTGAGGCTTATAGGAAAAGGCTTCATGGTATGCAAAAAAACTAGGTTGCGATGTATATGGAAACCACTGCCCTGGTGGAAGAGTATTTCCACAAATAAGGTAATGGTACACTAGAAGGTTTATTTGACCTGGCCAGGCTAAAGCAATGTTATGAAAATATCCCCATAAGGGCGGGTCCCAGAAAAGGTATGAGTGTAGGGCTACGTCTACACTAGCCAAAAACTTCGAAATTGCCATGCAAATAGCCCTTTCAAAGTTTACTAATGAAGCGCTGAAATACATATTCAGCGCCTCATTAACATGTGGGTGGCCACAGCACTTCAAAATTGACGTGGCTCCTTTTCGAAAGGACCCTGGCTACTTTGAAGTCCCCTTATTCCCATCTGCTCATAGGAATAAGGGGATTTCGAAGTAGGCGGGGTCCTTTCAAAAAGGAGCCCCATCTGGACAAGCCACGTCAATTTTGAAGTGCCGCGGCCACCCGCATGCTAATGAGGCGCTGAATATGTATTTCAGTGCTTCATTAGTAAACTTCAAAATGGCCATTTCGAAGTTTCTGGCTAGTGTAGACACAGCCTCTATGTCCCAAAAGTCAGATTCTGGCAAACTCACAGTGGACTGAGCAGTCAACCCAAGTAGATCTCCACTGAGGGATCAAAGGATATATCTATACCACCTATGGTAGTAATCCTCCCAGCCTGAGTCAAGAGACCTGGGTTCACAATTAATAGCTGTGAAGACATTGTGCCTTAGGCTCTGAAGTCTTGGGAAGAGCCTGGGCTTTAGAGTCCATGATCAAGACCAAGCCCTACAACTTGCTGTCTAATGTTGTCAACTTGGGCTGAGAGGCATGATGCTGCTGGGTGTGTAGCTATATCTCAAACATGAGGTATAGCACCTGTAGAAAAACAGAGCATAAAGTGGGTATACTGGCCAAGTCCTGAAACACTTGTCTGGGGGGCTGAGGAGTTCACACATCCACTGTCCAGGCAAGAAGGCAGGATGTAGGTCAACCTCATTATGTGAATGACGTGACTGAAAATCGTAAACCGACAGCTTGGGATGCACTGCTGGATGAGCCTGCACCCAAGCACCTGTACACCTCTTGTTATATTCCAGTGGGCTGACTCTTCTGATCCCCAGGGAAATGTGGTAAATAATGGAGAAGGACTCTAAAGCCTGAAGGGACCATTGTGATCATCTTGGCTGACCACCTGTATAACAGAAGCCATAGAACTTCTTCAAAATGATTTCTAGAGCATATCTTGTAAAAAAATATTCAATATCCATTTAAAAATGGTCAATAATGGTGACTCCACTATGACCCTTGGTAAATTGTTCCAATGGTTAATTACCCTCAGTTAAAAATTAATACATTTCTCATCTGAATTTGTCTAGCTTCATGCTCATTTTTGGATTCTGGCAAACATACACTAGCGATGCCATCCCTGCCCATCCTGGTTAATAGCCGTCCATGGACCTATGCTTCACAAACCTAATCTAGTTCTTTTTTGAACCCTGTTATAGTCTTGGCCATCACAACATCCTTTGGCAAGGACTTCCACAGGTTGACTGCGTGTTGTGTGGAAAAAATACTTCCCTTGGTTTGTTTTAAAGCTGCTCCCTATTAATGTCATTGGGTGACTCCTACTTCTTGTACTACAAAAAGGCATAAATAAGACTTCCTGATTTACTTTCTCACACCAATCCTGATTTTATAGATCTCTATGATTTCCACCTGTCATCTCTTTTCCAAACTGAAAGTCCCGATTTTGTTAATTTATCTTCATATGGCAGTTGTTCTGTACTTCTAATCATTTGCATTTGTCCTTTTCTGAACCATTTCCAATTCCAATATATATCTTTTTTGAGATGGGGTGACTAAACCTACAGGCAGTATTCAAGATGTGGGCACACTATGGATTTATATAGAAGCTAAATGATATTTTCTGTCTTATCTATCCCTTTCCTAATGATTACCAACATTCTATATGTTTTTTGACTGCCACAGCACACTGAGTCAATATTTTCAGAGAGCAATCCACAATGATTCAAAGATCTCTTTTTTTGAGTGGTAACAGCTAATTTAGTACCCATCATTTTATATGTACAGTTGGCATTATGTTTTCCAGTGTGCATTACTTTGCATTTAACAACACTGAATTTCATCTGTCATTTTATTGCCCAGCCACCCTGTTTTGAGATCATTTTGTAGCTCTTTGCAGTCTGAGTAGTTCTGTAAAATCTTCAAATTTTGCTATATCACTGTTCACCCCTTTTTTCCAGCTCATTGATAAAGTTATTCCAATAAAATACATTACCTAACCCACCTTGTCTCTCTCATACCCTGGGACTGAGAGCTACAACTACACTGCATTCAAACTAGTCGATATTCAGATGGTGAGGACATCTGGCAATTTTTTCCCTGCTAGGCTCTGAAGTGAATGTTTGGCATTGGGCTAAGGAAGCTGCATATTAACAGAGTGGAAGAACAGGAATTCCAAGAGGAAAACACAGTACAGCACTGACAAGTCTGGGTTCAAGAGATGTTTGTGAGATTGCAGCAGTGAGCACCTCAGGGAATCCAAGTGTGGCACAGAGAATGAGGACAGTGCACACATTAATACGCAGTCAACGTATACTTGTTCTACTTAGATCTCTTATTTACTTCCTCTGTACAAGTGCTCTGGGTGAGTTTTATGTAGCTCTGAGCAAACTGGACATAATTTTATAATTTTCTCCCTCTTCCCAACACTCACAACCCACTTTGTGGGAGTGTTACTCTAAAAAACTGAAACAATAAAAATAAACTCTGCCAGTTGGATAATTGTAAATGAAAAGAAACTTGTGGTAATCTGAAAGGAAATCCAAATTAATTTGCAGGGGAAGAAACTTTAATCACTTTTCATACGAAACTAAATCTTTCAACTGCCCTTCCCGCCTTTGGCCTCGCACACCCAAATTTCCCAGGGCAGGACTGGGGCTGGGAAGGAGGGTGGAAGGTGCAAGTGTTAAGGTGCTGGGGAACCACTGGTGGCATCTAGTCCTTCAGGTGCTATTGGCCTGTTCCTGCTCAAACAGAGCCATGGCCAGGCGTGAGCGGGAGGAGAGCCCTTCCAGGTTACTGAGCACACAGCGGTGATACAATTCCTCACTAAGTCGTGGGTTGCAGCTCCTGAGCATATATTTTTGCACCAGCCCTGGCTCCACAGCCCGGAACAGGTGCAAGCCAGAGTAGCGAAGGAAGACATCAAACACTTCCATGCTCTCCAGCACGTCATCCCGGTCCAAAATGTCAGCTGCCAGCTTGGTGCGTGCTGCCATGTAGTCAGAGTTGTAAAAGCAAGCTTCGGCAAAGGCATGGCGGTCGAAGTGCCCATCCCTCAGGAAGTCGGTGCTAGAGGAGGCAGCCTGCTCTCCATTGTACATCAGCACTGGGTTGAACTCCTGGAAGTGCATTGGGAAGAAGACCTGCCAGTTGCTGATAGTATTCATACGGCAGCGATTTAAGAACTCCGTGTTAACCTCTGTCCAAACACTGGCCAAGAAGAAGAGGGTGTCCACAGGGTGCTTCTTCGACACTATGTCCATGAGTTTCACTTGAGATGGCACCTCAGTTTTGACACTGATCCAGGGGATTTTCACCTCTGCATAGCGCTTTTCTAGCTCTCCCACCATAGCCTTGACCCCAGCAAAGACATCTAGCTGGCTGACCCGCTGAGCATCAAAAGGCTGGTAGATGAAGAGCAGTGTTAGTAGGGCATTGTCATGTGTGTCCAGTATATTCATGGCAAACATGTCCAGGAAGTTACTAACAAAGTCCAACTCCTGCACAGTCAGGGGCAGTACCACCTGCACACGTGTGGCCTCTGTCACATAGGGCATGGGGATGATCTCTACTTTGCTGAGGGGCCGCACTAGACTCACTCGCTTAGCCAGAACATGGCTGTGACCTTTCTGGGTTACAGCCTCCAACAAGAGGTCCAGCATGTACTCCATGCCCCGTGTGGGGTCAAACCGCCGGTAGCCATTCAGCAATTGCTGCTTGTAGAAACGAAGCTGGGGCTGGTAGCGGCTGTTGAGCTGCTGAAGCGCTGCCTCAATGATGTCACTAACATCAGCCTTGCTGGCTCCAGCCAACTCACATTTGGGGGAGCCATCAGGACAAGAGAAGAGGTGCTGCTCTGTGAAGTAGTCCCAGCTAATCACCTCAAAGCGGGATTTGGGGACAAAGGGGGAATTGATACCTATGGGCCACGTCAGTCCCCCCTCACCTGCTGGTGTCAGCGATGTCAGGTTCCTGATCTGCATCTGTGAAGAAAGTACATTCCTATTTATAGAATCATGGCGGTGAGACGGGGGAAGAGAGTAAGGCTGGAAAGAACCTTAAGAGATCATATAATCCACAGTCTCCCCTCCTGCCGCCACCTGAGGCAGAACCACGTATGCCCCAGATCACAGGTCAGCAACCTGCGGTTCTTTAAGGAGTCATTTGCAGCTCTGGACACTGACTCCTCTGCAGCTCCCTGCCCTGCCACTGCTGAAACAAAACAACTCAATTCAGTTGGTTTAACCACTGGCAGCTGGGGGGTGGGTCCCTTCTTGTGGGCAGGTCAATAAGAGGGATCTAGCACTAGCCCATTTGGGCCCCCAGAGAGAGTGGTTTGGCCGCAGAGGGCGGCACTAGAAGCAGTGGTTCTGCGTCCACTCTTCCCCCACACCCACTCACCTGCATCTTCCACAGCATTGGCCATCTCCAGCCATCTCCCTCCCTCCACTCGTTGCAGATCATAAGAACATAAGAATGGCCATACTGGGTCAGACCAAAGGTCCATCCAGCCCAGTATCCCGTCTGCCGACAGTGGCCAATGCCGGGTGCCCCAGAGAAGGAGAACAGAAGACAATGATCAAGTGATTTATGTCCTGCCATCCATCTCCTGCCCTTGTACTGAAGGCTAGGGCACCATACTTTACCCCTGGCTAATAGCCATTTATGGACGTAACCTGCAAAAATTTATCGAGCTCTTTTTTAAACCCTAAGAGAGTCCTGGCCTTCACAGCCTCCTCCGGCAAGGAGTTCCACAGGTTGACTGTGTGCTGTGTGAAGAAAAATTTCCTTTTATTAGTTTTGAACCTACTACCCATCAATTTCATTTGGTGTCCCCTAGTTCTTGTATTATGGGAAAAGGTAAATAATTTTTCTATATTCACTTTCTCCACACCATTCATGATTTTATATACCTCTATCATATCGCCCCTCAATCGCCTCTTTTCCAGACTGAAAAGTCCCAGTCTCTCTAGCCTCTCCCGATATGGGACCCGTTCCAAACCCCTAATCATCTTGGTCACCCTTTTCTGAACCTTTTCTAATGCCAATATATCTTTTTTGAGGTGAGGAGACCACATCTGCACGCAGTACTCAAGATGTGGGCGTACCATAGTTTTATATAGGGGAAGTATGATATCTTTTGTCTTATTATCGATCCCTTTTTTAATAATTCCTAACATCCTATTTGCTTTACTAACTGCCACTGCACACTGCGTGGATGTCTTCAGAGAACTATCCACTATAACTCCAAGATCCCTTTCCTGATCTGTCGTAGCGAAATTTGACCCCATCATGTTGTACGTGTAATTTGGGTTATTTTTTCCAATGTGCATTACCTTACTCTTACCCACATTAAATTTCATTTGCCATTTTGCTGCCCAATCACTCAGTTTGCTGAGATCTTTTTGTAGTTCTTCACAATCCCTTCTGGTTTTGACTGTCCTGAACAACTTGGTGTCATCTGCAAACTTTGCCACCTCACTGCTTACCTCATTTTCTAGATCATTGATGAACAAGTTGAACAGGATCGGTCCCAGGACTGACCCCTGGGGAACACCACTAATTACCCCCCTCCATTGTGAAAATTTACCATTTATTCCAACCCTTTGTTTTCTGTCTTTTAACCAATTCCCGATCCATGCAAGGATCTTTCCTCCTATCCCATGACTGCCTAATTTACATAAAAGCCTTTGGTGTGGGACCGTGTCAAAGGCTTTCTGGAAATCTAGGTATATTATGTCCACTGGGTGCCCCTTGTCTGCATGTTTATTAACCCCTTCAAAGAATTCTAATAGATTAGTTAGACACAACTTCCCTCTGCAGAAACCATGCTGACTTTTGCCCAACAATTCGTGCTCTTCTACGTGCCTTGCAATTTTATTCTTTACTATTGTTTCTACTAATTTGCCTGGTACTGATGTTAGACTTATCGGTCTATAATTGCCAGGGTCTCCTCTGGAGCCTTTTTGAAATATTGGCGTTATATTGGCCGTCTTCCAGTCATTGGGTACCGAAGCGGATTTAAAGGATAGGTTACAAACCACTGTTAATAACTCCGCAATTTCACATTTGAGTTCTTTCAGAACCCTTGGGTGAATACCGTCTGGTCCTGGAGACTTGTTACTATTCAGCTTATCAATTAACTCCAAAACCTCCTCTAATGTCACTTCAATCTGGGAGAGTTCCTCAGATTTGTCACCTAAAAAGGCTGGCTCAGATTTAGGAACCTCTGTAACATCCTCAGCCGTGAAGACTGAAGCAAAGAAATCATTTAATCGCTCCGCAATGGCACTGTCTTCCTTGATCGCTCCTTTTATATCTTTATTGTCTAAGGGCCCCACTGCTTTTTTAAGCGGGCTTCCTGCTTCTAATGTATTTAAAAAACATTTTACTATCATTTTTTGAATTTTTGTCTAGCTGTTCCTCAAAATCTTTTTTGGCTTTTCTTACTACATTATGACACTTAATTTGGCAGTGTTTATGTTCCTTTCTATTTTCCTCACTAGGATTTGATTTCCACTTTTTAAAAGCTGCCCTTTTCTCTCTCAGTGCCTTTTTAACATGGCTGTTAAGCCATGGTGGTTCTTTGTTAGGTCTCTTACTGTGTTTTTTTATTTGGGGTATACATTTAAGTTGTATAAGTTAAGTTGTTTAAGATCAGCCACGAGGTGGCGTGCCAGGGAGGGCGGGTGGATCCAGGGGCTGAGGGGGAGGGGGAATGGGGTGCATCTGTCATGGGGGACTTCTGTGCAACTGCCACTGGCCCCTTTACCTGCCTCTGCTGACAAACACCCACCAGGCAAGGCCCGTCTGCAGAGCTATCAGGAGCGTATGGTGGCCTGGGTACGGGGGAGCACATGAGCAAATCTGCTGCCTATAGTTCCCAGCTGTGCTGAATGTCTGAGCCCCAACCTATAGAGCGCAGCTAAATTCGGCAGCCCTTACAACTGGGCAGCAGCCCCCACTGAGGGCTGGCTCAATGCAGCTCAGGTGGCCTCCTCAGCTGCCACTCCTGCTGTCTGGATACCTGGAAGAGAGACCCAGCCTGCTGTAGCTGCTACAGCTAAGTAAGAGCATCCCAGTCCCCTTCCCAGCCTGGCTCCCCGCCCCACCACTGCAGGGAACATCCTGGCCAGGTTTTCAGCAAACTTTCCTCCCTCCCTTTGACCCCAAGGAGCCCTGAGTAACTCACTCAATACAATTAAATATTAATGATTATTTTAAAAATTCTGTTAAATTCTGAGCAATTCATATCTAAATAGCAAATGATGTATAATCTATGAAGGTTGGATAACTCCCCCTTTAATATGTGCATTGTGGGATGTGTGTGTGTGTGCATGCACTGTTCTTAAAATAGGGGTTACAGTTTGACATTATTAAGGACGGTCTTGTATTCACATGCATTGTGTCGCTCAAAGTATTGATTTTGTAACCAAATTTGAAAAAAATGGCTCTTCTCACTATTTTGGTTCCAGACCCCTGCCCTAGACCATCCCTAACAGGCCTTTGTCCAGCCTTTTCTTAAATGCATCCAATGACAGGGATTCCACCACTTTCCTCAGAAGCCTGTTCCAGACATTAACTGCTCTTAGTCAAAGTTTTTTTCTAACATCTAACCTAAATCTCCCTTGCTGCAGACATCAAGCCTATTACTTCTTTTCCTACTTTCAGTGGACAAGGAAAAAAAATTGATCCTCATGCTCTTTATAATGTCCCTTGACATATCTGAAGACTTATCAGGTTCCCCACACCAGTGATCCCTTTAATTATTTCAGCCTCTGCTCTACAGAAGAAAATTAATTCCACTCAGTGCAATATATAACTTGCATACAGGCACACACAAAATTTGTAGGGTGGGGGTGAATGTACCCTCTAATTTTTTTCATTCATAAGTAGAATAAATTTTGTTATATGTAGAAAGACATGTGAAGATATGAACAACCAACAGAAACACATGCTACCCACCGTGGGAGGCTGTGGGAACTTTACTAACCAGCTGGGTGGCACTTGAATCTCTCCTGGGTGGCCACCACAGTGCTAAGCTTACAGGGAACACTGGTGGGGATGGGGCTCAGGCCTAGGGCTAAGGACTGGGTGCAAGGGCACCTGCTGGGAGTGCAGGCTTTGTGGAGGGGCTGGATACGAGCACTGTGTGGTGCAGGAGGATGATCAGGTTAGTGGAGACGCCTAGGGCTTACCTGGGTGGCTCCATGCTAGGGCCATCAAAGTGGGGCTCCCCTCTGCCAGCTCCCTGCTGGGGTGAGTGGGGAGGATTTTGCCATCCTGAAGTCCTCAATTGAAACTTTACAGGGCGCGATCCATAGTCTATACAGACTGAAAGATGCCTACTAGTACTACATCTTCAGGACTCAGGGAGAGGCTTCTCTCCCCAGTGCAGCACTGAAGCCGCTGTGCAGGACTTAACAGCTTCTGTGCAGGGCTTAATGGGAAGTTGCGCAGATGCAAAGCTTAGGGAGAACTATGCCTCTCACCCGTTTTCTATTTCAAAAGTAAACACGCTCAATTTAATCTTTCCTCAGGTTGTCTAGACCTTTTATCATTTGTATTGATCTTTTCTGGACTCTTAATTTGTTCATATCTTTTCTGAACCGTGGCGCACACAACTGGAATCCAAGGGAGGCCAAGCAGAATGGGACAAATATCTCCCATGTGTTACAAATGACATTCCAATTACTACATCCCAGATATTAGCCTTTTCACAACTGCATCCCATTGCTGGCTCACACTGAATTTATAATATACTAATACACCTCAAAACTTCTCAACAAAACTACTACCTAATCAGTTATATTCCATTTTATACTCTTCCTTTTGATTTTTCTGTCTTAAACTCTACCCTATTTTGCTCCTCTGTTTTTCCTTTTTATCTTCACCCAGATGCTTCCAATTTCTCAGTCTCTCAGCTCTCTGTGGACTCAGAACAAGCATATATATATATATATACTCCGTGTGTAATGGAACAATTCTTCCCTTTTTTCTTCATCTGGCCTTCCTGAAAAAACTCTATCCCTCTATGCAAGGGTGGGCAACCTGTTGCTCTCGAGCGGCATATGACTCTTTGAACCATTAAATGTGACTCATCCTTGGAGCTGTACACTGGAAGTGCTGCCTGCTGGGATTGCCTGGCTCTGGAGAAGCGGGACGGGATTCAGTTACAGTGGGTGGGGTTGGGGCTGCCTGCATTTGAGAGAGTGGGAGGGGACTGAGTTACAGCGGAGGGCCGGGGGTTCCTGACTCTGGGCAAAGACACTGGGCCACCTATTATATATTTATTTTTATCTAAATAGATAAAAATATATAACATGTGGCTCTTTGCAGTCTGTCAACATGGCTCTTAGTCCCTAATTGGTTGGCCACCAATGCTCCACACCAATATTCTAGTCAAGAAATTTATCCTACCAACTTTACTCTGATGACAGTTAAGTCATGCACAAGCTAAGTTACTATTAGAACCAGTTCTTCTTGCTTATTCGCCATACGCCTTGCTTTTGTGTAGACATGTATAATGTTGAGCAGATTCCTTCAGTTTTTTCTCTTGCAGTTCCTATGATCCTACTGTAATTTTCCATCCCTTGCTCCCAATATCTAGCCATCTGTGAACATCACCACTGCTTTTGTCCTTTGCCCCCTTTAAATGTAGTTTAAAGTCTGTCTTACTAGGCTAATGTTCTAAGATACTCTTTTCCTGGAGAGGCAAATTGTCTGGTCCCTTCTCCTGCCCCACTCTCCAGCTCCAGAGGGGCAAGTGGCCTGATCCATTCAACCCACCTAGAGCTTTCTGACTTTTTGGTGGTGCAGGATGGAGTGATTCTGAAACCGTACACTATTTGTGCATGGGGTTACTTCTGTAGAGGAGTTTGCCACTGCCTGGCTGTCAGAAATACTCTGTTCCCTCACACATCTTGGAAAAAAAGAGACCCTGTATGACCTCACACTCCCTTTCTGCCTCACAGGTTCCCAGACAGTGCTTCCCCACCCAGATACCTGGAGTTGCTGGATCTCCTGGTAGGCTCTGTCCAGCTGGATCCTGCTGAAATGCTTGTGCAGCCGGTACATGAGGGTCCCATCAGAAACAGGGTGGACAGTGAGCGCCTGCTGGAAGTCCTCACTCTCTTCCTTCTCTGGGTCTGCATTTTTGGCCAGTTCATAGGAGTGATAATGCTGGCCCTTAAAATAGATAAGAGTCAGGAAGATTGGTTAGGAACCTTGAGACTCACACTGAGCCATCCGCACACTCTCCGCTCACTCTGAAGGGGTTGAGAGCCAGAGAACATATTCTTAGACACTGACAGCAGGTTTCATACTCCTCTCCTTGCTTCATATATCAAACTCCTTGTTTCCCCCCCGCCCCCAGGCTGCTTCTCATCCCCTTGAAAAGATTGTGAAAGGAGGATGTGGATGAAATCTGTTCTCTCAAATGTCCATCTAGTTCCACCACCCAAGTGCTGAAGGTGACAAGTAGGCTCTTGTCCCATGCAATTCCTTTCTGCTGGTGGCACTCACCCCTTTGACCTACAACATACGCTTGTGAGTGTGCGGAGTCTATTGGGCTCTGCCCTAGCCCCCAGAGGGACAATACCTGGTGCTGGGAGACGCAACTGATGCCCAGGAAATCGATGATGCAGCGTCCCAGCCACTCATCTGGGCGCACACTGAGAATCTCATTACGGCAGCTGTCCAGATGCCGATGCAGCTTGATCAGCAGGCTCCGGGAAAGCAAGTAGCCAAAACCACCATGGCAGTAGCGGGCCTGTTCATCCCCCCCAATGAACTCCTCAGCACGTCCCAGGTAGACATCCTGGTTAATGCTTAGGTGTGTCACCAGGGCCTTAATCTGCTCAGCCTGCACATAGGTGTCATCCTGCATGACATAAAACCAGTCATAGTCACCCCCAAAGTGCTGGTGGATGTAGCGCATGGTCTCATACATCAGCCAGACTGGACGTTCATCCCCATGTGATACGAGCACCATGCCATGTGGCACCTTAGCACTGCGCAATCCTGTAAAGTACAGCAGGTGTGGGAAATGATGGGCCACTGTCTTGTTCACTGCCACAGCCATTGTGTTCATGGTTGCCTTGGAGGTGAGCACAGCCACGAAGAGCCGTTCATGGAAGCCCAGCTCTGTCTGGATATAGCGAGTTCTGAAGGGAAAAGCCACAGTTACAACACATGTAACTGACAGAAGGGAAATAAACAGATCTGACCCCATACTTGGCTCAAAGGCAGAGAGGGAACCTCTCCTCACAGCTGAAGATTCAAGTAATCCAGTTCCTTTCAAAGCTCGATTTAGGGCTCAGCTATGTGGACACATCACTGATCTCATATTTTTAAAGCACCTTCCTACTTCACAGAAACCAAAGCCAGTTACCATTCTAACAAATGCCCCAACTTTACAAAGAGAGGGCATCATCCACTAATGAAAGACTGCCCCTTCCGTGCTGGGATGTAGCGGTGGTTTAACAGCTACAGAGGAAAGCTGAATGATAGTTTATGGCAAAAAAATGTGACACATTCAATAGGAATTGTGTGTGGGAGCACATCTTGACTTCTGCAAAAGTGCCACAAATTATCAGGATTTTGCTTTTATGTCATTCTCGAAAGGTAGCAGTCTGGCAGCATTATTTCAAATGGGAGTGACCCCTAGAGACCTACCCAGCCATCAGTCCAGCACCTCATAGCGCCACATGATAGTACTAGGATCACCACTGACTAAAAGGGGAGTACAGTCCCTACCAAGACCCCACATTGCTCCTTGCATTCTGTCTCCTATCTGAGCACTAAAAAAACAGAAATTGCCATTTTACATCAAAATTGAGGTCCATCTGATCCATTATCTTGCCTCTGATAATGGCCAGCATCATGTTTCAGAGGAAGCTGCAAAAAGCCTTCTAATTTATAGTAGTTAGACTATTTGAACCTGGAGTGCAAGGTTAAATACTTCTTCCAAAATTTATGTTAGCACTACAGGTTGAAACTCTCTAATCTGGAACTCTTTGATCCAGCAACCTATGTAATCTGGCGTGATTTTAGTTAGAGGGATGACCACTTATGGGGGTGTGGCCAGGTCTCCCGTGGTTCCATAAAGTTTGCTTACAGACACCAGTCCTAGCATTCCATGTTCTGTGTTGTTGTATAGCTGTAATTTGCCCCTAACTGTCTTTTAAGAGCCCATTAAGAAGTGGAAGTGTTAGTAATGTGATGGAAAATATTGGCGTTTTGTGGTCCAGCAAATTCTCTTGTCCGACACCAGTCAGATCTCAAGGGTGCCAGAGGAGAGAGATTTCACCGGTGCCATTGAGTAAAAAGCATTTCGTTTGATCCATTTTGAATTTCCCACCTTTTAATTTAATCAGATCTCCCTTCTTTTCTCCTTATATTTTGAGGCAGGAAGAAAAGATGCTGATCTTTCTCTAACCCTTCATTATTTTATATACTTTAGTCATGCCCCCACTTGTCTCTGTGCCGAGATGGCAATCCCAGTCTTTTCAGCCACTACATAAGGGAAGATTTTTTCTGTTACCTGATCATTCTTATCTTCCTTCTCTGAACCCCCTTGGTTCCACAACGTACTGCATACTGTTCCCAGATAAAGGCCATGCCATTAACTCACAGAAATTCATCAATATTTTGTTTATTATTCTGCATTCTATTCTTGATGTAACAATGCCTTGTTTGCATTTTTTCACTGCACCTGCAGACTGAGCAGATATCTCCATGCAGCTGTCTATAATGATACCAGGTTGCTCTCCTCAGTTGATTTTGAAATGTGTAAGGAAGGAGCAGATTATCTGGTTTTCTTCCAATGCGTACTGCTTTGCAGTTAGCAACACTGAATTCAATTTGCCATAATGCTGCCCATTCATCTAACTTAATGGAGTCTTCCTGAAGTTTTTCATGGTCTGCTCTGGTCTAGACTTACCAAAATAACAATATGTCATCTGCAAATTTTGGTATTTTACTGGTCAACTCTGTATTGGGGTGTCTACCCAATACTGTAATAAAAATGGGTTAAAACTGGTGCTTCGCAGCTCAGTCAAAAAGGGGCTGGCCATTCTTGCAGGGTAATAGTCAGTCATGTTTCATTAATTCTAACTAGGAGAACAACTGTGGATCAGTAGAAACAGAGGAAGCCTGAAGCAAGAGGTGACAGCCGAATTCAGTTTGAGGGTCTTAGTGTTTCAGAAAAGTAGGGTAACGTTAAAAACTCTTTTCTACCTTTTTAAGCATATACACCAAAGAGAATGTAATCTCATAGTTATATGAGGAATATGGTAGGTGTTGATTAAACTCAGTAGATAAGTCTGTTTCTCCATAAAGCATGAGATGATGACATTGAAGGGGGCTAGGAAGACAGACACTGCCCACTAATTAGGGAAGGTGTCTACAACGCCACATCAACTGACACAAAGGGACGTCTGGGATGAATGCATGCTTCCAAGAACCCTTCTTTCCAGATCGTTAATAACAATACAGATCCTATAGTGACAGAGAGATAGCCGTGTTAGTCTGTATTCTATCAAAACAAAAAAGCAGTCATGTAGCACTTTAAAGACTAACAAAATAATTTATTAGGAGATGACCTTTTGTGGGAAGGAGAACTGGGTCTGTCCTATGAAAGCTCATCACCTAATAAATTATTTTGTTAGTCTTTAAAGTGCTACATGACTGCTTTTTTGTTTTAATACAGATCCTAGAATGGAATCTTGAGACTCTGGCTACTAGATTTTTGTCATGATGAATATGGACTTCTTATTCCTTCTCTTTGTTTTCTTTCTCACAGACAGTGTCTGATTGATGAGAAGACTCTGCCTCTCACCCATGGAGAATTTAATTTCTTTAATAGGCCCTTGTGAGATATCTTACCAAAGATATTTTGAAAGTTCAACTAAGTTTTCAACCACTTCTCCTTTATCTGGTACTTTGCCACATTTGAAGAATTCTAATAGATTAGTGGGAGATAACGTCCCTTTGTTAAAACTGTGCTGGTTATACCCTGTCATATCACAATCTTCAAGCTGTTTTATTATACTACATACAATAAACATAGTTTCAACCAACCCAGTCTAGCTAGTAAGAGCTGATGTGACCCACATGTTAGTTCTCAGTGGTCATCTTCACCTTACAATGACTTATTCCAAAGGAGAGTCTCTTACCTGAGAACTTTCTTGTAAGGCTTGTTGGGGTCTCGGTAGTAGGGAACAATCCTAGGTTTGAAGTCCTCATCGTTCTGGCCTGGCCTTCCTCCAGCAACAGAGTCCTGCTGTGTTTTCCCTGCAAACAGCCCATTATTTGCCCCTGAGTTCATGCAAGTATCCTCCCCATCACTCTGGATCCAGGAGACACGCAGCAGGCTTAGACTGCATCCCAAGGAGAGGCCAAGAATGAGTGGCAGTGCAGGCCGCAGGAAGGCAAGAAGAGTAGCCAAACGCATGGCAAAACTATCATAAAACAATATGCAGGATCTTCAACAAGGAAGTATCTAGAATTATGAAAAGTCTGGACAAAGGGAGTTCTAAAAATGCACCAGAACCTGAGAAAATAGTGATTCAGAAGCGTGAAAGGCACGATTTCCCACTTAAAGACAGTAGTAGGCCATACATCCAGCCCAGTCATGGGCGCATAACAGTGTCACAGACAAACCTTTAGAAAATTTGGCAATATGGCTCAT
Source organism: Carettochelys insculpta (assembly GCF_033958435.1). Taxonomy (NCBI): domain Eukaryota; kingdom Metazoa; phylum Chordata; order Testudines; family Carettochelyidae; genus Carettochelys; species Carettochelys insculpta. Next base: position 281,766,949 of record NC_134138.1, on the reverse strand, counting down.
GTTGGAAAGAGAATTAAATGAATCCAAGGTAGTGTCCATGCCTGGGAAGCTGCCAAGTCATTTCCAGCTGCTTGACAGGTGAGGTGGAGAGGGCTCCAGCCCTGAGATCTGTGAATCCAGTCAGCTCCAAGAACCTCAAGACACTTTCCACATGGGACGGGCTCAGAAATTTCCCCAAACTTCCAAGTACAGGAGTTTTAGGAACAAAAGGAGAAAGAACCCAATGTTCAGGTTCCTTGAAATAGTATCTGGAAACATGGAACGTTGATACGTTGCAGGCGGTAGACAGTGTCTCACTGGTGACCCAGACTAACTGCTGGCATGAAGCCTGTTCCAACTGCTTGTTGCTTGGTGCCCAGCTGCTGCACTTCTGATGGCTCCATCCAGACTACCTAGAGAGAAACTGGACAGCCAGAACTGCAAGATTGAATCTGCCTTACTGACAACTCTGTGGTGAGTCAAATTAAGATTAGGACACCCTGAACTCCAGAGATGGGATTACCATTCACCCCCTACTAGACAAGAGGTCAGAGACTCCACTTCTGAGACAATGCCAGGGAGATTAGCTAGTGCTTTTTACAGTATGAAAGGATGCAGTATGAAAGGAGAAGGGGAGAGACATGGGTGGCAGGAGTTTCCCCCTCCCCCCACCAATATACAAGCTCCATTGCAACCCTAGATTGGGGCTGGGGGACTGCCTAGATAAGGATATTGGGGTTCCTACCCCTAAGGCCTATGCTGCAACACAACTCTTATTGGACAAATGTGCTCAACGTAACAAGCATCACCATCACAGGCCTTAGCTGGTAGCTTCATCAGAAAGGCAACAGATGGATTAGGACCTGGAGAAAGAGCTCTCCTCTTCCTCCCAAATTCTCTTCAAGGCAGGGCTGAACGCAGCTAGCATTCGGAGGTGTAAGAAAGAAACGTATCCTGTTGATGCTTGGACGGTACAGCCCCGATCCCCGTGCAAGGGAAGTTCCTAGAGAGACGTTTCCAGTTCCGCCCTCGGGGACAGGGGCTGGACGAGCCCCAGTTTCACAGACACGATGGGGTGAGCCCTGTGACAGTTGAGGATGGGAAGCGAGGGGTTCCGGAGGTTCCGCTTGGCCCCCAGCCCAGCTCGGGGCTCCTCACATGCCTAGGAATTGCGCGGCAGGGCCCGCTTCCAATACCTGTGGGACACTCTCCTGGCAGGAGCCCAGGCCCAGCTCAGCCTTCCTGGCTGACCTGCCTCACCTGCGCGCCGTGCCGGCTAAGCAAGAAGAGGCCAGGGGTGAAGAGCAGCCCTGCGTGCAGGGTCAGGCTGGCACTGCTCGTAGCCGGCCAGGGCTCCAGGAGCTGCCAGCTCAACCTCCTCATGCCAGCCCGCTCCGTCGCCACTACTCCTTCCTCTTCCTCTCTCCGAGCTCAGTCCTTCCTCTTTGTACTCCGAGCCCCGGCCGGTCCTCCCCTCTCTATGGTCTCCCTCTTGCCTCTCTGTACTGCGAGCCCCTGCCGGTCCTCCCCTCTCTATGGTCTCCCTCTTGCCTCTCTGTACTGCGAGCCCCGGCCAGTCCTCCCCTCTCTGTGGTCTCCCTCTTGCCTCTCTGTACTCCGAGACCGGCCGGTCCTCCCCTCTCTATGGTCTCCCTCTTGCCTCTCTGTACTCCGAGACCGGCCGGTCCTCCCCGCTCTATGGTCTCCCTCTTGCCTCTCTGTACTCCGAGCCCCGGCCAGTCCTCCCCTCTCTGTGGTCTCCCTCTTGCCTCTCTGTACTGCGAGCCCCTGCCGGTCCTCCCCTCTCTATGGTCTCCCTCTTGCCTCTCTGTACTCCGAGACCGGCCGGTCCTCCCCTGTCTATGGTCTTCCTCTTAGCTCCCTGCACTCAGAGCCCCTGCCGCTCCTCCGCAGTCTGGGTCAGAGCGCGTGCGCAGCTCTACAGCCAGTGGCAGAGCTGCCTCTCCCGGCTGTATGGTCATGCCCCGTCTTCTTCGCAGTCCCGCCTGCCCGGCGCCGGCTCGTCGTTGGCTACAGCTCCGCGGGGCCCGGAGCCGCCCGCTTTCCGGATTCGGCAAAGGCTCAGCCTTGGGAAGCGCTCCAGTTACAGCACAGGGAAGGGCAGATCTCTGAGGCTTTCACTGCTTCAAGGTGATTTGACAGCAGCCTTCAGCTTCCTGAAGGGAGCTCTGAACCGGGTGGGGGAGAGGCTGTTCTCAGTGGTGACAGAGGGCGGAACAAGGGGCAATGGTCTGAAGTTACAGAGGGAGAGAAGCAGGTTGAATATGAGGAAAAACTAGTTCATCAGGTGGGTGGTGAAGCACTGGAGTGCGTTGCCTAGAGAGGTGGTGGATTCTCCATCCCTGGAGGTTTTTTAGTGCTGGCTTGATAAGGTCCTGGTTGGGATGACTTAGAGGGGGTTCAACAAAAAGTCCTGTGGCACCTTATAGAGTAACAAATATTTGGAGCATAAGTTTGCATAGGCAAAAACCTGCTTCATCAGATGCATGAGTGGGGGGGGGGGCATTCAGAGGAGTATTTAAAGAGTGGGGTCCCAGTAAAAGGGAGGGCCAGAGCTGACAAGGTCTATTCAGTCAGGGTGGAAATGGCCCATTATCAGTAATATAGATCAAGAGAGGAGAAAAAACAAGTCAGATCACTCAGGGGGGATGTGGCCCACTGTCAGATTGTAATGTGGAGGCGTGAACTTCCACCACAGAGAATCTGTTTTTTAAGGGGCCAGCCATTCCCAGTCTCTGTTTAATCCTTGGTTGATGGAGTCAAATTTGCAAAAGAATTGCAGCTCAGAGATTTCTCACTCCATTCGATTTTTGAAATTTTTTGTTGTAGGACTGCTAATTTTAAATCTGGTGCTGAGTGTCCAGGGAGCTTGAAATGCTCTCCTACAGGACCCAACATCAACCATACCATCAGGAACAACAAGAAGTCTTGTGGCACTGGCACCTTATAGACTAACAGATATTTTGGAGCATAAGCTTTCATGGGCAAAGACCTGCTTCATCAGATGCATGAGTGGCGGGGTGATTTCAGAGGGGTATTTAAAGAGTGTGGTCCCAGTAAGAGGGAGGGGCCAGAGCTGTCAAAGTCTATTCAGCAAGGTGGAATACTGGACCATTTCCACCTTGCTGAATAGACCTTGTCAGCTCTGGCCCTCTCTCGTACTGGGACCCCACTCTTTAATTACCCCTTTGAAACCACCCCCGACTCATGCATCCGATGAAGCGGGTCTTTGCCCACGAAAGCTTATGCTCCAAATTATCTGTTAATCTATAAGGTGTCACAAGACTTCTTGTTGTTCTCGAACCTACAGACTAACATGGCTACCTCTCTGATACTCATACCATCAGGGGCTCCTTTACCTGCACGTCTACTGATATAATATATGCCATCATGTGCCAGCAATGTCCCACTGCAATTTACATTGGCCAAAATGGACAGTCTCTACGTAAAAGAATAATTTGACATAAATCAGACACCAAGAACAGCAACATAGAATATTTCAATCTCCCTGGACACTCAGTAACAAGTACATCTGATGGACGACTGAGCCGATTCTATCAATTCATGGCTATGTCTACACTAGCCCCAAACTTCGAAATGGCCGTGTAAATAGCCATTTCGAAGTTTACTAATGAAGCGCTGAAATACATATTCAGCGCCTCATTAGCATGCAGGCGGCCCCGGCACTTCAAAATTGACGTGGCTCGCCGCCGCGCAGCTCGTCCCAACGGGGCTCCTTTTCGAAAGGACCCTGCCTACTTCGAAGTCCCCTTATTCCTATGAGCAGATGGGAATAAGGGGACTTCAAAGTAGGCGGGGTCCTTTCGAAAAGGAGCCCCGTCTGGACGAGCTGCGCGGCAGCGAGCCGCGTCAATTTTGAAGCGCCGTGGCCGCCCGCATGCTAATGAGGTGCTGAATATGTATTTCAGCGCTTCATTGGTAAACTTCGAAATGGCCATTTACATGGCCATTTCGAAGTTTGGGGCCAGTTTAGACACGGCCCATATCTTACATGAGAACATATGAACAGCCATACTGGGTCAGACCAAAGGTTCCCGAGCTCAGTATCCTGTCTTTTCACAAGTCGCTGATATCACATGCCCCTGAGGGAATGAATAGAACAAACAGTCAAGTGACCCCTCCTGTCAGACATGTTCAGCCTCTAACAAAAACAGATACCAGGGACAGATTCCTGTCCATTCTGGCTACTAGGCATTGATGGACCTAACTTCTACAAAGTTATCTAATTCTTTTTTGAACCCTGTTAAAAGTCCTGGTCTTCACAAGATTCTCTAGCAAGGAGTTCCACAGGGGAGCTATGCACAATGAAGAAGAACTTCCTTTTGTTAGTTTTAAGCTTGCTACCCATTAATTTAATTTGATGACTCCTAGTTCTTGTCAAAACAAAAAAGCAATCAGGTAGCACTTTAAAGACTAACAAAATAATTTATTAGGTGATGAGCTTTTGTGTTGTGGACCCACTTTTTCAGATCTGGAAAGGACTGTGGAGGACAGCATGGATGCCTTTGCCAGGTCTAGTCATTTCTAGCTATGAAGAAGTTGGTCTGCCCCACAAAAGCTGATCACCTACTAAATTGTTAGTCTTTAAAGTGCTACATGACTGCTTTTCTGTTTTGTGAAGATACAGACTAAGAGCTATCTCTCTGTGACTAGTCTCCTAGTTCTTATGTTATGGGAACAAGTAATTAACTTTTCCTTATTCACCTTTTCCACATCAGTCATGATTTTATAGACCTCTGTAATATCACTTTTAGTCTCTTTCCTAAACTGAAAAGTTCCGGTCTTTTTAATCTCCCTTTATGTGGCACCTATTGAAAACCCCTTATCAGTTTTGTTGTCCTTTTCTGAACCTTTTCACCATCCATCTTTTATGAGATGAGGTGACCACATCCATACGTAGTATTCAAGATGTGGGCATACCATTAATTTATACAGAAGGGATAAGCTATTCTCTGTCTTATTCTGTATCCCTTTTTAATTATTCCTAAGTCTGTTTGCTTTTTTGACTCCTGCAGCACACTGAGCGGATGTTTTCAGAGAACTATCCATAGTGACTTCAAGGTCTCTCTATCTTGAATAGTTATAGCTAAATTAGTGCCCATCATTTTGTATGTTTAGTTGTGATTATTTTTCCAAGGTGCATTATTTATGTATCTCAATATGAAATTTCATGTGCCATTTTGTTACCCAATCACTAAGTTTTTTGAGATCTTTTTGACGTGTTTCAGTCTGCTTTGTTCTTAACTATCTTGAGCAGTTTAGTGTCCTCTGCCAATTTTGCCACCTCACTGTTTATTCCTTTCTCCAAATCATTTATAAATAGGTGGAATAAGACTGGTCCCAGTATGGACCATTGGAAGATACCACGAGTTACCACCCTCGTTTCTGAAAATTTACCATTGATTACTACTCTCTGGGCTTGTCTACATTAGCTCCCTACTTCAAAGGGAGGATGGTAAATAGGGTGTTGGGAATTTATTAATGAAGTGCTGTGGTGCATATGCAGCACTTCATTAAGCAAATTCCCCCTGTGGCAACTCTGAAGTGCCGGCTCACGTGTAGCTGCAGCTCACCCCCAGTATTTCAAAGTTGCCCCGGCATTTTGAAGTACTGGTGGGTTAGCTGTGGCTACATGTGAGCTGGCAAGTCGAAGTTTAACACTATGGAGTTGCTGAGGTGGGGAATTTGCTTAATGAAGTGCTGCATATGCACCACAGTGCTTCATAATAAATTCCCAACACCCTACTTACCATCCTCCCTTTGAAGTAGACAAGCCCTTTGTTTTCCCTCTTTAACAAGGTATCAGTCTACTTCCTTTGTATCCCATGACAACTTACTTTACTTAAGAGCCTTACTGGATTCCTCTTGTCCACAGCTTTATTCATCCCCTCCGCCATGTAGTAATTCCTAGCAGTTGGGGGGGCGCAGCCCCAGGAGTAGATTCCTAGAGCTATGTGGGCTCCCCAAAGACAAGGAAGCGTTCTGAGGAGTAGACTCCTGAGGCACCGCTCCCAGCAGGAAAAGGCCCACCCCAAACTGCCAGACGTTCCCCTTTCCTACCCTGACCACGTCTGGCTGCGCTCCCGAGGGGCGGCCCCAGCCTCTCTTCCCCTCGCCAGGTTATTGCTGTGGTCGCTTTAGGCGGCGGGGTGGCCCAGCCTGGGACTGTACGCGCGGCGCGGCGCGGCGCGGCGCGGCGGGCGGAGGGAGGCCGGCCGGCCGGGGCGCAAGTGCTGCGATGCCAACACACGAGACACCGCAGCGCGAGTGTTACTTTCTGAGCTGAGGAGGCTGCTGCCCTGAGGCCGAGGTGACCAGGGTCAGTCGCGCCAAGCCTGGGGGTGATGCGGCTCTGAGGTGCCAGGCGCGGGCACACCCACGCACCGTGCAGAACGGCGCGGGTGCCTACGCCCGGACTGCACTAAGAGCAAGCCCCTTCCGCCCACCGCACCCCATTTCCAAGGCCCCAGGGCTCGCCGCAGTGCATGCCGGGAGTCACAGGCCCTTCCGGGCCAGTAGCTTCCGGCGGCAGCAGAACTTGACTACCTTTCCCAGAGTGTGGTGGGGCCCGGCGAGCAGTGACGTTTCATGTGGCGATTGGCGGCAGGGGCGCAGGGGGCGGAGTGTGCGCACGCGGTAGCAGCTGTTCTGTTGCGACAGACGGAAAAAGCGCGGAGGAGCCGGGCGGCTGCTGGTGAGGGGCGCGTGGGGCCGGGCCCCGGGCCTGTCAGGTGGATGCGGGGCGCGTGGGGCCGGGCCCCGGGCCCCGGGCCTGGGGCCGGTGAGGTGGCTGCGGGGCGCGTGGGGCCGGGCCCCGGGCCTCGGGCCTGGGGCCGGTGAGGTGGCTGCGGGGCGCGTGGGGCCGGGCCCCGGGCCTGGGGCCGGTGAGGTGGCTGCGGGGCGAGCTGGGCGGGAGGCCTGAGGCCGGCGAGGGACGCTTGGCGCCGGGCCGCGGTGAGCGGCGGTGGGGACTGAGGTCGGCGAGGGGCGTGGCCGAAGGGCAGCAGGAGCTGGGGCAGTTGATTGGGCCTTGCCGGCATCTGGCCGCTGCTTACCTGATGCCTGCGGGCGAACTGGTGACCGGCCCTCTGGCGCCTCCGCCTTTCTGAGCTGCCGCCGCCCCCGTTAGCTGTTGGGCGAAACCCCTGACAGCAGTGTTTGGGCCAGCGCCCCTCACCGCAGCGCTGCTCCGCCAGCAGCTACGGTCGGTCCCTTGCGGCTCCTGCTACAACCTCGCTGTCTGCTGGCCATTTCCCAGCCGCTTCCAGCAGCCGAAGCGGCCGCTTGGATTGGGGCCCATGCTACCCAATGGGACTGTTGGCTCCTGGCCTTTCTTGGGGGACCTCGGAGAAGTAGGGCTTGTTGGCCTCTTTCTGAGCCCTAAACCCAGGAAAGCGCAGTTAGGTTTCAGATCATGTAAACTGTACTGGAAGTTCAGCAAATGGGACTCAGCCTCAGGGTGAGGGCCTGGTGTATCTCTACTGGGTCTCTTCCTCCTTTTAATTCTGTAGCTGTGCTAGACCTGCAGTCTATAACCATGCCCTCTGACTTGGCCAAGAAGAAGGCCGCCAAAAAGAAAGAGGCAGCCAAAGCTCGCCAACGGCCAAAGAAAACCCCAGAGGAGAACGGGGATGCAGAGATTGAGCAACAGGAGCTGAAGAATGAGGAGGCCAATGGGACAGAAGGGTCAGGTGAGGAAAGAGTATTCTGTTTTGGACACTTTCGTTTTCCTAGGAAGCTGGGTTCACTATGTGCCTCCTAGTTCAGCGCCATCTGTGCCATCAATGCTTAATTTCATCCAGGGCATGGCAGTTCATAGCTTTGTTATCTCAGGGCTTGCCGCATCAATTTTGAATGTAAAACAAACTGCTTCAGCCTTGGGCTCTTCTTTTATTGCAGGTTAAGAACTGCATGTGATTCTTTTGCTGCATGAGTGCCCACCAACTGACTGGTTAAAGGAGCTCTCTACCTTCAGTGAAGGTCAAACCCAGGCACCTGAGGAGTACGGGGTATTTAGCAGCATTTCCACAATAACGTATCTTATGGAGCTAGCTTGGCTGCCTGTACATGTGCTTCTGTCTCAGGAGCATCTAAAATAACAAAGACCAATAGATAGCAAAGATGCTGAATTGGATTACCCTACAAGCTAACCTACGAATATTAAACTCCAATGGGTGAAAATATCTGATTGTTAGCTCATGCTGGATCCTTATTAAGATACTGTCCAAAATCATTATCTATTTCTAACTGTTAAGAAGGCTCACTCCATTTCCTTCGCACAGTAATTGTGGTGCAATTGATAAGTTTGTTGCCCACAAGTAAGGCTACCACAACACTTCCTGCCCTAACCCAGTATATCCATTCTTACGCTCATAAGACCTTGCAGAGTAGGAACAGATGGTGCTGTTTTGGCAGCATGCCATAAAAGCAGACATATTGCAGACTTGTCTTGCCCACTGATACTTAAACCTGCACTACTACTCTGGGATTTCAGTTTTCTTATTTTCGCTCTGTTGGCATAGGCCTGAGGTGTGTTTGTCTATTTCTGGGATACATCTGACATGCTATGGTTAGTGATTTTGGATAGCTTGATGATTGAGATCCTTCCAATAGGGGACCATTGGCCTTGTGTTCCCTACAGAGGAAACAGGGAACACTCTTATTTTGGTAGTAATATGTTTTCACAATGTATGTGGAGCAGGAAGAAGCAGGTTTCTTCTAGAGGTGGCATACTAGCAGGGCTGTAGCAAGGGTGGGTCCAGCAGCCTCCAGGGTACAAAGCCGTAGGGACAAAAAAATGACAGGAAAGAATGGTAGATGGTGCAAGTGTCTGCTCACCCCAGGCACTAAAATACCTAGTGACTATTCTGTATGCCAGACAGTTGTGATACCTCGGAGCCAGAATCCTTTGGAGAAATAATCTACTTGTAAAGAATCCTGTTTTTCTGTGTAATTGCCTGAGGTGAAGCATCTGTGTAGCATGCAAAGAGATTTGTGGAATAAATCTGTTGGTGGTACCAGGATCCAGTGGACAGATGAGGGATGAGAGACTTCAATTCTAGTACTACTTCTGCCACTGACCTATTCTGTGATCTTGGGCAAGTTATTTCTCCTTCCATCTTTTGTCTTTCTAGTTGACCAAGGAAAGTGAGACCCTAACACTCAGTGGTGTTTGTCTGGAATGTGGTAACTTTGAAGACCGCATGTGATCAATTCCAAAACTTCAGGAAATGTTCTGGGCATCAGTGGAAGGACCCCCCCACAGCTCCCATTGATTTTTGCTGACAGTCGAAAAACTGGAATTTCTGAAAATCCTGATTTCTACACAGTGCACCTATGGTGTTACAGGCCAAGGAACACTGAAATCAGAAGTAATTCAGCCAGTCGTTACTCACTATGCCTATTTATTTGCTCACTTCAATCCCATTTGGTGACCTGAATCAGCAAATGAAACTGCACTAACTGTGGTGTGGTACAGTGCTGGGGGGGGTCAGATCCCTCATCATTGTGAGAGCAGGGGGAGGGTTGAGCACTGCTATGGGGACCCTTGGTAACTCCTTGTCTTCTTGCATGTCTCCGCACACAGAGATAGATGCTTTAACAAAGGAGCTGGAAGACTTTGAGCTGAAGAAAGCAGCTGCCCGTGCTGTCACTGGGGTGCTGGCCTCCCACCCCAACAGCACTGATGTGCACATCATTAACCTCTCGCTAACTTTCCATGGCCAGGAGCTACTGAGCGACACCAAACTTGAACTGAACTCAGGGCGTCGCTATGGGCTTATCGGGCTCAATGGCATAGGTGAGATTGAGGGTATTCTATGCCTGTGTGGAGAGCGCGTCTTTGTGCTGGCTTGGATAAATGATGTTCCTGGGGGACAGTGAACTGGTGGGGAGCAACAAGATGCAAAATGTCAGTGATGCCAGAGGGAGGAGCCCCTTGAATGGGAAGAAACAATTTGAGACTCAGCTGAGGCAGGGCAGCAAATACATCTGAGATACCTGCCCACACCCAGGGGAGACACATGGGAGAGTAAAACTGGGAAAGGAGTTAGGTGGATTTGCATTGAAGCCTTTGGGTTTTGTATGTAGTGGGGACACAGGGCAGAAAAGTGATAGTGACCATGGTTCTCTTTTTAAAATCTTGCTTTCTTGGCTTCTGTGACTCTGTCCTCTCCTGTTTCTGTCCCTCCCTTTCTAATAGAATATCCTTCTCATCTGCCTTCCAGTTGTTCTGGGTTTCCATGGGGCTCAATCCTTGGTCCCTACTTTTTTCTCTTTCCACCGTGTCTCATATTCGGCTATCATCTCTGTGGATGATTCACCTCTTTATTCCAGTCCTATTTTCTGTTTAAAATAAAACTTAGTTTCTCTTTCTGACATATACTTGGGGTGCCTAGCCATCAACTTGAGCTTAACATGGATAAAACATCTCTTGATCACCTTCCCTGCTATCTTCTGTGCCACCCCGTGTGTCATTAATGCTTATAACTTGGGAGTCACACTCAAGCTGGATCTTGTCTAGGTCTTCACATCCAGGCTATAATCTAAATGTCTGATTCTTTTTACATAACATCTAAAATATAGCCATTCCTATTCATCTACACAGCTAAAGTTCTCTTCCAGGCCCTCAGCATCTTGCTTCTTAATTATTGGCCTATACGTCTGGTCTTGACCAGTTCAGTCTTGCCCCACTCCTACCTATTCAGGCTACTGCTGCAAATCACTTTGATCATATCATTGCACTCTTTTTGAATCTGTCCACTGGTTCCTCCTTCTCTGTCATCTCAGATATAAGCTGCTGGTCATCACTGTCTAGGTTCTTCACAGTTAGTTCCAGCCCTACCCATCAGTTCTCTTTTTGATGCTTGCCTCTGATTAGTTGTTGACATCCTGCAGTGCCTGCTTTTTAAATTTTATAGCACCTTTGTGCTTTCTCCCATGCCTGGGAGGAGCACCCCATAAATATCTGCAGAAGTATTTCCTTTGTTACTTTCTAGACTATCCTAACTTTCCTTTGCCATGAGCCCTACATAAAACTTGAAAGTTAGGCTGCTAGTATGCAGTGATCACAGTCTATCATGCTCACCAATATTGTCTCGTTGTTGTCTTGTTAGTCTCTCTATCTGTACCTCTGTTTTTCTCTTTACACTTGAATTGGGAGCCTTGCGTGGCAGTGAATCTCTCTCTTGTTCTGTTTCTACAGTTCCTAGCGTAGCAGTCGGAAGTCACTAGTGTGGTGTCCTGGCAGGTGGTCATTCAGCTACACGAAAATCCTCCGCTGTATATCACATTAGCCATCTGTGCAGGGCTAATGTAGTAGACTCCAGGAGAACCCCCAAAGACCACAAAAATCAGATAAGGATCAAATGTGCTAGGCCAGGTTTATTGAAAACGAAGAACAGTCTTAGCTTCCCTGGACCAGAGCGCTATGATTAGGCTAATGCATGTATAAGCTCATTACAGTAGACTAGCTCATTCGGTGCCAAGGAATGCAACACCGCCCCCTAGGCAGAGCAAAGAGTCAAGTCAAGGTGTACCGCAACATTGTTGCTATGTCTACATTAGCCCTCTCCTTTCAGAAGGGGCATATTAATGAGGCAGTTTGGAAAATGCTAATGAGGTGCTGACATGAATATGCAATGCCTCATTAGCATAATGGTGGCCACACATGATTTGGAAGTGCCACTTTTGGTACGCACACCAACCATGTAGATGTGGGGGGCCTTTCAAAAGGACCCCCTCCCCCAACTTCAAAAGCCCCTTCTTCCTAAAGCCAAATAGGAAGAAGGGGCTTTTGAAGTCGGGGGGGGGGGTTCCTTTCGAAAGGCCCCCCATCTATATGGATGGCGTGTGTTTTGAAAGTGGCACTTCCAAGTCACGCACAGTTGCCATTATGCTAATAAGGTGCTGCATATTCATATCAGTGCCTCATTAGCGTATTCCAAACTGCCTCAGTAACATATCCCTTCCAAAAGGAGGGGACTGTTATAGACGCAGCTTTATAGACTGAAACAAACTATCTATGATATATAGTGTGTATCATCTTATCTGTTAATGGCCTGTTCGCTGCTTCTCTTTGTGCTTTCCTCCTGACATTTCAGACAAAGCATTCCTATTCACCACTTGTGCTTTCGCTCCTGATTATTCAGACAAGATATTGATATTCATCACATTTGTCAAACTGTTCTACCATCTGTTAGGTTGGGGTGTCCTTGTATTGTTTTGGTGGACTGTAGGTACATGTTCTGTATGTTTTAGCTTTAATGGTGCTGAGTTCATGCCTGCAAGCCAGTGTCCGGGACAGACATCTGCTTTGGGCTGGGTCTGGCTGTTATTCACAGTGTAACTTGTGCTTACTTTGGTTCAGGCCTTACACCAAGCCCCTGCTTCAGGCTCTTCCTCCTCCCCATAGCATAGTAATCTCCTGATTCAAGTAGGGCTTCTAGGTGCCTTGGGAATTCACATAGTAGTAAATGCACTAGCTTTTGATGCCAGACAATAACAGGAAGGTGTTTGTCTGCCTGCACGTAGGAAAGTCCATGCTCCTATCCGCTATTGGGAAGCGTGAAGTGCCAATCCCAGAGCACATTGACATCTATCACCTGACCCGGGAGATGCCCCCTAGTGAGAAGACACCACTGCAGTGTGTGATGGAGGTGGATACGGAGAGGGCCATGCTGGAGCGGGAGGCAGAGCGGCTGGCTCATGAGGATGGTAATGCTCTGAGAGGTTAATGTAGGCAGGGAATCCCTCTAGTGGAAGGGTCTGTTGTTCAAGATCTTCACCACAGCTTTCACAGGACATGAAGCCTGACTCTGCTGTGCAGCCCTAACTGGAGATTTTTGGTTAGTACTTCTCCCTCTCTAATAGCACTCAAACCAGAATGAAGCGTGTGCCCCTGGCGCTTGCTGTGGGGTCCCTAACAGGGGTGGGAGATTTTGGACAAAGGGGAAGAGGTAGGCCCCAGCAACTGCCCACAGCTGTGGTGAGGGGCATGAGTAGAAAGTAAGACACTGGCACAGGCATTGACTGGCAGAGTCTCCTCTCGCAGCAGAGTGCGAGAAGCTGATGGAACTATATGAGCGTCTGGAAGAGCTAGATGCTGACAAGGCAGAGGTTCGGGCTTCACGGATCCTGTACGGCTTGGGCTTCACTCCGGCCATGCAGAGGAAGAAGCTGAAAGATTTTAGTGGTGGCTGGCGAATGAGGGTGGCTCTTGCTAGGTGAGTACTATACTGAATGCGCCCTCTCTGGGGACTTCCCTTTTCTGTTCCAGGTTGGTACAGTGGAAGCACAGATCCCTGGGGGGTGGGGGGGTTGTGGGAGTTGCTTTCTGGGCCTCCACTTACCAAGCTAAGCTTGGGGAACCCTTCATTCACTACCTCTCTCCTTCTGGCCTCTACAGAGCTCTCTTCATTCGGCCATTCATGCTACTGCTGGATGAGCCAACAAACCACCTGGACCTGGATGCCTGTGTGTGGCTGGAAGAAGAGCTGAAAACGTAAGCATGGCTAGGAGGCAGCTATTGCTGTGCTCTGGTTTCTGTGCATCCCTGCTCAGGCATGCCAGTATCGCTTGCTTCCAGGAGTAATTGCAGTAGTTCTATGGACATGGAGACGTCTGCATTATAGTGGCACTGAGGCCCCGTAGTGCTGGGTGTTGCTTGTACAGTAGGAGAGTCCATGCCCCACAGGTTTTCTCTGGGAGGCATTACTGAGTTAGGCTTACCCATGGAGCAGACTAGGTCCTCCAAAAATTGCGTGTTGGGTCTCTTTCCTCTATTCTGCCCAGTTGTGGTGAGGGATCATCCCTTTTTCATGGGATTAGGCCCTGCTGCTTTCCCTAAAGCTTTTATAGCACCTGGTACTTTGGCACATGAGGAGATCCAGAATGATTCTTAATATACATGAACAGTGCTGTGCATGGATACAAAATTTGTATCTGCCTGTCTGCAAAAGTGAGCCATAGATACTTGCACCCTGTGAATATAAAGAGGATATTTGTGAATTTGCAGGGCTCTGTACATGAACTCCTTCAGGTTGCTGGTAGGGCTGTCAGCCTAGGCGTCTCAGCCCAGTCAGGCCTCCTAATAATTCTGCATGATGCTCCAGGTTCAAACGGATCCTTGTGCTGATCTCCCACTCCCAGGATTTCCTGAATGGTGTCTGCACCAACATCATCCACATGCACAACCGCAAGCTGAAGTACTATACGGTGAGTGAGTGGGACCAGGGTGTGACAACCTCCTGGGATGGAGGAGGACATGGAGACCCTTGTTCAGGCCACTGACTCCATCTCAGACTCATTCCTTACTCCAGAACAGAAATGTGCAGTGTAAAGAGCACCTGCTTGTAAGAGGCTTTGGAGGCTGCTTATCCCTGCTATGTGGAGATAGGGTGTGGTCTTTGAGAGTTGTCATGCAATCTGGTCTCCCCCCTTCAGGGAAATTATGATCAGTATGTGAAGACCAGGCTGGAGCTGGAAGAAAATCAGATGAAGCGTTTCCACTGGGAGCAAGATCAGATTGCCCACATGAAGGTACCTTTGTAGCTGGATTGCAGATCAGTCTTCTCCCACATGCCCTGCACTGTAGCAACCACTACAAAGTAATTATTTCTCATTACAGAATTACATTGCACGATTTGGTCACGGCAGTGCCAAGCTGGCCAGGCAGGCCCAAAGCAAAGAGAAGACCCTTCAGAAAATGATGGCTTCTGGGCTAACAGAGAGGGTGGTGAATGATAAGGTAAGATGGGGGAAAACAGGTCTTCCTGTGCACTGTATGAGATTGGTGAAGTGAATAAGCTGCAGATGAGAATAATTGGTTCTGGAAAAAGGAATGGCTGGTGGGGAGGGACAGTACATTTTTCACTAGCTCTCTAACAGAAGACTGGCCAAAGGAGAATGTATGTGGGGGCTACTATACAAAGGCTTCTTATGCTGAATGTGGAGAAAGAGACTTGTTGAACCCTCTCAAGGGATCTAAAGCAAGGAGTTCTGAATGGCTGTGGGGATGACGGGGGTGCACAGACCCTCCTGTCCACTGAATGACGACTGCTGTAGGGACATGAACACACATCCCTGATAAAGGAAGTGGAATGGGAAGGCAGTAGCTGGCAGTGGGCTGAATCTCACAGCAAACCTAGCGAGATACAGACCTGCTTGACTTGGCCTCTAGGAGCAATTTATAAAGCCACCTACTGCATCCTGGTATTGTGGGCCTCTGAGTTCTGAGGATGCAGGCAGCTGTTCCTTCATACTTGTAAGTCTAGTAATGCTGAAACTGCAAGGCACTTGATGTGGGGTTGTTTTGTTCGCAGACTCTCTCATTTTATTTTCCATCATGTGGAAAAATCCCCCCTCCTGTCATCATGGTGCAGAATGTCAGCTTCAAGTATATGAAGGATGGGGTGAGTATTCCCTGCATGTTGTCTAGGTTGCATGAAAATTCTTTCTCTGCCCTCCCCTTTTTTTAAACCTGGGATCACTGGCCAAGCTTCTCAATTTAGCTGTAGCATGGGGAGGGGCTCCACTCTTGAATGTGAGGCTTGTCAGAAGTGCCCAAGATGGACCTGCTTATTGCAGCTGTGCAGGTGTTTGGGGGGCAGCGTGTCTCCTCTCACTGTCTCTCCTCTGGATTGCAGCCCTGGATCTATAACAACTTGGAGTTTGGGATTGACCTGGACACACGTGTGGCACTTGTGGGACCCAACGGAGCTGGGAAGTCAACACTGCTGAAATTACTCACAGGAGAGGTATGATTCCAACTGGGTTTTCTTCCCAGTCTTTCTCCTACTCCTGCTACAAGAAGGGGCAGCACCCAAAGTGCTTTCTTATATAGAGTCTGTTGTATTCCATCTACAATAATACACGGGTTCAGACTGTAAAGTGTTAGCATGACCCAGTAGCGCTCAGCATTAACAGTCCCAAACAAGGTTGGGGCTAATGCAACTGCCACTCCTGACGGGAGTGGGGAGATTGTTCTTGTCAGCGGCGGGAGCCTGACTCTTGCCACTGCTGTTAGGGCAGCTTCCTGCTCCTGTCAGGAGCAGTAGGTGAAAGTCAGGTTGCCATCCATGACAGGAGCAGGGAAGCTGACCATCACTGGTCAGTCTCCTGGGTCCTGCCAGCAGCAGGGAGCCAGGCTGCCCTTTGGTTGCTGGCTCCCCACCACTCAAGGGTAACTCCAGGTTACCCAAAAATTCAACTTACGTGGGGTTGCCAAGAACGCAACCTCTACACAAGTTGAGGGTCTACTATATAGAACTCTGCCTACTAAGGATTGTGGCAATCATACTAACAATTTTTTTTGCTTTTTTTAAATTTTATATAGAAAAAGAGGAAGACATGTAAAGCATTTGAAGTATAAAATATTAAATAAACTTTAATTGAACAATATATATTGTTGCCTTTCCCTTTAGCTGAAGAGTTTTTAGAAAACAGTTTGTAGATGGTATTAAAGCTAGCAATAACTTTCCCCAGAAAGGAGAGAAGCTAGTTGAAATGTGCTAAAGCTGCTGTTTTTTTGTTTTTAAAATGAGATTGGACTGCAACAAGACAAATACCCATAAAAGGGAGAGAAAAAGACCAGCAAAGATAGAAAGTGTAGTTTCTGTCTTAGATATCAGTTCTCTTTCCCTACTGGAAAAACTGAGGCAAAACACACTGTCAAATCAACTCTTAGACATGTCAAGCTTCTTCCAGCATCAGACTATGCAAGGCACTGCATTTAGCTATCATTTCCTGTTCATAAGCTTAAAACAATGTTGCAAAATACAGCCTTAAAGTGAAGGAAAAAGGGGAGGGATAGGAAGAGAAATGTGGAAAAGAAAAAGAGCACAAGGACAGGGAGCTGCCTACATGCTTCACATGGGGCGGGAATTCTAAGCGTGCAGGAGCTGGGGGAGGGGGTGGCTGAGCCTGCTTCTGCTGGAGCTGCGTTGAGAAGGAGGAAGCAGGGTCCATGGAGGAGCAGAGCAGGAACCCAGCTCACCCTCCCTCCTGCCTCTGCAGCAGCATGCTGCCCACCAGCCACCATTGGGAGCTGCAGGTGGGTGCCCCCTGACTGTGCCAGGGAGACAAGGGAAGAAAGCAGCTGGCTAGCCCCCATGGCCAGAGCTGTTTCTTCCACTCCCAGCCCAGGTGAGCCTCGTCCTCCTCTGTCTGCTCGCTGGCACTGCCCAGCTGCTGCAGCCCACTCTGGGTGCTGCATTCTGCTGGGGATGAGCAGGCAGGCAGGCAGCTTCACTCTAGCCATAGCTAGGAGCCACAGCCAAGTGGTGGAAGAGAAGTGGCGGCTCTTCCACCAGCTGTTCGCTCCCCCCTCCTCTTCTGTCACTGCCACAACTGTCTTGGAAGTGCCCACCTGCAGCACTCGGTATGAGCGCCACCACTGCTTGCATTGCACCATCTGCCTGCGTAGGGCGGCAGAGTGGGCACTAGCTCCGGGCCACCTCAGTTGCTGTGGGAGGTGGGCAGTGCTCAGAGCTGTCCTCTGAGGCAGGTAAATCCTGGGGTTGGGGGTTTGTATGTGATGGGTTAAGCCTGGGATTGGGCTGCGGGGTGGTGTGGGGCTGAGAGGGGTTTAAGCCTGGGGTTTATGGGGGGTGGTTTGTGGCCGAATGCCGGCACCTTTTTTCTAGGGGGGGAAGAAAACACCATTGATTATTGTGAAACTGTATAAACTTCTGTACTTTCCCAGAGTTGAGCTCTCGGTTAGAATAAGTTTGTAGGCCCAGTTATTAAAACATATAACCCTTTCACTTACCTCAAGGAGCATCCTCTCTATAAAATAATATTGGGGGAGGGGAGAAACAATAAGGCCACAGTACGTTGTCACACCCCACTCAGACCAGCAGTCCTGGCTGTCTCCTATCCGCTCGGGCGAGCAAGCTGATATGGGCCACTGATTTCCTCCCCCTCCCAGCCAGTGTACTGCAAAATGTCATCAATTTTCCCTAACTTTGCAGAGCCCTCAGGGGTGGGGGAAGGGGAAACAGATGACCCCAGAGGATCCTGTGTGCACTGGGAGGCAGCTGATCTGCTGCTTCCTGGCCTGAACAAGCTGCTGGGGAGTCCACCTCCACTCCCTGCTGTTGCAAGGGAGAGGGTGGGAGCCTTTTGGAGCTGGAACATGGTTTCACAGACTCATAGAACAATAGAGCTGGAAGAGACCTAAAAAAGCTATCAGGTCCATCCCCCTGCCCCAGGCAGGACCAAAACCATCAGATCAGTCCAGCCGGGGCTTTGTTTAAATGCCATGTCCTGGCTCCAGTGGACTGGCAGGGAGGGGAGCCTGCTGTCAATGGTTACTCATTTATTCAACAGCCATAGCATGGGAGTAATGGGCTTAAACTGCAGCAAGGGAGGTTTAGATTAGACATTAGGAAAAACCTGCTAACTGTCAGGGTGGTTAAACAGTGGAATAAATTACCTTGGGAGTCTGTGGAATCTCCATCGCTGGAGATTAAGAGCAGGTTAGTTAGACATCTATCTGTGATGGTCCTGCCAAGAGGGCAGGGAACTGGACTTGATGACTTCTTGAGGTCCCTTCCAGTTATAGTGTTCTATGATTCTGTGCCACTGAGCAGATTTTGAAAGTGTCTGTGTTCCCTGCCTAAGGGGGTGTATTCTTTGGTGGATTTCAAACTTTAATGCATTTAATCCTTGGTTAGCTTGTATGTGCTATGTTGCAGACCTCTCTAGTAAGACTATAACCATAGTAAATGTGACTTATCAGCAATTGATTCAGCTGAAAAAAAGCGGGTGTGCTGTGGAATTGTCCCATTGAAGTGTGCCATGTTACTGGAAAGGCTGGGAATCACTGATGTGGGCCATTGTGGTATGGGTGGCTGTGCTGCGATTCTCTTGTGAAATACTTCGTCTTCCCTTCCAGCTGCTACCCACAGATGGGATGATTCGTAAACACTCTCATGTGAAAATTGGCCGATACCACCAGGTATTACCTGCAGGAGCAGTGAGGAATGGTACAGGCTTCTAGGGTGGCTACCTGGAAAGAGGGGTCTCATGTCTCCATTTTTTTTCCCTAGGCCCTTTCCCCAAGCCTAACCTAAAAGTCTCTAGCTACTGCTTACCAGCTGTGCCTCCAGGTGCAGAGGTGCCTGATACCAAGCCCTGTGCTGTGAATAATTGGGAAAGCTGCTGCTCACTAAATAAAAGCGTGCTAAACTTCCCTCTAGCTCACGTCTCCTCCTTCTGGGTTTGGCTATTGAGGAGACCAAGGTGGCAACCTATGCTTCATTAGGGAGGTGTGGCAATGCTTCTTGGGGCCAGTCTCGTCTCTGATCCCTTTGAGTGGAGACTGACTCTGTGCCTTGTTCAACACAGAGCATGTTGGTCTCCACCAGAATTCTGTTAGGTCTGAAGGCTGCTTCCTCACCCCTTGTGAGCCTTTTACCACAGTGAGGGGCTGGCAGATATGGGTTGCTATGATCTGGGGATGAAGATGTCTCAGGTTCTGGCTCCCACTCCCCAGCAGGTACCTTCAGAGTAAGAGATTGTGGGGCTGGGAAGGGCTTGTGGGCTATGACCTTGCTCCCAGCAGGTGACTTGGATTTCTGCTTGAATTTGCTCTTCTCTTTGCCTAGCACTTGCAAGAGCAATTGGACTTAGATCTCTCACCTCTGGAGTATATGATGAAATGCTACCCAGAAATCAAGGAGAAGGAGGAGATGAGGAAGATTATTGGCAGATACGGTTTGACAGGGAAGCAGCAGGTAGGTTGGACTGCAATGGCCATCTATTCTATCTGGCTTGTTCTTGGTGTGATACTAGGGGTGCAGAGCCCCCATCATCCTTTTGTTCACCTGCCAGTCATCTGAAGTTACTGGGCAGTGTGCTACATTGGGGAAAATAAGTGCAAGCCCTCTCCTGCTTAGGTACTTGTAGCCGCAGAGCTACAGTGTCCGTCACCTCCTTGCTACTTTAAAAGATTATTTCCAGCAGGCTTTGTAAAAGAGCTCTATTCAATTTAGGAGAAGGTTAAGCTCTATAAATAGCTACATGTAGAACAAATATTTGTGAAGAGGCTCTTCCATATAGCAAAGAAAGATCTAACATGACTGGAAAATTAAGTTTAAATGTTGACAGTGAGGGGTCACTGAGCTGAGTAAATTGTTCTAATGGCCAGAATAAGTTGTCCTTCGCTGACCATTTTAAAAAATCACAATTGGATATTTTTTCTGAATGATCTGGTCATTAATTTGGGACAGTTCTCCATTATATCAGGCCATAGATCAGACTAAATTATGGAGATTTAACAGTGCATTCCAGAGTTTCCCATCCCTTTACCATTAAAAGGCTTTTCCCTGATATCTAATCTGTCTCCCTTGCTGCAGATTAATTCCATTACAGCTTGTCCTGCCTTCAGTGGACATGGAAAACAGTTGATAACATGTGAAGGCTATTATGAAAAGAATTGTGATCAGTTCTTCTGTTGTCTTTTCTCAATGTGAAACATGCCAATTTTTTAATCTTGGTTTTTGGATAAGGTTTTTTAGATGTGTCCTATTCATTGCTCTCTGAACTGTATCTATTTTTGTCTACGTTTTTTCCTACAATTGGACACGGTGCTCCAACTGAGGCCCCACCAGTGCAGATTAGAGTGAAACAATTACCTCATGTCTCACATATAGCATGCTGCTTCACACACTCCAGAATTAGCCTTTCAGAACTACATCATGTGGAAATAGAAACTGATTTCTATTCAATTTGTGATCTGCTGTAATCCCCAGACCTTTTTAGCAGTATTACTACCTAGCCAGTTATTCCTGGTGGTGTGCGTTTGATTCTCTCCCACCCCACCTCCCCTTAAGTGCAGAACTTTTCACTTGTCTTTTGATTTTCATCTTTTTTAATGCAGACCAATTCTCCAATTTGTCTAGGGCCTTCTGAATTCTAATCCTGACTTCCAAAGTGCTTGTAACCCCTCCCACCTTGGTATTGTCTGCAGATTTTGCAAACGTGCTCTGCTCTCTGCCATATGTCATTTAATTAAAACACTGAATAGTACCTGCAGAGTTCCTTACTGGTACCTGACAGTGTGTCTACTGTTCCTGTGCTCCAGCAGTGTACCTCTTCTCACAGCACCTGGTGTGCTAGTGAAGTGATTGAAGGGGGGAGGCTTTTTAACCAGGTCTAGTGGGTCCTTGATTGGTTTCCTGTGTCCCAATCAATTTAGATATCTGCATTAATCAATGGAGAGCTCTTAATTAACCTGGAGTAGACCTTGGCTGGTTACCAGGAACCAAGGTACCTGTTTAACATGGGGCTAATATATCCACTTTCTGATGCTTTCTTGTAACCATCTGGCCTGATGCTGTCACAGTATTTACAAACTGATTATCAAATAATTTTGTCGCTGTACCTTTCCAGGTATTGAAGTTAAATGTGACTGGTCTGTAATTCACCAGGTTGTCTTTGTTCCCTTCTGAAAAATAGGTACTGTTTGTCCTTCTTCAGTCCTACGAGACCTTGCCCATCCATGTGTACTCCAAGATCATTTGTAATGTGTTCTTTACTTTGATTTGTGTTCCTTCCCCCTTGTTGTTAATACTAATTGTGTATCTGGTCAATGTTAACCCTTTTCGTGGATAATGAAGCAAAGCAGGCATTAAAATCCTCAGCTTCCTTGACATCGTGTTAGTTCTACTTCCTTACTGATATAAAAGAGTTACCTTTTCCTAAAGTATTTTGATTGGATCTCTTCCTACTGCCTTTCATGTCCTTTGCTGGATTAAGGAGCCTTAGCGATTTTTGTTTTTGTTTTTTTTCCTTTCTCTTATCTCTCTCTCCTCCCCCCCGCCCCCTTGCAAATAACAACCATGCTGAGCCAGACCAAAAGTCTGTCTAGCCCAATATGCTGTGTTCTGATAGTGGCCAATGCCAAGTGTACCAGAGGGAATGAACAAAGCAGATAATAATCAAGTGATCCATCCTTTTTGCTCATTTCCAGCTTATTTCCAGATACCATTCCTGCTGATACTGGTGAGTAGCCATGATGGACCTATCTTCCATGAATTCATCTAGTTCTTTATGGAACCCTGGTACTATATTTGCCTTCACAGCATCCTCTAGCAAAGAGTTCCCCAGATTGACTGACCGTGTAGTAGGAAGGAATACTTCTTTTTTTGTTAAATCTGCTGCCTATTAATTTCATTTGATGATCCCTAGTTATTTTCTTATGGGAAGACTTAAATAACTCTTCTTTATTCACTTTCTCCATAACTGCCACGATCTCATAGACCTCAGTCATATCCCCCCATTTTTTTTCCCAAGCTCAAATGTCCAAGTCTTACTAATCTCTCTTCATGCAGAAGCCTTTCTGTACTCTGCTAATCATTTTTCTTGCCTTTTCCTGAATCTTCTCCAATTCCATTTATCTTTTTTAAGATTGGATGACCACATCTGCATGAAGAATCATGTTGAGGGTGTACCATTGATTTATATAAATGCAATGCATTTGTCATAATGGGCCACATCCTCCCCCAACTGAACTGGCTTGTTTTCTCCTCTCTTGATGTTCACTACTTCACACTAATTGCCAATAATGGGCCATTTCCACCCTGACTGAATACTTTGTCAGCTCTGGTCCTCCCCTTTACTGGGACCCCCTCTTTAAATCCTCCTCTGGAACCCCCGCCCACTCATGCATCTGATGAAGCTGGTCTTTGCCCATGAAAGCCTATGCTCCAAAATATCTGTTAGTCTATAAGGTGCCACAGGACTTCTTGTTGGATTTGTCATAATGTATCCTTTGTGTATTGCTTTTTTGCCTGCTGCTGCTCATTAAGCAAATATGTTCTGTGAGCTCCCTTTCACTAAAACACTTAAACTAATAGAAATACTAAGTGTAAACCTATTTTAACTTCACATACAAGAGTGTGATACATGCACCGACATAGAATAGACACATTCAGCAGATGGTAACTTTAAAAATGTCACATGATGCATTTTGCCAAACATGCCTTTGAGTTAAGCATCTTCATAAGTCAGTTTTCATAAAGCATGGGGGCTCCCATGGCAGTAGTCTCAGCCTTAATAGCATTAAAGTCTGATGGGTCTCTCATGGATTGAACAGAGATGGTTCCTGCTGGAGTTTTCCACAGGAAGTTCAATTTTATCGTCTCTTGGCAGCCTATGCCAACATTCTTTACGTGTCCATAAAAGTGTCAACCTTCCTTTGCATTTTTGGTCTGATGTCCTCTAGAAATGGTAAAGGATCTCAATTTCTATAGGTGGTATAGGCGCTCTCTTTCTCGTTAATGTTGAGGTACAATCTTTATACTGTGGTAAAGCCACATATTGGAAACCAGATGTGCCCTTGCATCATTTTTCTGTTTATAAAATTAATATGTTGACTATTTTTTCAGTGTTTACCACTTGGTACCTTCCCCCCTCCGCCCATAATCCGAGGGCATCATCTTATTCCTCGGTCATTTATTTGTGTCAGCATTTCTTGTCTGAGGCCCAAAATACCAAAGTTAAAATCTTGAAGGACTCAACATTTCAGCTTTATCTTTTATTTCTAAATATTGATGAATCTTACGTTTCTATAATCCTACAATAAATATATATGCTATAACATTGTGTTCATAAGATCACATAATAAATGAACAAACTAAAATCACGGGGTACAGTTAGTTACTAATGGACCTGAACAGTAATTCATATGATGTCAATCATCCTGTTTTTTTCCAAAATATTTCTGCTCTGTATTTATTGAATAGTTCTGTCCCTTCCCCACTAACAGGTTTACCATCATCATCTAGTAATGGGGCCTGCATAGTTGCTACGACTTCTTCTCTCATTCCTGATATAGTTAGAAGATACCTTCTTATTGTTCTCAGTCATGCCAGCTCTAAACTCTTTTTTCCTGGTCTCATGCTTCCCTTATGAACATACCAAAAAGTTTGCTTGGATGCTATTTTGTGTTTGATGCTGGATCTCCTAGCCCACAGATCATCATTGTCTGGAATGCCACCAACTTACATGTCATGGTCAAGAAATCTCTTAGCAGGAATAAAAATATGGCATGTACAACAAGTCACTGTGACTGTTCAGTTATTGGCTGTAACCACTATTGGTGTAGCATGGTACCTAAACAAAAATAAATGGATTTGTTGGATGATAGAATCCCTGTCTGATGTAGGAGCCTTCTTTCTTTCACCTTACAGTCCATGTGGATTTAGGTGTTTTGTGATAAGGCACCTTTAGCACTGGAGGTTGGAAAGGAGCTGAGCAGCTACACTGCACCCTCTATTCCTTCCATTTTTCGATAAAGGAATAGCGGCGTGTGAGGGACTTGGCATCTGCTTCATCTCCCAACCAGCCTGACTTTGCTTGGTTCTAGATCTGATCTTTGTATTGTAGTACAGAAGATTGCTGAGAGGGTGTACCCCAAATCGCAGTGCGGATTCCGCGCAGAGAGGTCTACCGTTGATATGGTCTTCTCTCTAAGGCAGCTGCAGGAGAAGTGCAGGGAGCAGAGAAAGCCACTCTACATAGCCTTCATCGACTTGACCAAGGCTTTTGACTTGGTCAGCAGGGATGATCTGTTCAAACTGCTCCACAAGATAGGCTGTCCTCCACGGTTACTCAAGATGATCCAGTCGTTCCACGAAAACATGAGAGGAACCATCCAATATGACGGCGCATTATCGGATGCTTTCAGAATCGGGAGCGGCGTCACACAAGGATGCGTGCTTGCTCCGACATTGTTTGGGATCTTCTTCGCACTCCTCCTGAAGCATGCCTTTGGATCTTCAACAGAGGGCATCTTGCTGCACACAAGATCCAATGGGAAACTGTTTAACCTTGCAAGGCTGAAAGCTAAGTCTAAGGTGTGGGAAGTCCTCATCAGAGACATGCTGTTCGCAGACGATGCTGCTGTAGTGTCTCACACAAGACCAGTTTCAAAAACTGTTGGATTGGTTCTCCAAAGCGTGCAGGGACTTTGGGCTTACCATCAGCCTAAAGAAGACGAACGTACTCGGTCAGGATGTTGCTGAATCCCCATCAATCAGCATTGACAACTATACGTTAGAGGTTGTCCACGAGTTCGTTTACCTAGGGTCCACCATCACTGACACCCTGTCGTTGGACACTGAGCTAAATAGGAGGATCGGAAAAGCGGCCACAACTCTGTCCAGACTCAGCAAGAGAGTGTGGAATAACAACAAGCTGTACGCTCACACCAAAATGCAAGTCTAGAGAGCCTGCATCCTCAGCACCCTCCTTTATGGCAGCGAGACTTGGACCCTGTATGCCCGCCAGGAAAAGAGGCTGAACGTCTTCCACTTGCGCTGCCTCAGGCGCATCCTTGGAATATCATGGAAGGACAGAGTGACCAACACCGCCGTCCTCGAGCAAGCTGGAATCCCAACCATGCACACCCTCCTCAGGCAGCGTCGACTCCGCTGGCTTGGCCATGTCCACAGGATGAATGATAGAAGGATTCCAAAAGACATCCTGTATGGTGAGCTAGCCTCTGGCAAAAGACCTCCTGGATGTCCCCAGTTGTGTTACAAAGATGTCTGCAAGAGAGACCTCAGAGAGGTAGACATCGAGCTGGACAACTGGGAAGATCTAGCAGACGACCGCAGCAGATGGAGGCAGGGGTTTCACAAGGGCCTTCAGAAGGGCGAGTTGAAGATCAGACAGCTAGCAGAGGAGAAGCGAGCGCACAGAAAGCAGAATAAGGACTTGCCAGACACCCACTACATCTGCAAGAGATGCAGCAAGGACTGTCACTCTCGTGTGGGTCTTCATAGTCACAACAGACGCTGTAAATGAAGTCCTCAATTGAAACTTTAAAGGGTGCGATCCATAGTCTATGGAGACTGAAGGATGCCTGCTAATTGTAGTACATAATGATATGAACTTTCTTGAGTTGCAGCCATTCTCTGGGGTGAAGTTCTGTAGTGTTTATTTAAATGATATATATTGGCCCAGAGTTTTTTGGAGTTTGATGCAGAGAGTCCTCAACCTGCTTAATATCACAGAAAACACCATTAAGAATCTTTGTCCTTTTATTTAAAGATACAGAAAAGGAAAAGGAAAAAAAAATAAGTATTTTACATGTGAGGTAAGGCTTTCATTTCAACAATATTCCTTGTTCCATTTCCTGTATGTTGGAGAGAGGGTTTTCAGAAGGAAAAACACCTGTGTTTACTACCTCCTGTCTGTCCTGTCTGTCTGTCTCTCTCTCTGTTATTGAAGGTGATGGTGTCTCTCCTTTGGGGAAATGAGAATCTTAGCTGAAATGGGCTGTTAAGGTCCGATCCCATTTGCTATAGAGGAAAGAACAGAACAGCAAGGACAGAATATGCAGCTTCTTCATCTTATATTTATTTGCACTTGCAGCCTTGCTACTGGAAAAACACAACACATGGGCTATGTCTACACTAGCACCCCCCTTTCAAAAGGTGGATGCTAATAAGACACTTTGGGATATGCTAATGAGGCACTGCAATGAATATGCAATGCCTCATTAGCATAATGGCAGCTGTGGCACTTCAAAAGTGCCACTTTTGATTGCGCATGGCTCGTCTACATGAGGTCCTGTTTGGTTATAGGAATAAGGGGATTTTGAAGTATGCAGGGCCCTTTTGAAAAGGACCCCGTGTAGACAAGCTGTGTGCAATCGAAAGTGGCACTTTCGAAGTGCCATGGCCATCATTATGCTATTGAGGTGCTGCATATTCATTGCAACACCTCTTTAGCATATCCCAAAGTGTGTCATTAGCATCCCCTTTTCGAAAAGGGGTGTTAGTGTAGACATAGCCATGGTCTTCTCAGTCCCTTCAAGACATGGGAAACTTGTACCAGCATTGGGCTGGTCAGGACATTATATTTAGGTTTTTGGTTGCATTGTGGAAAAAGATATAGTTTTGGCCAGCTAGGCTAGCCTTACTAGACAGAAGGGAAAAGGAGACCCAAAAGTAAAGTAGTAAGGTAGAGAAGGAAAAGGGGACACTGGATGGTGGGGAGGGGTATTTGGGATGCAATCCATGTCTGTGAGACTGGCAAAGTCATCTGGGTCTTGCTCTCCATCCAGGAAATTCCTTGGTTTCAGGATGACAAAAGTTCATTTGATACAGTGGATCCCAGGAGGTGGTTGGGCGGTCACAATTGTCATGAAGGTCCATCTGTCATCCATAAAATTTCCTCCCAAAGTCTTTCTATTTTAAAAACCACGAAAGCTATTGATGGGTGGAATAGCCTGCCCTCTCCTTATTTTGTCCACCAAGTAAGCTTGACTTCCAACATACAATTTTGCATTAATTGATTTGATTCCCAGTCCCACACTTCTGCTTACCAGGCATGTAAGCATATTCCCTGAATTATATCAGTAGTCCTTTTTATTTGGACTAATTGAGTCCTGTAACTTTAGCAGCTTTAATATAGATTCCAAAGTCATAAGGGATCATTAAGATTAGTTAACCTGACCTCTTGTATAACACAGGCCAGAGGACTACCCCAGTCTAATTTCTAGAGCAGAGGTTTTTTGGAAAAACATCCAATCTTGATTTAAAAAATTCAGTCTTGGAGAATCCACCGCAACTATTGGTAAGACATTCCCGTGATCAATTATTCGTTAAAACTTAAATTTCCAGTTTGAAGTTGTCTAGCTTCAGCTTTCATCTATTGGATTATTTTTCTCTGCTAGTATGAAGAACCCATTATTAAATATTTGTTTCCCAGGTAGGTACTTAGAGTATAATCAAGTTACCTCTTAACCTTCATCTCTGTAAGCTAACACATTCAATTCCTTGCATCTGTCACAATCAGGCAGGCTTTCTAATTCTTTAATGGTTCTTGTAGCTCTTCTTTGGACCCTTTTCAGTTATCAATATCCTTCTTGAATTGTGCACACCAGAACTAGACACAAGTGTCCAGCAGCAGTCACACCAGTGCCTACTCAATTTTTTCTGTGTATACATCCCATGATCTCATTAGCCATTTAAGCTATAGCATTACACTTGGGTGCTCACATTCTGATGATTATCCACCATGACTCCCAAGCCTTTTTAATCACTGCTTCCCAGGTTACAGTTCCCTACCCTGTAAGTACGACCTACATACTTTGTTCCTAGATGTACAGATTTACATTTAGCTGTAGTGAAATGTGTAATATTTAGTTATGCCTGTTTTACTAAGAAATCCACATTAATCTGAACCCATGGTCTCTTAACTTCATTATCACTCCTCCAGTTTTTTGGGATCCGGTCCAAGCTTTGCCTCGGCAGAGCTGTAAGAAGTCTCTGTTTTGGCAGGTGAGTCCCATCCGGAACCTCTCTGATGGGCAGAAGTGCCGTGTGTGTTTTGCGTGGCTGGCCTGGCAGAATCCCCACATGCTTTTCCTGGACGAACCCACCAACCACTTGGATATCGAAACAATAGATGCTCTGGCAGATGCCATCAACGAGTTTGAGGGAGGAATGATGCTTGTCAGCCATGACTTCAGACTCATCCAGCAGGTAAAAGGGGTTTGCTAAGCACTTTTCTCAGTAAGTTGTGTGTGGTGGGCATCTCTACCAGACCCAGTTTAGCTAGACCAAATGCACAAATTCCTCATTGAGATTGTTATAGTGATTGCTTAATCTGGTGTAATGACTAAAAATGTATTTAGCTGTTAGTGAACTGCTGGCAGCTGCAAAACCTTGCCTGCTTTGGCTGGACAAAATTGGGTAAGGAAGCCTGGGCTCCCATTGGGGGACGAAGGGGAAGCGGCAGAGCCCAAGCCTCGTGCTTCTCTGCAGTAAGGACCACCTTTCTGTGTTTTTCAGGTTGCCCAGGAGATCTGGGTTTGTGAAAAGCAGACAATCACAAAGTGGCAGGGTGACATCCTTGCTTACAAGGAACATCTCAAGTCAAAACTAGTGGATGAGGAGCCACAGCTCACGAAAAAGACCCACAATGTGTGATGTCTTGAGGGGTCAGTCAGGTGCTCTCCCTCAAGACTGACAAGTGGACAGCCTGACACACCCTCCTGCTGACTGGAATCAGACTCTGCTGCTATCTCCGTGGTTCTCTTTAGCGTTGCCGCAATATTGCTTCTCCTTGACCCTCCTGTATCTTCACATCTGGACAAACACTTCCCTTCTCATCTGACTGTGCTCAGGCAAATATATCTACAGGTGGATGGTGTCCCATCTTACAACAGACTTTCCACTCCAATACGCTGGAGTCACGGTGATTGCAAGTCAGGAAACCCTACTGCTGTGATACACACATGGAGACCTTAGCTCCTCTTCTCACCCATCACTTCAAGCACCTCAGGCCTTGTGGGTTTTTTGTTTTGTTTTTTTTTTTTTGATTATTTAACAGTGTAATTACCAGATCTACCTAAAAATCCATCAGTCAATAAAGAGGGAAGAACGCTCACATGCTTTCCTTCCTCCCGTTTTGAGGTGCAATGGGTATGAGAGCATGGAACCAGCCCTCTTAACTGGTGCTGAGCATCTTGTGTTATTAGTGCATGACACAGGGCCCCATCAGTACCCTGTCCTGTAGCAAATGCCGGTATCTTTCCTCATGGCAACAATACCCCTGCTCCCCTTTTACAGGATCGGAGTCTTCCAGTACAAATAATGCAAGTTGTGGGGAGAGGCAATTAGGGGTAACTGCTTCAGAGGCACTGAGGTGAGTCAATGCAATAGTAACATTCATTTTAGGTATGAAATAAACAAATGTTAATTTACAATTCTGTACTTTTCAGGATACTTATGCCTTTATTTTCTTGACTTAGCTCAATCTCAGAATGCAGCTTTTTCAGGTAGGCAAGATTGTTTCTTGGTCTGGGCAATTCTCTGTTACTATTGGGGCTGAAAATAAGCCAAAATCCAGTCTTAGTGCCTCATTTTCTCACAGGCTCATGGAAGAGAATCAGTGCTTTTCTTTTCAGCCTGAGCAAACAGGCTATGCTACTTTCCAGAATAGGGTAATAATTTGTTGTACGTGTACAATTCAGTGAGTGAAAGAAATTAGTTAAAAGTAAAGAAGTTTAAAATCTTTACCTCTACAAAGGCTGCTTCCATGGTAAAAAGCTCAGGAGCCAAATAACCTGCAACCTACACAGCAAGGAAGAAAAGCTTGTAATTTTGCTTTTGATAGCCGTAGCTGTGTTCGTATTCTACATATCAGGCACGCAAGGGGACACATGAAAAAAACTAAACATGATACTAGCTTTCTTGTTGTAAATAGCTAATTATCTAGTGTGATCCTGCAGTGAGCTGTTTTCACCCAGCTATTCCATGTCTTTCACTGATCCAGAAGAAACCATAAAATCACTGCTGAGGAAACTTGCACATGATGAAGTTTGGGGATGGGGGGGAAGACAATAGGTTAGTTACCCAGCATTCTTTGAGTTACATAAATTGCTGTCCTGTATCTGAACTCTTTCTGCATCACCAAATTCAAGGTCATACATCAACTAACAATGAACAGAGGTCACATATAATAGCCTGGGGAGCTGGATCTTGGAAAGAAGTGACTGTGGAAGGGAGTTGAAGCAATGGTGAAAATATGAGCTCCTGGGGTGTGCCTGTTCATTTCTGCTGTCAACATTCTCAAGACAAAGTTTTTGGACAAGTTCACAAATGACTTGAGAGCTGGAAACCTTAGTGTCAAAAGCTCAGGTGTTTCAGAGGTGACTTGACCATGGTTTACAACTACCTCTATGGGCAAATGGATTTCTGATGCCAGGTGTCTCTTGGATCTAGCAGACAACGGCAGGCTGAGATCAAAGGACTTGGGGGCTGAACTAAGACAAATTATCATCAGGGAGGGAAACTTATCAGAACTTTTCCAGGAGCTCTAGTGGATTCTCAGTTACACCAAGTCTCATTCAACAGACTTGTAAGGTGGCCAGATGTTTCTGGGCATCTTTTCTCTGGACTCAGCAGACAGCCTGTTGGAATGGTCAAAATGTCACTTGTATCATTGCCTTAGGAATTAAACTGGTTAACTACATGACAGGATCAGTGGTTTATCATGCTGAACAGCCATCTTCAGAAGAGGGGCAGTAGGGCTTTAGGAGCAGCTGAGGGGAAGCGAGAAGGAAGAGAATGCTTTCTAATTCATGAAAACACTGTATCAATATGATTCAGAATAACTGTCCCAAATGTAGGGTGAGCAACCAGTTGCACCTCACTTGTGACTGTCGTGTAGCTGTTAGGCTAGGGACAAACAGCTGCTGGCAGCAAAGGGCTGCTTTAGGCAATTAGACACCAGAAGGCTCTCTAATGGCTCTAGCAAGCCACCTTGTGGAAGGCATTTGATGCTCACTCTTGAAGGTGCACATCTCGTATGCCTTCTGGACATTGCATAACAGCTATAGACAACCCAGCTTGACTGAGTTAGAGTTCAGTAAATTAATGGGCATAGATTAAAAGGCTAGAAGGCACTGCTATTATCAGCCAGTCTGGCCACCTCCATCACACAGGCTTTAGGAAGGGATCTCAAGAGGTTTGCTAGTCCAGCTCTCTTGACCATGCCTACCTAGGCTAGCCATCTCCAGCTTTCTGGCACGAATTCCTCTTCAAACTAGAGCATGTCTAATAGCAAACTATCCATCCCTGATTTAAAGATTTCCACATGATGGAGAATCCACCACAATGTGTAGTAAGTTGTTCTGCTGGTTAATAAACCTTGCTGTTAAAAATATGTACATTAGTGCTAGTTTGAATGTCTAAATTCAACTTTTAGCCATTGGTGGTTCTTGTAGCATTGCTACATTGATGAGCCCCTTCCAAGGAGATACTGACAGATTTTAATCATGACCCCTTAAATTTCTATTGGTTAAACTTAATAGTTTGAGCTCCTTGGGTGAAATCTACAAAAGTACTTGGACATTGCACTGCTGAGTGTCACAGGGTCTAGGAAATCACAGGAACAACACTCTAATCCCCAAAGCCTGAGTTAAGTGCACAGGGTCATATGAACAAGAAGAAATGGGAACCTACGAATGCAGTCAGTGAAAGCCAGCATGGAATTTAGGGGAGATGCCAATGAGATGAACCATCAAGGCCATTCCTCATCAGGCACCTGTGTCCAGGCCTCAGGGAATTTCCTGGCTACCCTGTTGGAAGTATTTTCATTCAAAGCAGTCAGCGGGGCGGGGGGAGGGTGCGATTAGAGCACTCACATGGTAGGTGGGAGAGCCTTAGGTCAATTTCCCTTGCCTTAACACACACTCTGCCAGAGTTGGAGAAAGGATTTGAACACCCAAAAAAGTACGTGAGCCAAGGAGCTATGGGATACAGTAGACCCCCAACATACACAGGGGTTGTGTTCTTGCAACCCCTGCATAAGTCAATTTTCCAGTGCAAGGCCGGGGAGCCAGGGACCAGAGAGCAGCCTGGCTCCTGCATCTGCTCCAGGGGCTGCAGCCTGGAAACTGACCCCTACCAGTGCTAGTCAGTTTCCTGGCTTCTATAGTGAGGTAGAGAGCTGGGAACCAGGCTCCAGGAACCAGATCCCCTCTGTTGGCTGCAGCAGCATAGCTATCTGCCCAGCGGGCTTCCTCCAGCTCGGGGATCCTGGTGGGCAGACAGCCGCAGAGCAGCTTCGAGTTGTTCTTGTGTTAATGCAAGTTAGGCACAACTCAAAGTCATGAGGTTGGTTTCGGGGGTATACTGTATTTGGAGGCAGATTCTCTCAGTCACTCCCTTTCAAGCTGTTCCGCTATGGATTAAATCACACCCTCTGAGTGATAGTTTCCTGTTTAGTTACATTTTGAGACCTGTTACTTTGCCAGTTTTTAATCCATTTAGTATGTGCCATTGTAATTTTGTGTAATTCTGTTTTTTTTCATCAGAATGGCCTATGGCACCCAGTGAAATGCCTTCCAGAAGTCCATTCCATACCAGTTATTTTTATCTACACAGTTTGCGAGCTGTAATGCAAGTCTGGCTCAGGTGGAGACACACCGCCTATTGTGGAGCAGCTAAGTGTCACATACGATCCACATGTGGCTTCTAGCCAAGCAGAAATCCTGATACTGACCAACTCCTAATTTTTATGTGCACCATCCACCAGGCTGGACTCAAGACCGCCTGCTGATAGACTACTGTGAGCCCTGGGAAAAGGTTCTTACTAAACAACTTCTCCCATCCCTGGCAAAGATGGGGTCTAGCACTGACATCTTTTACTAACTGCTAGAGCCAGGCTCTCATGTGCTTCCAACCCCTTTCCCAACACTAAATTGACATTGACTCCTCCAGCCAGATGCGGATGGGAAGCCAGAATCTTAGCACTAACACATTTCTAATACAACTACAGAGCTAAAACCTATAACTCTACCTACAAACAGAGCACAGACATATAAGTAGCATACATAGCTTCAGGGCATCCTAAGATTTCACTAGATAGCTCATGGCCCCCCCGACATGATATTTGGTGCCAATAGATATAACGGACACACAAAATGAGTTCCATATCCAGTATAAAATCTAGTCATGATAATAGTGCAGTGCTAATCTATTCAAAATAAAACTCTGCTGACATTTCCAAGAGCATATTCTACAAGATTATTAGCAACACTGAAAGCCTTTCTAAAGGAGTGCCCTTACAGGACATATGTCATGCAGCCATATGGTCCTCTAACCACAACTTCAGGATACACTATGCAATACAATCTCATACAGATGAAGATTTGGCAGTAGGTAAAGCAGTACTGTCCACAGTAGATGCGCCAAATGGAAACTCACCATCCAAGCAGGAGGTACTGTTCTACAAACACCTACCATGGAGCACCCATGGAGACAGCACTCGAAAGAGGAGTAAGAATGGTTCTTCGAGATGTGTGTCCCTGTGAGTGCTTCGCAACCCACTTGCCTCCCCTCTACTTGGTGCAATAGACATAGGGTGTCAATGAAGTAACTGAGGGGAGATTAAGATTGGGCATACTATCCCTAGTGGTGTGAACAGTGTGTGCTGGGCTAGTGCATGTGCAGCCTCACTGAGTGCTGCTAAGAAAAGTCTCCATCCTGTGGTGCTGGGCGAGCCCAACACCTATTGTAAAGCACCCACAGGGGGCCACAGCTTGACGAACCATCATTACTGCATGAAGTGAGTAACTTTTCTATCATGCTGCTCTTGGTTAAGACTCTACTTTGTGCCTCCTGATTTCTACCACTACTTTTTGCTCTCAGATTCATGCCCAGGATAACTCGCCTCATCCCCTGTGTCAGCCCTGCATATCCCGCTTATGGTGAAGGGATTCATGCTGGTGCCAGAGAGCAGGAACGTCCATGGAAGTACTACCACTGCCAAGTTCATCCCAGTCTCTGCAACGTGTCCCATTTGTGTGAGTGGGATGTGACTCCAGACAGGAGCCTGAGCTAGTTTGGACTAAGGATGGGTTACTTTGGCTTACACTGCCATTTTTCAACTACTATAGGTTCAATGTTTCCTTCCTTCTGCTAAGCAATGGGGGTGACAGTGCCTATTACTTGGCCCAGCAGAGCATTCACGTACCTCAGCACCAGCTGGTTCCAGCAGCTCTTGGGAAAAGGTTGGTTGATCCTTCTGTTATGATTTGCCATCTTCCAGCTAAGCAAGGATAGATCTAGGGGACAATTCTCCAACATCCAGTGCAGATGTATCTTGGGTCTATTGGGGCCTAATTTCCAATCTTTGGCCTTATGCTGGGTGGGTGGAACCTGTGTTTCCAAGAGGGACTCAGGGCTCTGCCTTTGTTAGACTTTGACAGTTTGCCAGCACAATACAATTTTAATGAACCAAACTGGTTTCCTCTGAGTTCTTCTCTGGGCTTGTAGGACTCTCAAGGAAGAATTGCTTGGTGGATTCACTCCTGGGAGCTCCTCCCCTTCTTAGTGGTCTCACCTGTGTCAGGTGATACCCTTACTATATAACCATCCCACAGGGAGGGGGCATCTGGGGTTTGTTGCTCTCTGTCCTATGGTGATTGTAGAGAGAGATTAGGAATGAGTGCAGATATTGGGAACAAGCGAGGCCGAGCCCCAGTTTCTGGGGACAAGAAATCTAAGCGGAAGGTGAAGAGGCGGGAGACTTACTCAGTCTATATCTACAAAGTGCTGAAACAGGTGAGCAAAGGGCTTCTTATCCTATCTGGCTACTCTAAGCACAGACTCACTTCTGAACACTGTGTTGTTACCCTTGCAGGTGGGGTGGGATTCTCAGAGGAAGATTATTTGGTGGTAGGGGGGAGAACTAGTTTTGCTTCTGAGCACAATGTGTATGACTCCAACCTTCTAAAGTCTCAGGTTATGAACTAACTGAAGGGAGTCTCTCAAGAGGCATAGGGTCTGCAAGATCCTATGCCTCAGGCCATCTTCAGTGGGGATCTTGGACAGGTGTGTTACTATCAGCTGCTTTTCCCAGGGTTTTGTTTCTAGTGCTGATACTCCAGCCCTCTTTCATCTGCACTAGACTAAGAGCCTGGGATTACCTGGTGAAGCCCAGCTCTCCTGGCACACCCTGCAACTATCACATTTTGACCAATGCCTCTATGGTGTCTTTACACATCTCCACTACCTTCTGGGCTTAATCACCTTTATCAAAAAACACCTGTTTCTGGGGCAGTCCATTAGCTCCTCCCATCCATTAGTAGCTTTGAAACAATGAGCCACAGATGAGTGCAGAATTCCTGTGTTGTCTCCAGGGTTCTGAGAAGACAAGGGCTGTCCCTCCCATAGCCCAGGATATGCGATGCCTGTACATTCAAGAGAGGAAGAACCAGTACTGAGGCTTTTGGGAATTCCTCTACACAGACATTGGGGGAGGGAGCTGGTATTTATGGCTCTCCTGGGCTCCTATGGCCAAGTCCTGGTGATGGCTCTCTTCCTTGGCTCTGCAGTCTGACCCAGAGTGGTCTGGGAGAAGTGAGTAATAGCTGAGAGGTCCCTAGTGGGGGTTGTGTTGATCCCTGGGTTATGAGTGCTCTTCCTCAATCCTGCCCATGAGGCTGGATATCTGTGTGGAGTCCACACGCAAACGATGCTGTCGCACCACCAGCTGTTATCTGCATTCCCAAGAAGGGTATGCTCTGGCCCAGAGACTTCCTGGAGCACAAGCTCTGACCCTGGAGCTGGGCCTGTGGCTATTGCTGTAATCCTGATCAGTCAACAGCCTGAGAGTGGTCTGCTGACAGTGGAGTTGCAATGAGGTATGGATGACAAATCCAGCTGGAACATGGATGAAGGAAGGTGTGGTGCCCTTCTTAGGCTCAAAGTGTCTTACACTTTTTTTCCTGAGTCAGCTTCCTTCAGTGGATCAGAAATGCCCCTTCAGCCTGCCATGCGATCCCTCCCTTTCCTGCAGCTCCCCTGGTGCAGGGGAAGGGACAGAGGCAGGCTCGGAGGTGGGATGGGGAGGAGGGTATGCTGGACTTGACCCCGCCTCACACAGTTCCCTTGCTTACCAGGTTCACCCCGACACTGGCATCTCCTCTAAGGCAATGAGCATCATGAACTCCTTTGTGAACGATGTCTTCGAGCGCATTGCTACCGAGGCCTCCCGTCTAGCGCAGTACAACAAGCGCTCCACCATCACCAGCCGCGAGGTGCAGACTGCCGTCCGCCTGCTGCTGCCGGGGGAGCTGGCCAAGCACGCCGTGTCGGAGGGCACCAAAGCCGTCACGAAGTACACCAGCAGCAAGTGACGGGAGGGCCCAGGCGCCCCTGCCCGTTCCTAGCCCTGGAATAAAGCGTGCAAGCTCTGCCGCGGCGGTGACCGCCTGTGTGTGTGTGCGCGCGCGCGCAGCCCCGCCCCGCCCCCCTCCCCGCCCGTGTGTGTGTGTGTGTGTGTGTGTGTGTGTGCGCGCGCAGCCCCGCACCCCTCCCCGCCCGCGTGTGTGTGTGTGTGACCGCCTGTGTGTGTGCGTGCGTGCGTGCGCGCGCAGCCCCGCACCCCTCCCCGCCCGCGTGTGTGTGTGACCGCCTGTGTGTGTGTGTGCGCGCGCGCGCAGCCCCGCCCCGCCCCCCTCCCCGCCCGTGTGTGTGTGTGTGTGTGTGTGCGCGCGCAGCCCCGCACCCCTCCCCGCCCGCGTGTGTGTGTGTGACCGCCTGTGTGTGTGCGTGCGTGCGCGCGCAGCCCCGCACCCCTCCCCGCCCGCGTGTTCCACTGTCCCCAGGGGAACGGGAGCCCTACCTGGCGCAGCAGCCCCGTCCCCGCCCACGCGGCAGGTGCGGCTCGCCAGCGTTCTATCGTCCCCATGGGAACGGGAGCGGTCACGGGAGGGCGGGGTTTGGCTGCCAGGGTGACGGGACAAAGCGGGGGCGGGGCAGTCTGGCGGGAAGGGCGCGCGCGTCGGGGCCATGTCCAGCCGGTGAGGCCCGGCAGCGGGTGGGGCGTGGGGCCGCCCGGATCGGGGGCTCTGGGAGAGCCGTGCGGCAGGGTGGGGTGGGGCAGTGCAGCGCCGGGGTGTGGGTAATGGGGGGGGGGGGGTGTCTGCAGCGCCGGGGTGTGGGTAATGGGGGGGGGGGTGTCAGTGCAGCGCCGGGGTGTGGGTAATTGGGGGGGGTCAGTGCAGCGCCGGGGTGTGGGTAATGGGGGGGCGGGGGTTGGAGCAGCGGCTTGGGGGGGTGGGGTCAGTGCAGTGCCTGGGTGCGGGTAATGGGGGGGCTGAGGGGCATGGTGGGGTGGGTCAGTGCAGTGTGGGTAAGGGGGGGGTGGGGAAGTGCATGGCTGTGGGTAACCTGGGGGTGGGTCAGTGCAGTGCGTGGGAGTGGGTAAGGGGGTGGAGTGGCATGGTGGGGTGGGGCCAGTGCAGTGTGTGGGAGTGGGTAATGAGGGGTGGAGCGGCATGGTGGGGTGGGGTGGGTCAGTGCAGTGCGTAGGTGTGGGTAATGGGGGGGCTCAGAGGGGCATGCGGGAGTGGGTCAGTGCAGTGTGGGTAGGGGGGGTGGGGCAGTGCATGGGTGTGGGTAGTCTGGGAGCAGGTAAGGGGGTGGAGTGGCATGGTGGGGTGGGTCAGTGCAGTGCATGGGTGTGGGTAATGGGGGGCATTGGGGGGTGGTGGGGTGGGGTCAGTGCAGTGCATGGATGCAGGCACTGAGGAGAGGTGGGGAGGCATTTGAGGACACTACAGCCTGGAGGGGAATCAGTACAGCATGTGGGCCCTGATTTGGTGGGGGGATGGGGGGAGCTGGTGAAGCAGACAGTCTGTTTCTGGTCAGTTGTCTGACTTTGGGGTGGGGGTGGCTCTGAGCTGTGTGGTGGTAGGACATGGCAGTGGCCGTCTGTACAAAGATATTACCCAGCTGTTGAATTAAACCTGCAGCAGTTGCATGTGACTTCTGTGCTGACCAGCCCATAGGCCCCAGAGTGGAGTCTTTCTTGACAGAGTTGTTGCTCTCAGGGGGGAGAAAAGAGGGCACTCAAGCCCCAGTGTCCAAGCTGGTAGGTGGCCACATCTTTGGCTCCTTCACCCAGGAGATACTGTGTTTTCTCTCTAGCACCTACACAAAGATGTGGCTTGAGTCTCAGGCTTCCCTAAAGGACCTTCTGGGGCAGGAACTGCCATCTCAGCCCCTGCAGACTGAGAAGGACCGGAGGCTTTTATTCCATATGTTGGCCACCCTGTTCCTGCGCTACACGCAGATCCTGCGTTCCCTGGAGACCTGCTATGACCAGATAGTGCATCCTCAGAAGCGTCTGGTGCTACAGCATGTGCTTGATGGGGTGATGGGCCGGGTGCTGGAGCTTAAGAATGAGATGGTGGAAACAGAACTCTCGGAGTATCACTACATGGATGATGTGCTTCAGGACCTCAAGCTCACCCCAGTGAGAGGGGTCTGGGGGGCAATGGGTGGGGGTTCCCCTTGGTCTGTGGGTACCTGGGAACAATGCCTTTGGGATGCAGCATCTTGGCATGAGATGTGCTGTGAACTGGCCACGGGACTGGGAGATGTTCATGGAACTGGGGTTGATCAGTACTGAATTCATCACTGTGCTGCCCTAGGTTGGGTTGCAATGTTGCTGGGCTGTCCTGTGCTGGTGTGGAGTAGCAAAGTAGCAGTGTTGTAGTACTGGATGAAGGAGCGTTGGAATGGATTCTGCTGGCACAGGGTGGGGCAATATTGGTAGGGTGCAGTGGAGTGGTGTTTTGTGGGGGTGGCACACTGCTATTACGTGATAGGAGACTGTCACTGGGATACATGGTCTGCACTGGGGTTATCTCTGCAAAAGGCATGTAGCCCCGCAGGGCAGATACTGACCCCACTGGGGTCAGTCACTCTGAACAATGGTGGCCAATGCTAACATATAGCAAAGAATGTGAAGAGAGGAGATTTTGATAATATACCAGACTCAGGCATCTGGATAATATGCAAGAAGATACTGAATTTCCTGATAAGAAATGTTCTAATCTGAAGTCAGCTCAGGTGTGATCTGGGTGTGTGATCTCTTCCCTGCCTCTCTGGACACTCTTTGCAAGTGACGGGCAATTTCCCAGAGTGAAAACCCAGGGGTGACCTCACTTCAGATTGGATTATGCCCTGTTTCCACCACGCTGTTGTGGTTATAGGCTGAGCAATGTCATAGGCCTCTCTGGAATGAAGCCTGTGTGCTCCTTGAGTGATCAGTTCTACTCCCTCCGCCTGCCCCTCCTGCGCTCCACCATTTGAATGGGCTGCAGTTGTGGGGATCTCTTCTTTCCCAATGTGTTGTCATGATTGGATCGGCTGTAGCTGGTTCACAGAATCATAGGGCTGGAAGGGAACTCAGGAGGTCATCTAGTCCAGCCCCCTGCTTCAAGCAGGATCAACCCCCACTAAGTCATCCCAGCCAGGACCTTGTCCAGCCAGGACTTAACTCCAAGGGATGGAGAATCCACCACCTCTCTAGGCAACGCATTCCAGAGCTTCACCACCCGCTTGGTGAAGTAGTTTTTCCTAATATCCAACCTACACCTTTCCCTCTTCAACTTCTGACAGTTACTCCTTGTTCTGTCATCTGACACCACTGAGAACAGTTTCTGACCCTCCTTTTCAGAGCTCCCTTTCAGGAAGTTGAAGACTGCTATTAAATCACCTCTAAGTCCTCTCTTCTGTAAACTAAACAAGCCCAAATCCCTCAGCCTCTCCTCATAGGTCTTGTGCTCCAGCTCCTTAATCGTTTTTGTTGCCCTTCGCTGAACGTGCTCCAGCAAATCCACATGCTTTTTATACTGGGGGGCCCAAAACTGGACACAATATTCCAGATGTGGCCTCACCAGTGCCGAATAAAGAGGAATAACTACTTCCCTAGATCTGCTCGAAATGCTCCTCCTAATGCACCCTAGTATTCCGTTAGCTTTCTTGGCTACGAGGACACACTGTTTACTCATATCTAGCCCTTCATCCACCATAACCCCTAGGTCCATTTCCATCGTACTGCTGCTGAGCCAGTCAGTCCCCAGCCTGTAACAATGTTTGGGATTCTTCCGCCCCAGGTGCAGGACTCTACGCTTCTCCTTATTGAACCGCATTAGTTTTCTTTTGGCCCAGTCCTCCAATTTATCCAGGTCCCTCTGGATTCTCTCTCTACCCTCCAACAAATCTACCTCTCCCCCTAGTTTTGTGTCATCCGCAAACTTCCTGAGGGTGCAACCCAGTCCCTCATCCAGGTCATTAATAAAGATGTTGAATAACACCGGCCCCAGAACTGAGCTTTGCGGCACTCTGCTTGAAACAGACCGCCATCCAGATATTGAGCCATTGACCACTACCTGTTGGGCCCGACCATCAAGCCAGCTTTCTATCCGTCTTATAGTCCAAGGATCCAATCCGTATTTCCTTATCTTATGGACAAGAATGTTGTGGGAGACCATATCAAAAGCCTTTTTGAAGTCAAGGTATATCACATCCACTGACTTCCCCATGTCCACAGAGCTTGTTACCTCGTCATAGAAGCTAATTAGATTGGTGAGGCAGAACTTGCCCCTGGTGAATCCATGTTGGCTACTTTTGATCACTTTCCCCTCTTCCAAGTGCTTCAAAATGGATTCCTTGAGGATTCCCTCCATTATTTTCCCAGGGGTTGAGGTAAGGCTGATGGGTCTATAGTTCCCTGGATTGTCCTTCTTTCCTCTTTTAAAGATGGTCACTATGTTTGCCTTCTTCCAGTATCTCCCCTGATCTCCAAGAGTCTTCAAGGACAATGGCCAAAGATTCAGCAATGACCTCTGCCAATTCCCTCAGTACTCTGGGGTGCATTAAATCCAGACCCATGGACTTGTGCACATCTAGTTTTTCTAGATAGCTCAGAACTTGTTCCTTCCCCACAGATGGCTGCCCTCCACCTTCCCATACTGCATCACTAGGACCGTCATGGGGAAGTTGACTTTGTCCGTGAAGACTGAGGCAAAAAAAGCATTGAGTACTTCAGCTTTTCCTTCATCATCTGTCACTCGGTTACCTCCCTCATCCAGTAATGGCCCCACACCTTCTCTGATAGCCCATTTATTGTTCACATGCCTGTAGAAACCCTTCTTGTTACTCTTCACATCCCTTGCCAGCTGCAGTTCCAATTGTGCTTTCGCTTTCCTGGTTACTGCCCGGCATTCTCCAGCCGTATGTTTGTTTATACTCCTCCTTAGTCAACTGTCCAGGTTTCCATTTCTTGTATGCATCCTTTTTGAATTTAAGCTGACTAAGGATTTCCCTGTTAAGCCAAGCTGGTTGCCTACCATGTTTGCATTTCTTACTACGCAGCGGGATTGTTTGTTCCTGTGCCTTCAGCAAGAAAGCCTCATCTATCTCCTCTCCCTGATCTGGCGGCCTATAACAGACACCAACTACAACATCACCTCTGTTACTTCCACCTCTAAGCTTAACCCAAAGACGCTCAACTGGATTTTCTCCTTCCTCATACTGGAGCTCTGAGCAATCACACTGCTCCCTCACATAGAGCGCAACTCCTCCTCCTTTTCTCCCCGTCTGTCCTTCCTAAACCATTTATAACCTTCATGACTGTGCTCCAGTTATGCGAATTGTCCCACAAAGTCTCCGTTATTGCAATCACCTCACAGAATCATAGGGCTGGAAGGGACCTCAGGAGGTCATCTAGTCCAGCCCCCTGCTTCAAGCAGGATCAACCCCTACTAAGTCATCCCAGCCAGGACCTTGTCCAGCCAGGACTTGAAAACCTGAAGGGATGGAGAATCCACCACTCTTCTAGGCAACACATTCAAATGCTTCGCCACCCACCTGGTGAAGTTTTTCCTAATATCTAACCTACACCTTTCTCTCCAACTTCAGACCATTGCTCCTTGTTCTGGTATCTGACACGGCTGAGAACAATTTCTCACCCTCCTCTTTAGAGCTCCCCTTCAGGAATCTGAAGGCTGCTATTAAATCATCTCTAAGTCTTCTCTTCTGTTAACTAAACAAGCCCAAATCCCACAGCCTCTCCTCATCGGTCTTGTGCTCCAGCCCCTTAATCATTTTTGTTGCACTTTGCTGAACCTGCTCCAGCAAGTCCACATCCTTTTTATAGTGGGGGGCCCAAAACTGGACACAGTATTCCAGATGTGGCCTCACCAGTGCCGAATAAAGAGGAATAACTACTTCCCTAGATCTGCTCGAAATGCTCCTCCTAATGCACCCCAGTATGCCGTTAGCTTTCTTGGCTACAAGGGTATGCTGTTTACTCGTATCCAGCCCTTCATCCACCATAACCCCTTGGTCCCTTTCCATCGTACTGCTGCTGAGCCAGTCAGTCCCCAGCCTGTCACAATGTTTGGGATTCTTCCGCCCCAGGTGCAGGACTCTACACTTTCTCCTTATTGAACCGCATCAGATTTCTTTTGGTCCTGTCCTCCAATTTATCCAGGTCCCTCTGGATTTTCTCTCTACCCTCCAACGTATCTACCTCTCCCCCTAGGTTTATGTCATCTGCAAACTTGCTCAGGGTGCAACCCAGTCCCTCATCCAGGTCATTAATAAAGATGTTGAATAACACTGGCCCCAGAACTGAGCCTTGCAGCACTCCACTTGAAACAGACCGCCATCCAGATATTGAGCCATTGACCACTACCTGTTGAGCCTGAGTATCAAGCCAGCTTTCTATCCATCTTATAGTCTGTGATGGAGTGGGGGGAGTGCATGTGTGAGACTCAGGCTGGATGTGTGAGACAAGCAGAGCAGCTCCCAGTGGCTAAGAATGACCCTGGGGCTATAACCTGGGCTGGCAGGTAATACCTCATCCCTGAACAAAGAGGAGGGTGGAGTCGAGCTGGTTTTGAATCAGAGGCAGCAGTTAGAGGCTAGGGGGAGAGGGAGCTGGAAGGCAGCCAGCCAAAAGCTACACCCCAGAGGGGCACCCCTCGGGCTCCTCTCCCCAGGACAGGTTGGAGTGACTTTCTATGACTGCTGTACTGAAGCTTCTGTGAGAAACTGGGCATCTGTTGCCTAATAAACCTCCTGTTGTACCTGCTGAGTGAGAGTCACTCCTGCCAGCGGATGGGGTGAAGTGCATGGGGACCCCTGAACCCCATCACACAGTCCAAGGATCCAATCCATATTTCCTTAACTTATGGTCTCCCACAACATTCTTGTCCATATCAAAAGCCTTGCTGAAGTCAAGGTATATCACATCCACTGACTTCCTCATGTTCACAGAGCTTGTTACGTCGTCATAGAAGCTGATCAGATTGGTAAGGCAGGACTTGCCCCTGGTGAATCCATGTTGGCTACTTTTGATCACTTTCCCCTCTTCCAAGTGCTTCAAAATGGATTCCTTGAGGATTCCCTCCATTATTTTCCCAGGGATTGAGGTAAGGCTGACAGGTCTGTAGTACCCTGGATTGTTATTGTTTCCTTTTTTAAAGATGGGCACTACGTTTGCCTTCTTCCAGTCATCCGGTATCTCCCCCGATTTCCAAGAGTCTTCAAGGATAATGGCCTAAGGTTCAGCAATGACCTCTGCCACTTCCCTTAGTACCCTGGGGTGCATTAAATCCAGACCCAAGGACTCGTGCACATCTAGTTTTTCTAGATAGCTCAGAACTTGTTCCTTCCCCACAGATGGCTGCTCTCCAGCTTCCTGTACTGCATCATCTAGGACCGTCATTGGGAAGTTGACTTTGTCTGTGAAGACT
Organism: Carettochelys insculpta; assembly: GCF_033958435.1. Classification (NCBI taxonomy): domain Eukaryota; kingdom Metazoa; phylum Chordata; order Testudines; family Carettochelyidae; genus Carettochelys; species Carettochelys insculpta. The sequence goes on along the minus strand of NC_134138.1, from coordinate 281,722,842 downwards.
GAGGGAAAAAAAAGCATTGAGTACTTCAGCTTTTCCTACATCATCTGTCACTAGGTTACCTCCCTCATCCAGTAATGGCCCCGCACGTTCTCTGATAACCCGTTTATTGTTCAGATGCCTGTAGAAACCCTTCTTGTTACTCTTCACATCCCTTGCCAGCTGCAGTTCCAATTGTGCTTTTGCTTTCCTGATTACTGCCCGGCATTCTCTAGCCATATGTTTATACTCCTCCTCAGTCAACTGTCCACGTTTCCATTTCTTGTATGCATCCTTTCTGAATTTAAGCTGACTAAGGATTTCCCTGTTAAGCCAAGCTGGTTGCCTACCATGTTTGCATTTCTTACTACGCAGCGGGATTGTTTGTTCCTGTGCCTTCAGTAAGACTTCTTTAAAATACTTCCAGTTCTCTTCAACTCTTTTCCCCTTCATCTTTGTTTCCCCAGGGACCCTGGTCATCCGGTCTCTTAGGGAGTCAAAGTCTGCTGTTCTGAAATCAAGGGTCTGTATGTTACTGCTCACCCTTCTTCCTTTCATCAGGATCCTGAAATCTACGATCTCATGGTCGCTGCAGCCCAGGTCCGCCCCCTCCACTTCTATTTCTTCTACTAGTTCTTCCCTGTTTGTGAGCAACAGATGAAGTTGCGCACGGCCCCTGGTCGGTTCCTTCAGCACTTGAACCAAGAAGTTATCCCCAATAGTTTCCAAAAACTTCCTGGATTGTCTGTGTGCTGCTGTATTGGTCTCCCAATATGTGTCTGGATGATTAGTCTCCCATAAGAACGAGGACCTCATACTTGTGTGACTTTGCCAGGGCCTCTAATTCTTCCTGTCTGTTCCCCAGGCTTCTGGCATTAGTGTACAAGCATCTTAGAGAAGGGGCCGATTTGGCCCACTTTCTCTTCTTCACCCAGGAAACCCACTTGAGTGTTCCCTCCTCCTTCCCTACTTACCTCTGGGCTTGTCACCTTCCCCCGACAAACCTGGTTTAAAGCCCTCCTCACTAGGTTTGCAAGCCTGCGCGCAAAGATGCTCTTTCCTCTTTTAGTGACGTGGATCCCGTCTCTTCTCAGCAATCCCTGTTCACAAAACAGAATCCCATGGTCAAAGAAACCAAATGGACGAGAGTTCATGCAAGTGGTCATGTCAGTGCTTGTGACTCAGTGATTCAATAAGAGCTTCTTTTGGATGGAGACTTTGTCCGTTTGCCTAAAGATAGACAGCAAGCAGAGGAATGGTAAACCACCCTCTGTCTGCATTATCCAGAGTTCACACTGCACCAGCTGTGCTACAGAGTGACTCCAGCATCTGAAATTCAGGATGATGTGGTGTGCTCCAGTGCAGCATGGGATGCATGGGGGTCTAGCACCATTCAGATTTGGCTCTTCTGCTCCTCTATTATGGGGCAGGCCAGGCCAAATTTGAGTGGGTTGCAACTAGGTGTGGGGGGGGTTGCAACAGTACTCGGGGCTCTGGCCAACCACTCATCTCCCATGTGGGGATGGGCTAGCAGAGCCACAATTAAGCAAGTGGAATTGCAACCAGATTTATTGGATTCCAGTTCCACTCAGGTTTGAACCTCCAAGATGTATGAACATCTTCCTGGGCTACATCTGAGTAGTGCTGCACTTCTGTGCCAGGTCATGACACCACTTTGTCGTCTCAATGACATGTGGTTGTGTGAACACAGGTAGATTGTGGGAGTGAGCAGAACCCCTGGGCAGCCAGAATGAGGAGTGCAGCCCTCCATCCTGAGAAGGGGCAGCGAGAGGTTAGGGAAGCCCTGAGGAAATGGGCAAGCAGTTGCAGACTGAGGTATTGGGGGAGGGTTTGCTGTGGGGGGGAAAATGGGGATATATAGGATCCTGGATGGCCATTGATCTGAATTGTTGGAGGCTGAGGTGTGCATCAGAGCTGATGTATTGGGGTAGTGTAGTGTTGTTGGGGGCATGTGTGTAGCAAGCAGGGTATCTGGGGGTCTGTGGGATGGGATGGGCATGCTTTGCTGAAGAGTCCCTTTTTAGGAGCAGAGGTTTGTTGTGAGCGCCCATAAGGGCTGTGTAATACAGCAGGTTTCTGGGGGGCACTGCTGATAGGATCAATTCAAGGGCTAATTGCTTAGAGAGAGGGCATCTCATGATCCAATACTGGGGTCCTCTGCTATAAGGCACAGCAAACCAGCCACAAACAACACTTCTGTTCACCACATTGTCTAGCAAGAAGTCATACAAGCAATTTCCTGAGATGCTCTAGCTCCTCCTGTAACACAAACAGTCCCACGTCCTATACAGATGAGAGGTTATGGAAAACAATCTCACCAAGTCAAAGGAGGATCCTAAGAGACTAGCTGCATTTCTAGGTCAGTTCATAACTCAGGTCTTACCTAGAGGAGATGCTGTGGCAAGCCTGTAGAATCTAAAGGTTGACTGGGAGTCTCCTGTCTGCTGCAGCCTTCATCCACCTTCTCCCTTTGCTATCCTCTGCTTGTTGTTGAGGACTTAAGATCATGCTTGATCTGGACCCTTCCCCTTGGTCTTGCCACCCTGGCTGACCCTGCTGGGAGCATGAGACACTGTGCAGCATCACTCTCAGATTCATTGGAACACACAAGCCCACTCACCACATCAAAGTGACAATCCAGATTTCTGTCAGACTACCACTGGGAAAGGAGTGGGCAAGAGCAACTGCAGTCGAGTGATGCCCCTTACAAAATACATGGAAGACAAGCTCATCATCACAAACACCCTCTTCCACCAGAAAAACAAACTTAAGACCTCATGGCAACATCCTTGGTCGAAACACTGGCACCTCATAGATTGTCATTGTCCAAGCTCAGGATTAGTGTGATGTCCTTCTCATGCAACTATTGGACAGACTTCAAACTCTCTTAGACAAAGTGTTAATGGGCACAAAACAGATATAAAAACACTCCTGATCCACAAACCAGTTAGCTGACATGTTAATGGAGTGGGCCATTCTGTTAATGACTTAAGAGTTTGCGTCTTACTGAAGAGGAATTTTCACACTATTTTTGAAAGACAGGCTGCCGAACTCTTTTATATTCAAATTCGGCACATTAACACGTGGTTTGAACCAGTTTGCAAATTTTTCTGGGTCATTATAGGGGCTCTTTTGCATACTTGGCTTAATCTAATTCTTAACTCTCCCCGCCTGCCCCTCTACTCTCTGATTTGTTCACCTTGATAATATTTTTCTGATTTGTCAACCTTGATTACTATTTTTGGTTCTCTGTGCCTTAAATATTGAGTCTGTTCTGGTATGGCTATGGTCTGAAGAAGTGAGTCCGTCCAATGAAAGCTCACCTAATAAATTTTTTTTTGTTAGTCTTTAAAGTGCTACTTTACTGCTTTGTTTTGATAGTATATAGACTAGCACAGCTTTCTCTGTTACTCATGCAACTAGTGTTGATGACTGCTGGACTGATCACCATCTTATACAATCCACAGTGGCAATTTGGTTTCCTGTGACTTCACCACTTGGTGACAATCTTATCTGACAAAAGATCAATGTACAAGGCTTGGAGGACCCCATCAGAGAAAGCAATTTCCAGATAGCGCTCCAAAGGAAGCTGCTGAGAGCACACCATTTAGATGTGGAAGAACACTGGTGTCAATCAAAAAATACCACCATTGGTGCATGTGGAGAAACCCTTGGCTACCAGTCAAGGAAGTATCAAGACTGGTTTGAGAACAGTGTGGAAATTGAACACTTGATTGGGGCAAAAAGGAAAGCTGGTAGAGTCTGATAAAGCGACATCAGTTGTACTATGAAGAGAGAAGCGCATGCCAAGGCAGAAGTGCAACATAAAAGGACTCTGAAAAAACCAGTGGTGGGCTGAGAAGGTATGAACTCCAGCATCTCGCAGACATCAGCATTGAAGAAACCTCTTGTACTGTTATCAAAGCTGTTTACAGACTAAAACTATGGAATCAGTCCTGAGATCAAAGGAGATTGCCCAACTCTGAAAGACAGAGTTCTGTAATGAGCTCTTGAGCCACCCCTCCACCGTGGTCCTAGAATCCCATGACCAATCCCTCAGCAACTGCCTAGAGATGATCTTGCAACACTTCGTACCCTGAATGAGGTCCAAGCTGCCATCAAAGCAATGATGTTCAACAAGGCAACCGGACTAGAAGGAATCTCCACCGAAGTCCTCAAAGAAAATGGACCAGAGCTCCACAAACAGCTCTACCTTTTGATTCTCAAGATCTGGGATAAGGGAGCAGATGCCACAAGATTTCAGAGACACACTGGTGGTCAGTCTTATCAAGAAGGGGGATAAGTCAGACTGTGGAAACTATCGTGGCATCTCCCTCCTGGCAACAGCAGGAAAAATCTTAGCTTGAATCCTTGCAAACTGACTCATGTCACTCTCAGAAGAAATTCTCCCAGAAACCCAGGGAACGTTAGGCCTGTGACCATAACTGCAATGTGGGGTTAAATGTGTTTGATGACAAGAGGTGCCGTTGGCCATTGTGTGTGTCTTTTGAGAACAAGGGCTTTTAGTCCTTCATATAAATGATTAAATGCTTCAGACTGATTTATATAGAATGTGTATATATCATTAGACTAGGTGCATTGGTCTTATATGTAAGATTCCCATGTGAATAGGGATAGGAGATGTGAGTAGGGCTATGTGATATTAGGATCTTTTTCTTGTTTTGGTTAGCAAATTATGTATGTCCAGTTGTAATGTTCTGTAGGAGGGGGAAAACAATTAATCGAAAGATCTTGTAAGTATGCAGGAGAGGGAGCGCTTCAGCAGGGGTGCTAACCCAGCTTGTTGGCCAAAAGGCATAGGAACCAATTTGAAGTGTGCTGGTAACAAGCACCCAAAATGCGATATCATTGCCGGTACATGTGTGTTTTGGTACGAAAAAATTTGACTAACCCACGGTGCAGACCATATCTTGTGTTTGGACTACCTCTTGTACTAATTCCTCATATGCCATGCAAACCTAGCCTCTTTTTGTATCCTAGAATCATAGGGCTGGAAGGGACCTCAGGAGGTCATCTAGACCAGCCTCCTGCTTTGAGCAGGATCAACCAACTAAGTCATCACAGCCAGGACCTTGTCAAGCTGGGACTTAAACCTCAAGGGATGGAGATTCCACCACCTCTCTAGACAACACATTCCAATGCTTCACCACCCTCCTGGTGAAGTAGCTTTTCCTAATCTCCAACCTACACCTCTCCTTCTGTAACTTCAGACAATTGCTCCTTGTTCTGCCATCTGTCACCACTGAACAATTTCTTCCCATCATCTTTAGAGATCCCCTTCAGGAAGCTGAAGGCTGCTATTAAATCACCCCTCAGTCTTCTCTTGTGTAAACTAAACAAGCCCAAATCCCTCAGCTTCTCCTCATAGGCCATGTGCTCCAGCCCCCTTTAAACATTTTTGTTGCCCTCCACTTAACCTGCTCCAGCACATCCATATCCTTTCTATACTGAAGGGCCAAAAACTGGACACAATATTCCAGATGTGGCCTCACCAGTGCTGAATAGAGGGGAATCACCACTTCTCTAGATCTGCTTGCAGTGTTCCTCCTAATGCACTCCAGTATGCCATTAGCTTTCTTGGCTCCAAGGGCACACTGTTTACTCATATCCAGCCTTTCATCCACCATAACCCCTAGGTCCTTTACCACTCTACTGCTGCTTAGCCTGTCAGTCCCCAGCCTATAACAATGCTTGGGATTCTTCTGCCCCAGGTGCAGGACTCTATACTTCTCCTTTTTGAACGGCATCAGATTTCTTTTGGCCCAGTTCTCCAATTTATCCAGGTCACTCCAGATCCTATCTCTACCCTCCAATTTATCTGTGTCTCCCCCCAGCTTAGTGTTGTCTGCAAACTTGCTGAGGGTGCAATCCAGTCCCTCATTCAGGTCATTAATAAAGATGTTGAACAACACCGGCCCCAGAACCGAGCCTTGGGGCACTCGGCTTGAAACCAACCGTCATCCAGATATTGAGCCATTGACCACTACCCGTTGGGCCTGACTGTCAAGCCAGCTTTCTATCCACCTTATAGTCCATGGAGCCAAACCATAGTTCCTCAGCTTATGGGCGAGAATGTTATGGGAGACTGTATCAAAAGCTTTGCTGAAGTCACGGTATATCACATCCACTGACTTCCCCATGTCCACAGAGCCTGTTATCTCATCATAGAAGTAATCAGATTGGTCAGGCACAATTTGCCCTTGGTGAATCCATGTTGATTACTTTTAATCATGTTCCCCTCTTCCAAGTGCTCCAAAATGGATTCCTTGAGGATCCCCTCCATTGTTTTCACAGGGATTGACGTAAGTCTGAACGGTCTGTAGTTCCCTGGGTTCTCCATCTTTCCATTTTTAAAGACGGGCACTACATTTGCCTTTTTCCAGTTATCCAGGATGTCTCCTGATCTCCAAGAGTCTTCAAAGATAATGGCCAAAGGGTCAGCAATCACACCTGCCAATTCCCTCAGTACCCTTGGGTGCATTAAATCCAGACCCATGTATGTGTGTACATCTAATTTTTCTGCATAACTCTTAACTCGTTCTTTCCCCACCAAAGGCTGCCCTTCACCTTCCTGTAGTGCATTGTCTGGCACTGTGGTGTAGGAGTTGTCCATCAAGACTGAGGCAAAAAAAAAAAAGGGCAATGAATACTTCAGCGTTTCTTACATCATCGGGCACTAGCTTAACTCTTTCTTTCAGTAACGGTCCTAAACCATCTCTGATAACCTGCTTATTGTAAACATGCCGGTAGAAACCCTTCGTTACCCTTCACATCCCTTGCCAGCTGCAGTTCCAGTTGTGCTTTCACTTTCCTGATTACTGCCCGGCATTCACCAGCTGTATGTTTATACTCCTCCTTAGTCAACTGTCCACGTTTCCATTTCTTATACAAATCCTTTTTGATTTTAAGCTGACCAAGGATTTCCCTGTTAAGCCAAGCTGGTTGCCTACCATATTTGCATTTCTTACTATGTAGTGGGATGCCTTGTTCCTGTGCCTTCAGCAAAACTTGTTTTAAAATATTGCCAGTTCTCCTGAACTCTCTTCCCCTTCATCTTTGTTTTCCAAGGGATCCTGCCCATCAGTTCTCTCAAGAAATTCAAAGTCTGCTCTTTTGAAATCAAGGGTCTGTATTTTCCTGCTCCCCTTTCTTCCTTTTGTCAAGATCCTGTAATCTACCATCTCGTGATCACTGCAGTCTGGGTTGCCACCCACTTCTATTTCTCTTACTAGTTCTTCCCTGTTTGTGAGCAGCAGGTCCAGTTGGGCACAGCCCATGGTTAGTTCCTTCAGTACTTGTACCAAGAATTTATCTCTAATGTTCTCCAAAAACTTCCTGGATTGTCTGTGTGCTGCTCCTAACAAATGTCCAGATTAAAGTCTCCCATGAGAACCAGGGTCTGTGATTTGGAAACTTCTCTCAGTTTTCTGAAGAAGTCCTCATCGCTCTGATCTGGTGGTCTATAGCAGACACCGGCTACGTCTACACGTGAAGCCAACATCGAAATAGCTTATTTCGATGTAGCAACATCAAAATAGGCTATTTCAATGAATAACGTCTACACATCCTCCAGGGCTGGCAACGTCGATGTTCAACTTCGACGTTGCGCGGCACCACATCGAAATAGGCGCTGCGAGGGTACGTCTACACGCCAAAGTAGCACACATCAAAATAAGGGTGCCAGGCACAGCTGCAGACAGGGTCACAGGGCGGACTCAACAGCAAGCTGCTCCCTTAAAGGGCCCCTCCCAGACACAGTTGCACTAAACAACACAAGATACACAGAGCCGACAACTGGTTGCAGACCCTGTGCATGCAGCATGGATCCCCAGCTGCTGCAGCAGCAGCCAGAAACCCTGGGCTAAGGGCTGCTGCCCACGGTGACCATAGAGCCCCGCAGGGGCTGGAGAGAGAGCATCTCTCAACCCCCCAGCTGATGGCCGCCATGGAGGACCCGACAATTTCGACGTTGTGGGACGCGGATCGTCTACACGGTCCCTACTTCGACGTTGAACGTCGAAGTAGGGCGCTATTCCGATCCCCTCATGAGGTTAGCGACTTCGACGTCTCACCGCCTAACGTCGAAGTTAACTTCGAAATAGCGCCCGACGCGTGTAGCCGCGACGGGCGCTATGTCGAAGTTAGTGCCGCTACTTCGAAGTAGCGTGCACGTGTAGACACAGCTATCAACTGCAGCATCACCTCTGTTACTTCTGTGTCTAAGCTTAACCCAAAGACACTCAACTGTTTTGTTTTTTTTTCTCCCTCCTTATACTGGATCTCTGAGCATTCATACTGCTCCCTCATATAGAGCACAACCCTCCTTTTCTCCCGTCTGTCCTTCCTAAACAGTTTATAACCTTCCATCACTGTGTTCCCATTTATGCGAATCATCCAACCAAGCCTCCATTATTCCAACCACCTCATACTTCTTCACTGTGCCAGGATCTCTAATTCTTCCTGTGTGTTCCCCAGGCTTCTTGCATTTGTGTACAAGCACCTTAGAGAAGTTACTGACTGGCCCACTTTCTCCTCATCACCCAGGAAGCCTACTTTATTCTTCTCCACTTACCTCTGGGCTTGTGCCACTGTCGCCTGATGAACCTAATTTAAAGCCTTCCTCCCTAGGCTTGCAAGCCTGCTTGCAAAGATGCTTTTAATTCTCTTTGTCAGGTGGATCCCATCTCTTCCCAGCAATCCTTGCTCACACGAGAGAATCCCATGGTCAAAACCCAAATCCTTCTCTGCTACACCCCCTATGCAACCATGCATTTACCTCTGCTATTCAGTCCCTACCCAGACCCCTTAGTTCCACAGGGAGGATGGATGAGAACACCACTTGTGCTCCCTATTCCTTGATCTTTCTTCCTAGGGTTATGTACTGCACTGTGATCTCATCAAGATCTCTCTTGTCTGTATCATTAGTTCCTAAGGTACCATTAATATGAATTGTAGCATAGCATTCAATCAGCCACCATCCTTTATGGCCTCATGCAACAAGCCTGAGTAACCTCTCGGTCACTGTTAGTCCCCATGCTGTTAGCATAGTACACTTCGACCAGCTCTTGCATCCATCTAGGGATAGCCACAATGAGGTATATGTATTTACCACTCTCATGAGATAATTTTAGGAATTTTGTTAATTTTAGCAAATTGTAAAATCTTTGGATCAATATGACTTATTCCTTGCTCTTGCATGTGTTTTATGATGGCTGTGCAAGTCAGTGTTCATGGCCAATTTTGTAGCTGCTTAATTGTGTGTGTGTGTGGGGCGGGGAGAGGCTTGGAGGTATTATTGGAATCTGTCTCTTAAATTACAGTAAAACCAACCAAACAACAAAAATAGACCAGTCACAATTAAGAAGATTGTGAACCATCCAGTACAAACATGTTTCCTGTGTACTTTTCACAGAATCACAGGGCTGGAAGGGACCTCAGGAGGTCATCTAGTCCAGCCCCCTGCTTCAAGCAGGATCAACCCCTACTAAGTCATCCCAGCCAGGACCTTTGTCCACCGGGACTTAAAAACCTCAAGGGATGGAGAATCCACCACCTCTCTAGGCAACGCATTCCAATGCTTCACCACCCGCCTGGTGAAGTAGTTTTTCCTAATATCTAACCTACACCTCTCCCTCTTCAACGTCTGACCATTGCTCCTTGTTTTGACAGCTGACGCCACTGAGAACAGTTTCTGACACTCCTTTTTAGAGCTCCCTTTCAGGAAGTTGAAGGCTGCTATTAAATCACCTCTAGGTCTTCTCTTCTGTAAACTAAACAAGCCCAAATCCCTCAGCCTCTCCTCAGAGGTCTTGTGCTCTAGCCCCTTAATCATTTTTGTTGCCCTTCGCTGAACCTGCTCCAGCAAATCCACATCCTTTTTATAGTGGGGGGCCCAAAACTGGACACAATATTCCAGACGTGGCCTCACCAGTGCCGAATAAGATTCAGTAAAATCAGTCCTCTATGCTTCTTCCTCTGTTAAATATAAAACATTCTTGGACAAAAGATTAACACACTTCATTCTCAGGCTGTTTTAAGATTAGGTAGCAGGGCTCTGTGGATATGGTTGGCTTATTGCCTTCTTTCTGCTTTACGCACCAACTTCAGAACAGTTCCAACTTGATGGCTTTGGCTTGCCATCTATATCATAGCAGTAAAGTCTCAGTTTTATAAGTTCTGGACTACTGCATAAGTCTGGTTAATCAGTGTGGTATCAGAGTCCCTCTGTATTGGATAACCCACACTACGTTTGAAAGCATTCATATCCAGGCTGGCGATATCTGTGAAAAACAAAAAATAAATGCTTCTCTGTCCTAGCAGGCTGTGTAGCCACATGCAATCACTATTATCTAATCATCCGTAATGTGTGTCTGGGGTTCTTGTAGTACAGCAAACCTTCGCTTTACACGTCTTTAGTTTGCATAAAACTTCCTTTAATGCAAGTTTCATGCAACTTGAAGATGCAGCTGCAGGCTTCTAGGTAGGCTAAGAGCCCCTTCCCCCTGCCTTCCCAGAGGAGTGCTAGGTAGGGGGAAGGCTTTTAGCTCACCTAGCTGCGCATTGCTGCATGCAGTCACGTGGGTTACCACCACCTTCCCTGAGTGGCGCTGCTGTCAAGCTGACAGCGGCCCTTCTCTGGAAAGGTAGGGAGAAGGGTTTTAGCCCTCCTAGCTGCCCGCTGCTGCCCGCACCTGGGGGGCGGGAGCTAAAACCCAATGACCCCATCGCAGCCCTGGCTCAGCCCCAAACCACCTGAGGGGCTCACAGGTCTCAGGCTCCAGTCCCCTGCCTTACCACCCCTGCACACTCTCTGCTCCAAGCTCCGCATCCCTAGCTCCAACCCTCACATGCCCTGGCTCAACTCCACCCTCCCACTGCCCCACAGCCCTAAGCCCCCCCAGGCCCACCCCCAACTTACCCAAAATTTGGGATTTGAGAGGGTTGTGGGGAATGCAACCCTGCCATATCCAGGGGGCTACTGTATCCAATAGGCAACAAGTTGTTCGAGCCCCAATTTACTTTCAAGAGCTGTTAGGACTGCGCTGTAGTGTGCAGTAGGGGTTTTTTCCCCTCTAGGACTTTTTAACTTATGTAAGGGGGAGGAATGGACCTGCTAGTGCTGGGAACTTTCCTGTCTTCCATACTATCCCGGTGAAGTGGACCAGCGAAAGGATCTGAGTCCTCGCCCTCGCTCCCACTCCCTTTATCCAGGGGCCTCCTGACCCTGAGGGCTCCCCTTCTACCTTCCTAAGTAGCAGAGACCTTGAAATCCCAACAAGGCTGGGCCTAGGTTTCCTGGGGCTGAACCCTAAACCCTGTAGTCACTGAAGGCAAGGGCTAGGGTGTCCCCACTCCAGGGTGTTCTCTCTACACCTTAGATGCTTTCCTGAGCTGCTGCTCACTACATACAGTTCAAAGCAAATACAATTTATTAAACAACTATTTAAAAAGAAAGGAATAAGGAAAAATGAGAGGTTAAAAGAGAACAAATATCCCTATGCCACAGAGTAGGGCTATCACAAACAGCAGGCTGCTGAGCGTAAGCACAGTTCAGTCTGTTACTCATGAGTCCCAGGGCTCTTACTCAGGCCCTGGCTGTGCTGCAGGGGTGGGGCTGCAGGTTGAACAAGCTAGGTCAGACACTGACCACAGGACTTCAGGCTCTAGATGGCAGGTCCCTTCTCCCAGTTGGAGTTACAATCCCTCTTCAAGTCTGGCCTGCAAGTCCTCCTGGCTGTGGTGGCAACAGTTTAGAAGTTTTATTTTGCTCAGTTTCACTGACCTCTGAGATATTCTCCCCATACTGCTCCATTTTTCTGTTTGCAACAATCCTTTCTTTTCCAGCACACACACACACACACACACACATATTTTTAAACAATATCGTGAAAGATTGTGAGTACATCACAGTACTTAATAGGGAAAGTGTCCCATCAGAGTTGCACACCCTGGAACACAAAGGCTGTTTGATACTGAGACTCTGGATTCAGAGGTAAATTCTAAAATTAATTTCCCAAATTAAACACTGTGAACCGCTTTCATTTCAGGGGATGCTCCCTTCTTCGTGGTTTTAGTTTAACCCTTTGTTATTTTACATGTTCCATCAGGTTTCCTGACTGGCCAAATAGGTGCCATGTTATGTGCGAAGAGTGTGGATTTAAATGTTTAATACACATATTTGGAAGATTTAAAATTATGCCCAATAGTTTTATAGTTTCTGCTCCAATTAAGCTTTCTTTCCTAGAAGCAGCACACTTCTCCAGAATGGTATGTGCACCAAGCTGCAGAGATAGCTTACTGGATCACTCACAATGGCTACGTCTACACGTGCATGCTACATCGAAGTAGAGACATCGAAATAGGCTATTTCGATGAATAGCGTCTACACGTCCTCCAGGGCCGGCAACGTCGATGTTCAACTTCGACGTTGCGCAGCCCAACATCGAAATAGGCGCAGCGAGGGAACGTCTACACGCCAAAGTAGCACACATCGAAATAGGGATGCCAGGCACAGCTGCAGACAGGGTCACAGGGCGGACTAGCGCTTCCGGGGCAACAGCTAGCCGCTCCCTTAAAGGGCCCCTCCCAGACACACTCAGCCTGCACAGCACGCGGTCTGAGGAGCCATAGGCACACAGACCCCGGGCGCCGCAGTCATGGACTCCCAGCAGCAGCAGCAGCAGCAGCTAGAGGTCCACCCAGCCCTCCCGGCAGGAGCAGGGCTTGCCCTGCTCCATGCCATGCGGGAGGCAGCTGAGCACCTCCTTCGTACACCGGAGGAGGAGGTGCTCCCAGGGCAGCAGGGCTCAACCCCTAACCCTGCAGCACCCTGCCCCCCCCACCCGCCTCACACGCCGGCGGCTGTGGAGCTACCCCACCAGCACCAACTGGTGGGAGCGGCTGGTGCTTGGGGAGTGGGACGACGACCGCTGGCTCAGGAACTTCAGGATGAGCCGGCAGACATTTATGGAGCTGTGCCAGTGGCTCACCCCCGCACTCAGGCACCAGGACAACACCATGCGGCGTGCCCTCACAGTGCAGAAACGGGTCAGCATCGCTGTCTGGAAGCTGGCCACTCCCGACAGCTACCGATCCGTGGGGCAGCAGTTTGGTGTCGGCAAGGCCACCGTCGGGGCTGTCCTCATGGAGGTAAGAGAACCCACGGGGGGAGGGCAGGGCAGGGCAGGGGAGGGGGGCCCAGGCACAGGAGGGCAGGGGAGGGGAGTGGAGGCCAGGGCGGGGGAGTGGAGGCCCGGGCACAGGAGGGCAGGGGAGGGGAGGGGAGGCCAGGACGGGGGAGGGCAGGGCAGGGCAGGGGAGGGGAGGCCAGGACGGGGGAGGGCAGAGGAGGGCAGGGCAGGGGAGGGGAGGGGAGGGGAGGGGAGGCCAGGACGGGGGAGGGCAGGGCAGGGCAGGGCCACGCACACCCTGCTCACCCCTCATTGGTGCTGTCCCCTGTGCTTTCTCTGCAGGTTGTGCGTGCCATCAACGCCATGCTCCTGCACAGGCTTGTGAGGCTGGGGGACCCAGATGCCACCATTGTGGCCTTTGCCACCCTGGGCTTCCCCAACTGCTTCGGGGCTCTGGATGGGACTCACATCCCCATCCGCGCCCCGCATCACAGTGGGGACACCACCATGCCCTTCTGCGTCATCGCAGATGCGGCATACCCCCTCCGGCCGTGGCTCATGCACCCGTACACGGGCCATCTCTCCACTAGCCAGGAGCGCTTCAACGAGCGCCTGAACCACGCGCGCCAGGTGGTGGAGCGCTCATTTGGCCGCCTGAAGGGACGCTGGAGATGTCTCCTGACCCGCCTGGATGCGGGCCCTAACAACATCCCCCAGATTGTGGGTGCCTGCTGCGCCCTGCACAATTTGGTGGAGAGCAAGGGGGACACCTTTTTCCAGGGCTGGGCTGTGGAGGCCGGCAGGGCAGACGTCCAGCCACCTGCTGCCCCCAGTCGGCAGGTGGACCCCAAAGGGACCCGGGTCCGGGAGGCCCTGCGGGCCCACTTCAATGATGAGGCCGCAGGGAGAACTCTGCCCAGGCCCCCCACTGCCCGCCCCTTCTTCCACCACACTCCTGCCCCAACACCCACACCATGGAGCACCCCACCGCACCCCCTTCCCACTTTTCCTGGACAAACGACAGCACGCACTTGTGGCTGAACTTAAACTTCTTTTTCTTTCAGAACCTTTTTTTTTAACTGAAAATATATGAACCAAGAACAAACTATCTACAAACATGTGGAACCAAACTAATATGTACAAAAATAAAACAATCCAAACAAACAAGTGTCCTCAATAATAAAAAGAAAACCAGGGAGGATAAAGGGGAGAACTATTTACATGGGGGGGACGGGGCACAACAAATAAGAGGGTCCAACTATATACAAGGGGGGGGCCACGTCCCGGGCCCCTCGCCCCTATAGCCCAGCACTGGGCGTGGGCAGCCAGGAGCCCCGCCGCGGTCGCAGCCCTGTCCGGGGCTGGGTGGGGGCGGGCCGGACCGGAAGGTAGGATGCCCGGCGAGTCTCTGGTGGCTCCAGGGGTCCCTCAGTGCTCCGGCCCTCAGTGGTGTGTGGCGGGGCGACGGCGGACGGGCCAGCGACGGGCGGAGCAGCTGGTGGTGGGGCTGGTGGAGCAGGCAGGGCGGGCGGCGCGGCATGGGGGGCCAGGTAGTCCACCAAGCGGTTAAAAGTCTCCATGTAGGCCCCCCATGCCTCCTGGCGCCAGGCCAGCGCCCGCTCCTGCAGCTGCAGGTGCTGCTCCGTGACCTCCAGCTGCCGACGGTGGATGGCCAGCAGCTGGGGGTCCATCGCCGTCGGGTGGTGGTGGTGCGGGGTCCGCCGTCTAGCCCGCCGTGGGGCCGGTCGGTCCTCGGCCGAGGGGCTGGCCTGGAGCGAGGGTCCCGGAGGGCTCTCCGGGACGACTGAGGCCTCGCTGGCGCTCTCTTCCGGTCCTTCTGATGTTGCAGGTGCGGGACACAGGAGGTGGGGGGGAAGAAGAATGGAGACAGGCGTTAGTGTGGGCCCCGAGCCGTGGCCTTTGTCACCCCAGCCCTGTGCTGCAGGTTCCCCATCCCCATCCCCGTCCCCGGGAGATGCTGCTGTGATGGATGGGGTTCAGGGGTCCCCCTGCCCTGCACCCCGTCCCCTGGTGAGAGCGACTCTCACTTCACCCCGCAGGGTCTGACAGCAGGAGAGGTTTCTTAGGCCACAGATGCCCAGTTTCTCCCAGGAGTGACAGCACCAGCTGTCGGAAGAGACAGTCCTTCCAACCCGTCGTGGGGAGAAGACCCCAAGGGGGGCCCCTCTGGGATGCAGCTTTCCCCCTCCTCAGGCTGGCTGCCTTCCAGCTCTCCCTTCCCCTAGCCTCTACCTGTGGCCCCCGCCCTCCCCCCCGAGTTCCAAGCCAGCTCGGCTCCTCCCTCCTCTTTGTTCAGGGCAGAGGTGTCACCTGCCAGCTGTAGCCCCAGGATCCTCCTTTGCCCCGGGAGGTATTCGGCTCTTGTTGCTCATATCTAGCCTGAGTCTCCCTTTTGCACTCCCCCCACTCCATCACATGCTGCTGCTGCGGGGTGTCCCACCCCCTCCTCCCGGGGGCCCGTCAAGGTTCCGCTCCCCCCGGGCCCGGGGATGGGGCATGGCACTGTCGTGCGGGGTCGGGGGGGGCAGGGGCTGATGCAGTGCTGTGAGGGCCATGGCCCTGCTGTCCTTGGGGCCATGGCCATGTGAGCATGTGGGGGGCCCTGGACACATATCTCTTACCCCCGCCCCTCAAGCCCAGGGGTGTACACCAGAGGGGGGTACCTACCTGTCGGTCTGCTCCCACGGTCCGGAGATCCCGGGGGGGCGGAGGCCCTGCTGCTGCTCCGGGATGGCAGGAGGAGGATCTGCAGCCCGGATTCTGCAGAGGAGGAGCCCCTCCTCCTCCTCCTGCTGCGATGTCCTGGGGGTGGCCTCCGGGGGGGACCTCCAGGGTGCGGGGCTTACCTCCGGGGCAGACTCCGGCTGCAGGGCCTGCTGGGGCTCGTCGGCCGAGGTGTCAAGGGTGGCCGGAAGGGAGGAGGTGTGCCGGGGGCCCAGGATGTCCCTGAGCTCCCTGTAAAAGGGGCAAGTGACGGGGGCGGCCCCAGATCGGCCAGCCGCATCCCAGACCCAGGAGTAACCCTGCCGCAGCTCCTTCACCTTACTCCTGACGTGATCAGGAGTGCGGGCATGGTGACCCCGGGCAGCCAGGCCGTCGGCCAGCCGAGCGAACGCATCCGCGTTCCGCCTCTTGCTCCCCATTACCTGGAGCACCTCCTCCTCGCTCCAGAGCCCCAGCAGGTCCCGCAGCTCGGCCTCCGTCCAGGAGGGGCCCCGCTGCCGCTTCCCAGCCTGGCTGCCCTTCTGGCTGGGCTGGCTGCCCTGGCTCCCCTTGGGAGGGGTCTGCTGGGGGGGCTGCCGGGCAGCCATCGCAGCTGGGTGGGTGGCTGAGGGACGTGCAGGCTGGCCGCGTGTGTGGGCTGCCGCCTGCACGATCCCTCAGCTTCCTGCACAGGAAGAGAGGGGGAGGGGACCTTTAAGGGGCCGCTCCACGCGGCCGCCATTGAGCTGAGGGGCTGGAGAGAGCGTCTCTCAACCCCTCAGCTGATGGCCGCCATGGAGGACCCGGCAATTTCGACGTAGCGGGACGCGCAACGACTACACGGTCCCTACTTCGACGTTGAACGTCGAAGTAGGGCGCTATTCCTATCCCCTCATGGGGTTAGCGACTTCGACGTCTCGCCGCCTAACGTCGAAGTTAACTTCGAAATAGCGTCCAACGCGTGTAGCCGCGACGGGCGCTATTTCGAAGTTAGTGCCACTACTTTGGAGTAGCGTGCACGTGTAGACATGGCTAATAGGATCAATTTATTCATGAGTTAATATATTTACTTTAGTTACAGCTTTCTCCTCTGTCTTAGATGTCTTACTAATCATGCAGACCTGCAGCTGTGCTGCAGCAGCTTTTCATTCTCTCCTGTTTTAAAATTTCAGGCAGCACCCACTCATTCACTCTACTCACTCCCCTGCTTCTTGCTGTTCCACAATCTCTCCAACCCTGGCTACAGTTACAGGAGAGGGAATCCTGATCTCTCTGTTCTCCACTGTGCCAATTGAGTTTTTAACTCCTGCACGGGGGTTTCCTCCTGTTGCTTAAAAGCTATTGCCACTTTTTCAGTCCATTCCAAGGCAGAGATTTATTCTCATTCTCACAATGTACATTCATTCATTCCATTAATCTAGGGGCAGTATCAATTTTCAAAAATTTTTAGTATCAGTTTCTTTGCTATCAATTCTTTTTCTATTTTACCCCTTTGTTCTAAGGTATAGTTGACTCTTCCCTGCCAGTTTGTCAGGAGGTTCTCCTGGAAGCCTTGCTATTCCTCTAGGAGTAACGATGGCACTGCACAATTTAAAATGCTTTTGAGTTACACATTTAACCATTTGAGCATCATTATTATCGAAACTTAGTTTGGCTGCTTAATGTTCCCACTAAAGTCTGTGTAACATTAGTTCTTGGGCAATATTAATTTCTGTCTTTAATAGTTGTGCCCATTTATGCAACCATGCCAAAACTTATTAAAAATTCTAGAGGGAGGGAGACTAACTGTTAATTCATTCATTTTTTTTTAAAAAATATCAAGCCTGTCTGTTACCCCTCTGGCTGGAGGTGCCCATGACTTATTTATCAAACACTTTGTTACTGTATTCCTCCTTTTAACCAAGGTTGTTTAGAGACATCCCCTTTCTCCTGGTCAGTATGTTTATGTTTTAATAGTCTGTTTATGGAGGACCCTTCAGGAGTAAGTTGAGGTGTAACTAAAAGAGGCTGCCTTTCTCCTTTGCCAGGTATGCTTCCCGTTTTAAACCGGAGTTGATCTAGGTTTTGGCAGATATTTTTCCAAAATCTGGCTCTCTGGATTAGAGAGCAGTTACAGTACAGTAGCTCCTGCCCACAGGTCAGTGGAGGAGGGTTTGCCTAGGTCATTCCCATTCTAACTGTCGCATGTACTGTCTTGTAGCTTTGCTAGGGCTACCTTTTTCCATTTCTGCCATGTTTCTGATGGCATTATAAAAATGTTGGCAGTCTGTTTCTTTGCAACAGGGGATGGCACTTTTCTCGTTTTTTCTTTTGCAAGTTCTTAACAGCTATTTTCAATCAATTAAAGGAGGAGAATGTTATCTGTTTGGAATATTTGCTGTTTTGTCTGCAGGGTTAGCACTTTCCAGTGATTTATTAACTGTGTAACCTCCTCTCTTTCTTTCTCTCTCTCTCTCTCTGATCTTTCCCTTCACATGGGAGGCAGGCAGTATCCTATGTTTTCTAAGACATCTCGCTGCCTGCTTCATCATTTTTCAAAGTTCTGGATTTTTTGCTTCTGTTACTATTTTTTTTAAGAGCTTCAGTTTCTGTCATTGCTTTACATATGCCGGTCCAAGCTTCCCCATTTTCTTTTTTAAATTCATAAGAACCCTCCCCCCAGCTGCCGGCTGGCAGTCCAGTGGGTCTGTGTTTCATCAAACTGTGGGAAGTTTAAGGGAGGGGTTATACTGGGGATTTCCTAGTTCTGAGTTTTCTGCTATGTTAGAACACAGATCCTACAGAGAGCAGCTCGTTTACTCACCAGATCAGCGGTCGGGGTCACCAGTGGAGGCAGGATGTCCTTACCGGTGGTATTTGGACATCTTATCTGCTCCAGGCTGTGTTGCTAACTCTTGACTGCGTGCATGCTCCCTCTGGACTGCTGCGTTGGCTTCTGCAGTTAGCCAATGCAACAGACAGCTGGGAGCCCCCAAGAACCACAAATCAAGCGAGGTACAAAAGAACTGGAACCAAGTTTATTGTCATTGACACATGGGCTTTAGTACATTGGGTGTCCCCACTTGGACACAAGCAATTTTATACTAATACATGTGTGTGTGCTGAGAATGAATTTGGCATGATTCCAGGGGGGCAGGAGTGCCCCATTCTGTTCCCCAGGCTGGATGCTGCAGTCCTGGTGATGGGCACTTTTATACACAGATATAAACAAGTTATTACATTATGTATCCCAAGTACAACCCCTTCATTGTAATAAGTCAACCCCCTTGATGTAACTAGATACTACTCATTGCCTTGTGGATTGTGGTAGCATTAAAAACAACACCGTCCATCACGTTGCCATTATGACCCTGTATTGAACTTGGGTTGGAATGTCCTGGTACCATACAGCATGTCCTGCCTTACTAGGCTGTTTTTGTGAATCACTGAGTGCCTGGTGCTGGGTGCCTTTATGTGCTTTTAGGCCCTGTTAGTTATCAGCACTCTGTCTCTTGCTGCATTCCTGTAAGCAGAATCTTCCTAGCTCACAGTTTTTGCTTTACCCTATTTTGTTAAGGCTTTGGCTAGGCACTGACAGTTGTTTTAGGCCTTTAGCCATACACCAAGCCTGATTGTCAGCCCCTCTAATTACTACAGTAGTTGCTGTAAACTTACCTCAAAGACTTCAAAGTTATCTATATTGCAATGCTGGTGGCTCTTCATATTGACATTAACTGTGAATCTTTCATCATACTGCAATATTGTTTAAACTTTCCCAAAAGAAGCAAATAGACTTTAGTCTTCCATGATTCATTTGACTTACTCTCAAGTTACAGAGGGATAGCCGAGTTAGTCTGTATCTTCAAAAACAAGAAGTCCTGTGGCATCTTATAGACTAACAGACATTTTGGAGCATAAGCGTTCATGGGCAATGATAATGATAATGAGCCACGTCCCCCCCCGACTGAACTGACTTGATTTCTTCTCTCTTGATGTTCACAACTCCACATTAACTGCTGATTAACGGGCCACATCCTCCATCACTGAATAGACCTTGTCAGCTCTGGCCCTCCCCTTGATTGATACTCTCTCTTTAAATCCTCCTCTGAACTGCACCCCCACTCATGCATCTGATGAAGCGGGTCTTTGCCCATGAAAGCTTATGCTCCAAAATATCTGTTAGTCTATAAGGTGCCACAGGACTTCTTGTTACTGTCAAATTAGAAGCCCAGCATTTAATTATAAGGTATGGAAAAGTTGGTATTACCCATGTCATATGTAGTCTTTCCAGCCATACTTTTGTGCTTTGTTTGTGCCTCACTCATCATCAACATCATCAGTCCCTTGACCGAGGTTGTTGGGGCGCCTTCATGACAACGTTCTTTATAGTGTCTCTCCATTTTTGGCAGTCATGTGCCAATTCTTGAGTTGTGGCAAAGCTCATCCTTGTCCATTCTTTCATATTGTCTATCCATTGCTTTTTCTGTCTGCCATGTCTCCTTTTGCCATTGACTGTGCCTTGCAGTATGGTCTTGGACAGGCCTGATGATCTTGTTGCGTGTCCATACCATCTTAGTTTGCTCTTTTTCACTCTGGATAGTAGGTCGTGATGAGGTTCTATTGCTGAGTTGATGATAGCAGCAACGAAGGGTCCTGTGGCACCTTATAGACTAACAGAAAAGTTTAGAGCATGAGCTTTCGTGAGTTAACTCACTTCTTCAGATGCTGGTCCTGGAAATCTGCAAGGCCAGGTATAAATAGGCCAGAGCAAGGCTGGGGATAACGAGGTTAGCTCAGTCAGGCAGGCTGAGTTGTATTGTCATCAGTAGATCTGGAGGTGTGAACTCCAAGAGAGGGGAAGCTGCTTTTGTATTTAGCCAGCCATTCACAGTCTTTGTTTAATCCTGAGCTGAGGGTATTGAATTTGCAGATGAATTGTAGCTCAGCAATTTCTCTTTGGAGTCTGTTCTTGAAATTTCTTTGCTGCAGGATAGCTACTTTTAAATCTGCTACTGTGTGTCCTGGGAGATTGAAGTGCTCTCCTATGGGTTTTTGTATATTGCCATTTCTGATGTCTGATTTGTGTGCATTTATTCTTTTACGTAGAGACTGTCCAGTTTGTCCGATTGTATATGGCAGAGGGGCATTGCTGGCACATGATGGCATAAATTACATTGGTAGATGTGCAGCTGAATGAGCCCACGATGGTGTGGCTGATCCGGTTAGGTCCTGTAATGATGTTGCTGGTGTGTATATGTGGGCAGAGCTGGCAACGAGGTTTGTTGCGTGGATGGGTCCCTGAGATAGAGTGACTGTGGTGCGGTGTATAGTTGCTTGTTAGGATTTGTTTTAGGCTCATGCTCTAAACTTTTCTGTTAGTCTATAAGGTGCCACAGAACCCTTCGTTGCTGCTACAGATCCAGACTAACACGGCTACCCCTCTGATACTTGAGTTGATGATGTTTCTGACCTCTTCATTAATAATACATGCCGTGTAGGGGATGTTAAGAAGCTTGCGGTATAGCCTCATTTCAAGGGCCTTGATCTTGTGCCCTAGTTCTGCTGTCAAGTCCAGGTCTCACAAGCATATAAAAAGATGGAGAGTACAAGAGCTTGCATGAGCCTAACTTTTGACTTTAGGGATATGTTTTTGTCTTTCCAGATTGGTTTTAATTTTGCCATTGCTACGGTTGTTATTGCTGTTCTGGTGAGTAGTTCTGGTTTTGTACCGGCATCAGAAATGATCGACCCTAAGTATTTAAATTGTTTTACCTCTTCCAATTTCTGTTGTTTTATGGATATTTGTGTGAATATACCCCTAGGATTGTTGGTCATTAGTTTTGTCTTTTCTGCGTTTATTTCCATGCCATATTTTGTTGAAGTTTTATCTAGTCATTTAGCAAGGTTATCTAGTTCTTTTTCACTCCCTGCCGGTCCAACAATGTCATCTGTGAAACGTAAGTTGGTTATAGATTGACCGCCAATACTTACGGTTCCAGAGTGGTCATCTAGAGCATCTGTCATGATACGTTCCAGAAAGAAGTTAAAAAGTGTAGGAGAGAGTATGCAGCCCTGTTGTACTCCTACAGTGGTATGGAACCAGGCACCAATGGCACCATTGAATAATACTGAACTACTGGCCTTTTTGTATAAATTTTTAATTATGTCAATGAGTTTACTGTTGATGTTAAATTGGTTCATTGTTGCTCACAGCGCTGCATGCCAAACTCTGTCAAAGGCCTTTTTAAAATCAATAAAACACGGTACAGGTCTTGCTGATGTGAACTGTATTTCTGACAGAGTACAGATAGGTTGAAAATCTGTTCAGTGGTACTCCTGCCTGATCAAAAACCGGCTTGTTCTTCAGAAATAATCTTCTCGGCCTGGGGTGTTTAGTCTGTTCAATATGATTTTCAGCATCACCTTACTAGGGTGGCTAATTAAGCTGATGGTCCTGTAATTTTCACATAACTGTAGGCTTCCTTTTTTAGGAAGCGTTATAATTAGTGATTAAGTCCAAGTTGTTGGCCATTCTCCACTCTGCCATATTTTGTTGCAAATCATCATTGAGTATGTCAACCATACTGCTGCCCCCATTTTTTACAAGTTCAGATGGGATGTTATCTATGCCAGGTGATTTGCTTGTCTTTAGCGATTTAGTGGCTGCTTCAACTTCCTCCCGTAGGATGGAAAAGCTTGTTTCTTCTGTTGGGTTGTTAACTTTCAGAACGTTGGGATCTCCACTGGAGTTATGGTTGTAGAGCTCAGAGCAGTATTCCGTCCGTCTGTTTATAATGTCTTTCTCTTCAGTGAGGCAGTTGCCAGTTTTGTCTTGTATGGTGCTTATTCTGTGTTCTATAGTCTGTGTTAACCCTTTAATAGTTTTAAAAGCTTTCTTACTGTTGTTTGCATTTAGGTGCTCTTCAATCTTTAAACAGTAGTTTTCGATCCAATTTTCTTTTGCAGCTTTCATAGTGGTTTTTATTTTGTTGTTAATTATCCTATATTGTGTTGCTCCTTCAGCTGATTTTTTTTTCTTAAATTCTCTTCTTTGGTCACAAAGGTTCAAAATCTCATTTGTAATCCATTGTTTCTTTTTGGGACGATATGTTCCTAGTATCTCTGTAGCTGTTTCTGTGACTGTTTTCGAAGCTTTTAGTGAGTATTTCTAGGTCTTGCTCAAGTGTGAGCAGGGGAGCAAATTTCCCTCCTATCATAGCTTGAAACTCACTGACAGTGTTTGGGTCTTTAAGATAAGAACATAAGAACATAAGAATGGCCATACTGGGTCAGACCAAAGGTCCATCAAGCCCAGCATCCCATCTGCCGACGGTGGCCAATGCCAGGTGCCCCAGAGAAGGAGAACAGAAGACAAGTGATTTATCTCCTGCCATCCATCTCCTGCCCTTGTTATGAAGGCTAGGGCACCATACTTTATCCCTGGCTAATAGCCATTTATGGACCTGACCTGCAAAAATTTATCAAGCTCTTTTTTAAACCCTAATAGAGTCCTGGCCTTCACAGCCTCCTCGGGCAAGGAGTTCCACAGGTTGACTGTGCGCTGTGTGAAGAAAAATTTCCTTTTATTAGTTTTGAACCTACTACCCATCAATTTCATTTGGTGTCCCCTAGTTCTTGTATTATGGGAAAAGGTAAATAATTTTTCTATATTCACTTTCTCCACACCATTCATGATTTTATATACCTCTATCATATCGCCCCTCAATCGCCTTTTTTCCAAACTGAAAAGTCCCAGTCTCTCTAGCCTCTCCCCATATGGGACCCTTTCCAAGCCCCTAATCATCTTAGTCGCCCTTTTCTGAACCTTTTCTAATGCCAATATATCTTTTTTGAGGTGAGGAGACCACATCTGCACGCAGTACTCGAGATGTGGGCGTACCATAGTTTTATATAGGGGAAGTATGATATCTTTTGTCTTATTATCGATCCCTTTTTTAATAATTCCTAACATCCTATTTGCCTTACTAACTGCCGCTGCACACTGCGTGGATGTCTTCAGAGAACTATCCACTATAACTCCAAGATCCCTTTCCTGATCTGTCGTAGCTAAATTTGACCCCATCATGTAGTACGTGTAATTTGGGTTATTTTTTCCAACATGCATTACCTTACACTTACCCACATTAAATTTCATTTGCCATTTTGCTGCCCAATCACTCAGTTTGCTGAGATCTTTTTGTAGTTCTTCACAATCCCTTTTGCTTTTGACTGTCCTGAACAACTTGGTGTCATCTGCAAACTTTGCCACCTCACTGCTTACCTCATTTTCTAGATCAGTGATGAACAAGTTGAACAGGATCGGTCCCAGGACTGAGCCCTGGGGAACACCACTAGTTACCCCCCTCCATTGTGAAAATTTACCATTTATTCCAACCCTTTGTTTTCTGTCTTTTAACCAATTCCCGATCCATGAAAGGACCTTTCCTCCTATCCCATGACCACCTAATTTACATAAAAGCCTTTGGTGTGGGACCGTGTCAAAGGCTTTCTGGAAATCTAGGTATATTATGTCCACTGGGTGCCCCTTGTCCGCATGTTTATTAACCCCTTCAAAGAATTCTAATAGATTAGACAGACACGACTTCCCTCTGCAGAAACCATGCTGACTTTTGCCCAACAATTCGTGCTGTTCTATGTGCCTTGCAATTTTACTCTTTACTAGTGTTTCTACTAATTTGCCTGGTACTGATGTTAAACTTATCGGTCTATAATTGCCAGGATCTCCTCTAGAGCCTTTTTGAAATATTGGTGTTATATTGGCCGTCTTCCAGTCATTTGGTACCAAAGTGGATTTAAAGGATAGGTTACAAACCACTGTTAATAACTCCGCAATTTCACATTTGAGTTCTTTCAGAACCCTTGGGTGAATGCCGTCTGGTCCTGGAGACTTGTTACTATTCAGCTTATCAATTAATTCCAAAGCCTCCTCTAATGTCACTTCAATCTGAGTGAGTTCCTCAGATTTGTTGCCTAAAAAGGCTGGCTCAGATTTAGGAACCTCTGTAACATCTTCAGCCGTGAAGACTGAAGCAAAGAAATCATTTAATCGCTCTGCAATGGCACTGTCTTCCTTGATCGCTCCTTTTATATCTTTATCATCCAAGGGCCCCACTGCTTTTTTAGCAGGCTTCCTGCTTCTAATGTATTTAAAAAACATTTTACTATTGTTTTTTGAATTTTTGGCTAGCTGTTCCTCAAACTCTTTTTTGGCTTTTCTTACTACATTATGACAGTTAATTTGGGAGTGTTTATGTTCCTTTCTATTTTCCTCACTAGGATTTGACTTCCACTTTTTAAAAGCTGCCCTTTTCTCTCTCACTGCCTTTTTAACATGGCTGTTTAGCCATGATGGTTCTTTGTTAGGTCTCTTACTGTGTTTTTTTATTTGGGGTATACATTTAAGTTGGGCCTCTAGTATGGTGTCTTTAAACAGTTTCCATGCAGCTTCCAGGGATTTTAGTTTAATTACTCTACCTTTTAGTTTCTGTTTAACTAGCTTCCTCATTTTAGTGTAATTCCCCTTTTTGAAATTAAATGCCAGAGTGTTTGACCGCTGCGGTGTTCTTCCCAACACAGGAATATTAAAAGTTATTATATTGTGGTCACTATTTCCAAGCGGTCCAGTAACAGTTACCTCTTGGACCAGATCCTGCGTTCCAGTCAAGACTAGATCGAGAATCGACTCTCCCTTTGTGGGTTCCTGTACTAGCTGCTCCAAGAAGCAGTCATTTAAGGCATCAAGAAATTTAATCTCTGAATCCCGTCCTGAGGTGACATGCACCCAATCAATATGGGGATAATTGAAATCTCCTATTATTACTGTGTTTTTTATTTTGATAGCCTCTCTAATCTCCCTCATCATTTCAGCATCACTATCACTGTCCTGGTTAGGTGGTCGGTAATATATTCCTAATGCCATATTCATATTAGAGGAATGAATTGTTATCCATAATGATTCTATGGAACATTTTGATTCCTTTAGGATTTTTACTTCATTTGATTCTATATTATCCTTCACATATAGTACCACTCCGCCACCCGCACGACCTGTTCTGTCTTTCCGATATAATTTATATCCCGGTATGATAGTGTCCCACTGATTGTCCTCAT
This sequence comes from Carettochelys insculpta, assembly GCF_033958435.1. Classification (NCBI taxonomy): domain Eukaryota; kingdom Metazoa; phylum Chordata; order Testudines; family Carettochelyidae; genus Carettochelys; species Carettochelys insculpta. Next base: position 281,696,860 of record NC_134138.1, on the reverse strand, counting down.
TCCACCATGTTTCTGAGATGCCTATTATGTCAACTTCCTCCTTTGATATGAGGTACTCCAGTTCACCCATCTTATTAGACAGACTCCTAGCATTAGTGTAAAAGCATGTTAGAAAACTACCACTATTTATATGTCCGCCTTTCACAGACGTGGTGGATTTTTTTATGCACGATTGTTTCACATCTGATCTTGCCCATATATTATTTCCCACGTTCCCTATCTGACTAACTTCTAGGGAATCCCTGTCTATGGAGCCTCGTGTAAGAGAAGTCTCCGTCCGATCCAGGTGCTCCCCCGCACCAATCGGCTTTCCCCCACCTCTTAGTTTAAAAACTGCTCTATGACCTTTTTAATGTTTAATGCCAGCAGTCTGGATCCACCTTGATTTAGGTGGAGCCCATCATTCCTGTATAGGTTCCCCCTACCCCAAAAGTGTCCCCAGTTCCTAATAAATCTAAACCCCTCTTCCCTACACCATCGTCTCATCCACGCATTGAGACTCTGAAGTTCTGCCTGTCTATCTGGCCCTGCGCGTGGAACTGGAAGCATTTCAGAGAATGCCACCAAAGATGTTCTGGATTTCAGTCTCTTTCCTAGTAACCTAAATTTGGCCTCCAGAACATCTCTTCTACCCTTCCCTATGTCATTGGTACCAACATGTACCACGACGACCGGCTCCTCCCCAGCACTGCCCATAAGTCTGTCTAGATGCCTCGAGAGATCCGCAACCTTCGCACCAGGCAGGCAAGTCACCATACGGTTCTCCCGGTCATCACAAACCCAACTATCTATATTTCTAATGATCGAATCCCCCACTACTAAAACCTGCTTCTTCCTAACAGCTGGCGCTCCCTCCCCCGGAGAAGTATCCTCGGCACGAGAGGATACAACATCACCCTCTGGAAGGAGGGTCCCAACTATGGGATGGTTTCCCTCTGCTCCCCTTGACTGCTCTCCTTCCCTGAGCCTTTCATCCTCCGTAACAGCCTCAGGACTGTCAGATTGGAGGTGGGACAGCCCTACTATGTCCCGGAAAGTCTCATCCACAAACACCTCTGCCTTCCTTAGCTCCTCCAGTTCAGCCACCCTGGCCTCCAAAGCACGCACTCGGTCTCTGAGGGCCAGGAGCTCCTTGCATCGAGCGCACACATACGCCACCCGCCCACAGGGTAGGTAGTCATACATACTGCACTCGACACAATAAACAGGATAGCCCCCACTCTGCTGCTGGGCTTCTGCCTCCATTTCCTACTCTAGTTATATATGAGGGTTAATTAAATGTTTCAGATAGAGGTTGTTATAAAGGATTTAGTTTAAGGGCAACAGAAGTCACTGGCTCCCTCCAAGCTCCCTCTCCAAACTCCCTCCTGTTAGCACGCACCCTGGTCGCGAGCACCCGGTCGCAAAGCTCCCTGGTCGCTTACTAGCAGGGTTTAAGTGCTCGGCCTCCCTGATAGCTCCTCCCTCTGCCTACAGCTCAGCCAATCAGCACACGGTGTTTCAATTCAAACCTAATCAGCTTCCAACTGCCTGCCTGCCTGCCTGAGCACACGGCCTTTCAAACAAACAAACAAACACTCAGCTCAGCACTCCAAACAAACAAACTCCAAACTCCAAACTCCAAACAAACACACAAGCCCAAAACCTCCAAATATAAGCAGCCACTTACCCCAAGGTGCTTTAGTTTGCTCCTTCCTTCTCCTCCTCCAGGAGAGCCTCTCCAAACTCCCTCCTGTTAGCACGCCCCCTGTTCGCGAGCACCCGGTCGCAAAGCTCCCTGGTCGCTTACTAGCAGGGTTTAAGTGCTCGGCCTCCCTGATAGCTCCTCCCTCTGCCTACAGCTCAGCCAATCAGCACATGGTGTTTCAATTCAAACCTAATCAGCTTCCAACTGCCTGCCTGCCTGCCTGCCTGCCTGAGCACACGGCCTTTCAAACAAACAAACAAACAAACACTCAGCTCAGCACTCCAAACAAACAAACTCCAAACTCCAAACAAACACACAAGCCCAAAACCTCCAAATATAAGCAGCCACTTACCCCAAGGTGCTTTAGTTTGCTCCTTCCTTCTCCTCCTCCAGGAGAGCCTCTCCAAACTCCCTCCTGTTAGCACGCACCCTGTTCGCGAGCACCCGGTCGCAAAGCTGGTCCAGATTAAATTTAATGCGACTGTTCTTTGGTTTATAAATCTTTTTCAGTCATATCTTAAAACTCATTAGGACCAGGTTATGATCACTTCCGATGTCTGCTGCCAGGAAGCTATGTGTCTTGTGTATGTTCACACCAGACCGGAAACACTTTTTATTAGGATGTAACCTATCTTGTTGTAATGTTGTCCATTGGGGCTGTGCCAGGTCCAACGTCTTGATGGTTTATGGGCTGCCAGTGTGTTTGCTACTACTAAGTTATTGTAGCCAGCAAATTCCAATAATCGGAAGCCTTGGTCATTACTCAGCTCATTACAGGAGGGCCCACTGAGATTCTGCCAGTTGTTTATGGCGTCCATGCCTATTTTGGCATTCCAGTCACCTTGTACAATTACAATATCTTTTTTTTGGGATTGCATCTATGATATTCTGAAGCTGACTGTAGAAACTTTCTGTGTAATCATCATCATAGTCAGTAGTCGGTGCGTACGCTTGAATGACGGTAATGTTGAATGGTAAAGCTTTCAAGCATATGGAAATGATCCTGCTAGATGTTGGGCAGCAAGCTAGAACTGAGTTCTTGATGTCTTTATGTGTTAGGAAACCTACTCCATTAAGATGTTTATCTTCTTCTCCACTGTAATAGAACAAATGGCCTTCGTCTGTTCTGAGCTCCCCAAAATTTTTCCATCTTACTTCACAGAGTCCAAGGATATGCCAGGTGTAGTTTTTCATTTCGTAGGTCAGTTCTGTAAGTTTACCTGTCTGATTTAGTGATCTTACATTCCATATACCTATGGTTAGGTATTTCCTTGCACACAAGGTTTTTGGTTCACCAGTAGCTGACTTAACACAACCATCCTGGTGGATGACGGACTTGCACGGTCCTTGTTAACCTGGGTGATGACCGATCCGGTACGGAGTTAGTTATGTCAGTTGTCATGAGGTGTGTCTTGGGCAGAGTTCAAACCTGGTGGAGCCCATCCCTCTCCAGGCGGCCAGAGCCCCGTTAGCCTGCCTCCTTACGGAGGCAGTTGTCAGTCTGCACCACTAGGAGGTGGGGTTGACTTGTATGGACGTGGGTCATCAGCAGGCTACAACTTTTCACCCTCCCACGGTGGGAAGAGCTCGCTGATCCTGACACTGCTGGCTGCAGTGCTAAGTGCGCACCACACCTTGCAGACCTTGTGCCTCACTACTATAGTTTTAAACTGTATGCTGAACCTTATGGTCCAACCCTAGTCTTCTATGAAGAGGGCTTAGGATGTCATCTAGCCCAACTCCCTGCTCAGAACAGGACCAACCCTAACGAGATGTACACAAATCCATGGGTCTGAATTTAATGTATCCAAGGGTACTGAGGGAATTGGCAGATGTCATTGCAGAGCCAATGGGAAGTGATCAATGGCTCAATATCTGGATGGTGGTCAGATTCAAGTGGAGTGCCTCAAGGCTTGGTTCTGGGGCTGGTGTTGTTCAACATCTGTATTAATGACTTGGATGTGGGAGTGTGTCATGGCTCCTTCCCCACTGTAGCAAGACAAATGCGGAAGTGGGGGCCAGCAAAAGTATCTCCAAAACCTTATCTACCAGGTTTTGGTATAAACTTGCCCCCCAAAATCCTAAAAACCTTAGATTTTGGGGAGAAAATTCGCTGCCACCACCCAAGTAATGATAAGGAAACCAGGGAGAGACTCCTTGGGAAATCTCAGCCCCAAAAGTAGAACTTTTATAATCACAACAATATTCGTGCTGCAAGCCTCATGACTAGATTGAAGAGTCACAAAGTAAAACACATGGGGAGTCTCCACCATGGGTCTAGAACTTAGTTACAAGGAGAGTGAAAGAACATTTCTAAAAAGTGTAGACCTCAGATCCCAAACCATAAAACAATAAAGCCTAACGGACTTATCTAAACTTTACCTGACTTACAGAAGATTGGAGGGCCTGTTCGTGGAGGGAGATATCCTGTGTCTGTCTCCCTCATGGCTAGAAAGAAGAAGAAGGAACAGAGGACAGAAAAAGGGAGGAGCCAAAAAATTAAATTCTTACCTACATTCCTATAGGCCAACCCCACCTGGCTAAGGAGGTTAACCCTTTTACTCCCAGGCTGCTGGCTAACCCTCATGATCATGACAGACTGGATTGCACCCTCAGCAAGTTTGCAGATGATACCAAGCTAGGGGGAGAGGCAGATATGTCAGAGGGTAGAGATAGGATCCAGAATGACCTGGATAAATGGGAGGATTGGGCCAAAAGAAATCTGAGGTGGTTCAAAAAGGAGAAGTGTAGAGTCCTGCTCCTTGGATGGAAGAACCCCAAGCATTGTTATAGGCTGGGGGATCAACTGACTAGGCAGCAGTGCAGTGGAAAGGGACCTAGAGATTACGGTGGATGAAAGGTTTGATATGAGTCAACAGTGTGCCCTTGTAGCCAAGAAAGCTAATGGCATATTGGTGTGCATTAGGAGGAGCATTTTGAGCAGATCTAGAGAAGTTGTTGTGTCTCTCTGTTTGGCACAGGTGAGGCCACATCTGGAGTAATGCATCAAGTTTTGGGTCCCCTAGTATAGAAAGGATGTGGATGTGCTGGAGCAGGTTTGGCGGAGGGCCACAAAATGATTAAGGGGCTGATTAATGATTAAGCACATGACTATGACTGAGGGATTTGGTTGGGTAACCCTCCCTAGGTAACCCATTCCAATCATTCTTCACCCTCCCATTGAACTAGATTTTGCTAATATCCAACCTAGACTTTCCCCTCTGCATCTTGAGGCTGTTGCTCCTTGTTCTGCCACTACTGAAAATAGCCTGGCTTGGTCATCTTTGGAACCCCCATTCAGGTAGCCAGAGGCTGCTATCAACCCCTCTATCCTTTCTTTTCTAAACTCTGTTCCTTCAGCCTCTCCTCAAGTCACGTGTGCCAGTCAGTTCATCAGGGGGCAAATGAAAGTGGTGAATGATCTCCAATTTGTCCACATCCTTTCTGTAGTTGGGGTCACAAAACTGGACACAGTACTTCAGCTGTGGCCTCGCCAGTACTGTAGAGAAGGGAATAATCACTTCCCTTTTCTTTGTTTCGGTCTTCATTAAGAAGTCTGCTGAAGAAATGCCTAACATAGTGAATGCTAATAGGAAGGGGGTAGTTCTAGAACATTAAAAAAGAACTACACTCATCCCTCGTTAAACAAGTACTTTACTTATGAGTACTTGCTTAAATGGGGGACAGGTTTACTTACCTTTGTTCACTCTATGATTGAACTTCCCCCTCTGCACTAATACAAGGCTTACCCCCGCCCCCAGCTCCAACCCGATGCAGCCTGACCAGCCCTCGGCCCCAACCTGCTGCAGCCTGACCCCGCCACCCCATGGCATCCTGACACTGTGGCAGCTTGACTCTCCCTCCCCCCCACTCCCCAGACCTCCACCAGCCCACAGCAGGCTGACCCTGCCCTCCATGGCAGCCTGACCCCACACTTAAGCTGGCCCTGTGGCAGCCTGACACCTCCCCCATACCTCCACCAGCCCGCGGCATCCTGACCCCCCCCCCCGCCACTGTCGCAGCAGCCTGACACATGCCCCACCACCGGCCCCGCGGCAGCCTGACCTTCCACCTCCCCTCCCCATCAGCCTGGTAGACCTAACCTGCTGCAGCCTGACCCCACCCCCACCACACACCCAACCTTCATCAGCCTGAAACCCCCAACCACTCCACGGACCCAATCAGCCACTAGGTTTTAACCCTCCTTCCCACTCATGGCCCCAAACTGCCCCCAGCCTTTAACCTTTTCCAACCCCCAAACCCAAGATTCACTTACCTTTCAAAAGCAGCGCCACCTGCTGCCACTCCTTCCCTAACCTCTAGGAACCAATCAGAGACTTTTACGTGTATTTCAATGAGAATTTAGTGTCCCTCTTACAAGTTTTCACCTTTGAGCAGAAAGTTGGGAACCAACTGTGCTTGTAGAGCGAGGGATGAGTGTACTTAGAAAAGTTTGATGTCTGCAAGTCACCTGATGAAATGCATCCTAGAATACTCAAGGAGCGTCTGAGCCTTTCACTGTCATTTTTGAGAAGCTGGGGGAAATTCCAGAAGTGTGGAAAATGGGCATTATATTTGCCCATCTATAAAAAGGGAAATAAAGAGTAACCCAGGAAATTACAGGCCAGTCAGTTTAACTTCTGTGCCAGGAAAGATAACAGAGCAAATAATTAGGGAATTCATCTGTGGAAGAAAATAAGGTAATAGGTAACAGCCAGCATGTATTTGTAAAGAACAAATTCATGCCAGACTAATCTGATAGCTTTCTTTGATAGGTTAACAAGCCTTGTGGATAAGGGAAAAGCGGTGGACATGGTATACCTAGACTTTAGTAAGAAGGTCATGCAAGACCTTATCAAATGCCTTGTAAATAAACTGGGCAAATGCAACTTAGATGGGGCTACTATCAGGTGGGTGCATAACTGGCTGGATAATCTTTCTCAAACAGTAGTTAGTAATGATTCAAAATCATGCTGGAAGGTCATAACGAGGGGTTCAGCAGGGCATCTGTTTTGGGACAAGTTCTGTTCAATATCTTCAACAATATTGGCATAGAGTACATTTAGTAAGTTTGCAGATGATATGAAGCTGGGAGGGGTTGCAACTGCTTTGGTGGATAGGGTCATAATTCAAAATGATCTGGATAAATGGCCTGAGGTAAATAGGATGAAGTTTATGCAAAGTACTTCACTTAGGAAGGACTCATCAGTTTCACATATACAGCATGGGAAGCGACACTCTAGCAAGGAGTACTACAGAAAGGAGTCATAGTGGACCACAAGCTAAATATGAGTCAACGGTGTGACAGTGCTGGGGGAAGGGGGGAAGCAAACAGGATTCTGGGATACATTAATAGGGGTGTTGTGAGCAAGACATGAGAAGTAATTCTTCTGCTCTACTGTATGCAGATTAGGCTTCAGTTGGAGTATTGTGTCCAGTTTTGGACACAACATTTCAAGAAAGATATGGAGAAACTGGAGAAGATTCAGAGAAGAGTAACAAGAGAGACTGAAGGTCTAGAGAACATGAGCTATGAGGAAAGACTGAAAGAATTGGGCTTGTTGGATTTAGAAAAGAGAAAACTTAGAGGGGACATGATAGTGGTTTACAAGTACCTAAAAGAGAGTTACAAGGAGGAGGGAGAAAAATTGTTCTTCTTGGCCTCTGAAGACAGGACAAGAAGCAATGGGCTTAAACTGCAGCAAGGGAGGTTTAGGTTGGACATTAGGAAAATCTTCTTTATACTGTCAGGGTGGTTAAACATTGGAATAAATTGCCTAGGGATGTTGTGGAATCTCCCTCACTGGAGATGGATATCTAACCTGCTCTCAACTATCAGGGAAGGTCTAGACAGTGTTTGGCCCTGCCATGGGGGCAGGGAACAGGACTTGATGACTTTTCAAGGTCCGTTCCAGTTCTATCTTTCTATGATTCCCTCGATCTGCTTGCGATGTCCCTATGAGTACAGCTCAATATGCCATTGGCCTTCTTGGCAACCAGGGAGCACTTTTATCCAGCTTATCATCTGCTGTAAACCCCAGGTCCTTTTCTGCAGAACTACTGCTTAGCCAGTTGATCCCCAGCCTATAGCAGTGCTTGGGATTTTTCTGTCCTTTTGTGCATGACTCTGCACTTGTCCTCATTGAACCATATCAGATTTCTTTTGGCCTCTTCAGTTTGTGTATGTCATTCTGGACCCTATCCCAACCCTCCAGCATGAGGTGTGCAATAGGAGTGCAGAATTTTGTAAGGCAGGTGTAGTGTGATTGGGCTATCTCTTCCCCTGGCCACCCTGCTCCTGTTGCGCTGATCTCTGGAAGCTGTCTCCTGTCTACCTTTTTTGCCCAAGGCAGCAGATCACTCCACATGTATCTCCTGGGAGGAGAGTGTGGCCTTGCTGCAGGAGAGCAGCTTCCCTGATGAGTCAGTGACCCTGCTACAGGCAAGGGAGCGAGGCTGAGTGTTCAGGGGAACCCTCTGTCCCACCGTGCACACAGCCTGCCCCATGCCTTACAATAGGCTTTGCCTGCAGCTGCCAGCAGGAGAGGCTAGGGCACAGTGTAGTTAGAGAAGTAGTCAGGCTTCACACACTCTGGCTGCATCTACACTATGAGATAAATTCAAATTTATTAATATCAGTTTTGTAATTCTGGAATTTATAAATTTGAATTTGACCATCCTCGCCTCTCACATGCTCCTCACAAAGTCAACTCATTGCTGCCACACTCAAATTGGCAAACATTGACTGTTGCAGTAGTGCATTGGGGGAACCTATCCCACAGTTCCCTCATTCCTGTAGCATTCTGGGTATGCTCACTGGTCTTTGACATCATCTTCCCACATTGTATTTTCTTCATTCCCTTCCTGTGCTAAACAAATGTCCATTTTTCCTGTTAAAAGGAAGGAAAAGTAGGGCATCCACACAGACGGCTAAAAAGTTTACAGAAATGTCTTTCTTCTGTAGCTAAATTCTCAACTGGCCATCCACTGAGTATCCCCCCCTCCTGTGATTGCATATGATCCCCCCAAATAATACAAGGACCCTGACTGTCTTCTCAAAGTAAGAAGAAAGGGGATAGAAAAGTCTAGGAAAAAAAGATTTTTGACTTCATATAAAATAGTACAGGGCCCCTGAAAAGCTTGAAGATAAAGAAGACAGGAAAGTTTTTCAGAAAAGATTGTTGTTGAGGAGAGAGTCTTTGGCTTTCCAGTGCGCTATAAGGCTTCTGTGCGATGACTGTGTTCTCAACTGGCCATCCGCTGAGGGTGTGTCTACACTTGCATTTCTCTTTTGAAAGAGGTATTCAAATGAGGTGTACTGAAAATGCAAACGTACAAATTTGCATATTTGACACCTCATTTGCATCTTCTAATTTCAAAAGAGCTTCCTTTGAAAGGTGAAACCAGTGTAGATGCTGCTCTTTTGAAGATGGGTTTATTTTCGAAACAGCAGCATCTACACTGGCTTTCTTCTTTCAAAAGAAGCTCTTTTGAAATTGGAACATGCAAATGAGGTGTCAAATATGCAAACTACCCCTTATTTGCATTTTGATTAGCCTTATTTGCATACCTCTTTCAAAAGAGAAATGCAAATATAGATGCACACTCAGGCTATATCTACACTAGCCCCAAACTTCAAAATGGCCACGCAAATGGCCATGTCGAAGTTTACTAATGAAGCACTGAAATATATATTCAGCGCCTCGTTAGCATGCGGGTGGCCGCGGAGCTTCGAAATTGATGCGGCTCGCTGCTGTGTGGCTCGTCTAGACGGGGCTCCTTTTCGAAAGGACCCCGCCTACTTCGAAGTCCCCTTATTCCCATCTGCTCATCGGAATAAGGGGACTTCGAAGTGGGCGGGGTCCTTTCGAAAAGGAGCCCCATCTGGATGAGCCGCATGGCAGCGAACCATGTCAATTTCAAAGTGCCGCGGCTGCCCGCATGCTAATGAGGCACTGAATATGTATTTCAGCGCTTCATTAGTAAACTTCGAAATGGCCATTTGAATGGCCATTTCGAAGTTTTTGGCTAGTGTAGACGCGGCCTCAGTGTCCCACCGCTCATCATTGCATGTGATCCCTGAAAATAATACAGGGACCTGGACTGTATTCTCAAAGTTAGAAGAATGAGGATAGAAAAGTCTAGGAAAAAAGAATTTTTGACTTTCCCTTTCACTACACAGACGTAAACACGGGTGATGGTAGTGAAATATCACACACTGAACTTATAACAGAAACAGGAATTCCAACTGCCACGCCTCTCGTGTTTCTGAGGGGGTCAAAGCATGGAGACAGACAGCAGATGTTAGCAAAAAGATTTTATAACCAAAACATAAAACCAATGGTTGTCCGCAATGGACAGCGAGTTCCTGAAAATATTTTTGGTGGGGAGTGGGTGCTGTGGTCTGTGGCTGCAGAACCAGTTGGGATGTTGAAGTAGTTCCCCCAACTATCTTAGCTGCTGGGGGGAGACTTCTCTCCTTGCAGCAGCAGCAAGCCCAGTGTTCCCATGCTATGGGTGTGGGGGTGTTCAGTGGGGGGCCAGATGAGGTGGGCCTTTCCGAGTATCTTTGCTGCTGAGACTTCCTTACACTAAAAAGCAGTATAAGTTACAAAACTATCAACCTCTTTCTGTTTAGTGCCAGGGTCAGAGAAATGATCCTGTGGGTCCAATTGATTTTAAAAAAGGAGATGTAGAAAAATTTTTGCTGGCCTCTCGTCCTTGAATGAACTAAAAATAAAAGCCAAGCTTTTCAAAAGAGGCAAGTGGCATTCAGAAAGCTGATTTATCCGCTATCTCCCCCTTGCCCCTGGGGCCTCTGCTGACACCATTGCCGAGGGAGCACACCATGTCCCTTCTGGGAGACCAGGAGTTTCCAGGACTGTTGGAGTCAGGGGTGTTGCAGGGACGAAAAGTGGGACCCCATCAGAAAGTTTGTTCACGCCTGCTCTGGCATTTCTATCTCTTTCCTCTGTTTAGAGTCCTCTGCAAACATACAAGCTAGTAATTCTGTTGTGTAATACAGATTTTTGGAGACTAGCCTCTCTGCAAGCCTTCTATGCTGTATGGTTTTAACACTATGTTGATTGGCCTTACTGACATTTCAGCACTTTCTCAAAGGTCAGGTGAGCCCAACTGCATCCTTCAAAAGTCCTTGCCTTCTTCCTCTTGCAGTTTCTATGATGGAAGTCCTGGTCTATGCTTATCCCTGTCAGGACATGGTTTGTTAACAGTTAATGCTCTCTTCACTTTAGGCGCTAGCCTTGGCAGAAAATAGCCTGGCTGCGTGGCAAGGCAGGTAAAAGGCCTATCTACCAGTAAACAGTTCACCCATTTTACTCTTATGAAGCCCTGCTTTTAGCCCAAAAATACTTGGTTTGTGTTTCCTGCTTGTTCTCTTTTACAGCCTCCTTTTCTTTTTCAACTCAATGCTGTCACAGAATAATATCAAACTAGTAAACTGAGATACATATAATTAGGGACTCAACAAATTCAGTCTGTTTTTGGTCAGCGTTATGGTCATAGGAATGTAAATTGTAAACGTCATAATTCTGGCCAATTGAAATCTGAAGTTTCTCAGTGTTGTAGTTATAGTAGGGGTCCTGACCCAAAAAGGAGTTGTGGGGCAGTGGATTGTGAAGCTGTTGGGGAGGAGTGGGGTTGTAGTACTGCTACCCTTATTTCTGAAAGCATTGCTTCTGCCAGAAGCCATACAGAGCTGAGCAGCTGGAGATCACTGCTGTCTGTGAGCCCAACTCTGAAGGCAGAACTAAGGATGTCATAGTATTGCTACTTGTCTCTGCTGTTACTGGTTGGCACTGCCTATGGAGCTGGGCGCCCTGCCAATAATGGCTGCTCTCCAGCCAGCCAGCTCTCAAATCAACACTGAAGTAAGGGTGATGATATTGGGGTACTCCCTACCACCCCAGTAACCTTGTGACTCCTCTGGAACTTCGTTTTTGGGCCAGGGCACTCAATATGAGAAACACTGGTCTCCATCAGTTTAGTACATATTTTTGTGGTCCACGATCCATTTTTCATGGCCATGAATTTAGTAGCACGTATGTTGAGATGTCACCTGTCAGGATATCACACCAGTGTCTTGTTCTGTCCGAAGATAACCATTTTGCTCTGTGTGTGTAATATATGAGAGGTTTCTGGGCACAGCTGAGAGAGCTGAATCAGGGCAAATTGCCACTTACAGACCAAGACTGTGGGTCTGTCTGTAAAGGCGTTAAGTGGGGAATGAGGAGGGAACAATAAAGTAGGTTTCCTGGGTGATGAGGAGAAAGTGGGCCAATCAGTCACTTCTTGCATTTGTGTACAAGCACCTTAGAGAAGCCTGGGGAACATACAGGAAGAATTAGAGACCCTGGTAGAGTCAAAGAAGTATGAGGTGGTTGAAATAATGGAGACTTGATGGAATGATTCGCATAACTGGACCATAGTAATGGAAGGGTATAAACTGTTTTGGAAGGACAGACGGGAGGAAAGGAGAGGAGTTGCGCTGTATGTGAGGGAGCAGTATGATTGCTCAGCGCTCCAGTATAAGGAGGGAGGAAAAAACAGTTGAGTGTCTTAGGGTTAAGCTTAGAGGCGTAAGTAACAGAGGTGATGTTGTAGTTGGTGTCGGCTGTAGACCAGCAGATCAGGGAGATGAGGACTTCTTCAGACAGCTAAGAGAAGCTTCCAAATCACAGGCCCTGGTTCTCACAGGAGACTTTATGTGGACATTTGTCAGGAGACCAATACAGCAGCACGCAGACAATCCAGGAAGTTTTTGAAGAATGTCAGGGATAACTTCTTGGTACAAGTGCTGAAGGAACCAACCAGGGGCTGTGCACAACTTGACCCGCTGCTCACAAATGGGAGAACTACTAGGAGAAATAGAAGTGCGTGGGAACCTGGACTGCAGTGATCATGAGATGGTAGATTTCAGGATCCTGTTAAAAGGATGAAAGGGGAGCAGGAAAATACAGACCCTTGATTTCAAAAGCAGACTTTGAGTCCTTGAGAGAACTGATGGGCAGGATCCCTTGGAAAACAAAGATGAAGGGGAGGAGAACTGGCAATATTTTAAAAGAAGTCTTGCTGAAGTCACAGGAACAAGCCATCCCGCTGCATAGTAAGAAATGTAAATATGGTAGGCAACCAGCTTGGCTTAACAGGGAAATCCTTGGTCAGCTTAAATTAAAAAAAAGATTCATATAAGAAATGGAAACGTGGACAGTTGACTGAGGAGTATAAACATACTGCTGGAGAATACTGGGGAGTTATCAGGAAAGTGAAAACACAATTGGAACTGCAGCTGGCAAGGGATGTGAAGGGTAACAAGAAGAGTTTCTACCGGCATGTTAACAATAAGCAGGTTATCCGAGAAGATGTGGGGCTGTTACTGAATGAAAGAGGTATCCTAGTGCCAGGTGATGTAAGAAAAGCTGAAGTACTCATTGCTTTTTTTGCCTCAGTCTTCACAGACAAGGATGACTCGTACACCATAGTGCTAGACAATACACTACGGGAAGATGGAGGGCAGCCTTCAGTGGGGAAGGAACGAGTAAGACCTACCTAGAAAAATTAGATGTGCACAAATCCATGGGTCTGGATTTAATGTACCCAAGGGTACTGAGGGAATTGGCAGGTGTGACTGCTGACTCTTTGGCCATTATCTTTGAAGACTCTTGGAGATTGGGAGAGATCCTGGATAACTGGAAAAGGCAAATGTAGTGCCCATCTTTGAAAAAGGAAAGAAGGACAATCCAGGGAACTATAGACTGGTCAACCTTACCTCATTCCCTGGGAAAATAATGGACGGGGTCCTCAAGGAATCCATTTTGGAGCACTTGGAAGAGGGGAGCATGATTAAGAGTAGTCAACATGAATTCACCAAAGGCAAGTCGTCCCTGACCAATCTGATTAGCTTCTATGGCAAGATAACAGGCTCTGTGGACATGGGGAAGTCAGTGGATGAGATATACCTTGACTTCAGCAAAGCTTTTGATACAGTCTCCCACAACATTCTTGCCCATAAATTAAGGAAATATGGACTGGATCCTTGGACTATAAGATGGATAGAAAACTGGCTTGACTGTTGGGCCCAACAGGTAGTGGAAGAGTGGCTCATTATCTGGATGGCGGCCGGTTTCATGTGGAGTGCCCCAAAGCTTGGTTCTGGGGCCGGTGTTGTTCAACATCTTTATTAGTGACTTGGATGAGGGACTGGATTGCACCTTCAGCAAGTTTGTGGATGACACTAAGCTAAGGGGAGAGGTAGATATGTTAGAGGGTAGAGAGAGGATCCAGAGTGACCTGGATAAATGGGAGGATTGGGCCAAAAGCAATCTGATGTGGTTCGACAAGAAGTGTAGAGTCCTGCACTTGCGATGGAAGAATCCCAAGCATTGTTATAGGATGGGGACTGCCTGGCCAAGCAGCAGTACAGCGGAAAGGGAATTAGGGGTTGTGGTGGATGAAGGTAGTCCATCGTGTCCAACAATGACGTCTTGAACTTGCACAGGCTCATCAGTTGTGGACTTGCATGTGGCTGAGGAGTCCAAGCTTTGAACGGCAGGGGTGTTCACAGTGGGGTCAAGGGAATTGTCCTGGCTCTGTTCATGCAGCTGCTGCTGTTGCTTTCTTCCTCTCACGAGCATCAATGAGGCGTATGTGTCGCTGCTCTTCAAAGTTGTCATACAGGTGTCGTATGAGAACACGCCGGCCTGTTCGGACTTTTGCATGCTGCTCTATGGTGGATGAAAGGCTGGATATGAGTAAACAGTGTGACTAATGGCATACTAGGGTGCATTAGGAGGAGCATTGCGAGCAGATCTAGAGAAGTGGTTGTTCCCCTCTATTCAGCACTGGTGAGGCTGCATCTGGAATATTGTATCCAGTTTTGGGCCCCTCAGTATAAAAAGGATGTGGATGTGCTGGAGCAGGTTCAGTGGAAGGTAACAAAAATGATTAAGGGGCTGGAGCACAAGACCTATGAGGATAGGCTGAGGGATTTGGGCTTGTTTAGTTTACAGAAGAGAAGACTTAGGGATGATTTTAATAGCAGCTTTCAACTTCCTGAAGGGGACCTCTAAAGAGGAGGGTGAGAAACTGTTCTCAGTAGTGTCAGATGGCAGAACAAGGAGTAATGGTCTGAAGTTAAAGAGAGAGAGGTATAGGTTGGATATTAGGAAAAACTACTTCACCAGGAGGGTGGTGAAGCATTGGAATGCATTGCCTAGACAGGTGATGGATTCTTCATCCCTTGAGGTTTTTATGTCCCTGCCTATGTCCCTGGCTAGACAAGGTGCTGGCTGGGACGACTTAGTGGGGGTTGATCCTGCTTGAAGCGGGGGGCTGGACTAGATGACCTCCTGAGGTCCCTTCCAGCCCTATGATTCTATGATAAGAGGGTAGCGTGGTTCTGATATAGATCCATCATACTGAACAGTTGCTTTCATGCTTTCATGAAAGGATGTTACGAGCTTCAGTAGGGTTGGTGGACAGCCAATCTTGGTTAATACTCTATATAGTCCTATCTGCTAACTGTGTCAAATGCCTTTAAGTCCACAAATGCTATGAATAATGGCTTTCCTCGTTCTCTGCACTTTACCTGAGTTGTTGAAGTGAGAAAATCATGTCCCTTGTTGACCTGCCAGCCCTGAAGCTACACTGTGTTTCTGAATATACTCTGTCTGCGAGTTTTTGCAGGTGTTTGAGAATGACATGGGCAAGTGCTTTGCCAACTCCACCATGAAACCTCTACAAGCTCCATGCCAGTCCCAAGCCTGGATGAAGGAGGCGGGTTGGGCAGATGAGTGTCAGTGCGCTGACCGTCAAACAACAATATGAGTGAAATCTGATGCCAGTACAACTAAATGATAAAGGATGCCAGCTCCGACATTGCCCGGATAAACAAGGTCCACAATGCCAATCGAGCAATCGGGGCTGGGTCAATAAATTGGCCACTGAAAGAAAATTACAACTAACACATATGCTACCCATTGGAACATGGAATGTACGAACACTGAGGGCACCTGGAAAATAAGCGCTGCTTCAGAAGGAGATGGAGAGATACCGATGCAATACACTTGGACTGGCAGAGATGCCTTGGATGGCATCAGGAGAGATATGCGGTTGTGAAGTCATTTGGTCAGGGAAGGAAATGAAGCAGGAGGCAGGAGCTGAATTCCTTCTTAGCAAAACAGCTAGAAGAGCATTATTAGGATACAAACTGGTGAGTGCAAGAATGATGGTAGTGAGATTCGAAGCAAAACTGTTCAACGTCTCAGTCATTCAGGCGTATGCACCCACGTCGGACAGTATGGAGGAAGAGATTGGGCTATTCTGTAAAGACTTGACAAAGATGGTGGAGGAGATACCGAAGAAAGATTTGTTGATCATTGGAGGAGATTGGAATGCAAAGGTTGGAACAGATAATACTGTTCTTCTGGCCTCTCTAAGTGCTTGCTGGGTACTCTGGCTTCGTGAGCGTTTGTACTCCAGGAGTGCAGCGCGCTTCTTTTCAATGACTGGAATCATCTCATCGGAGTTAGCTTCGAACCAGTCATTTGTGTTTCTAGCTCTTCTTCCAAACACCGACAAGGCCGTGTTGTAAACTGTATCCCTCAGATGTTGCCATTTGGATGTCGCATCGCCGCCCCCAGGGCCGCTGCACAGATTTTCCTGGAGGGTCTCTCTGAACTTTTCAGCTTTCTCCGAGTTTGCGGTCTTTCTGGCGTCAATGCGGGGCCTTCCAGCAGGTTTAGAGCGGTACAGCTTCTTGGGTCTCAGCTTGAGCTTGGAGCAAACTACCAAGTGATCTGTATCACAGTCAGCACTATGATAGCTGCGTGTCAGAAGGACGTTTCTGAGGTTATTACGCCTAGTGATGACCACAGCTAGTTGATGCCAGTGCTTCGAGCGTGAGTGTCTCCACGACACTCTGTGCTGTGGCTTCGTTCGGAAGAATGTGCTGTGCCAACAACCACTGGCTCCAGCTATGCAGCAGCATCCAGACCTGTGCTGACTTTGGTAATCTCAGAGGAATGTACAAGGGTATGAGCAAGGCATTAGGACCCACCCAGAACAAGATGGCACCTCTGAAATCCAAATCTGGTAAAGTCATTGCTGACAAAGCCAAACAGATGGAGCGCTGGGTTAAGCACTACTCCAAGCTGTACTCACGTGAGAACGTTGTGGTTGACGCAGCCCTTGATGCCGTCGAGCTCCTACCAGTAATGGACGAACTGGATCAAGAACCGACTGTGGATGAACTGAAGAGAGCCATCGACAGCATTGCAGTAGGAAAGGCCCCTGGTCAGGATGGTATACCACCAGAGGTAATTAAGCGTGCTGCGGACACAGTCCTGGAACCCCTGCATGAGCTACTGTGCCTGTGCTGGAAAGAGGGTGAGGTTCCACTGATATGCGCGACGCTAACGTTGTATAAGAACAAAGGAGACAGAAGCGACTGCAACAACTACCGTGGAATCTCCCTCCTAAGCGTCACTGGTAAACTGTTCCCTCGCGTCATCCTTGGCAGACTCCAGAAGATTGCTGAGAGGGTGTACCCCAAATTGCAGTGCGGATTCCGTGCAGAGAGGTCTACCGTTGACATGGTCTTCTCTCTAAGGCAGCTGCAGGAGAAGTGCAGGGAGCAGAGGAAGCCACTCTACATAGCCTTCATCGACCTGACCAAGGCCTTTGACTTGGTCAGCAGGGATGGTCTGTTCAAACTGCTCCACAACATAGGCTGTCCTCCACGGTTACTCAAGATGATCCAGTCGTTCCACGAAGACATGAGAGGAACCTTCCAATATGACTGCGCATTATCGGATGCTTTCAGAATCAGGAGCGGTGTCAAACAAGGATGCATGCTTGCTCCGACATTGTTCGGGATCTTCTTCGCACTCCTCCTGAAGCATGTCTTTGGATCTTCAACAGAGGGCATCTTGCTGCACACAAGATCCAATGGGAAACTGTTTAACCTTGCAAGGCTGAAAGCTAAGTCTAAGGTGCGAGAAGTCCTCATCAGAGACATGCTGTTCACAGATGATGCTGCTGTAGTGTCTCACACAGAAGACCAGCTTCAAAAACTGCTGGATCAGTTGTCCAAAGCGTGCAAGGACTTTGGGCTTACCATCAGACTAAAGAAGACAAACGTACTCGGTCAGGATGTTGCTGAATCCCCATCAATCAGCATTGAGAACTATACGTTAGAGGTCATCCATGAGTTCGTTTACCTCGGGTCCGCCATCACTGACACCCTGTCGTTGGACACTGAGCTAAATAGGAGGATCAGAAGAATGGCCACAACTCTGTCCAGTCTCAGCAATAGAGTGTGGAATAACGACAAGCTGTACACTCACACCAAAATGCAAGTCTACAGAGCCTGCATCCTCAGCACCCTCCTTTATGGCAGCAAGACTTGGACCCTGTATGCCCGCCAGGAAAAGAGGCTGAACGTTTTCCACTTGCGCTGCCTCGGGCGCATCCTTGGAATATCATGGAAGGACAGAGTGACCAACACCGCCGTCCTCGAGCAAGCTGGAATCCCAACCATGCACACCCTCCTCAGGCAGCGTCGACTCCGCTGGCTTGGCCACGTCCACAGGATGAATGATGGAAGGATTCCAAAAGACATCCTGTATGGTGAGCTAGCCTGTGGCAAAAGACCTCCCGGACGCCCCCAGTTGCACTACAAAGATGTCTGCGAGAGAGACCTCAGAGAGGTAGACATCGAGCTGGACAACTGGGAAGAACTAGCAGACGACCACAGCAAATGGAGGCAGGGGTTACGCAAGGGCCTTCAGAAGGGCGAGATGAAGATCAGACAGCTAGCAGAGGAGAAGCGAGTGCACAGAAAGCACAATAAGGACTTGCCAGACACCCACTACATCTGCAAGAGATGCAGCAAGGACTGTCACTCTCATGTGGGTCTTCATAGTCACAATAGAGACGCTGTAAATGAAGTCCTCAATTGAAACTTTAAAGGGCGTGATCCATAGTCTATGCAGACTGAAGGATGCCTACTACTACTACTAGTGGAACAGATAATAAAGGTTGGGAGAGAGTTGTGGGAAGGTTTGGATATGGAGAAAGAAACAAACAAGGTGAGAGACTGTCAGAGTTTGCTACAGAGCATGAGATGGTGATCTGCAACGTGAGATTCCAACAAAAGGACTGTAGGAAATGGATGTGGCGATCAAATGATGGGAAGTCCAAGAACATGATAGGCATCATTTTTATAAGAAGAAGATGGATAACATCAGTACAGCGGTGCTGAACTTTCCAAGGAGCAGATGCAGACTCAGACCACAGTCTAATGATCGCAAACATCAAAATAAAACTCAAAAGAAAATATATGACACAGTTTAAGAAAAGAAGAGATGTGGCGAGGCTACATGAGGAAGAAACTGAATGCATACAGAGCAGTGCTCAAAGAGAAGATTAAGAATATCGCCACAGAGAAAGACGTAGATAAGAGAGTCTCGGGGATAATCACCGCTATAGAAGAGGCAATTGAGCAGACTGTTCCAGAAGAAAAGGTCAGTAAGAAGTGGATTACTCAGGAGACACTGAAGTTGGCTCAAGAGAAGAGAGTGTTGAAGATCAAAAGAGATGTTTCCGAGATGGCGGAACAGCAATATAGGGTGAAATGCAATGAGGTAAGGAAGGCAGCCAGAAAGGAGAAGGAGAAGTGATTAGAGGAGCAATATGAAGATATAGAGAGGTATTATGGCAAATGTTAGACCAGGGAGGTGTATAAGACAATTGGAAATATTAATAGGAAATGGCAACCAAAGCAGATGATGATTAAAGATGAGAACGAAGTGCTCATGAACAGGGAGAAGATTGTGCAGCGATGAATGAGATATTGCACCGACCTGTACAAAGCACAGCTGGACCCGAGTGCCTCAGAGAGACTGATTGAAGAACTGGAAGAGATCGCTCCACCAAGCATTGAGTGTGAGACTGATATTTTGAAGGAGGACGTAGAAAAAGCTGTGAAACAACTAAAGAACAAGAGCCCTGGAAATGATAAGATCACGGGAGAGATGATCAAATACAGCAGACAAAGCATGATTCAGGAGATACACCGACTATGTAATATAGCATGGAAAGAAGGGAAGGCACCTAAGGATTGGTCAAGATCCATGCTAGTGACAATACACAAGGAAGTACATTGGAGTGCAAGAACTACAGAACGATTGCCCTAACAAGTCATCTAGGCAAAGTGCTGATGACCATACTGACAGAGAGATAGAAGAACATATAACAGACGAGCAAGCAGGGTTCAGAAAAGCTAGAAGTACCATACAGCAGATACTGGCACTAAGACTGATAGCGGAGAAAGCTTGATGAAAGAACAAGAACATATACACTTGCTTCGTCAATTTTCAAAAAGCATTTGACAGTACAGATCAGAAAGTGACTTGGGCAGTGTCGGAGTCATAAGGAGTGGATAGCAGACTGAGACGGTTGTTGAAGGATATCAGTGACAATGTGGAGGCAGCGGTGAGAACATGTGGGGAGTTGGGAAGTGGGTTTAAAACAAGTAGAGATACGAGACAAGGAGATCCAATATTGCCACGTTTCTTCATCTCACTGATGGAGAAGATCAAGGAAGAGGTAGAAGGGATATCTGTTCACAGGAAAGGAATTAACAACTTGAGGTTCACGGATGATATAGTTATCATTGAGGAAGATGAGGAGAAGCTAGTGAAAATGGTGCAGGTGCTAAACAAAGAAGGGAAGTGGTAGGGACTGATTATGAACATCGATAAAACAAAACAATGGTATTTGGAAATAAGGAAATAGGAAGGAAGATCAATGTAGATGGTATTGAATTAGAAAATGTAGAGAAGTTCACGTATCTGGGGAGCAACAATGTATGATCTAGACTGAAAGAAGGAAATAGCGACTAGAATAGCAAAAGCAAGAGCAAGTTTGAAGGCGATGGATAAGATCTGGAAAAGCAAAGCAGTTAGCTTAGGAACAAAGCTGAGCGTCTTGAAAGCGTGTGTATTCAGCAGCATGTTGTACGGATGTGAGACATGAGTGATAACGAAAGATTTGAAAAGAAGAATATTGGCATTCGAAAGGAGTTGTTATAGAAAGATTCTGAGAATAGGATGGATGCAGAAGGTCACCAATGAAGAATTATATAGGAAGATACAGCCGAAAGAGAACCTGCTGAAGAAAGTTATAAAATGGAAGCTACACCTATTTGGGCATATTTGTAGAATGAGCGATGAATGAAAAATCAAGACCCTGATATTCGGCATAATGGATGGTTGGAATAGAGGCAGACACCACAGAGAATGGACAGATGATATAGTAGATTGGTGCGGAGCTAGTCTACAGAAACTAAGCCACTCTGCACTGGATAGGGAAAGATGGAAGGAAATAGTGAGAGAGGCATCAGACACCAATGGGCGCTGAGCCTGCAGTTATTGATGATGATGACGATGATGAAATGCTTTACCTGTGATGCCTCTGTAGCTGTTGCAGTCACCCTTGTCACCTTTGTTTTTATAGAGAGTGGTGGTGTTTCCATCCTTCATGTAATGTGGGATATCTCCTGCTCTCCAACATTTTAGGAGTAAATCATAGTTTCCTCCTGGTTTAAATTTGGAAAAGCAGAACCAAGATGTGCCTGCAGGGAGAGAGAGAGACTTCTATCCTCACCTAGTGGGGTGGTAAAGTAAACACTCACCCCTTGTTGGATGTCAGTCTCTGGCTCCCATGCAGCTCACAAGCTTGGATCCCAGACAAGCCCCTAGTTGTTGGAATAAAGTCTGGACACCGTGTACGAAGCAAACAGGAGGGTTTATTACACACCGCACTGGTGGGGTATCACTTTGCCCATCAGGACTCAGTGGAGCACTGCCAGACAATAGGTTACAATTGATTATAGAGATTATTGATGGGCGGGGGGAAACTATGGCATGGGTGTTACCCAAGCCTGGATAAGTCCTAGCAGCAAGACAAAATGAACACAATAAGCCAATAATCTAAAAAGGTTACATAGTATCCCCACTCATTGCTTATAGAACATTTTATCTCTAGTACAAGTGGATTTCCTTAACAAGTTACTTCTAATCAAAGCAGACGTTCAGTTACATCTATGTGTCTAATTGGATTAATGATGCGTCTACATGAGTAATGATGATGCCTTCACATGAGCATACCTAGGGGTGCATTATCTAGAAGATTAGAGCAAATGAGACAGTAACCCCATAGAGCAATAACACATTTGTGTTTATATCTCAGCCTGGGATAGCAAATGGGATAGTGCTATATCCTGGTTCTGACTTTCATGATCTCTTCTTGGAATGTGATTGCTGGAGCAAGTATCCCTCCCTCCAAATTCTGAGGTCTTTTCTCAGTTGGGATGACCTTGCCTGGGTCTTGTGAGTAAGATGTGTGTTGGGGGGCAAGTGGGGGTAATCTTCCACTTATGCTAACTGGGTTTCTGAACTGTAGGATTATAGGCCTTGTGTTGGAGTGGTGTGTGTGTGTGACAGGCAGAGCATCTCACAGTGGCTAAGGAGGACCCCCTGGGGCTGTAACCTCAGCTGGCAGGTAACATCTCTGACCTGAACAAAGAGCAGGGAGGAGCTGAGTGGGTTTTGAATCGGAGGTGGCAGTTTGAAGCTGGGGGAGAGAGAGTTGGAAGGCAGCCAGTCTGGCTGAGGGGGGAAGCTACACCCCAGATGGGGCACCCCTCGGGCTCCTCTCCCCAGGATGGGTTGGAATGACTGTCTCAGCTGGCTGTACCAACACCTCTGTACTGAGCTGTGCCTCTGTCACCTACTAAACTTCCTGTTCTACCTGCTGAGTGAGAGTCACTCCTGCTTGCAGACAGGGTGCAGTGCTTAGGTACCCCTGAACCCCATCACAGGCCTACTCCAGACTTTATGATTCAAATGGGGGTGTTTAGCAGAATACCATAACCTGTCTGAGAAATTTCCATTCTACAATACTTCCTCTTAACCTCAGGGTTCACAAACCCGCCAGGTTAAGCACAACAATTCTAGTATTTTAAATTTGTTCTGGAGGTGCCAGTACAGCACCAGAACTAGTAGGAATGTCAGGATAGACACTTTCCACATAACTTGGCAGAACACCACCTAAATCCATCCCTATGGGATTTTATCACCGGTAAAGACACTGCCCATAATGATTGTCTTGACCTCAACTGCCTGGTTGAGTGCCTCAGAATATTTGGTTTTGGCCTGGTCCACAGTTTCCCTATCTGTGTGTACCTCAGACAGCCGATCCTGGTGCGCCTTTGGGCTTCAGCCACCAAGTCCTCGATCTGTACCTGCCGGACCACTAGACCCTCCTCTAGGTACTTACTTCTGCTGTGCCACTCAGGATCCCATGTTAGGTTACCTGTCATTGCCAGAGTACGGTAGAGCCGTGTCTCATCAACAGTCAGGGTGCCTTACGAGAGACTGTCATGCACACGGATGGGTATGTGGAAGGGCAGGGCTTTCCATTCAATTCAATGGAGTGGTCAGTATGGGCAGTCAAATACCAGTACGTACTGTTCATTTGGATCAGCTCTTTATGTATTTTGTTCTCGGTGATGACCACTTCAAACCTACACAGATTTGTCAAGATGTTATATGGGCATGTACACAAAATTCCCCTACTGGAATGGGTGCAGCATTCACTGGGGTACAAGGTGCCTCCAGTGCCCTCAAAAAATGCAGTGCCTTCTATTCTAGTAATATGGCCCTTCCTCCTTACAGGCAGGGAGGTTACCATTCTAGCCCACTATGAGTAGGGGGATGCCCAAGGATGCCAGGAGGCTGAAGATTATGTCCTGTCCACATTGGCTGTTGGACTCTCATTGATTCACTGTGTCCCCATTCCCATGGTGGGGTATTGGAGAGAAGGGGACTTACTACCTCCATAAGGGCTGGGTGCACCTGGCCATCTAAGAGATCTGCTACAATACCCTGGGTAGTAATGGCTAGAGTCTGTCCTATTCGCCAGTAATTCCTTTCCAGTACTTCTTCCTTGGTGCCACTAAATAATAGGGCAAGCAGCCTTCAGTCTAGGTAATCTGTTATACCAGTGAGGTAGACACTGAATCAGACGGATCCTTCAGGCTATTTAGGATCAGTCAGTTGTTCTGGCTGGTGTCTAATCTTCCATGTGTGTTGGATATTACTGCATCTGCCAACCTTGATTCATTAGGGTCCCTTTTCTCAGCCAGTTGTGGGTGTGGCTGACAGAGTTCCCTGTGCCAAAGCAGCCTGTGATGGTATCTGCTAAGCCCCGTTTCTGCTGAGCTAGGTGCTTACCAATTTGATTAGTTAGTCTGTTAACACTTGCACATTGCTGACCTATATCATTTAGGGTAATATGCACCTTAACCCCGCAGGTGTGGAACACCACCGAGGTGAGGACCGGTAATGCTGGTCCTGTCATTACAAGTCTTAATTCTGGGACAGGGGTTTGTGCATCATGCCCTGAACAATCAGGGGTTTCTACCCTATCATTCAGGACTTGGCTGATTGTTTTCAGTTGAGGGCATGTCAGTGGGGGCCGTTGTTTAACAAATGTTGCCATGCCCCTGAGGTTACCTCTGTCTGGGCTTTGAGTGGTAAACCCCAGCGGAAGTTTGTAGGCCCTACTTCTACAGGCACCATGGCGGTATAGTTGGTGCCTGACCTGATGTTGGTATTTGGCTTTTTCCCCACAACATCCCACACAAACTCCGCTACCAAGGACTGTGTGTTTCTCTCAGTCACTGTGTTAACCATATGCAAAGTAATTATGTTTGAATGAGGGGTGGCCCGGGCCTTGTATTCCCCATCAGTGTTAGTGTGCAATTGTTTCCCCATGGAGGAGATTTGGAGGCTGGTTGCATTTACTGTGGTTACTGTCCCCCTTGTGGGACCACCGCAGGGTTCAAGAGTAACCCGCCTTTTAAGTTGAGGGTCAATGCAATGCCATGACCCCTCCCATGTATTCCCATCGTGTCCATAACTTCCGGCACTCGGCACTGGTGAATGACTGGGCACTCGGCCATTACAGAAATGGTGATGTTACTCGTTTCCCTCTTCATGTGGGCATCATAAGAATGGCCATACTGGGTCAGACTAAAGGTCCCTCTAGCCCAGTATCCTGTCTGCCGACAGTAGCCAATGCCTGGTGCCCCAGAGGAGGTGAACCGAAGACAATGATCAAGCGATTTGTCTCCTGCCATCAACAAAAGGCTAGGCACCATACCTTACCCCTTCCTAATAGCCATCTATGGACCTAACCTCCAAATATTTATCGAGCTCTTTTTTAAGCTCTGTTAGACTCCTGGCCTTCACAGCGTCCTCTGGTAAGGAGTTCCACAGGTTGACTGTGCGCTGTGTGAAGAAAAACTTTCTTTTATTAGTTTAGAACCTGCTACCCATTAATTTCATTTGGTGTCCTCTAGTTCTTATATTATGGGAACAAGTAAATAACTTTTCTGTATTCACTTTCTCCACACCATTCATGATTGTATATACCTCTATCATATCGCCCCCCAGTCTCCTCTTTTCCACACTGAAAAGTCCCAGTCTCTCTAGCCTCTCCTCATATGGGACCCATTCCAAACCGTTAATCATTTTAGTTGCCCTTTTCTGAACCTTTTCTAATGCCAATATATCTTTTTTGAGGTGAGGAGACCACATCTGCATGCAGTACTCAAGATGTGGGCGAACCATAGTTTTATATAGGGGAAGTAAGATATTCTTTGTCTTATTTTCTGTCCCTTTTTAAATTATTCCTAACATCCTATTTGCTTTACTGACTGCCACTGCACACTGCATGGGTGTTTTCAGGGAACTATCCACTATAATTCCAAGATCCTTTTCCTGATCTGTTGTGACTAAATTTGCCCCATCATATTATATGTATAATTAGGGTTATTTTTCCCAATGTGCGTTACCTTACACTTACCCACATTAAATTTCATTTGCCCTTTTGCTGCCCAGTCACTCAGTTTGCTGAGATCTTTTTGAAGTTCTTCACAGTCTGCTTTGGTTTTGACTATCCTGAACAGTTTGGTGTCATCTGCAAACTTTGCCACCTCACTGCTTACCCCTTTCTCTAGATCATTGACGAATAAGTTGAACAAGATTGGTCCCAGGACTGACCCTTGGGGAATGCCACTAGTTACCCTCTTCCATTGTGAAAATTTACCATTTATTCCCACCCTTTGTTTCCTGTCTTTTAACCAGTTCCCAATCCATGAAAGGATCTTTCCTCCTATCCAATGACCACCTAATTTACATAAGAGCCCTTGGTGAGGGACTGTGTCAAAGGCTTTCTGGAAATCTAAGTATACTGTGTCTACTGGATCCCCCCTGTCCGCATGCTTGTTAACCCCTTCAAAGAACTCTAATAGATTAGTAAGACACTACTTCCCTTTACAGAAACCATGTTGCCTTTTGCTCAACAAATCATGTTCCTCTACGTGTCTGACAATTTTATTCTTTACTATTGTTTCTACTAATTTGCCCAGTGCTGACGTTAGACTTACCGGTCTATAATTGCTAGGGTCTCCTTTACAGCCCTTTTTAAATATTGGTGTTATATTAGCTGTCTTCCAATCATTGGGTACCGAAGCTGATTTAAAGGATAGGTTACAAGCCACCGTTAATAGTTCCGCAAATTCACATTTGAGTTCTTTCAGAACCCTTGGGTGAATACCATCCGGTCCCGGAGACTTGTGACTGTTTAGCCTATCAATTAATTCCAAAACCTCCTCTAATGATACTTCAATCTGGGACAGTTGCTCAGATTTGTCACCCATAAAGGACGGCTCAGATTTGGGAATCTCTCTAACATCCTCAGCTGTGAAGACTGAAGCAAAGAAATCATTTAGTTTTTCTGCAATGGCATTATCTTCCTTGATTGCCCCTTTTATGTCTCTATCGTCCAGGGACCCCACTGCTTTTTTAGCAGGCTTCCTGCTTCTAATGTACTTAAAAAACATTTTACTATTGTTTTTTGAATTTATGGCTAACTGTTCCTCAAAATCTTTTTTGGCTTTTCTTATTACATTTTTACATTTAATTTGGCAGTGTTTATGTTCCTTTCTATTTTGATCACTAGGATTTGACTTCCACTTTTTAAAAGATGCCTTTTTATCTCTCACTGCCTCTTTTACATTGTTGTTAAGCCATGGTTGCTCTTTTTTAGGTCTCTTAGGCTACGTCTACACGTGCAGCCAACATCGAAATAGCTTATTTCGATGTTGCGACGTCTACACGTCCTCCAGGGCCAGCAACGTCGATGTTCAACTTCGACGTTGCTCAGCCCAACATCGAAATAGGTGCAGCGAGGGAACGTCTACACGTCAAAGTAGCACACATCGAAATAGGGATGCCAGGCACAGCTACAGACAGGGTCACAGGGCGGACTCAACAGCAAGCCGCTCCCTTAAAGGGCCCCTCCCAGACACAGTTGCACTAAACAACACAAGATACACAGAGCTGACAACTGGTTGCAGACCCTGTGCCTGCAGCATAGATCCCCAGCTGCCGCAGAAGCAGCCAGAAGCCCTGGGCTAAGGGCTGCTGCCCACGGTGACCATAGAGCCCCGCAGGGGCTGGAGAGAGAGCATCTCTCAACCCCCCAGCTGATGGCCGCCATGGAGGACCCAGCAATTTCGACGTTGCGGGACGCGGATCGTCTACACGGTCCCTACTTCGACGTTGAACGTCGAAGTAGGGCGCTATTCCTATCTCCTCATGAGGTTAGCGACTTCGACGTCTCGCCGCCTAACGTCGAAGTTAACTTCGAAATAGCGCCCGATGCGTGTAGATGCGACGGGCGCTATTTCGAAGTTGGTGCCGCTACTTCGAAGTAGCGTGCACGTGTAGACGTAGCTTTACTGTGTTTTTTAATTTGGGGCATACATTTAAATTGGGCCTCTAATATGGTATCTTTGAGAAGTTTCCACGCAGCTTGCAGGGATTTTACTCTAGTTACTCTACCTTTTAATTTCTGCTTAACTAACCTCCTCATTTTTGTGTAATTCCCCTTTTTGAAATTAAATACCAGAGTGTTGGACTGTTGCGGTGTTCTTCCCAACACAGGAATATTAAATGTTGTTATGTTATGGTCACTATTTCCAAGTGGTCCTGTAATAGTTACCTCTTGGACCAGACTCTGTGTTCCACTCAGTACTAAATCAAGAATTGCCTCTCCCCTTGTGGGTTCCTGTACCAGCTTCTCTAAGAAGCAGTCATTTAAGGCATCAAGAAATTTTCTCTCTGAATCCCTTCCTGAGGTGACATGTACCCAGTCAATATGGGGATAATTGAAATCCCCCATTATTAGTGAGTTTTTTTTTATTTTGATAGCCTCTCCAATCTCCCTTAGCATTTCAGCATCACTATCACTGTTCTGGTCAGGTGGTCGATAATATATCCCTAGTGCTATATTCCCATCAGAGGAGGGAATTGCTATCCATAGTGATTCTATTGAACATTTTGATTCATTTAGGACTTTTATTTCATTTGATTCTATATTATCTTTCACATACAGTACCACTCTGCCACCCGCTCGACCCATTTTGTCCTTCCGATATATTTTATATCCCGGTATGATAGTGTCCCACTGATTGTCCTTATTCTACCAGGTTTGCATGATGCCTATTATATCAATCTCCTCCTTTGATATGAGGTACTCTAATTCACCCATCTTATTAGACAGACTTCTAACATTTGTGTAAAAGCACTTTAAAAAACTACCACTATTGATATGCCTGCCCTTCCCTGACGTACTGGATTTTTTTACATGTGATTTTTTTTCTCATCTGATCTGGCCCATACTCTGTCATCTCCCTTCTTCTCTTTCTGACTGAATTCTAGAGAATCTCTATCAATGGAGTCTCGCCTAAGAGAAGTCTCCGTCCGATCCACATGCTTCTCTGCACCAATCAGCTTTCTCCCATCTCTTAGTTTAAACACTGCTCTACGACCTTTTTAATGTTTAATGCCAGCAGCCTGGATCCACCTTGGTTTAGGTGGAGCCCATCCTTCCTGTATAGGCTCCCCCTACCCCAAAAGTGTCCCCAGTTCCTAATAAATCTAAACCCTTCTTCCCTATAGCATCGTCTCATCCATGCATTGAGACTCTGAAGTTCTGCCTGCCTACCTGGTCCTGCGTGTGGAACTGGAAGCATTTCTGAGAATGCCACCATAGAGGTCCTGGATTTCAGTCTCCTTCCTACCAACCTAAATTTCGCCTCCAGGACATCTCTCCTACCCTTCCCTATGTCATTTGTACCTACATGTACCACGACCACTGGCTCCTCCCCACTACTGCATATAAGTCTGTCTAGATGCCTCGAAAGATCCGCAACCTTCGCACCAGGCAGGCAAGTCACCATACGGTTCTCCTGGTCATCACAAACCCAATTATCTATATTTCTAATGATCGAATCACCCACTGCTAACACCTGCCTCTTCCTAACAACTGGCGTTCCCTCCCCTGGAGAGCTATCCTCGGCGCGAGAGGATACCATAGCACCCTCTGGAAGGAGGGTCCCAACTATGGGATGGTTTCCCTCTGCCCCCATTGACTGCTCTCCTTCCCTGAGCCTTTCATCCTCCTTAACAGCATCAGGGCTGTCAGATTGGAGGTGGGACAGCCCTACTACGTCCCAGAAAGCCTCATCAACATAGCTCTCTGCCTCCCTTAGCTTCTCCGGTTCAGCCACCCTGGTCTCCAAAGCCCGCACTCGATCTCTGAGGGCCAGGAGCTCCTTGCATCGAGTGCACACATAAGCCACCCGCCCACAGGGAAGGTAATCATACATATTACACTCAATGCAGTAAACAGGATAGCCCCCGCTCTGCTGCTGGCCTTCTGCCTCCATTTCCTCCTCTGATCTGATTTAATTTAATTCTATATGGAGTTCTTAAGTAAAAGTATCAGATGGGGATGTTATAAAAGATTTAAGGACGTTAGAAGTAACTAGCTCCCTCTAAGCACCGCCTCTAAACTCCCCTCTCAAAACTCCCGTCTGTTAGCAGTCAGCCTGTTTGCAAGCACCCTGGTTGCTTGCCAGCAGGGTTTAAAAGGCTCCGGCCTTCCTGATAGCCCCTCCCTCTGGCTACAGCTCAGCCAATCAGCACAGAGGTTTAGATTTCAAACCTAATCAAGGCTCACAGCTTCCAACTGCCAGCCTGAGCACATGGCCTTTCAAGCAGACAGCTCAGCACTCCAAACTCCAAACAAACAGACAAACACAAGCCCAGAACCCCCAAACACAATAGAACCCACACACTCTAGACAGCCACTTACCTCAAGGTGCTGTAGATTGCCCTCTCCTTCACCAGGAGAACCCCTCTCAAAAGTCCCGCCTGTTAGCAGTCGGCCTGTTTGCAAGAGCCCCAGTCTCAAGCGCAGGGCCAGGTAGGCAGACTGAAATTCAGAGTCTCAATGTGTGAATGGAAAAATGGTGTAGAGAGCAAGGGGTTAGATTTATTAGGAACTGGGGAAATTTTTGGGATGGGGGATCCTATACAGGAAGGACGGACTCTGCCTAAACCAAAGTGGAACCAGACTGCTGGCACTTACCATTAAAAGGTCATAGAGCTGTTTTTAAGCTAAGAAATGGGGGGAAAGCTGATTGGTGCAGAGGAGCATGTGGATTGGACAGAGACTCCTCTGAGAGGAGAGCCTGATGATAGAAATTTTCTAAGTTTTAGTCAGCAGGAGAGGGTAGAAGGGGATAAAGTATGGGCTGGATCAGAAGAGAAACAAGCTCATGGGAAAAAAATCAGGAAAGGGCAGACAAATGGTGACAAGCTTTTAAAGTGCTTATACACAAATGCTAGCAGTCTAAATAATAAGATGGGTGAATTAGAGTGCCTTGTCTTAGAGGAGGATATTGATATAATAGGCATCACAGGAACTTGGTGGAATGAGGGCAATCAATGGGACGTAATCATACCAGCACATAAAATATATCAGGAGGACAGAACAGGTTATGCAAGTGGGGCACTGGCACTATATGTGAAAGAAAATGTAGAATCAAATGAATCTTAAATGAATCGAAAGGTTCCATAGAATATCTATGGATAGGAATTCCATACTCTAATAAGAATATAGCAGTAGGGATATACTATCGACCACCTGATAAGGACAGTGATCGTGACAATGAAATGCTAAGGGAGATTAGGAAGGCAATCAAACCAACAAACTCAATAATAGTAGGGGATTTCAATTATCCCCATATCAACTGGGTACATGTCACCTCAGAATGAGATGCGGATATAAAATTTCTTGATACCTTAAATGTTTGCTTCTTGGCACAGCTAGTACAGGAACCCACAAGAGGAGAAGTAATTCTTGACTTACTTCTGAGTGGAGTGCAGGATCTGGTCCAAGAGGTAACTGTAACAGGACTGCTTGGACATACTGACCATATATAAGAACATTTAACATTCCTTTGGTGGGAAGAACGTCTTAGCAGTCCAACACTGTGGCATTTAATTTCAGAAAGGGGAACTATGCAAAAATGAGAAGGTTAGTTAAATGGAAATTAAAAGGTACAGTGACTAAAGTAAAATCCCTGCAAGCTTCATGGAAACTTTTCAAAGATACCACAATAGAGTCCTAATTTAAATGTATACCCCAAATTAAAAAAAACATAGTAATAGACCTAACTATGAGCCGCCATAGCTTAACAACCATGTAAAAGAAGCAGTGAGAGATAAAAAGGCATCTTTTAAAAAGTGGAAGTCAAATACTAGTGAGGAAAATAGGAAGGAGCATAAACACTGCCAAATGAAAAGTAAAAATGCCATAAGAGAAGCCAAAAAGGAGTTTGAAGAACAGCTAACCAAAAACGCAAAAAGCCATACCAAAATGTTTAAGCACATCAGAAGCAGAAAGCCTGCTAAACAACCAGTAGGTCCCCTAGATGATCGAGAAACAAAAGGGGGTCTCAAAGATGACAGTCATTGGAGAGAAACTCAATGAATTCTTTGCTTCGGTCTTCATAACTGAGGATGTTAGGGAGATTCCCAAACCTGAACCATCCTTTGTAGGTGCCAAATCTGAGGAATTGTCCAAGACTGAGGTGTCATTAGAGGAGATTTTGGAACTGATTGATAAACTTAACAGTAAAAAAGTCACCAGGACCAGATGGCATTTACCCAAGAATTCTGAAAGAACTCAAATGTGAAATTGCAGAACTATTAACTCTGGTTTCCAACCTATCCTTTAAATCAGCTTCTGTACCCAATGGCTGGAAGATAGCTAATGTAATGCCAATATTTAAAAAGGACTCTAGAGGCGATCCAGGCAATTACAGATGAGTAAGTCTAACTTCAGAACTGGGCAAATTAGTTGAAACCATAGTCAAGAATAAAATTGTCAGACACACAATTTGTGGGGTGAAAGTCAGCATGGTTTCTGCAAAGGGAAATCATGTCTTACTAATCTATTAGAGCTCTTTGAAGGGGTCAACAAACGTGGAGAAAGGGAATCCACAAGATATAGTGTACTTAGAGTTCCAGAAAGCCTTTGACAAAGTCCCTCACCAAAGGCTCTTACATAAATTAAGTTGTCATGGCATAAGAGGGAAGATCTTTTCATGGATTGAGAACTTGTTAAAAGGCAGGAAACAGAGGGTAGGAATAAATAGGAAATTTTCATAATGGAAAAGGGTAACTAGTGGTGTTCCCCAAGGGTCAGTCCTAGGACCAATCCTATTCAACTTATTCATAAATGATCTGGAGAAAGGGATAAAATGGGAGGTGGCAAAGCTCGCGGATGACACTAAACTGCTCAAGATGGTTAAGACCAAAGCAGACTATGAAGAACTTCAAAAGGATCTCACAAAACTGAGTGATTGAGCAACAAACTGGCAAATGAAATGTAATGTGGAAAAATGTAAAGTAATGCACATTGGAAAAAATAACCGTAACTATACATACAGTATGATGGGGACAAATTTAACTATAACTCATCAAAAAAGAGATCTTGGAGTCATTGTGGATACTTCTCTGAAAACATCCACGCAGTGTGCAGTGGCAGTCAAAAAAGCAAACAGAATGTTAGGAATTATTGAAAAAGGGATAGAGAATAAGATGGAGAATATCTTATTGCCCTTATATAAAACCGTGGTACGCCCACATCTTGAATACTGTGTACAGATGTGGTCTCCTCATCTCGAAAAAGATATATTGAAATTAAAAAAGGGTCAAAAAAGGGCAGCTAAAATGGTTAGGGGTTTTGGAATGGGTCCCATACAAAGAGAGATTAAAGAGACTAGGGCTTTTCATCTTAGGAAAGTGGAGACTAAGTGGGGGATATGATAGAGGTATATAAAGTTATGAGTGGTGTGGAGAAAGTGAACAAGGAAAAACTATTTACTTGTTCCCATAATATCAGAACTAGGGGACACCAAATGAAATTAATGGGCAGCAGGTTTAAAACAAATAAAAGGAAGTTCTTCACACAGTGCACAGCCAACCTGTGGAACTCCTTGCCAGAGGAGGCTGTGAAAGCTAGGACTATAACAGGGCTTTAAAAAGAGTTAGACAAATTCATGGAGATTAGATTCATTAATGGCTATTAGTCAGGATGGGTAAGGAATGGTGTCCCTAGCCTCTGACGGAAGCTGGAGATAGAATCATAGGGCTGGAAACAACGTCAAGAGGTCATCTAGTCCAACCCCCTGCTTCAAACAGGATAAACCCCCACTATGTCATCCCAGCCAGGACCTTGTCAAGCCAGGATTTGAAAACCTCAAGGGATGGAGAATCCACCACCTCTCTAGGCAACACATTCCAGCTCTTCACCACCCTCCTGGTGAAGTAGTTTTTCCTAATATCTAACCTACACCTTTCCCTCTTCAACTTCAGACCATTACTGCTTGTTCTGCTGTCTGACACCACTGAGAACAGTTTCTCACCCTCCTCTTTAGAGCTCCCCTTCAGGAAGTTGAAGGATGGTGTTAAATCACCCCTAAGTCTCCTCTTCTGTTAACTAAACAAACCCAAATCCCTCAGCCTCTCCTCATAGGTCCTGTGCTCCAGCCCCTTGATCATTTTTTATTGCCCTCCACTGAACCTGCTCCAGCACATCCACATCCTTTTTATACTGGGGGGTCCAAAAGAGAATCACATAATCATAGGGCTGGAAAGGACCTGAGGAGGTTATCTAGTCCAGCCCCCTGCTTCAAGCAGGATCAGCCCCCACTGAGTCATCCCAGCCAGGACCTTGTCCAGCCGCGACTTAAAAACCTCAAGGGATGGAGAATTTTATACAGGGGGGCCCAAAACTGGACACAATATTCAAGATGTGGCCTCACCAGTGCCAAATAGAGGGGAATAACTATTTCTCTAGATCTGCTCAAAATGCTCCTCCTAATGCACCCCAGTATGCCATGAGCCTTCTTGGCTACAAGGGCACACTGTTTACTCATATCCAGCCTTTCATCCACCATAACCCCTACGTCCTTTTCCATCGTACTGCTGCTGAGCCAGTCAGTCCCTAGCCTGTAACAATGCTTGGGATTCTTCCACCCCAGGTGCAGGACTCTACACTTCTCCTTATTGAACCGCATTAGTTTTCTTTTGGCCCAGTTCTCCAATTTATCCAGGTCCCTCTGGATTCTCTCTCTACCCTCCAATGTACCTCTCCCCCTAGTTTTGTGTAATCCGCAAACTTGCTGAGGATGCAATCCAGTCCCTCATCCAGGTCATTAATAAAGATGTTGAATAACACCGGCCCCAGAACTAAGCATTGCGGCACTTGGCTTGAAACAGACCGCCATCCAGATATTGAGCCATTGACCAGTACCCGTTGGGCCCGACCGTCAAGCCAGCTTTCTATCCATCTTGTAGTCACAGGATCCAATCCATATTTCCTTAATTTATGGACAAGAATGTTGTGGGAGACCGTGTCAAAAGCCTTGCTGAAGTCAAGGTATATCACACCCACTGACTGGAAACAGTATTCCAGTTCTGGCCTCACCAGTGCTGAATAGAGGGAACAACTACTTCTCTAGATCTGCTCAAAATGCTCCTCCTAATGCACCCTAGTGTGCCGTTAGCCTTCTTGGCTACAAGGGCACCCTGTTTACTCATGTCCAGCCTTTCATCCACTATAACCCCTAGGTCCCGTTCCGCTGTTCTGCTGTACCGCTGTTCTACTGTACCACTGTACTGCTGCTTACCCAGTCGGTCCCCAGCCTATAACAATGCTTGGGATTATTCCGCCCCAGGTGCAGGACTCTACACTTCTCCTTGCTGAACTGAATCAGATTTCTTTTGGCCCAGTTCTCCAATTTATTCAGGTCATTCTGGATTCTCTTTCTACCCTCCAACATATCTACCCCTCCCCCCCTAGTTTTGTCATCCACAGACTTGCTGAGGGTGCAATCCAGTCCCTCATCCAGATTATTAATAAACATGTTGAACAACACCGACCCCAGAACCGAGCCTTTCAGCACTCGGCTTGAAACCAACCACCAACCAGATATTGAGCCATTGGCCACTACCCGTTGGGCCCAACCATGAAGCCAGCTTTGTATCAATCCTATAGTCCAAGGATCCAATCCATCTTTCCTTAACTTATGGGCAAGAATGTTGTGGGAGACTGCATCAAAAGCTTTGCTGAAGTCAATGTATATCACATCCACTGACTTCCCCATGTCTACAGAGCCTTTTACTTCTTCATAGACGCTAATCAGATTGGTCAGGCAGAACTTGCCCCTGGTGAATCCATGTTGGCTACTTTTGATCACTTTCCCCTCTTCCAAGTGCTCCAAAATGGATTCCTTGAGGATCCCCTCCTTTATTTTCCCTGAGATTGAGGTGAGGCTGACCTGCCTATAGTTCCCTTGATTGTCCTTCTTTTCTTTTTTAAAGATGGGCACTTCATTTGCCTTTTTCCAGTCATTCAGAATCTCTCCTTATATCCAAGAGTCTTTGGATCTAATGGGCAAAGGCTCAGCAATGACGTCTGCCAATTCCCTCAGTACTCTTGGGTGCATTAAATCCAGACCCATGGATTTGTGTACATCTAGTTTTTCTAGATATCTCATAACTTGTTCCTTTCCCACAGATGGCTGCTCTCCACCTTCCCATACTGCATTGTTTAGCACCATAGTGTGGGAATGGACTATGTCTGTGAAGACTGAGGCAGAAAAAGCATTGAGTACTTCAGTGTTTCTTAGCTCATCTGTCACTAGGTTACCTCTCTCATCCAGTAACAGCCCCACACCTTCTTGGATAACCTCCTTACTGTTAACATGACTGTAGAAACCCTTTCTATTACCCTTTGCATCCCTTGCCAGGGCCAGCCCAGAATGGGGAGGGGGCTGGCAGAGGAGGCAGGGGCATGGGGTCACTGGATTGTGAGTGACACTTGTGCAAAGGCAGCAGGGACAGCCTTTGTGTGCAGGTGTCGTCCTTGTACTCAAAGGGCTGAACCTGAGCTGTGTGTGCATCTCAGCACTGCAATAGCACGCCTGAGCAGCCAGCCACAGCTGCAGCCTGGCTGGGGAAAGCCTGGCCAGTTAACTGGCCCATCAAGTAACACCCAAGGGACAGTGGAGCCGGGGAGGCACCGGCTGTACCGCATGGACTTCCCTGCAGCCCTCCGTCTGCACCGTGGGCCCTGGTGGCGCCTGGGCAGCCCGGAGCCAGGCCTGGCCCTGGGGCTCGAGTGCACCATGGGACGTGCTGTTACACAGCCACAGCAATGGGAGACGCCCATGGCCAGGAGAGGGAGGGCCCCGGAGACCTCCACTGCCCCTTCAGTCCCACTCTCGCTGCCGGAGGGGCTTCACTATGAGCTCAGGCTCTGAACGACCCGTCCAGTGCGGGTGGGCTCCAGCGACCTGCCTGAACCCGGCTGCTCGCGCCAGCCCTGCTCCCCACTGCCCTGGGCTGTGCCATGGCTGGGTGTGTCGGATCTCTTTCGCAATTGTAACTCGCCCCCTTTCCTTCTTTTCCTGAATATCCTGTAGGTGGTAGATGCTAAAGGGCTGGCACAGTGTGCTCTTTGGGGTAAGGTGTCAGGTCTAAAATGACCTAGCATCCTAGGGCTGGAAGCAACCTCAAGAGGTCATCTAGTCCAGCCCCCCTGCCCAAAGCAGGATCAACCCCAACTAAGTCATCCCAGCCAGGGCTTTGTCAAGCCAGGACTTAAAACCCTACAGGGATGGAGAATCCACCACCTCTCTAGGCAACACATTCCAGTGCTTCATCACCTGCCTGGTGACGTAGTTTTTCCTAATATCTAGCCTACACCTCTCCCTCTTCAACTTCAGACCATTGCTCTTTGTTCTGCCATCTGACACCACTGAGAACAGCTTCTCACCCTCCTTTTTAGAGCTCCCCTTCAGGAAGTTGAAGGCTGCTATGAAATCGCCCTTCAGTCTTCTCATCTGCAAACTAAACAAGCCCAATCTCTCAGCTTCTTCTTGTATTTCATGTGCTCCAGCCTGCTCCAGTGCATCCACATCCTTTCTGTACTGGGGGGCCCAGAACTGGACGCAGTATTCCAGATGTGGCCTCACCAGTGCTGAGCAGAGGGGAATAATAACTTCTCTAGATCTGCTGGAAATGCTTCTCCTAATGCACCCCAATATGCTATTAGCCTTCTTGGTTACCAGGGCGCACTGTTGTCTGATATCCAGCCTCTCAGCCACCGTAATCCCCAGGTCCTTTTCTGCTGCACTGCTACTGAACCAGTCAGTCCCCAGCCTATGACAGTGGTTGGGATTATTCCATCCCAAGTGCAGGACTCTGCACTTCTCCTTGTTGAACATCATCCGGTTTGTCTTGTCCCAATCCTCCAATTTGTCTAGGTCACTCTGGACCCTCTCTCTACCCTCCAATGTATCCACCTGTCCCCCTAGCTTAGTGTCATCCACAAATTTGCTGAGGACATAATCCAACCCCTCAACCAGGTCATTAATAAAGATGTTGAACAATACTGGCCCCAGAACTGATCCTTGGTGCACTCTGCTTGAAACTGACTTCCATCCAGGCATATAACCATTGATCGCTACCCGTTGGGCCCATCTGCCAAGCCAGTTTCTGTCCATCTTACAGTTCATGTGTCCAATTCAAACATCCATGCATGCAAGGATACTGTGGTAGACTGTATCAAAAGCTTTGCTAAAGTCAAGGTACATCACATCCATTGACTTCCCCATGTCCACAGAGACAGTTACCTCACTATGCAAGCTAAGCAGATTGGTCAGGCACGATTTGCCTTTGGTGAATCCATGTTGACTACTCTTGATCACTTTCCCCTCTTCCATGTGCTTCAAAATGAATTCCTTGAGGCTCTCCTCCATGATTTTTGTGGAGACTGAGGTAAGGCTGACCGGTCTGTAGTTCCCTGGATTGTCCTTCTCTCCTTTTTCAGAGATGGGCACCATATTTGCCCTTTTCCAGTCATCCGGGATCTCTCCCAACCTCCAAGAGTCTTCAAAGATAATTTGCCAAAAGCTCTGCAATGACATCTGCTGATTCCCTCAGTACCCTGGGGTGCGTTAAATCCAGACCCATGGATTTGTGTATGTCTAGTTTTTCTAAGCAGCTCTTAACCTCTTCTTTCCCACTGAGGGCTGCCCCGCTCCTTCCCATACAACATTGCCTCGTGCTGTAGTATGTGAGCTGACCTTGTCTGTAAAGACTGAGTCAACAAAGCATTGAGGAATTCATTCTTCCTGTATCATCTGTCACTAGGTTACCTCCCTTATCCAGTAATGGCCCCAAACCCTCCCTGATAATCCTACTCTTGTTAACATGCCTGTAGAAACCCTTCTTGTTACCCTTCACCTCCCTTGCCAGCTGCAGCTCCAATTGTGCTTTCACTTTCCCAATTACCCCCTGGCAATCTCCAGCTGTATGTTTATACTCCTCCTTAGTCAACTGTCCACATTTCCATTTCTTGTATGTATCCTTTTTGAGTTTAATCTGACTAAGGATTTTCCTGTTAAGCCAAGCAGGTTGCCTACCATGTTTGCATTTCTTACTATATAGTGGGATGGTTTGTTCCTGTGCCTTCAGTAAGACATCTTTAAAATACTGCCAGTTCTCTCGTACGCTTTTCCTGTTCATCTTCATTTCCCAAGGGATCCTGCTCATCAGTCCTCTCAGGGAGTCAAAGTCTGCTCTTTTGAAATCGAGGGTCTGTAGGTTACTGCTCACCCTTCTTCCTTTTGTCCGGATCCTGAAACCTACTATCTCATGGTTACTGCAGCTCAGGTTTCCACCCATGACTATTTCTTCTTCTTGTTCTTCTCTGTTTGTGAGCAGCAGGTCAAGTTGTGCACGGCCCCAGGTCGGTTCCATCAGCACTTGTACCAAGAAGTTATCCGCAACATTCTACAAAAACTTTCTGGATTGTCCTTGTGTTGCTGTATTGGTCTCCCAACAAATGATGGATGTCAGGAGAGAGATTGCTTGGTTGATGCCTGTTTGGCCCACTCTCTCTGGGGCACTTGGTATTGGATTGCTTGGTAAACTGGTGCAAACCAGACATGTGTCTTAATACTGCTAAATGTATACATTTAGAACAAAAAATGTAGTGCATACTTACAGAATGGGGTGGAAGTTTAGCCTTTGGGGGGAAACATGGATAGTCAATGAACAGGAGTTATTTTTACCTTCCTATTTTGCACAGGTGTGACCACTGCTGGAATAGTGTGTTCTGTTCTGGTGTTCACAACTGAAGAAGAATGTTGATAAATGGGAAAGGGTTCAGAGAAGAGCCACGAGAATGCTAAGAAGACTGAAAACAGTACCTTAGACTCAGAGTTCAATCTGTGTCTCTATTTACCTTAACAAAATCCTAGAACCATACTGTTAGCAGGGACTGCAAGGGTCATCCAGCTCAGGGATTTTCAACTTCTTTTCCCCCCAGGTTTGATCCCTTCCTCAACATGCTGTATAAACTCCACAGACCAGCCAAGCCATAGTAACTTTTTCTGCATACAAAAGTCAGGGCTGGCATTAGGAAGTAGCAGCCAGAGTAATTGTGTGGAGCCCCATGCCACAGGGCTACATTGCTCAGGCTTTGTCTTCAGCCCCACTGCCTGGGGCTTTAGCTTTCTACCCTGGGCCAATAAGTCTAATGCTGGCCCTGCTTGATGGATACCCTGAATCTTATTTGCAACCCCCCCATGGGGCAATGGAGCTCCAGTTGACAAGCACTGATCTAGTGTAATCCTCAACCAAGATGCAGGATTTGTAGTGTCTGGTGCAGGGGTGGGCTATAATTTTGATGGGGGGGCCTCTCCAAGATTTTGTTAAGTGGCTAAGGGTTGCACTGCTCTGAATAGATGGTGCAGGGTCTGGGATGGAGGTTGGGTGCCATAAGGTGCATGGGGTAAGATGTGGGGTCTGAGAGGGAGTTTGAGTGAAGGAGAGGGTTGTGATCTGGCGCAGGGGCTTGGGAGGCAGGGTCTGGAAGAGGTTATGGCTGCAGGAGAGGATTCTGACCTGGGGGAGGGGTATTGGAAAGGGTGCAAGGTTTGGGAGGGCATTGTGACTTGCGGGAGGCAGGGTGCACCGGGTGACCTAGGGCAGGGAGTTGTGGTGGGAGGGGCTCATATGCCCGAGGCAGACTCTGGCCAGGAGGCTCTTATCTGGGTAGCTCCTGGCCAGGTGCCTTGCAGGACTTTTAGGCAGGCTCTCTGTCTGCTGCAGCCGCAGATAACTCAAACCTTATGGGTGCTCCTTGAGGTTCTCTGCTTCAGATGCTGGAGGGAGGTAGAGGTTTTGCATGCTGCTCTCACCCCCTGTCAAAATCTCTCACTTTCCATTGGCCAGTTTCCGACCAATAGGAACTAAGATTTTACTGGGGCATGAAAGCAGTGCACAAAGCTTCCCCCTTCTCCTGCCCCCAGCATCTGGACAGAGAGCAACATGAAGCAGGAAACTGCTTAAGGCAACATGGGGCTGCCCTGTGCATGAAGGTCCCAAGGGGTGGTCTGCAGGTTGCATCCAGGAGCTTGGCAGGCCATATCCTGCCCCCTCCCCCAGTCTAACCTCTCTAAAACAGACAGTGATCCAGCCTCCTTTGGAAAACCTCCAGTGAAGGAAGTGTTTCCACAACCTCCCTAGGCCTCTCTTCCATTGTCTTATTGTCCTGTTAGAGAATTTTCCTGGAGATGTAACCTAAATTTGCTGTGCTGTAGTTTGAGCCCATTGTCTCTTTTTCTGCCCTTTGGGGCTAGCAGGGAACAACTTTTCCCCATTTTTTATGGCATCCTTTCAGATAGAGAATCTCATCTCCTCCAGCTAAACACATTGAGTCCCTTCAGCTTTGGTTATATGGCTTGCGCTCCATCCCTCTGACCAGCTTCTCTCACCCCTGGGTCCTTTCCGCTTCCTTTACGTTCTTTTTGAAAGTGGTGACAGAGGTTGGACACGGAACTCCAGAGGAGGCCTGACCAGTGCCAGGGAGAGTGGCACTATCCTGTCCCTCATGCTGTGCCTCTGTTACAATAACCCAAACTTATCCTCCATTTTGTTTTGTACATTTTAGTTCCCTACATATAGCACCTCATGTTGGTCTCTAATTTCATATTTTTTGTCCATAGCTTAATTCTCCAGTTTATCAAAAGCCCTTTGGAGGATAGAAAAAATCAAGTGTGTACAGCATTCCTAGCTTTGTGCCATCTGCAAACTTGGGCAGTCTGCTCTCTCTTCTTACATCCAGATCATTGACACAGATGTTAAATAACACCAGAGCAGACCTTCCCAGCCGTGAGCAGGGCGCCGGACACAATGGCCTCCTGATGTCCCTTCCATCCCTACGTTTCTGTGATTCTATAAGCTTTTGTGGCAAAGACCCACTTCTTCAGATCTGGAGAACAGCTGATAATTGAGGGAAAAAAATGGGAAATCGGTTAGATAGGAGTGAAGGAAGTGGGGAGAGAAAAAAAATCCTTTGCAAGTGTCTATAAAAGTGGGATGTCTGTCATCACTGCAAATGTCAAAGTTGGGGAAATTGTCCTTGTAGTGCATAAGATAATTGAGAGCTTTGAGTCCACGGTGATAAGAATCAAACTTGAAAATGAATTCCAATTCAGATGTCTCCCCTTGTAATCTGGTGTTAAAATCTCTTTGTTTTAAAACACAGACCATTAAGTCATCAATAGTGCATCTTGCCAAGTTGAAATGCCCACTTACAGTTTGTGTGTATTCAGATTCCTAACATCTGATTTGTGTCCATTCATCCTCTGGTGAAGTGATTGTCCAGCTTGTCCAATGTATATGGCAGAGGGGCATTGCTGGCGTATGATGGGTATATATCACATTAGTGGAAGTGCAGGAAG
The DNA here is from genome assembly GCF_033958435.1 of Carettochelys insculpta. Lineage (NCBI taxonomy): Eukaryota > Metazoa > Chordata > Testudines > Carettochelyidae > Carettochelys > Carettochelys insculpta. The sequence continues at coordinate 281,654,846 of NC_134138.1, read as the reverse complement.
GAATATGGGCTCCTAATCATCTGATTGACATGATTAGGTCCAGTGATGGTGTGTCTAGTGTAAATATGTGGACAGAGCTGGCAATGGTGTTTACTGCAAGGAAAGGTTCCAGGTTTAGTATTTCTGTGGTGTGGCGTGTGGTTGCTAGTGAGAATTTTCTTGAGGTTGGGTGGCTGTCTGTAGGGCCTGTGAGAGTGTAGCATCACCTTCCAGTTTAGGTTGTAGATTGTCAGTAATGTGCTTGAGGTGTTTGAGTTCAGGGGTATAAGTGATGACAAGTGGTGTTCTGTTATTTACCCTCTCTGGCCTTTCTGGAGGTAGCTTCCAACAGGAATGGTTGAGGGGTGACTTGATTACAATTGAAGATAACTACGTGAGCAACAAATAATGTAATGATGGGCCCTTGAAGCTGATAATGAAAGCTCTAAGATGGGGTCAGTAATGCCCGGCACAGGTGCCAAAAACGGCACGTGAGCCAATGTTCATCAGCGTGCGAGGCGGCAGCTCAGTCCCACCCCTCCAGTCCCATGCAGCCGGGAGCTGGCTCAAAGCCATGCTGCCTGTGGGTTAACAAAAGACCAGCTAAAGCTCCCAACCACCACCTAAACAGTAAAGCTCTCTACCTCAATTTATTTTTAGCAAAGCTTTTGTAGGTAGGACTGTTACTGACTCTGAAAAGTATCACCAGTGTTCGGACCGTATACAGAGATCAAACGGTCAGATTTCGGCACTCTGCCTTTGAAAGATTGCCAGCCCCTGCTCTGAGGTGAGGCAGGGGTTAAAAGCTGAAGCTAGACTTCAGACTGGAAATAAGATATGCTTTTTTAATGGTGAAGGTAATTAACTCTTGACATAATTATAGCAAGAGTTGAGCTGGAGTCACTGGCTGATCTTAAAGCTACCTGAGATTTCTTTCAAGATCTGCCGTAGGACTCATTTTGTGGAAGTTTCAGGGTCTGTGCTATATATGGGGGTGACTGCTGAGGAGGGACCCTGGCCGTGTGGCTACCACCCCGTAGCGGGGGGGCAGGGCCATCCTTGTGATGTTACCAGGCTCAGGACAAACCCCTTCCCCCACCTGCAAGGCCGCCTGGGGCATTAGCAGGGAAGGTGGCTGACTCCGGCAGCAGGGCCCTCCTGCTCGTCACTGACGGGGGCAGGAAGAAGAGTGACCTGGCCCCAGGCTGCTCCACTCTGCCCGTTCCCAGTCACATCACTCTGCAGTGAGTGCGAGGGTGGGTTCCATACCTTCCCCTAAGCCCCGCCTCCTGAGCAACAAGGCTGGGAGTGGGGCAGGGCCAGGTCCCTGCACTTGTCCCCACTGCCGGCAATTGTGGTGGCAGGTCTGAACCCTGCTTCCAGCACCAGGGGGCCCCCAGAGCATGGAGCCTGGAGTGGTTATTTCCAACCATCTGTGGCTGTTGGTGCCTTCTCCCACACAGCAATGGAGTATCCCCCTCCTGTCACTCCTGGCTATAGGAGGTCAGAGTGTATCTCACAGTGGTCTGATGGTGAAATCTATGAACTTGTACCCAGTGTCCTAAAAGAGCTGGTTGAGGAGGCCTTGGCCTCGGCCTCGGCCTCATCCCTGTTCAGCATTTGATTTTTAGTAATTTTTGGGATGCTGTGGTCCACTGACTCCAGTCTGACCCCGGCAGATGGGTATGGTGCTGTAGAAAAACCCTTACTTGATTTGCTCCCTTCCCCTCTTAGGAGAACAGCACAATCAGGGCTTCTCAAACTGGGCATTGTTACCAATGTTTCCTCTAATATTTTCCATCCATGTGCAGGTTTTTTCCATACACAGGCCAAATAAATTTTGTTACGTGCACCAAGGCATATGTGGATGTGCACCCCCCATAGAAGTACATGATGGCCACTGTGGGGGCTCTGCTACTCAGCTGGGGAGTATGTGAAACTCTCCTTGGCAGCCCCCCAAGGGCTAAGCTTACAGGAAACACTGGTTATCCATGGGCAGTGTTGACAAGGAGTGGCTTCTAGTGGGGTTCTGAAGGGAACAAGAATCACTAAGGCAAACCGGTTGGCTTCACTGCCTCCTGGGAGCAAACCTCAAAGTTTTCAGCACAACTGATTCTTGTGGAACGCTCTCCAGCTCACTCACCTAAGCTGGACACCTCAAGGAGACTTGTACCCCCAACAGGAGCAATCTCTGGGAGGACCCCTCTCTTCAGGGTGACAAGCCTTCGTGGGGGGAGTGTCAAGCCTTGGGCTTCACTGCCCCCTGGAACTGCACCTCTCAGAGCCCCCAGCCTGCCTATTGCTTATTGTGTGTTCCTTCAGAAAGTAAAATCATTCTGGCCTCCAGGGTCTCCATACTCAGAGGTAGCAATCTCTAGCCTGCAGTGATTCTCAGCCCACATAAAACTATCGGGGTTATTAGTCAGTGGGACTGTAATGTAGAACAGATTTTGTTAACACGGAAATTAGGAAGGTCCATCTGCCCCCACCCGAGTCCCAGACTAAGAGACTGAGACTAGTTTCCACCAACCCACTCTCCAAACCCCTGCAGCCCCTTTCTATCCTTTTGACTCTTTCCCTGTGCAAAAAGGTCACCTGATCCCTGTTCCCAACAACTGCAGAAGAGGGGGCACTCTGTTGCTAGGTGATGGGGTGTTGGCCATTTTCTGTGTAGGTGATACACCTGCCTTCTCAGGAGCTCTGCAAGCTTGCAGACCCTTATCCCATCACCTAGATATTTAAGCAATAATGGGGAAACTGAGGCACACAGTAGTCAGCAAAAACCTTAGGAACATTCTCACTTTATGCCAGTCAAATGTTTTCAATGGAAAATAGGTCAGTTCACCCAAATCTGATTTCATTTTCTGATGGCAGTGCCAGTTTGGTTGACAATAGTATCTACCTCGTGTAGCAGGATGAGGGTCTGCAACATAAGCCCTTCTGTCACAGGCCTCGTTGAGCCCTGAGGCCGAGAAAAAAGTGGCCAAGATTTTGCTAATAAAAAGCAAAATTGAGGTGTGAGTAAGAGTCAGGCCCTGCTCACAGAATCTGGGGAGAATATGGCTGATACTGAAGAAACACTCATACCTCAGAAGTACTAGGCAAGGCCGAGCATGCAAACACGTTCCAGAAGCACGGTAATACACCAGTAGGAAAGATCTTTGTATCAGCACACTCCCCATAGATAAAACTTTGGGCCTGTAGGCCTAGCCTCCCTCAGCACAGCATGTCTGAGTCTCCCCAGCCTCCAGATGGGCTCTGCCTGCTCCCTCTTCCCAGTCCAGCAGCCCTCTCCTTCCAGCCAAGCCTCTAATATCCCTCTCCAGCTGCGCCTCCCTTGCCTTCCACCCAGGTAAACAAAGTCTCCTGGGCCCCTCTCTTTGCTGCCTTACTTCTCACTGGGGTCTTGATTCTCCAGGACATTGGCCAGGGGCCTGAGTATTGTGTGAGGAGGGCTACTGGTTTGGGCATTGTAACTGCTGGAGAATCTGGGGGATTTGCTTGTGTAATTTCTGGGTGGCCAGAGGGGCTAGCAGAAGAACTTTTGTGGCTGGCTTGGTTTGCCTCACTGAGAAGGAGACCCCAGTTTGGGCTGTAAATGGCCTGGGTTTAAGCAATTTGCCCAGGGTTGGGTCTCTCAGCAGTGCCAGAGAAACCTCCCCTAAATATTAACTCCCGGCGTACCCCTCCGCCCCCCAAATTCCCACTTCATCAAGCTATCACAGCTATTAGTGAGTGTCTTGGAAAAAGAAATGGAAGACAGGACAGATTCTAAAGGATTGGAAAAAGCAATTATAGTGCCAAGCTATAAAAAGGAGAAATAAGGACAACCCAGGGAATCACAGCTGACATCAAACCAATGTAATAGCTTTCTTTGATAGGGTAAGAAGTCTTATAGATGGGGAGAAGTCGTAGACATGGTATATCTTGACTTTAGTAAGGCTTTTGATAAAATCTCATGTGAATGTCTCATAAACTAGGGAAATACAACCTAGATGGAGCTACTATAATGTGGGTGCAGAACTGATTAAAAAAAAACATTCCACGTGCGTCCACACTACCACTCTATTTCAAAATTAATTTAGAAAGTGGGCCCAATTTCGAAAGAGGCTGCGGAGTGTTTACACGCTTAACAGCCTCTTTCAAAATAGTTTTCGGTGAAAATGGGCCCAAATTTCGAAACCGCTCTTCCCGTCTGGGATTGGGAAGAGCGGCCCCTTTCATAAGAACATAAGAACATAAGAATGGCCATACTGGGTCAGACCAAAGGTCCATCAAGCCCAGCATCCCATCTGCCGACGGTGGCCAATGCCAGGTGCCCCAGAGAAGGAGAACAGAAGACAAGTGATTTATCTCCTGCCATCCATCTCCTGCCCTTGTTATGAAGGCTAGGGCACCATACTTTATCCCTGGCTAATAGCCATTTATGGACCTGACCTGCAAAAATTTATCAAGCTCTTTTTTAAACCCTAATAGAGTCCTGGCCTTCACAGCCTCCTCGGGCAAGGAGTTCCACAGGTTGACTGTGCGCTGTGTGAAGAAAAATTTCCTTTTATTAGTTTTGAACCTACTACCCATCAATTTCATTTGGTGTCCCCTAGTTCTTGTATTATGGGAAAAGGTAAATAATTTTTCTATATTCACTTTCTCCACACCATTCATGATTTTATATACCTCTATCATATCGCCCCTCAATCGCCTCTTTTCCAAACTGAAAAGTCCCAGTCTCTCTAGCCTCTCCCCATATGGGACCCTTTCCAAGCCCCTAATCATCTTAGTCGCCCTTTTCTGAACCTTTTCTAATGCCAATATATCTTTTTTGAGGTGAGGAGACCACATCTGCACGCAGTACTCGAGATGTGGGCGTACCATAGTTTTATATAGGGGAAGTATGATATCTTTTGTCTTAATATCTATCCCTTTTTTAATAATTCCTAACATCCTATTTGCCTTACTAACTGCCGCTGCACACTGCGTGGATGTCTTCAGAGAACTATCCACTATAACTCCAAGATCCCTTTCCTGATCTGTCGTAGCTAAATTTGACCCCATCATGTAGTACGTGTAATTTGGGTTATTTTTTCCAACATGCATTACCTTACACTTACCCACATTAAATTTCATTTGCCATTTTGCTGCCCACTCACTCAGTTTGCTGAGATCTTTTTGTAGTTCTTCACAATCCCTTTTGCTTTTGACTGTCCTGAACAACTTGGTGTCATCTGCAAACTTTGCCACCTCACTGCTTACCTCATTTTCTAGATCAATATAAATAAATAAAATAAAATTTCGAAATAGGGCATGTGTAGATACTCCATGGCCTGCAATTTCGAAATTGCGGGTCTGCCATGGCGGCAGCTCCAGGGAGCGCGGGAGACGTGTTAGCAAGCCCCGGTGGGGATCTATGGTCCCTGGGCCAGCCCCTTAAAGCCGCAAGGCTCTGGAAACCCCGTGCAGGAAGCTGAGTGTGCGCCTAGGGCTAGAGAAGCACGAGGTCAGCCCTATACATGCTCCAGCAGCCACATGGATGTGCCACCCAGCCCATCGGTGGGATGGCGAACCCCCCTGCACTCTGGGGCCCCCCAGGAGGCCCCCTCTTCCCCACCCGAGGGGTCGCTGGAGGAGAGCCAGGGCCAGAGAAGCAGGGGCCCGTCCTGGACGGAGGCTGAGGTAAAAGACCTCCTTGGCCTCTGGGCGGAGGAGGAGGTGCTGCTCCACAGCACAGGGAGGCCCAGCAATGCAGCTGCCTTTGAGCGGCTGTTCCTCGGGCTGCGGAAGGGAGGACACCCCGAGCGCACGGCTGCTCAGGTCTGCTCCAAAGCAAAGGAGCTCAGGCAGGCCCACAGCCGGGCCAAGGATGCCCGCAGCCAGTCGGGGGCTGGGGCTGGGGCTGGGGCTGGGGCTGGCCCAAGGTGCCCACACTACTGGGCACTGCAACAGCTCCTCGGCCTGAAGGACGTCCCAGAGCTGTCGTTGCTGGTGGACACAGGCAGTCTGGACCCCAACCGGGAGATAGACCCGCTGCAGCAGCCGGGACCCTCCAGCCAGACCACACTTGCGGGGGCCGGGAGCGACTTGGAGGAGGGGGGGCCCATTACTCATTGCAGTGAGCTCCAGGACCTCCAGCCAGGTGCCTTCGAGGCCGGTGTCCCCGGACCTGTTCTCTGGAGGCCAAGGTAGGTGACAGGTGGATCGGGTGGCCTGGGTGGGGGGGCCTATCCCACAGTACCCTGCCCTGTCCCAGACCCAAGCATGGCGCCATCCAGCACCTGCACCCATGGACAGCACCCTAGCCTGCCTGACCGGGGAGGGATGCGGGGGCCAGGCCACAGCCAGCAGTTGCCCCACAGACAAGGTCCTGGTGGGCACATGGGAACCCCAAGCAGGGTCGGCGGGGGAGGCACCACCTCAGGGGATGGCCCGTGGATGGTGTGGGTGGAGACACCAGTCCCGGGTGACAGCACTGATGGGTGGCCACTCTCCCCTTGTGTCTTCACAGGATCGTCCTCTGAGGGCCAGACCACACCCATGCCACCCTCGGATGGAGCTGGACAGCCTCCTCCCCATTACCCCGGACACCGCCTGCCCAGACCCGGACGGCCCAATGCTGGCGGCGCTACAACCCCCACGAGGCAGCGGAGGTCTACACTGCAGCCATCCAGGAGCAGACCGCCGTGCTCCGGGAGTGGCTACTCATGGAGCGGGAGGACAGGGCCTGGTGGAGGGAGGTCTGGTCCAAGGTGGTTGCAGCCCTCCCACGGCTGGCCCCTGAACCCTCCCCCCCCGCTGCCCCTGAACCCTCCCCCCCGCCACCCCTGCACCCACTCCCACTGCTGCCCCTGAACACATCGCCCTCAGCCCATCCACCCTAAGCCCATTCGTCCGTCTTGCCCTGGCCAACTAGCTGGTCGCCAGTGCCCTCCTCCATGCACCGCCCCAGCCAGGAGTTGCAGAATACCCGGGCGTCATGGGCTCGACCGGACCAGCCAACGCATATGTCAGTAAACCAGCCCCGGGCATCAACAAGTGCTTGGAGCACTGAGTGGTACCCCTTGCAGTTTATATAGCATCCTGCACTATGGTCTGGGGCACGGATAGCTATGTGCATGCCATTGAGCGCACCGAAGCAGTTTGGGAATCCGAGGGCTGCGAATCCCACCGTGGCGTTGTCCAGGCTGCCAAGGCGGACGACCCTCCGCAGGAGGAGGTGGTTGATGGCCTGGACCACCTGTAGGAGGGCACCGACATGTGGGCCTGTACATCAGGGAGGCCCCCCTGCCCCTTCAGGCCCCTCACCCGGGGGCCCCCGCCCCTTCCTGGGGAGGGTGTGGGGCCCTTGTCTGACTTACCTCCAGGAGGACGGCTCCCACAGTGGCCTTGCCCACCCTGAATTGGTGCCCCACTGAACGATGGCTGTCCGGGGTGGCCAGCTTCCACAGGGTGATCGCCACGCTCTTCTCAACTGGGAGCACAGGCCGCATGCGGGTGTCCATGTGCTGCAGGGCGGGTGAGAGCCACTGACACAGCTCCATGAATGTCTGCCTCGTCATTCTAAAGCTTGCGAGCCACCTTTCGTTATCCCACTGGCCCAGAACCAGCCTGTCCCACCAGTCCCCACTACTGGGGCGGCTCCAGAGGTGGCATGGGGGATGGGGAGCAGCGGTTGTCCCCTTGGCAGGGCCTGCAGGACACGTGTGGGTGGGAAGGTGGGCTTCAGGGCATCCACCAAGCCCAGATTGGCGATGCCTGGGTCCCAGCGACGGTGCCAGCATTGGACTCTGACAGCTGCTGCTGCTCCATTCTCCTCTTGGTTCTTGGTGCACAGTCCACGCAGTGCTGTGCACTGCTCTGCTGGGCTCTGTGTGTGCAGGGTGGATGTGTTTGGGAGGGACCTTTTAAGGGCACTGTTGGCTGTGTGACCCGGAAGGGCTTGTCAGCCATGTGACCCCATATGTGATGTTTCCCGGCTGCTTATTTCGAAATAGTCCATTTTCCTGTGTGGACGCTCTCTTTCGAAAAATGGAGGGTGTTCTTTCGAAATAGCGGATTGGTACAGTGATCCGTTTTGTGTGTGTAGCTGCGCTATTTTGAAATCCCTTATTTCGATTTTCTTTTTCGATGTTCCCCCTTTTGAAATTTCTTTGTAGTATAGACACACCCTCCCTGACTGTACTTACTAGTGGTTCACAGTAAAGCATAAAGAGTGGGGTCCCACAGAGGAACTCTGGGACTGGTGCTGTTCAGTATCTTCATTACTAATTTAGATCATGGCATAGAAAGAAACCTTAAAGTTTGCAGACAGTATTGGGGTTGTAAGTGCTATGGAGGATAGGACTAAAACTTCAAATGAACTGGATAAATTGGAGAAATGATTTGTAGTAAATACTGAATTTCTTCCTAAGGACAAATGCAAAGTACTCCATTTAGGAAGGAACACTCATGTGCTCATGTGTACATGCAGAAAATAGTTAACTCTTAACATAAATGAGTTCTTAAACTTAACAGTAGCAGAACCAGCAATCCACAGTAACCAAAAAGAAGACTGTGTGGTCCGTAGATTACAAAAGGACTCTTTAAGTTAGTGGAGAAAGGCAGAGCAAGAACTGATAGCTGGAAGCTGAAGCCAGACACATTTAATTAAAAACAGAATGTTTGTAACAAAGTCTGGGGAGACACCACTGAGAGTATCAATTCAAGGAGAATTGCTTAGAGACAGGGCTACTTACAGCCCAAGACTGGGGACCCTCCACTATAAAGCACTTGGAACCAGTCACAAAAAGCATTTCTGTTCACCACACTGGCTAACAAAAATTCATACAAGCATACAAGATGATCCTGCCTTAGGCAGGGGCTGGACTAAATGACCTCCTGAAGTCCTTTCCAGCCTTAGAATTCTGATTCAATCCTCTCAAATTCTCCAGTTCTCCTTTGCCACCACCAGTAACAGTCCTTGTACAGATGAGAGTTTGTGAACGCCAGTCTCTCCAAATGAAAAGGTTCTTCTGATCCCAAAGGACCAGCCACATTCCCAGGTAAGCTCATAACTTAGAACTTACCCCAAAAGCACTCCATAGCCAATGCTTTACAATATAAAAATCTAAAGTTATATTTATAAAAAAGAAATAATGGGTGAGAGTTAAAAATTAACACAATTGAATACATACCACAATTGCAAAGTTCTTGGTTCAGCCTTGTAGCAAAGATGGAATAAACTATTAATTTAAGTCAAGTCTCTGGGATACATCTGTAGCTTAGATGGGTCATTCAATCCTTTGTTTAGAGCTTAAGTAGCAAAGAGCCTCCAGAGGTGAGAAGCAGGACTGGAGACAAATGGAGGAATTCCCATGGCTTTTTGTATCCTCAGCCATGGGAAGGGTAGCCCGTGGTTCTCACTCTGGAAAAGTACAGCTACTAGGTGAAATCTGTTACATCCATGCATGACTCAGGCCTTTGCAGCCAATCAGCATAGTCCACATTCCAGACCGAAGGTTCGCAAGAAAGTCCATTCAGTGTATTCAATGCCTCCCATGCTTCATTTTCAGCTGAAAGTTTCTTAAGAGGCCAATCAAGCCAAAGAGCCTTTCCCAGACATGCTGGCTATCTATTCAGTATGTGTTACTCTAGGAGCTAACATCTGAAATGCATAGTTAATGGTCATCAAGTACAAGTATGATACATACACACAAATGGCATAATCATAACTAGCAAATCATAACTTTTCTAATGCTACGTCAGTAGACAGCACAAGCACATGGTCTCTAGCAGATGTCGAACAGTGACTGCAACAATGATCATTAAGGTCCTATTGCAATCCAATAATATCACAGCGATACAAAAATTAACATGGCACGCATTCAAAGGATTAAAAACTAAGTGGAAACAAAAGAGCAGTCCAGGAGCACTTTAAAGACTAACAAAATAATTTATTAGGTGATGAGCTTTCATGGGACAGACCCACTTCTTCAGACCATAGCCATACCAGAACTGACTCAATATTTAAGACACAGAAAACCAAAAATAGTAATCAAGATTGACAAATCAGAAAAATTATCATCAAGGTAAGCGAATCAGTGAGCAGAGGGGCAGAAGGCCCAGGGGGGAGTCAAGAATTAGATAAAGCTAAGTGTGTAAAAGAACCCCTATAATGAGCTAGAAAATTGTCATCCCAGTTCAACCAACGTTTTTTTGGTTCTCTGTGCCTTAAATATTGAGTCTGTTCTGGTATGGCTATGGTCTGAAGAAGTAGGTCTGTCCCACGGAAGCTCACCACCTAATAAATTATTTTGTTAGTCTTTAAAGTGCTACTGGACTGCTTTTTTGTTTCCATAGTATATAAACTACCATGGCTCCCTCTCTGTGACTAAGTGGAAGGTCTCAAAAATACCTATAAATGGGGAGCTAGCAGGGAGTGATGTGCCGCTAAGGGGTGCCTCATGGGATCAGTCCTGGGCTCTTTGTTATATAACACTTCATCAAAGAGCTAGTGTAACATTACTGTGTTTTTAAATTACATAGGAAAGCCATTTCTGTCACCATGGTATTTAGTGGCACCAAATCTTGTTCCAGATGGGCCAAGTTAGGTGTCTAATGAAAGCTGTTAGTGTCTTGAATCTGTTTATGGTACTTGAATGTCTGTGCCATGTTTGTATGTAAAGTTATAGATATTGGCTTTGTACCTGCTTTAGAAATATTTCAGTGCTGAGATTCACAATGGTCTGTGTGATCGCCTCCCCAGTCAGGTGACGTAGGTTAAACAAAGGAGCAAAGACTCAGATGTCAAATACACATCTCAGAAATTTGGGACTTGTCATCTGGGATGCAGCCAATGGCACAGTGCCACAGCAGCCCACCTAGTCAGGTGATACTCCATTGCCTATGGAAGAAGGAAAGAATTTTTTCCCTCCACATGGAAAGCTATAAGATGGCCCTGGCTGTGACCATCTTTGTCTCCAGACTTCACAAATTAAGCCTGTGTGAACCCCCCTCATGGAGTGTGTTTTTAGAGACTTTGAAGAAATCAGCATGTAACATCACTGGCCTGCATCAATAGCTGTGTGATGGAGTTGGGGGAGTGCATGTGTGAGTCAGGCTGGATGTCTGAGGCAAGCAGCAGCTCCCAGTGGCTAAGGATGACCCTGGGGCTACAACTGGCAGGTAACACCTCTGCCCTGAACAAAGAGGAGGGAGGAGCCGAGCTGGGTTTTGAATCGGGGGCGGCAGTTAGGAAGCTGGGGAAAGAGGAGCTGGAAGGCAGCCAGCCTGAGGAGGGGGAAAGCTACACCCCAGAGGGGCACCCCTCGGGGTCTTCTCCCCAGGACGGGTTGGAAGGACTGTCTCTGGCTGCTGTGCTGTCGCTTCTGTGAGAAACTGGGCATCTGTTGCCTAATAAACCTTCTGTTGTACCTGCTGAGTGAGAGTCAATCCTGCCAGCAGATGGGGTGCAGTGCAGGGGGACCCCTGAACCCCATCACAAGCTGTAATTCATGTATATAATGTACCACTTCAACAATTTTTCTCTTACCCTATTCTTTCTTTCTTTGTTAATAAACCCTTAGATGTTAGATTCTAAAGGACTGGCCCAGTGTGCTGTTTTGGGTAAGATCTAATTATATATAGACCTGGTAATGTGGCTGGACCCTTTGGGGCCTGGAAGAATTTGTGTGGAATTGTTGAAATAGGCTTTAAGAACCTCTCGCCTGAGTAAGGGAGCTGCTGGTGTGGGCATTAGGAGCAGCTGGAGAATCTGTGGGTTTGCTTGTGTAGCTTCTGACTGGCCAGTGGGGCTGGCAGAGGTACTTTTGTTGGCTGGTTGGATTTGCCTTAGTGAGCAGGAAATCCCAGTCTGGGCTGCAAGTGGCTTGGTTTTAAGCAATTTACCCAGGACTGGTTTTCTCAGCTGTGCCCAGAACACCTCCCCCCCACATAATATTACACCAGGAAGAAAACATAGAATTAAGGCTGACCACAGTGAGGACAGGGCTGGAGCTGAGGAGGACAAAGTCGCTGGGATGTTCCTGGAGAACACAAATGAGAGGGAATGTTTGGTGCATAGGGAGTGGGTGAGGTGGATGGGCCATGCTTGGGTTTCTTGGGTCTGTGCTTGGGTCTGTTGATCGTTTGTGGCCAGGTTTAAATGTAGCCAAAAGCTAAGGCATGGGAGGGACCTGGTTAAGGCTGAAGGTTGCTGCTCTGTTTCCCAGCGTGTGCCAGCTGAAGTACCTCAGCAGATTTCTGAGTGTCCTTACGAAGCTCATGTAACAGCTCAGCTGTGCAATGGGGACAACTGCTGGCTATCACCTCCAGGGTTTCTTGTTTTTGACAATTTCCCAGTACTTCTGGCTCCCCTGAAGAATTCCTCCTTGACTCCTCGGCATGCTGAGAGGCAGGGCCATCACACTGCCCTCTCAGAAGGAGCATATGACTGGGCTGCTATGGCTGTGGGATGGAATGCTGTCATGGGGTAAAACGCCCTCCATCGTGGGCTTGTGCGGAAAGTCAGGACCAGATTGGAGAGGAAAGCAGCAGAGTACCCAGAGGGCGTGAGTTTACTACACTTCTGGTTTACTCTCTGCAGTCATGAGCTGGGAAGTGGCTGGGGAGCAGGGTGAGAGGACCCAGAGAAGCAAAGCAAGACTGGTCTGGGAGACGGAAGCTGTGAGGAAAGGGCAGCAGGTCGGTGGGGGGTTTGTGAGGGCTGTGCTCAGAGTTCTCCATCCTGGGGCAGTATGCAGGCTGTCCTTTTCTATGTGTCTGTGGACCTGGTCCTGCTGAGGGAGCAGAACAGTGGAGAGGGCCAATGCAGGACCTGACTGGGCTTTTCTGTCTTGAACTTGTACGTGTTCCTTTCCTTGTTCCTGGTGGTTTGCAATATTGCCGCCTGCCTGCAAGAGACCAAAAGTCATAGAATCATAGAACAATAGAGCTGGAAGATACCTAAAAAAGCCATCAGGTTCAGCCCCCTGCCCTAGTCAGGGCCAAACCCATCAGATTAGCCCAGCCAGGGCTTTGTCAAGGCGAGACTTAAACACCTCCAGGGATGGAGACTCCACTACTTCCCTGGGTAGAACATTCCAACACTTCACCAGCCTCCTAGTGAAAAAGTTTTTCTTAATGTTCAACCTGGACCTTCCCAACCGCAACTTGAGACCATTGTTCCGTGTTCTGCCATCCGTGACCACTGTGAACAGCCTCTCTCCAGCCTCTTTGCAACCTCCCTTCAGTAAGTTGAAGGCTGTTATCAAGTCCCCCCTCAGTCTTCTCTTCTGCAGACTTAACAGTCCCAATTCCCTCAACCTTTCTTTGTAAGTCATATGCTCCAGCCCCCTAATTATTTTGGTCGCCCTCTGCTGGACCCTGTCCAGTGTATCCACATCATTCCTATAATTGGGGGCCCAGAACTGGACACAGTACTCCAGATGCGGCCTCACCAAAGCCGAATGAAGAGGAATAATCACTTCTCTGGATCTACTGGCACCGCTCCCCTTGATGCAACCTAATATGCCATTAGCTTTCTTGGCTACAACAGCACACTGTTGACTCATGTCCAGCTTCTCATCCACTACAACTCCCAGGTCCTTTTCTGCAGAACTACTACTGAGCCAGTCGGACCCCAGCCCGTAACAATGCTTGGGATTCTTCTGGCCCAAGTGCAGGACTCTGCACTTGTCCTTATTGAACCTCATCAGATTTCTTGCAGCCCAGTCTTCCAATTTGTCTAAGTCACTCAGGACTCTATCCCTACCCTCCAGCGTATCTACCTCTTCCCCTAGCTTAGTGTCGTCCGCAAACTTGCTGAGGGTGCAATCCAACCCCTCATCCAGGTCATTGATAAATATGTTGAACAGAACAGGACCCAGAACTGAACCTTGCGGCACTCCACTAGAAACTGACCACCATCCCGACACTGAGCCGTTGATCACTACCCGCTGGGCCTGACCTTCTAGCCAGCTTTCTATCCATCTTACCGTCCATTTATCCAATCCAGATTCCTTTAACTTGTTGACAAGAATATTGTGGGAGACTGTATCAAAAGCTTTGCTAAAGTCAAGATAAATCACATCCATTGATTTTCCCCTATCCACAGAGCCAGTTAGCTCATCGTAGAAACTAATCAGATTGGTCAGGCATGACTTGTCCTTCATGAATCCATGCGGCCTATTCCTGATCACTTTCCCCTCCCCCAAGTGCCTCAAAATGACTTCCTTGAGGAGCCCCTCCATGATTTTTCCAGGGACTGATGTAAGACTGACCGGCCTATAGTTCCCTGGATCATCCTTCTTCCCTTTTTTAAAGATGGGCACTACATCTGCCTTTTTCCAGTCATCCGGGATCTCTCCTGATCTCCATGACTTTTCAAAGATAATAGTCAAGGGCTCGTCAATGACATACACCAACTCCCTCAGAACCCTCGGATGAATTAGTTCTGGGCCCATGGATATATGTATGTTTAGCTTTTTTAGATAGCTCCTAACCTGTTCTTTCCCCAACAAAGGCTGTCCATCCTCATCCCACAATGCATCACTTTTCGCATTAGTCCGGGAGCTGTCCTTGTCTGTGAAGACAGAGGCAAAGAAAGCATTAAGTACTTCAGCTTTCCCTACATCATCTGTTACTGGGTTACCTCCCTCATCCAGGAGGGGCCCCACGCCCTCTCTGATCACCTTCTTCTTGCTAACGTGCCTGTAGAAACTTTTCTTGTTATCCTTCACATGCCTCGCAAGTCGCAATTCCAGTTGCGCTTTCACCTTTCTCATAACTGCCCTACATTCTTGAGCTGCACGTTTATACCCCTCCCTAGACATCTGTCCCAGTTTCCACTTTTTGTAAGCTCCTTTTTTGTGTCTAAGTTTTCCAAGGATTTCCCCAGTAAGCCAGTCTGGTCCTACCATATTTACTTTTCTTGCTGTGCATCAGGACGGTTTCTTTCTGCGCCTTCAGTAGGGTTTCATTAAAATATTGCCACTTTTCCTGGACTCCTTTTCCCTTCATGGGAGCATCCCAGGGGATTCTGCCCATCAGGTTCCTGAAGGAGTCAAAGTCTGCTTTTCATGAGACTTAAAAATATATGTGATGATGTATTTGTCTCGTTGGTAACTGGATCCCTCAGACAGTGTTGCCTGCTCTCCCCAGTGTTTTGAATCAGGTGATTTTATCTCCTTCTGCAGGAACTCCCACCTTCCCATGTTCTCATCCTGTGCCCAGCAACTCATCTTGTCCCCTCAGGCCCCCATCAGCTCAGCTGCTCCTGGGGCTCTTCAGGCCCTTATCTCAGACTGAGGTGCTGTGATGGGGTCCTCTCTTGCTTCCTGGGTTGGGGGGGGCAGCTCTGGGGGTACTTGGGGTGTGAGGTGCATCCTGTGCCCGTTGTTCAGGAGGGGTGTAGAGAGCAGAGTTGCGTTGCGCTGCGGGGCTCTTTGCTCTCCTTTTCCCGGCCAGACCTGGGACGGGAGGGAGAAGAAGTCTGAGTGGTGCCAGTAGGCTGGACCAGGGCCCGATGAGCTCCAGAACATGCTGCCATCGCATTACTCATCACACTACAGCGCTGGGGCAAAACTGGGTTTTCAGTGGCAACATCTGCAAGAGGGAGCAGCTGGGAGGGGAGGGGCGATGCAAGGGCCATGGCACAGGGCTCTACAGGCAGGAGCTGAGGACACTAAAGGGAGAACTCCTGTGCTCTCCCCTCAGGCTGACATGGAGGTGCCCATTCCCAAGTACTTTGTGAACCAGAGAGCCAAGGCCCTGAAGGAGCGTCAGCAGGTGCTGTCTAAGATCCTGACTCGGGTGGAACCCAGTGTGCCTCCTGGGGTGAGTGCTTGTGGCTGCCCATAACAGTGACAACAGTCCATGCCCCGTTCTCTGTCAAGGAGACTCCCACCAAGCGCTTGAAGCACAGGGTTCATGAGGGGGTTGGCCTGCAGGGCTGTGCTAGACCCGAGGGGATATGTGGGAAGTGAGGGGATGGCACTGTGCCAGGGCAGAGGGTGGGCGGTGCAGAAGAGCGTGCAGGACAGAGCTCATGGTGGAATGGGAGCTGGGGGTTCAGGACAGCATTTAGGACTCCCCTCTATGTCCCTGGGTAGGTACAGCCAGGAATCATTTTTGCAGATGTGGATAACAATTTTGAATCTGTGCAGGGCTCTAGCAATGGGGTGTGCGGGCTCTGTTCTCCCTGGCTGCGGCTGGCTGTGGGGGGCGCGGGCTCTGTTCTCCCTGGCTGGGGCTGGCTGTGGGGGGCGCGGGCTCTGTTCTCCCTTGCTGGGGCTGGCCGTGGGAGGTGCGGGCTCTGTTTTCCCTGGCTGAGGCTGGCCGTAGGGGGTGCGGGCTCTGTTCTCCCTGGCTGGGGCTGGCCGTGGGGGTGCGGGCTCTGTTCTCCCTGGCTGGGGCTGGCTGTGGGGGGCGCGGGCTCTGTTCTCCCTTGCTGGGGCTGGCCGTGGGAGGTGTGGGCTCTGTTTTCCCTGGCTGAGGCTGGCCGTAGGGGGTGCGGGCTCTGTTCTTCCTGGCTGGGGCTGGCCGTGGGGGTGCGGGCTCTGTTCTCCCTGGCTGTGGGGGGTGCAGGCTCTGTTCTCCCTGGCTGGGGCTGGCCGTGGGGGGCGCGGGCTCTGTTCTCCCTGTCTGGGGCTGGCCGTGGGGTGCGCGGGCTCTGTTCTCCCTGGCTGGGTCTGGCCGTGGGGTGCGCGGGCTCTGTTCTCCCTGGCTGGGGCTGGCCGTGGGAGGCGCGGGCTCTGTTCTCACTGGCTGGGGCTGGCCGTGGGGGGCGAGCGCTCTGTTCTCCCTGGCTGGGGCTGGCCGTGGGGGGCGCGGGCTCTGTTCTCCCTGGCTGGGGCTGGCCGTGGGGGGCGCGGGCTCTGTTCTCCCTGGCTGGGGCTGGCCGTGGGGGGTGCGGGCTCTGTTCTCCCTGGCTGAGGCTGGCTGTGGGGGGTGCAGGCTCTGTTTTCCCTGGCTGAGGCTGGCCGTGGGGTGCGCGGGCTCTGTTCTCCCTGGCTGGGGCTGGCCGTGGGGGGTGCGGGCTCTGTTTTCCCTGGCTGAGGCTGGCTGTGGGGGGTGCAGGCTCTGTTTTCCCTGGCTGGGGCTGGCCGTGGGGTGTGCGGGCTCTGTTCTCCCTGGCTGAGGCTGGCCGCGGGGGGTGCGGGCTCTGTTTTCCCTGGCTGGGGCTGGCCGTGGGGGGCGCGGGCTCTGTTCTCCCTGGCTGGGGCTGGCCGTGGGGGGCGCGGGCTCTGTTCTCCCTGGCTGAGGCTGGCCGTGGGGGGCGCGGGCTCTGTTCTCCCTGGCTGAGGCTGGCCGTGGGGGGCGCGGGCTCTGTTCTCCCTGGCTGGGGCTGGCCATGGGGGGCGCGGGCTCTGTTCTCCCTGGCTGCGGCTGGCCGTGGGAGGCGCGGGCTCTGTTCTCCCTGGCTGAGGCTGGCCGTGGGGGGTGCAGGCTCTGTTCTCCCTGGCTGAGGCTGGCCGTGGGGGGCGCGGGCTCTGTTCTCCCTGGCTGGGGCTGGCCGTGGGAGGCGCGGGCTCTGTTCTCCCTGGCTGAGGCTGGCCGTGGGGGGCGCGGGCTCTGTTCTCCCTGGCTGGGGCTGGCCGTGGGGGGCGCGGGCTCTGTTCTCCCTGGCTGGGGCTGGCCGTGGGGTGCGGGCTCTATTCTCCCTGGCTGGGGCTGGCCGTGGAGGGCGCGGGCTCTGTTCTCCCTGGCTGAGGCTGGCTGTGGGGGGCGCAGGCTCTGTTCTCCCTGGCTGGGGCTGGCCGTGGGGGGCGCGGGCTCTGTTCTCCCTGGCTGGGGCTGGCCGTGGGGGGCGCGGGCTCTGTTCTCCCTAGCTGGGGCTGGCCGTGGGGGGTGTGGGCTCTGTTCTTCCTGGCTGAGGCTGGCTCTGGGGGGTGCAGGCTCTGTTTTCCCTGGCTGGGGCTGGCCGTGGGGGGCGCGGGCTCTGTTCTCCCTGGCTGGGGCTGGCCGTGGGGGGCTCGGGCTCTGTTCTCCCTGGCTGTGGGGGGTGCAGGCTCTGTTTTCCCTGGCTGGGGCTGGCCATGGGGGGCGCGGGCTCCGTTCTCCCTGACTGGGGCTGGCCGTGGGGTGTGCGGGCTCTGTTCTCCCTGGCTGAGGCTGGCCGCGGGGGGTGCGGGCTCTGTTTTCCCTGGCTGGGGCTGGCCGTGGGGGATGCGGGCTCTGTTTTCCCTGTCTGGTGCTGGCTGTGGGGTGTGCGGGCTCTGTTCTCCCTGGCTGAGGCTGGCCGTGGGGGGCATGGGCTCTGTTTTCCCTGGCTGGGGCTGGCCGTGGGGGGCGCGGGCTCTGTTTTCCCTGACTGGGGCTGGCCGTGGGGTGTACGGGCTCTGTTTTCCCTTGCTGGGGCTGGTCGTGGGAGGTGCGGGCTCTGTTCTCCCTGGCTGGGTCTGGCCGTGGGGTGCGCGGGCTCTGTTCTCCCTGGCTGGGGCTGGCCGTGGGGGGCGCGGGCTCTGTTCTCCCTGGCTGGGGCTGGCCGTGGGGTGCGCGGGCTCTGTTCTCCCTGGCTGGGGCTGGCCGTGGGGGGTGCGGGCTCTGTTCTCCCTGGCTGAGGCTGGCTGTGGGGGGTGCAGGCTCTGTTTTCCCTGGCTGAGGCTGGCCGTGGGGTGCGCGGGCTCTGTTCTCCCTGGCTGGGGCTGGCCGTGGGGGGTGCGGGCTCTGTTTTCCCTGGCTGAGGCTGGCTGTGGGGGGTGCAGGCTCTGTTTTCCCTGGCTGGGGCTGGCCGTGGGGTGTGCGGGCTCTGTTCTCCCTGGCTGAGGCTGGCCGCGGGGGGTGCGGGCTCTGTTTTCCCTGGCTGGGGCTGGCCGTGGGGGGCGCGGGCTCTGTTCTCCCTGGCTGGGGCTGGCCGTGGGGGGCGCGGGCTCTGTTCTCCCTGGCTGGGGCTGGCCGTGGGGTGTGCGGGCTCTGTTCTCCCTGGCTGAGGCTGGCCGCGGGGGGTGCGGGCTCTGTTTTCCCTGGCTGGGGCTGGCCGTGGGGGGCGCGGGCTCTGTTCTCCCTGGCTGGGGCTGGCCGTGGGGGGCGCGGGCTCTGTTCTCCCTGGCTGGGGCTGGCCGTGGGAGGCGCGGGCTCTGTTCTCCCTGGCTGAGGCTGGCCGTGGGGGGCGCGGGCTCTGTTCTCCCTGGCTGGGGCTGGCCGTGGGGGGCGCGGGCTCTGTTCTCCCTGGCTGGGGCTGGCCGTGGGGTGCGGGCTCTATTCTCCCTGGCTGGGGCTGGCCGTGGAGGGCGCGGGCTCTGTTCTCCCTGGCTGAGGCTGGCTGTGGGGGGCGCGGGCTCTGTTCTCCCTGGCTGGGGCTGGCCGTGGGGGGCGCGGGCTCTGTTCTCCCTGGCTGGGGCTGGCCGTGGGGGGCGCGGGCTCTGTTCTCCCTAGCTGGGGCTGGCCGTGGGGGGTGTGGGCTCTGTTCTTCCTGGCTGAGGCTGGCTCTGGGGGGTGCAGGCTCTGTTTTCCCTGGCTGGGGCTGGCCGTGGGGGGCGCGGGCTCTGTTCTCCCTGGCTGGGGCTGGCCGTGGGGGGCTCGGGCTCTGTTCTCCCTGGCTGTGGGGGGTGCAGGCTCTGTTTTCCCTGGCTGGGGCTGGCCATGGGGGGCGCGGGCTCCGTTCTCCCTGGCTGGGGCTGGCCGTGGGGTGTGCGGGCTCTGTTCTCCCTGGCTGAGGCTGGCCGCGGGGGGTGCGGGCTCTGTTTTCCCTGGCTGGGGCTGGCCGTGGGGGATGCGGGCTCTGTTTTCCCTGTCTGGTGCTGGCTGTGGGGTGTGCGGGCTCTGTTCTCCCTGGCTGAGGCTGGCCGTGGGGGGCATGGGCTCTGTTTTCCCTGGCTGGGGCTGGCCGTGGGGGGCGCGGGCTCTGTTCTCCCTGTCTGGGGCTGGCCGTGGGGTGTGCGGGCTCTGTTCTCCCTCTCTGGGGCTGGCCGTGGGGTGCGCGGGCTCTGTTCTCCCTGGCTGGGGCTGGCCGTGGGGTGCGCGGGCTCTGTTCTCCCTGGCTGGGGCTGGCCGTGGGGTGCGCGGGCTCTGTTCTCCCTGGCTGGGACTGGCCGTGGGGTGCACGGGCTCTGTTCTCCCTGGCTGGGGCTGGCCGTGGGGGGCGCGGGCTCTGTTCTCCCTGGGTGGGGCTGGCCGTGGGGTGCGCGGGCTCTGTTCTCCCTGGCTGGGGCTGGCCGTGGGGTGCGCGGGCTCTGTTCTCCCTGGCTGGGGCTGGCCGTGGGGTGCGCGGGCTCTGTTCTCCCTGGCTGGGGCTGGCCGTGGGGTGCGCGGGCTCTGTTCTCCCTGGCTGGGGCTGGCCGTGGGGTGCGCGGGCTCTGTTGTCCCTGGCTGGGGCTGGCCGTGGGGTGTGCGGGCTCTGTTCTCCCTGGCTGGGGCTGGCCGTGGGGTGCGCGGGCTCTGTTCTCCCTGGCTGGGGCTGGCCGTGGGGGGCGCGGGCTCTGTTCTCCCTGGCTGGCGCTGGCCGTGGGGTGCGCAGGCTCTGTTCTCCCTGGCTGGGGCTGGCCGTGGGGGGCGCGGGCTCTGTTCTCACTGGCTGGGGCTGGCCGTGGGGTGTGCGGGCTCTGTTCTCCCTGGCTGGGGCTGGCCGTGGGGGGCGCGGGCTCTGTTTTCACTGGCTGGGGCTGGCCGTGGGGTGCGCGGGCTCTGTTCTCCCTGGCTGGGGCTGGCCGTGGGGTGTGCGGGCTCTGTTCTCCCTGGCTGGGGCTGGCCTTAGGAGGCGCGGGCTCTGTTCTCCCTGGCTGGGGCTGGCCGTGGGGGGCGCGGGCTCTGTTCTCCCTGGCTGGGGCTGGCCGTGGGGTGCGCGGGCTCTGTTCTCCCTGGCTGGGGCTGGCCGTGGGGGGCGCGGGCTCTGTTCTCATTGGCTGGGGCTGGCCGTGGGGTGTGCGGGCTCTGTTCTCCCTGGCTGGGGCTGGCTGTGGGGCGTGCGGGCTCCGTTCTCACTGGCTGGGGCTGGCCGTGGGGTGTGCGGGCTCTGTTCTCCCTGGCTGGGGCTGGCTGTGGGGCGTGCGGGCTCTGTTCTCCCTGGCTGGGGCTGGCCGTGGGGCGTGCGGGCTCTGTTCTCCCTGGCCCCCTGTCTGGGGCTTGTGTGGGATGGATGGTGGCCTGGGACCCAGCAATCATTGTGCCCCTCTCCCACAGCCGCCCCGTCCTGCCATGCTGCAGGGAGAGGCTGTGCAGGCAGTGCAGATGGCGGAGCGGATGCGCCAGGGGTGCCTGCGTGCCACGTTCATGCGGGAGATCCGGCGGGATGAGGAGCGGGCGAGACGGGCACGGGAGAGTGGAGCGAAGGAGCTTGACCGTGAGCAGGCTGCTATCTGCATCCAGAAGGTAAGAGACCAGCGCATGGTGGTGGGGGCACAGGACACCCAGCAGGCATGGAGCTTCAGGTGATGCCGGAGGTAGGATGGGAACTGCTCTCTCCCCTGCCTTGTGAATCGCATTTCTCTCTTCTGGGCCCTTGCCACGTTTCTGTGTCAGTCCCAGTTCTGAGAGTGAGCCCATGGGTGGAGTGGGTTGGGGGTGGAGCTAAAAAATGCCTGGTTGCTGCTGTTCTTCCTGTGCCCTGGGGATGGCTCTCTTGTACTGCCTGAGAACACTCTCTGGAGCAAAGCTGGTCCAGTGCAGAGCACTGCATGGCCAGGTGCCCAAAGCAGAGCAGTCTCCTTGTTCCTGTGTGTGTGGGTCCCTACTCTCCATGCCCTGGTTCTTCCAGCAGCCACAGCTTGGCCCTTGGGACTTGTCATTTCTTGGACATCTCTCCTGGGGATACTCGTAGGCAGCATAAGGGCTATATTAGAGCAGGGTGCAGCTGCCCCCAGCAGCACAGCCCAGGGTTCTGCCTGACTCTGATGTGCAGCCCTTTGCCACGCTGAACTGAGTGGGTTGGTCAGGCAGCACAATGTTCCAGGCCAATAGTGCCCTGGCCAGGCCACTGGGTCTGGGGGTTCATTCTGCAGTGTGGGGAGTGAGGGGTCTTGGGGGCAGCAGTGCTAGAGGCCCTGTGTTTGAATCCCCAGGTCCTTGCTTGTGTCCATTGTTCCAGGGGTCAGGAGGCACAAACAGCCAGTTCAGGCTGTATGGGGAATTTAAGATAGTTAACACATTGTGAGGGGACAGGGCAGAGAGCAGAGCGAGGTGTCGCATCAGAAGTGCCATTCCTTCCCCCTCATTGCACAGAGATGGGGCTCCCCACACCTCCCACCACACTGTGTTCATAGCAACCACTGTTGCCCGGGGTTGCTGGATAAAGCTGGAGTTATGGGCCAGTGCTCAGGATCACCAAGCAGCCAATTGCTCCCTTATAGTCAAAATCACGTCTAAAAGGGCTATTCACCTGGTCACTTCCTCCACTTTCTGAAACAAAATGTTATTCCCCTTCCCCTGCACCTTCCCCCCCCAACCCCAGTGTTCCGAGAACTGACATAAAATGTGGCCTTTCCCCTTATTACTTTTCCAACAAGCAAGTTCAAGTCCCCCTTGCTTCTAGGTCTTTGGGGTTGGGCATTTCTGGTATTTCTAGAAATGCTTCATCCACCTCCTCGTTCACATTTGCTAGTCTATGGCAGACCTCCTAACAGGATACTACTCCTGTTTCCCCTCTTTTTATCTTCACCCAGTATCTTTCAGCTGTCTCTCGTCTCCTTCTGCACTTCAGAACAAGTGTAGATAATCTTTCTATAGAATGCAACACCACTTCCCTTTTTCCCCTGCCTACCATTCTGGAACAAGTGATCCCCCTTCTCTGTCAAAATTCCAGTCATGAGCTTTATCTCACCAAGTCTCTCTCATGCTAAGTCACAATTTAGCTTGTGTACTAATACTTCTAGTTCTTTCTGCTTATTCTCCATATTCCTTGCATTTGCTTATAAACATTTACAATATTGAGTGATCTCCTTCACTGATTTCCTTCTTGTTCTCATATGATCCTATTGTACTTTTCCATTATCCCCACCAACATCTAACCTTCTGTTAAGGTTGCCTTTTCTATGCTTGCCTATGGACATCTGCCACTTGCCTCCTTTGAAACTAGTTCAAAGCCCTCCTAATTAGACTGGCAAAGAAAAGCTTGGAAAAAAGAAAGAGACAGTAGCAACCCATGGATGCAATCCTGACCCAGACTGCCATCCAACAAAGCATGCACCCATTATGCCAGCAGGCCACACACTCCCATAATTTGGGAGACACTCATGTTCTTGAGTCCCTGGATGATTCTGGCTACTGGGACCAACAACAATTCCTAACCTCTGTATCTCTGCAGCACAGTTCCCCACAAGTACCACACACCTTTCAGATCCAACCTCTTGGCACAAAGACCATTTGCACCTGGGAGTCCAACTATTGAGCCTTGCACTCAGCTCCAGAACTCAGGGATGTCATTGTGATCACCTAGTCTGACATCCTGTGAACACCAGCCAGACACCTCCTGCAAACAATTCCTAGAGCAGCTTGTTTAGAAAAAAATCCCATCTTGGTTTAAAACTGTATCCGTGGTGGAGAATACATGACAGCCCTGTTCCAGTGGTTAAGTATGTTGCTGTCAAAAATGTACAGCTTATTTCCAGTCTGAAATTGTCCAGCTTCAGTGTTCAGCCATTGGATGGTGTTAGACTTTTCTCTGCTTGACTGAATAGCCCATTACTTAGTAGTTGTTTCACATGAGCCGCGTCTACACGTGCCGGCTACTTCGAAGTAGCCACGCCAACTTCGAAATAGCTCCCGCCACGTCTACACATGGCGAGTGCTATTTCGAAGTTGAAATCGACGTAAGGCAGTGAGACATCGAAGTCGCTATCCCCATCAGGGGATGGGAATAGCGCCCTACTTCGACGTTGAACGTTGAAGTAGGGCACGTGTAGCCGATCCGCGTCCCGCAACATCGAAAGAGCGGAGTCCGCCATGGTGGCCATCAGCTGAGGGGTTGAGAGATGCTCTCTCCAGCCCCTGAGCTCTATGGTAGCCGCATGCAGCGGCCCCTTAAAGCTCCCCGCCCCCTGCGTTCCTGTGCAGGAAGCTGAGAGTGCGTGCAGGCGGCAGCACTGACACGCGGCCTGCCTGCACGCCTCCCTACAGCCCCAATCCACCACCCCCGCTGCGATGGCCACCCGCCAGCCCCCGAAGCGCCCCCAGGGCAACCCCCCCAAAGGGGAGCCAGGGCTCCCAGCCTGGCAGCCAGCCTGGGAAAAGACAGCGGGGCCCCTCCTGGACAGAGGCCGAGATCTGGGACCTGCTGGGGCTCTGGAGCGAGGAGGAGGTGCTCCAGGTAATGGGGATCAAGAGGCAGAACGCGGATGCGTTCGCTCGGCTGGCCGAGGGCCTGGCCGCCCGGGGTCACCCTGCCCGCACTCCTGACCACGTCAGGAGTAAGGTTAAGGAGCTGAGGCAGGGTTACGCCCGGGCCTGGGATGTGGCCGGCCGATCTGGGGCCGCCCCTGCCACTTGCCCCTTTTACAGGGAGCTCAGGTCCATCCTGGGCCCCCGGTACACTTCCTCCCCTCCGGCCACTCTTGATACATTGGCCGACGAGCCCCAGCAGGCCCTGGAGGCGGAGTCCGCCCCGGAGGCAAGCCCCGCACCCCAGGGGCCCCCCAGGAGCCCACCCCGGGATGCTGGAGGAGGAGGAGGGGGAATCCTCCTCCAGCGACGGGGGGGCTTCAGATCGCTATACCATCCCGGAGCTCCAGCAGGGCGTCCGCCCAGAGGGTGTCCCCCGACCGTGGGAGCGGACCGTCAGGTATGTACCCGCCCCGGTGCACACCCCCGGGGTTAAGGGGCGGGGACAACGGACATGACCAGGGCCCTCCACATGCCCAGATGACCATGGCCCCAAGGACAGCAGTGGCATGTCCCTCAGAAGAGTGCATCAGCCCCAGCCCCCCCAGCAGGACAGCACCATGCCCCATCCCTGGGGATGGGGGGAGCGGAACCTAGGGTCCCCCGGGGGGAGGGGGGGGACACCCATCAGCAGCAGCAGCATCTCCCGGGGACGGGGATGGGGAACCAGCAGCAGAGGGGTGGGGGGACAAGGGCCACAGCTCGGGGCCCACGCTAACGGCTGTCTCCACTCTTCTTCCCCCCCGTGTTCCGCAGCTGCACCATCGGAGGGCCCGGAGAGCGCCGGTGAGGTCTCTGTGGTCCCGGAGAGCCCACCGGGGCCATCACTGCAGGCCAGCCCCTCGGCGGAGCACCAACCAGCCCCAGGATGGGGCCGACGGCGGAGCCACCACCCGAGGAAGGCCACGGACCCCCAGCTGCTCGCGACCGTCTGGCATCAGCTGGAGGTGTCAGAGCGGCGCCTGCGGGTGGAGGAGCGGTGGCTGGAGCTCCAGGAGCGAGCGCTGGCCTGGCGCCAGGAGGCATGGGGGGCCTTCATGTGCACATTTGAGCGCACAGCGGAATACCTGGCCCCCCATGCCGCGCCGCCCACTGCTCTGCCCGCCCTGCCCGCCGCTCCACCCACCACTCCAACTGCTGTCCCACCGCCGTCCGCCACCCTGGGGCCTTCCGCCGAGGGGGACCTGGGGCCTGCTGACACCCGCCGGCCATACCTGCTGGTTCGCCCAGCCCCCCGCCAGCCTTGGCCAGGGCTCAGGCCGAGGAGAGGGTTGAGCCCGCCAACCCTGGGCGCCGGACAGTAGAGGGGTGCGGGGCCCAGGACGTACCCCCCCACCTTTGTACATATCCCCCATCATATATATTTGTATATAGTTTGTGTTACACCCCTATTCTGTTATATGGTACCTGCCCCCCCATGTAAATAGTTCCCCCCTTTTGTTCTGCTCTCTCTATATATTTGTAGTATTAATAATAAGAGAATTCACCGGTTTTTGGTTTCAAAAACAACAGGTCCATTTTTATTTGCAAGAGAAGTGTGGGGGGGTGCTCTTGGGTGCTCTGTGGTGTGGGCGTGGGGGCAGGGTGTGTTGTGGAGGATGCGGGGGGGTGCCGTGGCGGGCCTGCCAGCGTTCACTCCGCAGCCTGGTCGAAATGGGCCTGCAGGGCCTCCCGGACCCGGATCCCCTCGGGGTCCACCTGGCAACTGGGGGCAGCGGGTGGCTGCACGTCAGCCCGGCCAGCCTCCACAGCCCAGCCCTGGAAGAATGCCTCCCCCTTGCTCTCGACCAGGTTGTGGAGTACGCTGCACGCGCCCACAACCTGGGGGATGTTGGTGGGGCCTGCATCAAGGTGGGTGAAGAGACACCTCCAGCGCCCTTTGAGGTGGCCAAAAGTGCGCTCAACCACCTGGTGCGCATGGTGCAAGCGCGTGTTGAAGCGCTCCTGGCTGGCTGAGAGATGGCCCGTGTAAGGGTCCATGAGCCAGGGATGGAGGGGGTATGCCGCATCTGCGATGACGCAGAGGGGCATGGTGGTGTCCCCCACAGGGATCTCCCGCTGGAGGATGTAGGTCCCCGCTTCCAGCTGGCGGCACAGGCCCGAATTCCTGAACACCTGGGCGTCGTGGGTGCTGCCAGGCCACCCAACATAAATGTCCAGGAAACGGCCCTGGCTGTCCACCAAGGCCTGGAGGACCACTGAGTGGTAGCCCTTCCTGTTCAGGAAGCATCCTTCGCTGTGCTCCAGGGCATGGATGGGGATATGGGTCCCATCCAGAGCCCCAAAGAAATTTGGGAAGCCCAGGCTGGCAAACCCCGCGATGGTGGCATCTGGGTCCCCAAGCCGCACGAGCCTGCGGAGGATCAGGGCACTGATGGTGCGGATGACCTGCAGGGGAAGGACATGGGAGAGCACCAGTGAGGGGTGTGTCTGGCCCTCCACCCCAGGGCTGCCCCCTCCCCCACCCAGGGCTCCCTCCCCCCCAGGGCTCCCCTCCGCCCCAGGGCTCCCCCCACCCAGGTCCTCTTACCTCCATGAGGACAGCCCCGACGGTGGCCTTGCCCACGCCAAACTGCTGCCCCACGGATCGGTAGCTGTCTGGAGTGGCCAGCTTGCAGACAGCGATGCCGACCCGTTTCTCAACCTTGAGGGCACGCCGCATGGAGGTGTCCTGGTGCCTCATTGCGGGGGTGAGCCACTGGCAGAGCTCCAGGAATGTCTGCCAGCTCATGCAAAAGTTCTGGAGCCAGCACTCGTTGTCCCACTCGCCGAGCACCAGCTGTTCCCACCAGTCGGTGCTCGTGGGGTAGCTCCACAGCCGGCGGCGTGTGCAGTGGGGCGGGGGGGTCGGAGGGCAGCAAGGTCTGGGGCTGCTTCCTCCTCCCCTGGGGGCAGCTCCTCTTCTGTGAATAAAAGGTGGTCAGCTGCCTCCTGCATAGCATTGAGCAGGGCAAGCACTGCTCCTGCAGGGGCGGCTGTGTGGACCTCTGGCGGCTGCTGCTGCTGCTGCTGCTGCTGGGGGTCCATACTGCTTTGACGGGTGTGCGTGCCCGTGGCTCTGCAGACCGCGTGCTGTGCAGGCTGAGTGTGTCTGGGAGGGGCCCTTTAAGGGAGCGGCTAGCTGTTGCCCCGGAAGTGCTAGTCCGCCCTGTGACCCTGTCTGCAGCTGTGCCTGGCACCCTTATTTCGATGTGTGCTACTTTGGTGTGTAGACGCTCCCCTGCAGCGCCTACTTCGATGTGGTGCTGCCCAACGTCGACGTTGAACGTCGACGGCACCAGCCCTGGAGGACGTGTAGACGCCATTCATCGAAATAGCTTATTTCGATGTTGCTACATCGAAATAAGCTATTTCGATGTAGCATACACGTGTAGACGGCGCTATGTAGATACTTTTACTGAACTCACGTCATACATCAGCCTTCTCTTTGTTAAAATAATTATACTGAGCTCTTTGAGGCTGTCACTAGACATCAGGCCCTACAGCAGGAGCCATGGAGAGAGAATGGGAGGGAGGAAAAGGGGTATTTGCCCTGGGGCCCAGTAATTCTAAAGGGCTGGTGGCTCCCGACTGTTCTGTTGCTACTGTGGCAGCAGCTGGCACCCCAAGCCCTTTAAATTGATGCCAGAGTGCGGTGCTGTGTGCTCTGTACAGCTCTGAGGGCTGCCTTGTGGGGAGGGTGCTCCTGGCCATGCTGAGGATTGGCTGCCCTGGAACCTGCATCAGAGCCAGCCCATCCGCTACCCCAGGTCCCATGCTTTGGGGGGCCCTGTGGTGGCTGCCCCAACAGTCCTATGGATAGGACAGTCCCCTGTATGGATGGAAGTCTGATTAAATTCTTCCTCACAGCTGATTTGGCTTGTAATTGTTTTCAGTTTTTTGGCCCTATTAAATCACCAGCTAGCTAGGTTACTACTACTATTTAACCCTTGTACTCCGCATGGCGCACAGGTCATCTACAAGTGTCCTCCATTTCACTCTGTCTTGGGACGAAACTTCCAGCTGGCTCCAGGAGTACCCCAGTTGTTGTCCTTCAATCTCAGTAGGCCTTCGCCATGTTGTCCAAGGTCTTCCTCGTTTGCATTTTCCTTGCAGGTTCCGTGTGAGAGCTTGACGGACTGTGCTGGATGATGTAACAGCAACAAAAGCCGTGTCTACACGCGCACGCTACTTCGAAGTAGCGGCACTAACTTCAAAATAGTGCCCGTCATGGCTACACGTGGCGAGCGCTATTTCGAAGTTGAAATCGACGTTAGGCGGCGAGACGTCGAAGCCGCTAACCCCATGAGGGGATGGGAATAGCGCCCTACTTCGACGTTCAACGTTGAAGTAGGGCAGGTGTAGACGATCCGCGTCCCGCAACATCGAAAGAGCAGGGTCCGCCATGGCGGCCATCAGCTGAGGGGTTGAGAGACGCTCTCTCTCCAGCCCCTGCGGGGCTCTATGGTCACCGTGTTCAGCAGCCCTTAGTCCAGGGCTTCTGGCTGCTGCTGCGGCAGCTGGGGATCCATGCTGCATGCACAGGGTCTGCAACCAGTTGTCGGCTCTGTGGATCTTGTGTTGTATAGTGCAACTGTGTCTGGGAGGGGCCCTTTAAGGGAGCGGCTTGCTGTTGAGTCCGCCCTGTGACCCTGTCTGCAGCTGTTCCTGGCACCCTTATTTCGATGTGTGCTACTTTGGCGTGTAGACGTTGCCTCACAGCGCCTATTTCGATGTGGTGCTGCCCAACGTCGAAGTTGAATGTCGATGTTGCCAGTCCTGGAGGATGTGTAGACATTATTCATCGAAATAGACTATTTCAATGTCGCTATATCGAAATAAGCTATTTCGATGTAGCGTGCACGTGTAGACGTAGCCAAAGGGTCCTGTGGCACCTTATAGACTAACAGAAAGGTTTTGAGCATGAGCTTTCGTGAGCACAGACTCACTTCTTCAGATGCATCTGATGAAGTGAGTCTGTGCTCACGACAGCTCATGCTCAAAACTTTTCTGTTAGTCTATAAGGTGCCACAGGACCCGTCGTTGCTGTTACAGATCCAGACTAACACGGCTACCCCCTCCGATACTTGTGCTGTATGATGGGTTTCTGAGAGTGTGGCCCAGCCATCCTTGCTTTCTTCTCTTGATTTCAATGTCAGTTGGTTCTTGTCTTCCTCTGTTCCAAAGCTCCTCATTTGTGAGGAAGTCTTGCCATTGGATGTGAAGGATGTACCTCAGGCCTCTGTTTATGAATGTCTGTAGCTTGTGATTTGGAGACTTTTTAGTGTGCCAGGTCTCACATCCATATGAGAGCACACTCTTCACATTTGTGTTGAAGATCTGCAGTTTCATCTTCGCAGATATTACAGTAAACCCTCAATATACATGCAGTCAAGTTGTGTGTGTCTTAGGCTAAAGCAACTTCTCCTCCTGTCGGGCAACAGCTGTGAGTCAGGCTGCTGCCCCTGCCACTAGCAGGAAAACCAATCCTGTCAGGGCAGCAGCCTGACTCTTCTAGCCCCTGAAAGGAACGGTTTCCTTCTCTTGTCGGGGGTGGCAGCCACTGCTGTCAAGGGCAGAAGCTGTGAGTCAGGCTTCCACCCTTGACAGGAAACCACTCCTGTCAGGGGCTGCAGGCACAAATCAGACTGCTGCCCCTGACAGGAGTCGTTTCCTGGTCTCCAGACTGGTGGGGAGCTGGGAACCAGGTGGCAGCCTGGCTCCCCTCCACTTACAGAGCCTGGAAACTGAGCAGGGCAGCAGCCCTGGTTAGCTTCCTGGTTCCAAGGAGCAGAACGGAGCTGGGAGCCAGGCTGTCCCTGATTCTTGGCTCCCCTCCACTGGCTGGAGCCAGGAAACAGAACAAGGCTTCTGCCCTGCTCAGTTTCCCCTCTCTGAAAGCAGAGGAGAGCCAAGAGCCAGGCTGTTGCCTGATTCCCAGCTCCCGGCTACTTGCAGGACCTGGGAAACTGACCAGCTGGTCAGTTTCCCAGGTCCTGCAAGTGCCAAGGGGTGGGGAGATGGGAAACGGTCTACCCCCTGGTTCCTGGCTCTCTCCCACTCTGCCAACTGGCTGATCAGTTCCTCCACTCCTGCAAGCCCAAGGGAGTTGGGAACCAGGCTACAGCCTGGTTCCTGTCTCCCCTCAACTTGCATGAAAATTTGAGGGTTGCAGAAACACAACCCCTGCGTAACTCGAGGGTTTACTGTATTTGTGAACTCTGGCTACGTCTACACGTGCCCCAAACTTCGAAATGGCCACACAAATGACCATTTCAAAGTTTACTAATGAAGCACTGAAATGCATATTCAGCGCTTCATTAGCATGCGGGCGGCTGCGGCACTTCGAAATTGATGCACCTCGCCGCCGCACGTCTCGTCCAGACGGGGCTCCTTTTCGAAAGGACCCCGCCTACTTCGAAGTCCCCTTATTCCCATGAGCTCATGTAAGTGGTCTTTTCGAAAAGGAGCCCCGTCTGGACGAGACGTGCGGCGGCGAGTTGCGTCAATTTCGAAGTGCCACGGCTGCCCGCATGCTAATGAAGCGCTGAATATGCATTTCAGCGCTTCATTAGTAAACTTCGAAATGGCCATTTGCGTGGCCATTTTGAAGTTTGGGGCACGTGTAGACATGGCTTATATGAGATAGTCTTGAATGCACCTGTTGTTTTCCCTATCCTGGCATCAATATTCTTATCTGTTCCCCCATCTATGCCCATAATACTGCCCAAGGATGCACCTACACTTGCATTCCTCTTTTGAAAGAGGCATGCAAATGAGGTGCAGATTTATGTATCTGGCACTTCATATGCATATTCCTCTTTCGAAAGAGCTTCTTTCAAAAGAAGAAAAACAGTGTAGACACTTCTCTTTCGAAAGTAAACCCCCATCTTTGAAAGAATCCTTCTTCCCCTTTTTTATCAGCACCTTGCCTAGATAACTCATTAGGGCAATTGTTCTGTAGTTCTTGCACTCCAGTGTACCTTCTTTCTTTTGTATTGTCCCTAGCACAGATCTTGTCCATTCCTTAAGTGCCTTCCCTTCTTTCCATGCTATATTACATAGTCAGTGTATTTCCTGACTTGCACTTTATCCACAATATTTGCTCAACTCTCCTGTGATCTAATCATTTCCAGGGCTCTTGTCATTCTTCAGTTGTTTCACTGCTCTTTCTACTTCCTCCTTCGAAATATTGGCCTCGCTCTCGACGTTCAGTGGAGGTAAGGAAATAGGAAGGAAGATCAGTATAGATGAGATTGAAGTAGAGAACGTAGAGAAGCTCATATATATGGGGAGCAAAATAACGTGTGGTCCGGACTGTAAGAAGGACTGTGTCCAGTTCTGGGCACCGCAGTTCAAGAAAGATGTAGAGAAATTAGAGAGGGTCCGGAAAAGAGCGACAAGAATGATTAAAGGTCTAGAGAATGTGACCTACGAAGAAAGGCTGAAAGAAATGGGCTTGTTTAGTTTGGAAAAGAGAAGATTGAGGGGACATGATAGCAGTTTTCAGGTATCTAAAAGGGTGTCCTAAGGAGGAGGGAGAAAGCTTGTTCTTTTTGGCCTCTGAGGATAGAACAAGAGGCAATGGGCTTAAACTGCAGCAAGGGAGGTTTAGGTTGGATATTAGGAAAAAGTTCCTAACTGTCAGGGTGGTCAAACAGTGGAATAAATTGCCTAGGGAGGTTGTGGAATCTCCATCTCTGGAGATATTTAGGAATAGGTTCGATAGCTGTCTATCAGAGATGGTTTAGACAGTACTTGGTCCTGCCATTGGGGAAGGGGGTTGGACTCGATGGCCTCTCGAGGTCCCTTCCAGTCCTAGTGTTGTATGATTCTATGACTCTATGAAAGACCCGCTTCACCAGATGCATGAGTCATGCATCTGATGAAGCGGATCTTTGCCCACAAAAGCTTATGCTTCAAAATATGTTAGTCTATAAGGTGCCATAGGGCTTCTTGTTCTCAAGGATACAGTCTAACACGGGTACCTCTCTGATACTTGTGAATCAGCCAGTACAGGATAAAGAGGGGCGTGTGCTAACAAACCCAAGTGAGCAACTCAGTAGATTGAAGGAACACTTTGGGAAGCTGTATAGTTTACTGGTTTGGAATGTATTCTGCTGGCACATTACAAATGTCATCTAGTCATGATCCCTTGTACCTATGTTATCATTCGAGAACAACGAGAAGTCCGGTGGCACCTTACAGACTAACAGATATTTTGGAGCATAAGCTTTTGTGGGCAAAGACCCGCTTCGTCAGATGCATCTGATGAAGAGGGTCTTTGCCAATGAAAGCTTATACTCCAAAATATCTGTTAGTCTGTAAGGTGCCACAGGACTTCTTGTTGTTCTCGAAGATACAGGCTAACATGGCCACCTCTCTGTTATCGTTAATTTTTAGTTCTGTGATGGGATCCTCTTTATCTGCTAGGGCAAGGTTTAATAAAGAATCCCCTTGTGTTGACTGCAACGCTTTTTGAATTACGAAATTATTATCTATAATGGCTAGAAATTCCAAGGATATTTTAGTAGTGCCAGCATGAGATCTGTCACTCAATGTCAATATGTCACTCAAATTAAAGACTCCCATGATCACGTAGTGTCTCCCCCCCTACATGTTATAGATAGCTGTATAAGAAACCATTCATCATGTTTCCTAGTGTGATTTTGATAATCTGATACCTATCACAAGCTTTATTTTCATACCTTGACCCATACACTTTCTCTTTTCTTTTGTTCTCAGTGATGAGTATCAGATCACAAAATCATACTGGAAAACAGGCAATTATATTTTTGACAAAAACTCATTCCACCTTGCTTTTGCCCACTCAATCCTTCCTAAATAGGTTTGAATAATTGCTTTTTAAAATTGAAATTGTGTAAATCATCCCACCAGATTTCAGCCATAGCAATTAGATGAAAGTTATGCTCATAAGTGAACAATTCCAGTTCCTCTTGTTCATTACTTAGCGTGAAAGCCCCACGCCCAAGGCCCTGCTGGGCATGTGTGATGGAGTCGGGGGAGTGCATGTGTGAGACTCAGGCTGGATGTGTGTGAGACAAGCAGAGCAGCTCCCAGCGGCTGAGGATGACCCTGGGGCTATAACCTAGGCTGGCAGGTAACACCTCTGCCCTGAACAAAGACGAGGGTGGAGCTGAACTGGTTTTGAAGCGGGGGTGGGGAGCGGCAGTTAGAGGCTAGGGGAAGGGAGGGCTGGAAGGCAGCCAGCCGGAGGAGGGGGAAAGCTACACCCCAGAGGGGCACCCCTCGGGGTCTTCCCCCCAGAACGGGTTGGAAGGACTGTCTCTGACTGCTGTGCTGACACTTCTGTGAGAAACTGGGCATCTGTTGCCTAATAAACCTCCTGTTGTACCTGCTGAGTGAGAGTCACTCCTGCCAGCGGACGGGGTGCAGTGTGGGGGGACCCCTGAGCCCCATCACATCCTGCTTCAGCTGCAGCCTGAGTATAAAGGCCAGAGGAGCCAGTCAGTTGAGGCTGGCCAGCAGTGGGGAAGGAGCTCCCTCACTGACTCAGGAGCAGCGGCCTTGAGGAGCAGGACGGCTAGCGCCTGGGCTGCTGCGGCCTGACCTGGAACGACTAGGCCTGAGGGACTGGGCTGCTGGGCCTGAAATCAAAGGACTGGGCCGCTGGGCCTGAGTGACTGTGGGATGGCCGCTATGGGGGCGTGACCCCTTGAAAGAGGCGCAGGGCAGCAGGCCTTGCCACACTGAGGCTTTTAGCTTTGGTGTAGAGGTAATTCATTAATTTCTTCTCTTCTTGTCCTTTGGCTCCTTGATGAGTTTTGTCCTCAACATCTCCATTTTCCCTGGTGTGCTTAGCTCTCCCCTGTTTTACCCTCCCCTTTCTGTTGTTAGTTTAACCCACTCCTGCTTGGTCTAAGGAGCCTGTCTCCAGGGAGGTTGGACTCACTTTTACTGAGATGGAGGCCATCTGAACTATGAGACCCCTCTTCCTGTGGAAGGCAAACCACACAACTAAAGCCCTACACCACTTAGGCTACATCTACACCACACAATGCAATGGATTTTTAATAACCTCGATCTTCCAAACACGAAGTTAATTGTCCACAAATATTCCAGTAATTCAACTTACCATTTCTCTGTGTCAACTTGCCATGACCCCATTGCCTTATCCAAGTTTGATTGCATGAGCAGTGCATTGTGGATAGCTATCCCACAGTTCCTTAACCCTGTTGCATTGTGGGGGTTTGTACCAGTAGGGTGTGGGGGAAGAGTTTTGCTGCAGTTGCTTGTGGGTGTTTGTTGTCACTATACCAGAATACAAAGCACTCTCCCAGAATTCAGAGCACACACTATCTGGTGAAAAAATGAGTGTGAGATTGTGCCATTTTTTCTGACACAGTGCTAGTGCAAGCATGAATGCTTGCATGCTTCAAGTTGTTGCACAGGCCATTATGACAACTTCCCAGAACGTCATGCAGCTTATCTTTCAATGATGAAGGCAGTGGGCTGAGATAATGGTTGAGGATGATGATGAAGATGTTGGAGTGGAAATAGCTCAACTGTGGCCCAGGAAATTACAAATGCTGCCTGCTCTGGATGCACTGCTGACAGTGGAGCAGCAGTTTTGGACTCTTGAAACCAGCACACACTGGTGGGACTATATCATTTTGGAGACCTGGGATGGCCAGTAGTGGGTGCAGACTTTCAGATGCGCAAGTCCACTTTTATGGAATTTTGTGATGTGCTGGCCAGTTCCCTGAAGTGCAGCAGTGCAAGAATGAGACTGGCTTTAAGGGTTCACAAGTGGCAATTGCTTTATGGAAGTTTGCAGTGCCCGGCAGCTACTGGTCAGTGGCAAATCAGTTCAGAGTGGGCAGACCTACAGTGGGGGCTGTGGTGGTGTAGGTAGCCAGTGCAATCTGTTGGCATCTCCTGAGGAACACCATAACCCTGGAAGATGTAGCAGATGGCTTTGCTGCCATGGGGTTTCTGAACTGCTATGGGGCAATAGATGGCACACACATATTCCCATCATGGCCCTGGACCGCCTGGTCTCTGAGTAGATAAACAGAAAGGGATACTTTTTAATGATGTTGCAGGTGGTCATGGATCACAAGGTTGTTTCACTGCCATCAACGTGGAATGGTCAGGAAAGGTTCATGGCATGTGCATCTTCAGAAATTCTAGACTGTACAGAAAGCTCCTGGATGGGACTTTTTTCCCAGACCGGAAAACCTTGGCATTAAAAAAGGTTCAAAAAAGGGCAACTAAAATGATTAGGCATTTGGAACGGGTCCCATATGAAGAGAGGTTAAAGAGACTAGGACTTTTCAGCTTAGAAAAGCGGAGACTAAGGGGGCATATGATACAGGTATATAAATTTATGAGTGGTGTGGAGAAAGTGAACAAGGAAAAACTATTTACTTGTTCCTATAATATCAGAACTAGAGGACACCAAATGAAATTAATGGGCAGCAGGTTTAAAACAAATAAAGGGAAGTTCTTCTTCACATAGCACACAGTCAACCTGTGGAACTCCTTGCCAGAGGAGTCTGTGAAAGCTAGGACTATAACAGAGTTTAAAAAAGAGCTAGACAAATTCATGAAGGTTAGATCCATTAATGGCTATTAGTCATGATGGGTAAGGAATGGTGTCCCTAGCCTCTGACAGAAGCTGGAGATGGATGGCAGGAGAGAGATTGCTCGATTGATACCTGTTTGGTCCACTCCCTTTGGGGCACTTGGTATTGGCCACTGTCGGCAGGCAGGATAATGGGCTGGATGGACCTTTTGGTCTGACCCAGTATGACCATTCTTATGTTCTTATAAGATTGGAGACCTTGAGATGCCTATAGTAATACTGGGTGACCCTGCTTACCCTCTGCTCCCATGCCTTGTGAAGCCATACGCAGGTGCCCTGGACCACAGCAAGGATTACTTCAATTACAGACTCAGCAAGTGCAGAAAGGTAGTGAAATGTTCCTTTGGCCATTTAAAAGTGAGGTTCAAGTGCTTGTTGACCCATTTGGACCTTTCAGAATCTGATGTCCCCACCATAGTTCCAGCATGCTGTATTTTGCATAACCTTTGTGAATCCAGGTGGGAGTCCAGCCTGGGCTGCAGAGGCTGATGCCATGAGCCGGCCTTATTCTCAGCCCCCTTAAGGGCATTTTCCAATGCAAATGCAGAGGTTGTGGCAATCACAGAGACTTTGAAAAATAGCTTCATGAATAAATGATGGGGCAGGCACATGATTCTACTGTATTTGACTGCTGTAATACAACTCCCCACTCCCCAAAATGATTTGAGCACCCCACCATAACCAGTAACCCTATGAATGAGAAATAAATCAGAGTGTGTCTTTCACAAAAAGAGTACTTTTATCTGGGGGGAAAGGGTTAAGGTGTAGGAAGAAGAATAACTATAAAGGGAGGGTTACTTTCAAAAAAGGAATGTTTGTATTTTGGGGGGTGAGAAAGCTAAGATTTCTTTTTTGTAGAGTTGCACACATGCATGAAATAAACTAGGTTTAGCACCTGGCTTCCCTGTGCCTGGGGGCAGGCACCACTAAGAACCTACTCTGGGACCCAATCCTGGACTCTGGGCAGTGCCTCTGGGGTCTCAACAGCCCCATTGGCTTTGGCAACCTCCATTCCTGTCTGGGTCCCTCTGCCATGAGTCCTTTGTGGACCTTGGCGTAGCAGCGGACAACTGAGCTATCAGTCTTCTCCACCCCCACCCAGATCCCTAGTCAGTGAGCCCTCACAATGATTTGTGTACCCCACCATGCATGTGAACCAATAAATCAGACTGTGGTTATCAAAAGAATAAGTTCATTTGAGTGGGAGTGCGTTAAGCGGCAGGGAAAAGAAGTGTCAAGAGAGGTGGAATAAGTTTTTTCAGTGGGTTTTTGGAGTGAGCGGCAGACTATCTTTACCCACCCTTTCTGCATTCAAAGACTGTGACAACTGGGGGGTGGGTGGCCTGGATTCCAGGGAGTCTGGGCAGCAGAGAGCAAAGCCTGCAAAATGACTGCTTTGTAGGGAGTCCCTCTAGAGATCCAGTATGGAGTGCAGGTCCTCTGTTTGGTCTCTCACAGCTGTGAGGAGCTGTACCGTGTTCTCTCTCAAGTGCACCGACTACTCTCTCCTGAACTCCAGGACACTCCACTGCCACTGCGCTGTAGTCCTCTGGCTGGCAGCAGGATAAGGTCCTGATTGGACCTTTTGTGCTTCATTGCCCTATCTCCCATGCTCCCACTCCCTGCTAGGAAGTGAAGGTCAAAATTGAGATACAATTCACACAGACCACTTACCCACAGAAGAAGTGGGTGTGTCCAATGAAAGCTCATCACCTAATAAATTATTTTGTTAGTCTTTAAAGTGCTACTGGACTGCTTTTTTGTTTTGATAGCATATAGACGAGCACGGCTCCCTCTCTGTTACTATTCACCATAGAGTGAATGGGTCTCTGTCTTTACGATCAGTGAAACTTTCTTTTTGCAAGGCCACTTTTGGCTTCTTAAGGACAACAAGGAATTAAACTCTGCATTGCATACATCATTGCTTATCCAGACCATTTCATTGTGGACATGGCCAGCTATTGTCTTCTTGGGATGGGTGTTTAAAGCAGGGGAAGCCAGCCGATGTCCCAGAGCAGGGGAAAAAAATTTCTTGGCAATCCCCGGAGCAATCCTCAACAAGGAGAACCCATCCACACTGGACATGCCAGTGTCCAGGAGCAGGGTCCCAGAGCCCAGCAGTCACATGGTGAGGGGGAAGCGTTCGATTCCAGCTGCATGGCTGACTGGGTGGAGAGAAATCCATCTAAAGGGCAAAGAAGTGTGGGGGAACAGTTTCCCAGCCACATGGTGGAGGAAAAATATTTCTCAGTGGCTCACAATCAAGCCAGCAGCATGCTGGGAGGGGAGGCAGCCAGGAGAGCCTGCCATCCATGCAGAGGGATGGAAGACAGAGCACCACCAGCCATGTGGTGCAGCAGTGTGGTCCAGGGAAATGTAAAAGGGCAGGGAGCATTGCAAAGAAATCTAATCCAAACTCCCGTGCTTCTTTAGGTTGCCAAAGAAGACATAACCCTTCTAAGATTAACAGATAGTGAAAAAGAAGAGATGCTCATCCTCTGTGACAACAAGCCTGGAAATTTGCCAAAATGCTGTGTGTTGCCTTGATACCAGCTCCCTATCTGGTTGCCTGGCATGGCAAGGTGTGCTATTGTGGAAGCCACAATAAGTCAGGCCTGCCCAAAAACCTCACGGAAAAAATGCAACAGTACCTGGATGAGGCCTTCATGGAGATCTCAGTAAAGGATAAGCACTCCAGCCCCAGAAATATTAAATCACTCTTCTGAGGGGCATGGATCCATAGAAAATGTGTACCTAAGCCCAACTACAACCTACTTGTCGCATTCCAGAAAAAAATACTAACCAGAACAGCTGGGCCCCAGTGGTTCAGAGGTTGGTGTAGAGGGGACTGGAACAAGGTTGAGGGTGAAGAGCTCCAGGCTGTCAGGAATGGCTTTCTTGGGCCCCTGCTGGCTGTCCCCCTCCTCCTTTCCATTACCCTCCTCCTCCTGCCCCCCACCCCAGGCTCAGCTCCTCTCAGCTCACCCCAGTCTCCAGAAAAGGGTGTCCTGAGAAGTCCAAATTAAGCATGGGTGTTGTGATTGGGTCCCTCCCAAGAATCACATCCAGCTGTTTATAGTACCAGCACATCTTTGGAGATGAGCTGAACCTCCTGTCAGCCTCCCAGACTTTGTGATAAGTCTGCTGGAGCTCTGTCACTTCACCTGCCGTTGCTAAGAATCCTGGGAGTAACCTCTGTCGATCAACCCAAACAAACTCTTTTCTTAAATGTCTGCATTTCACTTGGACTGTCAAAGTCTGCTGGCCACAGAGTCTTCTCCCCAAACAGGAAGGAGATCCGTGATCTTGTTATGGGGTCATGCTGGAGCCCTCTTGACCTATTGCTCACAAACAGGGAAGAACTAGTAGAAGAAATAGAAGTGGGGGGGAACCTGGGCTGCAGCGACCATGAGATCGTAGATTTCAGGATCCGGACGAAAGGAAGAAAGGTGAGCAGTAACATACAGACCCTTGATTTCAGAACAGCAGACTTTGACTCTCTGAGAGACCAGATGAGCAGGATCCCTTGGGAAACAAAGATGAAGGGGAAAAGAGTTGAAGAGAACTGGAAGTATTTTAAAGAAGTCTTACTGAAGGCACAGGAACAAACAATCCCGCTGCGTAGTAAGAAATGCAAACATGGTAGGCAACCAGCTTGGCTTAACAGGGAAATCCTTAGTCAGCTTAAATTCAAAAAGGATGCATACAAGAAATGGAAACCTGGACAGTTGACTAAGGAGGAGTTTAAACATACGGCTGGAGAATGCTGGGCAGTAATCAGGAAAGCGAAAGCACAACTGGAACTGCAGCTGGCAAGGGATGTGAAGAGTAACAAGAAGGGTTTCTACAGGCATGTGAACAATAAACAGGTTATCAGAGAAGGTGTGGGGCCATTACTGGATGAGGGAGGTAACCTAGTGACAGATGATGCAGGAAAAGCTGGAGTACTCAATGCTTTTTTTGCCTCAGTCTTCACAGACAAAGTCAACTTCCCAGTGATGGTCCTAGATGATGCAGTATGGGAAGGTGGAGGGCAGCCATCTGTGGGGAAGGAACAAGTTCTGAGCTATCTAGAAAAACTAGATGTGCACAAGTCCATGGGTCTGGATTTAATGGACCCCAGGGTACTGAGGGAATTGGCAGAGGTCATTGCTGAACCTTTGGCCGTTATCCTTGAAGACTCTTGGAGATCGGGGGAGATACCGGATGACTGGAAGAAGGCAAACATAGTGCCCATCTTTAAAAAAAGGAAGAAGGACAATCCAGGGAACTATAGACCCATCAGCCTTACCTCAATCCCTGGGAAAATAATGGAGAGAATCCTCAAGGAATCCATTTTGAAGCACTTGGAAGAGGGGAAAGTGATCAAAAGTAGCCAACATGGATTCACCAGGGGCAAGTCCTGCCTCACCAATCTGATCAGCTTCTATGACGAGGTAGCAAGCTCTGTGGACATGAGGAAGTCAGTAGATGTGATATACCGTGACTTCAGGTCTCCCACAACATTCTTGTCCATAAGTTAAGGAAATATGGATTGGATCCTTGGACTATAAGACGGATAGAAAGCTGGCTTGATGGTCGGGCCCAACGGGTAGTGGTCAATGGCTCAATATCTGGATGGCGGTCTGTTTCAATCGGAGTGCCGCAAGGCTCAGTTCTGGGGCAGGTGTTATTCAACATCTTTATCAATGACCTGGGTGAGGGACTGGATTGCACCCTCAGCAAGTTTGCGGATGACACAAAACTAGGGGGAGAGGTAGATACGTTGGAGGGTAGAGAGAGAATCCAGAGGGACCTGGATAAATTGGAGGACTGGGCCAAAAGAAACCTGATGCGGTTCAATAAGGAGAAGTGTAGAGTCCTGCACCTGGGGTGAAAGAATCCCAAACGTTGTTACAGGCTGGGGACCGACTGGCTGAGCAGCAGTATGATGGAAAGGGACCTAGGGGTTATGGTGGTTGAAAGGCTGGATATGAGTAAACAGTGTGCCCTTGTAGCCAAGAAGGCTAATGGCATACTAGGGTGCATTAGGAGGAGCATTTCAAGTAGATCTAGAGAAGTAGTTATTCCTCTTTATTCGGCACTGGTGAGGCCACATCTGGAATATTGTGTCCACTTTTGGGCCCCCCATATAAAAAGGATGTGGATTTGCTGGAGCAGGTTCAGCGAAGGGCAAAAAAATGATTAAGGGGCTGGAGCACAAGACCTATGAGGATAGGCTGAGGGATTTGGGTTTGTTTAGTTTACAGAAGAGAGGACTTAGAGGTGTTTTAATAGCAGCCTTCAACTTCCTGACGGGGAGCTCTAAAGAGGAGGGTGAGAAACTGTTCTCAGTGGTGTCAGATGGCAGAACAAGGAGTAATGGTCAGAAGTTGAAGAGGGAGAGGTGTAGGTTAGATATTAGGAAAAACTTCTTCACCAGGCGGGTGGTGAAGCATTGGAATGCGTTGCCTCGAGAGGTGGTGGATTCTCCATCCCTTGAGGTTTTTATGTCCCGGCTGGACAAGGTCCTGGCTGGGGTGACTTAGTGGGGGTTGATCCTGCTTGAAGCAGGGGGCTGGACTAGATGACCTCCTGAGGTCCCTTCCAGCCCTATGATTCTGTGATTCTGTAAAAGAAATTCTGGCTTCTGGGTGCCCTTTAAATTTCCCAGGCTTGCTGCTGATGAATTTAAATCCGTGTGCTTCCTGTGACCTAATTCCTGCACACCTGGAGAGCAGCAGATATGGATGCGTCCAGAGGGGACAACCATGAAGCATTGTGGGATACATGTGGAGCACCTCGGGAGGCTAATAAAGTCGATTTAAAGACATGGCATTTTCACACTAGCCTTATTTTGAACTTTTAAATTAGAACTTGATGCTATGCCGAGTCACTTTCAACAATGTTATAATATCGACCTTTGCACTCCCTAACATCGACCTACTGGCATTTATAGTGAAGACAGTGACACTGTAAAATCGAGCTAACTGCCTTAAATTTCACTTTATCGTGTAGTGTAGACATGCCTTACTTAGCTTGTGGTTTAGTTCTGGAATCATTTGCCTTCCTTCACTTGTGGGACAGGAAGGATTTCAGAGAAAACCATTTGGATGCTTTTCTCCAGCAAGCTTTTGAATTCCCTGAAGCCACTTTCAATCTGCAAGATGTCCTGTTAATCAGTGTAGTTCATGCTGATATAAATCATCACCAATGGAGCCTGTCGACTTGAAAAGTTTGTCCAATATCAGAGCAACATCTCATGTCTTGGTGTCAGGAAGGCAGCATGCTGTCCCACTGCCTGCCTGTTCCTTGCAGAATGTTCTTTTGGTTCTTCTGAGTATTGAAACTTGAGAACCCTTTGAAGGCAAGCTTCATTTTCTTTTCAGGTTGGGCATAGCTGCCATTCACAGGCATGTCCCTTGATATTGGATATTGAGAGATATATTCCAAAGTTACCACCTTGTAGACTTGGTATCAGTTTAAAATTTCTAGCCATATGGAATTCCTCCTGGTTCTCTTCTCTGGTGGCATCACCTGCTCATCCTCCTCTGTCCTCTGCTGTGACCTCCTGCCTCTGGTGGTTATGAGCGATCAAGCCTGTTTTTCCTCTTTCTCCAGTTCCTTGGCAGCCAGACGCATGCTTCCTTTAAACTGGGGCATGAACCTGGCTGTATAAGAGCTCCTCAGCTTCTCTGAGGTTCACTAGCGAGCCAACTTGCCCTGCCAATCCCAAGAATCTTTTCTGCCTGTTCAACCACCAGTGTGTGCTTCATGAAATCCTTTCTGCCTTGAGGCAGGAAGGAGAATATGGTATCTCTATTGCAGGTCACCACCACTGTTCCGTACTTGGACATCTTGGTATCACATATAATGGTACACCTAGAAGGAAGGCTTCTCCAAACTCTCTCTGAAACACTCCAATTTTGCTGCCTCTTTTTGCAGCTCTTGAGCTTGCCTGGTAAGTGACTTATTATACCAAATCTTCTCACCTCAGAGGCAAGAGACAGCGGCAGAGGACATGCTGCCCCCTTTCCCCTTCTGTTGAGCTCAGAAGCTTGTTATTGTTTCACCTGTCATGGGTCATCCTTTCATTTAACTCAGAGAATCCTCTAAACAAAGTGGGAATAATTGTCAGTTTTACAAAAGCACCCACACACAATTCTAAACTGCTGCCACCCGACATTAGTTCAGTGGTCTCTGTCTGCATCCCCACCTACCCACAGGCAAACATGTTCAGGCTTGGAGCTTAACATATGAACAATAGACAACCTCCCAACCTTATGAGGATCCTCACAAACAACCACAGTCTATACCCCAGGAATACCAGTCCTGTAACCCTTCCTTGCAACAAAGCCCTCTGCCAGCTTTGTCCACGTATCTTCTCTGGAAATACCATCACTGGACCTAACCAGGTTACTCACAGAATCATGGGCACTTTCTCATGCTCCTCTACTATCATATATGCCATCATGTGCCAACAATTCCCAGATGCTTTGTATATTGGACAGACTTCTAACTCCCTTAGACAAAGGGTTAATGGGCACAAAACAGACATCAAAACACTCCAGATCCACAAACCAGTTAGTCAGCATTTTAATGGAATGGGTCATTCTGTTAATGACTTAAGAGTATGCATGTTACTGAAAAAAAATTTTGCGCTGCTATTCAAAGAGAAGCAGCTGAGCTGTCTTTTATATTCAAATTCGGCACATTAACACGTGGTTTGAACCAGGATGGAAATTTTCTGAGTCCCTATAGAGGCTCGTCTGCATACTTGGCTTAATCTAATTCTTGACCTTCCCCACCGCCCCACTCCTCCACTCTCTGATCTGCTCACCTTGGTCATTTTTTTCTGATTTGTCCTTGATTACTGTTTTTGGTTCTCTGTGCCTTAAATATTAAGTCTGTTCTGGTCTGGCTATGGTCTGAAGAAGTGGGTCTGTCCCATGAAAGCTCACCTAATAAATTATTTTGCTAGTCTTTTAAGTGCTACTTGACTGCTTTTTTTTATACGAACAATAGGCATCTCTGACAGCATTTCCCACAGGTGTCTGAAATTTGTAACTCAAAATCAATCACTTTGGCAGAGCAGCTCTATTTGCTGCACATCTAGGTACAGTAGGTGAGTCTATGCCAATGCTGTCTGCTCCAAATTCTTTTGTCCCAGCTCATCACTAACTCAGGAGAGCGTGCATCCAGACACTGCTTACACGTTTCCTCAGCACAGTTCGGGACCCTCATGTATGCCAAGCATCACTGATTTCCTGAGCGTTGCCCATCTTCATGACCCAATTAGCACCTTCTCAATGGCATAGAAGACCCACATGAATGTGGCTCCTGCAGTTAATCTCATCATACAAAAGTGGTTGGCTACACACCAGTAACATTCTGGTGTGGCCAGCTGCCAGATGTGGAGCATGGCATGTTGGTACACTGCTACTATAGTTTGGCCTTTACCTGTTTTTCCATTGTGTCCTGCTGCCACTGGCACAGTGTTTTCCTGCTGCTAGAGGAACTGCTGCTAACCAGGTCCCATGAAGAATTCATCCAGTGCTGAAAGCTGCAGAATAGCCTCAACATTTGTGTGTTTGAGCCTGTCATCATGTGGCGTGAAGTAGTGTTGGATCCATATTGCTTGGCAGCAATTTGAAAATGGCCCAAGTCAGGCCAAAAAGGAAGTATGGCTTGGAGACAGCAAACATAAGAACAGTCACACTGGGTCAGACCAAAGGTCCACCCAGCCCAGTGTCCTGTCCTAGAATCATAGAGTCATAAGGCTGGAAGGGACCTCAGGAGGTCATCTAGTCCAGCCCCTGCTTCAAGCAGAATCAACCCCCACTGAGTCATCCCAGCCAGGGGCTTGTCAAG
This sequence comes from Carettochelys insculpta, assembly GCF_033958435.1. NCBI lineage: Eukaryota > Metazoa > Chordata > Testudines > Carettochelyidae > Carettochelys > Carettochelys insculpta. Next base: position 281,610,130 of record NC_134138.1, on the reverse strand, counting down.
CCGGGACTTAAAAACCACCTCTCTAGGCAACGCATTCCAATGCTTCACCACCCTCCTGGCGAAGTAGCTTTTCCTAATATCCAACTTACTCCTCTCATTCTGTAACTTAAGATCATTGCTCCTTGTTCTGCCATCTGTTGCCACTGAGAACAGTTTCTCACCATCCTCTTTGCAGCTCCCCTTCAGGAAGTTGAAGGCTGCTATTAAATCACCCTTCAGTCTTCTCTTCTGTAAACTAAACAAGCCCAAATCCCTCAGCCTCTCCTCATAGGTCTTGTGCTCCAGCCTCTTAATCATTTTTGTTGCCCTCCGCTGAACCTGCTCCAGCACATCCACATCGTTTTTATACTGGGAAGACGAAAACTGGACACAGTATTCCAGATGTGGCCTCACCAGTGCTGAATAGAAGGGAACAACGACTTCTATAGATCTGCTCGAAATGCGCCTCCTAATGTACCCTAATATGCCATTAGCCTTCCTGTAGCTACAAGGTCACACTGTTTACTCATATCCAGCCTTTCATCCACCATAACCCCTAACTCCCTTGGGATTCTTCTTCTTCAAGTGCAGGACTCTACACTTCTCCTTGTTCAACCATATGAGATTTCTTTTGGCCCCGTCCTCCAATTTATCCAGGTCACTCTGGATCCTATCTCTACCCTCCAATATATCGACCTCTCCCCCTAGCTTTGTGTCATCTGCAAACTTGCTGGGGGTGGAATCCAGTCCCTCATCCAGGTCATTAACAAAAATGTTGAACAACACCAGCCCCAGAACCAAGCCTTGCATAGGTCTTTCTCTGTAGTGATATTCTTAATCTTCTCTCTGAGTGCTGTTTGGTATGCATTTCCCGTTTCTTCTTCAGCTAGCCTCGCCATGTCTCTTCTTTTCTTAAACTGTGTCTTACATTTTCTTTTGAGTTTTATCTTGTTGTTTATGATCACTAGACTGTGGTCCGAGTCTATATCCACTCCTTGAAAAGTTTGGCAGTGCTGTACTGATGTTACCCATCTTCTTCTTATCAAAATCATATATATGATGTTCTTGGACTTCCCGTCATTTGATCACCATGTCCACCTCCTACAGTCCTTTCGTTGGAATCTCGTGTTGCAGATCACCATCTCATGCTCCGTAGCAAACTCTAGTAGTTTCTCACCTAATTCATTTCTTTCTCCATATCCAAACCTTCCCATGACTCTCTCCCAACCTTCGTTATCTGTTCCAACCTTCACATGCCAATCTCCTCCGATGAACAACACATCTTTCTTCAGTATCTCCTCCACCATCTTTGTCAAGTCTTTATAGAATAGCCCAATCTCTTCCTCCATACTTTCCGACGTGGATGCATATGCCTGAATGACTGAGATGTTAAACAGTTTTGCTTTGAATCTCGGTACCATCATTCTTACACTCATCGGTTTGTATCCTAATAATGCTCCTCTAGCTGTTTTACTAGGAAGGAATCTGACTCCTGCTTCATGCTTTGTTTTGTTTCCTGACCAAATGACTTCGCAACCACACATCTCTCCCAGTGCTGTCCAGCACATCTCTGCCATTCCATGTATATCATATCAGTATCTCTCCATCGCCTTCTGTAGCACCTCTAGTTTTCCAGTTGCCCACAGTGTTTGGATGTTCCATATTCCAATTGATAGCATATGTGTTAGTTGTAATTTTCTTTTGGTAGCCAAGTTATCGACTCAACCCCAATTGGTGATGTGGACCTTGGTGTCGTGGACCTTGTTTATCCGGACAACGTCCATGCCGGCATCTTTTATCATTTAGTCATATTGGCAACAGATTTCATTCGTACCGTTGTTTCATGGTCAGTGCATCGACACTCATCTGACCAGCCCTCCTCCTTCATCCAGGCTTGGGATGGCATGGAGTCTGTCTGTAATTGCCAGGATCACCTCTAGAGCCCTTTTAAATTATTTGGCTTCACATTAATTATCTTCAAGTCATTAGGTTCAGCAGCTGATTTAAAAGATAGGTTACAAACTACAGTTAATAGTTCTACAATTTCACATTTGAGTTCTTTTGGAGCTCTTGGGTGAATGCCATCTGCTGCCAGTGACTTGTTACTCTTATCTATTTGTTCCAAAGTCCCCTCTAATAACACCTCAACCTGGGACAATGCCTCAGATTTGTCACCTAAAAAGAATGGCTCAGGTTTCGGATTCTCTCTAAGATCCTCAAACCTGAAGACCAAAGCAAAGAATTCAGTTAGTTTTTCTGCAGTGACCTCACCTCTGAGTGCTCCTTTAGTATCTGGATTGTCCAGTTGTCCCACTGGTTGTTTAGCGGGCTTCCTGCTTCTAATTTACTTAAAAACATTTTGCTATTACTTTTTGAGTTTTGACTACCTGGTCTTCAAACACTTTTTGGCTTTTCTTATTATATTTGTATGCTTAACTTGACAGTTTATGGTCCTTTCTATTTTCCTCACTGGGGTTTAACTTCCAATTTTTAAACAACGCCTTTTATCTCTGACAGCTTCTTTTAACTGGTTGTCAAGCCATGGTGGCACTTATTTGGTTCTCTTGCTGTGTTTTTTTTAATTTTGGGTATACATTTAAGTTGGGCCTCTATTATGGCATCTTTGAAAAGTTTCCATGCACCTTTCAGGGATTTAATTTTTGGCACTGTATCTTTTAATTTCTGTTTAGCTAACCTCCCCATTTTTATGTAGTTCCCCTTTCTGAAATTAAATGACACAGTGTTAGGCTGCTGAGGTATTTTTCCCACCACATAGATGTTAAATGTTATTACATTATGGACACTGTTTCCAATCAGTCTAGTTATATTTACCTCTTGGACCAGATCCTGCACTCCATTTAGGACTAAATCAAGAGTTGCCTCTCCCCTTGCGAGTTCCAGAACCAGCTGCTGCAAGAAACAGTCATTTAAAGTATTTTAACTCTCCATCATGTCCCAAGGTGACATGCACCCAGTCAATATGGGGATAGTTAAAATCACCCATTATTACTGAGTTGTTTCTTTTTTTTTTTTAGCCTTCTAATCCCTCCCCTGCTTGGCATTTCATAGGCATTATCACTATCCTGATCAGGTGATCAATAATTTATCCCTATGGCTACATTCTTATTATTGGAGCATGGAATTACATGGGAGATTTTTAAAAATAAACCAAGGATAGACACATTATAAGAACCACTGGCTATGCCAGAGATCACTGCACCCTCAGTTTCCAGCAAACTGCTGCTGTATGTTCACATGTTACAAACAGAAAATGGAGCAGGCTTTGTGTGTGCATGCTATTAGAGCAGCTTGTGTATGGAGAGTTACTTGATGGCAATCCCCACCGATGCATCTGACGAAGTCAGTCTTTGCCCACGAAAGATTATGCTCCAAAATGTCGGTTAGTCTATAAAGTGTCACAGGACTTCTTGTTGTTGATACACATCAGACTCTTCAGAGTAAATCACCTGAGCAGATACACCCTTCGATGGACTAATGGAATCTCAGGAAAGCAGGCCAGAAAGTTCCACAAAAATGGGTTCTGATGCAAGCTCTGCTTTCGCATTCTAACCAGCTATCTCAAGTTCTCTATTGCAGCAATAAATGCTCCTTTATTTAGAAAAGACTTGTCCTATGTCACTGCAGCTATTTACTGAAGATATAAAAGTCTCTGCAAAGGAGGTTGAACTCAGTTGAATTTGCCCCTGAGAACACCAGAAGAGCACCAGGACAGCTCAGGCCTATAGGGATAGGGGGATAGGGGCCTTGCAAAAATTGAAGCCATGGGGCTGGCTTACAAGAGAGGTACGCCAAAGAGGCAAGGTCTAGCACACACAGGGTGGCTCAGAGATGCACCCACAAAGTGTATCACTTCCAGGATGAGAGGCTTGTGCAAGAAGGTGCCTCGCTGTATGGCTCCTGGCATGGCTTGGCAGCATGGTGACTGGGGAGTTGGTTGTGTGCCTTGGTTCTCTCATCCCTGTGTTCCTTCTCCCCACAGGTCTGGAAAGGCTGCCTGCAGCGCAGATGCACCAAGCTGGAGCGAGAGAGGGAGATGGCCTTTATAGGGATGGTTAGTTCTTTCCTAGTTCTCAACATGGCCCTGGTTCTATTGCCCATGAATCCATTGCCTCCTCCACACTTTCAGCGCTCATCCCCAGCTTATTTGTCCATACACCTTCCATTTCTAGCCTTGACACGTGGCTATGGCTGCATTGCCCATGTAACACCCCCTCCCAACCCCAGTGCTCTCCCCCACCAGTCGCGGTGCCTAAGTGCTTGTTCCCGGGCATCATTACAAACTGTTCCACATGGGGCAGGCAGGAGCTGTAATGCCCTTGCAGGGAAAAGAGTTGGGAACTTACATCGGGGCTCTCCCCAGGCTCAGTATGAAATCCCAGCACTCATATTCCTGAGACTATTTATTGTACCCACCAACAATACACATTCTTCTGGCTCAGGGCTCAGCTGACTCTAGGTGGGACAGGCTCAGTAGTAGGGCTGTCTCTGAGGCCAGTGTCATGGCTCTGGGTGTTTTGAGGAATGACAGACACAGGTCACTGCTGCAGCTGACCTAGAGCTACACAGATTCTGAGGCCATCTAGCCTGACCTCCTGTGTGATGCAGGCCAGAGATCTGCCCCACAATTGTTCCTAGAGCCGAGCTTTCGAAAACACGCCCCATCTGGCTTTTAAATGGGTCTGTGATAGAGAAACCACCATGAACCTTGGAAAATGCTCCCAATTTGCCAGTTCCTGTCAAAAACTGATCCCTTATTTCTAGTCTGAATTTGTGTAACTTCAGGTTTCAGGTTTTGGGTCCCCCTGCACCGACCTCTGTGGGAATGCTGAGAGCTGGGGGTTGGGCTAGTTCCTCAGTGTGAGTTGGGAGAGGCCTGGCAGGGGTCTCTCACACTCTGTGGGTACACTGCTGGTGGGGATAGGCCAGAGTTGCTATGAGTGTAGCCCCATTCTGTCCCCCATTCGCTGTGCTGAGTCCCAAGGAGGTGGTGCTGCCAGGGTGGCTGCTCTAGTGCGTCTTTAGAAACCGTTCCACATGGCACAGGCTGGAGCAGTAAGGCACTTGCAGAGGAAAGAGCTGGTGATGGATGGCTCTGGCGCAGAGAAAGCCATTAGGGTGAAATATGAACCCCCTAATGAAGTGCAGCCACAGCTCCACTGCCTGCAGTGAGAGAGACACAGGGACTTCCACAGACTCCTACTGCTCACCCACAGGCCAGGAGGGGGTGGGGAGGAAGGCTGCATGGGGCGGACCTGCCCCCTTCCCCTTCTCCACCCCCTCAGCCTTGCTAGTCCAGCCTGGGACAGGCTGCTGCCCTCATGCAGGAGGGACTCCGACCTCCAGAGCCTCCTGGCTCCTGGGATTTCTGCAAGGTTGGCAGCTTCATGTTAAAGAAGCAAACTTCATCCCAAGCCTAGCAGACATTAACCCTTGTGTCTGCAAGGACTTGGAGTCACCTGCCTGTAATGTAGTGGGTGGTACCTGTGTGTAAGTGTGGTGGGGGGGGGCTCACAGAGGGTGTGGGGCTCCTGCAGAAGGTAACCTAAGCAACCAGGTGACATCTCTGGGCTGCAGACAAAGGGGGAGGTGGAGCCTGAGGGGTCTGAATTGGGGAACTGGGAGTTGGAAGCAGTGAGTCTGGGCTGGGAGAGAGAGAGAGAGACAAAGGAGGGGGCAACGCCCCGGCTGTGGGGGCCCCTCGGGGCCTCCTCTCCCCAACGTGGATTTGACTGGCTGTCTCTGCCGGCTGCACTGACTCCCCTGTACAACTCTGTCCCTGTTGGCTAATAAAATGGATTGGACAGGCTGGTCTGCTGAGTGAAAGTCACTCCTGCCCATGGATGTGGTGCAGAGCTTGGGGACCCCCTGAGCCCCATTACATTGCCCCAGCCCATCATGATGGCACTGGAATAGATCCTGATGTCTGAGAGGTTAGGAGATTTCTTCTAATCTGTCTCCCCACATGGAGCAGCTCCGTCAGGCCTGGGCTGTCCCAGTGGTGCCTGAGGTTATGGGAGCTCTTCTCCCACCCACATGCAGGGCAGGTCCTTCAGAACTGGGATTGAGCCCAGTATCTGAAGGACTATGGGCTGGCTTCTCCTGTAGTCCCCCACTCGGAGCAGGTTGACTGCCACTAGAGATTGTCCAGCAGAGGGCAATGACAATGATAAGGGGGGCTGGAGCACATGACCTGCAAGGAGAGGCCGGGGGATTTGGACTTATTTAGTTTGCAGAAGAGAAGACTGAAGGGCGATTTAATAGCAGCCTTCAATTTATTGAAGTGGGGCTCTGAAGAGGATGGAAAGAGACTGTTCTCAGTGGTGTCAGATGGCAGAACAAGGAGCAAGGGTCTGAAGTTACAGAGGGAGAGGTGCAGGTTGGATATTAGGAAAAACTACTTCCCCAGGAGGATAGTGAAACACTGGAATGTGTTGCCTAGAGAGGTGGTGGATTCTCCATCCCTGGAGGTTTTTATGTCCCAGCTTCACAAAATCCTGGCTGGGATGATTTGGTTGGGGTTTGTCCTGATTTGGGCAGGGGGGCCTGGACTTGATGACCTCCTGAGATCTCCTCCAGCCCTAGGATTCTATAATTCTGTGATTGTTCACCATGTAGCCCTCCCAAGCTCAGGAAGGGAGGACTTGTCCTGGGGGCTGTAGCCATGTGAGACACAGAGGAGTGTGGCTTCTGGAGAAACATTTGTTTAGTTGACCTTGCCAGTTGTGTGTCATTGTGTTGAATTAACAAAATGCTTTGGTTTCACACTGCAGCCACACCTGTCTTCCTCCTTCCCAGCATCACAGGCAGGCCAAGTGTGGGCACGATGCCCAAGCCCCTTATCAATGCTGGTGCCCTCCAACCCCTTGGTGCTCTCCACCAGCTCCAGCTTCTATGCTGAGCTCAGCTGTAGAACAGCACAGACTGTGCAGCCCTGGGCAAGGGGGCAGAGGTAACCTTACCCCACACATTGAGATTCTGGTAGTGCTAGGGCCAGCATGGCCAAGGTGTCCATAGGAACTTCCCCAGGCTGTCTTCGTACCACAACCCACAGCTGAGGGATGGCCATAGTGCTCTGTGCTGGGGGAAGGTTTTCCTATCAGAATGGCCATATTAGCCGTGTCTACACGTGCATGCTACTTCGAAGTAGCGGTACTAACTTCGAAATAGCGCCCGTCACGGCTACACGTGTTGGGCACTATTGCGATGTTAACATCGACGTTAGGCGGCGAGACGTCGAAGCTGCTAACCACATGAGGGGATGGGAATAGCACCCTACTTCGAAGTTGAACATCGAAGTAGGGCACGTGTAGCCGATCCGCATCCCGCAACATCGAAATAGCGGGGTCTGCCATGGCAGCCATCAGCTGAGGGGTTGAGAGACGCTCTCCCTCCAGCCCCTGCGGGGCTCTATGGTCACCGTGGGCAGCAGCCCTTAGCCCAGGGCTTCTGGCTGCTACTGCTGCAGCTGGGGATCCATGCTGCATGCACAGGGTCTGCAACCAGTTGTCGGCTCTGTGGATCTTGTGTTGTTTAGTGCCAGTGTGTCTGGGAGGGGCCCTTTAAGGGAGCGGCTTGCTGTTGAGTCCGCCCTGTGACCCTGTCTGCAGCTGTGCCTGGCACCCTTATTTCGATGTGTGCTACTTTGGCGTGTAGACTTTCCCTCGCAGCGCCTATTTTGATGTGGTGCTGCGCAACGTCAATGTTGAACGTTGATGTTGCCAGCCCTGGAGGACGTGTAGACGTTATTCATCGAAATAGCATATTTCGATGTCGCTACATCGAAATAAGCTACTTCGATGTAGGCTTCACGTGTAGACGTAGCCATTGTGTCATACCAGTAGTCCATCCAGACCAGTATCCTGTCTTCTAACAGTGGCCAGGGCTAGGTGCTTCAGAGGGGATGACCAGGGAAGGGCAATTATCAAATGATTTGTTCAAGTGTGCTGTGGCTGTGTCTACACTTACATTCCTCTTTTGAAAGAGGCATGCAAATGAGGGAAATTGAAAATGCAAATTAGGTACAGATTTACATATCTTGTGCCTCATTTTCATATTCCTTCAAAAGCGCTTTTTTTGAAAGTAGAAAAGCAGTGTAGACATGGCTCTTTTGAAAGAAAACCCCATCTTTGAAAGAACCCATAAAAAATGGAAGAAGGGTTTTTTCGAAGATGGGGTTTACTTTCTAAAGAGCCACGTCCACACTGCTTTTCTTCTTTTGAAAGAATATGCAGCTGAGGCACCAGATATGTATATCTTCACCTTATTTGCATTTTCAGTGTCCCTCATTTGCATGCCTCTTTTGAAAGAGGAATGCAAGTTTAGACATACCCTATATCTCCTGAATCATCCTTAGCCACATGTTTTGACATCCTTCAAAGGATTTTAATAGATTGGTGTTGCATGATTTCCCTTTAAATAGTTGTGTTGACACTTCCCCAACAAATTGTGTTCATCTATATATCTGATAATTATATGTTTTACTGTAGTTTTAACCTATTTGCCTGATACTGATGTTGCCAGCTTTTAAATGCCAGGATCATATCTGGAGTCTTTTTTAAAAAAATGGCATCACTTTAGTTACCCTCCAGTCATCTGGTACAGAAGCTGATTTAAATTTACATGCCACTGTTATCAGTTCTGCAATTCCATAATTAAGTTCATTCAGAACTCTTGGGTGACTTAGTACTGCTTAGTGGATCAATTTGTTCCAAAGCCTCCTGTAATGATGCCTCAGTCTGGGACAGTTCCTCAAATTTGTCATGTAAAAGGAATGGTTAGGTCGGGGTGAGCAAACTTTTTATATCAGGTTCCATCTTTTGGTCCTTGAAATTATCAGGGCCATCCCCAACCGGGGTAATGTCATCCAAACTGACAGAAGTTTTGCTTGTGTTCATATGAAAAAAAAAAACACCCCAAAAAACCAAAAACCTTTCAACACATGTAAGACAGTAAGTCTGTAGAATGTGAAAACGTTATTAATTGGTATATCAATGTGACTACACATTCATGAAAGCAGTAACAGATTTCAGCCCTTATGAGATGGATGAGCCTGAGATCCTGCTGCGCCCCCTTACAAAATTTCACGCCCCCTGGAGGCCAACCCCCACCCCCACTTTGTGCACCCCAACTTCGGTGTGGAAATCTCTTTTGCGCCTATTGCCGTGAAAACTAATGCAAAGAATTTATTTAGCTTCTCCACAGTGGCCTTATCTTCCTCAAGTGCTCCTTTAGCACTTCAGTCACCCAGGGATTGTTATAGGCTTCCTGCTTCTGCTGTACTTTCAGATCTTTCAAAACAAAAAAGCAGTCCAGTAGCACTTTAAAGACTAACAAAATAATTTATTAGGTGATGATCTTCCGTGGGACAGACCCACTTCTTCAGACCATAGCCATACCAGGACAGACTCGATATTTAAGGCAAAGAGAACCAAAAACAGTAATCAAGGAGGACAAATCAGAAAAAAGTGATCAAGGTGAGCAAATCAGAGAGTAGAGGGGTAAAAGCAGGGGGAGTCAAGAATTAGATTAAGCCAAGTATGCAAACAAGCCCCTATAGTGACTCAGAAAATCCTTGATTTTACTTGATTGTCCTCCTTGATTACTGGTTTTGGATCTCTGTGCCTTAAATATTGAGCCTGTTCTGATGTGGCTATGGTCCGAAGAAGCAGGTCTGCCCCACGAAAGCTCACCTAATAAATTATTTTGTTAGTCTTTAAAGTGCTACTGGACTGCTTTTTTGTTTTGATAGTATACAGACTAGCACGGCTCCTTCTCTGTTACCTTTCAGATCTTTGTGCTGTTACTTTTAATGTCTGTGGCTAGCTATTTTTTTTCTTTCTTTGCCTGCCGAGTTCTACTTTCACATTGGATTTGCCAGAGTTTGTGTTCCATTCTGTTTTCCTCACTAGGGTTTGACCGAGTCTTTGTGAGCATTAACAATGCCTGTGTGCCTCTAGCCTCAGGGTGTTGGTGGCACTGGGAGATGGTGCTGCAGCATATAGAAGCAGAGTGGAGTAAGAGGCCAATGGGGGACAGAACCGACCCTATGTCCCTCCTCTCCTCCCCAGCCCCTAAGTGAACAGGAAGCTTTGCCAGGGACTGAGGAGTCCAAACTATGAGCCTCAGCTGAGCCCTTAGGTGCCTGGATGCTTCCTGAGCTCGGGCCCCAGGCAGCCTGGCTCTCCTCTTCATTCCTTCCTGCAGAGTCCCCTCCCCAGCCTCCATGGCCATACCTGGGGTGATAGCACCCACAGAGGGATCACAAGCACAGTGGGTATGTATGGATCACAGGCTTGTTCTGTCTCCGGTGATGGGCGCATGCAGCTCTCTGGTGCGCAACACTGCTCTGTGTGAATCTGCGAATAGGAGTGGTGCCTCTGGACAGGGAATGGTGGGAAAACAGGAGGGGTGACACTTGGATGGGGGCCAGTGTGGGGCTGAGGCCCTGTTGTATTCATTTAGATGGAATAAAGAGGTGCCAAGAGTAACAGCTACTGATCAACCCAGTCACTGTCCAGCATCAGTATTAACAAAGTCAGGTTTTAGCATAGAGACAGGCCTGCTTCATCCTTTTCACTTTTTACTGAAGAGACAGAAGAAGAAAGAGATTTGGTTAAAGTGTGCTATGTAAAGCAGCAAGTAAGGCTTTTATTTCAGCAATAACCCTTAGCTTTTAGCTGGTGGAAGCCTCCCCGGTCTGGCGGTATCCTCTATGGTGTTAAAGATGGGTAACACCGGTCCTTGGGTAGAAGAGAAGGCAGTGGGGATGGGCTGGCAAAGTAGCTGTTGTCATTAAAGTCCAAACCTGCTTCCTAGAGGGCAAAACAAGCCAAACACACACAAAGGGGTGAGCAAACAACAGCAGGAGATAGAAGGCAGCTTCCCTCCCTGGAAATGATTCTCTCTTGCACCCTCACTTCTGGAAAGATGCAGGCACAGCCTGTGATGCGATCAGCTACTTGGATATAGGACAAACTTGTACCAACAACAGGCTATTCAAGCCACTGATTTTTAGCTGCCTCTTTCTGGTCACAGGCTCATGGCTGTGTTGTAAAATACAAAGTCTTGACTGGCTAAGCCAGACTCATATGAGAGAGAAAGAATTCAACAAGAGAGAGGAAAGGAAATAAGGTGGGGAAAGCAAAGGACACTCTACAAGTGGGGAGTGATGTGGTGTCTGGGATTTAGCCAAAGCTAGTGGGGGTGGCACAGTCACTTGGTTCCCTCTCTCTGACCCAGAATGCCTCTCAGGATGATGTATGAAGGTACATTGACATCATGGAGAAGCAGGAGTAGCAGACCTGTTGCTGAAGTTTGCTTATTCCTGTTTGTCGTCTTTCAGCCACCAGCTGTGTGGTAATCTGCAGTCCCCAAAGGTTTGCTCTCTGTTCGAAGGAGCCAGAGAGTAGTGATGGGTGGACTGGCCCATTGTGATGGAGTGGGGGATACCTGTGTGTATGTGTGTGTGGCTCACAGAGGGTGTGGGGCTCCTGCTGAGGGTAACCCTGACGACCAGGTAACACCTTTGTACTGGAGACAAAAGGAGGAGGTGGAGCCTGAGGGGTTTGAACTGGCAGTTAGTAAAGCAAATAGGATGTTAGGAATTATTAAAAAAGGGATCGATAATAAGACAAAAGATATCATACTTCCCCTATATAAAACTATGGTACACCCACATCTTGAGTACTGTGTGCAGATGTGGTCTCCTCACCTCAAAAAAGATATATTGGCATTAGAAAAGGTTCAGAAAAGGGCGACTAAGATGATTAGAGGCTTGGAACGGGTCCCATATGGGGAGAGGCTAGAGGGACCGGGACTTTTCAGTTTGGAAAAGAGGCGATTGAGGGGCGATATGATAGAGGTATATAAAATCATGAATGGTGTGGAGAAAGTGAATATAGAAAAATTATTTACCTTTTCCCATAATACAAGAACTAGGGGACACCAAATGAAATTGATGGGTAGTAGGTTCAAAACTAATAAAAGGAAATTTTTCTTCACACAGCGCACAGTCAACCTGTGGAACTCCTTGCCCGAGGAGGCTGTGAAGGCCAGGACTCTCTTAGGGTTTAAAAAAGAGCTTGATAAATTTTTGCAGGTTAGGTCCATAAATGGCTATTAGCCAGGGATAAAGTATGGTGCCCTAGCCTTCATAACAAGGGCAGGAGATGGATGGCAGGAGATAAATCACTTGATCATTGTCTTCTGTTCTCCTTCTCTGGGGCACCTGGCATTGGCCACCGTTGGCAAATGGGATGCTGGGCTGGATGGACCTTTGGTCTGACCCAGTATGGCCGTTCTTATGCTCTTATGTTCTTAACTGGGAGTTGGAAGCAGTGAGTCTGGGCTGAGGGAGAGAGAGACAAAGGAGGGGGCAAGGCCCTGGCTCTGGGGGCCCCTCGGGGCCTCCTCTCCCCAACATGGCTGGGACTGGCTGTGTCTGCCGGCTGCACTGACTCCTCTGTACGACGCTGTGTCCTGTCGGCTAATAAACCTGCTGTTCTCCTGCTGAGTGAGAGACTCTCCTGCCTGCGGACAGGGTGCAGAGCTTGGGGGACCCTGAACCCCAACACACCCATCCTCTCGTTATTTGGTCCACCAGTTAGGTATTAATTTTGATACATCTATTTTGGTACATTTATTTGCGGGTTAATGGTTCTTGTTCACCAGGCATGTGCTTACCACAGCCTTTGGCTGAAATTTGGAGGCCTTTCTGTCAGGACCAAGTCAGTCTTTCCCACTGGTATTTGTCACTTTAATTATTGAGGCGCTTCATGAACTTTCACTCGCCTTTCAGAGAGGAGCTCTTCGGCTACACTTGTAGGCCCAGTTACTGCACAGTACGCGCGCCCCCAGCTCCACCCACCAGTGTCAGCTCCTTTTCTGAACCTGGCTGCATGGTGGCTGTCAGGCTGGTGTGGGAGCGAGTCCCACACGCTCCTCTCTTCCCCTAGTTGGGTAGTGATTCCCGTTCCCCCGGCCTGCAGGGCTTTCCATCACATGCAGGGTTACGGGTTGCTGCAGTGGTTCTCCCCCCCATGCAAACTGTTTCAGCCCCTTGGGTGGGGTGAAGGGGACAAGGCTGCAGGGTGGAAAGATTGGGGAGTGGTCGAGAGAGACTGGAGGGTGGGGCAGTAGCTGCCAGAAGGAGGGTGGGAGTGTGGCTGTAGGGGGGAGAAGAGGGCTGCAGGATGGAGGAGATTTCTCTGCTTCTTTGAGGCGTTTCCTGTCTAGGTTTGCGAGGGAAGCGGAGAGTTCCTGGATTTGCTGAGCACCCATAGGGTGGGGTGGGGCGAGGTGGGGCCAGGCTGCTGGTGAGCAGCCCTGGTGGGGGTGGCTGGTGTGGGCCGCGCGCCTTTTCCCATTAGCGAGTGTTTAGTTCAGCGTTTTAAATAATTGTGTCCTCAGAATGATATTTAAAATCCATTTGGGAGGCAATGAGGCAGGAAAGTGGCTGTGCCATTGTGATGACGCCGTGCAGGAAGCACCGCACATGCATATTACAAACTCATTAGGGTAATTTCCACACGCACTGCTCGCCTTCGCACTCAATTCCCCCGACGCTGCTAATGTCCCCTCTCCGCCGCACGCCCTCGCAGCCTGTGACTGACCAGGACAGCACAACTGCTGCCCTGCACCCGGGGAGCAGGGGTTGGGCAGGGTGAATAAAAGGGCAAGGCCAGAGCAGGGCTTGGTGCCTGCCATCATGGCGGGAAATGGAGGCTGTGCGGCCAGTCCACTGTCCCTACCCATAGCCAGCCCCTGGCTGTGCCCATGTTCCGGTACCTCTCCCCCCAGGGCTGTGTCCGGGCTCCAGGTCTCTGCCTTGATGCTCCCCTTGGTTGTACAGGGCTGTGTATGTGTCCCAGTGTCCTGCCTCATTTATGCTCACCCCACCTTGGTCAGTTCAGGGTGGTCCTGTGTTCCAGCCCTCCATCTTTCTGGTCCTCCCCCTGCAGGTCCCAGACCCCAAGGCCTTGGGTCTCTCCGCTGCCGTGCTGCGAGCCCAGCTTGGGGAAGAGTTCCGGCGCCTGAGGCAGGCTGATTATGAAGCTGAGTACCAACAGGCCCTGGTGAGCATCCGTGAAGGGCTCTACGAGGTGGAGGGACCTGATATGAAGGAGGAGATGAAGGAGCAGCTCCGGCAGTGGTTCATTGAGTGCCAGTGAGTGGGTACTGATGCACGGGCCTGCTCCATGCCCCTCCATCTTCCCACCCCTCCCCTGATTTCCCTGCTGTCCCACAGTTGCCATGGTTCTCCCTCAATCATCCTATGCCACCCCAGTGCTCTGCAGCTCACCCACTGCACTCCTTTGTCTCCTTCCAGCCAGCCCTGCAGCACTGGTTGGTCTGCTTACAGCATCCTTCAGTCCAAGCATGTGTCCAGTCTGGGCTCCCACACTGCCCAGGCCTCCCACCTGGGGCATGATCCCTGGGGTCCACCTGGCAGTGGCCTATAGAAATGAATCAGCACAGGGCTGTGCTCCTGGGACACACTCATGGGGTCATGGCTGAGTGCTGACATTCATATTTTCCTTCCACAGTGACCTGACCGGCCACTTCCCCGAATTCCCTGACGAGGAGCTGGGAGGCTCCAGCATCCTTTTTGTGGACAAGACTCCTGAACAGGTATCAGGGGAGAATCCAGGCTGGGGGACAGAGGCTTCTGAGCTTTGAGCAGGTGAATGGTTTTTTTTCTCCACAGGGAGCTCAGCTTCAATGAAACCCAGGGTGTGGGGAATGGAATATGGGTCACTGGCTTTGAGCCACAAATTCATGTGGATGGGGTGTCACATGACTGGAGTTTTAAATTAGGTCTGGAAACTATTTTAATGCCCAGTGAATAGCAAAAGCAAGAGCAAATTTGAAGGCGATGGATGAGATCTGGAAAAGCAAAGAAATTAGCGTAGGAATGAAGCTGAGCATCTTGAAAAATGTGTGTATTCAGCAGCATGTTGTATGGATGTGAGACATAGGTGATAATGAAAGATTTGAAAGAAGAATATTGGTGTTCAAAAGGAGTTGTTCTAGAAAGATTCTGAGAATAGGCTGGATGCAGAAGGTCACCAATGAGGAATTATATGGAAAGATACAGCTGAAAGAACCTGCCGCAGAAGGTTATAAAACGGAAGCTACAACTATTTGGGCATATTTGCAGAATGAACGACTAACGAAAAATCAAGGCTCTGGTATTCGGCATAAAGGACGGTTCGAATAGGAGAGGCAGACCCCAGTGAGAATGGGTAGATGATATAGTAGATTGGTGCGGAGCTAGTCTACAGAAACTAAGCCATTCCTCACTGGACAGGGAAAGATGGAAGGAAAAAGGGGAGAGAGGCATCAGACACCAACAGGCGCTGAGCCCATGGTTATTGATGATGATGATGATGATGATGATGATGATGTGGCTATTAGCCCCAAATAGCGTGCTGGAGTGCCATGTAAAGTGTGAAATGAAAGCTGATGATGCCCTGAATCTATGTTTGCTACTTGTGTGTTTGTGTCATGTATTTTTGTAAGGTTACAGATTTTTAGCTCTGCAGCGGTGTGAGAAATGTTTCAGTGCTGAGGCTCTCAGAGGGAGGTGGGGCTCCACCCCAGCCAGGACAATAGACTAAACAAAGGCCCAGGCAGCCAACACCCGTTTTGCCATAGTGGGTCTTCCTTCTGGGACTGCAGTGAATGGAAACTCAGCACAGAGACCCACCTGGTCAGGTGGTGAGCCAAGACCTATGGAGAAGAATGGAATTTTTCCGCCACATATGAAAAGTTATAAGATGGGCCCTGGCAGGGACTTTCTTTGTACTTCAGCCGTTGTGCGTTGAGCCTGTCTGGACTGGAGGCTCAGCCCTCAGAGGGATGATGTGGATTTAGCTGTGTCCATCTTGGATCTTTTCTTTTGTGGTCTCCAAGGGTCCATGTCCAGCATGTGGACCCCAGGGGGCCGGATCTACGATGCTCCAATGACTAAATCTATATAACCTGAAATGAACTTTCAGAGCCTTTCAAGAATCAGCAAATAACATCGCTGTCTGCATCAGTAGTTATGACTGATGCATGTAAAGTATCGCTTTCACAACTCTTCTCTCGAACCCTGTTCTTTCCTTTTTCTTAATAAACCCTTAGACATTAGATCTAAGGATTTGGTTTTTGTGTGACTGTTTGGGTAAGATCCAAGTGTATATTGACCAGGGTCTGGGTCTGGGCCCTTTGAGGTCTGGAAAAATCTGTGTGGTGTTGGGTAAAACAGGCTTAAGAGCCCCTCACCTGAAGGTGGGGGTTGTTGGTCTGGGCTGGTAGAGCAGCTGAGAAGTCTGTGGGTTTGCTTGTGTAGCATCTGGTTGGCCAGTGGAGCTGGCAGAGGTGCTGTTGTGTCTGGGTGGATTTGCCTCAGTGAGAAGGAAATCCCAGCTTGGGGCTATAAGTAGCCTGGATTTTAAGCAAAGGTACCTGGATTAATTTCTCTAGCTGTGCTCAGAAACCCTGCCCTGTCACACAGGGAATAGGATACGGGGGCCTTTCTCCACTGAGAGGTGACAGCTGTGATCAAGCCCCGGGTCAGAAAGGCTCTTACACTGCTACACACTGATCTCTGTCAGAAGCAGTTGCCTGCCCTCTGGAGACTCATGGAGCTCTGCCCCTGCCTTCCATCTGTCCGACCCTGCTGTGGCCTGGGGACTGTGGCAATGAGGGGTGGGTCCAGCTAGATGTATTCCTGCAGGTCACAGCTGAGCTGGAGCTCCTGGAAGCTGAGGGACAAAGGAAGGAGGAGAAGAAGGATAAAGAGAAGTCCAAGGAAGGGAAGCAAAAGAAAAGCAAGGCCAAGAAACAGGTGCGAGGCTGTCTGGCAGTGAGGGCAGGGAGAGAGTACTGCAATGCAGGGAGCAAGCAGGGGCACATGGACAGGGGGGTTGGGGCAGAGGGTGATAGGAGCACATGAAGGGTAGTTCTGGGGTAGGGCTCGGCACCGTATGTTCCATGTGTCCTAGGGCTCCCCTGGGGCGGGAGGCAGGGGGCATCAGTTTATCCGAGTAACTTGCTTGCATCTGGGGTTTTTTCCAGGAAGATGATGAAGGCTTGAAACTGGCTCAGTCCAAATTCCTGCATGTGATCAGCGAGGGCGTCACAGAATATCAGAGTGAGAGGGATCTGAGCTTGGGGCTGTGGCGGGGGGTGGAGGCTGAGCACTGGTGTGACCTGTACAAACCAGGAGTGCAGTGGCAAGCGGTTGTGAGCAGGTTAGGGCAGGACTAACAGAGAGACCTGGTTCTGGACCCTGTTACCTGGCTTGAGTGGTGCAGCTGTGATTTTCTCCTTGGCGGAGAATGTGCAGCCTGGCCCAGTCACCAGAGTCTAGTCACATTTGCCTGAGTCTTGCTAGGTTAGACCAAGATCAGTCATCACCTGCCCTGCCCTGCCCTGCCCTGCCCCTGTGCCCACCACCCCCGAACCCTCCCTCCCCGGCCAAGTTTCAGGATCTGATTGAGCTGGGGAACAATCATCTCAGAGCTCACTTACTGCAGGGAGCTGATAATTGATAACATTTCCTGCACATCCAGGTTGTTATCCTAGGTGACTCACAGGTGCAGCCAAATGTTCACAGTGGCAAGCTAGCTTTGTCAAATCTGGGGCATCCTTGCTTTGGGCATGAGACACTGTATGATTGTATCATTTCCTGTTGATGGGAGAGTTGTGAGCCTACCCCCATCAGGCTTCACTGGGCTTCTCAGCCTCATTGATCTGAGCCGGGCTGTAACATGGGTGTGCTTCAGACAATCCATAGGTCCCTGCAGGCCATAGCTGGGCTCTGCTCATGGTGTCACTGCTACTGAAAGGGTATTAGACTGTAGATAACTGGGCATTAAATCCTTTCCTACAGTGTCCCTCTAATTTTTTTCCAACCATTGGCAGAATAAATTTTGTTGTGTACATGAAGGTATGTGTGGATGTGCACCTCCAATAGAAACACACAGTGCCAGCTGCGGGTGCTCAACTAATCAGCTGGGCAGCACCTGAATCTCTCCTGGGCAGCCAGCCCACCCAGCACCGCATTCCTAATGTCAGTGATTGCTTGAGATACCCCAGGGTTATTGTGGGATTTTGAAATTGCACGTGGGAGGACAGGGTGGGGAATGGGAAGAAGGAAGTTGCCTTATTAAAACGTGGTCCACACTGTGAAAAGGTGGCTCCTTCAAGGGAAAGCCCTCAGTTCCTCCAGGATGAGGGACAGGGCAGGCAGATCTAGGAGGCACAAAAGCAGGGCCTAATCTACCCCCTTCTCTGCAGCCATCTGGGGGAACTGGGATGAGTCAGATAACTTTGAGCAGCGCTATGAGCCAGAGCTGATCAAAGCCCAGCAGAGGAAGGAGGTGGAGAAGGAGCTGCGCCTGCAAGTGAGAAGCAGAGACAGGGCTATGTGAGGGGACACCAGGGGGCTCACCCTGCTGAGTAGTCACTGCCCCAGGGACCCCATCCTGATGTTGGATTTGGGGGAGGGGAGCTGAGGCTCTGGGCTCCTCAGCTTCAGAGGTGCTGAGGGTAAGCAGGCCTCCCGGGCATAAGGGGATGTAATTGCCTGCTGTTCAGAGGGGCTCCAGGCTCCCCTGCTTCAGGGGTGTGGAGAGTGCATGGGGCTCCCAGGTACCTCAGTGTGAGCTGGGCACTGGTTCAAGGAGTGAGGTGAGTTTTTAGAGTTGCTGTGGGCTGGAGCCCCTGGCTGTTGTTAATCGAGATGGCTGTCATGCCCCCATAGCCCTTGCAAAGGCTGCAAGGCTGCCCCTGGTGAAGACAGCTGCTGTTGCCCTCATGCACAGTTGTAACTGCCCACAGGCAGACTTGAACCTGGGAGCTCTACAGCTTAGTGCAGGCGCCTCTAGCTTGAAGTGGTCTAGGTGCCACTACATGGGACAGTGATTCACACACAGCCGTGTGGAACAGTAACAGAAAAGCAGGCATGTTAGTCTACATCCTAACAAAACAAAGAGCAGTCATAAGCTCATCACCTGATGTGTTCTCTCGCTAGTCTCTGAAGTGCTACAGGACTCCTGTTTTGTTCTGATAGGTGTGTGGGTTACACAGCGGGCTGGAGGCCAGGCTGCAGTCCCTGTGCATCCCAGGCAGAAGACAGTGAGGGGTAGTGGAGAGGGAATATGTGGGACAGAAGACTGTTCAGTGGGGAGTTCTGGGGCTTGTGACGAGGCCCTCGGGCCTTTTTTGAGGGTTCTCTCCCCGCAGGTGGATGAGCTGATGCGGGAGGAGTTGCAGCTACTGAAACTGGCTGTGGATCGAGAGGAGGGGAAATCTCACAGGGCAAAGAAGAGCAGCAAGGTCAGAGGGTGTCCACAGATGAGGGCTCTCCCAAAGGGTGGGTGCCTGGCAGTGGTCCCTCTAATTTTTCCGTCTGTGTGCACGGAATATGTTTTGTTATGGGCACTGAGGCATTTGCAGATGTGCGCCACCTTGGAAGAAGATGCTGTGAGCTGTGGCACAGGGGGTGCTTAGTTAATCAGCTGGGTGGCATTTGGCTTTCTCCTGGGTGCCTGCCCAAGCGCACAGCTTACAGGGGCATTGGGGGTTGCCACTGGAGACAGAGGTGAGGTGGGACCCTTATGCGGGGGGTTGGCTCTCAGTCTGCTTAGAGATTAAGATTTATTGTTCTTTTCTAAGCAGCAGAAGGCGAAGAAAGGTGGGAGAAAGGAGAAAGATTTAACCCCGGACAGGTATCAACCCAGACCCCCTTTCTGAGGGCGAGCCCCCTTCCCAGCTGCTGTGTGCCCTGCCCTCTCCTGCATGCCCGTGGGTTGGACAGAGCCAGCTCCTGATCCCCACAGCTCAACTTTCTCTGGATCAGCTCCTCTGTGTACCCTGACACACTCAAGGCCTCCAGTGTGCTCTGCTAGGTGCCTGCTAGCCTGGCCCTTGGGGTGCAGTCCTGTCTGGCTATAGATGGATGGACCCTGGTGGGGCTTCCACAGCCACAGCACCAGGCTCTGGTGGTGGCAATACTGACCCACCCGGCCTCCCAGCTTGTGAGTGGGGCCAGGCACAGCCAGGCACCTGGCTTCCCGTCCCTGCTCCCGTTCCAGGACCCTGGACTCACTGTATGAGGAGCTGGTGCTGCAGGGAATCCTCAAGCAGGCCCAGCACATACAACTGGCTGACTACACTGGTGAGTCCCCCAGGGCCCTGGTGCTGGCCCTATGGGGAGAGGGGCACGCTCACTGCCCCAGTAGTTCTCTCAGGGGTGCAAGCCTGCTCCCCAGCCTGGAGAAGGGGCTGCCAAGGGGGCAGGTGTCCTCTCCCCACCCAATGCAGAAGGAGAAGGGGAAGCGGCCAGCCGGGTGTGCAGGCAGGGTCTGGCTCAGCCAGTGTCTCTCATCAATGGAGGGATGTGGGTGGGGAACTCTCTCTGTCACCCTCTTCCTGGCTGTTCATGTCTGCTCCCCCGGCAGGTGATTTCTGCTACCTGGGCACCACTTTGCGCACAGCAGGCATTGAGCCCACACCCTCGGTGATGGACATCAGGCAGAACATTGCCCTGTATGCCATCCTACGCCTGGGTAAGGACCAGTTGCCCCATCCTGGTGCATGTGGAGGGCTGGTGGGCAACTGAGGCAGCCTGCCCTGCAGAAGGGTGCAGCATCCCTGCAGTATTCCCTGGCAAGGACCAAATCCCTGTGTGGGGAAGACCTGTGCCAGACTGGTCATTGCCAGGGCTGGGCTGTGTGTCCTGGCATTCCCATGTGGGGGGAGGTTGGGCGTGGCCAGGCATTCTTATGGTGTGGGGGGGGTGGATGTGGCCTGGCATTCCCTTGAGGTGAGGGAGGTCAGGCATGGCCTGGCATTGTTATGGTGTGGAGGATGGACATGGCCTGGCAGTCCCATAGGGGTGTCTCCATGGGGTGTTCTCATGGCTGTGTTGGGGTGAAGCAGAACCCTTCTCTCCGCCCTGTTGCCCCCAGGATCCCCCAGAGTGTGTGAGTTGGCGCCGCTGGTGAAGTCTGTGCTGCTTGCTGGGCCTGCCGGAACTGGGAAGAAAATGCTGGTCCATGCTGTGTGCACTGAAACGGGTGCCAACCTCTTTGACCTGTCCCCAGACAACCTGGTGGGCAAGTACCCGGGGAAGGCTGGCCTCAGCATGCTGATGCACATGGTATTCAAGGTACTGCCAGGATGCGGGACATTCCTCCCATGGGCAGGGCAGAACTCAGACCCTGAAGGAGGGATGGGGCATGTTTTCACCTGGGCCTAGTTGGGGGCTTCTCTGGGTCTAGTGGGCTGGGGTCAACCCTCTCCTTCCCTGTGGTTGGGGGCTCCACCTAAGGCTTCTATCTGGGGCATTCAGGTGGCCAGGTTGATGCAGCCATCTGTGATCTGGGTTGGGAATGCAGAGAAGACATTCTACAAGAAAGTGCCAGAGGAAGAGAAGCAGGTGAGAGTTGAGGCTGAGGGCTGCTGGGAAGGGGTCCAGGATTCGCAGGCATGGGGAAGGTGTCACAGAGCCTCACTCACACTCCACTGGCCACAAATGAGGGCTGCTGCCAGGGAGTCAAGGGCTCTGCTGCACTGGATCCTGGAGCGTTTTAAGCCCCTGGCATCTGAGAGGTGCAGCCACTGCCCCAATTTTCAGGTCTCCAGGCACAGTCTCAAGGCACAGGCCTCAGTGTGCACCCATGCCCCCCCAAGTGCTAAAAGCCATCATCCAGCCATCTTGCTCAGCTGAGCACAGCGCTGACCCTTCAGACTTCGCTGTGCTCACACTTACCCTTTCCCAACGCGCTGCCTGCAGTGCCAAGCTGCTGGTTGCCATGTAACGCTCTGGGGCACACAGCAGCTGTGGAGCAGTGGATCCACTTGTGTCTTATGCACAGAAGTTAACTTGTTAATACTCTTACTGCCCCATGTAAAGCACAGCAGAGTGCAAAACAACACACCCACCAGGTCCCTGCCTTAGTGTTCTCACCGTTCCCAGGCATGCTGGGTGTCGGCATCCCGCCAGGTGTGCTGTCTCTGAGGCCACGTGAGCTCAGGAAAATGCATACAGGACCCCTGCTCTGTAAGGCTGCTGTATGGTGGTGGCCTTGGTCTCTCCTGCTTCCTTTTATCTGGCCCCATCTCTGCGGGGCCTAGCTACTGAAAACACCCCCCAGCCTTTGTTTGGATTTTGGGGGATGTTCCCGCTGCTCCCGCTTTCCCCCTCCCTGCCCAAGAATTAGCTAAATTAGTTTTCTAGGGATTCTGCTCACATTTTGTTCCACTGTGTTTGACCCTGAGCCAGGTCATTAATTCTAAAGCACCCCCAGGTATGTGTCTGATGTGCCCTTGTCAGCAGTGCTGGCCCACAGCCATACAGGTCCTGGGGAGACAGCAGGTTTTCCGAACACTCCTCCCACTACTAGCCAGCATTCAGGAGTTATACAGATGTTGCCCCAGGTCACGCCAGAGAGGCCAGGGCACCTGGAAGTGTTCAGTGGGATGGTGATACCCTAACCTGGGGTCAGCAGACTTTTTATGTTGGGCCCCATTTTTCGTCCCTGCACTTAGCAGGACCCCCTACCCCAACCTGTCTAATATTATCCAAACAGGCAGAAATTTTGGTTATGTTCATATGCAAAAAGAATGCTTTTAGCACATGTAAGAAAATAAGTATGTAGAATGTAAAAGCTTAATTAATCAGTATATAAATGAGAGTACACCGCCATTAAAGGCCGTGTCTACACTAGCCCCAAACTTCAAAATGGCCACGCAAATGGCCATTTCAAAGTTTACTAATGAAGCGCTGAAATGCATATTCAGCGCTTCATTAGCATGCGGGCAGCCGCGGCACTTCGAAATTGACGCACCTCGCCGCCGCGCAGCTCGTCCCAACGGGGCTCCTTTTCGAAAGGACCCCACCTACTTCGAAGTCACCTTATTCCCATGAGCTGATGGGAATAAGGGGACTTCGAAGTAGGCGGGGTCCTTTCAAAAAGAAGCCCCGTCGGAACGAGCCACGCGGCGGCGAGGCATGTCAATTTCGAAGTGCCATGGCCACACGCATGCTAATGAAGCGCTGAATATGCATTTCAGCGCTTCATTAGTAAACTTCGAAATGGCCATTTGCATGGCCATTTCGAAGTTTGGGGCTAGTGTAGACGTAGCCAAAAAGTAACATATTTCAGCTTTTTAAATGAGATGGATGAGCCTGAGATTTAGCAGCCAATAATGCTGTGCCCCCTGTTTGAAATTTCAGTGCCCCCTGAGTGGCTCACTCCCTGCTTTGCTCACCCCTGCCCTAACCTGTGCCAAGCACCATGCTCTGGTCCCAGCGACCCTGCTCCCAGCCTCCCATGGGCTCAGTCTGACCTCACCAACTCTGCCCCCCCGCCGGTAGTTTCGATCTAACCCAGTAACTCTGCCCGATAATCCAAGGTCTCAGACTGACCTGTGGTGATTCCCCCCTGCCCTTGGGCTCAAGCTGACATCAGTAACTCTGCCTTCTTCCTAGTCACTTGACCTGACCCCAATGACCCTTCCTCACTTGCAGGCTCAGCTTGACCCCAGTAACTCTGATGCCCCTCCCCCTTGAGGTCTGACTCTAGCCCCAGTGACCTTGCCCCTCTCCCACCTGAGGGAATACACAGGATACACACAGATCTCCTAGAACTGGAAGGGACCTTAGGAGGTCATCTAGTCCAGCTCCCTGCCCTCTTGGCAGGACCAAGCACCATCTCTGACATCTACTTGCCCTAATCCCTAAATGGCCTCCTCAAGGATTGAACTCACAACCTGGGGTTTAGCAGGCCAATTCTCAAACCACTGAGCTAAAACAGAACACAGCAACACATAAACCCAATGGCTTGACATAAATCCAATGCCTGCCCCCAACCATGGATTCAACCTGACCTCAGTGGCCCTGCTCCGCCTGAGCGCTCAGTCTGACTGTGACCCTGCACTCCCACCCCTGGGCTTGACCTGACACCAGTCACTGCCCTCTGCTGCCTCCTCACAGGCAGACCCCAAGCGGCTGAAGAGGGATTTGCCCAAAGCCCTGAAGCTGCTGAAGCCAGAAGATCGGGTACTGCTGGTTGGCACTTCGGACAAGCCTTATGCGGCTGATGTGAAGGCACTGTGCAAAGCCTATGAGCGGATCCTCCTCATCCCCCGGCCTGACTATGCATCCCGCTATGGTGAGGGAGCGCCTGGCTCAGGCAGAGCTGGTCCTGGGGTCAGCAAATTGGTTCCAGTGGCTGCTGGTTCCTTCCCCCTTTGCCAGTGCTGTGGGGGACAGACACAGCCCAAAATGTACCGGAGGCTTCAACTATAGAGTCCCCTCCTGTGGTTTATCTGTGGGCCTGACCTCCATGGAGAGCAAGTGGAGCCGCCTCCAGCATGGCTGACCATGGGCTTTCAGGCGCTGTGGTGTCAGAGCTGGGTGCTGATGCTCCAGAGGGCATGGACACTTGTTCCCAGCCATCTAACTCCAATGCCTGGAAACAAGAATCCTGGGCTTTGCACTGCTTGTATTGTGTGAAGCTGCAGACTAAGGTGGCAACCCTCCCGATACACTGCCTGGAAAGACACGGGGAAGGTTACTGGGCAGTCGGTTTGTGAACACCGGGTGGGCAAGGGGGCCCTCAGGCAGCCAGCATGGCCTGCAGAGAGAAACTGTGCCGTGCCAACCTAACTTCCTTTTGAACAGGGTAACTGGCCACGTGAGTGGGGGAGCAACGGGTGTGCTAGATCTTCATTCTAGACATGCTATTCTCAGAGGCAAACCAGGGAAGTTTTCACTAAGGAAGGTGCATACCTGGCTGGTGGTCAGCAATCAGAGTTATTGTCAATGACTGCTGTCAAGGCAGGAGGAGGGATTTAGTGCTCCCCCCACCACCACCACCCGCCCAAGGGTCATTCCTGGGCCTGGACTGTTTAATATTTAATGGCTTGGATAATAAAGAGGAGAGTTAAAAAAAAATCTGTCCAGGTGAGTGTTGCTCCCTGGCTTCCCTGAACCCACCCCCAAAACCGTTGGGGATGGTGCTGCCTCACTTTTCAGAGCCCCCCCAAAGCTGTCTGTGGGTGTTGCTGCCTGGCTTCCCTGAGCCCCCTCCTCCCCCTGAGCTGCTGGTGGGTGTCACTGCCTGGCTTCCTGGAGCCCCCCCAATTCTATGAGGGTATCACTGCCTGAGCCCCCCCTGGCTGCCTGGGGGTGGCATTCTGTGACTTCCTCAAGTCCCACGAGCTGCCTGTGGGTGTCACTGCCTGGCTTCCTGGAGCCCCCCAATTCTATGTGGGTGTCACTGCCTGAGCCCCCCCCCAAGCTGCCTGGGGGTGGCATTCTGTGATTGCCCCTTCTTCTCACCCCCACCCTAAGTTGCAGCCACTGGGGTAACAGGAGAGGGTGGGGGAAGATTACGGCAAGATTCAAGAGCCCAGTCCAATGACAGGGCAGGGAGTGCCCAGCTCCAGGGCCCCAGGCCACACAGCCATGCCAGCCAGCTGGCTGTTCCCGAGCATTGAGCTGGGAAAAGCCATGTCACACCCTCCCACAGAACCCAGCCCACTCTGCAGCTGAGGCACAGGCTGGGCCCAGCCCCACAATGGCTGTAGATGCCCCCCAGCTCCGGGCTTGCCTCCCTCCGTGAGGAGTGGGGGGGAATTGGGTATGTCTTTTTTCTGCAGCCCTCCCTCCCTGTGGCTGTGCCCTGTCTCTTGCTCCCTACCCCCTCCCCCAGCACAGACTGGGCTCTCCCAGCGCTCACCTGCCACTGTACCCATTGCTTCTGCAGTGACCTGGCAGCACCTGATCAAGAAGTATGGTGGCATCATCACCCCTGCGCTGGATGTCAGTGCCTTGGCCAAGCTCTCCGACAGCTACAGCCAGGGGCATGTGGCTCAGGCCGTGCAGCTGGTGCTGACTGAGCGGCGCCTCCTGCAGATGCTCAAGAAGCCACTGTGTGCAGGCGAGTTCCTGCAGCTGCTGGCCAAGGCTGACCCCATTTTCAGCGAGGAAGAGAAGATGCTACAGGTGCCTGGCTGAGTCGCTGGGATTCCAGCCCCCCACGTTACTGCCACCCCAGGGGGCCACTTCCCCCAGCCCTTCTGCCAGCCTGGTCCATGGCCCTCACATTGCTGTCACTCCTTGGGGCAAGCATTGGGGACCCCTTACCCAGAGCCCATGTTACTGTCAGCACTAGGGGCAGGCATGGTGGGGTTTGCCCATCTCCACCATCAGTCGGGTCCATGGCCCCCACATTGCTGTCACTCCCTGGGGCAAGCACTGGGGACCCCTTACCCCGAGCCCATGTCACTGTCAGCACTAGGGGCAGGCACAATGGGCCATGCCCATCCCCCATGCCAGCCTGGTCCATGGCCCCCACGTTGCTGTCACTCCTTGGGGCAAGCACTGGGGACCCCTTACCCCGAGCCCACGTTACTGTCAGCACTAGGGGCAGGCACAATGGGCCATGCACACCCCCCATGCCAGCCTGGTCCATGGCCCCCTCGTTATTGTCACTCGTTGGGACAGGATCAGGGACCCCTCAACCAACATTCCCCCAACATGTGTTCTCTGCCCACCATGTAACTGTCAGCGCTAAGGGCACCCTGCTGCCCCACGCCCCATCAGCCCTGCACTGACCTCACTTCGCCTTTACACCCTCTTGTCAGGACTGGTACATGAGGACGCCGCTGGGTAAGAGGCGACTTAAGGCGGTGCAGGAGAGCACAGATGGGAAGGCGACAAAGGGGAAGGAGAAGAAAGGGAAGAAATAGAGCTCCCAGAGGGACCCTGCATCTCCCCCACCCCACCACCCAGCCTAGTGCTCTCACGCCCTGGGGGCAGGGCAGCCCCATAAAGCCAGCTTACTCTTGCAGAAAGAAGGGCGCATGCTGGGATGGGAGTGAGCTGTGAGAGTGCAAGCGCACAAGTGGGGTGAGCCTGGGGAGGTAACTGAGCTTAGAGGAGGGTCTGTGCATGTGGGGTGAGCCTGGGGCACTGTGGATGTATGTTGTGTGTGTGATTCTGCAGATGGAGGCACATATGGCTGTACAGGATGCACCCAGGGGTTGTGCTTGCATATGGGGTGAGCAAGAGGGATGCACGAGGGGTGGGACAGAGCCTAGATACATGCTCCCAGCCACACCTGGAATGCTATCCAGGAGCACATTGGCCGTCTGCCTGGCTCCATTGTGAGGAGGCTCATGGTCTGGGTCACGGCCCTTATGTAGCCCTGAGAGGGAGCACACCCCTGGCACCTGAGTCCAGGCAGCTCTGATCTGTGCATACAGAGGCCTCTACTCCAGAGGATGGGGGCAGCCCCTCACTCCAGGGCTCTTAGCAGAGGTCCTTCTGGGATCCTGTCCTCAGCTCCCATGCCCTGAACCCTGCGTGCAACGCTGGGAGCCCAGTTCCAGAGAAGGGGTGTCCCCCTCCTTACAACGAGTTGGGGACAAACACACATAAATGCATGGGGCGGGGTGTGTGCTGTGCTCCATGCTTCCCCATCCCCAACCCTTCAGGCCTAGTACTCAGCTCTGGGGCACTCAGGTCTCACCATACAAGAAGCTCCAGGTGCTGTGTAGCAGCCCAGGGATGTCATAATGTGCCCCAAAAGGAGAGGAGCTTAGTGCAGTCCATTGGGTCTGACTGCAGTATGGGGTGTGACTGAGCAAAGCGGGGGAACACCAGGCACATTGCTGGTCACTGGATGGTGCCATGGAAGGTCGGGCAGCTCCAGTCCTCTGCCCAGTTAAGATGAACAAAGTTCTGTAGGGCTGTACTTTGCAGCAAACAGGAGTCAGGGCATCTTATGGCCAAACTCTTGCCATGGCACCATCTGCTGTTGGTTTGCAGCGCATTTTCTTCAGGACAGCAACTTGTGCCTCTGCCTCAGCTTCTGAGTCCCTCTGGCCTGGTTTACACGACATGTTTAGGTTGAAGTTAGTTGATTTTATAAACAATGAATCTCTACCACCAAGCCCCTTCCACTGACTTTAAGGCATTTAAAGTCAAGTTCTGCATTCCTCCTTAACAAGATGAGTAATACTAAATTCAGCCTTGCATGCTTGACTTTGGGATAGTTCTGACACAGCACTGTTCAAGTCAATATTCTTGGACTCTGGGATGTGTCCCACAGTGCCCCAATGTGACTGCTCTGGTCAGCATTTTCAACTTTGCTGCGCTCCCAGGTACACAGGAAAAGTCCTGGGAAATTTTGAATTTTGTTTCCTGTTTGGCCAGCATGGCGAGCTCAGCAGCATACCTGGCCATGAATTTGCAGAGTTGCAAATGAACTCCTGCATGGAGTGTGCAAGAGATACTGGATCTGAGTGCTAAGTGGGGAGAGGAATCTGTGCATACAGAGCTCTCAAGCAGCCAAAGAGATGCTACCTATGCCAAAACTGCAAAGGGCATGGTGGAAAAAGGCTATAGTATGGATAACGAGCAGAGCCACATAAAAATAGAGGAACTCATGCAGGCCTGTCAGCAGACAAATGAGGAAGATGGTCTGGCTCAGAACCTCAAATATGCCACTTCTATGAGCAGCTGCATGGGCTTCTAGGGAGACGCCCAACCACTGCCCCAAAGCTGTCTGAGGATATCTCCCACATGACTCTTCTGGAAGCCACAGGCAACAGCAAGAAGGCAATTGTATATGAGGAGGCAGCGAATATTCAGCAGGTGAGCAGAAGATCCACTCTCAGTGACAGCCAGGGCCTTCTTTCAACTTTGGAGCCAAGCACCTCCTAGGACTTATTGCTGCTGAACCCTGATGGCTGGGAGGACACTTCTGCTGAGCTAACATGTGTAATCATGCTACAGTGGGTAAATATAATTGGCTTTTATCTGTTCCATCTGCCCAGAGGGAAACAGTGATGGCCACACTGCCGACACACTGGGCGCTCCCCCAAAAAATTGTTAATGTGTCTGGAGATGGAGCAGGACTCCCCCATGCACATCTCTACAAAGCTCTCATAGAAGTACTCCTCGACCTTTCTCAGAAGGTTTCTGGGAAGGCCTGCTTTATTCCATAGAATCACAGGGCTGCAAGGGACCTCAGGAGGTCATTTAGTCCAGCCCCCTGCTTCAAGCAGGATCAACCCCCACTGAGTCATCCCAGCCAGGACCTTGTCAAGCCAGGACTTAAAACCCTGTAGGGATGGGTAATCCACTATACCTCTAGGCAACACATTCCGGTGCTTCACCCGCCTGGTGAAGTAGTTTTTCCTAATATCCAACCTACTCCTCTCCTTCTGTAACTTAAGGCCGTTGCTCCTTGTTCTGCCATTTGTCACTACTGAGAACAGTTTCTCTCCATTCTCTTTAGAGCTCCCCTTCAGGAAGTTGAAGTCTGCTATTAAATCACCCCTCAGTCTTCTGTTCTGTAAACTAAAGCCCAAATCCCTCAGCCTCTCCTCATAGATCATGTGCTTCAGCTCCTCAATCATTTTTATTGCCTTCCTCTGAACCTGCTCCAGCACAGCCACAACATTTTTATACTGGGGTCCCAAAACTGGACACGGTATTCCAGATGTGGCCTCACCAGTGCTGAATAGAGGGGAAAAACACCTCTTTAGATCTGCTTGAAATGTTCCTCCTAATGCACCCTAATATGCCGTTAGCCTTCTTGGCTACAAGGGCACACTGTTTACTCATGTCCAGCCTTTCATCCACCATAACCCCTAGGTCCTTTTCTGCTGAACTGCTGCTCAGCCAGTCAGTCCCCAGCTTATAACAATGCTTGGGATTCTTCCATCCCAAGTGCAGGACCACACTTCTTGTTGAACTGCGTGAGATTTCTTTTGTCCCAGTCCTCCAATTTATCCAGGTCACTTTAGATCCTATCTCTACCCTCCAATTTATCTGCCTTTCCCCCTGGCTTAGTGTCATCTTCAAACTTGCTGAGGGTGCAATCCAGTCCCTCATCCAGCTCACTAATAAAGATGTTGAATAACACTGGCCCCCGAATCGAGCCTTGCAGCACTCCACTTGAAACTGACCACCATCCAGATATTGAGCCATTGACCACTACCCGTTGGGCCCAACTGTCAAACCAGCTTTCTGTCCATTTTATAGTCCACAGATCCAATCCGTACTTCCTTAACTTATGGGCAAGAATGTTGTGGGAGACCATTTCAAAAGTTTTGCTGAAGTCAAGGTATCTCACATCCACTGACTTCCCCACATCCACAGAGCTTGTTACCTTGTCAGAAGTTAGTCAAACTGGTCAGGCACAACTTGCCCCTGGTGAATCCATGTTGGCTACTTTTGATCACTTTCCCTTCTTCCAAGTGCACCAAAATGGATTCCTTGAGGATCCCCTCCATTATTTTCCCAGACATTGAGGTCAGGCTGACCGATCTACAGTTCCCTGGATTGTCCGTCTTTCCTTGTTTAAAGATGGGCACTATGTTTGCCTTTTTCCAGCCATCCAGGACTGCTCCTGAGCTCCAAGAGTCTTCAAAGATAATGGCCAGAGACTCAGCAATGACCTCTGCCAATTCCCTGAGTGCATTTGGGTGCATTCCTTCCCCCACAGTAGGACACCTTCCAAAGCCAAGCCAGCAGTAAGTGATCTGATATCATTGCAGCACAAGTCATTGCAGTAGAAGATCCAGGCTTCTGGACACATTCAGTGAGCATCTGCTCCCTACCCTGCTCTCTGACTTGGAGAAGACTGATACTGCATATGGCAGCCTGGATGAAATAGGGGAAGATCTGTAACTGATAGCTCTCAGGCAATCCAACTCCATAATCTTATCCCTAAAAACTCATGACCCCAAGTTTGCTGCTCTGTTTGTCAAGGGCTTAACGGGACTATCCCGGAGAACAGGTTCTTCCCACCCCCACCCCTTTGCAGGTCACTGTAAGAAGGGAGAGTTGCAATCTGCAGGCTGGGGTGGTGATGGGGGTGACCACACCCTGACTCTGTGAGGCCCTATAAACCCTGCCCAATCTTCTACTCTTTGCAGGGCCCCTCATGAACACACTCCCATTTGCAAACGCAAACTCCTAAAGATAGCCGGAAGCTGTACTTTGTGAGCATTCTGCCACTTGTTTTCAAAGCGGAAGTAAAAGAGCAAGAATCCCAAACTGTTGCTTACCATGTCTGCTACCAAACTGAGTCCCTCTGCCCTGCGCTATGCTGTGTCTTCCACCTGCCTGATAGGAACTTAAACTGAGAAATTTGACCTTGTTCATAACATGTGCCTTTTGTGCAGAACAATGCCACTTTCATTGTAAAAGTATTAACCGTCTAGGTTTAACAATGTATCTCCTCTAAAGTCTACCCTTGATTTCTTTTCCCCTATGCAGCTGCAATTGACTCTGCTACCCACTCCCCCAGACCCTCCATCACTGTGGCTAGCACAGATCTGAAGGCAAAGGGAACATACACAGGGTGAAGTGTTCAGTGAGTACAATCCGCCCTCACTGACAGAGTACAGCTGACTGCCTGGAGCAGAACAATGTTACAGATCGTATGCAACAAACGGGAGAGAAAGGCATGCAAGGAACATGAGTGTAAAACACAGGATGAGGTGCTGAGGCAGATGAGCGCTGATGAGGCACCTGATAGAGCTCTGTGTAAGCTTGAAAGCTTGTCCCTGTCCCCAACAGAGGCAAGTCCCGCCCCATGGAATATCTAAGACCCAAACAGCTTCAGCAGCACTGCAAACAACTGGAGTTTCTGAAATGCATTTACAGAACCTTTGCTGACTGACTGCTCAGCGCTGGACTGCTGTGAGTCTGTGTGTACCCAAACTTGGGTTGTTTCACTGCGCTCACTAGCCGTGTCTACACGTGCACGCTACTTCGAAGTAGTGGCACTAACTTCGAAATAGCGCCCGTCACGGCTACACGTGTTGGGCGCTATTTCGATGTTAACATCGACGTTAGGCGGCGAGACGTCGAAGCCGCTAACCACATGAGGGGATGGGAATAGCGCA
The DNA here is from genome assembly GCF_033958435.1 of Carettochelys insculpta. Classification (NCBI taxonomy): domain Eukaryota; kingdom Metazoa; phylum Chordata; order Testudines; family Carettochelyidae; genus Carettochelys; species Carettochelys insculpta. Next base: position 281,578,204 of record NC_134138.1, on the reverse strand, counting down.
CTACTTCGAAGTTGAACGTCGAAGTAGGGCACATGTAGATGATCCGCGTCCCGCAACATCGAAATAGTGGGGTCCGCTATGGCGGCCATCAGCTGAGGGATTGAGAGACGCTCTCTCTCCAGCCCCTGCGGGGCTCTATGGTCACTGTGTGCAGGAGCCCTTAGCCCAGGGCTTCTGGCTGCTGCTGCTGCAGCTGGGGATCCATGCTGCATGCACAGGGTCTGCAACCAGTTGTCGGCTCTGTGGATCTTGTGTTGTTTAGTGCCAGTGTGTCTGGGAGGGGCCCTTTAAGGGAGCGGCTTGCTGTTGAGTCCGCCCTGTGACCCTGTCTGCAGCTATGCCTGGCACCCTTATTTCGGTGCGTGCTACTTTGGCGTGTAGACGTTCCCTCGCAGCGCCTATTTCGATGTGGTGCTGCCCAACGTCGAAGTTGAACGTCAATGTTGCCAGCCCTGGAGGACATGTAGACGTTATTCATCGAAATAGCCTATTTCGATGTCGCTACATTGAAATAAGCTACTTCGATGTAGGCTTCACATGTAGATGTAGCTACTGAGACTCAAAAATCAGGATCATGTGGGAGGAAAGATGGCTCCAAGTGCACTTTGAAGCAGAATTGTCTGTGTTGTCTTACCTAGAGGTACACCAGTAGTGGCTGTTCCCCTCTCAGACTGGCTGGTGCTGCATGCACAGCTTATTCAGCTTGTGGTGTCCCAGCTAAAGGTGCCAGGAGCCCAGGAGGGCCTGACAGGTCAGCTGGGTGTGTGAACCGCTAGGCAGCAAAGCAGAGCCCAGGCAAGCTCCTGGATGCTTCATAGAGGCCTGTTCCCATTCCCATCTTTTTACTTTGGAGAAAACTCATGAGAGCAATAAATGCAAAAAAGTGTTCCTGCCCTGTGAGGCTGCAGAGTCATCCGGAGTAGGCCAGGTCAGGAAGCCATTCTGCAACATGGGCCACAGGGATACCTTCCGGGGGGGGCAGTTTCTGACTCGGGGGGGAGCCATGGCAGAGGCCGGGTCATCTCTGAAATGGCTGCTGTGTTCTGGTGTGACCCTAACCAAAGAGAAAAAGCCCTTTAAAGCCCTTGTGGTTTCCATGGAAACCTCGTGTAGTAGGATGAGGGCATGAAACATAAGCCCATATATCAAAGGCCTGCTGTGAGCCTATGGCCTAAGCACAATGGTCAAGACTGAGCTAATGCTAAGCCATGAGCAAGAGACAGGCTTTTCTAACAGAATCTGGAACAGACGGGTTAATGGTGTAAAACACTAAGAGGAACCAAGCACAGGTCATAAACACATTCCAGTGGGAATGTAACAGAACACTTAATTAAGAAACATCTGGGTACCAACACCACCACTCCCCTGGCACCCACAGGTAACAGGAACAGACCCACCCCAGTTCAGGACAGGGTCTAAACTGACCACACAGGTAGTGATGAAGCCTGATGTAAAGTAAAGGGTGGTAGCTAGGGCACGGAGGAGGAATGATGTGTCACTTGTTTGTGTATAAAAGTGTTACCCAAAGAGTTGTGTTGGTCCGGCTGAGGGGGCAGTGACAGATCCCAAGTCACTGGCTGAGCAGAGTCCATTGTCAGGGGGTAGGTATGCACAGAGGTTTGGTAGAATCTGCTGACTGCCACTACTTCATTTAACAATAAACCTTCAAACCTTATCTGATTGTGTGGTCTTTGGGGGCCCTCTTGGAGGCCACCACATTAGCCATCTGCACAGAGTTAATGTGATATACAGCTGGAGCAAATCCATGAGGCTGAACGATTATCATCACGGATGGCACAGGAGAGCTGCTGGGACACTGTGACTACTGCACCTCTCTGCTCTGAAGCAGCAAGGGAGAACTGCTTTCCTCACTTTCTTGGGGCTCAGTTTGGATACTGCACAGAGGGGGGGCTGGTCCCTCACCCCCCCAGCAAACTGCTGGGGCTACGGGGCTTAGAGTGGAGTATGGGGCAGCCGGAGGGCTCTCCTGAGAGTCTCTTCCCTGCCTGGGAGCAGAAGCTGTTGAACACAGTCCCCATGTCTCCTGCTCCCCACTCCTGCCCAGCCTACTCCCCTTGGTAGATGAGGTATATTCACTGTACTGCCCCAGCTAAGCCTGGCAGTGGAATTTCCTGCTGCGGGCGGCGGGGGGTGCACCTCTCTATGGGCCCCTCCAGGGTTGTCACTCACCACTCTGCTGCTGTCTGCAGCTCAGGTCCTGCGTGCAGCAGGTAAAAGGGAGCTGTTGTAACCCTGTGTCTGCTCTGTGGTGCACGTTTCTGGGTACTGGGAGCATGACCTCTCTCGCTCTGCACCCAGGGGCACAGCGAGCATGTACCCACTGCCAGGGAAAATGAGCAGTGGCCTGCTCCCCGCCCACAATGACCCTGGAGATCAGCTGCAGCTGCGGAGGATAAACAAGTTCTGGTTGTGGGGGCTGCCAAGGGTGCTATTTATAAAAGCTGAGTCAGGCCTGTCACTGTGCCTGCCCTGAGCAGCCAGCCCTGAGTGGCCTTGTTGAGTAGCCCACCAAGGACACAGCACCAGACAGCAGCAACCAGTTATCCTTTTCTAAAGCCAAAGCTCGCCCTGTGCAGCTCCCCAGGACTACATACAGCTGCTCCTCCAGCTCTGCACGGCAGCCAGGCAGGGCCCCACTGGGCAGGTGGGTGCACGCTGGGTGCATGGACCGAGGCCTGATTGCCCTGACCCCCAGGGGTCATGGATTCCGCAGCAGGCGCCTGGAGCCGATGGAGTGCCCAGATGTGCTGGTGCAGAACGCACTCTTCACTGGGGACCTGGAGGCAGTGCGGAAGCATTTCACCGAGAACGCATCCATCAACCTCGTCATTGAGTCCAAGGGGGATGAGCTGCGGTGGACCAGCCGGAAACTTGGTGAGGGCAAGTGCCAAGGGAAGAGTGCTGGGAGGGGGTGAGGGCAAGCGTCAGGGGAAGGAGTGCTGGAGAAGTGAGTGAGGGCAAACGCCAGGGGAGGCCATGCTTGGGGGGCTGAGAGGAAGCGTGGAGGGAAGTGCTAAATTGGTGCAAGTCCTGGTGGAGGTCACAGGTGTGCAGGACATGCTGGGTAGTGGTAAATGAATGGGAGCCCTGGGCAGGGGTTACAGGAAGGGAGGACGTCTTGGTGTGGGGGTGTCCAGGGGGAGACAGTCCAGGTGAATGTGTATTAGGGCAGAGGAAGTGCGAGATGATGGGTAGGGAGGGAGTTCTAGGGTGTCTGATATTCAGCCTGGGTCCCTCTGCAGCCCAGTCCCACACTGCAGGCTGGGCTCATGGGTCCACAGCTTACATGCACATATACCCTTGTCTGCCAACGAGTGAGTGCAGTCCCTGTGGCAGTGCAGCCGTGGCTATGCTGGGCCAAGAACAGGCCCAGCAGTTTTAGGGGGTTGTACTTGGTACAGCTCAGCCTTGGCCCTGCTGCTTCTGCCAGGTCTGCACGGCTATTGATATGCATGTTTGGGTGATGAGACGGTGCCCAGTGTGCCGAGAGCTGGTGCACTGAGAGTGAAAATCTCCTGAGGGTAGAAATCCTGGCGGGGGTCAAGAGGCATCGGTGACAACTCTGTGGTTGCTCAGTGGTTCAAGCATCCATGGATTAAAAGTAAGAAGTGCTCAGCAACCTTGGGGCTGGCTGGGGCTGTTGCCACAGGCAGCCCTGGAGTTGACCACCAATCAGCTTTTCAGTGACTGACCCAACACTCCCAGCAGCTCCTCAGTGGCTGCTCTGCCATTCAGCTGTTCAGTGGGGCTTCTCTGCTGCTGGCCCCTCTCAGCAACCTCTCTTTCTCCCTGCCCTTAAATAGGAGGGGCCTTGTGGGTGGGCAAGGAGGAGTGGGAAGAGCTGGAGTTGGGGCAGGGCCCTGTGGGTAGGGGGAGCAGGTCCTCAGGGCAGGGATAGAGACAGCATGGGGAATCTACTGACAAAATGAAAACTCAGCATCTGTGGGAGAAGGGGGGTAATAGAATATGAAAATTCATCAGTCATTTTGGTCATTTGTGGTCATGGGTTTTAAAAAAAATCATCGGGGGTAGCTGAGTTAGTCTGTATCTTCAAAAACAACAAGAAATACCGTGGCACCTTATAGACTGACAGATATTTTGGAGCATCAGCTTTCATGGGCAAAGACCCACTTCGTCAGATACACGAGTGGGTCCAGAGGAGGGTCTAAATATATAGGCTCATGAAAAGGAGACAGCCGCAGTGAAGAAGAGCTGCCACCGCTATGAGAAAGAAACGTAGGGTAGTGGTGGTAGGCGACTTTCTTCTGAGGGGGACAGAGGCACCCATCTGTTCCCTGACATGTCATCCCGGGAGGTTTACTGCCTGCCAGGAGCCCATATCCAAGACGTTACAGAGGCGTTGATGAAGATCATCCGGCCTACTGACTACTACCCCACGCTACTCATCCATGTGGGCACGAATGAGACTGAAAGGTGTAACCTTGAGCAGACCAAGCATGACTACAGGGCTCTGGGAGTACGGGTGAAGGAGTTGGGAGTGCAGGTGGTGTTCTCCTCAATCCTTCCTGTCCAGGGTAGGGGCCCAGGCAGAGACAGGTGCATCCTGGAGCTGAATGCCTGGCTGCAAGGATGGTGTCTCCAGGCGCACTTTGACTTTCTTGATCACGGGATGCTGTTCCATGAAGGACTGCTAAATAAGGATGGAATTCACCTTTTGAGGAATGGGAATGCTGTATTTGGACTGAGACTGGTTAACCTAGCAAGGAGGGCTTTAAACTAGGTTTGATGGGGACAGGTCACCAAAGCCCACAGGTGAGTAAAAAACCTGGAGACCTGGGAGTTGGGTTGTAAATGGGAGGGATCATGGCCTATAATAGCAGAGAAAAAAGAGGGACTAGACGGAACCAGGGGGAGCAAAATCAAATCAGTATCTTACATGCTTGTATACAAATGCAAGAAGCATGGGTAATAAGCAGGAAGAACCTGAAATCCTAATAAACAAACACAACTATGATATAATTGGTGTCACAGGAACTTGGTGGAATAATACGCATGATTGGAATATTGGTATAGGAGGGTACAACAAACTAAGAAAGGAAAGGCATGGTAACCCGGGAGAAGGTGCTGCCTTATATATCAAAAATGTACACATCTGGACGGAAGTGGAGATGGATGCAGGAGACAGACATGTTGAGAATGTCTGGGTTAAGTGAAAAGGGTTAAAAAACAAGGTTGATGTCGTGATAGGGGTCTACTACAGACCACCTGGCCGGGTAGAAAAGGTGGATGAGTCTTTCTCTAAACAATTAACAAAATTATCCAAAACAAAGGACTTGGTGGTGATGGGGGACTTCAGCTATCCAGATGTTTGTTGGGAAACTATCACAGTGAGGCACAGAATATCCAGAAAGTGTTTGGTCTGCATGGATGACAATTTTTTATTTCAGAAGATGGAAAAAGCTACTAAGGGGGAAGCAGTTCTAGATCTGATTTTAACAAATAGGGAGGAACTCGTTGAGAGTTTGAAAGTGGGAGGTAGCTTGGGAGAAAGTGACCGTGACAGAGTTCATGATTCCAAGCAACAGTGAAAGGGAGAACAGCAAAATAGAGACAATGGATTTCAGGAAAGCAAATTTTGGTAAACTCAGAGAACTGGTAGGTAAGGTCCCATGGGAAGCAAGATTAAGAGAAAAAGCAACTGAGGAGAGTTGGGCGTTTTTCAAAGGGACATTATTAAAGGCCCAAAAGCAAATTATACTGCTGCATAGGAAAGCGAGACAGTATGGTAAAAGACTGCCTTAGCTTAGCCAAGAGATCTTGCATGATCTCAAAATCAAAAAGGAGTCGTATAAAAAGTGGAAAGTAGAAGAAATTACAAAAGATGTATGCAAGCAAACAAAATGTGCAAAATATGTTAGTCTATAAGGTGCCACAGGACTTCTTGTTGTTTTTGAAGCTATAGATTAACTTGGCTGCCTCTGTGATAAGCAAACAATACATTTATTCAGGGGCAAGATTAGAAAGGCCAACGCACACAGCATACAAATCAACAGAGCCAGACGTGTGCCACGAAGCCTCCTAATACAGGACAAGCCCAAGAGAGAAACCAACAGAACACCACTAGCCATCACCTACAGTCCTCAGCTAAAACCTCTACAGCGCATCATCAGGGATCTACAACCCATCCTGGACAATGATCCCCCATTTTCACAGGCCTTGGGAGGCAGACCTATCATTGCTCACAGACAACCTGCCAACCTAAAACAAATCCTAACAAGCAACTATACACCGCACCACAGTCACTCTATCTCAGGGACCCATCCATGCAACAAACCTCGTTGCCAGCTCTGCCCACATATACACACCAGCAACATCATTACAGGACCTAACCGGATCAGCCACACCATCGTGGGCTCATTCAGCTGCACATCTACCAATGTAATTTATGCCATCATGTGCCAGCAATGCCCCTCTGCCATATACAATCGGACAAACTGGACAGTCTCTACATAAAAGAATAAATGCACACAAATCAGACATCAGAAATGGCAATATACAAAAACCCATAGGAGAGCACTTCAATCTCCCAGGACACACAGTAGCAGATTTAAAAGTAGCTATCCTGCAGCAAAGAAATTTCAAGAACAGACTCCAAAGAGAAATTGCTGAGCTACAATTCATCTGCAAATTCAATACCCTCAGCTCAGGATTAAACAAAGACTGTGAATGGCTGGCTAAATACAAAAGCAGCTTCCCCTCTCTTGGAGTTCACACCTCCAGATCTACTGATGACAATACAACTCAGCCTGCCTGACTGAGCTAACCTCGTTATCCCCAGCCTTGCTCTGGCCTATTTATACCTGGCCTTGCAGATTTCCAGGACTAGCATCTGAAGAAGTGAGTTAACTCACGAAAGCTCATGCTCTAAACTTTTCTGTTAGTCTATAAGGTGCCACAGGACCCTTCATTGCTGCTACAGATCCAGACTAACACGGCTACCCCTGTGATACTTGACAAGGCACACAGAATGAGCTAAAATTAGCTAGAGACATAAAGGCTACGTCTACACATGAACACTACATTGAAATAGCTTATTTCGATGTAGTGACATCGAAATAGGCTATTTCGATGAATAACATCTACACCTCCTCCAGGGCTGGCAATGTCGACGTTCAACATCGACGTTGCGCAGCATCACATCGAAATAGGCACTGCGAGGGAACATCTACATGCCACAGTAGCACACATCGAAATAAGGGTGTCAGGCACAGCTGCAGACAGGGTCACAGGGCGGACTCAACAGCAAGCCGCTCCCTTAAAGGGCCCCTCCCAGACACACTGGCACTAAACAACACAAGATCCACAGAGCCAACAACTGGTTGCAGACCCTGTGCATGCAGCATGGATCCCCAGCTGCAGCAGCAGCAGCCAGAAGCCCTGGGCTAAGGGATGCTGCACACGGTGACCATAGAGCCCCACAGGGGCTGGAGAGAGAGCGTCTCTCAACCCCTCAGCTGATGGCCGCCATGGAGGACCCCGCAATTTCGACGTTGCGGGACGCGCAACGACTACACGGTCCCTACTTCGACGTTGAACGTCGAAGTAGGGCGCTATTCCTATCCCCTCATGGGGTTAGTGGCTTCGGCGTCTCGCCGCCTAACGTCGAAGTTAACTTCGAAATAGCGCCTGACACGTGTAGCCGTGACGGGCGCTATTTCGAAGTTAGTGCCGCTACTTCGAAGTAGCGTGCACGTGTAGACACGGCTAAAGGGTAACAAGAACTTATTCTATAAATATATTAGAAGCAAGAGGAAGACCAAAGATGGGGTAGGCCCACTACTCAGTGAGGAGGGAGAAACATAATCAGGAAATTTGGAAATGGCAGAGGTGCCTAACATAATGCATGCCAGTGGGAAGGGGGTCGGTGTAGAGGATAAAATACATAAAGAACAAGTTAAAAATTACTTAGAACAATTAGATGTCTTCAAGTCACCATGGGGCCTGATGAAATGCATCCTAGAATATGCAAGGAGCTGATAGAGGAGGTTACTGAGCATTTAGCTATCATCTTTGAAAAGTCCTGGAAGTCGGAAAGGATTCCAGAAGACTGGAAAAGGGCAAACATCTATAAAAAGGGGAGAAAGAACAACCCGGACAGCTACAGACCAATCAGTTTAACTTCTGTGCTAGGAAAGCTAGTGGAGCAAATACTTAAGGAATTTATCTGCAAACATCCAGATGAAAACAAGATGATGGGTAACAGCCAGCATGGATTTGTAAAGAACAAATCACATCAAACCAATCTGATAGGCTTTTTTGGACAGGATAACAAGTCTTATGGATAAGGGAGAGGTGGTGGATGTGGTATACCTAGACTTTAGTAAGGCATTTGACACGGTCTTGCATGAGCTCCTTATCAATAAACTAAGCAAATGCGACCTAGATGGGGCCACTATAAGGTGGGTGCATAACAGGCTGAATAACCATTCTCAGAGAGTAGTTATTAATGGTTTGCAGTCTCACTGGAAGGGCATAATAAGTGGGATTCCACAGGGATCTGTTTTGGTACCAGTTCTATTCAATATCTTCATCAACAATTTAGATATTGGCATAGAGAGTACACTTATTAACTTTGCAGATGATACCAAGTTGGGAGGGGTTGCAACTGCTTTGAAGGATGGGCTTATAATTCAGAATGATCTGGACAAATTGGAGAAATGGACTGAGGTAAACAGGATGACATTTAATAAAGAGAAATACTAAGTACTTAACTTAGGAAGAAACAATCAGCCTCATACATATAGAATGGAAAGCGACTGTCTAGGAAGGAGTACTGCAGAAAGGGATTTAGGGGTCGTAGCGTACAACAAGCTAAATATGAGTCAACAGAGTAATGCTATTGCCAAAAAAAAGCAAACATAATGCAGGGATGCATTAACAAGAGTATTGTGAACTTGACATGAGAAGTCATTCTTCTGCTCTACTTAGTACTCATTAGGCCTCAGTTGGAGTATTGTGTCCAGTTCTGCGCACCACATTTCAAGAAAGATGTGGAGAAATTAGAAAAGGTCCAGAGAAGAACGACAGGAATGACTAAACGTCTAGAGAACATGAGCTATGAGGGAAGACTGAAAGAACTGGGCTTGTTTAGTTTAGAAAAAGGAAGACTTAGAGGGGACAGGACATAGGTTTTCAAGTACCTCAAAGAGGGTTACAAGGAGGAGGAAGAAAAATTGTTCTCCTTGGCCTCCGAGGATAGGACAAGGAGCAATGAGGTTAAACTGAAGGAAGGGAGGTTTAGATTAGACATTAGGAAAAAACTTCCTAACTGACAGGATGGTTAAACACTGGAATAAGTTACCTAGGGAGGTTGTGGAATCTCCATCACTGAAGATATTTGAGAGCAGGTTAGATAGATGCCTATCAGGGGTGATCTAGATGGGTGTTTGGTCCTGTGAAGAAGGCAGGGAACTGGATTTGATGACCTCTTGAGGTCCCGTCTAGTTCTAGTGTTCTATGATTCTATGACCAGTATAGCAGTGCAAGGAGCGGATATAGACTCAGACCACAGTCTAGTGATTGCAAACGTCAAGATGAAAAAGCAAAAGTGTAAGAAACAATTTAAGAAAAGAAGAGACGTGGCGAAGCTAGGCAAGGAAGAAATAGCGAGTGCACATACAGCAGCACTCAAAGGGAAGGTTAGGAATGTGGACACAGATACCTAGATAAGAGAGTCGAAGGGATAGCCATGGTAATAGAGGAGGCAATTGAGCAGATTGTTCTGGAAGAGAAGATCAGTAAGAAGTGGATTGTGCAGGAGACTCTGAAGCTGGTCCAAGAGAAGAGAGCACTGAAGATCCTAAGGGATGTTTCTGAGAGAGTGAAACAGTAGTATAGAGTGAAATGCGGTGAAGTAAGGGAAGCAGCCAGAAGGGATAAGATGAAATGGTTAGAGGAGCCGTGTGAAGGTATTACAGCAAGTGTAAGATTAGGGATGTGTATAAGATTATCAGGAATATTAACAGCAAGTGGCAGCTGAATCAGATGGCAATCAGAGATGAGAAGGAAGAGGGGCTCAGGAGCAAGGTGAAGGTTGTTCAGTGATAACTGAGACATTGCACTGATCTGTACAAAGCACAGTTGGAACTGAGTGTCTCAGAGGGACTGATCGAAGAATTGAGATATCTCCACTGGGCATCAAGAGTGAGACTGATACTTCAAAGGAGGAAGCAGAAAAAGCAGACTGATACAGTTGTTGAAGGATATCAATGACAATGCAACAAAGCAGTCAAGTAGCACTTTAAAGACTAACAAAATAATTTATTAGGAGATGAGCATTCGTGGGACAGACCCACTTCTTCAGACCATAGCCAGACCAGAACAGACTCAATATTTAAGGCACAGAGAACCAAAAACAGTAATCACAGTTGACAAATCAGAAAAGTATTATCAAGGTGAGCAAATCAGAGAGTAGAGGGGCAGAAGGCAGTGGGGGGGGGTCAAGAATTAGATTAAGCCAAGTATGCAAATGAACCCCTATAGTGACCCAGAAAATTCCCATCCCGGGAATTGCAACAAAGCCCACTGCCAACTTTGTCCACATATCTTTTCTGGAGGTACCATCACTGGACCTAACCAGGTTATTCACAGAATCATGGGCACATTCTCATGGTCCTCAGCTAACATCATATATGCCATCCTGTGCCAACAATTTCCAGATGCTTTGTAGATTGGACAGACTTCAAACTCTCTTAGACAAAGGGTTAATGGGTACAAAACAGACATAAAAACACTCCTGATCCACAAACCTGTCAGTTGGCATTTTAATGGAGTGGGCCATTCTGTTAATGACTTAACAGAATGGAGTGTTACTGAAGAGGAATTTTCACAACACTCTTGAAAGAGAGCTGCTGAACTCTCTTTTATATTCAAATTTGACACATTGACACGTGATTTGAACCAGGATGGGAATTTTCTGAGTCACTATAGGGGCTCGTTTGCATACTTGGCTTAATCTAATTCTTGACTCGCCCACCCTTCTGCCCCTCTACTGTCTGATTTGCTCACCTTGATAATTTTTTTTTCTGATTTGTCCACCTTCATTACTGTTTTTGGTTCTCTGTGCCTTAAATATTGAGTCTGTTCCAGTATGGCTATGGTCTGAAGAGGTGGGTCTGTCCCACAAAAGCTCATCACCTAATAAATTATTTTGTTAGTCTTGAAATTGCTACATGACTGCTTTTTTTGTTTTGATAGTATATGGACTAACATGGCGTTCTCTCTGTTACTAACAACAATGCAGAAGCAGTGGTGAGAACATGCAGAGAGTAGGGAAGTTGGTTTAGAATGAGTAGAGGTACGAGATAAGGAGATCCGATATTGCCAAATATCTTCAACATGCACATAGAAGCCGGGTCTACACGTGCACGCTACTTCGAAGTAGCGGCACTAACTTTGAAATAGTGCCTGTCACGGCTACACGTGTTGGGCGCTATTTCGATGTTAACATCGATGTTAGGCGGCGAGACGTTGAAGCCGCTAACCCCATGAGGGGATGGGAATAGCGCCCTACTTCGAAGTTGAACATTGAAGTAGGGCACGTGTAGCCAATCCGCGCCCCGCAACATTGAAATAGCGGGGTCCGCCATGGCGGCCATCAGCTGAGGGGTTGAGAGACGCTCTCTCTCCAGCCCCTGCAGGACTCTATGGTCACAGTGTGCAGCAGCCCTTAGCCCAGGGCTTCTGGCTGCTGCTGCGGCAGCTGGGGATCCATGCTGCATGCACAGGGTCTGCAACCAGTTGTCGGCTCTGTGGATCTTGTGTTGTTTAGTGCAACTGTGTCTGGGAGGGGCCCTTTAAGGGAGCAGCTTGCTGTTGAGTCCGCCCTGTGACCCTGTCTGCAGCTGTGCCTGGCACTCTTATTTCGATGTGTGCTACTGTGGCATGTAGACGTTCCCTCACAGCGCCTATTTCGATGTGGTGCTGCCCAACGTCGAAGTTGAACGTCGACATTGCCAGCCCTGGAGGACGTGTAGACGTTATTCATCAAAACAGCCTATTTCGATGTCGCTACATCGAAATAAGCTACTTCAATGTCGGCTTCACGTGTAGACGTAGCCAGAGAGAGCAATGGCCAAGATCAAGGAAGAGGTAGAAGGGGTATCTGTGCATAGGATGACAATCAACAACTTGAGGTTCGTGAATGATATAGTTATCATTGAAGAAGGTGAAGAGAAGCGAGTGAGAGTGGTGCAGGTGCTAAACGAGGAAGGGAAGCGGTACGGACTGATAATAAACATCAATAAAATGAAAACAATGGTATTTGGAGATAAAGAAATAGGAAGGAAGATCAGTGTAGATGGGATCGAACTGGAGAGCATAGAGAAGTTCACTTATCTGGGGAGCAACATGACGTATGATCTAGACTGCAAGAAGGAACTAACGACTAGAACAGCGAAAGCAAGAGCAAGTTTGAAGGCGATGGATGAGATCTGGAAAAGCAAAGCAATTAGCTTAGGAATGAAGCTGAGCATTTTGCAAACGTGTGCATTCAGCAGCATGTTGTACGGATGTGAGACATGGGTGATAATGAAAGATTCGAAGAGAAGGATATTGGCATTCGAGATGAGTGGTTACAGAAAGATCCTGAGAATAGGATGGTTGCAGAAGTTCACCAACGAGGAATTATACAGGAAGACACAACTGAAAGGCTGTGTCTACACTAAGACAAAAATTCGAAATGGCCATGCTAACGGCTATATTGAAGAATACTAATGAGGTGCTGAACTGAATATTCAGCAGCTCATTAGCATTAGGATGCTTCCGGCTGTGGTGCTTCGAAAGCGCCGCTTTTGAACACGTGGCTCAGCACGGCTACACGGGGGTCCTTTTCGAAAAGACCCTGCACATTTTGAAATCCCCTTATTGCCCCCAGCTGAGGGGAATAAGGGAATTTCCAAATGTGTGGGGTCCTTTCGAAAAGAGCCCCCATGTAGCTGCACTGAGCCGCACACATTCGAAAGCTGCACTTTCAACAGTGCTGCTGCCAGGAGTGTCCTAATGCTAATGAGACACTGAATATTCAATTAGGCACCTCATTAGTATTCGATAGGGCTATTAACATGGCCATTTCGAAATTTTGTCTTAGTTTAGACACAGCCAAAGAGAATCCACTGCAGAAAGTTATACAACAGGGTACAGCTATTTGGGCATATCTGCAGAATGAACGACAAAAGAAAAATCAAGACCCTGGTACTCAGCATAATGGACGGCTCAAACAAGACAAGCATTCCCCACAGAGAATGGGTAGAGGATACAGTAGATTGGTACAGAGTTAGTCTACAAAAACTAAGCCACTCCGCACTGGACAGGGAAATATGGAAGGCAATGGTGAGGGAGGCATCAGAAACCAATGGGCACTGAGCCCCTGGTTGATGATGATGATGAGAATTAGTCATGTGACACAGAGAAACAATCAAAGAACCCAATGGAAACCATCCAGATGAACAATAGAGCTGTAGGGACCATAAAGGCCAAACAATAGAGAAGTAGAGATTTCTCCCCGCGGGAGGTGATACGTGGTTTCTTGCTGGACAGAATGCAGTCAGATAAATTTTGTTTTACATCTTAAGCTCTGTGTTCTTACTTGGTGCTAGTGGGACAATTAGGACAGGATCGCTTTCTTACCAATGTGGCCTTAGCCTGTTACTGTCATTTAGATGGCATGGCAGGTTGTGACTGCTTTCTTAGCTCTGAGCTGCAGAAAAAGGCCTCTGACCTTAGTCCACCCTGCCTGGAACCCAGTGCTGCTCAAACATTTGAGTTGTGACCCTTTCACATTGCTAGCTTCCAAGTGCAGCCCCTCTCCTTAGACATTAAAACCTCATTTTTTCACAGTGAACCCAGGGCTTGGGGGTAGAGACTGAGGGCTTGCCACCCCCCCATAATAATCATTTGCTGCTCGAAGGGCCATGACCCAAGTTTGAGACCCCCTGGTGTAACCCTTGCATGGGCCAGGGCCCACTCCTCCCAAGGACAGACCATGTATTCTCCAGGGCTCTGAGAATGACCCTTTGCATTCCAGCAGCCCCCTTTTCTCGGCACAAGCCTCACAAGTAATGCCAGCCACAAACAGACGCCTGAGAGAGGCTTTTCCTTCTTAGGGAGCAGGGCGAGCAGTGAGGCCCAGCAGCCTGTCCAAAACTGGGGAGCATTCATTAGTCACTTCTCTGCAAGGGTGGGGCAGGGCAGTGGGGTGGATGCTGCTTTCTGGAGAGTGCTGGGGCAGGGCAGGGTCTGACATGATGCTGGGTTCGGGGGGAACCATATAGGGTGTCATTACTACTCTATGGGGGTGGGGACTGGGCAGGGGGTGTCACTGGTGCCATCTGGGGGTGGGGGCTGGGTAGGGGCTGTCACTGGTGTCGTCTGGGGTAGAAGGGGCTGGGCAGGGATTGTCACTGGTGCTGTCTGGGGGCTGGAGCCAGGCAGGGGTGTCACTGGTGCCATCTGGGGTGGGGGGGCTGGGCAGGGGGTGTCACTGGTGCCATCTGGGGTAGGGGCTGGGCAGGGGCTGTCACTGGTGCCATCTGGGGTCAGGGGGCTGGGCAGGGGCTGTCACTGGTGCCATCTGGGGGCTGGAGCCAGGCAGGGGGTGTTGCTGGGGCTGTCTGGGGTGGGGATCTGGGCAGGGGGTGTCACTGGTGCTGTCTGGGGGCTGGAGCCGGGCAGGGGGTGTTGCTGGGGCTGTCTGGGGGCTGGGGCCGGGCAGGGGCTGTCACTGGTGCCATCTGGGGGCTGGAGCCAGGCAGGGGGTGTTGCTGGTGCTGTCTGGGGGCTGGGGCCGGGCAGGGATTGTCACTGGTGCTGTCTGGGGGCTGGAGCCAGGCAGGGGTGTCACTGGTGCCATCTGGGGTCAGGGGGCTGGGCAGGGGCTGTCACTGGTGCCATCTGGGGTCAGGGGGCTGGGCAGGGGCTGTCACTGGTGCCATCTGGGGGCTGGAGCCAGGCAGGGGGTGTTGCTGGGGCTGTCTGGGGTGGGGATCTGGGCAGGGGGTGTCACTGGTGCTGTCTGGGGGCTGGGGCCGGGCAGGGGCTGTCTCTGGTGCCGTCTGGGGTGGGGGGTTGGTCCATGTGTTAATTTAACTGGGACATATGGGCCAAAGCAGTTAATATAGCTCAGTGACTAATGAACATTAATACAGAGACCTCCCTTGGGGAGGGATAACTCAGTCAGGGAGGGATAGCTCAGTGGTTTGAGCATGGGCCTGCTAAATGCGGGGCTGTGAGCTCAGTCCCTAAGGAGGCCAGTTAGGGACTGGGGCGAATAGATGTCAGGGATGGTGCTTGGTCCTGCCAAGAGGGCAGGGGACTGGGCTAGATGACCTCCTGAGGTTCCTTCCAGCTCTAGGAGATGTGTATCTCCAATTATAACTCTGCTGAGTGCAATGGCATGGGTGGGGCATGCACCTCAAGGCTGGAAAGCCTAGCCCCTCCCATCATGCCACATAAGAATGGCCGTACTGGGTCAGACCAAAGGTCCATCTAGCCCAGTATCCTGTCTGCTGACAGTAGCCAATGCCAGGTGCCCCAGAGGAGGTGAACCGAAGACAATGATCAAGCGATTTGTCTCCTGCCATCCATCTCCCCCCTTCGACAAAAGGCTCGCCACCACACCTTACCCCTCGCTAATAGCCATCTATGGACCTAACCTCCAAATATTTATCGAGCTCTTTTGCAAACTCAGTTAGAGTCCTGGCCTTCACAGCATCCTCTGGCAAGGAGTTCCACAGGTTGACTGTGCGCTGTGTGAAGAAAAACTTTCTTTTATTAGTTTTGAACCCGCTACCCTGCTACCTCCCAGTCCTCCTGTCCCCCTTGCCAGCCAGCGGGCCCAGTCCCAAGCCCTGGCTGGTGCCCAGAGAAGCCCTGGAGCCTGGCTGTCTCCCTGCTGCTCAGAGCAGGCCAGAGGCTCCCCGGCTGGTCAATGGGAGCCAAGCCCTGAGCCTGGGCTGGCGAGTGGAGCTCTGAGTCCTACAGGGGCCTGGTGCGTTAGCGGAGGTGGGAGGGTTAGCTTCCCGCAACCTGCTCTGCCCTCTGCCTGTGGGAAAAGGGCCCAGGAAGACCAGAGCTTTGATCCTCTGTCTGAGGCCAAGGGGCAGAAGGAAGCTCGGCTGAGTGTTTGCAGTTGGGAGCATTGAGTGAGGCTCTCAGGCTCAGGCCGCTCCACATACAGGGTCCTTAGTGCAGTGTGGTGCAGCGCACATGGAGACCTTGTGTTACACAGGTTGAGTCTTGCTGACCTCCAGCAGCCTCCCCCAGTCCCTGCACTGGCTGCCCAGGGGTCCTGGAGACTGGCAGCTCCCTCTCCTGGTGGAGTGCTTGGCTAGCACATCTTGCCGCTCCCCATTGCTGGGTGCAGCTGAGAGCAGGTCCCCTCCCCAGGGAACCTGGCTGGGCTCCAAGTGTTGGCTGCAGCCGCTGGCAGCTCCTGACGGGGTATGGCCGGGGGACCTGTCAGGGCACAAGTGCAAAGCCTACCCGGTTTGCTCAGATGCCTGGTCCTGCAGCCCTAGCAGGTGGCGCCAGAGGCAGGGAAGCAGTGTGTTGGGGAGTCAAGAGAAGAGGGCGCTGATCTCCTGTGGAACTGGCTTGGTGGGGAGCCCGCGGCTGTGTGTGTCTGTGCCCCTCACAGCCCTTCCCCCACTGCAGGGCTGTGGTCGCTGACCTACGAGCAAGAGCTCACCACACCCCTACATATCACAGCCGGGCGCGGCTACTTGGACTGCCTTGGACACCTGCTGCTCCGGGGTGCGGCTGTGGACTTCGCACCTGGGGGCAAGACAGCTCTGCATGAAGCCTGCGCTGCAGCCAGAACAGCCTGTGTGTGCCTCCTGCTCTCCTACGGTGCTGACCCCAGGGCTGTCTCTGAGGCTGGCCACCACCCACTGCACCTGTGCAAGAGTGCAGCCTCCATCCAGTGAGTTCCCTCCAGCCCAGCCCACCTTTGTGCCCACAGAGGGCCTGTCAGCCACCCCACCTCAGGGGCTAGCTCAGTGCCGAACGCCTGCATGCCACAGCCCCCGGGGGGCTGCCCAGCTGAGGGTCGACACAGCCCAGCCCAGCTGGCATGGCAGACGGGGCTGAGCGCAGGCTCCAGTCCCCAACCAGAGCTGTTTGCTGCTGCGCATGGGGCTGGCTCAGATGGGTGCGACACAGCCTCCCCAGCCAGTGACCTCAGCAGGAGGCTAGGGAGGCCCAGCCCAGCCCAGCCAGCCAGCATGCATGGCTCCTGCAAATCCCAGCCCGTGTTTCTGGTGGCAGGTAGGAGCAGACCATCCACAGGCTGAGGAAGAGCGATTGGATGTGCTGCCCAGCCCCCAACCCACCCCCAGCAAGTCTGGGACAGAGCTGGAACATAATCCCTTACCCTGTTTGCTGGAACCCCCTAGTCTCGGTGCAGCTTTCCAGAAGGCCTGGGGAGCCTGGAACACCAGGACTTAGCCTGGGATTGGGGGGAGGTGGGAGGCAGGATAGCACATGGGCACAGGGTGGGTGATGGCAGAACTGAGTGATGATCAGGCAGCGGATTAAGGGGCTAGCAGTGGAGTAGGTAGGTGGGGGCAGGGCAGGTGGGGTTGATCTGGAGCTAGCTGAGCATTGGATGGGGTGGCAATGATGGGAGGTGAGGAGACGGTGGGGAGTTGGTGGGGAGGGGGCTATGGCTGAGGGCTGGGCAGGGGATTCATAGGGGTGGGGGTGGGTGCAGGCAGAAGGAACAGCAGGTGCAGAAGGGGACAGTGGCCAGCTAGGACAGTCAGTAGTTGTCGGACAAAGGAGCAGGAGCTCATTACCGGGGTGTCCTATGCCATCAGGTGTGCCAGGCTGCTGCTGCAGCATGGTGCCAGTGTGAACAGCCAGACCGAGGAGGAGGAGGACACGGCGCTGCATGTGGCTGCCCGGCTTGGCCTGGAAGAGCACGTCCAGCTTTTCCTGTGCCATGGGGCAGAGCTGGAGGCCACGAATGAGGAGGGGCAGACCCCCCTGAATGCTGCCTGCGCCCAGGCGCACCGACCCGAGGACATGGAGCGCTATTATCGGGTCTGCCAGCAGCTGGTGCAGAGTGGTGCCAGTGTCAATGCTGCAGACCGGGACCAGCAGCGCCCCCTGCACCACGCCTGCAAGAACGCCAGTTACCGTGTGGTGGAGCTGCTGCTGGCCCATGGCGCCAGCGTCAACATCATGAACTACAGCGGCAACACGGCCATGCACAACATCCTGCAGGTGGCAGCGTACAAGCTGGGGCACCAGCCGGAGCGTGTGGTACAGGCGCTGCTCAACCATGGCTCCATACGTGTCTGGCCTGGCGCCCTCATCAAGGTGTGGAGCTGCCCATGGTGGGAGCTGCATGGATGGGTGTGTGATCGGGTTTCCCTCCAGGAGCTATTCCTTTCCTGGCAGGCAGGGACCCCTACCCTAGTCAAAGGCTTGTTCCCTGCTGTCTCAGGGGTTTCACTTCCCTCTTGCTGCTCAGGAATTGGGGTCCCCCATCTTTAGATGCCAGCGTTTAGGTCTTTTCTTTGGCTGGGCTGCTGACTGAGCAGCCCTGCTGCACCCATTTAATGGGCTGCTAACCTGGCAGGGCACCACTGCCCTGATGACGTTAGTCGGGGCACTGAAGGCTTGAGCTCTCAGCCCTGCCACTGTGAGCCATGGCAAAGTGTCTGGGCAAGACAAAGTGACCATGTGTGGTTGGTGCCAGACTTAGGAGCTCCTCCCCATCCTTGGGTCATCGTTCCCAGCTCCAGCTGTTTAGTCCTGGTGTGGTCAGTCCCACCACCCGTTTCTGTTGAGGGGCGCAGGCTGTGGGTGCAGGCACTGAGGTGGGATGAGGCACAGCAGGTGCACTGGAAAGGATGGCCTTGCACCTGGGAGCCTGTGCTCTTAGACCAGGGCCAAGGGTGATGGGACAAGGTGGCAGGAACTCACACCCAGCACCTGGTCACACCAGCGGGGCTCCCTCCTTGCAGCTCCACCGGAGGGCTCTGTCGTGTGGGGCCTAGGCATGAGGAGAAACCATCTGCAGGCAGCATATCCAGGGGCTGGCCATATACAGCTTCCTGGTTCCGTCCCATCTGCAAGGCACGCCAAGAGCCTGGGCATGGCAGGGCCTAAGGCTCATCCCGCAGGGGTGCTGGGCTGAAGGGACGGGGGCATCTGGCTGCTGGAGTGTGTGTGTCAACATGAGTCTGATCTGTTGCTGCCAAGCTGGGCCAGTGCAATGTGCTCCTGAGAGTAGCTAGGCTGGGCCCTGCAGTGGCTGCAGAACATACCGTCTGCCCTTTCTAGAGTGCTGTGAAAAGCTTGTGACCTGCCCCCTCCCCGGCCAGGCTACCTGGCTCTGAGGGGGATTAGGCAGGGCAGGAAGGGAGCAGCACAGCAAGGCCTGGGGCAGGGGCTGCAGCAAGCCCAGACACACACAGACTGGTGTGTCGGGTGACGGGGGCGCTTTGAGGGTGGGCATTGTCGGGGAGGGGTTGCGGCAATGGCAGTGGTATTGAGGGGGAATGTACCTAAAGGGATATACCCCTCTAGTTGTGTCTTGTCTTGCCTCTGTGCTGAGCACCCAGCCCTGCCCACCAAGCTCTGTTAATCTCCAGGCCCCACAAGATGCTGTCCTTCCTTGGGGAAGTTGAGCTGTCTCTGACACTGGCTGTAGGAGGTGCTCTGCCGCCACTGGGCACTGTCCTCAGCTCCTGCCGCACCCTCCATGCAAGATGTCAGCAAGCAAAGGGTTAACTAGCTGCCTTAATTCCAGAGCAGTGCAATAATTACCAGCCTGGAGATCGGCAGATTGCTCTTCCCTTTGGGAAAATACAGGAAAATCAACAATTAACACTAATTAATCTCCTATTAACACCAGATAATGAGGCTCAGTGCAGCTGGAATAGGCTCTGACAGCTATGGATGGCCTGGGCCATGGGGAGTGGGAGTCAGGATGGGGAGAGAATCCGTCCGCATGCTGTCCTCCTGCTGCCATAAATCAGTTTGGCCCATCCCACCCCATGTTGTGCGGTGCAGGCATTCCTGTCCCAGACTGGGAGAAGCACAAGTTATAGGACTTGCCCAGGGCCACCGGTTTGCAGTAGCAGAGCAGGGCTTCCAACCCAGCTCTGCAGAGGCATAAGGTGGTGTCTGGTGCATTAGACTACCTTTCTCCCTCCTGCTTCCCCTACCTGCAGGTGTTGCGCTACTGCTGCTCCTCGCCACGCACCATCGAGGTGCTGATCAACAGCTATGACCATGTGCGGGTCACTGAAGAGTGGGCAGAGACCGTCCCAGCTGAGATCATTCAGGTAAGAGACCCAAGAGCCGTCAGGAAACCCAGGCATCACCCCACAGTGCCCGGCTGGGTGAGCAGGTCTCCCAAGGCCCCTCAGAAAGGCCCAGGGGCAGGGAAGGCTCTGAGCAGAAGTTTGCGGGAAAAAGGGACACAGAAACTGCCGGGCTGCGTAGGGAGCCGCTGTGACCATTGTGCTCACAGGGCACCCCGTGCTCAGGTGATGGAAAGTGTCTGCCCAGGGCGTGCTGCTATGCCGCCTGCCAGCTGGCTGTCGTGAGATGTGTGCCATGCTGACCTCTCTCCCTTCCTGACAGAAGTACCCGGATTTCTACAAGTCACTCTTCTGCCTGGGGCAGCGGCCCCGCTCCCTTCAGCACCTGGCCCGCTGTGCGCTCCGGAACTACCTGGAGGGCCGACTGGTGCAGGTCTTGCCTGAGCTGCACCTCCCGCCTTCCCTGCGCCAGTTCCTGCTGCTCTGCTTCCAGGACGTTCTCTACTAGGGACCTGGAGCCTGCAGTGAGACACCTCTAAAGCTTTCTCTGTATTGGGCTTGAATTCTTGTGTCCTGCCGTGCCTGTGACCACCCTGTCCTCCCTGCTCTGCTTCTGGCAGCCGTGCCCTGCCCATGAGAGCTGCACCTCTGACAGCCCTGTGCTCCCTCCCCTGTCTGTGACAGCCCTGCCCAACCCATGACAGCTTTGCCATTTACACTTACCTCCGCCAAAGCCAGCCCTTCTGCACCCATGCCAGCCTGGCCATTGCCAGACGAGACACCCTCTGCCGGCACCAGCATGGCCCATCCCCTGGCTGCAGGCTACACTGCTGCATCCTGTGGTGGGACCCTGCCTTTGTGGGGCCACTTTGCTGGCCCTGCTTTGTATTATAGGGGAGAGCCTGGAATAAATCCTATTGTTTGTATACTGTTGCTGGCAAATGTCCTTCCTTGTTGCACTGGGGGCTGCTGTCTGACCTGCTGTTTGCTAGTCCAGTCTCTGCTGGTGATATGGTGCAGGCACAGCCACAGGGGGGCTATGTGTACGCTAGCATTCTTCTTTTGAAAGAGTCATGCAAATGAAGGAAACTGAAAATGCAAATGAGGCACATATTTACATATCTGGCACCTCATTTGCATATTTTTCTTTTGAAAGAAGAAAAACAGTGTAGACACAGCTTTTGCGAAAGTAATCCCCACACCATAGGGAGAAATGCACCTATATAATGAAACCAGATCCCGCTTATCAGCCATATGCCTTATTGGCACTGCCTGGCAGAGTATTTGCATGGTGCTGGTGACTGGCTGTGGCTGCCCAAGCAGATTCTGGTTTTACTTTAGAATTATTGGCAGGGAAATCAGCATTGTTCAGTCACAGGGAAGGTGAAAACTGCTACTCAGTAGGCAGAAAAAAGTAATCATGACACACACCCTTCAGATGAACAATAACCTGAGTGTGACCAAAAGGAACCAAATTGCTGGGTCATTGGTCCAGGGAGACCTCTCACACTCTGTACTGCATAGCACTTGTAGCTTCCAAGGCAGCAGGAACCACTGCTAGCATCCAGTCTGACTGTCAGTGCAGCACAGTGCTGGAGTAGCCATTGGGCCAAAGGGGCATGTTCTCGGGGTCCCTGGAATAATGGGCATCCCCATGGCTGAATCCACTCTACGCACCCGATGCCCCTGCTGGGGCATGGGGGAAGCCCCAGGACCCCAACCTCCCTTTCCAACAAGAACACCAGATGGGCAGGGAAACCCCTGGACTCCAATCTCCTTCCCCAGCAGGAGCTTCCCAGACCCCAACTCCCACTCCCTGATCACTTTTACCCAAGTTACCAGGTTCAGAGGGTGCTACTACCACACATGCAGGCTGCAGTGTAGTTGCTACCTGTGCAGGCAGGAGGGGCTCTCCTGTGGGTGTGGCTAATCCACTTCTGAGAGAGGCAGTAACTAGGCTGACAGAATTCTTCTGTCAGCCTAGTGATGTCTGCACTGGGGCTTAGGAGGTCTTAACTCACTGCTCAGGAGTGTGGATTTTAACACCACTGAGGGAGGTACTCAACTTTTTAGTGTAGATGAAGCGCCATAGTCTGCTGTCATCACTGCTGAACCATCACTTTGTTAAGCTAAACAGCTTGAGCTCCTTGGATCTATCTCTACAAGTCAGGTTTTCTAGTCCTTTGGTCATTTTCGTGGTTCTCTGAACCACCCCCAATTTATCAACATCCTTCTTCAGCTGTGGACACCAGAACTGGACACAGTGTTCCTGCAGTGGTTTCATCTGTGCCAAATATGCAGGTAAAATAAACTCTGTACTCCTATGAGACATCCCCCATTTTACATACATGGACTGCATTAGCCCTTGTGGCGAGCACATTACATTGCAAATTCATGTGCAGCTGCCCCTCAAATCTTTTCTGAGAGTCATTGATTCTCAGCATAGAGCCCCCCTCCCCACTGAGTGTGGGCTGCAGTCTTTGTTCCTAGAGGTGTGCTTTTACATTTAACCACATTAAAGCACTTATTGCTTGAGTGTGCCCAGTTTACTAAGTGACCCAGATCACTCTGTCCTTTAAAGTACTTACCACTATGCCATGTTTTGTGTTACCTACAAACTGTCACATTTTTTTAAGTTTTCTTCCAGATCTTTGATGATAATATTAAATAGTGCAGAGACTAAAACTTATTTGTGCAGAATGCCACTGGAAACTCCCCTGTTCCATTATTCTCCGTTTGGAGACGTATCGTTTAATCCATGCAACGTATTCCAGGTTTGTTACATCAGTCTATGTTTTTATATCAAAATGCCATGCACTGCCAAGTCACATGCCTTACAGAAGTGCATTATGGCAATGCTCTTATCTTTAGCAGCCAAATTTATAATCTCATAGCAATGCGAATTTGACAGAGCTATCTTCCATTTAACCCATTGAGATTTGCATTCATTACTTCACTGTCTAATTCTTTATTGAGTCCTATATCAACCACTACCTTATGATGTTTGGGATTGATGTCAGAATGAGAAGCCTATAATTACGTGAGTCATCTTGTTTACTTTTTTAAATATTGGGATAACATTAACCTTCTTCCAGTTTTCTGGAAGTTGCTCAGTGTTCCAATACATGTTGAAAAGTAACATTCATGATTCAGGAAGCTCCTCAGCCAGCTCTTTTAAAATTCTTGAATGCCAGTTATAGGGACCTATTGATTTTAAAATGTCTCCTTTTAGTAGCTTTTGTTTAAAATCCTCCAGAGATACTAGGGGAGCAGAAAAAGTATTAGCATCACCTTTTGAAGAGTCTATATTATCTGGTCTTTTTTTTCCCAAAAACGCCTCCATTGTCTGTATTATTATTGACAATTCTACAATTTTTATCCAGTAACAGAACAATATTTTTAAATCTCAGGAAAAATGTACTAACTATAAAAACAGTAGTATAAAGGAACAAATTAGGGAAGTTGTGGAAGTTCTTTCACTGAAGATTTTCCAAAAAGGCTGCGTAGCCATCTGTCTTGGATGGTCTAGACCCGTTGTTCCCAAACTTTTGGCATCACAGCCCACTTTTGATGCTTGAGAAACCCTCATGCCCTCCACCTCTTTTTTATCATCATTCATTCCCCTTTTAACAAAAAAAATCAATTCATAATTTAAAATAAAAACAAAAAAATTGATATTAAAACAGTATTTAAAAATAAGCACAAATAGTTTTTCTTGGCCCAAAAATGAAATAAAAATATAATTTAATATCAGAAACAAAATGAATTTAATGTGAAGGATGATGCTGCATTTTCTTCACAAGTTGGGAAATCCTAAGTTTGAAAGATGAAAGTGCACAGTGCTAATTGTTTTCGACATCCAGTCAATATCTTTGTTTTGTTTTTAAGGTGACAAAACTTGAAAAACTTTTTTCACGGAGATACGTTGACGAAAATGGAAGAATAATACGTAGCGCTTCTTCTCCAACTTTTGAGTACGGTGGGAAATATTTTATCCAAAATTCTTCCAAACTTGAGTTTTCAAAATTATCTTTTGCACTTGAATCGTATTTTATTTCGAGTACTTCTTCTTGCAGTACTTCTGGTAATGTATCAACATCAATGTTGAATGGGTTGCATACTGATTTATGAAGGGGGTTGCCAAAAAAGTTGTCTGGAAAATAGTGGATGAATTCCTCAGCAAGGCAGTCCAGATGAAACACAATTTTGCTCTTCACATCCCCTTCACACAGTTCTTGGAAGCCTTCATTTTCAGCGAGAGATGAACATGTTCGAAAAGACAAAAAGTTAGGCCTCTGAGCTTGTGTCTCACATTTCGAAAGTTAGATTTTTTCCATAAATGCTTTACTGGCATTGTGGTGCACTATAATGTTTGCAGTGTTGTTTCCTTGCAGCTTCAAACTGAGGTTATTCAAAGATTAAAAAATGTCTACAAGGTATGCCAGTGAAAGTTGAAATGTTTGGTCCATAAATGCATAATATAACTCTTCTTTCTTCTGTTGCTCGAGGAAAATTTCCATTTTGCTTTCAGTTTGAATGATCTTGAAAGCATGTTACCTTTGGAAAGCCATCGTACCTCTGTGTGAAACAAAAGAATTTTATGGCCCACTCCCAAATCTGTGCAAGAGCAGCAAAAGTCTCATATTTAAAGCACTGTTCTTCACAAAATTGACAACTTTGATGGCCAAATTCAAACAGGCACGTAGGTCATCTGCAAGGGTTTTAGCAGCCAGTGCTTGTTTGTGTATGACACAGTGAGTTGTGGTTACTGCTGGAGTTTTTTCTTTCACTAATGTCACAAATCCAGAGAGAGAGCCAAGCATCAGTGGAGCACTGTCTATGCATACACCAACCAGTTTTCCCCACGAAAGTCGATTTTCTTCAAAAAAGTCAGGAATCGTTTTCATAACATCTGAAGTCTTTGATGTGGTCATCAATTCCTTTGAAAAAAGCAGTTCTTCTTTCACAGTTCCATTGTTAATGAATCGCACGTAGACAAGCAACCGACAGCATTGTGCTACATCTGTGGTATTGTTGCACTCAACTGTGGAAAAAAGGAGAAGCCAGCACTGCCAACACTGCCTCCACAACTTGAAGTTTAAGATCTTCTGCCAGGTCATTGATGTGACGTTTCATGGAATTGTCGGAAAGCAACATTTCCAATAGTTTTCTCTTGCTTTCGACATCATCATCATCAATAACTGTGGGCTCAGCGCTTGTTGGTGTCTGATGCCTCTCTCGCTAATTCCTTCCATCTTTCCCTGTCCAGTTCGGAGTGACTTGGTTTCTGTAGACTAGCTCTGCACCAAGCTACCATATCATCTATCCATTCTCTCTAGGGTCTGCCTCTCCTATTCAAACTGTCCGTTATGCCGAATACCAGGGTGTTGATTTTTCATTCATCGTTCATTCTGCAAATATGCCCAAATAGTTGTAGCTTCTGTTTTATAACCTTCTGCAGCCGGTTCCCTTTCAGCTGTATCTTCCTGTATAATTCCTCATTGGTGACCTTCTGCATCCATCCTATTCTCAGAGTCTTTCTAGAACAACTCCTTTTGAATGCCAATATTCTTCTTTTCGAATCTTTCGTTATCACCCATGTATCACATCCGTACAACATGCTGCTGAATACACACGTTTTCAAGACACTCAGCTTTGTTCTTCAGCTAATTGCTTTGCTTTTCCAGATCTTATCCATCGCCTTCCAACTCTCTCGTGCTTTTGCTATTCTAGTAGCTATTTTCTTCTTACAGTCTAGATCATACGTTATGTTGCTCCCCAGATATGTGAACTTCTCTACATTCTCTAGTTCAATACCATCGACACTGATCTTCCTTCCTATTTCCTTATCTTCAAATACCATTGTTTTTATTTTATCAATGTTCATATTCAGTCCGTACCACTTCCCTTCTTCATTCAACACCCACACCATTTCCGCTAGCTTCTCCTCATCTTCCTCAATGATAACTATATCATCTGCAAACCTCAAGTGGTTAATTCTTTTCCCATGTGCAGATACCCCTTCTACCTCTTGCTTGATCTCGTCCATCTCTCTCTCTTCAGATGTGCAATGAAGATACTTGGTGATATTGGATCTCCTTGTCTCTTACCTCTTCTTGTTTTAAACCAACTTCCCAACTCCCTCCATGTTCTCACCGCTGCCTCCGCCATGTCATTGATATCCTTCAACAACCGTCTCAGTCTGCTATCCACTCCATATGACTCCCACACTGCCCAAGTCACTTTCTGATCTGTACTGTCAAATGCCTTTTGAAAATTGACAAAGCAAGTGTATACGTTCTTGTTCTTTCGTCGAGCTTTCTCCGCTATCAGTCTTAGTGCCAATATCTGTTGTATGGTACTTCTGTCTTTTCTGAACCCTGCTTGCTTGTCTGCTATATGTTCTTCTATCTGCAATCTTCGTCTCTCAGTCAGTATCATCATCAGCACCTTACCTAGATGGCTCGTTAGGGCAATCGTTCTGTAGTTCTTGCACTCCAATGTACTTCCTTTCTTGGGTATTGTCACTAGCACAGATCTTGTCCATTCCTTAAGTGCCTTCCCTTCTTTCCGTGCTCTATTACATAGTCGATGTAGTTCCTGAATCATGCTTTCTGCACCATATTTCATCATCTCTCCCATGATCTTATCATTTCCAGGGCTCTTGTTGTTCTTCAGTTGTTTCACTGCTTTTTCTACTTCCTCCTTCGAAATATCAGTCTCACTCTTGATGCTCAGTGGAGATATCTCTTTCAGTTCTTCAGTCAGTCCCTCTGAGACACTCAGGTCCAACTGTGCTTTGTATAGATCAGTGCAATATCTCATCCATCACTGCACAATCTTCTCCCTGTTCATGAGCACTTCTCTGTTCTCATCTTTGATCACCATCTGCTTCAGTTGCCATTTCCAGAGGCCAACCATGGACCAGCCAGGCTAACGGCACAGCCTCCACCTTGTGGGTGCCTAGGGCAGGCCCTACTGGCCAGCTACCTGAGCCCCCTTCCAGCCACCAGAGCTACCTGCCTGCCTGAGCCCTGGACCAGCCGCCCAAGCCATCTATCCAAACTTCCTGAGCCCCGTACTGCCAAGGCCAGCCGCTTGAGCCCCGCAAGCCTCCCGCCCAAGCCCTTCCCCCTGTACTGCTGGGGACAGCTGCCTGAGACACAGACCAGCTGTCTGAGCTGCTCGCGGAGCTGCCCAAGCCCTGCACTGCCTGGGCCAGTTGTCCAAGCTGTGGGCCAGAAACCTGAGCCACTGGAACCACATCGGCCTGCTGGCTGGAGCCCAGTCCAGCCACCCGAGCCATGTCAGCTGCGGGCCCACCGCCCTGAGCCCTGGCCAGCCACAAGTCTGCTGCCCAAGCCACTGGAGACCTAGCTAACCACCTGAGCCCCTGCCAGCCACGGGCCCACTGCCCAGCCAGCTGCCTGAGCCGCAGGCCCACGGGCTGGAACCCTGGCCAGCCGCCCAAGCCCTGGGCCCATCAGCCAGAGCCCCAGCCAGCTGCGGGTCCGCTGCCTGCGAGCCACTGGAGTCCCACAAGCTGTGTGCCAGCTGGATGGAACCCAAGCCAGCTGCCCAAGCTGCAAGCCCACCAGCTGGAACCCTGCTGCCCCCCACAGCCCTAGCGAGCCACAGGCCCACCTCCTCCAGCTGCTGGAGCCCGCAAGCCACGAGTTCACCAGCAAGGACTTCCACCAGCTACCCAAGCCCCATCAGCAGTGGTTAAAATTGCTTTAAAATGGGCCACTTACAGTCCAGGCTGATTTCCTTCTCATTAAGGCAAATCAAACCAGCCACAAAAGTACCTCTGCCAGCCCCACTGGCCACCTAGAAGCCACACAAGCAAACCCACAGATTCTCCAGCTGCTTCACAAGCCCAGGCCAGCAGCCTCCTTACTCAGGTGAGAGGTTGTTAAAACCTTTTTCACCAAATCCACACAGATTCTTCTAGGCCCTTCAGGGTCCAGCCAAAGTCCCAGTCAATATCTACTTGGCTCTTACCTAAAACAGTGTGCTGTGCCAATCCTTTAGAATCTGACATCTAAAGGTTTAGTAACAAAGAAAGAAACAACAGAGCAAGCGAGAAAATTGTTTAAGTGATATCTTACATACATCAAATACAGGTATTGATGCAGGCCTGCGATGTTACATGCTGATTTCTTGGAAGTTTCTGAAAGTACATCCTTCTGAGGGATTGGCCCCTCACTCCACACTGGCTTAGTGCATGAGAACTGAAAGAACAAAGATGTTCACGGTCATGGCCATCTTATAGTTCTCCTGGTAGAGGGAAAATTCTTTTATTCTTCCATAGGCCATGCAGAGCCACCTGTTGTGGCAAACTGCCATTGGTTTCTGAGTTCTCCAGCAAGCCCCAGTCCATTTACCTACTATGTGGAATTGACTGCTGGGCTTTTGTTTTTCAGTCCATCACCCTGGCTGGGAAGGTGACCACACCTCTCATTGTGTTCCCTTAGCTCTAAAACATTTCTAATACAGCTCTAGAGCCAGTAACTTAACATACAACCAAGGCACTGACATAGACTTAGCATAAACAGACTTGGGGTTTTACCAGCTTTCGTTAGACACCCAGCTGGCCCACTTGGCACAAGGTTTAGTGCCAATTACATGCAGTGGTGAAACAAACGGCTTCCACGTTCAGTTTAAAAATCCAGTAATGTCACATAAGTTTGCCAGCCTGCCAGGATCATCCTCGAGATGAATCATTAATTAACTGTTATGTCATGTGGTGACGCTGTCCATAGTATGTCTAGAGTCTAGACAAAAGTGGCAGTGTGATGGGCACCTGTACATTTCAGAGCTGTAGCCCCTTTGGCATTTTGGTTTTGCGGAACCACGTGCTGAAAAGACGGACCAGGGTCTGCCCAGCAGAGAGGCTGCTGTGTCTGGGATCCCACTCTTCTGTGGTGGGGCTCCTTTTACAACGCTGGAATATGGCTCCCAAAGGAGGAGGCTGGCCCTGGTGGTGGGAAGCCTGAGGAAAAGAGAGGAGTGCCAGGCCAGCCCTGCACCGAACCTGGCTCTTCTTTGCCTTTCATCCTGCCTGGGCTGGAGCGGCTGGGCACACGGGGTCGGCTGAGCACAAGCCAGGGAATGTTATGTTCCATGCACTGGCCCAGTGCTGTCCCGGGAATGTGAGCCGCAGCCAATGGGAATTACGGGTGGCTGTGGCTGTGGCCACACAGGTAAATGAAGTGCCTGGTGGCCCACTGGGGCTAACCCTGGCAAACTGCATCCAGCCCATGGGCCACTTATTGACCTCCCCTGCTCTAAACTGTGGGCAAGAGTCTGGGTGGCCCACGCTTGGTCTGTGCCTTAGGATCTCGCGCAATGGGAGTAGAGTAGGGGTGGGGATTCTGGTCTACCTGGGCAGGGTGACATGCCATAGAGATGGAGGTTGGGGTTTTCCTGGCTTGGCAGAGATTCATGTCATGTCATGGGGATGAGGGTTCCTGACGTAGAAGGGAGGGGTGACATGCTATGGGGGTGAGGGTTTTCCTGGCATAGGAAGGAGGGGTGACACACATGGAGAGGGAGGTGACACCTTTGTGGCATAGCAGGAAATTGTGCCATGCCATGGGGTTGGGGCTGAAGCTTCCTGGTCTATCTGGGCAGGTGATATGCCATGGAATAGGGGAGGAGGTTTCCTGGTGTAGCAGTGAAGGCACCATGTGTGATGGAGTTGGTGGAGTGCATGTGCGAGACTCAGGCTGGATGTGTGTGTCACAGGCAGAGCAGCTTCTAGCGGCTAAGGATGACCCCTGGGGCTGTAGCCTAGGCTGGCAGGTAACACCTCTGCCCTGAACGAAGAGGAAGGAGGAGCCAAGCGGGGTTTGAATCGGAGGCGGCAGTTAGAAGCTGCGGGGAGAGGGAGCTGGAAGGCAGCCAGCCTGGCGAGGGGGGAAGCTACACCCCAGAGGGGCCCCCCTCGGGCTCCTCTCCCCAGGGCGGGTTGGAATGACTGTCTCTGACTGCTGCACTGACTCTTCTGTAAGAAACTGGACCTCTGTCGCCTAATAAATTTTCTGTTCTACCTGTTGAGTGAGAATCACTCCTGCCTGCGGAGAGGCTGCAGTGCCTGGGGACCCCTGAACCCCATCACACCATGCTATGGGGGCAGGGGGCTCCTGGCCTAGCAGGGAGGGGTGACGTGCCATAGATATGGGAGATGGGGGATTTTGTGGTGCAGCAGGATGGGTGATGTGCCATGGGGTTGGGGTTCTTGGTGTAGCAGGGTGGTGGTGACCTGCAGTGGGATGAGGGGTTGGAGTTTTGTGGCACAGCAGGGCGGGGTGACATGCCATGGCAGGAGGGGATTCCCTTGTGTATCACTGGGGTATGGAGCTGGTTGGGCATGCAGCATATCCCACAATGCTCCATGGTTGTCCCCTCTGGACGCATCCATCCCTGCTGCTCTGCAGGTGCGCAGGAATTAGGTCACAGGAAGCACACGGATTTGAATTCATCAGCAGCAAGCCTGGGAAATTTAAAGGGCACCCAGAAGCCAGAATTTCTTTTACAGAATCACAGAATCATAGGGCTGGAAGGGACCTCAGGAGATCATCTAGTCCAGCCCCCTGCTTCAAGCAGGACCAACCCCCACTAAGTCATCCCAGCCAGGACCTTGTCCAGCCAGGACTTAAAAACCTCAAGGGATGGAGAATCCATCACCTCTCTAGGCAACGCATTCCAGTGCTTCACCACCCGCCTGGGGAAGTAGTTTTTCCTAATATCTAACCTACACCTCTCCCTCTTCAACTTCTGACCATTACTCCTTGTTCTGCCATCTGACACCACTGAGAACAGTTTCTCACCCTCCTCTTTAGAGCTCCCCTTCAGGAAGTTGAAGGCTGCTCTAAGTCTTCTCGTCTGTAAACTAAACAAGCCCAAATCCCTCAGCCTATCCTCATAGGTCTTGTGCTCCAGCCCCTTAATCATTTTTGTTGCCCTTCGCTGAACCTGCTCTAGCAAATCCACATCCTTTTTATATGGGGGGCCCAAAACTGGACACAATATTCCAGATGTGGCCTCACCAGTGCCTAATAAAGAGGAATAACTACTTCTCTAGATCTGCTCGAAATGCTCCTCCTAATGCACCCTAGTATGCCGCTAGCCTTCTTGGCTGCAAGGGCACACTGTTTACTCATATCCAGCCTTTCATCCACCATAACCCCTACGTCCCTTTCCATCGTACTGCTGCTTAGCCAGTCGATCCCCAGCCTGTAACAATGTTTGGGATTCTTCAGCCCCAGGTGCAGGACTCTACACTTCTCCTTATTGAACTGCATCAGATTTCTTTTGGCCCAGTCCTCCAATTTATCCAGGTTCCTCTGGATTCTCTCTCTACCCTCCAAGGAATCTGCCTCTCCCCCTAGTTTTGTGTCATCCGCAAACTTGCTGAGGGTGCAACCCAGTCCCTCATCCAGGTCGTTAATAAAGATGTTGAATAGCACCAGCCCCAGAACCGAGCCTTGTGGCACTCCACTTGAAACAGACCAACATCCAGATATTGAGCCATTGACCACTACCTGTTGGGCCCGACCATCAAGCCAGCTTTCTATCCACCTTATAGTCTGAGGATCCAATCCATATTTCCTTATCTTATGGACAAGAATGTTGTGGGAGACCGTATCAAAAGCCTTGCTGAAGTCAAGGTATATCACATCTACTGACTTCCCCATGTCCACAGAGCCTGTTACCTTGTCATAGAAGCTAATCAGAGTGGTGAGGCAGGACTTGCCCCTGGTGAATCCATGTTGGCTACTTTTGATCACTTTCCCCTCTTCCAAGTGCTCCAAAATGGATTCCTTGAGGACTCCCTCCATTATTTTCCCAGGGATTGAGGTAAGGCTGATGGCTCTGTAGTTCCCTGGATTGTCCTTCTTTCCTCTTTTAAAGATGGTCACTACGTTTGCCTTCTTCCAGTCATCTGGTATCTTCCCTGATCTCCAAGAGTCTTCAAGGATAATGGCCAAAGATTCAGCAATGACCTCTGCCAATTCCCTCAGTACCCTCAGGTGCATTAAATCCAGACCCATGGTCTTGTGCACATGCAGTTTTTCTAGATAGCTGAGAACTTGTTCCTTCCCCACAGATGGCTGCCCTCCACCTTCCCACACTGCATCACTAGGACCGTCATTGGGAAGTTGACTTTGTCCATGAAGACTGAGGCAAAAAAAGCATTGAGTACTTCAGCTTTTCCTTCATCATCTGTCACTAGGTTACCTCCCTCATCCAGTAACGGCCTCACACCTTCTCTGATAGCCCATTTATTGTTCACATGCCTATAGAAACCCTTCTTGTTACTCTTCACATCCCTTGCCAGCTGCAGTTCCAATTGTGCTTTCGCTTTCCTGATTACTGCCCGGCATTCTCCAGCCATATGTTTATATTCCTCTTTAGTCAATTGTCCACGTTTCCATTTCTTGTATGCATCCTTTTTGAATTTAAGCTGACTAAGGATTTCCCTGTTAAGCCAAGCTGGTTGCCTTCCATGTTTGCATTTCTTACTACGCAGCGGGATTGTTTGTTCCTGTGCCTTCAGCAAGAAAGCCTCATCTATCTCCTCTCCCTGATCTGGCGGCCTATAGCAGACACCAACTACAACATCACCTCTGTTACTTCCACCTCTAAGCTTAACCCAAAGACGCTCAACTGGATTTTCTCCCTCCTTATACTGGAGCTCTGAGCAATCATACTGCTCCCTCACATAGAGCGCGACGACTCCTCCTTTTCTTACCCGTCTGTCCTTCCTAAACCATTTATACCCTTCCATGACCGTGCTCCAGTTATGCGAATCGTCCCACCAAGTCTCCGTTATTCCAACCACCTCATACTTGTGTGACTGTGCCAGGGCCTCTAATTCTTCCTGTTTGTTCCCCAGGCTTCTGGCATTAGTGTACAATCAGTTCCTTCCTATTTGTTAAAACCATATCTAGGACAGCTTCCCCTGGTACCTTTTTCAACCTTCTGAACTAAAAAGTGGTCTCCAGTGCAGTCCAAGAACTTATTGGATAATCTGTGCCCCTCTGTGTTAGTTTTCCAATATATATCTGGATAGTTGAAGTGCCCTATCACCACCAAATCCTGAGCCCTGGATGTTTTTGTTAGTTGTTTACAAAAAGCCTCATCTACCTCTTCCACCTGGGTAGGTGGCCTGTAGTAGACTCCTAGCAGGACATCATCCTTGTTTTTTACCCCTTTTAGCCTAACCCAGAGACTCTCAACACAGCCATTTCCTATGTCACTGTCAGTCCCTTGGGTACAAGGTCCATTTTCTTGTATTTGGAGAGAAAGATGATGTCTGTCTGGATCTGGGCGAGTTTTTTCATGTAGTTGATGGATCTCTATTCCAAATGGCTGAATGTAGTGCCTTGCATGTTGAATAGTAACAGAGAGAAAGCCTTGCTAGTCTATATTCTATCAAAATGAAAAAGCCGTCCAGTAGCACTTTAAAGACTAACTAAATAATTTATTAGGTGGTGAGCTTTCATGGGACAGACCCGCTTCTTCAGACCACAGCCACACCAGAACAGACTCAATATTTAAGGCACAGGAGGCATCCTGTCGCCCAGGGGTCCAGAACCGGTCAGTGGAGCCTCCGTCGTTGTTTCCTCCCTCACAAAGGGTTGCTTCACCCAGATTTCCTCCACTCTCTCTTCCACAAGGAGGGCTTTCTCCAGATGGACTTCTTCATGACCCTGGGCAACCATAAGTGCCTGTGATTTTGCTTGTTCAGGGGCTTCATTCAGGGGCTTCACTCTGGCAGATGCGTTCCTATTCCCATGTCCCTCCGGACTACTTTATGCCTTTCCCTGTTCTCTCTTCTTCACAAAGTACTTCTCAAGCTTCGCAGGGACCAAACAAATGCCATCCTAACAGCCCTGGCTTGGGCCCCTCAGCATTGGTACCCCACACTGCTGGACTTCTCAGTGCTTCCTTCTATTCCACTTCCCCTGCTTCAGAGCTCCTCAAGCAGGACCACACTCGTCTTCACCACCTGGCCCTTTGGCCCCTTCACCGCACGGTGTGGCAGTCTCATGGCCGAACCCTGTGGAGCAGGCGTACTCAGACCAGGTGTGTCATGTTCTCCTCAGCAGCCAAAAGCACCCACTGGATGGACATACCTGGCTAAGTGCAAGCACGTCTGCTGCTGTCTTCAGAACAGCCTTGTGCCCTTGTGGACCTCCAGCCCTCAGGTGCTGGACTGCCTTGTTATTCCGCAACAGCAGAGCCCAGCCTCTTCCTTGCTCAAGATCCCCTGGGCCACCATCCCACCCTTCCATCCTGGGCAAGGTGGACAGTCTGGATTTGCAAGGCCCCTAGTTGGGCAGTTTCTCAAAGCTATGGAGCGTCTCCACCCACCGGCCTGCTGCCAGGTTCTGGCTTGGGCCTTAACCTGATCCTCAGAGTGCATATTGTGCCACTTGAGCCCCTGGCCATGTTCCTTCCTTTACCTCTCCTGGAAAGTGGCCTTCCCGGTGGCCAGCACCTCTGCTGGGAGGGTGCCTGAGCTTCCCCGCTTCTTCCATAGGGACAAGGTCTGACTCCGCTCTCCCACACCTTTCCTCCGCAAAGTGGTTTCCAGCTTTCATACAGGTGGGGACATTCTTCTCCCCATTTTCTCCCCTAGACCTGATGGCTCCCGCAGGGAGAAGTGGGTCTGCCCTACAAAAGCTCATCACCTAATAAATCATTTTGCTGGTTTTTAAAGTGCTGCAGGACTGATGGGTTGTTTTGTGAAGGTACAGACTAACTTGGCCACAGTTTGAATAGTAACAAAGAGGAAGCCGTGCTAGTCTATACACTGTCAAAACAAAAAGCAGTCAAGTAGCACTTTAAAGACTAGAAAATATAAACCATTAAAATAAAAAATAAAATAATAAATAAATAAATAATATAATATAATTAAATAAATAAATAAATAAATAAATAAAATAAAAAAACACTAAAAAATAAACCATTTTGCTAGTCTTTAAAGTGCTACTTGACTGCTTTTTTGTTTTGGCCACAGTTTGAGGAACTTTCCCCAGGCTGTCAGCAGAGGGTGCTCCAGGACACGGATGGAAGCAGGTGTCCTGGATAAACAGGCAACCTGTGCAGCCTGGCCAAGCTGGCAGCCCCTGGGCTCACAGCACTAAGTGCATGCCATGCAGTGGCACCCAGAGGCCCTTGGGCCATATGCTGCACAGACCCAGCAGCTGAAGCCTGCAGCAGCACCGTGCATGGAAATCACACACACTCCCCCCTCTATACACGCCTGGGGGCTCCTGGCAGAGCTTCAAGGGCCCAGCCAGTACCTGCCTGAAGCAATCACCCTAAGCTTTCCTGGCCTGGCTGTTGGAGGATCCAGTTCTCAAGCTGCCAGCCTGTGCCTTGCACACCTGCCTGGTCTGTGCTGTTGGCAGGGCCCCTGTGGTAGGGGGCCATCTGCCTTGCTCCCTGCATGTGCCATAACAGAAGGTGGCTTAGTGCTCTGCATGGACATTCTTTAGCTGGTGTTTACTTCCTCAGGTGTATTCCAGACACCTGGATAGCGCATCACCAGAGGGTGCCAGCAGCAGCCTGGTTCACTGGGGTTTACTTGCAACACTCAGCATTCCAGGCAGGAGCAAGGGCCACTCTGTGCAGATGTTAATGGGATGGGTCCATTCGTTATGCTGGGCTCCTTTACTTCTAAACTGGCTGTGAACAGCAGTCCCTTGCAGCTTTGGTTTTGCTCCAGCTCCTGTTGCTGGGCAGTGAGTCTCTCTCCCAGGTCTGGGGTTCCTCTGCTGAGTCTCTGCTGCTAGGAGGCAGCGGGGTCAGGATGTGATGAGGTCAGAGGCTGCATGTTCCTGCTGGCCCCTCACTCACCTCCCCAGCCTATAACCAGGAGAGGAAGGCGGCACAGCAGCTCAAGCACTGGCTTGGTACCCAGAAGACCTGTATTGCCTTTCAACAGTGTGCCAGGCTCCCATGGGACCCTTGCCAAGTCACTCTGGGCCAAATTTGCAGAGAAGCTTGTCTCCCATTGAAGCCCCAAGCCGAATGGCCAGGTTAGCCTGCCTCAGCAGGGCAGGGCTCACTGAGCCTGTCTGTCATCTTCACATTTTCTAAGCATTCTTCCCTGTTACACAGCCTCACACCCCCTCAGGCCATTGTGCTGGGGCTGAGAAGCTGCAGTTCAGCTCCAGCTCTCTCTGGGTCCTTGCTTGCTGGGTGTCCATGACCTACTGATTGAATTTGCCATTGTCATCTTAGATGCTGCACTGTGATGTGAACCAGCCAGCCCCGCAAGTGAGGTAAGTTACATCAACCAAACCGCCAGTGCAGACGGTACC
The DNA here is from genome assembly GCF_033958435.1 of Carettochelys insculpta. NCBI lineage: Eukaryota > Metazoa > Chordata > Testudines > Carettochelyidae > Carettochelys > Carettochelys insculpta. The sequence goes on along the minus strand of NC_134138.1, from coordinate 281,541,546 downwards.
GTGTTGGTGTAAGCCAGTCGCTGGATGAATTCGCTACCACTGCTTGGCGAGGTGGAGTCACTGTGCCAAGGGGCGAGTGGCTGCCTGTACAGCTGCAGCACATAAGCTACTTTAGTGTAGCCTAGCCCATCACCTGCCCTGAGAACTCACAGACCTTTCCTCCCCACATGGTAATAATGCAGTCTCATGGGGAAACTGAGGCACACAAAGAGGTCACAAAAATGTTACAAAAACTTCCCATTTTATCACATGTGGCATGAAACATAAAAGCATCACTGATAAAGTCTGAGGATGGTACAGCTCTTGGTGGAGTGGCACATAATGAAGCAGAGATTTTGCTAATACACACACCAAACTGTATTCCTTGGTTAGCTGGATGCAAGCAAACAATGTATGTCCTACTATGACTACTTGTAAGTGTGTTTGCCGAAACCCTAAGAGTGCACTAGCGTGGGAGTGCATGGGAGTCTATCCTCGGTGCAGTGGCTCTGAAAATGTTTTGGGGGTAAAGGAGATAATCTGCTGCATATGATCCTTTAGCCCAAAGCTACGGCTAAAGGGGAATGCGTCACTGGGTATGCAAAGAGGGGAATTTCAAGTGGGAGCAGAGAGGTCATTTTAGGTCTGGAACTGGAATTGGTGCACTGCTGCTGGACTACACAGTCCAGTTCTGGTGGGAACACCGTAAAGCATTGATGATCTGGAGACAAGGCAGAGAAGAGCCATGAGGATGACCAGACTCAGCGAGCTCCGTGTGTTTAGCTTAACAAAGGGCTTGGCCACACAGGCATTTTGTTCCCACCAAGCTGGAGCATAAAGATGCTTGCCACTAGCCTGCTTGGCATTAAGTGCCAGTGTGGCCACAGCTTCTGTGCCATAACAGGTACCCAGTGCACTTTGACCTGTTGTGACATGGTGGTTGCCGTACACTGCTATTGAAAGGTTAAATCCAGCCTTGGGAAAGGGCTGTGCAGAAACCAGTCAGGGAAAGGCTAGTGGCAGCCAATCAGAGCCCAGGAGGGCTATGTAAAAGAGATGGCTAGCCAGGTGAAGACTGTTGCTCCAGTCCAGAAGTGAGAAGGACCGACCTGTGCCACGGGCAGAGCAGTGCTGGGAAAATGCAGGGTGAGCCAGACGAGCTGTGGCGAGGCTGCAGGGCCTGAGACAAGGCCTGAGGATACTAGGGTGGCAGGGAGGCAGCCAGGGTAGCAAGAAGCAGCAGGTCCAACCCCTTGCCAATGATAAGTCTCCATTTCAGGCTGCAGTTTGCCCCTGATGTGAGGGCCTAGATTGGGATCAGCAACCTTTCTGACGCACAGTGTTGAAATTTGACCTTTTGACCTCTACGTATGGTCCAAAAGCCTGTGATAGTTTATAAAGGCACTAATAGTCCTACTTACAACAGTTTCATTACTAAATAAATGCAGGTGCCTCGCTTCACCGGTTGGGTGCTGGTTGGCAGCATTAGCTGGTCCTTAGTTGATCCACAGGTGGCCTGGCTCTCAGCCAGCTCCTGGCTGCACAGGGAAGGAGAGTGCAGCTGAGCTCCTGCCTCATGTGCTGATGAAAACCAGCCCACTTGCCATTCTGGGCGCCTGTCCAAGGGTTTCTGACCTCTGGGCTAGATGATGACTGGCAGTGGGTCACTCAGGCAAGGTGGGAACAGGGACTTGGGGCTCTGTGGGAAGAGAGGAACCCAGACTGTGGGCACTGTGGAAGGGCAGTTCACTGAGAGAAGGGCCTCCATCATGGTCAGAGAGGGAAATGGGTTCTGATGTAAGGTGGAGAACAAACAGAGGGGAAACAGCGAGTGAGACACGAGCCAGGAGACAGCGCTCCAGAGGCTGGAAGACTGAATTCCCATGTGACTGGAATGAGGCGCCGCAGCGGTGAGTTCAGCCTACGACACCTATGCTGCTCTGAAGTGGCAATAAATCAAAGTGCAGCAAGGAACTCTCACGTCATGGCTGCAGGGTCCAGACAGACCCTTCGTATGTAGGAGGCTCATGCGGATTGGACTTGTGACCTGGACAAACTGGAGGACTGGGCCAAAAGAAATCTTATGAGGTTCAACAAGGACAAGTGTAGAGTCCTGCACTTAGGGCAGAAGAATCCTGAGCACCATTACAGGCTGGGGACCGACTGGCAAATCAGCAATTCTTCAAAAAATGATCTGGGGATTGCAGTGGATGAAAAGCTGGATATGAGCCATCAATGTGCCCTTACAGCCAAGAAGGCTAATGGTGTATTGGGCTGCATTAGTAGGATCATTGCCAGCAGATCTAGGGAAGTGACTGTTTCCCTTGATTTAGCACTGGTCAGGCCACGTCTGGAATAGTGCATCCAGCTGTGGACACCCCAGTATAGACAAGATGTGGAGTAACTGGAGAGAGTCCAGCGGAGGACAACGAAAATGATTAGAGGGCTGGAGCACATGACCGGTAAGGAATGGCTGAGGGATTTGGGCTTGTTTAGTCTGCAGAAGAGCAGAGTGTTGGCAGGGGAGAGGATTTGACAGCACCCTTCAACTTCCTGAGGGGGGCTCTCAAGAGGCTGGAGAGAGGCTGTTCTCGGTGGTGACAGATGGCAGAACAAGGAGCAATGGTCTCAAGTCACAGTGGGGGAAGGTCTAGGTTGGATATTAGGAAAAACTGTAAAGTGCTGGCGTGGGTTACCTGGGGAAGTGCTGGAATCTCCTTCCTTAGAGGCCTTTATGTCCCAGCTTGACAAAGTCCTGGCTGGGATGATTTAGTTAGAATTGGTCCTGCTTTCAGCAGAGGGGTTGGGCTTGATGACCTCCCGAGGTCTCTTCCATCCCTATGATTCTATGATTCTGTTTGGGGAACAAATATTGTATAAGTGGATCTTCAGTTTAGCAGACAATGGTATAACAATAACAACGGCTGGAAATTGATGCTACACAATTTCAGACTGGAAATAATGTGTCTGTGTTTAACCATGAGGGTAATGAACCATTGGAACAACTTAGTAAGTGTTGTCATGGGTTCTCCATCACTGGCCCTTTTTAAAGCAAGAGAGGGTTTGTCTGAAGGACGTGCTCTAGTTCAAACAGGACCTGGAGGAAGTTCTGTGGCCTGTGTTATGCACACCCTGCTAGCGGTAAGCCTGCTGGACCTCAGGGGTCTCTTCTGGCATTGGAAATTAAGCCTCAGGGCTCCATCAGACTAGCTATCTCATTCAAACCAGGAGCCCTCTGGCTCCTCTGACTGGGCTTGGCCAGAACGGCCTGTTCCCAGAGCATCTCCTAACTGTCCGGCTTTAGCCAGTTATTTAGGTAACGTTGTTATTCAAGAGGGATCTTAGCATCACTGTATGCTTCAGCATTGGGAAGTGGGAGAACTAAAGACCAGGAACCCAGGGAGCCCCTTGCCTTGCTGTCCCTTCTGCTTCAGACACACAGGTGTCCTCTCAAGGCGCCCCTTGCACTTGAGTTCAGAGTCTTTGGGGCAGCATGTCCATACGGTGCAGAATGTCTGGGCAAGTCACTTAAACCAAACTTCTCTGAGTGATTGCTCACGTGCATTCCAAGTTGGGTGTGTGCTGGTGCATGCCCAGTTGCCAGAAGCTTTTTGCCCTAGCCAGTAGCCCTAGGGTTGGTGTAGCACCCCCTGGAGTGGCACCTGACCAATATATGCACCACCTGACCCCCTCCCCCTGACTCAGTTCCTTCTCGGGCACGCTGTTGGGTTGCTGGAGCTCCCTCTTCTTGTGTAGTTGGCTGGTAGCCATCACTTGTAAATTAAAACAAAAAAGCAGTCAAGTAGCACTTGAAAGACTAACAAGATAGTTTATTAGGTGAGCTTTTGTGGGACAGACCCACTTCTTCAGACCATAGCCAGACCAGAACAGACTCAATACTTGTAAATCAGTTAGCACTTGTTAGTGTAAATAGTTGTAAATAGTTTAGGTAGTTACTTATTACTCATAAATAGTTTTCACTTAGTTATCAGTCAGCTGAGGTGGGACTTTAACCCCTCTCAGTGCTTTGGTGCCATGGGATGCCTGGCTCCCCACATTTCAAAACCTTTTCAAAATGTGGCAAATTAATGCCCAAGAGTGATCTACACAAGACTTGTCTGAGTTGCCTTGGTGAGACACACCATCATGAATGTTGTGCCATCAGCAAGACCTTCAAGCGTAGGACTCTAAAGAACAGAGTGCAACGTTTAAAAGTCCTACTAATGGGAGCGGCCTTGTGCCCAGACATTTCCCCAGCAGGAGCTCAGAGCAGTGCATTGTTGGTACAGAGCAGTTTGGCACAGTCGGTGCCATCATAAAGCTCCTAACATCAGGGACTGGGGTCGGCGCTGTAATGGCGTTCAGGGGTCCCCAAGCTGATGAAGCAAATGAAGTGTAAAAATATAATTAGGAAGGCCAAAAAGGAATCTGAGAACAGCTAGCCGAAAACTCAAAAATAAATAGCAATTTAAAAAAATACATCAGGAGGAGAAGAGAGGGGGAATTTGATAGCAGCCTTTAACTTCCTAAAGGGTGTGGGCTATAAAAAGGATGGAGAGAAGCTGTTCTCGGTAGTGATGGATGGCAGAAAAAAGAGCAATGGTCTGAAGTTACAGAGCGGGAGAGGGAGGTTGGATATTAGGAAAAACTATTTCACCAGGACAGTGGTGAAGCACTGGAATGCGTTACTTAGCGAGGTGGTGGAATCTCCATTCGTAAAGGTTTTTAAGGACAATAAGGCCATTTTTAAGAAACGGAAGAAGTGGGTCTGTCCCACGAAAGCTCACCTAATAAATTATTTTGTTAGTCTTTGAAGTGCTACTTGACTGCTTTTTGTTTTAAATGAATTTTTGCATCAGTGTTTTCTGGAGAGTATTGTGAGGGAGATTCCGAATTCTGAGTCAATCTTTTTCGGAGCAAATCTGAGGAACTGTCCCAGACTGAAGGGTCATTAGAGGAGGTTTTGAAACAAACTGAGAAATTAAACAGTAAAACATCATCAGGACCAGACGGTATTCATCCAGGAGTTCTGAAGGAGCTTAAATGTGAAATTGCAGAACTATTAACTATGGTCTGTAACTTATCATTTAAATCCATTTCACTACCAAATGACTAGATGATAGCTAATGTGATGCCAATTTTCCAAAAGGGCTCTAGAGGTGATCCTCGCAATTACAACAAATAAGTCTAATTTCAGTACCAGGCAAATTGTTTGAAACTGTAGTAAAAAACAGAACTGTCTGTCACATGGATGAGCATAATTTGTTGGGGAAGAGTCAACATCGTGTTTCTGAAGGGAAATCCTGCCTCAATCTAGGACAATTCCTTGCAGGGCGCAATCATGTGGATGAGGGGATCCAATGGATACAATGTACTTAGGTTTTCAGAAAGTCTTTGACAAGGTCCATCACCAAAGGCTCTTAAAGTAAGCTGTTTTCTGTTTTCCAGCCAGGGACCATGTCAATGAGGTGGGGGGTTGGCTGGGTTTTTGCTTCTCACTTGTGTGGGCTTCCAAGTTATGTTTCTGTGGGTCAGTGGCCCTGACCCAAAAAAAGTTTCCCCACCCTTGCTCTGAGCAATTCACCCTACGCATACCAGTCCTTGTAGTACCCCCCAGAAATCCTCCTTTATTACAGTGGTGTAGTAATGCTTGGATCGAATGGACCAGGTCACTTAAGCTTTGACTCACAACCCCATGCTATTCTACGTTTGAATTTGGGGGTAGATAGTTGTTTTGTTTAAATATCAGTTGCAATGAATCCATGATGATATGAGGGCTTTAGCTAAAAGGCCAAAAGACTAAAAGGGAGCACTGTGTTTGAGAAGGGAATCGCCTGTAGGAACAAAGCCACAAGTCAAGCACTGAAGTCTGTCCTTGCTAGTGTCCAGATGTGCTGCAGAAGCAAAGAGTTCAGCGAGCAGTGAAGAAACTGCCCTGCGATTATGAACAAAATCTTGCAGATATTTGTTCAGTGGAGAAGCAAAAGGCAGCTGAACTTGAGAGAGAAGCAGCAGAAAGAGAGAAGCAATCCCAGGCAAGGCAAATGGAGGGACTAGCTGCTAAGGAGAGCCAGAGAAGCCACAGAGAGAGATGCCAAACTTAAACTTCACATCAAAAAAGCAAAAGGAAAAACAGCAAAATCTGTATCCTCCTGGAAGCCCCATTTGTGGCAATGTTCACACGTGGTTTGATTGGAACCGGGCAGAGATGTTCAAACAGGTTAATGCCCTAACCCAACCCCCAAGCTGGTATTAATGACACTCCTCTGTGTTATCTGCAACTTGTGTGTGTGTGTGACCTGAGCAGTTGTCTGGGTGTAACCAGCTTTCCTATAACCAAAGGGAAAGCGTCTGCATATGTCTGTGTGACAGAGACAGCTGTTGTCTGTTCAGAAAAGCACGGTGTCGGTAAATGAGGTTTCTGAGTGTCTGGCTAATATCTCAGAAGTGTTCTTGATCTAATTCTACCCACACAGAGAACTCCTTGGTCAGGAAGCTGCTTCTCTAGAGAAGATTAAAGTGGATGGTCAGATTGAAGCCTTAATTGAGGAAAAGGGTAGCATTTGTGATGATGATGGATTGTTTGCTATTAAAGCTGAAGAAAGTGAACCCGAACAAGGTGAAAGCGATTTACTTAAAGTAGCTTATTGTGATCATCCACTGTTTGTGGAGAGTAGCAGTTTATTTGCTGGGAGTGGCAATTGGTCTGTGAAGGAAAGTGTCTCAATGTCCTTGTGTGTGTCTGAAATCATACATGGGTGCTGGGACTACAGAAAGAGTGTCTCCAAGCATTTGGCTGTGTTGAAAAGCAGCAGCCTGCCTGGGGAGAAAGAAATTCTTTCCAGTTCTTTGTCCCCAGAGCAAGCCAAATGTGCCCCTCAGCCTCTGATGGCTGAGGGTGATGCAGTTGTCTTAGAGTTGGTTCTGGATACACTAAAACTCAGGAACATAATGGTCCTAAGATTGTGTCTGGTAGGGAGACTGGCACTGTAACTAGGTTGCATCTAGCTAGTGTCATGACACAATGGCAGAGACCAAACAATTCTGTTTCTTGCATTACACTTGGTGCTGGGAAAAGGTGTAGCACCTTTGTCTATCTGAGTTGCTATCCTAGCCAGAGCACAAGCAGAGCATAAAAGTGATTTAATTGTGATGCATACTGACAGTGTGGAAATTTGCAACAAGGTGGAAATGATCCTTGCCCTTGTGTGTGCGCTGAGCTTAGTAACATGCATGTCTCCTGTCAGAAAATCTGCGAAGGGAAATAACGTTTGTAACCTTATAGCTAGGAGGTCTGTTTGCCTGAAAGGGGGTTGTGTAAAAATCCACCTGATGGGCCGAAGATGATTTGTAATGTAAGTGAAACTCAGGAGGTGGTGGTGGCTCAGCAGGTCTGTGGGGTATGTGTAGACTGTGGTTGCTGTTTTGGGATACAAATACAAACGTGGCTATGTCAAGTGAGATACTCCATTTCCGCTACCTCTCGTTGTGAGAGGAGTAGCGGAAGCTTCGAAATAGGTGCATATTTCAAACTTTGGTGCCGTTTGGTCAGCACCAAGTTTGAAATAAGGTAACTGGAAATAATTCATGCAATTTGTGTTGTGCAAGTTGAATAAATTATTTCAAGCTAGGGAGGCAGTCTAGCTGTGGCCTGTAGGAGTAGCTGATGGTGAATTGTTCAGAGAACCTCCTAAGGAAGAGATTCTGCATGGGTGCTTTTCGCATACTGTTTGCTATAGCTGAAGGGAGTGAAAGTGATCTGATTGTGAGAAATGAGGAGAAAGCTCTGCCTGTAGAAGGCAACAGTTTATTGGTTGAGAATCTTATTTCCATTCCTACCAGACAGAATATTTCTGTTGAAAATGGGTCAACTGACTTTGTTTTACAAGTTCCAGTACGGACAGTTTTGAAAAGGTTTCACATGTAGTGGGAGCAGTCAGGGAATTTGTACAGTGAGGACCTGGTGGCTGTGCTTAAGCAGTTTGCTGGGAAGATGTTGTTTATTAGTCAGAGAAGACTAGCTGGAGGAGCATGCAGAGCAGAGCATTGGTGCAGTTATTCTCTCAAGAATATAGGGCATGGCAGGTAAAGTCCCATCTCTAGACACTGTGGACAAGTCTTGTAATCACTTAATGGACTTGACATCTGATTCTATGTGGAAGGAGAGGTTGGCAGTGGAAGGACAACAGAACTTTGAATCTAACATAATAGTGACAATGGATGGTATCTCTTGGGACAGAATCCTGCCTCCAGCTTGGTGACAGTTAAAAATCTGGAAACTGAGGCACAGATTAGTGCCTGTGTTGATACTAATTACCTGACTGACTGTGTGGAGAGAGAGGCTTTGCTGGCAGTTTTTAGCACATGCCCAGCCAGCCAAGGGATTCTGTTAAACAAGGAAAATTAGGATTTGAGCCTATGGGGTAAGGAGAGAGGAAATAGTATAGTTTTGCAAATGGAAGCCACATGTGGCAGAGAGATAGCCATGTTAGTCTGTAGCTTCGAGAACAAGAAGTCTTGTGGCACCTTATAGACTAACAGATATTTTGGAGCATAAGCTTTCGTGAGCAAAGACTCACTTCATCAGATGCATGGGGGGAAGTGGTTTCAGAGGGGTATTTAAAGAATGGTGTGATGGGGTTCTGGGGTCCCCCAAGCTCTGCACCCTGTCCGCAGGCAGGAGAGTCTCTCACTCAGCAGGAAAACAGCAGGTTTATTAGCCGACAGGACACAGCATCATACAGAGGAGTCAGTACAGCAGGCAGAGACAGACAGTCCAATCCATGTTGGGGAGAGGAGGCCCCGAGGGGCCCCCAGAGCTGGGGCCTTGCCCCCTCCTTTGTCTCTCTCTCTCTCCCAGCCCAGACTAACTACTTCCCAACTCCCAGTTCCAATTCAAACCCCTCAGGCTCCACCTCCTCCTTTGTCTGCAGCCCAGAGGTGTTACCTGGTCATCAAGGTTACCCTCAGCAGGAGCCCCACACCCTCTGTGAGCCATACACACACACAGGTATCCCCCACTCCATCACATCTGGGATCCCAGAAAAAGGGAGGGCCAGAGCTGACAAGGTCTATTCAGCAAGGTGGAAATGGCCCATTATCAATAGTAGGTATCAAAAGAGGAAAAAACAAGTCAGATCAGACAGGGGGATATGAGCCATTGTCAGAGTCTAATGGGGAGATCTTAACACCCGGGGCAGAGAAGCTGTTTTTGTAAGATGAGAGCCACTCCCAGTCTCTGTTTAATCCTTGGTTAATGGAGTCAAATTTGCAAATTAATTGCAGCTCAGAGATTTCTCCCTCCATTTGATTTTTGAAATGTCTTTGTTTCAGGACTGCCACCCTTAAATCTGCTACCAAGTGTCCAGGGAGATTGAAGTGTTCCCCCACAGGCTTCTGTACATTACCATTCCTGATGTCTGATTATGTCCATTTATTCTTTTATGTAGCGTCTGTCCAGTTTGGCCGATGTAAATTGCAGTGGGGCATTGCTGGCACATGATGGCATATATTATATTAGTAGATGTGCAGGTAAAGGAGCCCCTGATGGTATAGTTGATGTTAGGTCCTGTGATGAGGTCACTGGTGTAGATATGTGAACAGAGATGGCAGTGAGGACAGTTGCAGGGGCTGGTTCCAGGCCTAGAGCCACTGATTTGTGATTTGTAGTGGCTGGTGAGGATTTGTTTAAGGTTGGCGGGCTGTCTGTAGGCGAGGACAGGCCTGCCTCCCAAGGGCTGTGAGAGTGAAAACTCTAAAATGGCAGCACTCCAATAGTATTGAGCCAAAGATGTGGCATGACAAAGGTGTCCATAAATGTACTCTTGCAATGGACTTGTTATTTCTAACACTAACTTATGTAGCTGGTGTGCTGCTGACACCAAAAAATTGTAAAAATATATGATATGCGTGATCCTGTGGGAAAGCTATGAACATAAGAGTTTTACATAAGAACACACTTTATGTTAACAGGCTGTGGGATACTGATATGTCACAATTAGTTCCTGTAACTAGTCTTCGAACTTTTCACAAGAGAAAAGAAATTCTAGACCTATGGTGTGGTAGGAAAAAAGAGGAAACAGAGGCACAGTTCCATATTGCTGTCATGGCTAAATGTCAAGATTCCTACACTATGGGGAACATGAATATCTACACTGGAACCCAATTAACATCAAGTCAGACTTTGCCAGAGCATGTATCGATAAATTAACTATTTTATTTAGCTCTTGGCAAGATGACATGAAACATGCTGCAAGAGCAAATTCAATCACTAGTAGCCTAACCAAATTTACCTTGAGCGTATAAAAGAATCCATTCATATTGTTGCTTCCACAATGAACCTTATGCTGAAAAAAAGGTTTTTTTTTAGACAAACATGGTTTTCATAAACCATTTTGGTTATACGCTGATCCCTATAACAATGGCCTTGAGCTGGTAGTGATATAGACCCAAGCATGGGAAGGCCCTGGGATGCACTCAGTGCATGTTAAACAGTGGTGTTTAATAATTATTGCAACTACTGTGATCAAATCTTTGGCCAAGTGAGATGTCTATAAGGAGTGAATGATTCGCAGATTCTGCTCGTATGGATGTATTGTTTTTATAGTTGGAGTTATGACCATTGGCTGCAGGCCCACACAAGTAGCAGTGGTAGTGGCCAGGACTCAGGCCCCCTTTTGAAGTGCAGGGGCAGCGCTTCTCCGCCGCTCTGGGTTGGGGTCACACTGCAGTCTGAGCAGCACTAAGAGTGGGCTTCCCTAGGCACCCCTGCTTCAGGGAACAGAGCCGGGCCCCCATCCCACCTTTCCCCATGGTGGCTATTGACTGCGCTGATTGGCTTTGTACTCATAGTTCAAATGTTTGTTTCTGGGAGACATTGATAGGAGGTGCGGCCAGCCTATTGTGAAAGGAAAGGATAACTAGTCCAGTGACTAGAAGCATTTGGCAAACAACAGGCCTTGGGCAGTGCCAGTTCACATCTCATGAGCTCCTCTTTATAATTGCCCTTAACAGTCTGCACCTATGTTTCACGTCTATGCCTCAGTCCTCTTTTCTCAAGACTAAACACCATTATTTAACCTTTTGTCGCAGGTCGAGTTTTCAGTACTGCTTAGGTGCTCTCTTCTGGACTCTCTCCAATTTGCATTAAGGTATTTGATTTTTCTTTCCTGAGTCAAGTACTGTGCAGTTGTCTTTTATTGACTTTTAGCCTGTTGATTTCATACTGCCATGGGGTCAGTTCACCCCATCGCTCTGGGGATGGGGTGAAGCTGTAGTAACCCCACCGTTGTATCACTCCAGCCGTAAGGCCTAGTCACCGGAGTCATTGGGGCTCCCCTGGGCTACAGACATGGGTAGCATGACCCAATGGCCAGTGTCAGCATATACCAGACCCTAGACACAGGGTGGTGTTGCCCAGGGGTCTGTACTCTGAGAAAGGAAGGGGATCCAAGCCAGTGCCCTAACAGTGGTGGAGTGGTGCACCTCCAGGTCAGTGGGGAAGCTCACCAAAACATGCTGACTGTCCTTGCGTGGGAGAGACACTCACGTACCCTCCCTGGCTCACTTCCTTCCTACGATGTCTCTTGCTGTAAGGGTGTCTCCAGGGCCTTGGAGCTCCTTGAGTGTCAGCTTCAGTCTCACTAGGGCATCAATGGCTATGTCTACACGTGCCCCAAACTTCGAAATGGCCATGCAAATGGCCATTTCGAAGTTTACTAATGAAGTGCTGAAATGCATATTCAGTGCTTCATTAGCATGCGGGCTGCCGCGGCGCTTCAAAATTGACGCGCCTTGCCGCCGCACGGCGCGTCCAGATGGGGCTCCTTTTCGAAAGGACGCCGCCTACTTCGAAGGAATAGGAGCTCATGGGAATAAGGGGACTTCAAAGTAGGTGGCGTCCTTTCGAAAAGGAGCCCTGTCTGGACGCACTGCGCGGTGGCAAGGCGCATCAATTTTGAAGTGCCGCGGCAGCCCGCATGCTAATGAAGCGCTGAATATGCATTTCAGCGCTTCATTAGTAAACTTCAAAATGGCCATTTGCATGGCCATTTCGAAGTTTGGGGCACGTGTAGATGTAGCCATTGATGCCCTAGTGAGACTGAAGCTGACACTCAAGAGCTACGTCTACACGTGAATGCTACATCGAAATAGCTTATTTCGAAGTAGCAACATCGAAATAAGCTATTTCGGTGAATAACGTCTACACGTCCTCCAGGGCTGGTGCTGTCGACGTTCAACGTCGACGTTGGGCAGCACCACATCGAAGTAGGTTCTGCAGGGGAGCGTCTACACGCCAAAGTGGCACACATCGAACTAAGGGTGCCAGGAACAGCTGCAGACAGGGTCACAGGGCGGACTAGCACTTCCCGGACAACAGCAAGCCGCTCCCTTAAAGGGCCCCTCCCAGACACACTGGCACTAAACAACACAAGATCCACAGAGCCGACAACTGGTTGCAGACCCTGTGCATGCAGCATGGATCCCCAGCTGCAGCAGCAGCAGCCAGAAGCCCTAGGCTAAGGGCTGCTGCACACTGTGACCATAGAGCCCTGCAGGGGCTGGAGAGAGCGTCTCTCAACCCCTCATCTGATGGCCGCCATGGTGGACCCCGCTCTTTCGATGTTGCGGGACGTGGATCGGCTACATGTGCCCTACTTCGATGTTCAACATCGAAGTAGGGCACTATTCCCATCTCCTCATGAGAATAGCGACTTTGACATCTCACCGCCTTATGTCGATGTCAACTTTGAAATAGCGCTCGCCACGTGTAGATGGGGCGGGCGCTATTTCGAAGTTGGCGCGGCTACTTCGAAGTAGCCGGCACGTGTAGACGCGGCTAAGGAGCTCCAAGACCCTGGAGACACCCTTACAGCAAGAGACATCGTAGGAAGGATGAGCTCATGGGAATAAGGGGACTTCGAAGTAGGCGGCATCCTTTCACAAAGGAGCCCCGTCTGGACGCGCTGCGCAGTGGCAAGGCACGTTAATTTCGAAGTGCCGCGGCAGCCCGCATGCTAATGAAGCGCTGAATATGCATTTCAGCGCTTCATTAGTAAACTTCGAAATGGCCATTTGCATGGCGATTTCGAAGTTTGGGGCACGTGTAGACACGGCCAATGGGTGCTTGCCTGAGCTTTGAATCTCCAACTCCTATAGTCCAGGTCCAAGGCTGCTCCACAGCAGGAGCTGAAGCAACACGTCCTTCCTTTTTGGCAGTCCACCCCCATCTGAGCTTGGCTGATCTTTTGTGTACCATGGCAGTGCTGGGGGATGGATCAGGACCCTGTGACTGCAGCCAAGAGCACTGATTTAACCCCTTCTGATCCAGTGCAGGGCCAGTTTGCCCATCACACACGCCACATCCCCAAGCTTTCAAGATCCTTTTGCATACTAAACTTCTAAAGTGCTCGATGAACACACATGAACATCTACACTTGCTTTGTCAATTTCTGGAAGGCATTTGACAGTATAGATCTGAAAGTGACTTGGGCGGTGTTGGAGTTGTATGGAGTGGATAGCAAACTGATACAGTTGTTGGAGGATATCCATGACAATGCGAAGGCAGCACTGAGAACACATGAGGCGTTGGGAAATTGGTTTAGAATGAGCAGAGTTACAAGACAAGGAGATTCGATATCACCGAGTATCTTCATCACCCACCTAGAGAGAGCAATGGACAAGATCAAGGAAGAGGGAGAAGGGATATCTATGTAGGGATGAGAATTAACAACTTGAGATTCATGGATGACATGGTTATCATTGAAGAAGATGAACAGACGCTAGTGAGAACAGTGCAGGTGCTAAACGAGGAAGGGAAGTGGTACAGACTAATTATGAACATTGATCCAACAAAAACAATGGTATTTGGGCCGCGTCTACACATTCACGCTACTTCGAAGTAGCGGCGCCACCTTTGAAATAGCGCCCATCACGGCTACACGTGTTGGGCGCTATTTTGAAGTTGAAATCGACGTTAGGCGGCGAGATGTCGAAGTCGCTAACCCCATGAGGGGATGGGAATAGCACCCTACTTCGAAGTTGAACGTCGAAGTAGGGCACGTGTAGACGATCCGCGTCCCACAACATCGAAATAGCGGGGTCCGCCATGGCGGCCATCAGCTGAGGGGTTGAGAGACGCTCTCTCTCCAGCCCCTGCGGGGCTCTATGGTCACCATGTGCAGCAGCCATTAGCCCAGGGCTTCTGGCTGCTGCTGCGGCAGCTGGGGATCCATGCTGCATGCACAGGGTCTGCAACCAGTTGTCGGCTCTGTGGATCTTGTGTTGTTTAGTGCCAGTGTGTCTGGGAGGGGCCCTTTAAGGGAGCGGCTTGCTGTTGAGTCCGCCCTGTGACCCTGTCTGCAGCTGTTCCTGGCACCCTTATTTCGATGTGTGCTACTTAGGCATGTAGACGTTCCCTCGCAGCGCCTATTTCGATGTGGTGCTGCCCAACATCGAAGTTGAACGTCGACGTTGCCAGCCTTGGAGGACATGTAGACGTTATTCATCGAAATAGACTATTTCGATGTCACTGCATCGAAATAAGCTATTTTGATGTAGCGTGCACGTGTAGACGTAGCCTTGGAGATAAGAAAATAGGAAGGTAGATCAGTGTAGATAGAATCAAACTAGAGAACACAGAGAATTTTGTTTATCTGGGGAGCAACATAACATACGATCTAGACTGTAAGAAGGCAATAGCAACTAGAATAATGAAAGCAAGAGCGAGTTTGAAGGTGATGGATAAGATCTGGAGGAGCAGAACAATTAGTTTAGGAATGAAGCTGAGAGTCTTGAAAATGTGTGTATTCAGCAGCATGTACAGATGTGAGACATGGGTGATAACAAAATATTTGAAGAGAAGGATATTGGCATTCGAGAGGAGTTGTTATAGAAAAATCCCGATAATAGGATGGATGCAGAAGGTTGCCAATGAGGAATTATACAGCAAGACAGAACCAAAAGCGTATGCTTCAAAATATGTTAGTCTATAAAGTGCCACAGGACTTCTTGTTGTTTTTGAAGATACAGACTAACTCGGCTACCTGTCTGATACAGCTGGAAGAGAACCTACTGCAGAAGGTTATACAACAGAAGTTACAGCTATTCGGATATATTTGCAGAATGAATGATGAATGAAAAATCAAGACCCTGGTATTCGGCATAATGGACGGTTGGAATAGTGGAGGCAAACCCCACAGAGAATGGACAGATTATACAGCAGATTGGCATGGAGCTAGTCTACAGAAACTAAGCCACTGCCCACTGGACAGGGAAAGAGATAGTGAGAGACGCATCAGACACCAATGGGCGTTGAGCCCATGGTTGCTGTTGATGATGGTGAACCTCTCCTAGCTTGGTGTCAGCCACCTTAGTCTCCTCTCTGTTATTCAAGTCGTTAATGAAAATATGAAAGAGTGTAAGACCCAAAACTGGCCCCTAGGCAGACAAATGTCTCCCAGTTTGACAACACACTTGTGATGGAGTGGGGTGTGTGTGACAGGCCAAGCAGCTCACACCAGCTGGGGCTGACCCCATGCTGTTTGTAACCTAAGCTGGCAGGTAACATTTCTGTCCCCCAACAAAGAGTTGGGGAGGAGCCCAGCTGGGTTGGAATTAGAGATGGCACTTGGAGTTTGTGGGCGTGAGTTGAAAGGCAGATAACCTGTGCTAAGGAGAGGCTAGATCCCAGATGGGGCACCCCTCCGGCCTCCTCTCACCAAGAAAGATTGGGATAACTGTCTGTGCCTGCTGTACTGACATCTCTGCAGGGCACTGTGTCTCTGGCACCTCATAAACTTCCTGTTCTACCTGTTCTACCTCTCCTGCCTGTGGATGAGGCGCAGAGCTTGGGGACCCCTGACCCCATGACAGCTGGTGGCAGTGGTGGGATGCACTGCACCCACAGATGGGCTCCCAGCAGTGACTGACAGC
This sequence comes from Carettochelys insculpta, assembly GCF_033958435.1. Classification (NCBI taxonomy): domain Eukaryota; kingdom Metazoa; phylum Chordata; order Testudines; family Carettochelyidae; genus Carettochelys; species Carettochelys insculpta. Next base: position 281,525,634 of record NC_134138.1, on the reverse strand, counting down.
GCAGGAGAAGGAAGGCGACTCACAAGAGGCAGGGGTGCTGGAGGCGGAACAAAGCGATTTTTGGGAACCTTGCGGCACTGCAGCTTTGGCCGGTGAGTCAGCACCCGGGGGGATGGCAGGGAAATGGATTAGACCCGACTCCTGAAGGCAGACCTTGCAGGGCTGTGCAGAGAGGGGCATGACTGTGGGGAAGGTGAACAAGGCCCCGCTGATTGCTTGATGGGAAGAGAATGGTCGATCCAGGAGGCCAGATCCCATCCCAGCAGGAAGCAGCTGGTCACCTCCTGGGAGTGGTTCGGATTCTCAGGCAGGAGGTGGGGCTGGACTCCTCCAGACAGATGCGGTGCCTGTCGGGTCACACTCTGCTAGCAGTGGTTCGTCCTGGGCAGAGTCCCCCACGACAGAGATGTGACGGCGGGAGATCCAGGGGCAATGACAGGAACTGGAAGACAGGGGAGAGGACAGAGAGAGAGAGCAGCAGCATGAGCGGACAGTGGCAAAGACGAGATGCCGAGAGGCCCAGGCTGCAGTGACTGGGGAAGAGGCCCAGGAGGCCCAGGACTGGCAGTCACTTGGAGATGCCTGTGCTGGCCCAGTGTATGGACATGGGGGACACGGGTGGGTTTCTTACCTCCTTTGAGCAAGACATCGAGTTGCACCAGATCCCCCAGTGGAATGGCTCCGGCACCTCACCCCCCTTGCTGGACCATAAGGCCTCAGAGATGCTCAGCCAGCTGGAGGGGCTGCAGCCTGAGGACTTCAAAAAGGTCAAGCAGGCCCTGCTGCATAAGTTCGGGCTGACCCCTGACACCCCAGGAAGAAGTTCCAGGAGGTGCAGAAGTGGCTGAAGGAGACCTACAAAGACCTGGCTGCCCACATGACACAATACTACCACAAATGGGTTATGGGGATGGGAGCCCAGACCACAGAGGACCTGGTTAAGTTGATGGTGCTGGCCTGGTTCTATGGAGCGTGCCCGCCTGACCTGCGGATACGGCTCAAAGACCAGAAGCCAGAGGACTCACACAGCACAGGGAAGCTAGCTGTTGAGTTCACGAACAGCCGGGCCAGGTGTGAAAGAGAATCCCAGCCAGAAAGAGAATCCCAAAGACACCGGTCCCTGGCTGTGCAACAGAGGGAATCACCCACAGGGTGAGGCCAGGAAAGAGGGGCCAGCCATCCTCTCCCCAGAGGGCCAGCCAGGCCTGAACGGAGCAGCTGGCCCAAGGGACACATCGAGACTTGGTCTGTTATTGCTGTGGGCAGAAGGGGCATGGACAAGCCCAATGCCCCAAGTTTCCATGCAGGTCCAGCAGGCAGAGGTCTCGTGGGGTCAACTGGGTGAAGTCCAAGCAGCCAGAGGAGCCAGCTGCCAGGCAGGAGGGGCTGACAATATGTCAGGTTGGGAGGGGTTGGATCCACAGGCCAACTCCTGTGGCCTGTGATGGGCTTCTGGGACATGGGGGTGGAGGTGATGTTGGCCCAGCATGAGTCAGTGGACCAAAACCACATGGTGCCCAAGACCCAGCTGAGAGTGCGGGGCATGGATGGGACCCCATTCAAGGTACCCGTAACATGGATGCATCTGCAATGGGGGGCTATGGAGGGCCCTTCAGAAATGGGGGTTCTCCATCACTTGCCTATGGAGGTGCTGATGGCGGGTGACCTAGAGGAGTGGCCAAAAGGACCCCACAGTGCTCAGATCACTACCCAGAGCCAGAGTGGCCAGAGCCAGGGAGGAGTTTATGGCCCTGACCCAGGGAAGGACACCCTGCAGGGGGTGCAGGGTCCAACCCAACATGCATATAGCTCAGCAGGGCTGGGTCTCCAGACCCAGGCAGTGATGGGGAAGAGGTCTCTGTCCCTTCCCCAGCTGCTGAATTCCAGACCTAGTTGCAGGCAGATTCCTCTTTACAGACATTGAGGGACTGGGCTGGCTGTGGTGTGGCTTAACCCCTGTGGGGTGACTGTCAGGAGAGATTCCTGTGGAAGAGGGGATTCCTGTACTGGCAGCCTTTCCCCAGTCTTGGGCTTTCCCCATCCTCTGGCAGGAGTTGCAGTACCTCTGCATGGCTGCAAATATACCCATCCAATAAAAGGTCTGAAGCAGCCTCAGCCAGGTGTGCAGGATCCCAGGGAGCTCCGAGAGCGGGTTGACATGGGCAAGGCACAGCAGCCTGGGGCGACAGCTTTAGGGAACCACCAGCAGCTGCTGGACACGCCCCCTCCCCATGATCGTCCTCTCCCCATGATGGATTGGGATGACTGTCTCTGCCAGCTGTACTGACAACCCTGTACTGATCTGTGCCTCTGTCAACCAATAAACTTCCTGTTCTACCTGCTGAGTGAGAGTCATGTCTGGCTGTGGATGGGGTGCAGAGCTTGGGGACCCTTGAAGCCCATGACAACACTAGAGACACTGCTCTTTAGCACCCTCTTCCAACCACATGTATATCCACCTTGTTGTGATTTCACCTCGACCACGTTTCCTTCGCTTGTTTATGAGAATGGAATGTTGGACTGTGTCAAAACCTCACAAAAGTCCAGATAAACCATGTCTCCTGCTTTAATCTCCTCCCCCAACAACAAGACTAGTAACTCAGTCAATAACGGAAATTAATTTTGTTTGGCACAGTTTTTTTTTGTGACAAATCTATGCTGTCTATTTCTTAGAAGCCTGTTATCCTCGAGGGCTTGCAAGCTGGCTGGTTAATAATTAGTCTGGTATCATTTCAGATATTGAAGTCAGGCTGATTGGTCTATAATTCCGCATATCCTCTTGGTTCCTTGTTTTAAATATAGGTATATATGTCCCCTTCTCCAGTCTCCTGGGACCTCAATCATTCTCCATGACTTCATGTGATTTCACCTGGACCACAAGCTGAATATGAGTCAACAGTGTGATGCTGTTGCAAAAAAAAGGAAACATGATTCTGGGATGCATTAACAAGTGTATTTTGAGCAAGACATGAGAAGTCATTCTTCCGCTCTACTCTGCGCTGGTTAGGCCTCAATTGGAGTAGTGTGTCCAGTTCTGGGCATTGCATTTCAAAAAGATGTGGAGAAATTGGAGAGGGTCTAGAAAGAGGAACAAGAATGATCAAAGGTCTAGAGAACATGACCTATGAAGAAAGGCTGAAAGAATTGGGCTTGTTAAGTTTGGAAAAGAGAAGATTGAGGGGGGACATGATAGCGGTTTTCAGGTATCTAAACGGGTTTCATAGGGAGGAGGGAGAAAACTTGTTCTTGGTCTCTGAGGATAGAACAAGAAGCAATGGGCTTAAACTGAAGCAAGGGAGGTTTAAGTTCACAGAATCACAGAGCTGGAAGGGACCTCAGGAGGTCATCTAGTCCAGCCCCCTGCTTCAAGCAGGATCAACCCCCACTAATTCATCGCAGCCAAGACCTCGTCCAGCCGGGACTTAAAAACCTCAAGGGATGGAGAATCCACCACCTCTCTAGGCAAAGCAGTCCAATGCTTCACCACCCGCCTGGTGAAGCAGTTTTTCCTAATATCTAACCTGCACCTTTCCCTCTTCAACTTCAGACCATTGCTCCTTGTTCTGCCATCTGACACCACTGAGAACAGTTTCTCACCCTCCTTTTTAGAGCTCCCCTTCAGAAAGTTGAAGGCTGCTATTAAATCACCTCTAAGTCTTCTCTTCTGTAAACTAAACAAACCCATATCCCTCAGCCTCTTCTCATAGGTCCTGTGCTCCAGCCCCTTAATCATTTTTGTTGCCCTTCGCTGAACCTGCTCCAGCAAATCCACATCCTCTTTATACTGGGGGGCCCAAAACTGGACACAATATTCCAGATGTGACCTCACCAGTGCCGAATAAAGAGGAATAATTACTTCTCTAGATCTGCTCGAAATGCTCCTCCTAATGCACCCTAGTATGCCATTAGCCTTCTTGGCTACAAGGGCACACTGTTTACTCATATCCAGCCTTTCATCCACCATAACCCCTAGGTCCCTTTCCATCACACTGCTGCTGAGCCAGTCGGTCCCCAGCCTGTAACAATGTTTGGGATTCTTCCGCCCCAGGTGCAGGACTCTACACTTCTCCTTATCGAACTGCATCAGATTTCTTTTGGCCCAGTCCTCCAATTTATCCAGGTCCCTCTGGATTCTCTCTCTACTCTCCAAGGAATCCACCTCTCCCCCTAGTTTTGTGTCATCCGCAAACTTGCTGAGGGTGCAACCTGTGATGGAGTGGGGGATACCTGTGTGTGTGTGTGTGGCTCACAGAGGGTGTGGGGCTCCTGCTGAGGGTAACCCTGACAACCCAGGTAACACCTTTGTACTGCAGACAAAGGAGGAGATGGAGCCTGAGGGGTTTGAATTGGAACTGGGAGTTGGAAGCAGTTAGTCTGGGCTGAGGGAGAGACAAAGGAGGGGGCAAGGCCCCAGCTCTGGGGGCCCCTCGAGGCCTCCTCTCCCCAACATGGATTGAACTGGCTGTCTCTGCCGGCTGTACTGACTCCTCTGTACGATGCTGTGTCCTGTCGGCTAATAAACCCGCTGTTCTCCTGCTAAGTGAGAGACTCTCCTGCCTGCGGACGGGGTGCAGAGCTTGGGGAACCCCAGAACCCCATCACACAACCCAGTCCCTCATCCAGGTCATTAATAAAGATGTTGAATAACACCAGCCCCAGAACCGAGCCTTTGGGCACTCCGCTTGAAACAGACCAACATCCAGATATTGAGCCGTTGACCACTATCCGTTGGGCCCGACCATCAAGCCAGCTTTCTATGCATCTTATAGTCTAAGGATACAATCCATATTTCCTTAACATATGGACAAGAATGTTGTGGGAGACAGTATCAAAAGCCTTGCTGAAGTCAAGGTGTATCACATCCACATTGGACATTAGGTTGGACATTAGGGAAAAGTTCCTAGCTGTCAGGGGGGTCAAACACTGGAATAAATTGCCTAGGGAGGTTGTGGAACGTCCATCTCTGGAGATATTTAAGAACAAGTTAGATAAGTGTCTATATGGGGTGGTTTAGACAGTATTTGGTCCTGCCATGAAAGCAGGGGACTGGACTTGATGACCTCGCAAAGTCCCTTCCACTTCTAGTGTTCTATGATTCTGTGATTCTCTAATCATTGCTAATGATTCCAGGAAAACTTCAGATAGTTCAGTAAGTACCCTGGGATGAATTTTATCTGGCCCTGCCAACTGAATACATCTAATTTATCCAAGTATTCTTAAACCTGTTCTTCCCTTGTGATGCCATGTGCCAGTTGAGGCCAAGGTCCCAGGTGGACACTATCAGATACGGAACTGGGATCTGTCTGGCTCACTTGTGGGCTAATACTGATAAAAGAGAGATCAGAATTCTCAGAAAGTGTTTGCATTTTAGACTTTCCTGAATGCCTTAATTAATGCTTACGTTAATCTCACTTACAACATCTATGCTCTGAATTACAGAGCAGTGTTTGAGTGGGTGCACTCTGTCTCTACCTGTATGAGTCATCAGAAGGGAGAGGAATAGGAAAGGAGAGGTAGCCATGTTAACCTGCACTCCAACAAAGGGAGAAGGATATTTAATTGGCATGAAGAGCTGCTCTGCTAAAGAAATTTCTGCCCTTCCTCCTCGAGAACAGACTCATCAACACCAGTCAGGAAACTCCCCACATCTGGACAGAGGAATTGCCAACTAAAGGGCCAAAGATTTTTATTGTTCTTCTACTCTCCTCCTGCTGAAGATGAACCATGTCACTGGGCTCTTCCCACCAGCTGAGTGTTCAACTCACGGCAGGAGGATAAGACTCAAACACGAATTAGATCAGGATGATGCTGCTAAGCCTCTGAGGGCAAGATGTCTTCAGACATAAGCAAGCAATCCCCAGGTGCTTAACCCAGGTTAGCTCTAAAGGGCAAACAGAGCTTGCCGGTTGACTCTCAAACTCTATTGCCTTTTGAAGCCTAAGACAGTAATTCACCTGTGTGTCTGTGTTTGCTTGTTTTCACCTAGTAAATAACTCTAATTTCCCTCAGATGGTTTGCTGTAGGTTTGGCTAAAAACATTATCTTTGGTGTGAGACTTCCGGCGCAATTGAGTTGGGGTATAGAATCATATACTCCTAAGGCTGGAAGGGACCTCAGGAGGTCAAGTCCAGCCCCCTGCTTCAAGCGGGATCAACCCCCGCTAAGTCATCCCAGCCAGGACCTTGTCCAGCCGGGACTTAAAAACCTCGAAGGATGGAGAATCCACCACCTCTCTAGGCAACACATTCCAGTGCCTCACCACCCGCCTGGTGAAGAAGTTTTTCCTAATACCTAACCCACACCTTTCCCTCTTCAACTTCAGACCATTGCTCCTTGTTCTGCCATCTGACACCACTGAGAGCAGTTTCTCACCCTCCTTTTTAGCTCTCCTCTTCAGGAAGTTGAAAGCTGCTATTAAATCACCCCTCAGTCTTCTCTTCTGCAAACTAAACAAGCCCAAATCCCTCAGCCTCTCCTCATAGGTCTTGTGCTCCAGCCCTTTAATCATTTTTGTTGCCCTCTGCTGAACCTGCTCCAGCACATCCACATCCTCTTTATACTGGGGGGCCCAAAACTGGACACAGTATTCCAGATGTGACCTCACCAGTGCTGAATAGAGGGGAACAACCACTTCTCTAGATCTGCTCAAAATGCTCCTCCTAATGTACCCTAATATGCCGTTAGTCTTCTTGGCTACAAGACCACACTGTTTACTCATATACAGCTTTTCATTCGCCCTAGGTCCCTTTCCATTGTACTGCTGCTTAGCCAGTTGGTCCCCAGCCTGTAACAATGCTTGGGATTCTTCCATCCCAGGTGCAGGACTCTACACTTCTCCTTGTTGAACCGCATCAGAATGTCTTTTGGCCCAATCCAATTTATCTAGGTCACTCTGGATTCTCTCTCTACCCTCCAATGAATCTACCTCTCCTGCTAGTTTTGTGTCATCCGCAAACTTGCTGAGCATGCAATCAGTGTCCCTCATCCAGGTCATTAATAAAGATGTTGAGCAACACCAGCCCCAGAACCGAGCCTTGCGGCACCCCGCTTGAAACCAACCGCCATCCAGCTATAGAGCCATTGACCACTCCTCGTTGGGCCCGATCATCAAGCCAGATTTCTATCCATCTTATAATCCAAGGATCCAATCCGTATTTCCTTAATTTATGGGCAAGAATGTTGTGGGAGTGTGGTTCAGTGGGGGATATGTGTGTACGTGTGTGTCTCACAGGGGGTGTGGGGCTCCTGCTGAGGGTAACCGAGGCGACCGGGTGACACCTCTGGGCTGCAGACAAAGGGGGAGGTGGAGCCTGAGGGGTCTGAATTGGAACTGGAAGCAGTGAGTCTGGGCTGGGAGAGAGAGAGACAAAAGAGGGGGCAAGACCCCGGCTCCGGGGGCCCCTTGGGGCCTCCTCTCCCCAACATGGATGGGACTGGCTGTCTCTGCCGGCTGCACTGACCCCTCTGTACGATGCTGTGTCCTGTCAGCTAATAAACCCACTGTTCTCCTGCTGAGCGAGAGTCACTCCTGCCTGCAGACGGGGGCAGAGCTTGGGGGACCCCTGAACCCCATCACACTGGTGTCAGAAGTGAGATGTACCACACCCTGAGGAAGGCGTAAGTGACTGGGGCACAGGAGGAAGGAGGGGGTCACCAAGACCCAGGTGTGCCGACGGGCAGTGAGGTGCAGTTCCCCAAGGCAGAGAGGCCTGTGGCTGAACCTGAGCAACTGTGGTCATGGTCCTCGAGAGGGAATGTCACACCCGAGGAGGGGTTACTCCTGGGAGTCCATTGGAGTTGGTCCCAGAAGGCAGAGGAGCTGAGGGACCAACCCCCAGGAACAAGTGACCCACGTGGAGGCTGATGCACTGAATGAGTTGTTCCCAAGAGAGTGTGGTCATGGTCCTTGAAAGCGGGTGTTACAGCGAAGAAGGGATTCTTCTGGGAGTCCATTGGAGTCAGTCTGGCACACGGAAGGGATTCTTCCAGGAATCGTGGGGTGCAGAGGGCATCGGCCTGTGAGCCTGCAACCACGATCAGCAACTCCGCTGTGAAGTGGCAGTGACTGGAAACTGAATCGAGTTTAAAGGAGCTGAACAAGGCAGCGTGGATTTGCAATGGCAGAGCTGAGGGTTAAGGAAACTCCTGCGGGGTGAGCCCAGATCAGGGCAGGGAACCCTGGACTGCATGGAGCTCTGAACTGAGTGGTCTGCCACAGCTCAAGGAGGGAAGGAGCGATTCCAACCCATCATCTACTAGTGACCAAGACAGACCTGTGAAGAGTTTTCCGGGCCTGGGCCAAGGAAGGTGCCTGTGTGTCTGTGCAGGAAAGCAGCTGGTCCACTGGGAATGGCAAGTTGTCTGTGAGAGAAGCTGCCTCACTTTCTGGACAATGTGTCTGAGACCAGCCAGGGAGCTGGGACAAAGGAGAGAGTGTCTCCCATTGTCTGTCAGTCTGTTGAACAGCAGCAGCAGCCTGTGGAGAGAGCAGAGCCTGCATTTGAAAAAAGTGCCAAAGAGAAAACTAGTCCATTGTCTGAGGAGGATTCCCCAGCCTGGGGTGGCTGGAGAGGGAACCCGGAAAGAGTATTCCAGGTGTGACTCTGAATCCAGCCATGGGGGCTGGAACAGAGGGAATGGCTCTGGGATGGGGCAGTGGTATCCCTGATAAGGACGCTGGTCCTTGGTGCAAGTGAGGGTGCTTCTGCTTCTAGGGAAGTGACTCCTTTGTCTGAGCCTGTGGGGGCTCGAGATGGGGCCAAGATCCCAGAGCTGGATCTGAGAGCAGCTGAAGCCCAGATGGGCAATGGGCCTACCTCTGCGTTTCTCAGGGAGGATGATGCTGTAACTCAGTCTGATCCAGTTAGTATCATCAGGGAATCCCAGAGACCAGACGATTCTCGTACTTGTTCTTTGCCTGATGCTGAGGTGTTGCTGGGAGGGGACGAGAGGACTCTGTCCTACCAGAGTCATCCTCTACCCAGGGCACAGGAAGAGCAGACTGGCAATGGAGTTATGCTGCCTGATTAAGATAGAGAAGCTGGTAGCAGAAGAAAGGAAAGTGATCCTAACCTTCTGTCTAGCAGTATTATCTGTCTGCCTGGAAGGGGGTTGTGTGGGAATCTGTTTTATGGGCCAGAAACCAGGAGCTGGTTGTGGCTCGAGGGAGCAGTGCCCCTGTGGAGTCAGAGAAGGGTGAGTTGTTGTTTGAGGGAGCTCTTGAGGAAGAGAATTTCACTGAAACTTTTCCTGAGCCGTCTGTGGGGGCTGTGGAAAATGGGAGTGAGGTGAAGGAGAGTGAATAGGAAAAGTGCCTGTCTGTAGCCACGTCTACACGTGCACGCTACTTCGAAGTAGCGGCACCAACTTTGAAATAGCGCCCGTCATGGCTACACATGTTGGGCGCTATTTTGAAGTTAACTTCGATGTTAGGTGGCGAGACGTCGAAGTCGCTAACCCCATGAGGGGATGGGAATAGCGCCCTTCTTTGACGTTCAATGTCGAAGTAGGGAACGTGTAGACAATCCGCGTCCCGCAACATCGAAATAGCGGGGTCCTCCATGGCGGCCATCAGCTGAGGGGTTGAGAGACTCTCTCTCTCCAGCCCCTGCAGGGCTCTATGGTCACCGTGTGCAGCAGCCATTAGCCCAGGGCTTCTGGCTGCTGCTGCTGCAGCTAGGGATCCATGCTGCATGCACAGGGTCTGCAACTAGTTGTTGGCTCTGTGGATCTTGTGCTGTTTAGTGCAAGTGTGTCTGGGAGGGGCCCTTTAAGGGAGCGGCTTGCTGTTGAGTCCGCCCTGTGACCCTGTCTGCAGCTGTTCCTGGCACCCTTATTTCGAAGTGTGCTACTTTGGCGTGTAGACGTTCCCTCGCAGTGCCTATTTCGATGTGGTGCTGCCCAACGTCGAAGTTGAACGTCGACATTGCCAGCCCTGGAGGACGTGTAGACGCTATTCATCGAAATAGCTTATTTCGATGTCGCTGCATCGAAATAAGCTATTTCGATGTAGTGTGCATGTGTAGACGTAGCCTGTGAGAGCCAGAGCCAGTGCCAGGCCTTTGCCTGTGGAGAAGTTTGTTTCAGCTCCTGATGGCCAGGACCTAGCTGAGCGTGAAACCACTGGCTGTGCTCTGGAAGGGTCCAAAGCAGGAAGTGTGAAGGTTTCTCAGAAATTGGAAGTTGCTCCAAGTAAAGTGAAAACGATCAGAGAATGTGAGCTGCCCTGTGATAACCAAGTGAAACAGCTGTGCTGTCAGTCTCTGTGGGATGCAGGAGTGGGCTGGCAATTTCCCACCTCCAGATGGTAGAAACACTTATATTCTTCTAATGGACTCCACTTCTAATTCCATGGGGAGGCAGAAGTTGGAGGTGGAAGGACAAAGGAGCTTTGGGCTTGGTGGGCCAGACAGGGATAAACAGGGATCCCTCCATGTGGATTCTGCGTCTGGGACTCACAAAGCAACTTTCAGAAAGCAACAGCGAGAAAGCCGTGCTTGTCTATATACTATCAAAACAAAAAAGCAGTACAGTAGCACTTTAAAGACTAAGAAAATAATTTATTAGGGAATGAACTTTTGTGGGACAGACCCACTTCTTCAGACCAGAGCCATACCAGAACAGGCTCAATATTTAAGGCACAGAGAACCAAAAACAGTAATCAAGGTTGACAAATCAGGAAAAATATTACCAAGGTGAGCAAATCAGAGAGTAGAGGGGCAGAAGGGGTGGCGGGAGTTAAGAATTAGATAAAACCAAGGATGCATAGAGCCCCTATAATGACCTAGAAAATTCCCATCCTGGTTCAAACCATGTGTTAATGGCTACGTCTACACTAGCCAAAAACTTCAAAGTGGCCATGCAAATGGCCATTTCGAAGTTTACTAATGAAGTGCTGAAATACATATTCAGCGACTCATTAGCATGCGGGCAGCCACGGCACTTCGAAATTGACGCGGCTCGCCACCGCACAGCTCATCCAGACGGGGCTTCTTTTCAAAAGGACCCCGGCTACTTCGAAGTCCCCTTATTCCTATGAGCAGATAGGAATAAATGCCAAACTAGCCTGTTTTGAGATAGACATACCAAAGATATACCAAATGGAGTACAGGGCTCAGTTCTGAGAAAGATGTGGACACATTGGAGAGTGTCCAGAGCAGAACAACAAGAATGGTTAATAAAATGTAAGAATGGCCGCACTGGGTCAGACCAAAGAGCCATCTGGCCCAGCGTCCTGTCTTCTGACAGAGGCCAATGCCAGAGTGAGCAGAACAGGTAATCACAAAAGTGATCACTCTCCTGATAGCCATTTCCAACCTCTGACAGAGGTGTGTGACACAACTCCTACCCCCGCCACCCCGGCTACTAGCCCTGCTGGACCTAACCTCCGTGAATGTATCTAGCTCCTTTATGAAGCCTGTTAAAGCCCTGCTCTTCACAATTAATGGTCTAGAAAACATGACCTACAAGGAAAAATTGAAAACTGTGTTTGTTTAATTGGGAGAAGAGAAGACTGAAGGGGGGACAGGCTTATAGACTTCACATACATCCAAGATTGTTATAAAGAAGAAGGTGATAAATTTATTCTCATTAATCACTGAGGATAGGACAAGATGTAATGGGCTTAAATTGCAGCATGAGAGATTTAGGGAAGACATTAGGGAATCTTCCTAACTAAGCCCTGGAACACATTACCTAGCCAGGTTGTAGACTTGCCATCACTGGAGACTTTTAATAACTGATTAGACAAACCCCTGTCAGGGCTAGTCTAGACAAGACTGAGTCCAACCTCAGTGTGGGGGACTGAATTAGGTGTATTTAGGTCCCTTCCATTCTTACATTTCTGTGATTCTATACATAGCTTTCCTGCCCCATGAAGTGGTGTATCTACACCTTCCTTCCTCTTTCGCTTTCTCCCAACGTATTTAAAGAACCTCTCCATATTGACCCCTATGTCTCTTGTGAGGTCATCATTTTGTGCTTTAGTATGTCTAACTTTGTCCTTACATGCTTGTGCTATTCTTTTGTACTCCTCCTTAGTAATTTATCCATGTTTCCATTGTTGTAGGATTCCATTTTATTCAGGCAATTAGATTGCTCCTCATGAAGCCCTACTGGCCCCTTACAGTTGTATCTTTCCTTCACGTTGGGATAATTTGCAATTGTGCTTTTTAATGTTGTATCTATGAGACACTGCTAGGTTCCCTGAAGTCCTTTCTCCCATGCATTTTCTTCCTGTGGGACTTTACCCACTGGTTTCTTGAGTTAACTAAATCATGCTTTTTAAAAGCTGTATCCTTACTCTGCTGCTCTTGTTCCTTTCTTTCCTTAAAATTGGGAAATCTAGCATTTCATGATCACTTTGCACAAATTGCCTTCCACCTTCCGATGTCCTACCAATGTCTTCTTGTTGGTCCAAATTAAGTCTAAAATAGCTGTCCCCTCAGTTACATCTTCCCCTCTCTGCAACAAACAGTTATTCCCAACATGTTCCAAGAACTTACTGAAAATTCTGCTTCCTCCTTTCCCCACAGATGTCTGGTTTCCTAAAGTCCCCCATGTCAAGAATCCACAGGTCCAGTCTGGTTTGCTGTCAAACAGGTCTTGAAGTCAGCTCCCAGTCGGTATGTTAACCCCCTTGGGTTTGCACACTCTCAATGGTGTCATTCCACTAGCTTTACCTTCTCCTGCCACCCAATCACAGAGCCTGCAGCAATCCTGCTTCAGGCTCTGAGCTCCCATCAGCAAGTTCCACTGGACTGGATACTTGGGGAAGACTTGCACTTCCCAACTTAATCCCGAGTGACTCTCAGCCAGAGGTGTGAAAACAAAAGGGTTTATTAGATGTCTGCAACACAACATGGAAAATCCTTCACTTAGCACAGAGAACAGGAAAGTTACAACAAAGTCTGTCTGGAGTCCAGACCTCTCCCTTAGAACCAGGAATCTCCTCCTGGAGATGTGGTGGTTGGTGTCTGCTGCAGGCTGCCAAATCAGGATGATGAGGTAGATGAGACGTTTTTTAGACGACTGAGAGGAGTTTCTGGATCGTGGGATTTCCTTATTGTGGGGGACTTTAATTACAGTGACATCTGTTGAGAGACCAATATGGTGGTACACAAGCAGTCCAGGAAGTTTCTGGAGAATGTTGGGGGTCACTTCTTGGTACAAGTGCTGAAGAATCCAACCAGAGGTCATGTGCAGCTCGACCTGCTGCTTACAAAGAGGGAGGAACTAATAGGGAAGGTAGAGGTGGGTGACAACCTGGGAAGCAGTGATCATGAGATGGTAGACTTCAGGATCCTGACCAAAGGAAGGAAAGAGAGCTACAAATTACACACCTTGGACTTAGAAGAGCAGAATTTGACTCCTTCAGGAACCTGATGGGCAGAATCCCCTGGGATGCTACCATGAAGGGAAAAGGAGTCCAGGAAAACTGGCAGTATTTTAGGGAAGCCCTACTGAAGGTGCAGAAAGAAACTGTCCCGATGTGCAGCAAGAGAAGTAAATATGGTAGGACCAGACTGGTTTACTGGGGAAACTGTTGGAAAACTTAGGCACAAAAAGGGAGCTTACAAAAAGAGGAAACTGGGACAGATGTCTAGGGAGGGGTATAAACGTACAGCTCGAGAATGTAGGGCAGTTATCAGGAAGGCGAAAGTGCAACTGGAACTGCGACTCGCGAGGATTGTGAAGGGTAAGAAAAGTTTCTACAGGCGTGTTACCAAGAAGAAGGTGATCAGTGGGGGCGTGGGGCCCCTCCTGGATGAGGAAGGTAACCCAGTGACAGATGATGTAGGCAAAGCTGAAGTACTTCATGCTTTCTTTGCCTCTATCTTCATGGACAAGGACAGCTCCCAGACTAATGCGAAAAGTGATGCATTGTGGGATGAGGATGGACAGCCTTTGTTGGGGAAAGAACAGGTTAGGAACTATCTAAAAAAGCTAAACATACATAAATCCATGGGCCTGGACCTAATTCATCCGAGGGTTCTGAGGGAGTTGGCATATGTCGTTGATGAGCCCTTGGCCATTATCTTTGAAGAGTCGTGGAGATCAGGAGAGATCCCGGATGACTGGAAAAAGGCAGATGTAGTGCCCATCTTTAAAAAAGGGAAGAAGGATGATCCAGGGAACTATAGGCCAGTCAGTCTTATATCAGTCCCTGGAAAAATCATGGAGGGGCTCCTCAAGGAAGTCATTTTGAGGCACTTGGGGGAGGGGAAAGTGATCAGGAATAGGCCGCATGGATTCATGAAGGGCAAGTCATGCCTGACCAATCTGATTAGTTTCTACGATGAGCTAACTGGCTCTGTGGATAGGGGAAAATCAATGGATGTGATTTATCTTGACTTTAGCGAAGCTTTTGATACAGTCTCCCACAATATTCTTGTCAACAAGTTAAAGGAATCTGGATTGGATAAATGGACGGTAAGATGGATAGAAAGCTGGCTAGAAGGTCAGGCCCAGCGGGTAGTGATCAACCGCTCAATATCGGGATGGTGGTCGGTTTCTAGTGGAGTGCCCCAAGGTTCGGTTCTGGGTCCTGTTCTGTTCAACATATTTATCAATGACCTGGATGAGGGGTTAGATAGCACCCTCAGCAAGTGTGCAGATGACACTAAGCTAGGGGAAGAGGTAGATACGCTGGAGGGTAGGGACAGGGTCCTGAGTGACTTAGACAAATTGGAAGACTGGGCTGCAAGAAATCTGATGAGGTTCATTAAGGACAAGTGCAGAGTCGTGCACTTGGGCTGGAAGAATCCCAAGCATTGTTACAGGCTGGGGTCCTACCGGCTCGGTAGTAGTTCTGCAGAAAAGGACCTGGGAGTTGTAGTGGACGAGAAGCTGGACATGAGTCAGTAGTGTGCCATTGTAGCCAAGAAGGCTAATGGTATATTAGGTTGCATCAAGAGGAGTGTTGCCAGAAGATCCAGAGAAGTGATTATTCCTCTTTATTCGGCTTTGGTGAGGCCGCATCTGGAGTACTGTGTCCAGTTCTTGGCCCCCAGTTATAGGAATGATGTGGATACACTAGAGAGCGTCCAGCAGAGGTCGACCAAAATAATTAGGCGGCTGGAGCATATGACCTATGAAGAAAGGTTGAGGGAATTGGGACTGTTTAGTCTGCAGAAGAGAAGACTGAGGGGGGACTTGATAACAGCCTTCAGCTTACTGAAGGGAGGCTGCAAAGAGGCTGGAGAGAGGCTGTTCACAGTGGTCACGGACGGCAGAACATGGATGGTCTCCAGTTGAGGTTGGGAAGGTCCAGGTTGAACATTAAGAAAAAATTTTTCACTAGGAGGCTGGTGAAGCATTGGAATGGTCTACTCAGGGAAGTAGTGGAGTCTCCATCCCTGGAGATGTTTAAGTCTCGCCTTGACAAAGCCCTGGCTGGGCTGATCTGATGGGTTTGGTCCCGCCTAGGGCAGGGGGCTGGACTTGATGGCTTTTTTAGGTCTCTTCCAGCTCTATTGTTCTATGATTCTATGATTCTTCTGGGACTGTCCAAGGCAAGGGGTCTAGGTCCCAGTCAGCCAGGTGCAATCACACCTGGATTTCAACAAAGAGCAAACAACCTTTCCTCTACCACATTAACCACACAGGGGAAACTGAGGCACACATGCTAGTCATCCCAAATTCCATGAAAGATTCCCATACTGTCATAGTCTGGGACTACCTTCTCTTATGTCATGGATAGTTCTGCCACGTATTCTAGAAATGGTCTATCCCCCTCCTCCTATTTACTGGTCTACTGCAGACCCCTATCGTGATATTACCCCCTATTTCTTACCCCTTTATCTTTCAGCTGGTCTGCTCTCACTGTCTTGTGGTGCTCACAACAAGCATTTGTATTTTTGATGAATAAGCTAACACCACCTCATTTTTCCCACTACCTGTGCTTCATGAACTAGCTGTACCCATGCTGCCAATACGGTAATCATGAGACGCATCCCACCAATCTACACACACTCAGAATACTAGAACTGGACAGGACCTCAGAGGTCATCATGTCCAGTCCCCTGCATGCATTGCAGGAACAAGCACCATCTAGAAGTGAAGTCACCGTGTAGTTTAAGGACTAAAGACTTCTGATTCATTCCTTATCCTCCTTGAGCGTGCGCATAAACAGTGCGACATAGGCTTTGTCAGCTGCCGTTCAAGTGTCTCCCCCCCCGGAGACTGTGAGGTAATAGAGGAGTGGGTGAGGCGTGCTGGACACTGTTCTGTGGCGCTCCATTGTGTGTCTGACCAAGGGTCTGGAGCCAGGTGGCCCTGCCTAAGTAGAGTCAGTGTGGCCAGATGTCTCAGGTTGTTTTGGGGCTGGGGCAAGTGATTTGCTGGGCCTTTCCATGGGGTCAATTAATGTAAGTGATGTGTGATGCTGGCAGACCAGGTGCCAGCGTAGGTCTGAATGCCAGGACAAGTCACTTGTCTCTTAGCACAAACCAGAATGATTGTTAAATGTGTGCAGGTGTTTCTGGTGTTTGAACATCATGGAACTTGTGGGATGTTACTTACCTGACTGTATCCCACCCAAAAGAGAGATTCTCAAGCCGCATGAAAGAGGAGAGAATTCTGGAAGATTGGACGAGATCATGAACTGTTCTTCTGCTGACAAAAGCAGATTGAGAAGATATTTGCAGCTATTGACCCATTTGGCTGCTTTCTCATTTTTATAAGGTCTTTATGCGAATGATCTATGTCCATATTGTGTCTACACTTGCATTTCTCTTTCGAATGAGGTATGCAAATGAGGGAAATCAAAATGCAAATAAGGTGCATATTTGCATATTTGGCATCTCATTTGCATATTCTTATTTTGAAAGAGCTTTTTTCGAAAGAAGAAAACCAGTGTAGACACAGCTCTTTCAAAAGTAAATTCCATCTTCGAAAGAATTCTTCTTCCCTTTATTTAGTGGGAAGAAGGATTCTTTTGAAGATGGGGTTTACTTTTGAAAGGGCAACATCTACACTGGTTTATCTTCTTCGAAAAGAAGCTCTTTTGAAATAATAATATGCAAATTAGATGCCTGATATGAAAATATGCACCTCATTTGCATTTTTGATTTCCCTCATTTGCATACGTCTTTCGAAAGTGGAATGCAAGTGTAGACGCACCCATTGAGAATGTATCTGAGGAATACATGAGAAGTGATCAGTCTGAGTTTCCCAGGGGATTCTTCACAGTGGGCCACTGTTTTGGTCAGACAGGTGACCGAAAAATGTAGAGGGTATAAGATCCCACTGTTGTTGCAGCTGGTAGCCTTTAAAAATGTCTTTGGCTGGGCGGAATAAAATGCAGCTCTGAATGCTCCCCTTTTACGGGGTGTCTCCACATTGCGTGTTAGAATCACACAAGACTCCATCCTGGATGCAGCTACGAAAATTACACTTTTTGATAATCCCTTGAGCAAGGAAGTTAAGAAAGGCATAAAGCAGGGGGACATGTGCTTGCTGAAGTTGTTTGCCAGCCTCCTGGAAGATGTCTCGTGGAGGATCGAAGTAAAAGATGGATTTCTGATTGATGGCAAGATGCCTCAGGTGCTCCTTTTTGCAGATGCTATTGTTTTGATTGAGTCAAAACGTGAAACATTGCAAATTCTCCTCATTGACTCCTGTAAGAACCTGAAGGAGATTGGCCTGACCATCCACACTGGAAAAATGAAGTGGATTGAAAATGCACATTGTTCAGAATATGTCATGCAGCTGGAGCGAGTCTGTCAAGCTGGTGGCTCAGTGCATACACTTGGACAAGCATTGCAGATAGACAGTGAGTTGGGCCTGGAGTTGAGACGGAGGAGGAGATCAGGTTGGGTTGCCTGAGGGAATTTGCACATGCATCCTACTTAATTTGTTTCATTCACTAGTCCTGCTAATGACTGGTAACCCCACCTTCTGTTCCCCCAACTCCCTGCCTTATAAACTCTGGATCCTTTTTGTCCACTCTTCTTCTGAGGAAGTGGGTTTTCCTCACTACAGCTCAAGACCTAATAAATTTGTTAATCTCTAAGCTTCTACAGACCTTCTTGTTGTTTTGACTTTCCAGCGCTTGCGGCGCACTGTGCATATTGTTAACATGCTATCGTTCCTTTATAGCGTGACCTTCCAATGATTCTGAGGATTATGCCTTGTGGCCAGAACAGTCCATTCTTTGCTCTGCCTTGGCCACATGGGCTGAGTGTGAGGTCTTGGTGGGTTTTGATTTTTCAGGGTGACAGCAATGGGCAGGGAGTTTGCACCAAGTGAAACGTGAGAAAAAGCTGTTTTGTGACTGGACAAGTCCTGTGGCCAAGGTGGCATGAGGCTTCTGGTGATGAGGGGGTGTGAGCCGGGTGTCTCCAGCTAGACAGCGTAAAGCCTGGCAAATGAGCAAGGAAATCCTACCAGTAGCTTTCAGCTGGAGCACATCAGAGAATCCAGTTTTGAGGTAGGAGACTCAGCAGCATCCAGCAAGGGTTTATGCAGCCGTGGGTTCTGGGCCTGGCAGAACATATCTGATGTGGACATTGCTGCTCAGAACATCACCCTCAGGGATGTCCTGTCAGCAGGAGTGGCGTGAGCTTCTGTGTACGCATCATCCGCAAAGCTGGCGTCATGAGTCATGGCTCACCCTCCATTTCCAACTCCAGGGGCCGAGATGGGCGAAGCTCATGCCAGCGTGGATGTTGGTGCTGGAGCTTGCCAGGGGCTGCCTGTGGTGGGCTGGTGTGGTGCTGCTGGGCCCCTTGGCTCCGGGTTCTTAGACAACAGTTGTGCGCTGGCACCAGGGTGGGAGGTGCCAGTGATAAGCCAGACTTAGATGAGCTGCGTGGGGGTGGCTTGTTGCCTCAGCAGTCTGGCAGGTGTGCAGGGTATGCGCTGGGAGTTGTGGGCAGTCATTGCCATGGAACTTGAGTCATTGTAGAATCACCTGGCCTGCTGTTGGGAGCCTTCCTGGGACCAGTGTCCCCTGTTCTTGTGAAACATCACATGTGAGTTCCTCAGCTTGCCCTTCCCTCAGGGTAAGTATCTGTCCAGGCACTGGACATTGGGTGCCAAGAAGGGGTGGGCAATGGCTGCACCATGGACTCAAAACGTCGGCAGAGCTTCTGGCACCTGTGCTGGTGTTGAGGTCAGCGCAGAGGGAGGCCAGGCCAGGCCAGGATGGTGGGGTGCCAAGCCCCTTCCTGGATGCTGAGGCTGAGCACAGCACTCGGTTGGAGATTAGGTCCTGAGCTTTTGCCCATTTAGTGAAGGAGGATCTCTGTGCCACAAGAGGCATTGAGAGCTCATGTGATCAGTGTGACTGACAGGTGCTGAGGCATGGCTGTGGCTTCTAAGAGATTCTGGGTATGGTGCAGAAGCCTGACACACTGAATATGAAATCTGTAAAGTCTGTAAAATCCTAACTGGTTCTATAAGGCATTGCTATTTGCTCCTCATAATACACAAACTAGGGGCTACTATGTGCAATTAATAGGCAGCAGGTTTAAAACAAAGAAAAAGAAGTATTTCTCCCTATTACACACAGGCAATCTGTAGAACTCTTTGCCAGATGATGGTGTGAAGGCCAAGACTATAAAAGGCTCAAAAAAGAACTAGATAAATTCATGGCGGTTAGGTCTATTGATGGCTATTAGTTAGGCTGGGCAGGAATGGTGCCCCATCGTCTATTTGTCAGAGGCTGGGAATGGGCAACAGGGTGGACTACTTGATGGTTACCTGTTCTATGCATTCCTCTGGGGCACCTGGCATTGGCCACTGTGGCCACGGTCAGAAGACAGGATACTGGGCTAGATGAATCTTGGTCTGACCCAGTCTGGCCATTCTTATAAATACTCAATGAGCTGGCTGAGGAAATATCTGAGTCATTAGCAATTGCCTTTGAAAAGTCCTAGAAGACAGGTGAGATTCTATAGGACTGGAAAATGGCACTAGATTTGCCCATCTGTAACAAGGGGGATAAGACAACTCAGGGAATTACAGCCCAGTCAGTTTAGCTTCAGTGCCCAGAAAGATAATGGAGCAAATAATTATACGTCAGGTTGCAGGCACCTAGAAGATAAGGTGATAAGTAAAAGTGGTCAGTTCACTCTTGAGAGACCACAGGTGTGCACCCCAAAAATAAAGAATTTACTCAGTTGGTTTTATGACAGCCACAAATGTGACTGAAGTGACCCACCTAAAAGAGAGAATCTCTGCTTTATCTGGCATATTTGAAGGTGACAGGACAATTAACATACCTCCACCTCTCACCCTCTTCCTTCTGTCCTATCTGATTTGTCAGTTTTTATGGCATTTTTTTTCTTTTTGGTCCTCTGTACTTGTCCATGTCAGTCCGTATTGGAAATGAAATGGATCTGAAGAAGTGGGTCCGTCCCATGAAAGCTCATCACTGAATAAATCATTTGTTAGTCTTTAAACTGCTACATTTCTGCTGCTTTGTTCTGTTGGAGCACAAACACACGCAGCTGCCGCTCTATTACATTTGAAGGTGGAGTTTCCACACTTTGGGCTTTGCTTCCGCGAGCTCTTTTCTCTTCCTGTAAGCCCAAGTGCCTCCTCTTGTAACTCTGGAGAGCTTTGGTAGGCTCTTGTTTCCAAAGGTTGCAGTCTTGAGTGTGGTCTTCCTGTCTATACTCATCCATTTCCACGTCCTTGGGGTCTAACTTGTACCCATTCTCAAAATACAGTGTTGAGCCTTCCCTGCTACCAGGACATCCCTGAAGGAATGATGTTCTAAGTGCTGCTGTCTACATCTAATTTGCTAGAGGGGATGCCTTTTCTGATGCACCCTTCATTCGTTTGGCACATGTGCCCATGCCAGCAGACGTGTCTCTGTGGTGAGGTGTGTTTGCATGCAGGATATGCTGGCCCATTTGAACACCTCAGTTTTGGTGACTCTGTACCTCCCGGACAAAGATTCCAAAGATTCAACATGGCTACACTAATGAAAGCTGTTAAGCATCTTTGCCTGATGAGAGTACAAGGTCCACGTCTCACTCCCCTACAAAAGTGTGCTGACAAGACATGCACGATACACACAGCTCATTGTGTCCTGCCAGGCTGTTGCTTTGCCAGACCCTCTCATTAACTAGACACTGTTGTGGCAGATTTTCCAATGCAGATGTTGTGTTCTGTTTCCAGCAGCGTCTTGACAGTGATAGTGGAACTCAGGTATGTGAACTCATTCACCACTTCAAGTTCATAGTTGTTGATCTTGATGGAGGGTCCTCAGCTCCTTGGCACACTATTTTAGTTTTTTAGGGTTGTGGTATGCCTATAGTCCTGGGAGGTGGTAGTAGTAGTAGGCATCCTTCAGTCTGCATAGACTATGGATCGCTCCCCTTAAAGTTTCAATTGAGGACTTCATTTACAGCATCTATTGTGACTACGAAGACCCACAAGAGAGTGACAGTCCTTGCTGCATCTCTTGCAGATGTTGTGGGTGTCTGGCAAGTCCTTATTGTGCTTTCTGTGCGCTCGCTTCTCCTCTGCTAGCTGTCTGATCTTCATCTTGCCCTTCTGAAGGCCCTTGTGTGGCCCCTGCCTCCATCTGCTGCGGTCGTCTGCTAGTTCTTCCCAGTTGTCCAGCTTGATGTCTACCTCTCTGAGGTCTCTCTTGCAGACATCTTTGTAGCACAACTGGGGGCATCCGGGAGGTCTTTTGCCAGAGGCTAGCTCACCATACAGGTTGTCTTTTGGAATCCTTCCATCATTCATCCTGTGGACGTGGCCAAGCCAGCGGAGTCGACGCTGCCTGAGGAGGGTGTGCATGGTTGGGATTCCAGCTTGCTCGAGGACGGCGGTGTTGGTCACTCTGTCCTTCCATGATATTCCAAGGATGCACCTGAGGCAGTGCAAGTGGAAGACGTTCAGCCTTTTTTCCTGGCGGGCATACAGGGTCAAAGTCTCGCTGCCATAAAGGAGGGTGCTGAGGATGCAGGCTCTGTAGACTTCCATTTTGGTGTGAGTGTACAGCTTGTTGTTATTCCACACTCTCTTACTGAGTCTGGACAGAGTTGTGGCCGCTTTTCCGATCCTCCTTTTTAGCTCAGTGTCCAACGACAGGGTGTCAGTGATGGTGGACCCGAGCTAAACGAACTTATGGACGACCACTAACGTATAGTTGTCAATGCTGATTGATGGGGATTCAGCAACATCCTGACCGAGTACGTTTGTCTTCTTTAGTCTGATGGTAAGCCCAAAGTCCTTGCACGCTTTGGAGAACTGATCCAGCAGTTTTTGAAGCTGGTCTTCTGTGTGAGACACTACAGCAGCATTGTCTGCGAACAGCATGTCTCTGATGAGGACTTCTCGCACCTTAGACTTAGCTTTCAGCCTTGCAAGGTTAAACAGTTTCCCATCAGATCTTGTGTGCAGCAAGATGCCCTCTGTTGAAGATCCAAAGGCATGCTTCAGGAGGAGTGCGAAGAAGATCCCGAACAATGTCAGAGCAAGCACGCATCCTTGGTTGACGCCGCTCCTGACTCTGAAAGCATCCGATAATGTGCCGTCATATTTGATGGTTCCTCTCATGTCTTCGTGGAACGACTGGATCATCTTGAGGCTTCAGGAAAACTCTCCATGAGGTTTTGGAAGTGGCTTCGGTGTGGATTAGTCTCTCTTTCTCTTCTCTTGGCAGTCACTTGATAACGACTAGGACATCTTCATGTCACCCTCCTACTTGTGAGTCCATTGATGTCTGATCAGCCTGTGATGGGGTTCAGGGGTCCCCCTGCACTGCACCCCGTCCGCTGGCAGGAGAAACTCTCACTCAGCAGGCACAACAGCAGGTTTATTAGGCAACAGATGTCCAGTTTCTCACAGAAGCAACAGCATAGCCGCCAGAGACAGTCCTTCCAACCTGTCCTGGGGGGAAGACCCCGAGGGGTGCCCCTCTGGGGTGTAGCTTTCCCCCTCCTCAGGCTGGCTGCCTTCCAGCTCTCCCTTTTCCTCGCCTCTAACTGCCGCCCCCGATTCAAAACCCAGCTCAGCTCCTCCCTGCTCTTTGTTTAGGCAGAGGTGTTATCTGCCAGTTGTAGCCCTAGGGTCATCCTTAGCCACTGGGAGCTGCTGCTTGCCTCGGACATCCAGCCTGACTCACACATGCACCCCCCCCACTCCATCACATCTCTCCCCCCTTCCAGACCGCACTGAGCGGGGTCACTTAGCCAGTGACCTGGGGAAGTTCGGGGCCCTCCCTGCGTGACAGGGCATCGGCTATGGTGTTGTTGTTCCCCTTGACGTGGACCACGTCCATGTCGTAGTCCTGCAGGAGCAGACTCCACCGCAGGAGCTTGGCGTTGGCCCCTTTCATGTGATGCAGCCAGGTCAGGGGTGAGTGATCGGTGTACATGGTGAAACGCCGTCCAAACAGGTACGGCTGCAGCTTCCCCAGCGCCCACACCATGGCCAGACATTCCTTCTCTATGGCTGCGTAGTTCTGCTCCCGGGGCAGCAGCTTCTTACTCAGGTACACGATGGGGTGTTGCTCCCCTTTGTCAGTCACCTGCATTAGCACCGCCCCCAGCCCCACGTCCGAGGCATCGGTGAACACCAGGAAGGGCTTGTTGAAGTCTGGATTTGCCAGCACTGGGGCCCTGACCAGAGCCTCCTTCAGCGCGCAGAGGGCCTCTTGGCACTGCTCGGTCCAGACCACCTTGTCAGGCTTTCCCTTTTTACACAGCTCCGTGAGGGGGGCTGCGATGGAGCTAAAGTGGGGCACAAACCTCCGGTAGTACCCCGCCATCCCAATGAAGGCCTGGACCTGCTTCTTAGTCTGGGGTGTTGGCCAATCTCTGACAGCCTCCACTTTAGCTGGCTCTGGCTTTAAGCAGCCGCTGCCCACCTTGTGGCCCAGGTAGGTCACCTCAGCCATTCCCACCTTGCACTTCCCTGCCTTGATAGTCAGACCAGCCTTCTGGAGTCGGTCCAGCACCTGCTTGACTTGGGACACATGGTCCTCCCACGTCTGGCTGAAGATGCAAATGTCGTCCATGTAAGCCAGGGCAAAGCTCTCCATCCCTTTCAGTAGCTGGTCCACCAGACGCTGGAAGGTAGCGGGTGCCCCCTTGAGGCCGAAGGGAAGGACCAAGAACTCGTAGAGCCCCACAGGAGTGATGAAAGCCGACTTCAGCCGGGCATCTTGGTCTAATGGCACTTGCCAGTACCCCTTGGTGAGGTCTATGGTGGTGAGGTAACGGGCTCCCCCCAGCTTGTCTAAAAGGTCATCAGGCCTGGGCATGGGATAGGCGTCCGAGACAGTGATGGCGTTAAGCTTGCGATAGTCCACACAAAACCGAACAGACCCATCTTTTTTAGGGACTAACACCACGGGAGAGGCCCAGGGGCTGGACGAGGGTTGGATCACCCCCAGAGCCAGCATGTCTTCAACCTCCCGCTCTATGTCCTGAGCCGTCCTCCCTGTGGCTCTGAATGGCACACACTTGATAGGGGCGTGGGTGCCTGTCTCTATTCGGTGGACAGCCAGGTCAGTGCGTCCGGGTCTGTCCGAGAACAGCTGTTGATGCAAATGCAGCACCTCCTTGATCTCCGTCTGCTGGGCAGGGGTCAGCTGGTCTGAGAGGGGAATAGACTCCAACAAGGAGCTGGCTCCAGTCCTTGTGAGTAAATCCACCAAGGGATCATCCCCCTGCCCCTCCCAGTGTCTGCACACGGCCAGCACCAAGTTCTGCCTGTCCCAGTAAGGTTTCATCATGTTCACATGATAGACCCGGTGGCTGTGGGCCCGGTTCGACAGTTCCACCACATAATTCACGTCATTTAGCTGTTTGACGACCTTGAAGGGCCCATCCCAGGCCGCTTGCAGCTTGTTCCGCCGCACAGGTATAAGGACCATCACTTGATCCCCGGTGGCATAGGCTCGGGCCCTGGCGTTACGGTCATACCAGACCTTTTGCTTCCTTTGGGCCATGGAGAGGTTCTCCCTGGCCAGGCCCATGAGCTCGGTGAGTTTTTCCCGGAAGGTCAGTACATACTGTACCACTGACTCCCCTTCAGGAGAGGCCGTCCCCTCCCACTCTTCTCTGAGCAAGTCCAAGGGTCCCCGTACCCTCCTTCCATACAGCAGCTCAAACGGGGAGAACCCCGTGGATTCCTGGGGCACCTCCCTGTATGCAAACAGCAGGTGGGGTAAGTACTTGTCCCAGTCATGGGGGTATTGATTCATGAAGGTTCTCAGCATCTGCTTCAGAGTCCCATTGAACCTCTCCACCAGCCCATTGGTCTGCGGGTGGTAGGCTGTGGCCCAGGTGTGCCGGACCCCACACTTGTCCCACAAGCTTTGCAGTAGGGCCGACATGAAGTTGGACCCCTGATCTGTGAGGACCTCCTTGGGGAACCCCACTCTGCTGAAAATGGACAGCAGTGCATCAGCCACGGTGTCAGCGTCGATAGAGGTCAAGGCCACTGCTTCTGGGTATCGCGTGGCAAAATCTACCACTACCAAAATATATTTCTTCCCCGAACGCGTTGCCTTGCTGAAGGGGCCCACTATGTCTATAGCCACTTTCTGGAAAGGCTCCTCTATGATGGGCAGTGGCCTCAAGGCAGCTTTCCCCTTGTCCCGGCTCTTCCCCACCCTCTGGCAGGGATCGCAGGACAGGCAATACAGACGGACAGCTGCAAAGATCCCTGGCCAGAAAAAGTTCTGTAACAACCTTCTCCTGGTGCGGTGGATCCCCTGGTGTCCTGCGAGCGGGACATCATGGGCTAGGTACAGCAGCCTGCGCCGGTACTTTTGGGGAACCACCAGTTGCCTCTGGACCTTCCATGGCTCCGCTTTGCGTCTGGGAGCCCATTCCCGGTACAGGAATCCCTTTTCCCACAGGAATCTCTCCCTGCAGCCCTCCCCCAGCTGTGGAGCTGGGCTGAGACTGGCCAGTTCCCTCAGCTTCTGCAAGGAGGGGTCTCTCTGCTGCTCTGCCTGGAATTCTTCCGCTCGGGCAGGAGCGGATGCTACTTCCCCATCCCTGCCTGGCTCCAGCATCCCTGGCCTGTGAGATCTGGTTTTTGGGGGCCCCCTTTCTCTCAGGGTTGGCCCCTGTGGCTTTGGCTGGGCCTGTACCCCTGAATCTGGGGAGCGCACCCCTCGTTTTCTTTGGCTACGGGTCAGGACCAGGGCACGAGGGCGTTCACCTTGCCAGTTCTCCAGGTCAGCGCCCATCAGTACATCTGCCGGCAAATGGCTGTGCACGCCCACTTCCTTGGGGCCTTCCTTCTTCCCCCATTTCAGGTGCACCCTCGCCATGGGCACCTTGAAAGGGGTCCCATCAATTCCTGTTATCGTCAGGTGGGAATCGGGTATCATGCAGCCCGGTGCCACCACCCCGGGTCGGGCCAGCGTCACGTCAGCGCCTGTGTCCCAGAACCCCGTGACCTTTTTCCCGTCTACCTCGAGGTGTTTGAGACACTTGCTCCACAGAGGCATTGCCGCCCCCACTCTGTAAACTGGCCTCTGAGCATTTGGTCCCCCTGAGGAGCTGGTCTGTGGGGCGGATTCGGCCCAAGCCGAGTGCCCATTGTCAGCACCACCCGCCTTGGCCGCCAGCCCCTCTGACTTCTGGGACCCCACCCAGTTGACTCCATGACCCCCCGGCCTGCTCAACCTGTCTGGGAGCCTGGGGCACTGGGCTGCTCTATGCCCCTTTCGCCCACAGCGGTAACAGCCTGGGTAACTAGTGGTGTTCCCCAGGGCTCAGTCCTGGGACCGATCCTGTTCAACTTGTTCATCAATGATCTAGAAAATGAGGTAAGCAGTGAGGTGGCAAAGTTTGCAGATGACACCAAGTTGTTCAGGACAGTCAAAAGCAAAAGGGATTGTGAAGAACTACAAAAAGATCTCAGCAAACTGAGTGATTGGGCAGCAAAATGGCAAATGAAATTTAATGTGGGTAAGTGTAAGGTAATGCATGTTGGAAAAAATAACCCAAATTACACGTACTACATGATGGGGTCAAATTTAGCTACGACAGATCAGGAAAGGGATCTTGGAGTTATAGTGGATAGTTCTCTGAAGACATCCACGCAGTGTGCAGCGGCAGTTAGTAAGGCAAATAGGATGTTAGGAATTATTAAAAAAGGGATCGATAATAAGACAAAAGATATCATACTTCCCCTATATAAAACTATGGTACGCCCACATCTCGAGTACTGCGTGCAGATGTGGTCTCCTCACCTCAAAAAAGATATATTGGCATTAGAAAAGGTTCAGAAAAGGGCGACTAAGATGATTAGGGGCTTGGAAAGGGTCCCATATGGGGAGAGGCTAGAGAGACTGGGACTTTTCAGTTTGGAAAAGAGGCGATTGAGGGGCGATATGATAGAGGTATATAAAATCATGAATGGTGTGGAGAAAGTGAATATAGAAAAATTATTTACCTTTTCCCATAATACAAGAACTAGGGGACACCAAATGAAATTGATGGGTAGTAGGTTCAAAACTAATAAAAGGAAATTTTTCTTCACACAGCGCACAGTCAACCTGTGGAACTCCTTGCCCGAGGAGGCTGTGAAGGCCAGGACTCTATTAGGGTTTAAAAAAGAGCTTGATAAATTTTTGCAGGTCAGGTCCATAAATGGCTATTAGCCAGGGATAAAGTATGGTGCCCTAGCCTTCATAACAAGGGCAGGAGATGGATGGCAGGAGATAAATCACTTGTCTTCTGTTCTCCTTCTCTGGGGCACCTGGCATTGGCCACCGTCGGCAGATGGGATGCTGGGCTTGATGGACCTTTGGTCTGACCCAGTATGGCCATTCTTATGTTCTTATGTTCTTATGGTCTTGTTGTGTCCCTCGGGCCGGCTGCTCTGTCCGGGTTCTGTTTGGCTCTCTGGGGGGTGGGTGGCTGGCCCCTCTTTCCTGGGCTTGCCCAAGAGGTGGTCCCCTCTGTCGTACAGTTAGAGACCGGTCTCTCTGAGATTCTCGGTTTCTCCAGGACTCCCTCTCTCTCCGAGACTCCCTCTCTTTGTGGGGCTCACTTTCAAACCTGGCCCGGCTGTTTGTGAAGTCATCTGCCAGTTTCCCTGCATCATGTGAGTCCCCTGGCTTCCGGTCCACGAGCCACACCCTCAGGTCAGGTGCGCACATCTCGTAGAATCGCTCCACGACCGCCAGCTCGATCAGGTCCTCTACGGACTGGACTCCCATTCCGAATGCCCACTTCTGGTAGTATTGCTTCAGGCGGGCAGTTGTATCTACGTGGGTTTCCTCTGGCCTCTTCTGCGCCTCCTGGAACTTCTTCTTGTACATCTCCGGAGTCAGCCCGAACTTATGCAGCAGGGCCTGTTTGAACCGTTCATAGTCCCCAGGCTGCAGCCCCTCCAGCCGGCTGAGCACCGCTGCGCCCTTCCGGCCCAGCAAGGGGGTGAGGTGCCGGAGCCACTCATCTGGGGGAACCTCATGCAACTCACAGGCTCGCTCGAAGGCGGTAAGGAACTCGTCCATGTCCCCTGGGTCCTGACACTGGGCCAGCACACGCGTCTCCAAGTGACTGGCCACCCCGAGCCGTCTGGCCCTCTCCCCGCTTACCGCAGCTGGGGCCTCTTGGCGTCTCGCCTCTGCCATGGTTCGCTCATGCTCCCGCTCTCGCTCTCTCTCCTTCCGTTCTCGTTCTTTCTCCTCCCGCTGTGTCTCTTGTAGCTGGCGCTCGTGCTCACGCTCTCTTTCTCGTTCCTGGCGCTCGTGCTCACGCTCTCTTTCCCATTCCTGGCGCTCACGCTCTCTTTCTCGTTCCTGTCGCTCACGCTCTCTTTCCCGTTCCTGGTGCTCCAGTTCCTTTAATTTCACCTCGAGTTCCAGCCGTTGCAGCTCTGCGGTGGGGGACTCTGCCCGCGATGGACCACCGCTAGCTGAGCGCGACCTGGCGGGCACCGCGTCTGTCTGACGGCATCGAGCCCCCGCTCCTGTCGGAGAATCCGAAATGCTTCCCGAGGCTGACCGGCCACTTTCTGCCGGGACAGGCTCTGCCCCCCCGGATCGGTCATTCTCTTCCAGCTGTGCAATCAGCTGGGCCTTGGTCGCCTCCCCCACGGTCAGGCCCCTCTCTCTGCACAGCCCCGCTAGCTCTGCCTTCAGGAGTCGGGTATAATCCATCTCCCCGCTATTTCCCGGGGTATCCACTCACCAGCAGCAGCTGCAGGAATGGCTCTGTTCTCCCTCTGACTCTTGTGAGACTCCTTCCTTCTCTGGTGCTCAGTCAGCCACTGCTGGGAGCTCATCTGTGGGTGCAGTGCATCCCACTTCTGACACCAGTGTGATGGGGTTCAGGGGTCCCCCTGCACTGCACCCCGTCCGCTGGCAGGAGAAACTCTCACTCAGCAGGCACAACAGCAGGTTTATTAGGCAACAGATGTCCAGTTTCTCACAGAAGCAACAGCATAGCCGCCAGAGACAGTCCTTCCAACCTGTCCTGGGGGGAAGACCCCGAGGGGTGCCCCTCTGGGGTGTAGCTTTCCCCCTCCTCAGGCTGGCTGCCTTCCAGCTCTCCCTTTTCCTCGCCTCTAACTGCCGCCCCCGATTCAAAACCCAGCTCAGCTCCTCCCTGCTCTTTGTTTAGTGTGATGGGGTTCTGGGGTCCCCCAAGCTCTGCACCCTGTCCGCAGGCAGGAGAGTCTCTCACTCAGCAGGAAAACAGCAGGTTTATTAGCCGACAGGACACAGCATCGTACAGAGGAGTCAGTACAGCAGGCAGAGACAGCCAGTCCAATCCATGTTGGGGAGAGGAGGCCCCGAGGGGTCCCCAGAGCCGGGGCCTGGCCCCCTCCTTGGTCTCTCTCTCCCTCAGCCCAGACTAACTGCTTCCAACTCCCAGTTCCAATTCAAACCCCTCAGGCTCCACCTCCTCCTTTGTCTGCAGTACAAAGGTGTTACCTGGTCGTCAGAGTTACCCTCAGCAGGAGCCCCACACCCTCTGTGAGCCACTCACACACACACACAGGTATCCCCCACTTCATCACATCTCTCCCCCCTTCCAGACCGAACTGAGCGGGGTCACTCAACTGGTGACCTGGGGAAGTTCGGGGCTCTCCCCTTGTGACAGGGCATTGGCTGTACCCTCTGTTCTCCCCTCGATGTGCACCACCTCCACATCATAGTCCTGCTGGGGGAGGCTCCAAGTCAGGAGCTTGGTCTTGGCCCTTTTCATGTGATGCAGCCGGGCAAGTTCCTTTAGTTCCCTTGGGTTGGTTGGTCTCGCTGCAGCACCAACAGATCAAACAGGTCTTTTGTGGTCTGGGTCCTGCCCCATCTGACCACCAGTCCATACAGCTGCTCCAGCCAATGTCTGGAATTCAGTTACAGTCCAGTAACGGAAGGTACAAATGCTTCCATCCTTGGCATTTAGCCAGACCACCACAATGGCTGTGTGCCTCAGTTTCCCCTTCCATGCCACACAATAGGTTTGGAATGTTCCTTCTCATGTCAGAGGTTGCAAGACTAGTTACAGGGAACAATGGTGACATTTCAGAGTTACAGACTCCTTTAGCATACAATTTATGCTTCTACATCAATGTCATCATGTCACATGGCTCTTTTTAAACATTCAGTGCATGGTACAATTCTACAGCTTTTGGTAGCAGCACCCCTTGGTTACAGCAGTCAGCGTGAGTAACAGAACAAACCCATTGCAACTGTACATTTACGTTGCTCTTTGGTAGACCACAACCTTTGTGCAACATCCTTGAGAATCTGGTATTTTGGGGCTAAGTGGCTGAGGCCTTTCTTAGCACCATCAAGTTCTAATCGTCTCTCTTGACCCCGGGGTGGAAATCTGATCTCTCTGGCTGTGCCCTCCCTTCTAACAAGAGCTGGGCCATTGATGATCTCAGGGAGACGGCCCCCTTCCAGCCAGTCTGGAAATTTGCAAACCAAACTGCTTTCTGAGAGTTGTTTTGTGAGTCCCAGACGCAGAATCCACATGGAGGAATCCCTGTTTATCCCTTATTGGCCCACCAGGCCCAAAGCTCCTTTGTCCTTCCACCTCCAACTACTGCCTCCCCATGGAATCAGAATTGGAGTCCAGTGTGAGAATATAAGTGTTTCCACCATCTGGAGATGGGGAATTGCTGGCGCTCTCCTGCATCCTACAGAGGCTGACTGTGCAGCTGTTTTATTTGGTTCTCACAGGGCTGCTCACATTCCCTGATAGTTTTCACTTTACTTGCACCAACTTCCAATTCCTGAGAAACTTTTACTCTGCCTGCTTTGGACCCTTCCAGAGCACAGCCAGTGGTTTCATACTCAGGCAGGTCCTGGCCATCAGGAGCTGAAACAAACTTCTCCCCAGGCAAAGGGCTGCTCTGGCTCTTACAGACAAGCACCTTTCCTGTTCATTCTCCTTCACCTCACTCCCATTTTCTGCAGTCCCCACAGACGGGTCAGGAAAAGTTTCAGGGAAATTCTCTTCCTTAAGAGCTTCCCCAAAACAACAACTCACCCCCGTCTGCCTGCACAGGGGCACTGCTCCCTTGAGCCACAACCAGCTCCTGGGTTTCACCTACACCCAGGATCACTTCTGGCCAATTAGGCAGATTCCCACGTAATCCCCCTCCAGGCAGACAGCCAGTACCACCGGACAGAAGGTTAGGATCCCTTTCCTCCCTTCTGCTACCAGCTCCTTTATCTTCATCACTCAGCGTAACTTCATTGCCCATCTGTTCTTGTGTCCTGGCGAGAGGATGACTCTGGTAGGACAGAGTCCTCTCACCCCCTCCCAGTAGCACCTCAGCATCAGGCAAAGAACAGGTACCAGAATCGTCTGGTCTCTGGGATTCCCTGATGATCCTAACTGGATTAGACCAAGTTAAAGCATCATTCCCCCTGAGAGACACAGAGGTAGGCCCACTTCCCATCTGGGCTTCAGCTGCCCTCAGATCCAGCTCTGGGATCTTGGCTCCATCTCGAGCCCCCACAGGCTCAGGCAAAGGATTCACTTCCCCAGAAGCAGAAGCACTTTTCTTGCACCAAGGACCAGTGTCCTTAGCAGGGATACCACTGCCCATCCCAGAGCCATTCCCTCTGCTCCAGCCCCCATGGCTGGATTCAGAGACACACCTGGAATGCTCTTTTCTGGTGGATCCTTCTCCAGCCACCCTA
This sequence comes from Carettochelys insculpta, assembly GCF_033958435.1. NCBI lineage: Eukaryota > Metazoa > Chordata > Testudines > Carettochelyidae > Carettochelys > Carettochelys insculpta. The sequence continues at coordinate 281,493,536 of NC_134138.1, read as the reverse complement.
GGCTGAGGAATCCTCCTCAGACAATGGGCTAGTTTCCTCATTGGCACCTTTTCCAAACGCAGGCTCTGCTCTCTCCCCAGGCTGCTGCTGCTGCTGTTCAACACAGACAGACAATGGGAGACACTCTCTCCTTTGTCCCAGCCCCCCGGCTGGTCTCCACACACACCCAGAAGGTGAAGCAGCTTCTCTCACAGACAACTTGCCATTCCCAGTGGATCAGCTGCTTTCCTGCACAGACACACAGGCACCTTCCTTGGCCCAGGCCTGGAAAACTCTTCGCAGGTCTGTCTTAGCCACTAGCAGATGATGGGTTGGAATCGCTCCTTCCCTCCTTGAGCTGTGGCAGGCCACTCGGTTCAGAGCTCCATGCAGTCCAGGGTTCCCTGCCCCGATCCGGGCTCATCTCTGCAGGATTCTCCCCAGCCCTCAGCTCCGCCACTGCACATCCACGCTGCCTTGTCCAGCTTCTTTAATCTCGATTCGGTTTCCAGGTGCTGCCACTTCACAGCGGAGTTGCTCAGCGTGGTTGCAGGCTCTCAGGCTGATGCCCTCTGCACCCCACGATTCCTGGAAGAATCCCTTCAGTGTGCCAGGCTCGTTGCGGGTCACAAGCTCCCCGGGGTTAGGCCGTAGGCCCCTCTGCCCTCTGGGACCGACTCCAACAGACTCCCAGCGGAAACCCTTCTTCAGTGTGACACCCGCTCTCAAGGGCCATGAGCACCCTGTCTTGGGAAGAACTCATTCAGCGTCAGCCTCCTCAGGGGTCACTTGTTCCTGGGGGTTGGGCTCTCGGTCCCTCCACCTTCTGGGACTGACTCCAACAGATTCCCAGGAGTAACCCCTCCTCGGGTGTGACACCCCCTCTCGAGGACCACGACCGCAGTTGCCTGGGTTCGGCCGCAGGCCCCTCCGCCTTGGGGAACTGCACCTCACTGCCCTTCAGCACACCTGGGTCTCGCAGGCCCCTCTTCTTCTTCCGTGGCACCCGTCACTTACTACTAGATGCTCCATCCTCGGGGTGCAGAACATCCCACTCCTGACACCAGTGTGATGGGGTTCTGGGGTCCCCCAAGCTCTGCACCCTGTCCGCAGGCAGGAGAGTCTCTCACTCAGCAGGAAAACAGCAGGTTTATTAGCCGACAGGACACAGCATCGTACAGAGGAGTCAGTACAGCAGGCAGAGACAGCCAGTCCAATCCATGTTGGGGAGAGGAGGCCCCGAGGGGTCCCCAGAGCCGGGGCCTGGCCCCCTCCTTGGTCTCTCTCTCCCTCAGCCCAGACTAACTGCTTCCAACTCCCAGTTCCAATTCAAACCCCTCAGGCTCCACCTCCTCCTTTGTCTGCAGTACAAAGGTGTTACCTGGTCGTCAGGGTTACCCTCAGCAGGAGCCCCACACCCTCTGTGAGCCACTCACACACACACACAGGTATCCCCCACTTCATCACATTTAGGCAGAGGTGTTATCTGCCAGTTGTAGCCCTAGGGTCATCCTTAGCCACTGGGAGCTGCTGCTTGCCTCGGACATCCAGCCTGACTCACACATGCACCCCCCCCACTCCATCACACAGCCCAATTCTGGTGCTACAGGTCTTATCACAGAAGAGGCAGGTGTTAGTAGCTGTTGGAGGAGTGGAGAGCAGTTTTTGATGCTCTTTTCTTTTTCTCCGCCTCTCCTCATATGCACTATGAGGAGACCTGTCAAATTGTGCCACCCTCATGGATTACCACTCTCCAATGGGGACAGTCTTGGGCAAGGTTCTCCCAAGTGTCAACACCGATGCTGCACTTTTCCATGTGTGTCTTCAGGACATCTTTATATCGCTTCTGCCAGTCCCCAATGCTCCTCAGTCCTTTCTCCAACTTGGAAAACAGAATCTTTTTTCGGAGGCACTGATCAGACATCCAAACCATGTGACCAGTCCAACGAAGTTGTTGAATGATAATGGTTTCAGTTCTGGTCATGTTCGATTATTCCAGGATACCGGTGTTTGTGCGCCTGTCCTTCCAAAAGATATTTAGGATTCTCCTGAGGCAGCATTGATGATATTGTTCAAATGCCGTCAGATGATGCTGGTATGTTGCCTAGGTTTCACATGCATATAGTAAAGTTGGAACAACCACTGCATGGTATGCTAGGAGCTTTGTCTTGGGATAGATGTCCTGGTTCTCGAAGACCCTTTGTCCCAGGTGAGCAAAAGCAGAGCTTGCATGGTTCAGACTACCAGACCAGTGAGCATCAGGACTGGTTTGACGAGAATGAGTGGAAAATGAATGCTTGATTGAGGCAAAAAGGAAAGCCTTTAGGGCCTGGCAAAGAAACATCAATTGCACAACAAAGAGAGAAGCGCACGCTCCAGCTGGCACAGGAGTCCGACGTAAAACAAGGAATCTGAAAAACCAGTGGCGGACTGAGAAGGCGCAAGAGCTCCAGCATCTCACAGACATCAATGATACAAGAGGTTTCTTTACTGCCACCAAAGCTTGTTATGGACCAAGAAACCCTGGAATCGCTGCCCGGAGATGAAAGGGTGGTGCCCTGCTCTTGAAAGACAATGGAGCCGTTGCTTCCTGCAGGAGGCAGTGCTACAATGAGCTCTTGAAGTGCCCCTCCACCGCGGTCCTAGAATCCTTGGACCAAATCCATCAGCAGCTGCCTAGAGACGACCTTGCAACGCTGCCTGCCCTGAGCGAGGTCCAACTTGCCATCAAAGTGACGAAGTGCGACTAGGCAGCCAGGCTGGAGATGGGTTACTACAACTACATCATCAGCAAAGAGGAGATATTAGATAAGGGCCTCCCAAGTCTTGGCTTTAGATCTGTGTCTTGCAAGATCGAGCAGCTTCCGCCAGCTCTTGTGTGCAAGAAGATTCTCTCACTTAATGGAAGAGCTAAAACCACGGTGTCCAACACGCCCACCATTCGCCATATGTGGTGAACAGGGAGGCATATTGTGGTAACCGTGGGTTGGTGCAGCCATGTGGCAGCCTGGGAGCTCGGGGGCTCGTGCAGTGGCTGTTCAGATGCCACACTGCAGTGGCAGCTTGGGAGCTCAGGCACTGTGTGGCTGGATCGGGGCCCGCATGGTGGCATGGCAGCTCCTCAGGTGCTGTGCCAGCAGAGCCACCCAGCCCCAAGCTGTGCAGCCCCAAGAGCTGCATGGCACAGTGCCCAAGGAGCTGCCCCACTGCACAGTCCCCAAGCCACGCAGGTGGTGCCTGAGGTCCCAAGCCACCACCACTGCCTGACACCCAAGGAGCTGTACTGGCTCTTGGGGCTGTGCAGGTTGGGAGTGGGTGGCTCTGGTGGCAGCTGTGCTGAGTCGCCGCGAGCAGGGGAGTAGGGTGCCTGGCTGTGACGGGAGGGGTAGGGCACCTGGATGGGTGGAGGGGGTTGGTGCCTGGAAGGGGCATGTGGCTATCAGGTATCTTCCTTTGGACACCACTGAACTAAAAGCTTGTTTTAGTAGCAAGGATAAAAAGACCCCAAGCAGAGCTGTGGCAAGTACACAGCCTTGCTTGAGCCTACTACAAATCTGGAAAGCCTTGGAGACTGAGTCGCATTGGACGTGTTTTCATGGAAGGCTCAAATCATGCTTAAGAGCTTGGGGAACATCCAGTCTTTTCTGGAAGTACAATAGTTCATCTCTCCTGATGAAGCCAAAGGCTTTGTGAGATCAAGTGCAGCAATGTGGAGAGGCTCCGTTTGTTTTCCTCATTCCTTTGCAGTGTCTCAGCAAGATGATGGCGTTGATAGCTGTGCAGCGTGCTCCTGCAATCCAGCCAGACCCCTCACCCCGTTCAGAGCTCTGAAAGCACACACTGATTCTGGACAGATCCTTTCTGCGAGGGTGGGGAGCCTGTTTAGGACAACTTGGGCAAAGGCATTTCCCATAACACTAAGATGGGAAAGTGGTCAGGTACTAATAGTTTAGTATCTTTCCAGCAACCCCAGCTGTGGATCAGGTACCAGTTGTACTGGCTCGTCTTCTGCTCTGGACTTTTCTGGTGATGCTGAGAGGGCAGCCCCGATGCATTGACAACTCTCGGGGCCTCCATATCATTGGCCCAGACATATGCCCAGGAGACACTCTGTACTCCAGCTTCACCTCAAGCACCGACACTACATGGGCAGCAGCAGTTCTAAGCTGGATAAGTAACAGTATCATGGATTTGTCAAGAAAAATTCGAGTCAAACCCACCTAAGCCTTCTCTGAGCGTACAATGAGACTTGGGCATGGCAGGAAATCATGGATGTGGTATATCTTGGCTTTAATAAGGTTTCTCATGCAGGCTTGCATGGCCTTCTCATTATCAACCCAGAGAGCTCCAACCTCAATGAAGCTGCTGCAAGGTGGCTGCAGAACTGGTTGGATAACCATTCACAGAGTGTAGTTTTCAGTGGTTCACAATCATGCTAGAAGGGCCTAACAAGTGGGCTCTGTGGGGATCAGTTTGGGGTCATGTTCTGTTCAATATCCTTCATCATTGAGTTGCATAGTGGCGTGCTTAGCATGTGTCTAAGGTTTGTGGACAATAACAGGTGGAGAGGGTCCTGCCTTGGAGGGCAGCATTAAAATTCACAATGGTCTGTCAGGGTGGCTAGTGTCAGTGCTGGCGTGATTGCTGAGGGAAGTTGTGGAACGTCCATCATTGGAGATTTTTAAGAGCAGGCTCGACAAACCCCTGCCATGGCCGGTCTAGATTGGGGTGGGGAACTTACAGCCCACAGGCTGTATCTGGCCCATGACTTGCCTGGGTCCAGTCAACAAGGCTTGGTGGGGGAGACCATGAGCCTCACAGGGCCCCAGCTGGGTAAGCCATGGCTGGATCCAGCCTGCAGACGCTGCAAGGCAGGAGAGCGGGGAGCAGGCTGCTGTGCTGCAGGGAAGTGCTCTGTGTAAACACCTCTCCTCCTCACTCCCATGAGCCAAACTGTGGCCAATACAAGAGGTGGACAGCCAGCGGTGGGGCTGGTGGAGGGCACTTTCCTGCAGCAGGCAGAGCCACAGGGAGCCCCTCCTCCCTATGGCTCTGGAGCTGCCCCAGGTAGCAGCCTGCACCCCCATCCCCTGCCCCCTCCCTTCCACACCCTATGTCCCCACCCCATCCCAGCATGCTCCCATGCCCTACCTCCTCCCCAGACCCCTCATCCCCAGCGTGCTCCTGCACCTCTGCCGGACCCCACCCCCCGCCCCAGCGTAATCCTGCACCCCTGCCAGACACCACCCCCGGCCCCAGCCCCAGCGCAATCCTGCACCCCTGCCAGACTCCACCCCCAGCCCCAGCGTAATCCTGCACCCCTGCCAGACACCACCCCCAGCCCCAGCCCCAGCGTAATCCTGCACCCCTGCCAGACACCACCCCCAGCCCCAGCCCCAGCGTAATCCTGCAGTCCTGCCAGACCCCACCCCCCGCCCCAGCCCCAGCGTAATCCTGCACCCCTGCCAGACTCCACCCCCAGCCCCAGCCCCAGCGTAATCCTGCAGCCCTGCCAGACCCCACCCCCAGCCCCAGCCCCAGCGTAATCCTGCACCCCTGCCAGACTCCACCCCCAGCCCCAGCCCCAGCGTAATCCTGCAGCCCTGCCAGACCCCACCCCCAGCCCCAGCGTAATCCTGCAGTCCTGCCAGACCCCACCCCCCGCCCCAGCCCCAGCGTAATCCTGCACCCCTGCCAGACACCACCCCCACCCCCCGCCCCAGCGTAATCCTGCACCCCTGCCAGACCCCACCCCCCGCCCCAGCGTAATCCTGCACCCCTGCCAGACATCACCCCCAGCCCCAGCCCCAGCGTAATCCTGCAGTCCTGCCAGACTCCACCCCCAGCCCCAGCGTAATCCTGCAGCCCTGCCAGACCCCACCCCCGCCCCAGCGTAATCCTGCACCTCTGCCGGACCCCACCCCCCGCCCCAGCGTAATCCTGCACCCCTGCCAGACATCACCCCCAGCCCCAGCCCCAGCGTAATCCTGCAGTCCTGCCAGACTCCACCCCCAGCCCCAGCGTAATCCTGCAGCCCTGCCAGACCCCACCCCCAGCCCCAGCCCCATCGTAATCCTGCACCCCTGCCAGACACCACCCCCAGCCCCAGCCCCAGCGTAATCCTGCACCCCTGCCAGACTCCACCCCCAGCCCCAGCGTAATCCTGCAGCCCTTCTAGACCCCACCCCCGGCCCCAGCCCCAGCGTAATCCTGCAGTCCTGCCAGACACCACCCCCAGCCCCAGCCCCAGCGTAATCCTGCACCCCTGCCAGACACCACCCCCACCCCAGCGTAATCCTGCACCCCTGCCAGACACCACCCCCACCCCCCGCCCCAGCGTAATCCTGCACCCCTGCCAGACCCCACCCCCCGCCCCAGCGTAATCCTGCACCTCTGCCGGACCCCACCCCCCGCCCCAGCGTAATCCTGCACCCCTGCCAGACACCACCCCCCGCCCCAGCCCCAGCGTAATCCTGCACCCCTGCCAGACTCCACCCCCAGCCCCAGCCCCAGCGTAATCCTGCAGTCCTGCCAGACACCACCCCCAGCCCCAGCCCCAGCGTAATCCTGCACCCCTGCCAGACACCACCCCCAGCCCCAGCGTAATCCTGCACCCCTGCCAGACCCCACCCCCAGCCCCAGTGTAATCCTGCACCCCTGCCAGACTCCACCCCCAGCCCCAGCCCCAGCGTAATCCTGCAGTCCTGCCAGACACCACCCCCAGCCCCAGCCCCAGCGTAATCCTGCAGTCCTGCGAGACTCCACCCCCAGCCCCAGCGTAATCCTGCAGCCCTGCCAGACCCCACCCCCAGCCCCAGCCCCAGCGTAATCCTGCACCCCTGCCAGACACCACCCCCAGCCCCAGCCCCAGCGTAATCCTGCACCCCTGCCAGACTCCACCCCCAGCCCCAGCGTAATCCTGCAGCCCTTCTAGACCCCACCCCCGGCCCCAGCCCCAGCGTAATCCTGCAGTCCTGCCAGACACCACCCCCAGCCCCAGCCCCAGCGTAATCCTGCACCCCTGCCAGACACCACCCCCACCCCAGCGTAATCCTGCAGTCCTGCCAGACACCACCCCCACCCCCCGCCCCAGCGTAATCCTGCACCCCTGCCAGACCCCACCCCCCGCCCCAGCGTAATCCTGCACCTCTGCCGGACCCCACCCCCCGCCCCAGCGTAATCCTGCACCCCTGCCAGACACCACCCCCCGCCCCAGCCCCAGCGTAATCCTGCAGTCCTGCCAGACACCACCCCCAGCCCCAGCCCCAGCGTAATCCTGCACCCCTGCCAGACCCCACCCCCAGCCCCAGCCCCAGCGTAATCCTGCACCCCTGCCAGACCCCACCCCCAGCCCCAGCGTAATCCTGCACCCCTGCCAGACCCCACCCCCAGCCCCAGTGTAATCCTGCACCCCTGCCAGACCCCACCCCCAGCCCCAGTGTAATCCTGCAGCCCTTCTAGACCCCACCCCCACCCCCAGCGTAATCCTGCAGCCCTTCTAGACCCCACCCCCACCCCCCGCCCCAGAGTAATCCTGCACCCCTGCCAGACACCACCCCCAGCCCCAGCCCCAGCGTAATCCTGCACCCCTGCCAGACCCCACCCCCAGCCCCAGCGTAATCCTGCACCCCTGCCAGACACCACCCCCAGCCCCAGCCCCAGCGTAATCCTGCAGCCCTGCCAGACCCCACCCCCAGCCCCAGCGTAATCCTGCAGCCCTGCCAGACCCCACCCCCAGCCCCAGCGTAATCCTGCAGCCCTGCCAGACCCCACCCCCAGCCCCAGCGTAATCCTGCAGTCCTGCCAGACCCCACCCCCAGCCCCAGTGTAATCCTGCAGTCCTGCCAGACCCCACCCCCAGCCCCAGCGTAATCCTGCAGCCCTGCCAGACTCCACCCCCGGCCCCAGCGTAATCCTGCAGCCCTGCCAGACACCACCCCCAGCCCCAGCCCCAGCGTAATCCTGCACCTCTGCCAGACCCCACCCCCGGCCCCAGCCCCAGCGTAATCCTGCAGTCCTGCCAGACCCCACCCCCGGCCCCAGCGTAATCCTGCAGTCCTGCCAGACCCCACCCCCAGCCCCAGCGTAATCCTGCACTCCTGCAGGACCCCACCCCCAGCCCCAGCGTAATCCTGCAGTCCTGCCAGACCCCACCCCCAGCCCCAGCGTAATCCTGCACTCCTGCAGGACCCCACCCCCAGCCCCAGCCCCAGCGTAATCCTGCAGCCCTTCTAGACCCCACCCCCACCCCAAGCCCCAGCGTAATCCTGCAGCCCTGCCAGACCCCACCCCCAGCCCCAGCGTAATCCTGCAGCCCTGCCAGACCCCACCCCCAGCCCCAGCGTAATCCTGCAGCCCTGCCAGACTCCACCCCCGGCCCCAGCGTAATCCTGCACCCCTGCCAGACACCACCCCCAGCCCCAGCGTAATCCAACAGCCCTGCCAGACTCCACCCCCGGCCCCAGCGTAATCCTGCACCCCTGCCAGACACCACCCCCAGCCCCAGCCCCAGCGTAATCCTGCAGCCCTGCCAGACACCACCCCCAGCCCCAGCGTAATCCTGCAGCCCTGCCAGACTCCACCCCCGGCCCCAGCGTAATCCTGCACCTCTGCCGGACCCCACCCCCAGCCCCAGCGTAATCCTGCAGCCCTGCCAGACACCACCCCCAGCCCCAGCGTAATCCTGCACTCCTTCCAGACCCCACCCCCGGCCCCAGCCCCAGCGTAATCCTGCACCCCTGCCAGACCCCACCCCCGGCCCCAGCGTAATCCTGCAGCCCTGCCAGACACCACCCCCAGCCCCAGCCCCAGCGTAATCCTGCACTCCCGCAGGACCCCACCCCCAGCCCCAGCGTAATCCTGCAGCCCTTCTAGACCCCACCCCCACCCCCAGCCCCAGCGTAATCCTGCAGCCCTGCCGGACACCACCCCCCGCCCCAGCGTAATCCTGCACCCCTGCCAGCCCCCACCCCCAGCCCCAGCGTAATCCTGCAGCCCTTCTAGACCCCACCCCCACCCCCAGCCCCAGCGTAATCCTGCACCCCTGCCAGACACCACCCCCAGCCCCAGCCCCAGCATAATACTGCACCTCTGCCAGACCCCACCCCCAGCCCCAGCGTAATCCTGCAGCCCTTCTAGACCCCACCCCCAGCCCCAGCCCCAGCGTAATCCTGCACTCCTGCCGGACCCCACCCCCAGCCCCAGCGTAATCCTGCACTCCTGCCGGACCCCACCCCCAGCCCCAGCGTAATCCTGCACCCCTGCCAGACCCCACCCCCAGCCCCAGCGTAATCCTGCACCCCTGCCAGACCCCACCCCCAGCCCCAGCGTAATCCTGCACCCCTGCCAGACCCCACCCCCGGCCCCAGCCCCAGCGTAATCCTGCACCCCTGCCAGACCCCACCCCCAGCCCCAGCGTAATCCTGCACCCCTGCCAGACCCCACCCCCGGCCCCAGCCCCAGCGTAATCCTGCACCCCTGCCAGACCCCACCCCCAGCCCCAGCGTAATCCTGCACCCCTGGCAGACACCACCCCCAGCCCCAGCCCCAGCGTAATCCTGCACCCCTGCCAGACCCCACCCCCGGCCCCAGCCCCAGCGTAATCCTGCACCCCTGCCGGACCCCACCCCCAGCCCCAGCCCCAGCGTAATCCTGCAGTCCTGCCAGACCCCACCCCCAGCCCCAGCCCCAGCGTAATCCTGCACCCCTGCCGGACCCCACCCCCAGCCCCAGCCCCAGCGTAATCCTGCAGCTCTGCCAGACCCCACCCCCAGCCCCAGCGTAATCCTGCAGCCCTTCTAGACCCCACCCCCGGCCCCAGCCCCAGCGTAATACTGCACCCCTGCCAGACCCCACCCCCGGCCCCAGCCCCAGCGTAATCCTGCACCCCTGCCGGACCCCACCCCCCGCCCCAGCGTAATCCTGCACCCCTGCCAGACCCCACCCCCAGCCCCAGCGTAATCCTGCACCCCTGCCAGACCTCAGCCCCAGCCCCAGCGTAATCCTGCACCCGTGCCAGACCCCACCCCCAGCCCCAGAGTGCTCCTGCACTCCTTCCAGACCCCACCCCCAGCCCCAGCCCCAGCATAATCCTGCACCCCTGCCAGACCCCACCCCCAGCCCCAGTGAGCTCCTGCACCCCTGCCAGACCCCACCCCCAGCCCCAGCATAATCCTGCACCCCCGCCAGACCCCACCCCCAGGCCCAGCGTAATCCTGCACCCCCGCCAGACCCCAGCCCCAGCCCCAGCCCCACCCCCAGCCCCAGCATAATCCTGCACCCCCGCCAGACCCCACCCCCAGGCCCAGCGTGCTCCTGCAGTCCTGCCAGACCCCAGCCCCAGCCCCAGCCCCAGCATAATCCTGCACCCCTGCCAGACCCCACCCCCACCCCCAGCCCCAGCCCCAGCCCCAGCATAATCCTGCACCCCCGCCAGACCCCACCCCCAGGCCCAGCGTAATCCTGCACCCCTTCCAGACCCCACCCCCGGCCCCAGCCCCAGCATAATCCTGCACCCCTGCCAGACCCCACCCCCGGCCCCAGCCCCAGCATAATCCTGCACCCCTGCCAGACCCCACCCCCAGGCCCAGCGTGCTCCTGCAGTCCTGCCAGATCCCAGCCCCAGCCCCAGCCCCAGCATAATCCTGCACCCCTGCCAGACCCCACCCCCAGCCCCAGCCCCAGCCCCAGCATAATCCTGCACCCCTGCCAGACCCCACCCCCAGCCCCAGCCCCAGCCCCAGCATAATCCTGCACCCCTGCCAGACCCCACCCCCCAGCCCCAGCGTAATCCTGCACCCCTTCCAGACCCCACCCCCGGCCCCAGCCCCAGCATAATCCTGCACCCCTGCCAGACCCCACCCCCAGCCCCAGCGTAATCCTGCACCCCTGCCAGACCCCACCCCCAGCCCCAGCGTGCTCCTGCACCCCTGCCAGACCCCACCCCCAGCCCCAGCCCCAGCATAATCCTGCACCCCTGCCAGACCCCACCCCCAGCCCCAGCCCCAGCGTAATCCTGCACCCCTGCCAGACCCCACCCCCGGCCCCAGCCCCAGCATAATCCTGCACCCCTGCCAGACCCCACCCCCAGGCCCAGCCCCAGCGTGCTCCTGCACCCCTGCCAGACCCCACCCCCGGCCCCAGCCCCAGCGTAATCCTGCACCCCTGCCAGACCCCACCCCCCAGCCCCAGCGTGCTCCTGCACCCCTGCCAGACCCCACCCCCGGCCCCAGCCCCAGCGTGCTCCTGAACACTATGGAGCAGTTGGAGCAGCCCCCAGTGGAGCAGTCCTGGTCTGCAGCCACCCAGGGCATGCTGTGGGCAGGGGCACTCCAGCCCAGCCGAAGTAGTCACTGGCCACCCCAGCCCAGCTCCCTAGCCCTGGTTAACTCATTAAACAGGGTTTTACATTTCTGCACCCGACTTTCTGCCCACCCCCCACATCTCCACCCCCGCTCACTCCCCACCAGCCACTGCCCATGCACTGAACCCCTCATTTCTGACCCACCCCAGAGCCTGGAAGGCCCCGCAAAACTCTGCCAGCACCAGTGCCTCCAGGTTGTGGGTGGCGCTTCAGGGTAGTGTGGTGGTACAGTGAATGTTTTATTTCTGCTTCTCTAAAGGGACCACATGGGTGAGGATTTGGGGGTGGGGGTGGGGGTTGGCTTCTCACTTGCATGTAGCCCCCAGTTGATTTTTCAGTGGCTCAGTGGCCCCAGACCAGAAAAGGCTCCTCACCCCTGCTGCAGGTGGTGCTTGGTCCTGCCATAAGGGCTGGAGGCTTCACTCAACGATCTCTCGACGCCTCATCTTGTCTTATGACTCTGTATGATGGAGTCAGGGATACCTGTTTGTGTGTGAGTGGCTCACAGAGGTTGTGAACATAAGAACATAAGAATGGCCATACTGGGTCAGACCAAAGGTCCATCCAGCCCAGCAGCCTGTCTGTCGACAGTGGCCAGTGCCAGGTGCCCCAGAGGAGGTGAACTGAAGACAATGATCAAGCGATTTGTCTCCTGCCATCTGTCTCCAGCCTTTGACTAAAGGCTAAGGGCACCACACTTTACCCTTGGCTAATAGCCATTTATGGACCTAACCTCCAAAAATTTATCAAGCTCTTTTTTAAACTCTGTTAGAGTCCTGGCCTTCACAGCCTCCTCTGGCAAGGAGTTCCACAGGCTGGCTGTGCGCTGTGTGAAGAAAAATTTTCTTTTATTTTGAACCTACTACCCATTAATTTCATTTGAGCTGCGTCTACACGTGCACGCTACTTCGAAGTAGCGGCAGTAACTTCGAAATAGCGCCCGTCACGTCTACACGTGTTGGGCGCTATTTCGAAGTTGAAATCGACGTTAGGCGGCGAGACGTCGAAGTCGCTAACCCCATGAGGGGATGGGAATAGCGCCCTACTTCGACGTTCAACATCGAAGTAGGGACGTGTAGACGATCCGCGTCCCGCAACATCGAAATAGCGGGGTCCTCCATGGCGGCCATCAGCTGGGGGGTTGAGAGATACTCTCTCTCCAGCCTTTGCGGGGCTCTGTGGTCACCGTGGGCAGCAGCCCTTAGCCCAGGGCTTCTGGCTGCTGCTGCTGCAGCTGGGGGTCCGTGCTGCATATACAGGGTCTGCAACTAGTTGTTGGCTCTGTGTATCTTGCACTGTTTAATGAAAGTGTGTCTGGGAGGGGCCCTTTAAGGGAGCGACTTGCTGTTGAGTCCGCCCCGTGACCCTGTCTGCAGCTGTGCCTGGCTCCCTTATTTCGATGTGTGCTACTTTGGCGTGTAGACATTCCCTCGCTGTGCCTATTTCGATGTTGGGCTGAGCAACGTCGAAGTTGAACATCGACGTTGCCAGCCCTGGAGGACGTGTAGACGTTATTCATCGAAATAGCCTATTTCGATGTCGCAACATCGAAATAAGCTATTTCGAAGTTGGGTGCACGTGTAGACATAGCCTTGGTGTCCTCTAGTTCTTATATTATGGGAACAAGTAAATAACTTTTCAATATTCACTTTCTCCACACCATTCATGATTTTATATACCTCTATCACACGACCAGGTGTGATGGGGTTCAGGGGTCCCCGTGCACTACACCCTGTCCGCTGGCAGGAGTGACTCTCACTCAGCAGGTACAACAGGAGGTTTATTAGGCAACAGAGGTCCAGTTTCTCACAGAAGCGTCAGTACAGCAGTCAGAGACAGTCCTTCCAACCCGTCCTGGGGAGAGGAGCCTGAGGGGTGCCCCTCTGGGGTGTAGCTTCCCCGTCGCCAGGCTGGCTCCTTTCAGCTCCCTCTTTCCTCCACCCTCTAACTGCCGTTCCCCGATTCAAAACCAGCTCAGCTCCACACCCTCTTTGTTCAGGACAGAGGTGTTACCTGCCAGCCTAGGTTATAGCCCCAGGGTCATCCTTAGCCACTGGGAGCTGCTCTGCTTGTCTCACACATGCACTCCCCCCCCACAACTCCATCACACCAGGTAACACCTTTGTACTGGAGACAAAGGAGGAGGTGGAGCCTGAGGGATTTGAATTGGAACTGGGAGTTTGGAAGCAGTTAATCTGGGCTGGGAGAGAGAGAGACGAAGAAGGGGGCAAGGTCCCGGCTCTGGGGGTGCCTCAGGGCCTCCTCTCCCCAACATGGATTGGACTGGCTGTCTCTGCTGTACTGACTCCTCTGTACAATGCTGTGCTCTGTCAGCTAATAAACCTGCTGTTCTCCTGTTGAGTGAGAGTCACACCTGCCTGCAGACAGGGTGCAGAGCTTGGGAAACCCCAAACCCCATCACACTGGTGTCAGAAGTGGGATGTTCTGCACCCCAAGGATGGAGTATCCAGCAGTAAGTGACAGGGGCCCAGGAGGAAGAAGGGGGGCCAGCAAGACCCAGGTGTGCTGACAGGCAGTGAGGTACAGTTCCCCAAGGCAGAGGGGCCTGTGGCCGAAGCCGAGCAACTGCAGTCGTGGTCCTCGAGAGGGGGTGTCACACCTGAGGAGGGGTTACTCCTGGGAATCTGTTGGAGTCCATACCAGAAGGCGGAGGGGCCGAGGGCCCAGCTCCCAGGAACAAGTGACCCACGAGGAGGCTGACACGCTGAATGAGTCCTTCCCAAGACAGTGTGCTCATGGTCCTTGAGAGCGGGTGTCACAGTGAAGAAAGGGTTCTTCTGGGAGTCTGTTGGAGTCGGTCGCAGAGGGGCCTACGGCCTAACCCCAGGGAGCTTGTGACCCTCAAAGAGCCTGGCACACTGAAGGGATTCTTCCAGGAATTGTGGGGTGCAGAGGGCATCAGCCTGAGAGCCTCCAACCACGCTCAGCAACTCCGCTGTGAAGTGGCAGCACCTGGAAACCAGATTGAGATTAAAGGAGATGGACAAGGCAGCATGGATATGCAGTGGCAGAGCTGAGGGTTAAGGAACCTCCTGCAGGGGTGAGCCCAGATCGGGGCAGGGAACCCTGGACTGCCTGGAGCTCTGAACCGAGTGGCCTGCCACAGCTCAAGGAGGGAAGGAGCGATTCCAACCCATCATTTACTAGTGGCCAAGACAGATCTGCGAAGAGTTTTCCAGGCCTGGGCCGAGGAAGGTGCCTGTGTGTCTGTGCAGGAAAGCAGCTGGTCCACTGGGAATGGCAAGTTGTCTGTGAGAGAAGCTGCCTCACCTTCTGGGCGTGTGTCTGAGACCAGCCAGTGGGGCTGGGAGAAAGGAGAGAGTGTCTCCCATTGTCTGTCTGTGTTGAACAGCAGCAGCAGCCTGGGGAGAGAGCAGAGCCTGCATTTGGAAAAGGTGCCAGTGAGGAAACGAGTCCATTATCTGAGGGGGATTCCCCAGCCTGGGGTGGCTGGAGAGGGAACCCAGAAAGAGCATTCCAGGTGTGTCTCTGAATCCAGCCATTGGAGCTGGAATGGAGGGAATGGCTCTGGGATGGGCAGTGGTATCCCTGCTAAGGACGCTGGTCCTTGGTGCAAGAAAGGTGCTTCTGCTTCCAGGGAAGTGACTCCTTTGTCTGAGCCTGTGGGGGCTGGAGATGGGGCCAAGATCCCAGAGCTGGATCTGAGTGCAGCTGAAGCCCAGATGGGAAGTGGGCCTACCTCTGTGTCTCTCAGGAGGGATGATGCTTTAACTCGGTCTAATCCAGTTAGTATCATCAAGGAATCCCAGAGACCAGACAGTTCTGGTGCTTGTTCTTTACCTGAGGCTGAGGTGTTACTGGGAGGGGGTGAGAGGACTCTGTCCTACCAGAGTCATCCTCTCGCCAGGACACAAGAACAGATGGGCAATGGAGTTACGCTGACTGATGAAGATAAAGGAGCTGGTAGCAGAAGGGAGGAAAGGGATCCTAACCTTCTGTCCGGTGGTACGAGCTGTCTGCCTGGAGGGGGATTATGTGGGAATCTGCCTGATGGGCCAGAAGTGATCCTGGGCATAGGTGAACCCCAGGAGCTGGTTGTGGCTCAAGGGAGCAGTGCCCCTGTGGAGGCAGACAGGGGTGAGTTGTTGTTTAGGGGAGCTCTTGAGGAAGAGAATGAAACTTTTCCTGAGGAGTGTGATGGGGTTCAGGGGTCCCCCTGCACTGCACCCCGTCCGCTGGCAGGAGTGACTCTCACTCAGCAGGTACAACAGGAGGTTTATTAGGCAACAGATGCCCAGTTTCTCACAGAAGCGTCAGTACAGCAGTCAGAGACAGTCCTTCCAACCTGTCCTGGGGAGAGGAGCCCGAGAGGTGACCCTCTGGGGTGTAGCTTTCCCCCTCCTCCGGCTGGCTGCCTTCCAGCTCCTCTTTCCCTAGCTTCCTAACTGCCGCCCCCGATTCAAAACCAAGCTCGGCTCCTCCCTCCTCTTTGTTCAGGGCAGAGGTGTTACCTGCCAGTTGTAGCCCCAGGGTCATCCTTAGCCACTGGGAGCTGCTTTGCTTGCCTCTCACATCCAGCCTGACTCACACATGCACTCCCCCCACTCCATCACAAGGAGTCTGTGGGGACTGCAGAAAATGGGAGTGAGGTGAAGGAGAGTGAACAGGAAAGGTGCTTGTCTGTAAGAGCCAGAGCAGCCCTTTGCCTGGGGAGAAGTTTGTTTCAGCTCCTGATGGGCAGGACCTGCCTGAGTGTGAAACCACTGGCTGTGCTCTGGAAGGGTCCAAAACAGGCAGGGTAAAAGTTTCTCAGGAATTGGAAGTTGGTCCAAGTAAAGTGAAAACTATCAGGGAATGTGAGCAGCCCTGTGAGGACCAAGTGAAAGAGCTGCACATTCAGTCTCTGTAGGATGCAGGAGAGGGCCAGCAATTCCCCATCTCCAGATTGTGGAAACACTTATACTCTCACACTGGACTCCACTTCTGATTCCATGGGGAGACAGAAGGTGGAGGTGGAAGGACGAAGGAGCTTTGGGCCTGGTGGGCCAGTAAGGGATAAACAGGGATTCCTCCATGTGGATTCTGCATCTGGGACTCACAAAACAACTTTTAGAAACCAGTTTGGTTTGCAAATTTCCAGACTGGCTGGGAGGGCTCAGTCTCCCTGAGATCATCAATGGCCCAGCTCTTGTTAGAAGGGAGGGCACAGCCAGAGAGATCAGATTTCCACCCCAGGGGGCAAGGGAGAAGATTAGAACTTGATGGTGCTAAGAAAGGCCTCAGCCATTTAGCCCCAAAATACCAGATTCTCAAGGAGGTTACTCAAAGGTTGTGGTCTACCAAAGAGCAACATAAACGTACAGTTGCAATGGGTTTGCTCTGTTACTCACGCTGACTGCTGTAACCAGTGGGTGCTGCTACCCAAAGCTGTGGAATTGTACCATGTACTGAATGTTTGGAAAGAGCCATGTGACATGATGACATTGATGTATAAGCATGAATTCTGTGTTGAAGGAGTTTGTAATTCTGAAATGTCACCGTTATTCGCTATAACTAGTCTTGCAACCTCTCACATGAGAAGGAACATTCCAAACCTATTGTGTGGCATGGAAGGGGAAACTGAGGCACACAACCATTTTGGTGGTCTGGCTAAATGCCAAGGGTGGAAACCATTTGTACCTTCCTTTACTGGACTGTAACTGAATTCCAAACATTGGCTGGAGCAGCTGTATGGGCTGGTGGTGAGACAGGGCAGGGCCCAGACCAGAAAAGAACTGTTTGATCTGTTGGTGCTGCAGCAGCTGTATGGGCTCTGCCTGCCTGACTTGAGAACGTGGCTGATGGACCAGAGACCAAAGCAGGGAGACCAACCAACCCAAGGGAACTAAAGAGACTTGCCCGGCTGCATCACGTGAAAGGGGCCAATACCAAGCTCCTGACTTGGAGCCTCCCCCAGCAGGATTATGACATGGAGGTGGTGCACATCAAGGGAAGCACCGAGGGTACATCTGATGCCCTGTCACGAGGGGAGGCCCCCGAACTTCCCCAGGTCTCCGGATGAGTGACCCCGTTCAGTTCGGTCTGGAAGCGGGGAGAGATGTGATGGAGTGGGGGATACCTGTGTGTATGTAAGGGGCTCACAGAGGGTGGGGGTCTCCTGCTGAGGGTAACCTTGATGACCAGGTGACACCTCTGGGCTGCAGACAAAGGGGGAGGTGGAGCCTGAGGGGTCTGAATTGAAACTGGGAGTTGGGAAGCAGTTAGTCTGGGCTGGGAGAGAGAGAGAGACGAAGGAGGGGGCAAGGCCCTGGCTCTGGGGGCCCCTCAGGGCCTCCTCTCCCCAGCATGGATTGGACTGGCTGTCTCTGCCTGCTGCACTGACTCCTCTATACAATGCTGTGCCCTGTTGGCTAATAAATCTGCTGTTCTCCTGCTGAGTGAGAGTCACTCCTGCCTGCAGACGGGGTGCAGAGCTTGGGGAACCCCAAACCCCATCACACTCTGTGACCACTGCAACGGGCCTCCCCAAACGTATAAGAACCAAAGAGTGGTTACAACGGGTCAGCCCGATGTTCCGTCTCGCCCAGTGTCCTGTCTCCTGACAGTGGCTGGTGCCAGGAGCGCCAGAGGGAATGATCAAGTGACCCGTCTCTGTCATCAATTCCCAACCCCGGCAAAGAGAGGCCAGGGTCATGGCACAGGTAAATGGCACTGCGTACATGAGCAGCCAGTTCTGACTCGATGGGGAGCAGCAACCACAGTGCTCTGATGCCCTTGTTAGGCTCAGTCAGGCAGGGCAGAGGGAAAAGCCATGGCATAAGCAGACCCAGGCAGGTGTGTTCTCTGTGCGTCCAACCAGCTTGTCAAATATTTCACTGATGGGAGCCCTGGGTAGTTTCTGCCGGGAGCTGAGACCAAGCTCGTGCTCATGGCTATTGTGAAACGCTAGCAGGGGAATCCGTCCTTGAAACGTGTAACAGATGCCAGTGAAGCTGCAGAGCTGTGGTGCTGAGAGTTGGCCATGGAGGAGATGGGGTCTCACTTGTGGCACAAGGGGAAGGGAACAGGGAAGAAGGGGTTGCCAGGGCTCCAGCTATGCTGGCAGCAGTGATGAAGCCTAGACTCCAGGGCTCTTTTTGCGCTGGTGCTGGCTGGTGCTGAGTACTGGCACCTCAGCTGTCCCAGCCATGGGATTGGTGGGAGGAGGGGGGCGTGGAGCCAGCTGAGCATCGTCTTCTCTCTCTTTTTTTTTTTCCCAAAAAAGGCCTGCTGAGCTCTAAGATCATCTCTCTAGAAGTTGAAACACAATTAAACTCTTTGAACTGGTCTGTTGCTGCCGGGGCCAGGGCCTGCCTCCCGCTGGCTGCCTGTAACTAACTGGGAGGGAGGGGGAGGTCCTTGTGCTTTGTGCAGGTTATTCAGCAATGCCAGTGCCTTACTGCAGGAGAGGGGCCAGCTGAGCTAAAGACAATGGGCTATGTACACACTGCAGCTGTGCTGAGCCTCCCACCCTGGTAGACAGGGGCCAGCTGAGGGGCTCCTACTAGCCCACTGAATGCTGAGAGTAACCTGTTCCTTCCCTCCCTGCAATGGGACTGGGATAGAGGTGCTGAGAGAGTCCCAGTCTCCAAGTAGCCGCTGCCAGCCAAGGGCCCAGACCAGCTCACTGGCTGATGTGGGGGTGAGCCCTTATAGGGCAGGCAGCATGGGGCGCCCAGGGCAGCAAGTGGAGGCCAGAGCTACTGAACTGGAGAACAGGTGGGGGGATTGTTCTCAACCTGGGTGATGGAAGCCTGAGCCAGGGACCACAAGAGCCAGGCAGGAATCTGCCTACTGGATACGCTCCTATTGGGTAGAGGGGAGGAGCCAGGGGCTGGGCCAAGCAGCTGGGGGCTGCAGTTCCAGGGCCAGGAACAAGCTGTGTGCCAAAGCCAGGGACCATTGCACTACTGAATTAGTACTGACCAAGGGGCCAGGGCTCCAGGATGTTTCTTGCTCCCCTGGCTGACACAGGAAGCCCCAAGCTGCTGGGGTTCAGCCATACCAGACTGGAGGTGTCGGGGTCAGAATTGCCTGTCCCAGAGGAGTCGGGGCTCTGCCCTGCCAGACCCAGAGATGCTGGGGCTGGGGATCAGCCCTGCCCGGCCCAAAGGGGTTGGGCCTCACTGGGACACACCCTGCAGTGCACTGGGGCAGGCACAGGACCAGTGAGAGGAGACCCTGTCATAGGAGTGGCCCAAACAGCCCTGGAGGCTCAGGCAGACAGAGGTGGAGGAGATGGGCAGCCCCAGAGCTGGGGTCCCTTGCTGGTGTAATGCCTGTGAGGTTGGGCCAGCCACTTCTTCCCTCTTCTGTGGGCAGAGGGACCCTCCCTGGGTGAGCTGAGCCTCAGGCCTGTGTCCATAGGCCCAGTCCCTTCTGAGCCATGCAGGGCCTTAGAGGGGCAGAGCAAGCCCAGGGCTAGTCTGTGTGGGATAAGGGGACCCTCACCCTGCCCCCAGTGTGTGTGTGGGATACGGGAACCCCTGCATGATACATGCATGTGGGGGAATAAGGGGAGTCCCCCGCCCGGCCCCCCAGTGTGTGTGGATAAGGGGAGTCCCCTGCCCTGCCCTGACCCCCCCAGTGTGCGTGGGGGATAAGGGGACCCCAGCCTGATACCTGGAGCCTCCCTCCCTGCCCGGTGCATTTGTGTGCGGGATAAGGGGAGTCACCCGCTGATACCTGAGTGGGGCAGGGGGATAATGAGATCCCCGCCCTGCCCCCCCCCAGTGCGTGCGGGATAAGGGGACCCTCGACGCAGCGGCGCAGGGGATCCGGCTCCCCACGCCCAGGACTGGCACTGTGCAGCGATGTGCAGGTCCGCCGCCTCCAGCCATCCGGCCGCTCCGGAGCCCCCCGGCTGCTCCAGGGGCGATCAGCGCCGGGGGAAGCAGTTCCAGGGCGCAGCCGCTGGCTGGGAGCGGCTCCTCGGGGCCCGACCCGCTTCGCTCCCGGGAGTTCGTGCAGGCCCGCGGCAGCGGCTCTGCAGGGAGGGCCCAGTCCTGCTGCGGGAGTCGCCAGCTGCGCCCCGGCCCCCACCCCGTGTCCTCCACCCGCACCCCGTACCCGGCCCCCCGTGTCCTGCCCCCGGCCCCCCGCCTCCCCTGTACCCGTCCCCCACCCCGTGTCCTCCCCCCGCCCCCCGTACCCGGCCCCCCGTGTCCTCCCCCCGGCCCCCTGCCTCCCCTGTACCCGGCCCCCACCCCATGTCCTCCCCCCGCCTCCCCTGTACCCGGCCCCCCGTGTCCTCTCCCCGGCCCGCTGCCTCCCCTGTACCCGGCCCCCACCCCGTGTCCTCCCCCCGCCCCCCTGCCTCCCCTGTACCCGGCCCCCACCCCATGTCCTCCCCCCGCCTCCCCTGTACCCGGCCCCCACCCCGTGTCCTCCCCCCGGCCCCCCGCCTCCCCTGTACCCGGCCCCCACCCCGTGTCCTCCACCCGCCTCCCCTGTACCCGGCCCCCCGTGTCCTCTCCCCGGCCCGCTGCCTCCCCTGTACCCGGCCCCCACCCCGTGTCCTCCACCCGCCCCCCGTACCCGGCCCCCCGTGTCCTCTCCCCGGCCCGCTGCCTCCCCTGTACCCGGCCCCCACCCCGTGTCCTCCCCCCGCCTCCCCTGTACCCGGCCCCCCGTGTCCTCTCCCCGGCCCGCTGCCTCCCCTGTACCCGGCCCCCACCCCGTGTCCTCCCCCCCGCCCCCCACCTCCCCTGTACCCGGCCCCCACCCACCCCATGTCCTTCCCCCGGCCCCCCGCCTCCCCTGTACCCGGCCCCTACCCTGTGTCCTCCCCCCAGCCCCCGTGTCCTCTCCCCGGCCCGCTGCCTCCCCTGTACCCGGACCCCCGTGTCCTCCTCCGAGCCCTTTATCCCCCTGCCCCCACGTCCGCCCCCCGGCCCGCTGCCCCCTGTGCCCCCAGCCTCCTCCTTCCCCGTTTCTTCTCAGGGGTCCCATTATCCCACGGGCCGCTCCCCGCTCTGGCCCGGCCGGCGCGCACGCCTCGTTACCCGCCCCCTCCCACGGGCGTCCCGCTCCCCTCGGCCCCCCGCCCGCGCTGCGGAACGGCTTGACAAGCGGCCGGGCGAAAGCAGCTGGCTGGGCGCGCCGCCCCCGGCCCGGCCCGGCCCACAAAAGCGCCCTTGTGCGGCTCCCCTGCGCTCCGGCCTCAGTAATTACCGATCATCAATCAGCGTTAATCACAGCTGATTAGGCGGGAGGGGGCGGCGCCTTCCCAGGCCGGGCGCGCCAGGGGCCGGGCCCTGCCCCCGAGCGCGCTAAGGGGGAACTCAGGCGTGGCGTGAGGAAGATGGATGAGGCCGGAGGGCGACACCCCACCCCCGCCCCCCCGCGCTGAGCCGGGCTGCGGGAGCCGGGGAGGCGCCGCCACTCCAGCCCTCGAAGGCAGCGGGCAGGCAGCTGCCAGGCTCCGGCTCCGCGCAGAGCCCGCAGCGGGGCAGCGCCGGGAAGCGGCCGGTGGACTCCGGCCCTGCGCGCCCCGCAGCTCAGCCCGGCCGGACCCTGCGCGCCCCGCAACTCAGCCCAGCTCAGCCCGGCCGGACCCTGCGCGCCCCGCAACTCAGCCCAGCTCAGCCCGGCCGGACCCTGCGCGCCCCGCAGTCCAGCTCAGCCCGGCCGGACCCTGCGCGCCCCGCAGTCCAGCTCAGCGCCCCGCAGCCCAGCGCAGCCCGGCCG
The DNA here is from genome assembly GCF_033958435.1 of Carettochelys insculpta. Classification (NCBI taxonomy): domain Eukaryota; kingdom Metazoa; phylum Chordata; order Testudines; family Carettochelyidae; genus Carettochelys; species Carettochelys insculpta. The sequence continues at coordinate 281,471,485 of NC_134138.1, read as the reverse complement.
GACCCTGCGCGTCCCACAGCCCAGCCCAGCTCAGCCGGACCCTGCGCGCCCCGCAGCCCAGCCCAGCCCAGCCCAGCCCAGCTCGGCCGGACCCTGCGCGCCCCGCAGCCCAGCCCAGCCCAGCCCAGCCCAGCTCGGCCGGACCCTGCGCGCCCCGCAGCCCAGCCCAGCCCAGCCCAGCCTGGCCGGACCCTGCGCGCCCCGCAGCCCAGCTCAGCCCAGCCCAGCTCGGCCGGACCCTGCCCGTCCCGCAACTCAGCCCAGCCCGGCCGGACCCTGCGCGCCCCGCACAGCGCACAGACCGGGCACTGCACGCCCGGGAGCAGCCGGGCGGCCCGGCAAGTTGGCGGCGGTTGCAGCCCGAGGGGAGGCGGAGGCGCAGCCAGCCCCGGGGGCGCCCGGCGGCCGCTCGCCATGCAGAGACCCAGCGGCCAAGGGGCCGCCTTCTCCATCGACTCGCTGATCGGGACCCCGCCGCCGCGCTCTGGTCACCTGCTCTACACCGGCTACCCCATGTTCATGCCCTACCGGCCGCTGGTGCTGCCCCACGCGCCCCTGCAGTCCGGCCTCCCGCCCCTGGCCCCGCTGGCCTCCTTCGCCGGCCGCCTCACCAACACCTTCTGCGCCAGCCTGGGCCAGGCCGTGCCCTCCATGGTAGCGCTGACCACGGCGCTGCCCAGCTTCGGCGAGCCCCCCGACGGCGGCTTCTACTCGGCGCAGGAGCTGCCGGCTGCGCGCCCCGCCCCGGAGCCGGGCTGCAGGCGGAGCGCGGAGAGCCTGGAGGCGGACGAGCTGTCCCCCGCTCGGGACAAGGGGCCCCCCGAGCCGCAGCTGCACTTCGCGGAGCCCTTCCCCGGCCTGGCAGGTAAGAGCGCGGCGCCCGCCCTGCTCGCCGGCCTGGCGGCGGAGCTGGGGCCCAGGCTGGGGCAGGGAGCGGAGCCTCCTCCGCCGGCCCTGCGCACGGGGAACGGCCAGCGTCCGGGCCGGGAGAAGACCGTCCCCTGCCCTGCTCGCAGGGGGCGGGAGAGCGGGGGTGACCCGGGAGAGGGGCCGTGCGGAGGTGACGCCCCGAGGCGAGAAGAGCCGCCGATGGGGACGCACCCGGGGGGCGCCAGGATCAGGGCTGAGCGCTGGGGACAGGACGGGGCGGCGGTCGGAGCCGGGACTGAGGGCCGGAAATTTGGGGGGCGGCGGTGATTGGCCGGTGCTGAGCCCGGGAGAGGGAAGCTGGGACATGGGGCGGTTGGGCGGACGGGGGGCCGTAATTAGGGGACTGCTGGGGGCGAGAAACCCGGGGGTGGAGGGTGAAGGGGCGTCAGGGGGAGCCGGGGTCCAAGGCGGAGATAAAGTGAAGGGGTGCTGGGGTGAGGGGGCTGGGGTGCTGGGGGGGTTAAAGTGACGGGGTGAGGGGGTCGGGGAGGGGCCCGGGGTGCTGGGAGGGTTAAGTGACGGGGTGAGGGGCCCGGGGTGCTGGGGTGGGTTAAAGTGAGGGGGTCGGGGAGGGGCCCGGGGTGCTGGGAGGGGTTAAATGACGGGGTGAGGGGGTCGGGGAGGGGCCCGGGGTTCTGGGAGGGTTAAGTGAGGGGGTGAGGGGGTCGGGGAGGGGCCCGGGGTTCTGGGAGGTGTTAAATGACGGGGTGAGGGGGTCGGGGAGGGGCCCGGGGTTCTGGGAGGGTTAAGTGAGGGGGTGAGGGGGTCGGGGAGGGGCCCGGGGTGCTGGGAGGGGTTAAGTGAGGGGGTCGGGGAGGGGCCCGGGGTGCTGGGAGGGGTTAAGTAGTTTCTGGGGGTTACAGTTGATTCTAGGGTTCTTGGCCCCAGCTGCGCGAAGTGCCCCAGCGCCCCATGGGGGTCGGAGGTAGAGGGCGGTGAAGGAGCCCGGAGAGGCAGGTGGAGCCGGACCTGCGCTCGGGCGCTGCAGGAGCGGGGGCCCGAGCGGGGAGGGGAAGGGGACTGGAGGCCGGGGCTCTGCGGGGAGCGGGGGAGCCAGGGTCGGGGGCAGCCGACCGGGTTAGAGAGGGGCCGGGGCGTTGGCGCAGCCGCGGGGGGAAGGCGCCGTTGGGGTGTACGGGGCAGAGGTGGGGCGCCTCTGACGTCCCTGGGGCAGGGGGTCTCCCGTGACCGGCCGGGGCCGGTGCGTGGTTGTGGGGGGGGCGGGTCCCGCTGCCAGCAGGAGCGACCGCTGGGGGGTGTCCCGGGCGCGGCGCGGGGCGGGCGGGCAGCTCGCGCGCCGGGCTCCCCTCTCCACGGCGGCGGGAGGCCGGTTCTCCCGGGCGTGCGGCGGGGGTCTGGTCGGAGCCGCGTGCGCCCTGCGCCTGCCCGCGGCGCTCTCCGAGGTGCTGGGGCGGGCCGCGGTCTGGCGGGCCCGGGTCTGTCCCCGCCGCGGGCGCCCGGGAGCCAAGTCCCTGTGTCCGGAGGCGGCGCGGGGACTCGCCGATTGCCGGCTCCGCGGAGCCCCGTGCGCGCACCTGTCTCGGGCTCCCTCCCGCCCCTGGGTGCGCACGGCCGGGGCTGGGCGCCGGTGTCCCGCCCGAGGCTCCCGGCCCTTCCTCCCGCGGGGCCCTGCTACCCCCCGCCCCAGCTCCCCGGGGGCCTTCCCCCGCCGGGCGGTCCGGGTTAGACCCCGAAGGGAGCCGGGCTCGTCCGCCTGGGGCTGCGCCGCACGCAAGGCGCCCGAGCTCCGCCGCGGGTCGGAAGGGTCTTCTGCACAATGTGGCAGCCACAGGCGGGCGCCCCCGCCAGCTCTGACCGATGAGACCCCTCCGGGCCACCCCTGCGGCTGCTGCCCCTGCTGGGAGGCCGCCGGCAGCGGTCTGCCTCCGAGCCGGCCGGGAGCCCGGGTGGGTTATTCAGCACCCGGGACCCAGCAGAGCGCAGCCCTCTGCTAAACCTTCCTGGTCGAGGGGCCGGGTCTGCCTTGGCAGCCCAGGGGATCCAGAGGCCGGGGCCTGGGCCTCCCTGGTGAAGCAGGGGCCAGGCTTGTCTCCAGCAGCCCTGCCTCTCGCCCACCCAGCTGCCCCTCCCGGTCCCTTGTCTTTCGGGGCAAGCAGGTGGCCTGGCCTCCACCTCCTTCCAAGTTACGCAGCTAGCGGGCTCCTGGCCGAGGGCCCGTGGCCATGGTGTGTCCCGGTCTAGTGTGCAGCTATTCTCTGCGTGCAGGCAGCTGAGCGCCACCACACCTGCCTGCTGGGGTCTGCCAAAACCGCACAGCCGAGTCCTCCCCGGGTAGCTGTGCCCTAGGCAGGGGAGAGAGAGGCCCATGCAGTGATCACGCAGCCTTTCAGAGCTCCCCCACCGTCAGTGGACAGTGACATATGACTCACCGCTGCCTGGGAGTCCCAGACTCATGGCTTGGCCCTCTTGCCAGAGTGGGTACCACACCGGATCCTCTTCAGCCTTCCCCTGGGGGGTAGCTGCTTTTGTTAGCATCTCCCCTGCTGCCGGGGTCTTGGGTATAGAAATATCATCTTCTGCTGACTCCTTGTTCTTGATTTGCCAGTTCCAGTCCCAGCCCTTACACCTCGGTACCTGCGGTCACGTAGCACTTCAAAGACTAACAACATCACTTACTAGGCAATGAGCTTTTGTGGACTGACCAACTTCTCCAGGTCTGTCCCACGAAAGCTCATCACCTAATAAATGATGTTGTTAGTCTTTGAAGTGCTACTGGACTGCTGGTTTGTTCTGTTAGAGAGTTACCCTGTTAGTCTGTATTCTGTTACCTTGGTAGCTGACAATCTTTCGACAATCTAAATAAGTGGTCAGCCTGTCCCCCTTGTCGCTTTACTTTAACTAGTTCAGCTAATTCTAAGAGATCAGCAAAATTATAAAGGTCTAGAAAACATGAGCCCTGAGGGAAGATGGTGGGGACAGGGGGTTTTTCAGTCTGGAGAAGAGAAGACTGAGAGGGGACACACTAACCGTTTTCGAGTACAGAAGATGTTGCTACAAGGTGGAATTAAAACTATTCTGCGTTGCCTCTGAGGACAGGACAGGACAAGGCGAAGGGTTTAAATTGCTGCCAGGGTGGTTGGGACTGCACATTAGGGGAAACTCCATTGCTGTCAGGGTGGTGAAGCACTGGAATAGACTGCCCAGGGAGGCTGGGGAATCTTCAACACTGGACATAGGGGTTAGGTAAGAGCAGGTCAGACAATCGGGCTTGGTCTAGACGCTGCTGGGCCCTGCCATGAGTGCAGGGGACTGGTGTCAATGACCTGTCAAGGTCCCTTTCAGTCCTGTGGTTCTAAAACACACTTTTGCTTTGAGGCCGCTTGCTGATTATGCCCCCACATTGTGACCTATCCCACGTTGTCACCTGCTGGGTTTAATGATCACTTTGTCCAGTTTCCCAGGATGGGCTGTGAGGCCAACTGATCTGTGAAACTCTTCTTAAAAATCCATTTGCTACCCTCTAGTAGCTGGTGACAGTGGCATTTTGCGAGGGGCTGTGTGTTTTGCTAGCAGCTCAGCACTTCCTGTACAAATGCCTTCAGACCTGGTGGATGCAGCATCTGAGACTGGGGATTTTTGGCTTTTTTAAATACTCAGTTTGTTTCAGCACCAATTCTGCCACCACCTTGAGCTGAGAGCACCTCACTTTTCCTGTGAGAAAAGAGCAGGGCTGCAGCGGGAATCTCCCCAGCATTCTCATGCACGGAGCCTGCTCCCCAGCGATGGCTTGGCTTCCTTAGCAGCGCCCTTTAATTCTCAGCGAGCCAGTGAAACTCCTCACCCCAAGGTCTTCTGGGGCTGCTTGTTTCTTTGGCCCCATCACCCTCCTATGTGAGCTACGCTCCTAGGGCTGTCTGTGGTTCAGCCAGGAATTGAACTCTGGTTCATGATCCCAGGTAAGGGCCTTAGCCGCTGCCAGCCTTTGCTTTTTGGTACACTGCTCATCATCCCTTTTAGCTGCCTCTCACCAGCAGCTAACTGTGCCTGGTGCCTGCTTGGCCTCACTGGGGCAGGCTTCCAAGAATTTCAGTGTGGCTTGAATAGACACTTAGTCCTACTGGCTTCCTCTCTGCCTGCCAGCTCCCTTTTGTTCAGCAGCTCCTTGACTGGGGAGCGTCTCTTATTGTGTTGGGTTTCTCTGGAGTAGCCAGGCGCCTGCAGGGATTTGACTGCCTCTGCAGCTGACCCCAGGGCCTTTCTGACCAGCTGCTTTATTCTCTCTCAATCCCCCATCAGCGTTGCTTCATGGGGCCTTCCCTCCACCAGGCGTGGAACCGAATTCAGTTGCGCTCACTGTGGGAGTACACTGCTGCTGCCACCTCTGGGCTTAGTGCCCATGTATGGGACCGTGGGCACTGCAGAACAGCAGCATTGCCCATGGGTCAGACTGGTCCCCATGCTCCCTTCAGGCCTGGGCTGCAGGACAGTGCCAGCATTGTTTCTGTAAGCACTGCACAGGTGCCTCTGCACAGGGGCGTGGGAAGCAGAATGCCTGCCAGCGGAAGCAGCTGAGGTGCAGGGGGCCCTTGGCTGGAGCCCTTCTCCCCACAGTGAAGATCTTTCCTGCCCACCCATGTCGATGGCACCCACATAGCCCACCAGGCCTCTTGGTCATGGCCTCTGGAGGTGCCCTGTTGTGGGTGAACAGTGGCACTAACACCAGCTGCAGTTTCACCTGTGCCTTGCCCAGCCTGTGGGTTTTCTCCCGGCTGGGGAAATGTTAACTGTTTCATGAGCAGATTCAGTGGAGGTGACGTTCCAGCCATGTACCCAAATAAGGGGCAGAGTTAAGGGTGGAAAGGAATAAACTGTAGGGCAGGGGGGGAGCAAAGTTTTTATGTGGGGCCCCACTTTTCAAACCTCCAATTAGCAGCCCCACCCCACCTGTCTAATGTAATCCAAACCAATGGAAATTTCAGCTCTGTTCTGTTCGTATGAGGAAAAAAAACCCTTTGGCACGTGTAGAGAAGTAGTATGGAGAATGTAAAATCTTTATTAATCGGTCTAAAAATGTGGACACACACACACACACACACGGTAACATTTCAATATTTTTAATGAAATGGATGAGCCTGAGACCCAGCGGGTGATCATGTTGCATCTGCCCCCTTAAGAAATGTCTTGTTCCCTGAGGAGACCTGCCCCTCACTTTGCTCACCCCTGCCTCGGAGAATCAGAACCTCTTATTTCCATGCAAGCCCTGAGGAGAGGCAAGGGGCTATTGGGCTGTGGATTCACAGACAGCTGCATGCCTTTCCCTCTCCTTGCCCCCAGCCCTCCAGCCAGGCTGGGTCCCCAGACCGCACATGGAGCTGTTTCACCTTTCATAGGACAGCAGCAGCCTGGCTGGCCTGTGTTAGAATGAGGTGCTGGGATCCGTGGCCCTGAGGCATGGAATGAATAGGGCAGAGGAGATGTGGCTTGCTGGGAGTGAGGAGATCTCCATCCCAGAGGTCCAGCCTGTGGCTTATTGAGGGCTGTGGATTGAAGAGGGTGAGGTGGGGGCTGCCTGGCCTTGGTGCCTGGTGACTTTTGTGTCTCCTTGGCTGAAAGCTCTGTGGGTGCTACTTGCTGGTGGGGGTAGGGGGGCATCTCTGTGGCTCAAGTGAGGGCAGGCAAGGTGTGACGTTACTGGATTTTAAAATGAACATGAGAACCATTATTGTAACCGCTGTCCTGGGCTTGCACCAAATCTTGGGCCAAGTGAGGTGTCTAATGAAAGCTGCTGATTCACGGAAGCTGCTTGTAAGTCTGTGGCATGTTTATATGGGGAGTTATAAGATGGGCTCTGTGCCTATGTTAGAAATGCTAAGCTTTGTTGAACCCTAGTAAGAGGTGTGGCACTAGATAAAGTTGCACTTACCTCCAATCCACCTCCCAGGCGTTTAGCAGCACAAGCACGTTCACATACACCAGGCTCACGAGATGTGCGGGCATGCATGTCTGGGATGCAGATACAAAGGCTGGTCAGAGGCCAGGAGGGCAGCAAAGCACAGACTCACCCTGGGGTAAAAGGTCATGTCAGGCTTTTGGTGACTCTTGTTGGAGGGTCTCAGGCAGGTAATGAAGCAGTTGGGGTGGGATTGCCTGGCTGCATAAATGGTGTCGCCAGGAAGGCTTTGGCTTCCTCAACCATGGGATGCTATTCCAGGAACGACTGCTAGGCAGAGATAGCATTCACCTTTCGAGAAGAGGGAAGACCCTGTTTGGACACAGACTGGCTAATCTAGTGAGGAGGGCTTTATAATAGGTTCGACAGGGACAGGGGAGCAAAGCCTCTGGGTAAGTGGAGGACACGGAGACCTGGGAGATGGGTTGGAAATGGGAGGGAGCACGGGCTATAATGGCAGAGAAAAAGGGGGGTCAAGGCAAAACTGGGAGGCAAAATCAAATCAATATCTTAGATTCCTATATACAAATGCAAGAAGTATGGGTAATAAGCAGGAAGAACTGGAAGTGCTAATAGATAAATAAATACAACTATGACATTGTTGGCATCAGAAACTTGGTGGGATAATACACAATTGGAATGTTGGTATTGAAGGGTACAGCTTGCTCAGGAAGGATAGACGGGAAAAAGGGAGGAGGTGTTGCCTTGTATATTAAAAATGTACACACTTGGACTGAGGTGGAGATGGACATAGGAAACGGCTGTGTTGAGAGTCTCTGGGTTAGTCTAAAAGGGGTAACAAAAACAAGGATGACGTCCTGCTAGGAATCTACTACAGGCCACCTACCCAGGTGGAAGAGGTGGACGAGGCTTTTTTTTAAACAACTAACAAAATCATCCAGGGCCCAGGATTTGGTGGTGATGGGGGACTTCAACTATCCAGATAAAGATTGGGAAACTAATACAGCGACACACAGACTATCCTGTAAGTTCTTGGACTGCATTGGAGACAACTTTTTATTTCAGAAGGTTGAAAAACCTATGGGGTGGAAGCAGTTCTAGATTTGATTTTAACAAATAGGGAGGAATTGGTAGAGAACTTGAAAGTGGAAGGCAGTTTGGGTGAAAGCGATCGTGAAATCATAGAGTTCACAATTTTAAGGAAGGGTAGAAGGGAGAACAGCAAAATAGAGACAATGGATTTCAGGAAGGCAGATTTTGGTAAACTCAAAGAGCGGGTAGGTAGGGTCCATGGGAAGCAAGACCAAGGGGAAAAACAATGGAAGAGAGTAGGCAGCTTTTCAAAGGGATGTTATTAAGGGTCCAAAAGCAAGCTATTCCACTGCATCGGAAAATATGGCAAAAGACTGCCTTGGCTTAACCAAAATCAAAACAAAAAGCAGTCCAGTAGCACTTTAAAGACTAGCAAAATAATTTATTAGGTGAGCTTTCGTGGGACAGACCCACTTCTTCAGACCATAGCCAGACCAGAACAGATGCAATATTTCAATTGGCTTAACCAGGAGATCATGTGTGATCTCAAAATATAAAAGGAATCATGTAAAAACTGGAAACTAGGACAAATTATGAAGGATGAATATAGACAAACAACACAGGAATGCAGGGGCAAGATTAGAAAGGCAAAGGCACAAAATGAGCTCAAATTAGCTATGGGCATAAAGGGAAACAAGAAGGCTTTTTAGAAGTACATTAAAAGCAAGATGAAGACCAAGGACAGGGTAGGCCCATTGCCCAGTGAGGAGGGAGAAACAGTAATAGGAAGCTTGGAAATGGCAGAGATGCTTAATGACTTCTTTGTTTTGGTCTTCACTGAGAGTCTGAGGAAGGAATGTCCAACATAGTGAATGCTAGTGGGACAGGGGTAGGTTTGGAAGATAAAATAAAAAGAAGTTAAAAATCACTTAGGAAAGTTAGATGTCTGCAAGTCACCAGGGCCTGACAAAATGCATCCTAGAACACTCAAGGAGCTGATAGAGGAGCTATCTGAGCTTTTATCTATCATCTTTGGAAAATCATGGGAGACAGGAGAGATTCCAGAAGACTGGAAAAAGGCAGATATAGAGCCCATCTATAAAAAGGGGAATAAGAACAACACAGGAAACTACAGACCAGTCAGTTTAACTTCTGTGCCAGGAAAGATAGTGGAGCAAGGAAATCATCTGCAAGCACTTGGAAGGTGGTAAGGTGATAGGGAACAGCCAGGATGGATTTGCAAAAACCAAATCACATCAAAACAATCAGATAGCTTTCTTTGATAGGATAACGAGCCTTGTGGATAGGGGAGAAGTGGTAGATGTGGTATATCTAGCTTTTAGTAAGGCATTTGGTACAGTCTCGCATAATATTCTTATCAATAAACTAGGCAAACACAACTTAGATGGGGCTACTATGCGGTCAGTACAAAATTGGCTGGACAACTGTACTCAGAGTAGTTATTAATGGTTCTCAATCCTGCTGGAAAGGTATAACAAGTGGGGTTCCGCAGGGGTCTGTTTTAGGACCAGTTCTGTTCAATATGTTCATCAATGATTTAGATATTGGCATAGAAAGTACACTTATTAAGTTTGCAGATAATACCAAGCTGGGAGGGGTTGCAACTGCTTTGGGGGATAGGGTCAAAATTCAAAATGATCTGGACAAATTGAATAAATGGTCCGAGGTAAACAGGATGAAGTTCAATAAAGACAAATGCAAAGTGCTCCACTTAGGAAGGAGCAATCAGTTTCACACATACAGAATGGGAAGTGGCTGTCTAGGAAGGAGCATGGCGGAAAGGGATCTAGGGGTTATAGTGGACCACAAGCTAAATATGAGTCAACAGTGTGATGCTGTTGCAAAAAAAGCAAACATGATTCTGGGATGCATTAACAGGTGTGTTGTGAATAAGACACAAGAAGTCATTCTTCCGCTCTACTCTGAGCTGGTTAGGCCTCAGCTGGAGTATTGTGTCCAGTTCTGGGCGGCACATTTCAAGAAAGATGTGGAGAAATTGGAAAGGGTCCAGAAAAGATCAACAAGAATGGTTAAAGGTCTAGAGAACATGACCTATGAAGAAAGGCTGAAAGAATCGGGCTTGTTTAGTTTGGAAAAGAGAAGATTGAGGGGTGACATGGTAGCAGTTTTCAGGTATCTAAAAGGGTGTCATAAGGAGGGGGGCGAAAACTTGTTCTCCTTGGCCACCGAGGATAGAACAAGAGGCAATGGGCTTAAACTGCAGCCAGGGAGGTTTAGGTTGGACATTAGGAAAAAGTTCCTAACTGTCAGGGTGGTCAAACAGTGGAATAAGTTGCCAAGGGAGGTTGTGGACTCTCCATCTCTGGAGATATTTAAGAACAGGTTAGATAAATATCTATCAGGGATGGTTTAGACAGTACTTGGTCCTGCCATGAGGGCAGGGGGCTGGACTCGATGACCTCTCAAGGTCCTTTCCAGCCCTAGCGTGCTATGACTAGGAACCCATGAGTTACATGCTAACTGTTCTGTGCGACTCTCATGGGGGTTGTCCTTGTGGTGCCCAGAGACCAGCTGCATGTTGCCCTGGAAGAAGAGAAGGAGCTGGCACAGCCCCGGACACTTGGGTGTGAGTGGCAGGTCTGGTGGCTTTGGCAGGAGGGGATGGGCTGGTGCCATTGGCTGTGTCATGGGGACACATGCAGGGTTGAGAGGGGAGCAGCTCCTGCCTCCAGGACTCAGGGTGCAGCTGAAGTGCTGTCCCAGCACCACAACGTCAGCTGCTGGGCCTGCGCCAGGGCGTCCTGTTACATTCGTGGGGCGTGGGAGCCGGGGCGCAGTTTGCTCTGCCCTTCGGTCTGTTTCAGGAGATGGTGGGCTTTGCTCTTGTCCCCGCTTGCTGCGGCAGTGGCCCACAGCTCGCTGTCAGAGGGGTGCGTGTAGCTGGCTGTCTAGGCCCTGGAGGGTTTCCACTCCTGCATGGGGGCTGCTAGCACAAGCAGACAGAGGCAGCAGCCTTACCATCCTGTGTGGGGGCACTGAGGAGCGGAGAGCCTCCGTGAGGGCTGGGAAAGGGCAGTGCAGGGTTGTCTCTGCACATGGGCTCTCTGGGCCCAGCGTTGTGACCTCAAACATCTCTGACTGGGGCTTTGCAGGGGCTGTGTTCCCTGCACAGCTAACTGGGGGTGTGGGGGAGGGGGGCTTTACAGGGGCTGTGTTCCCTGCACAGCTAACTGGGGGTGTGGGGGAGGGGGGCTTTGCAGGGGCTGTGTTCCCTGCACAGCTAAGCGGGGGGTGGGCTTTGCAGGGGCTGTGTTCCCTGCACAGCTAACGGGGGTGGGGATCAGGCTGAGTGGGGCTTTGCAGGGGCTGTGTTCCCTGCACAGCTAACTGGGGGTGTGGGGGAGGGGGGCTTTACAGGGGCTGTGTTCCCTGCACAGCTAACTGGGGGGGGGGGAGAGGGGCTTTGCAGGGGCTGTGTTCCCTGCACAGCTAACGGGTGGCGGGGGATCAGGCCGAATGGGCTTTGCAGGGGCTGTGTTCCCTGCACAGCTAACGGGGGTGGGGATCAGGCTGAGTGGGGCTTTGCAGGGGCTGTGTTCCCTGCACAGCTAACTGGGGGTGTGGGGGAGGGGGGCTTTGCAGGGGCTGTGTTCCCTGCACAGCTAACGGGGAGCGGGGGGATCAGGCCGAATGGTCTTTCCAGGGGCTGTGTTCCCTGCACAGCTAACTGGGGGTGTGGGGGAGGGGGGCTTTGCAGGGGCTGTGTTCCCAGCACAGCTAACGGCGGGGGGGCGGGGGGGGAAATCAGGCCGAGTGGCGCTTTACAGAGGCTGTGTTCCCTGTAGAGCTAATGGGTGGGGGGGTCCTCGGGCTGAGTGGAAGGGAAGCCTGGTCTGCACTTAGCACTTACATCAGCTTCCCGCTCACTCAGGAATGGACCCCCCCAAAAGAACTGGCTCTGCCAGCCAACGCTCCCAAGCCCAGCACCACTCGGTGGATGGGAGAATTCTGTCAGTCTGGCTGCTGCCCTGCAGGGCATGGAGCAGGTACGGTGACAGGGCACAGACCTTGGTCACCGCAGCAAATGACCATGTACAGCAGAAGAGGGGCAGCCCCTGCAGTGCAGATCAGGTCTGAGCGTGGTGCTCAAAGGGAACAGCAGGGTTCAGTGACCGGTGCCTGTCTTGCTGTGGGCAGGAAGGGCAGCGGGCGAAGCAGGAGAGGGGTAGTTGTGAGCCCTGAGCCTGAGCTGGCCTGGGTCTTAGGCAGGCCACGTCTGTCTATCGGTTTGGTTTGTTGCTATCCATGTTCCGTTTAATAGAACCTCTGGTTTAAAATGCGTGTCGCTCGGACATCTCCGGGCACTATGTGCTGCTCCAGGATTCTTTTCTGGGGGAGTTTTGGGAGAACTTGTTTGCCTAGCTGGGCACATGGGGAACTGTGGGAAGGCATTGGAGGACTGTCAGCACTCCGGTGAGTTAGCCTGTCCCCTCCCTGCAAGGCAGGCAGCTTACCAGCCGGAGAGAAAGCAGCAGGGAAGCGTTAGCTGGGCTGCTGGTGCCACAGGCTAACCCGGGGGTGAAGCCACCACTGTCTCTGGGAGAGGGACGGGACATGGTCAGGACAGCTCCCATCCGCGCCTGGGTGAACTCTATGATGAGAACAGGCTGACGGCTGGATGCTCCAGTCTGTGCCGACCCTGTCTCTGGGAGCTGGCATTGTGCGATGTGGAGCAGTAGCTTTGTGCTGGAGCGACTCAGCACAGGACTGGCGCTGTCGGGTCCTGCACAGACTTGGGTCTCACCTGCTGCTTAGCTCCTAGACTAGGGCTAAACCCAGGCTGGCAGTGCTTACAGCTGCTGCGAACTGTGCCAGCGGGGCTGGTGCTCGCCCAGGCCTCTGGAAGGGTGCGAGAACACCCTGGAACTCGCCCTATGCCTGCAATGGGAGGACTGTCTGTCCGCAACGAAACCTTTGCTTGTCCTTCATTCCGTTTCTTAAAGCGTTGTGATCTAGCGGTGCTGCAAATTCCCTTGAAGCCGTCCTCCCCCTTCCCTGCACAGCAGCAGGGGGTTGTTTTCCAGAAAGGCACCGGGAGCAGGGTCTGGGGTCGGAAAGGACACGTGCTGCTCTGAGCTGCAGAGTGGGGAATGCTTCTCGGGGGACTCCTGGAAGCCTAGCCCAGCTTCTCAGTGCTCTGTCTTTCCCCAGCCTGCTGCTGCCACGTGTGGAACCAGCAGAAATCCTGCAAAACCCAACATTCGGCCCAACCATTCCCACAGTTGGTAAAAAGTTCCAGCTGCGTCTGCGCCCGACACTGGCTGGTCGGGCTGGGTAGGGGAGAGACTCAGGCTGTGCTTTTGCTGCTGTTCCCTGGTTGGGTGACATCCCTGTGCCATGGCTAAAACCACAGTGAAACCTGATGGGAGGACTTAGGACTGGACTTGGTGCCCTCTCCAGGTTCCTTCCAGTTCTTCTCTCCTATGATCCACTGGAGCAGGGGAGCTGTGGTGTAACTACCGGCACAGCTGCAGTGCAAAGGGTCCCTGCCACTGCTCCGGTGGCTAGTCAGACTGCAGCCGAGTCATTGCTCAGCAAGGGATTCCCAAACTTTGGGAATGTGCACAAATCACACATTAAAACAAAGCCCCTCCCCTGCCCCCAGAGGGTTTGTTTCTCTCTGATTTGCTAACAGAACAGGCAGATGAGGACTGGAGCTTAGAGTGAAGCACAGACTTAACAAGTGCCCCGATCAGAGACAGCTGTGGAAAAGGCTGGCCAGGTTCTGTGGTGTGTTAATGGGAGGTGTTCGTCCCACTTGGCTTGGCACATCAGTGGGCCCCCTGGTCCGGCTCTGGCTGCTGTACTTTTCAAAAGTGGCTACAGTGGAACGAGTCCAGAGGAAAACAGGAAAAACGCTCAAAGCATCGGCAGCCTGGTCCTGTGAGGAAAGGTTAGAGTAACTGGAGGCATTTGGTCTTGAGAAAAGACCAAGGGGTGCTGCTAACAGCCTGCGGGGGGGGGTGTTCTTACTGGGGCGCTGAGCCGTTGTTCTTCACAGCCTCGGAAGGCAGGACAAGCAGCAGTAGGTGGAATGCGAGGTAAGGGAAACCTGGAGAGTTTCCTTATTATTAGGGTAGCTCAGCTCTCAAACGGCCATCTGTGATGGGGTTCAGGGGTCCCCCTGCACTGCACCCCGTCCGCTGGCAGGAGTGACTCTCACTCAGCAGGTACAACAGGAGGTTTATTAGGCAACAGATGCCCAGTTTCTCACAGAAGTGTCAGTACAGCAGTCAGAGACAGTCCTTCCAAACTGTCCTGGGGAGAAGACCCCGAGGGGTGCCCCTCTGGGGTGTAGTTTTCCCCCTCCCCAGGCTGGCTGCCTTCCAGCTCCTCTTTCCCTAGCCTCTAACTGCCGCCCCCTGATTCAAAAACCCAGCTCGGCTCCTCCCTCCTCTTTGTTCAGGGCAGAGGTGTTACCTGCCAGTTGTAGCCCCAGGCTCATCCTTAGCCACTGGGAGCTGCTCTGCTTGCCTCTCACATCCAGCCTGACTCACATGTGCACTCCCCCCACTCCATCACACCATCACAGGGAGGTTGTGGAAGCCCCTTGCTGGGGGTTTGAGCTCAGGTTGGACAAACCACTGTCAGGGCCAGTTGATGTGGGCCTGTGCCAGGCTGGGGGCTGTAGGCGGTGACCAAGCCCTGTGTTTTCCAGGGCTCTGTCTGGAACCGAGGTAAAGACCAAGTGCTGTGTGCCTCCCGCTAGCAGGGTAACCTCCAGCTTGACCCTGGGTTTCCAAGCTTTTTCTGTTGCCCCCCAACTTACCCATAATGGAATGAGACTGTGCTCTCCACACCCCCCAGGAGCTGCAGGGCCAGAGTGACAGGCCAGAGCTGGAGCCCAAGGTTGGGCCTGGGACCCAGAGCTGTGGCTGGAGTGGGGCTGAGGGGGTGTGCATCGGTGGGGGGCAGAACAGAAATGTATGGGGAGGTGGCGTGGGGCCTGCTGCCCCCGAACCCAAGAGGTTCCAGGAGGAGGTGGCCCCTGAGCAGTCCGGATTCTGCTTAGAAAGAACGCGCTTTGCCCTGCTGGAAGCTGGCTCTGCCGCAGCATGGCTGGACTGGGGAACCTGCTGAGGCGCAGTCATGCACTGCCAGGGCTGTGGCTCCTGCTGGTGGGGCAAAGGCAGCCTAGTGCCAGGTATCTGCTGGGGGCAGAACCGATCTCACTCAGTGCTGCATCCGCTGCCACCATTGGCAGCACAGTTGTGCACGCGTGAGCGTGGCCATAACGCCAGGGTGAGGAGAGACTCCCCCAGCGTGTGCACGTGCTCCCCAGCCACAACTCCACACAGGCTGAGCCCGCTGGCGGCCCATCTGCTGAGTCTGGGCTGGAGCCTGGGAACAGCCAGGCAGATGGAAGAGCCCCTCCGTGAGGGAGGGTGTCCAAACCATCTCCACCTCTGCCGTCCTGGGGCTGGGTGGTGGGGGGGAGCAATGGGGCCACTCTAGTGCAGGCCAAGTGCTGCTGCCTTCACAGCGAGCCCCAGAGAGCAGGTTGGAGGCACCACAGGGGGGCCCTTTGCCTTTGGGGCCTGTGCGCCTATGAGGCTCTGAGCTGGGGGGTGTTTCCATGCAGGCACCTTAGGAGCACACTGGCTCCCTCTCACCAGGCAGGTGCCCCGGCTAACACTGTTTGTCTCGGCTGCAGATGCGAAGGCCTACAGCTCCGATGACGAGAAGCTGGAGGTGAAGTCGGCTGAGACCCCTTGCAGCGAGCGGGAGGAGGACAGCTCTGCACCGGACAGTGAGGATGAGAACTTCCTGGACGGGACCAGTGCCAGCTGCCTGGGGTCCAAGGCCAAGCCAAAGGGTGGCTCAAGTGGGGAGCCGGCACCGCCTGGTTCCAACCCAGGGAAGAGCCGCCGGAGGCGCACGGCCTTTACCAGCGAGCAGCTTCTGGAGCTGGAGAAGGAGTTCCATTGCAAGAAGTACCTGAGCCTGACGGAGCGCTCGCAGATCGCCCATGCCCTCAAGCTCAGCGAGGTGCAGGTCAAGATCTGGTTCCAGAACCGCCGCGCCAAGTGGAAACGCATCAAAGCTGGCAACGTCACCAACCGCTCGGGCGAGCCCGTCCGCAACCCCAAGATTGTGGTGCCCATCCCCGTGCATGTCAACAGGTTCGCCGTGCGCAGCCAACACCAGCAGATAGAGCAGGGCAGCCGGCCCTGAGCTCCCCATCCACCCACCTGCCTGATCGCCTGTCTGCGCTGGGCCCCGGCTCAGAAACTCTGCAGGAGGGGGCACCACGTGCTCCAGCTACGAACCAGCAGGCCGGTGCCAGAGCACCAAGCTCTGCATCTGCCTAGCACAATTCAGCTGGGCACTGGCCCAAGCTGCCGCAAAGGGAGACTTCGCAGTGCAGTCCCTTGGGGCTGGGCTGCAGGGGGAGTTTTAACCATTTGTGCTCCAGCCGCTGCACACAACCCTCTGTGTAAATATCCCTTATTTATTCTGTGTAAAGTCTGTACATACGGAATTGTGTGTCTGTCTATCTGGGGGAGTGCAGGGCTGCCTGTGGGAGATCTCGGGCTCCAGATAATGCTGGGCTCTGCTCCTGGGCTCCCCTTGCAATGATCACTTGGTGGGTTCTCCATGCTTCCTGCTCAGCCCTGCCCCCCTGCATTGGTGCAGGGCTGCACGGGAGGCTTGGATGGCCTATGTATTCTTGCTGTCGGTAAGGTCTTGTTGTGACTGGGGGCATCTGCGCCCCATCCATGTATAGCTGTGATTTCAATAAATTATTTTCTATGCAAAGGAACCCAGATTCTTCCCCGCCCCCTGCAAGGAGCTGCTGTTCCACAGAAATGGCCCATGGACAGGGGCTGCTGGGGTTATGTGGCACGGTGAAAAATCACCATGGTATGCAAGAGAGGGGTTAAAACCTGGCTGGTCTCCAAAGGCAACTGTGAGCAGCCCTTGTCCCAGGACTTCGGTGGAGGCCATCACCCAGGGCAGGCCCTGTGCTCGGGCTATTTCCGATCTTACTCCTGAGCTAATGAAGGACGTAGATGAGAAGCCCAGGCACCCACAGGCAGGGGGAGACAGTGGTGTCAGTCACTGACACAGTGCAGTCAGGAGCGCTCACAGAAGCAAAACAGGCTCAGTGCAAGGTGGCTGGAAATCAGGCAGGGAAGTAACCAGGGGCTTTGCAGGGACCTGTCCCTGAGCAGTCTTCAGTCCAGAGTGGTGGTCTGTGAGCAGATCTGCTCTGGGAAGGAGCTGGGGCAATTCAGGGGTTGGTCTGTGGCAGGTCAGCTCAGGTCACGATGGTCCCCACTGAGCTTGGGGTATCTCTAACCCTACGAACAAGGGCAGGTGGTCTTGCACACAGGCACCTCCTTTCCTGACAATTCTTTGTGAAGGGATCTGGTCATGGTGGGAACCAGGTGAAGGAGGATTGTCAGTGTCATGCTGTCATGGAGGGGGGTCCCCAGGCCCTGCCCCACCCACAGGCAGAGGTGACTCTCACTCAGCAGGGAGAACAGACGGGTTATTAGGGGAGAAGGACACAGCGCAGAACAGACTAGTCAGCACAGGAACCGGAGGCCATCAGTACCATCCCTCTTGAGGAGAGGGACCCAGAGGGGTCCCCAAGCTGGGCCATGGTCCCCATTCCTCCCTCTCCAGCCAGACCAACCTGCCCTGCTCTACAGCCCAATTCCAGGTCAAACCAGGCAGGCCCCTTCTCCTGCCTTTGTCCTGTTTCTGGGGAGCAAAGGTCAGGAACTTCCATTGTCTGTGTGAGAAGTCATCACCCTGAAACTCTGGTTGCCTCTCTGCACTGATGCTGTGCTGAGAGAAACTGAATAGTTTCGGAGAGCTCACCGTATTAGACAGTATAATCACAAACCAGCAGTCCTGCAGCACCTCAAACACACATCTTAGAACTGGAAGGGACCTTGGGAGATCATCACATCCAGTCCTCTGACCTTCTGGCAGGGCCAAGCACTATCACTCCCCCCCAGAGCCATAAATGGCCCCTCAAGGACTGAGCTCACAACCCTGGGTTTGGCAGGCTAATGCTCAAACCACTGAGTTAAATGATGAGCTTTCTTGGGGCAGACCCACTTCTGATCTGGAAAATTCTGATCCACCTCTACAGAAGTAGGTCTGTCCCACAAAAGCTCATCACTCAATAAATTATATTATTGTTAATCTTTAAAATGCTGCGGGACTGCAATTTTCTTGTAGGGAAACTGAGGCATCCACCTGGGGTTACTGCAGGACAGTAGGAAACGCATGCAACCAAACCAGGGCAGTAGAAGCATCACACCCCCACTTCCTCACTTCTCGTTCACCTTTTAGGGGATGAGGCACTTGTTTCTCAGAGGCAGCCCTGCACCCATCCTGCAGACAGAGAACTGTACGTCTGGGCCCCAGAAGAAGCAGGCCTGAAGGCTTGCCTTCTCTCTGGCTGAAGGCGAACTGGCAGCCCCTCTTGCAGCTGGGCCCCCACCCAGTTACCCCCCTGAGGTCCCTGTTTGCTCAGCCAGGCTGAGAATGTGGGGCACTGGGCCTGTTTGTGGCCCTTCTGCCCACAACAATAACAGACCAGGTGTCACTGGGCCACTCAAGTTTGTTGGTGTGCTCTGGCATTGGCTGTCCCCCTTGAGAGGATGAGGGGTTTACCTGAGTACCCCTTCTGGGGGGTCCCTGGGTGACTCCCCTTCTTCACCACTGTGATCCAGTCCCTCTGGGGTTCCCCTTCTTCTGCAGGGCAGCTGGCTGTGAACTCGTCAGCCAGCTGCCCTGCGCCGTGCAGCCCCTTCGGCTTTTGGTTTATTGGTCACGTTTTGAAGTTAAGGGAGGTAGAGATGCTAGAGCTGCTTTAGCACCACCAGAGTACCCAGCTTCCTTTGCTACGAGCCCCAGCCCTGTCTGCCCACTTGTGGGCATGTTGCCCCCGCGTAGGAGCAGTTCCAGGCAGGTTTTCCCAGGGGCCTTGGGGGTCAGCCCAAACTTGTGCAGCTGGGCCTTTGGGAACCAAGTGCACCTCTCCACTTGGTTGGAATCCCTACAGCCTGGGGATCCAGTAATGGGGTGAGATGCCACAGCCTGTCCGCAGGGTTAATTCAATGCAGATTTTCAAAGGCACCAAGGAAAGCATTTCTTACCCCCACGCCTTAAAGGGGGAGAGCAGGTTCTTACCAGAGCTCCATGCAGTCTGGGGTTCCCGACCACCACAGGAGTGTTGCTGTTGCCCATTCGTGCTGCTGTTGTTCTTGTGGGGTTTTTTTGTTGTTGTTTTAGCCATTTTTTTCTTGTTTTTCGGGCTTAAGTTCCAGAGGCTGCAGCTCCATGGAGGAGGTGCTAAGTGGGGATGAGCTGTGGATGAGTGAGTAGATTCCGGCAGCACTTGGGTTTGGCTGGCTGCCTCTAACCCTTTCCCAGCCCTCAGCTGGTGGGGGGCTGACGCTTTGGCAGCTTCCCTGGGCACTGGCCCCAGCTCCAGGGAGCGATCGTTCTCCAGCTGGGCAATGTGTTGGGCTTTGGTGGGTTTGCCATGGGGCAGCCCTCTCACTTAACCTAGAAACGTCTCCTTCAAAGGGTCATAGTTGAGGTGTGCCTTCTCCCTGCTGTTCCCAGGGGTTCCAGACTCACAGACCGATGTTTGCAGCTCTCCGCTATTGCCAGAAGTACCTCTGTGTTCCAGCCTCCTTGTGGGTCACACTTGTCCCTGGGGGTTAGGCTGTAGTCCCTCCACCTCCTGGCACCAATGCCAATGGACTCCTGGAGTAACCCCTCCTTGGGTGGTGCATCCCCTCGGGGACCACGACCACGCTCTTGGGTACAGCCGTAAGCCCTTCCACCTCCAGGAACCACATCTGACTGCCCTTCAGCACACCTGGATCTTGCTGGCCCCCTTCTGCATCCCAGTCACTTACTGCCTGATGCTCCATCCGTGGGGTGCAGTGCATCCCACGGCTGCCACCAGATGTCACAGGGTGTGGGAATCACCTGGCTCTGTGCCCCATCTGCAATCAGATGTGACTCTCATTCAGCAGGTAAGAAAAGGTTTATTAGTCAAGAGGGACACAGCTCAGTACAAACTTGTGAGCACAAAACCCAAAAGGCATCAGTAAAGTCCATTTTGGGGAGAGGGGTGATAGAGGGGGGCCCTGGCACGCCTTCCTCCCTCTCCAGCCAGACAAAACTAACTGCCTTCCAACTGCCCAGTTCCAGTTCAAACCAGCCAGACGCCTCCTCCCTCCTTTGTCCTGTCTCCTGGAAAATAAAGGTGGGAAAGGTCAGAAACTTCCATTGTCTATGTTTGAGAAGTCATCACCCTGAAACTCCCGTTACCACGACGCAGTGATTCTGTGCCGAGGGAAACTGAGGCACTCACCTAGTGTTACTATGGGGCATCAGAAAACACATGCAACCTAACCAAAAAGTAAAACCTCACTCCTCCCTCTTTGCCACGCATGCTAAGCCGGTAGCTCTCCCGCAGAACGGGGAGGTGGTATTACCCCTCTGTGCACAAGAGTGGGACCGTTATGGGATCTGGTGTTCAGGTCTGGGGTTGCCACTTAACAAGAGCATCGCATACGTGCAAGGGGCTCAGAGCAGTTACGAGAATGAGTGAAGGTCTGGGGCACCTACCTGAAGACACGAGAAGTCCTGAGGCACCTTATAGACTAACAGATATTTTGCAGTATAAGCTTTCATGGGCAAAGACCCTCTCCGTCAAATGCAGTGTGCAATGAAGAAACGCCCTCCACCAGCCAGCAGGTGTGAGGGGACTGGGTCATGGTGGACAAGCACCACCGAGGCTGAAAGGTTTTTCTTCTTGCACCTGCGTGGTGGGCACGAGTGGAAGAGGGAGCTACAGGCCTGGCAACCAGCGGGCAGTGGATTCACAAGGGAGCGTCGCTGTACAATACTTGGGGGGGCAGGGTATCTCCCACTCACCTGCTGCTCCCTTCTGCCCAGGCTGGGGCCTGGCAGTCTGAGCACACTGCTCAAGGGGCAGAGTGCCCAGGCATGGCAGCCAGGTGGGAAGCTGTTGCTTGGCTGGCTGGGCCTGCCCTGCATTGGCTGCAGCCAGCTGTGCACCACAGAGATGGGCTGAAGGCTCCTGCAGCTGGTGCTGGCCGAGGTGCAACACTTGCTGGCTTCACTCATCCCCACAGCATCATCCGCCCTGTGCCACATGACACCATCTGCATTGGCTGCTGCTGAGGCTGTGGCTCTGCCCTGGAGGTGCGGCAGCAAAGACAACGCTAGCCCTGCGCCCCAGCACCTCCCATGACAAGCCGGGGTGGTGACTGGGGATGAGGCAAAGAAGTGCTGCAGCATATCTGCCCCGGAGGGTGACTCCTGTAGCCCCTGCAGCCCCGAGTGACTCCGAGCCCCGGAGTGTGACTCCCCCAGCCCCCTGCAGCCCCTAAGTGACTCCTAGCCCCAGAGAGTGACTCCCCCAGCTCCCTGCAGCCCCGAGTGACTCCTAGTCCCGGAGTGTGACTCCTGTAGCCCCCTGTAGCCCCTGAGTGAGTCCTAGCCCCAGAGTGTGACTCCCCCAGCCCCCTGCAGCCCCGGAGTGACTCCTAGCCCCGGAGTGTGACTCCCCCAGCCCCCTGCAGCCTCTGAGTGACTCCTAGCCCTAGAGGGTGACTCCTGTAGCCCCTGCAGCCCCTGAGTGACTCCTAGCCCCGGAGTGCGACTCCCCCAGCCCCCTGCAGCCCCTGAGTGACTCCTAGCCCCGGAGTGCGACTCCCCCAGCCCCCTGCAGCCCCTGAGTGACTCCTAGCCCCGGAGTGCGACTCCCCCAGCCCCCTGCAGCCCCTGAGTGACTCCTAGCCCCAGAGTGTGATGCCCCCAGCCCCCTGCAGCCCCTGAGTGACTCCTAGCCCCAGAGTGTGACTTCCCCAGCCCCCTGCAGCCCCTGAGTGACTCCTAGCCCCAGAGTGTGACTTCCCCAGCCCCCTGCAGCCCTTGAGTGACTCCTAGCCCCAGAGTGTGACTTCCCCAGCCCCCTGCAGCCCCTGAGTGACTCCTAGCCCCAGAGTGTGACTTCCCCAGCCCCCTGCAGCCCCTGAGTGACTCCTAGCCCCAGAGTGTGACTTCCCCAGCCCCCTGCAGCCCTTGAGTGACTCCTAGCCCCAGAGTGTGACGCCCCCAGCCCCCTGCAGCCCCTGAGTGACTCCTAGCCCCAGAGTGTGACTTCCCCAGCCCCCTGCAGCCCCTGAGTGACTCCTAGCCCCAGAGTGTGACTCCCCCAGCCCCCTGCAGCCCCTGAGTGACTCCTAGCCCCAGAGTGTGACTTCCCCAGCCCCCTGCAGCCCCTGAGTGACTCCTAGCCCCAGAGTGTGACGCCCCCAGCCCCCTGCAGCCCCTGAGTGACTCCTAGCCCCAGAGTGTGACTTCCCCAGCCCCCTGCAGCCCCTGAGTGACTCCTAGCCCCAGAGTGTGACTCCCCCAGCCCCCTGCAGCCCCTGAGTGACTCCTAGCCCCAGAGTGTGACTTCCCCAGCCCCCTGCAGCCCCTGAGTGACTCCTAGCCCCAGAGTGTGACTTCCCCAGCCCCCTGCAGCCCTTGAGTGACTCCTAGCCCCAGAGTGTGACGCCCCCAGCCCCCTGCAGCCCCTGAGTGACTCCTAGCCCCGGAGTGTGGATTTAAGCTGGGGTGTTAGTCTGGAGAGGTGTGTTTTTCCACCACCACAGCTCTGACTATCTATGGTAAATGTAGTGTTATTATTTTATTACTATATTTCCCCTTTTCTATGAAATCGCTACTATGAATAGACAAACATGAAGGGGCACAATTTTCTACTTTTGCCTCAGGCGCAAAGTTAGCTACTTAGAGCTCTGCTCTCGCCCTCACCCCGCCCAGTTTTGAATTGTCGTGGCTCACCAGCTATTCCTGATTTGTCAAAATGGGTCCCAGGCTGGAAAAAGTTGGGAACCGCTGCTGCCCCCATGCCCCTGTTCTCAGCACCTAACCCATCCTGTGCATTGGCCCTCTGGCCCTCTGGTGTGATTGTAACCCACACACCTACTCCATGTGGGTCACTGCCCCATGTACTAGGTCGCTAGAGAAAGGCTGAGTCTCCTCTGCAGTCACAGCTGAGTCCCAGCTGGCTTAGCTCCAGCAGCAGATGCTCCTGCTCTGAGCTCCAGCAGTCCCAGGATGGAGTCCACCTTTTGCTGCTTATGCTACTGCCCTGGCTCGCCTGGGGCCATGGCACACATACCATGGAGCCCTATCTGCCAAGAGCACTGGGTTCTGCCAAGGCCCAAGGGCAGGGCTTGCCCAGGCTCTGCCAGCCCCATGCAGTGTCTGTGCTGCCCAGCCCTGCAAACAGCTCCATGCCAGCCAGGGCTGGTGAGCTGGGTATTTTGGAGAGGCACTGGCCCAGCAGCAGCTGGCTGAGCTGAAAGGCCCACACACCATGTGAAGCAGGGACGGCTGAGGCATGATGAGCAGTGTTCCTTTTGCACGGCAGTGTGGGAAGGGGCCTGAGGCCTGCATGGGGAGGCCAAAAGACACAGACACACAAGAGTGCGCAGCCGGGCATGCAGGGGTCATTAACAGCATGTGACCTGGCAGCCCAGAAAGGCAGCAGTGTGGGTTTAAAAGTGCCCTGCATTGGAGAGGGAGCAAAGTGAGCAGTGAGAAAAAACCCACCATAAAATAAATGGTTGAAAGGGGCCATTGATATTAATGAATAGCAATCAGAACCCAGGAGCCACTGCGTGTAGATAAGGAAGGCAAAAGGCCACCCGGCGAATTCTATGGCCAGAAAAGATAAGGCCACTGCCGAGTTTTTTGACGCACGGGAACAAAAAGCAGCCCCCACCCTAGTACTGGTTCAGTATGAGGGGGAAATTGTGACACTGGCAATAATACTGCAGCTAAGGTATAAGTAGGGGTGCTCTGGGAAAGGGGGACACTGCTGTGTGTCAATTCAGGGCAAAGAGACAGGACTACTTAGCGGTCAGGACTGGGGGTCCTCCACTGTAAGGCACCTATCAGCACATCTGGTCACCAAGCTGGCTAACAAGAACCCACACAAGCAAGTTCCTCAGACACTCCAGCCTTCTGTGCCACGCCCAGCCCCACTCTTTACAGAGCTGAGAGCTTATGGAAACCAATTTCAGCAAGTCACAGGCCCAGGTCAATTTACATCTCAGGTCTTACTCAAGCAATCATGCCACTGCCAGGCTGCTGGCATTTACAACATAAAAGTTTGTTTTAAAGAATTGTTAAAGGATTCAAATACATAAGGTGACTGCAAAATTCTTGGTTCAGGCTTGTAGCAGTGATGGAATAAACTTCTGGGTTAACTCAAGTCCGGTCCAACTTGAATCGCCCCGTCACAGTATGTGGGCCAAATGCTTCATTGAGGCTGACCTGAATCAAACATTTTGAAACACAAGTACGTTGCCAAGACACTCAACTTCAAATATGTAAATAATCGTCATCATCAACAATCACCATCGGCTCAGCGCCTGTTGGTGTCCAATGCCTCTCTCACTATTTCCTTCCATCTTTCCCTGTCCTGTGTGCAGTGGCTTAGTTTCTGTAGACTAGCTCTGCACCAATCTACTTTACCATCTACCCGTTCTCTGTTGGGTCTGCCTCTCCTATTCGAACCGGCCATTATGCTCAATACCAGGGTCTTGATTTTTTGTGCATTGTTCATTCGGCAAATGTGCCTGAATCGCTGTAACTTCCCTTGTATAACCTTTTGCAGTAGATTCTCTTTCTGCTGTATCTTCCTATGTAATTCCTCATTGCTGACCTTCTGCATCCATCCTGTTCTCAGGATCTTTCTATAACAAGGCCTCTCAAACACTAACGATCTTCACTTTGAATCTCTCGTTATCACCCATGTCTCACATCTATACAACATGCTGCTGAATACACATGTTTTCAAGATGCTCAGCTTTGTGCCTAAGCTAATCACTTTGCTTTTCCAGATCTTATCTGTTGCCTTCAAACTCACTTGTGCTTTCACTATACTAGTTGCTAATTCTTTCTTACAGTCTAGATCATACGTTATGTTGCTCCCCAGATACGTGAACTTCTCTACATTCGATCTCATCTACACTTATGTTTCTTCCTATTTCCTTATCCCCACATTCCATTGCTTTTGTTTTATTAATGTTCATGTATCTGGGGAGTGTCTCAGAGAGACTGACAGAAGAACTGAAAGAGATATCTCCGCCAAGCATTGAGATAGAGACTGATATTTCAAAGGAGGAAGTAGAAAAGGCAGTGAAACGACTAAAGAACAACAAGAGCCCTGGAAATGATAAGATCATGGGAGAGATGATCAAATACAGCAGAGAAAGCAGGATTCAGGAAATACACTGACTATGTAATATAGCATGGAAAGAAGGGAAGGCACCTAAGGAATGGACAAGATCTGTGCTAGTGACAATACCCAAGAAAGGAGGTGCATTGGAGTGCATGAACTACAGAACGATTGCCCTAATGAGTCATCTAGGTAAGGTGCTGATGATGATACTGACTGAGAGATTAAGATTGCAGATAGAAGAACATATAGCAGATGAGCAAGCAGGGTTCGGAAAAGATAGAATACCATACAGCAGATATTGGCACTAAGACTGATAGCGGAGAAAGCTCAACAAAAGAACAAGAACGTATACACTTGCTTTGTCAATTTTCAAAAGGCATTTGACAGTACAGATCAGAAAGTGACTTGGGCAGTGCTGGAGTCATATGGCGTGGATAGTAAACTGAGACAGTTGTTGAAGGATATCAATGACATGGCGGAGGCAGCGGTGAGAACATGAAGGGAGTTGGGAAGTTGGTTTAAAACAAGTAGAGGTACGAGACAAGGAGATCCAGTATCACCAAGTATCTTCATTGCATATCTGGAGAGAGCGATGGACAAGATCAAGGAAGAGGTAGAAGGGGTATCTGCACACGGGAAAAGAATTAACCACTTGAGGTTTGCAGATGATATAGTTATCATTGAGGAAGATGAGGAGAAGCTAGCGGAAATGGTGTGGGTGTTGAATGAAGAAGGGAAGCAGTACGGACTGATTATGAGCATCGATAAAAAAATGGTATTTGGAGAAAAGGAAATAGGAAGGAAGATCAGTGTGGATGGTATTAAACTAGAAAATGTAGAGAAGTTCACATATCTGGGGAGCAACATAATGTATGATCTAGACCGTAAGAAGGAAATAGTGACTAGAATAGCGAAAGCAAGAGCGAGTTTGAAGGCAATGGATAAGATCTGGAAAAGCAAAGCAATTAGCTTAAGAACAAAGCTGAGCATCTTGAAAACGTGTGTATTCAGCAGCATGTTTTACGGATGTGAGACATGAGTGATAACGAAAGGTTTGAAAAGAAGAATATGGGCGTTCGAAAGGAGTTGTTCTAGAAAGATTCTGAGAATAGGATGGGTGCAGAAGGTCACCAATGAGGAATTATATAGGAAGATACAGCCGACAGACAACCTGCTGCAGAAGGTTATAAAACGGAAGCTACAACTATTTGGACATATTTGCAGAATGAACGATGAACGAAAAATCAAGACCCTGGTATTGAGCACAATGGAAGGTTCGAATAGGAGAGGCAGACCTCACAGAGAATGGGGAGATGATATAGTAGATTGGCGCGGAGCTCGTCTACAGACACTAAGCCGCTCTGCACTGGACAGGGAAAGATGGAAGGAAGTAGTGAGAGAGGCATCAGACAGCAGCAGGCGCTGAGCCCACAGTTATTGATGATGATGATGAAGAATGTTCATAACCAGTCCATACCGCTTCCCTTCCTCATTTAGCACCTGCGTCATTTTTGCTAGCTTCTCCTCGTCTTCTCCAATGATAACTGCACCATCCACAAAACGTAGGTTGTTAATTGTCATCCCATGCACTGATATCTCTTCTGCCTTTTCCTTGATCTTATCCATCGTACTCTCTAGATGTGGGATGAAGATACTCGGCGATATCGGATCTCCTTGTCTCGAAACTCTATTCATTCTGAAACAACTTCCCAACTCTCTTCATGTTCTCATTGCTGCCTCTCCATTGTCATTGATATCCTTCAACAACCATATCAATCTGCTATACAGTCCATATGTCTCCAATACCACCCAAGTAAATGATGCATACATACAAATAGTATTACCATAACCAGTGACTCATAAGCTTTTCATAGATGCCTCACTTAGGCCACATTGTAAAAGATTTGTTGCGAATATATCACTGTGATTGCAACAGTGATCTATATGGTCATTCTCTAATCAGATAACTTCACAAATGGCAGAAGTGTGCACTCCATACTTCTGCACTATATTTGGAGGAAAAGCTCATGATGCAGTCATGGTATATGATACTGATGCCACTCACACCATTCCACTAATAGCACAGGAGGATGTTAAATGGCTGCTATCAACCTCAGACAGTTTTATTTTAGCTGGTTTGGAGGACTTGCATCCAAGAGTTCTAAAATACCTGGCTGAGGAACTCACCAGCCCATTAATGTTGATTTTCACTAAGCCTTGGAATGCTGGGGAAGGTCCAGAAGGTGAACACAATGAGAAAGCAAACATTGTACCCATATTTTAAACAGCTAAATGGGATGACCCAGATAATCGAAGATCTGTTAATCAAACATTAAGCCCCAGCAAGATAACAGAGAGGCTGACAGGGAACTCAGTTAGTAAAGGGTTACATATGGGTAATGTAATTAATTAAACATAGGTTTATGGCAAATAGAGACCACAAAACTAATGTGATAGCATCTTTTTTGATGAGATTACCAATTTAGCCAATAAAGGTAACAGTGCTTGTGTAATAGATTTAGACTTCTATAAGGTATTTGACATGGTACTGTGCATTTTGATTAACAAACAAGGACAAAATTATTGTGCCCATGAAATGGCTCAGTGACTGATCTGAGAATGTTGGTCATGGAGCTACTGTGACTTTTCATGGAGGGTGGGGCCTTGCCCTACAGTCATTAACATTTTTTCTCAATCATAGAATGCTAGGATGGGAAGAGACCTCGAGAAGCCATCGAGTCCTGCCCTTGTGGCAGAACCAAGTACTGCCTAGACCATGCCTGACAGACATCTATCTAACCTGTTCCTAAATATCTCCAGAGACAGAGATTCCACAACCTCCCCAGGCAATTTATTCAGTGACCTTGAAGAAAGCATAAAAACCCTACTCCTGAGGGTGTGCCCTTAGGGGGAGGGAGTAACTAACGGAGAGCAAGGGCCTGTGACATGGACTAGCTGGAGCTTATGTCACACTGTGCAGCAGTAGCACAAAAGGTTGGGAAGAACCTCTGGGCAAACTGTTGGGAGCCAGGGCACAAACCCCAGAGTGCTGTGAGTTCACCAGGCATCAGGTGTAAACTCCTATGGCACAAGCACAGCCTCAGCACAGTGCTCAGAGGTCCCTGGCCACCTGGAGGAGTTTGCCCTTGTAGTAGCAGGACCCTTCCACCGAGCACCACAGCTGTGTTCAGGTTATGCCAAGATCAGTCACTTACTCCAGGTCAGCTGCCCTCTAGAACTTGCAGCCAAACCTGTAATAGACCAGCTACAGATTTATTATGCTGGAAAGGGACCTAAGCACCTTTTACAAGGGGAGAGCTGGTAACCCTGCACACACAGAAAGGTGTGTTACCGTCACAGAGCAATAGGCCCGGTGCTCTGGAAGGCTCCCAAGAGCACACCTTCAGTGAGCCAGAGTTCACCTCCTTAGGGTCACACTCTTTCACTAGGGAAAACCCCTTGGTATCACTGCTTCTGGGGAATGAACCTCAGAGCCCTCAGCACCCTGCTTCAACGCTGCAGGGTCCCCTCAGCTCACCCACTTGAGACAGGCTCCCCTAGTGGGAGCAGTGCGCATACACTCGCTCATGCTGCACTGGGGCTCAGCTGTCACTGGGAAAGCAGTCAGTGCAGACTTAGTCCAGAGAGCACAAAGGTACAGCCTGGTCCATCCTGGGCAGGGCAGAGCTCTCTGGGCCCTCGTCTGTCCCAGCCCAGCACAGGCTGCAGCTTCCACTCTCACCTGCACTTTCCCCAAGGCATCGTTCTTCTTCCTGGGCAAACCTGGCTGCCTTCCTGTGCCAGGGCGGGCAGCCACCCTTGGAGCCCAATGTCAAGGCAATTGGCATGGCTGTTGTTTTCTTGGACTCTCCTTGGCTCAAGGGCCAGGCCACACAGCTGGGTGTCCAAAACACTGGAGCTCTTCAGAGCATAAACGGTCTCTTAGTACCTAGCTAACAAAGCAGCAAACTAGGGAAGCTCAGAAACACATGATATTCTATAAAATAGTATCAAAAAATGCCAACTCTAGCACAGTTAGTTGCAGTTTCAAAAGGTAATATAAGGTGTAACACGATGGGGGTCTGGGCACAGCTGAGAGAACCAGCCCAGGGTATTTCACCTAAAACCAGGTCACTTACAGCCCAGGCTGGGATTTCCTTCTCCGAAAGGCAAAATCAAATAGGCCACAATAGTACCTCTGCCAGTCTCCTGGCCAGGCAGAAGCCACACAAACAAACTCACAGAATCTCTATCTGTTCCTAAATGTGCAGACCAACAGCCCCGAACTCAGGTGAGAGGTTGGTTATTAAACCTATTTCACCAAATCCACACAGATTCTTCCAGGCCCAAAGGTCCAGCCACAGTCCCAGCTCACCACAGAATCGTAGAACACTAGGACTGGAAGGGACCTCGAGAGGTCATTGAGTCCAGCCCCCTGCCCCAATGGCAGGACCAATTACTATCTAAACCATCCCTGATATACACTTATCTAGTCTGTTCTCAAATATCTCCAGAGATGGAGATTCCACAACCTCCCCAGGCAATTTATTCCACTATTTGACCACCCTGACAGTTAGGAACTTTTTCCTAATGTCCAACCTAAACCTCCCTTGCTGCAGTCTAAGCCCATTGTTTCTTGTTCTATCCTCAGAGACAAATAAGAACAAGTTTTCTCCCTCCTCTTTATGACACCTTACTCAAGATGATCCAGTCTTTCCATGAAGACATGAGAGGAACCATCCAATATGATGGCACATTATCGGATGTTTTCAGCATCAAGAGTGGCATCAAACAAGGATGCGTTGCTGAACCTCCACAAATCTCACTATTCGTTAGAGATCGTCCATGAGTTCGTTTACCTCGGGTCCACCATCACTGACACCCTGTCATTGGAGACTGAGCTAAATAGGAGGATCGGAAAAGCTGCCACAACTCTGTCCAGACTCAGCAAGAGAGTGGAATAACAACAAGCTGTACACTCACACCAAAATGCAAGTCTACAGAGCCTGCATCCTCAGCACCCTCCTTTACAGCAGCGAGACTTGGACCCTGTACGCCCGCCAGGAAAAGAGGCTGAACGTCTTCCACTTGCGCTGCCTCAGGCGCATCCTTGGAATATCATGGAGTGACAGAGTGACCAACACCGCCGTCCTCGAGCAAGCTGGAATCCCAACCATGCACACCCTCCTCAGGCAGCGTCGGCCCCGCTGGCTTGGCCACGTCCACAGGATGAATGATGGAAGGATCCCAAAAGACATCCTGTATGGCAAGCTAGCCTCTGGCAAAAGACCTCCCGGATGCCCCAGTTGCACTACAAAGATGTTTGCAAGAGGGACCTCAGGGAGGTAGACATCGAGCTGGACAGCTGGGAGGAGCTGGCAGACAATCACAGCAGATGGAGGCAGGAACTACACAAGGGCCTTCAGAAGGGTGAGATGAGGATCAGATAGCTAGCAGAGGAGAAGCGAGCCCACAGACAGCACAGTAAGGACCTGCCAGACACCCACTACACATGCAACAGCTGCAGCAAGGACTGTCACTCTTGTGTGGGCCTTCACAGTCACAGTCGACGCTGCAAATGATGATCCCAAATGGAACTACGAAGGGCGCGATCCATAGCCTGTGTAGACTGAAGGATGCCTACTACTACTACTACTTTATGACACCCTGTTAAATACCTGAAAGCCGCTATCATGT
Organism: Carettochelys insculpta; assembly: GCF_033958435.1. Lineage (NCBI taxonomy): Eukaryota > Metazoa > Chordata > Testudines > Carettochelyidae > Carettochelys > Carettochelys insculpta. The sequence goes on along the minus strand of NC_134138.1, from coordinate 281,440,643 downwards.
CCCCTCTCAATCTTCTCTTTTCCAAACTAAACAAGACCGAAGGTCATGTTCTCTAGACCTTTGATAATTCTTGTTGCTCTTTTCTGCACCCTTTCCAATTTCTCCACATCTTTCTTGAAATGCTGTGCCCAGAACTGGAGAAAATACTCCAACTGAAGCCTCACCAGTGCAGAGTAGAGTGGAAGAATGACTTCTCATGTCTTGTTCACAATATACACTTGGATCTTACCCAAAACAACACGCTGTGCCAATCCTTTAGAATATAAAATCTAAAGGTTTATTAACAAAAAAAAAAAGAACAGTGTGAGAGAGAAAAATCGTTAAAGTGATACATTACGTGCATCAAATACAGTTATTGATACAGGTCAGTGATGTTACATGCTGATTTCTTGAAAGTCTCTGAAAGCACACCTCATAGGGGGTTGGATCCCAGGTTACATAGGTTTATTTCATGGAGACTGAAGAACAAAGATGGTTACTTCCAAGGCCCTCTTATAGTTTTTCCTGTGGAGGGCATATTCTGTTTTCCTTCCCATAGGCACTGGCCGGGGGGGTCAGGGTCACCTGACAAGGTGAGTTGGTGTGGCACTTTGCCATTGGCCATTGAATTTGCCAGCACATCCCAGTCTATTTACACAGCATGTGGAATGGTTGGTCGGGCCTCTGATTTCAATCCCATTGCTCCGCCCAAGTCACTTGACCAAGAAGGGCTGCTGTGGCTCTTTGTCACTGGCTGGATTCCAGAAGACAAGTCCCAAATTCCTGAGAAGTGTATGGGATGTCTGAGTCTTCGTTTTGGCTGGGGGAGGTGATCACACCTCCTATTGTGAATCTTTTCACTAAAATATCTCTAATACAGATATGGAGCCAAAATCTATAACCTTGCATACAAACATGGCACAGACACACAAGAAGCATAAAGTGATTCAGGGCATTACTAGCTCCTTGTTCTGCTACTCGTCACTACTGAGAACAGTCTCTCTCCATCCTCTTTGGAGCCCCGCTTCAGGTAGTTGAAGGCGGCTATCAACTCGCCCCTCCTTCTTCTCTTCTGCAAACTAAATAACCTCAAATCCCTCAGCCCCTCCTCATAGGTCACGTGCTCCAGCCTCCTAATCATTTTCCCTCCCCTCTGGTGAGCCTGTTCCAATGCATCCACATCCTTTCTGTACTGGAGGGCCCAAAACTGGATGCAATACTCCAGAAGTGGCTTCACCAGCGCTGAGTAGAGGGGAATGACAATTTCTTTAGATCTGCTGGAAATGGTTCTCCTAATGCACCTCAATATGCTGTTAGCCTTCTTGACTACAAGGGCACACTGTTGACTCATATCCAGCCTCTCATCCAGTGTAATCCCCAGGTCCCCCTCTGGTGCACTGCTACTTAGCCAGTTGGTCCCCAGACTGTAACAATGCTGGGGATTCTGCCCTCCCAAGTGCAGGTATCTGCACTTCTCCTGGTTGAGCCTCATCAGATTTCTTTTGGACCAATTTTCTAATTTGTCTAGGTCACTCTGGACCCTGTCCCTGCCCTCCAGCATATCTACCTCTCCCCGCTAGCTTAGTGTCATCTACAGATTTGCTGAGGGTGCAGTCCATCTCCTCATCCAGGTCATTAATAAAGGTGTTGAACAGCACTGGCCCTAGAACTGATCCCTGGGGCACTCCACTTGAAATCAACCACCAACCAGACATCAAGCCGTTGATCACTACCACTTGGGCCTGACTGTCTAGCCAGTTTTCTATCCACCTTACAGTCCATATAGCTAATCCAAACTTCCTCAACTTTTGGGCAAGGATACTGTGGGAGACTGTCTCAGAAGCTTTGCTAAAGTCAAGGTTTATCGCATTCATGACTTCCCAACGTCCACAGAGCCAGTTACAACCAAAATAGAAGCTAATCAGATTGGTCAGGCACGACTTGCCCTTGGTGAATCCATGCTGACTATTCCTGATCACTTTCCCCTCTTCTAAGTGCTGCAAAATGGACTCCTGGAGGATCCCCTCCATAATTTTTCTGGGGACTGAGATGAGGCTGACTGGTCTACAGTTTCCTGGAGTGTCCTCCTTTCCTTTTTTCAAAGATGGGCACTACATTTACCATTTTCCAATCATTTGAGACCTCTCCTGAGCTCCATGAGTTTTCAAAGATAATAGCCAAAGGCTCGGCAATGACATCTGCCAATTCCCTCAGCACCCTTGGGTGCATTAAATGGATTTGTGTATACCTAGCTTTTCTAAATAGATCTTAATCTGTTCTTTCCCACCAAGGGCTGCCCACCTCCTTCCCATACTGCATTGCCTAGTGCAGTAATGTGGGAGCTGACCTTGTCCTTGAAGACAGAGGGGAAAAAAAAACATTGAGTACTTCAGCTTTTCCCTCAGCAGGTTACCTCCCTCATCCAGTAACAGCTCCACACCTTCCCTGATAACTCTCATTGTTAACATGCCTGTAGAAACCCTTCTTGTTGCCCTTCACTTCCCTTGCTATCTGCAGTTCCAAATGTGCTTTCGCTTTCCTGTTGGTCTGAAGAAGTGGGTCTATCCCACGGAAGCTCACCACCTAATAAATTATTTTGTTAGTCTTTAAAGTGCTACTGGACTGCTTTTTTGTTTTCACTTTCCTGATTACTCTCTGGCATTTTCCAGCCATACATTTATCCTGCTCCTTAGTCGTTTGTCCAGGTTTCCGTTCTTATATACATGCTTTCTGAGCTTAAGCTTGCTAAGGATTTCCCTGGTAAGCCAAGCTGGTTGCCTACCTTATTTGCTGCTCGTACTGCACATCAGGATGGTTTTGTTTCTGTATCTCCAGCAAGGCTTCTTTAAAATGCTGCCAGTTCTGCTGAACTCCCTTCCCCCTCATATCTGTGTACAAAAGGGTCCTGCCCATCAGTTCTCTCAGGGAATCGAAGTCGGCTGTTCTGAACTCAAGTGTCCGTATGTTACTGCTCCCCTGTCTTCCTTTTGTCAGGATCCTGAACTCTACCATCTCATGGTCACTGCAACCTAGGCTGCCGCCCACTTCTATCTCACTCACTAATTCTTCCCTGTTCATGAGCAGCTTGTCAGCAGCAGCGGATTATCTGTGGGCTCCTGTAGTGGTCTCCCAACAAATGGCTAGGTGATAAAAGTCTCCCATGAGAACCAGGGCCTGTGACCTGGAAGCTTCTCTTAGCTGCCTGAGGAAATCCTCATCTCCCGGATCTGGTGGTCTGTAGCAGGCACCAACCGCAACATCACCTCTGTTGCTTCCACTGCTAACCTTAACCCAAAGACTCGCAACTGGCTTTTCTCCCTGCTTATACTGGAGCTCTGAGCAATCACACTGCTCCCTCACACACGGCGCCTCTCCCCCTCCTTTTCCCAAACCCGCCTGTCCTTCCTGAACACTTTAGACCCCTCCATGACCGTGCTCCAGGTATGGGAATCACTCCACCAAGTCTCTATTACTCCCACCACCTCTTACTTCTTTGACTGTGCCAGGGCCTCTAATCCTTCCTGTTTGTTTCCCAGGCTCCTCGCATTTGTGTACAAACACCTACTGTATTTAGCTCATTGGCCTACTTTCTCCTTTCGAACCATGGGTCCTTTCCTTCCTCCTTGTCTTTCTTCCCAATACCCCACTTACCTCAGGGCTTAGATCACCGTTCCCCAGTGAACCTAGTTTAGAGCCCCCCTCACTGGGTTTGCAAGCCTGCCCGCAAATATGCTCATTCCGCGTTTCCTTAGGTGGATCCCATCTCTTCCCAGCAATCCTTGTTCACAAAACAGAGTCCCGTGGTCAAAGAAACCAAATCCCTTTCTCTGATCCATCTGCGCAACCACATATTTACTTCCAGGATTCAATGATCTTTACCTGGACTCCTTCCTTCAACTGGGAGGATGGATGAGAACACCACTTGCGCTCCTTAGTCCTTGATCTTTCTTCCCAGAGTTACATACTCTGCAGTGATCTGCTCAAGGTCATTCTTTGCTGTGTCATTGGGTCCTACATGGAGAAATAGGAAGGGGTAATAATCTGCAGGTTCGATGATTTTTGGAAGTGTCTTTGTCACATCCTGGATTCTAGCTTCTGGTCAGCAGCAAATTCCTGAGATTCCTGGTCTGGACAGTAGATGGATGACTCCATCCCACTTAGGAGGGAGTCCCTGATCACCACCACTCATCTTCTTCTCTTGGGGGGTGGTGGTCATACAACTCCCATCCCCAGGACTGTACATCCCATGCTTTACTGCTGGTGAGGTCTTCTTCTGATCCCTTCCCCGTGAGGTCTCTGCTGCAGCATTCTCTACTGTATCACTCATGCAGAGAGCCTGAAGGCAGTTGCTTACCTCCACCGGAATTGGAGATATCTGAATTGACTTTCTTCTCCTGGAGGTTCATGCTTCCAGTTTTCTTCCTTGCTCTGTACAACCCTCACTGGCTGCTCCGCCGGCTGTGCTGCAGCACTAAATGCTGCTGTCTGTCGAGGAAGTCTTCACCTTCTCGGATGGACCGGAGGGTTGATATTTGCACCTCAGGTCCTCCAATCTTTTCTTCCAAGATGGCGACCAGCTTGAACATGGGATATACAAAATCCCTTCTGTCGTCTGGAAAGAAGACAAACATAGCACATATTGTGCAGGTCACAAGAGCTGCCTTGTCCCTATCCATCTTTCCCTTTCCTCAGAGAGTTTTCTCAGATGTTTTTATTTCCCCCTTGAAGGGTAAAAGAGAAACAAAATTACAAGAAAGAAACTAAACAATATGTGGCTTCTCCCCCAGTGAACTCCAGATGTAGTGGAGTTCAGTGTCCCCAAGCTCTGCCCCCCACCATCTGCAGACAAGAGCGACTCTCACTCAGCAGGTGGGAGAGAAGGTTTATGAGGTGACAGAGAGGCAGCGTGGTACAGACCTGTCAGCACAGACACCAGACGTGGTCTGGCTGACCCATGCTGGGGAGAGGAGATCCCTCCAAGGGAGCTCCCAGCCTGGAGCCCTTGGCTCAGCCCAGCCTGCTTTCATTCCTCCCCAGCCTCCCCACGCTAACTGTCTGCCTCTGATTCAAACCCAGCTGGGCTCCACCCCGCTGTTTGTCTGGGGCCAGAGGTGTTACCTGAAAGCTTAGGTTACACCCAGCAGGGAAACAAAGCTGCAGAAATGTAGCACTTTAAAGACTAACAAAATGAGTGGGTGAGCTGATCAGTCTGTCACTTACACTCCCCCGCAACTACATCATCATCACCATCATCAATAACCGTGGGCTCAGCGCCTGTTGGTGTCTGGTGCCTCTCTCACTACTTCCTTCCATCTTTCCCTATCCAGTGCAGAGTGCCTCAGTTTCTGCAGACTAGCTCTGCATCAATCTAGTACATCATCTGTCCATTCTCTGCGCAGTCTGCCTCTCCTATTGAAACCATCCATTATGCCAAATACTAAGGTCTTGATTTTCTGTTTGTTGTTCATTCTACAAATATGTCCAAATAGCTGTGGCTTCCGTTTTATAACCTTCTGCAGCAGGTTGTCTGTCGGCTGTATCTTCCTATATAATTCCTCATTGGTGACCTTCTGCATCCATCCTATTCTCAGAATCTTTCTAGAACAACTCCTTTCGAACGCCCATATTCTTCTTTTCAAACCTTTCGTTATCACTCATGTCTCACATCCGTACAACATGCTGCTGAATACACACGCTTTCAAGACTCCCAGCTTTGTTCTTAAGCTAATTGCTTTGCTTTTCCAGATCTTATCCATAGCCTCCAAACTCGCTCTCGCTTTCGCTGTTCTAGTCACTATTTCCTTCTTACAGTCTAGATCATACATTATGTTGCTCCCCAGATATGTGAACGTCTCTACAGCTACATCCACACTAGCTCAAAACTTTGAAATGGCCATGCAAATGGCCATTTCGAAGTTTACTAATGAAGCGCTGAAATACATATTCAGCGCCTCATTAGCATGAGGGCAGCCGCAGCACTTCGAAATTGACACAGCTCGTCCAGATGGGGCTCCTTTTTGAAAGAACCCTGGCCCCTTTGAAGGTCCCTCATTCCTATCTGCTCATAGGAATAAGGGGATTTCGAAGTAGGCGGGGTCCTTTCGAAAAGGAGCCCCATCTGGACGAGCTGCGTGGCAGCGAGCCATGTCAATTTCGAAATGCCGCAGCCACCCTTGTGCTAATGAGGCGCTGAATATGTATTTCAGCGCTTCATTAGTAAACTTCGAAATGGCCATTTGCATGGCCATTTCGAAGTTTTTGGCTAGTGTAGACATGGCTTACATTTTCTAGTTCAACACCATCCACGCTGACCTTCCTTCCTATTTCCTTATCTCAAAATACCATTGTTTTTGTTTTATCAATGTTCATAATCAGTCTGTACCGCTTCCCTTCGTTTAACACCTGCACCGTTTTCGCTAGTTTCTCCTCATCTTCCTCAAAGATAACTATATCATCTGCAAACCTCAAGTGGTTAATTCTTTTTCCGTGTGCAGATATCCCTTCTACCTCTTCCTTGATCTTGTCCATTGCTCTCTCCAGATGTGCAATGAAGATACTTGGTGATATTGGATCTCCTTGTCTCGTGCCTCTACTTGTTTTAAACCAACTTCCCAACTCGCCGCATGTTCTCACTGCTGCCTCCGCATTATCATTGATATCTTTCAACAACCATATTAGTGCGCTATCTACTCCGTACAACTCCAACGCTGCCCAAGTCACTTTCTGATCTGTACTGTCAAATGCCTTTTGAAAATCAACAAAGCAAGTATACATATTTTTGTTCTTTGGTTGAGCTTTCTCCACTATCAGTCTGTGATGGGGTTCAGGGGTCCCCAAGCGCTGCACCCCGTCTGCAGGCAGATGTGACTCTCACTCAGCGGGTAGAACAGGAAGTTTATTAGGTGACAGAGGCCCAGTTTCTCACAGAAGAGTCAGTGCAGCAATCAGAGACAGTCATTCCAACCCTTCCTGGGGAGAGGAGCCCAAGGGGGGCCCCTCTGGGGTGTAGCTTCCCCCCCTCGCCAGGCTGGCTGCCTTCCAGCTCCCTTTCCCCCAAGCTTCTAACTGCCGCCTCTGATTCAAACCCAGCTCAGCTCCTCCCTCCTCTTTGTTCAGGGCAAAGGTGTTACCTGCCAGCCTAGGGTACAGCCCCAGGGGTCATCCCCAGCCAGTGTGAGCTGCTCTGCTTGTCTCACACACATCCAGCCTCAAAACAAAAAGCAGTCAAGTAGCACTTTAAAGACTAGCAAAATAGTTTATTAGGTGAGCTTTCGTGGGACAGACCCACTTCTTCAGACCACAGCCAGATCAGAACAGACTCAATATTTAAGACACAGAGAACCAAAAACAGTAAGCAAGGAGGACAAATCAGAAAAAGATAATCAAGGTGGGCAAATCAGAGAGTGGAGGGGTGGGGGGGGAAGATCAAGAATTAGATTGAGCCAAGTATGCAGACGAGCCCCTATAGTGACTCAGAAAGTTCCCGTCTCGGTTTAAACCATGTGTTAATGTGCTGAATTTGAATATAAAAGTCAGCTCGTCCACTTCTCTTTCTAAGACGGTGAGATAATTTCTCTTCAGTAACACACATACCTTGAGGTCATTGACAGAATGCCCCATTCCATTAAAATGTTGACTAACTGGTTTGTGGATCTGGAGTGTTTTGATGTGTGTTTTGTGCCCGTTGTCCCTTTGTCTAAGGGAGTTAGAAGTCTGTCCAATATACAAAGCAGCTGGGAATTGTTGGCACATGATGGCACGTATGATGTTAGTAGAGGAGCATGAGAAAGTGCCCGTGATTCTGTGAGTAACCTGGTTAGGTCCAGTGATGATATTTCCAGAGAAGATATGTGGACAAAGCTGGCAGCGGGTTTTGTTGCAGGGAAAGGTTCCAGGACTGGTATTCCCGGGGGTATAGACTGTGGCTGTTAGTGAGGATCCTCATGAGGTTGGGAGGTTGTCCGTAGGAAAGAACAGGCATGTCACCCAGGGCCTTCTGGAGTGTGGCATCCTGATTAAGGGTAGGCTGTAGGTCTTTAATAATTCATTGCAGTGGTCTGAGTTGGGGGCTGTAGGTGATGACCAGTGATGTTCTGTTCTTGGCTTTTTTGGGCCGATCTTGGAGTAGCTGGTCTCTGGGTATGCGTCTGGCCCTGTCAATTTGTTTTTTTACTTCTCCTGGTGGGTAATTCAGGTTTATGAATATTTGGTAAAGTTCTTGTAGTTTTTGGTCTCTGTCAGTTGGATCAGAGCAAATGCGATTGTACCTAAGAGCTTGACTGTAAACAATGGATCTAGTCACGTGTGCAGGATGGAAACTAGAAGGGTAGGTCTGTCCCACGAAAGCTCACTTAATAAACTATTTTGCTAGTCTTTAAAGTGCTACTTGACTGCTTTTTGTTTTGATAGTGTATAGACTAGCACGGCTCCCTCTCTGTTACTACACATCCAGCCTGAGTCTCACACATGCACTCCCCCAACTCCATCACACTGTGCCATTTAATAAAATCATTCTGTCAGCTGACAGAGTCCTGCCTCTGTCCCACCAGCCGTCTGGGGGGTGGCACATCAACACTTTGTCCCACTCAAGGGGTAGGAATACCGCTTTACCTACCCTCCCGCTTGCTCCCTGGTGGTGGGCGCTGTTAGTGAGATGGAGCAACAGAGGCACTCGGCCCTGGCCCCCAAATCTAAGGACCCTAAAAGCCAGGAGTTGTTTGGTAGGAATGTCTACTCCATGGGGGGGCCTGATTCTCAGGGTGGCAAACCAACTGCTCTAATCACAGCTTGTGGGCTTCCCTCCTCAAATTCAAGGACTCACTGCCCAGGCAGTCACAAGATGAATTTGTCGCCCTTGCTCAGGACAGTAAAGAGGTGTCTCGTACATGCCTCCAAGCCTGCCTGGATGCTGGGGATGCCACTGCCAGGGTCCTCACTTTGGGGTTGCCTGGCTTCAGCCTTCCGGCCTCCCCTGGGTTCAACAAGCCATTCCAGACCTACCCTTGGATAGGGTCGGACTGTTTGCAGAACAGACCCAGTCCTGCCTCCACCGCTGACAGGACTCCCACAACATGAGGAAGTCGGTGGGTGTGCAAACTCTGGCCTCACAGTGGATGCCTGTCAAGCTGCAACCCCCCGCTCGCAGTCCTTCCATCCTAGAGGTCATAGTGATTCCTCTTGAGGGAAGCCTGGCTACTCCCACTGAAAGCCTTCCTGCCCTCCGTCGGGATTGCACAAGGGCCAGTCTAAGCCTTCCCTGGGGCCCAAACAATCGTGCGCCAAGGTCAGAGTGCCAGTGCGGATAGCTCCTCCCCTGCCCGTCCTCAACAGACTTTCTCAGTTTTTCCCAGCCTGGCCAGCCATTACCGCAGGCGTGCGCTGGGCAGTCATCGTGGGTTATTCCCTTCCCTTCCTCGCTCTTTCTCCTTCCTGCCCCCTTCCCGTCCCTCTTCAGGGACCCCTCTCACAGCTGTGCCTCCTCCAGGAGGTACAATGGCCCCTTGCCCTGTGGGCGGTGGAAGAGGTCCCTTCTCAGTGCAGGGGCTGGGGCTCTACTCCTGAAAAGCCCTAGTTCCAAAGGCAACAGGAGGCCTCTGGTCTGTCCTGGAGCTCAGGGCTCAACAAGTTTGTTGTCTCCAACAAGGTCTGTGTGATTTCCCTGGGCACCGTAATTCCCTCCCTGGAGCCAGGAGACTGATCCACCACCCTCAGTTTGAAGGCTGCTTATTGCCATTGTGTGACGCAGTCTTCCTGTCGATGTGACCTCCCATGTATTTGCACCTTCACTTGATGGTGCTCCGCTCTGGGCTCGCCAAGGCCCCCAGGGTGTTTACCAAATGCATAGCCATGGTGGCTCCCTTCCTGACTTGGACAACTGGCTCCTGCAGGGTGTAATGGAGTGGGGGGAGTGCATGTGTGAGTCAGGCTGGATGTCTGAGGCAAGCAGCAGCTCCCAGTGGCTAAGGAGGACCCTGGGGCTACAACTGGCAGGTAACACCTCTGCCTGAACAAAGAGCAGGGAGGAGCTGAGCTGGGTTTTGAATCGGGGGCGGGAGTTAGAGGCTAGGAAAAGGGAGAGCTGGAAGGCAGCCAGCCTGAGGAGGGGGAAGCTACACCCCAGAGGGGCACCCCTCGGGGTCTTCTCCCCAGGACGGGTTGGAAGGACCGTCTCTGGCTGCTGTACTGTCGCTTCTGTGAGAAACTGGGCATCTGTTGCCTAATAAAGCTGCTGTTGTACCTGCTGAGTGAGAGTCACTCCTGCCAGCGGACGGGGTGCAGTGCAGGGGGACCCCTGAACCCCATCACACTGGTGTCAGAAGTGGGATGCACTGCACCCACGGATGAGCTCCCAGCAGTGGCTGACTGAGCACAAGAGAAGGAAGGAGTCTCACAAGAGCCAGAGGGGGAACAGAGCCATTCCTGCAGCTGCTGCTGGTGAGTGGATACCCCGGGAGATAGCGGGGAGATGGATTATACTCGACTCCTGAAGGCAGAGCTAGCAGGGCTGTGCAGAGAGAGGGGCCTGACCGTGGGGAAGGCGACCAAGGCCCAGCTGATTGCACAGCTGGAAGAGAATGACCGATCTGGGGGGGCAGAGCCTGTCCCGGCAGAAAGTGGCTGGTCAGCGTCGGGAAGCGTTTCGGATTCTCCGACAGGAGCAGGGGCTCGACGCCGTCAGACAGACGCGGTGCCTGCCAGGTCGCGCTCAGCTAGCGGTGGTCCATCGCGGGCAGAGTCCCCCGCCGCAGAGCTGCGACGGCTGGAACTCGAGGTGAAATTAAAGGAACTGGAAGCCCAGGAACGGCAGAGGGAACACGAGCGCCAGGAACGGGAAAGAGAGCGTGAGCACGAGCGCCAGCTACAAGAGAGACAGCGGGAGGAAAGAGAGCGAGAGCGGGAGGAGAAAGAATGAGAACGGGAGAGAGAGCGAGAGCGGGAGCATGAGCGAACCATGGCAGAGGCGAGATGCCAAGAGGCCCCAGCTGCGGTAAGCGGGGAGAGGGCCAGACGACTCGGGGTGGCCAGTCACTTGGAGACGCGTGTGCTGGCCCAGTGTCAGGACCCAGGGGACATGGACGAGTTCCTTACCGCCTTTGAGTGAGCCTGTGAGTTGCATGAGGTTCCCCCAGATGAGTGGCTCCGGCACCTTACCCCCTTGCTGGACCAGAAGGCCGCAGCGGTGCTCAGCCGGCTGGAGGGGCTGCAGCCTGGGGACTATGAACGGTTCAAACAGGCCCTGCTGCATAAGTTCGGGCTGACTCCGGAGATGTACAAAAAGAAGTTCCAGGAGGCACAGAAGAGGCCAGAGGAAACCCATGTAGATACAACTGCCCGCCTGAAGCAATACTACCAGAAGTGGGCGTTCGGAATGGGAGTCCAGTCCGTAGAGGACCTGATCGAGCTGGCGGTCGTGGAGCGATTCTACGAGATGTGCGCACCTGACCTAAGGGTGTGGCTCGTGGACCGGAAGCCAGGGGACTCACACGATGCAGGGAAACTGGCAGAAGACTTCACAAACAGCCGGGCCAGGTTTGAAAGTGAGCCCCACAAAGAGAGGGAGTCTCGGAGAGAGAGGGAGTCCCGGAGGGAGAGGGAGTCCTGGAGAAACCGAGAATCTCAGAGAGACCAGTCCCTAACTGTACGACAGAGGGGACGACCTCTTGGGCAAGCCCAGGAAAGAGGGGCCAGCCACCCACCCCCCAGAGAGCCAAACAGAGCCCGGACAGAGCAGCCGGCCCGAGGGACACAACAAGACCCAGGCTGTTATCGCTGTGGGCGAAAGGGGCATAGAGCAGCCCAGTGCCCCAGGCTCCCAGACAGGTTGAGCAGGCTGGGGGGTCATGGAGTCAACTGGGTGGAGTCCCAGAAGCCAGAGGGGCTGGCGGCCAAGGCGGGTGGTGCTGACAATGGGGACTCGGATTGGGCTGAGTCCACCCCACAGACCAGCTCCTCAGGGGGACCAAATGCTCAGAGGTCAGTTTACAGAGTGGGGGCGGCACTACCTCTGTGGAGCAAGCGTCTCAAACACCTCGAAGTAGACGGGAAAAAGGTCACGGGGTTCTGGGACACAGGCGCTGACATGACGCTGGCCCGACCCGGGGTGGTGGCACCGGGCTGCATGATACCCAATTCCCACCTGACGATAACAGGAATTGATGGGACCCCTTTCAAGGTGCCCATGGCGAGGGTGCACCTGAAATGGGGGAAGAAGGAAGGCCCTAAGGAAGTGGGCGTGCACAGCCATTTGCCGGCAGATGTACTGATGGGGGCTGACCTGGAGAACTGGCAAGGTGAACGCCCTCGTGCCCTGGTCCTGACCCGTAGCCAAAGAAAACGAGGGGTGCGCTCCCCAGATTCAGGGGTACAGGCCCAGCCAAAGTCACAGGAGCCACAGGGGCCAACCCTGAGAGAAAGGGGGCCCCCAAAAACCAGATCTCACAGGCCAGGGGTGCTGGAGCCAGGCAGAGATGGGGAAGTAGCTTCCGCCCCTGCCCCAGCCGAAGAGTTCCAGGCAGAGCAGCAGAGAGACGCCTCCTTGCAGAAGCTGAGGGAACTGGCCAGTCTCAGCCCAGCTCCACAGCTGGGGGAGGGCTGCAGGGAGAGATTCCTGTGGGAAAAAGGATTCCTGTACCGGGAGTGGGCTCCCAGATGCAAAGCGGAGCCATGGAAGGTCCAGAGGCAACTGGTGGTCCCCCAAAAGTACCGGTGCAGGTTGCTGTACCTAGCCCATGATGTCCCGCTCGCAGGACACCAGGGGATCCACCGCACCAGGAGAAGGTTGTTACAGAACTTTTTTTGGCCAGGGATCTTTGCAGCTGTCCGTCTGTATTGCTTGTCCTGCAATCCCTGCCAGAGGGTGGGGAAGACCCGGGACAAGGGGAAAGCTGCCCTGAGGCCACTGCCCATCATAGAGGAGCCTTTCCAGAAAGTGGCTATGGATGTAGTGGGCCCCTTCAGCAAGGCAACGCATTCACGGAAGAAATATATTTTGGTAGTGGTAGATTTTGCCACGCGATACCCAGAAGCAGTGGCCTTGACCTCTATCGACGCTGACACCGTGGCGGATGCACTGCTGTCCATTTTCAGCAGAGTGGGGTTCCCCAAGGAGGTCCTCACAGATCAGGGGTCCAACTTCATGTCGGCCCTACTGCAAAGCTTGTGGGACAAGTGTGGGGTCCGGCACACCTGGGCCACAGCCTACCACCCGCAGACCAATGGGCTGGTGGAGAGGTTCAATGTGACTCTGAAGTAGATGCTGAGAACCTTCATGAATCAATACCCCCATGACTGGGACAAGTACTTACCCCACCTGCTGTTTGCATACAGGCAGGTGCCCCAGGAATCCACGTGGTTCTCCTCGTTTGAGCTGCTGTACGGAAGGAGGGTACGGGGACCCTTGGACTTGCTCAGAGAAGAGTGGGAGGGGACGGCCTCTCCTGAAGGGGAGTCAGTGGTACAGTATGTACTGACCTTCTGGGAAAAACTCAGCGAGCTCATGGGCCTGGCCAGGGAGAACCTCTCCATGGCCCAAAGGAAGCAAAAGGTCTGGTATGACCGTAATGCCAGGGCCCGAGCCTATGCCACCGGGGATCAAGTGATGGTCCTTGTACCTGTTCGGCGGAACAAGCGGCAAGCGGCCTGGGATGGGACCTTCAAGGTTGTCAAACAGCTAAATGACGTGAATTATGTGGTGGAACTGTCGAACCGGGCCCACAGCCACCGGGTCTATCATGTGAACATGATGAAACCTTACTGGGACAGACAGAACTTGGTGCTGGCCGTGTGCAGACACTGGGAGGGGCAGGGGGATGATCCCTTGGTGGATTTACTCACAAGGACTGGAGCCGGCTCCTTGCTGGAGTCTATTCCCCTCTCAGACCGGCTGACCCCTGCCCAGCAGACGGAGATCAAGGAGGTGCTGCATTCGCATCAACAGCTGTTCTCAGACAGACCCGGACGCACTGACCTGGCTGTCCACCGAATAGAGACAGGCACCCACGCCCCTATCAAGTGTGTGCCATTCAGAGCCACAGGGAGGACGGCTCAGGACATAGAGCGGGAGGTTGAAGACATGCTGGCTCTGGGGGTGATCCAACCCTCGTCCAGCCCCTGGGCCTCTCCCGTGGTGTTAGTCCCTAAAAAAGATGGGTCTGTTCGGTTTTGTGTGGACTATCGCAAGCTCAATGCCATCACTGTATCGGACGCCTACCCCGTGCCCAGGCCTGATGACCTTTTAGACAAGCTGGGGGGAGTCCGTTACCTCACCACCATAGACCTCACCAAGGGGTACTGGCAAGTGCCATTAGACCAAGATGCCCGGCTCAAGTCGGCTTTCATCACCCCCGTGGGGCTCTACGAGTTCCTGGTCCTGCCCTTTGGCCTCAAGGGGGCACCCGCTACCTTCCAGCGTCTGGTGGACCAGCTACTGAAAGGGATGGAGAGCTTTGCCCTGGCTTACATGGACGACATTTGCATCTTCAGCCAGACGTGGGAGGACCATGTGTCCCAGGTCAAGCAGGTGCTGGACCGACTCCAGAAGGCCGGTCTGACTATCAAGGCAGGGAAGTGCAAGGTGGGAATGGCTGAGGTGACCTACCTGGGCCATAAGGTGGGCAGCGGCTGCTTAAAGCCAGAGCCAGCTAAAGTGGAGGCTGTCAGAGATTGGCCAACACCCCAGACTAAGAAACAGGTCCAGGCCTTCATTGGGATGGCAGGGTACTACCGGAGGTTTGTGCCCCACTTTAGCTCCATCGCAGCCCCCCCTCACGGAGCTATGTAAAAAGGGAAAGCCTGACAAGGTGGTCTGGACCGAGCAGTGCCAAGAGGCCCTCTGCGCGCTGAAGGAGGCTCTGGTCAGGGCCCCAGTGCTGGCAAATCCAGACTTCAATAAGCCCTTCCTGGTGTTCACCGATGCCTCAGACGTGGGGCTGGGGGCTGTGCTAATGCAGGTGAATGACAAAGGGGAGAAACACCCCATCGTGTACCTGAGTAAGAAGCTGCTGCCCCGGGAGCAGAACTACGCGGCCATAGAGAAGGAATGTCTGGCCATGGTGTGGGCACTGGGGAAGCTGCAGCCGTACCTGTTTGGACGGCGTTTCACCGTGTACACCGATCACTCACCCCTGACCTGGCTGCATCACATGAAAGGGGCCAACACCAAGCTCCTGCGGTGGAGTCTGCTCCTGCAGGACTACGACATGGAGGTGGTCCACGTCAAGGGGAACGACAACACCATAGCCGATGCCCTGTCACGCAGGGAGGGCCCGAACTTCCCCAGGTCACTGGCTAAGTGACCCCGCTCAGTTTGGTCTGGAAGGGGGGAGAGATGTAATGGAGTTGGGGGAGTGCATGTGTGAGTCAGGCTGGATGTCTGAGGGAAGCAGCAGCTCCCAGTGGCTAAGGATGACCCTGGGGCTACAACTGGCAGGTAACACCTCTGCCTGAACAAAGAGGAGGGAGGAGCCGAGCTGGGTTTTGAATCGGGGGCGGGAGTTAGAGGCTAGGAAAAGGGAGAGCTGGAAGGCAGCCAGCCTGAGGAGGGGGAAGCTACACCCCAGAGGGGCACCCCTCGGGGTCTTCTCCCCAGGACGGTTTGGAAGGACTGTCTCTGGCTGCTGTGCTGTCACTTCTGTGAGAAACTGGGCATCTGTTGCCTAATAAAGCTGCTGTTGTACCTGCTGTGTGAGAGTCACTCCTGCCAGCGGACGGGGTGCAGTGCAGGGGGACCCCTGAACCCCATCACACAGGGCCATTCCTTCCACCAGCTGGAGGCTCAGGTGGCTTTTACCAGACAGACTTGGGACAGCTGGGGCCTCATGCACAAGATGGGAAGGTTCTCACTGACCCAGACTCAGTGCACAGAGTTTAGAGGGAAGGTTCTCTGTGCCATACAGTGAGGATGGTTCTTCCTGGTTGCTGTTTCTAGCTCTTGCCCTGCTCCTCTGCTCCCTGCCTGTGATCCTGGCCATCATGGTGCGAGCCTGCGTCTGCTGGCTGGGACCTACGGCAGCCTGTACATGGTCCTGTTTGCCAGAGTTCACCGCTGTCCCCGCCATCTATGGCTGGCGTGTCGCCCCGGGAAGAACAAACATGCAGGTCAGTGTCCCCTATCATGCCCCTCACCCTGCCATGCCTCTGTAACAGACCCGTCTGCCTGAGGCTGGGGCGCCCACCTAGACAACTCATCACAGGCGGTGGGGTCTGGGGAGGAACTCGCTCTGCAAATCAATGTGCCCAAGCGTCGGGCAGATCACCTCGCCTGCCACACCTCCACGGTTGCTGTGTTGCGGTCGTGACCAACAGCACGGCGGCTGTGGGGGTGGGGGCACGTTCCTCCCCGCTCTGCTCGGACACTCTGTGCCTGTGGACACTGTGCATGGCCCAGGCTAGCCAACTGGGGGCACCATCTCTCCCTGGTCCGGAACCAGTTGGTGGCCCCCCTCAGTCGCTGGTCTTCGCTCACGAGCGCCTGCTTCACGCAGGTGTCCTCCACTGTCTGCCACAAGTGGGGCTTCCCCAGCTGCACCTCTTCGCGACCCAGGGCAGCCATAAATATCAGTGGCCTTTTTCCTTCGGGGGCTCAGTCCAGGCTCTCAGGCAGGAGTGTTCTGGTTCCTTCGCCCTCTATGTGTCTCTCCCACAGGGTTCACCTCAATCCCTGCAGGGCCTGGGCGAACTGTGCCCTCATAGCCCCAGCATGGGCCCACCCGCTCTCAGTATTACCTCCTATTCCACTTCCCCTGCTTCTGGATCTTAACGTGCAGGACAACGGTCGCTGCCACCACCCAGATCTTTGACCCCTTCACCTCATGGCATGGCAGCTTCTTGGCTGAACCCTATCAAAGAAGGTGTTTCTTGTCCTTCACAGGAGCCAAAAGCCACCCACCAGGCAGACACGCCTGGCAAACTGGAAGTGCTTCTCTGGTTGGTGTCTTTCGCAGAGCCTCACACCCCTGCTGACTTCTGTCCCTCAGGCGCTGGACTGCCTTCTTTTTCTGACACAGCAGGGCCCGGCCTCCTCCTTGCGCCCCCAAGGCCCACTGGGGGGTTATCTCGCCCTTCCATCCTGGGAAGGTGGATGCTCGGTGGTTGCAAGCCCCCGGTTGGGTGTTTTCTCAGGGGTATGAACTGTCTTCTCCCACTGGCATGACACCTGGTTCTGCTTTGGGACCTTAACCTGGTCCTGTGGGTGCTTATGGGTCCTCCCTTCGAGCCCTCAGCCATATGTTCATGGCTTTACCTTTGCTGGAAAGCAGCCTTTGTGGTGGCCAATCACCTCTGCTCCAGGCCCTCATGTCAGAGCTGCCCCCACTGCCCAGTTTTCCATAAGGACACGGTTCAGCTCTGGCCTCACCCAGTGTTCCTCCACAAGTGGTTTCCAGCTTTCATGGGATCAGGACATTTTCCTTCCTGTTTTCTCTCCTAGCCCTCATGTCTCCCGTGGGCGCAGAGATTGCATTCGCTGGAGGTGAGGCATGTGGGTGCCATCTCCATCGACAGGCCCAAGCCCTTCTGCAGCTCCTTGCAGTTCCTGGTGGCCACCGTCCATCGTACAAAGGGGTGTGATGAGGTTCAGGGGTCCCCAGGTGCTGCCCCCCGTCTGCAGGCAGGAGTGATTTTCACTCAGCAGGAGAACAGCGGGTTTATTAGCTGACAGGACACAGCGTCGTACAGAGGAGTCAGTGCAGCTGGCAGAGACAGCCAGTCCCATCCATGCTGGGGAGAGGAGGCCCCAAGGAGCCCTCGGAGTCGCGGCCTTGCCCCCTCCTTTGTCTCTCTCTCTCTCTCCCAGCCCAGACTCACTGCTTCCAACTCCCAGTTCACACCCCTCAGCCTCCCCCTTCCCCTTTGTCTGCAGTCCAGAGGTGTCACCTGGTCAGCAAGTTACCCTCAGCAGGAGCCCCCCAGCCTCTGTGAGCCACTCACATGCACACGTATCCCCCACTCCATCACAAGGGATGACCATTTTCATTGCAGTGTAGTTCTTCCTGGATTATGTCCTACACACAAGTGTGATGGTTAATGATTAATGGTTCTCAATCCTGCTGGAAAAGTATAACAAGTGGGGTCCCACAGGGGTCTGTTTTAGGAACGGTTCTGTTCAATAGCTTCATCAACGATTTAGATATTGGCAAAGAAAGTACACTTATTAAGTTTGCAAAAGATACCAAGCTGGGAGGGGTTGCAACTGCTTTCCAGGATAGGGTCATAATTCAAAATGATCTGGATAAATTGGAGAAATGGTCTGAGATAAACAGGGTGAAGTTTAATAAAGACAAATGCAAAGTGCTCCACTTGGGAAGGAACAATCAGTTTCACACGTACAGAACAGGGAGAGACTGTCTAGGAATGACTACAGCAGAAAGGGATCTAGGTGTTATAGTGGACCACAAGCTAAATATGAGTTAGTGTGATGCTGTTGCAAAAAAAATCAAACATGATTCTGGGATGCATTAACAGGTGTGTTGTGAACAAGATGAGAAGTCATTCTTCTGCTCTACTCTGCACTGGTTAGGCCTCAGCTGGAGTATTTTGTCTAGTTCTGGGCACCGCAGTTCAAGAAAGATGTGGAGAAATTAGAGAGGGTCCAGAGAAGAGCAACAAGAATGATTAAAGGCCTAGAGGATGTGACCTACGAAGAAAGGCTGAAAGAATGGGGCTTGTTCAGTTTGGAAAAGAAAAGATTGAGGGGAGAGATGATAGCAGTTTTCAGGTATCTAAAAGGGTGTCAGAAGGAGGAAGGAGAAAACTTGTTTTTTTTGGCCTCTGAGGATAGAACAAGAGGCAATGGACTTAAACTGCGGCAAGGGAGGTTTAGGTTGGGCGTTAGGAAAAAGTTCCTAACTGTCAGGGTGGTCAAACGGGAATAAATTGCCAAGGGAGGTTGTGGAATCTGCATCGTTGGAGCTATTTAAGAACAGGTTTAGATAGATGTCTATCGTGGATGGTTTAGACAGTACTTGGTCCTGCCATTGGGGCAGGGGGCTGGACTCGATGGCCTCTCGAGATCCCTTCCAGTCCTAGTGTTCTATGATTCTATGACCTTGCTAAGGTTTCCCCAGCACCTGTCATGGTGAACTCAGGGCTCTTCAACTGCCTTCATGGTGCATGGTCCTCTCCCCCCGAGGAAATCCGTAGAGCTACAACGTGGTCCTCTGTGCGCACTTTCACAAGGTACCGTGCCATTGGGCAGCAGTCCAGAGGGGATGCAGCCTTTGGGGTCGCTGTCCTGGCATCAGCCATGTATTGGCTCTGACCCCCCCACTTCTGGGTTTGGCTGGTGACACACTGACCTCGAGCACAGCTGAGTAAGAGCGCGGTGCAGGAAAAAGACGGTTCCTCACCGTTGTAACTTGTTCTTTGCCACGTGTTGCTCGAATCGCTCCGAAACCCGCCCCACTGTCAGCGTGATCGGCAAGCATGGCCTGCTGCTGGTGCTGCCGACCCAACAGGTAGCTGCTTAAAGCACCGTGTGCACCTTGCAGCCCCTAACTGGAATTGACAGGCACAATGCACCTCGCAGAGCAGCCGTTACAAAGGCAACGGCCTGCGTCTGCTCAGCCCTTTGGGCATCCGGCGTCAGCACTGCCCGAGACAGGCGCTGGCTTGACAGCCCCTCAGTGCCACAGGCCGGCGTACTAGTCCCCCCCGCCCACGGCCACGCTTAGCCACTGGGGTCAGTCCCGCAGCTTCACCACTGCCTGGGACCCTCCTTCAGCCCTAATGCTCCCCAGCCGCTGTGGGCTGGGATTGCCCCTCTGGCAGTCCTGGAGCACGGCCCTGCAGGAGCTATGCATCCCCAGGGCCTGTCGCCGGAACGGGGGAGACAGTGGGCATCAGGGTGCCTGGAGACAGCCCTCAGTTACCCCAGTTACAGACAAGCCCAGCTGGGTCGGCCCAGAGCTCCCAGCCCCCTGCCACTGGCACAGGCGCTTCTGCCTCCAGCAGCCCCATGCCAAAGCCCCTCCCACCCCACTGCTTAGCCCTTTGTGCCCAGCAAACAAGGGCACCTGGCCTCCTTGTCAGCCCTTTGTCCTCCTGCGGGCGGGCGGGGGGGTGCGTGTGGCTTCCTTGGGCAGTACCAAAGGTCTGGGCAACGAACGGCCCTTGTTCTCTAGGGCACTCCAAGGATATGGGGCCCAGCCCCCCAGGCAGGCAGCTGTCAGTCACACTAGGTTCTCTGGAGCTCTTCACAAACTGGCTGTGCCCCCCCCCCCCCCCCCCGCCGCCAAGCAAAAACTGTGCAGGGGAAACTGAGGCACACGCTGTATTCATACCTACATGACTGACAAGGCCTGCTGTCCCCCAGGCCTCACAGCAGGACACCTCTACCCACCCCGACTGCTTCTGTGTGTCTTTGGGGCAGAGCCAGTTGTGTCCCAGCAGCAGAGGCCCAGACCTACTGGTTTACCTCAAGCGGCTCCTGGAAGCAGCCGTGCCTCCGTGGCGCCTGGGTAGAGGGGCCGGCTGCTCTGCCTGCTGCCTACGCTGGCAGGGACCCCAGCACTGGCGACTAAAATGGGGCCAGCGAGGGGGCTGGGATGGGACGGGCAGGACTGTGGTTGTTGGGAGGGGGCTCAACCAAAAGATGTGAGGCTGGGGGGCTTGGCAGGAGCCTATGGGGCTGGGGGCCAGTCGGGCTAGGGCTTGGGCAGGTCCAGCCATGACATATAGGGCTGGGCCAGGTGGGTATGCGGCTGGGCCAGTGGGAGGAGCAGGGGATAATGTATGGGCATGGGGCCAGGCTGGGAATGCTATATGGGCCCAGGGCCATGCTGGGCTGGCATGGGGCTGGGCCAGGGATAATGTATGAACCCAGGGCCGATTCGGGCTGGCATGGGGCTGGGCCAGGGACGATGTATGAACCCAGGGCCAGGGATGATGTGTGGGCACCGGGATGGGATGGGCCAGGGATGATGTATGGGCCCAGAGCTGGGCCAGGTGGGCATGGGGCTGGGCCAGGGATGATGTATGGGCCCAGGGCCAGGCCAGGCCAGGCCAGGCAGGCATGGGGCTGGGCCAGGGATGATGTATGGGCCCGGTGCTGGGCCAGGGATGATGTATAGGCCCAGGGCCGGGCTGGGCAGGCATGGGGCTGGTCTGGGAATGCTATATGGACCCGGGGCTGGGCTGGGCGGGTGGGCATGGTGCTGGGCCAAGGATGATGTATGGGCCCAGGGCTGGGCTGGGTGGGCATGGGGCTGGGCCAGGGATGATGTATGGGCCCAGGGCCAGGCAGGCATGGGGCTGGTCCGGGAATGCTATATGGGCCCAGGGCTGGGCTGGGTGGGCATGGAGATGGGCCAGGGATGATGTATGGGCCCAGGGCCGGGCCAGGCCGGGCAGGCAGGGGGCTGGGCCAAGGATGATGTATGGGCCCAGGGCCGGGCTGGGTGGGCGTGGGGCTGGGCCAAGGATGATGTATGGGCCCAGGGCTGGGCTGGGTGAGCATGGTGCTAGGCCAGGGATGATGTATGGGCCCAGGGCCGGGCCAGGCCGAGCACGCATGGTGCTGGGCCAGGGATGATGTATGGGCCCAGGGCTGGGCCAGGCGGGCGTGGGGCTGGGCCAAGGATGATGTATGGGCCCAGGGCCAGGCTGGGTGGGCATGGGGCTGGGCCAGGGATGATGTATGGGCCCAGGGCCGGGCCGGGCGGGCATGGGGCTGGGCCAAGGATGATGTATGGGCCCAGGGCCGGGCTGGGTGGGCATGGGGCTGGGCCAGGGATGATGTATGGGCAGATGTATCAGATGGCACAAGATAAACAAGCAGGGAATTTCATCAGCGCCCATCATGGCTTTAATTTGGCTGCCTAATGAGTCAGATCCAGCCGCGCAGATAAAAGTTGTCAGAGCCGCAGCCCTAATGAATTTCTTGCCACTTGTAATCAAGGCAGCTTGTCGGAGGGGGATGATTAATGGGTCCCCAGAGGAGCTGCCGTCCCTCCACTGCCAGTCCCACGAAGGCAGCTGTCCAAACCCAGCCAGCACTGGCCTGGGCATGGGCCATGCTGGGTGTCACACTGGCGGGGGTGGGGGTAACGAAGGCCTGCAGGGGCAGGGCTTGAAATGGGGCAGCGGCGGGGTGCTATGCCATAGGGTGGGGTAGGCAGTAGGGTCGGGGCGGGGCAGTGATGCAGTAGGGTGGAGGTAGGCAGAGGGCGGGGCGGGGCGGGGTGGCGATGCAGTAGGTTGGGGTAGGCAGTGGGAGGTCTGCTGCAGTAGAGTGGGGTAGGCAGCAGGGGGCGATGCAGTATGGTGGGGGAGGGCTATGCAATGTGTGTGTGGGGGGAATGCAGTAGCGTGCGGTAGGCAGTGGCGGTGGGGGCGATGCACTAGGGTGGGGTAGGCAGCGGCGGGGGGGGCAGATGCAGGAGGATGGGGTAGGCAGGGGGTGGGGCTGATACAGTAGGGTGGAGTAGGCAGGGGGTGGGGGGGTGGGGGGACGCAATGCAGTGGGGGGGTTATGCAGTAGGGTGGGGTAGGCAGTGGCGGGGGGGGGCCAGGGCAGAGGCTGGTGCAGGGATAGCAGTGTGTGCAGGAGGGCTGGGACATGGTGCGGGGCAGGAAAAGGTGAAGGGCTGGAGGGGGGACTGGGGCAGAGCTGGCCGGGGGGGAAATAGCAATGGGGTGGGGCAGAAGGACAGGTGTGGGGTAAGGGCTAGAAGTTTGGGAGTGAGGAAGGAGACAAGGCAGAGACGGGGAGGGACGGGGCAGGAGCAGGTGTGTGTGTGTGTGTGTGCAGGGATTGCCGTGGAGGGCAGGTGCAGAGCTGTGGGGGGGGATAAGGTGTGGGGGGTGGTGCAGGGATAGCCATGGGGGGATGGAGGGGGATATGGTGTGGGGGGGGGTGCAGGGATTGTCATGGGGGGGGCAGGCATGGGGATGGAGGGGGATAAGGTGTGGGGGGGGGGCAGGGATAGCCATGGGGAGATGTGGGGCAGGATCGGGGGGGAGGTGCAGGGCTGAGTGGGGGGACGGGCGAGCTGTGGGGGGGGAGGGGCAGCCCTGACCTGGGTTGGGCCACTCCAGTGCCCCTGGCAAGTGCTGCGCAGTGGGATCGGGGGTGCCTGCTCCTCCCCAGGACCTCCCCCCATTGTCAAAGCTGCCCCCAGCTGGCAGGGGGGCCTCTGGCCAACCCGATGGCCAGGCAGCCAGAGCAGGAGCGCAGGCCTGTGTGGGGGCGAGGCTGCGAGAGCCCCTCTGCACCGCTGGGCCTGCGGGGGCAGGCCAGGCCCTCCTCCGCCCCAGCCTGAGGGGCAGTGGGGCGCCCGCTCCCCATGTGCAGAAGGGGCCCCGCTGCCCTGCGGACGCTGCTCCCTGACCCTGGGCGCAGCTGGCAGTGCAAGGGGCATGAGCCGGGACGTCTGGGCTGCCTCCTCAGCACCCAACGGGCCCAGGCCTGGCAGCACCCGCTGTGCCAGAGCGCAGTGCAGGGCAGGGTTACCGCAGCCACTGGCTCGAGGCTGTTCTTGCCCCTGGGCGGCCCCGTGTGGGCGCTGCATCCTGTGGGGGAGCCAGCCTGGGGCGCGCCCGCTGGGGCTGTATGTGCTGTGGGCACCCCGGGTGCCTGCCCCAACGCTGCCCTCCGTGGCTCCCAAGCTCCGAGGCAAAAGAAGGGAGGCGCAGCCCTGGGCCACAGCAGGAGTCTGAGATTTGGTGCCCGCAGGTGAGCGTGAAGGCCAACAGGGGCTCTGCTCCCCCTTGCTCTGGAGCTCCTCACAGGCAGCAGTGCGGTGACGGGACTCAAGCAAGGGCTGCCGGCGGGCAGGCCGTGGGGCTCCAGCTCGACGCGGTGCTCCTCCTTTTCCCTGGCTCAGCTCCTCCATGCCACCCTTCCTGCCCAGTATGGCTTGGTTTGCCCCCCCGGCATGCCCACGGGCCCCTCACTGGCTGCTGAGGGCAGCACCAGACCCCTCTGGACTCTGGGGAGCTTGAGCTAACCCCTCAGCACTGCTCTTCAGCTTCCAGTTCAAGGTGGTTGAAGCTGCTGGCTCGGAACTGGCGCATCCCCCAGTCAGCCACAGCTCCCTGGGCCCGAGACTCGGCCCGTTCCTCGGGGTGCAGTTGGAAACGAGGGGTGCAGCAAAGCCCCCAGCCTGGCCTGTCAGCGGGGGTGGGGGGACTCATGGTATTCTCAAGTGGGCCCCCCAGTTCCCCACACATATGCAGGGCACACCCCTGTGCCAGGCTGCCTCACCACACCCTTCCAGGGCCACACCGTGGCTCAGGCCAGGCCTCAGCACACCCTGGCCCAGCTGCATGGCCAGCCATTCCCCACCTAAGGCCCCAGTGGGGCGGGCAGCTCCCTGCGCTGACCGTCTGGGTGGGGAGAAGGGCACAGAGAGGCTGGGCTGGCTGGAGGCGGGAGCTTTATTGGCTGGTCTCTCCTTGGCTGCAGATCACACACAGGGCAAAGAAACAGTATTTACAGCGCGGCCATATAAATATTTCCAATGTACAATTTATACATGCGCAGCAGAGCCAGCCCAGAAGTGTGGGCCGAAGCTGGGGACCCAGCGTGTGGGCCAGGCCTCCAGAGTGCCCTGACACACCTCTGCAGGCACAGCCAGAGGCCAGCCCCGCAGGCAGGGCAGTGGGAGCTGGGCATGGAGCCATGGGGCAGGCTAAGGAGGGTTCATGTGAACAGACGTAGCCAGGAGGTGCCCGAGCGGACCAGTCCCTCGCCCCCCCCAGGTCGCAAGGGAGGGGCAGCGGCTGCCTAGCAGGGAGATTCCCTTTGCAACAGCAGGCAGAGAAAGCAGCTTGGCTGCAGCGTGGAACTGGGCTCCAGCCGCCCATGGCAACAACTGAGTGCATGTGGCCCCCAGAGCTTGGCACACGTCGGGGCGGGGGGGGGAGGACGGGGTGCACAGAAAGGGCTCTGTACCAGGCAGGCAATGGGAAGACACAGAAAATACCTCCGGACTATGAGGTGGGAAACATGGGAATGGTCCTGAGCCCCAGGGCAGGGCGTGGGGAACACAGGAACAGTCCCGAGCCCCAGTGCAGGGCATGGGAAACATGGGAACGGTCCCGAGCCCCAGGGCAGGGTGTGAGAAACACGGGAATGGTTCCTAGCCCCAGTGCAGGGCATGGGGAACACGGGAATGGTCCCGAGCCCCAGGGCAGAGCGTGGGAAACATGGCAACAGTCCCTAGTCCCAAGGCAGTGTGTGGGAAATACGGGAACGGTCCCTGGCCCCAGGGCAGGGCATGAGAAACACGGGAATGGTGCCTAGCCCCAGGGCAGAGCGTGGGAAACAGTCCCTAGTCCCAGGGCAGGGTGTGGAAAACATGGGAACGGTCCCTGGCCCCAGGGCAGCGCGTGGGAAACAGGGGAACGGTCCCGAGCCGCAGGGCAGGGTGTGGGGAACACGGGAATGGCCCTTAGCCCCAGGGCAGGGCGTGGGAAACACAGGAATGGTCCCGAGCTTCAGGGCAGGGTGTGGGGAACACGGGAATGGTCCCTAGCCCCAGGGCAGGGCATGGGAGACACGAGAACGGTTGCTAGCCCCAGGGCAGGGCATGGGAAACACAGGAACAGTCCCGAGCCCCAGGGCAGGGCGTGGGAAACACGGGGACGGTCCCTAGCCCCAGGGCAGGGTGTGGGAAACACGGGAACGGTCCCGAGATCTAGGGCAGGGTGTGGGAAACACGGGAATGGTCCCGAGCCCCAGGGCAGGGCGTGGGAAACACGGGAACGGTCCCGAGCCCCAGGGCAGGGTGTGGGAAACACGGGAACGGTCCCTAGCCACAGAGCAGGGTGTGGGAAACACGGGAATGGTCCCGAGCCCCAGGGCAGGGCGTGGGAAACACGGGAACGGTCCCGAGCCCCAGGGCAGGGTGTGGGAAACACGGGAACGGTCCCTAGCCACAGAGCAGGGTGTGGGAAACACGGGAACGGTCCCGAGCCCCAGGGCAGGGCATGGGAAACACGCGAACGGTCCCGAGCCCCAGGGCAGGGCGTGGGAAACAGGAACTGGCCCAGGCCCAGGCTGGGGGCACACATCAGATGACTTAGAATCAGGTGGAGGGAAGGTACGTGGAAATGGTCTGTAGAACAGGTAGTGGGGTGTGGGACAGATGGGATCTGTCTGTGGATCTGGTGGGGTGTGGGGCAGACGGGAGCTGACTGTGGACCCGGTGGTGTGTGGGGCAGACAGGAGCTGTCTCTGGACCCAGTGGGGTGTGGGGCAGACGGGAACGGTCTGTGGACCCGGTGGGGTGTGGGGCAGACGTGATCTGTCTCTGGACCTGGGGTTGGGGACTGTGTGGCAGGCGTGTGGGTACCATCTCTGAAGCAGGTAGGAGCAGGACCTGCCTCCCCGTACCGGGTGGGCGCTGCAGGTAGGAGCAGGACCTGCCCCGCCCCGCCAGGGTGGGACCTGCAGGTAGGAGCAGGACCTGCCCCCTGGCCAGGGTGGGCGCTGCAGGTAGGAGCAGAACCTGCCCCGCGGCCAGGGTGGGCGCTGCAGGTAGGAGCAGGACCTGCCCCCCAGACAGGGTGGGACCTGCAGGTAGGAGCAGGACCTGCCCCCCAGACAGGGTGGGCGCTGCAGGTAGGAGCAGAACCTGCCCCCCGGCCAGGGTGGGCGCTGCAGGTAGGAGCAGGACCTGCCCCCCAGACAGGGTGGGCGCTGCAGGTAGGAGCAGAACCTGCCCCCCCGCCAGGGTGGGCGCTGCAGGTAGGAGCAGAACCTGCCCCGCGGCCAGGGTGGGCGCTGCAGGTAGGAGCAGGACCTGCCCCCCGGCCAGGGTGGGCGCTGCAGGTAGGAGCAGGACCTGCCCCCCAGACAGGGTGGGCGCTGCAGGTAGGAGCAGGACCTGCCCCCCAGACAGGGTGGGCGCTGCAGGTAGGAGCAGGACCTGCCCCCTGGCCAGGGTGGGACCTGCAGGTAGGAGCTGTGTCTCTTGCGAGGGCACCTGTGCATGGACCGATCTGCTGGGCTGTGGCTGGCCACACAGTGTGGCTGGGCTGGCCCCAGTGCAGATTTGCACCTGAAACATTCCCAGGAGACGGGTGGGGGGCCATCCCCTGAACAGCATCTGTGTCCAGTGGGGCTGGGAGTCTTGCCCTCCAGCCAGGCCCACTCAGGATGGCCCACCAGGGTGGCTAGAGGGCGCTGGGGCCCAGCTCGGCCGGCGCTGCGGAGCAGGAGTTGTTGGCATTAGTGTTGCGGCGGGGCAGGCTGGGGGTCAGCGTGCTGCTGGAGCTGTCGCTCGGGCATCCATGCTGCAGGAGGATGTCCACGCACTCCTGGCTGCCAGCTCGCTGGGCATAGGCCAGGGGCGTCAGGCCACGTGCGTCCCGGCTCCGCACGTCCACCCCATACTGTGCAGAGAGAGCAGCCAGGTTAGCGGCAGGGAGCACAGTGGGGCAGGGGGACAGGACAGGGAGGGGCCCACACAGGGCTCCAGCAACCCAGCCGGTGGGCGTCGTGGGGCTTACCGAGGGTCTGGTGCTGGAACAGGAAGGGGAGGCTGGGGGGTCCATGAGGGGCTGGAGGGGACAGGAGCTGGGGGGTCCATGAGGGGCTGGAAGGGACAAGAGCTGGGGGGTCTGCAAGTGGCTGGGGGGGACAGGAGTCAGGGGGGTCCGTGAGGGGCTGGAGAGGACAGGAGCTGGTGGGTCAGCGAGGGGCTAGGGGACAGGAGCTGGGGGGGGGTCTGCCAGGGGCTGGGGGGGGACAGGAGCCAGGGGGTTCTGTGAGGGGCTAGAGGGGACAGGAGCTGGTGGGTCAGTGAGGGGCTAGGGGACAGGAGCTGGGGGGGGGGTCTGCCAGTGGCTGGGGGACAGGAGCCAGGGGTTTCGCGAGGGGCTGGAGGGGACAGGAGCCGGGGGGGTCCACGAGGAGCTGGAGAGGACAGGAGCTGAGGGGGGGTCAGCGAGGGGCTGGGAAACAGGAGGTGGGGGGTCCACAGGGGGCTGGAGGGGACAGGAGCCGGAGGGTCCATGAGTGGCTGGGGGACAGGAGCTGGGGGGTCCGTGAGAGGCTGGAGGGGACAGGAGCCGGGGGGTCTGTGAGGGGCTGGAGGGGACAGGAGCCGGGGGGTCTGCAAAGGGCAGGGGGACAGGAGCCAGGGGGTCCATGAGGGGCTGGAGAGGACAGGAGCCGGGGGGTCCATGAGGGGCTGGAGGGGACAGAAACTGGGGGGGTCTGCGAGGGGCTGGGGGACAGGAGCCGGGGGGTCTGCACGGGGCTGTCCCCTTACCCAGATGAGCAGCTGTGTGAGCACCACGTTGGCCATGGCACTGGAGAGGTGCAGCGCCGTGCGCCCGTCCCCATCGCCGTAGGTCTCATTCACCTCCTCCTTGGTGCCGTGGGCCAGGAGCGTCACCACCAGGCGCAGGTCGTCCTCCACCACAGCCCGCAGCAGCTGCTGCCCCAGTGGCACGTCCGAGTGGGGCAGCGGGGACAGGAACAGCTTCTGCTCGTACTTGGCCCGGATCCAGCGCTCCTTCTCCTCCCTGCAGCGTGTCACAGGCACAGGCTGCTAGTGCCCACAGAGCCCTGGCACTCGTGCCATGCACAAGTGCAATCCTGCTGGCACAAGAGCCCCATATCCATCCCATGGCACTTGTGCCCCTGACATGGTGCACCACTCGTGCCCCAAATGCAGACCAGTGTGCCTCATGCCCTGCACTTGTGCGTCAAGTGAAACACCCACCTCTTGTACACGTCACGTCCATTCCCCAGAACTAATGTCCCATGAGCATGGCCCCTTCGCTTGTGCTCTGTGTGCCCAGCTTCACCCAGCTCTCCCGCGCCCTCCCGCCGGCTCTCCTGCGCCTCCCGCCGGCTCTCCTGCGCCTCCCGCCGGCTCTCTCGCGCCCTGCGCCCTCCTGCCAGCTCTTCCGCGCCCTCCCGCCAGCTCTTCCACGCCCTCCCGCCAGCTCTCCCGCGCCCTCCCGCCGGCTCTCTCGCGCCCTGCGCCCTCCCGCCGGCTCTCCCGCGCCCTGCACCCTCCTGCCAGCTCTCCCGCGCCCTCCCGCCGGCTCTCTCGCGCCCTGCGCCCTCCTGCCAGCTCTTCCGCGCCCTCCCGCCGGCTCTCCTGCGCCCTCCCGCCGGCTCTCTCGCGCCCTGCGCCCTCCTGCCAGCTCTCCCGCGCCCTCCCGCCGGCTCTCCTGTGCCCTCCCGCCGGCTCTCTCGCGCCCTGCGCCCTCCTGCCAGCTCTTCCGCGCCCTCCCGCCGGCTCTCCCGCGCCCTCCCGCCAGCTCTTCCACGCCCTCCCGCCGGCTCTCTCGCGCCCTGCGCCCTCCCGCCGGCTCTCCCGCGCCCTGCACCCTCCTGCCAGCTCTCCCGCGCCCTCCCGCCGGCTCTCTCGCGCCCTGCGCCCTCCTGCCAGCTCTTCCGCGCCCTCCCGTCGGCTCTCCTGCGCCCTCCCGCCGGCTCTCCTGCGCCCTCCCGCCGGCTCTCTCACGCCCTGCGCCCTCCTGCCAGCTCTCCCGCGCCCTCCCGCCGGCTCTCCTGTGCCCTCCCGCCGGCTCTCTCGCGCCTTGCGCCCTCCTGCCAGCTCTTCCGTGCCCTCCCGCCGGCTCTCTCGCGCCCTGTGCCCTCCTGCCAGCTCTTCCGCGCCCTCCCGCCAGCTCTCCCGCGCCCTGCGCCCTCCTGCCAGCTCTTCCGCACCCTCCCGCCAGCTCTCCTGCGCCCTGCGCCCTCCTGCCAGCTCTTCCGCACCCTCCCGCCAGCTCTCCCGCACCCTGCGCCCTCCCGCCAGCTCTTCCGCGCCCTTCCGCCGGCTCTCCCGCGCCCTCCCGCCAGCTCTCTCACGCCCTGCACCCTCCTGCCAGCTCTTCCGCGCCCTCCCGCCAGCTCTCTCGCGCCCTGCACCCTCCCGCCAGCTCTCTCGCGCCCTGCGCCCTCCCGCCAGCTCTTCCGCGCCCTCCCGCCAGCTCTCTTGCGCCCTGCACCCTCCTGCCAGCTCTTCCGCGCCCTCCCGCCAGCTCTCCCGCGCCCTGCGCCCTCCTGCCAGCTCTTCCGCGCCCTCCCGCCAGCTCTCCCGCACCCTGCGCCCTCCTGCCAGCTCTTCCGCGCCCTCCCGCCAGCTCTCTCGCGCCCTGCGCCCTCCTGCCAGCTCTTCCGCGCCCTCCCGCCGGCTCTCCCGCGCCCTGCGCCCTCCTGCCAGCTCTTCCGCGCCCTCCCGCCAGCTCTCCTGCGCCCCACGCCCTCCCGCCAGCTCTCCTGCGCCCTCCTGCCAGCTCTTCCGCGCCCTCCCGCCGGCTCTCCCGCGCCCTGCGCCCTCCTGCCAGCTCTTCCGCGCCCTCCCGCCAGCTCTCCTGCACCCCACGCCCTCCTGCCAGCTCTCCTGCGCCCCGCGCCCTCCCGCCGGCTCTCCTGCGCCCTCCCGCCAGCTCTCCTGCGCCCTCCCGCCAGCTCTCTCGTGCCCTCCCGCCAGCTCTCCCGCGCCCTCCTGCCAGCTCTTCTGCGCCCTCCCGCCAGCTCTCCTGCGCCCTCCCGCCAGCTCTCCTGCCAGCTCTTCCGCGCCCTCCCGCCAGCTCTCCTGCGCCCTGCGCCCTCCCGCCAGCTCTCCTGCGCCCTGCGCCCTCCCGCCAGCTCTCTTGCGCCCTCCCACCAGCTCTCCTGCGCCCTCCGCCCTCCTGCCAGCTCTTCCGCGCCCTCCCGCCAGCTCTCCTGCGCCCTCCTGCCAGCTCTTCCGCGCCCTCCCTACAGCTCTCCTGTGCCCCACGCCCTCCCGCCAGCTCTTCCGCGCCCTCCCGCTGGCTCTCCCGCGCCCTGCGCCCTCCCTCCAGCTCTCTCGCGCCCTCCCCCCAGCTCTCCCGCGCCCTGCACCCTCCCGCAAACTCTCCCACACCCTGAGCTCTCCTCCCAGCTCTCCCACGCCCTGTGCCCTCCCGCAAACTCTCCCACACCCCATGTCCTCCCACCAGCTCTCCCACACCGTGCCCTCCCGCAAACTCTCCCACGCCCTGAGCTCTCCCCCAGTTCTCCCATGCCCCGCGCCCTCCCACCAGCCCTCCCACACTGTGCGCCCTCCTCCCAGCTCTCCCGCACCCTCAGAACTCCTCCCAGCTCTCCTGCACCGAGCTCTTCCCCAGCTCTCCCACGTCCTGCGCCCTCCCGCCAGCTTTCCCGCGCCCTGCGACCTCCTCCCAGCTTTCCCATGCCCTGCGCCCTCCTGCCAGCCTTCCCATGCCCTGCGTCCTCCCGCCAGCTCTCCCGCACCCTGCGCCCTCCTCCCAGCTCTCCCACACCCTGCACCCTCTCGCCAGCTCTCCCGCGCTCTGAGCCCTCCTCCCAGCTCTCCCACGCCCTCCGCTCTCCTGCGCCCCTGCGTTCTCCTCCCAGCTCTCCCATGCCCTGTGCCTTCATCCCAGCCCGGACCCTGTGAAGTGGGGACTTAAAAACATCGAGGGATGGAGATTCCACCACCTCTCTAAGCAACACATTCCAGTGCTTCACCATCCTCCTGGGGAAGTAGTTTTTCCTAATATCGAACCTACACCTCTTCCTCTGTAACTTCAGACCATTACTCCTTGTTCTGAAATCTGACCCTCTTCTTTACAGCTCTCCTTCAGGAAGTTGAAGGCTGCTATTAAATCACCCCTCAGTCTTCTCTTCTGTAAACTAAACAAGCCCAAATCCCTCAGCCTCTCCTCACAGGTCATGTGCTCCAGGCTCCTAATCATTTTCATTGCCCTCTGCTGAACCTGCTCCAGCACATCCACATTGTTTCTATACCGGGGGCCCAGAACTAGATGCAATATTTCAGATGAGGCCTCACCAGAGCCAAGTAGAGGAGAATAATAACTTCTCTAGATCTGCTGGAAATGCTTCTCCTACTACACCCCAATATGCCATTAGCCTTCTTGGCTACCAGGGCGCACTGTTTACTCATATCCAGCCTCTCAGCCACCGTAATCTTCAAGTCCTTTTCTGCTGCACCCTGTACTCTAAACCCCAGGTCCTTTTCTGGTCCTTGTCTCCTCCCAGCTCTTGTGTCCCATGTGCCCCCTTGACACTCACGCTTGCGTGCGCATGTGCCACACTCATGTCCTCACACCCCTCTTGTGGCACAGGTCCCCGGCGCCGTCTCCAGCCCATAGTGGGCCTCGGCCAGCGGCAGGGAAAGGTTAGCTGCTGCGTGGAGCGGCCCGGTGCTGCGGGCCGGCGTTATCAGGGCTGCCGTCGTGCTGGGCACAGACAAAGGCCTGGGGCCGCGGGGCCCGGCTGATCGATGCACGCCGGCACCCCGCTATCTGCTCCCATTCTATCCATCTGCATCTGGCAGGCGGCGGTAGATCAATACCCTGGGCGGAGCATGCTCAGTGCTGCTACCCCCTGACCCGTGCCAGCCACTGATAAGGTGCAGAATGGGCTCTGTCTGCGCAGCGGATGAGTGACAGGAGAGACACTCCGATAGGGATAGACAAGGCCTGAAAGAGACGCACCCCGGAGACCCACAGGACGGCACTGGCTAGCTGCCGCTGTTAACCCCT
Organism: Carettochelys insculpta; assembly: GCF_033958435.1. Classification (NCBI taxonomy): domain Eukaryota; kingdom Metazoa; phylum Chordata; order Testudines; family Carettochelyidae; genus Carettochelys; species Carettochelys insculpta. The sequence continues at coordinate 281,408,204 of NC_134138.1, read as the reverse complement.
TCTGCTCCGCAGGCAGCCAGCACTGGGATAGCCACTCCCCGCCCCACAGGGATGCCTGCCTACAGGGATTCTCAGCATCAGACGTCAGGGCAGCCCCTCACCTGCTGCTCTCAGGGCCTGGTTTGCGGTAGCCTTCCACTGCCCCTTCCCAGACGGTGTTGGCCAGCGCATTGCCAATGGCTGTCATCACCACGCTGAGCTCGCTGGGCCAGTCGTCCAGGTCCAGGGAGCGCACGCGGGACAGGTGGGTGCCCAGGTTACGGTGGATCCCCGAGCACTCGATGCACATGAGGGCACCCAGGTTCAGACTGGCCCAGTCAGGGTCTGGCGGGTGGATGGGAGGCAGTTAGCACAAGCTCAGCCACCCCCAGAAGCACTAGGTCAGCCAGAACCCACAAGCTCACTCCCCCAGTCCTGGAAGGGTCCACTTGTCCCCCCAACCTGCTGCTTCACCAGTCCCACAGGGACCCAAGCAGTGGCCTCCCTTGAGCAGTGCGCTCCCACAAGGACACAGGGCCCCGGCACAGCTTGGGAGACTCCATGGACAACAGGGACGGGTGACTCTGAAGGCACAGACGCCTCCTTTCCTGGGGTGAGGTAGTGAAAGCCCTGTGGCGTGCGGACCCTGGATCCCCTGGGCAGGGCACGGGACCCTGTGGGGTGCAGACCCTCAACCTCTAGGCAGGGCAGGGGGGGCCCTGTGGGGCGCAGACCCTCAACCCCCTGGGCAGGGAGGGGGCCCTGTGGGGCATAGATCCTCAGTCCCCTGGGCAAGGTGGGGGGGGGGCCTCTGGGTGCAGACTCTGAATCCCCTGGCCAGGGTGGGGAGGGCCCTGTGGGATGCGGATCCTCAATCCCCTGGGAAGGGCAGGGGGTTTCCTGTGGGGCGTGGATCCCTTTGGCACAGCGGGGGGCCCAGGGGTGCAGACCCTCGATCCCCTGGGTTTTAGGAAGTGTCACTCACTGGGCGCATCACAGTCCACGCAGAAGCTGTTCCCACGGGCCGTGCGGACCGTCTGCAGGGCCAGGGCATCACTCTGGCTGCCCAGACGAGTCTGAAACAGAAAGCACCGATACCGGTGGGACTGGCTGGCCCCTCTCATTGTTAGCCTTAAACCAGCCTGCCTGCCAGGTGCCCAGGCTGCACTCTGACAGGCAGATGGCACTGGGGGGCCCAGGAGCAATGCTCCCTCTCACCTCTGCCAGCCACAGGCAGATGTTTGGCACCCATGTGCAGAATAAATTTTGTTATGTGCGCTGAGGCACATACGGATGTGCACCACCAGTGGAAACACACCCCTGGCTGCAGGCGCTTTGCTTATCCCCTGGAGGGCCTTGGGCTCTCTCCTGAGCAGCCGCCAAGCACCCAGCTCCCAGGGAACGCTGCTTAGCAATGCTGTCCCCGGCCAAGGCAGGGCAGGAGAGTGCCCAGGTGGATAACACCAGCCCAGGAAGTGGTGAGGCACACCAGGCCAGGTGGTATGGAGTGACTGACCTGGGCAGGGCTACAGTGGGGCACAAGCTTGCCGGGGTGTGGAGGCAGTGTGGCTAGCACTGACCTGGGTGGGGTGGGAGCCATCCCAGGCAGGGTGAGGCTGGGGTGCACAGGTCAGGTACTAGTGTGGTGGTGTGGGGCTGGCCTGCATGGGGTGAGTGGGACAGGAGCTGCTGGGGGGGCCCCAGGTGAGGAGGGACCATGATGGGCAAGCGCCTGCCCAAGCAAGGCAGGGTGGGGCACAGTGAGCCAGAGGCCAGCCTGGGCAGCGCAGGGGGGAGGAGCCGTCTCACCTTGTTCTTGCTGCTTTCGCAGCCCTGGAGGCTGGCCAAGATCTGGCTCTCGATCGCCTGGACCCACAGCTCCCGCTCCTCTGACGTTGAGGCCTCAAAGAGCCAAGTCTGGCCCGTCAGCGACACGATGACGAACTCGAACGACTCGTCCTGTTCTGGAGTGGAAGGGACAGGACACTGAGTGGCGTGGAGGTGGGAACTGGGGTCACTGTGACAGCACGAGGGAGGGGTCATTGCAATGGGTGTCGATGGGGTCACTGTGCTGGCACAGGGGAAATGCAAATCTGGTAGGCAAACAGCCTGGCTTAAGAGGGAAATGCTTGGCCAGCTTGAACTCAAAAAGGGTGTGTATAAGAAGCGGAAATGTGGACAGTTGACTAAAGAGGAGTATAAACATTCGGCTGGAGAAATCAGGAAAGCGAAAGCCCAAGTGGAACTGCAGCTGGCGAGGGATGTGAAGAGGAACAAGAAGGGATTCTACAGGCATGTGAACAATAAACAGGTTATCGGAGAAGGTGTGGGGCCATTACTGGATGAGGGAGGTAACCTAGTGGCAGACGATGCAGGAAAAGCTGAAGTACTCAGGGCTTTTTTGCCTCAGTCTTCACAGACAAGGACAGTTCCCACACTACAGTGCTAGACAATGCAGCATGGGAAGGTGGGGTGCAGCCATCTGTGGGGAAGGAACAAGTTCTGAGCTGTCTAGAAAAACTAGATGTGCACAAGTCCATGGGTCTAGATTTAATGCACCTGAGGGTACTGAGGGAATGAGCAGATGTCACTGCCGAGCTTTTGGCCATTATCTCTTGGAGACTGGGAGAGATCCTGGATGAGTGGAAAAAGGCAAATGTAGTGCCCATCTTTAAAAAAAGAAAAAAGGATGTGATGGGGTTCAGGGGTCCCCCAAGCTCTGCACCCCATCCGCAGGCAGGACTGACTCTCACTAGCAGCAGAACAGCGGGTTTCTTAGCCAACAGGACACAGCATTTTACAGAAGAGTCAGTCCAGCAATCAGAGACAGACAGTCCAATCCATGTTGGGGAGAGGAGGCCCTGAGGGGCTCCCGAAGCTGGGGCATTGCCCCCTCCTTTGTCTCTCTCTCTCTCCCAGCCCAGACTCACTGCTTCCAACTCCCAGTTCCAATTCAAACCCCTCAGGCTCCACCTCCCCCTCTGTCTGCAGCCCAGAGGTGTCACCTGGTCGCCAGGTTACCCTCAGCAGGAGCCTCACGCCCTCTGTGAGCCACTCACGTACACACAAGTATTCCCCACAACATCACAAAGGACAATCCAGGGAACTATAGACCTGTCAGCCTTACCTCAGTCCCTGGCAAAATAATGGAGGGGATCCTCAAGGAATCCATTTTGGAGCACTTGGAAGAGGGGAAAGTGATCAAAAGTAGTCAAGTTGTGCCTGACCAATCTGATTAGCTTCTATGAAGATGTAACAGACTCTGGGGACATGGGAAAGTCAGTGGATGTGATATACATTGATGTCAGTAAAGCTTTTGATAACAGTCTCCAACAACATTCTTGCCCACAAGTTGAGGAAGTACGGATTGGATCCATGGACTGTAAGATGGATAGAAAGCTGGCCTGATGGTCAGGCCCAGAGAGTAGTGGTCAATGGCTCAATAGCTGGATCACAGAATCATAGAACACTAGAACTGGAAGTGAACTGGAGAGGGCATCGAGTCCAGACCGCTGCCCCAATGATAGGACCAAGTACTGTCCAGACCACCCCGATAGACATCTATCTAACCTGTTCTTAAATATCTCCAGCGATGGAGATTCCACAACCTCCTTAGGCAATTTATTCCACTGTTTGACCGCCCTGACAGTTAGGAACGTTTTCCTAATGTCCAATCCAAACCTCCCTTGCTGCAGTTTAAGTCCATTGCCTCTTGTTCTATCCTCAGAGGCCAAAAATAACAAGTTTTTTCCCTCCTCCTTCTGACACCCTTTTAGACATCTGAAAACCGCTACCATGTCGCCCCTCAATCTTCTCTTTTCCAAACTAAACAAGCCCAATTCTTTCAGCCTTTCTTCGTAGGTCATGTTCTCTAGACCTTTAATCATTCTTGTTGCTCTTTTCTGGACCCTCTCTAATTTCTCTGCATCTTTCTTGAACTGTGCCGCCCAGAACTGGACACAATACTCCAGCTGAGGCCTAACCAGCTCAGAGCACAGCGGGAGAATGACTTCTCATGTGTTGTTCACAACACACCTGTTAATGCATCCCAGAATCATGTTTGCTTTTTTGCAACAGCATCACACTGTTGACTCATATTTAGCTTGTGGTCCACTATAACCCCTAGATCCCTTTCTGCTGTAGTCATTCCTAGACAGTCTCTCCCGGTTCTGTACGTGTGAAACTGATTGTTCCTTCCCAAGTGGAGTGCTTTGCATTTGTCCTTATTAAACTTCATCCTGTTTACCTCAGACTATTTCTCCAAGTTATCCAGATCATTTTGAATTATGACCCTATCCTCCAAAGCAGTTACAACCCCTCCCAGCTTGGTATCATCTGCAAACTTAGTAAGTGCCAATATCTAAATTGTTGATGAAGACATTGAACAGAACTGGTCCTAACACAGACCCCTGTGGAACCCCACTTGTTATACATTTCCAGCAGGATCGAGAACCATTAAGAACTACTCTCTGAGTATGGTTATCCAGCCAGCTATGCACCCACCTTATAGCAGCCATGGATGGCAGTTGGTTTCAACTGAAGTGCCACAAGGCTCAGTTCTGCGGCCTGTGTTGTTCAACATCTTTATCAATGACCTGGATGAGGGACTGCACTGCACCTGCAGCAAGTTTGTGGATGACACTAAGCTAGGGGGGAGAGGTAGATAGGGTGGAGGGTAGCGATAGGACTTAGAGTGATCTGGATAAATTGGAGGACTGGGCCAAAAGAAATCTGATGCAGTTCAACAAGAAGTGTAGAGTCCTGCACCAGGGGCGGAAGAATCCCAAACATTGTTACAGCTGGGGACCGACTTGCTCAGCAGCAATATGATGGAAAGGGACCTAGGGGCTACAGTGGATGAAAGGCTGGATATGAGTAAACAGTGTGTGATGGGGTTCAGGGGTCCCCGTGCACTGCACCCCGTCCGCTGGCAGGAGTGACACTCACTCAGCAGGTACAACAGGAGGTTTATTAGGCAACAGATGCCCAGTTTCTCACAGAAGCAACAGTACAGAAGTCAGAGACAGTCCTTCCACCCCGTCCTGGGGAGAAGACCCCGAGGGGTGCCCCTCTGGGGTGTAGCTTTCCCCCTCCTCCGGCTGGCTCCTTCCAGCTCTCTCTTTCCCCAGCCTCTAACTGCTGCCCCCTGATTCAAAACCCAGCTCAGCTCCTCCCTCCTCTTTGTTCAGGGCAGAGGTGTCACCTGCCAGTTGTAGCCCCAGGGTCATCCTGACTCACACATGCACTCCCCCCACTCCATCACACAGTGTGCCCTTGCAGCCAAGAAGGCTAATGGCACACTAGGGTGCATTAGGAGGAGCATTTCGAGCAGATCTAGAGAGGTTGTTTTTCCCATCTATTCAGCACTGGTGAGGCCACATCTGGGATATTGTGTCCAGTTTTGGGTCCCCCATCATAAAAAGGATGTGGATGTGCTGGAGCAGGGTCAGCGGAGGACAACAAACATGATTAAGGGGCTGGAGCACGAGACCGATGAGGAGAGTCTGAGGGATTTGGGCCAGTTTAGTTCACAGAAGAGAAGACTGAGGGGTGATTTAATAGCAGCCTTCAACTTCCTGAAGGGGAGCTCCAAAGAGGAGGGTGAGAAACTGTTCTCAGTGGTGTCAGATGGCAGAACAAGGAGCAATGGTCTGAAGTTACAGAGGGAGAGATGCAGGTTGGATATTAAGAAAAACTGTTTCCCCAGGCGGGTGGTGAAGCACTGGAATGTGTTGCCTGGAGAGGTGGTGGATTCTCCATCCCTGAAGGTTTTTATGTCCCAGCTGGACAAGGTCCTGGCCGGGATGATTTAGTTGGGGTTGATCCTGCTTTAGGCAGGGGGCTGGACTCAATGACCTCCTGAGGTCCCCTCCCACCCTAGGATTCTATGACAATGGGGTCACTGTGTCAGCACAGGGTTTGTCGATGGGGGTCACTGAGCCCACAAGAGGGGGTGGCATTGGGGTCAGTGCTCCAGTAGAGGGGATGCTGATGGTGTCACTGCGCTGGCAGAGGGGCTGTTGATGGGGTCATTGAACTGGCACAGGGACTATCGATGGGGTCACTGTGTGATGGGGTTCAGGGGTCCCCAAGCACTGCACCCTGGCCACAGGCAGGAGTGACTTTCATTCAGTGGGTAGAACAGGAAGTTTATTAGGTGACAGAGTCCCAGCTCAGCACAGAGGGGTCAGTATAGCCGGCAGAGACAGTCATTCCAACCTGTCCTGGGGAGAGGAGCCCGAGGGGTGCCCCTCTGGGGTGTAGCTTCCCCCCTCACCAGCCTGGCTGCCTTCCAGCTCCCTCTCCCACAGCTTGTAATTGCCACTTCCGATTCAAACCCAGCTTGGCTCCTCCCTGCTCTGTGTTCAGGGCAGAGGTGTTACCTGCCAGCCTAGGGTACAGCCCAGGGGTCATCCTTAGCCACTGGGAGCTGCTCTACCTGTCACACACACATCCAGCCTGAGTCTCACACATGCACTCCCCCCACTCCATCACATCTCTCCCCCCTTCCAGACCGAACTGAGCGGGGTCACTCAGCCAGTGACCTGGGGAAGGTCGGGGCCCTCCCTGAGTGACAGCGCATCGGCTATGGTGTTGTTGTTCCCCTTCACATGGACCACCTCCATGTCGTAGTCCTGCAGGAGCAGACTCCACCGCAGGAGCTTGGCGTTGGCCCCTTTCATGTGATGCAGCCAGGTCAGGGGTGAGTGATCGGTGTACACGGTGAAACGCCGTCCAAACAGGTACGGCTGCAGCTTCCCCAGCGCCCACACCATGGCCAGACATTCCTTCTCTATGGCCGCGTAGTTCTGCTCCCGGGGCAGCAGCTTCTTGCTCAGGTACACGATGGGGTGTTTCTCCCCTTTGTCGTTCACCTGCATTAGCACCGCCCCCAGCCCCACGTCTGAGGCATCGGTGAACACCAGGAAGGGTTTGTTGAAGTCTGGATTTGCCAGCACTGGGGCCCTGACCAGAGCCTCCTTCAGCGCGCAGAGGGCCTCCTGGCACTGCTCGGTCCAGACCACCTTGTCAGGCTTTCCCTTTTTACACAGCTCCGTAAGGGGGGGCTGCGATGGAGCTAAAGTGGGGCACAAGCCTCCGGTAGTACCCCGCCATCCCAATGAAGGCCTGGACCTGTTTCTTAGTCTGGGGTGTTGGCCAATCTCTGACAGCCTCCACTTTAGCTGGCTCTGGCTTTAAGCAGCCGCTGCCCACCTTGTGGCCCAGGTAGGTCACCTAAGCCATTCCCACCTTGCACTTCCCTGCCTTGATAGTCAGACCAGCCTTCTGGAGTCGGTCCAGCACCCGCTTGACCTGGGACACATGGTCCTCCCACGTCTGGCTGAAGATGCAAATGTCGTCCATGTAACCCAGGGCAGAGCTCTCCATCCCTTTCAGTAGCTGGTCCACCAGACGCTGGAAGGTAGCGGGTGCCCCCTTGAGGCCGAAGGGCAGGAGAAGGAACTCGTAGAGCCCCACAGGGGTGATGAAAGCCGACTTGAGCCGGGCATCTTGGTCTAATGGCACTTGGCAGTACCCCTTGGTGAGGTCTATGGTGGTGAGGTAACGGGCTCCCCCCAGCTCGTCTAAAAGGTCATCAGGCCTGGGCACGGGGTAGGCGTCCGATACAGTGATGGCGTTAAGCTTGCGATAGTCCACACAAAACCGAACAGACCCATCTTTTTTAGGGACTAACACCACGGGAGAGGCCCAGGGGCTGGACGAGGGTTGGATCACCCCCAGAGCCAGCATGTCTTCAACCTCCCACTCTATGTCCTGAGCCGTCTTCCCTGTGGCTCTGAATGGCACACACTTGATAGGGGCATGGGTGCTGGTCTCTATTCGGTGGACAGCCAGGTCAGTGCGTCCGGGTCTGTCCGAGAACAGCTGTTGATGCGAATGCAGCACCTCCTTGATCTCCGTCTGCTGGGCAGGGGTCAGCTGGTCTGAGAGGGGAATAGACGCCAGCAAGGAGCCGGCTCCAGTCCCTGTGAGCAAATCCACCAAGGGATAATCCCCCTGCCCCTCCCAGTGCCTGCACACGGCCAGCACCAAGTTCTGTCTGTCCCAGTAAGGTTTCATCATGTTCACATGATAGACCCGGTGGCTGTGGGCCCGGTTCGACAGTTCCACCTCATAGTTCACCTCATTCAGCTGTTTGACAACCTTGAAGGGGCCATCCCAGGCCGCTTGCAGCTTGTTCCACTGCACGGGTACAAGGACCATCACTTGGCCCCGGTGGCATAGGCTCAGGCCTAGACGTTATGGTCATACCAGACCTTTTGCTTCCTTTGGGCCATGGAGAGGTTCTCCCTGGCCAGGCCCATGAGCTCGGTGAGTTTTTCCCGGAAGGTCAGTACATACTGTACCACTGACTCCCCTTCAGGAGAGGCCGTCCCCTCCCACTCTTCTCTGAGCAAGTCTAAGGGTCCCTGTACCCTCCTTCCATACAGCAGCTCAAATGGAGAGAACCTTGTGGATTCCTGGGGCACATCCCTGTATGAAAACAGCAGGTGGGGTAAGTACTTGTCCCAGTCATGGGGGTATTGATTCATGAAGGTTCTCAGCATCTGCTTCAGAGTCCCATTGAACCTCTCCACCAGCCCATTCGTTTGTGGGTGGTAGGCTGTGGCCCAGGTGTGCCAAACCCCACACTTGTCCCAAGAGTTTGCAGCAGGGCCAACATGAAGTTGGACCCCTGATCTGTGAGGACCTCCTTGGGGAACCCCACTCTGCTGAAAATGGACAGCAGTGCATCCGCCACGGTGTCAGCGTCGACAGAGGTCAAGGCCACTGCTTCTGGGTATCGCGTGGCAAAATCTACCACCACCAAGATATATTTCTTCCCCGAACGCGTTGCCTTGCTGAAGGGTCCCACTGTGTCCATAGCCACTTTCTGGAAAGGCTCCTCTAAGATGGGCAGTGGCCTCAGGGGAGCTTTCCCCTTGTCCTGGGTCTTCCCCACCCTCTGGCAGGGATCGCAGGACAGGCGATACAGACAGACAGCTGCAAAGACCCCTGGCCAAAAAAAGTTCTGCAGCAACCTTCTCCTGGTGCGGTGGATCCCCTAGTGTCCTCTGAGCGGGACATCATGGGCTAGGTACAGCAACCTGCGCCGGTACTTTTGGGGAACCACCAGTTGCCTCTGGACCTTCCATGGCTCCGCTTTGCGTCTGGGAGCCCATTCCCGGTACAGGAATCCCTTTTCCCACAGGAATCTCTCCCTGCAGCTCTCCCCCAGCTGGGGAGCTGGGCTGAGACTGGCCATTTCCCTCAGCTTCTGCAAGGAGGGGTCTCTCTGCTGCTCTGCCTGGAACTCTTCGACTGGGGCAGGGGCGGAAGCCACTTCCCCATCCCTGCGTGGCTCCAGCACCCCTGGCCTGTGAGACCTGGTTTTTTGGGGGCCCCCTTTCTCTCAGGGTTGGCCCCTGTGGCTTCTGTGGCTTTGGCTGGTATTTACCCTCGAACCTGGGGAGCGCACCCCTCCTTTTCTTTGGCTAGAGGTCAAGACCAGGGCATGAGGGCGTTCACCTGGCCAGTTCTCCAGATAACCCCCCATTAGTACATCCGCAGGCAAATGGCTCTGCAGGCCCATCTCCTTGGGGCCTTCCTTATCCCCCCATTTCCGGTGCACCCTCACCATGGGCACCTTGAAAGGGGTCCCATCAATTCCCGTTACAGTCAGGTGGGAACTGGGCATCATCCGGCCCGGTGCCACCACCCCGGGTCGGGCCAGCGTCACGTCAGCGCCTGTGTCCCAGAACCCCGTGACCTTTCTCCCATCCACCTCGAGAGGTGTGAGCCACTTGCTCCACAGAGGTAGCGCCGCCCCCACTCTGTGAACTGACCTCTGAGCATTTGGCCCCCTGAGGAGCTGGTCTGTGGGGCGGACTCGGCCCAATCCGAGTGCCCACTGTCAGCACCACCCGCCTTGGCCACGAGCCCCTCTGGCTTCTGGGACTCCACCCAGTTGACTCCATGACCCCCCGGCCTGCTCAATCTGTCTGGGAGCTTGGGGCACTGGGCTGATCTATGCCCCTTTCGCCCACAGCGATAACAGCCTGGGTCTTGTTGTGTCCCTTGGGCCGGCTGCTCTGTCCAGGCTCTGCTTAGCTGTTTCGGGGGTGGGTGGCTGGCCCCTCTTTCCTGGGCTCGCCCAAGATATGGTCCCCTCTGTCCTACAGTCAGGAACCGGTCTCTCTGAGATTCCCCATCTCTCCGGGACTCCCTCTCTTCGTGGGGCTCCCTCTCTTTGTGGGGTTCACTTTCAACCAAGGCCCGGCTTTTTGTGAAGTCATCTGCCAGTTTCCCTACATTGTGTGAATCCCCTGGCCTCCGGTCCACGAGCCGCACCCTCAGGTCATGTGAGCACATCTCGTAGAATCGCTCCAGCACCGCCAGCTCGACCAGGTCCTTTACGGACTGGACTCCCATTCCGAACACCCACTTCTGGTAGTATTGCTTCAGGCGGGCGGTTGTATCTACATGGGTTTCCTCTGGCCTCTTCTGCGCCTCCTGGAACCTCTTCTTGTACATCTCCGGAGTCAGCCCGAACTTATGCAGCAGGGCCTGTTTGACCCGTTCATAGTCCCCAGGCTGCAGCCCCTCCAGCTGGCTGAGCACCACTGTGGCCTTCTGGCCCAGCAAGGGGCTGAGGTGTCGGAGCCATTCGGCTGGGCTAACCTTGTGCAACTCGCAGGCTCGCTCAAAGGCGGTAAGGAACTCGTCCATGTCCCCTGGGTCCTGACACTGGGCCAGCACACGCGTCTCCAAGTGACTGGCCACCCCGAGCTGCCTGGCCCTCTCCCCGCTTACCGCAGCTGGGGCCTCTTGGCGTCTCACCTCCGCCATGGCCCGCTCATGCTCCCGCTCTCGCTCGCTCTCCTCCCACTGTCTCTCTTGTAGGTGGCGCTCGTGTTCACGCTCTCTTTCCCATTCCTGGTGCTCATGTTCCCTTTGCCGTTCCCGGGCTTCCAGTTCCTTTAATCTCATCTCGAGTTCCAGCTGTCGCAGCTCTGCGGTGGGGGACTCTGCCCGCGATGGACCACCGCTAGCTGAGCGCGACCTGGCGGGCACCGTGTCTGTCTGATGGCATCGAGCCCCCACTCCTGTCAGAGAATCCGAGACTCTCCCCAGGGGGTGACCAGCCACTTCCTGCTGCGACAGGATCTGGCCCCCCGGATCGGTCATTCTCTTCCAGCTGGGCAATCATCTGGGCCTTGGTTGCCTTCCCCGTGGTCAGGCCCCTCTCTCTGCACAGCCCCGCTAGCTCTGCCTTCAGGAGTCGGGTTTAATCCATCTCCCACTGTCTGATGGGGTATCCACTCACCAGCAGCAGCTGCAGGAATCGCTCTGTTCCACCTCCGGCACCTCCGGCTCTTGTGAGGCTCCTTCCTTCGCCTGCGCTCGGTCAGCCACCACTGGGAGCTCATCCGTGGGTGCAGTGCATCCCACTTCTGACACCAGTGTGATGGGGTTCAGGGGTCCCCAAGCAATGCACCCTGGCCACAGGCAGGAGTGACTCTCACTCAGCAGGTAGAACAGAAAGTTTATTAGGCGACAGAGGCCCAGTTCAGCACAGAAGAGTCAGTACAGCTGGCACAGTCAGTCATTCCAACCTGTCCTGGGGAGAGGAGCCTGAGGGGGGCCCCTCCGGGGTGTAGCTTTCCCCCTAGCCAGGCTGGCTGCCTTCCAGCTCCCTCTCCCCCAGCTTCTAACTGCCCCCTCCAATTCAAACCCAGCTCAGTTCCTCCCTGCTCTGTGCTCAGGGCAGAGGTGTTACCTGCCAGCCTAGGGTACAGCCCAGGGGTCATCCTTAGCCACTGGGAGCTGCTCTGCCAGTCACACACATCCAGCCTGAGTCTCACATGCACTACCCCCCCACTTTATCACACACTGCACTGGCACAGGGGATATGGATGAGGTCATTGCACTGGTATGGGGAGGTTGATGGGGGTCACTGCACTGGCATATGGAGAGCAGCCAGGGTCTCTGCACCGGCACAAGGGGTGTCAATGGGGTCACTGCGCCAGCACAGGGCCTGTCGATGGGGTCACTGCACCAGCACAGGGGAAGGAGCCAGGGTCACTGCATCGGCACAAGGGGTGTCAATGGGGTCACTGCGCCAGCACAGGGCCTGTCGATGGGGTCACTGCACCAGCACAGAGGAAGAAGCCAGGGTCACTGCGCCGGCACAAGGGGGGGTTGATGGGGTCACTGTCCTGGCACAGGGAATGTCGATGGGGTCACTGCATCAGCCTAGTGGGGTTGATGGCATCACTACCCTGGCACAGGTAATGCCACGGTCACTGCACAGGGGGATTGATAGGGTCACCGCATCAGCCTAGCGGGGTTGATGGGGTCACTGCACCGGCACAGGGGGGTTGATGGGGTCACTGTCCTGGCACAGGTAATGCCATGGTCCCTGCACAGGGAGGTTGATAGGGTCACTGCATCAGCCTAGCAGGGTTGATGGGGGTCACTGCGCCGGCACAGGGGATGTCAATGGGGTCACTGCAGCAGCAAGGGGATGTTGATGGGGTCACTGCACCAGCACAGGGGGCCCATTTTTCTGGGTCAGGGTCAGGGGGTTGACAGGGTCACTGCAGCAGCTCAGCAGATGGGGCTGCCGTCTCCACAGATACCTGAGGCTGTGCCTGCGTAAGGCCCCAGGGCACCAGCCCAAGCTGTGAACCAGCCCAGCCAGCCTATGGGGTAGGGCCATGGCTGGGAGCTCGGCACAGGCAGAGGGCTCAGGGACTCAAGATGGCGCCTGTCTACTTCCCTGCCTGCCCCAGACCAGCCGATGCGTTGAGCTGGGTGCCGCACCTCCTCCCTGCAAGAAGCTCATGCTCAGGTGCCAGCATCTTGGTGGGGGTCTGGGGCCAGCAGGGTCCCCCAGGAAGGCGTGCAGCTCGCCGGGTCCTGCAGGTGGTGTGGGCCGGTGGGTAACAGTCATGTTCTCTGAGGAGACAGGCACCCGGGTCTGCCCATCTTGGCTGCATGCCAGGTACAAAGGGCTCCCGGTGCTGACCCACAGGGCTCTGGGGCAGGACAGAAGGCCCAGTGAGCCCTTTGCAAGAGGGGCCCCCCAGGGTGTGCTGTTTGCCAGGGCTGGGAATGGGCAGCAGGCAGGATAATCCCGGTTGTGCTCATTCCCTGGGGGTGCCTGGCACGGGCCACTCTCAGCAGGCAGGGCACAGAGCCGGATGGACCCTCAGTCTGACCCTGTCTGCCACTTCTTGCGTACTCAGGGACTCCTGGGAGGGGGCTGTACCACAGGCCTCCAAGCAGTGTGTGTGGAGGTCTCTCCAGAGCCACAAGCACTGAGGTGCCTGGGGGTGCTGGGGCACAGGGAAGCCACCCTAAGCTCACAGGGGGTACGTGTCCTGTTTCTGCAGGGCTGCGAGCACTGGGGTGCTGGGGCACAGGAAAGCCACCCTAAGCTCACAGGGGGTACGTGTCCTGTTTCTGCAGGGCTGCGAGCACTGGGGTGCCTGGAGGCACCAGGAAGTCACCCTAAGCTCACACGAGGTACGTGTCCTGTTTCTGCAGGGCCGCGAGCACTGGGGTGCCCGGGGGTGCCTGGAGGCACCAGGAAGTCACCCTAAGCTCACACGAGGTACGTGTCCTGTTTCTGCAAGGCCGTGAGCACTGGGGTGCCCGGGGGCGCCGGGGCAGGGGGAAGTCACCCTAAGCTCACACGAGGTACATGTCCCATGTCTGCAGGGCCACGCGTTCCGAGGTGTCTGGGGGTGCCGGGGCTGGGGGGGGGGAGTCACCCTAACCTCACACGAGGTACGTGTCCCATATCTGCACCCAGGCGCCAGCACCACCCCTTCATCACCCAACTGGAGCACTTAGTGCAGCAAGGCACCGAAATACGCCGGGCCGGAATGGAATGACTAATAAACATTATGTCACAGCGCACGCTTCAGCTCATAGCAAAATGATTTGTAATTACCTAATTAGCGTTATGCAAATAACACCCTCATCTCCATAATGTGTCTTCCCAGCTCTCTATTAAAAGCAGGGAGCCAACGGCGTAGCTCGAGAGCCAGCAGGGTGGTTGACGGGCTGGGCCAGGGCTCTGCTAGCGTGGGCTGGCCGACGAGGGCCCTGACCTTCGCTCTGCAAGCTGCAGGCTAGAAGAGGGTCCAGCCGCCGCGACCCTCAGCTGCACAGAGCACCCCCCCAGAGCGGAGAACCGACCACCACTCCCACCGCCCGGCTGCGCTGCTGGGCGCCTGCTAGCTCAGCCCTGGGGGAGGGCAGAAGGCAGCCAGCAGCTTTACCAACTTCCCAGCACAAACCTACAAGGCCACAGTAATCTCCAGCATGTGCCTGCATCAGGCAGCCCCCAGCCCTGGCCCAGGGGCGAAGGCAGCCCCGGCGAGGCTGAAGAACACAGCCCTCCCCATCCCCAGGCACCCCCTGAGCTCACACGCCCATGAGAGCCACCAGCCCCAGGGCAGCCCTGAATGAGCCACAGCAGTGCAACCGCCCCCCATCCCCAGCTCTGGCTGGCCTGGGGGCAGGCCATTAGGCTGGGCTGGCTGTGGGGAGCGCAGGAAGGTGGCAGAGGCTCCTGCCCAGGGCCCAGTGAGAGGTTAATTAGGTTGGAGCCCCTCGTCTCTGGCTGGCTAGGCCTGTGGCAGGCAAGGCAGCTGTCACAGCTGTGGATATCTGGAGAGTGGTGGTGGGACTCTGACCAGAATGAGGAGCAGGGACATTGCTGATTGGCTGAGGAGGGGAGACGAGGAGCCGAATCCAGAGGGGCGCAGCCTGTGCCCCCATCACAGGGTGCCTCTGCGTTGCACCGCCCCGATGGAGGCTGAGACAACCTCTTGGCAGAGGAGACTGGGGGACGCTGACCCGTGGGAGCGCTGGCATGGCTGGGCCTTGGGCCCAGGGCCCCGACCTGGAATCCGCAGGGGCAGGAGCCTGGCCCAGCCCTTGCTGACCCTTCAGCTACCTACCCAGGAGCTAAAGAGCTGGGCTGCCCCTCACAGCGCGGGGCTGCGTCCATGGGAAAACAGGTAGGGGAAGTGTGGGGGAGAGCCGAAAGAGGGCATGGCTGCGCCCCCCAACCCCGACCCACAGCCTGCTATGGCTGCCTGGGCTGCGCCCCCCAACCCCGACCCACAGCCTGCTATGGCTGCCTGGGCTGCGCCCCCCAACCCCGACCCACAGCCTGCTATGGCTGCCTGGGCTGCGCCCCCCAACCCC
Source organism: Carettochelys insculpta (assembly GCF_033958435.1). Classification (NCBI taxonomy): domain Eukaryota; kingdom Metazoa; phylum Chordata; order Testudines; family Carettochelyidae; genus Carettochelys; species Carettochelys insculpta. The sequence goes on along the minus strand of NC_134138.1, from coordinate 281,392,997 downwards.
GACCCACAGCCTGCTATGGCTGCCTGGGCTGCCAGTGCCCCCCAGCCCCGACCCACAGCCTGCTATGGCTGCCTGGGCTGCGCCCCCCAACCCCGACCCACAGCCTGCTATGGCTGCCTGGGCTGCGCCCCCCAACCCCGACCCACAGCCTGCTATGGCTGCCTGGGCTGCGCCCCCCAACCCCGACCCACAGCCTGCTATGGCTGCCTGGGCTGCGCCCCCCAACCCCGACCCACAGCCTGCTATGGCTGCCTGGGCTGCGCCCCCCAGCCCCGACCCACAACCTGCTATGGCTGCCTGGGCTGCCAGTGCCCCCAACCCCGACCCACAGCCTGCTATGGCTGCCTGGGCTGCGCCCCCCAACCCCGACCCACAACCTGCTATGGCTGCCTGGGCTGCGCCCCCCAACCCCGACCCACAGCCTGCTATGGCTGCCTGGGCTGCGCCCCCCAGCCCCGACCCACAGCCTGCTATGGCTGCCTGGGCTGCGCCCCCCAACCCCGACCCACAGCCTGCTATGGCTGCCTGGGCTGCCAGTGCCCCCAACCCCGACCCACAGCCTGCTATGGCTGCCTGGGCTGCGCCCCCCAACCCCGACCCACAGCCTGCTATGGCTGCCTGGGCTGCGCCCCCCAGCCCCGACCCACAGCCTGCTATGGCTGCCTGGGCTGCGCCCCCCAACCCCGACCCACAGCCTGCTATGGCTGCCTGGGCTGCGCCCCCCAGCCCCGACCCACAACCTGCTATGGCTGCCTGGGCTGCCAGTGCCCCCAACCCCGACCCACAGCCTGCTATGGCTGCCTGGGCTGCCAGTGCCCCCAGCCCCGACCCACAACCTGCTATGGCTGCCTGGGCTGCCAGTGCCCCCAACCCCGACCCACAGCCTGCTATGGCTGCCTGGGCTGCGCCCCCCAACCCCGACCCACAGCCTGCTATGGCTGCCTGGGCTGCGCCCCCCAACCCCGACCCACAGCCTGCTATGGCTGCCTGGGCTGCGCCCCCCAACCCCGACCCACAGCCTGCTATGGCTGCCTGGGCTGCCAGTGCCCCCAACCCTGACCCACAGCCTGCTATGGCTGCCTGGGCTGCCAGTACCCCCAGCCCCGACCCACAGCCTGCTATGGCTGCCTGGGCTGCCAGTACCCCCAGCCCTGACCCACAGCCTGCTATGGCTGCCTGGGCTGCCAGTACCCCCAGCCCCGACCCACAGCCTGCTATGGCTGCCTGGGCTGCCAGTACCCCCAGCCCTGACCCACAGCCTGCTATGGCTGCCTGGGCTGCCAGTACCCCCAGCCCTGACCCACAGCCTGCTATGGCTGCCTGGGCTGCCAGTACCCGCAGCCCTGACCCACAGCCTGCTATGGCTGCCTGGGCTGCCAGTGCCCCCAGCCCCGACCCACAACCTGCTATGGCTGCCTGGGCTGCCAGTGCCTCCCACCCCTGACCCACAACCTGCTATGGCTGCCTGGGCTGCCAGTACCCCCAGCCCTGACCCACAGCCTGCTATGGCTGCCTGGGCTGCCAGTACCCCCAGCCCCGACCCACAGCCTGCTATGGCTGCCTGGGCTGCGCCCCCCAGCCCCGACCCACAGCCTGCTATGGCTGCCTCAGCCCAGCCTTCAGCCCTCCACTCTCGCGGCTTGACAGGTAGGAGGCAGAAAGTCTGGGGGAGGGGGCTGGCTGGGGCAGGGCAGGGCGGGGCGGGGAGACCCCCAGGCGGCTGGGGCTGAGGCTAGCCCACGGAGCAGCCCTCCCGCTGGCTGGTGCAGCCTGAGAGCTGGACTAGTGGGAGTCTATTACGCCAGTGCCATTAGAATTAGTGGGCAGTGGAAACGAACAAGGCAATTCTCTGCCTCTTGATGATGTTTTGATGAGGTTTTGAAGACTGAGAGCTGCGCAGAGCTGCCCAGCAGAGCGTGGAGGGACCGACCGTTGTTAATGTGCATTAACCCCCGACCCCATCTCCACGCCGCCCAGCAACAAGTCTTGCAGCCAAGAGTGAAATCAGCATGGCTACGGCCTGAGCGCGCACAGCACCCACCATTGGCATGACTGCCGCGGAGTGCAGCCCCCCGGGCCGGCAGAGCACCAGCATGAGGTACGGGGCCACAGCCCTGCTGGAGCCTGCCGGGGCCGGCGATCACCCGCACTGCCAGGGAGGGGGCAGCCAGGCAGAGCTCCCTTCCCTTGTGGGGGTGCCCAGCTCCCACGAGCGGCCAGGGAGCACACACAAGGAGGATGGTTGTTGTTTCCTAGCTCACCAGGCACAAGCAGAAGCTGGAGGCTCCTAAGCTCCAGGGGCTCCAAGCCATGCCCCAGCCGGCGGAGCAGTGCTGTGTGGCTGAGGCTGTCCATGCGGGCTGTGGGCTGGGGGATGGCAGGAGACGGGTTGGGCTGATTCCCTACGGGGAGTTCTGCTCCACCAGGCTGCTTGGGCCTGCCTGCCTGCACCGCCCCCAGAGCCTGGGACCCGGCCATCCGAAATGCAAGAGCACAAGCCCAACGAGCGCTGTGTCTGCTGGGCATGCCTGTGAAGGCAGCAGTGCTCCCTGGCAAGCTGCACTGTGGGTGTGGGGCTACAGTGCCCCTTTCCCAGAGATGAGGGTACCACACAAAGGCCACTGTGCACAGGTGCAAGGAAGTGCCAGGAACCCTCCCTTCTGGACTGCAGGAGGGACGCCCCACAGCCACGCCTTGACCTGTAGAGTGGCAATGGCTCAGCATGATGGGCAGGGTGCACCCTAAGGGAAAGGGGCATCATTGCCCAAAAGAAGCCTGGCTGGAGGCTGCTTGGGGCCTGAAGCAGCAACCCCCAGAGCATGCTGGGCACAGGGCTCTGGGGTGCGGATGGGCATCGCCCCAGGCACGCTGAGCACAGAGCTCTGGGGCTGCAGACGGGCATCACCCCAGGCACGCTGGGCACAGGGCTCTCGGGGGGTGCGGATGGGCATCGCCCCAGGCACGCTGAGCACAGGGCTCTGGGGCTGCAGACGGGCATCACCACAGGCACGCTGGGCACAGGGCTCTCGGGGGGGTGCGGATGGGCATCGCCCCAGGCACGCTGAGCACAGGGCTCTGGGGCTGCAGACGGGCATCACCCCAGGCACACTGGGCACAGGGCCCTGGGGGTGAGGATGGGCATCGCCCCAGGCACGCTGGGCACAGAGCCCTGGCGTGTGGATGGGCATCGCCCCAGGCACGCTGGGCACAGGGCTCTGGGGGTGCAGACGGGCATCACCCCAGGCACGCTGGGCACAGGGCTCTGGGGTGCGGATGGGCATCGCCCCAGGCACACTGGGCACAGAGCCCTGGGGGTGAGGATGGGCATCGCCTCAGGCATGCTGGGCACAGAGCCCTGGCGTGTGGATGGGCATCGCCCCAGGCACGCTGGGCACAGGGCTCTGGGGGTGCGGACGGGCATCACCCCAGGCACGCTGGGCACAGGGCCCTGGGGGTGTGGACGGGCATCACCCCAGGCACGCTGGGCACAGGGCCCTGGGGGTGTGGATGGGCATCGCCCCAGGCACACTGAGCACAGGGCCCTGGGGTGCAGATGGGCATTGCCCCAGGCATACTGGGCACAGGGCTCTGGAGGTGCAGACGGGCATCGCCCCAGGCATACTGGGCACAGGGCTCTGGAGGTGCAGATGGGCATCGCCCCAGGCACGCTGGGCACAGGGCCCTGGGGTGTGGATGGGCATCGCCCCAGGCACGCTGGGCACAGGGCCCTGGGGGTGCAGATGGGCATCGCCCCAGGCACGCTGGGCACAGGGCCCTGGGGTGCGGATGGGCATCGCCCCAGGCACGATGGGCACAGGGCCCTGGGGGTGCAGATGGGCATCGCCCCAGGCACGCTGGGCACAGGGCCCTGGGGGTGCAGATGGGCATCGCCCCAGGCACGATGGGCACAGGGCCCTGGGGGTGCAGATGGGCATCGCCCCAGGCACGATGGGCACAGGGCCCTGGGGGTGCAGATGGGCATCGCCCCAGGCACGATGGGCACAGGGCCCTGGGGGTGCAGATCAGCATCGCCCCAGGCACGCTGGGCACAGGGCCCTGGGGCTGCGGATGGGCATCGCCCCAGGCACGCTGGGCACAGGGACCTGGGGGTGCGGATGGGCATCGCCCCAGGCACGCTGGGCACAGGGACCTGGGGGTGCAGATCAGCATCGCCCCAGGCACGCTGGGCACAGGGCTCTGGGGGTGCGGACGGGCATCGCCTCAGGCACGCTGGGCACAGGGCCCTGGGGGTGCGGATGGGCATCGCCTCAGTCACGCTGGGCACAGGGCCCTGGAGGTGCAGACGGGCATCGCCCCAGGCACACTGGGCACAGGGCCCTGGGGCTGCGGATGGGCATCGCCCCAGGCACGCTGGGCACAGGGACCTGGGGGTGCAGATGGGCATCACCCCAGGCACGCTGGGCAGCAGGGCACTTGGTCGATGGGGTGGCATCACCCAAACAACACATCTAGCAAGGGAGTGAAGCCTCCAGCAGACTCAGAACTGACATTTCCCACCCAAAAGCCACGTCTGGGGTGTCCCTCTCCTCCAGCTGATACTTCGCCCCCCTGCTGCCGTAGGGCTTGCTGCCAGTTCACACTGCCTTGCCACGTGGGGCCAGGCCCCCTTGTGCAGCAGGCCAGAGGGGCAGTGTGATGACAGGATGTGCCCTGCAGGGGTCATGGATGGTGGGGTCAGACCGAGGGTCTTCTCTCAGTACCTTTGCCAGGCTGAGGCCAAGTGCAGCTGCTTCTTGCCCCAGGCCTGGCTCAGCCGACAGGGCAGGCCCAGTGGCTGGAGCTGGCAGGAGACAGGCCGTGGGCCGTTTGCAAGCTGCCAGAGTGTCACTGTACCCTCATGAGGTGTTTTGGGAGATCAACAAATTTGCCGGCGTGGGGAAGAGAGACGCAGGCGCCATTCGTAAATGTCAGCTCGCTGCCGCCTCATTTTGCAGCTCATTAAACCCAATATTCTAACCTGTATTAGTGGGATGGGAACAGGCCCCTCCGCAGAGACGAGCCTCAGGAGAAACACAGCAGCAGGCAGGCCATGCAGATGGCTCCCCTGCTTCCTGGCACTCCAGGCCCAGCAGTGCCCCTGGCTGCCAGCCAGCATGTCCCCACGAGCCCAGTCAGCTCCTGCCCCATGGGTGTCCAGGCTGGTCACACCAATGGGACACCCAGTGAAGGGCTGTGGGGTGTGCCCAGGGATGGTGGGGTCAGACCGAAGGGCGCCCAGTGAGGGGGTGGGGGGTCAGACCGAGGTGTGCACAGGGCTGGTGGGGTCAGACCGAGGAGCATCCAGGGAGGGGGTGAGGTCAGACCGAGGGGTGCCAAGGGATGGTGAGGTCAGACCAAGGGGCGCCCAGTGAGTGAGTAGGGGTCAGACCGAGGGGCGCCCAGTGATGGGGTGGGGGGTCAGACCGAGGGGCGCCCAGTGAGGGGGTGGGGGGTCAGACCGAGGGGCGCCCAGTGAGGGGGTGGGGGTCAGACCGAGGGGCGCCCAGGGAGGGCATGAGGTCAGACCGAGGGGCGCCCAGTGAGGGGATGGGGGGTCAGACCGAGGGGCGCCCAGTGAGGGGGTGGGGGTCAGACCGAGGGGCGCCCAGGGAGGGCATGAGGTCAGACTGAGGGGCGCCCAGTGATGGGGTGGGGGGTCAGACCGAGGGGTGCCCAGGGAGGGCATGAGGTCAGACCGAGGGGCGCCCAGTGAGGGGGTGGGGGGTCAGACCGAGGGGTGCCCAGGGAGGGCATGAGGTCAGACCGAGGGGCGCCCAGTGAGGGGGTGGGGGGTCAGACCGAGGGGTGCCCAGGGAGGGCATGAGGTCAGACCAAGGGGCGCCCAGTGAGTGAGTAGGGGTCAGACCGAGGGGCGCCCAGTGATGGGGTGGGGGGTCAGACCGAGGGGCGCCCAGTGAGGGGGTGGGGGTCAGACCGAGGGGCGCCCAGGGAGGGCATGAGGTCAGACCGAGGGGCGCCCAGTGAGGGGATGGGGTCAGACCGAGGGGCGCCCAGGGATGGTGGGGTCAGACCGAGGGGTGTGTACTGAGGGGAGCTCTTCTGGGGTACACACACCAATGGGGGGCAAGCAGGTACACAGCAGTGGGGGGCACATATAGAGCCGGGGTCATACGCAGGGGTGGGGGCGGGGCACTTCTGGAGCAGGGGGAGTTGCACCAAGACGCCTGCAGGAGGGGCGAGGCTCACACACGAGGGTGCAGCAGCAGGCAGAGGGGGTGGCCACAGGACTCCGGCCCTGGGGCTGGGGCCGGCCATCCGCTGTCGGAGGTCGTGGCAAGTGGCGGGGCAGGGGCGGAGGCTCCGGGAAAGGGGAGCGTGCGGGTCAGGGTGTTTGCGTGGAGCAGAGTGGTGCCAGCCGTAATCCCCAGCAAGACGGTAAGCGCAGCTCAGAGAAGAATTTCCAGGCAGTGAGCTGGGCGCTCCCGACAGCCCCTGACAGTCGGCATTAATCACGCCCGGCGCCCAACACAACTCTTTACTGGCCATCAATTTCCCCCGGGTTTTCAAACTACAAAACAAAGACAAAAGCGCGTCGTTTGGCCGCCGCTGAGAAGCACATTAAGGGGCTGTCAGCTTCTCGCCATGCACCCTGCATCACTCTTTAAGCACATGAGAAGTTCATTATCCCCGGAGCTCTGGCAGCCATGGGGATGCTGAGCTAGGGAGCGTCGCAAAGGTGCCTCCTCAAAGCTTGCAGGTTTGTCAGGGCTGCCCCGGCGGCGGAGAGCTGAGCCAAAGACCTGGAGCAGCTGGAGGAGCCCAGGGCCACTGGCTGAGGCAGCCGGGCAGGGCTGTGAGCTGGTGGTTCCAGGCCTGCTTCATCCTAAGGAGGTCAGTGCTGCCACCTGGCAGCATGATGCTGCTGTCCAGTCTGCGGATGCTCTCTCCCTAGCCAGCTCTGCTCACTCGGGGAGTGCCCAGGGTTCCCGAAGCCCCTGCTGCGCTTGCCGGGTCGGTGACGTACCCTAGAAGCCTGAAGGCACACTTGCCAGAGTTTGTTGATACTCCCTAGCAGCCTGACACGCTGCTCTCTTTAACATGCGACCATGTAAAAAGGCAACAGCTCGTTTGATTTATGATACTTCAGAACAACTAAGATTCAATTGCTCTGCACGTCCCCAGCTCTGATTACCTCCTAAATGAGATAAACTGATGGCAATTTATCCCAGACCTCCCAACTTTCTCAGGATGCTAACCTGAGATGCGGGCACTGGTGCCAGGGGCCAGCACGCAGGGCAGGGGCTGTGCTGGGAAGTCCAGCTCCAAGGAGAGCTGGCTGAAGAGCATGTGCGCACTGTGCCAGGCAGGGAGAGGGGCAGAACAGGCCAGGGACCTGACACTAGGACAGCACACATGGACGTCTGCCACTGCCTGGTGGGGGAGGGCTGCTCAGTCCTCAGAGGAGAACTCGTGCCATCTACGTGGGAATATTATTTCCCCTGACGTAAGTGATGCTGCAGGCAAAGGCCTTGGTGCAGTGACTGCCCTGGAAACCCCCAGTAGCAGCAGCTGGGCAGCCTGCTCATTGCATGCGCTCCAGGCTGCCGCTGATCTCGGCTGCTCTGGCAAGCACAAAGCTGCAATGTGCAACCCCACAGAGCCAGCAAAGCACAGGTTTGGGGGTGGGGCCTCCCCCTCAGCTCCTGGAGAACCCTCCCTGCTCCTCAGCTTGGGCAAGAGCCAGCCCCGGCCCCTTTGGTACCAGGGCACCGCAGCAGGATGCTGGGTCCTCGTTCCCGAAGGCCCAGCCTCCTGCCCAGGGACTTCCCACTTCCCGGCATTGAGATGAAGCCTTCCTCCCCACAGTCACTGGCACGGGGGGCTTGGCCACTGACGCGGCTCCATGCCTGGAGGCTACGGCAGCACCTGCGCAGGCCTGACATCCGCCTCTGACTGATACAGCATGTGAGCCCTAATACTGGGGGCTAAGTAGTGCCTCAGCTCCTGCATGGGGCACAGTGCCTCAGCACTGCCTCAGACACGTCGGATACCACGACTCCCACTGCCAGGATTCCAGCATGGCCCACGCGGCTGCGAGTCACCGGCCGGGCTGCTGCATGCAGCACTGTGCCATGCCCAGAGATCAGCAGTGAGGAAGGGGCCTGGCAGGGGGCGAGGGGGACTCAAGGACATCACCTCTGCAGCCTCTGTGCACGGAAGGAGGTTCACGCCAGCTGCAACCCAGAGGAAGGCTGAGCTGGGCTCTCCCAAGAGGGCTGGTGTGGTTCCGGCTTCTGTGGAGTAGGCATGTGACTGCGACACTTCCTGGCCTGGCTCAGGAGCTGTCTTGGACCAAGCAGAAGGGGCCTACAACCATCAGGCACAGGACTTGTCTGGCTATGGCTGGGTAGCACTGTGACGCTGGGAGCAAATGGCGCCTCTCCTCCGGAGCAGCTTCAACCTGCACCAACAGCCTGGGGCAGGGAAAGGTTTGCCCTGCTCAGATAATGCTGCAGCCTGTGGCCCCTCGCCAAGCCTCCCCTGTCTGCCCAGCCCAGGGGATAAGCCCAGCTGGGCGGTGCTTAGTGCCTCATCCTTACCCTCTTTTTAACAGGGAATTACCTTGGAAGCCCAAGTTTGAAAAAAGTGTGCAGAGAAAACCAAAATTCTACCACCTGGAACCACAATGACGCACCTGGCAGGGGTCTCCATAGGTCTGGGACCGTTAGACCCATTGCACAAGCCTCTGCCACTGGCCACAGGAAGCCATTACCCCCATGGGAACGGGTGGTGAAGAGGCTGAGATACCCGCTCGCGAGTTTTGCAGCAGCTGCTGACAGAGGAGCAATAGTGGGTTTCAGCAATCCCAGGTTCAGCTCCTGGCTGGTGAGGGAAGTGGGGCTGGTTAGTCGTTATGGACTCTTCTGTCCCTTCCCTGTCAGCTCCTGGTTCCCACAACTTTACCTCGCCCTCCACATCCTGCCCCTGCACTGCGGCCCCAGGCCCCTGCTCCCCATCCTCTGGGTGCCTGCTGTCCGGGGGTGTGATGGGGTTCAGGGGTCCCCCTGCACTGCACCCCATCTGCTGGCAGGAGTGACTCTCACTCAGCAGGTACAACAGGAGGTTTATTAGGCAACAGATGCCCAGTTTCTCACAGAAGCGACAGTACAGCAGCCAGAGACAGTCCTTCCAACCCGTCCTGGGGAGAAGACCCCGAGGGGTGCCCCTCTGGGGTGTAGCTTCCCCCTCCTCCGGCTGGCTGCCTTCCAGCTCTCCCTTTTCCTAGCCTCTAACTGCCGCCCCCGATTCAAAACCCAGCTCGGCTCCTCCCTCCTCTTTGTTCAGGCAGAGGTGTCACCTGCCAGTTGTAGCCCCAGGGTCATCCTTAGCCACTGGGAGCTGCTGCTTGCCTCAGACACCCAGCCTGACTCACACATGCACTCCCCCCACTCCATTACAGGGGGCCAGCAGAGTGAGCCCTGAGTGCACAGCTCACGAGCTTCCTATGCTCAGGGCAAGCACCTGGCACCCCCATACCCCTGGCGGCCAGGAAGGGCCATGGCCAAGGGCATCTGGTGCATAACATTTCACTGCCAAACAACCTAATGTCAACAAATGCAGAAACAAGCCCTTGGAGAGAACTTTGCAACCACCACTCCTGGCAGCTCCACATTCCCTCTCGCCCAGGCGCGGGAGGGGGCCTCCCTGCAGGCAGCTCAGTGGAGGCCTCTGCTGTGGCCAGGCAAGTTAACATGATGTGAGGAGGCACGAGGAGAGCCGTGGGAACAGCACCAAGATGTGCTCCCCTGAAGGACACAGATCAATGGCGCAGCAGCATCCAGTGGCTCTCACTCCACCTCCAACGGGGCCCAGAACTCCAGGGCTCTCAGGGAAGGGAGCGGAGAATGAGAAGGGCCTGGCAAACATGGCTCTGAAGAGAGATTGGAGCAACGGGGCTTGTTACCTGAGCAGCAGGTGAGGGAGAGGGGATGTGATACGGGCTATAGCACAGTAACAGGTCTAGACAAGGGAGACTGGGAACTTCTGCACCATCTCCTGACACAGGAACAAGGGGCTGCGGCAAAGAGTTAGCCAAGGAAACAAGCAGTGACCTGTGCCGTAACTGGTGTTCTTCCGGACGTTTTGTCGTGTCCATTCCACTGCAGCTGTGCGTGGGGGCCGGGTGCACTAGTGCAGGAGGACTCCTGTAGCTGTACATTTGGGGAGCACCCAGGTGACCCCCGGAGCCGTGCCTCTTTGGCTCAGCATACAGGGCACTGCGGGCTACTCCCACCCTCAGTTCCTCTTGCTGGAAACTCCAGCGGGGCAGAAGGCGGGCAGGGTGTGGGACGGACAAGAGCAAGGCACCTCGAAGAGCACCAGTTGGGGAACAGGCTACTCCTTGAAGCTGTGCCCATGCCTGCTGCACAGCCAGCCACGCCCAGCAATATCCCCTCGGAGATGGGCTGGAGTCAGGCACGAGAAGGCTGACGGACTGCCCACGTGCAGAGGAAATGCCAGAAGCTCGCAGCAAGCTTGGCTACACAAAGTGATCCAGTCTGAAATGCTTTGGGTGGAGACTGCCCGACCCCTCATACTCTCACCCATGGTGATGAATATCTGGGCAGATTTTCAGGGTGGATTTCCTGATCCTGTCTACGTAAAAAGGCAGGGCCTGTCACACCTCTAACGAGCACAGACACTTCTCCTTGTTAGAGCAGTGGGGTTTGGGACAGAGAAGCAGCACCAACTCCAGACCTTCAAATGAAGCAGGTAATCCAGGATCAATCGGCTCGGGGCCTTCATTGGAGAGATTTCACGATCTGCTGCCCATCACACAAACCTTGCCCATTTAGCTGTGTAGCTTTGCCAGGCTGAGGGTTTCCTGCTTTCGAGGAGAAGGTGGAGAACACCCTCGAACCATGCCAGTTGTTTTGATCTCAGCCATGCCATACTCATCCCATGAGGTGCAGAGATGCAAGGGTGGGGTGAAGGAGACAGCTGTGTCCTGGACAGGAGGTCTGGGTGGAGTGGCAATGGCTTGGGGGGAGAGGGGAGCACTGCCAGGTTCAGTGGGGTTCCAAACCAATGCTGATGGGGCCATGCTGGAGCTACCATGATGGACATGGCTCTGACCTTCTTAATTTTCTGTTGGACCTTGCTGATGAGTGGGAATGGAGGGATGCCTGAAGCAGATCCCCTGTCCAGAATAGGAGGAAGGTGTTTGAGAGGGACCTTACTGCCAGGACCTGTCTGGAACAGCAGCAGTTCTGCCCGGTAGTGGAAAAGTCCACCTGAGGAACACAGACAGGGCCACCACCTCGTGCAGCAGCCACTCGTGGTGAAAAGAGATGTCTGCTCAAGTGGTCCACCAGGGATTTTGGGGATCCTGGGAGGGGATTAGCTTCTAGGTTGATATGGTGAGCAATGCAGAAGTCCCAGAGAGTGAGGGCCTCCTGGCAGAGAGCTGTAGAGAGGGCCCCTCCTTGCTGCTAACATGAAACATCGAGGCTGCACTGTCCATGAGGACGCAGACTGCCCTGCTCATGAGGCAGGGGCAGAATGCCTTGCAGGTGAAACGTACGGCTCGGAGCACTTTGACACTGACGTGCAGGTCCATCTCATTCCGAGACCACAGGCCCTGGCTCCTGAGGAGCCTAGATGGGCTCTACAACTGGGTTGAAACCTCAGCAAGTTTGCGGATGACACAAAACTAGGGGGAGAGGTAGAGTCCTTGGAGGGTAGAGAGAGAATCCAGAGGGACCTGGATAAACTGGAGGACTGGGCCAAAAGAAATCTGATGCGGTTCAATAAGGAGAAGTGTAGAGTCCTGCACCTGGGGCGGAAGAATCCCAAACATTGTTACAGGCTGGGGACCGACTGGCTCAGCAGCAGTACGATGGAAAGGGACCTAGGGGTTATGGTGGATGAAAGAGAAGTTTCTCACCGTAGTGATTGTGGTTCTTCGAGATGTGTCCCCGTGGGTGCTCCACGATACGTGTCGGGCTCGCCCCGGTGCCGCAGGTCTGATCTTTCCAGCAGTTTCTGCCGGACCGCACATGCGCCGGTGCGCGCCGCTCCCTTGCGCGCTCCCAGCCACGTGCGCGATCCGGTCCCCGCCAGTTCCTTGACCAACCGCCTCGGATGCTCCTGCAAAACACCAAACAGGGATCCAAAGCGTGGAGGGTGGGTGGGTGGTGGAGCACCCACAGGGACACATCTCGAAGAACCACCGTTACTACGGTGAGTAACTTCTCTTTCTTCTTCGAGTGTCCCTGTGGGTGCTCCACGTTAGGTGACTACCCAGCAGTAACCCAAAATAGGAGGTGGGTAATCGGATCATGTGCAGCTTGTCCCCGAGAGGACCGCTGCAGAGAGACGGGTATCCTCTTGGAATACCCTGTGAAGGGCGTAATGTTTGGCGAAGGTGTCATAGGATGACCAGGTCGCCGCTCTGCAAATGTCTTTTAGCGCAACGCCCTTGAAAAAGGCTGTTGATGCCGCCACCGCCCTAGTGGAGTGAGCCCTGGGCGTGGCCAGTAAAGGAGTCTTTTTGAGTTCGTAGCACATTTTTATACAGGATACGATGTGCTTCGAGATTCTCTGCGAAGAGAGACCTTCTCCTTTTGATTTGGGAGCGAGAGAGACTAGGAGTCTAACCGTTTTCCGGAAGGACTGAGTCCTGTCTATATAGAAAGCCAGCGCCCTCCTCACGTCCAGGAGGTGGAGGCGCGCCTCTTTGTTGGAGTTATGAGGCTTTGGATAACGAGGGTAAAACTATAGGTTCGTTAATATAAAACTCTGAAGAAACTTTGGGAACAAAGGCTGGTTGCAGCCGTAAGGTTACCGCCTCCTTGGAAATTACTGTGCAGGGTGGCGTTGCCATGACTGCCGCAAGCTCGCTCACCCTGCGAGCTGACGTGATTGCAAGAAGGAAGGTTGTCTTTATCGTAAGGAGACGGGGGGAAACCATGGCTAAGGGTTCAAACGGTGGTCCCGTTAGCGCATTAAGCACCAGGTCCAAGCTCCACGATGGTGGAAGCGGTTTCCGAGGGGGGTATAGGTTTACCAGCCCTTTGAGGAACCTGGTAACCATGGGATGGGCAAACACCGTGTGCCCTTCCTCTTCATGTCTGAAAGCCGATATAGCGGCAAGGTGGACCCTTCAACGAGGATAGGGAGAGTCCGCCTCTCTTGAGGTCCAGTAAATACTCTAGTATTATAGGTATAGGCGCAGCAAGGGGGGCTAATTGCTTGGTAGAACACCATGCAGTGAATCGAGTCCATTTTTGCTTATAGGGCTTCCTGGTGGAAGTCCTCCTGCTACTTTCTAGGACTTGTTGCACTCCCTCTGTACGCATGCTCTCTAGGGAGCTGAGCCATGGATTAACCATGCTTGCAGTCGCAGGCCTCGGGGGTGTGGATGCACTATGGACCCCTGGGCTGCGTGAGCAGATCCGGCGCCACCGGGAGGGGCATCGGTGGACGGTCCGACATGTGCAGGAGTAAGGGGAACCATTGCTGTCGATCCCACCTTGGGACTACTAGGATCATTCGGGCTTTCTCTCTCCTGGCTTTCTGCAAGACTTTGTGGATAAGCACTGTGGGAGTAAAGGCGTAGAGCAGGGGGCCCCTCCACGAGATCGCGAATGCGTCCCCCAGGGACCCCCGTCCCAGTCCTGCCCTGGAGCAGTACTGGGGGCACTTCTTGTTGTGTTGAGTGGCAAACAGGTCTACCTGTGGAAAACCCCCTGCATGAAAAATCGGTCGTAGCAGATCGGAACGGATCTGCCACTTGTGTGTGAGTGTGAAGCGCCTGCTCAGCTGGTCTGCCTTCACGTTGTGAGCGCCTGGTAAATACGAGGCTTTCAAGGTTATATTGTTGGCGATGCACCAGTTCCACAATCGGACTGCTTCCGCACATAGGGCATGGGACTGAGCTCCTCCTTGCCGATTTATATAAAACATGGTGGAGGTATTGTCTGTACTGATCCCGACTACTTGCCTTGTATATGGTCTCGAAAGTGTCTGCAGGCGTTGAACACTGCTCTGAGCTCCAGTATATTTATGTGCAGTGACTGTTCTGTGGAGGACCACAGTCTTTGCGTCACCTTTTCGCCCATGTGTGCTCCCCACCCTATGTGGGAGGCGTCGGTAGTGAGAAAAACAGATATTTCTGGTTGGTGAAAGGGCACCCCTGTTAGCATGTTCTTGGGGTTCACCCACCATTGCAGGGATCTGCGCACCTCTGTCGTGGGCGACACCACCCTGTGGACGGTGTGTGCTGCCGGTTTGTAGACGCTCCCCAGCCAGTGCTGCATGCTGCGCCTATGCAATCTGGCGTTCTGCACCACAAACGTTGCTGCTGCCATGTGGCCCAGCAGCTGTAAGCACGTCAGAGCCGGCACCGTAGGGCTGAAGGTGATGACTTGCACGAGGGAACCAATGGCGCGAAAGCGGGCGTCTGGTAGATAAACCCTTGCTGTGATGGAATTTATACGTGCCCCTATGAACTCTATGTCCTGTGCGGGGTCTATCTTTGATTTTGCCAGATTGATGACCAGCCCAGCGAAGAGAACGTGTCTGCTGTGACGCGTATCATGTGAAGTACCTCCTCCTCCGAGGCCCCTTTCAGTAGGCAGTCGTTTTTTTTTGTTTTTTTTTCCAGATATGGGAATATAAACACCTCCTGTCTGAGCAGGTCGGCTGACACCACTGCCAAGGTCTTGGTGAAGACTCTGGGGGCCGAGGAGAGGCCGAATGGCAGAACCTTGTACTGAAAATGTTCTTTGCCTACCATAACCCGGAGAAAATGCCCGTGAGCCGGGTGAATAGTTATGTGGAAATACGCGTCTTGTAAGTCGAGGGCTGCGAACCAATCTCCATCGTCCAGTGCCGTAAGTATAGAGGCGACTGTGATCATCCGAAAGCGTTGCTTGCGCAAGTACCGGCTGAGGCCTCGAAGATCTAGGATGGGCCTCCAGCCTCCTGTCTTTTTCTCTGTGAGGAAGTATCTTGAGTAGAACCCTTTCCCTCGGAGTTGCTCCGGCACTCTTTCCACTGCCCCTGTAAGCATAAGATGGCCTACCCTCCTGCTTGAGTCTCGCTTCGTGGGAGGCGTCCTTTAGGTGGGGTCTGGGTGGAGGTCGTGGTGGTGGGAGCGACTGGAAGGGAATCGCGTAACCCGTGGCCATGATCTCCAGTACGCATTTGTCTGTGGTGATCTTTTGCCACTGGTCGTAGAATGGTCGGAGGCGATGGTGGAACAGTAGCTTTGGATGACATTGTGCGATGGTAGCGATAGCGCAGCCCTCGATCTGTGTGTCAAACTTGTGGCCTTTGTCCCTGCCCCGAGGACGCACGGCTCTGTTGAGAACGTCGCCTGGGAGTTCTGTGCTGTTGGTGCTGTTGATGTCACCCTTGCTTGTAGCCCCTGTGGTACTGGGGACGCTGTGGTTGATACTGCAAACAGCTTCTGCGTGTCAAAGGGGAGATCAACGATCTTCGCCTGCAGATCCCTCGGGATACCCGATGTCTGGAGCCAGGACTCCCTGCTCATGACCACTGCCGTAGCTGTTGAGAGTGCTGCCGTATCCGCTACAACTAGGGCAATCTGAACTCCCGTCCTCGAGGCCGCGTAGCCTTCTTGCACGATAGCCTTGAGCACCGGCTTCTTGTCCTCTGGAAGCGAGTCCATGAGGGAGGCTAAGCTAGAGTAGTTGTCGAAATTGTGGTTCGCTAGATGCGCTGCGTAATTCGCCATTCTTAACAGTAGGGTGGAGGAGGAGTAGACCTTTCTGCCGAACAGCTCTAGTTTCTTGGCATCTTTGTCCGTTCCCCCTGTTTTGAACTGAGACGTTTTTGATCTCTGTTGAGACGATTCTACCACCAGAGAATTTGGTTGCGGGTGGCTGAATAGGAACTCCATGCCCTTCACCGGCACGAAGTATTTCTTGTCCGCTCTCTTGTGGACAGGAGGAATAGTCGCAGGGGTCTGCCATATCGTGGTGGCGGACTCCAAGATTGCTTCGTCAAGCGGTATTGCTATTTTAGAGGAGGCCGGAGATCTCAGATTTTTAAGGAGCTTATGGTGCTTCTCTTGCACCTCTGCTGTCTGGATGCCTTGCGTGAAGGCCACCCTTTTAAACAGCTCTTGGAACTGTTTGAGATCGTGCGGAGGATGGACGTCCCCCGGGGCCGTAGCCTCATCCGGGGAGGACAACGAGGAACCGCTAGGGTACGCCTCTCTGGACCCCTCTGGGTCCTGTTGACGGTGGTACATCCGCTCGCTAGAAGCTTGCAAGGGAAAATCCCGGGGTTCCAGAACCAACTCCCCCTGAGATATCTGAGTCTCTGTCCCCGTCCGCGATTGCCCTCGGGGATACGGGACCGTCTGTGGGGATCTGTCCCTGGTAGTATGCCTATGGTGTCTATGCCCCGCATGACAGGGGCGACCATGGCAACACAGGCACTGCTCCTGGGATGGTGACCTGGACCACTCCCTTGGTGCACACCCCCTACGTCTGGGGGAGCGAGATCTTCTGGAGACCTGGGACGCTGGAGAGACCGATTTGTGATAGTACTCAAGTGGCTCGAAGCCCAAGAAGGGCGAAGGTGGTCCAAACCATGGGAAGGCTGGCTGTGGAAATGAAGATGGGGGCTCCGGATAGGCTAGGGGTGACCCCTGCCTTCTCGTTGGAGTCCGCAGCACGAGTGGAGGGCTTAGAGAAAGCAGCTCTGCAGCCCTGTATGGAGAGGGACTGCGGTGCCATGTTTTCTGTGCTGCCTTTCCCCTCCCCTGTGGGGGTGGCTCCGCCCCCTGACGCATCGGGGATCTCGGCCCTGTAGTCTGCACTGCACTCGGCATGCTCCTCAGCGGTGCCGCGCGGGCGGTCTCCCCCGGTGCCTGCAGGCTGCGTGCCTGTGCGCTCTGCGCCGCCGATTCCCCGGGGGTTGGTGCCGCTGTTTGCGGTGCTGCCGGTTCCGGCGCTTGCTTGGCCGCCGCCCTGCCCGCGGTGTGGGGTGGCTGTTTGATCATCGGAGGCTGAACCTCTGCCACATGCGTCTCCGCGCCGCCACCGATCAGCTGTAGCTGCAGCTGGGGGCTGTGCGCTCCACCTGTCCCGCTCGCTGTTGCTGCCGGCAGGGATCGGGTTGGGGAGATTTTCCTCTGTTTTTGCGCTGATGGGGTTAGGGACGCGGCTTTCCTTTTATGGGCCCCGGAGGGTCCCTCCTGCTGCGGCCGCTCCGGCATGTCTGGCTGGAGGGCCTTGTCGAAGAGCAGCATTTTCAGCCGCATTTCCCTGTCCTTCCTTGCTCTGGCTGTTAACTTGGCGCAGAAGGAACATTTCTGAGTGACATGGGATTCCCCCAAGCACCTTATGCACTGACTGTGCCCATCAGACACTGGCATCGCCTCGCGGCACGACTCACACTTCTTGAATCCTGAAGAGGACATTGTGGTGAGTCTTTGAGTTGTTAATAGGGTACTTAGCACCTTCTCTGTGCTTGTTCCCCTCTCAGATAAAGCCTGCCGCGGCAGCAGGGCTAATAGCCCTAGGCTCCTGGCCTCCGGTGCTCCGCTTGTTACTAGGATTGGAAGCTTTGAATTCCTTTCCTTTCTTTGTTTTTTTTTGAAAACAACAGCCGACTAACTTAATCTAAGACTGAAGAAACTTTAAAACAATTAAAAACGTTAAATACGCTAACTCTGGCCATAGCCTGAGCGGATTCCGTCTGCAGCCGATGGTGGTTAAAGAGGAACTGGCGGGGACCGGATCGCGCATGTGGCCAGGAGTGCGCAAGGGAGCGGCACGCACCGGCGCATGCGCGGTCCAGCAGAAACTGCTTGGAAGATCTGACCTGCGGCGCCAGGGCAAGCCCGACACCTAATGTGGAGCACCGACGGGGACACTCGAAGAAGAAAGGCTGGATATGAGTAAATAGTGTGTCCTTGTAGCCAAGAAGGCTAACGGCACACTGGGGTGCATTAGGAGGAGCATTTCGAGCAGATCTAGAGAAGTAGTTATTCCTCTTTATTTGGCACTGGTGAGGCCACATCTGGAATATTGTGTCCAGTTTTGGGCCCCCCAGTATAAAAAGGACGTGGATTTGCTGGAGCAGGTTAAGCGAAGGGCAACAAAAATGATTAAGGGTCTCGAGCACAAGACCTATGAGGAGAGGCTGAGGGATTTGGGCTTGTTTAGTTTACAGAAGAGAAGACTTAGAGGTGATTTAATAGCAGCCTTCAACTTCCTGAAGGGGAGCTCTAAAAAGGAGGGTGAGAAACTGTTCTTAGTGGTGTCAGATGGCAGAACAAGGAGTAATGGTCAGAAGTTGAAGAGGGGGAGGTGTAGGTTAGATATTATGAAAAACTACTTCACCAGGCGGGTGGAGAAGCACTGGGATGTGTTGCCTAGAGAGGTGGTGGATTCTCCATCCCTTGAGGTTTTTAAGTCCCGGCTGGACAAGGTCCTGGCTGGGATGACTTAGTAGGGGTTGATCCTGCTTGAAGCAGGGGGCTGGACTAGAAGACCTCCTGAGGTCCCTTCCAGCCCTATGATTCTTTAGGAATGTTTTGTTGCTCAGATTCATAATAGGAGGTGTGATCTCCTCCCAGACAGGATGAGGGACTAAAAACAAAGGCTCAGACACCAAATCTACATCTCAGGAATTTAGGATTTGTCTTAAGTGCCACAGCAGCCCACCTGAGCAATGGGATTGCAATCAGAGGCCCAGACGTCCATTCCACATACTGTTTAAATGGACTGGGACATGCTGGCGAAATCAGCAACCAATGGAAGTTTGCCACAATGGCTCATCTGGGTCAGGTGACCCTGACCCTCAAGGGTTTATGAGAAGAAGAAATGACTTTTTCCCTCCCCACGGGAAACTATAAGATGGCCCTGGGAGTGACCATCTCGAATCAAAGGTTCCCGAACTCAAGGATCCAGTGCTCCAGCTCTCCAGTCTTCATGAAACTAAGCCAATGTAACCTCGGGTCACACCCCATGTGGAGTGTTTTCAGAGATGCTCAAGAAATCAGCATATAACATCACTGGCCGGCATCAATATCCGTAACTGATGTATGTAATGTATCACTTCAACATTTCTCTCACACCCTATTCCTTTTTTCTATGTTAATAAAAATGTAGATTTTAGATTCTAAAGGACTGGCACTGTGTGCTGTTTTGGATAAGATCCAAGTAGATATTGTCCTGGGACTCTGGCTGGACCCTTTGGGGCCTGGCAGAATCTGTGTGGAGCCGGTGAAATAGGTTTTAAGAACCTCTCACCTGAGTAGGAGGCTATTGGTCTGCGCATTTTGAGACAGCTGGAAAGTCTGTGGTTTGCTTGTGTGGCTTCTGGCTGGCCAGTGGGGCTGGCAGAGGTACTTTTGTGGCTGGTTGGATTTGCCTTAGTGAAAAGGAAATCCCAGCCTGGATTTAAGCAGTTTTAGCCAGGATTGATTTCCATAGCTCTGCCCAAACCTCCCATCATATTGCACCTTGGCCATGATGTTGAGGACTCAGCAGTTTGCCATGCTGGCAAGAAATGGCAGCTGTGGTTGCAGAAGGAAAGGGAATCTGGCTCTGGCATGCAGACTGATAGGTTGTCCCCGACCTTCCCATCCAAGTGAGTGCTGGGCAGCCTGCTTAGTCTTGGATGGCCTAGCTGCTGGGAGACTAAGGTCGCCAAGAGAAGCCCTTCTGGTAAGGCCTGAATGACCTGTGTGAAGGCTCCTGGAGGGGTTTCTGCCCTGGGTGAGGGTGTGCTGAGGCTTGAACTTGGTGCAGGAGGAGGCCAGGACATAAGGGCCAAGCATCTTTAGCACTGCTCAAGAGACCTTCAGGCCATGGAGCTGAGCATCAGAACAGGCTGTCAAAGGGAAGATCCTGTAGCCTATTCTGTGCCTTGGATGACAGGCCAGACAGAAGCCATCATGCCCCACGTGTGGTCACTGCGGAGGCCATGGTTTGGGCAGCCATGTCTGCCATGTCAGAGGCCACTTGGAGGGCCACTCTGGCTGCTGCTGTACACTCCTCCAGGAGCACCTTCAAGTTGTTCCTCTCTGTCTCCAGGTCTTGAACTTGGACGTTCTATGCCAGAAGCTAGTCACACCTTCTCCAGACAGCCTGATGGTTTGCGGCTCTCAGCTGAAAACTGGAAGATGAATAAATTTTTCTCCTGAATAGATCCAGCCTCCTGAAGTCCTTATTTTAGAGGTCGCAGCGGCCTACCGTGGTTCTCCCTGAGCTTCCTGGCCCCACCCAAGGAGTTGGGGACTGCGTGGGAGTGAAGGCATTCGTCACCTTCAGCTGGGATGAAAGATTTTTGCTCTGCCTGCTTGCCGATCAGGGTCATGGAGGATGGAGTTTGTGACATACGAGCCGCCCATCATGGAGATGCAGTACCTCTGACCAGAGCCAGAGCTGAATACACAGAGGGCTCCTGCAGCCCCTCCCTTGGCCTGCAAGTGAAAGTTGGAGGCCATTCTTTTAAGCAGTTCTTGGTACGCTGTCCTGGCCCAGTCCTTGATTTAATGCTTGTAGTGCATGGGTCCACCGGCATCCACATGTCGTCCTGAGGCACGAGAGGGCGAGGGCCCGCGATTGCCTGATCAGAGACAGTCCTGCTTCTGGTGCGCCTCTCGGCACTGTGGGTACGGGTGCAGGGGCCAGCACCGAGTCTCTCTGAGAGGCTGGGGGAAATCCTACCACTGAGGGCTCCATGTGGGGCTGCAGGCTGGGGGCTCCATGTTTGTCCAAGATCTCAGCTATCAACTGGGTCATATGGGACAGGTGGGCACGCTCCAAGGAGGCCTGTGGTGCCATGGGCTGACCATGGCCCTTGTTGCTAATGCACTGGCTGAGGTACCAGAAGTGCTGGAGGTCCCACAGAGAGAAGTTGTTCCAATGCCAGCAAGGAGTCCTGCGCCAGGGAATGGCTGGAGTCCATGCACCCACCACTCTGTGACCACAAGGCCATGGGCACTGTGCCAGCCCTGGGACGAGTCCGGCATTGAAGACCTGGACTCCCTCCAAGCCTGGCTGTCCCTGGACTGGCTGAAGGCACAAGAATGTGGCGTCCTGTAGCCAGCAATCTACCCTTCCTGCTTCTGGAGCAGTGCTGTGGGTGTAACCTGGAGCCTGACACAGAGCCCATACTGGCGTGACAGCCGAGAACCCTCGGACTAGGCATGCTGCTCGTACAGAGAGGTATGCGCATGGTGCTGAGGTGTTATGGATCCTTTGCACTGATGTTCTCGTCTGGAGCCAGGATCACGTGCCTGCGAGGGTCTGTGCACCCGCTCTGGTGAGCCATGACATGGGACGCACCCCGGTAGACTGAGAGGGTGACTGGGGCTGGCCTGTATCTGGCAGCACCCCAGTAATCGATCGCAGGTGGTGAGCAGTGCTGGACCCCTCCCTGACCAGAGTCTGGTTCCAATGCTGAGAGGATCCCGCCACACTGGGGTGCTCTGGTCTGCCAGAGTCAGGCCCTGCGAGCTCAATGGAGACAGTGAGCTGCCCGACATGAGTCTGGGCTCTTCTGCTGCCTTGTTTCCTTTGTCTTCGGACAGTGGCAAGCATCTTGTCAACCTCCTCAGCTTCTTTTGCTGGTGCTGGTGAGGGTAGCAGTGTCAACTGGTGGGGCGGTACTTTCTGAGCACCATAGGCTGATCCTTCGGTGCCTGATGCCAACTCCAGCCAGTGTGCAAGGGAGGGGAAGCAGTACCGCCTAGCGGGCTGTGCCATCTGGGTGCTGGTGCTGACTCTGATCGGAGGGCCAGTACTAGAGTTAAGGCCAGCTCCACGAGGAATGCTCAAAGTCAGAAGTCCCTGCTGCTTCTCAGTCCTGGGCTTAAAGGACTTGCACATTCTGCACCTGTAGCTGATGTCAGCATCACCGAGATGGCGCAGACTGCTGACTGACACAGACTATTTGCACAAGCCACAAGGTTTAAGTCCCAAGCAACGGGGCATGCCGCAATCAGGGTCACAGTCCCTAAGGGGAACTAGTACTCTAAGCAACGCTATGGGAAAACTGACTGCTGATAAGACTAACCGTGGGGAGAAGCCACAGCTGAGGCTGGAGCAGAATGGTTCTGACGCACTGTCACTGGCGGCAGGAAGGAACTGAGAGTGGGGAGTACGCTGCCCCCTTACGCCACACCAGAGAGGTGCCCCTCTAAGGGTTGCTGGAGGCACTCCCCAGTGGGCACTGCTAAGTGAAAACTTCCAGCCCTGTGCATGTGGCGAGCATCACCCCTACTGTGGAATGGACGTGAGTGAGCACTCGAAGGAGAAATATTTTTTCACATCCCTAGACTGTGGAGCACTTGTCCCTGGCCAAGAGCCTAGCAAGGTTCACTGAGGCACTGGACGTTTACCCAGATATCCAGAATTTCCAGAGCCATCACAGCTTAAAACTCCCAGTTTTGGAAGGGATATCACACCTCATGTCTCCAGGGTCAGAGGTTGCTGTAACCACAAGTGATCAGGTTGTGAGCACACAAGGGAACACTTATCCCCCTCTACTACTGTGGGGTTCTCATACCTACCTCTGCAGCACTCGATGCTGCCACTGTCATTGGGTACACTAGACTAGCTGGGCCCTCAGTCAGATTCTGTCTGGCCATCCCTACCTTTCCCAGCTGGGGCAGACTTTCACCAGGACAGCCAAAGGCTCCTTTCTGGCCCCAGGACAACTTGCTGGGCCAGAATGTACCCTGGCAAATTTCAGGAACTACCTCTGAAGTCTGGTGATACTGGAGCTTCTCAGCACAAGACATGTCCGAGATTTTCAACATATAAGTTCCTGAACTGGTTCCTTCAGGGGCCAAACTCTTCTCTGATGGCTCAGCCTGAGGCAGCCAGGCAGTCCCAGCGTGTAAGGCCAGGAGGTACTACTGGATCACCATTGTCAAGTACTGGCCCACCATGCCAGCAACCATAACAAATCGCAGTACTGCAGTGTTATGGCTTTGTAGGCGTGGGAGAGACGGGTCACCAGCAGCAGAACCGCTGCAGTGGCTGGGAATGGAGAGAGTTTGCACGGGGAGAAGGGAGTTCAGGCGGCTCCGGGGGGGCACACATATAAATAACGAAAACAGGGTGTTACAGAGGCAGGCGTTCGACAGCCTTTCCAATGCACCCTCCCAAGTTTGCTGCTGGCGTGAGACACAATCAATGACACAACCAGAGCACCAGCTGGCGCCGGAGCATCACCCCTGCTCCCAGCCACAGGGCAGAACCCAAGGGCAGGCCAAGCTCACTGGGTGAGACCTTGCCTGAGCACCGCTCACGAGCATGAGGGTCCCCCAGGTACCAGAGGCCAGTTGTGGCTGCTGCAGCAGCACAACAGACACTTCCTACCTTCTGATGCTGCAGTGGGGCCATCAGGGCGGCCTGTCCCAGTGCTCTTTTTCCTGCGGTGCTTCTTCCTGTTTGCATGAGGAGAGGGAGGCGGCTCCAGCTTCGGGCTTGCAGTGCTGGACATGTTTGGGCTCGAGCTGAGAACATCTGTGGTGCCATCAGCTAAGGAGAGAGGGAGACATGGCAACAATGAGGACCCCGGCACCACCACACTCAAACTCCCTCAAGGAGAGAGCCTCAGAAACCCCACGCTGTCCCTCGGACTCGCACCCCGACATTCCCATCACCACCAGAGACCACATCTCAGTTCCACGGTAGATCAGCAACACAAGGAGATGCCCTGAACAGCCACACCTGCTCCCGTCCCTCAGAGACACCCCCAACATCCACACCCACTCCCGTCCCTCAGAAACACCCTGAACATCCACACCCGCTCCCGTCCCTCAGAGACACCCTGAACATCCACACCCGCTCCCGTCAGTCAGAGACACCCTGAACAGCCACACCCACTCCCGTCCCTCAGAGACACCCCCAACATCCACACCTGCTGCCATCCCCCAGAGACACCCCCAACATCCACACCCACTCCCGTCCCTCAGACACACCCCCAACATCCACACCCACTCCCGTCCCTCAGAGACACCCCCAACATCCACACCCGCTGTCGTCCCTCAGAGACACCCCGAACATCCACACCCGCTCCCGTCCCTCAGAAACACCCTGAACATCCACACCCGCTCCCGTCCCTCAGAGACACCCTGAACAGCCACACCCACTCCCGTCCCTCAGAGACACCCCCAACATCCACACCTGCTGCCAACCCCCAGAGACACCCCCAACATCCACACCCACTCCCGTCCCTCAGAGACACCCCCAACATCCACACCCACTCCCGTCCCTCAGAGACACCCCCAACATCCACACCCGCTGTCGTCCCTCAGAGACACCCCGAACATCCACACCCGCTCCCGTCCCTCAGAGACACCCCCAACATCCACACCCACTGCCATCCCTCAGAGACACCCTGAACATCCACACCCACTGCCATCCCTCAGAGACACCCCGAACATCCACACCCGCTCCCGTCCCTCAGAGACACCCCGAACATCCACACCCGCTGCCATCCCTCAGAGACACCCCGAACATCCACACCCGCTGCCGTCCCTCAGAGACACCCCGAACATCCACTCCCATCCCTCAGAGACACCCCGAACATCCACACCCGCTCCCGTCCCTCAGAGACACCCCGAATATCCACACCCGCTGCCATCCCTCAGAGACACCCCGAACATTCACACCCACTCCCATCCCTCAGAGACACCCCGAACATCCACACCCGCTCCCGTCCCTCAGAGACACCCCGAACATCCACACCCACTGCCATCCCTCAGAGACACCCCGAACATCCACACCCGCTGCCATCCCCCAGAGACACCCCGAACATTCACACCCACTCCCATCCCTCAGAGATACCCCGAACATCCACACCCGCTGCCATCCCCCAGAGACACCCCGAACATCCACACCCACTGCCATCCCCCAGAGACACCCCGAACATCCACACCCACTGCCATCCCTCAGAGACACCCCGAACATCCACACCCACTCCCGTCCCTCAGAGACACCCCGAACATCCACACCCGCTCCCGTCCCCCAGAGACACCCCGAACATCCACACCCGCTCCCATCCCTCAGAGACACCCCGAACATCCACACCTGCTCCCGTCCCTCAGAGACACCCCGAACATCCACACCTGCTCCCGTCCCTCAGAGACACCCCGAACATCCACACCCACTGCCATCCCTCAGAGATACCCCGAACATCCACACCCACTGCCATCCCCCAGGGACACCCCGAACATCCACACCCACTCCTGTCCCTCAGAGACACCCCGAACATCCACACCCGCTCCCGTCCCCCAGAGACACCCCGAACATCCACACCCACTCCCATCCCTCAGAGACACCCCGAACATCCACACCCGCTCCCATCCCTCAGAGACACCCCCAACATCCACACCCGCTCCCGTCCCTCAGAGACACCCCCAACATCCACACCCACTGCCATCCCTCAGAGACACCCTGAACATCCACACCCACTGCCATCACTCAGAGACACCCCGAACATTCACACCCACTCCCATCCCTCAGAGACAACCCAAACATCCACACCCGCTCCCGTCCCTCAGAGACACCCCGAACATCCACACCCACTGCCATCCCTCAGAGACACCCCAAACATCCACACCCGCTCCCGTCCCCCAGAGACACCCCGAACATCCACACCCACTGCCATCCCTCAGAGACACCCTGAACATCCACACCCACTGCCATCCATCAGAGACACCCCGAATATCCACACCCGCTGCCATCCCCCAGAAACACCCCGAACATTCACTCCCACTCCCACCCCTCAGAGACACCCCGAACATCCACACCTGCTCCCGTCCCTCAGAGACACCCTGAACATCCACTCCCACTGCCATTCCTCAGAGACACCCCGAACATCCACACCCGCTGCCATCCCTCAGAGAAACCCCCAACATCCACACCCACTGCCATCCCTCAGAGACACCCCGAACATCCACACCTGCTCCCGTCCCTCAGAGACACCCCCAACATCCGCACCCACTCCCGTCCCTCAGAGACACCCCCAACATCCACACCCACTGCCATCCCTCAGAGACACCCCCAACATCCACACCCATTGCCATCCCTCAGAGACACCCCGAACATCCACACCCGCTCCCATCCCTCAGAGACACCCCGAACATCCACACCCGCTCCCGTCCCTCAGAGACACCCCGAACATCCACACCCGCTCCCATCCCTCAGAGACACCCCGAACATCCACACCCGCTCCCGTCCCTCAGAGACACCCCGAACATCCACACCCACTGCCATCCCTCAGAGACACCCCGAACATCCACACCCGCTGCCATCCCCCAGAGACACCCCGAACATTCACACCCACTCCCATCCCTCAGAGATACCCCGAACATCCACACCCGCTGCCATCCCCCAGAGACACCCCGAACATCCACACCCACTGCCATCCCCCAGAGACACCCCGAACATCCACACCCACTCCCGTCCCTCAGAGACACCCCGAACATCCACACCCGCTCCCGTCCCCCAGAGACACCCCGAACATCCACACCCACTGCCATCCCTCAGAGACACCCCGAACATCCACACCTGCTCCCGTCCCTCAGAGACACCCAGAACATCCACACCCACTCCCGTCCCCCAGAGACACCCCGAACATCCACACCCACTGCCATCTCTCAGAGATACCCCGAACATCCACACCCACTGCCATCCCCCAGAGACACCCCGAACATCCACACCCACTCCTGTCCCTCAGAGACACCCCGAACATCCACACCCACTCCCATCCCTCAGAGACACCCCGAACATCCACACCCGCTCCCGTCCCTCAGAGACACCCCCAACATCCACACCCACTGCCGTCCCTCAGAGACACCCCCAACATCCACACCCACTGTCATCCCTCAGAGACACCCTGAACATCCACACCCACTGCCATCACTCAGAGACACCCCGAACATTCACACCCACTCCCATCCCTCAGAGACACCCCGAACATCCACACCCGCTGCCATCCCTCAGAGAAACCCCCAACATCCACACCCACCGCCATCCCTCAGAGACACCCCGAACATCCACACCTGCTCCCGTCCCTCAGAGACACCTCGAACATCCACACCTGCTCCCGTCCCTCAGAGACACCCCCAACATCCACACCCACTCCCGTCCCTCAGAGACACCCTGAACATCCACACCCACTCCCGTCCCCCAGAGACACCCCGAACATTCACACCCGCTCCCGTCCATCAGAGACACCCCCAACATCCACACCCACTGCCATCCCTCAGAGACACCCTGAACATCCACACCCACTGCCATCCCTCTGAGACACCCCGGACATCCACACCCGCTGCCATCCCCCAGAGACACCCCGAACATTCACACCCGCTCCCATCCCTCAGAGACACCCCGAACATCCACACCCGCTCCCGTCCCGCAGAGACACCCTGAACATCCACACCCACTGCCATCCCTCAGAGACACCCCGAACATCCACACCCGCTGCCATCCCTCAGAGAAACCCACAACATCCACACCCACTGCAATCCCTCAGAGACACCCCGAACATCCACACCCGCTCCCGTCCCTCAGAGACACCCTGAACATCCACACCCACTGCCATCCCTCAGAGACACCCTGAACATCCACACCCACTGCCATCCCTCTGAGACACCCCGAACATCCACACCCACTCCCGTCCCTCAGAGACACACCCAACATCCACACCCACCGCCATCCCTCAGAGACACCCCGAACATCCACACCCACTCCCGTCCCTCAGAGAAACCCCGAACATCCACACCCGCTCCCATCCCTCAGAGACACCCTGAACATCCACACCCACTCCAGTCCCTCAGAGACACCCCCAACATCCACACCCACTCCCGTCCCTCAGAGACACCCCGAACATCCACACCCACTCCCGTCCCTCAGAGAAACCCCCAACATCCACACCCACTGCCATCCCTCAGAGACACCCTGAACATCCACACCCACTCCCGTCCCTCAGAGACACCCCCAACATCCACACCCACTGCCATCCCTCAGAGACACCCTGAACATCCACACCCACTGCCATCCCTCAGAGACACCCCGAACATCCACACCCACTGCCATCCCTCAGAGACACCCCGAACATCCATACCCACTGCCATCCCTCAGAGACACCCCGAACATCCACACCCACTGCCATCCCTCAGAGACACTCTGAACATCCACACCCACAGCCATCCCTCAGAGACACCCCGAACATCCACACCCACTCCCGTCCTTCAGAGACACCCCCAACATCCACACCCACCGCCATCCCTCAGAGACACCCCGAACATCCACACCCACTCCCGTCCCTCAGAGAAACCCCCAACATCCACACCCACTGCCATCCCTCAGAGACACCCTGAACATCCACACCCACTCCCGTCCCTCAGAGACACCCCCAACATCCACACCCACTGCCATCCCTCAGAGACACCCCGAACATCCACACCCACTCCCGTCCCTCTGAGAAATCCCCGAACATGCACACCCACTCCCGTCCCTCAGAGACACCCCGAACATCCACACCCACTCCCGTCCCTCAGAGAAACCCCCAACATCCACACCCACTGCCATCCCTCAGAGACACCCGAACATCCACACCCACTCCCGTCCCTCAGAGACACCCCCAACATCCACACCCACTGCCATCCCTCAGAGACACCCTGAACATCCACACCCACTGCCATCCCTCAGAGACACCCCGAACATCCACACCCGCTGCCATCCCCCAGAGACACCCGAACATTCACACCCACTCCCATCCCTCAGAGACACCCCGAACATCCACACCCACTCCCGTCCCTCAGAGACACCCTGAACATCCACACCCACTGCCATCCCTCAGAGACACCCCGAACATCCACACCCACTCCCATCCCTCAGAGACACCCTGAACATCCACACCCACTGCCATCCCTCAGAGACACCCCGAACATCCACACCCACTCACGTCCCTCAGAGACACCCCGAACATCCACACCCACTGCCATCCCCTAGAGACACCCCGAACATTCACACCCATTCCCATCCCTCAGAGATACCCCCAACATCCACATCCGCTCCCGTCCCTCAGAGACACCCTGAACATCCACATCCACTGCCATCCCGCAGAGACACCACGAACATCCACACCCGCTCCCATCCCTCAGAGACACCCCGAACATCCACACCCACTCCCATCCCTCAGAGACACCCCGAACATCCACACCCACTGCCATCCCTCAGAGACACCCTGAACATCCACACCCACTCCCGTCCCTCAGCGACACCCCGAACATCCACACCCACTCCCATCCCTCAGAGACACCCCCAACATCCGCACCCACTGCCATCCCTCAGAGACACCCTGAATATCCACACCCGGTGAAATCCCTCAGAGACACCCCCAACATCCACACCCGCTGCCATCCCTCAGAGACAACCTGAATATCCACACCCGCTCCCGTCCCTCAGAGACACCCCGAACATCCACACCCACTCCCATCCCTCAGAGACACCCCCAACATCCGCACCCACTGCCATCCCTCAGAGACACCCTGAATATCCACACCCGCTGAAATCCCTCAGAGACACCCCCAACATCCGCACCCAATGCCATCCCTCAGAGACACCCTGAACATCCACACCCGCTGCCATCCCTCAGAGACACCCCGAACATCCACACCCGCTCCCGTCCCTCAGAGACACCCCCAACATCCACACCCGCTGCCATCCCTCAGAGACACCCTGAACATCCACACCCGCTGCCATCCCCCAGACACACCCGAACATCCACACCCGCTCCTGTCTCTCAGAGAGACCCCCAACATCCACACCCGCTGCCATCCCTCAGAGACACCCTGAACATCCACACCCGCTCCCGTCCCTCAGAGACACCCCGAACATCCACACCCGCTCCCGTCCCCCAGAGACACCCCGAACATCCACACCCACTCCCATCCCTCAGAGACACCCCGAACATCCACACCCGCTCCCGTCCCTCAGAGACACCCCCAACATCCACACCCGCTCCCGTCCCTCAGAGACACCCCCAACATCCACACCCACTGCCATCCCTCAGAGACACCCTGAACATCCACTCCCACTGCCATCACTCAGAGACACCCCGAACATTCACACCCACTCCCATCCCTCAGAGACAACCCAAACATCCACACCCGCTCCCGTCCCTCAGAGACACCCCGAACATCCACACCCACTGCCATCCCTCAGAGACACCCCAAACATCCACACCCGCTCCCGTCCCCCAGAGACACCCCGAACATCCACACCCACTGCCATCCCTCAGAGACACCCTGAACATCCACACCCACTGCCATCCATCAGAGACACCCCGAATATCCACACCCGCTGCCATCCCCCAGAAACACCCCGAACATTCACACCCACTCCCATCCCTCAGAGACACCCCGAACATCCACACCCGCTCCCGTCCCTCAGAGACACCCTGAACATCCACTCCCACTGCCATTCCTCAGAGACACCCCGAACATCCACACCCGCTGCCATCCCTCAGAGAAACCCCCAACATCCACACCCACTGCCATCCCTCAGAGACACCCCGAACATCCACACCTGCTCCCGTCCCTCAGAGACACCCCCAACATCCGCACCCACTCCCGTCCCTCAGAGACACCCCCAACATCCACACCCACTGCCATCCCTCAGAGACACCCCCAACATCCACACCCATTGCCATCCCTCAGAGACACCCCGAACATCCACACCCGCTCCCATCCCTCAGAGACACCCCGAACATCCACACCCGCTCCCGTCCCTCAGAGACACCCCGAACATCCACACCCGCTCCCATCCCTCAGAGACACCCCGAACATCCACACCCGCTCCCGTCCCTCAGAGACACCCCGAACATCCACACCCACTGCCATCCCTCAGAGACACCCCGAACATCCACACCCGCTGCCATCCCCCAGAGACACCCCGAACATTCACACCCACTCCCATCCCTCAGAGATACCCCGAACATCCACACCCGCTGCCATCCCCCAGAGACACCCCGAACATCCACACCCACTGCCATCCCCCAGAGACACCCCGAACATCCACACCCACTCCCGTCCCTCAGAGACACCCCGAACATCCACACCCGCTCCCGTCCCCCAGAGACACCCCGAACATCCACACCCACTGCCATCCCTCAGAGACACCCCGAACATCCACACCTGCTCCCGTCCCTCAGAGACACCCAGAACATCCACACCCACTCCCGTCCCCCAGAGACACCCCGAACATCCACACCCACTGCCATCTCTCAGAGATACCCCGAACATCCACACCCACTGCCATCCCCCAGAGACACCCCGAACATCCACACCCACTCCTGTCCCTCAGAGACACCCCGAACATCCACACCCACTCCCATCCCTCAGAGACACCCCGAACATCCACACCCGCTCCCGTCCCTCAGAGACACCCCCAACATCCACACCCACTGCCGTCCCTCAGAGACACCCCCAACATCCACACCCACTGTCATCCCTCAGAGACACCCTGAACATCCACACCCACTGCCATCACTCAGAGACACCCCGAACATTCACACCCACTCCCATCCCTCAGAGACACCCCGAACATCCACACCCGCTGCCATCCCTCAGAGAAACCCCCAACATCCACACCCACCGCCATCCCTCAGAGACACCCCGAACATCCACACCTGCTCCCGTCCCTCAGAGACACCTCGAACATCCACACCTGCTCCCGTCCCTCAGAGACACCCCCAACATCCACACCCACTCCCGTCCCTCAGAGACACCCTGAACATCCACACCCACTGCCATCCCCCAGAGACACCCCGAACATTCACACCCGCTCCCGTCCATCAGAGACACCCCCAACATCCACACCCACTGCCATCCCTCAGAGACACCCTGAACATCCACACCCACTGCCATCCCTCTGAGACACCCCGGACATCCACACCCGCTGCCATCCCCCAGAGACACCCCGAACATTCACACCCGCTCCCATCCCTCAGAGACACCCCGAACATCCACACCCGCTCCCGTCCCGCAGAGACACCCTGAACATCCACACCCACTGCCATCCCTCAGAGACACCCCGAACATCCACACCCGCTGCCATCCCTCAGAGAAACCCACAACATCCACACCCACTGCAATCCCTCAGAGACACCCCGAACATCCACACCCGCTCCCGTCCCTCAGAGACACCCTGAACATCCACACCCACTGCCATCCCTCAGAGACACCCTGAACATCCACACCCACTGCCATCCCTCTGAGACACCCCGAACATCCACACCCACTCCCGTCCCTCAGAGACACACCCAACATCCACACCCACCGCCATCCCTCAGAGACACCCCGAACATCCACACCCACTCCCGTCCCTCAGAGAAACCCCGAACATCCACACCCGCTCCCATCCCTCAGAGACACCCTGAACATCCACACCCACTCCAGTCCCTCAGAGACACCCCCAACATCCACACCCACTCCCGTCCCTCAGAGACACCCCGAACATCCACACCCACTCCCGTCCCTCAGAGAAACCCCCAACATCCACACCCACTGCCATCCCTCAGAGACACCCTGAACATCCACACCCACTCCCGTCCCTCAGAGACACCCCCAACATCCACACCCACTGCCATCCCTCAGAGACACCCTGAACATCCACACCCACTGCCATCCCTCAGAGACACCCCGAACATCCACACCCACTGCCATCCCTCAGAGACACCCCGAACATCCATACCCACTGCCATCCCTCAGAGACACCCCGAACATCCACACCCACTGCCATCCCTCAGAGACACCCTGAACATCCACACCCACAGCCATCCCTCAGAGACACCCCGAACATCCACACCCACTCCCGTCCTTCAGAGACACCCCCAACATCCACACCCACCGCCATCCCTCAGAGACACCCCGAACATCCACACCCACTCCCGTCCCTCAGAGAAACCCCCAACATCCACACCCACTGCCATCCCTCAGAGACACCCTGAACATCCACACCCACTCCCGTCCCTCAGAGACACCCCCAACATCCACACCCACTGCCATCCCTCAGAGACACCCCGAACATCCACACCCACTCCCGTCCCTCTGAGAAATCCCCGAACATGCACACCCACTCCCGTCCCTCAGAGACACCCCGAACATCCACACCCACTCCCGTCCCTCAGAGAAACCCCCAACATCCACACCCACTGCCATCCCTCAGAGACACCCGAACATCCACACCCACTCCCGTCCCTCAGAGACACCCCCAACATCCACACCCACTGCCATCCCTCAGAGACACCCTGAACATCCACACCCACTGCCATCCCTCAGAGACACCCCGAACATCCACACCCGCTGCCATCCCCCAGAGACACCCGAACATTCACACCCACTCCCATCCCTCAGAGACACCCCGAACATCCACACCCACTCCCGTCCCTCAGAGACACCCTGAACATCCACACCCACTGCCATCCCTCAGAGACACCCCGAACATCCACACCCACTCCCATCCCTCAGAGACACCCTGAACATCCACACCCACTGCCATCCCTCAGAG
This sequence comes from Carettochelys insculpta, assembly GCF_033958435.1. NCBI lineage: Eukaryota > Metazoa > Chordata > Testudines > Carettochelyidae > Carettochelys > Carettochelys insculpta. Next base: position 281,359,452 of record NC_134138.1, on the reverse strand, counting down.
ACACCCCGAACATCCACACCCACTCACGTCCCTCAGAGACACCCCGAACATCCACACCCACTGCCATCCCCTAGAGACACCCCGAACATTCACACCCATTCCCATCCCTCAGAGATACCCCCAACATCCACATCCGCTCCCGTCCCTCAGAGACACCCTGAACATCCACATCCACTGCCATCCCGCAGAGACACCACGAACATCCACACCCGCTCCCATCCCTCAGAGACACCCCGAACATCCACACCCACTCCCATCCCTCAGAGACACCCCGAACATCCACACCCACTGCCATCCCTCAGAGACACCCTGAACATCCACACCCACTCCCGTCCCTCAGCGACACCCCGAACATCCACACCCACTCCCATCCCTCAGAGACACCCCCAACATCCGCACCCACTGCCATCCCTCAGAGACACCCTGAATATCCACACCCGGTGAAATCCCTCAGAGACACCCCCAACATCCACACCCGCTGCCATCCCTCAGAGACAACCTGAATATCCACACCCGCTCCCGTCCCTCAGAGACACCCCGAACATCCACACCCACTCCCATCCCTCAGAGACACCCCCAACATCCGCACCCACTGCCATCCCTCAGAGACACCCTGAATATCCACACCCGCTGAAATCCCTCAGAGACACCCCCAACATCCGCACCCAATGCCATCCCTCAGAGACACCCTGAACATCCACACCCGCTGCCATCCCTCAGAGACACCCCGAACATCCACACCCGCTCCCGTCCCTCAGAGACACCCCCAACATCCACACCCGCTGCCATCCCTCAGAGACACCCTGAACATCCACACCCGCTGCCATCCCCCAGACACACCCGAACATCCACACCCGCTCCTGTCTCTCAGAGAGACCCCCAACATCCACACCCGCTGCCATCCCTCAGAGACACCCTGAACATCCACACCCGCTCCCGTCCCTCAGAGACACCCCGAACATCCACACCCGCTCCCATCCCTCAGAGACACCCTGAACATCCACACCCGCTCCCATCCCTCAGAGACACCCCGAATATCCACACCCGCTGCCATCCCTCAGAGACACCCCGAACATCCACACCCGCTGCAATCCCTGAGAGACACCCTGAACATCCACACCTGCTCCCATCCCTCAGAGACACCCCGAACATCCACACCCGCTGCCATCCCTCAGAGACACCCCGAACATCCACACCCACTGCCATCCCTCAGAGACACCCTGAACTTCCACACCCGCTCCCGTCCCTCAGAGAGACCCCGAACATCCACACCCGCTGCCATCCCCTAGAGACACCCCGAACATTCACACCCACTCCCATCCCTCAGAGACACCCCGAACATCCACACCCACTGCCATCCCTCAGAGACACCCTGAACATCCACACCCACTCCCGTCCCTCAGAGACACCCCGAACATCCACACCCACTCCCAGCCCTCAGAGACACCCCCAACATCCGCACCCACTGCCATCCCTCAGAGACACCCTGAATATCCACACCCGCTGAAATCCCTCAGAGACACCGCCAACATCCACACCCGCTGCCATCCCTCAGAGACAACCTGAACATCCACACCCACTCCCATCCCTCAGAGACACCCCCAACATCCGCACCCACTGCCATCCCTCAGAGACACCCTGAATATCCACACCCGCTGAAATCCCTCAGAGACACCCCCAACATCCGCACCCACTGCCATCCCTCAGAGACACCCTGAACATCCACACCCGCTGCCATCCCTCAGAGACACCCTGAACATCCACACCCGCTGCCATCCCTCAGAGACACCCCCAACATCCACACCCGCTGCCATCCCTCAGAGACACCCTGAACATCCACACCCGCTGCCATCCCCCAGACACACCCGAACATCCACACCCGCTCCTGTCTCTCAGAGACACCCCCAACATCCACACCCGCTGCCATCCCTCAGAGACACCCTGAACATCCACACCCGCTCCCGTCCCTCAGAGACACCCCGAATATCCACACCCGCTCCCATCCCTCAGAGACACCCTGAACATCCACACCAGCTCCCATCCCTCAGAGACACCCCGAATATCCACACCCGCTGCCATCCCTCAGAGACACCCCGAACATCCACACCCGCGGCCATCCCTGAGAGACACCCTGAACATCCACACCTGCTCCCATCCCTCAGAGACACCCCGAACATCCACACCCTCTGCCATCCCTCAGAGACACCCCCAACATCCACACCCGCTGCCTTCCCTCAAAGACACCCTGAACTTCCACACCCGCTCCCGTCCCTCAGAGACACCCCGAACATCCACACCCGCTCAAATCCCTCAGAGAAACCCTGAACATCCACATCCACTGCAATCCCTCAGAGACACCCCCAACATCCACACCCGCTGCCATCCCTCAGAGACACCCCGAACATCCACACCCGCTGCCATCCCTAAGAGACACCCCGAACATCCACACCCGCTCCCATCCCTCAGAGACACCCCGAACATCCACACCCTCTCCCGTCCCTCAGAGACACCCCGAACATCCACACCCGCTGCCATCCCTCAGAGACACCCCCAACATCCACACCCGCTGCCATCCCTCAGAGACAACCCGAATATCCACACCCACTCCCGTCCCTCAGAGACACCCTGAACATCCACACCCACTGCCATCCCTCAGAGACACCCCGAACATCCACACCCACTGCCATCCCTCAGAGACACCCTGAACATCCACACCCGCTGCCATCCCCCAGACACACCCCGAACATCCACACCCGCTCCTGTCTCTCAGAGACAACCCCAGAATCCACACCCGCTGCCATCCCTCAGAGACACTCCGAACATCCACACCCGCTGCCATCCCTCAGAGACATCCTGAACATTTACACCCGCTCCCGTCCCTCAGAGACACCCTGAACATCCACACCCGCTCCCATCCCTCAGAGACACCCCGAACATCCACACCTGCTGCCATCCCTCAGAGACACCCCGAACATCCACACCCGCTGCCATCCCTCAGAGACACCCCGAACATCCACACCCGCTCCCGTCTCTCAGAGACACCCCGAACATCCACACCCGCTGCCATCCCTCAGAGACACCCCGAACATCCACACCCGCTGCCATCTCTCAGAAACACCCCCAACATCCACACCCACTGCCATCCCTCAGAGACACCCTGAACTTCCACACCCGCTCCCGTCCGTCAGAGACACCCCGAACATCCACACCCGCTCCCATCCCTCAGAGACACCCTGAACATCCACACCCGCTCCCGTCCCTCAGAGACACCACAGGCATCCACACCCACAGCCATCCCTCAGAGACACCCCAAACATCCACACCCACTGCCATCCCTCAGAGACACCCCGAACATCCACACCCACTGCCATCCCTCAGAGACACCCTGAACATGCACACCCGCTCCCGTCCCTCAGAGACACCCCGAACATCCACACCCGCTGCCATCCCTCAGAGACACCCCGAACATCCACACCCGCTGCCATCCCTCAGAGACACCCCGAACATCCACACCCGCTCCCGTCCCTCAGAGACACCCCGAACATCCACACCCGCTGCCATCCCTCAGAGACACCCCGAACATCCACACCCGCTGCCGTCCCTCAGAGACACCCCGAACATCCACACCCACTCCCATCCCTCAGAGACACCCCGAACATCCACACCCGCTCCCGTCCCTCAAAGACACCACGAATATCCACACCCGCTGCCATCCCTCAGAGACACCCCGAACATTCACACCCACTCCTATCCCTCAGAGACACCCCGAACATCCACACCCGCTCCCGTCCCTCAGAGACACCCCGAACATCCACACCCGCTGCCATCCCTCAGAGACACCCCGAACATCCACACCCGCTGCCATCCCCCAGAGACACCCCGAACATTCACACCCGCTCCCATCCCTCAGAGATACCCCGAACATCCACACCCGCTGCCATCCCCCAGAGACACCCCGAACATCCACACCCACTGCCATCCCCCAGAGACACCCCGAACATCCACACCCACTGCCATCCCTCAGAGACACCCCGAACATCCACACCCACTCCCGTCCCTCAGAGACACCCCGAACATCCACACCCGCTCCCGTCCCCCAGAGACACCCCGAACATCCACACCCGCTCCCATCCCTCAGAGACACCCCGAACATCCACACCTGCTCCCGTCCCTCAGAGACACCCCGAACATCCACACCTGCTCCCGTCCCTCAGAGACACCCCCAACATCCACACCCACTCCCGTCCCCCAGAGACACCCCGAACATCCACACCCACTGCCATCCCTCAGAGATACCCCGAACATCCACACCCACTGCCATCCCCCAGAGACACCCCGAACATCCACACCCACTCCTGTCCCTCAGAGACACCCCGAACATCCACACCCGCTCCCGTCCCCCAGAGACACCCCGAACATCCACACCCACTCCCATCCCTCAGAGACACCCCGAACATCCACACCCGCTCCCGTCCCTCAGAGACACCCCCAACATCCACACCCGCTCCCGTCCCTCAGAGACACCCCCAACATCCACACCCACTGCCATCCCTCAGAGACACCCTGAACATCCACTCCCACTGCCATCACTCAGAGACACCCCGAACATTCACACCCACTCCCATCCCTCAGAGACAACCCAAACATCCACACCCGCTCCCGTCCCTCAGAGACACCCCGAACATCCACACCCACTGCCATCCCTCAGAGACACCCCAAACATCCACACCCGCTCCCGTCCCCCAGAGACACCCCGAACATCCACACCCACTGCCATCCCTCAGAGACACCCTGAACATCCACACCCACTGCCATCCATCAGAGACACCCCGAATATCCACACCCGCTGCCATCCCCCAGAAACACCCCGAACATTCACACCCACTCCCATCCCTCAGAGACACCCCGAACATCCACACCCGCTCCCGTCCCTCAGAGACACCCTGAACATCCACTCCCACTGCCATTCCTCAGAGACACCCCGAACATCCACACCCGCTGCCATCCCTCAGAGAAACCCCCAACATCCACACCCACTGCCATCCCTCAGAGACACCCCGAACATCCACACCTGCTCCCGTCCCTCAGAGACACCCCCAACATCCGCACCCACTCCCGTCCCTCAGAGACACCCCCAACATCCACACCCACTGCCATCCCTCAGAGACACCCCCAACATCCACACCCATTGCCATCCCTCAGAGACACCCCGAACATCCACACCCGCTCCCATCCCTCAGAGACACCCCGAACATCCACACCCGCTCCCGTCCCTCAGAGACACCCCGAACATCCACACCCGCTCCCATCCCTCAGAGACACCCCGAACATCCACACCCGCTCCCGTCCCTCAGAGACACCCCGAACATCCACACCCACTGCCATCCCTCAGAGACACCCCGAACATCCACACCCGCTGCCATCCCCCAGAGACACCCCGAACATTCACACCCACTCCCATCCCTCAGAGATACCCCGAACATCCACACCCGCTGCCATCCCCCAGAGACACCCCGAACATCCACACCCACTGCCATCCCCCAGAGACACCCCGAACATCCACACCCACTCCCGTCCCTCAGAGACACCCCGAACATCCACACCCGCTCCCGTCCCCCAGAGACACCCCGAACATCCACACCCACTGCCATCCCTCAGAGACACCCCGAACATCCACACCTGCTCCCGTCCCTCAGAGACACCCAGAACATCCACACCCACTCCCGTCCCCCAGAGACACCCCGAACATCCACACCCACTGCCATCTCTCAGAGATACCCCGAACATCCACACCCACTGCCATCCCCCAGAGACACCCCGAACATCCACACCCACTCCTGTCCCTCAGAGACACCCCGAACATCCACACCCACTCCCATCCCTCAGAGACACCCCGAACATCCACACCCGCTCCCGTCCCTCAGAGACACCCCCAACATCCACACCCACTGCCGTCCCTCAGAGACACCCCCAACATCCACACCCACTGTCATCCCTCAGAGACACCCTGAACATCCACACCCACTGCCATCACTCAGAGACACCCCGAACATTCACACCCACTCCCATCCCTCAGAGACACCCCGAACATCCACACCCGCTGCCATCCCTCAGAGAAACCCCCAACATCCACACCCACCGCCATCCCTCAGAGACACCCCGAACATCCACACCTGCTCCCGTCCCTCAGAGACACCTCGAACATCCACACCTGCTCCCGTCCCTCAGAGACACCCCCAACATCCACACCCACTCCCGTCCCTCAGAGACACCCTGAACATCCACACCCACTGCCATCCCCCAGAGACACCCCGAACATTCACACCCGCTCCCGTCCATCAGAGACACCCCCAACATCCACACCCACTGCCATCCCTCAGAGACACCCTGAACATCCACACCCACTGCCATCCCTCTGAGACACCCCGGACATCCACACCCGCTGCCATCCCCCAGAGACATCCCGAACATTCACACCCGCTCCCATCCCTCAGAGACACCCCGAACATCCACACCCGCTCCCGTCCCGCAGAGACACCCTGAACATCCACACCCACTGCCATCCCTCAGAGACACCCCGAACATCCACACCCGCTGCCATCCCTCAGAGAAACCCACAACATCCACACCCACTGCCATCCCTCAGAGACACCCCGAACATCCACACCCGCTCCCGTCCCTCAGAGACACCCTGAACATCCACACCCACTGCCATCCCTCAGAGACACCCTGAACATCCACACCCACTGCCATCCCTCTGAGACACCCCGAACATCCACACCCACTCCCGTCCCTCAGAGACACACCCAACATCCACACCCACCGCCATCCCTCAGAGACACCCCGAACATCCGCACCCACTCCCGTCCCTCAGAGACACCCCGAACATCCACACCCACTCCAGTCCCTCAGAGAAACCCCGAACATCCACACCCACTGCCATCCCTCAGAGACACCCTGAACATCCACACCCACTCCAGTCCCTCAGAGACACCCCCAACATCCACACCCACTCCCGTCCCTCAGAGACACCCCGAACATCCACACCCACTCCCGTCCCTCAGAGAAACCCCCAACATCCACACCCACTGCCATCCCTCAGAGACACCCTGAACATCCACACCCACTCCCGTCCCTCAGAGACACCCCCAACATCCACACCCACTGCCATCCCTCAGAGACACCCTGAACATCCACACCCACTGCCATCCCTCAGAGACACCCCGAACATCCACACCCACTGCCATCCCTCAGAGACACCCCGAACATCCATACCCACTGCCATCCCTCAGAGACACCCCGAACATCCACACCCACTGCCATCCCTCAGAGACACCCTGAACATCCACACCCACTGCCATCCCTCAGAGACACCCCGAACATCCACACCCACTCCCGTCCTTCAGAGACACCCCCAACATCCACACCCACCGCCATCCCTCAGAGACACCCCGAACATCCACATCCACTCCCGTCCCTCAGAGAAACCCCCAACATCCACACCCACTGCCATCCCTCAGAGACACCCTGAACATCCACACCCACTCCCGTCCCTCAGAGACACCCCCAACATCCACACCCACTGCCATCCCTCAGAGACACCCCGAACATCCACACCCACTCTCGTCCCTCTGAGAAATCCCCGAACATGCACACCCACTCCCGTCCCTCAGAGACACCCCGAACATCCACACCCACTCCCGTCCCTCAGAGAAACCCCCAACATCCACACCCACTGCCATCCCTCAGAGACACCCGAACATCCACACCCACTCCCGTCCCTCAGAGACACCCCCAACATCCACACCCACTGCCATCCCTCAGAGACACCCTGAACATCCACACCCACTGCCATCCCTCAGAGACACCCCGAACATCCACACCCGCTGCCATCCCCCAGAGACACCCGAACATTCACACCCACTCCCATCCCTCAGAGACACCCCGAACATCCACACCCACTCCCGTCCCTCAGAGACACCCTGAACATCCACACCCACTGCCATCCCTCAGAGACACCCCGAACATCCACACCCACTCCCATCCCTCAGAGACACCCTGAACATCCACACCCACTGCCATCCCTCAGAGACACCCCGAACATCCACACCCACTCACGTCCCTCAGAGACACCCCGAACATCCACACCCGCTGCCATCCCCTAGAGACACCCCGAACATTCACACCCATTCCCATCCCTCAGAGATACCCCCAACATCCACATCCGCTCCCGTCCCTCAGAGACACCCTGAACATCCACATCCACTGCCATCCCGCAGAGACACCACGAACATCCACACCCGCTCCCATCCCTCAGAGACACCCCGAACATCCACACCCACTCCCATCCCTCAGAGACACCCCGAACATCCACACCCACTGCCATCCCTCAGAGACACCCTGAACATCCACACCCACTCCCGTCCCTCAGCGACACCCCGAACATCCACACCCACTCCCATCCCTCAGAGACACCCCCAACATCCGCACCCACTGCCATCCCTCAGAGACACCCTGAATATCCACACCCGGTGAAATCCCTCAGAGACACCCCCAACATCCACACCCGCTGCCATCCCTCAGAGACAACCTGAATATCCACACCCGCTCCCGTCCCTCAGAGACACCCCGAACATCCACACCCACTCCCATCCCTCAGAGACACCCCCAACATCCGCACCCACTGCCATCCCTCAGAGACACCCTGAACATCCACACCCGCTGCCATCCCCCAGACACACCCGAACATCCACACCCGCTCCTGTCTCTCAGAGAGACCCCCAACATCCACACCCGCTGCCATCCCTCAGAGACACCCTGAACATCCACACCCGCTCCCGTCCCTCAGAGACACCCCGAACATCCACACCCGCTCCCATCCCTCAGAGACACCCTGAACATCCACACCCGCTCCCATCCCTCAGAGACACCCCGAATATCCACACCCGCTGCCATCCCTCAGAGACACCCCGAACATCCACACCCGCTGCCATCCCTGAGAGACACCCTGAACATCCACACCTGCTCCCATCCCTCAGAGACACCCCGAACATCCACACCCGCTGCCATCCCTCAGAGACACCCCGAACATCCACACCCACTGCCATCCCTCAGAGACACCCTGAACTTCCACACCCGCTCCCGTCCCTCAGAGAGACCCCGAACATCCACACCCGCTGCCATCCCCTAGAGACACCCCGAACATTCACACCCACTCCCATCCCTCAGAGACACCCCGAACATCCACACCCACTGCCATCCCTCAGAGACACCCTGAACATCCACACCCACTCCCGTCCCTCAGAGACACCCCGAACATCCACACCCACTCCCAGCCCTCAGAGACACCCCCAACATCCGCACCCACTGCCATCCCTCAGAGACACCCTGAATATCCACACCCGCTGAAATCCCTCAGAGACACCGCCAACATCCACACCCGCTGCCATCCCTCAGAGACAACCTGAACATCCACACCCACTCCCATCCCTCAGAGACACCCCCAACATCCGCACCCACTGCCATCCCTCAGAGACACCCTGAATATCCACACCCGCTGAAATCCCTCAGAGACACCCCCAACATCCGCACCCACTGCCATCCCTCAGAGACACCCTGAACATCCACACCCGCTGCCATCCCTCAGAGACACCCTGAACATCCACACCCGCTGCCATCCCTCAGAGACACCCCCAACATCCACACCCGCTGCCATCCCTCAGAGACACCCTGAACATCCACACCCGCTGCCATCCCCCAGACACACCCGAACATCCACACCCGCTGCCATCCCCCAGAGACACCCCGAACATTCACACCCACTCCCATCCCTCAGAGATACCCCGAACATCCACACCCGCTGCCATCCCCCAGAGACACCCCGAACATCCACACCCACTGCCATCCCCCAGAGACACCCCGAACATCCACACCCACTGCCATCCCTCAGAGACACCCCGAACATCCACACCCACTCCCGTCCCTCAGAGACACCCCGAACATCCACACCCGCTCCCGTCCCCCAGAGACACCCCGAACATCCACACCCGCTCCCATCCCTCAGAGACACCCCGAACATCCACACCTGCTCCCGTCCCTCAGAGACACCCCGAACATCCACACCTGCTCCCGTCCCTCAGAGACACCCCCAAGATCCACACCCACTCCCGTCCCCCAGAGACACCCCGAACATCCACACCCACTGCCATCCCTCAGAGATACCCCGAACATCCACACCCACTGCCATCCCCCAGAGACACCCCGAACATCCACACCCACTCCTGTCCCTCAGAGACACCCCGAACATCCACACCCGCTCCCGTCCCCCAGAGACACCCCGAACATCCACACCCACTCCCATCCCTCAGAGACACCCCGAACATCCACACCCGCTCCCGTCCCTCAGAGACACCCCCAACATCCACACCCGCTCCCGTCCCTCAGAGACACCCCCAACATCCACACCCACTGCCATCCCTCAGAGACACCCTGAACATCCACTCCCACTGCCATCACTCAGAGACACCCCGAACATTCACACCCACTCCCATCCCTCAGAGACAACCCAAACATCCACACCCGCTCCCGTCCCTCAGAGACACCCCGAACATCCACACCCACTGCCATCCCTCAGAGACACCCCAAACATCCACACCCGCTCCCGTCCCCCAGAGACACCCCGAACATCCACACCCACTGCCATCCCTCAGAGACACCCTGAACATCCACACCCACTGCCATCCATCAGAGACACCCCGAATATCCACACCCGCTGCCATCCCCCAGAAACACCCCGAACATTCACACCCACTCCCATCCCTCAGAGACACCCCGAACATCCACACCCGCTCCCGTCCCTCAGAGACACCCTGAACATCCACTCCCACTGCCATTCCTCAGAGACACCCCGAACATCCACACCCGCTGCCATCCCTCAGAGAAACCCCCAACATCCACACCCACTGCCATCCCTCAGAGACACCCCGAACATCCACACCTGCTCCCGTCCCTCAGAGACACCCCCAACATCCGCACCCACTCCCGTCCCTCAGAGACACCCCCAACATCCACACCCACTGCCATCCCTCAGAGACACCCCCAACATCCACACCCATTGCCATCCCTCAGAGACACCCCGAACATCCACACCCGCTCCCGTCCCCCAGAGACACCCCGAACATCCACACCCACTCCCATCCCTCAGAGACACCCCGAACATCCACACCCGCTCCCGTCCCTCAGAGACACCCCCAACATCCACACCCGCTCCCGTCCCTCAGAGACACCCCCAACATCCACACCCACTGCCATCCCTCAGAGACACCCTGAACATCCACTCCCACTGCCATCACTCAGAGACACCCCGAACATTCACACCCACTCCCATCCCTCAGAGACAACCCAAACATCCACACCCGCTCCCGTCCCTCAGAGACACCCCGAACATCCACACCCACTGCCATCCCTCAGAGACACCCCAAACATCCACACCCGCTCCCGTCCCCCAGAGACACCCCGAACATCCACACCCACTGCCATCCCTCAGAGACACCCTGAACATCCACACCCACTGCCATCCATCAGAGACACCCCGAATATCCACACCCGCTGCCATCCCCCAGAAACACCCCGAACATTCACACCCACTCCCATCCCTCAGAGACACCCCGAACATCCACACCCGCTCCCGTCCCTCAGAGACACCCTGAACATCCACTCCCACTGCCATTCCTCAGAGACACCCCGAACATCCACACCCGCTGCCATCCCTCAGAGAAACCCCCAACATCCACACCCACTGCCATCCCTCAGAGACACCCCGAACATCCGCACCCACTCCCGTCCCTCAGAGACACCCCCAACATCCACACCCACTGCCATCCCTCAGAGACACCCCCAACATCCACACCCATTGCCATCCCTCAGAGACACCCCGAACATCCACACCCGCTCCCATCCCTCAGAGACACCCCGAACATCCACACCCGCTCCCGTCCCTCAGAGACACCCCGAACATCCACACCCGCTCCCATCCCTCAGAGACACCCCGAACATCCACACCCGCTCCCGTCCCTCAGAGACACCCCGAACATCCACACCCACTGCCATCCCTCAGAGACACCCCGAACATCCACACCCGCTGCCATCCCCCAGAGACACCCCGAACATTCACACCCACTCCCATCCCTCAGAGATACCCCGAACATCCACACCCGCTGCCATCCCCCAGAGACACCCCGAACATCCACACCCACTGCCATCCCCCAGAGACACCCCGAACATCCACACCCACTCCCGTCCCTCAGAGACACCCCGAACATCCACACCCGCTCCCGTCCCCCAGAGACACCCCGAACATCCACACCCACTGCCATCCCTCAGAGACACCCCGAACATCCACACCTGCTCCCGTCCCTCAGAGACACCCAGAACATCCACACCCACTCCCGTCCCCCAGAGACACCCCGAACATCCACACCCACTGCCATCTCTCAGAGATACCCCGAACATCCACACCCACTGCCATCCCCCAGAGACACCCCGAACATCCACACCCACTCCTGTCCCTCAGAGACACCCCGAACATCCACACCCACTCCCATCCCTCAGAGACACCCCGAACATCCACACCCGCTCCCGTCCCTCAGAGACACCCCCAACATCCACACCCACTGCCGTCCCTCAGAGACACCCCCAACATCCACACCCACTGTCATCCCTCAGAGACACCCTGAACATCCACACCCACTGCCATCACTCAGAGACACCCCGAACATTCACACCCACTCCCATCCCTCAGAGACACCCCGAACATCCACACCCGCTGCCATCCCTCAGAGAAACCCCCAACATCCACACCCACCGCCATCCCTCAGAGACACCCCGAACATCCACACCTGCTCCCGTCCCTCAGAGACACCTCGAACATCCACACCTGCTCCCGTCCCTCAGAGACACCCCCAACATCCACACCCACTCCCGTCCCTCAGAGACACCCTGAACATCCACACCCACTGCCATCCCCCAGAGACACCCCGAACATTCACACCCGCTCCCGTCCATCAGAGACACCCCCAACATCCACACCCACTGCCATCCCTCAGAGACACCCTGAACATCCACACCCACTGCCATCCCTCTGAGACACCCCGGACATCCACACCCGCTGCCATCCCCCAGAGACACCCCGAACATTCACACCCGCTCCCATCCCTCAGAGACACCCCGAACATCCACACCCGCTCCCGTCCCGCAGAGACACCCTGAACATCCACACCCACTGCCATCCCTCAGAGACACCCCGAACATCCACACCCGCTGCCATCCCTCAGAGAAACCCACAACATCCACACCCACTGCCATCCCTCAGAGACACCCCGAACATCCACACCCGCTCCCGTCCCTCAGAGACACCCTGAACATCCACACCCACTGCCATCCCTCAGAGACACCCTGAACATCCACACCCACTGCCATCCCTCTGAGACACCCCGAACATCCACACCCACTCCCGTACCTCAGAGACACACCCAACATCCACACCCACCGCCATCCCTCAGAGACACCCCGAACATCCACACCCACTCCCGTCCCTCAGAGACACCCCGAACATCCACACCCACTCCAGTCCCTCAGAGAAACCCCGAACATCCACACCCACTGCCATCCCTCAGAGACACCCTGAACATCCACACCCACTCCAGTCCCTCAGAGACACCCCCAACATCCACACCCACTCCCGTCCCTCAGAGACACCCCGAACATCCACACCCACTCCCGTCCCTCAGAGAAACCCCCAACATCCACACCCACTGCCATCCCTCAGAGACACCCCGAACATCCACACCCACTCCCGTCCCTCAGAGACACCCCCAACATCCACACCCACTGCCATCCCTCAGAGACACCCTGAACATCCACACCCACTGCCATCCCTCAGAGACACCCCGAACATCCACACCCACTGCCATCCCTCAGAGACACCCCGAACATCCATACCCACTGCCATCCCTCAGAGACACCCCGAACATCCACACCCACTGCCATCCCTCAGAGACACCCCGAACATCCACACCCACTCCCGTCCTTCAGAGACACCCCCAACATCCACACCCACCGCCATCCCTCAGAGACACCCCGAACATCCACATCCACTCCCGTCCCTCAGAGAAACCCCCAACATCCACACCCACTGCCATCCCTCAGAGACACCCTGAACATCCACACCCACTCCCGTCCCTCAGAGACACCCCCAACATCCACACCCACTGCCATCCCTCAGAGACACCCCGAACATCCACACCCACTCCCGTCCCTCTGAGAAATCCCCGAACATGCACACCCACTCCCGTCCCTCAGAGACACCCCGAACATCCACACCCACTCCCGTCCCTCAGAGAAACCCCCAACATCCACACCCACTGCCATCCCTCAGAGACACCCGAACATCCACACCCACTCCCGTCCCTCAGAGACACCCCCAACATCCACACCCACTGCCATCCCTCAGAGACACCCTGAACATCCACACCCACTGCCATCCCTCAGAGACACCCCGAACATCCACACCCGCTGCCATCCCCCAGAGACACCCGAACATTCACACCCACTCCCATCCCTCAGAGACACCCCGAACATCCACACCCACTCCCGTCCCTCAGAGACACCCTGAACATCCACACCCACTGCCATCCCTCAGAGACAGCCCGAACATCCACACCCACTCCCATCCCTCAGAGACACCCTGAACATCCACACCCACTGCCATCCCTCAGAGACACCCCGAACATCCACACCCACTCACGTCCCTCAGAGACACCCCGAACATCCACACCCGCTGCCATCCCCTAGAGACACCCCGAACATTCACACCCATTCCCATCCCTCAGAGATACCCCCAACATCCACATCCGCTCCCGTCCCTCAGAGACACCCTGAACATCCACATCCACTGCCATCCCGCAGAGACACCACGAACATCCACACCCGCTCCCATCCCTCAGAGACACCCCGAACATCCACACCCACTCCCATCCCTCAGAGACACCCCGAACATCCACACCCACTGCCATCCCTCAGAGACACCCTGAACATCCACACCCACTCCCGTCCCTCAGCGACACCCCGAACATCCACACCCACTCCCATCCCTCAGAGACACCCCCAACATCCGCACCCACTGCCATCCCTCAGAGACACCCTGAATATCCACACCCGGTGAAATCCCTCAGAGACACCCCCAACATCCACACCCGCTGCCATCCCTCAGAGACAACCTGAATATCCACACCCGCTCCCGTCCCTCAGAGACACCCCGAACATCCACACCCACTCCCATCCCTCAGAGACACCCCCAACATCCGCACCCACTGCCATCCCTCAGAGACACCCTGAATATCCACACCCGCTGAAATCCCTCAGAGACACCCCCAACATCCGCACCCAATGCCATCCCTCAGAGACACCCTGAACATCCACACCCGCTGCCATCCCTCAGAGACACCCCGAACATCCACACCCGCTCCCGTCCCTCAGAGACACCCCCAACATCCACACCCGCTGCCATCCCTCAGAGACACCCTGAACATCCACACCCGCTGCCATCCCCCAGACACACCCGAACATCCACACCCGCTCCTGTCTCTCAGAGAGACCCCCAACATCCACACCCGCTGCCATCCCTCAGAGACACCCTGAACATCCACACCCGCTCCCGTCCCTCAGAGACACCCCGAACATCCACACCCGCTCCCATCCCTCAGAGACACCCTGAACATCCACACCCGCTCCCATCCCTCAGAGACACCCCGAATATCCACACCCGCTGCCATCCCTCAGAGACACCCCGAACATCCACACCCGCTGCCATCCCTGAGAGACACCCTGAACATCCACACCTGCTCCCATCCCTCAGAGACACCCCGAACATCCACACCCGCTGCCATCCCTCAGAGACACCCCGAACATCCACACCCACTGCCATCCCTCAGAGACACCCTGAACTTCCACACCCGCTCCCGTCCCTCAGAGAGACCCCGAACATCCACACCCGCTGCCATCCCCTAGAGACACCCCGAACATTCACACCCACTCCCATCCCTCAGAGACACCCCGAACATCCACACCCACTGCCATCCCTCAGAGACACCCTGAACATCCACACCCACTCCCGTCCCTCAGAGACACCCCGAACATCCACACCCACTCCCAGCCCTCAGAGACACCCCCAACATCCGCACCCACTGCCATCCCTCAGAGACACCCTGAATATCCACACCCGCTGAAATCCCTCAGAGACACCGCCAACATCCACACCCGCTGCCATCCCTCAGAGACAACCTGAACATCCACACCCACTCCCATCCCTCAGAGACACCCCCAACATCCGCACCCACTGCCATCCCTCAGAGACACCCTGAATATCCACACCCGCTGAAATCCCTCAGAGACACCCCCAACATCCGCACCCACTGCCATCCCTCAGAGACACCCTGAACATCCACACCCGCTGCCATCCCTCAGAGACACCCTGAACATCCACACCCGCTGCCATCCCTCAGAGACACCCCCAACATCCACACCCGCTGCCATCCCTCAGAGACACCCTGAACATCCACACCCGCTGCCATCCCCCAGACACACCCGAACATCCACACCCGCTCCTGTCTCTCAGAGACACCCCCAACATCCACACCCGCTGCCATCCCTCAGAGACACCCTGAACATCCACACCCGCTCCCGTCCCTCAGAGACACCCCGAATATCCACACCCGCTCCCATCCCTCAGAGACACCCTGAACATCCACACCAGCTCCCATCCCTCAGAGACACCCCGAATATCCACACCCGCTGCCATCCCTCAGAGACACCCCGAACATCCACACCCGCGGCCATCCCTGAGAGACACCCTGAACATCCACACCTGCTCCCATCCCTCAGAGACACCCCGAACATCCACACCCTCTGCCATCCCTCAGAGACACCCCCAACATCCACACCCGCTGCCATCCCTCAGAGACACCCTGAACTTCCACACCCGCTCCCGTCCCTCAGAGACACCCCGAACATCCACACCCGCTCCCATCCCTCAGAGAAACCCTGAACATCCACATCCACTGCAATCCCTCAGAGACACCCCCAACATCCACACCCGCTGCCATCCCTCAGAGACACCCCGAACATCCACACCCGCTGCCATCCCTAAGAGACACCCCGAACATCCACACCCGCTCCCATCCCTCAGAGACACCCCGAACATCCACACCCTCTCCCGTCCCTCAGAGACACCCCGAACATCCACACCCGCTCCCATCCCTCAGAGACACCCCGAACATCCACACCCGCTGCCATCCCTCAGAGACACTCCGAACATCCACACCCGCTGCCATCCCTCAGAGACACCCCGAACATGCACACCCGCTCCCGTCCCTCAGAGACAACCTGAACATCCACACCCACTGCCATCCCTCAGAGACACCTCGAACATCCACACCCGCTCCCGTCCCTCAGAGACACCCCGAACATCCACACCCGCTCCTGTCCCTCAGAGACACCCCGAACATCCACACCCGCTCCCGTCCCTCAGATACACCCCGAACATCCACACCCACTGCCATCCCTCAGAGACACCTCCAACATCCACACCCGCTCCCGTCCCTCAGAGACACCCCGAACATCCACACCCGCTCCCGTCCCTCAGAGACACCCTGAACATCCACACCCACTGCCATCCCTCAGAGACACCCTCAACATCCACACCTGCTCCCGTCCCTCAGAGACACCCCGAACATCCACACCCACTCCCGTCCCTCAGAGACACCACAAACATCCACACCCACTGCCATCCCTCAGAGACACCCCCAACATCCACACCCGCTCCCATCCCTCAGAGAGACCCCGAATATCCACACCCGCTGCCATCCCTCAGAGACACCCCCAACATCCACACCCGCTGCCATCCCTCAGAGACAACCCGAATATCCACACCCACTCCCGTCCCTCAGAGACACCCTGAACATCCACACCCACTGCCATCCCTCAGAGACACCCCGAACATCCACACCCACTGCCATCCCTCAGAGACACCCTGAACATCCACACCCGCTGCCATCCCCCAGACACACCCCGAACATCCACACCCGCTCCTGTCTCTCAGAGACAACCCCAGAATCCACACCCGCTGCCATCCCTCAGAGACACTCCGAACATCCACACCCGCTGCCATCCCTCAGAGACATCCTGAACATTTACACCCGCTCCCGTCCCTCAGAGACACCCTGAACATCCACACCCGCTCCCATCCCTCAGAGACACCCCGAACATCCACACCTGCTGCCATCCCTCAGAGACACCCCGAACATCCACACCCGCTGCCATCCCTCAGAGACACCCCGAACATCCACACCCGCTCCCGTCTCTCAGAGACACCCCCAACATCCACACCCACTGCCATCCCTCAGAGACACCCTGAACTTCCACACCCGCTCCCGTCCGTCAGAGACACCCCGAACATCCACACCCGCTCCCATCCCTCAGAGACACCCTGAACATCCACACCCGCTCCCGTCCCTCAGAGACACCACAGGCATCCACACCCACTGCCATCCCTCAGAGACACCCCAAACATCCACACCCACTGCCATCCCTCAGAGACACCCCGAACATCCACACCCACTGCCATCCCTCAGAGACACCCTGAACATGCACACCCGCTCCCGTCCCTCAGAGACACCCCGAACATCCACACCCGCTGCCATCCCTCAGAGACACCCCGAACATCCACACCCGC
Source organism: Carettochelys insculpta (assembly GCF_033958435.1). Lineage (NCBI taxonomy): Eukaryota > Metazoa > Chordata > Testudines > Carettochelyidae > Carettochelys > Carettochelys insculpta. The sequence continues at coordinate 281,340,665 of NC_134138.1, read as the reverse complement.
TGCCATCCCTCAGAGACACCCTGAACATCCACACCCACTGCCATCCCCCAGACACACCCCGAACATCCACACCCGCTCCTGTCTCTCAGAGACAACCCCAAAATCCACACCCGCTGCCATCCCTCAGAGACACTCCGAACATCCACACCCGCTGCCATCCCTCAGAGACATCCTGAACATTTACACCCGCTCTCGTCCCTCAGAGACACCCTGAACATCCACACCCACTCCCATCCCTCAGAGACACCAATAACATCCACACCCGCTCCCATCCCTCAGAGACACCCCGAACATCCACACCCGCTGCCATCCCTCAGAGACACCCCGAACATCCACACCCGCTGCCATCTCTCAGAAACACCCCCAACATCCACACCCACTGCCATCCCTCAGAGACACCCTGAACTTCCACACCCGCTGCCATCCCTCAGAGACACCCCGAACATCCACACCCGCTCCCATCCCTCAGAGACACCCTGAACATCCACACCCGCTCCCATCCCTCAGAGACACCACAGGCATCCACACCCACTGCCATCCCTCAGAGACACCCCAAACATCCACACCCACTGCCATCCCTCAGAGACACCCCGAACATCCACACCCACTGCCATCCCTCAGAGACACCCTGAACATGCACACCCGCTCCCGTCCCTCAGAGACACCCCGAACATCCACACCCGCTGCCATCCCTCAGACACACCCCGAACATCCACACCCACTGCCATCCCTCAGAGACACCCTGAACATCCACACCCGCTGCCATCCCTCAGAGACACCCCGAACATCCACACCCACTCCCGTCCCTCAGAGACACCCCGAACATCCACACCCGCTCCTGTCCCTCAGAGACACCCCGAACATCCACACCCGCTCCCGTCCCTCAGAGACACCCCGAACATCCACACCTACTGCCATCCCTCAGAGACACCCCGAACATCCACACCCACTCCTGTCCCTCAAAGACACCCCAAACATCCACACCCACTCCCGTCCCTCAGAGACACCCCAAACATCCACACCCACTGCCATCTCTCAGAGACACCCCGAACATCCACACCCACTGCCATCCCTCAGAGACACCCTTAATATCCACACCCGCTCCTGTCCCTCAGAAATGCCCAAATGTCTGCACATGCTCCCATACCTCAGAGAAACTCAAACAGCTACACCTGTTCCCATCCTTCAAAGATGCCACAAATATCACCCTCTGTTTCGTTCCTACAAGGCATCCTGAATATCACCACCTGATTCTGTCCTTCAGAGATGTTCCACCATCCTTGTCTGGTCTCCTCCCTCAGACAGGCTCCATGGAGCTCCATACGATTCTGTCTCAGAGACAGGCTCCATACGTCCCTGACTGCTTGTGTTCTTCATAGATGTCCCAAACATCCCCACGTGCTCTGGTATCTCCCCATCTGGTCCTGTCCCTCAGAAATGCCCCAACAACCCCACCTGCTCTTCTCTCCCAGAGGAGCCCTGGACATACCCACCCAGTCCTGTCCCACAGGTGCCCTGGACATCCACATGTGCTACTGTAGCTCAAAGACGGCCCAAACATCAGCCTGCTCCTGTCCCATGTAGATACGCTGAACATCCCCCCTCTGCCCATGCCCATCCTGGCCGAGCTGTCCCCTAGCCCACAGACAGGCCCTGGCACCCCCAAGATGGAGGTATGGCTGCTCTGGGAGTGGCCACCTCCTGGGACTCCTGCCCAGGCCCTGTTTAAGCTCTCTCCCATGGCTGGCAGCCACTGCCAGCTGGGCATGGGACTCCTCCTGCAGAGACAGTGACTGGGCTGCCCCTCTGTGGAGCCCGAGCAGGATGGGCTCCCTAAGATGACGATACGGAGCAAAGGAAGCCGTATTCCCGGCAGCAACACACCAAATTTATCCTCAATCATACTGTTCCTTACAATTAATAGCAGAATTAGAAACAATCAGGGAGCTGCCTAATTACTGTCAATTAGAGCACGCTAATCAAGCTCCGCTCACACACACACACGCTACTGCTGCACTCACCATTAAATGTCAAATTTCATTAGAGACCAGCAACAAAATCAAAAGCCTGACATTCAATTTCAGCAGCGCACACAGCACAGGCTTCCAATCAGCATAAAAATGCAGACTCCGGGGAAGGCAGCGAGGTGCGGGTGCCTCGCTCCACTCCTGACTGTCTCGGAAATACACTCTTGCTGCCCCTGAGCCCCACGATCAAGGGCCAAGGGCCTGATCAGAGCCCTCACTTGTGCTCACCCGAAAAACCTCCCTCTCTGCCCGTCGGGACTGCCCTTGAGCTCTGGGGCAGCAGGAGCGGGGCGATGCTGGAACCAGAGGCAGCACAGGCACGTGGGCAGGGCAACGGGCTGGGACTCAGGAGACTGTTTCTACTCCTGACCCTGCTAGTGACCCTCCAAGGGTCCTGTGGCAAGTCATGTCCTCTCTCTGGCCCTGTCCCTCCTGCTTAGACTGGGAGCTCATCATGGCCTCTCTCTTACTGTGTGCCCACCCCACTGCAGGACAGGCCCGAACCACACACGGCATTACTGCTGGGATGGACGAGGCTGGAACAGTCTTGTGAGATAGCAGCCATGGCTCTTAACACTCCTGGGCTACCTGGCCCAAAGGCCTGGGGCGCAGGGGGCGGAGGGGCTGCCACCTAGGCTAGGACCACACTGTGGAGCCTATGCCAGCTGGGCTCCAGCCGCACGCAGCACATTCTCAGAGGCGTCTTTGTCACCACAGCAGTCGCAACACTGACAGAGCCCTCATGCATCTGCATAGCTGTCCTGGTCGGAGCTCTGGTTTTCACACACACTGACCAGCCTCATCCGCTACCTCTGACTTTCACGGGCAGCCTACGCCCGGCGTGGCGTAAGGCCTTCTCTCTGTAGCAGCTCATGCTCACCCCCAGCGGAGACACAGCGTAGCTGGGGGTTTCTGCTACCAATTAGCCACAAGGAGAGTTCACATGTGACAATTAAGACAGCTGAGTCTAACACACTCTGCCCATTTCCTGTGTCAGGGCCCAGACCCCCCTTCTTGACACTGGAAATGGCTCTTCCCAGAGCACACAGAGAAGCTGCTGCTCTTGATGCAGGCAGCAATGTTACTGGCTTTGAAGCTGAAGATGCAAAATGCTACTGCGACCACTGGTCTGTGTTTGCACCAGATCTTGGGTCAAGTGGGCTACCTGCAGTGCTGTCCAGTGAAAGCTGGTGCTTCGCTGAGCCTGTGTATGCTGCTCATATGTTTGTATCACTTTAACAGGTGACGTTACAAGTATTGGCTCTGTGCTGGTATCTGAAACTTTAGTTTCTGGCAGACAACAATAGGAAGCTGGCAACCCATTGCGAAAGGGTTTCAGGTGCTACAGGACTTGCTTTTTTTTTTGTTCTGACAGAGAAAGGGCCTTATCAGATTCCAAGCAACATCTAAGGCATTTGGCTGTGCACAAATAACTGTAAAGAGAGGCAATGGCTGATTGCCTAAAAAGACACGGTTGGACAGATGACCTGCTCATGAGACGGGCTCCATCTCTGATGTGCTTCCACACAGGGAGAACCAAGGAATTCCCTCCACATGGACAAGGGTGTAAAAGGGATCCCAAGATTCATCCAACTTTGTTTTCAATCCACCTCATCACTTCAGGACCAGCTCTGCTATGAGCTGAGCCCAGAAGGATCACTGACCCAGCCTGACAAAGGATGTATCCAGAGACCTTTAAGATAGGAGCTGGCTCCCCAGCTACTGCAAACCTGCACCAAGAACTTGGTGATTGATGCATGTAATTTGATTGCTTTAACAATGCTACCCTCACCCTATTCTTTCTTTTCATTAATGAACCTTTAAATTGAGTCTGAAGGCCTGGGCCAGCGTGCTGTTTGGGTAAGATCTAAGTATATTGACCAAGGAATGTGGCTGGTCCTCTTGGATCAGAAGAACCTGTTTGGATTTGGTGAGATTGGCTTTCATTACCTCTCATTTGTGTAAGGCAAGATACAGAGTGTGGCACAAGGGAAGTTGGAGAGTACAAGGGAATTGCTTGTGTGACTTTGTGCTGGCCAGTGTGGCAAGACTAGTGTTCTGTGTGACTGGTTTGGTGCCTTAAAATGGAGGACCTTCAGTCTTGGGCTGTAAGTTGCCCTGTTTCAAGCAATTTGCCCAGGTTCGGTCCCCTCAGCTGTGCTCAGAAAAACCACCAACATACAGCCAAGCCACATACGAGATGGCTCAAGAGAGCCATTGGGCCTGGTCTACCTTGCACTCCGTACCAATGTAACTAACAGTACACTGTGTGTCAGAGAGGTTGTCATGTTAGTCTGTATCTGCAAAAACAACTGTGGCGCCTTACCGATGTCTCATGCCTAGGGCAAGGAGGTTTTTAAGCCATGAAATACTAAGCCAAAATAAATCCGCTTGTTTTTAGGTGCCTGTCACATTATTGGAGTTTGATATGAACATGCAAAATATTGTTGCAACCACAGTTATATGTTTGGACCAAATCTTCGGCCAAGTGGCACAAGTGAGGATCTATAGAAAGCTGAGGGTTCACTGATTCTGTGCATACTGCTCATAAGCATGCATCAGTCTGGTATTTGAAGTTATGAGTATTGGTGCTGTGCTTGTATTTCAAATGTTTGCTTCTGGGAAACCTCAAGAGGAGGCCTGGAGAACCTGTTGCGAATGGGTTGCTAGTCAAGTGAATCAGAATACTTGACTGACGATGCACCTGCAGTGCTGCCAATCCACACCCAAGGGAATCCACTGTGAACATTCAGACCAGCAGGTACGCCCTGGCTGCCTAAAAAGGACTGGCTCACGTATAGTCAAGTGACTTGCTCATGTGACAAACTCCGTCTTGGGCGTGGTTTTCTCACAAGGAAAGCAGTGGAATTCCCTTCACGTACGCCAGGGTAGAAACAGGCCATGGGGTTCCTCCATCTTTGTCTTCATTCCAGCTCATCATCTGGCGTCTCTTTGCTATGAACTGAGTCCCAAAGGACTGATGCCCCTCCCTAACAAAGGTCGTATTCTGGAGACTTATAAGACAGCAGACCATTTACTCTCTGCTGCAAGTCTCATTAGCTGTTAGGTCTTATACGATATTGCGAAAAGCTACTTCCCCAGTTGGGAGGTGAAACACTGGAATGTTACCGAGAGAGGTGGTAGAATCTCCATCTCTAGAGGTGTTTTAAGTCCCAGTTTGACAGGGCCCTGGCTGGGAGGATTTAGTTGGGTTGGTCCTGCTTTGCGCAGGGGACTGTACTCGATGACCTCCTGAGGTCCGTTCCACCCCGAGGATTCTGCATCAAGAACTTTGTAACTGATGTGTGTAATTTGATTCCTTTACCTACCCTACTCTTGACCCGTTCCTTCTTTCCTGCCATTAATGCGTCTCCACACGTTAGCCTCTCAAGGGTCGGCCCAGCATGTTCTTTTGAGTAAGATCTGAGGTGCACATTGACCTAGGAACGTGGCTGGCCCTTTGGGGCTGGGAGAACCTGTCTGGATTTGGTGAGGTTGGTCTCCATAACCTCTCACCCGTATAAGGAAGGGTGCTGGTTGTGGCATAAGGGGAGCGGGGATGTCCGAGGGAATTGCTGGTGTGACTTTTGGCTAGCCAGAGAGGCAGCACAGTGCCCTTTGTGACTGGCTTGGTGCCCATTAGTGAAGGAGGCCAGGTCCACCAGTGGGTATGAGCCAGGCTAGGTAGGAATGGTAGCCGGAGCCTGTTTGTCAGAGGCTGGAGATGGATCACTTGTGAGTCCCTGTTCTGTTCACTCCTTCTGGGCAACAGGCCTCGGCCTGTCAGAAGACAGGACACTGAGCAGATGGACCTTTGCTCTGCCTCAGTCTGGCCGTTCTTGTGTTCTTATGTAATGAGCTCCAGCCTGGGGCTGCACATTGCCCCGGTTCGGCTCTCTCAGCAGTGCCCCAGAAACCCACTGTATTACAGTGCCACAGGACTTGTTAGCCAATGTAGCTAAAGCAGCACTGCTGTGTGTGGTGAGGAGACCCCTCAGGCTAGCCTGCTCCTGGTCTCTAAGGCGACACACGTGGCTCTGTCACTTCCCAGAATACAGCTCTGCTCCTCGTGACCTGCAGCTCAGTGTGTTCCTGCATCTCTGCCTTGCCGCCCAGTGCCACCCCACAGCTAGCAGGCCTGGGGCAGGCATTTACCAACTCCCACTGCAGGAAAGGTGGGTGGAAAGGAGCCATTTAGCTACTTTGCAATGTCCTTAGCCTCCCTAACTCCATCTTCCCTGCAGCAATCAGCAACCCTGCCAGTTCTCTTGCAGGAGACTTCCTTCTGATTCTCCCGGAGAGCAAAAGCCCTGGGCATCCCCTTCCAGTGGAGCCATACAGGGAAGGGGACAGGGTTGGGAGCCAGCACCACTCCTCAGCTCACCTGGAACCCTAGGGCAGGCATTGTGAACTCGAGCAAACACCTTCCCCACAGCTCCCCTGCTCTCCACGCCTTTGACTAGCTGTGCCCAGGTGTGCAGCTGGTGCACAGATGGTGGGATGTAAGATATCGGAGCTGCTCTGCTGACCTACCCATGACTGTCCCCTCCCCAGTCTGTCCTGCCTGTTCTCATCTCTGCTTTGGCCAGGTTATGGAACATGGGTAAGGTCCAGCCCTCATACCAGAATGCACTGCCTGGCCAGCGGGTCCTGGCCCGAGAGTGGAGAAGACACGTGGCACTCGATAGCTGCTTCAGATGCACAATTAGCTCTGCAGCCGAGATCTCCACCCCCTGTGTCACCGCGAATTGGCAGTGACTTGCTCTCTATTTGTATCAATCTCGGGCTTACTTTGCATGAAATGAGCGGATTGCTCAGGGTGGCAGCAAGCAGAGGCAACTCTGTCATGTGGAACATGAGCAGAGAGGCCAGCTCGCCCCCCTGGGAGCTCCTGCATCAGTGTGGGACACAAAGCGACCTGGCCCTCCCAGGCAGCAGCAGACGCCGAGCACAACTGGGCACAAGCTGGCACCCCACACACCTTGGGACCTGCCCATCTGAGCTCTAGCTTCAAATCCCTACACAGGCCCATGTCCGCTGGGGAAGGGGTAGATTCCAGCCCCATCCACCACCCACCTCTGCAGGCATGGCAACGTCAGCAATGACCGATCACGGGCCTCCTAAAACAACACAGGGGCTAGGAGCCCCACGGTATTGGGGGAGAACAAGGAGACCCCTGTGCCATTGAGGGGCACCGTCCCCATGTCCAGGGACACCTGGAAGTATCGGGGCAGCTTCCCTATGTCTCGGGGACCCTTGCAATGTTGGGGGACCCTGCTCTATCGTGGGAGCACAAGGAGACACCTGCAGTGAATAAACCCCCCATGTCTGGAGGACTGCGCAGGTATTGGGGCAACCACCCCTTCCCTGTGCAGGGGGACCCTGTATATCAGGGTGACCAGATCCCCTTTGTCCAGAAGGTACCTGCAGTAGTGGGGTGGGTGGCCCCCATGTCTGGGGAGATGCTGCAGTAGTAGTGTGGGCACTTCCCCCACATCTGGGTAACTTGCAGTATGGGGGTAAGCAAACCCCTGATGCCTGGGGGCGATGCTCCAGTACCAGGGTGTGCAGCTGAGATGACTGCAGTACTGGGGTGGGCGGTGCTACCACATTGGGAAGATGCTGTGGTATCGGGGTGAGCGGCTCTCCCCATAGGGTGAGGCACGGAGGCTCTCCAGGGCGGGACGGAGCCAGGGCCGGCCCGGCCCGCGCTTGGGCTGCCCTGGAGTGGAGGAGCGTGGGAGCCGGCCCGGCTCACTGTCCGAGCGGGGGGCGGAGGAGGAGTGCCAGCACATTAATGCTCAGAGCTGCGCCCTTCCGCTCCCGTCGCCTGCGCTGCCCCATCAGCAGTAACAGTCTGATTAATTCGCTTCCAGCAGGGAGCTGATGGGGCCAATGATGGAGCCGCTGCATCAGGAGCGCTGAAATTGATAGTTTTTCACAGTTACAAATGAGGAGCCTCCTCAGCTGCAAATGGCGCCCGCACAGTCGGACTCCGGTAATGATCATAAAGAGGCTCTCTCTAAACTGCGAAAGCCCCTGGGAGCGAGCGGGGGGCGGCTGCTGCGCTAATGAGAACGACAAGGGGGCGAACAGGCATGGAAATGGCTCCTCCACTCTTGATGTGCATTTAACTGCTTTTTTAGTGCGGCGGCGGCAGCGGCGGCGGCAGCGCCAGGAACGAAGGAGTGATGGATGCGGCACCAAGGCATTTATTTTCCAATTCGGAAAAGTGGCTGCACTGGGAAATGTATGAATTATTCTAATTCACTCAACTGTCCTGAGCCAGCAGAGAGAGGGGGGCACAGCCAGCGTGCGAGAGAACAGGGCTTCCTCCGACCCCGTAACGCCCCACCCCTGAGCCAGCAGAGAGAGGGGCACAGCCAGCGTGCACGAGAACAGGGCTTCCTCCGACCCCCTAACGCCCCACCCCTGAGCCAGCAGAGAGAGGGGCACAGCCAGCGTGCACGAGAACAGGGCTTCCTCCGACCCCCTAACGCCCCACTCCTGAGCCAGCAGAGAAAGGGGGCACAGCCAGCGTGCACGAGAACAGGGCTTCCTCCGACCCCGTAACGCCCCACTCCTGAGCCAGCAGAGAGAGGGGGGCACAGCCAGCGTGCACGAGAACAGGGCTTCCTCCGACCCCATAACGCCCCACCCCTGAGCCAGCAGAGACAGGGGGGCACAGCCAGCGTGCACGAGAACAGGGCTTCCTCCGACCCCATAACGCCCCACACCTGAACCAGAAGACAGAGGAGAGTAGGGGGGTAGGGGGGCACAGCCAGAGTGCATGAGAACAGGGCTTCCTCCGACCCCCTAACGCCCCACCCCTGAGCCAGCAGAGAGAGGGGGCACAGCCAGCGTGCATGAGAACAGGGCTTCCTCCGACCCCGTAACGCCCCACACCTGAACCAGCAGAGAGAGGGGGGCACAGCCAGCGTGCACGAGAACAGGGCTTCCTCCGACCCCCTAACGCCCCACCCCTGAGCCAGCAGAGACAGGGGGGCACAGCCAGCGTGCACGAGAACAGGGCTTCCTCCGACCCCGTAACGCCCCACCCCTGAGCCAGCAGAGAGAGGGGGCACAGCCAGCGTGCACGAGAACAGGGCTTCCTCCGACCCCCTAACGCCCCACCCCTGAGCCAGCAGAGAGAGGGGGCACAGCCAGCGTGCACGAGAACAGGGCTTCCTCCGACCCCGTAACGCCCCACTCCTGAGCCAGCAGAGAGAGGGGGCACAGCCAGCGTGCACGAGAACAGGGCTTCCTCCGACCCCGTAACGCCCCACCCCTGAGCCAGCAGAGAAAGGGGGCACAGCCAGCGTGCACGAGAACAGGGCTTCCTCCGACCCCGTAACGCCCCACTCCTGAGCCAGCAGAGAGAGGGGGGCACAGCCAGCGTGCACGAGAACAGGGCTTCCTCCGACCCCGTAACGCCCCACCCCTGAGCCAGCAGAGAGAGGGGGCACAGCCAGCGTGCACGAGAACAGGGCTTCCTCCGACCCCATAACGCCCCACACCTGAGCCAGCAGAGAGAGGGGGCACAGCCAGCGTGCACGAGAACAGGGCTTCCTCCGACCCCGTAACGCCCCACACCTGAACCAGAAGACAGAGGAGAGTAGGGGGGTAGGGGGGCACAGCCAGAGTGCATGAGAACAGGGCTTCCTCCGACCCCGTAACGCCCCACACCTGGGCAGGGGAGAGAGACCAAGTGCAGGGCAAACGGAGGGGCCTTTGCTGAGCAGCCAGCTGTGCTTGGGAGGCAGGGGGTGCACTGGGGCTTCCGCTGCACAGGCAGCAGGTACCGGGGAGTGCAGGCTCAGTATAGCGGCTGCTCGCAAGTTCCCAGCTGGGCCCCTCCTAGCGCACATGGCTCCCCAGGGCAAACCCTGCAGCACCGACATCCCCACACGTCGCAGCCGAGGGGTACTCACGGGGGGCAGGACCACTGCTGGGCACCCCCACCGCCTCGTTCCACTGGTCGGCGCTGGAGACGGAGTAGGAGCGCTGGTGCAAGCCGTCGGCCTTCGAGCTGAAGCCCACCAAGTTGATGGAGCGTTCGGAGTGCAGGGAGGTGCTGCTGGTCGAGTGGGGGGCCCCTGCAAGAGAGCCACAAACTCAGCACCAGGCTGCCCCACGAGCAAAGGGATGTGGGGCAGACGCCCATTTGCTCCCCTGTGTCCTGTGCACGCAGCCAGGCCCTCTGGAAACCGGCTGCAGCTATCCCCCGCCCACATCCCGGGAACCCCGAGGCCCCCACCAACTTGCCGGGGACCAGTGGTGACTGCTATGGACAGAAACAACGGGGCCACTGGCCATGTGACCCCCTTTCCATGGGACTCCCCGCACCAGCCCTCGCTTGGGGAAGGGCCATCCCTAGGGGGTGTTGAGCCTGGCACAAGCTGTCCCTCTGCCCCGGCACCACTTCTTACCCACAAGCCCCTACTCCCGCTCCACCCTCACCCAAGCCCCACCCTCGCCTCACCCCCCACGACGTGACCCAGGGGGCTAGAGGGGCCAGATGCTGACAACAGCGGTCGCCCCCTCAGCTCACGCTCACTAGTGGCAGGAGGAGGTGGCGCTTTGCTGGCTGGAGGCCACATCGTGCTCTTCTGCTGAGGTCTACAAGCCCCCCACAACACATCCCAACCCACAACTGTCCCAGCCAGGCCCTGGGAGAAGCTCCCCAACCCCCAGCAAGTCCCAGCCAGGACCTAGCACAGGTCCCCAACCCCCAGCACCTCCCAGCCAGGCCCTAGGACACATCCCCTCCCCCAGCACCTCCCAGCCAGGCCCTGGGAGAGGCTCCCCAAACCCCAGCAAGTCCCAGCCAGGACCTAGGACAGGTCCCCAACCCCCAACACCTCCCAGCCAGGCCCTAGGACACATCCCCTCCCCCAGCACCTCCCAGCCAGGCCCTAGGACAGGTCCCCAACCCCCAACACGTCCCAGCCAGGCCCTAGGACAGGTCCCCTCCCCCAGCACCTCCCAGCCAGGCCCTAGGACAGGTCCCCTCCCCCAGCACCTCCCAGCCAGGCCCTAGGACAGGTCCCCAACCCCCAACACCTCCCAGCCAGGCCCTAGGACAGGTCCCCAACCCCCAACACGTCCCAGCCAGGCTCTGGCACAGGTCCCCAACCCCCAACACGTCCCAGCCAGGCCCTAGGACAGGTCCCCTCCCCCAGCACCTCCCAGCCAGGCCCTAGGACAGGTCCCCAACCCCCAGCACGTCCCAGCCAGGCCCTAGGACAGGTCCCCAACCCCCAGCACCTCCCAGCCAGGCTCTGGCACAGGTCCCCAACCCCCAACACGTCCCAGCCAGGCCCTAGGACAGGTCCCCAACCCCCAGCACCTCCCAGCCAGGCCCTAGGACAGGTCCCCAACCCCCAGCACCTCCCAGCCAGGCCCTAGGACAGGTCCCCTCCCCCAGCACCTCCCAGCCAGGCCCTAGGACAGGTTCCCAACCCCCAGCACCTCCCAGCCAGGCCCTAGGACAGGTCCCCAACCCCCAGCATGTCCCAGCCAGGCCCTAGGACAGGTCCCCTCCCCCAGCACGTCCCAGCCAGGCTCTGGCACAGGTCCCCAACCCCCAACACGTCCCAGCCAGGCCCTAGGACAGGTCCCCAACCCCCAACACGTCCCAGCCAGGCCCTAGGACAGGTTCCCAACCCCCAACACGTCCCAGCCAGGCCCTAGGACAGGTCCCCTCCCCCAGCACCTCCCAGCCAGGCCCTAGGACAGGTTCCCAACCCCCAACACGTCCCAGCCAGGCCCTAGGACAGGTCCCCTCCCCCAGCACCTCCCAGCCAGGCCCTAGGACAGGTCCCCAACCCCCAACACGTCCCAGCCAGGCCCTAGGACAGGTCCCCAACCCCCAACACCTCCCAGCCAGGCCCTAGGACAGGTCCCCAACCCCCAACACGTCCCAGCCAGGCTCTGGCACAGGTCCCCAACCCCCAACACGTCCCAGCCAGGCCCTAGGACAGGTCCCCAACCCCCAGCACCTCCCAGCCAGGCCCTAGGACAGGTCCCCAACCCCCAGCACCTCCCAGCCAGGCCCTAGGACAGGTCCCCAACCCACAACACGTCCCAGCCAGGCTCTGGCACAGGTCCCCAACCCCCAACACCTCCCAGCCAGGCCCTAGGACAGGTCCCCAACCCCCAACACCTCCCAGCCAGGCCCTAGGACAGGTCCCCACACCCAGCACGTCCCAGCCAGGCCCTAGGACAGGTCCCCAACCCCCAGCACCTCCCAGCCAGGCCCTAGGACAGGTCCCCAACCCCCAACACCTCCCAGCCAGGCCCTAGGACAGGTCCCCACACCCAGCACCTCCCAGCCAGGCCCTAGGACAGGTCCCCAACCCCCAGCACCTCCCAGCCAGGCCCTAGGACAGGTCCCCAACCCCCAACACCTCCCAGCCAGGCTCTGGCACAGGTCCCCAACCCCCAACACCTCCCAGCCAGGCCCTAGGACAGGTCCCCAACCCACAACACGTCCCAGCCAGGCTCTGGCACAGGTTCCCAACCCCCAGCACGTCCCAGCCAGGCCCTAGGACAGGTCCCCAACCCCCAGCACCTCCCAGCCAGGCCCTAGGACAGGTCCCCACACCCAGCACGTCCCAGCCAGGCCCTAGGACAGGTCCCCAACCCCCAACACCTCCCAACCAGGCCCTGGCACAGGTCCCCAACCCCCAACGTGTCCCAGCCAGGCCCTGGCACAGGTCCCCAACCCCCAACATGTCCCAGCCAGGCTCTGGCACAGGTCCCCAACCCCCAACACGTCCCAGCCAGGCCCTGGCACAGGTCCCCAACCCCCAACACATCCCAGCCAGGCCCTGGCACAGGTCCCCAACCCCCAACACATCCCAGCTAGGCCCTGGGATACATCCCCGTTCCCAATATGTCCTAGCTGAGCCCCACAACATGTCTCTTTGAACAGCTGATCTCCACATTGTCTCCCATCCCAGCTGGGCCACACCGCACGTTCCCCTCCTGCCCCCAAGCAGCACGTCTGGATGAGGCAGAGCTGTCTGAGAATGGCGCCAGGGCCCTGACCGGAGACAGGTGAGTGGGGCCATAGGGTCAGAGCAGCTGAAGGACAGCGGACAGGAGACAAGCCCCTACACCGCTCGCCTACAGACTGAGCGGTCTCCTGAGTGACAACACGAGGACGAGGGGACAGGCCCTGGCATGGCAGGTGGGCCACGCACATCTGGGAGAAGGCGGTGCTGCTTCTCGCGCTGCACGACTCAAGCATGGAGCTTGCTCCTCCAGGAAATCACAGGTGCTGGGAATTCAGCTCGTGCCATGCGGTGCTGGGTGTTTCCAGCCTGAATTCAGTAAGTACTGAACCCGGCCTTTGGAAGGAGCCAGCTCCTCTCTCAGAGCTTTTGCCAAGGGCTACGGGGGGCGGGACAGGCTGTCCCCAGAGAGATCACGCCACGAGAGCTTCCCATTTCCCCAGAAGCATTTGCGGGGCTCTGCTCTGCACCTTCCGGGTGCCAGCCAGACATGCCAGGCACGGACTGGTGAGCGCGGAGGTGGTGTATAGCTGTTATTTCAAGATCACTTTCTGCGTAGAGCTACCCTTCGTCCTCCCCTCCCTGCCTGGTTCTGGGCTCAGCCCTGCCCTTCCAGAGAGCAGCACTGGCTCCGTGAGGACAGCCCTGAGATCGCCAGCTTTCTCTCTGCTCTCCACAACCTATGGCGTGGGCCCAATCCATGCCCACCTGACCCTGCACAACGCAGGCCCCTCTCCTCACGAACCTGTGCACAGCAGCCCCCACGATGGCTGTGGCCTGGGTTCGGAGCACTGGGCAGCCCACCCCGGAGGCAGCCTGGCTCCGCCCGCACTAGGCGGCTCTCTGAGGGGCTGAGGGTGGCTGGGCCTTGTGGGTGGTGCCATATGGACAGGGCTCCACAGAGCAGAGCCCAGGAGACGGGGTATCTCCTGGCACAGCTGTCATGGGCCCCATTACAAGACTGCTCCTCCCACCACTGCCAGCGCCCCATCTCGCTACTTCGCAGCAGGCCACTCTCGGGCCAGGAAAGCCAGACAGGGCGGCACGAAGAAGCATGTGGACAGATTTCAGAGGGTCAGACCAGACTCAGTGTGAGACTGCAGGAGCTCACGGATCTAGCAACTACAGGCCCAGGAGGAGCCATTGTGATCACCCCCGCCCCCGGGGCTCTGCAACTCCCGGCACGGGTGCCAAGAGCGGCACAAGAGGGGATTTTCATCAGCAGGTGAGGTGGGAGCTCAGCCCTGCCCCTCTTCCTGCATGCAGCCGGGAGCTGGCTCAAGGCCAGCCCGCCTCTGTTTTAACAGAAGACCAGTGCTGCCAACCAGCACCTCGCTGGCAGAGCGCTGCAGGGTCATGGTTTCACAAATCCAGCTGCTGTAAGTAGGACTGTTAGTGACTTTAAAAAGCGTCACCGGCACTTGGACTGTACAGAGGGGTCAAATTTTGGCACCCTGCCTCGGACAGGTGGCCGACCCCTGACCTAATGTAAACTTTTCTAGCGCACAAGTCCCAGAACTGCCCTGAATTAAACTCCATCTGTCTTAACACCCTGTTACCTGGGCAGGGAGTCAGACTAGACCAGGGCTTCTCAGCCTTTCTGGGACTGAGGACTGGCTCGAGTCAGGGAGATCGCAGGGACCGGCGCCCAGCCCCGGACTAGCCCTTGCGGAACACTGGGCCTGGGGTTCTATGACTCCATGAAAGTGAATGGGGGGTGATCTGATCACAGCCGATAACAAAATCTCCATGAGGGGCCTGTCACCCCAGCACACAAAGGTCTGGCCCAGCCCAGGGTTGGGAAGCTGCAGCTAAGCAGAGTGGAAATAAGTGGCAAGTTTTAACTGAGACTCATTAACCACCGGACCATCTTCTCCACCGCTAGCAATGGTCACATCAAGCTGGGTGGTTTCCTGCTCTCCCACCAGGGATCAAAGCCAGGGATCCCGCAGCTGGCATCACGGTGGGCAGACAACTAGGCAGAGTGGTTCTTTCTGGACTCATAATCTACAGGAGCACTGCTGAGCCGCTGGTCCTTGAGAGATCACTGCTGCCAGGGATGGTGCCTGCTCCTGTGCTGAGGATACTGTGCTGTTCCCTGGAGCCTGAGTGCCCCAAGGTGGGAAACAAAGCCCAACCTGTGAGCTCTGTCTGCCCCCGAGACCCAGGCTTACCACACATGTACTCCGCTTGCACCCCACTGGCTTTCTGGCTCTCGAGGCTGGTGCCGGGCCAGGACCCCAGGCACTCTGCGATCCCCGGTACAGAACTGGTGCCAGCTGCCATTCGGAACACCCCATTTCCATCCTCATGAACACAAGGAAACCTTGGAAGCAGGACCCAGTGTCTGCCACTGGCCAAAAGAGCAGCTCGGAAAGGCCTGGCCTGGCCTGCCCGGAGGGGAGTGCAGGGCCGCTGGGCAGCAGGATGCTCAGCAAATCCAACAGCCAAGGATGGCAGCCACCCACAGTCGTTCAGATGAGGTGACCACAGAATTCCCTGTCTGCCCTCTGAGCACACAGGCTTGGCTGCACTGGCTCACCCGAAAGCCTGGCATGCAATGGCTGCAGCCAGGACCAGTGCTCCCTCTGGCCCGCTCCCCAGCCTTTCCGGGGCAGCACGGCTGTTCCCGCAGTCCTGCCTCCCACTGTGCTGTGCACACAGCGAGTGATGGGCCTTGCCGCTGAGCGCTCCCCCGCCCCTCGCCTTGTTCAGAGCCACAGAAACACGTGTAAAACCATGACACTGACTCTGCCTCTAATTAGCCCTTAATTTACAAGACACACTTGGAAGGGTAATTAGCTGGCACTCGGCTCCTGACGGCAGCATCCATCTCCACTCCTTCCTTGGGGGATGGGGCCTGCTGGTCGCTGGAGCAGGGAGAGTCGATCTCCCTGTGGGCTGGAGACATGCTTGGAGGGAGCTGCCGTCCCCAGCGTGCAGAATACGTCCTCGCACGCAGCTCCTATCCCCATACAGAGACACAGCTCACCAGGGGGCCTGAGAGCCACCTCCCCAGACACAGCCCCCAGCACTGAGCCTGGGGACTGGAGTTAGCGCCCTGCCATGGAGTCCCCCACATCAGGTCTCCAGCACTTGAGCTGAGAGCCCCTGAGACTCTGTGACTGCCAGGAAGCCAGAAACTCTCCTTCCCCACCACACACAGCTTCAGGGGGCAGAATTTGCAGCAGGTCAATCACCATTGATGTTGTTTCATTATTAGCTATCCTGTCTTTATTTCAGGGGCTGTAACCTGGCTCTGCACCCAGCCTGCACAGCCACTTACTCACTGTGGTACCCTGCGGTGCCTCGAGGTGTGTGGCCGTACCTCTAGTCCCCTGCTGGTGACTCCACGGCAGCAGGGCTGGTGTGTGGAAAACAGACATTGTGTACATACGTTCTATTCTATTGCTGGCCCTTCGGCACAACACCCTGGCTGAAGTACCAGGAGTCTAGCTGAGCAGCTGATGGAGAACAGTCCTGCCCAGGTTCTCGGCCTCTCTAGGTGCCTGGATAGCAGCACAGTGCACCGATGTAAAACCAGCTGCTGCTCTACAACTGTCTGTGACTGGCAGATTTCAGAGAGCCCTGAGCTCTGGTGGAATTGCAGAGCCTCCCCAAGGGGGTATTTACTGGTCAAGTCAGAGCAGAGCCCACCGCAAGATGAGATCTCATCAGAAATTCTCTGGCGTGAAACAACTGCACCTTTAGCTCTTTCTCTGTGTGCTACACAAAGCCAAGGAGACCTCCTAAAGCAGCTAGGCCTGTCCAAACAAGGGGAAGTGCTCTATACGTACCCCACAATGTAAGTTCTCTTCACCTTTACCTGAGGGAGGTTTGGAGGAACGTAGTGGCAGGCGCATGAGTTGGTTCAAATACAATTCAGATGACAGGTTCAGTAAAACCTGGGGTGTGGGTTCAGGATCTGCACAGACTCTGGTGTGTGATGCTTGTTCCATTGCACCTGTAATTCTCCCAGTCCTCCGCCCAAGGGTATTGCCACTAATGGACATGCTGATGAAGAGGAGGTAGTGAAGGGTGAACCCACAAGAGCTAGCAGAACTCCAATGGGGTCCCAGCAAGATACAGGGTTGTACCCCCATTATCTGGCTTGGTGAATCATGGACACAGCTACCACCTGGACCCCCAGGGAGCAGAGTGGCAGGTCTGAGCTCTCAGACCCCAGGGGACTGCAGCATGACTGGGTCCCAGAGTCTGAGGGGGCAATTGGTGTTGAGAAGACCAGATTGAGGCTCTCTTCCATTCTGCTAGGTGAGTGGATTTGGGGAGCCCCACCTCCTCTGCGTGAGCATAACCTGCCCAAGTGAGGAACAAGCCTTCTCGGGCAGCCAGCTGGCAAGCACCATCCGGTCAGGTGGGGAGCTGTGTGATATGGATCCAGAACCTGTCTTTGCTTCGGAGTGAAGCCATCCAGAGGCAGAAGTAAGGTCAGGGTGGTTGAACAGATAATATGCAGAGATCTGAAGACCAAACTTGCCTGGTCAGACCAGGGTTATCCCAGTTATTTCAGCGCTTCCTACCTGAGCTTCATGCATGCTGGTGCTGTGGGTTGGGGGACAGGCACAATAAGCAACCCCTAAGGACCCTGGAATTAGCAAAAGGCCGGAGGTAGATTCTGGGCTTTGTCGTCTTCTCAGTCAGAATCAATGACTCTCCCTGTTCCTGCTGCTGGTACAAGAGGGAAATGCCACTTTACGGAGATGGACTGAAGCAGCTGTTCCACTGGTGACTGCGGAGGTCCCTGCAAAGCAAACAGCTCTTCAGGAACTGCCAGGAAGTGTGCAAACATCCCACAGTGGGAGGAGGTTCTTCCTCTATCCTGTGGGTTTACGTAAAACATCTGCCACCTCCTGAACAGTGAGGCCTTTGCGCTCTGCCTAAGAGCCTCCACAAGCTTGATGGACAGCTCCCAGCTCACGCAGGCTTATGAAGAGAGACGTTTCTTGAGGGAAGCACGCAGCCTGAGGACATGGCTTCACTACACCAGGGATCGAGCTACCAGGGATCAAGACCCCGGACATCGATTTATCACCTCACTGAAGATGGGGTAAATCGATGTCTGAATGTGCTCCTGTTGCTGCTGGCACTCCAGCAAAACAAGAAGAGTATCTGGCATCCGAAGGAGGAGACTCCATCAATCTTACCACATGGAAGACAACAAGGTAAGTATGTCAACTTCAGTGATGCAATTGGTGTAGCTGAAGTAGGTCCACAGTAAAGGTAAGTGTAGACAAGGCCCAGACGGCCCAAGAAAAATGTGTGTCTGTCATTGGTCCCAAGAGAGGGTGAAGGGAGCAGGAAACTCCTTTGCAAATCTTTGCTGAGCCCATTTCAATGATTGTAGGACCTTTGGTTGAAGATGCACCTGTATGTCCAGGTGAAAGGGGACAGACTAATACACTAGCCTCACCCAGCCATGTGCATAAAGGTCCAGAAGGCTGAGAAATGTTCTAATCAATGCCCTGGGGTGGGCACAGAGATGGAACAGTGTTTGAAATCTTTCTGTTGTGGAGTTAGCAGAGCCCCAGTGGACTCTCCTGTCCCGGTCAGGTCAGTGCTGGTTTTCTTCGTTCATGAACACAGATGCAAAGAATTCATGTTCCTTCTCAGCAATGGCCTGGTCTTCCCTGAGAGCTCCTTGAGCACCAGCAGTATCTCATAAGGTCAGATCCAGCCAGTGCTTAAAATCCTGTTCTGACATAAAAACATCTCCAGTGTCAGTGCATCCAGAGAGGTTACTGGGAGCTCAATTCGCACGCAGCTGATGTAATGCCCACCGGTAGGGAATTGTGTGCACGCCCCTCTCTCCCCAGACCAGAATTCACGGCTTATGGCACGCCCACATCTTGAATACTGCACACAGTTGCGGTCACCTCATCTCAAAAAAGATAAAATGGCATTAGAAATGGTTCAGAAAAGGGCAACTAAAATGATGAGGGGGTTGGAACGGGTCCCATATGAAGGGAGATTAAAGAGACTAGGACTTTTCAGCTCAGAAAAGAGGAGACTAAGGGGGGATACGATAGAGGTACATAAAATCATGAGTGGTGTGGAGAAAATGAATAAGAAGAACTTATTTACTTGTCCCCATAATATCAGAATTAGGGGACACCAAATCAAATGAATGGGCAGCAGGTTTAAAACAAATAAAAGGCACAGTCAACCTGTGGAACTCCCTGCCAGAGGAGATTGTGAAGGTTAGGACTACAACAGGGTTTAAAAAAGAGCTACACAAATTCATGGAGGTGAGGTTAGGTCCATTAATGGCTATTAGCCAGGATGGGTAAGGAATGGCACTCCTAGCCTCTGTTAGAAGTTGGAGATGGATGGCAGGAGAGAGATTGCTTGATTGTTACCTGTTCAGTTCACTCCCTCTGGGGCCCCTGGCACTGGCCACTGTCGGCAGACAAGATATTGGGCTGGAGGGACCTTTGGTCTGACCCAGTGTTACCGTTCTTATGTTGTGATGGAGTGGGGAATACCTGTGTGTATGTGAGTGGCTCACAGAGGGTGTGGGTCTCCTGCTGAGGGTAACCTTGACAACCAGGTAACACCTTTGTACTGGAGACAAAGGGGGAGGTGGAGCCTGAGGGGTCTGAATTGAAACTGGGAGTTGGAAGCCGTGAGTCTGGGCTGGGAGAGAGAGATACAAAGGAGGGGGAAAGGCCCTGGCTCTGGGGGCCCCTCGGGGCCTCCTCTCCCCAGCACGGATGGGACTGGCTGTCTCTGCCGGCTGCACTGACTCCTCTGTACGACGCTGCGTCCTGTCGGCTAATAAACCCGCTGTTCTCCTGCTGAGTGAGAGTCACTCCTGCCCGCGGACGGGGGCAGAGCTTGGGGGACCCCGAACCCCATCACATATGTTCTTATGTGCAATCACTTCTAGCTCTCAGAATAATGGCAGAGGTTCTTTCTTCTCTCTGGGTGGAAGTTTTCTTATTCAAGGCACTACAGGATCCCCAGACATAATGGAGCACTTTGGTCTACGATGGGTCTGTGCCAGTTGAGCATAGAGCACACGGGATCCAGTTCAGAATGGCATCTCTAGCCACTACATCCCACCCCTAGAGCCAAACGATTGGTCCACTGCTCCTGGGCTTCAGGACACACACTTCCCTAGTGTAGTCTGTCTGGCCCATGGAAGATAGCTGAGGACAGCACAGTAAATGGAGGTGAGTTTACAGAGTGCTTTCCTGGTAATAGCACCTACTGCAGAAGCAGGGGAATCCAGATGCTCCTTGTCTGAACAGCAGATGGGTTTGCAGAAGCTCATAGCAGCAGGTACCAAAACCAGAATTAATCATATTCTTCTGTTCTTACCCTTTGGACCATTAATAAGAACGGCCACACTGGGTCAGACCAAAGGTCCATCCAGCCCAGTATCCTGTCGAGCAACAGTGGCCAATGCCGGGTGCACCAGAGGGAGTGAACTGAACAGGTAACAATCAAGCAATCTCTCTCCTGCCATCCATCTCCAACCTCTGACAAACAAAGGCTAGGGACACCATGCGTTAACCATCCTGGCTAATAGCCATTAATGGACCTAACCTCACCTCCATGAATTTATCTCGCCCTTTTAAATGCTGTTGTAGTCCTGGCCTTCACAACCTCCTATGGCAAGGAGTTCCACAGGCTGACCGTGCGCTGTGTGAAGAAGAATTTCTTCATATTTGTTTTAAACCTGCTGCCTATTCATTTCATTTGGTGTCCCCTAATTCTGATATTATGGGAAAAAGTACATACGTTCTCCTTATTCACTTTCTCCGCACCACTCATGATTTTATGTACCTCTATCGTATCCCCCCTTAGTCTCCTCTTTTCTGAGCTGAAAAGTCCTAGTCTCTTTAATCTCTCTTCATATGGGACCTGTTCCAAACCCCTTATCATTGTAGTTGCCCTTTTCTGAACCATTTCTAATGCCAATTTATCTTTTTTGAGATGAGGCGACCACAACTGTGTGCAGTATTCAAGATGTGGGCGTGCCATAAGCCATGAATTCTGGTCTGGGGAGGGAGGGGCGTGCACACAATTCCCTACCAGCGGGCATTACATCAGCTGCATGAGAATTGAGCTCCCAGTAACCTCTCTGGCTGCACCGACACTGGAGATGTTTCTATGTCGGAACAGGATTTTAAGCACTGGCCACATTTGACCTTATGAGATACCACTGGTGCTCAAGGAGCTCTTAGGGAACACCAGGCCATTGCTGAGAAGGGACATGAATTCTTTGCATCTGTGTTCCCACAGCTGCACTATCATTTCTACATTACAATCTGAGGAACTGTTCCAGACTGAGTTGTCAGTGGAGGAGATTTTGAAACAAATTTATAAATTAAGGAGCAGTAAGCACCACCAGGACTTCAATGCAAGGCAAACTGGTGGAAATTATAGTGAAGAATGGAATTATCAGATATACCAATGAACACAGGATGTTAATCACGCCTCACTAATCTACGCAAATCCTTGAGGAGGTCAACAAATACGTGGACCAGGAGGATCCAGGGCATATAGCGTACTTTGATTTTCAGAAAGCCTTTGACAAGGTCCCTCAATCAAAGGTTCTTAAGCTAAGTAGGCTATCATGGGATAGGTGGTTAAAAGGTAGGAAACAAAGTGCTGGAATAAATGGGCAATTTTCAGAGTGGACAGAAATAAACCGTGGGGTCCCTAAGGGGTCAGTACTTTGCCTAGTGTTGGTCGACACTGTGATGTCATCTGTTTAAAATATGACCATAGAGGTCACTGTTGTAACTGTCGTCATATATCTGCAACAAATCTTCTACACAATGTGTCATTACAGGGTGTCTATGGAAAGGTTATGATTTGCTGCATATGATTATGTTATTTGTAGGCATGTATCATTTTTGTATTTGAAGTTATGAATATTAACTGTGTACCTGTATTTCAATGATTGGCCCCTGTGGTAAGACCTTTGAGGTACTGAAGTAGTGCACTGTGAAGGGGCTTCTCTAGGTGAACGGTCTCTCAAGAAACATTTAGATCACAGAGGACCATGGAAGACACTCATTGCACCTAATGGGCTTTCCTGTGAATGTTCAAACTCAGCAAAACTGTGCTGGGACATGTGACTTGCCCATGTGACTCCGCAGTCCATCTGCACCTGTAATGTTTCACTAGTTGTGCTGAGGGCTTCGCTGGGAACCAGGTATTTCCCGCTACATGGCAGAAGCTGTATAAGGACTTGGGAACACCTCCATTTTGCCTCTTTGCTGCTCAGACTTTGGACTATGGATTTATACTCATGGGAGCATTCCAGCAGAGGAAGTGAGGGCTTTCCAAAATTTGAAAGTAACCAGAGACTTGATCTAAGCCAGGAGTTTACTCCCTCACTGCTACAAGCCTCAACCAAGACCATTGAAATTATTTTATGTATTTGACTCCTTTAACCAATTTTCACTCTCCCCCTTGCTTGCTTTCCCAACCCTTTCAGTTTCAATTTTAAAGAACTGGCACAGGGTGCTCTTTTGGGTAAGATCTGAGGTACACATTGACCTGGGAATGTCAGTAACAGTCCTGTCGCATACCCGAACAGACCATCTAAGCATAATTTAAATGAATCTCGGTGCAGTGCTCAGACACCGTGTGGGTGGATGCTCTCTGAGAATGCAAGGTGGGCAGATGGCGTCAGTAGGCATGACTCCCACCCTGCTCTGAAGGCCTTATCCCCATAGGACACAAATGCCAAACACAGGAGAACATGAACCTCAGCACTAGCTTCCCCCCCAGACCTGGCCATGCCCAGGTCTGCCTTCGAAACGCGTGCCAACCTCTCACCTGCTGGGATGATGCAGACCCTTGCCCTTTTGGGTAGGCTGCAGGATGGCTCAGCAGACAGCCCTGTGCCTAAGGCAGAGCTCTCAGGTGGGGTGAAGGAAGCCACCCTGCTGCCGACTGATCAGCAGCCCTCGACTTTAAGGAATAGCAGACTGTTGCAGGGCAAGTGTGCCCTGTTGCACAGACCTCAACTCAGACCCTACAGTGCACTGTGCGCCACCTTCCCCATTTCAAAGGGCCCTCAGCGATACCCTGGAGTGTGACTCTTCACTGCCAATTGAAACCAACTTCTTCAGCCATCAGGGGAACCCTGCCACCCACAAAGCCTCAAGTACAGACGTCAGCTGTCCAGAGAGAGCCAGCGTTTGCAGAGCATGGGACAGAGGAGAACAGGGAAAACCAGAGGCTGCAACAAGAGACGGCACTATAATAATATCAGTAACAATACACCAAACCTCAGAGCTCTGAACTGACCAGCTCACCTCACACCTCACTTGGAACCAGACACACAATACTAAAAAAAGTATTGTGCTAAATGTAAACTACTAAAAAAATGAACAAAAAGTTAAAGAAAACTGACAAGCTAAGGAAACTGCTTCTATGCTGTTTCATTTAATCTAAGTTTATTACAGGCAACATTTGTCTTATGCACAGTAAAGTTTCTAAGCTCTTCTCAGTCAACATTGAGCTGTAAAGGCTTGAAGGAACCACCATCACTGATCAGCATTAGGGGCACCTCCATTCCTGAGTGGAGAGAGACTCTGTGGTTTTACTGGGCACCAGGCCCCTCTCTTATCCAGCGCCTTCCCGCTGAGGGTTGCCCATGGAACACTAACCTCCACAGGAGATAGAAGAAGAACGGGAAGGAACCTGGAGAGGGCACCAAGTCCAGTCCTCAGTCCTCCCGCCAGGTTTCACTGTGGTTTTAGCCGCGGCACGGGGATGTCACCCAACCAGGGAACAGCAGCAAAAGCACAGCCTGAGTCTCTCCCCTACCCAGCCCGACCAGCCAGTGTCGGGCGCAGACGCAGCTGGAACTTTTTACCAACTGTGGGAATGGTTGGGCCGAATGTTGGGTTTTGCAGGATTTCTGCTGGTTCCACACGTGGCAGCAGCAGGCTGGGGAAAGACAGAGCACTGAGAAGCTGGGCTAGGCTTCCAGGAGTCCCCCGAGAAGCATTCCCCACTCTGCAGCTTAGAGCAGCACGTGTCCTTTCCGACCCCAGACCCTGCTCCCGGTGCCTTTCTGGAAAACAACCCCCTGCTGCTGTGCAGGGAAGGGGGAGGACGGCTTCAAGGGAATTTGCAGCACCGCTAGATCACAACGCTTTAAGAAACGGAATGAAGGACAAGCAAAGGTTTCGTTGCGGACAGACAGTCCTCCCATTGCAGGCATAGGGCGAGTTCCAGGGTGTTCTCGCACCCTTCCAGAGGCCTGGGCGAGCACCAGCCCCGCTGGCACAGTTCGCAGCAGCTGTAAGCACTGCCAGCCTGGGTTTAGCCCTAGTCTAGGAGCTAAGCAGCAGGTGAGACCCAAGTCTGTGCAGGACCCGACAGCGCCAGTCCTGTGCTGAGTCGCTCCAGCACAAAGCTACTGCTCCACATCGCACAATGCCAGCTCCCAGAGACAGGGTCGGCACAGACTGGAGCATCCAGCCGTCAGCCTGTTCTCATCATAGAGTTCACCCAGGCGCGGATGGGAGCCCCTCCTGACCATGTCCCGTCCCTCTCCCAGAGACAGTGGTGGCTTCACCCCCGGGTTAGCCTGTGGTCCCAGCAGCCCAGCTAATGCTTCCCTGCTGCTTTCTCTCCGGCTGGTAAGCTGCCTACCTTGCAGGGAGGGGACAGGCTAACTCACCGGAGTCTAGCTCCTGTGACCCTCAAAAAGTGTTACAGAAATGGCTGTCTGCAATGGCGGGTACTCTGCAGTTATCCCCATTTCACAGATGGGAAAACTGAGCTACAAAGACTAAAATGAGAGGTTACATACCTTGTACAGGAACTGGAGTCCTTTGATATGTCTTGGCTTAAATGTGCTCCATGTCTGGGTATGCACACTGTTAATCATAGATGTTGTCAGTAGCGTCCATAGGTGCCTGCTCCCTAGACATCCACGTCCTACAGCGTGAGGGTATGTAGGGAAAGGAACCCTGGCACTGCTCCAGTCGCTTCCGAATTAAGAAGTCTGGACAGAGGGCGTGGCCAAGGCAGAGGAAGACAAAACATCTCAAAGAACTCAAGGTACTGTACAAGGTGTGCAACGTCTCCTGCTTCATATTCCGGTCCCCGTGGAAGCGCCGCTGCAGGGGACTCCGAGGAGGCACACAGATGCCGGAGGAAGGGCTGAGGAAGTGGGTACAGACTGTAGAATGGCACGGCTGGAAGCTATGTCAATTCGGAAAGCGGACACAAGAGTGTAATGCTGGGAAATGCATGCACTGAAAGCCGGGTGTGGCCCTGCAGCTGTCTGAGATGGGCTCGTGTCTTCAGTAAGTTCCCAGAGGCAGCCTGGAACCTGGTGGAATAAGCTATCACCCGAGCAGAGGCCCAACATTTATAACAGGTCCCACTTAGCCAGTCTCTGGATGGAGACTGGGTGCCCTTCACTCATCGCTCCCCAACGCTCCAAGTCACACAGGGCATCAGTGTCACGGCTGGACACAGAACAAAGGTCCCTGCGCTAAGCACCAGCCCCTTTCTGCAGACATGGGAGCTTACCAGGGGAGCACCAAGGGATGTCCACATTGTCTCCGGTGCCAGAGGACTGGAGCTTGGCTCTGTTCTGACCACAGGGTGATAATCTTCCTCTCCCACCCACTTGCTGGCCTGGCCCACCCACTCTTCTGCTAATGCAGAGTGGAGCAGCTGGAAGTGGAGAGCACCCCACCCCCACCCAGGCCTGAGCTCTGCAGCTGGAGTGCGGGGGGTCAGCCAGGACCCTCCACACCCAAGGGAAGTTCTCCAACCGCGGGGCAAGAATGTATGAGGCCTCCTCCTCCTCCTGCCCTGCATCTCCCAGTTATGTGGCGTGTCCTGCTCACAAGGAGCAAGCTGGAAATCAGCCCCGGGGCTCCGCTTTGTGGAGATGTAGGCACCCAACTCTAGGAGAACAGCAGGGATCCATGTGCCGCTCCAGTCAGCGTTGGTCACGTGACTGGATTTTTATACTGGATATGGGAGCATTTTGTGCTCCCAATGTATCTATTGGCCTCACATCTGATCCCAGGGGGTGGGGGGGTGTGAGGCGTCTAATGAAAGCTAATGATGCCTGGAATCCGTGTATGCTACTTGTAAGTCTGTATCATGTCTGTAGGTGAGGTTACAGCTGTCAGCTCTGTAGTTGTGTTAGAAAATGTTTCAGTGCTGGGCTTCACACAAGATGTGAACTCAGCCCCAGCCAGGACATTGGGCTAAACAGGCGCTCAGATGCCAGATCCACATCCCATATGCTTGGGGACTTGCCATGGAATGCAGCCCGCTGGGCAGGTGACCTGGGCTGAGCAAAGGAACGGAAATGGGATGCCCAGGTATAGGCTGACCGGCCATGTAAATGTCTGGGGCCTGCTGGCAAAACCTGCGACCAATGACATTTGGCCACAGCGGCTCACCTGAGTCAGGTGGGGCAGACCCTCAAGGGCCTATGGGAAGAAGAAAGGGCTTTGTCCCTGCACACAAGAGAGAACCATGAGGTGGACCTAGCAGCATCCATCTTGGAGAGAGACGTCCGTTGTCCCTGTTACAAGGGTCCATATCCCAGCACGCTGACCCCAGCGGGCCTGACCTGCATTTCTCCAGTAACTAAAGCCATGTAACCTGAAATGGACTTTCAGAGACTTTCAAGAATCAACAGATAACATCGCTGGCTGCATCAGCAGCTGCAATTCATTATGTAAAGAATCGCTTTAACAATTCTTCTCTCTCACCCTGTTCTTTTCATTAATAAACCCTTAGATATTTAGATCTGAAGGATTGGTAAATGTGCTCTTTTGGGTAAGATCCAAGTTTATAATTGACAGAGGGATGTGGCTGGACCTTTAGGGGCCCAGAAGAATCTGTGTGGCGTTGGTCAAACAGGTTTAATAACCTCTCACCTTAAGTTGGGGGTTGTTGCTCTGGGCTGGTAGAGCATCTGTGGGTTTGCTTGTGTGGCTTCTGACTGGCCAGTGGAGCTGGCAGAGGTACTTTTGTGGCTGGCTGGATTTGCCTTAGTGAGACGGAAATCCCAGCCTGGGGCTGTGAGTTGCCCAGTCTTTAAGCAAAGGTACCTGGGTTGATTTCGCTAGCTGTGCCCAGAAACCCTGCCTTACTACAGTGGCACACTTGTGTTTTGATCCACAGAACCTGGTCAGCTGAGCTTGGGATCAGGACCCCACGCTATTCTAAATGTGAGTTTTGGGTTTTGAGAGCCTTTGGGGTTAAGGTGCAGTTGCAATGAGTCAGCAGCAGTGTGAGAGGTTTGAAAGAGAAACCCTGGAAAGGACTGCCCTAAAACCCCTCATATTACAGCATCACCCATCAATTCCTATTCCTGGGACACCCTGGGCACCTAAGAATGCCATGTTCAGTGTTGCGACATCCAAGTCCCTCTGTGGAACTAAGTCTTACTACAAGTCATGAGAATCTGCCTGACAGCAGCTCCCTATCTCTCAGTGAGGATGTGAAGATAAACTTGTTAATGGCAGCAAAGCACCAAGTACTGTGGCTGGGAGTGCCACAAACCCTGCAGAAGATGTCGCTGGTTGTGCGTTTCGTGCAGGGTTTGGGCAATGTGCAGGAAATGGTGCGTGAGTAAGATAAAAGCAAGTACTGACGAGCTACCCATCCAGCAAGCAGAGGCCACCCTGTGCCTGACAGAGGCAGGGAGGCTGCTGTGGAAAAAACCAAAATATAATCAGGGCCTTAGACTGCTCCAGAAGCAGGTGTCCAAGGAGCTGAATTTAGGTTGCCAACTTCAGTTCTGACATGTCCTAATTTTTGCACGCTTGACTGTCCAGTGCAGAGAGCTCCCTGCAGGGAGCCAGAGCTGCTCCTGTTCAGAAGGCAGCCGCACCGCAGACTCACTAGTACTTTCCAGTGCAGAGAGCTCCCTGCAGGGAGCCAGAGCTGCTCCTGTTCAGAAGGCAGCCGCACCGCAGACTCACTAGTACTTTCCAGTGCAGAGAGCTCCCTGCAGGGAGCCAGCGCTGCTCCTGTTCAGAAGGCAGCCGCACCGCAGACTCACTAGTACTTTCCAGTGCAGAGAGCTCCCTGCAGGGAGCCAGCGCTGCTCCTGTTCAGAAGGCAGCCGCACCGCAGACTCACTAGTACTTTCCAGTGCAGAGAGCTCCCTGCAGGGAGCCAGCGCTGCTCCTGTTCAGAAGGCAGCCGCACCAGAGACTCACTAGTACTTTCCAGTGCAGAGAGCTCCCTGCAGGGACCCAGAGCTGCTCCTGTTCAGAAGGCAGCCGCACCGCAGACTCATTAGTACTTTCCAGTGCAGAGAGCTCCCTGCAGGGAGCCAGCGCTGCTCCTGTTCAGAAGGCAGCCGCACCGCAGACTCACTAGTACTTTCCAGTGCAGAGAGCTCCCTGCAGGGAGCCAGAGCTGCTCCTGTTCAGAAGGCAGCCGCACCGGAGACTCACTAGTACTTTCCAGTGCAGAGAGCTCCCTGCAGGGAGCCAGCGCTGCTCCTGTTCAGAAGGCAGCCGCACCGGAGACTCACTAGTACTTTCCAGTGCAGAGAGCTCCCTGCAGGGAGCCAGAGCTGCTCCTGTTCAGAAGGCAGCCTCACCGGTGACTCACTAGTACTTTCAGAAAAGAGACGCATGTCCAGCTACTGCCTGTTACAGAAATGGATCCCACTGGGCTCTGGGGCACTCACCTAACCCCTCACCACCTGAACTGGGGCGCAAAGCCAATTCTCTTTGTTCAAAGAGCAAGAGACCGCGTCCTTCACGCTGAATTGTGGGCAGTGTCCTGCTTCTCTCTGCTTTCCTGACGGCCAGGTAAACCCCTCTGTAGCATGCCCCAGACCCCAGTCGGCCAGACACTAAGGTGCTGGGAGGATGGAGCAGCTGCCCCATTCTGACACTGAGGCGGGAGAGGTCCCATCTCTACAAAGATGCCACACTCCACTCTGAGCACAGGAAAGAGTGAGCACAAACTGGGCCTGAGCTTGGGGCCGGCATGCAGAAGCCCCATCTGCCTCAGCTCAGAGAGCCTGGCGGGGGCAGGATAAGACGGCCGAGCTCTGACGGTGTTGGCAGCCATGGGAATGTGTAGAGAACTGCCAGTGGCTCTCAGGACAGGCCTCCCAGTGGGGAGCTGTGCAGCTGGAGCCGCACTGGGCATCACTTCACATGCCGCCAAGGCTGCCCACGCCGCTTTCCAGAGTGTGCCAGCTCAGGTGATGGGCTGGGAGGAGAGCAGCATCCCCTAAGATGTGGGGCCAAGCCGGGGGAGCAGCCCCCTTTGGCAGGCAGCTGGGGGGTGGGAGGCTCGTTGGAAAGGGCCAGCATTCGAAGGAGCAGCGCTGCCACAGCACACGAGCCCAGCCTGTGGAATTACTTTTGCAGGCCCCAGGAAGCTGGTAGCTGTGCACCACGCCCACCCCGCTCCGTGTGGGCAGGCTGCCCCAGGCCTGGGGGGTTGGCGAGAACATGCTGGGACACCCCATATGCCACTGACTAGCTGTGCATCCGGGGGTGGGGGGAGAGGGGGAGATCGCTTTAGGTTCCCTGACCTTCCTGGTGCAGTAGGGACGCCAGCCTGCTCCTCAGAGACCTGCCAGTCTGTCACACCCGGCCGGCTGCTCCTAAGGGAACAGACAAGTCAGACCGATGCTCTCTCCTGCATGGAGCCCAGCCATGGTTCTGTTAACGCAGCTGCCAGGGGTCACTCTGCTCCGGCAGACCAGGCTGCACAGGCCGGGCTCAGCAGAGCTGTGCGGCATGAGCCAACGAGTCTTTCCTCAGCAATGACCTGTGCCACCCGCCCCATGGCGTGCTTTCTGCCGCCACTTCTTCCCTCAATGCCCTTGTCCCCCATGGTGAGCAGCAGTGTGCCAGGGAAACAGGTTTTCCCTTTTCTTTGTTAATTCTCCCCTCATTACATTTGAAATTCCACAATCAGTGTGCACTGTAATTGTCGAATTTGATGCTAATGATTAATGAATTAAACATGGATCCATCAATTAGTCCTCGGAGAATAATTCTGCATAAAGCAGCGGATAATGTAATTACAGTAACAAAGATAATGAGATGTTAACATCGACGGAGCCCGACGTGACATGATCACAGCAGGCTCAGCAACCCCGGCCTGAGGGAGCCAATCCCTCACACTGCGGAGACGGAGCATCGGGGGGCAGCGCACGCCCCCCATAACCCCAGCCTGTTGGGGGAAGGGCAAGGGCCGGGGTTAGAGCTGCCTCCCTAGCGACCAGAAGCCGAGCAGAGGAACGGGCTGGCTGGCTCTGCCCCACACTTAGACTGCCACAAACACGCTTCAGGCTGTGCACTCTGGAGAGACAACGCAATGTGCTGTTAGGGCTACCCCCAGCACAGTTCTTGTCTGCGTGGGTCCCCAGAGCCACCCCTTACTGCTCCCACTAGCGTGGGATCCCACAGCCACGCCCCTACTGCTCCCACTAGCGTGGGATCCCACAGCCATCCCTACTGCTCCCACTAGCGTGGGATCCCACAGCCACGCCCCTAATGCTCCCACTAGCGTGGGATCCCACAGCCACGCCCCTAATGCTCCCACTAGCGTGGGATCCCACAGCCATCCCTACTGCTCCCACGAGCGTGGGATCCCACAGCCACGCCCCTACTGCTCCCACGAGCGTGGGATCCCACAGCCACGCCCCTACTGCTCCCACTTGCGTGGGATCCCACAGCCACGCCCCTAATGCTCCCACTAGCGTGGGATCCCACAGCCACGCCCCTAATGCTCCCACTAGCGTGGGATCCCACAGCCACTCCCCTACTGCTCCCACTTGCGTGGGATCCCACAGCCAAGCCCCTACTGCTCCCACTAGCGTGGGATCCCACAGCCACTCCCCTACTGCTCCCACATCCATCCCTACTGCTCCCACTAGTGTGGGCTCCCACAGCCACCCCTACTGCTCCCACTAGTGTGGGGCCCCAGAGCCACCCCCTACTGCTCCCACATCCATCCCTACTGCTCCCACTAGTGTGGCTCCCACAGCCACCCCTTACTGCTCCCACTAGCGTGGGATCCCACAGCCACGCCCCTAATGCTCCCACTAGCGTGGGATCCCACAGCCACGCCCCTACTGCTCCCACTAGTGTGGCTGCCACAGCCACGCCCCTACCGCTCCCACTAATGTGGGCTCCCACATCCATCCCTACTGCTCCCACGAGCGTGGGACCCCAGAGCCACGCCCCTACTGCTCCCACTAGTGTGGGCTCTCAGAGCCACCCCCCTACCTCTCCCACTAGTGTGGGCTCCCACAGCCACCCCTACTGCTCCCACTAGTGTGGGGCCCCAGAGCCACCCCCTACTGCTCCCACTAGTGTGGCTCCCACAGCCACCCCCTACTGCTCCCACTTGCGTGGGATCCCACAGCCACGCCCCTACCGCTCCCACTAATGTGGGCTCCCACATCCATCCCTACTGCTCCCACTAGCGTGGGATCCCACAGCCACGCCCTACTGCTCCCACTTGCGTGGGATCCCACAGCCACCCCCTACCACTCCCACTAATGTGGGCTCCCACATCCATCCCTACTGCTCCCACTAGTGTGGGATCCCACATCCATGCCCCTACTGCTCCCACTAGTGTGGGATCCCACATCCATGCCCCTACTGCTCCCACTAGTGTGGCTCCCACAGCCACGCCCCCTAATGCTCCCACTAGTGTGGGCTCCCACAGCCACGCCCCTACTGCTCCCACTAATCTGGGCTCCCACAGCCACACCCCTACCGCTCCCACTAATGTGGGCTCCCACATCCATCCCTACTGCTCCCACGAGCGTGGGACCCCAGAGCCACCCCCCTACCTCTCCCACTAGTGGGGGCTCTCAGAGCCACCCCCCTACCTCTCCCACTAGTGTGGGCTCCCACAGCCACCCCTACTGCTCCCACTAATGTGGGGCCCCAGAGCCACCCCCTACTGCTCCCACAGACACCCTCTACTGCTCCCACTAGTGTGGCTCCCACAGCCACCCCCTACTGCTCCCACTTGTGTGGGATCCCACAGCCACCCCCTACCGCTCCCACTAATGTGGGCTCCCACAGCCACGCCCCTACTGCTCCCACTAGCGTGGGATCCCACAGCCACGCCCCTACTGCTCCCACTAGCGTGGGATCCCACAGCCATCCCTACTGCTCCCACGAGCGTGGGACCCCAGAGCCACGCCCCTACTGCTCCCACTAGCGTGGGATCCCACAGCCACGCCCCTACTGCTCCCACTAGCGTGGGATCCCACAGCCACTCCCCTACTGCTCCCACTTGCGTGGGATCCCACAGCCACGCCCCTAATGCTCCCACTAGCGTGGGATCCCACAGCCACGCCCCTAATGCTCCCACTAGCGTGGGATCCCACAGCCACGCCCCTAATGCTCCCACTAGCGTGGGATCCCACAGCCACTCCCCTACTGCTCCCACTTGCGTGGGATCCCACAGCCAAGCCCCTACTGCTCCCACTAGCGTGGGATCCCACAGCCACGCCCCTACTGCTCCCACATCCATCCCTACTGCTCCCACTAGTGTGGGCTCCCACAGCCACCCCTACTGCTCCCACTAGTGTGGGGCCCCAGAGCCACCCCCTACTGCTCCCACATCCATCCCTACTGCTCCCACTAGTGTGGCTCCCACAGCCACCCCTTACTGCT
This sequence comes from Carettochelys insculpta, assembly GCF_033958435.1. Taxonomy (NCBI): domain Eukaryota; kingdom Metazoa; phylum Chordata; order Testudines; family Carettochelyidae; genus Carettochelys; species Carettochelys insculpta. The sequence continues at coordinate 281,307,971 of NC_134138.1, read as the reverse complement.
CCCACTAGCGTGGGATCCCACAGCCACGCCCCTAATGCTCCCACTAGCGTGGGATCCCACAGCCACGCCCCTACTGCTCCCACTAGTGTGGCTGCCACAGCCACGCCCCTACCGCTCCCACTAATGTGGGCTCCCACATCCATCCCTACTGCTCCCACGAGCGTGGGACCCCAGAGCCACGCCCCTACTGCTCCCACTAGTGTGGGCTCTCAGAGCCACCCCCCTACCTCTCCCACTAGTGTGGGCTCCCACAGCCACCCCTACTGCTCCCACTAGTGTGGGGCCCCAGAGCCACCCCCTACTGCTCCCACATCCATCCCTACTGCTCCCACTAGTGTGGCTCCCACAGCCACCCCCTACTGCTCCCACTTGCGTGGGATCCCACAGCCACGCCCCTACCGCTCCCACTAATGTGGGCTCCCACATCCATCCCTACTGCTCCCACTAGCGTGGGATCCCACAGCCACGCCCTACTGCTCCCACTTGCGTGGGATCCCACAGCCACCCCCTACCACTCCCACTAATGTGGGCTCCCACATCCATCCCTACTGCTCCCACTAGTGTGGGATCCCACATCCATGCCCCTACTGCTCCCACTAGTGTGGGATCCCACATCCATGCCCCTACTGCTCCCACTAGTGTGGCTCCCACAGCCACGCCCCCTAATGCTCCCACTAGTGTGGGCTCCCACAGCCACGCCCCTACTGCTCCCACTAATCTGGGCTCCCACAGCCACACCCCTACCGCTCCCACTAATGTGGGCTCCCACATCCATCCCTACTGCTCCCACGAGCGTGGGACCCCAGAGCCACCCCCCTACCTCTCCCACTAGTGGGGGCTCTCAGAGCCACCCCCCTACCTCTCCCACTAGTGTGGGCTCCCACAGCCACCCCTACTGCTCCCACTAATGTGGGGCCCCAGAGCCACCCCCTACTGCTCCCACAGACACCCTCTACTGCTCCCACTAGTGTGGCTCCCACAGCCACCCCCTACTGCTCCCACTTGTGTGGGATCCCACAGCCACCCCCTACCGCTCCCACTAATGTGGGCTCCCACAGCCACGCCCCTACTGCTCCCACTAGCGTGGGATCCCACAGCCACGCCCCTACTGCTCCCACTAGCGTGGGATCCCACAGCCACGCCCCTACTGCTCCCACTAGCGTGGGATCCCACAGCCACGCCCCTACTGCTCCCACTAGTGTGGCTCCCACAGCCACACCCCTACTGCTCCCACTAGCGTGGGATCCCACAGCCACGCCCCTACTGCTCCCACTAGTGTGGGCTCCCACATCCATCCCTACTGCTCCCACTAGTGTGGGATTCCACAGCCACGCCCCTACTGCTCCCACTTGCGTGGGATCCCACAGCCACGCCCCTACTGCTCACACTTGCATGGGATCCCACAGCCACGCCCCTACTGCTCCCACTTGCATGGGATCCCACAGCCACGCCCCTACTGCTCCCACTTGCGTGGGATGCCACAGCCACGCCCCTACTGCTCCCACTTGCATGGGATCCCACAGCCACGCCCCTACTGCTCCCACTTGCGTGGGATCCCACAGCCACGCCCCTACTGCTCCCACTTGTGTGGCTCCCACAGCCACGCCCCTACCGCTCCCACTAACATGAGATCCCACAGCCACCCCCTACCTCTCCCACTAGTGTGGGGTCCCACATCCATGCCCCTACTGCTCCCACTAGTGTGGCTCCCACAGCCACCCCCTACTGCTCCCACTAGTGGGGGCACCAACAGCTACGCCCCTACTGCTCCCACTTGCGTGGGCTCCCACAGCCTCCCCCTACTGCTCCCACTAGTGTGGGGTCCCAGAGCCACGCCCCTACTGCTCCCACTAGTGGGGCCTCTCAGAGCCACGCCTACTGCTCCCACTAGTGGGGGCTCTCAGAGCCACGCCCATGCCTCAGCACCGCTCCCTCCTGCTCGGGCTCCCAGGGCTGCTCCCCGCGGCCCAGCTCTCACAGTCTGCAGGCACTGATGAAAACACTCACCAGCCTCCTACTCCAGAGTGAGCTGCCAGGGCTGCGAGGAGACAAAAAGGCTGTGGCACCCCCAGCCACAGGCCAGGGGCGTGCGCACAGGGGGGAGTGGCTCAGTGACACTGCAAGGCAAGCTCCAGGCCCCGCTTGTTCCGCTGGGCCCTCATGCCCGGACTCAGCATCAGGCTCCTCTCTGCTGACAACACCCCACCCCCAGGGCCCAGCCGTTATTAATTCCCACTCGGGTCCTACAGCCCTCCAGGCTTTGCTGATCCTGGGCCTTAGTCCATGCTGAACTGAGCCAGAGAAACTGGTCTCAGGCTCTTCCGGACCTCGAGTCTTGCTCTTCTGGATTGCTCAAAATCTGTCCCGATGGGCTGAGGTCCCGGGCGTTGTCTGTGCCCCCACCGGAAGAGCCCAAGGAGTGCATGGAGCCAAGCGGTGCTCCTCAAAGCACTCCACGCCTGGGGAAATCCAGAGCACGGCACATTGGCATTACTTGGGGTATAGGGTCACAGATTTTAAAGCAAGAAGGGACCTTTCAGACCATCCTCCATAACGGACAGGCTCTCCTCCAGGGATAATTTCTGGTTGCTTGCACCTGTCTGCATGGCAGAGGACACAACCGGGTCCTCAGGTGACACATCAGAGGAACTGTCCCGGATCGAGGTGTCACCAGAGGTGGTGTTAGAATAAATTGATAAACACCAGTAAGTCACCAGGAACAGATGGCATCACCCAAGAGTTCTCGAGGGACTCAGACTTGGAGCTGCAGAACTAGTAACTGTGGTTTGTAACCTGTCATTTAAATCAGCTCCTGTACTAGATGCCTGGAGGACAGCTCATGTGAGGCCAGTTTTTACAAATTGCTGCAGAGGTGATCCTGGCAATTACAGGCCAGTAAGTCTGGCTGAAAGTATAGTCATGAACAGAACCGTGAGACACGTGGTCCTGGTCTGCACTGGGCAATGAGGTCAGTACAGCCAGGTCACTTTACCTGGGTGTGAAAAATACACAGTGTGAGTGACACACTTAACCACATCTGGAGCGACACAGGCCCAGACCACTGTGTAGTGCAAGGTTGCAGGCGCATTCTCCTGCTGAGCTAGCTTCCGTCTCCTGGAGAGACAGGTTGTCAACACTGAGCGGAGAACTACTCCATGTGGGTAGGCAGTATCATCACGCACAAGCAACAGCAGTGCATACGCATAGAAATGCCCCCAGATGAATATGCTGCATTGGGGCAGAATCAGCGCGGTTCTGTGCAGGGAAAGCATCCCTCCCCAAGCTGGGAGCATTCTTTGGCGGGATCAGCCAGCATGCAGAGAAAGGTGATCCCATGGGTGTGCAAAGGCTAGGACAAGGTCCCTCACCAAAGGCTCTCATGCAACATAAGCTATCGTGGGACAAGGGCGAAGATCTCCTCACGGATCAGTAACTGGGAAAAAGACAGAAAACAAAGGGTTGGAATAAATGTTCCATTTTCAGAATGGACAGAGGTGTCCCACAGGGTCTGTCCTGGAACCAGTCCTAGCCAATGGACTGAAAAATAATCTGGAAAAAGGGGTACACAGCGAAATGGCCAAGTTTGCATATCATCCAAAATTATTCAAGATCGTCAGTTCCAAAGGAGACTGCACAGAGTTACAAGGTCAAAACAAAAAGCAGTCAAGTAGCACTTTAAAGACTAGCAAAATGGTTTCTTAGGTGATGAGCTTTCGTGGGACAGACCCACTTCTTCAGACCAGAGCCAGACCAGAACAGACTCAAGCGGGGTCTCAAAACTGGGTGACTGGGCAACAAAACAGCAGATGAAATTCAGTATTGATAAATGGAAAGTGATGCTCCTGGGACAACATAAACCTAACTGCCTGTACAAAATGGTCAGGCTGAAGTTAACAATAACCACTCAAGAGACCTCTTGGAGTCACTGTGGGTAGTTCTCGGAAAACATCCACTCCATGTGCAGCAACAGTCAAAATGGCAGAGGATGTCAGGAGCAGTTAGGAAAGGCTTGCAGAGAGAAAAGATCGGTGTCACTATAAGCACATATGCAGGCCTGCACTTTGAGTTGTGTGCGCATATCTGGTCATCCCATCTGAAAGGAGACACATTACACCGAAAGGTACACAGGCAGGGGGTGTAGGCGCGGAGGGATGTGACACACTATCCATGTGAGGAGAGATTTAAAAGACTGGGACTGTTCAGCCTGCACAGAGATGACTTGGGGAGAATGACAGAGGTCAAGAAAATCACAAAAAGTGTGGAGACAGGAAGTGGAGACGGGAAGTGCACACAACACAAAAGCCAGGGGCCACCCAAGGAAATTAACAGGCAACGACTTTAAACCCAAGATAAGGAACTTCTTCCTTAGGAAGCACACTCTGAAACCACGGGCCTGTGGCCAGGGCACGCTGTGAAGGCTCAGACTCTACGAGTTGAACAAGAGCTAGATACGTTGATGGGTTCGTCTGTGGCTATTAGCCACAATGGGCAGGGATGGCGCCCCAGCCTCCATGTACCAGAAGCTGAAAATGGGCAACAGAGGGTGGTCACTTGATTCCCTGCTCCGCTCACTCCTCCTGGGGCACCTGGCATTGGCCACTGTGGGCAGACAGGATCCTGGGCTGGAGGGACCTTTCATCTGACCCAGTCTGGCTGCTCTTATGGTAGGTTTTATGTCCTTCAGCTCGTTCCAGAGGCATTTTCTTCTTGCTGAACTCTTTCCAATTGTCATCCTATTAAGGCCTGGACACTACATCCAGGAGTCGCCTCGTAATGCTACACACAGCCTGTTGGGTAAGACCAAGTGCCCGTGGGCACCAAGAGAAGCATTGCAGAACATGCAGCTGCACAAGATGCTGTCCCACATCCTGTGCAGCTGCCAGATGCACTCCAGGGCCTGGCAGCTCCACCACAACGCCACCCAGGACCAGCTGGTCAAAGCCCTCCCGCTGACCCTGGGGAGCACCACCCTTGACTCCGTCATCCTCAGAAGGGACAGCCTGCTGCAACCCAACATCACCACGGCCAATGAGGAGCAGAAGAAGGTCATCACAGTGGAAGCCACAAGGCCCTTCAAGAACGAGGCACCAGCCTTCCACGGGGCCCAAGCTCATGAGATCAAGGAGTGCGTGCCACTGGCAGGCACCCTGAGGGCCCTGAGCTACAAGGTCCAGATTCATTCCCTGCTTGTGGGGGCCCTGGGCACATGGGACCCCCACTATGAGCCAGTGCTATGAGCATGCAGCATCAGTCAGTGCTACGTCGGGCTCACGAGGCAGCTGATGTTATCAGCTTCCTGACGGGGAGCTCTAAAACCGAGGGTGAGAAACTGCTCTCAGTGGTGTCGGACGGCAGAACAAGGAGCAATGGTCAGAAGTTGAAGAGGGAGAGGTGCAGGTTGGATATTAGGAAAAACTCCTTCCCCAGGCGGGTGATGAAGCACTGGAATGCGTTGCCTAGAGAGGTGGTGGATTCTCCATCCCTGGAGGCTTTTAAGTCCTGGCTGGACAAGGTCCTGGCTGGGATGACTCAGTGGGGGTTGATCCTGCTTGAAGCAGGGGGCTGGACTAGATGACCTCCTGAGGTCCCTTCCAGCCCTGTGATTCTGTGACCATCCAGTGGTCCAGCCACATGTACTCCGAGCATGTCACAGGCCACCGACAGTACCAGGACAAGTGGTCAGGACAGCCAGTAAGAGAGACAGACACATGAGACTGCAGACGAGAGACGTGTATCTTCCCGCAGGCAACACACAAGACCACAGGTGAGAGGCACAGACCAATGATCAGGATTGACAGCGAGGGGCCCGGACCAATGACCAAGACCACCAATGAAGGGCCTGGACCAATGACTAAGACAGCTGACGAGGGGCTCAGAGCTATGAATGAGACCACCAACGAGGGGCCTGCACCAATGACCAAGACCACCGGGAGGGGCCTGGATCAATGACTGAGACCACTGATGAGGGGCCTGGACCAATGAATGAGACCACCAGGAGGGGCATGGTCAGGGAAATCACCCTCCTCCTTCTCTGACGGTCTAAGCATCTTTTCCCAGAAGACCCACGAGACACCGACAGACTGAGACAGGCTTCCCTGTGGGATGAGCTCCACACACACACCAACAGGCAGCAACCCCACAGATTGTGACTTCCTACCTTTTCTGGGTGCCATCCCATAGGACTTCTATTCATTGATGCTTCAAAAAACCCACTCACCTTAATTCGGGACAAGGCTGGTTGTGCATACTTTGTATCTCGTTAACCCTGCGAACACCGATGCTTGTACCTCCCCATAACTGGAGCTTGACCCAAAGATACAGAGCCTTCCTTTTAACTTGCAGCTTGCAAACTTCATTTGAAACTTTTGCTTAATAAAATCTTTCAGTATCTCAATTCACTTGGTCAATTTTCAAACAAGCACCTTGGTATTTTCTTTCACGCTGCCCTTCTCCTGAATAGCTACAAGGTCACCCGAAGCCAGTCCCTTCTCTCCACTTCCCTTCACGCCTGCAAAGGGCTTGGAAACAGCTGGGTGGTGGGTCTGCTGAAAAGCTACCTTCACTGTGACCAATGTACGGCAGAACTTCAGTTATGAACTCCTCAAGAACACAGGCTGGCCATAGCTCTGAAAAGAAGCTAGGCTGTTCTTTCAGAAGTTTGCAGCTGAACACTGGCCTCAGGCAGCTTTGAAATCTTCCTGCACAGACGGAAAATGTTGCTTTGCAATGTCTGACTGCAGATGAAACGAGCACCGAGAGTTTCCTTGCTTTGTCACTCTTTTTAGGAGCTGACCTTTCGCACAGTACTGTAGGGCACGTTGCATGTCCCTGCTGCTCCCCAGTTGCCTACTTCCCCTGCCAAATGACGAGCGTGCTTCACCCATCAGTTCAAAACTGCGGTGTTTGCAGCTCTGAGGTTCTTCTCTAGCCTTCCTGCTCCCTAGTGCTCCCCATCTGTCTCTGTGCAGCCACCTCCTGTCTCGGCTTCAGCTCGGACTGGAAACCCTTTGGGCGGGGTCAGGTTCTGTCCCGTGTTTGTATCGTGCCGCATACAATGGGGGCCTGGCCCATCACTCGAACTACAAGGTGCTGCCGCAATGCAAGATTAACAGTAGTACCCCCTCCCTGCGACTCTTCAGGGTTCTCCACTTACAGCCATGAAGCCTGGCTCCAGCATTCCGCCCGAGCCCATAGCCCTTCCAGGCACTCGCCTCCAAAACAGTCTCCAGTGCTCTAAGTGGGACCGACGACCTTCTGCTCTCAGCGGCACATTAGCTGGCTGGGTCGTGTGGCCAATGAGGAAGGAGGTGCTGTGCTGAGGGAGGGGCTGTGTCGTTGGGAGCCAGGGCAGCGGTGTGGGGGGGCAGCGATACATTCTGTCCTCCCCAGGTTAAATTCCTTTTTCTCCGGTATGCACACCCCATGAAATGCCTCTCCAGGTCCCAACACCTGCCTCTGCCCATCACGCCAGGACCAGAAAAAGAGGCAGGCGGGGGCAAGAGGAGAACCAGACTGTGACATGCGGGGGCCAGGGCCGGGAAGTGGCCAACCTGCTGGTCTGGGGATGGAGCACTGGTCTCACATCTGGCTCATGTGTGAAAAGGAATTGGGAGAGAAACAGGATCAGAGAATCCTAGGGTGCCATGCGACCCCCCCTGCTGCATTTGCCAGGGCACACAGAGCTCTGCCTGCCTGGCACCATTGTCTCTGCTGCTGATCCTCTGCTTTTGCTGCATACCCGGCCAGGCTCACCATTGCCAGCCAGCATTGTGGCAAAGGAGACTCTGGAGTCAATAAACTGACGGTGCTGCCTCATGTGGCCAGAGGAGCTGCACTGGTTATCCCAGCTCTAACGGGTATCCCGGCTCTGCAGAGGGGACAGCGGAGGGTGAAGAATGTGACAGGGGGCTGGGGGCAGCACATGGCTCATGTGCCCAGAGGAGCTGCACTGGATATCCCAGCTCTAACGGGTATCGCGGCTCTGCGGAGGGGACAGCGGAGGGTGAAGAACGTGTCCGGGGGCTCATGTGGCCGGAGGAGCTGCACTGGATATGCCAGCTCTAACCAGTATCGCGGCTCTGCAGAGGGGACAGCGGAGGGTGAAGAACGTATCCGGGGGCTCATGTGGCCGGAGGAGCTGCACTGGATATCCCAGCTCTAACGGGTATCGCGGCTCTGCAGAGGGGACAGCGGAGGGTGAAGAACGTATCCGGGGGCTCATGTGGCCGGAGGAGCTGCACTGGATATCCCAGCTCTAACGGGTATCGCGGCTCTACGGAGGGGACAGCGGAGGGTGAAGAACGTGTCCAGGGGCTCATGTGGCCGGAGGAGCTGCACCGGATATCCCAGCTCTAACCAGTATCGCGGCTCTGCGGAGGGGACAGCGGAGGGTGAAGAACGTGTCCGGGGGCTAATGCGGCCAGAGGAGCTGCACCGGATATCCCAGCTCTAACCGGTATCGCGGCTCTACGGAGGGGACAGCGGAGGGTGAAGAACGTGTCCGGGGGCTCATGTGGCCGGAGGAGCTGCACCGGATATCCCAGCTCTAACAGGTATCCCGGCTCTGCGGGCGGTATCCCGGGACAGCGGAGGGCGATGACCGTGACTGGGGGCTGGGAGGGGACACCTGGGTCATGAGGAGAGGCTGGAGGCTTATTTAGTCTGCAGGAGAGAAAAGTGAGCTTAACTTGTCTGGAAATCTGGGACTTCTTATTGTCCTGTAACTCTCTGGTCACTGCCACTGAGACGGACTCTGGAAAAGCTTTCCAGTCTGTTTCCTTACATGTTTGACTGCACATTTGCAAGTAGCTAGCTCCCTCTCAGCCTGGTGGAATCAGTCCATCACAGGGTGCCCATGGCAGCAAGTGGGGTCGCGTTTTCCAAAACTGGAAAACGGAACTGTGAAGTCACAAAATGTCAGGGGCCAGAGAGGCAGGTCTGGCTCGGTGAGGAGGTGGGTTTCAAGTATACGCCTGTCTGTCACCCTCCGGAGGGTCCACAGCAATGACACCTAGGTGCATAGCCCTCAGCAGCCCCTCACCAGACAGCACAGTGCAGCACACCAGCTCTGGTTCCTTCCCCTGCCAATGGCACAAAACAATTGTGAGCCAGATCAGCTGAGGGGGGAAAGGAAACAGAAACATATGAAGGCTGAGTAGTAGCAGAGAGGGAGCCGTACTAGGCTGTATACTATCAAAACAAACCAGCAGTCCAGCAGCACTTTAAAGACTAACAAAATAATTTGTTAGGTGATGAGCTTTCGTGGGACAGACCCACTTCTAATTATTGAAGAAAACTTTGTTCGATGCCCCAAGAGCCTCACTCACACACCGGATGAACACAACTGCATTGTTTCACAAACCAAGCTGAGTCAGAGAAGAAATGAAAGAAGCTATGCACAATAGAAATGAATGCATAACAAACAAAAGAAAAGGGGAGTTGATAGTAATGAATGTAAATCAGAAGCTAGGAATTGTAGAAAATAGATGAGGGAGATAAAAGGACCCAGGTAGAAATCTATCACCAGCAGAATCGAAGACAATATGGAGGTGCTTGGGCTTTTTTTTAAAGATATCAGAACCAAAAATAATCATGCCAGCTGTGCATGGAAACGGCAGTGATGTCCCCAGTGGAAACGGCAGAGATGTCCATGGCAAGGCAGAAAAGGCAGAAGTGTTCAATCAATATTTATGTGGGGGGAGTGGCGACTGTAATGGCCATGTGCAGGTAGCCAAGCCGCGTGGCGAGAACCAAAGCCAAGAGCCAAGGCTAGAGTCAGCAGCCAGGGCGGGGAGCAGGGCTGGCTTGGTGCGGAGTGGGCAGGAACAGGGCTGGGCACAGGGTCTGTCACTGCAAGCTGACTGAGGATCCACTCACTTGCACGGACAGGTTTTTGCTGCCCCGCCAATCTCTAGCAGCGTCCTGGACCAGTCAGAGACCCTGGAAGCACTGCCGGTTACGCCCTCCGTCAGCAGCACTTCCCGTGGTGCTTGTGCCCATGGGGGTCACAGACGGCCAATCACTGCTCTACCAGAGCAGCCAGGCGGAGTTGTCACTCAGGGAGCAGCAGAGGAGGTCTGAGACTCTCAGGTCCTTGCAATGCTGTACTCACACCACATGCTGATAATCACACACTTGCGACTCCTCTCGCAATGCAGGAGGGATGCAAAACAGCAGCTAAAGAGAGATGTTTAAATCATCAGGGCCAGAGAGCTTGTATCCAAGAGTTTCAAAAGAGCTGGTTTGCTGAACCATTAATGTGGATTTTCAGTAACTTCACTATGGAAGACAGTTAATGTGGCAATATTTTAGAAGGGTAAACTGAGCAACTGAGGTAAGTCTAACCTTGCCATTACTGCCACAGCAGCAGCGGCCGGGAGCTCTGGCTCCTTTTGTACTGCTGGGTCCTGAGGTGAGTACCCGCCCCCACCCCTCCATTGCTGGCCCTGGCTACTCCTGGAATACTGTGTCTAGCACAGGTGTCTGCAATTCAGGAAGCATGTTAATCAACCAGAGAGCTCAAAGCCATGAAAATGTTTGACGGGTTCAAAAACCCACCTTCCAGTGACAGACTCAAGGAACTCAATCACTTTAGCTTAACAAGGAGAAAGTTAAGAGGTTACTCGGTCACAGTCTTTCAGGACCTTCTAGGCTCTTCAATCTAGCAGGCAAAATGACAACAACAACAAGATCCCATGGCTGGACATTGAAGCTAGCCAGACTTTAGTGGGGAAATACACTGTGCGTTTTAAAACACCCAGCATCATTGACAGGGAGCTGGGAAAACGTGGACTGCATTTTTACAAAGAATTGCTATGTTTACAGTTTGTGAATAAGAGCACGTATTAACTAGTAACTAAACTTTACTGAGAGTTAGGGTGACCATACTTCTCAAAGTGAAAACAGGACATCACATGAGCTGGCCTGAGCGCCCCCCTCACCCAGGTCTGGTCTAAGCTGACTGGTGTCTGCTCGCCCAAGACCCCAAAATGTTTCTCCATCCTTCCCCCCGAAGCTATGAACCGCCCTCTTTCGGCAATGGTGGGTGTCTTTGCTCTTGCCACCTGACAAAGACTCAGTTGTATCAAAGTGTTGGTATGTCCGTGACAGGGCTGGAAAGGGTACAGTCTCAGCCAGAAGTGACTGACATCCAGCTATACCGCAGCTACTGAAACTACAGGTCAGAGTTTCACTTTCATCACAGTAAAGTTTTACACTTTTCGGTCGGAGAGTTGCAGGGAACGGGGGCGTCAAATCACAGAAAAGCAGGGTCCCCGGTAATTAACCACTAGCAGGATTTACCAAGGGCAGTGGCGGAGCTGTGTCCCTGGTACCTCTAAGCTCACAGTGAGCTGTTTCTCTAACAGATCTGCTATATCGCAAACAGGAATTAAGCCCGGACCGTCTCTGGCCTGCGTGACGCAGGAGGTCAGACCAGACAATCCCCGCCAGCCCTACAAGAGGTGAACCTTTGCACACATCAGAGCCACTCCCCCCATCGGCCCCTCAGAGCATCAAGTCTCAGTCTTTATTGTCAGAGTGCTCCATGGCCGAGCCCCACGATATCCAAGGCCTTGTCTACACTGTACGTTAGCGTGCATCAGCTGGCGTGTAAATTCTAGTGCACTCCAGTCTGTTGCACACTCACTGGCTGTGTGGAGCCTGCTAGTGTGCATGGAGAGTTCTTCTGTGCATGTCGATACAGTCCTGTATCAAAGACCAAGCTACATCGGTGTGCACAAGAGAATGTTTAGAACCCGTCCACACGGCACACACGGCGAGGCACCGTATACCATACTGGTGCATGCCAGAACTTCCATCCCCGAAGGACCTGCACCAGCTGGGCAGGAGACGGAGCTTTCTCAGGAGCCAGCCCCAGCACATGGAGCAAACCCCGCAGGGCCCACAGACCATCCAGCACTCTCCTCCCCCTGCCCTCAGTGCTAACTCCCCCATCCACCCTTCCACACCGAGTAAACAGAAAATAACCAACGAACAAAAAGTGGACAAGGAACCCGTCCCCCGGCTGTCCCTTCCCAGCCTACGGGACAGACGGAACCATGCGCACCTTGGCCTGCCACGGCACTCATGGGCCAGGGGGAGAGGACCGCTCAGGACAGGACAGCCTGGGAAGGACATTTAGCACCAAGAAATCACAGACCTCCCTTGGGCTCAGTGGCCAGTTGCATGAGGTCGCTGCTCCTCCTTTCTCCGAGGGGCTGTTGCAGCCCGGCTCTTTCCCCAGAGCAGACAGCTATCCCCAAAGGGATGCTCATCTCACCCTGGTGCACACACCAGGGTGCCGTGCAAATGGCACTGGCGCACAGTGAGAGGAGCAAGAGACATCAGCCCAACTCGTGCACTGTCTGCTCATCACCTAACTGAGACTTGTAGTCGCTGAGCCCGGCCGAGACCACCACCTCTCCTCACCTGCACCTCCTGGGAACTGCATGCTGCTGCGCTCCTTGGCAAGCCCATTGGTCTTGGGGCTAGAGCTGGGGGCTGTTGTCGTCGTAGCCCTGGGGAGCCGCTTGCCTGGCACCTTCACAGTTGTTCTCAGCAGGTCTATTTCCTTGCCATGCACGTTCTGCATGTAATCCTGCAGCAGACAGAGCAAGCGTTAGGCTCGGCGCAAGCTGCTTCACTTCCCTCTACGCACCCGCTCTGCCAGAAGCCATTGCCCTGCCGGCTGCAGGATGACAAGCAAGCAACAAGCAGGTGCCTGGGCCTACAGAGCCCCTTCCCGCCCTGCACCTCAAACTCCTCAGAGCGAGCACGGCAGACACCTGAGACGTGAGACGGGCCAGGCGTTCCCAGCCGCAGTAACATCCCTAAAGCCAGGCAGTGCCACCCAAACCTAGGGATGGAGCAGCACTCAGTGCCCATAGCCCAGGCCCTTCAGAAGCGGCCAGGAAGGGATGCTGAACAGGGGGCAGCCCCCACCACACCCCACTTCCCAGAGCCAGGCAGCCAGAAATTCTCTCCTGGATCCAGCCCAAGGGTGTCCCACTGCCATGCTGAACAGCACAACTTCAACAACTCTGTGCCGAACCCACTCTGAGGACCTGGCACACCTTCCAGTGACTCTGTGACGACCCCACTCTGGGGACCTGGCACACCTTCCAGTGACTTTGTGCAGACCCCACTCTGGGGACCTGGCACATTTTCCAGTGACTCTGTGCCCACCCCACTCTGGGGAACAGACACACCTTCCAGTGACTCTGTGACGACCCCACTCTGGGGAACAGACACACCTTCCAGTGACTCTGTGCCCACCCCACTCTGGGGAACTGACACACCTTCCAGTGACTCTGTGACGACCCCACTCTGGGGAACTGACACACCTTCCAGTGACTCTGTGCCCACCCCACTCTGGGGAACAGACACACCTTCCAGTGACTCTGTGACGACCCCACTCTGGGGACCTGGCACATTTTCCAGTGACTGTGCCCACCCCACTCTGGGGAACAGACACACATTCCAGTGACTCTGTGCCCACCCCACTCTGGGGAACTGACACACCTTCCAGTTACTCTGTGCTGACCCCACTCTGGGGAACAGACACACATTCCAGTGACTCTGTGCCCACCCCACTCTGGGGAACTGACACACCTTCCAGTGACTCTGTGCCGACCCCACTCTGGGGAACAGACACACCTTCCAGCGACTCTGTGCCCACCCCACTCTGGGGAACAGACACATCTTCCAGTGACTTGGTGCCGACCCCCCTCTGGGGAACAGACACACCTTCCAGTGACTCTGTGCCCACCCCACTCTGGGGAACTGGCACATCTTCCAGTGACTCTGTGCCCACCCCACTCTGGGGAACAGACACCTTCCAGTGACTCTGTGCCGACCCCCCTCTGGGGAACAGACACACCTTCCAGTGACTCTGTGCCGACCCCACTCTGGGGAACTGGCACATCTTCCAGTGACTCTGTGCCCACCCCACTCTGGGGAACTGACACACCTTCCAGTGACTCTGTGCCGACCCCACTCTGGGGAAGTGGCACACCTCACGCATGCGCTGCACAGATGAGCTGCCTGACGGATGCACTTTACTCATGTAGCCGCACCCCATAACTGAGTGCCCCAAGCAAGTGCCCCCCATTCGGGGGCTGAGGGACCCGGAAATGTGCACAAGTCCACAAGCTTTTCATCGTTTCTCCATCTCTGGGGCACAGGACTTGGGTGTCAGGTCGGCCACAGGAGCAAGTATGGGGGATCTCCCTCCAGAGCTGTGGAAAGGGGCCCTCCCCTCCCTGCTCTGGTCCCCGAGGCAGTGCTGCTTGAGAGGTGGGCGAGGGACAGCAGCTGCAGAGGACGGGTCTGCTTCCGCAGGGCTCTGCTCTGCTCTGCTCTGCTCTGCGGGAAACGTGGGCTGCTCCAGTTCACAAGGAGGTCACCAGAGAGCGACTCAGGCAGAGTCGGCCCCTGAGTGAGTCTGCCGCTGAACTCAGAAGGTACAGCGAGGAACGGGCTGAGCCGAGGAGTCGCAGCTTCCCACAGCCGCTGGAGGGGGTCTCACTTCCTCAGCCGTCAGGCCATGGGCAAGTCCAGCCAGCCTGCGCTGACCTCTTTCCCTGGGACAGCGCCTAATCCAGGGCCTCCTCCCAGCCCCAGAAGGGACCAGCCACTGCCCTTCGCCACACACGGGACTCCTCCTGGGCCTTGGCCAGACCTGAGCAGCGTGGCCCAGCCAGCTGACACCCCGGGGTGCCCCATACAGGTCCCTACCCGTCCAGCCTCACGCCCAGCAACCCCAAGTGGCACTGGTGTGCAGAAAAGCCCCTGGGCAGGGACCTCAGAGGGTCTGGAGGGTTTTCCCTAAGTCAGCACAATCGCTGTGCGAGCCGGCTGCCTGCTGGAGAGCGGTCACCAGCACGCTGCTTTTATTACGTGCTATAAAAGAGCAATTTCTTCCCCAAGCCTCCTCGCTAATTACCCAGCCAGTTCTCTCATTTCGTTTTATTACTGGAATTAACAACGAGTTCAAAGCGTGGAAAGCTATTAAGATGTGTGATTAAGCCACATTCAATTAGTTTCTACAAACAATTTAATTGATGTTGCAGATAGAATTAACAGAAGGTGATTGTGTGAATGGCTCCACTGGCTGCAAAGTGGGAGAGCTTTCTCTCCGCGCTGCTCAGCACAGCCTGGCTGGGCCGAGTGGCGCTTGCTCTGGCAGCAATGCTGCTCTGCACGGCTCGAGGAAAGCGATGGGAACTGCCTCTGCCATCCCGCAGCCTAAGCCAGGCTCCTTCCCCCAAGGACAGGACGGTGGAGAGCTGTGCCCAGCACCCACAGTCCTGGTGTGGCCCACAGAGCCCTCCTGGCTGCAGCACCAGCAGCCGCTGGTCTCGACTCCCGCTCAGACGCCAGGGAGAGCGGCGACAGGGCGCACCACCTGCAGGCTGCAAGCCCAGGCACTGCTTGAGCTCCAGGGAGAGCAACAGGTCCAGGCTGCCGAGCATTAAGCGGCCAGGGCAAGCAGAAGCCTCTCACCGAGGGGGAAAGGACAACTCCAGGGTGGAACAAGGCCTTCTGCGAGCCTTTGAGCCCCAGTCACTGCAAAGCTGACAGTCTAATTCCTGGGAGAGGGCAGGCAGGTGTGAGGGGAGGGGACATTTTCATTGCTGGGCGGGCGGGGCCAGGAACTCGACTGGCTGAACAGGAGGTTCAAGAAATCCCCAGAGTCCCAGCAAAATAACCGGGGAGTCCTGTGAGATGAGCCGAGCGCGTCTTGCTGGGGCAGTGCAGCTGCTGCACCCGTGGGGAAGCCGGGGTCGGGGAAGGGTGGGGGGCAGCAGAAGGTCACTGGGATGCTGGGGCAGTGCACACAGCCCTGAGTGTGGCGGGGAGGTGGGAGACCCCACCTGGAGAACGACACTGTCTCAGCTGCCCCTCTGCACACCTGACCCTGCGGCTGGAGGGGAGGTGGGTGGGTGCAGCACGTCCCCCCAGAAGCAATGAGCTGAGCACCCTCGGGTGAGGGTTACCTCCGCGGGCTCAGCACTCCGTGTACCTACAGGCTCCGTGCTGTGGCTGCCGGCAGCAGCAGGTATGGGCCACACTCGTCACCAGGCTGTTCTAGTGTAACAACACTCGCCTTGGCCACCCTGGAGGACAGCGCCTGCCGCGCGCACGTGGGAAGGGCCTCTGCTCCTGCTTCACGCTGGAGCACGGCCTGGGCCCCCAGCCGGGCGCCCTCGCTCACGTGGCACAGCTGGTCCTGCCCTGTCCCCAGAGCAGCATTCCTGGAGTGGGCGGCAGGTCACCCGCTCTGCTCCCAGCCCATCGGCGCCCGAGTCTGCCAGACCCCAGAAGCCACAAGAGATGGGCGTGCCCAGGGGGGGCCTCGGCTGCTGGGGAGACGCTGTCCGGGTGAGGGGGACTCACGTCAGGCAGGGCTCATCACTCCTCATCTCACCGCCCTGCTCAGAGCAAGTCACACTGAGCAGGTGACACCTTCAGCACGTGTCTTCCTGGGTGCCAGTGGCACTGGGCCTTGGCGCCCTGTGGTCTCCCGGCGGGGGGAGCAGTGAGGGAGGCTGGGCCGGACCCTGCCTAGCCGGGGAGTGGGGGTGCAGCGGGGAGCACCACCCCGTGTGAAAGTGCTGCACCTACCCGCACGCCCTCGCTGGCCAACAGCAGTTCCCAGGGGACAGGCGCACGGGGGAGGCAGGGAGCAGTGCTGGGCCTGGGTCTCAGAGCAGGAGAGTGGGCTCGCAGGCCGGAGGGGCGCTCTGAGGGGACGGCCCAGGGTGCTCCCAGCCGGCGCACAGGGGGTTTGACGAGCTGAGGAGACCGCGGACGCACGAGGCCTCAGAACTCCTGGGGTCTGAGGGATTCCAGCGCTGAGCGGGGAGCAGCTCACCCCAGCCTGGCAGCAGCCCCTTGGGCAGCCCTGCGCTGTGGAGAGGGGCCGTGGCCTGCGGGCGACAGGTGTGTCTGTGGGCCTGGCTCACTGTCTCAGCAGCAAACTGTGCTCAAGAGGGAAGGGGAGAGAAGCCATTAGCCCCACAGCAGGGAGGAGACAGAGATGGATGGGAGAGGCAGCTGTGAGCCAGCCGCCAGAGGGCTGTGGAGACACTGAGTGACAGCTCGGCTCCGCAGACTCTGCAGGGCACCTCCTCTGCGATACCCAGTGCCAAACAGCTCCCCGCCCAGACCAGGCCGCCCACCCCGAGTGCGAGGAGCTGGCCCTCCGGCCGGCCGCAAGAGGGGCTGGCCCGCTGGGGGCTGGCCAGGGAAGCAGGAGGAGAAAGGGGTGCGGTTACTGAACTCCATGCACTGTGCAGGGGGCAGCGGTACGGCCGTGGTGAGGACGGGGACTACACCGCCTGCCTGGGCCCCTTTACATGGAAACGCAGCAGTCCTGGGTCCCACCTGCTCTGCTAGCCTGGCGTCAGGACACGAGCAAGGGACCGGCTGGAGCAGCAGAGTGAGGAACCAGCCCCTGGGTCTCCCCCGGCCCTGGCTCACTCACGTGCAGGCTGGGGTGGTAGGTCAGGACCCCGTTATCACACAGGGTCACGTACTTCTTCTTCCACTCCTTGTTGAGGGACTTGCCGCTGCGCTTCAGGAGAACGCCCTGCGGGAGAGGAGGTGAGAGGCTCAGACCTGGCCTGGCCCCTGCCTGCTGCCACCCCACGGCCAGTACCCCTTGCGGGACGCCGGCCCCAACCCGCTGCCCCCCACAGCCACTGCCCTTCGTGGGACGCCGGCCTCGACCTGCTGCCCCACACGGCCACTGCCCCTCGTGGGACGCCGGCCCTGGCTTGTTGCCGCCCCACGGCCAGTGCCCCTCCCGAGACACCAGCCCCAACCCACTGCCCCCCATGGCCGCTGCCCCCCACTGCCGCTACCCCTCCTAGGACACCGGCCCCAACCTGCTGCCCCCCATGGCCACTGCCCCTCACGGGACACTGGCCCCAACCTGCCGCCGGCCCAGTCACTGTCCCGCCACTACACCCCGGGACCGCCCCTCGTGGGACGCTGGCCCTGAGTGAGGCAGGGGGTTTGGATTTCAGGGAGCAAAGTCTTCCCAAGTTTCGCTGGGCTGTTTGTGAGGGGCACGGACAAGGGGCGCCCCAGGCCCCAGACGGCGGTGAAGAATGGGACGTTCCGTTCAGGGCCATAGGCTGGAGAGGACTCCGAGGCCTGTTCTCCTGCTCCGGGTAGGGCCCAGCAGTGGGCTGCTCTCACTGTCTCTGTGGGGGTAACATGGTGGTGTGGGGAGGAAACAGGCAGCGGCGGCGCCCGGCACAGCTGCCCCCAGCCCATGCCCTATTGGGAGCAGGAGTGAGAGGTGGTGAGCTGGATGGGAGCAGGAGGGGGAGGGCAGCTCCCAAAGTGACAGAGGTGTCCCATCGTCACAGCCTCCGTGACCGAACACATTCCCATCGCCCTTGGCAATGGGCACCGAGCCCACGTTGCTCCTGGGGCCAGGACCAGGGTAGGGGAGACATTTACACAGGCCCCGGCCCCTGGGGTCCAGCCCCTGCCCCCACCAGTCACTGGTCTCCCGGCTGTATGGTACACGGCACCCAGGGCCCAGCCTCTGCACCCACCAGTCACTGGTCTCTCGGCTGTATGGTACACGGCACCCGGCACCTGGGGCCCAGCCTCTGCCCCCACCAGTCACTGGTCTCCCGGCTGTATGGTACACGGCCCCCAGCACCCAGAGCCCAGCCTGTGCCCCCACCAGTCACTGGTCTCCCGGCTGTATGGTACACGGCATCCAGCAACCAGAGCCCAGCCTCTGCCCCCACCAGTCACTGGTCTCCCGGCTGTATGGTACATGGCACCCGGCCCCCAGAGCCCAGCCTGTGCCCCCACCAGTCACTGGTCTCCCGGCTGTATGGTACACGGCATCCAGCAACCAGAGCCCAGCCTCTGCCCCCACCAGTCACTGGTCTCCCGGCTGTATGGTACATGGCACCCGGCCCCCAGAGCCCAGCCTCTGCCCCCACCAGTCACTGGTCTCCCAGCTGTATGGTACACGGCATCCAGCAACCAGAGCCCAGCCTCTGCCCCCACCAGTCACTGGTCTCCCAGCTGTATGGTACACGGCATCCAGCAACCAGAGCCCAGCCTCTGCCCCCACCAGTCACTGGTCTCCCAGCTGTGTGGTACATGGCACCCGGCACCCAGGGCCCAGCCTCTGCACCCACCAGTCACTGGTCTCCCAGCTGTGTGGTACATGGCACCCGGCACCTGGGGCCCAGCCTCTGCCCCCACCAGTCACTGGTCTCCTGGCTGTATGGTACACGGCACCCGGCACCTGGGGCCCAGTCTCTGCACCCACCAGTCACTGGTCTCCCGGCTGTATGGTACACGGCACCCGGCCCCCAGAGCCCAGCCTCTGCACCCACGAGTCACTGGTCTCCCGGCTGTATGGTACATGGCACCCAGCACCCAGGGCCCAGCCTCTGCACCCACCAGTCACTGGTCTCCCGGCTGTATAGTACACGGCACCCGGCACTCAGGGCCCAGCCTCTGCACCCACCAGTCACTGGTCTCCCGGCTGTATGGTACACGGCACCCGGACCCCAGGGCCCAGCCTCTGCCCCCACCAGTCACTGGCTCCCAGCTGTATGGTACATGGCACCCGGCACTCAGGGCCCAGCCTCTGCACCCACCAGTCACTGGTCTCCCGGCTGTATGGTACACGGCACCCGGCACCCAGGGCCCAGCCTCTGCACCCACCAGTCACTGGTCTCCCGGCTGTATGGTACATGGCACCCAGGGCCCAGCCTCTGCACCCACCAGTCACTGGTCTCCCGGCTGTATGGTACATGGCACCCGGCACCCAGGGCCCAGCCTCTGCACCCACCAGTCACTGGTCTCCCGGCTGTATGGTACACGGCACCCGGCACCCAGGGCCCAGCCTCTGCACCCACCAGTCACTGGTCTCCCGGCTGTATGGTACATGGCACCCAGGGCCCAGCCTCTGCACCCACCAGTCACTGGTCTCCCGGCTGTATGGTACATTGCACCCGGCACCCAGGGCCCAGTCTCTGCACCCACCAGTCACTGGTCTCCCGGCTGTATGGTACACGGCACCCGGCCCCCAGAGCCCAGCCTCTGCCCCCACCAGTCACTGGTCTCCCGGCTGTATGGTACACGGCACCTGGCACCCAGGGCCCAGCCTGTGCACCCACCAGTCACTGGTCTCCCGGCTGTATGGTACACGGCACCTGGCACCCAGGGCCCAGCCGCTGCACCCACCAGTCACTGGTCTCCCGGCTGTATGGTACATGGCACCCAGGGCCCAGCCTCTGCACCCACCAGTCACTGGTCTCCCGGCTGTATGGTACATTGCACCCGGCACCCAGGGCCCAGTCTCTGCACCCACCAGTCACTGGTCTCCCGGCTGTATGGTACACGGCACCCGGCCCCCAGAGCCCAGCCTCTGCCCCCACCAGTCACTGGCTCCCGGCTGTATGGTACACGGCACCCGGCCCCCAGAGCCCAGCCTCTGCCCCCACCAGTCACTGGTCTCCCGGCTGTATGGTACACGGCACCTGGCACCCAGGGCCCAGCCTCTGCACCCACCAGTCACTGGTCTCCTGGCTGTATGGAACATGGCACCCAGGGCCCAGCCGCTGCACCCACCAGTCACTGGTCTCCTGGCTGTATGGAACATGGCACCCAGGGCCCAGCCGCTGCACCCACCAGTCACTGGGCTCCCGGCTTTTTTGTAGGTCTGGAACTCCCTGGTGCTCTGCTGGCTGGGGCTGCCCATGTGCTCCCCCCAGACAAGTCCCCCACAGCCGGCACTGCCCACTGCTCCCCAGTGCATCCCTCAGGCACTGGTTCCCAGGGCCTCCCCCCAAACACACACCCCCAGCTGGCCCAGCCCACGTCCCCTCCCGTCGAACACGTCCTCTGGCTGGTGCTGCCCACAGCCACACTCCTCCCCCAGGTTCCCTCGTGCCTCCCTACAGGGCCAGCCGCCGGCCACAGGCATGGAACACAGGCTCTCCTGCCTCTCTCTGCCCCTTCCCCACCCCTGGCCTTGTCCCCCCGAGCCCTGGCCGTGCCACCCAGCAGCCCGAGCCGGGGAGTGGAAACGCAGGGTGCTGCCAGGACATGCGTTCTGCAGCACATGGCACAAGCAGCCCTAGTTCTGCGCCTGCCTCTCCCCAGCACCAGCTGGGCCCAGGGTAGACACTGGAACAGGGGCAGCAGGGCCTCCCGCTCCCCGGACAGACGCTGGGTAGCAGGGTGCAGGCAGTGGTGCCTCTTGAGCTCTCTGCCTTCACTTCCCATCCCCACGAGCGGCTGCTCCTCCAGCCCAGGATGACACCTGTCCCCTGGCTGTGGCTGTGTGAAGGGCCATCTGTCCACCCCAGGCCTGAGGGGGTTCTTAATGGCTGGGCTGCCCCAGGGGACAGGCCCAACTGGCTGTGGGCACCCAGCTGGCAGAGGCGCTGCATGTGCTTTATAAAGCCAGGCAGAAGGCAGCGGAAGGCATCCCAGTCGCCCCCAGGGCGCAGGGGAATCCCAGGCTCTCCCCAGAGAAGGAAGTCAAGAGACAGGCAAAGCCAGGCCAGGAGCAGCCCAGGATGCAGAAGGATCGGGGGGGCCCTGGCTGCTGCCTGGCAGGACCCTGGAACCTAGAGCAGAGGGCAGGCCTGGGTTCTCCCCACAGCCCTGGGCCCATGGCCCAGGCCAGCAGATTGCCTGGCTGGTTACTGCCGGACGGGGAACCCCTGGAGTGGCCAGGCCAGAGGCTGCAGTTCCTGGAGCGAGAGGAGCAGCCAGGCAAAGTGCACATGTGAAGAAGCTGCCAGTGGCAAGTGGCAGGCCAATGCCCAGGACAGGGAGGAGGCGGCGCAGCTGAGCGCTGGCAGAGCAAGTCCCTCCCCAGCAGAGTGAGGCCCTGCTGTAGTAAGGGCGTCACAGCGCTGAAGCCCTATCAGAGCCGGCGCACACCAGAGGAACGCTGCCACAGCACCAGTCTTCCACCCACCTCGCCTGGCCGCACCGGGCTTTGGCGCTGCACAGCCGTGGCCTTTTCCCACCCAAGAGCCGTAGCCAGGGGAAGTGTTACGTGGAGCCCACTCTTAAGCCTGTGGGCACAAGGAGCCAAGCATGGCCAGAGGAAGGAGTTCAAAGCAGCTACGCTAGTTCTAACCCAGTCGGGCAAACACCCTGCGCAGCCACTCTAGAGCAGACAGGAGCTGTGCTCAGCTCAGCGAGGGGCAGGAGAGGGGACCCAGAGAGAGTGTGCAGACTCAGGCAGCGAGAAGGGCCTACTGGACAGAGCTGCAGCCAAGCCAGGAGGCAGGCTCGGCACCCCGCCGCATGGGAGGCCAGGCAGGAACTGGGGAACAAAACCACAAATTAAAAAATGACATCTGGGGACAAAGTTGGAGCTAGCCCACTTTGGGCCCCACTGCTCTTGACATGCCACGGTATTCAGGCCCATAAGAACATAAGAATGGCCATACTGGGTCAGACCAAAGGTCCATCCAGCCCAGCATCCCGTCTGCCGACAGTGGCCAATGCCAGGTGCCCCAGAGAAGAACAGAAGACAATGATCAAGTGATTTATCTCCTGCCATCCATCTCCTGCCCTTGTTCTGAAGGCCAGGGGCACCATACTTTACCCCTGGCTAATAGCCATTTATGGACCTAACCTGCAAAAATTTATCGAGCTCTTTTTTAAACCCTAAGAGAGTCCCGGCCCCCAAACAGCATGGCAAAATCCAGGCCCCAATGCCTGCAGGCTGCTACACCAAGCCAGCCTGGGGACCCAGGCCCACTGCCTAAGCGGCACCAGAAAGATTCAGCGTCCGACACCGCCTGGGGCAGCAGCGGCACTGCCACGAGTGAGAGAGGAGGGGTGGAAGCGCTCAGGGAGTCTTCCTGCAGTTTGGGAAGAAGCCAGCTGACTTACTCACCGGTTACTGCGAGAAAGGAAGTACTTCCTGTGCTTACTGGAACTGGGAGGGCGGTAAGCAGGCCCTGCTGAAGCCAGACATCGTCTGATCTCCAGGTGCGGATAACTCGCACACAGGCATTCTCAGAGAACTGGCTGACAAAGCTTCTGAGCCATTTCTAACAAAGCCCAAGACCCTGGGAAATGTGAATGTTGTGCCAGTATTTCGAAAGGGTGAAAGGGATGGACCCGGTGGCTATGGGCCAGTTAGCCTGACCCTGATTCCAGGCAAATCACGGAGGGGCCAGTACCAAAAGAAATCAGTAAGAATTAAAGGACTGCAGCGTAATTAACACCAATCAACAGTGTTGTGTGGACAATAGGTCTGGTAGGACAAGCCTGATACTGCTTTTGATTAGACAAGTGTCATTGACAAAGTCAGCTGTGTTGACATCATGCTCAGACCTCTGCAAGGAATTGGTTACCATGGGAAGTTCTGATTTAAAAATTGTTACTACACAAAATCAACACAGCTGATAAAACATGTCACATGCTAGAGCACAAAAAGTAACAGTAAACCAAACCACCAACCAATGGAGGCCTCCAGAGGTGTCCCACACGGGTCAGTTCTTGGCCCATCTCCACTCGCTATCTGTGCCAATGATCTGGAAAGCTGAGAGAATGAATGGTGTTGGTAAAATCCGAAGAACACTCAGAATTGATGGGATGGCAAATGCTGATTGGGAAAGGTCAGTAGTACAAACCTACCCCTGTCCCTGAATGCCAGGGCACTGACCTAAGAACAAAGGCCGGCCAAACGCATGGAGCGCGGGAATGTCTCCTGGCATGCATGGCTCCTGCTGGGAATGGGGAAACCAGCCAGCAAGGCATTAGTGCGGCCAGGGCGGGGTACTGTGTCCCTCCCCGAGGCATGCACTTTGAAAGCACTGCAACGAATTGAAACAGGCTCAGCAGGGAGCCATGAGCATCCCAAGAGGCCTGGGGGACCTGCCGTGCCCATAGCCAGAGTGGCCTGGGGGGTGTGATGGAGTGGGGGGAGGGCCTGTGTGAGTCAGGCTGGATGTCTGAGCCAAGCAGCAGCTCCCAGTGGCTAAGGATGACCCTGGGGCTACAACTGGCAGGTGACACCTCTGCCTGAACAAAGAGCAGGGAGGAGCCGAGCTGGGTTTTGAATCGGGGGCGGCAGTTAGAGGCGAGGAAAAGGGAGAGCTGGAAGGCAGCCAGCCTGAGGAGGGGGAAGCTACACCCCAGAGGGGCACCCCTCGGGGTCTTCCCCCCAGGACGGGTTGGAAGGACTGTCTCTGGCTGCTGTGCTGTCGCTTCTGTGAGAAACTGGGCATCTGTTGCCTAATAAACCTGCTGTTGTACCTGCTGAGTGAGAGTCTCTCCTGCCAGCGGACGGGGTGCAGTGCAGGGGGACCCCGCCGTGCCCATAGCCGGAGAGGCCTGGGGGACCTGATGAGCCCATTTCCAAGAGCCAGGGCTCTTTGCTCTGGCAGACGATGGCAGAATGCAACCTGTGAGCTGGGAGCTGACTGGGAACAGGGCACCAAACCTTCATGATGGGGGCTTCTGGAACAGGAACAACGGGCTTAGAGACCCCGTGACTTCTCCTTCATGTGGAGCCTGTGAAGTGAAGGCGGAGCACTTTCGAAGAGCTCAGCCAGATGTTACAGCTTGACTTGGGGAGCACTGGCCAGGTTCCCTGATCTCAGCCAGGGAGGAGGTTATAACAGGCCCCGCTGGCTCTAGAATCCAACTCCTGCAGCCACAGCTAGAGTTATTTGCTACAAACCAAAACTTCAGTCGTGTAAAGGGAGGCCAAGGGACCTGCCCCTGTTCCGCCTGACAAGCCCGGAGCCTGCGGCGTCTGTGTGGACCAGCACTGCTAACCCCGTTACCAAGCCCTGTGCCCTGCCACCCCTGCCAGTTCTGGCCTAAACACCACAACTGTACGGTCTAGAAAGGCGGCATGTGCACCTGTTCCTACTGAACTGCAGCAAACTCTGGCACCAGGCCTGCTGATGGGGTGGAGGGCAAAGGCCCCTTTGACGTGCCGCAGCAGCGTTTCTCCAGCTGTGAGGAAGTCACAGGGTGGGTAGAACCACAGTCCAGGTGGCACCGAGGGCTGAATGTCCTTGGCTCTGCCCCTTCCACCCTGGGCCCTGCCCTACAGACCTGGGCCCCCGTTTCCCTTTGCCCCAGGGCCCCAGCGGCTGTTGGCCCTGCTGCCTGGCACACAAGAAGGCAGGCTTCACTGCCATGGTTTGCAAGTCGATTGACCTCAGCGCCTGAGATAGCCGGTTTGCCAGTGGCATGTGCCTAAACTGGGCTTGCTCTTTTTGTAGGTTACACAAGTCGGGGGTTCGGGGCCAAAAGCTTGCAAGCTCCAGCTGGATCCAGGGCTTGCCGCATGGCTGGGCTGGGGCATGCGGAGGCCCAGACGTTTCTGGGAGAGTGGAAGCAGACAGCCTGGTTCTCTGTTGAGGGATCAGACATTGCAAGGGTTGGAGAAAGCAGTGGAAGGGAGCCAGGGCTGGGCCCAGGCTTGGGTGACCCTACAGTGCGGGCTGCACCAGGGCCCCTGCTCTGTGGCTGGATGCGGCCACTGTTTTGATGACACAGGGAGGCTGGTAGCAGCTCAGGGGATCCAGCTTTCCCACGTGCTGAAAAACGGAGCAAACTGCCAGCCTGACACAGAAAACACGATGAGAAGGAGCTGAGGAGCGAAAGGAGGGAGGGGACAAGCCCAGATGAGCTGCAGTGGCCGCACATGAGCCCAGAGCAGAGCCAGCTCAGACGGGGAGCGTCCAGTCCAACAGGGCTGGAGACCTCTGTGCTCATCCCACCTTTACACACACCCCCTGCGTGCCACGACCACGCCACCCCCGATGCCATACACGCACCCTTCACAAATCCTGTGTGCCTCCACCACCACCTCCCTGCTCTCTGCCCGGGGCAGTCCTGGGTGCCCAGAGCCTGCTCCCGCCGGTGACTGTCGCAGAAGGGGAGACGCCAGGAGGGATGAACACCGGGCCAGCCCACCGCCTCCTCCGCGTGCCCTGCGCCTCCTCGGCGTGTTGTGCTGG
This sequence comes from Carettochelys insculpta, assembly GCF_033958435.1. Taxonomy (NCBI): domain Eukaryota; kingdom Metazoa; phylum Chordata; order Testudines; family Carettochelyidae; genus Carettochelys; species Carettochelys insculpta. The sequence continues at coordinate 281,281,971 of NC_134138.1, read as the reverse complement.
AATTGGGGGTGCGCAGTAACAGGCACGGCGGCAGCAGCAGCAGCAGCAATATGCAGTGTAATGAGGCAGGGAGCCGTGATGGCCCCCAAAGGACTCGTTCACTCCACAAATCTCCCTTCCACTCACTTTTCGCTAAGAATTTTAACACCAAACTTAATTGTGAAGTCGCGTATTGATTGGAAAATGCAAATGGCAATTTAAATGTAATCTCGGTTCCCAGCATGGTCCCAGATCCCGAAGAGGAGGAGTGCCCGGCTCTGGGCCCTGCTGAAGAAGCCAGGCCAGCCTGGGCTGGCCCAGCGACCCCGGCTGGGGGCTGACATCATGTTTGCTCCCCACAGCCCGGCCCAGCCCAACAAGCCTCTCGCCGCCCAGTGCAGGATGCACCCCAGGTAGCGGGGGTGCAGGCGTGCAGCAGCCCCTGCTGCCAGGTCAGAGGGGAAGAGCAAGAGGTACAGGATGCGGGGGAGGCTGGGCTCCTTTGGCTCACAGGGAGCAAGGTCAGGAGTTGGGCGCCTCCAGCTCCAGAGTGTGAAACTGGCACTTGGGGACAAACACTGAGTCACAAGCAGCAACGTTCTGGACGGGCTGCAACGGGCAGAGCTCAGCAGCTGCCTCCAGGCTGTGCTGCTCCCCAGTCCAGCAGCCTTCCCCACTGCTGCCAAAGCTTCCCCCAAACTCGTTCCTTCCGGGAGTTTCATAGCCAGCCTCTGTCCTGGGCCCTGCCCCCAGAACGGGGATGAATTCAGCCACCGACACTGCGGCTCTCACCTGGGACCAAGCCACCAGCCAAGGGGAGAGCTGCAGAGACCTCACGCTGGGCAGGCACAGCCCCAGAGCTTGCAAGTTGTGCAGACCGACACCTTCAGGCTCGTTGGCGGTGTGGTTCTGCAGCTGGCAGACTGGGCCGTCCCGAGCTCGCCGGGCAAGGAGCCCTGAACCAGGGCACTTTATTGCCCCACGCCCCTGCTGGGTGGTGGGGCTCTATCACCTCCCACTGCAGGTTCACAGCTGGCTCCTCACCACATGCACCAGGAGCGGATCTGAACCCCTCAGCCTCTGGCAATACATCCCTTTGCCTTTGTCAGGCTCTGGCCACACTCCTGTTAGCAGCAGCAGAGTGGAGATTGCACAGTGCAGTGGTTTCTCATGGGACATGTCCCTAGGAGGGAGGGGTTAGGGTAGAGCCATATTAAACGTCTAGAGAACATGAGCTGAGGGGAGACTGAAAGAACTGGGCTTATTTAACAAAACACACCAGCAGTTGCGTAGCACTTTAAAGACAAAAAAAAAGATTTATGAAGTGATGAGCTTTCGTGGGACAGACCCATTTTGTTTGTCTTTAAAGTGCTACAGGACTGCTGGTGTGTTTTGTTAGAATACAGAGCACCATGGCTACCTCTCTGTTACCTGTCAGCGCGCATGGGCCTCCTTAGTTTAGAAGAGAGAAGACTGAGGGGGGATATGGTAGCAGTTTTCAAGCACCTCAAAGAGGGTTACAAGGAGGAGGGAGAAAACTTGTTCTCCTGGGCCTCTGAGGACAGGACAAGGAGCAATGGGCTTAAACTGCAGCCAGGAAGGTTTAGGTTGGACATCAGGAAAAACTTCCTAACTGTCAGGGTGGTCAAACACGGGAATAAATTGCCTGGGGAGGATGTGCAATCTCCATGGCTGGAGATGTGTAAGGGGATGGTCTAGACCATGGTTCCCCAAACTGGGGGTGTGCCCCCTGGGGGCGGGCATCAAGAAATTCTAGGGGTGGCATGAGGTGACCCAGCGCCCCCCATCATTCCCCCCATCCAAAGACAGAGCCAGCATTGGCTTCCGACTCTCAGCCCCGGCCATTTTATGTGGGTGACCTGGCTCAGCCTCTATGAAAAGCAGACAGCCGGAGAAGACCCATGTGGACCTAGCTGCCTCCTGCAAAGGTGAGGGAGTGTGGGTTGAGGGGAGAGGGAGGACAATGGGGTTAGATGGGGGGCTGGGGGTGCCTGGCTTGGGTGAGGGGGATGGGGTAAGAGCACGGGGCCTGGGGGGTAAACATAAGAACGGCCATACTGGGTCAGACCAATGGCCCATCCAGCCCAGTAGCCTGTCTGCTGACAGTGGCCAGGGCCAGGTGCCCGGGGGCAGGGCACAAAGACAATGATCAAGCAATTTGTCTCCTGCCATCCATCTCCAGCCTCTGACAATCAGAGGCCAGGGACACCATTCCTACCCTTGGCTAATAGCCTTTTATGGACCTAACCTCCACGAATTTATCTAGCTCCTTCTTAAATTCTGTTACAGTCCTAGCCTTCACAGTCTCCTCTGGCAAGGAGTTCCACAGGTTAACTATGTGCTGAGTAAAGAAGATTTTTTTTATTAGTTTTAAACCTGCTACCCATTAATTTCATTTGGTGTCCTCTAGTTCTTGTATTATGGGCACAACTAAATAACGTCTCCTTATTCACCCTCCCCACACAGGTCCTAATTTTATATACCTCTATCACGTCCCCTCTCAGCCTCCTCTTTTCTAAACTGAAAAGTCCCAAACTTTTTAGCCTCTCCTCATACGGGACCTGTTCCAAGCCCCTAATCATTCTTGCTGCCCTTTTCAAAACCTTCTCCAGTGCCAGGATATCTTCTGCTAGGTGAGGAGAGCACATCTGTACCCAGCACTCAAGATGCGGGTGTACCGTAGATTTATACAGGGGCAGTAAGATACTCCTTGGCTTATTTACTATCCCTATTTTCATAATACCTAACATCCTATTTGCCTTTTCGACAGCCTCTGCACACTGCCTGGATGTTTTCAAGGAACTATCCACAATAACTCCAAGATCGTTTTCCCAATTAGTTGTAGTTAAATTAGCCCCCATCACATGGTATGTATAGTGGGGGTTATTTCTTCCAATGTGCGTTACACTTAACCACATTAAATTTCATTTGCCATTTGGTTGCCCAGTCACTCAGTTTGGTGAGATCTTTCCGAAGTTCTTCACCGTCTGCCTTTGTCTGGACTGTCTTGAACAGTTTCGTGTCATCTGCAAACTTTGCCACCTCACTGCTCACCCCCTTCTCCAGATCATTTATGAACACATTGAACAGGGCTGGTCCTAGGACTGACCCTTGGGGGACACCACCAGTTACCCTTCTCCGTTTGGAAAATTTACCATTTATGCCGACCCTCTGTTTCCTGTCTGGTTGGGTGCCTGGATTTGTGGGAGGGGAGGGCAGGGCCTTGGGCTGGTGGCTGGGCCCAGCAGAGTGGGGCTTGAGTGGCTCAGGCTGGAAGGCAGGCGGCTGGGCCCAGCAATGTGGGGCTCAGGTAGCTTGGGATGGCAGGCGGGCGGCTGCCCCTGGCAGCGCGGGGATCGGGTGGGCGGCTGGCCCTGGCAGCACGGGGCTCGGGTGGGCAGCTGGCCCTGGCAGCATGGGCTCGGGTGGGCGGCTGGCCCTGGCAGCATGGGCTCGGGTGGGCGGCTGGCCCTGGCAGCGCGGGGCTCGGGTGGGTGGCTGGCCCTGGCAGCACGGGGCTCGGGTGGGTGGCTGGCCCTGGCAGCATGGGCTCGGGTGGGCGGCTGGCCCTGGCAGCGCGGGGCTCGGGTGGGCGGCTGGCCCTGGCAGCGCGGGGCTCGGGTGGGCGGCTGGCCCTGGCAGCGTGGGCTCGGGTGGGCGGCTGGCCCTGGCAGCGCGGGGCTCGGGTGGGCGGCTGGCCCTGGCAGCGCGGGGCTCGGGTGGGCGGCTGGCCCTGGCAGCGTGGGGCTCGGGTGTGCGGCTGGCCCTGGCAGTGTGGGCTCGGGTGGGTGGCTGCCCCTGGCAGCGCGGGGCTCGGGTGGGCGGCTTCCCCTGGCAGCGTGGGCTCGGGTGGGTGGCTGGCCCTGGCAGTGCAGGGCTTGGCTGGGTGGCTGGCCCTGGCAGCGTGGGCTCGGGTGGGCAGCTGGCCCTGGCAGCTCAGGGCTCGAGTGGGCAGCTGGCACTGGCAGCGCGGGGCTCGAGTGAGCAGGCATCTGGCATGGGGCTCAGGCAGCTGGAGCTGCACCTGGCACCCACAAGGGTCCAAGAAAAACTATTTGTGTGTATTTTTAATTTTAAATAATTTTTTTATATCAAGTTTTTGTGTTGATTTTAACTCACAATTTGAACTTTTTGTTACGGGGGGTGGGATGATGGTAAAGAAGAGGTGGGGGCGTGAGGGTTTCTCAAAAGTCAAAAGGGGGGTGTGACGCCCAAAGTTTGGGAACCGCTGCTCTAGACGGTGCTTGTCCTGCAGAGAGGGCAGGGGGCTGGACTTGAAGAACTCTCATAGTCCCGTCCAGTCCTAGAGTTCTATGATTCTATATTCTACCACCCCCAGGACCCAGCAGCTCACGGGGCTGCAGCATCAAGCAGAAATAAAATGGGACCATGGTCCCAGAGCTCCAAGGAGGGGACACGCATCGCTATCCATTGGTCCCTGCTGTGCACAGCCATCAGAAGCGCTCTTCCCCGGGATCCAGGCATTCTCTGCCTGGTCAGGGAGGCTGCTACCCAGGGCCTGTCAGAGCCCCCCAGGGCTCTGCTGCCACCACTCCGAGGAGACTGGGCAGCGTGCCAAGCAAGCAGAGCCCGCCAGGCCAGGCTGAGAAAGCCCTGCAGGAGCCGTGAGCTGTAGCTGAATTCTGGGGCCACAGGGGCCTGAGGCTCTCACAAGAGTCTGGGGTCAGAGGTACGAGCCAGGGAGCCATCAGCAGTCCGAGCCGGGGCCTGCACAGGACGTCCAGGAGCCAGAACTAGCCACGGGGGCCGCCCTCCCCCACTGCAGATCTGTGAGCACATGCACCGTACTCGGACACAGCTAGAACAAGGCACGGACTCCGGCCTCCTGCCCATGCACGCCAGGCCTGTGAGCAGTACTGGGAGCACCGAGGCGTCGCTCGCGCTGTGCTCTCAGGGCGAAAGCAGCACGGCTGAGTGCCCCTGGGCTCACCTGTCAGCAGCCAGCTCCTCCATCCCAGGACACCAAGGGCCCAAGCACAGCCTGGTGCCGCCGGGCAGGGACTGTCCCTCAACTGGTCAAACTGCCCCTCGTAACTCAGCCCCATTGCCTGTTGGCTACGGGCACCAGTCCCACACTGCTCCTGAGCCAGGGACATCACACAGCCCCCAGTACGATGGGCACCACATGCCGCCAGTCGCTGGTGGGTTCTCCCGACCGTAGGGTAGTTCCGGCACTACTTGGTGCTCCCCCCACCCGAAAACCCCAGTTCCTGGAGTCCCGCGAACACGGACAACTGCAACTCTCCGAGACCCCCACATGCCCCAGAGCTAGCCACGGTCCCCTCCCCTTTACCTTCGGAGGCAGAGCCACCCTGGCCGCCCCTTCCCACGAGCAGCCCTGACCTGGCCCCATCTCCACCCCCCGAGCTGCTATGGAAAGAGAACGTTCTCTCTGCTCCCAGCCCGGGGCCCCTCACACCGGCACCAGGGCACCGGCGCCGCGCTCAGAGCCTGGGCCACGTCCTGCCCCGTGTCTCACCTTTGCACCAGCGGCTCACTCCAGCCAGGCGGGCTGGCGGCTGGGCCTGCTCCCAGCACCGCTCAGGGCCAGCAGAGCCCAGGCAGCGCCGGGCCGGAGCCACCGCAGGCAGCCGGGAGCCAGAGCCGGCGCCGGCAGCGCTCTGCTGCCCTCTGCTGGGACACGGTAGTACCGGCATGAGCATGGCAAGCAGCCACAGGACAGGTGCACACACAAACACACGCACACGCACACACACAAAATGTGCGGGGGCACGGGGGGGTGCACACACACGCTGAACGCAGAGCCGGTGACAGCAACGCTGGCATGGGAACACACAATGAGCTGAGACAGACACTCCCGCAGCCAGCACCGGGACACCCACGTGCCCCACTCACCAGCCCCCCGGCACCCTCATTCTGCAGACACCCCTCTCCCAAGCCCCGGCCCGGCCCAGAGGGCCTAGGAGAGTCGGGACGCGAACCTGCTTAATGGGGATGGCCCGCCCGCTGCCGATGCTGTCCACCTTGCCCTCTGGCGCCTTCTTCTCCCGCTCCGGGTCCGCGCCCTTGCGAGACTGGAAGAGAAGAGACACGGGCGTGTTAAACACGGGCGGGGGAGCAGGGAACGTGCAGCCACTTCTCTCCCCACCAGGTCAGCGCTTGCTCCCCGGGTCAGGGTCTTCCAGCTCTTCCCCCGGCCCTCGACGGATGCTGTGAGAAGCCTCCCCAGAGTCCCCGTGCTCCAAAGCTTCCCGCCCAGCCGCTGTCGCCTGCCCCAGAGCCGCCCCGAGTCCTGGCGCCTGCGGGGGCACACACACACGGTGACACACAGGAAGAGCGTGGGATGGGGGTGGAGCATGGATGGAAGCGGGAGAGGCCCAGGCAGTGAAAGGAACTCACACGCCTACTAATCCAACAGGTTTATTCTGTGAACACACTTGCACCATACAAAGTAGCACAGGTCACTGGGCAGAGCTCCCAGCCCTTACAAGAGAGCCTGGACAATAGCTATCAGGTACACCTAGAGCGTCTGGAGCAGTGCTGCTGCTCCTGGAGGATGGCTGCGGTGACAGAGCAAACTCCAATCAATACAGTGTGAAATATACAGTCTGTTGAGCGGAACTCATTCAAGGTGCTTACGACAGGGAAATATCAAGTCATACACAGCATGGAGCACAATCAATACATTCAGAATCACAACAACGGCAGAAGGAGGGCAGCCGCAACGTCTCTCTCGTGTCCCACGCGCCAACGTGGGCGGGGAGCTCCCGTGTGCTTTGGATCAGAAAGGACCATCTGCCCCACGCGCCTGCGACCCCAATTCGCTCGCTTGGGGCCCAGCGAGATCAAACCAGGAGATCGAAAGAGAGGAAATGACAGAGACACAGGTGGCTGCTCTGCAGCGTGGAGGAAGAGGAGCAGGAGAAGGAGGAAGAGGAGTCCATGCAGGCTGCAGGAAAATGCAGTAGGAAGGAAGGGGCTGGCATGTGAGCAGCTGGCGCTAGCGGCAGCAAAGCGTCCCTTGGCCCATCCAGCTCCACTTGCTGCTGTCGCCCTGGTCCCGCTGGGTCTGCAGCTCTTTCCATCCCGGGAGGGTCGTCCGCCTGGCATCCGTGGAGCACGGACAGTGCCCAGCCAGCGTCGCAGGCCCAGAAATGTCCCGACTTAGAGTGTAGGCGCAGGCCGTCTCAGCGCTTCCTAGACTGTACATGGGGGGGGTTAAAAGGCTCCTGCGTGTCTCCGGGAGGGGGGCCCATGCTGGCTGGAGGGCGGGCGGGCGAGCCTCTAATCTTAGATCAGTCCCAGTGCCCATCCCTTATCCGGCCCTGGAGAGGCAATGAAAAGTGAGAGAATTGGTACAGAGGTGCCGTGTGTAACCACCTGGATCTTCTAATTTGGAAGGAGTTGGAAAGGCCTTTTGGTAGATGAAAAGTTGGAAACAGTGGCACATATCTGCAAATATTGAGAGAATAGAGAGTTTGGCAAATTAGACTCAGAACACAGACATGCGTCTGTCAGCGGCAGGGAAGGCAGCAGAGACAGACAGAGGCTGGCCATGGAGCTCGGAGCTGGAGGCAGCAGCAGGCAGCCACTGAGAACGGGGGCCTGTCTCCACCTGGTGCCCACCGACTCACACCCCTGGCTCACCGAACCAGGAGGCCCAAGGCAGCAGGGCACTCACAGCCAGGGGAGGGGGCCTGTGGGCGCAGGTGCAACTGCAGCTCAGAGCTGGGTGAGCTGCCTCTGGGCTGCAGCTGCTCCCAGAGCAGGGCACCCAGGGCCTCTCCCCAGCCCTAGAAACCTAAGCAAGGCCCTGCACGCCCACCCAGCAGGACCAGGTCTGGGATGGGGCGGTGAGCTCGGCTGCACTAGTGGCGGGACACGCTGCCCTGCCCAGCCCAGCCGCGGGGGGAGCGAGCCAACTGGCAACTGCAAGTCCTGCTGCTGCTGCTGCCACCGCCACCACCCGGTGCCAGTCGTGTGTGTGCACCTGCGTGACGGCCAGCGAGCGTGAGCCCCACTGAGTGAGCGAGTGTGAGCCTCCTAAAGAGGGCAAGTGAGAGTGCCCCAGAGAGACCAAACGAGCAGGAGCCCCTGGAGACGGCCTGCAAGAGTGAGCCCCAGACTGAGCGAGGACAGCTCACAGAGACAGCAAGCGAGTGGGAACCCCCTGCAGACAGCAAGCAAACCAGTGCCCAAGCTGAGCAAGCATGAACCCCACAGAGAGGTCAAAGGAGCAGGAACCTCTGGAGCGGGCCACTGGGCATGAGCCCCAGACGAGCGAGCGTGAGTCCCACAGAGACAGCAAGCGAGCGAGAGCCACAGACCGAGCGAGCGTGAGTCCCACAGAGACAGCAAGCGAGCGAGAGCCCCGGACGAGTGAGCGTGAGTCCCACAGAGACAGCAAGCGAGCGAGAGCCCCGGACGAGTGCGCGTGAGTCCCACAGAGACAGCAAGCGAGCGAGAGCCACAGACGAGCGAGCGTGAGTCCCACAGAGACAGCAAGCGAGCGAGAGCCCCGGACGAGTGCGCGTGAGTCCCACAGAGACAGCAAGCAAGCGAGAGCCACAGACGAGCGAGCGTGAGTCCCACAGAGACAGCAAGCGAGCGAGAGCCCCGGACGAGTGCGCGTGAGTCCCACAGAGACAGCAAGCGAGCGAGAGCCACAGACGAGCGAGCGTGAGTCCCACAGAGACAGCAAGCGAGCGAGAGCCCTGGACGAGTGAGCGTGAGTCCCACAGAGACAGCAAGCGAGCGAGAGCCACAGACGAGCGAGCGTGAGTCCCACAGAGACAGCAAGCGAGCGAGAGCCCCAGACCGAGCGAGCGTGAGTCCCACAGAGACAGCAAGCGAGTGAGAGCCCCGAACAAGTGAGCGTGAGTCCCACAGAGACAGCAAGTGAGCGAGAGCCACAGACGAGCGAGCGTGAGTCCCACAGAAACAGCAAGCGAGCGAGAGCCACAGACCGAGCGAGCGCGAGTCCCACAGAGACAGCAAGCGAGCGAGAGCCCCAGACCGAGCGAGCGTGAGTCCCACAGAGACAGCAAGCGAGCGAGAGCCCCGGACGAGTGCACGTGAGTCCCACAGAGACAGCAAGTGAGCGAGAGCCACAGACGAGCGAGCGTGAGTCCCACAGAGACAGCAAGCGAGCGAGAGCCCCAGACCGAGCGAGCGTGAGTTCCACAGAGACAGCAAGCGAGCGAGAGCCACAGACGAGCGAGCGTGAGTCCCACAGAAACAGCAAGCGAGCGAGAGCCACAGACCGAGCGAGCGCGAGTCCCACAGAGACAGCAAGCGAGCGAGAGCCCCGGACGAGTGCGCGTGAGTCCCACAGAGACAGCAAGCGAGCGAGAGCCCCGGACGAGTGTGCGTGAGTCCCACAGAGACAGCAAGTGAGCAAGAGCCCCGGAGGAGTGAGCGTGAGTCCCACAGAGACAGCAAGCGAGTGGGAACCCCCTGCAGACAGCAAGCAAACCAGTGCCCAAGCTGAGCAAGCATGAACCCCACAGAGAGGTCAAAGGAGCAGGAACCTCTGGAGCTGGCCACTGGGCATGAGCCCCAGACGAGCGAGCGTGAGTCCCACAGAGACAGCAAGCGAGCGAGAGCCACAGACGAGCGAGCGTGAGTCCCACAGAGACAGCAAGCGAGCGAGAGCCCCAGACCGAGTGAGCGTGAGTCCCACAGAGACAGCAAGTGAGCGAGAGCCACAGACGAGCGAGCGCGAGTCCCACAGAGACAGCAAGTGAGCGAGAGCCACAGACGAGCGAGCGCGAGTCCCACAGAGACAGCAAGTGAGCGAGAGCCCCGGATGAGTGCGCGTGAGTCCCACAGAGACAGCAAGCGAGCAAGAGCCCCAGACGAGCGAGCGTGAGTCCCACAGAGACAGCAAGCGAGCGAGAGCCCCGGACGAGTGCGCGTGAGTCCCACAGAGACAGCAAGTGAGCGAGAGCCACAGACGAGCGAGCGCGAGTCCCACAGAGACAGCAAGTGAGCGAGAGCCACAGACGAGCGAGCGCGAGTCCCACAGAGACAGCAAGTGAGCGAGAGCCCCGGATGAGTGCGCGTGAGTCCCACAGAGACAGCAAGCGAGCGAGAGCCCCAGACGAGCGAGCGTGAGTCCCACAGAGACAGCAAGCGAGCGAGAGCCCCGGACGAGTGCGCGTGAGTCCCACAGAAACAGCAAGCGAGCGAGAGCCACAGACGAGCGAGCGTGAGTCCCACAGAGACAGCAAGCGAGCGAGAGCCCCAGACGAGCAAGCGTGAGTCCCACAGAGACAGCAAGCGAGCGAGAGCCACAGACCGAGCGAGCGTGAGTCCCACAGAGACAGCAAACGAGCGAGAGCCCCGGACGAGTGAGCGTGAGTCCCACAGAGACAGCAAGTGAGCGAGAGCCACAGACGAGCGAGCGTGAGTCCCACAGAAACAGCAAGCGAGCGAGAGCCACAGACCGAGCGAGTGCGAGTCCCACAGAGACAGCAAGCGAGCGAGAGCCCCAGACCGAGCGAGCGTGAGTCCCACAGAGACAGCAAGCGAGCGAGAGCCACAGATGAGCGAGCGTGAGTCCCACAGAGACAGCAAGCGAGCGAGAGCCCCAGACCGAGCGAGCGTGAGTCCCACAGAAACAGCAAGCGAGCGAGAGCCACAGACCGAGTGAGCGCAAGTCCCACAGAGACAGCAAGCGAGCGAGAGCCCCGGACGACTGCGCGTGAGTCCCACAGAGACAGCAAGCGAGCGAGAGCCACAGACGAGTGAGCGTGAGTCCCACAGAGACAGCAAGTGAGCGAGAGCCACAGACGAGCGAGCGTGAGTCCCACAGAAACAGCAAGCGAGTGAGAGCCACAGACCGAGCGAGCGCGATTCCCACAGAGACAGCAAGCAAGCGAGAGCCACAGACGAGTGAGCGTGAGTCCCACAGAGACAGCAAGTGAGCGAGAGCCACAGACGAGCGAGCGTGAGTCCCACAGAAACAGCAAGCGAGCGAGAGCCACAGACCGAGCGAGCGCAAGTCCCACAGAGACAGCAAGCGAGCGAGAGCCCCGGACGAGTGCACGTGAGTCCCACAGAGACAGCAAGCGAGCGAGAGCCACAGACGAGTGTGCCTGAGTCCCACAGAGACAGCAAGCGAGTGGGAACCCCCTGCAGACAGCAAGCAAACCAGTGCCCAAGCTGAGCAAGCATGAACCCCACAGAGAGGTCAAAAGAGCAGGAACCTCTGGATCTGGCCACTGGGCATGAGCCCCAGACGAGCGAGCGTGAGTCCCACAGAGACAGCAAGCAAGCGAGAGCCACAGACCGAGCGAGCGCAAGTCCCACAGAGACAGCAAGCGAGTGAGAGCCCCGGACGAGTGTGCGTGAGTCCCACAGAGACAGCAAGCGAGCGAGAGCTCCGGACGAGTGCGCGTGAGTCCCACAGAGACAGCAAGCGAGCGAGAGCCCCGGACGAGTGCGTGTGAATCCCACAGAGACAGCAAGCGAGCGAGAGCCCCGGACGAGTGTGCGTGAGTCCCACAGAGACCGCAAGCGAGCGAGAGCCCCGGACGAGTGTGCATGAGTCCCACAGAGACAGCAAGCGAGTGGGAACCCCCTGCAGACAGCAAGCAAACCAGTGCCCAAGCTGAGCAAGCATGAACCCCACAGAGAGGTCAAAGGAGCAGGAACCTCTGGAGCTGGCCACTGGGCATGAGCCCCAGATGAGCGAGCGTGAGTCCCACAGAGACAGCAAGCGAGCGAGAGCCACAGACGAGCGAGCGTGAGTCCCACAGAGACAGCAAGCGAGCGAGAGCCACAGACCGAGCGAGCGTGAGTCCCACAGAGACAGCAAGCAAGCGAGAGCCCCGGACGAGTGAGCGTGAGTCCCACAGAGACAGCAAACGAGCGAGAGCCACGGACGAGTGAGCGTGAGTCCCACAGAGACAGCAAGCGAGCGAGAGCCACAGACGAGTGAGCGTGAGTCCCACAGAGACAGCAAGCGAGCGAGAGCCCCGGACGAGCGAGCGTGAGTCCCACAGAGACAGCAAGCGAGCAAGAGCCCCAGACGAGTGAGCGTGAGTCCCACAGAGACAGCAAGCGAGCGAGAGCCCCAGACGAGTGAGTGTGAGTCCCACACGAGTGAGTGTGAGTCTCACAGAGAGGGAAGCGAGCAGGAATCCCCTGGACATGGCAAGCAAGCGTGAGCCCCGGACGAGTGCGCGAGTCCTACAGAGAGGTAAGCGAGCAGGAATCCCCTGGACATGGCAAGCGAGCGTGAGCCCCGGACGAGTGCGCGAGTCCTACAGAGAGGGAAGCGAGCAGGAATCCCCTGGACGTGGCAAGCGAGCGTGAGCCCCGGACGAGTGCGCGAGTCCTACAGAGAGGGAAGCGAGCAGGAATCCCCTGGACGTGGCAAGCGAGCGTGAGCCCCGGACGAGTGCGCGAGTCCTACAGAGAGGGAAGCGAGCAGGAATCCCCTGGACGTGGCAAGCGAGTGTGAGCCCCGGACGAGCGAGAGAGGCAAGCGAGCAGGAACCCCGCAGAGACACCAAGCCAGCAGGAACCTGCAAGTGACAGCAAGCAAGCAAGAGCCCCACAGAGAAGGAAGCGAGCAGGAACCCCCCCGAGATGACAGTGAGCCCCACACTGAGCGAGAGAAGACGAGCGAGCAGGAAGCCCCCAGAGAGCGAAGCGAGTGTGAGCCCCGATTAATGACTTCCCCAGTGATGAAGCATGAGCCCCTTGATGAACCAGCCGAGAATGAGCATCACCACAAGCCTGAGGTGCTCCAGCTGCAGCAAAAGGGGGAGCATGACCATGAGCCAACGGCGAGATCCAGACCAGTGGGTGCATGGACGAGCGTGAGAACACCAGTGTGCACTGGCGCACAACAGCCAGTGTGAGCATGAGAACGAGTAACGGCGGGAGGGAGCACGACCACCCATTAGAACAGGAGCACATAGTGAGCAGGACCACGCAGGAGACCGATGTGGGGGAGCACGTGCTGGCACCACAGTGAGCAGCAGGGTCCCCATGGGAACCGCGTGTCCTGAGCCAAGGGGGGTTGGGAGGTGCAGATGGGCGGCAGGGTACATGCTGGGGATATGGGTGTGCAAACTGGGAAATGCCTGTGTGTGGGTGTTGGGGAGCAGTGGGGGTGTACACACACAGGTGTACGGGTGTTGGGGAACAGTGGGCACATGGCACACCGGTGTACAGGTGTTGGGGAACAGTGGGTGCTTGTGCACAGAGGTGTACAGGTGTTAGAGAGCAGTAGGTGTGTCTGCACACTGGTGTACAGGTGTTGGGGAGCAGTAGGTGTGTCAGTGAGTGTGTGCACACCCGTGTACAGGTGTTGGGAGCAGTAGGCGTGTCAGTGAGTGTGTGCACACCAGTGTACAGGTGTTGGGGAGCAGTAGGCGTGTCAGTGAGTGTGTGCACATCGGTGTACAGGTGTTGGGGAGCAGTAGGCGTGTCAGTGAGTGTGCACACACCGGTGTACAGGTGTTGGGGAGCAATAGGTGTGTGAGTATGCCCACACCAGTGTACAGGTGTTGGGGAGCAGTAGGTGTGTCAGTGAGTGTGCGCACACCGGTGTACAGGTGTTGAGGAGCAGTAGGCGTGTCAGTGAGTGTGTGCACACCGGTGTACAGGTGTTGGAGAGCAGGAGGCGTGTGCGCACATCAATGTACAGGTGTTGGGGAACAGTGGGTGTGTCCACACAACAGTGTACAAGTTTTGGGGAGCAGTAGGCATGTGCGCACACCACTGTACAGGTGTTGGGGAGCAGTGTGTGTGTGTGTGTGTGTGTGTGTATGCACTCCAGTGTACAGGTGTTGGGGAGCAGTGGGAGGGGGTGCGCACACCAGTGTACAGGTTTTGGGGAGCAGTGGGAGGGGGTGTGCACACCAGTGTACAGGTGTTGGGGAGCAGTGGGTGTGTGCGCGTGGGTGTGTGTGCACACACTGGTGTTCAGGTGTTGGGGAGCAGTGGGTGTTCACGCACAAAGGTGTATAGGTGTTGGGGAGCAGTGGGTGTGTGTGTGTGTGTGTGCGCGTGGGTGTGTGCACACACTGGTGTTCAGGTGTTGGGGAGCAGTGGGAGGGTGTGCGCACACCAGTGTACAGGTGTTGGGGAGCAGTGGGGGGTGTGCGCACACCAGTGTACAGGTGTTGGGGAGCAGTGGGGGGGTACGCACACCAGTGTACAGGTGTTTGGGTGTGGGTGTGTGTGCACACTGGTGTTCAGGTGTTGGGGAGCAGTGGGTGTGCGTGTGCGTGCGCACGCACACACACACCAGTGTACAGGTGTTGGGGAGCAGTGGGTGTGCGTGCACACAGGTTTACACCTGTTGGGGAACAGTGGGCAGTTGTGTGTACTGGTGTCCAGCTGTTGGGGAACGCTGGGCTGGTATGCACCCAGCAGGTGCGTGCCTGCGTGTCCATGTGTTGAGTAGTGGGGGGTCCCAGCTGGCATGTTTGCTGGGACAGGAGGACAGAGGTTTCCCTGGAGCATGCTGGGAAGAGGTGCTGGGAGGCCGTGGTGCTCTGGAGAAAGTGGAGCCACTGTGTGAGCACTTGTGTTGAGAGACGAGGTGCAAACACAACCAGCAGAAACAACAGTGTAACTGTCCCCAGCCTGAATCTCCACAACTTCCCAGGGCCAGGGGTCCCTCAATCCCCTGGTTCAGACATGCCCACCCATCCCCTCCTTATCAGCCAGGGCCCCAGCAAACTGCCTGGTGTCCAGCTAGTCACACTCGGACATGAGAGGGGCCCCGTGCACCACGTGCGGATACCTGGCGGCCCGTTCGCCCGCCAGCGCAGACAGAGCCCTGGCCCCGGGACACGTCAGCCCCTGCTCAGGAGACCGAGCCTAGGGACAGCCCAGGAAAGGAGCCCACCCAGGCAGCGCTACCCTCCCCTCCCCGCAGGGCGGGTGAACGCCCACTCGTGCCAAGGGCGCACACCGGGAGGAGACACACGCGCACACATGCATGATTCACACGCGCACAGCCGCTCTGCCCCTCCCGCCCCGCCCGCTGCCGCCGGCCGCTTACCGTGAAGATGTTGGAGCGCCGCTTGGACTGCTTGCGGATGGGGGTGGGCGTGTTGGAGGCGGCTATGGTCTCAATGCGCAGCTCCCGCTGGCTGATGCTGGGGGTGGAGGGCACGGAGGAGGAGTAGTCGCTGAAGGCGCTGCTGCCATTGGTGGCCTGCGCGAGAGAGAGAGGCAGATGAGCTGGGGAGAGGCCCCGCCTGTGGCTGCCCCCAGCAGCCCCTGTGGTGGGCTCACCCTGAGCGACCAGTGTCCCTAGCGCCCCCGAGCAGCCAGCTCCAGCAAGGCTGGGGGGGGCACAGCACACAGCCCTGGGGGACCCTCTCAGTGCTCTCCCCGGGATGGGGAGCCGGTGCGGGCTGGCTCCTCTGCGCACTCCCGGCCTTGCACAGGGCTGCGGCTCCCCGGCCAGGAGCAGCTTCCATCACTCGCAGGGTCAGAGTTTGGCTCTTGGCCCCATTACACACCCTGATCCAGTGGCCCAGGCTGGCCCGAGCAGAGCCCAGCCAGCCCAGAGGCAGCTGCATGAGGAGGGCCAAAGCCTCTGCCCCGTCCTTCCAGCGAAGGCTGCGACCGCCAAAGCAGGAGGCTGGAGAGCCCTCCCCGGCTCATCGTCACATCGGGCTCTCGCCTCCCCCACAGCTGGGTCCGTGCGTTTCACTTCCTTCCCTGACGGCCGCCCCGCTAGTCGAGGGTGATCTCTGCCACCGAAGGGCACCAAGATGGGTCCACTCCTGGGAGCACAGACCCGCCCGCAGGGGGCTCAGACGCTTCCGGGCAGGCCAGCGGCCGCCTGGGAGAAAGTTCTCTCTTTGCAGTGCCCGGGGCAGGGCGTCTCCTCGAGGGGCTGCTGCCAGACGGAGGCCGGGCGCCGGTGGGGTCGGCTGGTGGCTTGCTCCTCTCAGCTTGTGGCGTCCACATCAGTGTTCTTAGGAGTCACTATCTGTGTAGCGTTTCCTTGACCACCGCGAGAAGAGCTGCAGCGGGATAGCCATGGGAGGGGAGGGGCTGGCCGCCCACAACCGGGCTGGCCCATGGGGGTTGCCGCTGGGAAAAGGGCCCCCCCAACTCCTCACTGGGGGCAGCCGGAGAGGAGACTCCAGCAGGGCTTTGCCCTCGCCCAACAGACAGAGAGAGCCCCTGAGCACTCAGCCTGCAGCCTCCTCAGGGCCTGGTGGGAGCAAGAAGGCAGCTTGGGGCAGGGAACCAGCCTCCTCTTACCCCTCTGGAGCACCAGGTATGGAGACGAAGCATCCAGGCTGGCAGCTCACCTGCCCTCGGGCTGTAGTGACAGCCGAAGAGACGGGTGCCAGACCTGCCGTTCCTGGGTCCCCGCAGACCAGGCAGGCCCAGGCTGAGCTAGACCCGCTCTCTGATGAAGTCACCCTGGAGGCGTCTGGGTGACCATGGGGGGGTGGCACCGGACAGGCCTGCCCCGGCAGGGGCTGCAGCCAGGGGCTCTGACCCACGTGACATCACAACCTGTTTGCTTCCAGCCACGGAGACAGTTCAGCCCTCAGGGCAGCAGCTTGTGCCAGAAGCAGACGTGCCCCCAAAGAGAACCTTTCCCGTCCCACGGCAGAGGGGGAAGAGTGGCTGCTGGCTGCGGACAAGGATGCTGGGGGCCTCTGCAGAGCAGGACCGTGTGTTGCTGCTCGGAGCTAACAGCCGTGGCCGAAGGGTCTGGTCCTGGTCCTGCTCCCGACACAGAAGGTCCCGGACGCTTGGAAAGAGAGCGGGAGCCGTGGAGATGAGCAGCAGGTCAGTGTACTGCTCCCATCTGGCCCAGAGGAGAGCCACTCAGCTCCTGCGTCCCACCCTCTCTCCGGGGAGGAGGGGGAGGGCCTGGACAGCATGGGGGGGCCCAGCCCTGAGAAAGAGGCGGCGGCTGGGAGACTGCCATAAGCTCCCCTGCAGCAGAAGCTCCGTGGCTCAGAGTGGCACACCCAGCTTTCTGCGTACACATGCCAGGGCGGAGGAGACACCCACACACGGCCAGGGCCGCACGCCACAGGGGCACCACGAGGCGAGGTCGCTTAGGCTTCAGCCCCAGCAGCGAGGCCGCACGTGGCAGGGCTTTGCCTTTCCGCCTAGCCCTGCCCGGGGCAGCCCAGGAGCCTTGGAGCCCTGTGAGAGACCCGCTGAGCTGGGCTGCTCTCGCTCGTTAGTGCTGCCCAGTGCAAACCAGGGGACCCTGGCCTGTCCCGCCCACTGCCCCAGCACAGGGCCCATGGTGCTGTCTGCTGGGGGAGGTGAGCTGTCCGCTTCCCCAGAGCCCCACTTAGGTCACGGTCTGTCTGAGCTCCCAGGGCCTCCACACTCAGGGCGGCGTCCGCCCCCCCATGACCCAGACGCCGCTGCGGGAAGGGGCGAGTGGCAGGGCTCCTGCACAGACTGACTTGTTCCCCACCCGTCTGCTGGCTGCCTCCAGGGCGGAACAGCCCATGGGCCCCAGCAGCTGTCAGCAAACCCCAGCTGTGCTGAGCGGGCAGGCGGGGTCTCTGAGGGCACCAGGCTCTTTGGAATCCCGGGCTGCCCTACCCAGCCGGCGCCTGCTGGCACAGCTGCAGGGATCTGCACATGGTGGGGGTGTCCCGGCTCTGCAGCGTGAGCTCTGCTCTGGTGTGATGGAGTGGGGGATACGTGTGTGTGTGAGGGGCTCACAGAGGGTGTGGGGCTCCTGCTGGGGGTAACCTGGCGACCAGGTAACACCTTTGGGCTGCAGAGAAAGGGGGAGGTGGAGCCTGAGGGGTTTGAATTGGAACTGGGAGTTGGGAGCAGTGAGTCTGGGCTGGGAGAGAGAGAGAGACAAAGGAGGGGGCCAGGCCCCGGCTCTGGGGGCCCCTCGGGGCCTCCTCTCCCCAGCATGGCTGGGACTGGCTGTCTCTGCCGGCTGCACTGACCCCTCTGTATGACGCTGCGTCCTGTCGGCTAATAAACCCGCTGTTCTCCTGCCGAGTGAGAGTCACTCCTGCCTGCGGCTGGGTGCAGAGCCTGGGGGACCCCGAACTCCATCACATCTGGCCTGACAGCTGCGGGGAGGTTTGCACCCGGTTTGCAGCTCCAGGATTGGCTTTCCCTGGGCGAGCTCCACAGAGCTGCACTCCCAGAGCGCCCAGCTCCCAGACTCTGGCAGGGCTGGGGCCAGCAGGGCTGCTCAGACCGAGGCAGCGCAGCGGGGCCAGGGAGAGCCCCCATGGGGCGCAGCAGCTGCTCGGTGGGCTGGCCAGGTCTGCCACACGCTGAGTGCCGCCACCAGGGAGGCTTCCTGCCCAGCATCCGCAGGGGCTGTGACAGGGCACCTGCACCTCCCTCTGCAAGGTCTGAGTCCTGGGTCCCCAGCCGAGAGGAAGTTAACCCCTTCCCGCCCTCTGGAGAGCAGCGCACGGGGTGGGCACACCGAGTCGCACGTCGCGGTCAAAGAAGTACTACCCCAGCCTCCTGCACGCCCCCAGGCTGTGCCCTGAGCACACGCGGCGCTTGTCCCTGCCACCGGGGTTACAGCAGGCCAAATGGCGCTCACCTGCCCTGGGACTCGGCCGGTGACAGTGCCTAGCGTGCCGCAAGCAGGTCCCCAGGGCGGAGGCTGGGCTTGAGGGAGGCCAGAGTTAACACCCAGCCCAGAGGAGCTGGGCCAATCAGCTGGAACATGGTGAGCCCTGAATCCAGGGCATGTGCCCAAAAGGCATGGGGCAGGCAATGACGGGAAGAGAGCCCTGCCCCCCAGAAGGTGGGGCCTCTCCTCAGGGCTCCCGCCAGAGCATGGAGCCCCCTCTTCTTGGCAACAGTTCCTGGGCAGTCCCCCAAGGATGCTGGAACCCGTGGGTAGCCCTGGTGCCTACTTTGAGGGGCGCCCAGCGCCAGGCCAGTGCAGCCCATGCTGGCTGGACAAGGTCAAGGAGCTGCCAGGAGAGGCCAAGGCTCTGGCAGAAGCAGAAGAATGAGGCTCCCGAGCTGCCCGTCAATCCTGCTTTGCTGTCAGATGCAAAAGGGCAGAGCTGGCCTAGACCCCCAGCTACTGGGGCTCTCTCGGGGGGGCTGAGAGTGAGAACCCCGATAGCGGCTTTGAGGGGCCCCCGGTCCAGGCCAGGCCAGCCCAGCCCTGATCACTGAATGGCTCCTTTCAGTAGTCGGGGCTCCGACCCCGGGCACGCAGACGGGTATCAGAGCCCAGAGGTGTGCCGAGATCGCGGGCAGAGTGGGCCAGGCTCAGGCCCCAGCTGGCTGGGTGTCACGCAGAGGCCCATGCTGTAAGCACCAGCCGTGTGAGGAGTCAGGAAGGGATCTCCCCACCGGCCAGCAGGGCTGTGAGGTTTTGCTGCCTCTGCAGTGCGCGGAGGCAGGTTGCTGGCTCGGTTCTCCGCGTGCTGGGGGACCCCGCAGCACAGCCTGACGAGTGATGCTCTTGCTGCCTCCCACTTTCCCAGTCCGTACATTGTCGCAGCGGCTCCTGTCCCACACCTCTCCGGACTGGCCACCCACCCCGCCCCCCCAGCAGCTTGGTCCGCAGTCCAGCCCTGTGGCCCCGATAGGAACACCCCCCCAGGGCAGGCCGGCTGGCCAGCCAGTGCGCAGAATCCCCTCATGAGCGCCCTGGTTTAAATGCAGGGCGGCCACTCCCCACTGCCGCTGCTTTCTTTGACCTCGCTGCCTCTCCAAGCCCTCAGCACTGCCAGCAGCCCCCTGTCCTCAGCTGGAGGCCTGAAGCCCAGTCCGGGCTGGCAGTGCTGGGAGAGACTTCCCACGCCACTGGCTCACAGGCCACCTACTCACCCTCCCTTTGGCGCCCTCTCCACCGCAGGCGTCTGTGGCATGCCCGTCTTCCCAGGCATGTTCTGCTTGCACTCTCCCCTCTCCAGCCCCCGCACCAGCCTGTCCATCTCCCACCCCTCCTGGGGCCAGGTCACGGATTTTAAACTGGATATGGAAGCCATTTCCACCCCCCAGCACAGAGGGGCACCCAAAGCTTGTGCCAGGGGCACCAAGTGAGTGTCCAGTGAAAGCTGGTGATGCCCCGAGTCTGTTACTTGCCTGGCTGTGCCCTGTTTGTAGGTGAAGTTACAGATAGTGGCTCGGCAGCTGTACTAGGAATGCTTTAGTGATGGGTTTCACAATGGGAGGTGAGATCTCCTCCTGGGCCCAGGTGATGGGCTGAACAAAAGAACAGACTCCCAGACACCCATCCCACCTGCCATGTAAATGACGGGGGCGTGCTAGCAAAACCAGCGGTTCCCCTGGGTCACATGACAGTGACCCTCACGGGCCTGTGGGAAGGAGAAAGGACTTTTTCCCTCCACCTGGAAAGCTCTGAGGGGCCCTGGCAGGGTCCACCTGGAGTTTTTTCAGTCCTCATGAGTTAAGCCTGTCTGGACTGGGGGCCCACCCCCAAAACGATGCTTGCGAAGACTTACAAGAATCAGCAAACAACACCGGGGGCTGCATCAATACCTGTTAGCGACGTACTAATGTATCACTTTAATAACTTCTCTCTCGCCCTGTTCTTTGTTAATAAACCTTTAGCTTTCAGTTTCTAAAGGACTGGCCCAGCATGCTGTCTGGGTAAGATCCAAGTATATATAGACCTGGGACTGTGGCTGGACCCTTTGGGGCCTGGAAGAACCTGTGTGGAGTGGGTCAAATAGGTTTGAGAACCTCTCATCTGAGTAGGTGGCTGTTGGTCTGGGCATTTGGAAGTAGCTGGGTAGTCTGTGCGTTTGTTCATGAGGTTTCTGGCTGGCCAGTGGGGCTCGAAGAGGTGCTGTGGGGGCTGGTTGGATTTGCCTTAGTGAGAAGGAAATCTCAGCCTGGGGCTGTAAGTGACCCGGTTTTAAGCAAAGATCCCCTGGATTGATTTTCTTCGCTGTGCCCAGAAACCCCCTCCTGTCACACCCCACCCTGCTCCCAATGGGCTCTGCCCCAAGTGTCCTTCCCACCTGTGTCTCTCCCCAGAGTCGTCCTGTCCCAGACCCGGCTAGTGGAAATTTCTGCCCTGCAGTCCCTTGGGCTCAGTGCCCGCCCCCCCCACCCCACAAAAGAGCTGTGCGCCTGCCTGACCAGGGCTCCTCAGGCCCTGCTGACATCCCCATCTCTGGGACTGTTACTCCAAAACTCGCCTGCTGGCATCCTGGCTCCCTCTGGCAATGGTGGAAGCCATCCCTCCTGCACAGACTGTGCCCTCCAGCAAACCCTTCCCCCATACCCTGGGCTGGGTCCCTGGGGTCCCTGCAGGGGTCAGCCACAGAGCCTATT
Source organism: Carettochelys insculpta (assembly GCF_033958435.1). Taxonomy (NCBI): domain Eukaryota; kingdom Metazoa; phylum Chordata; order Testudines; family Carettochelyidae; genus Carettochelys; species Carettochelys insculpta. The sequence continues at coordinate 281,260,713 of NC_134138.1, read as the reverse complement.
TCTAGGCCTGGAGCTGCAGCTTCCAGGAACACCCCACCCCTACACCCGAACCTCTCCAGCGCTCACCAGGAGCCTCCCAGCCAGGGGCAGGTTCCCGCCAGGTTCTCATGCCCCCCCGCCACCCCAGCTTGGGCCTACCACCGCACACTCCCAGCTGACACCCGGCCCCTCAGAGGGACCACCGGCCTCCCCTGCTCCCAGCCGACAGCAGGGCCAGCTATGCATCCCCTCCCGCAGCTGGAGGGCCCAGGGCAGCCAGCCAGACACCATAGGGTGCGCTGGGGCCCCGAGTGGCTGCCCTGTCAGTCCCCAGCCCCAAGGCAGGCCACGAGCTGCTTTGGGCCCTGCCAGCACTCGGGCGTGTCGTCAGACCCAGCCCCTCCCGTGCAGGCTGAGGGGAGCGTGGGGCTCTCTCACCTGGTTGATGTGCACAGAGGGAATCGAGGCAGCAGAGACGGATGAATGGCTAGGTGAATTGGGGAGGGACTTGCAAGGCCCTATGGAGAGCTGCTGTTTCTTCCGCAGGGCCACCACCTTCTGAGCCACTGAAAGAGAGAAAAAAGAGGCTGGGGTCTGACAGCTTTCCCAGGCCACACCCTCTCTACGGCAGGTCAGGGAGAGCCGGGGCAGGTGCAGCCAACGCCTGGGCTTCACGCTGCACCTCGTTGTGGGTGGCAGCTGCACAGCTGGGCTGGGGCTGCTGCAGGCTACACTGCGCCAGAGCATGGAGCCGCTCCTGACTGCCCTGGGGAATGGGGTCCTTGGAGCAGTGGGCCTGCCCCCGGCTACAAGTCCCCCAGATCCTGGCCCTGGGGTGCGCGAAAGATCTCCCCGGAGCCAGGGGAAATGTGGGTGAAAAGGTCCAACTCTCGGCCTGGTGGGACACGTCCATCGGTCTCTGGGCACCGGCTCCCCCACGCCCACACCCGGGTCTCCGGATGAGGCTCACTGAACCCTCCGATGCTGGAGCTTCACAGAGCAGCTGAGGCAGGGTGGGCAGCAGCGCTGGGTACTGACCGGGGCAGGTCCTGAACACCCCACATTGCCCTGGCCTCCATCGTGGCTGCCCCTGTGCTCTGTCCCAAATGCCAGAGCTGCCCCCATCCCCTCGGCACTTGGCACCTCCAGCCCCCCTGCGGGGAACCCTTGGCTCTAGACCCTGCTCAGCATGTACAGGACAGTCATACACACTTCCCCTCCCAGGACCTCCCCGTAGCGGCAGGCTGGGACCCAGGACCCAGGACCCAGGCCTTCGGAGGAAGCCGGCTGCTGCCTCGGGACAGCCACCAGCTTTGCAGGCTCGGCACACGGGAGCAGGGACCAGGCGCTCCGGCCAGCAGCCAGTGCCCTGCTGATCACAGCAGCAACCGTGCCGCACAGTGAGAGGCCTCCCTCAGAGCCTCTGAGGGCTTCCTGGGCATTGCCACATACTGCTGCTCAAGGCCCCCCGGCAGGGATGTTCATGGTTTGCTGGCTACAGGTAACCGGTGGGGCAGGGGCGGCCCCTGCCCACGGCGAGCAGGGGGTTCCTCCAGCCCTGAACAGCCACCGCAGGTGGAGGGGGAGCAGGGCTCCAGCACTGCCCAAGTAGCCCCTGTCCACAGCGGCCCTGCCCAGGAGTGCCGCGGGCGGGCGTGCTCCAGCCCAGCCGGGGCAGCCTCCGTCCATGGCAGGGGGACTGCTCCAGCTGGCTGGGCTGGGGCCTCCCCCCCGCCCGGTCTCATGGGTGAACCAGTTAAACTGAAGGCTGGAAAGCGAAGAGTTAACTGGTTAAGTAGTTCAAGGGGATTTTATGGCTCTGTTCCCAGGCCCACGGGGATCCCTGCCCGGCTGCAGCTCCCACAAAGCCTGACAATGCCGCCCGAGTGGGGAGGCGTGTACCCCTCAGTGAGCCCCGAAGGCCCCTGCCCCCCAACCCCACGGGGCACCTCACAGCAGCGCACAACTAGGCCTCCTCTACTGAACCAGCCCATATAACCTCTGCCCTCTCTGCCGGCTGCCCCCCACCCACAGCACCTCCCTCTTCTCTGGCAAGCAGCTCTCGCCCCAGGGCTGGGCCAGGCAGCGCAGAGACGCGGAGGGGGTGTCCTCAGCACGAGGCGGCCCCCGCAGCCCCGCCCCCTGCCCAGCGCTGGGCCGCTCAGGAGCGGAGAGCTGCGGCCAGCCCTGGCAGCTCAGGCTGCTGTGCGCTTGTCCCCCCCAGCCTGGGCAGCAGAGGCAGCGGCTCTCTGGGGAACGGCGCCAGCCTTGCAGCGCCCAGCCACGGGGGCGACAGTGACCGCCGTGCTGATTGCCGGGCGCTGGCGCGGGGTTAGGACGCCCCGAGCGGGCGCAGCTGTCGCACCGCTTTCCTGCCGCGCACACGCTGCTGCACAGGCCTGCAGCCAGGCGGGGCAGCGAGCCGAGAGACGGCGCTACAGCAAGGGCTGGAGCCCAGCCCAGCCCAGCCCACGAGGCTCCAGCCAGGCACCACAGGGCTCCCTCCGCTCTCCCCAAGAGCCTCCAGCAACGGCGGGCGCCTCCCACCGCACAGCTCAGAGCCCCACAGGGGGGCACCGGCACCTGCGCTCGTGCCAGGGCTCCTGAGTCCACCCCCAAGCTGTGCCAAGAGGAGGGCTGGGGCGTGACGGGGCAGGAGCCAGCATCCTCTGCAGGCTAAGTGCAGCTCGGGCAGATCCGCGCCCGCTGGCACTCACTGCTCCCAGCTGGCCACACGCCGCTGCCTCAGGAAACTCCTCGCACACGCGTTCCAATGGGGCAGGGCCAGCGGCTTGCACAGGCGCCTTCCCGTCACCTCTCGCTCGGCTGCATCTGTGTTCCTCACCTCACCGCTGCAGCTCGCTTCCGTGGGAGGCTCCCTGGAGCAGTGACGGGGCCGGGTGTGATGGGCTTCAGGGGTCCCCGTGCACTGCACCCCATCGCAGGCAGGAGTGACTCTCACCCAGCAGGTACAACAGGAGGTTGATGAGGCGACAGAGGCCCGGCTCAGCACAGAGGTGTCAGTACAGCCAGCAGAGACAGTCATTCCAACCCGTCCTGGGGAGAGGAGCCCGGGGGGTGCCCCTCTGGGGTGTAGCTTCCCCCATCGCCAGGCTGGCTGCCTTCCAGCTCCCTCTCCCCCAGCTTCTAACTGCCCCCTCCAATTCAAACCCAGCTCGGCTCCTCCCTGCTCTGTGCTCAGGACAGAGGTGTTACCCGCCAGCCTAGGTTACAGCCCCAGGGTCATCCTTAGCCACTGGGAGCTGCTCTGCTTGTCTCTCACATCCAGCCTGACTCGCACACGCCCCACCCCACTCCATCACACAGGGCTGCAGCGACTGCGGCCAGAGGCTCTGCTATGGGCTTGGGTGGGGCACGTGGCGCTGGCCGGCCGTGGCCTGCGGTGCTGACTAGGCCAAGACTTGCTGCTGGAATTCCTTCCTTGACGGGACGCACGCATGCAGCACAGCTGTGGCAGCCGCTCAGGCCAACACGTGCGGTGCTGTACCGAGGGCAGCAGGGCATCCCATTTCCTTTGCATCCTCCCAGGAAGGGACGGAGCCGCCCTGAATGGTCACGCACTGGGCAGCTGCTGCGCCGCTGTCCTTCCCTGGACCCTCTGGCACCCAGCAGCGCTCAGTCGCCCGTCGCCCAGGAAGCACTGCATTGGCCCCTTGTCTGCCTCTCCTGCCTGCGGCACTGCTCGGAGGATGAGACTCTCCCAGTCAGTGGGGCGTGCGGCTGCTCCGGCACTGGGAGCCTGCAGGCCTGATCCTCCGTCTGCACTGGGAGGGGTGGGGGGGCTGTGCTGCTCACATGGCACTGGAAGTGACTGTGGCCAGGGTTCCTCCCCCTGGGGCGCCAAGCCCAGCACCTCCCCGACGCCAGGAGTGCAATTCACAAATACCCCTGGCAGGCTTGGGAGGGCCCAGCACAGCCAGAAAGCCAGAGCAATGGAGGGGGCAGCTAGGGCCACGCGCAGGGCTACAGTCCAGCAAAGGTTATGGATTGCGGAACAGCCTTCTGGCCGGTCCCAGCAGGCAGAAGGGACGATTCACCCCCAAGCGGGAGCCAAGCCCTGGAGCTTATCACTGTAACCACTGTCCAAACTGTGCACCAGCTGCTGTGCCAAGCGGGCCGGGGAGCTATCTAATGAAAGCCGGTGGTTCGTTGAATCTGTTGGTGCTGTTGTGTCTGTGTCCTGTCTGTATGTGAGGTTAGAAGCGCTGGCTCTGTGCTCGGGCTAGAAATGCGGTGTTCAGGGAGGGCACAAGAGGAGGTGCGGCAGCCGGGTTCCAAGCCAGGGAATGCAGAGCAGATTCAAACCCATCTCTCAGGGTCTGGCTGTGGACCAGCTGTGCGGCAGATGGCCAATGACGGAACACCCAAAACCAGACACGGCCAGGGAACAATGCTCATGTGACTCCCATTGTGGACGTGCTCCCAGACTGGGAGGAACAACGCATCTCCCTCCACGTGGGCAAGGCTATAAAGATTGCCGGCAGTCTCTCTCCATTGTGATCTCCAGTCTTCCCTCTTCAGTCCAGCTCATCACGGCTATGAGCTGAGCCTGGGAGGATCGCTGACCCATCCTAACAAAGGGTGCATTTCAGAGACTTCAGTGGGCCGCCTGACCCACCTCTTGCAGCCGCACCAAGCACTGAGATCCATGTACGCCATGTATCATTTTGACACTTTTCATGCTCCCCCTGCTCTTTGCACTAATAAACCTTTAGATGTCGGATTCCAAAGGACTGGCCCAGCATGGTGAGTTGGGGAAGATCCAAGGATTTATTGACCTGGGGCCGTGGCTGGACCTCTGGGGCTGGGAGACCCTGTGGGGATGTGGTGAGATTGGTTTTCATAACCCCTCATCCGCATGAGGAGGGGCTGGGCTGTGGCCCAAGGGAAGCTGGAGCGTTGGCGGGAATTGCTGGGGTGACTTCTTGCCCGCCAGAGAGGCAGCTGAGGAGCAGAGAGTGACAGGCTGGTGCCTTGTAGTGGAGGAACTTGTCCCGGGGCGGTAAGTGGCCTTGTTTTAAGCAACTTGCTAGGTTTCAACCTCTGAGCCGTGCGGGAAAACCCCTACGTATTGCACCATGGGAAAGTCTGACACCCGAGATGGACACAGGCCACTTCCAGCCATCCGCTGCAGCCCTCAGGCCTAGGGGCCATCCCCGGTGTGGACAGCTGTCCCTCCTCAGACAGAGGCATCAGTCCGACAGCCGGGCAGCAGCAGGCGCCGGTGAGCTGGGAGCACATGGAACTTGCCACGGAAGCCAGTCAGGCTCTGGAGGGCCACAAAGGCACGAGGCCTTGTCTTGTGTTGGCCGTGAAAACCTGTCCTGAGCAGCCTGTCTCCCTGCAATGCCCAGGGTGCAGAAAGGCAGGAGACCGGCTCGTGAGCCCCAGCTGGCGAGGCTCTAGCCCAGGGTGCAATTCCGCAGCACGTCGACAGGCCCAGGCAGGCGGGGAACCAAAGCAGAAGTCAAAACCCACGTGGTGTTGCAGCAGCGTGCCAGAGGTGCAGCTTTGCCGCTGAAGGTGACACGCCGATGCAGACACACAGCAGCTCTGCCTTGGGCATTTCTCCAACCCCTGGGGTGATGGACTCGACGGTGCCCAGGCAAGAGCATGACCGTCTGCTCCAGGGCTGCCCACAGACAGAAGGACCGGGTCCACACCCTCCAGCCTGGCAAGAGCTGCAGCAGCTGCCAGGGCTCGGGTACCTGGCAAGGAGCCTTCCGCAGGCTTCCTGGAGTCAGGCAAATGCCTCTGCCTCTGCCCATGTGGTGCCAGGAAGCGCAGCACAAAAGGGCCTTGTGCAGAGGCTGGCTGAGCTCGGTGCAGGTGAGGGGCTGCTGGAGATGGGAGCCCCCCCACACCGACGGCCTTGGCCACAGCAGTCACTTCCTCCCAGGATCCTGGCCGTGCTGGAGACCCTTCACTGCCAGGACACCAGCGGCTGTGCAGGCCAGCGGCCAGCATGCAGGCAGCCTAGTCCCACAGGCACACCTGGGCATTGCTGCCAGGCAAGATTTTCCAAGTTGTGGGGCTCAGCCAGCCCTTGCCCCAGGCCAGGCACCTCCTCCAGGCTGAGGACAGCCTCTGTGCAGCTGGCTACAGAGAACCACACGAGGCCCAGGAGCAGCGATGGGTGAGGCGGGGAGGGACGGAGCAGTGAGAGTGGGGTGCAGGCACTGGCAGCTAGTGTGGACACACAGATGGCTGCGTCCCCCTGGGAGGCCGTAATGGCTCCTTTACACCCCACTAAAGGCAGCAGTCATTCACCGCTCTCCCTGGGGGGGCAGCACCAGGCCCCAGAGGGCTCCTCCTCCTCCTGCCCCCAGCTCGCTCGCTGCCTCCAGAGCCTGGGACACGCTGAATGTAGCCCTAGCCCTGTCCCCCCGTGCCCGGTCCAGGTCCAGGGCCAGGGCCAGGGCCAGGGCCAGGGCAGTGCTTGCAGCTCTGTGCTGTGCTGACGCACTCGGGCTGGCAGACAGACGCACTCGGCGGGCTCTTTCCCAGGGCAAACACCAGGCGAATGGGCTCACTGTCCCGTGACTGGATGTTCATATTGGGTCTGGAGGCCGTGTTGAGTGTCCAGTGTATCTGTGGGCCCCAAATACTGCGCCGGGGGGGCCACGTGAGCTGTGTAATGAAAGCTGAGGAGGCCCTGAACCTGCGTGTGCTGCTCACGCCTGTGTCATGTTACAGATTTCAGTTAGACAATGGTTCAGTGCTGAGCTTCACAACAGCAGGTGAGAACTCAGCCCCAGCCAGGACAACGGCCTGTTAACAAAGGCTCAGAGGTCAAATCCACACTTCAGACACTTGGGCCTGGTCAAAGGGAAGCGTCCCGCTGCTCAGGTGACCCGGACTGCGACGAATGAACAGGGCCAGCTCAGGAAAGGGAGACCGTCTCCTGGGATTGAGACAATGGCAGTTTGCCACAGCAGCCCCCGCGTCAGGTGGGGCAGACCCTCCAGGGCCTGATGGGAAGAAGAAACGACTTCGTCCCTGCACACAGAGAGGAAACCATGATGTGGACTTAGCAGCGTCCATCTTGAATCTTTCGTCTTTTGGTACCTGTGCCCATCTCCAAGGGTCCATGTCCAGCATGTGGACCCCAGGGGGCCAGATCTACGATGCTCCAATGACTGAATCTGCGTAACCTGAAATCAACTTTCAGAGACTCTCAAGAATCAGCAAATAACATCGCTGGCTGTGTCAGTAGTTATGACTGACGCATGTAAAGTACCGCTGTGACAACGCTTCTCTGTAGCCCTGTTCTTCCTTTTGTAGTCAAAAACCCTTAGATATTAGATCTGAAGGATCAGTGGGCATGTTGTTTTGGGTAAGATACAGGTATATATTGACCAGAGGCTTTGGCTGGACCCCTTGGGGTCTGGAAGAATCTGTGGGGTGTTGGGTGAAACAGGCTTAAGAGCCCCTCACCTGAAGTTGGGGGTTGCTGGTCTGGGCTGGAAGAGCGGCTGGGCAGTCTGTGGTTTGCTTTTGTGTCTTCTGGATGGCCAAGGGGCTGGCAGAGGTGCTGCGGGGGCTGGTTGGATTTGCCTCAGTGAGAAGGAAATCCCAGCCAGGGGCTGGAAGTGGCCCGGATTTTAAGCAAAGGTACCTGGGTTGATTTCTCAAGCTGTGCCCAGAAACCCTGTCCTATCACAGCGGAGTCACCCCTCTCGCCTTTCTGAATACGAGCACAAGGGTGATGCATCTCCCGTCTCTGGGAATATCCCCGGCAGGCCAGGAATCATTCAGCCCCACCCGCCGTGGGCCAGAGGTCTCCTCAGCCAGCGCTGGGAGGACAGCGGGGGCATGGTACCTGGGGCTGCTGAGCAATCGTGTTTACCCTGCACAGACATTGCTTACCAACGGAGCTCGTGCAGCTGCTCAGGGCACACGGGACGGCAGTGGGAGGACAGTCTGCACCCTGGGACTGCTGCACCCTCGCCCCTGCCATCTTGGCTGGCAGCCTCTGGGGCTACCCTGGCTGACCACCGCCTCCCTGCACCCTCCCACCTCACCATGGGAACCCGGACACAGATCCACCACCAGCACTTTGCCAACACCGCAGCCGAGTCCTCACCACCTCAGAAGGGAGCTCAGGGCCACTGGCCCAACCACCGCACAGGCTGAGGGGTGAGGTGAGTCACCGACAGACAGCCCTGTCTGAGCTGGGCTGGCAGCCCCTGGCCCATCCTGCTCCCTCTTTGCCAGGGAGCCGTCTCTGTGGAACATCGGGCAGCCAGCCCCCGTCCAAGGCAGAGCATCGTCCTCCAGCTGGCTTCACGAATCTTCCCGTCAGATGTTGGGGCACAGGGTACCAGACACCTCCCAGGTACCTGGTGGGATGGGGGCGGGTGTGTGTGTGTGTGTGTGAGAGTCGGACTGGATGTGTGCGTGACAGGCAGAGCAGCTCCCAGCGGCTAAGGATGACCTCTGGGCTGTACCCTAGGCTGGCAGGTAACACCTCTGCCCTGAACACAGAGCAGGGAGGAGCCGAGCGGGGTTTGAATCGGAGGCGGCAGTGAGAAGCTGGGGGAGAGGGAGCTGGAAGGCAGCCAGCCGGGCGAGGGGGGAAGCTACACCCCAGAGGGGCCCCCCTCCGGCTCCCCTCCCCAGGATGGGTTGGAATGACTGTCTCTGCCGGCTGCACTGACACCTCTGTGCTGAGCTGGGCCTCTGTCACCTCATAAACTTCCTCTTCTACCTGCTGAGTGAGAGTCACTCCTGCCTGCGATGGGGGGCAGCACTTGGGGACCCCGAACCCCATCACAGCTGGCTACACTGCAAGTGCTGCTTGCCTCTGTCCACAAACCATCTAGAAGATCTGGGCAGATCACACCCCCAATCCCCGACTCCTCCATGCTGCCCACCTGCCAGGAACTCCCAATTGTTCCCTGCCCCCGTGCAGAGACAGGGTGAGCCCGGGGGTGTCAGCTGTCACCAACACATCCCCAGCAGGTGGGGCACGCACTGGCGAGTCCCTCCCACGCACACCAGCTGGCAGTGCCCCATAATGTCAATAAGCTGGTTCCCATAGCCCCTCACTACACACTGTCCAGCCCCACTGCCTCGTGTCTCGACAGCTGATCCCTTGGCTGTGGCCATCCAGGTCCCCACCACCCCGGCATTACTTTGTATTATCGACATGACCGTTCATCTGCCCTTTTGTTGCCCAATCACTTGGTTTCGTGAGATTTTTTTCCCTCTCTTCCCAGTCCGCTTTGCTCGTCGCTATTTTGAGCAGTTCAGTATCAACAGCAAACGTTGCCACGTCCCTGTTTATCCCTTTCTCCAGATCGTTTCTGCGTGTGCTGAACAGGACTGGTGCCAGTACAGCACAGTATAGACCCTTGGGGGACAACACTTGTCACCTGTCTCCATTCTGAAAACTGACCCTTTATTCCTACCTTTTAACCAGTTATCAGCCCATGAGACGTCCACCCCCGTATCCCATGACAGCTCACTTTTCTCGTCAAAAGCTTTCTGGAAACCTAAGTGCACTAAATGCACTGGATTCCTGCTTATCCACAAGCTTGCTGACCCCATCAAAGAACTCTAGTAGATTAGCAAGGAAGAAACAGAAACCTCCTTGACTTTTCCCTAACAAATTTTGTTCATTTATGTGTTCTATTCTTTATTATAGTTTCAACTAATTTGCCTTGATACTGCCGTGAGACCTACCAGCCTGTAATTGCCAGGGTCACCTCTGGAGCCTTTATTAAATACTGGCATCCCATTGGCTACCTGCCAGTCACTCGTACAGAAGCTGATTTAAAGGACAGCTTACAAACCAGAGTTGTTAGTTCCAAAATTTCACACCCGAGTCCCTTGAGAACTCTTGGCTGAGTGCCATCTGGTCCCAGTGACTTGCTGCTGTTCACTTTATCAGTCTGATCCAAAACCTCCTCTAATGACACCTCACTCATCACAGAGAATGCTGACTGGAAAGGGCCCAGAAAAGAGCTACAAGGAGAACTGAGGTCTGGAAAACCTGCCTGACCAGTGAGATCGTGGCAGAGCTCAGTCTCTCCCATCTCAGCGGTACGTTTGGTGGCCTGAGCCTGCCCCCCGGGGCCTGCTCGGGGAGACCAGCAATGGCAGAGAGCTCTCCAGTGGGGCGGAGAAGGGCAGGACGAGACCGGGGCTTTCAGCAATGGCAGAGAGCTCTCCAGTGGGGCGGAGAAAGGCAGGACGAGACCGGGGCTTTCAGCAATGGCAGAGAGCTCTCCAGTGGGGCGGAGAAAGGCAGGACGAGACCGGGGCTTTCAGCAATGGCAGGCTGCGCTCAGCGTAGAACCAGACGTGATAGGCCTTTGAACTCCGGCCTGCCACCAAGAAGGGGAGTCCTCGCCCTCAGCTCTTGGGCAGCAATTGCCCCACGGCCAGAGGGGTTTGCGGGGAGCGAGCAGGAGCATTACCTATTTTACGCAAGGGAAACGTCTCCTCCCCACAGGCACACAGCATGCCAGTGGCAGAGGCAACCAGGACCCTGCCCATCAGGCAGCGCTTCCCTCTTCTAGGCTCAAGAGAGGAAGAAGTCAAGCCCAGGTGCAGCAAACGGCACTGCACCACTGTGTTCCTGGGAGCTCCACTCCAGTCACCCCTGTTCCACCCAGTCTCTCCCCATTCGGCAGTGCCCTCTCCTTTCCAAAGCACCTTCCATGGCCCTGTGGGCCGGCACCTCTGGCCTCGAGGGTGCAGTTCTCCCCACTCCCTGCACTCAGCCCCAGTCCCTCTGGCCACACGGCACTGGCAGCGGCCTGCTGAAGGACGGCTCCAGGCTGCAAACCCCCGGAGCCTGCCACTCCCTGCCAGCGCCGGCAGCCGCACTGCTCCCCCAGCTGTTTCCAGGCCCTGTTCCCTTACTTGGGGCAGCTGCTCCAGCTGGCAGCTGGGCTGTTCCAGATACAAAGGAATCAGCTGGATTTCCTCCTTTCTTCCCAATACATTGCAACCGCCCCCTTCTCCCCTCCACAACCCCTTTGGCTCAGGCAGACCCGCTGGGGGAGAGGAGCACGCCAGCGAGCCAAGCGCAGGCATCTAGGACCGCACACGCAAGAACGCCTTCTCTGCAGGAGGGAAGGGAGCAGGAGAAGTGGGCTGCAGTTACCGTCCTGGAAGACTCTCTCCACGTTCAGGCCGTAAGTGGCACAGGTCTCGTAGTATGTGCACCGCTTCAAATCGTTGGACAGCTTCCGGGCCCGAGAGTCGTCGATGACTCTGGGGTTTGTGGCACTGATTGCGTCTGGAAACCAAGGACAGGAAGTGTTAGAATCACAGAACCACACAACCCTGGGCCTGCAAGGGACGGTCACCGAGTCCAGCCCGTGCCCAAAGCAGGACCAACCCCCGCTAAATCACCCCAGCCAGGGCTTAAAAACCTCAAGGGGTGGAGAATCCACCACCCCTCCAGGTAACACATCCCAGTGCATCCCCACCGGCCTGGGGAAATAGCTCATAGCCAACCTCCCCCTCCCCTCTGTAACCTGAGAGTTAAGAAAGCAGGGTTCCCCGTCCCCATCCCAACTAGGGCCCCACAGCACATTCCGGGGTCCCCCCAGCCCCACTTTCAGCTGAGACCCTCCAGCCCTGCCCTGGAGCGAGACCCCAGCTGCCCGGTCCCTCCAGCCCTGCCCTAAACTGAGAACCCAGCTGCCCGGTCCCTCCAGCCCTGCCCTGGAGCGAGACCCCAGCTGCCCGGTCCCTCCAGCCCTGCCCTAGACTGAGACCCCAGCTGCCCGGTCCCTCCAGCCCTGCCCTAGACTGAGACCCCAGCTGCCCGGTCCCTCCAGCCCTGCCCTGGAGCGAGACCCCAGCTGCCCGGTCCCTCCAGCCCTGCCCTGGAGCGAGACCCCAGCTGCCCGGTCCCTCCAGCCCTGCCCTGGAGCGAGACCCCAGCTGCCCGGTCCCTCCAGCCCTGCCCTAGACTGAGACCCCAGCTGCCCGGTCCCTCCAGCCCTGCCCTAAACTGAGACCCCAGCTGCCCGGTCCCTCCAGCCCTGCCCTGGAGCGAGACCCCAGCTGCCCGGTCCCTCCAGCCCTGCCCTAGACTGAGACCCCAGCTGCCCGGTCCCTCCAGCCCTGCCCTAGACTGAGACCCCAGCTGCCCGGTCCCTCCAGCCCTGCCCTGGAGCGAGACCCCAGCTGCCCGGTCCCTCCAGCCCTGCCCTGGAGCGAGACCCCAGCTGCCCGGTCCCTCCAGCCCTGCCCTAGACTGAGACCCCAGCTGCCCGGTCCCTCCAGCCCTGCCCTGGAGTGAGGCCCCAGCTGCCCGGTCCCTCCAGCCCTGCCCTAGACTGAGACCCCAGCTGCCCGGTCCCTCCAGCCCTGCCCTGGAGCGAGACCCCAGCTGCCCGGTCCCTCCAGCCCTGCCCTGGAGCGAGACCCCAGCTGCCCGGTCCCTCCAGCCCTGCCCTGGAGCGAGACCCCAGCTGCCCGGTCCCTCCAGCCCTGCCCTAGACTGAGACCCCAGCTGCCCAGGCCCTCCAGCCCTGCCCTGGAGTGAGGCCCCAGCTGCCCAGTCCCTCCAGCCCTGCCCTGGAGTGAGGCCCCAGCTGCCCAGTCCCTCCAGCCCTGCCCTGGAGTGAGGCCCCAGCTGCCCGGTCCCTCCAGCCCCACGCTGGAGTGAGGACCCCAGGGTCCAAAGCCCTAGCCCTTTCCTGTCGTGGGCTGAGACAGTCGAGCTCCCCAGGACATTGCTGGATCCATGGCAGCCCTCGTCCTCTCTTCCAACCCAGCCTCCAGATCCCCAGTTCCATGACCCGCTCCAGGGTCTGAGGTGCTGCCGCTGGGGTCAGAGAGATACTGTCCTTGCGGCGCTCACCCACTCTCCTCTGACAAGTCCTGGTGAGCGGGAATTCCTTGCACCTCCTCGGGGGGGCGGTTCTTTAGCACCCTCCTTACTGGGAACTCACCTCTACCATCTGAACCTACCGTGCTCCAGCCATGCCCACACCCTCTGCCCCACATGCAGACATCCCACTCCCCACTGCCCTTCCGCCTGCAACCAATGCGCACATTGAGGGCTCCAAAGCCCTGCCCCTCGGGGCTGCCCATGCCAAAGCCCCCCTCCCAGGCCCGGCGTGCGTGAGGTCTCACGTTGTGGCTCCCTGGCAAGGCAGGACTCATCCTCATGGCCAGCTCGGGGACAGAGCAGTCTGAGAGCTGCCGTGACCACTAGGGCTGGAGAGCCCATGCCACAGGCTTGCTGGAGCCTCCAGGTGCCAGGCTGCCAGCTGCTGCCAACACACCCCAAGCTCCTGGGTCACCCCCGTCTGCTGCAGATTGGCCAGAATCTGCCTCATGCCCTGAGCTAATCCCTTGGCCAGCCCCACACACCCAGCCACCTTCCCTTCAGCCCGCTGTGCTGGCTGGGGGGGGGGGTCTTTCAGTGCCCTCTCCTCCTCTGAACCTGCCCCCACCTTTCGGCCTCTGCCCAGCGCCCCGAGAGATTCATCTCCCTCACACCAGCCTCTGCCGAGCCAGCTGGGCCTGCTTGGCCTGAGACCCTAGGCTGGCCCCAGGTGCTGCACTGAGACCCCTCTGCACCTTCTGCCCAACTCCAGTCTCCTGGGACATCCCACAGGGGCCCAGGTGGTGTAAGGACCTCCTTGGGGGACCCAGAGCCAGGGTGGGGGCAAGCGCAGTGCCAGGATGCTATGGGGGGTTGGGGGGGCGGGATACCTTAGCAGGGCTCAAGGAGGGTGAAGGGAGGTGCCAGGATGCCTACGATGCTGCAGGGAGGCCCAGAGCAGTGGCCTGGTTGGGTGCAGAGCCAGGATGCCCTAGGTGGGTCCAGGCTGAGGGAGGTGCCGGGATGCCTCAGAGGGGTCCAGAGCAGGGGTGGGATGAGGAGCAGTGCCAGGACACCTCACAGGCGTTACAGCAGAGAGGCAGAGCCAGGATGCCTCCTGGGGGCCCAGAGTAGGGGTGGGGGCTGGGGAGGTAAAGGAACCCCTCACAGAAGGGGGTGGGTGTGGGGGGCAGCGCTGGGAGCCCTAAGGGTCCAGGGGAATGGGGGAAGACCCAGGCATCTCAGGGGGCACAGAGAGAGGTGGGTGTGGGGGACTGAGCTGGGTGCCCTCGGGGGGCCGGGGGCACGGAGAACAATGCTGACCCTGGTGTCACATGACTGGATGTTTTATTTGTATATAGAAGCCTTTTTCATAGACTCCCAGGGCTGGAAGGGACCTCAGGAGGTCATCTAGTCCAGCCCCTGCTTCAGGCAGGATCAACCCCACTAAGTCATCCCAGCCAGGACCTCGTCCAGCCGGGACTTAAAAACCTCGAGGGATGGAGAATCCACCACCTCTCGAGGCAACACATTCCACTGCTTCACCACCCGCCTGGGGAAGGAGTTTTTCTTAATATCCAACCCACACCTCCCCCTCTGTAACGTCAGACCATTACTCCTTGTTCTGCCATCTGACACCACTGAGATCAGTTTCTCACCCTCCTCTTTAGAGCTCCCCTTCAGGAAGTTGAAGGCTGCTATTAAATCACCCCTCAGTCTTCTCTTCTGTAAACTAAATAAGTCCAAATCCCTCAGCCTCTCCTCACAGGTCTTGTGCTCCAGCCCCTCAATCATTTTTGTTGCCCTCCACTGAACCTGCTCCAGCAAATCCACATCATTTTTATACTGGGGGGCCCAAAACTGGACACAATAATCCAGATGTGGCCTCACCAGTGCCAAATAAAGAGGAATAATTACTTCTCTAGATCTGCTCGAAATGCTCCTCCTAATGCACCCCAGTGTGCCGTCAGCTTTCTTGGCTACACGGGCATACTGTTTACTCATATCCAGCCTTTCATCCACCATAACCCCTATCGTACTGCTTTCCATCGTACTGCTGCTGAGCCAGTCGGTCCCCAGCCTATAACAATGCCTGGGATTCTTCCGCCCCAGGTATAGGACTCTGCACTTCTCCTTGTTGAACCGCAGCAGATTTCTTTTGGCCCAGTCCTCCAATTTATCCAGCTCACTCTGGATCTTATCTCTACCCTCCAATCTATCTGCCTCTCTTGCTAGCTTAGTGTCACCTGCAAACTTGCTGATGGTGCAATCCAGTCCCTCAGCCAGGTCATTAATGAAGATGTTGAATAACACCGGCCCCAGAACCGAGCCTTGCGGCACTCGGCTTGAAACCGACCGCCATCCAGATATTGAGCCATTGACCACTACCTGTTGGGCCCGACGGTCAAGCCAGCTTTCTATCCACCTTATAGTTCATGGATCCAATCCATACTTCCTTAACTTATGGACAAGAATGTTGTAAGAGACTGTATCAAAAGCTTTGCTGAAGTCAACGTATATCACATCCACTGACTTCTTCAGAGCCTGTTACCTCGTCACAGAAGCTAATCAGGCTGGTCAGGCAGGACTTGCCCCTGGTGAATCCATGTTGGCTACTTTTGATCACTTTCCCCTCTTCCAAGTGCTCCAAAATGGATTCCTTGAGGATCTCCTCCATTATTTTCCCAGGGACTGAGGTAAGGCTGATGGGTCTATAGTTCTCTGGATTGTCCTTCTTTCCTTGTTTAAAGATGGGCACTACATTTGCCTTCTTCCAGTCAACCGGAATCTCTCCCGATCTTCAAGAGTCTTCAAAGATAATGGCCAAAGGCTCAGCAATGACCTCTGCCAATTCCCTCAGTACCCTTGGGTGCACTAAATCCAGACCCATCTAGTTTTACTGGGTAGCTCTTAACTTGTTCGCTCCCCACAGATGGCTGCCCTCCACCTTCCCACACTGCATCGTCCAGCACCATAGTGCAGGAGATGTTCTTGTCCGTGAAGACTGACGCAAAAAAAGCATTGAGTACTTCAGCTTTTCCAACATCAGCTGCCACTAGGTTACCCCCCTCATCCGGCGATGGCCCCGCACCTTCTCCGATAACCTGTTTATTGTTCACATGCCCTTCTTGTTCCTCTTCACATCCCTCGCCAGCTGCAGTTCCAGCTGTGCTTTCGCTTTCCTGATTACTGCCCGGCATTCTCCAGCCGTATGTTTATACTCCTCCTTAGTCAGCTGTCCCCATTTCCATGTCTTGTGTGCATCCCCTTTGAGTTTAAGCTGACTAAGGATTTCCCTGTTAAGCCAAGCTGGTTGCCTACCATGTCTGCATTTTTTACTACACAGCGGGACGGTTTGTTCCTGTGCCTTCAGTGAGGCTTCTTTAAAATACGTCCAGTTCTCCTGAATTCTTTTCCCCTTCATCTTCATTTCCCAAGGGATCCTGATCATCAGTTATCTCAGGGAGTCCACGTCTACTCTGCTGAAATCAAGGGTCTGTATGTTACTGCTCACCTTTCTCACTTCTGTCAAGATCCTGAAATCTACCATTTCATGGTCGCTGCAGCCCAGGTTGCCTCCCACTTCTGTTTCTCCCACTAGTTCTTCCCTGTGTATGAACAGCAGGTCAAGCTGCCCACGGCCTCTGGTCAATACCTTCAGCACTTGTGCTAAGAAGTTATCTCCAACACTCTCCAGAAACTTCCTGGACTGTCTGTGTGCTGCTGTATTGGTCTCACAACAAATATCCAGATGATTTAGAAGCTTCTCTTAGTTGCCTGAAGAAATCCTCATCTGCATCATCTCCCTAATCTGGCGGCCTATAGCAGACACCACTACAACATCACCTCTGTTGTTTCTGCCCAGTATATCTACCAGCCCCAAATACTGTGCTGGGGGGAGGGCACGTGAGGTGTCTAATGAAAGCTGATGATGCCCTGAATCTGTGTGTGCTACTCACATGTCTGTGCCACGTCTGTAGGTGAAGTTACAGGTTTCAGCTCTGTAGCTGTGTTAGAAATGTTTAGTGCTGAACTTTGCAATAGGAGGTGTGAAATCAGCCCCAGCCAGGTCACTGGGCTACACAATGGAAGCCAGGTGCTCAGCCAGCCACATCCACATCTCAGAAATATGGGACTTACCAGGGAATGCAGCCCGCTGGGCAGGTGACCTGGGCTGAGCAAAGGAACGGAAATGGGATGCCCAGGTATAGGCTGACCGGCCATGTAAATGTCTGGGGCCTGCTGGCAAAACCTGCGACCAATGACATTTGGCCACAGCGGCTCACCTGAGTCAGGTGGGGCAGACCCTCAAGGGCCTATGGAAGAAGAAAGGGCTTTGTCCCTGCACACAAGAGAGAACCATGAGGTGGACCTAGCAGCATCCATCTTGGAGAGAGACGTCCGTTGTCCCTGTTACAAGGGTCCATATCCCAGCACGCTGACCCCAGCGGGCCTGACCTGCATTTCTCCAGTAACTAAAGCCATGTAACCTGAAATGGACTTTCAGAGACTTTCAAGAATCAACAGATAACATCGCTGGCTGCATCAGCAGCTGCAATTCATTATGTAAAGAATCGCTTTAACAATTCTTCTCTCTCACCCTGTTCTTTTCATTAATAAACCCTTAGATATTTAGATCTGAAGGATTTAGGCTTTGATGTGCTGTTTTGGGTAAGATCCAGGTATAGACTAAGCAGGGGTGGTGGCTGGACCCTTTGGGGCCTTGAAAAGTCTGTGTGCAGTTGGTGAAACAGGTTTAAGAACTTCTCACCTGAAGTTGGGGGTTGCTGGCCTGGGCTGGTGCAGCAGCTGGGCAGTCTGTGGTTTCCCTGTGTGGCTCTGGCTGGCCAGGGGGCTGGCAGAGGTGCTTTTGGGGCGGGTTGGATTTGCCTCAGTGAGACGGAAATCCCAGCCTGGGCTCTGAGCAGGCCAGATTTTAAGCCAAATTACCCTGGATTGACTTCTCGAGCAGTGCCCGGAAACCCTGTCCTAGTGCACCTGGGTCCCACTCACCTTGTGTCCCCACCAGCACCATGGGCACCTCGGCCGTGCTGCGGTAGCTGCAGAGCCGCAGGTAGTAGTTGTAGACGGTCTGGAAGCTGATTTCATCCTCCAGGCTGAAGACAAACACCACAGCATCCACCCAGGCAGCAAACTACAGGAGACAGAAACCATCACCATCTGACAGCAGCCCCAGAGCGCTGGGGTCAGTGCCCATTGCCAGAGAGAGCCACCCTGCTGTGCCCCGTCCCACGCCCTGAAACCCTGCGCCTGCCCCACTGAGCCCCCCCGGGAGCTCTGCAGCCCTGTGCCTGCCCCACTGAACCCGCCCCGCTCTCTGCAGCCCTGCGCCTGCCCCGCTGAGCCCCCCCGCCCTCTGCAGCCCAGCACCTGCCCCACTGAACCCCCCCCACCCTCTGCAGTCCTGTGCCTGCCCCACTGAGAGCCCCCCCCGCGCTGTGCAGCCACGCGCCTGCCCCACTGAACCCGCCCCACTCTCTGCAGCCCTGCGCCTGCCCCACTGAGCCCCCCCGCCCTCTGCAGCCCGGCACCTGCCCCACTGAACCCCCCCCGCCCTCTGCAGCCCGGCACCTGCCCCACTGAACACCCCACGCCCTCTGCAGCCCGGCACCTGCCCCACTGAACACCCCACGCCCTCTGCAGCCCGGCACCTGCCCCACTGAACAACCCCCGCCCTCTGCAGTCCGGCACCTGCCCCACTGAACACCCCCCGCCCTCTGCAGCCCGGCACCTGCCCCACTGAACAACCCCCGCCCTGTGCACCCCTGCGCCTGCCCCATTGAACCCACCCCCCTCTCTGCAGCCCTGCGCCTGCCCACTGAGCCCCCCGCTCTCTGCAGTCCTGCACCTGCCCCACTGAGCCCCCCTGTGCTATGCAGCCCTGCGCCTGTCCCACTGAGCCCCCTGCTCTCTGCAGCCCTGCACCTGCCCCACTGAGCCCCCCTGTGCTATGCAGCCCTGCGCCTGCCCCACTGAGCTCCCTGCTCTCTGCAGCTCTGCACCTGCCCCACTGAGCCCCCCTGTGCTATGCAGCCCTGCGCCTGCCCCACTGAGCTCCCTGCTCTCTGCAGCCCTGTGCCTGTCCCACTGAGCCCCCCTGTGCTATGCAGCCCTGCGCCTGCCCCACTGAGCTCCCTGCTCTCTGCAGCCCTGTGCCTGTCCCACTGAGCCCCCCCGACTCTCTGCAGCCCTGTGCCTGTCCCACTGAGCTCCCCGGAGCTCTGCAGCCCTGCGCCTGCCCCACTGAGCCCCCCCGACTCTCTGCAGCCCTGTGCCTGTCCCACTGAGCTCCCCGGAGCTCTGCAGCCCTGCGCCTGCCCCACTGAGCCCCCCCGACTCTCTGCAGCCCTGTGCCTGCCCCACTGAGCTCCCCGGAGCTCTGCAGCCCTGCGCCTGTCCCACTGAGCCCTCTGCTCTCTGCAGTCCTGGCCTGCTGGTGCCAGTCTGAGGCAGTGGGGTCAGCACTGACGGAGGGGAGCAGCCCCCTGCTCGGCCCCAGCCCCGTTCCTGTCCCCTGGAAGCATTTCCCAGTCTCCCACCTCAGCCTATCACACTTGGGAGATCTAAGTCCGACGTCTCCGGTCTCCGCCCTGCCCAGGGTTCCTGGGAGACAGGCTTGGTGTGGTGGGGGGGGCTCTTACCTGGAGCTCGGGGGGGCCCCCTTCATCTCGGATCAGCAGCAGGTAACTCTGACCGTCCACCACAATCTCCTTCTTAAACCGGCCCCCTGGGGACAAGGCAAAGCCATGCACTGAGCCAGGGCACACCTGGCCACAGGCAACAGGCGTCCGAGGCTGGCCCTGCCCAGAGGGAAGGCTAGCTGAGGGCAGAGCCCATCCTGCCCTCCCGGACCTCAGCAGGGGGCCTGGCCTTACCTTCTGGGGACTCCTCCTGCACATAGGTGCCAGTCAGGTAGCGGTGCACCAAGGCCGACTTGCCGCTCGACAGGTTCCCCACAATGCCCTGCAACACAGAGGTGCGTGACCGTGCCTGCCCCAGTGGTCACGTCCGCAGAGCGCATGGCCCACGGACCCCAGGCAAGCACAGCAGCCTGGCCAGCGTCCTACTGGCGGGACAGAAAACGCCCCGAGCGCCCAGCGTGGAGCCCACAGCTGCGTGTGGAGCACAGAGTGCCCGACCCTCGGTGGATGTGGAGAGCAGGGGCTGGGATTCCGCTGCTCGAGGGGGCAGGGGAGCGCAGGGGCTGGGATTCTGCTGCTCGAGGGGGCAGGGGAGCGCAGGGGCTGGGATTCTGCTGCTCGAGGGGGGCAGGGGAGCGCAGGGGCTGGGATTCTGCTGCTCGAGGGGGGCAGGGGAGCGCAGGGGCTGGGATTCTGCTGCTCGAGGGGGGCTGGGGAGCGCAGGGGCTGGGATTCTGCTGCTCGAGAGGGGCAGGGGAGCGCGGGGGCAGGGATTCTGCTGCTCGAGGGGGGCGGGGAGGGCTGGGATTCTGCTGCTCGAGGGGGGCGGGGAGGGCTGGGATTCTGCTGCTCGAGGGGGCAGGGGAGCGCAGGGGCTGGGATTCTGCTGCTCGAGGGGGGCTGGGGAGCGCAGGGGCTGGGATTCTGCTGCTCGAGAGGGGCAGGGGAGCGCAGGGGCTGGGATTCTGCTGCTCGAGGGGGGCTGGGGAGCGCAGGGGCTGGGATTCTGCTGCTCGAGGGGGGCTGGGGAGCGCAGGGGCTGGGATTCTGCTGCTCGAGGGGGGCTGGGGAGCGCAGGGGCTGGGATTCTGCTGCTCGAGGGGGCAGGGGAGCGCAGGGGCTGGGATTCTGCTGCTTGAGGGGAGCAGGGGAGCGCAGGGGCTGGGATTCTGCTGCTCGAGGGGGCTGGGGAGCGCAGGGGCTGGGATTCTGCTGCTCGAGGGGGGCTGGGGAGCGCAGGGGCTGGGATTCTGCTGCTCGAGGGGGCAGGGGAGCGCAGGGGCTGGGATTCTGCTGCTCGAGAGGGGCTGGGGAGCGCAGGGGCTGGGATTCTGCTGCTCGAGGGGGGCAGGGGAGCGCAGGGGCTGGGATTCTGCTGCTCGAGGGGGCAGGGGAGCGCAGGGGCTGGGATTCTGCTGCTCGAGGGGGGCTGGGGAGCGCAGGGGCTGGGATTCTGCTGCTCGAGGGGGGCTGGGGAGCGCAGGGGCTGGGATTCTGCTGCTCGAGGGGGGCTGGGGAGCGCAGGGGCTGGGATTCTGCTGCTCGAGGGGGGCAGGGGAGCGCAGGGGCTGGGATTCTGCTGCTCGAGGGGGGCAGGGGAGCGCAGGGGCTGGGATTCTGCTGCTCGAGGGGGCAGGGGAGCGCAGGGGCTGGGATTCTGCTGCTCGAGGGGGGCTGGGGAGCGCAGGGGCTGGGATTCTGCTGCTCGAGAGGGCAGGGGAGCGCAGGGGCTGGGATTCTGCTGCTCGAGGGGGGCTGGGGAGCGCAGGGGCTGGGATTCTGCTGCTCGAGGGGGGCTGGGGAGCGCAGGGGCTGGGATTCTGCTGCTCGAGGGGGGCTGGGGAGCGCAGGGGCTGGGATTCTGCTGCTCGAGGGGGCAGGGGAGCGCAGGGGCTGGGATTCTGCTGCTCGAGGGGGCAGGGGAGCGCAGGGGCTAGGATTCTGCTGCTCGAGGGGGGCTGGGGAGCACAGGGGCTGGGATTCTGCTGCTCGAGGGGGGCTGGGGAGCGCGGGGGCTGGGATTCTGCTGCTCGAGGGGGGCTGGGGAGCGCGGGGGCTGGGATTCTGCTGCTCGAGGGGGGCTGGGGAGCGCTCTCCTGTAACATCGCAGAGGGGAGGACAGCTCTGGCCACTGGCACAGCCCTCACCCCGCCTGGCCACCTGCCCTCGAGGTCTCCTGCTCTGACAGGCGCTAGCAAGGCCCAGTAAGGTCCTGATGCACAGGCGGGGGCCAGCGTTCCCCGGACGCTGGTGCAGTGCCGCCTGGGGGGTCAGCAGAGGGCCCACAGCCGGGTTCGGTCACGACCGGTGGCGCACACTCACGCAGGCCGGGGCGCGCACGGATGCAACGAATCCCCACAAAAGGCGAGCGGGAAGCGTGGGAGAGAGCCACTCCCTACTGCCAGCCAACGAGCTGCCGCCCCTGGCCAGGGCACCAGACACACAGCCCCCGAGGCGGAGAAATCCTCCAGCTGCAGGATCGGCCACAGCTGCCACCCGGGAGCCCTGCACGGGGGTCGGTCACCTGTGAGGAGAGCACAGCTCTCCACGAAGCGCTGCCGGTGCGGCCCAGCCTGACACGACCCAGGCTAAGCCACCCCTTCCCGCTGCTCAGGACGCTGGCAAACATCAACAGACTGGGCCGAGAGCCGCCATCTCAGTGCCCACGTCCCCCATGACAACACGTTAACTGACAGGCCGAGAGCCGCCACCTCGGTGCCCACGTCTGACTGGCGCCCACGGCCCCCTGACAACACGTTAACTGACAGGCCGAGAGCCGCCACCTCGGTGCCCACGGCCGACTGGCGCCCACGGCCCCCTGACAACACGTTAACTGACAAGCCGAGAGCCGCCATCTCAGTGCCCACGTCCGACTGGTGCCCACGGCCCCCTGACAACACGTTAACTGACAGGCCGAGAGCCGCCATCTCAGTGCCCACGTCCCCCATGACAACACGTTAACTGACAGGTCGAGAGCCGCCACCTCGGTGCCCACGATCGACTGGCGCCCACGGCCCCCTGACAACACGTTAACTGACAAGCCGAGAGCCGCCATCTCGGTGCCCACGTCTGACTGGCGCCCACGGCCCCCCGACAACACGTTAACTGACAGGCCGAGAGCCGCCATCTCAGTGCCCACGTCCCCCATGACAACACGTTAACTGACAGGCCGAGAACCGCCACCTCGGTGCCCATGGCCGACTGGCGCCCACGGCCCCCTGACAACACGTTAACTGACAGGCCGGTAGCCGCCACCTTGGTGCCCATGGCCCCCTGACAACACGTTAACTGACAGGCCGAGAGCCGCCACCTCGGTGCCCACATCCCCCCTGACAATACGTTAACTGACAGGCCGAGAGCCGCCACCTCGGTGCCCACGGCCGACAGGCGCCCACGGCCCCCTGACAACACGTTAACTGACAGGCCGAGAGCCGCCAACTCGGTGCCCACGTCCCCCGTAACAACACGTTAACTGACAGGCCGAGAGCCGCCACCTCGGTGCCCACGGCCGACTAGCGCCCACGGCCCCCTGACAACACGTTAACTGACCGGCCGAGAGCCGCCACCTCGGTGCCCACGGCCGACTGGCGCCCACGGGCCCCTGACAACACGTTAACTGACAGGCCGAGAGCCGCCAACTCGGTGCCCACGTCCCCCGTAACAACACGTTAACTGACAGGCCGAGAGCCGCCACCTCGGTGCCCACGGCCGACTAGCGCCCACGGCCCCCTGACAACACGTTAACTGACCGGCCGAGAGCTGCCACCTCGGTGCCCACGGCCGACTGGCGCCCACGGGCCCCTGACAACACGTTAACTGACAGGCCGAGAGCTGCCACATCGATGCCCACGGCCGACTGGCGCCCACGGCCCCCTGACAACACATTATCTGACAGGCCGAGAGCCGCCACCTCGGTGCCCACGTCCCCCATGACTACATGTTAACTGACAGGCCGAGAGCCGCCACCTCGGTGCCCACGTCTGACTGGCGCCCAAGGCCCCCGTGACAACACGTTAACTGACAGGCCGAGAGCCGCCACCTCGGTGCCCACATCCGACTGGCGCCCATGGCCCCCTGACTACACATTAACTGACAGGCCGAGAGCCGCCACCTCGGTGCCCACGGCCCCCTGACAACATGTTTACTGACATGCCGAGAGCCGCCACCTCGGTGCCCACGGCCGACTGGCGCCCACGACCCCCTGACAACACCTTAACTGACAGGCCGAGAGCCGCCACCTCAGTGCCCACGTCCGACTGGTGTCCACGGCCCCCTGACAACACGTTTACTGACAGGCCGAGAGCCACCACCTCGGTGCCCACGTCCCCCATGACTACATGTTAACTGACAGGCCGAGAGCCGCCACCTCGGTGCCCACGTCTGACTGGCGCCCAAGGCCCCCGTGACAACACGTTAACTGACAGGCCGAGAGCCGCCACCTCGGTGCCCACGATCGACTGGCGCCCACGGCCCCCTGACAACACGTTATCTGACAGGCCGAGAGCCACCACCTCGGTGCCCACAGCCAACTGGCGCCCACGGCCCCTTGACAACACGTTAACTGACAGGCCGAGAGCCGCCACCTCGGTGCCCACGTCCGACTGGCGCCCATGGCCCCCTGACTACACATTAACTGACAGGCCGAGAGCCGCCACCTCGGTGCCCACGGCCCCCTGACAACATGTTAACTGACAGGCCGAGAGCCGCCACCTCGGTGCCCACGTCCGACTGGCGCCCACGGCCCCCTGACAACACGTTTACTGACATGCCGAGAGCCGCCACCTCGGTGCCCACGGCCGACTGGCGCCCACGACCCCCTGACAACACCTTAACTGACAGGCCGAGAGCCGCCACCTCAGTGCCCACGTCCGACTGGCGTCCACGGCCCCCTGACAACACGTTTACTGACATGCCGAGAGCCGCCACCTCGGTGCCCATGGCCGACTGGCGCCCACGGCCCCCTGACAACACGTTAACTGACAGGCCGGGAGCCGCCACCTTGGTGCCCATGGCCCCCTGACAACACGTTAACTGACAGGCCGAGAGCCGCCACCTCGGTGCCCACATCCCCCCTGACAATACGTTAACTGACAGGCCGAGAGCCGCCACCTCGGTGCCCACGGCCGACAGGCGCCCACGGCCCCCTGACAACACGTTAACTGACAGGCCGAGAGCCGCCAACTCGGTGCCCACGTCCCCCGTAACAACACGTTAACTGACAGGCCGAGAGCCGCCACCTCGGTGCCCACGGCCGACTAGCGCCCACGGCCCCCTGACAACACGTTAACTGACCGGCCGAGAGCTGCCACCTCGGTGCCCACGGCCGACTGGCGCCCACGGGCCCCTGACAACACGTTAACTGACAGGCCGAGAGCTGCCACATCGATGCCCACGGCCGACTGGCGCCCACGGCCCCCTGACAACACATTATCTGACAGGCCGAGAGCCGCCACCTCGGTGCCCACGTCCCCCATGACTACATGTTAACTGACAGGCCGAGAGCCGCCACCTCGGTGCCCACGTCTGACTGGCGCCCAAGGCCCCCGTGACAACACGTTAACTGACAGGCCGAGAGCCGCCACCTCGGTGCCCACATCCGACTGGCGCCCATGGCCCCCTGACTACACATTAACTGACAGGCCGAGAGCCGCCACCTCGGTGCCCACGGCCCCCTGACAACATGTTTACTGACATGCCGAGAGCCGCCACCTCGGTGCCCACGGCCGACTGGCGCCCACGACCCCCTGACAACACCTTAACTGACAGGCCGAGAGCCGCCACCTCAGTGCCCACGTCCGACTGGTGTCCACGGCCCCCTGACAACACGTTTACTGACAGGCCGAGAGCCACCACCTCGGTGCCCACGTCCCCCATGACTACATGTTAACTGACAGGCCGAGAGCCGCCACCTCGGTGCCCACGTCTGACTGGCGCCCAAGGCCCCCGTGACAACACGTTAACTGACAGGCCGAGAGCCGCCACCTCGGTGCCCACGATCGACTGGCGCCCACGGCCCCCTGACAACACGTTATCTGACAGGCCGAGAGCCACCACCTCGGTGCCCACAGCCAACTGGCGCCCACGGCCCCTTGACAACACGTTAACTGACAGGCCGAGAGCCGCCACCTCGGTGCCCACGTCCGACTGGCGCCCATGGCCCCCTGACTACACATTAACTGACAGGCCGAGAGCCGCCACCTCGGTGCCCACGGCCCCCTGACAACATGTTAACTGACAGGCCGAGAGCCGCCACCTCGGTGCCCACGTCCGACTGGCGCCCACGGCCCCCTGACAACACGTTTACTGACATGCCGAGAGCCGCCACCTCGGTGCCCACGGCCGACTGGCGCCCACGACCCCCTGACAACACCTTAACTGACAGGCCGAGAGCCGCCACCTCAGTGCCCACGTCCGACTGGCGTCCACGGCCCCCTGACAACACGTTTACTGACATGCCGAGAGCCGCCACCTCGGTGCCCACGTCCCCCATAACTACAAGTTAACTGACAAGCCGAGAGCCGCCACCTCGGTGCCCACATCCGTCTGGCGCCCACGGCCCCCATGACTACAAGTTAACTGACAGGCCGAGAGCCGCCACTTCGGTGCCGACGGCCGACTGGCGCCCACGGCCCCCCTCACAACACGTTAACTGACAGGCCGAGAGCCACCACCTCGGTGCCCATGGCTGACTAGCGCCCATGGCCCCCTGACAACACGTTAACTGACAGGCCGAGAGCCGCCACCTCGGTGCCCACGTCCGACTGGCGCCCACGGCCCCCTGACAACACGTTTACTGACATGCCGAGAGCCGCCACCTCGGTGCCCACGGCCGACTGGCGCCCACGACCCCCTGACAACACCTTAACTGACAGGCCGAGAGCCGCCACCTCAGTGCCCACGTCCGACTGGCGTCCACGGCCCCCTGACAACACGTTTACTGACATGCCGAGAGCCACCACCTCGGTGCCCACGTCCCCCATAACTACAAGTTAACTGACAAGCCGAGAGCCGCCACCTCGGTGCCCACATCCGTCTGGCGCCCACGGCCCCCATGACTACAAGTTAACTGACAGGCCGAGAGCCGCCACTTCGGTGCCGACGGCCGACTGGCGCCCACGGCCCCCCTCACAACACGTTAACTGACAGGCCGAGAGCCACCACCTCGGTGCCCATGGCTGACTAGCGCCCATGGCCCCCTGACAACACGTTAACTGACAGGCCGAGAGCCGCCACCTCGGTGCCCACGTCCGACTGGCGCCCAAGGCCCCCTAACAACACGTTAACTGACAGGCCAAGAGCCGCCACCTCGGTGCCCACGGCCCCCGTGACAACACGTTAACTGACAGGACAAGAGCCGCCATGTTGGTGCCCATGTCCGACTGGCGCCCACGGCCCCCATGACAACACGTTAACTGACAGGCCGAGAGCCGCCATCTCAGTGCCCACGTCCCCCATAACTACAAGTTAACTGACAGGCCGAGAGCCGCCAACTCGGTGCCCACGTCCCCCGTAACAACACGTTAACTGACAGGCCGAGAGCCGCCACCTCGGTGCCCACGGCCGACTAGCGCCCACGGCCCCCTGACAACACGTTAACTGACCGGCCGAGAGCTGCCACCTCGGTGCCCACGGCCGACTGGCGCCCACGGGCCCCTGACAACACGTTAACTGACAGGCCGAGAGCTGCCACATCGATGCCCACGGCCGACTGGCGCCCACGGCCCCCTGACAACACATTATCTGACAGGCCGAGAGCCGCCACCTCGGTGCCCACGTCCCCCATGACTACATGTTAACTGACAGGCCGAGAGCCGCCACCTCGGTGCCCACGTCTGACTGGCGCCCAAGGCCCCCGTGACAACACGTTAACTGACAGGCCGAGAGCCGCCACCTCGGTGCCCACATCCGACTGGCGCCCATGGCCCCCTGACTACACATTAACTGACAGGCCGAGAGCCGCCACCTCGGTGCCCACGGCCCCCTGACAACATGTTTACTGACATGCCGAGAGCCGCCACCTCGGTGCCCACGGCCGACTGGCGCCCACGACCCCCTGACAACACCTTAACTGACAGGCCGAGAGCCGCCACCTCAGTGCCCACGTCCGACTGGTGTCCACGGCCCCCTGACAACACGTTTACTGACAGGCCGAGAGCCACCACCTCGGTGCCCACGTCCCCCATGACTACATGTTAACTGACAGGCCGAGAGCCGCCACCTCGGTGCCCACGTCTGACTGGCGCCCAAGGCCCCCGTGACAACACGTTAACTGACAGGCCGAGAGCCGCCACCTCGGTGCCCACGATCGACTGGCGCCCACGGCCCCCTGACAACACGTTATCTGACAGGCCGAGAGCCACCACCTCGGTGCCCACAGCCAACTGGCGCCCACGGCCCCTTGACAACACGTTAACTGACAGGCCGAGAGCCGCCACCTCGGTGCCCACGTCCGACTGGCGCCCATGGCCCCCTGACTACACATTAACTGACAGGCCGAGAGCCGCCACCTCGGTGCCCACGGCCCCCTGACAACATGTTAACTGACAGGCCGAGAGCCGCCACCTCGGTGCCCACGTCCGACTGGCGCCCACGGCCCCCTGACAACACGTTTACTGACATGCCGAGAGCCGCCACCTCGGTGCCCACGGCCGACTGGCGCCCACGACCCCCTGACAACACCTTAACTGACAGGCCGAGAGCCGCCACCTCAGTGCCCACGTCCGACTGGCGTCCACGGCCCCCTGACAACACGTTTACTGACATGCCGAGAGCCGCCACCTCGGTGCCCATGGCCGACTGGCGCCCACGGCCCCCTGACAACACGTTAACTGACAGGCCGGGAGCCGCCACCTTGGTGCCCATGGCCCCCTGACAACACGTTAACTGACAGGCCGAGAGCCGCCACCTCGGTGCCCACATCCCCCCTGACAATACGTTAACTGACAGGCCGAGAGCCGCCACCTCGGTGCCCACGGCCGACAGGCGCCCACGGCCCCCTGACAACACGTTAACTGACAGGCCGAGAGCCGCCAACTCGGTGCCCACGTCCCCCGTAACAACACGTTAACTGACAGGCCGAGAGCCGCCACCTCGGTGCCCACGGCCGACTAGCGCCCACGGCCCCCTGACAACACGTTAACTGACCGGCCGAGAGCTGCCACCTCGGTGCCCACGGCCGACTGGCGCCCACGGGCCCCTGACAACACGTTAACTGACAGGCCGAGAGCTGCCACATCGATGCCCACGGCCGACTGGCGCCCACGGCCCCCTGACAACACATTATCTGACAGGCCGAGAGCCGCCACCTCGGTGCCCACGTCCCCCATGACTACATGTTAACTGACAGGCCGAGAGCCGCCACCTCGGTGCCCACGTCTGACTGGCGCCCAAGGCCCCCGTGACAACACGTTAACTGACAGGCCGAGAGCCGCCACCTCGGTGCCCACATCCGACTGGCGCCCATGGCCCCCTGACTACACATTAACTGACAGGCCGAGAGCCGCCACCTCGGTGCCCACGGCCCCCTGACAACATGTTTACTGACATGCCGAGAGCCGCCACCTCGGTGCCCACGGCCGACTGGCGCCCACGACCCCCTGACAACACCTTAACTGACAGGCCGAGAGCCGCCACCTCAGTGCCCACGTCCGACTGGTGTCCACGGCCCCCTGACAACACGTTTACTGACAGGCCGAGAGCCACCACCTCGGTGCCCACGTCCCCCATGACTACATGTTAACTGACAGGCCGAGAGCCGCCACCTCGGTGCCCACGTCTGACTGGCGCCCAAGGCCCCCGTGACAACACGTTAACTGACAGGCCGAGAGCCGCCACCTCGGTGCCCACGATCGACTGGCGCCCACGGCCCCCTGACAACACGTTATCTGACAGGCCGAGAGCCACCACCTCGGTGCCCACAGCCAACTGGCGCCCACGGCCCCTTGACAACACGTTAACTGACAGGCCGAGAGCCGCCACCTCGGTGCCCACGTCCGACTGGCGCCCATGGCCCCCTGACTACACATTAACTGACAGGCCGAGAGCCGCCACCTCGGTGCCCACGGCCCCCTGACAACATGTTAACTGACAGGCCGAGAGCCGCCACCTCGGTGCCCACGTCCGACTGGCGCCCACGGCCCCCTGACAACACGTTTACTGACATGCCGAGAGCCGCCACCTCGGTGCCCACGGCCGACTGGCGCCCACGACCCCCTGACAACACCTTAACTGACAGGCCGAGAGCCGCCACCTCAGTGCCCACGTCCGACTGGCGTCCACGGCCCCCTGACAACACGTTTACTGACATGCCGAGAGCCGCCACCTCGGTGCCCACGTCCCCCATAACTACAAGTTAACTGACAAGCCGAGAGCCGCCACCTCGGTGCCCACATCCGTCTGGCGCCCACGGCCCCCATGACTACAAGTTAACTGACAGGCCGAGAGCCGCCACTTCGGTGCCGACGGCCGACTGGCGCCCACGGCCCCCCTCACAACACGTTAACTGACAGGCCGAGAGCCACCACCTCGGTGCCCATGGCTGACTAGCGCCCATGGCCCCCTGACAACACGTTAACTGACAGGCCGAGAGCCGCCACCTCGGTGCCCACGTCCGACTGGCGCCCACGGCCCCCTGACAACACGTTTACTGACATGCCGAGAGCCGCCACCTCGGTGCCCACGGCCGACTGGCGCCCACGACCCCCTGACAACACCTTAACTGACAGGCCGAGAGCCGCCACCTCAGTGCCCACGTCCGACTGGCGTCCACGGCCCCCTGACAACACGTTTACTGACATGCCGAGAGCCACCACCTCGGTGCCCACGTCCCCCATAACTACAAGTTAACTGACAAGCCGAGAGCCGCCACCTCGGTGCCCACATCCGTCTGGCGCCCACGGCCCCCATGACTACAAGTTAACTGACAGGCCGAGAGCCGCCACTTCGGTGCCGACGGCCGACTGGCGCCCACGGCCCCCCTCACAACACGTTAACTGACAGGCCGAGAGCCACCACCTCGGTGCCCATGGCTGACTAGCGCCCATGGCCCCCTGACAACACGTTAACTGACAGGCCGAGAGCCGCCACCTCGGTGCCCACGTCCGACTGGCGCCCAAGGCCCCCTAACAACACGTTAACTGACAGGCCAAGAGCCGCCACCTCGGTGCCCACGGCCCCCGTGACAACACGTTAACTGACAGGACAAGAGCCGCCATGTTGGTGCCCATGTCCGACTGGCGCCCACGGCCCCCATGACAACACGTTAACTGACAGGCCGAGAGCCGCCATCTCAGTGCCCACGTCCCCCATAACTACAAGTTAACTGACAAGCCAAGAGCCGCCACCTCGGTGCCCACGGCCGACTAGCGCCCACGGCCCCCTGACAAAACGTTAACTGACCGGCCGAGAGCCGCCACCTCGGTGCCCACGGCCGACTGGCGCCCACGGGCCCCTGACAACACGTTAACTGACAGGCCGAGAGCTGCCACATCGATGCCCACGGCCGACTGGCGCCCACGGCCCCCTGACAACACGTTATCTGACAGGCCGAGAGCCGCCACCTCGGTGCCCACGTCCCCCATGACTACATGTTAACTGACAGGCCGAGAGCCGCCACCTCGGTGCCCACGGCCGACTGGGGCCACGGCCCCCTGACAACACGTTAACTGACAGGCCGAGAGCCGCCACCTCTGTGCCCACGTCCCCCATGACTACATGTTAACTGACAGGCCGAGAGCCGCCACCTCAGTGTCCACGTCTGACTGGCGCCCAAGGCCCCCGTGACAACACGTTAACTGACAGGCCGAGAGCCGCTACTTCGGTGCCCACGTCCGACTGGCGCCCACGGCCCCCTGACAACACGTTAACTGACAGGCCGAGAGCTGCCACCTCGGTGCCCACGTCCGACTGGCGCCCATGGCCCCCTGACTACACAGTAACTGACAGGCCGAGAGCCGCCACCTCGGTGCCCACGGCCCCCTGACAACATGTTAACTGACAGGCCGAGAGCCGCCACCTCAGTGCCCATGGCCCCCTGACAACACGTTAACTGACAGGCCGAGAGCCGCCACCTCAGTGCCCACGGCCCCCTGACAACACGTTAACTGACAGGCCGAGAGCCGCCACCTCGGTGCCCACGTCCGACTGGCGCCCACAGCCCCTTGACAACACGTTAACTGACAGGCCGAGAGCCGCCACCTCGGTGCCCACGTCCGACTGGCACCCATGGCCCCCTGACTACACATTAACTGACAGGCCGAGAGCCGCTACCTCGGTGCCCACGGCCCCCTGACAACACGTTAACTGACAGGCCGAAAGCCGCCACCTTGGTGCCCATGTCCGACTGGCGCCCACGGCCCCCTGACTACACGTTAACTGACAGGCCGAGAGCCACCACCTCGGTGCCCACGTCCGACTGGCGCCCACGGCCCCCTGACAACACGTTAACTGACAGGCCGAGAGCCGCCACCTCGGTGCCCACGCCCGACTGGCGCCCACGGCCCCCGTGACAACACGTTAACTGACAGGACGAGAGCCGCCATGTTGGTGCCCACGTCCGACTGGCGCCCACGGCCCCCATGACAACACGTTATCTGACTGGGCCAAGAGCTGTCATGTCGGTGCCCACATCCTGCAGGTGCCATGAGCTCTCGTGACAACACGTTAATTGACAGGCTGAGAGCTGCCATGTCGGAGTCCACATCCGACTGGCGCCACAGCCCGTGACAACACATTAACTGACAGGCCGAGAGCCGCCATGTCAGTGCCCACGTCCGACTGGTGCCCACGGCCCACGTTAAAGGCCTGAGCCGAGATCTGCCGCGTCAGTGCCCACATCTGGCTGGTGCCCACGTTAAAGGCCTGAGCCGAGATCTACCGCGTCAGTGCCCGCATCCGGCTGGTGTCCCCAGCTCCCGTGAGAATATGTAATCTGACTGCTCCAGCCACGGCTGCTCCCCCTGCAGCGAGGGCTGACCCATCCCAGCCACTGCTGCAGTCCCAGATGCTGCTCCAGCTCTCAGCAGCACACCTGGGTGGGGGTGGCGCAGCCTGGCTGCTGCTCCTGGATGAGGGCGGACACTTGGAGATGCCAGGAAGGTCCCTGAAGATCTGCGCACCAGGACACAACAGGCTCTGTGGCCGTGCAGTCACGCGGCAGAGGCCACGAATCTCAGCCTGGGCCCATCCCATCCAGCCCCCGGCATGCCGGGAACTTTCACCCAGGGACTCTGTCTGAGCTAGAGTGTCAGAGCCTGGTCTGGATTGGTGCCTCTGAGTGACAGAGAGCCCAGCCCGTGCCAGGCCAGGGGGGCCGCTGGGGTAAAGTCTGCTTTCCTGCAGCTGGAACTTTGCTGACTCAATGTCCAGCCACTGACTCCTGTCCTGCCTTTGGGAGCTCAGCTGTCCTCCGACCCAGGCACCCTGGGCCATGGCCAAGTCACCTCTGGACCTTGCTCTGCTCAGCTAAGCAGGGGCATTTTTCCAGACTTCAAAGCCCTGAAATTCTGTGCCAGCAGAAATCCAGCCCTGGGCACACTGAGGTGCCCATCAGACTGAACAAGTCCAGGGAGACCCAGAGCCAGCCAGAGGATAAGCAGCCTCCTTGGGGGCCCCTGGCCCCAACACTGAAAAACTGCATGGCAAAGGCTCACACGATGGGCCTCAGAGGACCAAGGGACCCACCCAAGGTCACACTAGCTGTGTCTACACGTGCACGCTACTTCGAAGTAGCGGCACTAACTTCGAAATAGCGCCCGTCGCGGCTACACGCGTCGGGTGCTATTTCGAAGTTAACTTCGACGTTAGGCAGTGAGACGTCGAAGTCGCTAACCTCATGAGGGGATCGGAATAGCGCCCTACTTCGACGTTCAACATCGAAGTAGGGACCGTGTAGACGATCCGCGTCCCGCAACGTCGAAATTGTGGGGTCCTGCATGGCAGCCATCAGCTGGGGGGTTGAGAGACGCTGCCTCTCCAGCCTGTGCGGGGCTCTATGGTCACCGTGCGCAGCAGCCCTTAGCCCAGGGCTTCTGGCTGCTGCTGCTGCAGCGGGGGATTCATGCTGCATGCACAGGGTCTGCAACTCGTTGTCGGCTCTGTGGATCTTGTACTGTTTAGTGCAAGTGTGTCTGGGAGGGGCCCTTTAAGGGAGCAGCTGGCTGTTGAGTCCGCCGTGTGACCCTGTCTGCAGCTGTGCCTGGCACCCTTATTTCGATGTGTGCTACTGTGGCGTGTAGACGTTCCCTCGCTGCGCCTATTTCGATGTGGTGCTGCGCAACGTCGATGTTGAACATCGACGTTGCCAGCCCTGGAGGACGTGTAGACGCTATTCATCGAAATAGCCTATTTCGATGTTGCCACATCGAAATAGGCTACTTCGATGTAGGCTTCACATGTAGACGTAGCCACTGAGAGTCTGTGGCAGAGCCCAGACAGAGCCTGGGTTCCCGACTCCCAGCTCAGGTCCAAACCTGAGGGCCAGGTGGGAGGGAGACATGTGGTCATGGCAAGGGGCTCTAGGTACCTCGGCTGCTGCCACACCCGGAGCCGCACACACTAGTGCCTTGCAGTGTGAGGCTGCACGTGGGGTGGGGGGGAGACACCAGTAATCAGGCCTGCTGCGGGAAGGGGTGCAAAGAGGGACGCTGCCTCCGGCCCAGCACTCCAGCCATTGATGTGGGAACGGCGGTGGCAGACAGAGCTCCCTTCGAATCACCAGGGAATGCTGGGTCGCTGTGCTGTGGGGGGGCGGGGCTGACCGGCAAGCCACGCCCCTTCCACCGTTAGCCCTGCCCCTTCCCGGAGCAGGCAGCTGGGGTCCCCCCGTGCAGCAGCTGCTGTGGGTAATGCAGAGAGGAGGGCAGAGGAGCTGGAGCAGCCCTGTATCGGCTCCTGGGCCCCAGGGCTGACTGGCCACAAGCACTGGTCCATCCCGCCTGCCATCACTCAGCACCTGGGAGTGCAGAGCAGGCACCTCCCGCCACACCTGCGCTACCTGCGCCAGACGACGCAGCAGGCCCTGGGCGAGAGTCCTGCCCTGGGTTCTGCTGGAGAGGACAGGCAGGGTGGTCCCTGGGGCTTTGACACCCAAGGACCCAACCCCAGCCCAACAGCCTTTCCCTGTGGGAAAGTGGGAGTCCTCCGAGTGCTCCCTGGGCACACGGCATGCCTCAGTTTCCTTTGGGGGTGGCACAAGTCAGGTGGTGGCACAAGGCTACGTTAGTTTTGCAGAGACCTGGCAGGGGAGGAGCGACTGCTGTCTGGCAGCCTGGCCACAGTCGAGGGCCAGAGAGAAGGGCTGGTATGACCCCCACAAGGAAGGGGAGAGAGGCTGTGCCATCCATAGAGACACTGGTGGTTGCAGTTTCCCCACTCGTCCTGCTCCGCTGGGTTACGAAGGCGGGCGAGAGAAGTCTGGATTCTGAGTTTGCCTCATATTCCTGGTGTGTTGCACAAGCCCTCAGTGTGGGACCCAGGTGCGCCCCGAGCCACAGGCGTGACTGCCCACAGGCTGCTTGGGGGCAGGGACTGAGCAATGTCCTGGCAACTGATGGCCAGAGCCGCGCCCAGCAAGGACCAGCCAGCGGCAGCCCCTTGGAGGCCAGAGGAGGGGGAGGTCGGGTGGCTGGTTTGCCCCAAACGGCCCAAAGGACAGAGCTCGGGGGACAGGATGTGAGGGGCAGGGGGAATCCGTTCAGTCTCCTGGCTGGGGAGCTACCACGTGCCCCTCTGCGCTGGGTGCCGGACGACGAGGAACCCGCGGGGGCAGAGTCGGGGCAGGGCCCTTTGGGGCCGTCAGGGGCGCTCCCTGTGGGCGAGCTGGGGGCTGGCTGACTGCTGCTAGGTCAGACCCAGAAGACGCTGAAGGGGGCTCACCCTGGTGTGGGTGCCCTGGGGGCCACACTGTGTCCAAGCCCTGCCAGGATGAGCCTGTGCCCCCCAGCACCATCCAAGGGAGCCGCACATGGCATCCATGCCCCTGCCCCTCAGGCAGGGAGTCTGAGCCCCCAGCCACCCGCCCTGCCAAGCACTCACCACTTTGAGCTCAGGCACCGACCGGCTCAGCGTCCACTCCTGGCTGTTCACAAACGAATCTGCAAAACAGAGAAAAGGCACAATCAGCCCTGCTGGAGGTGGGGAGCCCTCAGCCCCCCAACACCCCACTCTGCTGGCAGGGGTCATGCTGCACACCCAGCAGAGGAGAGGAGCCCTCAGCCCCCCAACACCCCACTCTGCTGGCAGGGGTCACGCTGCAGGCCCGGCAGAGGAGAGGAGCCCTCAGCCCCCCAACACCCCACTCTGCTGGCAGGGGTCACGCTGCACACCCGGCAGAGGAGAGGAGCCCTCAGCCCCCGCAACACCCCACTCTGCTGGCAGGGGTCATGCTGCACGCCCGGCAGAGGAGGGGAGCCCTCAGCCCCCGCAACAGCCCACTCTGCTGGCAGGGGTCACGCTGCACGCCCGGCAGAGGAGGGGGGCCCTCAGCCCCCCAACACCCCACTCTGCTGGCAGGGGCCACGCTGCATGCCCGGCAGAGGAGAGGAGCCCTCAGCCCCCGCAACACCCCACTCTGCTGGCAGGGGCCACACTGCAGGCCCGGCAGAGGAGGGGAGCCCTCAGCTCCCTGACACCCCACTCTGCTGGCAGGTGTCACGCTGCACGCCCGGCAGAGGAGGGGAGCCCTCAGCCCCCCAACACCCCACTCTGCTGGCAGGGGTCACGCTGCATGCCCGGCAGAGGAGGGGAGCCCTCAGCCCCCGCAACACCCCACTCTGCTGGCAGGTGTCACGCTGCACGCCCGGCAGAGGAGGGGAGCCCTCAGCCCCCCGACACCCCACTCTGCTGGCAGGGGCCACACTGCACGCCCGGCAGAGGAGGGGGGCCCTCAGCCCCCCAACACCCCACTCTGCTGGCACAGGTCACGCTGCACACCCGGCAGAGGAGGGGAGCCCTCAGCCCCCCAACACCCCACTCTGCTGGCAGGGGCCACGCTGCAGGCCCGGCAGAGGAGGGGAGCCCTCAGCCCCCGCAACACCCCACTCTGCTGGCAGGGGCCACGTTGCATGCCCGGCAGAGGAGGGGGGCCCTCAGCCCCCCAACACCCCACTCTGCTGGCAGGGGCCACGCTGCACGCCCGGCAGAGGAGGGGGGCCTTCAGCCCCCCAACACCCCACTCTGCTGGCACAGGTCACGCTGCACACCCGACAGAGGAGGGGAGCCCTCAGCCCCCCGACACCCCACTCTGCTGGCCGGGGCTACTCCATGCACACAGGGCCGTGCAGCTCCCCTGGTGGAGGGAGGAAGCCCTCAGCCCCCCACCCTCTGCTGGCAGGGGCCGCCCTCTGCACACAGGGGCCACACGGCCCCCGCCCTGCTCTGGGGGCTGCAGCTGAGCTCAGAGCACCAGTGGGGGTCGCTAGCTGAGGGCGAGCAGCACAGGGCTGGGACAGCCTCCATAGACCCCCGGTGCACATTGGGAGCTGCCCAGCACGCCAGACTAGAGCAGTGCTGGGGCACTCCTAGGGCACTGGGATGATGCAGTACCTGCTTCCTGGTGCCCAGGGTAAAGGAGGCCGGGGTGAGCACTGAGGGGTGAGGGGGACAGACACTGCCATGGGACAAGGCCCCAAATATTAGGGCTGTCCCTACAAACCCAGGAGAGCCGGTCTCGTGGGGGGAAGTCAGGGATGGAGTCAGGCATGAGGGGTACGGGATGGTTCACACGGCGGGGGAAGGGCAGGGGGAGCCAGGAGAAGGGGCAGGTGGGGGTAGTGGTGGGGACGCTACAGTAGGGGAGGCGAGCAGGGGAGTGGGGCAGGGGAAGGGCTGGGGACACACTGGAGGTGTGGCGCAGGGGGTGCAGGGGAAGGGCTGGGGACACAATGTGGGGGCAGGGGGGCAGGGGAAGGGCAGGACACACTGTGGGGGTGTGGGGCAGGGGGGCAGGGGAAGGGCAGGGGACACACTGTGGGGGTGTGGGGGCAGGGGGCACACTGTGGGGGTGGGGGGCAGGGGGTGCAGGGGAGGGGCATGGGGCACACTGTGGGGGTGGGGGGCAGGGGGTGCAGGGGAGGGGCATGGGGCACACTGTGGGGGTGGGGGGCAGGGGTGCAGGGGAAGGGCATGGGGCACACTGTGGGGGTGGGGGGCAGGGGGTGCAGGGGAAGGGCATGGGGCACACTGTGGGGGTGTGGGGCGGGGGAAGGGCAGGGGACACATTGTGGGGGTGGGGGGCAGGGGGTGCAGGGGGGGGGCAGGGGGCACACTGTGGGGGTGTGGGGCAGGGGGTGCAGGGGAGGGGCAGGGGGCACACTGTGGGGGTGTGGGGCAGGGGGGCAGGGGAGGGGCAGGGGGCACACTGTGGGGGTGTGGGGCGGGGGTGCAGGGGACACACTGTGGGGATGTGGGGCAGGGGGGCAGGGGAAGGGCATGGGGCACACTGTGGGGGTGTGGGGCAGGGGGTGCAGGGGAGGGGCAGGGGGCACACTGTGGGGGTGTGGGGCAGGGGGGCAGGGGAAGGGCAGGGGACACACTGTGGGGGTGTGGGGGCAGGGGGCACACTGTGGGGGTGTGGGGCGGGGGGGCAGGGGGCACACTGTGGGGGTGGGGGGCAGGGGGGCAGGGGAAGGGCATGGGGCACACTGTGGGGGTGTGGGGCAGGGGGTGCAGGGGAGGGGCAGGGGGCACACTGTGGGGGTGTGGGGCAGGGGGTGCAGGGGAGGGGCAGGGGACACTGTGGGGGTGCAGGGGAGGGGCAGGGGACACACTGTGGGGGTGTGGGGCGGGGGGGCAGGGGACACACTGTGGGGGTGTGGGGCTGGGGGTGCAGGGGAAGGGCATGGGGCACACTGTGGGGCTGGGGGTGCAGGGGAGGGGCAGGGGGCACACTGTGGGGGTGTGGGGCAGGGGGTGCAGGGGAGGGGCAGGGGACACACTGTGGGGGTGCAGGGGAGGGGCAGGGGACACACTGTGGGGGTGTGGGGCGGGGGGGCAGGGGACACACTGTGGGGGTGTGGGGCGGGGGGGCAGGGGAAGGGCATGGGGCACACTGTGGGGCTGGGGGTGCAGGGGAGGGGCAGGGGGGCACACTGTGGGGGTGGGCGGTGGGGGGCAGGGGAAGGGCAGGGGACACACTGTGGGGGTGTGGGGCAGGGGGTGCGGGGGAGGGGCAGGGGGCACACTGTGGGGGTGTGGGGCGGGGGTGCAGGGGGCACACTGTGGGGGTGTGGGGCGGGGGCGCAGGGGACACACTGTGGGGGCGTGGGGGCAGGGGGGCAGGGGAAGAGGCAGGGAGAACAGGGAGAACTCAGCAGAGAGCAGCCGGGCTATGGGGCGACACTGGTTCGATACTAGGAAAAACTCTTCCCCAGGCGGGAGGTGAGGCACTGGGGTGCGTTGCCTGCAGAGGTGGTGGAATCTCCATCCCTGGGGGTGTTTAAGTCCCGGCTGGACAAGGTCCTGGCTGGGATGACTCAGTGGGGTTGGTCCTGCCTGAAGCAGGGGGCTGGACTCGGTGACCTCCTGAGGTCCCTACCTGCCCTGGGAGTCTGGGCGCTGCACGCACAGAACAGATTGGTCAGCACAGCGGCCAGGAGCCGTCGGCACCGTCCGGCCTGGGGAGAGGGGCCGGGGGTCCCTGAGCAGGGCCCTGGTGCGTCACTCCACGCCTGCAGCTCCTCTCCTGCCTCAGGTTCACCCCGCGCCCCGCTCACGGCCGTGCCCCCAAACCACTTGTGCAGGTGCAGCTCCCGCGGCCGGTGGCCTCAGCAGATGCTTGGCCCCTCAGTCCCCCCACACCCAGCACGCCTGGCCCAGGCCGAGCCCAGCAAATCACACAGCAGCGAGAGAGGGTGTCCAGCCCAGCCCCGGTCCCCCAAGCAGCGTGGCAGGCCCACCCTCAGGGGCCTGTTCTGGGAACAACCCCGGCGACCCTGCAGGCTGGTCTCCAGCAAGCACCACGGAGAGCCAGGCCTTGCCTGCCGCCTTCGCAAAGGGGCTCAGTGTCACTCACCACGTCCTACAGATGGGGCAAATGAGTCACGGTGCGGTAAAGTCCTGCCTGCCAGGGCTGAGCTGGGGAGAGGCCCTAGGTGCCCTGTGTCCTCAGCCAGTCTTTGTCCTCTGCCTTCCTGCTGAGCGGCCCACGGCCAGCAGATATGACCCTTACTAATCTCCAGTACACTTCACCCCGTTTCCACGTCCTCAGTGCTCTGAGTCAGGCAGTCCCTCCCGTGTGGTATTCCGACCCTCCTCTGTCTGGACAACGCCTCCCACTCGGTGACATCCGCCCTGCGGCCTCTTGGGCAGCGAAGTCCCTCGTGCAAGTATTACACGAGAGCGGTCCCTAGACCGGTCCTTGAGGAGCTACACTCGTTACCTCGCTGCAGCACAACAGCTCAGTTCTCATCTCCTAACCGGGGGGGGGGGGTGTTTTACACTGGGCCCCACATTCCATCCCTGCAATCAGCAGGGCCCCCCAACCTGTCTGAGGTCACCCAAGCCCACAGACATTTCAGCTCTGGTCACGCGCAAAAAGCCCCTTCGGCACATGCAAGAAAGTAAGTCTGTACAGTGTAAAAACGTCATTAATTGGTATGTAAGTGTGCACACACCGGCGCAAAATCAGCAACGGCCACGTGCAACATTTCAATGAGATGGACGAGCCCGAGACCTGGGAGCTGATCGTGCTGTGCCCCATTATGAAATTTCACACATGCCCCACGGGGGTCTGCCCCCCACTCTGCTCACCCCTATCCTAACCCACCTTACAACGCCTGCGCCCAGCCACCAGCCTCTAGCTGAATCACAGACTCGTAGGCTCCTAGGGCGGGAGGGGACCTCAGGAGGTCATTGAGTCCAGCCCCCTCCCAAAACAGGACCAAACCCCACCAAGTCATCCCAGCCAGAACCTCGTCAAGCCGAGACTTACAAACCTTCAGGGATGGAGAATCCACCACCTCTCTAGGCAACACATCCCAGTGCTTCACCACCTGCCTGGGGAAGGAGTTTTTCCTAATATCTAACCTGCATCTCTCCCTCTTCAACTTCTGACCATTGCTCCTTGTTCTGCCACCTGACACCACTGAGAGCAGCCTCTCTCCAGCCTCTTTAGAGCTCCCCTGCAGGAAGCTGAAGGCTGCTATTAAATCACCCCTCGGTCTTCTCTTCTGTAAACTGAACAAGCCCAAATCCCTCAGCCTCTCCTCATAGGTCTTGTGCTCCAGACCCTTCATCATTTTCGTTGCCCTTCGCTGAACCCTCTCCAATGTGTCCACATCCTTTTTATACCGGGGGGGCCCAGAACTGGACACAATATTCCAGACAGACTAACAGAAAAGTTTAGAGCATGAGCTTTCGTGAGTTAACTCACTTCTTCAGATGCTGGTCCAGCATCTGATGAAGTGAGTCTGTGCTCACGAAAGCTCATGCTCTAAACTTTTCTGTTAGTCTATAAGGTGCCACAGGACCCTTCGTTGCTGCTACAGATCCAGACTAACACGGCTACCCCTCCGATACTTGACAATATTCCAGATGTGGCCTCACCAGAGCCGAGTAGAGGGGAATAGGAACTTCTCTAAATCTGTTGGAAATGCTCCTCCTAATGCACCCTAATATGCCATTAGCCTTCTTGGCTACCAGGGCGCACTGTTTACTCATACCCAGCCACTATAACCCCAGGTCCTTTTCTGCTGCACTGCTACTGAGCCAGTCGGCCCCCAGCCTGGGACTCTGTGTGGGATTCTTGAGAGTCCTGTGCAGCTTTTCAGAAGTCAGTATGTGGCTCCTTGCACAGCACCAACTCAGGCAGTGGTGCTACAGGCGCCAACTTCCCAGTGTGCCGTGAGGTGCTCACGGCTCCACCCCCGGCTCTGCCCCAGGTCCTGCTCCCCCTCCATCCCACCCTGCCCCCTCCCCCACACCAACCACTCCCTCCTTCTTCCTGGGATGCTGGAGGTTTGACAACAGCGCGTGTGGCTGGTCTTTGGGATGGGGTCCGCCTGGCGGTGAGGCTAGGACTGGCGGTGAAGGGTGAGCCTGGCGGTGAGGCTAGGACTGGCGGTGAAGGGTGTGCCTGGCGGTGAGGCTAGGACTGGCAGTGGGGCTGGGACTGGCAGTGAAGGGTGAGCCTGGCGGTGAGGCTAGGACTGGCAGTGAGGCTAGGACTGGTGGTGAAGGGTGCGCCTGGTGGCGAGGAGTGCGCCTGGCGGTTAGGCAAGGACCGGTGGTGAAGGGTGCGCCTGGCAGTGAGGCTAGAACTGGCGGTGAGGGGTGCACCTGGCAGTGAGGCTAAGACTGGCGGTGAGGGGTGCACCTGGCAGTGAGGCTAGGACTCCCACGATATTCTGTTATTTTGATACGGTTCCCACAATATTCTTGTCGGCAAGTTAAAGGAATGTGGATTGGATAAATGGACGGTAAGATGGATAGAAAGCTGGCTAGAAGGTCGGGCCCAGCGGGTAGTGATCAACGGCTCGATGTCGGGATGGTGGTCGGTTTCTAGTGGAGTGCCCCAAGGTTCAGTTCTGGGTCCTGTTCTGTTCAACATATTTATCAATGACCTGGATGAGGGGTTGGATTACACCCTCAGCAAGCTTGCAGATGACACTAAGCTAGGGGAGAGGTAGATACGCTGGAGGGTAGGGACAGGGTCCTGAGTGACTTAGACAAATTGGAAGACTGGGCTGCAAGAAATCTGATGAGGTTCAATAAGGACAAGTGCAGAGTCCCGCACTTGGGCTGGAAGAATCCCAAGCATTGTTACAGGCTGGGGTCCGACTGGCTCGGTAGTAGTTTTGCAGAAAAGGACCTGGGAGTTGTAGTGGACGAGAAGCTGGACATGAGTCAACAGTGTGCCGTTGTAGCCAAGAAAGCTAATAGCATATTAGGTTGCATCAAGAGGAGTGCTGCCAGTAGATCCAGAGAAGTGATTATTTCTCTCTATGCAGTTTTGGTGAGGCTGCATCTGGAGTACTGTGTCCAGTTCTGGGCCCCCAGTTATAAGAAGCATGTGGATACACTGGAGAGGGTCCAGCGGAGGGCGACTAAAATTATTAGGGGGCTGGAGCATATGACCTATAAAGAAAGGTTGAGGGAATTGGGACTCTTTAGTCTGCAGAAGAGAAGACTGAGGGGGGACTTGATAACAGCCTTCAACTTACTGAAGGGAGGCTGCAAAGAGGCTGTTCGCAGTGGTCACGGATGGCAAAACATGGACCAATCGTCTCAAGTTGTGGTTGGGAAGGTCCAGGTTGAACATTAGGAAAAGCTTTTTCACTGGGAGGGTGGTGAAGAATTGGAATGGTCGACCCAGGGAAGTAGTGGAGTCTCCATCCCTGGAGGTGTTTAAGTCACGCCTTGACAAAGCCCTGGCTGGGCTGATCTGATGGGTTTGGTCCTGCGTAGAGCAGGGGGCTGGACTCGATGGCTTTTTTAGGTCTCTTCCAGCTCTATTGTTCTATGATTCTATGACTGGCGCATCTGAGGGATCTGCTCCCCTGACTTCCCATCAGCCAGCGTGACAGCACAGCAGTGTGTGCCAGCCACACCAAACCAGTCACACAGAGGAGGACCCCCTCTCCAGGCTGTGGCAGCCCCGTCTCCAGGCACCCATCCTGAACCAGAGCCTCTCAGCAGCATCCCACCAGAGCAGGCCTGCTCACAGCACCCCACCGCTGTCCCCAGCATGGTAATGCTAGAGGCCCTGCCAGCCTTCGCTTACTGAGACTCTCAGTGACCACGCACAGGTGAGGCTCCCCACCTGTCCCAGCATGCCGTTACACCAGGCTCCGTCAGGAACGACGTGCAGCAGAGAAAACCCTGGGCCTGATGGAACCGAAAGGATGAAGGCCACAGCCAGACGCTGGCAGATGAACAAGAGGCATGAGGACCAGAAATCAGCACACCAAGGCTCTGCTGCAAATGGGCCTAACTAAGGCACCGAACACCACGGGCCAGAAGAGTCCCCCACCTGCCCCTTCTCAGGCCACAGCCAAAGAGACTGGCAGAGGGGTGGGGGATTGGCCACTGAGGCAGACTTCACGCCCATGACGGCCTCCCTGCTCTGCTGGGACCCAGACCTTCTTTGCCCTCATCCAGAGAGCTCGCTGGCCACCCCACAACAGTCATCGAGAGCTGCCCAGTCCTACCCCTACTGCCCCGTCCCTGGCTGTTACGTGATGCGATTTTTAAGTTGAATGTGGAAGCCATTTCTACCACCATTAAACACAGTGGCACCAAATCTTGTGCCAGGTGGCCCAAGTGAGGTGTCCACTGAAAGCTGGTGGTGCCCGGCATCAGAGAAGTTACTCACCGTAGTAACGGTGGTTCTTCAAGATGTGTCCCCGTGGGTGCTCCACAACAGGTGTCAGGCTCGCCCCGGCGCCGCAGATCGGAAATCTTCCAGCCGTTTCTCCTGGATCACACGTGTGCTGGCGTGCGCTGCCCCCCTGAGCGCCCCCGGCCACGTGCGCGATCCGGTCCCCACCAGTTCCTTGACCAACCGCCTCGGATGCTCCTGAAAAACACCAAACAGAGATCCAAAGCGGGGAGGATGGGCGGGTGGTGGAGCACCCACGGGGACACATCTTGAAGAACCATCGTTACTACGGTGAGTAACTTCTCTTTCTTCTACGAGTGTCCCCGTGGGTGCTCCACAATAGGTGACTACCCA
Organism: Carettochelys insculpta; assembly: GCF_033958435.1. Taxonomy (NCBI): domain Eukaryota; kingdom Metazoa; phylum Chordata; order Testudines; family Carettochelyidae; genus Carettochelys; species Carettochelys insculpta. Next base: position 281,216,585 of record NC_134138.1, on the reverse strand, counting down.
GCAGTAACCCAAGTAAGGAGGTGGGTAATCGGTTCATGTGCAGCTTGCCCCCGAGAGGACCGCTGTCGACAGACGGGTATTCTCTTCGAATACCCGATGTAGGGCATAATGCTTGGCGAAGATGTCGTAGGATGACCAGGTCGCCGCTCTACAAATGTCCTTTAACACGATGCCCTTGAAGAAGGCTGTTGACGCCGCCACCGCCCTGGTGGAGTGAGCCCTGGGCAGGGCCAGCAAAGGAGTCTTTTGAAGCTCGTAGCACATTTTTATACAGGACACAATGTGCTTCGAGATTCTCTGTGAAGAGAGACCTTCTCCTTTTGACCCGGGAGCGAGAGAGACTAGAAGCCTGTCCGTTTTCCGGAAGGACTTAGTTCTGTCTATGTAGAAGGCCAACACCCTCCTCACGTCCAGGAGACGCAGACGTGCCTCCTTGCTGGAGCTGTGAGGCTTCGGGTAAAACGAGGGTAAATCTATGGGTTCGTTAAGGTGGAACTCTGAAGAAACTTTCGGAACAAAGGCTGGGTGCAGCCGTAAAGTTGCTGCCTCCTTTAAGAATACTGTGCAGGGCGGCGTTGCCATAACTGCTGCGAGCTCACTCACCCTGCGAGCTGACGTAATTGCAAGGAGGAAGGTTGTTTTTATCGTAAGGAGACATAGGGGAACTGTGGCTAAGGGTTCAAACAGTGCGCCCGTTAGCGCGCTGAGCACCAGGTCCAAGTTCCACGATGGTGGAAGCGGTTTCCGAGGGGGGTACAGGTTTACCAGCCCCTTCAGGAACCTGGTAACAACAGGATGGGCAAATACCGTGGGCCCCTCCTCTGTATGCCGAAAGGCTGATATAGCGGCGAGGTGGACTTTTAGCGAGGATAGGGAAAGCCCGCCCCTCTTGAGGTCCAATAAGTATTCTAGTATTACAGGTATAGGAACGTCAAGGGGAGCTAACTGCTTGGCGGAACACCAGGCAGTGAATCGAGTCCATTTCTGCTTGTAGGTCCTCCTGGTGGAGGTCCTTCGGCTCCTCTCCAGGACTTGTTGTACTCCCTCCGTACATGTGCTTTCTAGGGAGCTGAGCCATGGATTAGCCATGCTTGTAGGCGCAGACCTTGAGGGTGTGGGTGCACTATGGACGCCTGGGCCTGTGTGAGCAGGTCCGGCGCCACCGGAAGGGGGAGCAGTGGGCGGTCCGACATGTGCAGAAGCAAGGGGAACCATTGCTGTCGATCCCACGTTGGGACTACTAGAATCATGCGGGCTCTCTCCCTTCTGGCTTTCTGCAAGACCTTGTAGATAAGCGCTGTGGGGGGAAACGCGTAAAGTAGGGGGCCCTTCCATGAAATCGCGAATGCGTCCCCCAGGGACCCCCGCCCCAATCCTGCCCTGGAGCAGTACTGGGGGCACTTCTTGTTGTGCTGAGTGGCAAATAGGTCGATCTGGGGAAACCCCCATGTGTGAAAGATCGGTCGTAGCAGATCGGAGTGGATCTGCCATTCATGCGTGAGTGTGAAGCGCCTGCTCAGCTGGTCTGCCTTCGCATTGTGAGCGCCCAGCAAATACGAGGCTTTCAACGTTATATTGTTGGCGATGCACCAGTTCCACAATCGGACTGCTTCCGCACATAGGGCATGGGACCGAGCTCCTCCTTGCCGATTTATATAAAACATGGTGGAGGTATTGTCTGTACTGATCCCGACTACTTGCCTTGTATATGGTCTCGAAAGTGTTTGCAGGCGTTGAACACTGCTCTGAGCTCCAGTATATTTATGTGCATTGACTGTTCCGCAGGGGACCATAGTCCTTGCGTCACCTTGTCACCAATGTGTGCTCCCCATCCTATGTGGGAAGCGTCGGTAGTAAGAAAAATAGAGATTTGTGGTTGGTGAAAGGGCACCCCTGTTAGCAGGTTCTTGGGGTTTACCCACACTGCAGGGATCTGTGCACCTCTGTCGTGGGTGATACCACCCTGCAGACAGTGTGGGATGCCAGTTTGTAGACGCTCGCTAGCCAATGTTGTAGGCTGCGCATGTGCAATCTGGCATTTTGCACCACAAACGTCACCGCCGCCATGTGGCCTAGCAGCTGCAAGCACGTTAAGACCGGCACCGTGGGGCTGTATGTAATGACTTGCACCAGCGAACTGATGGCGCGAAAGCGGGCGTCGGGTAGATAGACCCTTGCTGTAATAGAGTTTATGCATGCCCCTATAAACTCTATGTCTTGTGTGGGGTCGGTCTTTGACTTCGCGAGGTTGATGACTAGGCCCAGCGAAGAAAACGTGTCTGCTGTTACGCATATCATGCGTAAGACCTCTGCCTTTGAGGCCCCTTTCAATAGGCAGTCGTCCAGGTATGGGAATATAAATACCCCCTGTCTGTGCAGGTAGGCTGACACCACTGCCAGGGTTTTGGTAAAGACTCTGGGGGCCGAGGAGAGGACGAACAGCAGAACCTTGTACTGGAAATGCTCCTTGCTGACCATAAAACGGAGGAAGCGCCTGTGTGCCGGGTGGATCATCATATGAAAGTAAGCATCTTGTAAGTCGAGGGCTGCAAACCAATCTCCATCGTCCAGTGCCGTGAGTATGGAGGCGACTGTGATCATCCGAAAACGTTGTTTGTGCAAGTACCGGTTGAGGCCCCGAAGATCTAAGATGGGCCTCCAGCCTCCTGTTTTCTTCCCTGTGAGGAAGTAGCGTGAATAAAAGCCTTTCCCCTGGAATTGCTCCGGCACTCTTTCCACCGCCCCTATGAACATAAGATGGTCCATCTCCTGTTTGAGTCTCACCTCGTGGGAAGCGTCCCTGAGGTGGGGCTTGGGAGGAGGTTTCGGCGGTGGGAGAGACTGGAAGGGGTCACATAACCCGTGGCTATGATCTCCAGTACCCATTTGTCTGCGGTGATCTTTTGCCATTTGGAGTGAAACGGTCGGAGGCGATGATGGAACATGAGCTGGGAATGGCATTGCGCGATGGTAGTGATAGTGCAGCCCTCGACATGCCCGTCAAACTTGTTGCCTTTGGGCCTGCCCCGAGGATGCATGGCTTTGTTGGGAACGTCGCCTGGGAGTTCGGTACTGTTGCTGCTGTTGATGTCGCCCTTGGTCGTAGCCCCGTTGGTACTGAGCACGCTGTGGTTGGTACGGGTATCGTCTTTGCTGAGGGTAATACTTTTTCTTCTTACATGGAGGGGTATAAATACCCAGAGTTCTAAGTGTAGCTCTGGAGTCCTTACTGGAGTGGAGGACCGAGTCGGTTGAGTCTGCAAACAACTTCTGCGTGTCAAAGGGAAGATCCACAATCTTCGCCTGCAGATCCCTCGGGATACCCGATGTCTGGAGCCAGGATTCTCTACGCATGACCACTGCTGTAGCCGTTGAGCGTGCCGCCGTGTCCGCCACGTCCAGGGCGATCTGGACTCCCGTCCTCGAAGCTGCATAGCCCTCTTGCACAATTGCCTTTAGCACTGGCTTCTTATCTTCCGGAAGCGAATCCATGAGAGAAGTAGGCCTAGAGTAATTATCAAAATTATGGTTCGCTAGATGTGCTGCATAGTTTGCCATTCTCAATAGCAGGGTGGAGCAGGAATATACCTTCCTGCCGAACAGCTCTAGCTTCTTAGCATCTTTGTCCAATCCCCCCCATTTGTACTGAGAAGCCTTTGACCTCTGCTGGGACGATTCCACCACCAATGAGTTTGGTTGTGGGTGACTAAAAAGGAACTCCATGCCCTTCGCCGGGACGAAGTACTTCTTATCCGCTCTCTTGTTCATAGGCGGAGCGGAGGCCGGGGTCTGCCATATGGTAGTGGCTGACTCCATAATGGCTTCATCCAGCGGGATAGCGATTTTGGATGAAGCCGGGGGTCTCAAATTTTTCAGGAGTTTGTGATGTTTCTCCTGCACCTCTGCCGTTTGAATGTCTTGCGTGAAAGCCACCCTTTTAAACAGCTCCTGAAACTGTTTGAGGTCGTCCGGGGGAGCAACGTCCCCGGGGGCCGTGGCCTCGTCAGGGGAGAAACAAGGAGGAACCACTAGGGTAAACCTCCCTCGAACTCTCAGGCTCCTGTGGCCGATGGTACACCTGCTCGCTGGAGGATTGTGAATGAAAGTCTCAGGGTTCTAAAATTAACTCCCCTTGAGATAGCTGTGTTTCCGTCCCCGGCCGGGAGTGTCCACGGGGGTATTGGACGGCCGGGGGGGACCTGCCCCTAGGTGTAGGCCCGGGGTGTCTGTGTCCAGCATGATAAGGACGACCATGGCAGCACAGGCCCGGGTCCAGGGATGGAGACCTGGACCACTCTCGGGGTGTGTACCCCCGATGTCTGGGAGAGCGAGACCTCCGCGATGACACAGATAGCGGTGACACTGGTTTGTGATAGTACTCCAAGGGATCCAATCCCAGAAAGGGCGAAGGTGACCCAAGCCATGGTGACATATGTTGGAGGAACGGAGAAGGAGGCTCTGGATAGGCTGGTGGAGACCCAGATCTTCTGGGTGGCGTGTACAGCATAAGGGGAGGGCTTGTTGGTAGGAGCATTGCAGCCCTGTCTGGAGAAGGGCTGCGGTGCTGGGTTTTTGCTCTTGCCTTTCCTCTCCCCTGCGGGGCTGGTACCGCCCCCTCCCGTGCCGGGGATCTTGGCCCCGCTGTCGGTGCCGTGCTCGGCCCGCTCAGCTGCGGTGCCGCGCGGATAACATCCTCCAGTGCCTGCAGGCTCCGTGCCTGTTGGCCCTGCACCGTTGGCGCCGCAGGGGTCAGTCCCGCCTGTGGCGGTGCCACCAGTTCCGGCGATTGCCTGGCCGCCGCTCTAGGTGCCGCGCGTGCCAGCTGTTTGGAAATCGGAGGCGCAGCCTCTGCCACGTGCGCTGCTGCGCTGCCGCTTGTTTGAGTATGCGGCTGGGGGCTGTGTGCTCCGCCCGTCCCGCTCGCTGAGACCACCGGCAGGGATCGGGCTGGGGAGAGCTTCCTCCATTTCTGCACCGAGGGGGTGAGGGAAGCCGCCTTCCTTTTGTGGAGCCCAGAGGGCCCTTCTGGTTGAGGCCTCTCTGGCAAGTCGGGCTGGAGAGCCTTATCGAACAGGAGCATTTTCAGCCACATTTCTCTGTCTTTCCTGGCCCTGGCTGTGAGCTTAGCACAGTGGGAACACTTCTGGGTAACGTGTGATTCCCCCAGGCACCGAATGCATTCGCTATGCCCATCGGAGGCCGGCATAGGTTCGCGGCAGGACTCACACTTTTTAAAGCCTGAAGAGGACATCGCGGTGAGTTTTTTTGTTGTTAATAGGGCACTTAGCACTTAATTAGTGCCTGTTTACCCATCACGGACACCAGCCTGCAGCGGCGGGAGGCCTACTGGCCTTCACGTCCATGCGTCTTCTCCGCTCCTCTCTCTCTTTTTATTATATATTTTTTTTTTTTTTTTTACTCTCTTGCTTTCTCTCTTTTTTTAAGAAAGAAAAAAACAACGATTTACACGTAAAACTCTAGCTAATCTGACTCTGGCCGTAGCCTGAGCGGATTCCATCTGCAGCCGATGGCGGTTGAGAAGGAACTGGCGGGGACCGGATCGCGCACGTGGCCGGGGACGCGCAAGGGAGCGGCGCGCACCGGCGCATGCGCGATCCAGGAGAAACTGCTGGAAGAATTCCGATCTGCGGCGCCGGGCGAGCCCAACACCTATTGTGGAGCACCCACGGGGACACTCGTAGAAGAATGTCTGTTACTTGTGTGGCGGTGCCACTTTTGCAGGTAAAGTTACAGATTTTGGCTCTGTAGCTGGCTTAGAAAGGCTCAGAGCTGAGGGTACTTAATGGGAAGCGTCGCTGGTGGCCTCTCCAGCCAGCGTGTTGGACCAAGACAAAGGACCAGACTCCCAGATATCAAATACACACCTCAGGAATGTGGGACTGTCACCTGGACTGCAGCCAATGGCAGAGTGCCACAGCAGCCCACCTGAGCCAGGTGACCCTGACTCTCCAGAGCCTGACGGGAAGGAGAAAGGACTATTTCCCTTGTGATGGAGTTGGGGGAGTGCATGTGAGACTCAGGCTGGATGTGTGCGACAGGCAGAGCCGCTCCCAGCAGCTAAGGATGACCCCCTGGGGCTGTACCCCAGGCTGGCAGGTAACACCTCTGCCCTGAACACAGAGCAGGGAGGAACCGAGCTGGGTTTGAATCGGAGGAGGCAGTTAGAAGCTGGGGGAGAGGGAGCTGGAAGGCAGCCAGCCTGGCGAGGGGGAAAGCTACACCCCAGAGGGGCTCCCCTCGGGCTCCTCTCCCCAGGACGGGTTGGAACGACTGTCTCTGCCGGCTGTACTGACACCTCTGTGCTGAGCTGGGCCTCTGTCGCCTCATAAACCTCCTGTTCTACCTGCTGGGTGAGAGTCACTCCTGCCTGCGACGGGGGGCAGCGCTTGGGGACCCCTAAACCCCATCACATCCCTCCACTTGGAAAAACTATAAGAGGGGCCCAGGGAGGGTCCATCTGGGTCTTGACTCTTCTTTCATCCCTCATGAATTAAGCCTGTCTGGCCTGAGGGCCTCTCCCTCAAAACAATGCTTGCAAAGACCTTCAAGAATCAGCATAGAACATCACTGGCCTGCATCAATAGCTGTAACTGATGTATGTAAAATATCATTTTAACCGTTTCTCACCCCTATTCTTTCTTTAACTCTGCCATGAAGCCTCTGGGGGTTCCATGCCAGTCCCAAGCCTGAATAAAGGAGAAGTATGGTCAGATGAGTGTTGATGCGCTGACTGTGAAACAATACAAATGAAATCTGACGCCCGTACGACTAAACGATAAAAGAGGCTGGCTTGGACATCGCTTGGATAAACAAGTGATCGGGGTTGGGTCAATCAGTTGGCTACCGAAAGAAAATAACAACTAAGACGTATGCTATCCACTGGACCGTGGAACGTCCGAACACTGTGGGTGACTGGACAACGAGAGCTGCTTCAGAAGGAGATGGAGAGATACCAATGTGACTGGTGGAGATGTGTTGGACGGCATCGGGAGAGACATGCGCTTCCAAAGTCATTTTGTCTGGGAACGAAATGGAGCATGAGGCGGGAGTCAGATTCCTTCTTAGAAAAAGAGCTAGAGGAGCATTATTAGGATACAAACTGGTAAGTGCAAGAATGATGGTACCGAGATTTGAAGCAAAACTGTTCAACATCTCAGTCATTCAGGTGTATGCACCCGCGTCGGGCAGTACAGAGGAAGAGACTGAGTTATTCTGTAGAGACTTGACAAAGACGCTGGAGGAGCTACGGAAGAGAGATGTGTTGATCATCGGAGGAAATTGGAATGCGAAGGTTGGAACAGATAACGAAGGTTTGCAGAGAGTCATGGGAAGGTTTGGATATGGAGAAAGAAACGAACGAGGCGAGGAACTACTAGAGTTTGCTATGAAGCACCACACAGTGATCTGCAACACGAGATTCCAACAAAAGGACTGTAGGACGTGGACGTGGCGAATGAATGACGGGAAGTCCAAGAACATGATAGATATGATTTTGATAAGAAGATGGGTAACATCAGTACAGCACTGCCAAACTTTCCAAGGAGCGGATATAGACTCAGACCACAATCTAGTGATCACAAACATCAAGATAAAACTCAAGAGACACTGTGAGACAGTTTAAGAGGAGAAGAGAAGAGGCAAGGTGTGATGGGGTTCTGGGGTCTCCCAAGCTCTGCACCCTGTCCGCAGGCAGGAGAGTCTCTCACTTAGCAGGAGAACAGCGGGTTTATTACCCGACAGGACACAGCATCGTACAGAGGAGTCAGTGCAGCCGGCAGAGACAGCCAGTCCAGTTCATGTTGGGGAGAGGAGGCCCCGAGGGGCCCCCAGAGCTGGGGCCTTGCCCCCTCCTTTGTCTTTCTCTCTCTCCCAGCCCAGACTAACTGCTTCCAACTCCCAGTTCCAGTTCAAACCCCTCAGGCTCCACCTCCTCCTTTGTCTGCAGTACAAAGGTGTTACCTGGTCGTCAGGGTTACCCTCAGCAGGGGACCCCCACCCTCTGTGAGCCACACACACACACACACACACACAGAGGTATCCCCCACTCCATCACATCTCTCCCCACTTCCAGACCAAACTGAGCGGGGTCACTCAGCCAGTGACCTGGGGAAGTTCGGGGCCCTCCCCTCGTGATCGGGCATTGGCTGTACCCTCAGTGCTCCCCTTGATGTGCACCACCTCCATGTCATAATCCTGCTGGGGGAAGCTCCAACTCAGGAGCTTGATATTGGCCCTTTTCATGTGATGCAGCCGGGCAAGTCCCTTTAGTTCCCTCAGGTTGGTCAGTCTCCCTGCTTCTGTCTCTGGTCCATCAGCCACGTTCTCAAGTCGGGCAGGCAGAGCCCATACAGATGCTGCAGCACCAACAGATCAAATAGTTCTTTTCTGGTCTGGGCCCTGACCTGTCTGACCACCAGTCCATACAGCTGCTCCAGCCAATGTTTGGAATTCAGTTACAGTCCAGTAAAGGAAGGTACAAATGCTTCCACCCTTGGCATTTAGCCAGACCACCAAAATGGCTGTGTGCCTCAGTTTCCCCTTCCATGCCACACAATAGGTTTGGAATGTTCCTCCTCATGTGAGAGGTTGCAAGACTAGTTACAGGGAACAATGGTGACATTTCAGAGTTACAGACTCCTTCAACATACAATTCATGCTTCTACATCCATGTCATCATGTCAAATGGCTCTTTCCAAACATTCAGTACATGGTACAATTCTACAGCTTTTGGTAGCAGCACCCCTTGGTTACAGCAGTTAGCGTGAGTAACAGAACAAACCCATTGCAACTGCACATTTACGTTGCTCTTTGGTAGACCACAACCTTTGTGCAACATCCTTGAGAATCTGGTATTTTGGGGATAAATGGCTGAGGCCTTTCTTAGCACCATCAAGTTCTAATCTTCTCCCTTGCCCCCTGGGGTGGAAATTTGATCTCTCTGGCTGTGCCCTCCCTTCTAACAAGAGCTGGGCCATTGATGATCTCAGGGAGACGGCCCCCTCCCAGCCAGCCTGGAAATTTGCAAACCAAACTGCTTTTTGAGAGTTGTTTTGTGAGTCCCAGATGCAGAATCCCCATGAAGGAATCCCTGTTTATCCCTTACTGGCCCACCAGGCCCAAAGCTTTTTTGTCCTTCCACCTCCAACTACTGCCCCCCCACGGAATTAGAAGTCGAATCCAGTACGAGAATATAAGTGTTTTCACCATTTGGAGATGGGGAATTGCTGGCCCTCTCCTGCATTCTACAGAGACTGGCTGTGCAGCCGTTTTACTTGGTTCTTACAGGGCTGCTCACATTTTCTGATAGTTTTTACTTTACTTGCATTAACTTCCAGTTCCTGAGAAACTTTTACCCTGCCTGCTTTGGACCCTTCCAGAGCACAGCCAGTGGTTTTACACTTAGGCAGGTCCTGGCCATCAGGAGCTGAAACAAACTTCTCCCCAGGCAAAGGGCTGCTCTGGTGCTTACAGGCAAGCACCTTTCCTGTTCACTCTCCTTCACCTCACTCCCATTTTCTGCAGTCCCCACAGACGGGTTAAGAAAAGTTTTAGGGAAATTCTTTTCCTCAAGAGCTCCCCCAAACAATAACTTACCCGTCTGGTTCCACAGGGGCACTGCTCCCTTGAGCCACAACCAGCTCCTGGGTTTCACCTACACCCAGGATCACTTCTGGCCCATTAGGCAGATTCCCACGTAATCCCCCTTCAGGCAGACAGCCAGTACCACCGGACAGAAGGTCAGGGTCCCTTTCCTCCCTTCTGCTACCAGCTCCTTTATCTTCATCAGTCAGCGTAACTCCATTGCCCATCTGTTCTTGTGTCCTGGCGAGAGGATGACTCTGGTAGGACAGAGTCCTCTCACCCCCTCCCAGTAACACCTCAGCATCAGGCAAAGAACAAGTACCAGAATCGTCTGTTCTCTGGGATTCCCTGATGATACTAACTGGATTAGACCAAGTTAAAGCATCATCCCCCCTAAGAGACACAGAGGCAGGCCCACTTCCCATTTGGGCTTCAGCTGCCCTCAGATCCAGCTCTGGGATCTTGGCTCCATCTCGAGCCCCCACAGGCTCAGGCAAAGGATTCACTTCCCCAGAAGCAGAAGCACTTTTCTTGCACCAAGGACCAGTGTCCTTAGCAGGGATACCACTGCCCATCCCAGAGCCATTCCCTCTGCTCCAGCCTCCATGGCTGGATTCAGAGTCACACCTGGAATGCTCTTTCCTGGTGGTTCCTTCTCCAGCCACCCCAGGCTGGGGAATCTTCCTCAGACAATGGGCTAGTTTCCTCGTTGGCACCTTTTCCAAATGCAGGCTCTGCTCTCTCCCCAGGCTGCTGCTGCTGCTGTTCAACACAGACAGACAATGGGAGACACTCTCTCCTTTGTCCCAGCCCCCCGGCTGGTCTCCACACACACACAGAAGGTGGAGCAGCTTCTCTCAGAGACAACTTGCCATTCCCGGTGGACAAGCTGCTTTCCTGCACAGACACACAGGCACCTTCCTCGGCCCAGGCCTGGAAAACTCTTAGCAGGTCTGTCTGGGCCACTAGTAGATGATGGGTTGGAATCGCTCCTTCCCTCCTTGAGCTGTGGCAGGCCACTCGGTTCAGAGCTCCAGGCAGTCCAGAGTTCCCTGCCCCGATCCGGGCTCACCTCTGCAGGATTTTCCTTAACCCTCAGCTCTGCCACCGCACATCCACGCTGCCTTGTCCAGCTTCTTTCATCTCGATTCAGTTTCCAGGTGCTGCCACTTCACAGCGGAGCTGCTCAGCATGGTTGCAGGCTCTCAGGCTGATGCCCTCTGCACCCCACGCTTCCTGGAAGAATCCCTTCAGTGTGCCAGGCTCCTTGCGGGTCACAAGCTCCCTGGGGTTAGGCCGTAGGCCCCTCTGACCTCTGGGACCGACTCCAACAGACTCTCAGAGGAACCCCTTCTTCAGTGTGACACCCGCTGTCAGGGACCATGAGCACACTGTCTTGGGACAAACTCATTCAGCGTCTCAGCCTCCTCAGGGGTCACTTGTTCCTGGGGGTTGGGCTCTCAGCCCCTCCACCTTCTGGGACCGACTCCAACAGATTCCCAGGAGTAACCCCTCCTCAGGTGTGACACCCCCTCTCGAGGACCACGACCGCAGTTGTTTGGGTTTGGCCGCAGGCCCCTCCACCTTGGGAAACTGCACCTCACTGCCCTTCAGCACACCTGGGTCTCGCAGGCCCCACTTCTTCTTCCGTGGCGCCCGTCACTTACTACTGGATGCTCCATCCTCGGGGTGCAGAACATCCCACTCCTGACACCAGTGTGATGGGGTTCTGGGGTCCCCCAAGCTCTGCACCCTGTCCGCAGGCAGGAGAGTCTCTCACTTAGCAGGAGAACAGCGGGTTTATTACCCGACAGGACACAGCATCGTACAGAGGAGTCAGTGCAGCAGGCAGAGACAGCCAGTCCAGTTCATGTTGGGGAGAGGAGGCCCCGAGGGGCCCCCAGAGCTGGGGCCTTGCCCCCTCCTTTGTCTTTCTCTCTCTCCCAGCCCAGACTAACTGCTTCCAACTCCCAGTTCCAGTTCAAACCCCTCAGGCTCCACCTCCTCCTTTGTCTGCAGTACAAAGGTGTTACCTGGTCGTCAGGGTTACCCTCAGCAGGGGACCCCCACCCTCTGTGAGCCACACACACACACACACACACACACACACACAGAGGTATCCCCCCACTCTATCACACAAGGCTAGGCGAGGAAGAAATAGAGAATGTGTACAGAGCAGCGCTCAAAGAGATTAGGAATGAGGCCACAGAGAAAGACGTAGACAAGAGAGTCAATGGGATAGCCATGGCTATAGAAGAGGCAATTGGACAGACTGTTCCGGAAGAAGAGAGGATCAGTAAGAAGTGGATTATGCAGGAGACACTGAAGTTGGTTCAAGAGAAGAGAGTGCTGAAGATCAGAAGGGATGTTTCTGAGAGGGAGGAACACCAATATAGGATGAAATGCAATGACGTAAGGAAAGCAGGCAGAAGTAGTAAGGTGAAATGGTTAGAGGAGCAATGTGAAGATACAGAGAGGTATTACGTCGAATGTAAATCCAGGGAGGTGTATAAAATGATCAGGAATATGAATAGGAGGCAGCAGCCCAAGCAGATGGCGATCAACAACGAGAACGACAAAGTGCTCATGAACAAGGACAATATTGTGCAGTGATGGATGAGGTATTGCACCGATCTATACAAAGCACAGTTGGACCCGAGCGTACCAAACAGACTGATCGAAGAGCTGAAAGAGATGTCTCTCCTGAGCAGAGAGTACCTCCATATCTGGATGTTGGTCTGTTTCAAGCGGAGTGCCGCAAGGCTCAGTTCTGGGGCCGGTGTTATTCAACATCTTTATTAATGACCTGGATGAGGGACTGGGTTGCACCCTCAGCAAGTTTATGGATGACACAAAACTAGGAGGAGAGGTAGATTCATTGGAGGGTAGAGAGAGAATCCAGAGGGACCTGGATAAATTGGAGGACTGGGCCAAAAGAAATCTGATGCAGTTCAATAAGGAGGAGTGTAGAGTCCTGCACCTGGGGCAGAAGAATCCCAAACATTGTTACAGGCTGGGGACCGACTGGCTCAGCAGCAGTATGATGGAAAGGGACCTAGGGGTTATGGTGGATGAAAGGCTGGATATGAGTAAACAGTGTGCCCTTGTAGCCAAGAAGGCTAACGGCATACTGGGGTGCATCAGGAGGAGCATTTCGAGCAGATCTAGAGAAGTAGTTATTCCTCTTTATTCGGCACTGGTGAGGCCACATCTGGAATATTGTGTCCAGTTTTGGGGCCCCCAGTATAAAAAGGATGTGGATTTGCTGGAGCAGGTTCAGCGAAGGGCAACAAAAACAATTAAGGGTCTGGAGCACAAGACCTATGAGGAGAGGCTGAGGGATTTGGGCTTGTTTAGTTTACAGAAGAGAAGACTGAGGGGTGATTTAATAGCAGCCTTCAACTTCCTGAAGGGGAGCTCTAAAAAGGAGGGTAAGAAACTGTTCTCAGTGGTGTCAGATGGCAGAACAAGGAGTAATGGTCTGAAGTTGAAGAGGGAGAGGTGTAGGTTAGATATTATGAAAAACTACTTCACCAGGCGGATGGTGAAGCACTGGAATGTGTTGCCTCGAGAGGTGGTGGATTCTCCATCCCTTGAGGTTTTTAAGTCCCGGCTGGACAAGGTCCTGGCCGGGGTGACTTAGTAGGGGTTGATCCTGCTTGAAGCAGGGGGCTGGACTAGATGACCTCCTGAGGTCCCTTCCAGCCCTGTGATTCTGTGAGAGTGAGACCGATATTTCGAAGGAGGAAGTAGACAGCAGTGAAATGACAAAATAACAAGTGCCCTGGAAATGATAAGATCACGGGAGAGATGATTAAATACGGCGGGGAAACCATGATTCAGGAAATACCCCAACTATGTAATATAGCATGGAAAGAAGGGAAGGCGCCTAAGGAATGGACAAGGTCTGTGCGAGTGACCATACACAAGAAAGGAAGTACATTGGAGAGCAAGAACTACAGAACGATTGCCCCTAACGAGTCATCTAGGCCAGGTGCTGCTGCTGATACTGACAGAGAGACAAAGATTGCAGACACAAGAACATCTAGTGCATGAGCAAGCAGGGTCCAGAAAAGACAGAAGTACCACACAGCACTCAGACTGGCAGCGGAGAAAGCTCGACGAAAGAAGAAGAATATCTACGCTTGCTTCGTCGATTTTCAGAAGGCATTTGAGAGTACTGATCAGAAAGTAACTTGGGCAGTGTCAGAGCCACATGGAGTAGACAGCAGACTGAGACGGTTCACAGAATCACAGGGCTGGAAGGGACCTCAGGAGGTCATCTAGTCCAGCCCCCTGCTTCAAGCAGGATCAACCCCCACTAAGTCATCCCAGCCAGGACCTTGTCCAGCCAGGACTTGAAAACCTCCAGGGATGGAGAATCCACCACCTCTCTAGGCAACGCATTCCAATGCTTCACCATCCGCCTGGGGAAAGAGTTTTTCCTAACATCTAACCTACACCTTTCTCTCATCAACTTCTGACCATTACTCCTTGTTCTGCCATCTGACACCACTGAGAACAGTTCCTCACCCTCCTCTTTAGAGCTCCCCTTCAGAAAGTTGAAGGCTGCTATTAAATCACCCCTAAGTCTCCTCTTCTGTAAACTAAACAAGCCCAAATCCCTCAGCCTCTCCTCATAGGTCTTGTGCTCCAGACCCTTAATCATTTCTGTTGCCCTTCGCTGAACCTGCTCCAGAAAATCCACGTCCTTTTTATACTGGGGGGCCCAAAACTGGACACAATATTCCAGATGTGGCCTCACCAGTGCCGAATAAAGAGGAATAACTACTTCTCTAGATCTGCTCGAAATGCTCCTCCTGATGCACCCCAGTGTGCCGTTAGCCTTCTTGGTTACAAGGACACACTGTTTACTCATATCCAGCCTTTCATCCACCATAACCCCTAGGTCCCTTTCCATCGTACTGCTGCTGAGCCAGTCGGTCCCCAGCCTGTAACAATGCTTGGGATTCTTCCGCCCCAGGTGCAGGACTCTGCACTTCTTGTTGAACCGCATCAGATTTCTTTTGGCCCAATCCTCCAATTTATCCAGGTCGCTCTGGATTCTCTCTCTTACCTCCAACATATCTACTTCTCCCCCTGGTTTTGCATCATCCGCAAACTTGCTGAGGGTGCAAGTTGTTGAAGGATGACAACGACAGTACAGAGGCAGCAGGGAGAACATGCGAGGAGTTGGGAAGTTGGTTGAAACAAGTACAGGTACGAGACAAGGAGATCCGATATCTCACCTCTCGCACCAGAAGTGGGTCCAGTAAGAGAGAGCCCCTCCCACAGCAGGTCTCATACTGCACCTCTGACCAGGGAACCATTCCCCAGTGGGGGTATTTTTAGGGGGCAGGGCACAGGGTCAGTCCTTGGCCCTATGTTATTTAACAAGTTTATCCACCAGCGGGCAAAAAACATATAAACCTCACTGACAAAGCCCTCAGGCGAAGATCGGAGGAACAGCAAATGAGGAAGACAACAGGGCACAGACCAAAGAGGCATCTGGATCTCTTGGTAAACTGGGAGCAGGGAACTCTTCTGCCATTCAGTCTGGCCAGGCGCACAGTAGCGCAGCTAGGAACAAAGAGCGCAGGCCGTGCTCACGGTTACAGAACCTGTACTCTTCTGCAACTTAAAACTGAAACTCCTTTGTCTGCCCGTGCCGGTGTTCATGCAGCTCCTCGAGCCTCCTAAACAACCCGTTTCCATTCCCTAGTGACCACATCTGCAGCTCGTTTATTACGGGACTACCTAGGAGCCGTGGCTGAGGTAGCTCTCAGGCACAAGGGAGCTGGCCCTCGGCCTGGGAGCGAGCTCTCCATCTGTCCCAGGCAGGCTTGGCTGGGCAGTGAGACAGACGGTAACAAGGCACCTGGCTGCTGCCCTGCCCAGTCCACTGTGGTGCCCGAGGAGTTCATTCGCACGAGATTTGCAGTGCAGATCTCACAGCCGAGGCAGGTCGCCGGGCTGCTCCGCACCAGCCCACCCTGAGGCTGGTGCTCAGACGCAAGTCCTGGCAGGCAGCTACCCGCAGGCTGTCACAGCTTCCATCCAGACTGAAAGCCTTTCAAAAGCCAGGCACTAGTTCCAGCAGGCGAGACCCTGGGGAATACTGGGTCACTGCCCTGTATCAGAGGTCACAGAGCTCAGAGTCTTGGAGCCTAGTGTGATGGGGTTCAGGGGTCCCCCAAGCTCTGCACCCTGTCCGCAGGCAGGAGTGTGATGGGGTTCAGGGGTCCCCCAAGCTCTGCACCCTATCCGCAGGCAGGAGTGTGATGGGGTTCTGGGGTCCCCCAAGCTCTGCACCCATCCGCAGGCAGGAGTGACTCTCACTCAGCAGAACAGCAGGTTTATTAGCCGACAGGACACAGCGTCGTACAGAGGAGTCAGTGCAGCCGGCAGAGACAGCCAGTCCCAGCCATGTTGGGGAGAGGAGGCCCCAAGGGGCCCTCGGAGCCGGGGCCTGGCCCCCTCCTTTGTCTCTCTCTCCCAGCCCAGACCCACTGCTCCCAACTCCCAGTTCCAATTCAAACCCCTCAGGCTCCACCTCCCCCTTTGTCTGCAGCCCAGAGCTGTCACCTGGCCACCAGGTTACCCCCAGCAGGAGCCCCCCACCCTGTGTGAGCCCCATACACACACACGTACCCCCCACTACATCACACCTAGTCATTCTCCAGGGCTCGTGCCCTGCCCTCTGCCTGACAGAAGGAACTCTCCTTTGCCCTCCCACCTCCGGCTCTCGTCCGTACTCTGTGACTGTGCCCGAGCAACCCTTCACCTTCACTGAGTCAAACCCACTGAGCTCCTGGAGTCGGTCACCATCAGCCCAGGGCTGTTCTCAGATCCAGTGCAACTTAGCAACACCCTGCCGGACCCACGTCACCCCAGTGCCCAGCACCGCAGGCAAGTCCCCTGGGTAACTCCTCCAGTGCCCAGCACGCACCCCAGGATGACATCAGCCCCTCTGGTCACAGCATCGCAGCAGGAGCTCACATTCACCCCGACATCCCCAGCCTGGAGGCCCGGCCTACAACCTTTACGACTCCGTATCCACTGCTCTCAGGACATGTATTGACACGAGTGCCCAGGTTACCAAGTGACCCATCACTCTGCTCCTCCTCCCCTAGTCTGTGTCACCCGCACATGTCCTCGGACGGCTCTGGTTCTCCTGGGTCGCTGACAAATGCACCCACCCCCAGCGTGATTCCAGGCCCATCTGGAGCCCAGGTGTTCTGATCCGTAACACCTTTGCCGGCCTGGTCCTACAGCCCTCCCAGGTCCTTCGGCTGCGAGGCGGGCGGCACAACACAAGGGCTGACAAACGCCTGAATCCGTCAGGCCAATACTAGCTCCGAGTATTTCAAACCGCTCTTTAAAATCATCTGCATCTGTTATCCGACCCAGGGCCCTGAGCACTGGGACAGCGCCCAGCTCTGCCTGGTGTCACAGGGTCGGCTCCCCACACCTACTATCCGACCCAGGGCCCTGAGCACCAGCACAGCAGCGCTGTGAGCTCTGCCTGGTGTCACAGGGTCGGCTTCCCACACCTACTATCCGACCCAGGGCCCTGCGCACTGGGACAGCGGCGCTGTGAGCTCTGCCTGGTGTCACAGGGTCGGCTTCCCACACCTACTACCGACCCAGGGCCCTGAGCACCAGCACAGCAGCGCTGTGAGCTCTGGCTGGTGTCACAGGGTCGGCTTCCCACACCTACTATCCGACCCAGGGCCCTGAGCACTGGGACAGCAGCGCTGTGAGCTCTGGCTGGTGTCACAGGGTCGGCTCCCCACACACCTAATACCGACCCAGGCCCTGAGCACCGGGACAGCGGCGCTGTGAGCTCTGGCTGGTGTCACAGGGTCGGCTCCCCACACCTACTATCCGACCCAGGGCCCTGAGCACCGGGACGGCGGCGCTGTGAGCTCTGGCTGGTGTCACAGGGTCGGCTCCCCACACACCTAATACCGACCCAGGGCCCTGAGCACCCGGACAACGGCGCTGTGAGCTCTGGCTGGTGTCACAGGGTCGGCTTCCCACACCTAATACCGACCCAAGGCCCTGAGCACCCGGACAACGGCGCTGTGAGCTCTGGCTGGTGTCACAGGGTCGGCTCCCCACACACCTAATACCGACCCAAGGCCCTGAGCACCGGGACGGCGGCGCTGTGAGCTCTGGCTGGTGTCACAGGGTCGGCTCCCCACACCTAATACCGACCCAGGGCCCTGAGCACCCGGACAACGGCGCTGTGAGCTCTGGCTGGTGTCACAGGGTCGGCTCCCCACACACCTACTATCCGACCCAGGGCCCTGAGCACCGGGACAGCAGCGCTGTGAGCTCTGGCTGGTGTCACAGGGTCGGCTCCCCACACACCTACTATCCGACCCAGGGCCCTGAGCACCGGGACGGCGGCGCTGTGAGCTCTGGCTGGTGTCACAGGGTCGGCTCCCCACACCTAATACCGACCCAAGGCCCTGAGCACCCGGACAACGGCGCTGTGAGCTCTGGCTGGTGTCACAGGGTCGGCTCCCCACACACCTAATACCGACCCAAGGCCCTGAGCACCGGGACGGCGGCGCTGTGAGCTCTGGCTGGTGTCACAGGGTCGGCTCCCCACACCTACTATCCGACCCAGGGCCCTGAGCACCGGGACGGCGGCGCTGTGAGCTCTGGCTGGTGTCACAGGGTCGGCTCCCCACACCTAATACCGACCAAGGGCCCTGAGCACCGGGACGGCGGCGCTGTGAGCTCTGGCTGGTGTCACAGGGTCGGCTCCCCACACCTACTACCGACCCAGGGCCCTGAGCACCGGGACAGCGGCGCTGTGAGCTCTGGCTGGTGTCACAGGGTCGGCTCCCCACACCTACTACCAGCCCAGGGCCCTGAGCACCGGCAGAGCAGCGCTGTGAGCTCTGGCTGGTGTCACAGGGTCGGCTCTCCACACCTACTATCCGACCCAGGGCCCTGAGCACCGGGACGGCGGCGCTGTGAGCTCTGGCTGGTGTCACAGGGTCGGCTCCCCACACCTACTATCCGACCCAGGGCCCTGAGCACCGGGACGGCGGCGCTGTGAGCTCTGGCTGGTGTCACAGGGTCGGCTCCCCACACACCTAATACCGACCCAGGGCCCTGAGCACCCGGACAACGGCGCTGTGAGCTCTGGCTGGTGTCACAGGGTCGGCTCCCCACACACCTAATACCGACCCAAGGCCCTGAGCACCGGGACGGCGGCGCTGTGAGCTCTGGCTGGTGTCACAGGGTCGGCTCCCCACACACCTACTATCCGACCCAGGGCCCTGAGCACCGGGACAGCAGCGCTGTGAGCTCTGGCTGGTGTCACAGGGTCGGCTCCCCACACCTAATACCGACCCAAGGCCCTGAGCACCCGGACAACGGCGCTGTGAGCTCTGGCTGGTGTCACAGGGTCGGCTCCCCACACACCTAATACCGACCCAAGGCCCTGAGCACCGGGACGGCGGCGCTGTGAGCTCTGGCTGGTGTCACAGGGTCGGCTCCCCACACCTACTATCCGACCCAGGGCCCTGAGCACCGGGACGGCGGCGCTGTGAGCTCTGGCTGGTGTCACAGGGTCGGCTCCCCACACCTAATACCGACCAAGGGCCCTGAGCACCGGGACGGCGGCGCTGTGAGCTCTGGCTGGTGTCACAGGGTCGGCTCCCCACACCTACTACCGACCCAGGGCCCTGAGCACCGGGACAGCGGCGCTGTGAGCTCTGGCTGGTGTCACAGGGTCGGCTCCCCACACCTACTACCAGCCCAGGGCCCTGAGCACCGGCAGAGCAGCGCTGTGAGCTCTGGCTGGTGTCACAGGGTCGGCTCCCCACACCTACTATCCGACCCAGGGCCCTGAGCACCGGGACGGCGGCGCTGTGAGCTCTGGCTAGTGTCACAGGGTCGGCTCCCCACACCTACTATCCGACCCAGGGCCCTGAGCACCGGAACGGCGGCGCTGTGAGCTCTGGCTGGTGTCACAGGGTCGGCTCCCCACACACCTACTATCCGACCCAGGGCGCTGAGCACCGGGACGGCGGCGCTGTGAGCTCTGGCTGGTGTCACAGGGTCGGCTCCCCACACCTACTACCGACCCAGGGCCCTGAGCACCGGGACGGCGGTGCTGTGAGCTCTGGCTGGTGTCACAGGGTCGGCTCCCCACACCTACTATCCGACCCAGGGCCCTGAGCACCGGGACAGCGGCGCTGTGAGCTCTGGCTGGTGTCACAGGGTCGGCTCCCCACACCTACTATCCGACCCAGGGCCCTGAGCACCGGGACGGCGGCGCTGTGAGCTCTGGCTGGTGTCACAGGGTCGGCTTCCCACACCTAATACCGACCCAGGCCCTGAGCACCGGCACGGCGGCGCTGTGAGCTCTGGCTGGTGTCACAGGGTCGGCTCCCCACACCTAATACCGACCCAGGGCCCTGAGCACCGGGACGGCGGCGCTGTGAGCTCTGGCTGGTGTCACAGGATTGGCTCCCCACACACCTACGTTGCACGGCATTAATCACAGCACCTTCCTTCCAGGCTCTGCAGGCTGGTGCCGCAGACGGCTCCCCAGCCATACACTCTGGCCCAAACAGCAGCCGGGCTTGGGAGGCAGCTGCAGCCCGGGGAGCTGGCAAGTAGGAGCAGGTCCCCGCCGCAAGGGAAGGGACCAAACCCTCTGTTTGGGACGCACCCACATTCCTGAGCCATGAGCGCTGTCTCCCTGCAGCCTGGGAACCTCCTGCCACCACGGAGCCCAGCAGCACCAGCTCTGCTCATTCCTGCACCCTGCCTGCTCTGCGGCAAGCCCCCTCCCTCCTGCCCCTGGGGCACCCGTGCCTGCGGGGTGCACCCAACCCCTCCCGTAGCAGGCGAGGGGACCACTGTGGTGACGGAGCCTAGGGCAGGTGACTGGGCCTGCACCCGGGAAAGCCCTCGGACTCACCTGGCAGTCGCCCCAGGGTCAGTCACCCTGCCGGGTCAGAGCCCCCGTGCGCTGCCTGAGCCCAGCCCACGCTGCCCCTTCTCCGCCCACCCGACGGGGCCGCTCGTACACCTGCCAACAGCTCAGGCAGCAATGGCCAGAGGCCCCTCGCCAGCCTCAGTCACTCGCCTCCACCAGGGCTGAGCCAGGAGGAACCAGCTGTGCTTCCTGCACCACCGCCAGCCCGGAGGGACAGCCTGACCCGCCAGGATGGCACCACAACCGCCGGCTTCCTGCAGCCGCAGCTCTGGCCCCAGCCCTGCAGCACCCAACCAGAGCACCTGCGCCCAACTGATGGAGCTGGGAGCACTTGAGGGCTCTTGCCCACACTAGCCTCACAAACCCCTGGCCCCCGGCTACCAGCCTCCGCTGCCCTGTGCTCCAGACCCCAGACACCGGCTACCAGCCTCCCCTGCCCTGTGCTCCAGCCCCCAGCCCCCGGCTACCAGCCTCCGCCGCCCTGCGATCCAGACCCCTGGCCCCCGGCTACCAGCCTCCCCTGCCCTGTGCTCCAGACCCCAGCCCCCGGCTACCAGCCTCTGCTGCCCTGCGATCCAGCCCCCAGCCCCCGGCTACCAGCCTCCGCCGCCCTGCGATCCAGACCCCAGACCCCGGCTACCAGCCTCCCCTGCCCTGTGCTCCAGACCCCAGACCCCGGCTACCAGCCTCCCCTGCCCTGTGCTCCAGACCCCAGACCCCGGCTACCAGCCTCCGCTGCCCTGCGATCCAGACCCCTGGCCCCCGGCTACCAGCCTCTGCTGCCCTGTGCTCCAGACCCCAGCCCCCGGCTACCAGCCTCCGCTGCCCTGCGATCCAGACCCCAGACCCCGGCTACCAGCCTCCGCTGCCCTGCGATCCAGCCCCCTGGCCCCCGGCTACCAGCCTCCGCCGCCCTGCGATCCAGACCCCAGACCCCGGCTACCAGCCTCCGCTGCCCTGCGATCCAGACCCCTGGCCCCCGGCTACCAGCCTCCGCTGCCCTGCAATCCAGACCCCAAACTCCCGGCTACCAGCCTCTGCTGCCCTGTGCTCCAGACCCCTGGCCCCCGGCTACCAGCCTCCCCTGCCCTGCGATCCAGACCCCAGCCCCCGGCTACCAGCCTCCGCTGCCCTGCGATCCAGACCCCAGGCCCCCGGCTACCAGCCTCCACTGCCCTGTGTGCTCCAGACCCCTGGCCCCCGGCTACCAGCCTCCGCCGCCCTGCGATCCAGACCCCTAGCCCCCGGCTACCAGCCTCTGCCGTCCTGGGATCCAGACCCCTGGCCCCCGGCTACCAGCCTCTGCCGCCCTGTGCTCCAAACCCCAGCCCCCGGCTACCAGCCTCCGCCGCCCTGCGATCCAGACCCCTGGCCCCCGGCTACCAGCCTCCGCCGCCCTGCGATCCAGACCCCTGGCCCCCAGCTACCAGCCTCCGCCGCCCTGTGCTCCAGACCCCTGGCCCCCGGCTACCAGCCTCCGCCCCCTGCGATCCAGACCCCTGGCCCCCGGCTACCAGCCTCCGCACCCCTGCGATCCAGACCCCTGGCCCCCGGCTACCAGCCTCCGCCGCCCTGTGCTCCAGACCCCTGGCCCCCGGCTACCAGCCTCCGCCCCCTGCAATCCAGACCCCTGGCCCCCGGCTACCAGCCTCCGCACCCCTGCGATCCAGACCCCTGGCCCCCGGCTACCAGCCTCCGCACCCCTGCGATCCAGACCCCTGGCCCCCGGCTACCAGCCTCCGCCCCCCGGCTACCAGCCTCCGCCCCCCTGCGATCCAGACTCCTGGCCCCCGGCTACCAGCCTCCGCCCCCCTGCGATCCAGACCCCTGGCCCCCAGCTACCAGCCTCTGCCCCGCTGCGATCCAGACCCCTGGCCCCCAGCTACCAACCTCCACCGCCCTGCGATCCAGACCCCTGGCCCCCAGCTACCAGCCTCTTGCCCCCTTGCCCACCACAGCAGTCCTGCTACGTGGCTCTGCCCAGCCCCTCTCCCTGGAGCGCACCAGAGCAGCAAACCTGCCGTGCAGCACCTGCGAGGACAGCAGCAGCTACGCCACTCGAGAGGTGGGATGCAGTCCCTCACACACACACCCCCCACCGCTTCTGGTGTGCACTGCATCCTTGCACGCACACACTCCCACTGCTCCTGGTGTGCACTGCCTCCGCACACATGCACACCCCCACTGCTCCTAATGTGCACTGGCTCCGCGCACACGCACACCCCCACCGCTCCTGGTGTGCACTGCCTCCGCGCACACACACCCCCACCGCTCCTGGTCTGCACTACCTCTGCACACACACACCCCCACCGCTCCTGGTCTGCACTACCTCCGCGCACACACCCCCCCACCGCTCCTGGTGTGCACTGCCTCCACGCACACACACCCCCACCGCTCCTGGTGTGCACTGCCTCCGCACACACGCACACCCCCACCGCTCCTGGTGTGCACTACCTCCGCGCACACACACCCCCACCGCTCCTGGTGTGCACTGCCTCCGCACACACGCACACCCCCACCGCTCCTGGTGTGCACTGCCTCCATGCACACACACATATCCCCACTGTTCCTAATGTGCACTGCCTCCAGGCACATACACACCCGCACCGCTCCTGGTGTGCACTGCCTCCGCACACACGCACACCCCCACCACTCCTGGTGTGCACTGCCTCCGCACACACGCACACCCCCACCACTCCTGGTGTGTACTGCCTCCACGCACACGCACACCCCCACCGCTCCTGGTGTGCACTGCCTCTGTGCACACACCCCCCACTGCTCCTGGTGTGCACTGCCTCTGTGCACACACACACACATGCACACCCCCACCGCTCCTGTCATGCACTGCCTCCACGCACACACACCCCACTCCTGGTGTGCACTGCCTCCACGCACACACACACCCCCACTGCTCCTGATGTGCACTGCCTCCGTGCACAAACACACCCCCACTGCTCCTGATGTGCACTGCCTCCACGCACACGCACACCCCTACCGCTCCTGATGTGCACTGCCTCTGCACACACACACACCCCCACCGCTCCTGGTGTGCACTTCCTCCGTGCACACGCACACCCCCACTGCTCCTGGTGTGCACTGCCTCCACGCACACACACATGCACACACACACGCACACCCCCACCACTCCTGGTGTGCACTGCCTCTGCACACACGCACACTCACACGCACAGACACATCCCCTCCCCCCATCTCCTGCAAACACCCCTGTACAACTCCGCCCCACCAAATACCCCCCTTGCGCACAGCCGGCACACAAGCCCCCGCCTCCCCACACCCCCCCATGCACACCCCCCGCCTCAGCCCCACGTTCTCCCTGGGCAGGCTCTCGCTGCCCCTCAGCCACCCCCTGGCCCGGGCCCCCTCTCTCCCCTCTGGCCGCTCTCTCTGGCAGCCCAGCCCAAGCCGCCAGCAGACTCACCCCGGGCTTGCAGCGGGCCGCCCCCCGGGGCCAGGCCAGGCTCAACGCCTGGCAGGGGGCCCTGCAGCCGGTCCCGCCAGCGGAAGCGGCTGGTGAGCAGTTTCCAGAGGCTGCCGGGCTGGCCAGCGCCGCACCCCAGCTCCGGGCGCAGCAGGTCCCGCTTGCTGGGGCAGGTGTGCAGGGAGCCGGCGTCACCCTCGCTCTTGGTGCGGAGGCGCCCGGCGCGCAGCAGTCCCCCTGGCGCTGGGCGCCGCAGCCGGAAGCTGAAGCTCTTGTGCAGGGCACTGGCGTTCCTCCTGGGCCCGGGGCTGCTGCGGCCGCTGCTCCTGAAGGGGTTCCATCGCCGGCTGCCCCACAGGGAGCCGCCCCGCAGGAAGCCCGAGGCCTCCGCAGCAGGCGGCTGCCGCCCCGAGGCCAAGCAGGTCATGCTGGCTGGCCGGGGGCGCTGAGCCCCGTCTGCCCCCCGGGCACCCTCCGGGGGCAGCAGGAGAACCAGGCCCCCCTGGTCCCGCTGGCGGGGAGGCCGCGGCCGGAAGAAGTCCAGCAGGCTGCTGCGGGCTCTGGCGGGCGGTGCCGGGGGCAGCAGGGCGCTGGGGCCCACTCCGTTGCCCACCGAGCACAGGCTCTTGGGCCGGCTCCTCTGCTGCTGGGCAGCCGTGAGGGCGGCTTGCACGGCCGGGTCAGCCCGCAGGTCCAGGGACTCGCACATGCTGACCGCCCTGCGGGGGCACGCGGCCCCAGGCCGGGGGCTCCACAGCCAGCCCTCCGCCATCGTCAGCTGCTGGGCGCGGCCTGCCCCATGCCCTGGCGCCCCGGGGCCAGCCGCCCCGCACTCCGGCTCCGGCTCCAAGCACCCTCGCTCCAGCACCTGCGCTCCTGCCGCCTGCGTGCCCAGACCTGGCCCCAGACGGCCGGCCGCCGGGCGGGCCACAAACTCTGGGGCTGGATCCCGCCTGGAACAGGAGCCAGGCCCGTTACGGGCCCCACACGCTGCACACAGGCCCTGCACCCACCCCAGCCGCTGCCAAGGGAGCAGAGGGCAGGAGGCCAGAGAGTGCTGGCCTGGGACCGTGCCCGCCCCCTCCCCTCCCCTCCCCTCCGCACCGGCCCAGCTCCCTGGCTCCCACTGCAGCGCATGCCCAGAGCCGCCCCCACACACCACTGTCCAGGGCCCGGACCGGCCATGCCCCAGGGACCGCCAGGGGGCTCGGGTCGGGCTGGGCAGGGCCGGGGGGCTGAAGGGGCAGCCAGGCCAAGCGCGGTGCTCTGCACTGACCCCTAGCGCCAGCCAGAGGCCACGCAAGGCTCTGCAGTGGGGGGAGAGTGACCCCCATTGAAACACCTGGCTGACACGGGTCCCTCGGCAAGCGGCCCGGCTCGGCCCCACCAGGTGGCACAGAGCCTCTGCCGCCCACCCGCAGTACTGCCCGGCTCGGCCCCGCCAGGTGGCACAGAGCCTCTGCCGCCCGCCCGCAGTACTGCCCGGCTCGGCCCAGCCAGGTGGCACAGCGCCTCTGCCGCCCGCCCGCAGTACTGCCCAGCTCTGCCCAGCTAAGCGGCACAGCGCTTCTGCCAGCCGCCTGCAATACTGCCCGGATCTGCCCAGCCAGGTGGCACAGCGCCTCTGCTCCCCGCCCGCAGTACTGCCCGGCTCTGCCCAGCTAAGTGGCACAGCGCTTCTGCCAGCCGCCTGCAATACTGCCCGGATCTGCCCAGCCAGGTGGCACAGCGCTTCTGCCAGCCGCCCGCAGTACTGCCCGGCTCTGCCCAGCCAGGTGGTACAGCACCTCTGCTACCCGCCCGCAGTACTGCCCGGCTCTGCCCAGCCAGGTGGTACAGCGCCTCTGCTACCCGCCCGCAGTACTGCCCGGCTCTGCCCAGCCAGGTGGTACAGCGCCTCTGCTACCCGCCCGCAGTACTGCCCGGCTCTGCCCAGCCAGGTGGTACAGCGCCTCTGCTACCCGCCCGCAGTACTGCCCGGCTCTGCCCAGCCAGGTAGTACAGCACCTCTGCCATCCGCCCGCAGTACTGCCCGGCTCTGCCCAGCCAGGTAGTACAGCGCCTCTGCTACCCGCCCGCAGTACTGCCCAGCTCTGCCTAGCCAGGTGGTACAGCACCTCTGCTACCCGCCCGCAGTACTGCCCGGCTCTGCCCAGCCAGGTGGTACAGCACCTCTGCTACCCGCCCGCAGTACTGCCCAGCTCTGCCCAGCCAGGTGGTACAGCACCTCTGCTACCCGCCCGCAGTAATGCCCGGCTCTGCCCAGCCAGGTGGTACAGCGCCTCTGCTACCTGCCCGCAGTAATGCCCGGCTCTGCCCAGCCAGGTGGTACAGCACCTCTGCTACCTGCCCGCAGTACTGCCCGGCTCTGCCCAGACAGGTGGTACAGCGCCTCTGCTGGCTGCCCATAGTACTTCCCAGGCCTGCCTGGTGCCATGGCTGCCAGGGCTCAGGGCGAGTTGGGGACTGCAGCCCGGAGCACTCAAGGCAGTGGGGTGCTGCCATTGGGGGCAGGGGGTGGCGCTGCCATCGGCGGAAGCAGCAGGGTCCTGCCCATCTCGCACACACACCTGAGTTGCAGGGCAATGGGGGAAATCCCCCTGGTGCACTGGGGACAGACTCTCACTCCCCGGCCCCGGCCTGAGCCGATACCTGAAATCTGGCAAATGCGGCAGAGAGCGTGGACGGAGCCCAGCGCTGCCCTGGGGTGCGTGTCCCTCGTGGGGTGTGCCCCCCGTAGGGTGTGTCCCCCTCGTGGGGTGTGTCCCCCTTAGGGTGTGCCCCCATGGGGTCTACCCTCACTTGGCAGCTTGGACCCCACTCTCTGTGAGCTACCTGGGCATTAGCGTCCAGCCTCTCGCTGCTACCTGCCCACGCCCTTCAGTGCTGTCTGGTGTCCACAGGACGGCCCCTGAGCACACCAACCACGCCCCCTCGCCTCCACGGGACGGCCCCTGGGCACGCCAACCATGCCCTCTCATGTCCAGGGTACGGCTCTTTTGCACACCAACCACATCGCTTCATGTTCAGGGGACAGCCCCCACACACGCCAACCACATCCCCTTCATGTCCACGGTACGGCCCCTACGCACAACAACCACATCCCCCCATGTCTAGGGTACGGCTCCTACACACACCAACCACATCTCTTCATGTTCACGGTACGGCCATATGCACACCAACCACATCCCCTCATGTCCACAGGACGGCCCCTACGCACACCAACCACATCCCCCCATGTCCAGGGTACGGCTCCTACGCACACCAACCACATCCCCTCATGTCCACGTGTGATGGAGTGGGGGGAGTGCATTTGCGAGTCAGGCTGGATGTCTGAGGCAAGCAGCAGCTCCCAGTGGCTAAGGATGACCCTGGGGCTACAACTGGCAGGTGACACCTCTGCCTGAACAAAGAGCAGGAAGGAACTGAGCTGGGTTTTGAATCGGGGGCAGTTAGAGGCTAGGAAAAGGGAGAGCTGGAAGGCAGCCAGCCTGAGGAGGGGGAAAGCTACACCCCAGAGGGACACCCCTCGGGGTCTTCTCCCCAGGACAGGTTGGAAGGACTGTCTCTGGCTGCTATACTGTTGCTTCTGTGAGAAACTGCACATCTGTTGCCTAATAAACCTGCTGTTGTACCTGCTGAGTGAGAGTCACTCCTGCCAGCGGACGGGGTGCAGTGCAGGGGGACCCCTGAACCCCATCACACTGGTGTCAGGAGTGGGATGCACTGCACCCACGGATGAGCTCCCAGCAGTGGCTGACTGAGCACCAGAGAAGGAAGGAGTCTCACAAGAGCCAGAGGGGGAACAGAGCCATTCCTGCAGCTGCTGCTGGTGAGTGGATACCCCGGGAGACAGCGGGGAAATGGATTATACCCGACTCCTGAAGGCAGAGCTAGCGGGGCTGTGCAGAGAGAGGGGCCTGACCGTGGGGAAGGCGACCAAGGCCCAGCTGATTGCACAGCTGGAAGAGAATGACCGATCCGGGGGGGCAGAGCCTGTCCCGGCAGAAAGTGGCTGGTCAGCCTCGGGAAGCGTTTCGGATTCTCCGACAGGAGCAGGGGCTCGACGCCATCAGACAGACGCGGTGCCCGCCAGGTCGCGCTCAGCTAGCGGTGGTCCATCGCCGGCAGAGTCCCCCGCCGCAGAGCTGCGACGGCTGGAGCTCGAGGTGAAATTAAAGGAACTGGAGCACCAGGAACAGGAAAGAGAGCGTGAGCACGAGTGCCAGCTACAAGAGAGACAGCGGGAGGAGAGAGAGCGAGAGCGGGAGCATGAGCGACCCATGGCAGAGGCGAAACGCCAAGAGGCCCCAGCTGCGGTAAGTGGGGAGAGGGCCAGACGGCTCGGGGTGGCCAGTCACTTGGAGACGCGTGTGCTGGCCCAGTGTCAGGACCCAGGGGACATGGACGAGTTCCTTACCGCCTTTGAGCGAGTGTGTGAGTTGCATGAGGTTCCCCCAGATGAGTGGCTCCAGCACCTCACCCCCTTGCTGGGCCAGAAGGCCGCAGCGGTGCTCAGCCAGCTGGTGGGGCTGCAGCCTGGGGACTATGAACGGTTCAAACAGGCCCTGCTGCATAAGTTCGGGCTGACTCCGGAGATGTACAAGAAGAAGTTCCAGGAGGCGCAGAAGAGGCCAGAGGAAACCCACGTAGATACAACCGCCCGCCTGAAGCAATACTACCAGAAGTGGGCGTTCGGAATGGGAGCCCAGTCCGTAGAGGACCTGATCGAGCTGGCGGTCGTGGAGCGATTCTACGAGATGTGCGCACCTGACCTGAGGGTGTGGCTCGTGGACCGGAAGCCAGGGGACTCACATGATGCAGGGAAACTGGCAGATGACTTCACAAACAGCCGGGCCAGGTTTGAAAGTGAGCCCCACAAAGAGAGGGAGTCCCGGAGAGAGAGGGAGTCCCGGAGGGAGAGGGAGTCCTGGAGAAACCGAGAATCTCAGAGAGACCAGTCCCTAACTGTACGACAGAGGGGACCACCTCTTGGGCAAGCCCAGGAAAGAGGGGCCGGCCACCCACCCCCCAGACAGCCAAACAGAGCCCGGACAGAGCAGCCGGCCCGAGGGACACATCAAGGCCCAGGCTGTTATCGCTGTGGGCGAAAGGGGCATAGAGCAGCCCAGTGCCCCAGGCTCCCAGACGGGTTGAGCAGCCGGGGGGTCATGGAGTCAACTGGGTGGGGTCCCAGAAGCCAGAGGGGCTGGCGGCCAAGGCGGGTGGTGCTGACAATGGGCACTCGGATTGGGCCGAGTCCGCCCCACAGACCAGCTCCTCAGGGGGACCAAATGCTCAGAGGTCAGTTTACAGAGTGGGGGCGGCACTACCTCTGTGGAGCAAGTGTCTCAAACACCTCGAAGTAGACGGAAAAAAGGTCACGGGGTTCTGGGACACAGGCGCTGACGTGACGCTGGCCCGACCCGGGGTGGTGGCATCGGGCTGCATGATACCCGATTCCCACCTGACGATAACAGGAATTGATGGGACCCCTTTCAAGGTGCCCATGGCGAGGGTGCACCTGAAATGGGGGAAGAAGGAAGGCCCCAAGGAAGTGGGCGTGCACAGCCATTTGCCGGCGGATGTACTGATGGGGGCTGACCTGGAGAACTGGCAAGGTGAACGCCCTCGTGCCCTGGTCCTGACCCGTAGCCAAAGAAAACGAGGGGTGCGCTCCCCAGATTCAGGGGTACAGGCCCAGCCAAAGTCACAGGAGCCACAGGGGCCAATCCTGAGAGAAAGGGGGCCCCCAAAAACCAGATCTCAAAGGCCAGGGGTGCTGGAGCCAGGCAGGGATGGGGAAGTAGCATCCGCTCCTGCCCGAGCGGAAGAATTCCGGGCAGAGCAGTAGAGAGACCCGTCCTTGCAGAAGCTGAGGGAACTGGCCAGTCTCAGCCCAGCTCCACAGCTGGGGGAGGGATGCAGGGAGAGATTCCTGTGGGAAAAGGGATTCCTGTACCGGGAATGGGCTCCCAGACGCAAAGCGGAGCCATGGAAGGTCCAGAGGCAACTGGTGGTTCCCCAAAAGTACCGGCGCAGGCTGCTGTACCTAGCCCATGATGTCCCGCTCGCAGGACACCAGGGGATCCACTGCACCAGGAGAAGGTTGTTACAGAACTTTTTCTGGCCAGGGAGAACCTCTCCATGGCCCAAAGGAAGCAAAAGGTCTGGTATGACCGTAACGCCAGGGCCCGAGCCTATGCCACCAGGGATCAAGTGATGGTCCTTATACCTGTGTGGCGGAACAAGCTGCAAGCGGCCTGGGATGGGCCCTTCAAGGTTGTCAAACAGCTAAATGATGTGAATTATGTGGTGGAACTGATGAACCGGGCCCACAGCCACCGCGTCTATCATGTGAACATGATGAAACCTTACTGGGACAGACAGAACTTGGTGCTGGCCGTGTGCAGACACTGGGAGGGGCAGGGGGATGATCCCTTGGTGGATTTACTCACAAGGACTGGAGCCGGTTCCTTGCTGGAGTCTATTCCCCTCTCAGACCAGCTGACCCCTGCCCAGCAGACGGAGATCAAGGAGGTGCTGCATTCGCATCAACAGCTGTTCTCGGACAGACCCGGACGCACTGACCTGGCTGTCCACCGAATAGAGACAGGCACCCACGCCCCTATCAAGTGTGTGCCATTCAGAGCCACAGGGAGGACGGCTCAGGACATAGAGCGGGAGGTTGAAGACATTCTGGCTCTGGGGGTGATCCAACCCTCGTCCAGCCCCTGGGCCTCTCCCGTGGTGTTAGTCCCTAAAAAAGATGGGTCTGTTCGGTTTTGTGTGGACTATCGCAAGCTTAACGCCATCACTGTCTCGGACGCCTACCCCATGCCCAGGCCTGATGACCTTTTAGACAAGCTGGGGGGAGCCCGTTACCTCACCACCATAGACCTCACCAAGGGGTACTGCCAAGTGCCATTAGACCAAGATGCCCGGCTCAAGTCGGCTTTCATCACCCCTGTGGGGCTCTACGAGTTCCTGGTCCTGCCCTTTGGCCTCAAGGGGGCACCCGCTACCTTCTAGCGTCTGGTGGACCAGCTACTGAAAGGGATGGAGAGCTTTGCCCTGGCTTACATGGACGACATTTGCATCTTCAGCCAGACGTGGGAGGACCATGTGTCCCAACTCAAGCAGGTGCTGGACCGACTCCAGAAGGCCGGTCTGACTATCAAGGTAGGGAAGTGCAAGGTGGGAATGGCTGAGGTGACCTACCTCGGCCACAAGGTGGGCAGCGGCTGCTTAAAGCCAGAGCCAGCTAAAGTGGAGGCTGTCAGAGATTGGCCAACACCCCAGACTAAGAAACAGGTCCAGGCCTTCATTGGGATGGCGGGGTACTACCGGAGGTTTGTGCCCCACTTTAGCTCCATCGCAGCCCCCCTCACGGAGCTGTGTAAAAAGGGAAAGCCTGACAAGGTGGTCTGGACCGAGCAGTGCCAAGAGGCCCTCTGCGCGCTGAAGGAGGCTCTGGTCAGGGCCCCAGTGCTGGCAAATCCAGACTTCAACAAGCCCTTCCTGGTGTTCACCGATGCCTCGGACGTGGGGCTGGGGGCGGTGCTAATGCAGGTGAATGACAAAGGGGAGAAACACCCCATCGTGTACCTGAGTAAGAAGCTGCTGCCCCGGGAGCAGAACTACGCGGCCATAGAGAAGGAATGTCTGGCCATGGTGTGGGCGCTGGGGAAGCTGCAGCCGTACCTGTTTAGACGGCGTTTCACCGTGTACACCGATCACTCACCCCTGACCTGGCTGCATCACATGAAAGGGGCCAACGCCGAGCTCCTGCGGTGGAGTCTGCTCCTGCAGGACTACGACATGGAGGTGGTCCACGTCAAGGGGAACAACAACACCATAGCCGATGCCCTGTCACGCAGGGAGGGCCCCGACCTTCCCCAGGTCACAGGCTAAGTGACCCCGCTCAGTGCGGTCTGGAAGGGGGGAGAGATGTGATGGAGGTGCGGGGAGTGCATGTGTGAGTCAGGCTGGATGTCTGAGGCAAGCAGCAGCTCCCAGTCGCTAAGGATGACCCCGGGCTACAACTGGCAGGTGACACCTCTGCCTGAACAAAGAGCAGGGAGCTAGCTGAGCTGGGTTTGAATCGGGGGCGGCAGTTAGAGGCGAGGAGAAGGGAGAGCTGGAAGGCAGCCAGCCTGAGGAGGGGGAAGCTACACCCCAGAGGGGCACCCCTCGGGGTCTTCTCCCCAGGACAGGTTGGAAGGACTGTCTCTGGCTGCTGTACTGTCGCTTCTGTGAGAAACTGGACATCTGTTGCCTAATAAACCTGCTGTTGTACCTGCTGAGTGGGAGTCACTCCTGCCAGCGGACGGGGTGCAGTGCAGGGGGACCCCTGAACCCCATCACACCACGGTACGGCCCTACGCACCCCAACCACATCCCCTCACGTCCAGGGTACAGCTCCTATGCACACCAACCACATCCCCTCATGTCCAGGGGACGGCCCCTACGCACACCAACCAGATCCCCTCATGTCCAGGGTACAGCTCCTATGCACCCCAACCACATCCCCCCATGTCCACGGGACGGCCCCTACGCACACCAACCACACCCCCCCATGTCCACGGGACGGCCCCTACGAACGCCAACCACATTCCCCCATGTCCACGGGACGGCCCCTACCCACCCCAACCACATCCCCTCATGTCCACAGGACGGCCCCTACGCACGCCAGCCACACCCCCCCATGTGCAGGGGACGGCCCCCACACACGCCAACCACATCCCCTCATGTCCACGGGACGGCCCCTACGCACCCCAACCACATTCCCCCATGTCCACGGGACAGGCCCAACACACGCCAACCACATCCCCCTCATGTGCACGGGACAGGCCCTACGCACCCCAACCACATCCCCTCCTGTCCAGGGGATGGCCCCTACGCATGCCAACCACATCCCCTCCTGTCCAGGGAACGGCCCCTATGCACACCAACCACATCCCCTCAGGTCCACGGGACAGCCCCCACGCACGCCAACCACATCCCCTCATGTCCACGGGACGGCCCCTACGCACACCAACCACATCCCCTCATGTCCACGGGACGGCCCCTACGCACACCAACCACATCCCCTCATGTCCAGGGGACAGCCCCCACGCACGCCAACTACATCCCCTCATGTCCAGGGTACAGCTCCTACGCACACCAACCACATCCCCTCATGTCCAGGGGACGGCCCCTACGCACGCCAACCACATCCCCTCATGTCCAGGGGACGGCCCCTACGCACGCCAACCACATCCCCTCATGTCCAGGGTACAGCTCCAATGCACACCAACCACATCCCCTCATGTCCAGGGGACAGCTCCAGTGCACACCAACCTCATCTATTCATGTCCAGGGGACGGCCCCCACACACGCCAACCACATCCCCTCATGTCCACAGGACGGCCCCTACGCACGCCAGCCACATCCCCTCCTGTCCAGGGGACGGCCCCTACGCACACCAACCACATCCCCTCCTGTCCACAGAAAAAGAAAAGTTACTCACCATAGTGACGATGGTTCTTCGAGATGTGTCCTCGTGGGTGCTCCACGATACGTGTCGGGCTCGCCCCAGCGCCGCAGGTCGGATCTTTTCAGCAGTTTCTGCAGGACTGCGCATGCGCCGGCGCGCGCCACTCCCTTGCGCGCTCCCGGCTGCATGCGCAATCCGGTCCCCACCAGTTCCTTGACCAACCGCCTCGGATGCTCCTGAAAAACACTAAACAGAGATCCGAAGCGGGGAGGATGGGCGGGTGGTGGAGCACCCACGGGGACACATCTCGAAGAACCATCGTCACTACGGTGAGTAACTTCTCTTTCTTCCTCGAGTGTCCCCGTGGGTGCTCCACGATAGGTGACTACCCAGCAGTAACCCAAGATAGGAGGTGGGTAATCGGATCATGTGCAGCTTGTCCCCGAGAGGACCGCTGTCAAGAGCTGGGTATCCTCTTGGAATACCCTGTGAAGGGCGTAGTGCTTGGCGAAGGTGTCACAGGATGACCAGGTCGCCACTCTGCAAATGTCTTTTAGCGCAACGCCCTTGAAAAAGGCTGTTGATGCCGCCACCGCCCTAGTGGTGTGAGCCCTGGGCGTGGCCAGTAAAGGAGTCTTTCTAAGTTCGTAGCACATTTTTATGCAGGATACGATGTGCTTCGAGATTCTCTGCGAAGAGAGACCTTCTCCTTTTGATTTGGGAGCGAGAGAGACTAGGAGTCTAACCGTTTTCCGGAAGGACTTAGTCCTGTCTATATAGAAAGCCAGCGCCCTCCTCACGTCCAGGAGGTGGAGGCACACCTCTTTGTTGGAGTTATGAGGCTTTGGATAAATGAGGGTAAAACTATAGGTTCGTTAATATGAAACTCTAAAGAAACTTTGGGAACAAAGGCTGGATGCAGCCGTAAGGTTACCGCCTCCTTGGAAATTACTGTGCAGGGTGGCGTTGCCATAACTGCCGCAAGCTCGCTAACACTGTGAGCTGACGTGATTGCAAGAAGGAAGGTCGTCTTTATCGTAAGGAGACGGAGGGAAACCATGGCTAAGGGTTCAAACGGTGGTCCCGTTAGCGCATTAAGCACCAGGTCCAAGCTCCACGAAGGTGGAAGCGGTTTCCGAGGGGGGTATAGGTTTACCAGCCCTTTGAGGAACCTGGTAACCATGGGATGGGCGAACACCGTGTGCCCTTCCTCCTCGTGTCTGGAAGCCGATATAGTGGCAAGGTGGACCCTTCAAGGAGACTAGGGAGAGTCCGCCTCTCTTGGGGTCCAGTAAATACTCTAGTATTACAGGTATAGGCGCAGCAAGGGGAGCTAATTGCTTGGTAGAACACCATGCAGTGAATCGAGTCCATTTTTGCTTATAGGGCTTCCTGGTGGAAGTCCTCCTGCTACTTTCTAGGACTTGTTGCACTCCCTCTGTACGCATGCTCTCTAGGGAGCTGAGCCATGGATTAACCATGCTTGCAGTCGCAGGCCTCGGGGGTGTGGATGCACTATGGACCCCTGGGCTGCGTGAGCAGATCCGGCGCCACCGGGAGGGGCATCGGTGGACGGTCCGACATGCGCAGGAGTAAGGGGAACCATTGCTGTCGATCCCACCTTGGGACTACTAGGATCATTCGGGCTTTCTCTCTCCTGGCTTTCTGCAAGACTTTGTGGATAAGCACTGTGGGAGTAAAGGCGTAGAGCAGGGGGCCCCTCCACGAGATCGCGAATGCGTCCCCCAGGGACCCCCGTCCCAGTCCTGCCTTGGAGCAGTACTGGGGGCACTTCTTGTTGTGTTGAGTGGCAAACAGGTCTACCTGGGGAAATCCCCCAGCATGAAAAATCGGTCGTAGCAGATCGGAACGGATCTGCCACTTGTGTGTGAGTGTGAAGCGCCTGCTCAGCTGGTCTGCCTTCACATTGTGAGCGCCTGGTAAATACGAGGCTTTCAAGGTTATATTGTTGGCGATGCACCAGTTCCACAATCGGACTGCTTCCGCACATAGGGCATGGGACTGAGCTCCTCCTTGCCGATTTATATAAAACATGGTGGAGGTATTGTCTGTACTGATCCCGACTACTTGCCTTGTATATGGTCTCGAAAGTGTCTGCAGGCGTTGAACACTGCTCTGAGCTCCAGTATATTTATGTGCAGTGACTGTTCCGTGGAGGACCACAGTCTTTGCGTCACCTTTTCGCCCATGTGTGCTCCCCACCCTAT
Source organism: Carettochelys insculpta (assembly GCF_033958435.1). NCBI lineage: Eukaryota > Metazoa > Chordata > Testudines > Carettochelyidae > Carettochelys > Carettochelys insculpta. The sequence continues at coordinate 281,180,868 of NC_134138.1, read as the reverse complement.
GTGGGAGGCGTCGGTAGTGAGAAAAACAGATATTTGTGGCTGGTGGAAGGGTACCCCTGTTAGCATGTTCTTGGGGTTCACCCACCATTGCAGGGATCTGCGCACCTCTGTCGTGGGCGACACCACCCTGTGGACAGTGTGTGCTGCCGGTTTGTAGACGCTCCCCAGCCAGTGCTGCATGCTGCGCCTATGCAATCTGGCGTTCTGCACCACAAACGTTGCTGCTGCCATGTGGCCCAGCAGCTGTAAGCATGTCAGAGCCGGCACCGTAGGGCTGAAGGTGATGACTTGCACGAGGGAACCAATGGCGCGAAAGCGGGCGTCTGGTAGATAAACCCTTGCTGTGATGGAAGTTATACGTGCCCCTATGAACTCTGTGTCCTGTGCGGGGTCTATCTTTGATTTTGCCAGATTGATGACCAGCCCAGCGAAGAGAACGTGTCTGCTGTGACACGTATCATGCGAAGTACCTCCTCCTCCGAGGCCCCTTTCAGTAGGCAGTCGTTTTTTTTTTTTTTTTTTCAGATATGGGAATATAAACACCCCCTGTCTGAGCAGGTCGGCTGACACCACTGCCAAGGTCTTGGTGAAGACTCTGGGGGCCGAGGAGAGGTCGAACGGTAGAACCTTGTACTGAAAATGTTCTTTGCCTACCATAACCCGGAGAAAACGCCTGTGAGCCGGGTGAATAGTTATGTGGAAATACGCGTCTTGTAAGCCGAGGGCTGCAAACCAGTCTCCATCGTCCAGTGCCGTAAGTATAGAGGCGACTGTGATCATCCGAAAGCGTTGCTTGCGCAAGTACCGGCTGAGGCCTCGAAGATCTAGGATGGGCCTCCAGCCTCCTGTCTTTTTCTCTGTGAGGAAGTATCTTGAGTAGAACCCTTTCCCTCGGAGTTGCTCCGGCACTCTTTCCACTGCCCCTGTAAGCATAAGATGGTCTACCTCCTGCTTGAGTCTCGCTTCGTGGGAGGCGTCCTTTAGGTGGGGTCTGGGTGGAGGTCGTGGTGGTGGGAGCGACTGGAAGGGAATCGCGTAACCCGTGGCCATGATCTCCAGTACCCATTTGTCTGTGGTAATCTTTTGCCACTGGTCATAGAATGGTCGGAGGCGATGGTGGAACAGTAGCTTCGGATGACATTGTGCGATGGTAGCGATAGCGCAGCCCTCGATCTGTGTGTCAAACTTGTGGCCTTTGTCCCTGCCCCGAGGACGCACGGCTCTGTTGAGAACGTCGCCTGGGAGTTCTGTACTGTTGGTGCTGTTGATGTCGCCCTTGCTTGTAGCCCCTGTGGTTGATACTGCAAACAGCTTCTGCGTGTCAAAGGGGAGATCAATGATCTTCGCCTGCAGATCCCTCGGGATACCTGATGTCTGGAGCCAGGACTCCCTGCGCATGACCACTGCCGTAGCTGTTGAGTGTGCTGCCGTATCCGCTACGACTAGGGCAATCTGAACTCCCGTCCTCGAGGCTGCGTAGCCTTCCTGCACGATAGCCTTAAGCACCGGCTTCGTGTCCTCTGGAAGCGAGTCCATGAGGGAAGTCAGCCTGGAGTAGTTGTCGAAATTATGGTTCGCTAGATGCGCTGCGTAATTCGCCACTCTCAACAGTAGGGTAGAGGAGGAGGAGTAGACCTTTCTGCCCAACAACTCTAGTTTCTTGGCATCTTGTCCGTTCCCCCTGTCTTGTACTGAGAAGTTTTCGACCTCTGTTGAGACGATTCCAGCACCAGAGAATTTGGTTGCAGGTGGCTGAACAGGAACTCCATGCCCTTCGTCGGGACAAAGTACTTCTTATCCACTCTCTTGTTTATAGGCGGAGGGGACGCAGGGGTCTGCCATATTGTGGTGGCGGACTCCATAGCTGCGTCTACACGTGCACGCTACTTCGAAGTAGCGGCACCAACTTCGAAATAGCGCCCGTCGCGTCTACACGCGTCGGGCGCTATTTCGAAGTTAACTTCGACGTTAGGCGGCGAGACGTCGAAGTCGCTAACCCCATGAGCGGATGGGAATAGCGCCCTACTTCGACGTTCAACATCGAAGTAGGGACGTGTAGACGATCCGCGTCCCGCAACATCGAAATAGCGGGGTCCTCCATGGCGGCCATCAGCTGCGGGGTTGAGAGATACTCTCTCTCCAGCCCTTGCGGGGCTCTGTGGTCACCGTGGGCAGCAGCCACTAGCCCAGGGCTTCTGGCTGCTGCTGCTGCAGCTGGGGGTCCGTGCTGCATATACAGGGTCTGCAACTAGTTGTTGGCTCTGTGTATCTTGCACTGTTTAATGAAAGTGTGTCTGGGAGGGGCCCTTTAAGGGAGCGACTTGCTGTTGAGTCCGCCCCGTGACCCTGTCTGCAGCTGTGCCTGGCTCCCTTATTTCGATGTGTGCTACTTTGGCGTGTAGACGTTCCCTCGCTGCGCCTATTTCGATGTTGGGCTAAGCAACGTCGAAGTTGAACATCGACGTTGCCAGCCCTGGAGGACGTGTAGACGTTATTCATCGAAATGGCCTATTTCGATGTCGCAACATCGAAATAAGCTATTTCGAAGTTGGGTGCACGTGTAGACGTAGCCCATGATTGCTTCATCAGCGGAATAGCTATTTTGGAAGAGGCCGGAGGTCTCAGGTTTTTAAGGAGCTTATGGTGTTTCTCCTGCACCTCTGCTGTTTGGATGCCTTGCGTGACGGCCACCCTTTTAAACAGCTCTTGGAACTGTTTGAGATCGTCCAGAGGATGGACGTTCCCTGGGGACGTGGCCTCATCAGGGGAAGATAGCGAGGAACCGCTAGGGTAAACCTCTCTGGACCCCTCTGGGTCCTGTTGACGGTGATACATCCTCTCGCTAGATACTTGCGAGGGAAAATCTCGGGGTTCCAAAATCAACTCCCCCTGAGATATCTGCATTTCCGTCCCCGTCCGCGATTGCCCTCAGGGATATTGAACCGTCTGGGGGGATCTGTCCCTGGGAGTATGGCTATGGTGTCTATGCCTCGCGTGATAGGGGCGACCATGGCAACATGGGCACTGTTCCGGAGATGGAGACCTGAACCACTCTAGAGTCGCACACCCCCTGCGCCTGGGGGAGCGAGATCGTCTGGGTGATTGAGATAATGGAGAGACTGATTTGTGGCAGTACTCCAGGGGTTCAAAGCCCACGAAGGGCGATGGTGGTCCGAGCCATGGTGATGCTGGCTGTAGGAACGGGGATGGGGGCTCAGGGTATACTGGAGGTGACCCCTGCCGCCTCGTTGGAGTTTGCAGCATGAGCGGAGGGCTTAGAGCGAGTAGCCCTGCAGCCCTGTATGGAGAAGGGCTGCGGTGCCGGGTTTTCTGTGCTGCCTTTCCCCTCCCCTGTGGGGCTGGCTCCGCCCCTTTCCGCGTGGGGTACCTCGGCCCCGCTGTCTGCGCCACGCTCGGCATGCTCCGCTGCGGTGCCGCACGGGTGGTCTCCCCCGGTGCCTGCAGGCCGCGTGCCTGCAAGCTCTGCACCGCCAGTTCCCCGGGGGTCGGTGCCGCTAGCTGCGGTGCCGCCGGTTGCAGCGCTTGCCTGGCCGCCGCCCTGCCCGCGGTGCGGGGCGGCTGTTTGATTATCGGAGGCTCAGCCTCTGTCACGTGCGTCTCTGTGCCGCCGCCGCTCAGCTGTGACTGCGGCTGGGGGCTATGCGCTCCACCCGTCCCGCTCGCTGTGGCTGCCAGCAGGGATCGGGTTGGTGGAAGCTTCCTCCGTTGTTGCGCTGATGGGGTTAGGGAAGCAGCTTTCCTTTTATGGGCCTCTGCGGGTCCCTCCTGCTGAGGCCGCTCCGGCGCGTCTGGCTGGAGGGCCTTGTCAAAGAGCAGCATTTTCAGCCGCATCTCCCTGTCCTTCCTTGCTCTGGCCGTGAGCTTTGCGCAGAAGGAGCATTTCTGTGCCCATCGGAGGCTGGCATCGCTTTGCGGCATAGCTCACACTTTTTGAATCCTGAAGAGGACATTGTGGTGAGTCTTTGAGTTGTTAATAGGGTACTTAGCACCTTCTCTGTGCCTGTTCCCCTCTCGGACTCAGCCTGCTGCGGCAGGAGGCCTAATGGCCTTACGTCCCCGGGCCTCCGCTGCTCCGCTTGCTACTAAGGCTGTAAAACTTTACTTTTTACTCTCTTTTCTTTTTTTTTCGAAAACAATAACAAGCTAACTTAAGCTAAAGACTGAAAAAGAAACTCTAAACACTTTAAAAACATTGAATACGCTAACTCTGGCCGTAGCCTAAGCGGATTCCGTCTGTAGCCGATGGCGGTTAAAGAGGAACTGGCGGGGACCGGATCGCGCACGCGGCCGGGAGCGCGCAAGGGAGCGGCGCGCACCGGCACATGCGCAGTCCGGCAGAAACTGCGGAAAAGATCCGACCTGCGGCGCCGGGGCGAGCCCGACACCTATCGTGGAGCACCCACGGGGACACTCGAGGAAGAATAGCTCATATGCACACCAACCGCATCCCCTCATGTCCACGGGACAGCCCCCACACACACTAACCACACCCCCTCGTCTCCACGGGACAGCCCCAACACACGCCAACCACATCCCCCTCATGTCCACAGTACGGCCCCTATGCATGCCAACCACATCCCCTCATGTCCAGGGTACAGCTCCTATGCACGCCAACCACACCTATTCATGTCCAGGGGACAGCCCCCACACACGCCAACCACACCTATTCATGTCCAGGGGACAGCCCCCACACACGCCAACCACATCTATTCATGTCCAGGGGACAGCCCCCACACACGCCAACCACATCCCCTCATGTCCACGGTACGGCCCTATGCACTTCAACCACATCCCCTCATGTCCAGGGGACGGCCCCTACGCACGCCAACCACATCCCCTCATGTCCACGGGACGGCCCCTACGCACACCAACCACATCCCCTCATGTCCACGGGATGGCCCCTACGCATGCCAACCACATCCCCTCATGTCCACGGGACGGCCCCTACGCACGCCAACCACATCCCCTCATGTCCACGGGATGGCCCCTACGCACGCCAACCACATCCCCTCATGTCCACGGGATGGCCCCTACGCACGCCAACCACATCCCCTCATGTCCACGGGACAGTCCCCACACACACTAACCACAACCCCTCGTCTCCACGGGACAGCCCCAACACACGCCAACCACACACCCCTCATGTCCACAGGACGGCCCTACGTATGCCAACCACATCCCCTCATGTCAATGGGATGGCCCCTACGTATGCCAACCACATCCCCTCATGTCAATGGGATGGCCCCTATGCATGCCAACCACATCCCCATCGTGTCCAAGGGATGGCCACTACTCACAGCAACCATGTCCCAATCCCGCCAGGCTCCAGACCTCAGAACCTTGGGGGCAGCATCTTCGGTGCTGCAGCTGGGCTCTCCTCAGGCACAGGGTCTGGCTGTCGGGATAGGAGGAACCTCACCAAGTTACCAATCCCAGGTCCCGGACTGAACCAGAGTTACCGAGACTCTCCTTGATAGGGGCTCATCTGGCCTGTTCTCAGACCCCCCAGCCACAAGGATTCCCCAGGCCCCTGGCCCTGGCCAAGCCTGGCCTGCCCAGGAACAACTCCCCTTCCTCATCCAGCGCTTTTCACCAGCAGGCCTCCAATGCTTTGTCCCCGTGCTACTCCCAGCTTCAGCCTCACACCACCTCAGCTACACCACAATCGTCCCAGCAACAGCCCTGCCACACACCACAGCTACACCCACACATCGCCCCAACCATAGTCTGACCACTCACCTCACCTACTGACTCACACCACCTCAGCTACACCTATGCCTTGCCCCAGCCACAGCCCTGCCACCTCAGCTACATGCACACATCGCCCCAGCCATAGTCCTGCCACACACCCCAACTACAGCCTTGGGCTGCACCAGCTGCACCCGCAAGCTGCCTCTGCTACACCCACACATCAGGGAGGCCACAGTTCCCCCCTCCAGCTACAGACTCACACTGGCACAGCTACAGCCGCACGCCACTCCAGCTACAGCCGCACATCAGCCCAGCCACAGCCCCGCCTGCCCCACCCACCCTACACCTGCACATCAGCCTGGCAAAAGCCTGTCAGAAGGTGTGGGGGTCCCCAAGCTCTGCCCCACCCGCAGGCAGAGGTGACTCTCACGCAGCAGGGGAACAGACGGGTTCTGGGGCAACAGGGACCCAGCACAGAACAGACTTGTCAGCACAGGGACCAGCCGTCAGTACCATCCATCTTGGGGAGAGGGACCCAGAGGGGCTCAGAGCTAGGGCTCAGCCCTCCCCCTGCTTCCCCTGACAGCTGAGAACTGCCGACTCCCAGCCGCCCAGTTCAAAGTCAAACCGCCAGGTCTCTCCTTCCACCTTTGTCCTGCTGCCGGGGAAAAGGTGTCACCAGGCTGCACTCCCCCTCCGCAGGGCTCCAGTTACACAGCATTGCCATAGTGTAGGTGCTGAAGCTCCCATCATCAGCTAGGGACTGATGCAGGGCCTAGAGAAACTGAGGCACGTACCCAGGGGTACCCCAGGGCAGTAGGAAACACCTGCAACTGCACCAGGGGGATAAGAGCCCCACAATCCCCACTTAGCCACAGCCTTCCGGAATCACGTTTGCTTTTCTGCAGCAGCAGCGTCACACTGTCCACTCATGCTCAGCTCGTGATCCACTCTGACCCTCACAGCCCTTTACGCTGCACTCCTTCCTAGGCAGTCACGTCCCATTTGCTATGTAACACTGACTGTGCCTCCCTAAGTGGAGCACTTCACGTTTGTCTTCATTAGACATCCTCCTGCATACCTCAGACCATTTCTACAGCTTGTCCAGATCACTCGGAGTTCTGACCCTGTCCTCCGAAGCAGTTACAGCCCCTCCCAGCCTGCGATCATCTGCAGACTCAATCAGCGAATTCTGTATGCCAATATCTAAATCGCTGACAAAGTTAAAAGAACCAGTACCAAAACAGACCCCTGAAGAACCCCACTTGTTATGCACTTCCAGCAGGACTGTGAACCACTAGAAACTACTCTCTGAGTACAGCGTCCATCCGACCATTGCAGTGACAGGGCCATAGTTAGCACTACTTGCACAGTAATTAGGACAGCGTCTATCCAACTCTCGCAGTGACACGGTCGTAGTTAGCACTACTTGCACAGTAATTAGCACAGCGCCTATCCGACTGTCGCAGTGACACGACCGTAGTTAGCACTACTTGCACAGTAATTAGCACAGCGCCTATCGGACTGTCGCAGTGACACGGCCGTAGTTAGCACTACCTGCACAGTAATTAGCACAGCGTCTATCCGACTGTCGCAGTGACACGGCCGTAGTTAGCACTACTTGCACAGTAATTAGCACAGCGCCTATCCGACTGTCGCAGTGACACGACCGTAGTTAGCACTACTTGCACAGTAATTAGCACAGCGCCTATCGGACTGTCGCAGCAACACGGCCGTAGTTAGCACTACTTGCACAGTAATTAGCACAGCGCCTATCCGACTGTCGCAGTGACACGGCCGTAGTTAGCACTACTTGCACAGTAATTAGCACAGCGCCTATCCGACTCTCACAGTGACATGGCCGTAGTTAGCACTACTTGCACAGTAATTAGAACAGCGCCTATCCGACTGTCGCAGTGACACGGCCGTAGTTAGCACTACTTGCACAGTAATTAGCACAGCGCCTATCCGACTCTCACAGCGACACGGCCGTAGTTAGCACTACTTGCACAGTAATTAGCACAGCGTCTATCGGACTGTCGCAGTGACACGGCCGTAGTTAGCACTACTTGCACAGTAATTAGCACAGCGCCTATCCGACTGTCGCAGTGACACGGCCGTAGTTAGCACTACTTGCACAGCAATTAGCACAGCGCCTATCCGACTGTCGCAGTGACACGGCCGTAGTTAGCACTACTTGCACAGTAATTAGCACAGCGCCTATCTGACTGTCGCAGTGACACGGCCGTAGTTAGCACTACTTGCACAGCAATTAGCACAGCGCCTATCCGACTGTCGCAGTGACACTGCCGTAGTTAGCACTACTTGCACAGTAATTAGTACAGCGTCTATCCGACTGTCGCAGTGACACTGCCGTAGTTAGCACTACTTGCACAGTAATTAGTACAGCGTCTATCCGACTGTCGCAGTGACACGGCCGTAGTTAGCACTACTTGCACAGTAATTAGCACAGCGTCTATCGGACTGTCGCAGTGACACGGCCGTAGTTAGCACTACCTGCACAGCAATTAGTACAGCGTCTATCCGACTGTCGCAGTGACACGGCCGTAGTTAGCACTACTTGCACAGTAATTAGCACAGCGCCTATCTGACTGTCGCAGTGACACGGCCGTAGTTAGCACTACCTGCACAGCAATTAGCACAGCGCCTATCCGACTGTCGCAGTGACACTGCCGTAGTTAGCACTACTTGCACAGTAATTAGTACAGCGTCTATCCGACTGTCGCAGTGACACGGCCGTAGTTAGCACTACTTGCACAGTAATTAGTACAGCGCCTATCCGACTGTCGCAGTGACACGGCCGTAGTTAGCACTACTTGCACAGTAATTAGCACAGCGCCTATCCGACTGTCGCAGTGACACGGCCGTAGTTAGCACTACTTGCACAGTAATTAGTACAGCGCCTATCGGCCTGTTGCAGTGACTGCAGCTGGACAGCCCAAGGCGGGAGACAGCACCAATCCCTGTTACTGACATGAGCACACACCAGCCAGCCATGGGGGCAGGTTGCTGCAGGGCCTCTGGCACGGGCAGAGGAGAGGTGTCTCCATGGAGAGGGTGAGAGCAGGCTGAGGACACGGGAGTCGGGGTCCCCAAGGTGCAGAAGTGAAAACACTGCTGTCAGGGGGGGGGGGGCATCTGGTTACAGCGACAGGCCTGCAGTAGCCACCAGAGGGCAGCAGAGCCACTTGGCACACTGGGGGGGTGAGACCTGGAAGTGGGGCAGGAGGGGGTGGAAGAGCTCGGCTGGAAACGCCAGGCAGGACAGGCGGAGATGAACGGTGCGCAGGAAGTGCAAAGGGACAGGTATCTGCTCGAGCCAGGGCTCCCCGGGGAAGTCACAGGCAGCAGATTTAACGCACCTGCAGGAAGTCTCTCCTCCCTGTGGCACTCCCTCAGGTGATGCTGCAAACCGCACCCAGAGAAGAATCGGACCAGTTCACAGAGGACTGACCCGTCAGCAGCTTTTAACCAAGAAGGGCAGGGACGTGACCCCATGGCCCGGGCGTCCCCACACCTCTGACAGCCTCCGGCTGGGAACGGGCGACGGGGGGGCCCCGGCATGGGCCGCTGTGGGGAGACAGGACACTGGGCTGGATGGCTGACCAAGCAGGGCCGTTCTGATGTAAGGGGGCTGCCCTCAACACCTACCACCTGTTGCACCAGGATCCCTGGCTGCGAGGCAGCAGCATTATGAGAGCAGGGCAGGTACGGCTGCAGCGTGAAGGTGCCTTTCTACAAGCCCCTGTTATGACCCCCGTATGTACAGATGACTGCCCCCCAGCACGGCCCCTAGCCCTCTGCCCTGCCCCCACACAAGGCAGCCTGCCTGTGCCCTGCCCATTATCACATGCCACTGGCCAGCCCAGAGTCCGTGACTGAAGCACCCAGTGCCAAGGAGAGTGGCTGAGGCAGACCCCGGGCACGGCCCACGCGAGGGCTGCCAGCGCCGTGGACTCTGCAGGGAGGGGAGCACGTGGGGTGTGCTGTACGACACAGAGGAGATCCCTGCCCCAGCCGCTGGAGCGGGAGAGCACCACAGCCAAGAGGGGAGTTCAGGGCAGCTCAGCCCCGGAGGCCTGACTGTCCCCAGCATGCACCAGCGCTGCCCGGGCGCCAGAGGCCAGGGCCTCGGCAGGTCTGAACACAGACAGCGCCCGCTTGCTCACGCACGGAAAGGGCCTGAGGCCCCCAAGGCACCGTGCTGCACAACCCAGAGGTGGGGGCAGCTCACAGGCCCGGACACAAGGAACCAGAACCATCCCCCACTTTAACCCTTTGTCTGGTGGTACCCGCTGTCCGCCTGGAAGGGGCTTGTGTGGGAATCCACCTGACGGGCCAGGAACAATCCTGGCTGTAGTGAACCCCAGGAGCTGGTTGTGGCTCAAGGGAGCAGTGCCCAGGTGGAGCCAGAGAAGGGTGAGTTGTTGTACGGGGGAGCTCTGCGGGAAGAGCCTTTCCCTGAAACGTTTCCTGAGCCGTCTGCGGGGGCTGCAGAAGAAGGGAGGGAGGTGCAGGAGAGCAAACAGGAAAGGTGCTTGACCTGTGCAAGAGGCCAGAGACCCCACTCAAGGGGCTCCACGCCCCAGCCCCACAACCTGGCCCAGCGCCAGTGCTCCGCTGCAGGGACGCCCAGGCTGCACTTCCAGACGGAGCCGCTGTTCCAAGGTGACCATCTCCGCCTTCAGGGCAGTCATCTGGGGAGGGGAGCTGATCCAGCCCCACCCCTCCCCCACAAAGCATGGAGCCGGCCCCTCCCCCCAGGACCCCTGCCCCACAAGTCTCTCAATTCACTAGCCTGACTGCCCCACCAGCATCAGCCATGGACTCTCGCCCAGCTTTCTGCTCCTGGATTAGAGCCAGTGACTCCCCGGAACCTCGTACACACCCGGGGCTCAAGTCAGGCCTGAGCCTCCCCTGAGTGCCGCCCCACCACCCAGCTCCTGCAGCCTCTCCAAAGGCGTCACGCCCCCGGCCGCCCCCTTCCAGATGCTCAGCGTCTGCTTCCAACGTGTGACGGGGACAGAACTGGACAGCGCACCCGGCCAGGCTCCCGCGGGCCCCTGTGCAATGCAGCAAGGAACCGTCCCAGTCCTGACGAGAGTCCACAGCACACGCAGGCAGGAGCCGCGCCGGCCCCCTGGAGAGTCGGAGCGAGGTCAGCAATAGCTCTGCTGGGACTGAGTCCTGCTGATGGCGGACGCGAAGGATGGAGGCGCACAGCGCCATGAGCAGGGCTGGGGAAGGGACGGAGCGTGTCCCAGCCCACGGGGCCGCGAGCTGGAGGCGCACAGCGCCATGGGCAGGGCTGGGGATGGAGCGTGTCCCAGCCCATGGGGCCGCGAGCTGGAGGCGCACAGCGCCATGGGCAGGGCTGGGGATGGAGCGTGTCCCAGCCCATGGGGCCGCGAGCTGGAGGCGCACAGCGCCATGGGCAGGGCTGGGGACGGAGCGTGTCCCAGCCCACGGGGCCGCGAGCTGGAGGCGCACAGCGCCATGGGCAGGGCTGGGGACGGGACGGAGCGTGTCCCAGCCCACGGGGCCGCGAGCTGGAGGCGCACAGCGCCATGGGCAGGGCTGGCTGGGGACGGAGCGTGTCCCAGCCCACGGGGCCGCGAGCTGGAGGCGCACAGCGCCATGGGCAGGGCTGGGGACGGGACGGAGCGTGTCCCAGCCCACGGGGCCATGAGATACCTTCAGGTCTGTACTCAGCAGCTGCTGATCTAGGCACCACTCTGTGCGAATAAAGTGACCCGTTCTCCTCTGGCCAGGCCAGGCCAGGCCCAGGCCCAGAGAGGGACTAGCAGGTCACACACTGTTGCCCTGAGGCACAAACTCAGCCCAGGCCCTGGGCTGGGATTTCCCTGCCCCGGCACCGCCTGTTTCCCCAGGTTGCTGCATTCCAGAGATTCAAGTGCATTGCGCCAGCTGCCTCCACAGCACCTCGCCCCCCCAGAGGCCCTGCTGCTACGCCAGGCGCCCGGTGCCGGGCTGTGCTCCTGCCTGTGCCGGGGCCCAGAGTGCAGGCCAAGCTCACACCACCAGTCCCGCGCCCTGCTCACATCCTGGGCGGCAGACTGGGGCCTGAATTCACAGACACCTGGAGCCAGGCAAAGGTGCTGCTCGCACGCCAAGGGGCCGCAGAGACACTAGGCTCTTCCCCGCCCGGGGCGGAGCTGGGGCAGGAGAGCGAATTCCCGGCGAGTGGAGCTGGTACAGACTGCGGAGCTCCTTTCCACTGCCGCTGCAGCTCAGCTCGGGGCCCGAGTCCCACGCAGAGCCAACGGGACGGGGCAACTCAGAACCCAGCGCTCCCAAGCCTGCCGCATCTGCTCGCAGCACCGGGCTCGGCGTGCCTGGAGCTTTGCCGGGTGTGATCTCTCCCCCCAGCCAGCGCTGCCGGGGGGACAAGGAGAAGGGCCCGGGGCCAGGGCACAATGTCTCCCCACGGCAGCGCTGCCAGGGCTCCAGGCTCCTCCCTCAGCCTGGGAGAGGTGCCTGGCAGCAGTGTGGCGAGCGGAGTTGCGAATGGCTGAGGCAGAGGCCTGAATGCCTGTGCGGAGCCCCCAGCAGGATCTGCCCCTCTCCCCCATGCACACGGAGCCCAAGCCAGCCAGCTCTGCCACGCACACGACGATGACGCGGCTCTGGAGCTGCCCCCTGCACAGGCTGTAATGAAGTGGGGGGAGTGCATGTGTGAGTCAGGCTGGGTGTCTGAGGCAAGCAGCAGCTCCCAGTGGCTAAGGATGACCCTGGGGCTACAACTGGCAGGTAACACCTCTGCCCTGAACAAAGAGCAGGGAGGAGCTGAGCTGGGTTTTTGAATCGGGGGCGGCAGTTAGAGGCTAGGAAAAGGGAGAGCTGAAAGGCAGCCAGCCTGAGGAGGGGGAAGCTACACCCCAGAGGGGCACCCCTCGGGGTCTTCTCCCCAGGACGGATTGGAAGGACTGTCTCTGGCTGCCGTGCTGTTGCTTCTGTGAGAAACTGGACATCTGTTGCCTAATAAACCTGCTGTTGTACCTGCTGAGTAAGAGTCACTCCTGCCAGCGGACGGGGTGCAGTACAGAGGGACCCCTGAACCCCATCACACTGGTGTCAGCAGTGGGATGCACTGCACCCACGGATGAGCTCCCAGCAGTGGCTAACTGACCACCAGAGAAGGAAGGAGTCTCACAAGAGCCAGAGGGGGAACAGAGCCATTCCTGCAGCTACTGCTGGTGAGTGGATACCCCGGGAGAGAGCGGGGAGATGGATTATACCCGACTCCTGAAGGCAGAGCTAGCGGGGCTGTGCAGAGAGAGGGGCCTGACCGTGGGGAAGGCGACCAAGGCCCAGCTGATTGCACAGATGGAAGAGAATGACCGATCCGGGGGGGCAGAGCCTGTCCCAGCAGAAAGTGGCAGGTCAGCCTCGGGAAGCGTTTCGGATTCTCCGACAGGAGCAGGGGCTCGACGCCGTCAGACAGACGCGGTGCCCGCCAGGTCGCACTCAGCTAGCGGTGGTCCATCGCGGGCAGAGTCCCCCGCTGCAGAGCTGCGACGGCTGGAACTCGAGGTGAAATTAAAGGAACTGAAGCACCAGGAACGGGAAAGAGAGCGTGAGCGCCAGGAACGGGAAAGAGAGCGTAAGCGTGAGCGCCAGGAACGGGAAAGAGAGCGTGAGCACGAGCGCCAGGAACGAGAAAGAGAGCGTGAGCACGAGTGCCAGCTACAAAAGAGACAGCGGGAGGAAAGAGAGCGAGAGCGGGAGGAGAGAGAGCGAGAGCGGGAGCATAAGCGAACCATGGCAGAGGCGAGACGCCAAGAAGCCGCAGCTGCGGTAAGCGGGGAGAGGGCCAGACGGCTCGGGGTGGCCAGTCACTTGGAGACACGTGTGCTGGCCCAGTATCAGGACCCAGGGGACATGGATGAGTTCCTTACCGCCTTTGAGCGAGCCTGTGAGTTGCATGAGGTTCCCCCAGATGAGTGGCTCCGGCACCTCACCCCCTTGCTGGGCCAGAAGGCTGCAGCGGTGCTCAGCCAGCTGGTGGGGCTGCAGCCCGGGGACTATGAACGGTTCAAACAGGCCCTGCTGCATAAGTTCGGGCTGACTCCGGAGATGTACAAGAAGAAGTTCCAGGAGGCGCAGAAGAGGCCAGAGGAAACCCATGTAGATACAACCGCCCGCCTGAAGCAATACTACCAGAAGTGGGCGTTCGGAATGGGAGTCCAGTCCGTAGAGGACCTGATCGAGCTGGCGGTCCTGGAGCGATTCTACGAGATGTGCGCACCTGACCTGAGGGTGTGGCTCGTGGACCGGAAGCCAGGGGACTCACATGATGCAGGGAAACTGGCAGATGACTTCACAAACAGCCGAGCCAGGTTTGAAAGTGAGCCCCACAAAGAGAGGGAGTCTCGGAGAGAGAGGGAGTCCTGGAGAAACCGAGAATCTCAGAGACACCGGTCCCTAACTGTACGACAGAGGGGACCAACTCTTGGGCAACCCCAGGAAAGAGGGGCCAGCCACCCACCCCCCAGACAGCCAAACAGAGCCCGGACAGAGCAGCCGGCCCGAGGGACACGACAAGACCCAGGCTGTTATCGCTGTGGGCGAAAGGGGCATAAAGCAGCCCAGTGCCCCAGGCTCCCAGACAGGTTGAGCAGGCCGGGGGGTCATGGAGTCAACTGGGTGGGGTCCCAGAAGCCAAAGGAGCTGGCGGCCAAGGCAGGTGGTGCTGACATGGGGCACTCGGATTGGGCCGAGTCCGCCCCACAGACCAGCTCCTCAGGGGGACCAAATGCTCAGAGGCCAGTTTACAGAGTGGGGGCGGCACTACCTCTGTGGAGCAAGTGTCGCAAACACCTCGAAGTAGACGGGAAAAAGGTCACGGGGTTCTGGGACACAGGCGCTGACGTGACGCTGGCCCGACCCGGGGTGGTGGCACCGAGCTGCATGATACCCGATTCCCACCTGACGATAACAGGAATTGATGGGACCCCTTTCAAGGTGCCCATGGCGAGGGTGCACCTGAAATGGGGGAAGAAGGAAGGCCCCAAGGAGGTGGGCGTGCACAGCCATTTGCCGGCGGATGTACTGATGGGGGCTGACCTGGAGAACTGACAAGGTGAACGCCCTCGTGCCCTGGTCCTGACCCGTAGCCAAAGAAAACGAGGGGTGCGCTCCCCAGATTCAGGGGTACAGGCCCAGCAAAAGTCACACAAGCCACAGGGGCCAACCCTGAGAGAAAGGGGGCCCCCAAAAACCAGATCTCACAGGCCAGGGGTGCTGGAGACAGGCAGGGATGGGGAAGTAGCATCCGCTCCTGCCCGAGCGGAAGAGTTCCAGGCAGAGCAGCAGAGAGACCCCTCCTTGCAGAAGCTGAGGGAACTGGCCAGTCTCAGCCCAGCTCCACAGCTGGGGGAGGGCTGCAGGGAAAAATTCCTGTGGGAAAAGGGATTCCTGTACCGGGAATGGGCTCCCAGACGCAAAGCGGAGCCATGGAAGGTCCAGAGGCAACTGGTGGTTCCCCAAAAGTACCGGCGCAGGCTGCTGCACCTAGCCCATGATGTCCCGCTCGCAGGACACCAGGGGATCCACCGCACCAAGAGAAGGTTGTTACAAAACTTTTTCTGGCCAGGGATCTTTGCAGCTGTCCGTCTGTATTGCCTGTCCTGCGATGGGCAGGTGGGGAAGAGCCGGAACAAGGGGAAAGCTGCCTTGAGGCCACTGCCCATCATAGAGGAGCCTTTCCAAAAAGTGGCTATAGACACAGTGGGCCCCTTCAGCAAGGCAACGCGTTCGGGGAAAAAATATATTTTGGTAGTGGTAGATTTTGCCACGCGATACCCAGAAGCAGTGGCCTTGACCTCTGTCGACGCTGACACCGTGGCTGATGCACTGCTGTCCATTTTCAGCAGAGTGGGGTTCCCCAAGGAGGTCCTCACAGATCAGGGGTCCAACTTCATGTCGGCCCTACTGCAAAGCTTGTGGGACGAGTGTAGGGTCCGGCACACCTGGGCCACAGCCTACCACCCGCAGACCAATGGGCTGGTGGAGAGGTTCAATGGGACTCTGAAGCAGATGCTGAGAACCTTCATGAATCAATACCCCCATGACTGGGACAAGTACTTACCCCACCTGCTGTTTACACACAGGGAGGTGCCCCAGGAATCCACGGGGTTCTCCCCGTTTGAGCTGCTGTATGGAAGGAGGGTACGGGGGCCCTTGGACTTGCTCAGAGAAGAGTGGGAGGGGACGGCCTCTCCTGAAGGGGAGTCAGTGGTACAGTATGTACTGACCTTCCGGGAAAAACTCACCGAGCTCATGGGCCTGGCCAGGGAGATCCTCTCCATGGCCCAAAGAAAGCAAAAGGTCTGGTATGACCGTAACGCCAGGGCCCGAGCCTATGCCACCGGGGATCAAGTGATGGTCCTTATACCTGTGCGGCGGAACAAGCGGCAAGCGGCCTGGGATGGGCCCTTCAAGGTTGTCAAACAGCTAAATAACGTAAATTATGTGGTGAAACTGTCAAACTGGGCCTACAGCCACCGGATCTATCATGTGAACATGATGAAACCTTACTGGGACAGAGAGAACTTGGTGCTGGCCATGTGCAGGCACTGGGAGGGGCAGGGGGATGATCCCTTGGTGGATTTACTCACAAGGACTGAAGCCGGCTCCTTGCTGGAGTCTATTCCCCTCTCAAACCAGCTGACCCCTGCCCAGCAGACGAAGATCAAGGAGGTGCTGCATTCGCATCAACAGCTGTTCTCTGACAGACCCGGACGCACTAACCTGGCTGTCCACCAGATAAAGACAGGCACCCACGCCCCTATCAAGTGTGTGCCATTCAGAGCCACAGGGAGGACGGCTCAGGACATAGAGCGGGAGGTTGAAGACATGCTGGCTCTGGGGGTGATCCAACCCTCGTCCAGCCCCTGGGCCTCTCCCGTGGTGTTAGTCCCTAAAAAAGATGGGTCTGTTCGGTTTTGTGTGGACTATCGCAAGCTTAACGCCATCACTGTCTCGGACGCCTACCCCATGCCCAGGCCTGATAACCTTTTAAACAAGCTGGGGGGAGGCCGTTACCTCACCACCATAGACCTCACCAAGGGGTACTGGCAAGTGCCATTAGACCAAGATGCCCGGCTCAAGTCGGCTTTCATCACCCCTGTGGGGCTCTACGAGTTCCTGGTCCTGCCCTTCGGCCTCAAGGGGCACCCGCTACCTTCCAGCGTCTGGTGGACCAGCTACTGAAAGGGATGGAGAGCTTTGCCCTGGCTTACATGGACGACATTTGCATCTTCAGCCAAACGTGGAAGAACCATGTGTCCCAAGTCAAGCAGGTGCTGGACCGACTCCAGAAGGCCGGTCTGACTATCAAGGCAGGGAAGTGCAAGGTGGGAATGGCTGAGGTGACCTACCTGGGCCACAAGGTGGGCAGCGGCTGCTTAAAGCCAGAGCCAGCTAAAGTGGAGGCTGTCAAAAATTGGCCAACACCCCAGACTAAGAAACAGGTCCAGGCCTTCATTGGGATGGCGGGGTACTACCGGAGGTTTGTGCCCCACTTTAGCTCCATCGCAGCCCCCCTCACAAAGCTGTGTAAAAAGGAAAAGCCTAACAAGGTGGTCTGGACAGAGCAGTGCCAAGAGGCCCTCTGCGCGCTGAAGGAGGCTCTGGTCAGGGCCCCAGTGCTGGCAAATCCAGACTTCAACAAGCCCTTCCTGGTGTTCACCGATGCCTCGGACGTGGGGCTGGGGGCGGTGCTAATGCAGGTGAATAACAAAGGGAAAAAACACCCCATCGTGTACCTGAGTAAGAAGCTGCTGCCCCGGGAGCAGAGCTACGCAGCCATAGAGAAGGAATGTCTGGCCATGGTGTGGGCGCTGGGGAAGCTGCAGCCGTACCTGTTTGGACGGCGTTTCACCGTGTACACCGATCACTCACCCCTGACCTGGCTGCATCACATGAAAGGGGCCAACGCCAAGCTCCTGCGGTGGAGTCTGCTCCTGCAGGACTACGACATGGAGGTGGTCCACGTCAAGGGGAACAACAACACCATAGCCGATGCCCTGTCACGCAGGGAGGGCCCCGAACTTCCCCAGGTCACTGGCTAAGTGACCCCGCTCAGTTCGGTCTGGAAGGGGGGAGAGATGTAATGAAGTGGGGGGAGTGCATGTGTGAGTCAGGCTGGATGTCTGAGGCAAGCAGCAGCTCCCAGTGGCTAAGGATGACCCTGGGGCTACAACTGGCAGGTGACACCTCTGCCCTGAACAAAGAGCAGGGAGGAGCTGAGCTGGGTTTTGAATCGGGGGCGGCAGTTAGAGGCTAGGAAAAGGGAGAGCTGGAAGGCAGCCAGCCTGAGGAGGGGGAAAGCTACACCCCAGAGGGGCACCCCTCGGGGTCTTCTCCCCAGGACGGGTTGGAAGGACTGTCTCTGGCTGCTGTGCTGTCGCTTCTGTGAGAAACTGGACATCTGTTGCCTAATAAACCTGCTGTTGTACCTGCTGAGTAAGAGTCTCTCCTGCCAGCGGACGGGGTGCAGTGCAGGGGGACCCCTGAACCCCATCACACAGGCCCACGTCACAGCCTCAGCCCACCCACGCCACGCGTACAGCCGGGAACGGAGAGGCAGCACCTGGCCAGCCCCGTTCAGAGAGCCACAGGGCTGGTGGGGAGGCTCTCAGCGAGGATTCAAACAGCCAGGCTCAGCGGGGAGGGGCCCTCGTGGCAGCGGCTGTGTCCCCCGCCCCCAGCCCAGCCGAGCAACCTGTGGGAAGAGGAGAGGGACCTCCCTGACTTCACGCCATAGCCAGCAAGCAGCACCTCTTCGCGCCCTCCGGAGCCCGCAGCAGCCCACCCCCAAGGGCAAGGCCCCTCCCGTCTGCCCCCTGCACTCATGGGCCGGGAGCTGCACCCCGGCCTTGCTCTGCACCTCGCAGCCCACCACCAGCTCTGAGAGCGCCTCGGCCTCCGCCCTCCCAGGGCGTCCCAGGGGAATCCAAGGCCCAGCAAGACAGTCCCCCAGGGAGCGGGCGGCAGCACTGGGAACACCTCGTGCCCGGACCCTGGCCCCAGGCCTGGTCTCACTCTGGCCCTGGGAGCGCAGCCCAGCCTGGGACAGCCGCTCCGCATGCCCATGCCCTCAGGGTCGGAGACTGGCTCCCCTGGCCCCCGCCCAGCAGCGCGGGAGCCGAGCGCGCGCCCAGAGCAGCACCCTGGGGCGCAGGGACGTGCCTGCAGCAGGGGCTGGGTGCCAGGCACCCTGTACTCACAAAAGCCAGGATGCAGACGGAAGCTGCAGGCGCTGTCTCCTGCCCGGCCCACCAGCTCAGCCCTGGTCTGCAGCCAGCACGGCCGTGCCACCCGCGGCTCCCAGCAGGCGGGACACCCAAGTGAGCTGCCTTCTTCCCACAGGACTCTCTCAGCCCCACCCTCACGCGCACCAGCACAAGAGAGCCCAGCAGCAGCAAAGCCAGGCACAAGCCCTCTCCTAGGGCCCTAGAGCTGGAACCGACCTCAGGAGGTTATCGAGTCCTGCCCCCCTCGCACAAGGCAGACCCAGCACTGGCCTCCCTCAGCCGGCGCCCCGTGTGCCCCACCTGGGCACCCCACAGCAAACTCCCAGGGACAGGCCAGGAACAAGGCAAAGGCCCTGACCTAGCTCGGAGCTCCAGCACGTTCAATGCCAGCAGCCTGCCTGGCAACTGTCTCCTCCGTGACCTGGAATTGCACGGGTCCTACGAGCTGGGCAGCCCCACCATGCCCCCTCAGCTGCCGCGTTCCACCCCAGAGCTGGCTGCATCTCTGTGATCGCACTGTGCTCCTGAGCCACAAACAGGCCATGCCCTGCGGATGAGTGGGACATAAGAGCCTGTCTGGCGTGTCAAATCTGCAGGCAAGAGGCTTCAGAGGCAACGCAAAAGCCCCAAAGCTGGTTAGCTGGGGAGGGAGGGTAGGGGGCAGGCCTGGCACTCGACTTGGCAGTGAGGCTGAAGTGGGAGGCAGAGCGGAGAGGCTGCAGGATCCTCCCCAGAGGCAGGGCAGGAGCTCCTGGAAAAAGCCCCAAAAAGTGGCCTGCAGCGCTGCCCCAGGGACTCCCCAGCCAGCCTCCCCCACTCACCACAGCGCTGGAGGAGCCCTGCTACAGGTCAAGGCCCCCAGACCTGGGGAGGAGGTGCCAAGGCCCCTCTTGAGCCCCCACCCCCCGGTGCTCTGGGGACTGCACAGGCCCTGCCAGCGTACCTGAGCAGCAGAAGGCACAGAAACCCAAAGAGACAAGGGACCACTGAGCCGCTGCCCCTCCCTGAGCCCCATCAGCAGAGCTGCTGTGACCTCCCCCCGCTGCCACCCCATAGCTCACCAGTGTTCTCGGATTGGCCCCTTCAGAAGTTACCGCCCACCCTCGGCGACAGGCTGTCCCTCAGGAAGGGAACCCGCTGGGCCCAGCCCTCGGGCTCCACCCGTCACCCCGTCTTTCCACGCTGAGTCTCACCAGCCGCCAGAGGCAGGGCAGCGCCGGTGCCCCACGGGAGGGGGCTGAGGCACTCAGGAAGGGCAGGGTCCTATGTCAGACCAGGCAATGGAACCTGTCTCCCCAGCCCAGCACCCGACCCGCTCCACCAGAGCCCCCCATGGCCCCACTGACCAGTGCTCCAGTGGGAAGCCGCTGGGTCTGGGAAGGAGCAACGGCCACGTTGCAGAGCCTACAGGCAGCAGCTCCCAGCAAAGGGGGATGATCTGAAGTCCCATCCCAAGGCCAGGGGTGCAGAACCGGAGCCCCAGGCAGAGCATCCCAAGGCTGCTCCAGACCACGGAGCCCGGCCGGAATGCAGCATCAGCAGAAAAGCCAGGACCCAGCGAGAGACCATGGAGAGCCTGGAGTCCCGGCCCCTCCCCTCCCTATCCCACCCTGAGTTCCTGCAGGGGCCCCTCCAGAAATGCTGCCCAGGGGGCAGGCAGCCCACGGCACGGCACGGCACGGCACGGCGCAACGGGGGGTGCCAGCAGCACAGAAGACTCTCAGACCAGCTCCCCAAGCACCCCCCACGCCGTGTCAGGGATGCATGGCCCATGGCTCAAACGCACTCCTCCTTCCCCCGCGAACACCCAGAGCACAGCCTGGCAGCAAACGCCTCTGGGGCTCCTCAGCAAAGGGCTGCAGACGCCAGCCTGGCTTCCTTCCCGGCAGGGACCCAGGCCTGCGGCGCTCCACAGACACTCAGCAGCAACCCTTTGCTGCTGCACAGGGCTTCATGGTGCGCCGGACACAGTCTGGGCCCCAGGACGGACGCAGACTGCAACCAGTGGGGAACTGCACAGCCCCTTAGCTCCATGAGACACCCAGCATGCACCGGGGCCTTCCCGCCGGGTCAGTGACCTCCGCACCCTCCCCGTGTACAGGCGCGCACGTCCTGCACCAGTGTGTGCAGCGCACAAACACACCCAGCATGCACCGGGGCCTTCCCGCCGGGTCAGTGACCTCCGCACCCTTCTCGTGTACAGGCTTGCATGGCCTGCACCAGTGTGTGCAGCGCACAAACACACCCAGCATGCACCGGGGCCTTCCCGCCGGGTCAGTGACCTCCGCACCCTTCTCGTGTACAGGCTTGCATGGCCTGCACCAGTGTGTGCAGCGCACAAACACACCCAGCATGCACCGGGGCCTTCCCACTGGGTCAGTGACCTCCGCACCCTCCCCGTGTACAGGCGCGCACGTCCTGCACCAGTGTGTGCAGCGCACAAACACACCCAGCATGCACCAGGGCCTTCCCGCCGGGTCAGTGACCTCCGCACCCTCCCCGTGTACAGGCGCGCACGTCCTGCACCAGTGTGTGCAGCGCACAAACACACCCAGCATGCACCGGGGCCTTCCCGCCGGGTCAGTGACCTCCGCACCCTCCCCGTGTACAGGCGCGCACGTCCTGCACCAGTGTGTGCAGCGCACAAACACACCCAGCATGCACCAGGGCCTTCCCGCCGGGTCAGTGACCTCCGCCCCCTCCTCGTGTACAGGCGCGCACATCCTGCACCAGTGCGTGCAGCGCACAAACACACCCAGCATGCACCGGGGCCTTCCTGCCGGGGACTGACCTCCGCCCCCTCCCCGTGTACAGGCTCGCACGCCCTGCACCAGTGTGTGCAGTGCACAAACACACCCAGCATGCACTGGGGCCTTCCCGCCAGGTCAGTGACCTCCACCCCCCTCCTCGTGTACAGGGGCTCGCACGTCCTGCACTAGTGTGTGCAGCGCACAAACACACCCAGCATGCACCGGGGCCTTCCCGCCGGGTCAGTGACCTCCGCACCCTCCTCGTGTACAGGCTTGCATGGCCTGCACCAGTGTGTGCAGCGCACAAACACACCCAGCATGCACTGGGGCCTTCCCGCGAGGTCAGTGACCTCCAGCCCCCTCCTCATGTACAGGCGCGCACATCCTGCACCAGTGTGTGCAGTGAGTGGGAGTGAGGGGACAGACCATGTTCAGGCTTCATGTGGTAGAAAAGACAAGAGGTCACGACTGGGCCCCTGGAATGTGAGGGATCCCCGGGGGTCTGGGGACGACAGAGGACAAGCAGGGGAGGGGCTGACTGAGGGTCCCAGGCTTGTCATCGCCCCTATTTTCACAGCAGCGCAGGCACACCCACAAGGATTTGTACCAGCTAGAAAGTTAGGGCTTAACCCCCGGCTCAGCTCCAAACTGCCGTCCCCACCCCCAGACTTAACCCCCCCCATCCCACAAGCCCACCCCCATCCCCAGGCTTAACCCTCTCAGCTCCAAACTGCTGTCCCCATCCCCAGGCTTAACCCCCCCCATCCCACAAACCCACCCCCCGTCTCCAGGCTTTACCCTCTCAGCTCCAAACTGCCACCCCCATCCCCAGGCTTAACCCCTCCCTCCATCCCCAGGCTTAACCCTTCTGAGCCCCACACTCCCCACCCCCAGGCTCAGCCACCCTCCTGCTGCTCTCCTGCTGGCTGACGTCTGCCCATGTGGGGCAGCCCCTGCCTGGCTGCCCGGCGGCTCCGCAGCTGCCACAGCAGTTATCTGACATGGCTACGCTCCGTTTCTGGGGCGGCCGCCATGTGGAGTCAGCGGTGGCAGGGCTCTGAACCGCCCAGGGCTCCTTACAGTGCTGCAGGTTCCCGACCCCAGCCCACAGGAAGTCCCTCAGTCCAGCCCCAGCCCGGTCACAGGGCCTGCCCCAAGCGGAGATCGACGAGGGGCCGGCTTGGGGGGCTGGCAAGGAGGACCCCGATGGGGACTGTGGCTGGGAGCATGCAGCCGGCAGCTCCACCGGGGGCTCTGGGAGGCGGCAGAGGAGCCGCAGCCAGGCAGGCTGGCAATGCGCCTGGGTCACCTCCTCCCCACAAGCAGACGGCGTCTCGCTCATGGCAGCGTCTCACAAGCCGCGGTTCAGGGCCAGCGACGACTGGGGCAGGAGCACGTCCAGCCTGAGCACGCAGCCGCGGGGAGGGAGCGCTCAGTGCTCTGAGCACGGGCCTGCGAAACCAGGGTTGTGAGCTCACTCCCTGAGGGGGCCAACTGGGGCAAACGGACAGCTCTCGGAGGGGTGTACCTCCAATTCAAACACACAAACCCGACGCGCCCGAGGCTGGGCGCCCCGAGGGAGCACCTGGCTGGGCTTCGGCGAGAAGCATGGAGACAGGGACGAGCCGTTCAGAGCAGGGCCTCGAAGCACCGGGCTGGGGGCAGCCCTGGCAGCACAGGGCAGGCAGGGGCATTAGGGAACGGCACTTACAGCATGGGCGGGATGGAAGGGAAGGCGCTCACAGCAGTGGTGCCCAGGGCCACCCACACCCCCGCTTCCTGAAGGGGACATCAGCCGGCAGCCTGGCACAGGCAGCAGCTTGAGCAGCCTGCGACCTCTCTGCCCGTCCAGCTCCCCGCCTGCTGTGCCCATTTCGCGCAGTGGCGTGATGCTGAGCAGCTCCTTGCAGCTGCCCGCAGGCTGGGGTGGGGCTGCTGCGTGGGTCCAGCTCCCACCACCATGCAGGGGGGACCCAGTGTTTCCTGAGAGCTAACGCTTGGCGCCCAGAATCTCCGGCCCATGGCCGGAGCGCCCACAGCCGGCAGCCTGTGCTCCTACCGCTGGTGGACATGCCCCGATACACAACATTCATTCTGCACACATCTGGAAACAGTTAGAATGAACACTGGGACCGAGCCCTACGGCCACCCTGGGCCCACGAAAGTCCACAGCATGGTGCAGGTGGCTGCGGCGGGGCCGCCCCCCGCTGTCCCAGGGACGGGACAGTTCTCAGCACCATCTCCAGCGCTGCCACATCCTCCTCGACAAGCGGCTCCAGCACAGGACTAGCGCTCCTTCCGCTGCTGTGCCTGGGGCACGGCCCCTTCCTTCCCGGCTTCTACGCCACACCTGTCTTTTCAGGCACCCAGGCCCACCTTCGCCCAGCGCGCGGCACCACAGGCTCACGTGGGGCTGATCAGCCACAAGCTCTGCTCCGAGGGAGGCCGCCCACCCACCGGTGACACCTGCCGTCCTGGCTCCCGAAGCCCCCCATGGACAGCAGAGCACGGAGCCAGGAGCTTCAGATCACTGTAACGCTGCCCTGTGCTCCACCAAGCTTTGCCATCGGCCAGCCAAAATAGCGCCGAGTTCCCACCGGTACCAAGACGGGTCCCTGCTGCATGCTCAGCGCCACTGGATTGAGAACCAGCCTCTGCAGAGCCCTACTCACAACAGCCCTGTCACCATGTGGCGCTGCACTGCGCTCCTTCCAAACGCACCTACCGCGCCCGGACAACTCTATTCCTTCCGCGACTCGCTCGGCTCTAGGCCAGGTGCCTTCACACGACCCAACACGCAGCTCTTTATCAACCAGCCCCACAGCCTCATCAGGAAAAGGACAAAGGCGGTGTGTGACAACACCTGCTTCCGTGAGTCGCTCGGATGGGAAGCCACAATACCTGGAGCTGCTAGCTCTTTGCTGAGTGGCGCAGCGACCGCTCCACCACCTCACCTGGAACTGACGTCAGGCCCAGTACCCCGTTCCCTGGATCGCCCCTTTGCACACTGGAACTGCTCTGGGATTGGCCTAGCTCCCCGGACTGATTAAAAATTAACCTCAGCTGTTCAGGGGGCGCCTCAGCTGGCTCCTTTGTGACTTTGTGGTGTAAATTCTCCAGGAACCCTGGAGAATTTTGCTGTTTCAATTCATGTGCAACATCTGCACAACATCTGCCTCTGCACTCTTCCAGCCTGGTGTCGTACTGAAAAGTACCGCCCGGGAGCATTTTAGGGGAAAGGGCAAAATGCTGCATTTACTGGTAATACACAGATGGCAATATATGGAGATGTGCATTGCAGAGCTGGAAGGGACCTCTGGAGGTCACTGGCTCCAGTCCCCTGCTCTCCTGGCAGGGCCAAGCACCATCCTCTTTGGTTTTTGTTTTTAAACTCTGTTGGCCCCAGATCCCAAACTGGCCCTCTCAAGGACTGAGCTCACAAGCCTGGGTTTAGCAGGCCAGTGCAGAAACCACTGAGCTACACCTACCCCCAGTCAGCACTTATCGTATGCATATGATGCACTACACTCGCTCGCGCGCTCCTGTCGTAGTGCTCTTACCAGCAGTTGCTTCCCCAGCTGCAGTGGCCAGGTGAGTTAGATGGTGGGGGGTGGAGCTGGGCTTCTACGGATCCGGACCGGTGCTCCAGTGCTGACAAGACAAACTCCCAGGTCCCCTGTGCAAGATGCCTTCCACTGATAGTGTCCTCACTCATAGGCATATCAACACCAGTTAGCCGGCTCATGCATATGCATAATCCAGAAGAACTATCTTATGAATATGCATTTAGCACCTTCTTCTGGGTGGTGCTTCCAAAGGCAGCGCTTGCTGGTGACTCCCAAGGTGTCCGTATGTCCAAAATCCTTTCAATGGGCCCACTGCACAGGCTCCATTGTTCTTCTCATTGGTCTTGGATCTACCTTCTCCAAGCCTTGCAAGTACCTGGAGGTGCCGGCCTCCCGCCTTTCATTCACACCTCATTCACTCCACTGGGCAACCAACGAAGCAAGCCAAAAAGAACGGGTTCAGAGAGGTTTTTCTTTACCTACTTCTAGGAACCGTTCTACAAAATAGAATCAAATCTCTATAGAACGGGGCTTAACACAATGATACATACAATAACTTGACACTATTTAAAAACTTCAATGAGAAAATAGTTAAAGATGTATCTACACTAGGAACCTATCATTCTATCTCATGTGATGGGCACAGCTGCCTGTTCCCTTCCAGATACAGAGCAGAAATATCCGGGGACCATTTCTATCTTTTCTACACTACTATAATATCACCATCTGCGTCTAGCAATAGACCTATTTTTGATCTAGGAGTTTTCTTGCTCCTAATACATTTAAAAACTCCTTATCATCTCTAACCCTATTGGTCACTGGTTCCTTTGGCTTCCCTTATCAGCCACCTACTACTTAACACGTATTAACGTCCATTTACTGCCCCTTTTTCCTTCCTTCACTTGTGTTTGATCACCCCTTCGACATCTCTTTTAAAATGCGCAGTTTCCAGAAACGTTGTGTGCGTCTCTGTGCAACGATGGCTTTTTGGGAAGCCAAAAGGATGTGCTTGAGTAAGTCCCAGGTTTCATTAACACTTCTTACTTCACATTTGCAGTCCCCATCAGATATGGCAACAAAGATCTGAAGCTCTGGGAAACCAGCCCTTCTAAAATTCAGAATACACCCACCGCTGGGAGGTGCCAGAATGGAAATTTAGGGGCTCAGTTGAGTGACCCCAGCAGGGAGAGAGAAATGGGCACGAACTGTCCCCTGGATGGGGCACGTCTGGATTGCTGAACAGGATCCACTCTGGAAACAACAGGAACTTCTGGCCAAGGCGTAAGGGGGCAGCGCTAGTGCCAGGGTCACCTGAGAGCTCCATAAGCATCAGAGTAAGTCCCACGGAGCGAACAAAGCCTGCCATGGTTCCCAGGGATGCTAGGGCCACCCTGCCCCAGGGAACACACCTCGCGGTCCATCCCACAGAGAGCTGAGACCTCACGGCCCATCGTCACTGCCCATGCAGCTGCCGCCATGTGCTGTCCAGCCTCTCTCCCTAGAAGCCCGTTTTCAGCTGCTTGTAACTGTCAGACAAGCGGCTACAACTTCCCATGCTCAAGCTTCTGCAAGAACAGTGCAGCCGTTTCCAAAGAGAGGGGAAGGAATCCCAGGTGGCTTTGCCAACCTGCAACGCTCTTTCCAGCTCACGCACACCAATTTTAAAGGCTTTCTGACACCAACAAAAGCACTCCCCAAGCTGGCTGAGTCAGCCCTGAAATCACCCCTCCCAGGCTCTAGGACAGCTCAGCAGCACGCCCCTTGGCTGGGGAGAACAGGCCTTACCAACAGGGTAAGGAATGCCCCAGGCAAGACATGGCTGTTCATAGCTTTAAGGCCCAGGCTATGTCTCAGGTGCACAGGCGTGGAAAGGGCCCTGTTCAGGAGGCCCAGGCACTGCTGCCAGAGACCAGCTCCCTCTTAAAAGCAGCGGTCTTCCTCTTCCTGTTGTTACTGGGAGGCTGTTCCCAGCCCCGCTCCTCTGATGGTGAGGAACGACGCAGCCTCAAGTTGTTCTGGCTGTATGTGGAATGAATTTTGTTATGTGCGCCGACGGGGGTGGTGCGCGACACGGGGATGATGTGCACCAGATGACCTCCCTATTGGTGGGCATCACAAAATTCATGCTGCGCACAGACTGTGTGTGCTGGGCGTGGGGCCGAGGGGTGGTGGGGACGAGGCTTTGCCCAGGGGTGTAGGCTCTGGCACGGGGCCGGGGTGTGAGGCTCAGGGAAGCTGTGGTGCCTGGCAGGGAAGCTCTGGGCTGGGCAGAGGTGCAGGGTGAAGGCTCTGGCTGAGGATGAGGGTCCTGGATACCAGCTCTGCCCAGCCCAGTCTCCCTGCAGCGGCTCCAAGCCAGGTGAGATGTCTCTTTGCCTGTCCTGGCAGCTCCACTGGTGCTGGGTTAGGGCGGGGGCGATCCGTGCTGCTGGGGCAGTGAGGGCAGAGCTCTGAAAAGGTGCGACTCCCCCGGCAGTGGCACGCAGCAGCGCCCCAGGCGGGGGAGAGGCGCTCACCTCCAGGGCTGCTGGGGGCTGCCAGGCTGAGGCAGAGGTGCTGGCAGTGGGGTGGGTGAGGGTTGCGTGTGATGGGGTGGGGAGGGTGACAGAGTGGGCGGTTCTCTTAAAGACAGAGTGTGTGTCTGCCAAAATGGGCCCCAAACAACAGTCTGGGGGGATGCTCAGGACTCCCCTTCATACTCAAATTCGACACATTCACACCTGGTCTGAACAGGAACAATTGCCCACCCATTACAAGGACCCTTTCACACACCTGACCATCTAACGCTTCACTTCCCCACCCCACACTCCCCCACATCCCTCCCCTCTTCTGCGCTGCCAGCCTCGACAGACCCCTTTCTGATTTGGCAGCCCTGAGAAGTTTCGGGCCTGTGTGCTTTACACACGGCGTCTGTTCCGGTAGGGCTACGGCCTGAAGAAGTGGGTCTGTCCCACGAAAGCTCACCACCTAATACATTATTCTGTCAGTCTTTAAAGTGCTACAGGGCTGCTGGTTTGTTTTGTGTGAGTGAGAGTGAGAAGCTCATACAGGATAACACCTCTACCCCAGACAAACAGCGGGGTGGAGCCCAGCTGGGTTTGAATCAGAGGCAGACAGTTAGCGTGGGGAGGCTGGGGAGGAATGAAAGCAGGCTGGGCTGAGCCAGGGGCTCCAGGCTGGGAGCTCCCTTGGAGGGATCTCCTCTCCCCAGCATGGGTCAGCCAGACCACGTCTGGTGTCTGTGCTGACAGGTCTGTACCACGCTGCCTCTCTGTCGCCTCATAAACCTTCTCTCCCACCTGCTGAGTGAGAGTCGCTCCTGGCTGTGGGTGGGGGGACGGGGCCAGGGGACCCCAACCCCTGTTACAGGTGTGTGAGGAGTTAGTCCCCTGGTTAGGCTGCATGCGTTTCCTGCTGTCCTGACTCAGGCATCTGACAAAGCGGGTCTTTGCCCACGAATGCTTATGCTTCAAAATGTCTGTTAGTCGATAAGGTGCCACAGGACTTCTCGTTGCTCTCGAAGCTGCAGACTAACACAGCTCCCTCTCTGCTACTGTCCTGTGGTAACCCAGGCGGGTGCCTCAGTTTCCCTAGGCACAGCCTCAGTGCATAGTGGTGAGGGGAGTTTCCCTATCATGACAATGAGCCTCTGAGCTATTTGTAACCTAGGCAACCAGGTGATACCTTTCTTCACCAGGAAGCAGGAGAGAGGCGGGAGGGTCGAGCCGGTTTGAAGTGCGTAGCGGGGTGAGGCAGTACGTCTGGCTGGAGAGGAAGGAAGGCGGGGGCAGGGCCTGGCTCACGGACCCCCGCTGGGCCCCCTCTCCCCAAGATGGATGGTGCTGATGGCTGGGCCCTATGCTGACAAGTCTGTTCTGAGCTGGGTCCCTGTCACCCCAGAATCCGTCTGTTCCCCTGCTGCATGAGTCACCTCCGCCTGCGGTGGGGCAGGGCCTGGGGACCCCCCACTCTGCGACAATGCCCCCCTGGCTCCGTGCGCAGCTGCGGCAGCTCAGCACTCAGCGGCTCAGCGGGCACCTGCGCAGCGTAGCAGGAACCTGGGCTGAGCCGTCTCGCCACCGCTTGGGATCTGCGCAGGGCCGGCTTAACCCTTTGCTCTGGGACTCGCTTCCAATAGCTCTGCCCCTGAGGCATTTTTAGAGCAACCAGACCCACACCGGCCCTCGCCCTGCAGCAGCTGAGCATGAGGCAGCCTAAAGCCAGGGAATGTCACCCACATGCCTGGGCTGCCAGGCTCACAGCTGCCCTCATGCCGGCCGGGGCGTGATGCAGCCCTCTGGACATGTGGCCCGGGACGCCAAGCGCCCCACGCACCACAGCTCGCTGCCCCGGTGCCAGGTGTCTGCTGGCTCTGGGCAGTGGCACCAAAGGGTCTAGGCCTAGGGCACGCCACTCCTGGGAGCAGCCGTGCTGAGCTGTGCTGTGCTGTCACCTGGGTCCTGCTCCCCTGGCCGCCAGGCCATGCGGCTTCCCTGAGCCTGGCCCAGCACCCCGCCAAGGGTTCAGAGCAAGTCTGAGGTCTCAACCTGGTCCCGAACCCCCCAGCCATGGGCAGCTGCCCAGCACCTCACACTGCCCAGCCCCACACCCCCAGCCTGTCCTTCAGCGGCATCCAAGGGGCACCACCCCCCAGCCATGGGCAGCTGCCCAGCACCTCACACTGCCCGGCCCCACACCCCCAGCCTGTCCTTCAGCGGCATCCAAGGGGCACCACCCCCCAGCCATGGGCAGCTGCCTGGCCCCACACCCCCAGCCTGTCCTTCAGCGGCATCCAAGGGGCACCACCCCCCCAGCCATGGGCAGCTGCCTGGCCCCACGCCCCCAGGCTGTCCTTCAGCAGCATCCGAGGGGCAATCCCCACCCCCGCCAGCCATGGGTAGCTGCCCAGCCCCACACCCCCAGGCTGTCCTTCAACGGCATCTGAGGGGTGGCACCCCCCCCCAGCCATGGGCAGCTGCCTGGCCCCACACCCCCAGGCTGTCCTTCAGCAGCACCCGAGGGGCAATCCCCACCCCCGCCAGCCATGGGTAGCTGCCCAGCCCCACACCCCCAGGCTGTCCTTCAACGGCATCTGAGGGGTGGCACCCCCCCCAGCCATGGGCAGCTGCCTGGCCCCACACCCCCAGGCTGTCCTTCAGCAGCATCCGAGGGGCAATCCCCACCCCCACCAGCCATGGGTAGTTGCCCGGCCCCACACCCCCAGGCTGTCCGTCAACGGCATCCGAGGGGCAATCCCCCCCCTCCAGCCATGGGTAGCTGCCCAGCCCCACACCCCCAGGCTGTCCTTCAGCAGCATCCAAGTGGCAACCC
Organism: Carettochelys insculpta; assembly: GCF_033958435.1. Taxonomy (NCBI): domain Eukaryota; kingdom Metazoa; phylum Chordata; order Testudines; family Carettochelyidae; genus Carettochelys; species Carettochelys insculpta. The sequence continues at coordinate 281,150,208 of NC_134138.1, read as the reverse complement.
ACCCCCCCAGCCATGGGTAGCTGCCCGGCCCCACACACCCAGGCTGTCCTTCAGCGGCATCCGAGGTGTGGCACCACCCCCATCCATGGGCAGCTGCCCAGTCCCACACCCCCAGGCTGTCCTTCAGTGGCATCTGAGGGGCAGCACCCCGCAGCCATGGGTAGCTGCCCAGCCCCGCACCACGCCAGACGGCTGGCCGGGGACAACAACCGCAATGACAAGGCCAAGGGTCATTACATGCGGCTCCGAAGGCAGCTGCTGCTGCTGCTGCTGAAACAAAAACACTCAATCCAGCTGCCCACCCTTAAGCCAACTGAGCTTAATTTTGTTTTTGTTTACGAGGCCGCAGGGTTAAGCCTGGGGATGGTGGCGGATTTGGGGCCTGAGGCAGGTTAAGGCCAGAGATGGTGGGGGGCAGTTTGGGGCTGAGAGGGTTAAGGATGGGGATGGGTCTGTAGGATGGGGATAAAGCCTGGGGATGGGGGTAGATTTGGGGCCTGAGGCAAGTTAAGGCCAGAGATGGGATGGTGGTTTAAGGCTGAAAGGGTTAAGCCTGGGGATGGGGATGGGTTTGTGGGATGGGGGTAAAGCCTGGGGATGGGGGCAAATTTGAGCCTGAGGTGGGTTAAGGCCAGAGATTGGGGGTGGTGGTTTGGGGCTGAGAGGGTTAAGCCTGGGGATGGGTTTGTGGGATGGGGGTGAAGCCTGGGAATAGGGGCGGATATGGGGCCTGAGGTGGGTTAAGGCCAGAGACGGGGGTAACTAAACTTTCCAGCTGGTACCAATCAGTGTGTGTGGCTGTTCTTAAAGCGGTTGACAAAGTCCAGTTTGACGTACTGACTAAGGACCGTCTCATATTCACACACACTGTGGCCCCTAAACTACTGATTGTGTAACTGAATTTGCAATAACTGCTCTTCTCGCCCTTTCGGTTTCAGACCCCTGGACTCGGGCAGCCGCTCCCAAAGGGGGGTCAGGAGGTGGGACCCCAAAGTGGGTCATGGCCCCAAAACCAGCATTACTTCCAGGGACCCAGGCACTGAAGCCGACACCAGAGCTGCACCCTGCCCCGGGACTGCAGGACTTGGCCTCTGGCCTCCCTCCTGCTCAGCAGTCAGGCTGGGCTCTGGCCCTCTCCCCCAGCCTGGGGCAGCAGCGCTCAGGCCCTCCCTCTGCCAGAGGAACCCTACCCAGGCCCGTGGTCCAAGCCTCACACAATGAAGCCACAGCTCCGGCTGGCCCATGGCTACTCCCGAGACGCCGGTCTGCACACAAAGGAGCCTGCTTAGGGGCGGGGCACTCGCTTTCACCCCCGTCCCCAGCTGAAGCCGAGTGGGGGTGGGGACAGCCGCCTGCCCCCGGCAGAGCTCAAGCTAACGGACATGGAGACAGGGCTTCCGTTCTTCCCAGGGAGGCCCAGGTGCACACCCGGCAGCTGCCCAGGCAGGTAACATGCCTGCGCAGAGCAGGCTCAAAGCCAGCTCGTGGCTCCTGACGCCCCCGCCCTGCAGCCTGCCGGCCCCGCCAGGGAGCACCACAGACGGCTGTCCCCTTCCCGAGCCCAGGGGCCACAGCGACAGGCCTAGATCACCGCAAACCCCGAGTGCCCTCCACGCCCTGAGGCGGCAGGCGCTATCTGCCCATGCCGGCCTGTCTCGCTGGCACCGGTGCTGGAACTGTTGGGTCTGCACCCCCCACCCACTCGTGCTGCTCACGCCGAGGGCTTTCACAGACCAGACGCCGGTTGCAGCCCTGGCCTCTGGGCGAGTTGGCGACCAAGCCACAGCTGGAGGCTGGCTGAAGGACCTAGAGCATCCGTAGAGCCTGCAGGGCTGGCGGCGGGACCCCGAGAGGCTGCCAAGACCCAGGGCCAGCAGGGCTGGTGGGAGGGCCAGCCCCTGGGGGCAGGGAGGACAGTGCAAAGCCTGGGGGGCTGCAGACCCACTTCCCACACCTGTGCTCACCAGCAACAGGAGATGCTCCCAGGCCCGAATCCAAGGCAGGCGCAGCACAGCCCAGTGGAACCCGAGACTCACTGGCTGCAGCCTCTGCCTCCTGCTCCCCTGGCACAGTGCCCGGATTGATCCTGCCAGCCTCAAGAGCAGCTGCTGCCGGACTTCACCCTTCAGCACCGGGGAACTGACCCTGGGCTCACGACAGCCACTGCCTGCAGAACACACCCTGCACGAGCGGCCCACCGCCAGGGCCAGCCGCCTGCTCAGACCAACACCCCACCGGCCAGCCAGGGGCAGGAGCAGGGGCACGCAGGGCTCTGCTGCCAAGGGCTCAGGGCAGCGCTGCTCCTCAGCCAGGCCACAGATGGGCGCCGCCCCCAGGGTCTCCCCAAGAGCTCACGGCAAGGCAGAGAGGGGGCCCAGCTCGCAGAAAGGCTGAAAGATATGGATGGGGGAGCTCCTAACAGCACAGAGGAAACAGCTCATGGCCCTCAGCACCTGGAACTGCCCAGGCATCTGCCGGCCAACTGGCTCCCACCCCTGCAGCTCCGTCATCCTGTGTGACTCAGTGCTGTGAGTCAGCCTGAGCCTGCCAACACCCACGGGCCACACTGCTTGCGCATGACTCATCAACCTGCCCCTCACCTGCCACATGCTCCCCAGGGCTGGATCCTGCCACCACCTTCCCAGGCTGCCAGGGAGCGGCTCCCAGCCACCCAAACAGAGAGCAGTAAGGGGCAGGAGGGACGGGTGGCAGGAAGGCGCCTGCCCCAGCCACGCACTGGGGCCAGGAGGAGGGGCACCTTAAAACCAGGTCTGCCCAATACCGCAGTGACCTCGTGCCCGTAACTCACACAATGAACGGCTACAGCAAGTGTTAATCTGATGATCTGCCGTCTCCCCGTCCCAGGCCGAACATAGAGCAGAACCTGCCACTCACCGCACCAGGCGGGAATCGTCTGTTTTCAGGGGCACTGACTTGAGGTGCAGCACAGAACACAAAGTGCAGAGCAACACAACGCACAACAGAGTATTTTCAATGCACCCCTACACGTATGGCCACGGGTCGCTCTCTTCTGGACGCGGGGGGTTTCTGCTACCTAACTGCACTGCAAAACAGCGGTGCAGGAGTTCAGAGAGGGGTGGACAAGGCATTTGCAGGCGAACCACGCCAAGAATCTGGTAGGTGGTCAAGGGCCACACTCTCATACCACATAAATGGGGGGTGCAGGGTCTGGGACAGAGGGTGGGCACAGGAGGGAGCTCTGGGCAGGAGACGGGGCAGAAGTGGGTACGGGGTCTTGGTGGGCGCTTAGTGCAGGAGGGGGCTGTGACTGGGAGCCAGGGACTGGGGGGGAGTTTGGGTGCCGGCTGCAGGCTCTGGCTGGAAAGCGCTTACCACAGGAGCACCCCCCCCCCGCCCGCAGCCCCACGCGCCACTCAAAGCTACAGGCGGCAGGGGAAGGTGTCTCTCTATGGGCGCGCCCATGGGGTGAGGTGAGGAGCGCGCTGTGGGCCACCTCACCTGCGTGCACAGCTCCCGCTGAGGAGTTTCCAGCCACAGGGGCTGTGAGGATGGTGCTGGGAAGGGGGTAGCGCACAGAGACCTGCCCCCCGTCCCTCCCCTACAGCGGTGCCCAAGCAGAGAGACACCTGCCCCAGCAGCCTGCGGCTTTGAGCAGCGCGTAGCCCGGGGCCGTGACAGGCAGCCTGCCTGAGCTTCCCTCTCGGCCACAGGGTATTAGCACCCAGAGGGTCACGGTGGGCCAGATTCAAATGTTTTGTGGGCCAGATCCAGCCTGTGGGCCATGTTTTGCCCATCCCCGGTTGAGAGCTTACAAGTCACACAAATCACAGTATCCCAGGGCTGGAAGGGGCCTCTGGAGGTCACCAAGTCCAGCCCCCTGCTTCAAGCAGGGTCAACCCCCACTAAGTCAGCCCAGCCAGGACCTTGTGCAGCCGGGACTTAAACACCTCCAGGGATGGAGAATCCACCACCTCTCTAGGCAACACATTCCAGTGCTTCACCACCCACCTAGTGAAGGAGCTTTTCCTAATATCTAACCTGCACCTCTCCCTCTTCAACTTCAGACCATTGCTCCTTGTTCTGCCATCTGACACCCCTGAGAACAGCCTCTCTCCAGCCTCTGTAGAGCTCCCCTTCAGGAAGCTGAAGGCTGCTATTAAAATCACCCCTCGGTCTTCTCTTCTGTAAACTAAACAAGCCCAGACCCCTCAGCCTCTCCTCATAGGTCTGGAGCACATGACCCTTAATCATTTTTGTTGCCCTTCGCTTAACCTGCTCCAGCAAATCCACGTCCTTTCCATCCTGGGGGGCCCAAAACTGAACACAATATTCCAGATGTGGCCTCACCAGTGCCAAACAGAGGGGAACAACCACTTCTCTAGATCTGCTCAAAATGCTCCTCCTAATGCACCCTAATATGCCGTCAGCCTTCTTGGCTACAAGGGCACACTCAGTCCTACTTCCTGTTCAGCCAACAGTTAAGACAAAAGGTTTGTTTACGTTTATGGGGGATAATGCTGCCCACTTCTCATGTACTACCTCACCAGAGAGTGAGAACAGGTATTCACACGGCACGTTTGTAGCCGGCATTGCCAGGTATTCATCTGCCAGACACATTAAGCACTCCTCTTGTCCCTTCATGCTTTGGCCACCACTCCAGGGAACACACTTCCCTGCTGATGATGCTTGTTAAAGATAATGCATTCATTCAGTGTGCGACTGAACTCCGTGCGGGGAGAACTGTCTGTCTCCTGCTCTGCTTTGCCCGCATTCTGCCATCTATTTCAGGCAACAGCAGTCTCGGACCATGATTCAGCACACGTTCATTTTAAGAACACTTTCGCTGAAGATCTGACAAAGCACAGAGAAGAGAGCAATGTGAGACTGAGAACGACAACTACCGCATTCAGCCAGAGGGCTAAGAGTCTGAAGTGCTGTCCCAAAATGAGAGTCACAAGGCGTGGAGGCTGCTTCCAGAAATGTTCGGAGAGCAACACTCCAGTGCAGGAACTAAAGAACTTGAACCACCCAAAAAGAAAATCAACCTCCTGGTGGGCTCTGACTCGGATGACAAAAATGAACATGAATCTCTCTACACCGCTTTGAATTGTTATCGAGCAGAGTCCATCCTCACTATGGACGCATTACCTCTGAAATGGTGGTTGAAGCAGGAAGAGAAACACGAATCTTTAGTGCATCTAGCACATAAATATCTTGCAATGCTGGTTGCAAGAGTGTCATGTGAATGCCTGTTCCCACTTGCTGTCACACTGAAGAAAAGGTAAGCAGCATTATCTCCTGCAAATGTAAACAAACTTGTCTGCCCAACTGGCTGTACAAGAAGTAGGACCGAGTGGACTTGCAGACGCTAAGTCTGGTTTTATTTTTGAATGCGGTTATTTCGTATACAGTTCCTACATTTATAAGTCAACATTCATGGTAAAGAGATTGCACTACAGTATTTTTATTAGATGAATCACAAAGGAAATACTTATCCTCAAAAATAAACAAAGCGAGCCCTGTACACTTCATATTCTATGTTATAACTGAAATCAATATATTTTGAAATGTAGAAAACATCCAAAATATTAAAATGAATTGAATTCTATTATTGTTTGATTGCACAATTATTTCAATCATTTGACAGCTCTAATTAAAACATGTCTGATCCAGCTGAGCTCTAGGGTGTGGTGTCATCTGGACCAGCTGTCCAGACTTTGGAAATGTCACCTGTTCCTTGGGGCCTGATAAGAGTCTCACAGCCTGAGACGGTAACTCAGAGGGGTACCAATGGCCCCATTCACCTCAATGGGGTGTCCACGCCAATTCCCAGTCCGAACTTCAATGGTGACAGGCTACTTCTCACTGCAGGTCAAAATGCGCCCAGAAGAGGCACACTTGTGGCGTGCAGCTCTGGAATAAGTGCTCTGAATGAGCTGCTCCCATGGCAGCAAGTTGGCCGAAGCACTGCTGCGGGCGAGCACCAGTCAGCACTTTCTACTCTGACCCCGGAGCCAACTGGATACAGGGAAAGAACGAAGCGGGGCAGGGAGGAAGATGGGTGTCATGAACCCCACCAAAGAACCAAGACCAACATTGAACCCCGTTCCTTATGCAAACAAATGTGACACAATTGGTATCACTGAGACCTGCTGGGACATCTGCATGGACAGCTGGAATGCGTACCCACTGGTCACCATCCATGAAGGAGAGGCAAAGAACACAACAGAGTTGGTGGGGCTGCAGCCCTGACTGTTCCAGGGCTATCAGTAATTCATTAACTTGTATTTTATGGAGGGATGACAAGATGGGAGACATACACGGGAGGGTTCATGCAGCCAGCAGTAAAACATCACTGGCATTTCAAAAATTATAGATTAGCATTTTCTAACACAAAGGTATTGCAGCCACACACAGAGCAATTATTCAGACCTCATTATGTTGAATAAAAAATAATCATTGGATGAGAAGCTGGTTGTTGCCTAGAAACCAGCAATCATGACCTGATTACATTCAAGAGGCCAAACAGAGGAGTCTCCACCAGCTGTATATTGCATGTTAAAAAATACACATACATACACATGGTGCTCTAAAAGGGCTAATTTCCCAAAACTAAGGAAAATTATGAGCTAAACTAATTGGGAGGGAAAACGTAAACAGAACAGTGTGAATGAAAGCTGGGAATTCTTCAATAAGAGTTTATTAGACAGTGAAAAAAACACAATTTCACAATTGAGAAGGAGAACAACTTTGGCTAAAAGCTCACATTGGCTCAGAGGCAAAACGAAAGCAGCAATTACAGATAAAAAAGCAAGCTATAACAAACGATGAAATCGGAAATGGCATTCAATATAAATCCAAGTATGGAGTGTGGGAAATCGTTAAGGGAAGCTAAAGAACAAGAGAGCAGCCATCCTGTGTTAGAACAATGGACCATGTAGTCCAGCAGCCTATCTTCCAGCAAAGCCCAATGTCAGGTGCTTCAGTGTGAATGAACAAAACAGGTAAGAGGAAGTTACTTGCTTTGTGCATAACAGTGGTCCTTTGACACGTATGTCTCCATGGTTGCTCCTCTCTGGGTGTCGGTGCGTCCTTGCGCCAGCACTCAGCGATTCTTCCATTGCTGTGGTGTCCCACGCTATGCCATGCATGTCGAGAAGCACCTCCTCGTGCTCTCTGGTGCAGCATTCGTGGCACAGGCTCCTCCGTTCCTTCTCTACCTGACAATCAGAGCAGGATGCTCCAAAGCAGGGGAATGAGGGAGGGAAGTGGAGCACCCACAGCGGGGGACATCTCAAAGAACTATCATTGCTGCAGAAGGTGAGTAACTTCCTCTTCTTCTTCGAGCAGTGTCCCCGTGGGTGCCCCACTCTGGGTGACTATAAAGCAGTCGCTGCAGAAGGGAGGTGGGTTTGGCGCTCAGTCACTACCACAGTAGACACCATGGCTTGGCCCACTTGGAGAGAAGAGGCGATGGTAGACGAGAGAGCGTAGTGCTAAGCAAACGTGTTGCTAGGAGACCACATGGCTGTCCTACAAATACCTGAAAGAGGTACGTTCTTGAAGAAGGTGGTAGTGGGAGACACAGCCCAGGCTAAGTGGGCCATGATGGCACCTGGCAGCTCCCTACGATGAAGTGTGTAACAAGTGTGGGTACAGGAGAAGATCCACTTCGGAAGTCTCTGGGATGAGACGGGCAGGCCTTTGGACCATTCCACGAAGGACAGGAAATCTGGGGAGACTTGCGCCATGGCTTCGTACGGTCAATGCAGAAGGCTAACACCTGAGAGACGCCTAACGTATGCCATGCCATGGGCGCTGGTTCAGAATGCAGCTTTGGGAAAAATGCAGGTAAGTGAATCAGTTCATTAATATGGAACAGCAAAGAAGCCTTGGGTAGAAAAGAGGGATGAGGCTGCAAGGTAACTATCCTTCGTAAAGACCACATGGGGAACCCAGCCATTAAGGCAGCCAGTTTCCCGACACATCTGGCCAATGTGACCATCTAAAGAAACGAGACCTGCATGGACAGGTGAAGCCAAAAGCACGTCGCTAAGGGCTCAAGGTGCAGCTTCATAAGGCAGCAAAGCTCTTTGTTATGGTTCCATATGGGAACCGGAAGGCAGAGGGATGGAAAGGTGTTCTGGAGACCCATTAAAAACATCTGGTGATAGGATGGTCCAGGAACAAAGCTCCTTCTTCAGACTGGTGAAATGCCGCTCTGGCTGCGGCGTGCATGCAGTCCACGCTGAGGCGAAGGCCTGACTCACACAGGTGCAGGCGTAGTCCAGAAGAACGGGCAATGGCGTGGTATGAGGTGGCACAGCGTGGTGGGAGTCCATACAATGGCAAAACGGCCGCCGTTTATAAAGATAAGACTTGCTTGTCAATTCCCGCAGGCTGTTCACAAGGATTCTCTTTACTCCCTGAGACCATGTGGTTTCAGCACCCAGAAGCCATGAAGGAGCCACAGGTGAACATACGGCTTGAGGGGATCAGGATGCAGTGTGCAGCCAAAGTCCCGAGACAGAAGGTCACAGTGTGATGGAGTGGGGGGAGTGCATGTGTGAGACTCAGGCTGGATGTGTGTGTGACAGGCAGAGCAGCTCCCAACGGCTAAGGATGACCCCTGGGCTGCACCCTAGGCTGGCAAGTAACACCTCTGCCCTGAACACAGAGCAGGGAGGAGCCCAGCTGGGTTGGAATTAGAGGTGGCAGTGAGAAGCTGGGGGAGAGGGAGCTGGAAGGCAGCCAGCCTGGCGAGGGGGGGAAGCTACACCCCAGAGGGGCCCCCCTTGGGCTCCTCTCCCCAGGACTGGTTGGAATGACTGTCTCTGCCGGCTGCACTGACACCTCTGTACTGAGCTGTGCCTCTGTCATCTCATAAACTTCCTGTTCTACCTGCTGAGTGAGAGTCACTCCTGCCTGCGGACAGGGGGCAGCACTTGGGGACCCCTGAACCCCATCACACACAGCGAGGAGGAAATGATTAAGGAGACGCTACTGATATGCCAAAGAGGTAAGGGTACCAGGTCTGTCTGGACCAGGCTGGGGCTACTAGAATAACGAGGGCTTGGTCTTGTCTGATCTTGAGTAGCATCTTGTGGGGAAGCGGGATGGGAGGAAATGCGTACAGAAGAGGCACGTTTCATGTGATGATAAAGGCGTTCCCGAGGGACTGTCTCCCAAGCCCGGCCCCGGAACGATACCAGTGACATTTCCTGTTGTTTCTGGTGGCCAACAGGTCTATGTGAGGATAACCCCACAGCTGAGATACCCGACTGACGACAGCCGTATGGAGTCTGATTCAGGGCGATCCATGAATGTGCAACTGAGGGCATCGGCTGTGATGTTGAGTGCTACAGGGACACACACAGCTTCAGGGTTGATCTGGTGTTGGATGCACCACGTCCACAGCCTTATGGCCTCCATGCTAAGAGATGGCAAACAGATAACCCCTTGGCGGTTGATGTAATACATGCAAGTGGTGTTCTTCGTAAGAACAGTGACCAATTTGCCAGCTAGCAGCTGCTGGAAACGTTTGCAGGCATAACAGACTGCTCCAAGTTCCAACAGATTGATGTGAAACGTCCGCGCGGTGCACGACCACCTGGCCTGTACCGTGTGACAACCAAGGTGTGCTCCCCAACCAAGGACAGGGGCGCCTGTGGTGAGAGTGACCAAGGGTGGTGGCTGGTGAAACAGCACATCGGTGAGACCGTCCCCTGGACACATCCACCGCTGAAGAGAAGCGAGAACCCAAAGAGGGACTGCCACCAACTTCGAGAGCAGGTCCCTGGCCGGGTATAGCACAAGGCCAGCCATGTCATGCAGCCTGACTGTTTTGACCACTGTGATGGAGTGGGGGATACCTCTGTGTGTGTGTGGGGGGGGGGGGGCTCACAGAGGGTGGGGGGCTCCTGCTGAGGGTAACCCTGACGACCAGGTAACACCTTTGTACTGCAGACAAAGGAGGAGGTGGAGCCTGAGGGGTGTGAATTGGAACTGGGAGTTGGAAGCAGTTAGTCTGGGCTGAGGGAGAGAGAGACAAAGGAGGGGGCCAGGCCCCGGCTCTGGGGCCCCTCGGGGCCTCCTCTCCCCAACATGGCTGGGACTGGCTGTCTCTGCCTGCTGCACTGACTCCTCTGTAAGATGCTGTGTCCTGTCGGCTAATAAACCCGCTGTTCTCCTGCTGAGTGAGAGACTCTCCTGCCTGCGGACAGGGTGCAGAGCTTGGGGGACCCCAGAACCCCATCACAACCACATAAGTCACAGCGGCCACGTGGCCCAATAACGTTAGGCAGGCGCATACCATAGTGGTAGGAAAAAGGCACCGCCCAAATGATGCTGCACAAGGGCGAAACCTTTGAATGGGTAGGGAGGCCGTGGCTGTGTGTGTTCCTACGAATTCCAGAGTTTGAGTAGGATGAATCGTAGACGTGGCCTAGTGGATATAAAAGGCCAAGCTGAGTAGGAGGGACATAGTAACATGCACCCTGTGTCATGCTCTGGGAAGCAGAAGTCCCTTTCTGAGGCAGTCGTCCAGGTAAGGGAAGATGATGACCCTTTGATGACAAAGATAAGCGGCCACCACCACCAGGGTTTTGGAAAACTCTCGCAGTGCTGTGGGAAGACCAAACAGGAGGATTCGCTACCAATAGCGGGAGCACCCCACTGTGAAGCAAAGGCAGGGCTTGTGAGCAGATGGATGGCGATACGGAAATACGCATCCTGTAGGTCGACAGCCAATTGTACTTGTCCAGGGCTGGAATAATGGTAGCAAGGGTCACCATCCTGAAACGTCTGTTAGAGACGTACTTGTTGAGTCGCCTGAGATCTAAACTCGATCTCCATCCCCTGCTCTTCTTCTGAGTGAGGAAGTAAGTGGAACAGAACCCCCCGCCCTGGAATTCCTTGGGAGCAGGCTTGACCGCCCCCAAAATGAGGTGGTGTTGGATTTCCTGTTCATGGAGATGCTCGTGAGAAGGGTCCCTGAAGAGGGTTGGGGGGACAGGGGAAACAGAGGTGAAAGGGATGAAGTATCCTTCTTCCACCAGTTCCAAACCTATTTGTCTGTGGTGATAGCAGACCTCTGAGGCAGGAAGGGACAGGGATGGTGATGGAATGGTTGAACAATGCCCTGCTGTAAGCAATGATCAGACCCTCGACCCAATTCTCAAAACTGCTGTTTCGGGGCTGAGCGTGGTCACCGAGGGATGGTGGTTTTGATGTTGCCTGAATGAGAATAACGGTGAGCGAACCATGGTGGAGGCAGAAGATGATACTGAATAGTGGCTGGAACCGGTGGGGTACCCTGCCAGGAAGGCACAGGGCTCGTGTGGTGCAAAGAGAATATGCTGGCACCGTCACATGTGGCAGCAGGAGTCGGGGTCAAGCCTGAGAGGCGAATGTGGATGCCAAGTGGTGCAGTCGGCACAGAGAAGCCGGCAGCCACGGTGATAAGTGGTGCTGGCGAGACGGTGCCATACCGGGTAGCTGGCTAGTCAGTACTGATACCAGCACCGGGTCCCTCAGCGCCAGTCTTTGCAGTGCAGAAGGGGCAGACGATGCCCTGTGCCTGTGCTGGTGCCACGCTACCTCCCCTGGTGGTCGAGAATAGGGAGGGCTACCGCCCTAGACTTGTGCAACACGTTCAGGTGCAGAAAGCACGAGCAGCGCCATTTTCTGGAGCATAAGGCAGGAAGCGCAAATGCCAGAGTGGTCCACTTTGCCTTTGCTGGTAGTGGGCTTGCCGGTGTCAAGGGCATCACTGGAGCTATTTAAGAAGAGGTTAGATAGATGGCTTTCAGGGATGGTCTAGAAAGTGCTTGGTCCTGCCATGAGGGCAGGGGGCTGGACTCGATGGCCTCTCGAGGTCCCTTCCAGCCCTACTCTTCTATGATTGTATGAAGCCGATGCCATGCATTTACATTTTGGCACTGAACGAGCTCCTTTTGATGGTGCTGGAAGATACAGAGCCAGAGAGTCTGGAATGGTCCTCCCTTCCAGCGCAGCCTGTACAGATGATGCCAGAGGCCAGGAATGAGCAGAAGAGGGACCCAGATCAGCAACAGAAGACCCTCTAGAGGCCAGGGGATGCTTGGAGCCTTCACCTCTGGGTGCAGGTTTAGCCATTAGCTTGTCCAGGGCCACTGGCTGCAAAGACTTCTCATACACAAATGTCTTGAGTCTGTCAGCCCAATCCTTGCAGGCTCTCAGTCAGATTCAAACAGTGCACGCAGGACAGAATTTGGTGGCCTTCCCCAAGGCACGTGACGCAAGATGCACGGCTGTCCAGGGTGGGTATGTCATACTTGCAGGTCGTGTACTGCTTAAATCCCAAGGAGAAAGGCACAGCAGTGAGACAGCAGTAACTCAACTTCACTATGAACTTTTAAGGATTTTTTTTAAATGCAGCAAGTAGAACAGGGTGAAAAACTTGGACAAGGGAAATGGCCAACAAACTAACAATGACCTAACTAATCATAGAATCATAGAACACCAGCACCGGAAGGGGCCTCGAGAGGCCATCAAGTCCAGTCCCCTGCCCCGACGGCAGGACCGACCACTATCTACACCATCCCTGATAGACATCTATCTAATCTGTTCTTAAATATCTCCAGCGAGGGAGATTCCACAACCTCCCTTGGCAACTTATTCCAGTACTTGACCACCCTGACAGTTAAGAACTTTTTCCTAATGTCCAACCTAAACTTCCCTTGCTGCAGCTTAAGTCCAATGCCTCTTGTTCTCTCCTCAGAGGCCAAGAACAACAAGTTTTCTCCCTCCTCCTTATGACACCCTTTAAGATATCTGAAAACCGCTATCATGTCCCCCCCCTCAATCTTCTTTTTTCCAAGCTAAACAAGCCCAATTCTTTCAGCCTTTCTTCCTAAGTCACGTTCTCCAGACCTTTTATCATTCTAGTTGCTCTTCTCTGGACCTTCTCTAATTTCTCTACATCTTTCTTGAATTGGGGTGCCCAGAACTGGACACAATACTCCAGCTGAGGCCTAACCAGCGCAGAGTAGAGCGGAAGAATGATTTCTCGTGTCTTGTTCACAACACACCTGCTAATGCATCCCAGAATCATGTTTGCTTTTTTTGCAACAGCATCACACTGTTGACTTATATTTAACTTGTGATCTACTAGAACCCCTAGATCCCTTTCTGCTGTACTCCTTCCTAGACAGTCTTTTCCCATTCTGTATGTGTGAAACAGATTATTCCTTCCTAAGTGCAGCACCTTTCATTTATCTTTATTAAACTTCATCCTGTTTACTTCAGCCCACTTCTCCAATTTATCTCGATCATTCTGAATTATGACCCTGTCCTCCAAGGTAGTTGTAATCTTCCAACTCTTCTGCAGAAAGTAGCAAGGCTCCGTCTCCAGCCAAAGACGGCAGAGAAGGAATGAGACGCCCGCGCTGTGTGTGCGCCAGAGAGCGTGTTGAGGCACTTCTGCGCTTTTGTAGCGCAGGAAACCCCATCTATGGGAGACTCTCCGAGCATCAGCACGAGGACGCACCGACATCCAGAGTGGGGCATCCACAGGGAAACTTTTCAAAGAATCATCATCAAGTGCTCTGTCCCCGCTGTCCGTTCTGGGATACTGGCACACAGCATCTAGGGACATCACCCCAACTTGGTTTAATTATACTAGGAACAAAAGAAATCTCAACAATGCTTATTGACCAGCGCCAGCAATAATGATCGTTAATGATGCAGAAATGGAGGAAGAGTTACAGGCATTTCTGTTCTATATTTGGAAAGAAGAAAGCTGATGTGCTCATATGACTTGGGGATGCTCAAATATTTTCCAGTCCACATTAGTCTTTAACACATCTTGGGATACCAGAAAACACAAAAAGCACAAACACTGAACGGATACTCAGAAAGTGCAAGTGTTCTCCTGGCCTGATCCTGGGCAGAACAGGGGAAAAGCTGATAGGAGATTCCCTCAACAAAAAGTTCATCAATAGTTCACACCAGTCAGCATCACTTCACAGAAACTAGACCTTGCCCGAAAGAAACCTGCTCTCATTCCTGGAGGTGATTCCAAGTCTGGCTGAGAAAGGGAACTGCAGACTTGACTCTTCTGGGCCTCTGACCTAGCACGTACCAGCCTGATGAACAAACTAGCACTACATGCTACCAAGAGGACAGTCATTAGGTGGATCAAGCACCGACTAGGTGACAGATCTGCGGAAGCAGATTTCGAAAGGGAACGACCATTACAGGAGGGTTACATAAGAACAGCCACACTGGCACAGACCAAAGGTCCAGCTAGTCTGTTATCCTGTCTCGTAGCTGTGGCCAATACCAGGTGCCCCAGAGGGAGTGCACAGAACAGGCAATCAGTCATCCATCCCTCCTGCTGCCTGGTCCGAGTCTCTGGCAAAGGCTAAGGGAACACTCAGAGCATGGGAACGGATGCCTGTCCATCCTGGCTAATGGCCAGGGACAGAATCATCTGCCCACAGCGTATCTCACCTTTTTTAACCCTGTCATTCTTTTGGCCTTCGAATCGTTCTCTAGCAAGCAGTTCCACAGGCTGGCTGCGCATTGGGCGCAGCCCATTCTTTGGTTTATCTTAAGTCTACTGCCCATTACTGTCAGTGGGTAAAGCCCCAGCTCTTGTGCTAGACGAAGGGTTAAACAACTTCTCCTTATTCACTTTCTCCAGAACATGGAAGACTGTCTGGAGCTCTGTCATACCCTGCTTCGTCATCTCTTCTCCAAGCCCAACGGTCCCAGTCTTTCCTAGCTCTCCTCATGCAGAAGCCCTTTTGGACCCTTATTCATTTTTGTTGCCCTTCTCTGTACCTTTCCCATTTCTGAAGTACCTTGCAGAGATGGGATGACCAGAACTGCATGCATTCATGCATAAAATTCAAAAATTCAAGCACAAGGGGCTGGCATCAGAGGGGGTCTTTGCCAGCAGAGGCACCTCTCCACGGCCTGTTTACTGCCAGTAGCACCTTCTGATGGCAGCAAGATCTCATGTATCTATGGTAATGAGCCACAGGAGTATGCTAATGAGCAGCCATTTGCAACTGCGAGACTGCTCATGAGCATGAAGCTCCCAGCAACACCCCTCTGTACAGACCCAGCCCAGAATCTTTTTGACTATGTTCAACAGCTCTGGTGCCAGGTTAGATCTGCGGCAATACCACTATTTAATGTTCTCATTCTGAAAACTAAACACTTAATCCTACCTTTTAACCAGTTACTGATCCTTGAGAGACCCTCCCCACTTGACCCATGGCTGTGTACTTTTCTTAAGAGCCTTTGTCTACACTTTAGCCACTGAATCTCCCTTATCCACAGGTTCACTGATCCCCTCAAAAAATTCTAGTAGATTGGTGAGGCATGATTTCCTTCTACAAAATCTGTGTTGACTCTTCCCCAACAAATTATGTTCATCTATTTGTCTGATAATTCTGCTCTTTACTACAGTTCCAACCAATTACTAACTGAAGTTGATAATTGTCAGAAACACCTTTGGAGCCCTTTTTTATAACTTGATATCACATTAGGTATACTCCAGTGATCTGGTATAAAAGCTGATTTAAGCATTAAGTTACATGCCATAATTAGTAATTCTGCAACTTCCTATTTGAGTTCGTATCATCTGATGCTGGTGACCTAGAACAGTAGAACCTCAGAGTTAGGAACACATTGGGAATGGAGGTTGTTCATAACTCTGAACAAAACCTTATCTTTGTTCTTAAGTTTCCAACTTACCATTGACTTAATACAGCTTTGGAACTTTACTACGTAGAAGAAAAATGCTGTTTTAACCATTTCAATTTACATAAAACAAGCAGCTTCCATATCTTGTCAAATTTTTTTTTTTAAGTTTCCTTTTATTAAGTAGTTCATGTTTAACATGGTACCATACTTACTTTTTTTTTTTCCCTTTTTGGCTGGGTTTTGGTCTCTGCTGCTGCTTGACTGTGTACTTCCAGTTCCAAATGAAGTGTGTAGTTGACCAGTCAGTCTCTCCGACACTTGTAACTCTGAGGTTCTACCATATAGCTTCATTTATCAATTTGTTTCAAAATCTCCTTCAATGACACCTCCATCCAGGACAGTTCCGCACATCTATCACTTAAAAAGAAGGGCTCAGATACGGGAATCAAGAATTAATTTATCTTCCCTGCACTGGCTGTGTCTGCCTCACATGCTCCGTTAGCACCTCCACTGTCCAGTGGCCCCACTGATTAGAAGCAGAAATCCTGCCAAACAATGGACATAAAACAATTGGCTCTTGGTTTTTGAGTCTTTTGCCAGATGCTCTTCAAATTACATATACATATATATATTTTTTTGTGGTGGGACGGGGGAGTGCTGCCTGCTTATATTTCCACAATGCACTTGCCAGATTTACGCTCTTTCCTATTTTCCTCAATAGGGTTTGACTTCCAATTCTGAAAGGACGCCTTTGGCCTCTCACAGCCTCTTTTACTCTACTGCTTAGTAATGGTGGGGTTCTTTGGTCCTCTGGATTTTTATCTGGTGTCTACATTTAAACTGAGCTCCTGTTACGGTGTTTCTGAGAAGTTGCCATGCAGCCTGCTGGCACTTCCCTGCTTGCTTTCGTCTCTCTTTAATGAGGTTCCTCATTTTGCCACCTTTCTGAAGTTAAATGCTATTACGCTGGCCTTCTTTAGCACCCCTCCCACAGGGAGGCTAAATTTACTTACTTTGGGGTCAGTACAACGTAGCAGTTCAGCTACAGCCACCTCTAGGACAACCACATCCTGTGCACCGCTTTGGAGAAAACCCAGAATTGCCTCTCCCTTCGTGGCTTCCAGAACCAGCTGCTCCAAGAAACTTGATCTCTGCCTCGTGTCCTCAGGAGACGTGTACCCAGTCATCAAGGGGATAGCTGAGACACCCCCTTATTACTGAGTTCTCTATTTAATCGCCTCTCCACTCTCCCTCATCGTTTCAGTCACGATCACCATCCTGGTCAGGTGCTTGGTAATGTCTCTCCACTGCTATATTTAGGGCGCTACCAAACTCACTGCCATGAAAAATGCTTCACAGACTGTGAAATCTGATCTTCTGTGTGTTTTTACCTGCTGCCATGTTGATTTCACAACAGAGACCAGCACTTCTCAGATTGGGGAACTGTGCCAAAAGGGAGGTGCGGGGCATGGGGGTTACAAGGTTATTCTGAAGGGGTCATGGCCTCCTTCACTTCTGTTCTGCCTGCAGAGCTGGGTGGCTGGACAGCAGCCAGGGCTGGACAGGAGCCCCCCAGAAAGCAGCACATCTCCAGCAGAAGCAAAGGTGGCAATGCCATTCCCTGCATTCTTGCTTCTGTGTTGCTGCTGGCTCCAGCTTCTGGCCAGCAGCTGCCATTCTCCAGTTGCCCAGCTCTGAAGGCAGCTTTGTCACCAGCAGCAATAGAGAAACAAGGGTAGCAGGGATGCAACCCCTGCACCATAACACACACACACTCTCTCTCTCTCTCTCTCTCTCTCACACACACACACACACCCTCTGCAACTCCTTTTTGGGTCAGGACCCTACAATTACAACACCATGAAAATTCAAATTTAACATAAGAACATAAGAATGGCCATACTGGGTCAGACCAAAGGTCCATCCAGCCCAGCATCCCATCTGCCGACGGTGGCCAATGCCAGGTGCCCCAGAGAAGGAGAACTGAAGACAATGATCAAGTGATTTAACTCCTGCCATCCATCTCCTGCCCTTGTTATGAAGGCTAGGGGCACCATACTTTATCCCTGGCTAATAGCCGTTTATGGACCTAACCTGCAAAAATTTATCAAGCTCTTTTTTAAACCCTAAGAGAGTCCTGGCCTTCACAGCCTCCTCGGGCAAGGAGTTCCACAGGTTGACTGTGCGCTGTGTGAAGAAAAATTTCCTTTTATTAGTTTTGAACCTACTACCCATCAAGTTCATTTGGTGTCCCCTAGTTCTTGTATTATGTGAAAAGGTAAATAATTTTTCTATATTCACTTTCTCCACACCATTCATGATTTTATATACCTCTATCATATCGCCCCTCAATCGCCTCTTTTCCAAACTGAAAAGTTCCAGTCTCTCTAGCCTCTCCCCATATGAGACCCTTTCCAAACCCCTAATCATCTTAGTCGCCCTTTTCTGAACCTTTTCTAATGCCAATATATCTTTTTTGAGGTGAGGAGACCACATCTGCACGCAGTACTCAAGATGTGGGCGTACCATAGTTTTATACAGGGGAAGTATGATATCTTTTGTCTTATTATCTATCCCTTTTTTAATAATTCCTAACATCCTATTTGCCTTACTAACTGCCGCTGCACACTGCGTGGATGTCTTCAGAGAACTATCCACTATAACTCCAAGATCCCTTTCCTGATCTGTCGTAGCTAAATTTGACCCCATCATGTAGTACGTGTAATTTGGGTTATTTTTTCCAACATGCATTACCTTACACTTACCCACATTAAATTTCATTTGCCATTTTGCTGCCCAATCACTCAGTTTGCTGAGATCTTTTTGTAGTTCTTCACAATCCCTTTTGCTTTTGACTGTCCTGAACAACTTGGTGTCATCTGCAAACTTTGCCACCTCACTGCTTACCTCATTTTCTAGATCATTGATGAACAAGTTGAACAGGATCGGTCCCAGGACTGACCCCTGGGGAACACCACTAGTTACCCTCCTCCATTGTGAAAATTTACCATTTATTCCCACCCTTTGTTTTCTGTCTTTTAACCAATTCCCGATCCATGAAAGGACCTTTCCTCCTATCCCATGACCACCTAATTTACATAAAAGCCTTTGGTGTGGGACCGTGTCAAAGGCTTTCTGGAAATCTAGGTATATTATGTCCACTGGGTGCCCCTTGTCCGCATGTTTATTAACCCCTTCAAAGAATTCTAATAGATTAGTTAGACACGACTTCCCTCTGCAGAAACCATGCTGACTTTTGCCCAACAATTCGTGCTCTTCTACGTGCCTTGCAATTTTACTCTTTACTAGTGTTTCTACTAATTTGCCTGGTACTGATGTTAAACTTATCGGTCTATAATTGCCAGGATCTCCTCTAGAGCCTTTTTTAAATATTGGTGTTATATTGGCCGTCTTCCAGTCATTTGGTACCAAAGTGGATTTAAAGGATAGGTTACAAACCACTGTTAATAACTCCGCAATTTCACATTTGCTGAAATAATTAGCTGAAATAATTAGCTGAAATAAATTTGCTGAAATAATTAAACATTTTTTTTTAAAAAATCCTGTGACCAGGAAATTCACAGAAATGGATGATGAATTTGGGAGGGTCCTAAATATATTCTTATAACTAATGAATGGAAATACCATTTATAGAGACTCTATGGTTTAGTTTGAGTCTTTTCAGATTTTTCCCCGATCTCCTTCACGTACAGCAACACTGCACTTCCAGCATGATCTACTATTTCATTCCAGTATATTTCATACCCAGGCATTACTACTGCATCCAAAGGATTGGCATCTTTTCACTAAATTTCTGAGACACTTATTGATACAATATCCTTACTCAATACCAGGCACTCAAATTCACCCACCGTAGCAGCTTAGACGTCTAGCATCTTACCCAAGCATTTTTTTTGCTTTGTGGCTTTCTGCCTACATGTGATTTAACTGACCGGGACTCTCGTTCCCTGGACGGTTTCTGTTGAGTTCCAAAGGTGCACTTTACCAGGTTCCACCGTCGCCTCTTTGCTAGATCCACAGAGAATCCCCATTAATAGAGTCCTCCGGGGGGACGTCTCTATCTCAGCCATGTGCTCCTCTTCCCCTCCTGGTTTAACCCAAGCCTTAACTTAAAAACAGCTCTACCACCTTTTAACCACACACAGGGACCACCGCCGCATTTTCACCAGTGACTGGGAAGTAAATACGTCGTCAGCAGATAACACAGACTGGCAGGCTACCTCACACTAGGAAGAAGGCAGAGCGAGCCATGTGGCTCACCAGGTAAGCTGGGCCCACTCAAACAAACGGCAGCTGAATCCAAGCAAGCGCTGTTCACTATGCACCTAGAAACAAGGCATGCCACATGCACGGCAGCAGCGGAAGCCGGCCTGTCTCTTGCAAAGCAGGAACTCTGACAAGAATTCAGGAGACATACTGGCCAAGCAGCTCCCGACAGCTTTGTCCCACGGGGAGCTGGATGTCCCGGGGCAGGTGAGCTGCACAAACCTAGTGAGAGAAAACCACGTGGCTTCCGCTGTCTGGCAGCAAAGCTCCTCTTTGCCCTTCACCAGGGGAGAGTCGCCAACACGCACTGACCAAAGCGCCACGAGAGACCGTTCCAGCCTTGCCTTGTGCGCAGCCTGACCTACCTTGGAAGTGCACCAGACCCTGCAGCCGGGGAGGGGAGGGAAGGGGAGGTGAAAGTCAGCAGGTGCGCCCTAGTTCACAGCACCAGCAAGACTGGGCACAAGTCAGCAGGGAGCGAGTTACAGCGCTGGCTGGGACCCAGGTGCGAAAGAACCGCACCCACCAGCACCGCTCAGTCCCTCTCAGCCCAAGGGAGCAGCCACGGTACCCGTGCAGGAGGGAGCCCCCCTGCCAGCTGAACCTGTAGGGCCACGAAGCGCTCCCCGAAAACCGGGCGCTTGCACAGCAGCTCAGGGGAGATTCCAGTGCCGCCTGCAGAGTCACAGAGCGCCCGCTGCCAGGGCTGAGTGTCTCCCAGTGGGGCACACCCGCACGGGCCTCGGGGCACACAGAAAAATTTCTGAGGCGAGGGAAGCAGCATGACCCCCTGCACGGAGCATCCAGGGGACTGCACCGTTTACCACTGACTGCCGCAGAACTGGGCTCTGAAGTGGTGGAGCCAACCGTGAGAATGGGACCAGCACAAATGACGTCACTCCCGCCCGCATCCCGAGGCAGCCCGAAGCCGCAGTGCTCCCAGTAAGCGGCCCCCCCCGCATGCCCCTGCAACCTGCTCCACAGCCGTGGGGGTTGGCTCTTCTCCCACAATGCCGTGCAGCTCATTTGCACGCTTCCCAGGACAGGTGCCATCTGCAGCAGCCCTTCCGTCTCTCCTCCTGCCCTGCGGCACCTGCCTGCAGCTGTCTCGTGCATCTCAGCGTGTGGCAAGGCAGAGCTACTGCCTCTCAGCTGCCGACACTAGGCGGCCACGAGTGCCAAGGCTGCCTGGGAGCAGGAGAGGCAGAAGTGTAGGTCTGCAATCAGGACTCCCTAGCTGCAAGGAAATGAAGGCACAGAGCCAGGCGACAAGGCGCTGCACGCTGGCTGCTCTCCGCTGAGTGCGCTCGCCATGCACCACGGCCTGCTCCCCCCGGGCAGCTCCCTATACCCTCCCTCCCACCGAGCACCAGGGCTCTCGGCCTGAGCTCCTCCTGACTCCTGGTGGGCTCCCCCAGGGCCCTGGTTCACAGGGACTGTGAGACCAGCCAGGCTCCCACCTAGCACAGGCCTGAGAATTCCTCCTGGCTGCCTCGGGCCTGAAGTCCTGCAGGCGGCAGAGCAAAAGCAGACGTATCAGAGAGGCCCCAGAGACCACCAGGACAGGGAAGCCACTCACCACGCCTGGGCAGTGGGTGACGGCGCTCCACCCCCGCTGGAACGTCTCACACGCCAGCCAGCGGGTCTGGCTCTGCCTGTCTCTGTGCCAGCGCGGAGCCCGCTGGTGCCCGGGGAGGTCCCGACACACCGACATCACGTCGGCAGCCGACTGCATCGCTCCCCGGCAGGGGCCATCTCCAGGCCTCCCATCAGGTCTGGGCTCCTTCCACACCCACCTCAACAGCCGCTTAAAAGAGCCGGCGCCTCAACCGGCCTGGAGAGGCAGAAGCGGGAAGCTCCCTGCCCTGCCAGAGCCCAGGGAGCAACACGGTGCAGTCCCATGGGCCAGTCTTTGCCGCCTGCCTTTGGCTATCGCCTGAGCCCAGCTGCCAGCTCAGCAGAAGCTGCCCAGATCGCAGCTCCCAACCTCACGTCCGGGGACGAAATGATCCACGCAGTGCCGGGGAGCTTCCCTCCAACACAGGAGCCCGGGATATGAAGTGGAGCCGGCTCAGCACTGCTGGCGCAGGGACCACTCCCTGCCCCCCACTCTTCTGAAGGCCCAGCCATAGAGCGAGGGGCCCGGTGCCCCGGGGAGGGACCTTCGCCCGGGGACATCTGGCCTCTGGCCAGGAGCAGTCTCAGGAGAACACAGCTCCAGGCACGTACTCGCAATCCGCACCTCCCCTGGAGACCTCGCGCTCGCCTCCTGCCCACCGCGACTGGCAAGGCGGGAGGGACAGGCCGACGGGCCTGGCTCCAGCAAGCCACCCCAGGCCAGACGTGCCACGTGCCAGAGGAGAGCGCGGCAGCCAGCCCTGCAGGGGAGACAGCGGTGTCCTCCAGCCCCCTCTCCAATGCCATTCACCAGCCACCCTCTTCCTCTTGGCCCCCCTCAGCTGGGCCTGCGCATCACGGTCCCTCCTCAAAGCCCATTGCTTAACTGACAGGGTCCCCACGCACCCTGTACCCAGGAGCAGGCAGAGACCTTGGCAAAGACGACACCCCAGATTCTGCAGCGTAAACACTCTGCATTCGTTTTCCCCAGGAGCTCTAGTCTCTCCATGGGGCACAGCAGAGCACTGGACCCTCGCCGCCAGACGGCCCTGAGGTCAGGGAAGTGCTTTTGGGAACCCACTGCAAACCCAGGCAGGTTTGAGAGAACGACTGCGACTTGCCACTTCCTGCCTGTAGCTCACACCGTGCCCCAGCTGTCGGTAACACACCCAACACCCTAACCCCTCCACAGCACGGTACAGTCAGACGGGGGAACCCACAGCTTCCGCACGTCTGCATTCTCTCCCTGCCGCAGCCGGCTAACGCAGCCCTCTCCAGGGTGCAGGGAAACCCAGGATTTTTCAAAAAAATTCAAAGAAGTCATACTGTAAACCACTAAGAAGATACAGGTGAAACCACTCTGGTGCGGCACCTTCGGGACCTGACCGGTGCCCAACGAGATAATTCGCAAGGACCACAGGAGCCCAATATTATCTAGCGGCATCACCAGCACTTCCCCGGCTCACTGGGCTCTCGGGAGACAGTTGGGGTAAACGACAGCCCAGAACACTGGGAGCCAGGACTGGCGGCTGGAAACAAACTTTATGGGGCTGTGGGAAACTTGGCCCCGCCCATGGTAAGTGGTCGTCTGGTAGCTAAAATCATGCCGGATTGCTGAGGCTGACAGGTGAGAGCGCCAGTCTAGAGAGGTTCAACCTGTACTAAATTTCTCATTTAAAAATAACTGAATCAAATCTCCTCGCAGGCCTGCTACACCTGCACTCGCGGTCCCCAGACTGAACTACCGGCACTTGGCTGTCCAGCCCGTCTGCCAGCTCCTGCTTCTGGAAAGTTCCCCGCTTTCCATTTCTGTTTCTCCGCAGCCTGGAAAGTAACGTGCACAGAGAGACGTTCGCTGCCTGGGATTGCTTTGTCCCCTCTTAGGCGGTGAGGGGGTCTGGGCCAAGCACGGCAGAGGAATTTGCTAAGACATTGTCTTAAAGACAGAGATAATGGACAGGACAGGAGGGAGGCAGCGTGGAAAGGAACAGTGGAGCGGCCTAGAAAGCAAAAGGGAAGCGGTTGTCCAGCACACCCGCAGCTTCCTGCATTCCCCCTGCTTCTGCCACAGAAAAACTCTCCTGGCTTCTGGGCGTGAGCGAGCCCGTCTGGGAGCATTTGCAGAAATTCGCTCCGTGGGTAAAAAGGAAAGGTGCCAGAAGGAGCCGCAGGACCTGGCTGCAAGCGTGAACCATGGCAAGGAAAACTGCTTGTTGGGAGAGGATGCTCTGGCTGAAAACGTGGATGTAGCCGAGTGAATCAACAGATTTAGCAATGCGTCATTCTTCAAGACTCCCCCTGCGCCTTCTCGTGTAACTGATTTGACAAGTAGGTTCCCAAGCTGCTTGATGTGCTGGATGCTGCTAGAAAAGGAGAGTTGCGTTTAGCTAATCCTATGGCTTGTTCCATTGGTTAAGTGGGTTTAGAATCTCTCTCTGATCAGGCACACAGACCAGGGAGCTGCAGCAAGAGAAATCCGGAGCTACCAGTTGCCACAGAGCATCACTTTCTCATATCCCATAACACAAGCCCCTTCTTGTGGTGCACCCTGGCACAGACTGTAATGGTGATGCCGTATGTCAAGCCCCTATTTTACGTCAGTGTAGCTCAGCTTTTCCAAGGGAACCATTCTGCACCTGTTTCTGAAAAACCAGATGTGCCCCAGAGGTCAATGAGGCTCACTCTAGAATCAAGGGCCTCTGAGCACTCAGTCTCAGCTTTTTTGGTAGCTTGATTTAAATCAGTGATGGAGAGGGAGGTGATTTCATAGGATCATAGAACACTAGAACCAGATGGGACCTTGAGAGGTCACTGAGTCCAATCCCCTGCCCCTAGGGCAGGGCAAAGCACCATCTTGACCATCTCCAGTGGGTGTCTACCTGACCTGCTCTTAAATATCTCCAGCGACGGAGATTCTACAACCTCTCTAGGTGATTTCTTCCAGTGTTTGACCACCCTGACCGTGAGGAAGTTATTTCTAATGTCCAACATGAACCTCCCTCGCTGCAGTTAGAACATAAGAACATAAGAATGGCCATACTGGGTCAGACCAAAGGTCCATCCAGCCCAGCATCCCATCTGCCGACAGGTGCCCCAGAGAAGGGGAACAGAAGACAATGATCAAGTGATTTATCTCCTGCCATCCATCTCTTGCCCTTGTTCTGAAGGCTAGGGCACCATACTTTACCCCTGGCTAATAGCCATTTATGGACCTAACCTGCAAAAATTTATTGAGCTCTTTTTTAAACCCTAAGAGAGTCCTGGCCTTCACAGCCTCCTCCGGCAAGGAGTTCCACAGGTTGACTGTGCGCTGTGTGAAGAAAAATTTCCTTTTATTAGTTTTGAACCTACTACCCATCAAGTTCATTTGGTGTCCCCTAGTTCTTGTATTATGGGAAAAGGTAAATAATTTTTCTATATTCACTTTCTCCACACCATTCATGATTTTATATACCTCTATCATATCGCCCCTCAATCGCCTCTTTTCCATACTGAAAAGTCCCAGTCTCTCTAGCCTCTCCCCATATGGGACCCATTCCAAACCCCTAATCATCTTAGTCGCCCTTTTCTGAACCTTTTCTAATGCCAATATATCTTTTTTGAGGTGAGGAGACCACATCTGCACGCAGTACTCAAGATGTGGGCGTACCATAGTTTTATATAGGGGAAGTATGATATCTTTTGTCTTATTATCAATCCCTTTTTTAATAATTCCTAACATCCTATTTGCCTTACTAACTGCCGCTGCACACTGCGTGGATGTCTTCAGAGAACTATCCACTATAACTCCAAGATCCCTTTCCTGATCTGTCGTAGCTAAATTTGACCCCATCATGTAGTACGTGTAATTTGGGTTATTTTTTCCAACATGCATTACCTTACACTTACCCACATTAAATTTCATTTGCCATTTTGCTGCCCAATCACTCAGTTTGCTGAGATCTTTTTGTAGTTCTTCACAATCCCTTTTGCTTTTGACTGTCCTGAACAATTTGGTGTCATCTGCAAACTTTGCCACCTCACTGCTTACCTCATTTTCTAGATCATTGATGAACAAGTTGAACAGGATCGGTCCCAGGACTGACCCCTGGGGAACACCACTAGTTACCCTCCTCCATTGTGAAAATTTACCATTTACTCCAACCCTTTGTTTTCTGTCTTTTAACCAATTCCAGATCCATGAAAGGATCTTTCCTCCTATCCCATGACCGCCTAATTTACATAAAAGCCTTTGGTGTGGGACCGTGTCAAAGGCTTTCTGGAAATCTAGGTATATTATGTCCACTGGGTGCCCCTTGTCCGCATGTTTATTAACCCCTTCAAAGAATTCTAATAGATTAGTTAGACACGACTTCCCTCTGCAGAAACCATGCTGACTTTTGCCCAACAATTCGTGCTCTTCTACGTGCCTTGCAATTTTATTCTTTACTAGTGTTTCTACTAATTTGCCTGGTACTGATGTTAGACTTATCGGTCTATAATTGCCAGGGTCTCCTCTAGAGCCTTTTTTAAATATTGGCGTTATATTGGCCGTCTTCCAGTCATTGGGTACCAAAGTGGATTTAAAGGATAGGTTACAAACCACTGTTAATAACTCCGCAATTTCACATTTGAGTTCTTTCAGAACCCTTGGGTGAATGCCGTCTGGTCCTGGAGACTTGTTACTATTCAGCTTATCAATTAACTCCAAAACCTCCTCTAATGTCACTTCAATCTGAGTGAGTTCCTCAGATTTGTCACCTAAAAAGGCTGGCTCAGATTTAGGAACCTCTGTAACATCCTCAGCCATGAAGACTGAAGCAAAGAAATCATTTAATCGCTCCGCAATGGCACTGTCTTCCTTGATCGCTCCTTTTATATCTTTATCGTCCAAGGGCCCCACTGCTTTTTTAGCGGGCTTCCTGCTTCTAATGTATTTAAAAAACATTTTACTATCGTTTTTTGAATTTTTGGCTAGCTGTGCCTCAAAATCCTTTTCGGCTTTTCTTACTACATTATGACATTGCGCCCATTGCTTCTTGTTCTGTCCTGTCCTGTCCTCAGAGGCCCAGGAGAACAATTTTTCTCCCTCCTTGTAACCCTCTTTCAGGTACTTGAAAACCTCTATCGTGTCCCCTCTGTCTTCTCTTTTCTAAACTAAACCAGCCCAGTTCTTCCAGTCTTCCCTCAGAGCGCACGTTCTCTAGACCTTTCTGCATTCCTGCTGCTCTTCTCTGGACCTTCTCCAATTTCTCCACATCTTTCCTGAAATGTGGTGCCCAGAACTGGACACAACACTCCACCCGAGGCCTAGTGAGCGCTAAATAGGGCGGCAGAATGACTTCCTGTGCCTCGCTCGCACACACCTGTTCATACACCCCAGAATCACGTTTGCTGGTTTTGTAGCAGCGTCATAATCTTTACTCAGATTTAGCTTGTGGTCCGCTCTGACCCCTGGATCCCTTCCTGCTGTACTTTTCGCTAGAGAGCTGCTTCCTATTCTGTGTGTGTGAAACAGACTGTTGCTTCCAACGTGGAGTGCGGTGCACCCTCGACTTTACGGCCCCTGCTTAGTGAACTTTGGGAACAAAGGACGTCCCCCTGTTGCTTCTGAAGTCCGCTGGGTCCATAAAATCCTAAATCCCCCCCCAACCCCCCGAAAGAGTTGGCAGACTTACCGCTGCTGCGACCTGCTGGAGCCGCCACTCGCTCCCCCAGCCGGGGTGGGTGAACACGTGAGTGCCGTCCGCCCGCGTACAGCCCCCACCCCGGCAGGAGGAGCACACGGAGGCCCCTCCAGCCACGGCTCCAGCACTTCCTCCAGCGGTGACTCTAGTGAGTGCTCAGCGGGTTTTTTGGCGGGGGGGAGGGGGGAGCCTGGGACTTTCAGGAATAACAGACACCCCCTCCCCCATCAGACCGCGACATCGAAGGTTTCCTGCACTTTGCGTTTGTCGCATTACACGTCACCCCTCTTACCTCAGACCACTTCGAATTCGGACCCTGCCGTACAAAGCAGGTGCAGCCCCTCCCAGCATGGGAGCATCTGCAAACTCAACAAGCGCGTTCTCCATGCCAACACCCACATCGCTGATGAAGCTACTGGACAGAACCGGTCCCAACCCAGAGCCCTGCAGAGCCCCACTTGTTCTGCCCTTCCAGTGTGACTGTCAACCACTAAGAACTACCCTCTGGGTACGGTCATCCAGCCAGTTTTGCACCCACCTTACAGTAGCTCCATCTAAGTTGCATTTGCCTAGTTTATTGATAAGATCACGCGAGCCTGTATCAAACGCCTTACTGAATCTAGGAATACCGCACCCACCGCCTCTCCCTTATCCACAGGCTT
Organism: Carettochelys insculpta; assembly: GCF_033958435.1. Lineage (NCBI taxonomy): Eukaryota > Metazoa > Chordata > Testudines > Carettochelyidae > Carettochelys > Carettochelys insculpta. The sequence goes on along the minus strand of NC_134138.1, from coordinate 281,122,298 downwards.
GTTAGCCGGTCGAAGAAAGCTATGACTAAATCAGTGATTTGAACGGCCTTGATTTAGATCAACCCATTCTGGCCTAACCCTCAGCGGCCACAGCCGCACTGAAGCGCTGACCCTGGGCTCAGGTTTGGATGGACGTGCGCTGAGGGAGCTGGCCTGCGTAACCATCAGGCAGTTGAATCCCAAAGGCGCCATTCGGATCACCTTGCCTGACCGCCTTCCTGCAGAGACCCTTTCCAGTGATTTGTCCCAAGCCTGGAACTTCGGCCTGCGCGAGGACGCGTCTCTCAGAAAAGCATCCTGCCTCTGTTCCCACCCCTCACTGCCAGCTCTGCACGTGCCACGGGGTCCAGCCTTTGGAGCTGCCCGACCTGCACAAACCCAAAACCCACCACAGCAAGTCTCAGCACCCAGGTCAGCTGACTCAGGCCTCCAGCCCTCCCCTCCCCTCCCCTCCCGCAGCCTTCAGAGCCCAGGCTGCAGCCAGGGCAGAAGACCTCCACTGTTTGTCTCCCTGACCCAGGCTCAGGCTCACTACTGCAGGGTCTTTCCTGCAGTGCAGACCACCCTTTAATTCCAACTCTTCCCCAAGGGCACGAGCCAAAGAGAGCAGCACAAGAATCTGCAGCCCCTGCCTCCTTCAGCCCGGATGCGGGGAGGCCCACAGAGAACACAGCAGGGCCGATTGGGTGGCTGCTATGGCACCTGAGTCTCGCCAAGGAGAACTGAATTCTACCCCTGCCTCTGCCACAGAGCTCCCCTGGGACGCTGGGCAAGTCACTTAGCCAAAAGCTTAGCAGAAGCTCACACCCTGCCAAGTCCTCCTCTTCCGGATGCCCAGCTCCGGGCTGATTCCCAGAAGTGCAGAGTAGTTACAGCCGAAACGGGCGCCAGCTGCACCAGGCCCTGCTCAGTTTTACCGCCTGCCACAGGAATCAGAGCCACAGCGCCCCGGGAGAAGACAATTACTAAGGGCCGTGTCCACGCTGCAGTCACACCCCGGGTCTGGCCTGGGGCAGCTCACGCCAGGTCACAGGCTTGAGCTGTGGGTTCTAAACCTGCAGCCTAGGTGCTCCCGCTCAGGGACCCGACAGTGAGGCAGAGCCCCGGGCCTGGCCGGTGCAGCCCGGCTGGCTGAGCACGGCCGCAGGCGTTTTACTGCACTGTAGACAGGCCCCAAGTGGGGAGGCACCAAGCTGAAAGCCAGCGGGAGCCAGGTGACCTCACAGCCGCTCCCCTGTGCAGGGGCAGCCTCGCTTCCACGCGTGGCATTTACGTTTGGCCACGTTCTCCATCCCTGCGCCAGCACCACTCCATAAGGCGCTGCAGCAGCTTCCCAGCCCCACGGTCAAAAGCTGCAAACCACAGGGAACACCCTGGGCAGCTCCAGGAAGGGCTCTGCAGATCCTGATGAAAATGAGACAGTCCAAAGGGGGACGTGAGGGCAGGCCTGGCCTCTGGTCAGCACCCGGGGCCACTCGGCCTTCTCCTTCTGCAGAGCAAAGACCCACTGGCTGGCAGCCAGTGACACAGTCCTCCCACTCGAGCAGCTCCCAGCTGCTGCTCCCACACAGGAAGCAAAGAAATAAGAATGGTCAAAGGGAAGAGCAAGTGGGAGAGCACAGACCCCCCGCCCTGCTCCCGACATTAGGTGAACAGAGGGACGGGGAACCCAGTGCCCCTGGCATGGGGGAGAACATAGACCCCCTCTCCCAGCATTAGATGAACGGAGGTACAGGGGACCCAGTGCCCCTGGCATGGGGCAGAGCACAGACCCCCCCCACGGCATTAGGTGAATGGAGGGATGGGGGACCCAGTGCCCCTGGCATGGGGGAGAGCACAGACCCCCCCCCCCCCGCATTAGGTGAATGGAGGGATGGGGGACCCAGTGCCCCTGGCATGGGGCAGAGCGCAGACCCATCTCCCGGCATTAGGTGAACGGAGGGACGGGGGACCCAGTGCCCCTGGCATGGGGCAGAGCACAGACCCATCTCCCGGCATTAGGAGAACGGAGGAAGGCCACAGGACCCCCAGCATGAAGGAACAGTTGGGGGAGGCAGAAGCAGAGGGGACAAAGGGGGGCACACAGGAGCTCACTGGAGGATCAGACAAGTGCCAGGAGACCTCCAGAGCCCACAAGGTGCTCTGCCCGCTCAGGAAGGAAGTGCAGGGCCGGCTAACCTCCTTTCCTCCTCACCTATTGCTGTCTGGAACGTCCTCATTGTCTTTACCAAGGGACAAAGGTAAAAAGCCAGCCGATCCCAGGTGCAGCGCCCACCCCCCTGCAGCCTGCGGTGCCCAGGAGCACACACAGCAGCACCTGCAGGATGTGACCCCAGGGCAGAGGGAAGGCAGCCTGGACCAGCCATCCCAGTCCCCCAAGCATGGAGCTGCCAGACTGGAGCGAAGCGGAGGCCTCCCTAGCCCAGCACCCTCCGAACAGCAGCCACACCAGGTGCTGAAGAGGCGGGGGTAAGAATCCCGCAGCAGTGAATGGGGGGGACGTGCCCTCCAGCAGGGCTCAGCACCATCGCCGCCAGTCTGAAACTGACAAACCCTGGCGCAAACAGCCTCAAACGCGTCCAACGTTTCTGAGGACTTGGGATACTCTCAGTAGCCTGGTCCCACTCCAACGCCTTATTGCACCAGACACTAGTGGTCCCAGTGACTGAGGAAATCTGCGATTAACTCGTGGAACTCGCTGCTCCAAGACAAGCTATATCTGTTACTCGCTGTGGACATTCCCACTGACTGTTCCCTTGCTCCCGTGTTAGGAAACCGGGACCTGGACACTCCTGAGCCACCAGCTCTAGACCAGGCAGTTCTTTACACTTTTCTCATGCCCTCTTGGAGGGAGCCAAGGCCCTGACCGTTCTCGTGGCTGGTCGGTGAATCCACCCAGCGCTGTGAGCCCCTTTGAGATGGAGCAACAGGTGCTGCACGCAGGACCCTGCTGAGCCCTGGAAATCCAGACACAACCTGTGTTCCGCTGTCCAGCAGCCCGCTCCCTAGCCGCCTAACGCCCTGCTTGTTTTCGGTGACCACCCCAGCGCCCAGGTGCCCTCGCACGGTTCCCGGAGAACCCGGTTGGCGTAAGAGGCGTTGGACACCGTGACCAAGTGGCGGGTGGGGGTGACGGGCTGAGTAGCTCACATCGGGTACAGGATCCCTGCTGGCTGCAACCTTGGTGCGCTGGCCCAGCCATCTGTAACCTGGGCAACCAGGTGACACCTTCGCTTCTTGGGCAGCTAGGCAAAGACAGGATGGAGTCTGGCTGGTTTCTGAAGCGGAAGCTCAGGCAGTTAGGAGAGTTCGCGTGGAGGCAAGAGAGGAACAAAGCAGGCAGGGCCCCAGCCAGGATCTCCAGGCCTGGGGCTCCCTCCAAGGGCCTCCTCCCTCCGTATGGATCAGACTGTCTGCTCCCGGTCACTGTACTGATGAGTCTGGCCACGCTGCATCTCTCACATAATGAACCTTCTCCTCCACGGGCTGCATAGACCCGCTCCTGCCTGCGGGCAGCTGCCGAGCTTGGGGACCCTGAACCCTACCACAGACTTTTCCCTTCAGCACGCCTTACCTGGCGCGTGCCAGCCCTGAACCTCAGCAGCTGCTGGGCTGCCACTGTCAGGAGGGGACCCAGGGCCTTGGGCCGCAGCCAAGGTGGCAATTTCTGCTTTCCTATGACTTCTGCTGCTGGAGCGCCCGCGCTCCCTGCCCAAGCTGGCAGCAGCAGCAGCGCTCTGGTGTCCAACTGAGCCAGGCGCCGTCTGCCTCCGTGAGACCAGCCCCACGTTCACACAGCACAGCGAGGAGACCCGGCTCTGACGGACGGGCGGTGGGTTACCCACGTGGCACCTGGGAGCAGAGTCCTGACTACCAAGGCCAGCAGGTTTCCAAGACGCACGTGGAAGCGTTTCCCTTTTTTCTCTCTTTCGCTGTTGCAAACAGCTGGAGAAATGCTTCTCACTCAGACAGGCCTGCAGGTGTCTGTCCCCAGGCCAGGCAGTGAGCAGAGCAGAGCAGAGCAGAGCAGAGCAGCCCGGCCCCCTGCTGTGGGACCCCCGATACCCCACAGCCTGCCACTGGCAGCTCCTGCCCCAGTGCTGGGAGCTCCCCAGCAGCTCAGGAGGGATTGAGGACACAAGAAACTGCAGCCCAGGATGATGACTCAAGACAGTATCCAGGCCAGTGCCTTCGTTTACATGAATCACTGGGGGAGGGGGTGGCGCTAGGCTGAGTCAAGACAAACCTGGGGCCTTGGGGGCCAGTTCCACAGCTGTGCCACCACGCAGCATGCGAGACGCTCCAGCAGATTCCTCCGGCAGAACAAGGGCCGCTCAGTGGGCAGAGGACTGACTCCCAGGGTCTAAATGAGCCAGAGTACCGCCTCAGCACCCTCACGCTCAGCGGCCACCACCACTCGATGGGGCGTATGCTGCCTGCCACCCTTGCGCCCCGGCTGCACCCAGCTTCTCCTGCAGCTGGGAGGCACTGTGTCCACGTGGCCTGGCTCCAAGCCCCCTTCTCCCTGCACCTACACCTGGCAGGGCACAAGCCCGCCCTAGACCAGCTCGGAAAGCACCCGCTGCAAGCGCTGCAGGGTAAACAAGCCTGGCCCACACCGGGCGCAGCACACCTGGCCAGCAAATGCCAAAGCATCTACAGCCGAGACGCAGGCCTCTTGCAGCCACTGCTGGGGACCAGCCACCGCCACCGCTTCCCCCCGAGAGCGCGCAAGCAGCCCCCGCAGGCGCACACACGCCCCGGACGGCCGGGAAGCTGCACTGCTCTCCGGCCTGCCTCAGGCAGCAACCCCGGCAAAAGCTGCCAGCAGGAAGGAGCTTTTCATCAACTGAGCTCCACACCCCCAGGACCGGCACTGCAGCCAGCTGCCCGCAGGCAACGTGCGCACCCCAGGCCCCGCTACCCGACCCTGCGGGACTCCAAACAACACAAGCTCCAAAGGCGAGAGCCCCACCCAGACCGACTCCTCACTTCCCCCTTGTGCCCGGAGGCGCCCTGCCAGCCCGGGGCAGGCGAGCGACTGGCACTCGGGCCCAAGGAGTCGCCCTGCAGGGAGCGAGGCCCAAGCCCGGGAAGGCGCCCGTCCCACCCCAGGGAAGGCTGGACCCCCTGCCCCAGCGCAGCCAGCCAGGCAGAGGAATCGATCCCACGTGCATGTAGGGGAGGGAGGGGACACGCGGGGCTACTGGTGCAAACTCACGGGGAGGGCTGCTCTGGCTGCAGCCCACAGCACATCTACAGCAGGCCCTGCGTCGGGGCTCCTCCAGCTCTGAGCTCCCCCTTACCTCCCACCCCCAAGGACGGGGCCAGTGTCACGGCTGCGGCAGAGAGCTGTAAGGGCAGCTGCTCTCCCTCCCCGGCCGGGGGCCCTCCTGCCAGCTCTCCATCGCCCTTGGCCCGCGCAGGAGGCAGTGGCAGAAAGGGCACCAGCCTGTCTGGCTAACACGTGCGCCCCAGCAAAGCCTGGGGCTCAGGGAGGGCTCTCACATGAGGTCGCCTCCTCTCATCACCACACACCGAGGCTGACAGTCAGTAATGGATTAATCGCAGCCTAGCTGCAGAGCCGTGCAGCCGAGACGCCGGCTCGCCAGCAGCAGGGGCTCCATTTTCTGCAGCGGCAGATCTCCCGCCCGCCCGCTCGCCGCCCGGGGGAAGCTGAGTGGGCAGGCGGAGGCAGCTCCTCTGAGGAAGGATCTGATCACACTTCAGAAGGCGCTTTGATCGCTTCCAGTCAGGTGCTGTGAGGAGCCAACAAGGAGCGGAGGACGAAGCGACAAACCTCCTTCAGGAGACAAAACACAACAGGCAGCAATTCTGACGCGCACAAAATGAAGTCAACAAAAATGTGCAAAGCCACCCAACCTGACCCCACCGGGCCACCCAACCTCCCCGGCACGGACCCCACCGGGCCAGCCAACCTCCCCGGCACGGACCCCACCGGCCAGCCAACCTCCCCGGCAAGGACCCCACCGGGCCAGCCAACCTCCCCGGCACGGACCCCACCGGGCCAGCCAACCTCCCCGGCACGGACCCCACCGGGCCAGCCAACCTCCCCGGCACGGATCCCACCGGGCCAGCCAACCTCCCCGGCAAGGACCCCACCGGGCCAGCCAACCTCCCCGGCACGGACCCCACCGGGCCAGCCAACCTCCCCGGCACTGATCCCAACATACAGGCAAAGCCACCCAACCTCATCAGCACTGACCACAACAGTCCAAGCCACCCAACCTCCTCAGCACTGACCCCAACAGTCCAAGCCACCCAACCTCCTCGGCACTGACCCCAACGCAACAAGCATAGCCACCCAACCTCCTCAGCACTGACCCCAACGCAACAAGCAAAGCCACCCAACCTCCTCAGCACTGACCCCAACAGTCCAAGCCACCCAACCTCCTCAGCACTGACCCCAACAGTCCAAGCCACCCAACCTCCTCAGCACTGACCCCAATGCAACAGTCCAAGCCACCCAACCTCCTCAGCACTGACCCCAACAGTCCAAGCCACCCAACCTCCTCAGCACTGACCCCAATGCAACAGGCATAGCCACCCAACCTCCTCAGCACTGACCCCAATGCAACGGGCAAAGCCACCCAACCTCCTCAGCACTGACCCCAATGCAACGGGCAAAGCCACCCAACCTCCTCAGCACTGACCCCAACAGTCCAAGCCACCCAACCTCCTCGGCACTGACCCCAATGCAACAGGCATAGCCACCCAACCTCCTCGGCACTGACCCCAACAGTCCAAGCCACCCAACCTCCTCAGCACTGACCCCAACAGTCCAAGCCACCCAACCTCCTCAGCACTGACCCCAACGCAACAAGCAAAGCCACCCAACCTCCTCCGCACTGACCCCAACGGTCCAAGCCACCCAACCTCCTCAGCACTGACCCCAATGCAACAGGCAAAGCCACCCAACCTCCTCAGCACTGACCCCAATGCAACGGGCAAAGCCACCCAACCTCCTCAGCACTGACCCCAACAGTCCAAGCCACCCAACCTCCTCGGCACTGACCCCAATGCAACAGGCATAGCCACCCAACCTCCTCGGCACTGACCCCAACAGTCCAAGCCACCCAACCTCCTCAGCACTGACCCCAACAGTCCAAGCCACCCAACCTCCTCAGCACTGACCCCAACGCAACAAGCAAAGCCACCCAACCTCCTCCGCACTGACCCCAACGGTCCAAGCCACCCAACCTCCTCGGCACTGACCCCAACACAACAGGCATAGCCACCCAACCTCCTCAGCACTGACCCCAACGCAACAAACAAAGCCACCCAACCTCCTCTGCACTGACCCCAATGCAACAGGCATAGCCACCCAACCTCCTCAGCACTGACCCCAATGCAACACGCATAGCCACCCAACCTCCTCAGCACTGACCCCAATGCAACACGCATAGCCACCCAACCTCCTCGGCACTGACCCCAATGCAACGGGCAAAGCCCCCCAACCTCCTCGGCACTGAGCCCAACGCAATGGGCAAAGCCACCCAACGTCCTCGGCACTGACCCCAAGGCGCCAAGCCGCCCAACCTCCTCGGCACAGACCTCAACGGTCCAAGCCACCCAACCTCCTCGGCACTGACCCTAGCACAACAGGCAAAACCACCCAACCTCCTTGGCACTGACCCCAACGCAACAGGCAAAGCTCCCCAACCTCCTTGGCACAGACCTCAACCCAATGGGCAAAGCCCCGCAACCTCCTCAGCACTGACCCCAAAGCAATGGGCAAAGCCCCCCAACCTCCTCGGCACTGACCCCAACGCAATGGGCAAAGCCCCGCAACCTCCTCGGCACTGAGCCCAACGCAATGGGCAAAGCCCCCCAACCTCCTCGGCACTGACCCCAAAGCAATGGGCAAAACCACCCAACCTCCTTGGCACTGACCCCAACACACTGCAGCACATCAAGCAAATGAGATCATTTAGGGTTAACCTACATTGCAGTCAATCCCGATACCTGCTGGGAGCGAAGCCAAGTCCACTCAAAAGCCAGCAGGACCCAACATCTGGTCCACCCCCTTGGGCCAGGTCCCAACGACAGCCTCTTTGGACAGCAGCAGGGGGCATGGCCACACGCTGCATGGCTGGTCCCTGGCACTACCCATTACGTGCTGCCAGATGCAGGGCACCTGGGCCACCTTCCCTGCAGAGCCCCAACACAAGGCCAGTCAGTTTGGGGGCTCACCCTGCCAGTCCCTGGGCCGCACCTCCTGAGCCAAGGGACCGGACCTGAGGTGCCCCATTCCCGGCAGGGAGTCCCCCACTGACCCCACCAGCTCAGCAGTGGGGCCTGACAGCCTCACCTGGCCCACACTCCAGCCCCTCTGCTTCCAGCCCCACCACTCCCAGTGTGGGGCCAGGCGGCTGAGCCACTGCGCTCGTCTCCTGGGCCCCGCAGGAAGATGAAGTTCTCGGCCAGGGCAGGACCAGACCGAACCGGACGGCCCTCTCCCTGCCATGAGGCCTAGGGCACGGATCGGTCTTGCACGGCCCACACCCCCAGCCCCGCACCCCTGGCCCCCAGCCCCGCACCGCTGGCCCCAACCCCACACCCCCAGCCCCGCACCCCTGGGCCCCGCACCCCGCATCACTGGCCCCGCACCCCCGGCCCTGCACCCGGGGCCCCCCCTCTCGCACCCCCAGCCCCGCACCCCCGGCCCCAACCCCACACCCCCAGCCCTGCATCCCTGGCCCCCCCCTCGCACCCCCAGCCCCGCACCCCCGGCCCCAGCCCCACACCCCCAGCCCTGCATCCCTGGCCCCCCACTCTCGCACCCCCGCGCTCACCCTCGATGGCGATGACGTGCTCGCGGATCTGGCCCTGCAGCGCCAGGTCCTCCACGCGCTCCAGCAGGTCGTACACCGCGTAGATGTTGGGATGCACCGACTCGAAGCGGCCGATCTCGGCGCGGATGGCGGCCGAGTTGGAGAGGCCGAAGGGCGGCGGCGGCGGCCCGGCCTGCGGCGGCCCCGAGGGTCCCGGCCCCGGCCCGCCCGGCGCGGCCAGGCTCTGCTGCTGCGGGCTCGCCCCGGGCCCCGCCGGGAAGTTCATGGCGATGGCGGCGGCGGCGGCGGCGCGGGGCTCAGCGGCGCGGGGCGGGGGGGGCCCAGGCCGCCGGCAGCCGCTGCATGGCCCGGCCCGGCCCGGCCCGGCTCCGCTCGCGTCCGCTGCTGGCTCCCCCGCTGCCGAGCCCGGCCGCGTCACGCACCGCCCCCGCCTCGCCCCGCGTCAGCGCCGGCTCCGGGGACCGGCCCCCGCAGCGCCGCGCAGCGCAGCGCCGCAGCGCACGGCAGGGAGGGGGCGGCCGGCCCGACCGCCCGACCCACCGACCGCCCACCCCGGGCCGGGCCGGGCCGGGCCCCGCCTGCGGAAGCAGCGCCCGCTGGCTGCAGTGCGGGGATGGAGGGGGAGCGGGACACTGCGCCGCTGGCTGCAGTGCGGGGATGGAGGGGGAGGGGGACACTGCCCCGCTGGCTGCAGTGCGGGGATGGAGGGGGAGCGGGACACTGCCCCGCTGGCTGCAGTGCGGGGATGGAGGGGGAGCGGGACACTGCCCCGCTGGCTGCAGTGCGGGGATGGAGGGGGAGCGGGACACTGCGCCGCTGGCTGCAGTGCGGGGATGGAGGGGGAGCGGGACACTGCGCCGCTGGCTGCAGTGCGGGGATGGAGGGGGAGCGGGACACTGCCCCGCTGGCTGCAGTGCGGGGATGGAGGGGGAGCGGGACACTGCGCCGCTGGCTGCAGTGCGGGGATGGAGGGGGAGCGGGACACTGCCCCGCTGGCTGCAGTGCGGGGATGGAGGGGGAGCGGGACACTGCCCCGCTGGCTCCAGTGCAGAGGGAGTAGGAAGAAGGACACTGCCCCGCTGGCTGCAGTGCGGGGATGGAGGGGGAGCGGGACACTGCCCCACAGGCTCTAGTGCAGAGGGAGTAGGAAGAAGGACACTGCCCCGCTGGCTGCAGTGCAGGGATGGAGGGGGAGGGGGACACTGCTCCGCTGGCTGCAGTGCAGAGGGAGTAGGAAGAAGGACACTGCCCCGCTGGCTGCAGTGCGGGGATGGAGGGGGAGGGGGACACTGCCCCACAGGCTGCAGTGCAGAGGGAGTAGGAAGAAGGACACTGCCCCGCTGGCTGCAGTGCGGGGATGGAGGGGGAGCGGGACACTGCCCCACAGGCTGCAGTGCGGGGATGGAGGGGGAGCGGGACACTGCGCTGCTGGCTGCAGTGCGGGGATGGAGGGGGAGCGGGACACTGCCCCGCTGGCTGCAGTGCGGGGATGGAGGGGGAGCGGGACACTGCCCCGCAGGCTGCAGTGCGGGGATGGAGGGGGAGCGGGACACTGCCCCACAGGCTCTAGTGCAGAGGGAGTAGGAAGAAGGACACTGCCCCTCTGGCTGCAGTGCAGGGATGGAGGGGGAGCGGGACACTGCCCCGCTGGCTGCAGTGCAGAGGGAGTAGGAAGAAGGACACTGCCCCGCTGGCTGCAGTGCAGGGATGGAGGGGGAGGGGGACACTGCTCCGCTGGCTGCAGTGCAGAGGGAGTAGGAAGAAGGACACTGCCCCGCTGGCTGCAGTGCGGGGATGGAGGGGGAGCGGGACACTGCCCCGCTGGCTGCAGTGCAGAGGGAGTAGGAAGAAGGACACTGCCCCGCTGGCTGCAGTGCAGGGATGGAGGGGGAGGGGGACACTGCTCCGCTGGCTGCAGTGCAGAGGGAGTAGGAAGAAGGACACTGCCCCGCTGGCTGCAGTGCGGGGATGGAGGGGGAGGGGGACACTGCCCCACAGGCTGCAGTGCAGAGGGAGTAGGAAGAAGGACACTGCCCCGCTGGCTGCAGTGCGGGGATGGAGGGGGAGCGGGACACTGCCCCACAGGCTGCAGTGCGGGGATGGAGGGGGAGCGGGACACTGCGCTGCTGGCTGCAGTGCGGGGATGGAGGGGGAGCGGGACACTGCCCCGCTGGCTGCAGTGCGGGGATGGAGGGGGAGCGGGACACTGCCCCGCTGGCTGCAGTGCGGGGATGGAGGGGGAGCGGGACACTGCCCCGCAGGCTGCAGTGCGGGGATGGAGGGGGAGCGGGACACTGCGCCGCTGGCTGCAGTGCGGGGATGGAGGGGGAGCGGGACACTGCCCCGCTGGCTGCAGTGCGGGGATGGAGGGGGAGCGGGACACTGCCCCGCTGGCTGCAGTGCGGGGATGGAGGGGGAGCGGGACACTGCCCCGCTGGCTGCAGTGCGGGGATGGAGGGGGAGCGGGACACTGCCCCGCAGGCTGCAGTGCGGGGATGGAGGGGGAGCGGGACACTGCGCCGCTGGCTGCAGTGCGGGGATGGAGGGGGAGCGGGACACTGCCCCGCTGGCTGCAGTGCGGGGATGGAGGGGGAGCGGGACACTGCCCCGCTGGCTGCAGTGCGGGGATGGAGGGGGAGCGGGACACTGCCCCGCTGGCTGCAGTGCGGGGATGGAGGGGGAGCGGGACACTGCCCCGCAGGCTGCAGTGCGGGGATGGAGGGGGAGCGGGACACTGCCCCGCAGGCTGCAGTGCGGGGATGGAGGGGGAGGGGGACACTGCCCCGCTGGCTGCAGTGCGGGGGGGTAGGAAGAAGGGCACTGCCCCACAGGCTGCAATGTGGGGGGGTAGGAAGAAGGGCACTGCCCCACAGGCTGCAGTGCCGGGTGGGTGGGAAGAAGGACACTGCCCCGCAGGCTGCAGTGCAGGGCGGGGGGAAGCAGGACACTGCCCCGCAGGCTGCAGTGCAGGGCGGGGGGAAGCAGGACACTGCCCCGCAGGCTGCAGTGCGGGGCGGGAGGAAGCAGGACACTGCCCCGCAGGCTGCAGTGCGGGGCGGGGGGAAGCAGGACACTGCCCCGCAGGCTGCAGTGCGGGGCAGGGGGAGCGGGACACAGCCCCGCAGGCTGCAGTGCAGGGCGGGAGGAAGCAGGACACTGCCCCGCAGGCTGCAGTGCAGGGCGGGGGGAAGCAGGACACTGCCCCGCAGGCTGCAGTGCGGGGCGGGGGGAAGCAGGACACTGCCCCGCAGGCTGCAGTGCGGGGCGGGAGGAAGAAGGACACTGCCCCGCAGGCTGCAGTGCGGGGCGGGGGGAAGCAGGACACTGCCCCGCAGGCTGCAGTGCAGGGCGGGGGGAAGCAGGACACTGCCCCGCAGGCTGCAGTGCGGGGCGGGAGGAAGAAGGACACTGCCCCGCAGGCTGCAGTGCGGGGCGGGGGGAAGCAGGACACTGCCCCGCAGGCTGCAGTGCGGGGCGGGAGGAAGCACTCTGTGCTCTGCTAGTAGTTGGGCTGAAGCTCCAGCCAAGCATTCAGTTTACTCTGCTCCACACCCCAGGGCGCACGTCGCCTCAGAGCTCAGCCCAGCCCCACCCCAGCCCTGCCCCGCAGCCGCCGGCCCTGGGGTGCACTGTAGGTAGGGCTGGGCCCTACACAGACCCAAGGAGGGCCTGGGGGGATGTGCCATTTGTCGGGTGCTGGGTGTGCCCCAGCCCTGCTCGCTTTGGGCATCGGCCTGTGCTGCAGGGTCCCTGTGCTGTGCAAGGGGATCAGGCAATACAGCTTGTGGGATTGTTTCCAGTAGGTCCTGGGGTTCACACTGCAATAGAAAGAGAGGTGCAGCTGCACCCAGAGAGCTCATGGACCCCCCTGTCTGTGACGGGCCATGGCAGACCTACAACCCGAGGAGACGTATGAGCTGGTCCCCTGGCTTTGTGGAGCACACGTACTGCCAGTGGTGAGTCACAGAGAACCCTAAGGACAAGTGACCAGGGCTGATAACATCTGGGACCAGGGAAGCTGGATGGCAATAATGGCCCTGCCCTCAGGCGGACACATTGGGAGGGCTTGTCCTTCAACAGCTGTACGCTGCAGCCCCACAGCTCTGCCCCCCGGGGGAGACAGAGTGCTGCTCAGTATCTGTCGGGTGGCTGGTGGGGCCCCAGCTCCAAAGCCTGCAGCGTTCAGGCTGCAAGGCAAGGTGCTCAGCATCAGGTCAGAGCGGGGAGGCACACAGCAGGGCGTGCCCGGCGCACACCACACCCCACGCCTCAGGGTTCATCTACACAGGGATCTTAGAGCAGATTAGCTTGTTTGCTTGAGTGTGGCAAATTGGCTGTATTAAACTGAAGTGCAGCCACACCACTTTGTTACGGCAGCTCAATGGCTTTCCATGCTTCACCGCTGTGCTCACACAGACCTGCGCTTGCTGCAGGTGTCCGCACTGCTTCCGGGCAGGTGGCCTAGAATGCAGCCTTGCACCGAGCTTCTCTCCGGATGCAGTGTCGTGGGATCGGGGCACGCCGGCAATGACCATCATTTCTCTCCCGCCATCCCACCATCCAGCCCTATTCTGGCACCGCAGTCGGGAGCTGCTGGGCAGGAGCATGCGAGCCCTGGCTGAGCACCTGGATCCTGGTGCTCATTCATACAAACAGGATGAGGCCCCTGCACCTGGAGCCCCACAGCCAGCTGGGAGCGGCTCTGCAGCCTCCGCTGCTGCAGGGGCTGGATGTGGAGGAGGAGCAGGGGAGTAAAATTGAGCAATTACTTCTGCAGGGTGTTTCTGGAGCAGCATCACTCAATGAAGTGCCACTTCCGGCCTGGCGACTACCACTGCCTGGGGAGGCAGGATGGCGACACTGGAGCAGAGGGGCCAAGCGTAGCTGCAAGCCTGCCGGAGGTGACAGACTCCCCTGGAGATCTGTGCCCAGCTTGCCTATGGCTGCAGTGACAGACCAGCAACAGGGGAGTCCCCCCAAGTGCCGGCTCCATCGGCCGAGTGAACTCTCCTCCCACTGAGCCCCAAAGGGACATGTGGTTAAGGAAGTTCTAGTGGGTCTTGGGAGCCTTCAGAAAAACTGGCCGCCCCTCACTCCTCGGCTGCAGGGCAGGATCACCTGCCAAAATGCCAGCAGGGGCCTCCTGAGAGAAGAGGAGAACGGCCCAGTGGGTCGGACCGATGGCCCATCCAGCCCAGACTGCCAACAGTGGCAGTGCCAGGTGCCACAGAGGGAGTGACCAGAGCAGGGAACCATCAAGTGGTCACGTCCTGTCACCCATTTGCAGCCTCTGACACACAGAGGCTCGGGCACGTTGGTGACCAGGGTGGCTAATAGCCACTGATGGAACCAACTGCCATGAATGTATCTCACTCCTCTGAACCCTAGTGAAGTTCTGCTTGTCACAGCCCCTCTGGCCAGGAGTTCGGCACTTCTAGAAGTCCTGTGCCTTTCCCTTGTTGTCACGAACGTCTGCGGGAGCCTTCGCCTGGCCTGGTGCCCAGCTCTGGAAGTGCCACGCTTTCACGTTGCAGACAGTGTTGGGCAGAGGTCTGCCATGTGGCTGTGCCTCTCCAGAGGGCTGGACAGGCAGCTCCCGAAAGAGGGCAGTCGAGGGCTGGAGGTGTGCAGGGCTCCCAGGAAAAGCACAGAGAGCACAGCTGCCACGATGGGCCTGTGACTCCAGGGATGTGAACTCACCACACATGACTCAGTGCCAGCATTTACACAGACACTGCCATCTGCTCGGGCTAAGCCCAGAGTAGCAGAGAACCAGTGGCAGTACTGACCCCTCATTCAGAGATGATCTCTGCCACGGATGTACACGTGAGCCCTGAGATGGGTCCGATCCTGGGAGCACAGACCCGCCCGCAGGGGGCTCAGACACTTCCGGGCAGGCCAGCGGCCGCATGGGAGAAAGTTCTCTCTTTCCTTCCGTCTCTCTTTGCAGTGCCCGGGGCAGGACGTCTCCTCGAGGGGCTGCTGCCAGACGGAGGCCGGGCGCCGGTGAGGTCGGCTGGTGGCTTGCAGCTTGCGAACAGGGCAGTTGCAAACAGGAGGGAGTTTTGAGAGGGGCTCTCCTGGTGAAGGAGGGGCGATTTCCAGCACCTTGAGGTGAGTGGCTGGGAGTGTGTGGGTGTTTCGTGCTTGGGGGTTCTGGGCTTGTGTGTCTGTTTGTTGGGAGGTTTTTGAGTGCTGAGCTGTGTTTGTTTGTTTGTTTGTTTGTTTGCAAGGCCGTGTGCTCAGAGTGGCAGTTGGAAGCTGTGAGTCATAGATGGGATTGAAATCTAAAACTCCCTGCTCATTGGTCGAGCTGTAGCCAGAGGGCGGGGCTATCAGGAAGGCTAATGTTAACAAATCACAAGGGCCGGACGGCATTCATCCAAGGGTTCTGAAAGAACTCAAATGGGAAACCGCAGAGCTGTTAACACTAGTTTGTAACCTGCCCTTTGGAGCAGCTTCCGTACCAAACAACTGGAAGATAGCTCATGCAACACCAATATTTAAAAAGGGCTCGAGAGGTGACCCTGGCAATTACAGACCCGGTAAGTCTAATGTCAGTTCTGGGCAAACTAGTTGAAACAACAGTAAAGAGTAAAATTGTCAGGCACGTAGAAGAACATAATTTGATGGGCAAAAGTCACCATGGTTTCTGCAGAGGGAAATCACGTCTCACTCATCTGTTAGAGCTCTCTGAAGGGGTCAACAAACATGGAGACAGGGGAGATGCAGTGGATACAGTACACTTAGATTTTCAGAAAGTCTTTGACAAGGTACCTCATCAAAGGCTCTTACGTAAATTAAGTGGTCGTGGGGTAAGAGGGAAGGTCCTGTCATGGATTGAGAACTGGTGAAAAGACAGGAAACAGAGGGTAGCCATAAATGCTAAACTTCCGAATGGAGAGGGGTAACTGGTGCTGTCCCCCAAGGGTCAGTCCTAGGACCAGCCCTGTTCAATGTGTTCATAAATGATCTGGCGAACGGGGTGAGCAGTGAGGTGGCAAAGTTTGCAGACGACACGAAACTGTTCAAGATAGTCCAGACAAAGGCAGACGGTGAAGAACTTCGGAAAGATCTCATCAAACTGAGTGATTGGGCAACAAAATGGCAAATGAAATTTAATGTGGATAAGTGTAAGTTAGTAGACAGCATCCTTCAATCTACGGAGACTATGGATCGCGCCCTTCATAGTTCCATTTGGGATCACCATTTGCAGTGTTGACTGTGACTGTGAAGGCCCACATGAGAGTGACAGTCCTTGCTGCATCTCTTGCAGATGTAGTGGGTGTCTGGCAAGTCCTTATTGTGGTTTCTGTGCGCTCGCTTCTCCTCTGCTAGCTGTCTGATCCTCATCTCGCCCTTCTGAAGGCCCTTGCGTAACCCCTGCCTCCATCTGCTGCGGTCGTCTGCTAGTTCTTCCCAGTTGTCCAGCTTGATGTCTACCTCTCTGAGGTCTCTCTTGCAGACATCTTTGTAACACAACTGGGGGTGTCCGGGAGGTCTTTTGCAGAGGCTAGCTCACCATACAGGATGTCTTTTGGGATCCTTCCATCATTCATCCTGTGGACATGGCCAAGCCAGCGGAGCCGCCTGTGAGGGGGCAGGGGGTGCATGTGTGAGTCAGGCTGGATGTGGGAGACAAGCAGAGCAGCTCCCGGTGGCTAAGGATGACCCTGGGGCTATAACCCAGACTGGCAGGTAACACCTCAGCCCTGAACAAAGAGGAGGGAGGAGCCGAGCTGGTTTTGAATCGGGGGCAGCGGTTTGAGGCTGGAGGGAAGAGAGAGCTGGAAGACAGCCAGCCTGAGGAGGGGGAAAGCTACACCCCAGAGGGGCACCCCTCGGGCTCCTCTCCCCAGGACGGGTTGGAAGGACTGTCTCTGACTGCTGTACTGATGCTTCTGTGAGAAACTGGGCATCTGTTGCCTAATAAACCTCCTGTTGTACCTGCTCAGTGAGAGTCACTCCTGCCAGTGGACGGGGTGCAGTGAAGGGGGACCCCTAAACCCCATCACACTGGTGTCAGAAGTGGGATGCACTGCACCCACGGATGAGCTCCCAGCAGAGGCTGACTGAGCGCAGGAGAAGGAAGGAGCCTCACAAGAGCCAGAGGTGGAACAGAGCAATTCCTGCAGCTGCTGCTGGTGAGTAGATACCCCGGGAGACAGCGGGGAGATGGATTATACCCGACTCCTGAAGGCAGAGCTAGTGGGGCTATGCAGAGAGAGGGGCCTGATTGTGGGGAAGGCGACCAAGGCCCAGCTGATTGCCCAGCTGGAAGAGAATGACCGATCCGGGGGGGCAGAGCCTGTCCCGGCAGAAAGTGGCCGTTCACCCTCAGGAAGCGTTTCGGACTCTCTGACAGGAGCGGGGGCTCGATGCCGTCAGACACACACGGTGCTCAGCTAGCGGTGGTCCATCGTGGGCAAAGTCCCCCGCCGCAGAGCTGCGACGGCTGGAACTCGAGGTGAGATTAAAGGAACTGGAAGCCCAGGAACGGCAGAGGGAACATGAGCGCCAGGAACGGGAAAGAGAGCGTGAGCAGGAGCGCCAGCTACAAGAGAAACAGCGGGAGGAGGGAGAGCGACAGCAGGAGCATGAGTGGGCCATGGCAGAGCCGAGACACCAAGAGGCCCCAGCTGCGGTAAGCGGGGAGAGGGCCAGGCGGCTCGGGGTGGCCAGTCACTTGGAGACGCGTGTGCTGGCCCAGTGTCAGGACCCAGGGGACATGGACGAGTTCCTTACCGCCTTTGAGTGAGCCTGCGAGTTGCACGAGGTCCCCCCGCCGCAGCTGAATGACTCTGACACCTCACCCCCTTGCTGGGCCAGAAGGCCGCAGCGGTGCTCAGCCAGCTGGAGGGGCTGCAGCCTGGGGACTATGAACGGTTCAAACAGGCCCTGCTGCATAAGTTCGGGCTGACTCCGGAGATGTATAAAAAGAGGTTCCAGGAGGCGCAGAAGAGGCCAGAGGAAACCTATGTAGATACAACCGCCCGCCTGAGGCAATACTACCAGAAGTGGGTGTTCGGGATGGGAGCCCAGTCCGTAAAGGACCTGGTCGAGCTGGTGGTCCTGGAGCGATTCTACGAGATGTGCTCACCTGACCTAAGGGTGTGGCTCGTGGACCAGAGGCCAGGGGATTCACACAATGCAGGGAAACTGGCAGATGACTTCATAAACGGCCGGGCCAAGTTTGAAAATGAGCCCCACAAAGAGAGGGAGTCCCAGAAAGAAAGGGAGTCCCGGAGAGACCGAGAATCTCAGAGAGACCGGCTCCTGCCTGTACGACACAGGGGACCACCTCTTGGGCAAGCCCAGGAAAGAGGGGCCGGCCACCCACCCCCCAGACAACCAAGCAGAGCCTGGACAGAGCAGCCGGCCCGAGGGACACAAAAAGACCCAGGCTGTTATCGCTGCGGACGAAAGGGGCATAGAGCAGCCCAGTGCCCCAAGCTCCCAGACAGGTTGAGCAGACCGGGGGGTCATGGAGTCAACTGGGTGGAGTCCCAGAAGCCAGAGGGGCTGGCGGCCAAGGCAGGTGGTGCTGCAGTGGGTACTCGGATTGGGCCGAGTCCGCCCCACAGACCAGCTCCTCAGGGGGACCAAATGCTCAGAGGTCAGTTTACAGAGTAGGGGCGGCACTGCCTCTGGGGAGCAAGTGTCTCACACCACTCGAGGTAGATGGGAGAAAGGTCACGGGGTTCTGGGACACAGGTGCTGACGTGACGCTGGCCCGACCTGGGGTGGTGGCACCGGGCCTCATGACACCCAATTCCCACCTGACTGTAACGAGAATTGATGGGACCCCTTTCAAGGTGCCCATGGCGAGGGTGCACCTGAAATGGGGGAACAAGGAAGGCCCCAAGGAGATGCGCGTGCACAGCCATTTGCCGGGGGATGTACTGATGGGGGCTGACCTGCAGAACTGGCCAGGTGAGCGCCCTCGTGCCCTGGTCCTGACCCGTAGCCAAAGAAAACGAGGGGTGTGTTCCCCAGATTCGGGGGCACATGCCCAGCCGAAGCCACAGGGGCCAACCCTGAGAGAAAGGGGGCCCCCAAAAACCATATCTCACAGGCCAGGGGTTCTGGAGACAGGCAGGGATGGGGAAGTGGCTTCTGCCCCGGCCCCGGCCGAAGAGTTCCAGGCAGAGCAGCAGAGAGACCCCTCCTTGCAGAAGCTGAGGGAACTGGCCAGTCTCAGCCCAGCTCCACAGCTGGGGGAGGGCTGCAGGGAGAGATTCCTGTGGGAAAAGGGATTCCTGTACCGGGAATGGGCTCCCAGACACAAAGCGGAGCCATGCAAGGTCCAGAGGCAACTGGTGGTTCCCCAAAAGTACCGGTGCAGGTTGCTGTACCTAGCCCATGATGTCCCACTCGCAGGACACCAGGGGATCCACCGCACCAGGAGAAGGTTGTTACAGAACTTTTTTTGGCCAGGGATCTTTGCAGTGGTCCGTCTGTATTGCCTGTCCTGCGATCCCTGCCAGAGGGTGGGGAAGAGCCGGAACAAGGGGAAAGCTGCCCTGAGGCCACTGCCCATCATAGAGGAGCCTTTCCAGAAAGTGGCTATAGACATAGTGGGCCCCTTCAGCAAGGCAACGCGCATGGGGAAGAAATATATTTTGGTGGTGGTAGATTTTTCCACGCGATACCCAGAAACAGTGGCCTTGACCTCTGTCGACGCTGACACCGTGGCGGATGCACTGCTGTCCATTTTCAGCAGAGTGGGGTTCCCCAAGGAGATCCTCACAGATCAGGGGTCCAACTTCATGTTGGCCCTGCTGCAAAGCTTGTGGGACAACTGTGGGGTCTGGCACACCTGGGCCACAGCCCACCACCCCCAGACCAATGGGCTGGTGGAGAGGTTCAATGGGACTCTGAAGCAGATGCTGAGAACCTTCATGAATCAATACCCCCATGACTGGGACAAGTACTTACCCCACCTGCTGTTTGCATACAGGGAGGTGCCCCAGGAATCCACGGGGTTCTCCCCGTTTGAGCTGCTGTACGGAAGGAGGGTACGGGGACCCTTGGACTTGCTCAGAGAAGTGTGGGAGGGGACGGCCTCTCCTGAAGGGGAGTCAGTGGTACAGTATGTACTGACCTTCCAGGAAAAACTCAGCGAGCTCGTGGGCCTGGCCAGGGAGAACCTCTCCATGGCCCAAAGGAAGCAAAAGGTCTGGTATGACCGTAACGCCAGGGCCCGAGCCTATGCCACCGGGGACCAAGTGATAGTCCTTGTACCTGTGCAGTGGAACAAGCTGCAAGCGGCCTGGGATGGCCCCTTCAAGGTCGTCAAACAGCTGAATGACGTGAATTATGTGGTGGAACTGTCAAACCGGGCCCACAGCCACCGGGTCTATCATGTGAACATGATGAAACCTTACCGGGACAGAGAGAACTTGGTGCTGGCCGTGTGCAGACACTGGGAGGGGCAGGGGGATGATCCCTTGGTGGATTTACTCACAAGGACTGGAGCTGGCTCCTTGCTGGAGTCTATTCCCCTCTCAGACCAGCTGACCCCTGCCCAGCAGACGGAGATCAAGGAGGTGCTGCATTCGCATCAACAGCTGTTCTCGGACAGACCTGGACGCACTGACCTGGCTGTCCACCGAATAGAGACAGGCACCCATGCCCCTATCAAGTGTGTGCCATTCAGAGCCACAGGGAGGACGGCTCAGGACATAGAGCGGGAGGTTGAAGACATGCTGGCTCTGGGGGTGATCCAACCCTCGTCCAGCCCCTGGGCCTCTCCCGTGGTGTTAGTCCCTAAAAAAGATGGGTCTGTTCGGTTTTGTGTGGACTATCGCAAGCTTAATGCCATCACTGTATCGGACGCCTACCCCATGCCCAGGCCTGATGACCTTTTAGACAAGCAGCGGGGAGCCCATTACCTCACCACCATAGACCTCACCAAGGGGTAGTGGCAAGTGCCATTAGATGAAGATGCCCGGCTCAAGTCGGCTTTCATCACCCCTGTGGGGCTCTACGAGTTCCTGGTCCTGCCCTTCGGCCTCAAGGGGACACCTGCTACCTTCCAGCGTCTCGTGGACCAGCTACTGAAAGGGATGGAGAGCTTTGCCCTGGCTTACATGGACGACATTTGCATCTTCCGCCAGATGTGGGAGGACCATGTGTCCCAGGTCAAGCAGGTGGTGGACCAACTCCAGAAGGCTGGGCTGACTATCAAGGCAGGGAAGTGCAAGGTGGGAATGGCTGAGGTGACCTACCTGGGCCACAAGGTGGGCAGCGGCTGCTTAAAGCCAGAGCCAGCTAAAGTGGAGGCTGTCAGAGATTGGCCCACACCCCAGACTAAGAAGCAGGTCCAGGCCTTCATTGGGATGGCAGGGTACTACCGGAGGTTTGTGCCCCACTTTAGCTCCATCGCAGCCCCCCTCACGGAGCTATGTAAAAAGGGAAAGCCTGACAAGGTGGTCTGGACAGAGCAGTGCCAAGAGGCCCTCTGCGCGCTGAAGGAGGCTCTGGTCAGGGCCCCAGTGCTGGCAAATCCAGACTTCAACAAGCCCTTCCTGGTGTTCACCGATGCCTCAGACGTGGGGCTGGGGGCGGTGCTAATGCAAGTGAATGACAAAGGGGAGAAACACCCCATCGTGTACCTGAGTAAGAAGCTGCTGCCCCGGGAGCAGAACTACGCAGCCATAGAGAAGGAATGTCTGGCCATGGTGTGGGCGCTGGGGAAGCTGCAGCCGTACCTGTTTGGGTGGCGTTTCACCGTGTACACCGATCACTCACCCCTGACCTGGCTGCATCACATGAAAGGGGCCAACGCCAAGCTCCTGCGGTGGAGTCTGCTCCTGCAGGACTACGACATGGAGGTGGTCCATGTGAAGGGGAACAACAACACCATAGCCGATGCCCTGTCACGCAGGGAGGGCCCCGAACTTCCCCAGGTCACTGGCTAAGTGACCCCGCTCAGTTCGGTCTGGAAGGGGGGAGAGATGTGATGGAGTGGGGGGAGTGCATGTGTGAGACTCAGGCTGGATGTGTGTGAGACAAGCAGAACAGCTCCCTGTGGCTAAGGATGACCCTGGGGCTATAACCTAGGCTGGCAGGTAACACCTCTGCCCTGAACAAAGACGAGGGAGGAGCCGAGCTGGTTTTGAATTGGGGGCAGCGGTTTGAGGCTGGAGGGAAGAGGCAGCTGGAAGGAGCCAGCCTGAGGAGGGGGAAAGCTACACCACAGAGGGGCACCCCTCGGGCTCTTCTCCCCAGGACGGTTTGGAAGGACTGTCTCTGACTGCTGTGCTGACACTTCTGTGAGAAACTGGGCATCTGTTGCCTAATAAACCTCCTGTTGTACCTGCTGAGTGAGAGTCACTTCTGCCAGCGGACGGGGTGCAGTGCATGGGGACCCCTGAACCCCATCAGACCACTGCTGCCTGAGGAGGGTGCGCATGGTTGGGATTCCAGCTTGCTCGAGGACGGCGGTGTTGGTCACTCTGTCCTTCCATGATATTCCAATGATGCACCTGAGGCAGCGCAAGTGGAAGACGTTCAGGCTCTTTTTTCCTGGGGGGCGTTACAGGGTCCAAGTCTCACTGCAATAAAGGAGGGTGCTGAGGATGCAGGCTCTGTAGACTTGCATTTTGGTGTGAGTGCACAGCTTGTTGTTATTCCACACTCTCTTGCCGAGTCTGCACAGAGTTATGGCCGCTTTACCGATTCTCCTATTTAGCTCAGTGTCCAACGACAGGGTGTCAGTGATGGTGGACCCGAGGTAAACGAACTCGTGGACGACCTCTAACGTATAGTTGTCAGTGCTGATTGGTGGAGGTTCAGCAACATCCTGACCAAGTACGTTTGTCTTCTTTAGGCTGATGGAAAGCCCAAAGTCCTTGCACGCTTTGGAGAACCGATCCAGCAGCTTCTGAAGCTGGTCTTCTGTGTGTGACACTACAGCAGCATCGTCTGCGAACAGCGTATCTCTGATGAGGACTTCTCGCACCTGAGATTTAGCTTTCAGCCTTGCAAGATTAAACAGTTTCCCATCAGATCTTGTGTGCAGCAAGATGCCCTCTGTAGAAGATCCAAAGGCTGCTTCAGGAGGAGTGCAAAGAAGATCCCGAACAGTGTCGGAGCAAGCACGCATCCTTGTTTGACGCCGCTCCTGATTCTGAAAGCATCCGATAATGCGCTGTCATATTGGATGGTTCCTCTCATGTCTTCGTGGAAAGACTGGATCATCTTGAGTAACCATGGAGGACAGCCTGTCTTGTGGAGCAGTTTGAACAGTCCATCCCTGCTGACCAAGTCGAAGGCCTTGGTCAAGTCGATGAAGGCTATGTAGAGTGGCTTCCTCTGCTCCCTGCACTTCTCCTGCAGCTGCCTTACAGAGAAGACCATGTCAACGGTAGACCTCTCTGCACAGAATCCGCACTGCGATTCGGGGTACACCCTCTCAGCAATCTTCTGGAGTCTGCCAAGGATGACGCGAGCGAACAGTTTACCAGTGATGCTTAGGAGGGAGATTCCACGGTAGTTGTTGCAGTCGCTTCTGTCTCCTTTGTTCGTATACAAGGTTACGATGTTAGCGTCGCGCATATCCTGTGGAACCTCACCCTCTTTCCAGCACAGGCACAGCAGCTCACGTAGGGGTTCCAGGAGTGTGTCCGCGGCACATTTGATCACCGCTGGTGGTTCACCATCCTGACCAGGGGCCTTTCCTACTGCAGTGCTGTCGATGG
The DNA here is from genome assembly GCF_033958435.1 of Carettochelys insculpta. NCBI lineage: Eukaryota > Metazoa > Chordata > Testudines > Carettochelyidae > Carettochelys > Carettochelys insculpta. Next base: position 281,098,777 of record NC_134138.1, on the reverse strand, counting down.
CTCTCTTCAGTTCATCCACAGTTGGTTCCTGGTCCAGTTCATCCATTACTGGTAGGAGCTCGATGGCATCGAGGGCTGAGTCGACCACAATGTTCTCGCGTGAGTACAGCTCGGAGTAGTGCTCGACCCAGCGCTCCATCTGTTTGGCTTTGTCAGCGATGACTTCACCAGATTTGGATTTCAGAGGTGCCATCTTGTTCTGGGTGGGTCCTAATGCCTTCTTGATGCTCTCGTACATTCCCCTGAGGTTACCAGAGTCGGCACTGATCTGGATGCTGCTGCATAGCTCAAGCCAGTGGTTGTTGGCGCAGCGCCTGGCCGTCTTCTGTACTATTTTTCTAGCTGCTCTGAGTGCTTGCTGGGTACTCTGGCTCGGTGAGCGTTTGTACTCCAGGAGTGCAGCGCGCTTCTTTTCCATGGCTGGAATCATCTCATCGGAGTTAGCTTTGAACCAGTCGTTCGTGTTTCTAGGTCTTCTTCCAAACACCGACAAGGCCGTGTTGTAAACTGTATCCCTCAGATGTTGCCATTTGGATGTCGCATCGGCGCCCCCAGGGCCGCTGCGCAGATTTTCCTGGAGGGTCTCTCTGAACTTTTCGGCTCTCTCCGAGTTTGCCGTCTTTCTGGCGTCAATGCGGGGCCTTCCAGCAGGTTTAGAGCGGTGCAGCTTCTTGGGTCTCAGCTTGGGTTTGGAGCAGACTAGCGAGTGATCTGTATCGCAGTCAGCACTATGACAGCTGCGTGTCAGAAGGACGTTTTTGAGGTTATCACGTCTGGTGATGACCACGTCTAGTTGATGCCAGTGTTTCAAGCGTGGTGTCTCCACGACACTCTGTGCTGTGGCTTGGTTTGGAAGAATGTGTCTGTGATGCACAGATTGTGGTACGTGCAAAGTTCGAGAAGACGCTGTCCATTGTCATTCATTTTTCCCACACCGAAGTGGCCTAAGCAGGAAGGCCACGAGTCACGATCGGCTCCAACTCTCGCATTGAAGTCACCCAGAATGTACAGTTGTTCGCGAGCAGGTATTTGCGCTGTGGCAGCACTAAGCACGTCAAGGAGCTTGTCTTTTACTTCCGGTGCGGCGTACAGGGTTGGGGCGTGAGCGCTGATCAGGTGGACAGGACCGGCGCGAGTTTGAAGTATGACCTGAAGGAGCAGCATCTGAGGCAATATCGAGTGGCTTCCTCTGCTCCCTGCATTTCTCCTGCATTCCCTTACACTTGCCCCACTGCCTTGGGGGTTATCCTGGGAAGGAGCAAAGCTAAGGGAGTAAACCCTGACACCCCCAATCCTCTGCCATAAGGCCCCTGCACTGCGACCACAAACCCTCTCCCCTGACCGTTCCCCACACCTGCCCTCTGCCCTCATGCCACTACCTTTCACTGACTGCCCCGACCCCCCCGACAACCTCCCTGTGGATGTCTGCACCCCCCGTGCCCTGCCCCTCCCACTCGCTGAGCCCTCTGCCCCCACCCCCACCTCCTACCCACAACACAGCAGCCCAGCCTCCCCCAGCCCCTGGCTCCTGCGCCCCGGCCACAGCTGCCCCAGCACCACTTCTAAGCCCCCACAGCCCCGTCCCCATTCTGCCACACTCCCCCTGCAGTAAGCTGCCCCCCACCAAATCCTGCTGTGTGCTCTGAGCCCCCACTGCCTTGCTCTGCCCTGCCCTGCCTCCAGCACCCCCACTTCCTGCCCTGAGCCCCACAACCAACCGCTTCCCTCACTCCAGCACCCCCACTTCCTGCCCTGAGCCCCACAACCAACCCCTGCCCTCACTCCAGCACCCCCACTTCCTGTCCTTAGCCCCCACTGCCCTGCCCTCACTCCAGCACCCCACTTCCTGCCCTGAGCCCCACAACCAACCCCTGCCCTCACTCCAGCACCCCCACTTCCTGTCCTGAGCCCCCACTGCCCTGCCCTCACTCCAACACCCCACTTCCTGCCCTGAGCCCCAAAACCAACCCCTGCCCTCACTCCAGCACCCCCACTTCCTGCCGTCAGCCCCCACTGCCCTGCCCTCACTCCAGCACCCCCACTTCCTGTCCTGAGCCCCCACTGCCCTGCCCTCACTCCAACACCCCACTTCCTGCCCTGAGCCCCAAAACCAACCCCTGCCCTCACTCCAGCACCCCCACTTCCTGCCCTGAGCCCCACAACCAACCCCTGCCCTCACTCCAGCACCCCCACTTCCTGTCCTTAGCCCCCACTGCCCTGCCCTCACTCCAACACCCCACTTCCTGCCCTGAGCCCCACAACCAACCCCTGCCCTCACTCCAGCACCCCCACTTCCTGCCCTCAGCCCCACAACCAACCCCTGCCCTCACTCCAGCACCCCCACTTCCTGTCCTGAGCCCCCACCGCCCTGCCCTCACTCCAGCACCCCCACTTCCTGTCCTGAGCCCCCACTGCCCTGCCCTCACTCCAACACACCCACTTCCTGCCCTGAGCCCCACAACCAACCTCTGCCCTCACTCCAGCACCCCCACTTCCTGCTCTGAGCCCCCACCGCCCTGCCCTCACTCCAGCACCCCCACTTCCTGTCCTGAGCCCCCACTGCCCTGCCCTCACTCCAACACACCCACTTCCTGCCCTGAGCCCCACAACCAACCTCTGCCCTCACTCCAGCACCCCCACTTCCTGCTCTGAGCCCCCACCGCCCTGCCCTCACTCCAGCACCCCCACTTCCTGTCCTGAGCCCCCACTGCCCTGCCCTCACTCCAACACACCCACTTCCTGCCCTGAGCCCCACAACCAACCTCTGCCCTCACTCCAGCACCCCCACTTCCTGCTCTGAGCCCCCACTGCCCTGCCCTCACTCCAGCACCCCCACTTCCTGCCCTGAGCCCCACAACCAACCCCTGCCCTCACTCCAGCACCCCCACTTCCTGTCCTGAGCCCCCACCGCCCTGCCCTCACTCCAACACCCCCACTTCCTGTCCTGAGCCCCACAACCAACCCCTGCCCTCACTCCAACACCCCCACTTCCTGCCCTGAGCCCCTACTGCCCTGCCCTCACTCCAACACCCCCACTTCCTGTCCTGAGCCCCACAACCGACCCCTGCCCTCACTCCAACACCCCCACTTCCTGCCCTGAGCCCCCACCGCCCTGCCCTCACTCCAGCACCCCCACTTCCTGCCCTGAGCCCCCACCGCCCTGCCCTCACTCCAACACCCCACTTCCTGCCCTGAGCCCCACAACCAACCCCTGCCCTCACTCCAGCACCCCCACTTCCTGCCCTGAGCCCCACAACCAACCCCTGCCCTCACTCCAGCACCCCCACTTCCTGCCCTGAGCCCCACAACCAACCCCTGCCCTGACTCCAACACACCCACTTCCTGTCCTGAGCCCCACAACCAACCCCTGCCCTCACTCCAGCACCCCCACTTCCTGCCCTGAGCCCCCACCGCCCTGCCCTCACTCCAACACCCCCACTTCCTGCCCTGAGCCCCACAACCAACCCCTGCCCTCACTCCAGCACCCCCACTTCCTGCCCTGAGCCCCACAACCAACCCCTGCCCTCACTCCAACACCCCCACTTCCTGTCCTGAGCCCCACAACCAACCCCTGCCCTCACTCCAACACCCCCACTTCCTGCCCTGAGCCCCTACTGCCCTGCCCTCACTCCAACACCCCCACTTCCTGTCCTGAGCCCCACAACCGACCCCTGCCCTCACTCCAACACCCCCACTTCCTGCCCTGAGCCCCCACTGCCCTGCCCTCACTCCAGCACCCCCACTTCCTGCCCTGAGCCCCCACCGCCCTGCCCTCACTCCAACACCCCACTTCCTGCCCTGAGCCCCACAACCAACCCCTGCCCTCACTCCAGCACCCCCACTTCCTGCCCTGAGCCCCACAACCAACCCCTGCCCTCACTCCAGCACCCCCACTTCCTGCCCTGAGCCCCACAACCAACCCCTGCCCTGACTCCAACACACCCACTTCCTGTCCTGAGCCCCACAACCAACCCCTGCCCTCACTCCAGCACCCCCACTTCCTGCCCTGAGCCCCCACCGCCCTGCCCTCACTCCAACACCCCCACTTCCTGCCCTGAGCCCCACAACCAACCCCTGCCCTCACTCCAGCACCCCCACTTCCTGCCCTGAGCCCCACAAACAACCCCTGCCCTCACTCCAGCACCCCCACTTCCTGTCCTGAGCCCCCACCGCCCTGCCCTCACTCCAGCACCCCCACTTCCTGTCCTGAGCCCCCACCGCCCTGCCCTCACTCCAACACCCCCACTTCCTGCCCTGAGCCCCACAACCAACCCCTGCCCTCACTCCAGCACCCCCACTTCCTGCCCTGAGCCCCACAACCAACCCCTGCCCTCACTCCAGCACCCCCACTTCCTGCCCTGAGCCCCCACCGCCCTGCCCTCACTCCAACACCCCCACTTCCTGCCCTGAGCCCCACAACCAACCCCTGCCCTCACTCCAGCACCCCCACTTCCTGCCCTGAGCCCCACAACCAACCCCTGCCCTCACTCCAGCACCCCCACTTCCTGTCCTGAGCCCCCACCGCCCTGCCCTCACTCCAGCACCCCCACTTCCTGTCCTGAGCCCCCACCGCCCTGCCCTCACTCCAGCACCCCCACTTCCTGTCCTGAGCCCCCGCTGCCCTGCCCTCACTCCAGCACCCCCACTTCCTGTCCTGAGCCCCCACTGCCCTGCCCTCACTCCAAAACCCCACTTCCTACCCTGAGCCCCACAACCAACCCCTGCCCTCACTCCAGCACCCCCACTTCCTGCCCTGAGCCCCACAACCAACCCCTGCCCTCACTCCAGCACCCCCACTTCCTGTCCTGAGCCCCCACCGCCCTGCCCTCACTCCAGCACCCCCACTTCCTGTCCTGAGCCCCACAACCAACTCCTGCCCTCACTCCAGCACCCCGCCTTCCTGTCCTGAGCCCCCACCGCCCTGCCCTCACTCCAACATCCCCACTTCCTGCCCTGAGCCCCCACCACCGTGCCCTGCCCTCACTCCAGCACCCCCACTTCCTGTCCTGAGCCCCACAACCAACTCCTGCCCTCACTCCAGCACCCCCACTTCCTGTCCTGAGCCCCCACCGCCCTGCCCTCACTCCAACACACCCACTTCCTGCCCTGAGCCCCCACCGCCCTGCCCTCACTCCAGCACCCCCACTTCCTGCCCTGAGCCCCCACCGCCCTGCCCTCACTCCAACACCCCCACTTCCTGCCCTGAGCCCCACAACCAACCCCTGCCCTCAGCTCTGCCACACAGCAAGCCGTCTGCCCTTACCACCCCACTCCATGCCCTCACTGCAGCATTCGCCGCCCTCTGCCCCAGCCCCCCAAATCTCCCAGGCCCTAGCTCACACTCCTACACTGCCCACCCCCACCATCAGCCCTCCCACACCCCAACATTTGCCTACCCCTCTGTTCAGTCTGAGTAATCCCTGAGTCACTCTCAGGCTTTTACTAATACAAACGTCTTTTTCCTCCATTTTCCAACCCTACGACCATTTGCATAAACCATAGACAGCTTCCTCCTGTCTTCCAGACAGAGAGAAAAAACCCCAAACCTTCCTTCACCTGAACCCCTGGGCAAGGCTGGGTCAATTTGCCAGGGAGCGGTCTAGAAACCCATGGCTGGGGTGGAGAGAGTAGCCGCGGAAGCACTATTTACTCCACCTTATACAAGAACTAGGGCTGACCCAGTGAAATTCATAGGTGACAGATTTAAAAGACGGGAAGGACTTCGGTCTTCATGCAGTGTGCAGCCGGCCTGTGGAAGTCTTGGCAGGGAGATGCTGTGAAGACCAAGACTTTACCAGGGTTCAGAAAAGAATTAGATGAACTCCAGGCGTTAGCTATTAGTTGGGCTGGGCAGGGCTGGGGATGGGTGACAAAGATGGATCCCCTGCTGATTCTCCCGCTGGGGAACCTGCCCTGGCCAAGAGGTATGGGACACTCTTGGTAACAGGGCTGATGGTCGTCTAATCCCTTCTGTGCCCTTCCTTCCCACCTCGCGTGATGTACCAGAGCGTGTAATCCTTTCTAGAAACAGAAACAAAGTGCAGTGGGCCGCCGCTGTGCGTACCAGCCTCCCTGAGTCTCTGCGGGGTCATCTTGTGATGTCCTCTTTGTCCTTTTGTCTGTTTGACTCTTGTTTGCTGTCTCGGTCTGAATTTAGGCCCGGATCCTACACCTGGATCCTTGCAGGGCTTCTCTCGCACAGAACCAGTGCAGGACTGGACCTGTACGTGGTATACCCCGCAGAACAGAGGTCATGCCTTTTCAAGGCCGGCGGAGGTTCCCAGCATGCTCACGTGCTCTCAAATAACAATGAGATTTACAAAGCAAGCAATTTTTTGAACTTCCTCTCTTCAGCTACTAAACTTGTCCTGTGACATTTCTGAACACAACAGTGAAGGAAGAATACTCTTCTGCATGCAAAGCAGCTCACAAGCTAAGATAAGGATAGATTTCCAGAGCTCAGAAGCACCTAAATATTCACTTAGAGTCAATGGGAGAAATCTTGACCAGACTGAAGTCAGGTCCACACAACGGACTTCAGTGGAGTTCGGATGCCTCCCCAGGGGAGATGCAGGTGTGTGGGACCTCTGAAAGTAGGGCTTTTCATTTATGAGCATCCCGAAAATGGTGTTCTGCTCCAAAAGTAGTAATTTTGCAAAAAATTACAGCACAGGTCTGCTTTCCGGGGACTGGGGACAACCTAGTTGACTTCAGTGACTAAACTCATATTTCCAACAAAGCTTGTCCAGCTAAGACAGTGAGATCTTTTGGTCCTTGGGACTTGTGAATTGTAAATGCAGCCAATGAGATTCTCATATACATCACTGGGGACCAAACAACTATTACAGGAGATAATGCAGAAGGGGGAAGAGTCCTGCATGGCTCCCAGCTGCTGGCATCCCTCTGTCATGGGAGTCTCTCTCTTAAATGCAGCTGTTTTTCCCAGGCAGCTCCTGGAATGGTTCCAAGAAAGTCACTAAATATGCCAAGCGTTTCCAGACAGCAAAACTCTTACAAATCCCGTGTGCCCTGACCCTTTGTTCTGCATGGGGGGAGATGGAGGTCTCCTACCCATGGTCTGCCAGTTAATTACATTTTAGTTACAGTTAATTCTAGTTTGACTCTCCACAGCACTGTGCTCACTCAGTCTAGAAGCTTTTGCTTCCATTATTCTGAGCTACGTAAATGATGTACTCGTCCCTGGTGTGAGTCTGTGCCCAGACGCTCCCCTGGTATTTCTACACTTGCGTCTCCCCCCGTTTCCTCCCCGAGGCCAGACCGTCCAAGGTGTTTAGGGACTGCACTAGTGCAGTCCATGGGAGCTCTGTGCCTAACAACCTCTGGCAATCTGGGCCTAAGTCACTAATGCTGACTACTTCCAAAAGAGGTCGTAAATGCAAAGTGTCCCGGCTTTTGGATGAGTTGTGCTGCACATCAGCTTCACATCAGCTTTTACTGTCATTGGAAAAAATCCAGCCCAATGAACAGAGAGACCTCGTGCTTGCTTCTCAGAGGTGCTGGTTCCTGCCCCCCCCAACTGCTGATTGGCAGCTCTGACAAGTCTGTTCACCCCGCTGCAGAAAGCCCCCTGGCACTGCTGAGCTGCTCCATGTCCCTCTGTGCAGGGCTCCCCCAGCCCTGCCTCCTCCCAAAGCCTGGTGTGAGATCCAGCTGTAGGGATCCTACAGACGCCAGGGGATCTCTCCCTGCCCCTCAGGCTCACACAGGAGTGGGGTCAGTGGAGGAAGCCCCTTTACCCCAGTCCCACTCCCCAAGAGCCGTGGCAGGTGTGGGGCAGGGCAGGACAAGCTCCCCACTCCCCAAACCCTTGCCCCAGCATAAGTGCTGGGGGGACTGCAGGTGGTAGGGCTGGAGGGGGCCCCCACTAGCTCTGGCTCAGGGCCCCGCAAACCCTCTGGCTCCCTGCCCCTCAGGAACCAAGGGAAGCTCCCCTCCACTCAGAGCCAGCTACGTCTGTCCTGGGTAGAAGTGGCCACTTCCCTCCCACACCTTTGTTACCCCAGGACTGGAGGAAGAGGGGTTTCTCCCTGCCCCTCCTCCCTCACGCCCCTTAGCACCCAGAGGTGGGGGGGCTCTCCCTGCCCCTTGCCTCTCTCTCCCACTAGTGTGTGGTAGAGACGAACGGCTGGAGGCTATTCATGATGCACCAGTTTTCACAGAAACACCTCCATAAGGCCCATGCTAAGTTCACAGAATCATAGATTCCTAGGGCAGGAAGGGACCTCAGGAGGTCATCAAGTCCAGCCCCCTGCCTCAAGCAGGACCAACCCCAACTAACTCGTCCCAGCCAGGACTTTCTTCCTGACCAAAGGAAGAAGGGTGAGCAGCAATATACCGACCCTTGATTTCAGAAGAGCAGACTTTGACTCCCTGAGAGAGCTGATGGGCAGGCTCCCCTGGGAAGGTGATTATGAAGGGGAAAGGGTTCAGGATTTTAAAGTCTTATTGAAGACCCAGGAACAAACCATCCCAATGCTCAGAAAGAAAAACAAATATGGTAGGCAACCACCTTGGCTTAGCTGGGAAATTCTTGGTGAGCTTAAACTCAAAAGAGATGTTTATGAGAAGTGGACACATGGACAGGTGACTGAGGACGAGTATACGCATATGGCTGGAGAATGCCGGGCAGTAATCAGGAAAGCGAAAGCAAAAGCGCAAGCACAAGTGGAACTGCAGCTGGCAAGGGATGTGAAGGGTAACAAAAGGGGGTTTCTACAGGCATGTTAACAGTAAGAGGGGTATCCGAGAGGGTGTGGGGCCGTTACTGGATGAGGGAGGTAACCTAGTGACAGATGATAGGGGAAAGGCTGAAGAGCTCAATGCCTTTTTGCCTTCGTCTACATTAGGGCCACCATATCTCCCTGTCCCAAGTATGGGACAGGGAGATATCGGGGGACAGGCGGCTCCTCCCAGCTGCACCAAGCTCCAAGGAGCCAGTGCTCCCCCGGCCCAGCCCTGGGAAGGTGACGGCCGTGGGCACTCCTGGCCCAGAGCCCTGGGGAAGCGGCAGCCACAGGTGCTCCCCACACACGCTCCCAGAGCTCCCCCCCAACCCCGGGGGCCTAAATATGGGACAGTTCATCCCTTTTAAAAAAATAAGTCAGAATGCTTTTTTGGCATCCCAAATGCAGGACCATCCTGCCCAACATGGGACAGTTGGTCACCCTCATCTTCATGCGCAAGACCAGCTCCCCAACTACAGCACAAGTCAATGCAGTACGGGAAGGGTGGGGGGCAGCCCTCAGCGGGGAAGGACCAGGTTAAGAGCTACTTAAAAAACTACACACACACAAATCCAGGGGTCCAGATTTAATACATCCAACTCTACTGAGGGAATTGGGAGATGTCATTGCAGAGCCTTTGGCTATTATCTTTGAAAACTCGTGGAGATCGGGAGAGGGCACTGAAGAAGGAAAGTGTTCCGGGAAAAGACCCCTTGGCTTCTCTGCAGCCACTCTGAGGAGGAACGTCTGCAAATAAGCCAGGCAAAGAGCCACTCTGACTGGAACCAGGGACTGGGGTTGCTTTACTCAAACTGGCGAAAAGCAGACAAGGGGTTTCTACTGGGACGGAACTGCCCCATGTGCAGAAAAGAGATTGGAATAGATGTACCATTTTGTACACATAATTAACAGTGTGAAAAATGTTAAGACTGCGTGTGTGTGTAAATATCGGAGGTTTTTGGACCTAACCAACATCCCTGTGTTGCAAGTTTCTGAATCTCTGTTTTGTAGGCTTAATTTTTTTTTAATCTCAATAAATGATATTTCAGTCAAAGTTGCAAAACAGACAAGATGCTTTTTTGCCAGACAAAGGTAACTAGAGTTGTTTGACTTTTGATATCTGGCATTTAATCCTTTAGGTATCTCAGTGCTTTATAAAGTTCAATTTATTTTTATGACCGACTTGGGGCTGTTAAAAGGGGCGGAGAGAACTAGGAAACTGTGGGGAGACTCTGGATGTTTTGGGTTTTGGTAACAAAATAGCAGTTAAGAGCTGAAGTAAAGAATAAGCAAATAGGCAGTGTCAGGAACAGGGAGTTGTAACGTGGCTCTGAGTAATCAGACTGTCACTTTGATAAGGGCATGTGAAAACTATGCAAGCACAAAATCTTCTAGTTTCATCTTATGGAAAAATTGGTACGCCAAAATGTAATGTAATGCTATAGAAATAAGAACAGCCCTACTGGGTCAGACCAAAGGTCCATCTAGCCCAGTATCCTGTCTGCCAACAGTAGCCAATGCCTGGTGCCCCAGAGGAGGTGAACCAAAGACAATGATCAAGCGATTTGTCTCCTGCCATCCATCTCCCCCCTTCGACAAAAGGCTAGCCACCACACCTTACCCCTTGCTAATAGCCATCTATGGACCTAACCTCCAAATATTTATCGAGCTCTTTTTAAACTCTGTTAGGCTGCGTCTACACGTGCACGCTACTTCGAAGTAGCGGCAGTAACTTCGAAATAGCGCCCGTCACGTCTACACGTGTTGGGCGCTATTTCGAAGTTGAAATCGACGTTAGGCGGCGAGACGTCGAAGTCGCTAACCCCATGAGCGGATGGGAATAGCGCCCTACTTCGACGTTCAACATCGAAGTAGGGACGTGTAGACGATCCGCGTCCCGCAACATCGAAATAGCGGGGTCCTCCATGGCGGCCATCAGCTGGGGGGTTGAGAGATACTCTCTCTCCAGCCCTTGCGGGGCTCTGTGGTCACCGTGGGCAGCAGCCCTTAGCCCAGGGCTTCTGGCTGCTGCTGCTGCAGCTGGGGGTCCGTGCTGCATATACAGGGTCTGCAACTAGTTGTTGGCTCTGTGTATCTTGCACTCTTTAATGAAAGTGTGTCTGGGAGGGGCCCTTTAAGGGAGCGACTTGCTGTTGAGTCCGCCCCGTGACCCTGTCTGCAGCTGTGCCTGGCTCCCTTATTTCGATGTGTGCTACTTTGGCGTGTAGACGTTCCCTCGCTGTGCCTATTTCGATGTTGGGCTGAGCAACGTCGAAGTTGAACATCGACGTTGCCAGCCCTGGAGGACGTGTAGACGTTATTCATCGAAATAGCCTATTTCGATGTCGCAACATCGAAATAAGCTATTTCGAAGTTGGGTGCACGTGTAGACGTAGCCTTAGAGTCCTGGCCAACACAGCGTCCTCTGGTAAGGAGTTCCACAGGCTGACTGTGCGCTGTGTGAAGAAAAACTCTTTTATTAGTTTTGAACCTGCTACCCATTAATTTCATTTGGTGTCCTCTAGTTCTTATATTATGGGAACAGGTAAATAACTTTTCTGTATTCGCTTTCTCCACACCATTCATGATTTTATATACCTCTGTCATATCGCCCCTCAGTCTCCTCTTTTCTAGACTGAAAAGTCACAGTCTCTCTAGCCTCTCCTCACATGGGACCCATTCCAAACCCTTAATCATTTTAGTTGCCCTTTTCTGAACCTTTTCTAATGCCAATATATCTTTTCTGAGGTGAGGAGACCACATCTGCATGCAGTACTCAAGATGTGGGTGTACCATAGTTTTATACAGAGGAAGTAAGATATTCTTCATCTTATTGTCTATCCCTTTTTTAATTATTCGTAACATCCTATTTACTTTACTGACTGCTGCTGCACACTGTGTGGATGTTTTCAGAGAACTATCCCCTATAATTCCAAGATCCCTTTCCTGATCTGTTGTAGGTAAATTTGCCCCCATCACATTGTATGTATAATCAGGGTTATTTTTCCCAATGTGCATTACCTTACACTCACCCATGAATCTACGGAAGGGATCTCACTCTCTGGCTTGTCACCTTGTCGTGGTGAGGGGCTTCTGTGTTCCAATGACCCCGAGAGCAATGCCGCAGGGAGATTGTGCTCCCAGTGGAGTCACCTGTTGCGGCAAGAGCAAGGGGGAGGGTCCAGACAATGAATGATCCTAAAAGTCCCAAGGGTGGAACCGGCGGAGGATAGCTGGGGTGATGCTACAATGGCTGGGAAGGCGGACGAAGGCTGCAGTGCAGAGGAGACTCCCAGTTGCCATGGATCCCAGGCCCCTGGCCCGGGGCTTCTATCCATCAGGGATCATGTGGTGCCTGCAGTGCAAGAGTCGCCCCACGTTAACAGAAGTCCCGCACAGGCGCCTTCCTATGTGCACAACTCTCCTAAACTTAAGCCCTGTGGCGACTGGCTGTGATGGGGTTCAGGGGTCCCCAGGCTCTGCCCCCATCCGCAGGCAGGAGTGACTCTCACTCAGCAGGAGAACAGCGGGTTTATTAGCTGACAGGACACAGAGTCGTACAGAGGAGTCAGTGCAGCCGGCAGAGACAGCCAGTCCCAGCCATGCTGGGGAGAAGAGGCCCCGAGGGGCCCCCGGAGCCGGGGTCTTGCCCCCTCCTTTGTCTCTCTCTCTCCCAGCCCAGACTCACTGCTTCCAACTCCCAGTTCCAATTCAGACCCCTCAGGCTCCACCTCCCCCTTTGTCTGCAGCCCAGAGGTGTCACCTGGGTGCCAGGTTACCCTCAGCAGGAGCCCACCCCCAGGACCCCCACACACACCTATCCCCCACTCCATCACATCTCTCCCCCGTTTCAGATGAAACTGAGTGGGGTCACTCAGCCAGTGGCCTGGGGAAGTTCAGGGCCCTCCCCATGGGACAGGGCATTGGCTGTACCCTCGGTGCTCCCCTTGATGTGCACCAACTCCATGTCATAATCCTGCTGGGGGAGGCTCCAAGTCTGGAGCTTGGCATTGGCCCTTTTCATGTGATGCAGCCGGGCAAGTCCCTTTAGTTCCCTCGGGTTGGTTGGTCTCCCTGCTTCGGTCTCTGGTCCATCAGCCACATTCTGAAGTCGGGCAGGCAGAGCCCATACAGCTGCTGCAGCACCAGCAGATCAAACAGTTCTTCCCTGGTCTGGGCCCTGCCCTGTCTGCCCACCAGCCCATACAGCTGCTCCAGCAAAGGTTTGGAATTCAGTCACTGACCAGTAAAGGAAGGTACAAATGCTTCCACCCTTGGCATTTAGCCAGACCACCAAAAATGGCTGTGTGCCTCAGTTTCCCCTTCTGTGCCACACAACAGGTCTGGAATGTTCCTTCTCACGTGAGAGGTTGCAAGACTAGTTACAGAAACAACGGTGACATTTCAGAATTACAAACTCCTTCAACACACAACTCGTGCTTCTACATCAATGTCATCATGTCACATGGCTCTTTCCAAACAGTCAGTACATGGTACAATTCTACAGCTCTGGGTAGCAGCACCCCTTGGTTACAGCAGTCAGTGTGAGTAACAAGAACAAGACCATTGCAATTGTATGTTTATGTTGCTCTTTGGTGGACCACAACCTTTGCGTAACCTCCTTGAGGATCTGGATGGTATTTTAGGGCTAAATGGCTGAGGCCTTTCTTTGCACACATACTTACACTTCTAGAACTGGAAGGGACCTTGGGAGGTCATCTAATCTAGTCCCCTCCCCTCTTGGCAGGACCAAGCACCATCCCTGGCATCTATGTGCCCCAATCCCTAAATGGTCTCCTCAAGGACTGAGCTCATGACCCTACATTTAGCAGGTTACTGCTCAAACCACTGAGCTATCCCTCCCCCATGTCCCCCTATCAAGTTCTAATCTTCTCCCTTGCCCCGTGGGGTGGAAATCTGATCTCTCTGGCTGTGCCCTCCCTTCTAGCAATAGTGAGGCCATCAGTGATGCTCCGGAACGCCTCCTCCTCCCACGCAGCCTGGAAATTTGCAAACCAAACTGCTTTCTGATAGTTGTTTTGTGAGTCCCAAGTGCAGAATCCACATGGAGGAATCCCTGTTTATCCCTGACTGGCCCACCAGGACCACAGCTCCTTTGTCCTTCCACCTCCAACTACTGCCTCCCCCATGGAATCACAAGTGGAGTTTCTTACCAGAATACAAGTGTTCCCAGCATCTGGAGATGGGGAATTGCTGGCCCTCTCCTGCAAGCAACCTGGAATAACACCACATTCCCAGCACGCTGGTCACACCCAGTCACTTGGTTATCACAGGGCTGCTCACATTCCCTGATTGTTTTCACTTTACTTGGACCAACTTCCAATTCTTGAGAAGCCTTTACCCTGCCTGCTTTGGACCCTTGCAGAGCACAGCCAGTGGTTTCACACTCAGGCAGGTTCTGGCCATCAGGAGCTGAAACAAACTTCTCCCAGGCAAAGGGCTGCTCTGGCTCTTACAGACAAGCACCTTTCCTGTTCACTCTCCTTCACCTCACTCCCATTTTCTGCAGTCCCCACAGACTCCTTGTGATGGAGTCGGGGGAGTGCATGTGTGAGTCAGGCTGGATGTGAGAGCAAGCAAAGCAGCTCCCAGTGGCTAAGGATGACCCTGGGGCTACAACTGGCAGGTAACACCTCTGCCCTGAACGAAGAGGAGGGAGGAGCTGAGCTGGGTTTGAATCAGGGAACGGCAGTTAGAGGCTAGGGGAAGAGAGAGCTGGAAGGCAGCCAGCCTGAGGAGGGGGAAAGCTACACCCCAGAGGGGCATCCCTGGGGGTCTTCTCCCCAGGACGGGTTGGAAGGACTGTCTCTGACTGCTGTACTGATGCTTCTGTGAGAAACTGGGCATCTGTTGCCTAATAAACCTCCTGTTGTACCTGCTGAGGGAGAGTCACTCCTGCCAGCGGACGGGGTGCAGTGCAGGGGGACCCCTAAACCCCATCACACTGGTGTCAGAAGTGAGATGCACTGCACCCACGGATGAGCTCCCAGCAGTGGCTGACTGAGCGCAAGAGAAGGAAGGAGCCTCACAAGAGCCGGAGGGGGAACAGAGCAATTCCTGCAGCTGCTGCTGGTGAGTGGATACTCCGGGAGATAGCGGGGAGATGGACTCCCAGGAGTAACTCCTCCTCAGGTGTGACACCCCTTCTTGAGGACCACAACTGCACTCGCTCAGGTTCGGCTGCAGGTCCCTCCCCTTTGGGGAACTGCACCTCACTGCCCGTCAGCACACCTGGGACTCGCTGGCCCCCCTTCTTCCTCCTGGGCCACCATCACTTACTGTTGGATGCTCCATCTTTGGGGTGCAGAACATCCCACTCCTGACACCAGTGTGATGGGGTTCGGGGATCTCCAAGCTCTGTACCCATCCGCAGTCAGGAGTGACTCTCACTCAGCAGGAGAACAGCGGGTTTATTAGCTGACAGGACACAGCATCGTACAGAGTAGTCAGTACATTAGGCAGAGACAACCAGCCCACACCATGTTGGGGAAAGGAGGCCCCGAGGGGCCCCCGGAGATGGGGCATTGCCCCCTCCTTTGTCTCTCTCTCCCTCAGCCCAGACTCACTGCTTCCAACTCCCAGTTCCAATTCAAACCCCTCAGGCTCCACCTCCCCCTTTGTCTGCAGCCCAGAGGTGTCACCTGGTCACCAGGTTACCCTAAGCAGGAGCCCCACACCCCCTGTGAGCCCCTCATGTACACACACGTATCCCCCACTCCATCATACTGGCAAATGGTGACAGGAGCAGGGTTGTGAAATCTGGAAGCTTTTAGCCCGGGACCAGCACGTAGGGGGTGGATGTATGAATCATTTGTTCAGTTTTGAGGGCCGGGGTGGTAGAATGGTCCGGCTGCTGCCTCCATGACTGAGAAGCCCTATTTAGGATCTGCTCTGTTCACCCCACACGGGGAGGGGCTAGAAAAAGTGCCCTAAACATAGTCCACCTCTCAACCTCCCTGGCTGGATAACCACGTCCAGCGGCTTCACCTCTATGCAGTCGAAACTGAATAGTAAACTTAGGAACACTGAATATTTGGACTCCAACGGACAACCCAGACAGTGAGCGACCCAAAAGTTGCACGGCAGTTATTGTCTGTGAGCTGCAATGGTTCATCATCAATATCGCTGCCCTGGCAGAAGCACGTAGCTCAGAAGAAGAGCAGATAAGAGAAGAAGGCAGAGGTTTCTTTTTCTGGAAAGAAACCCAAAGGAAGGAAAACGAATTCCTGGGGTAGGATTTGCCATCAAGAACGAACTCACAAAGATCCCATCTGAAGTCCCTGTTGGCATCAATGAGCGTCTCGTGACTTGAAGCTTGCCAAAAACCAACAGGCAACTGTCACGAGTGTTCATGCACCAACTCTAGATGCTGAAGATGACATGAAGGAGAAGTTGTACACACAGCTGGACACAGTCCTGAAAGACGTCCCCAAAGAAGATAAGATTATTCTCTTGGGGGATTTCTGTGCCAGGGTTGGAAGAGATGGGGACCTCTGGCAGACTGCCACGGGGAAAGGAGGAGTCAGCAACAGGAACTCCATTGGAGTGATGCCCCTTACAAAATGTGCGGAACACGAGCTCGTCATCATGAACACCTTGTTCCGCCAGAAAAACAAACTTCAGACCTCATGGCAACATCCTCCGATTAAATGTGGAAATTGAACTCTTGCTTGAGGCAAAAAGGAAAGTCCACAAAGAAGAGAGAAGCGCATGCCAAGGCCAAGACAGAAGTGCAACTTAAAACAAGGACTCTGAAAAACCAGTGGCAGCCTGAGAAGGTGCAAGAACTCCAGCATCTTGCAGACATCAGTGATACAAGAGGTTTCTTCAATGCCACCAAAGTTGTTTATGAACCGAGAAATCAAGGGATCAGTCCCCTGAGATCAAAGGATGGTACCCACCTCTTGAAAGACAAAGGAAAGAGCACTATAATGAGCTCTGGAACCACCCCTCCACCGCGGTCCTAGAATCCCTTGACCAAATCCAGCAGCAACTGCCTCAAGATGACCTTACAACACTTCCTACTGTGAGTGCAGTCCAAGCTGCCATCGAAGAGGTGAAGTGCAAGAAGGTAACCAGACTAGATGGAACCCCTGCCAAAGTCCTCAAAGAAGGTAGGCCAGCGCTCCACAGACAAGCCCACTCCTGATTCTCAAGATCTGGGATAGGGAGCAGATGCTGTGAGATTTCAGAGTGTGATGGGGCTCAGGGGTCCCCAGGCACCGCACCCCGTCCGCAGGCAGGAGTGACTCTCACTCAGCAGGTAGAACAGGAAGTTTATTAGGTGACAGAGGACCAGCTCAGCACAGAGGTGTCAGTACAGCCAGCAGAGACAGTCATTCCAACCCGTCCTGGGGAGAGGAGCCCGGGGGGTGCCCCTCTGAGGTGTAGCTTCCCCCCTCCCCAGGCTGGCTGCCTTCCAGCTCCCTCCCCACCCAGCTTCTAACTGCCTCCTCCAATTCAAACCCAGCTCGGCTCCTCCCTGCTCTGTGTTCAGGTCAGAGGTGTTACCCGCCAGCTTAGGGGTTATTCTTAGTCACTGGGAGCTGCTCTGCCTGTCACACACATCCAGCCTGAGTCCCACACATGCCCCCCCCACTCCATCACACAGAGACAAACTGATGGTTAGTCTGTTCAAGATGGGCGTCAAGTTGGACTCTGGAAACTATTGAGCCATCTCCCTCCTGGCCACAGCAGGGAAAATCTTAGCTCACATCTTTGCAAATCAACTCCTGCCATTCTCAGAAGAAATTCTCCCAGAATCCCAGTTGGCGTTGTTAGTGAGCACAAGACCTGTGGCTTGCTGGATGCAGAGAGCTGTTCGAAGGATACAGGAAGCTGGCATACAAAGTCAAACAAGGCCCTTGTTAACACTACCCAGAAGGTACGCCCAAGCTCAGCCAGCCTGAGTAATGGACTCCTGGAATAGTAGTAATTGTGCTTTACAGTTACTTTAGTAACAGTGTCACTGAGTAGGGAGAGTAGAGATAGAACCTCTTCCTGTAGCCCTATTGGAAGGCTTAAGCCGTCAGGCAGGGGCGGGCAAGATTCAGCCCACGCTCTGGATCCGGCCCACCAAGCCTCTTAATCTGGCCCGTGGCCCAACCCTGTGGCACAGAGCGGTGCCGCTCAAAGTGGCGGGCTGCTCCCTGTGGCTCTCTGCACGGCCGGGGGAGTGAGAAGGTGTTGCGCGCTGCCCCCACCCCCAGCAAGTCTCATCTCCTATTGGCCAGAAACCAGCCAGTGGGAGCAGAGAGATTCTGCTGGGGGTGTTGGCAGGGCAGCGCAGTTTATCAGCACCGCTTGGCTGTTACTGTGGAAGGTTCTTTCACGGGTGAGAGACCCTGCAGGCCCACAGGGCATGAGGCTACTCCTGAGCCCTTGGAAAGGACGAGGGTGAATGCCTGTATCGAAAGGTTACACTTGAGCCCTAGAGTGACCCCCACACCTAGCAGGTGTGGTTCGTGTCCCAGGCAGTGGCACCTAGACCACTGACACAGACAAAGACTGAGTCTTCCCTCGAGCCAGCTGGCTGTTAGCTCACACGGCACAGCCTGCAGTACTGAGCTCCAGTGGTCTCAGGTTGGGGTCTGCCTGTTGGCGTTGCACTAGGATGGGGTAAGGATGGGCGCCCCTCAAGCAGGGGCGAGGAGCCTTTTTTGAGTTGGGGGCCACACAAGTGAGAACAACCCAAAACTAAAACAAACGAACAAACAAAAACCGGTAGGAAAATAAGACGCTCTCCACATTGCGGGCTGCTGCTTCTCCATCCCTGCCCTGGAGTGCGGGAGTGACATGAAATGTTGTGTGGGAGACAGTCACTTTGACGAACTGAACCAACTGAGCTCTGTAACCTGGGCTAATAGAGTGGAGATGATGCTCACTTGCAGATAACACCAGCCTGGGAGGCGTTATGAACACTGTGGAGGCCAGGATGAGAATTTAAAATGACCTTGACAAATTGGAGGCTCTGTCCAAATCCAGCAAGATGAAATTCAGAAATGACAAGCCCAAAAGTACCTCATTTAGGGAGGAAAACTCAGAGGTAGATCAATCAACAATGTGATGCAGTTCTGAAAAAGGCCAATATCATTTTGGGGGTTATTAACAGGAGTGTCGTATGAGACACAGTAGGTTGTCGTCCTGCTCTTCTTGGCAGGGCCTGTAGAAAATTTTTGTATCATTTTCTTACAATCTCTGTATTGTCCCTCCATATATAACCTACTTTTTTCAAATAACTTTACATTAAGTCTTTTGTTATATGTCTGTATTATTACGTCCTTTTATATAGAAACTTCTTACAACTTTGTATTGTTTTTGTATATCTCTGTATTATTAAGTTCTATTATACAGAAACTTTTTATAACTTTATTTTCAGTCTTTTGTAAGCAAGGTAAAGAAAATGTCTTTATACCAGACTCGATCTCTGCCCTTTCACTCGACTGTTGGCCCTGTTGAGTGAACGAGGTGTGACTGGATTGGGGATGACAGGCAACCACCTCCTGCAGCCGTGGCAATGGTCGGTGAGGGATGGAAGCCAGTCCCAAGGACAATGAGGCCTGTGAAATGGGCTCCTGGGAAGAAGACTGGACATAGGAGGCCTTGGAGTCAGCAGCAAGTACCGGTTTTGGAAGCTCCCCTTTGAAGTGCGGCACCGTTAAGATAACGCTCAAAAGAAGGCGCCACAGATTCTGCACGTGCCCGAACGAGTGCAGGACTGATCACTACAGATCCGCATGAGGGACGAGCTGCTATGAACCTGCTCTAGGGTATCTTGCAGTGGGACCCCGGCTCTCATCCTGTCATCATCGGAGCCCCGATCTGGCTCTGGCCCTTCCCCGTCTAACTCACCTGCTCAGTCGAGTTGAGGGGAGCGACTCGGAGCGTGTTTGAGTGCGCGAATGCATCGTACCACGTGCATACGGTAAGGCAGTGACTGATCAAGGTACTACCAGTGAATCTGCTGTTCTGCCTTATTCCCCTGTGAAAGACCCTGCGTAATGCTTTTAAGTACAACAGGGTGAGGCCTCAGCTGGCATTCTGTGTCCAGCACTGGGCCCCAGGCTCTAGGAAAGATGTGAACAAATTGCAGAGACTCCAGAGGAATCCATCAGAAATGATAGAAGGTTTAGGAAACCTGACCTCGGTGAAAAGGTTAAAAGAACTGGACATGTTTAGTCTTCGGAGAAGACAGTGGAGGAGGTTGGATGTGTTACACTCCTGCACGCACGTAGAAAAAACGCTGGCCAAACGCCGGTCAGAGAGAATCTAGGTTTACTTGACTCTGCCTCAGTGCAGGGGGCTGCACTTGATGACTCCTCAAGATCCCTTCTAGCCCTACATGTGTGATTCTGAGGCTGATAGTAATGTGGCCAGCAGGGGACTGCAAAGAGGGCTGCTAATGGGAGTCTGAGAGGGGGTTTGTAAGAGGCAGTCGGAGGGAGTCCTACTGTGGTTAGGAAGACACACAACACCTGTGCCAG
This sequence comes from Carettochelys insculpta, assembly GCF_033958435.1. Taxonomy (NCBI): domain Eukaryota; kingdom Metazoa; phylum Chordata; order Testudines; family Carettochelyidae; genus Carettochelys; species Carettochelys insculpta. Next base: position 281,078,529 of record NC_134138.1, on the reverse strand, counting down.
CACTGCTCCTGTCTCCGCCACCTGTGCCCATAGCCAGACAGATCACCTGAGCATGGATGCCTCTACCCAGACCCTGGTGAGGTTTCACAGAGACTGTGGCTCACGTTTCCCTTAGCACCCAGCGTGAAAGGCGCCTGCTGGTGGAATCTCTTCGGCAGCAGGTGGGAGAGCTGCAGGAGGAGTTGGCCAGGCTGAGTAGCATCCTAGCCCACGAGGAATTCCTGGAGAGTATCCATGTGGAGACATCTAAGGCTGAGGTACCTATCCAGCTACAAAGGACTGCTGGCATACCACTGGTGGAGGAGGGGATGGCTCTGTGTCCAGGATGGAGGCACTGGCAGCTGGTTACTTCTCACAGCAGGAACGGCTCCACCCCTGCTCCCAACCCTCCCATCGTGGTTCAGGAGAACCATCATGCCACTCTGAATATGAGAGGTGAGGAATCAGCCCCTGAGGAGCAGGAGGAGGAGAAGCCAAGCAAGCCCAAGCTGGGAGGTCTGCAACCACCAGTGTGAGGAGGAAACACAGAGTAGTGGTGTGATGGGGTTCAGGGGTCCCCATGCACTGCACCCTGGCCGCAGGCAGGAGCGACTCTCACTCAGCAGGTAGAATAGGAACTGTATTAGTCAACAGAGGCCCAGTTTCTCACAGAAGAGTCAGTGCAGAAATCAGAGAAAGTTATTCCAACCCATCCTGGGGAGAGGAGCCCGAGGGGGGCCCCTCGGGGGTGTGGCTTCCCCTTCGCCTGGCTGGCTGCCTTCCAGCTCCCTCTCCCCTCCAGCTTCTAACTCCCCCCACCCCCATTCAAACCCAGCTCGGCTCCTCCTTCCTCTTTGTTCAGGGCAGAGGTGTTACCTGCCAGCCTAGGTTATAGCCCCAGGGTCACCCTGAGCCGCTGGGAGCTGCCCTGCCTGTCACACACACATCCAGCCTGAGTCTCACACATGCACTCCCCCCACTCCATCACAAATGGTAATTGGAGACTCTTTTCTGAGGGGGGTGGAGATGCCCATCTGTCACCATGACATGACATCCTGGGAGGTATGCTGCATGCCAGGGGCCCATATCCGAGATGTTACGGAGCATCATCCATCTCTCTGGCTACCCCATGCTCCTTATCCATGTGGGCCCAGATGATACGGCAAGGTGTAAGCTTAGGCAGACTAAGAGTGACTACAGGGGTCTGAGGGTACAGGTGAAGGAATCTGGAGTGCAGGTGGTGTTCTCCTCAGTCCTTCCAAGCAGAGGCAGGGGCCTGGTCAGAGACAGGTGCACCTGGAGGTGAATGCCTGGCTGTGAGGATGGTGTCACCAAGAGGGCTTTGGCTTCCTTGGCCATGGGATGCTGTTTCAAGAAGAAACATTGCTAAGCAGAGATGGGGTTCTCCAATCTAGGAAGGGTAAGAGCGTATTTGGCTACAGACTGGCTAACCTAGTGAGGGGGTTTTAAACTAGATTTGATGGGGGCAGCTGATCAAAGCCCACAGGTAAGTGAAAACCATGGAGACCTGGGAGATGGGCCAGAAAATGGAGGGAGCGTGGGCTGTAATAGCAGAGGTAAAGGAGGGACAAGGCAGAACTGGAAGGTAAAATCAAATCAGGATCTAGTTTGTATGCAAATGCAAGAAGTATGGGGAATAAGCAGGAAGAACTTGAAATGTTAGTAAATAAAGGTAAATATGACATAGATGGTATCACAGAGACTTGGTGGGATAATACACATGGTTGGAATATGGGTATAGAAGGTACAATTTGGTCAGGAAGGACAGACAGGGAAAAAGAGAGGAGGTGTTGCCTTATATATTAAAAATATTTACACTTGGACTGAGGTTGAGATGGACACAGGAGACAGACTTGTTGAGAGTCTCTGGGTTAGATTAATAGGGGTAAAAGGCAGAGAAGATGTCATGGAAGGAGTCTAATACAGACCACCCTACCAGCTGGAAGAGGTGCATGAGGCTTTTTTAAACAACTAACAAAATCATCCATGCACAGTACTTGGTGGTGATGGGAGACTTCAACTATCCAGCAATGAAGGCTCCTGTGGCACCTTATAGACTAACAGAAAAGTTTTGAGCATGAGCTTTCGTGAGCACAGACTCACTTAATCAGATGCATCTGAAGAAGTGAGTCTGTGCTCACGAAAGCTCATGCTCAAAACTTTTCTGTTAGTCTATAAGGTGCCACAGGAGCCTTCGTTGCTGTTACAGATCCAGACTAACACGGCTACCCCTCCGATACTTCAACTATCCAGACATTTATTGGGAAAGGAACACGCCAAGGCACAGATTAGCCAACAAATTCTTGATATGCATTAGAGACATTTTTTTTATTTCAGATGGTGGAGAAAGCTGTTGGGGAAGCTGTTTTAGATTTGGTTTTAAGAAATGGGGAGGAACTGGTTGAAGATGGCGGGTAGCTTGGGTGGAAGTGGTCATGGAATGACAAAGTTCATGATTCTAAGGCAAGGTAGAAGGGAAAACAACAAAATACAAAACAAAGGATTTCAGGAAGGCAGACTTCCGTAATCTCAGAGAGCTGGTAGGTGAGGTCCCATGGCAAGCAAGACCATGAGTAACAACAGTTGATGACAGTTGGCAGTTTTTGAAAGGGTCATTACTAAGGGCGTAAGAGCAAACCATTCCTCTGGGTAGGGAGGGGGGGAAGGGTGGCAAGACACCAGCCTGGGTTAACCAGAAGATCTTGAATGATCTAAAAATCAAAAAGGAATTGTGTCAAACGTGGAAACTCGGTCACGGCACAAAAGAGGAGAATAACACAGGACCGTAGAGACAAAACTAGACAGGTGAAAGCACAAAACAAACTCAATCTAGCTCAAGACATAAACGGGGAACATGCTACAAGTACGTCAGAAGGAACAGGAAGACCAAGGACAAGGCAGGCCTGTTGCTCAATGGAGAGCGAGAAACAAAACCAGAAAGTGTGGAAATAGCAGAGGAACTTGAGGACTGAAACAAAGAAATCATCGCCAAGGAGGCTGGTGGTGATTGGATGCCTACAACAGTGAATGCTGGAGAAAAGGAGGTAAGTTCAGAAGTTAAAATAGGAAAAGAACAAATTAAAAATTACTTAGGAAAGTTAGATGTGTTCGGCTACATCTACACTACAGCAGCCCTTCGAAAGAAGCCCTTTTCAAGATCTCTTCCCAAAAAACCCTTTTAGAAAGATTGCAGCCACAAACAAAGAGCAGATTGAAGGATTTGCAACAGCATAACCAATATGTATCAGAGAGGAGCCGTGTTAGTCTGTAGCTTCAAGAACAACAAGAAGTCCTGTGGCACCTTATAGACTAACAGATATTTTGGAGCATGAGCTTTCATGGGCAAAGACCTGCATCATCAGATGCACAATGCACGAAAGCAGAGTGTGGAATAACAACAAGCTGTACACTCACACCAAAATGCAAGTCTACAGAGCCTGCATCCTCAGCACCCTCCCTTATGGCAGCGAGACTTGGACCCTGTATGCCCGCCAGGAAAAGAGGCTGAACGTCTTCCACTTGCGCTGCCTCAGGCGCATCCTTGGAATATCATGGAAGGACAGAGTGACCAACACCGCCGTCCTCGAGCAAGCTGGAATCCCAACCATGCACACCCTCCTCAGGCAGCGTCGACTCCGCTGTCTTGGCCATGTCCACAGGATGAATGATGGAAGGATTCCAAAAGACATCCTGTATGGTGAGCTAGCCTCCGGCAAAAGACCTCCCGGATGCCCGCAGCTGCGCTACAAAGATGTCTGCAAGAGAGACCTCAGAGAGGTAGACATCGAGCTGGACAACTGGGAAGAACTAGCAGACGACTGCAGCAGATGGAGGCAGGGGTTACACAAGGGCCTTCAGAAGGGCGAGATGAAGATCAGACAGCTAGCAGAGGAGAAGCGAGCGCACAGAAAGCACAATAAGGACTTGCCAGACACCCACCACATCTGCAAGAGATGCAGCAAGGACTGTCACTCTCGTGTGGGTCTTCATAGTCACAATAGACGCTGTAAATGAAGCCCTCAATTGAAACTATAAAGGGCGCGATCCATCGTCTATGCAGACTGAAGGATGCCTCCTACTATGCTCCAAAATATCTGTTAGTCTATAAGGTGCCACAAGACTTCTTGTTATTCTCATAACCAATATGGTTTCTCTAGCCAGGTTGAGAGGCCTAGAGCTTGTCTGCAGCCAGACAAAAGAGCAGCCGCCAGTAACGGTGAAGCTACAGGCCACACACTCACATTCCATCTACATGTCAGTACAACAGTGTCACATCAGCCTGGTAAGAAGAAGACCTCGTCCTAATGCCGCCCACTGTTAAACGGCTCTCAAGATGGGTAAAGGAAACTTAGTTAATAGCATTTCCTCTGGCAGGCACCGACTTATCAATAGCAGAGGTGGAACTACCATTCTCTGATGATTGTCTTCACTTTTCTACTGTTTTCTGTATATTCTCTGTCTGGTTTGAATGATCTTTCACTCTCACAGCCCTTGGGAGGCAGGCCTGTCCTCGCCTACAGACAGCCTGCCAGCCTTAAACAAATCCTCACCAGCCACTACAAATCACAAACCAGTGACTCTAGGCCTGAAACCAGCCCCTGCAACAGCCCTCGCTGCCAACTCTGCTCACATATCTATACCAGTGACATCATCACAGGACCTAACACCAACTATGCTATTAGGGGCTCTTTTACCTGCACATCTACTGATATAATATATGCCATCATGTGCCAGCAATGCCCCACTGTGATTTACATTGGCCAAGCTGGACAGACTCTCAGTAAAAGAATACATGGACATAAATCAGACATCAGGAATGGTAATGGACAGAAGCCTGTGGGGGAACATTTAAATCTCCCTGGACACTCAAGCTGCGTCTACACGTGCACGCTACTTCGAAGTAGCGGCAGTAACTTCGAAATAGCGCCCGTCACGTCTACACGCGTCGGGCGCTATTTCGAAGTTGAAATCGACGTTAGGCGGCGAGACGTCGAAGTCGCTAACCCCATGAGGGGATGGGAATAGCACCCTACTTCGACGTTCAACATCGAAGTAGGGACGTGTAGACGATCCGCGTCCCGCAACATCGAAATAGCGGGGTCCTCCATGGCGGCCATCAGCTGGGGGGTTGAGAGATACTCTCTCTCCAGCCCTTGCGGGGCTCTGTGGTCACCGTGGGCAGCAGCCCTTAGCCCAGGGCTTCTGGCTGCTGCTGCTGCAGCTGGGGGTCCGTGCTGCATATACAGGGTCTGCAACTAGTTGTTGGCTCTGTGTATCTTGCACTCTTTAATGAAAGTGTGTCTGGGAGGGGCCCTTTAAGGGAGCGACTTGCTGTTGAGTCCGCCCCGTGACCCTGTCTGCAGCTGTGCCTGGCTCCCTTATTTCGATGTGTGCTACTTTGGCGTGTAGACGTTCCCTCGCTGTGCCTATTTCGATGTTGGGCTGAGCAACGTCGAAGTTGAACATCGACGTTGCCAGCCCTGGAGGACGTGTAGACGTTATTCATCGAAATAGCCTATTTCGATGTCGCAACATCGAAATAAGCTATTTCGAAGTTGGGTGCACGTGTAGACGTAGCCTCAGTGGCAGATTTAAGGGTGACAGTCTCAAAACAAACAAATTTCAAAGATTAAATGGAGAGAGAAATCTCTGAGCTGCAATTTATTTGCAAATTTGACTCCATTATCCATGGATTAAACAGAGACTGGGAGTGGCTTGCAGGTTACAAAGGCAGTTTCTCTGCTCTGGGTGCTAATATCTCCCCATTAGAGTCTGACAAAGGCTCACAGCCCCCTGTCTGATCTGCCTTGTTTTTCTCTCTTTTGATAAGTACTGTTGATACTAGGCCATTTCCACCTTGCTGAATAGACCTTCTCAGCTCTGGCCCTCCCTCTTACTGGGAACCCACTCTTTAAATAACGCTCTGAAACCACCACCCCCCACCCGCCACTCATGCATCTGATGAAGTGGGACTTTGCCTGCGAAAGCTTATGCTCCAAAATATCTGTTCATCTATAAGGTGCCACAAGACTTCTTGTTTTCCTGTCTGCTGTAATTTTGTTAGGTGTAAATCAGCTAAGGTGGTGGGTTATGATTGGTTAGGTAATTCTGTTACTGTAGGTTATGATGGGTTAGTAAAATTGTACTAAACTAATTGATCAAGGTATAGCTAAGCAGGACTCAAGTTTCACTATTTAAAACTGGGGTCCCAGAAGGATAAAGTGGAGACAGAAGAACAGAACATCAAGGGGGAAAAGAAGAACAGAACATCCAAGAGGAGGGAAGAAGGAACACCTAACGGACTCACCCCCAAAACCCTGAGGTGCAGCAACCAGCATGCGGAGGGTGACTTTGTCTGTCCCAGCAGTGGAAGTCTGCCTGCCGGCCTTATCAGGACTAGCGAGCATGATACTGAGCGCTCAGCATGTGTTCTGCTTTCTTGGCAATTGTAAATAAATAGAGAATAGGAATATTACTGTGTAAGGCTTTTTCAGTCGCACAGATCCTGCAGCCCCGCAGGGAATTACGCCCTGAGCCCTAGGAATTGGGTAAGGGTGGGAGTTGAAATGAACGGGGTCGCGCCTTGAGCCCTGTGGATTGGGTAAAGGTGTGTGTGTCCCTGAGTGTGGAAGGGATGAGAAATTTGTGCGGGTAACAGATTGATCCGTGCTTTCAAAAGAGGGAGCCACACAGCCCCAGCCGCGATGGGGTCCTATGGCTAGCAAGCCCTTCTGGCAGCTCCAGCCATGTGCTCCCTTAAAGGAACCCTCCCAGCTACTCTTCCCTGCACACGCTGAGGCCTGCTTTGCAGAGCCAGTGCAGGGATCCCAAGCTACGTGGTCACAGCCGTGGACCCACAGCAGCTCCAGAACCACATCTATGTCTGGGTTAGGCTGCTGGCCACCCTCCAGCTCCTCTGGTGGGACAGACCTGCTGTAACAGGACGCGGTTTCTAGGAACAGCTGGAGAAATCAATACAGGCACCTTTGCTTAAAATCAGGGCCACTCACAGCCCACGCTGGGATTTTCTTCTCACTAAGGCAAATCCACCCAGCCTCAACAGCACCTCTGCCAGCCCCACTGGCCAGAGCCACACAAGCAAACCCACAGACTTCTCAGCTACTGCACCAGCCCAGACCAACAACCCCCCAGTTCAGGTGAGAGGCTTGTAAGCCTGTTTCACCAGACACCCCACAGATTCTTCTAGACCCCAAAGGGCCCAGCCCCAGACCCCAGTCAATATAGATTTGGATCTCACCCAAACAACACGTTCACCAATTCTTTAGATCTAATACCAAAAGATTTATGAATACAAAGGAAAGAACAGGGTTAGCAAAAAGAATTGTCACAGCGATACTTTACACGCGTCAGTCATAACTACTGACACAGCCAGCGATGTTATTTGCTGATTCTTGAAAGTCTCTGAAAGTTCATTTCAGGTTGCATAGATTCAGTCATTGGAGCATCGCAGATCTGGCCCCCTGGGGTCCACATGCTGGACATGGACCCTTAGAGGCCACAAAACAAAAGACACAAGATGCATACAGCTAAGTCCACATCATCCCTGAGGGCTGGGCTCCCAGTCCAGACAGGCTCAATGCACGAGGGCTGAAGTACAAAGAAAGTCCCTGCCAGGGCCCATCTTACAACTTTTCATATGTGGAGGAAAAATTCCATTATTCTCCACAGGCCTTGGCTCACCTCCTGAGCAGGTGGGTCTCTGTGCTGAGTTTCCATTCACTGCAGTCCCAGTGGGAAAACTCCACTACCACTAAATGGGTGGTGGCCATCTGGGCCTTTGCTCAGTCTATTGTCCTGGCTGGGGTGGAGCCCCACCTCCCTCTGTGGGCCTCAGCACTGAAACATTTTTCACACCGCTGCAGAGCTGAATGGCTGTAACTTTCCCTACATACATGATACAGACACACCAGTAGCAAATACAGATTCAGGGCATCATCAGCTTTCATTTGACCCCTCGCATGGCACTCCAGCACGCTATTTGGGGCCAACAGCCACACTAGAGGTGGCCTTGCAGGGGTGGGGGGGTGGGCAGTGGAGGAGAAGGTGGCCAGGAGGCACAGAGCCTTAGTTAATAGGCACAAAACAGACATCAAAACTTTCCTGATCCACAAACCAGTTAGTCTACATGTTAATGGGGTGGGCCATTCTGTTAATGACTTACGAGTTTGCGTCTTATTGAAGAAGAATTTTCAGTCTGCTTTAGAAAGAGAAGCTGCTGAACTCTTTCATATTCAAATTCGACACATTAACACGTGATTCTGTGGTTTGAACCAGGATGCAAACTTTCTGGGACACTATAGGGGCTCTTTGGCATACGTGGCTTAATCTAACTCTTGACAACCCTCCCCCCCCGCTCTCTGATTTGCTCACCTTGATAATTTTTTTCTGATTTGTCCTCCTTGCTTACTGTTTTTGGTTCTCTGTGCCTTAAATATTGAGTCTGTTCTGGTCTGGATATGGTCTGAAGAAGTGGGTCTGTTCCACAAAAGCTCATCACCTAATAAATAATTTTCTTAGTCTTTAAAGTGCTACTTGACTGTTTTTTGTTTGATATAAATGTTATTTAAAATAAGCAGAAATAGTTTTTCTTGGACCCTTGTGGGTGCCTGGTGCAGCCCCAACTGGCCAGCTGCCTGAGCCCCGTTCCAGCCATCAGAGCTGCTTCCGCCAGCACCCTCCTGAGACCTGCGCTGCCAGAGCTGCCTGCTCAAGCCCCCCAGTGCCAGGGCCATCCATCTGCCTGACTGCCCACCAGCTGCCCATCCCAGCTGCAGGCTAGCCACCCGAGCCATACACCTAAGCCCCCCACCTGCACACCATGCTGAGCCATCCGAGCCTCATGCTGCCGGGGCCAGCCGCCCACCAGCCCAAGTCACCCGAGCCCCATGCTGCTGGGGCCAACCACCAGCCCAAGCCGCTTGAGCCCTGTGATTCTGGGATCAACCACCCAAGCCCCATGAGTCCCACAAACCAGCCAGCCACCTGAGCCCCACAAGCTTGGCGAGGCCCCTGCCTGAGCTCCTTCAATCCCACAAACCCAGTTACCGCCAGCCCCCGGCTCTCATTCCATCCCCATCCCCCTCACCCGAGCCAGGCACCCCAGCCCCTCTCTAACCCCATCCTCCTCCCTCACCAACCCACACTCACTCACCTTTGCAGGAGGCAGCTAGTTCCATGTGGGTCTGTGCTGGCTGCCTGCTTTTTATTGTGGCTGCGCCGGGTCACCCATGTAAAATGGCCAGGGCTGAGAGCCAGAAGCAAAGGCCAGCTGTCTCTTCAGGTGAGGGAATGATGGGGGGCTGGGTTGCCTTGCAACCCCCCTGGAATTCCTTCATGCCCCCCAGTTTGGGAAACCAGGCTCTAGAGGGTTATCCATGCTGGGGACCTGGAGGCAGCCATTGCTGGGTTTGGTGCCATCAATAGCACACACATCACCATCTATGACCCAGACCACAGCATGGCTTGCCACTTCAACAGAAGGGCCACCGCCCTGCTGTGCTGCAGGCCCTCGTGGACCATAGGGGCCAGTTCATGGACATTTACATGGGCTGTTCGGGCTGGAGGATGGCGGCAGGGACCTGCATTGCCCACCAAGAGCTTGTGGATGGGGACATCACCATGTCCCAGTGCATGGTGGGGTACGTAACCTACCCCCAGCAGCCCTGGCTCATGCAGCTCTACACAGGCCACCCCAACCCCGCCCAGGAGATGTTCAGCAGCCGCCTTGGCCAGGCACGTCACCCCGTGGAGTGTGTCTTTGGCCTCCTTGCACAACTGTACAACATCCCCCAGGCTGTGGGAGTGTGCTGTGCCTTCCACAATCTCATGGAGGCCAATGAGGGGACCTTCCTCCCAGGATGGTCAGCTGAGGCTCGTCCTGGGTATGAACAGTCAGGTGCAGCCCCTGACTGCCAAGCCCACAGGGATGGTCTGGGAGGCCCTCTGAGACAGCTTCTTCCATGGGCCCCACTCACTTTCCCCTGGGCACACCCCACAGGTTCCTCCAGCCCACAGCCCCACCCATCCCCACCATGACCCCCCTGCCCATCCACCCCTCAGTGCTTCCTCACCATAGAATCATAGCATTCTAGGGCTGGAAGGGACCTCAGGAGGTCACCTAGTCCAGATCCCTGCCTAAAGTAGGACCAACCCCAACTAATTCATCCCAGCCTTGACTATGTCAAGCCAGGACTTAAAAAACTCTAGGGATGGAAATTCTATCACCAATCAGCATTGACAACTATACGTTAGAGGTTGTCCACGAGTTCGTTTACCTCGGGTCCACCATCACTGACACCCTGTCATTGGACACTGAGCTAAATAGGAGGATCAGAAAAGCGGCCACAACTCTGTCCAGACTCAGCAAGAGAGTGTGGAATAACAACAAGCTGTACACTCACACCAAAATGCAAGTCTACAGAGCCTGCATCCTCAGCACCCTCCCTTATGGCAGCGAGACTTGGACCCTGTATGCCCGCCAGGAAAAGAGGCTGAACGTTTTCCACTTGCGCTGCCTCAGGCGCATCCTTGGAATATCATGGAGTGACAGAGTGACCAACACTGCCGTCCTCGAGCAAGCTGGAATCCCAACCATGCACACCCTCCTCAGGCAGCGTCGGCTCCGCTGGCTTGGCCACGTCCACAGGATGAATGATGGAAGGATTCCAAAAGACATCCTGTATGGTGAGCTAGCCTCCGGCAAAAGACCTCCCGGACGCCCCCAGTTGCATTACAAAGATGTCTGCAAGAGAGACCTCAGAGAGGTAGACATCAAGCTGGAGAATTGGGAAGATCTAGCAGACGACTGCAGAAGATGGAGGCAGGGGTTACACAAGGGCCTTCAGAAGGGCGAGATGAAGATCAGACAGCTAGCAGAGGAGAAGCGAGCACACAGAAAGCACAATAAGGACTTGCCAGACACCCACTACATCTGCAAGAGATGCAGCAAGGACTGTCACTCTCATGTGGGTCTTCACAGTCACAATAGACGCTGTAAATGAAGTCCTCAATTGAAACTTTAAAGGGCGTGATCCACAGTCTATGCAGACTGAAGGATGCCTACTTGGTAATGAATTCCAGTGCTTCACCACCCTCCTGGGGAAGTAATTTTTCCCCAATATCCAACCTAAATCTACACCTCACCCTCTAACTTCAGACCCTTGATCTTTGTCCTGCCATCTATCACTGAGAACAGTTTCTCTCCCCTTTCAGAAAGTTGAAGGCTGCTATCAAATTACCCCTCGCTATTCTCTTCTGCAAACTAAATAAACCCAAATCTCTCAGCCTCTCCCCATAGGCCCCCTAATCATTTGGGTTGCGCTCTGCTGAGCCTGCTCCAACGCATCCACATACTTTCTGTACTGGGGAACCCCCAAACTGGACACAATACTCCAGATGTGGCCTCACCAGTGCCAAGTAGAGGGGAATAATAACTTTTCTACAGCTGCTGGAAAGGATTCTCCTAATGGCCCCCAATATGCTATTAGCCTTCTTGGCTACAAAGGCTCACTGGTGACTCATATCCAGCTTCTCATCCACTAATCACTTTTCTGCTACACTGCTACTTAGCCAGTTGTTCCCCAGCCCGTAACAATGCTTGCAATTCTTCTGTCCCAAGTGCAGGACTCTGCACTTGTCCTTCTTGAACTTCATCAGATTTCTTTTGGCCTAATCCTCCAATTTGTTTAGGTCACTCTGGACCATATCTGTACCCTCCAATTTATCTACTTGTCCCCCTAGCTTAGTATCATCTGCAAATTTTCTGACGGTGCAATCCAACCCCTCATCCAGTTCATTAATGAAGGTGCTGAACAGTACTGGTCCAAGAACCAATCCTTGGGGCATTTCACTTGACACCAAACTCCAACCAGACATTGAGCCATTGACCACCACCCTTTGGGCCCACCCATCAAGCCAGCTTCTATCCACCTTACAGTCCATGGATCCAATCCGTACTTCCTTAACTTATGGGCAAGAATGTTGTGAGAGACTGTATCAAAAGCTTTGCTAAAGTCAAGGTATATCACATCCACTGACTTCCCCATGTCCAGGGAGCCTATTACCTCATAACAAAAGCTAGTCAGATTGGTCAGGCACAACTTGCCCCGGTGAATCCATGTTGACTACTTTTGATCACTTTCCCCTCTTCCAAGTGCTCCAGAATAGATTCGTGCTCTGTGATTTTTCCACGGACTGAGGTGAGGCTGACCAGTCTATAGTTCCCAGGATTGTCCTTCTTTCCTTGTTTAAAGATGGGAACTACATTTGCCTTTTTCCAGTCATCCAGGATCTCTCCTGATCTCCACAAGTTTTCAAAGATAATGGCCAAAGGCTCTGCAATGATGTCTGCCAATTCCCTCAGTACCCTGGGGTGCATGAAATCTGGACCCATTGATCTGTGTACCACTAGCTTTTCTAAGTAGTTCTTAACCTGTTCTTTGCCCACTGAGGGTGCCCACCTCCTTCCTGTACTGCATTGCCTAGTGCTGTAAGTTGGGAACTGATCTTGTCCATGAAGACTGAGGCAAAAAAGTCACTGAGTACTTCAGCTCTTCCTATATCACATTTCACAAGGTTACCTCCCTCATCCAGTAAAGGCCCCACACCCTCTCTGATTACCCTCCCATTGTTCACATGCCTGTAGAAACCCTTTTTGTTGCTCTTGACATTCCATGCCAGCTGCAGTTCCTATTGTGCTTTCGCTTTCCTGATTACTCCCCAGCATTCTCTAGCCATATATTCATATGTCTCCTTAGTAATCTGTCCAAGTTTCCACTTCTTACACACATCCCTTTTGAGTTTGAGCTCGTGAAGGATTTTTCTGGTAAGCCAAGCTGGTTGCCTACCGTATATGCTTTTCTTACTGCGCATCGGGATGGTTCGTTCCTGTGCCTTCAATAAGGCTTCTTTAAAATACTGCCAGTTCTTCTGAACTTTTTTCCCCTTCATATCCAAGGGATCCTGCCCATCAGTTCTCTGAGGGAGTTGAAGTCTGCTCTTCTGAAATCAAGGGTCTGTATGTTACTACTCACCTTCCTTTTGTCAGAATCCTGAAATCTACGATCTCGTGGTTGCTGCAGCCCAGGCTACCACCCACTTCTATTTCTTGTACTAGTTCTTCCCTGTTTGTGAGCAGCAGGTCAAGTTGCGCACGGCCCCTGGTTGGTTCCATCAGTCCTTGTACCAGGAAGTTATCCCCAACATTCTCCAAAAACAATCTTCCTGGATTGTCTGTGTGCTGCTGTATTGGTCTCCCAACAAACGTCCAGATGATTAAAGTCTCCCATGAGAACCAAGGCCTGTGATCTGGAAGCTTTTCTGAGATGTCTGAAGAAATCCTCATTTCCCTGATCTGGTGGTCTGTAGCAGAAGCCAACTAAAACATCACCTCTGTTGCTTCCGCCTCTAAGCTTAACCCAAAGACTCTCAACTGGCTTTTCTCCCTTCATATACCATAACCCCTACAACCCATCCACCCCCACCCCATGACCCCTCCTGCCATCCACTCCTCACCACTCCCCTGCCCATAACAAGGGACACAGGGATGCAGAAAAATGAAGAGTTTACTCAAACAAATGAAGCATTTTGAAAAATGTAAACTAGACACATAACTATTTACAATGGGGGGGGGAACAGAGGGAACTATGTATTTTGGGGTGGTTTGCCGGGGTAGGAACACCCCAGCTCAGACAGGGGCTTGGGACAGGTGATGGGGGCTACAATCCTCCGAGGTGGTGGAGGGCCACAAGCCACAGTGGCCATGGGATTCCCTACTGCCCTGGGTCTGAGGTCCCCATTGGGGCTGGGAGGGGCCAGTATCGTGGGGAGGTAGGGCCATGGGAGGGGTGCAGTAGGCTCGGGCTTGGCAGAGGGAGGTGGGGGTGATGTGGGGGCTGGAACAAAGGCACCCACCACGGCCATGAGCCAACGGGCACAGATCAGCGTGACAGCCGGAAGGAGCCTGGGCAGCAGAGGTGGTGGGCGGGGGTGGAGGCTGGGCGGCATGCTCCCTCAGAGCTCCACCAGTGGTCCACAGATTGCCATGAGCTCAGCCCAGGCCTCCTGCCACCAGGCCAGGTCTGTCTTGTGGGGGCACAGCCACCGCTTGACCAGTTCATTTTGGCAGCAGAGGGGGACATGTAGATGGCGGCGCCATCCCCAGCATGGCGACGTGGCCTCTGGGTGCAGCCCCATCCAGGCACCGGTGGTGGGGGTGCCCTCTCCTCTGCCAGTCCTGGTCTTCCCTGCCCAATGATGTGGCTGGAGCTGGCTGGCCCTGGAGGCGAGATTGGGTTTACCCAGCCCCAGGACAGCGCAGCTGTAAGGATGGATGTGGAGAAAGAGATGGTACATCAGTCCCACAGCCCAGCCGGAGGGCCGTGCCCTCCATCCCTGTGTGTGGCAGCCCCCACCCCCAGTCCAGTTCAAGAGCTGGGGACGTCCTGGGAGCACTGGCACGTGCACCCTGCTGCACACGGACTCCACAGTGCCTGGGGGACGGGGCTGACCATTGCACCCCCCTACTCCCCCAAGGAACAGGCTCGTGGACAAGGGCAGGGGAGGGGGCATGCAGCCACAGAAGGCTCACCGCATGGGTGGCAGATGAGCCAGGCACAGCTTGGCCCTTCCTGCCTCCACCCCACACGCATGTGGCCTGCGGCCCTGCCCATGGGGCGGGTGCTGACTGTCGCCTGTGGGTGTGCCTGCATGCCGGGGGTGCCCTCCTGTGCGGCTGGCCCACTTCTGGCCATTGTAGGGGCGGGCACCCCCCCATGCCCCCAGGTGTGCAGCGCGCCGGGCACTTACCAGAGGGTGCCTCAGATGTCTGGGGATGCCCTGCTCAAGATGGCATAGCTTGACATGCCTGAGGGCACGGCAACGATGAGGGTCCTGTCGGTTTATTCACTGTCCAAGGGGACCTGTGTCCAGCTCCAGTGCAGTGGTCTGTCTGGAGTGTCCCAGCTGGTCCTCATCCAGCCCTGGCACCTCCTCTGTCACTGCAGGATCCTCTGCCACGGTGTCAAGGAAGGTGCAGGAGGGAGCTGTTCTTGCCCCCATGGAGGCTGTGTAGCTTGCAAGGAAAGGGGCAGGTGGCTGGTTCTGCCCCGAGTACCTAGCCATGTCCCTGGCCCAGACATACCTCTGGCACAGCTCCCTACCCTTGGAGTGCACCTGCTCCAGGGTCTGGGTGGGGTATTCCTGGCCCACCAGGCTGATGGCCAGCCAGCCATAGGAGGGGGCATTCCACCTCTTGCCTATAGTCTCCCTCGGGAGGTCCTTGTCCTGCCACAGGCCCAGCAGATCTCTCTCTGAGTTCAGGCTCAGTCCACGATGGGGCCCTCCTTTTAATGGCCCAGGCAGGCTCCTGAGACCCCTCGGCTGGCTCTCTGGGAGGCTCCTGGGCGTTGTGGGGCGGCCAAATGGCCAGCATAGTCGGTCTGGTTGTTGCAAGGGTGGCTGTGAAGGAATGAAGCTGCTGAGTTTAGCACCTTGCTGCCTCCCTGTTCACAGCTTCCTGCTGAAGGGTCTTTGGGGCTCCATGCACCTTTAAGGCAGTGGACACAGTGAGCACAGAGATCTGATACCACTGGCCAGGGCATCTCCAAACTCCAGCTGGCTAGGGCCATGGAGGACTCCTGTTTCGAAAGAAGGGTCCCCGCAGTGTCTACACACTTTTTTTTCCCAAAAGATTCTTTTGAAAAAAAAGAGTTCGTCCTCCTCCCATAGCAGAAGAGGGCCACCAGGAAAAGTGCCGCTTTCTTTCCATTTACTATCAAAACCACATTTTGTGTGTAGATGCTCCAAGGGTTTTTTTCCAAAAAGGCCCAGCTTTTTCAAAAAAAAAGAAAAAAAACCAAAACAAACAAAAAAACTCACTAGTGTAGACGTAGCCTTCAGGTCATTAGGGCCTGATGAAGTGCATCCTAGAATACTCAAGGAGCTGATAAAGGAGGTATCTCTGAAGAGCCATGGAAATCAGGAGAGATTCCAGAAGACTGGAAAAGGGCAAATCTAGTGCCCCATCTATAAAAAAAGTAAAGAACAACAACCCAGGAAACTTCAGACCAGTCAGCTTAAGTTCTGTGCCAGGAAAGAAAATGGAGCAAACGTTGAAGGAATTCATCTACAAACATCTGGAAGATAATAAGGTGGTTGGTAACCATCAGCATGGAACTGTCAAGAACAAATCATGTCAAACCAACCTGATAGCTTTCCTTGAAAAGACAAAGGGAAGCGGTGGACGTGGTATCCCCAGATCAGGGGTCAGCAGCCTTTCCAAGGCGGAGTGCCAAAATTTGACTTTTTGACCTCTATGTAAGGTCCGAGTGCCAGTGATAATTTTTAAAGTCGCCAACGGTCCTACTTACAACCGGCAGAGTAGCCTTCTTGTGACACCAGCGTTCCAGCAGGGGGACTGTCCCTGGGCCTGCACTTCAGGAGGGGTCCCAGCCCCGGGCCCACATTCCAGCAGGGAGCTGTCCCTGTGCTGTAGGGGTGACGCCCTGCTCCAGCCCCAACCCCATGCTCTGGCCCCACACCATGGCTGGGTCTCCACAGTGCGGCAGGCACTCCAACCCTGGCCCCATGCTCCCACCCCCTGCTCTGATGCAGGAGGGGAGAAGGGGCAGGGCTGAGCTCCCACTACATGCCACTCCAAACTGACTCACATGCTGGGAGTGGCAGGTGCGATGGTGGCTGCCAATAACTGACGTAGACTTTGGTAAAGTGTTTGAGAGAGTATCACATGACCTACTTACCAGTAAAGTAGGGAAATGCAATTATCAGGAGGGTGCGTAACTGGCTGGATGACCATCCACAGAGAGTAGTTACTTAGAGTCATGCTGGAAGGGAATAATAAGAGGGATTCCACAGGGGTCAGATCTGGGGAGAGTTCTGTTCAATGTCTTCATCAATGATTTAGATATTGGCATAGACAGAGTACATTTATCAAGTCTGCAGATGATCCCAAGCTGGGAGGTTTGCAACTGCTTTGGAGGATAGGGTCATAATTCATAATGATCTGGACAAACCGGGGAAATTGTCTGCGGCAAAGAAGATGAAGTTTAATAAGGACAAATGCAAAGTGCTGCACTTAGGGAGGAACTATCTACTTCATGCATACAAAATGGGAAGTGACTCCCTAGGAAGGCGTACTGCAGGAAGGGATCTAAGGGTCATAGTGGAGTATGAGTCAACAGTGTGATGCTGTTGCAAAATACCCCACAATTCTGGGATGCATTAGCAGAGGTGTTGTGAGCAAGACACGGCAAGTCATTCTTCCCCTCTATTCTGCAATGATTAGGCCTCGGTTGGAGTGCTGTGTCCAGTTCTGAGCACCGCATTTTAGGAAAGATGTGGAGAAACTGGAGCAGGTTCAGTGAGAGAAGAACTGGGTTTGTTTAGGTTGGAGAAGAGAAGGCTAAGAGGGGACATGATCGCAGCTTTCAAGTACCTAAAAGCGTGTTACATGGACGAGGGAGATAAAACCATTCTCCTTAACTTCTGCTCATTTGATAGGTGCCGCAGACCTTGTTTATTCAGGAAATGTCTGAGCCGGCATCTTTTATCGGTTGGGCTTACTGGCATCAGATTTCATTCGTAATGTTTCGTGATCAGCACATCGTCACTCATCTGACCAGCCTTCTCCTTTATCCAGGCTTGGGACTGGCATGGAACCCCCAGGGGCTTCATGGAACGTGGAATGTCTGAACATTGTGGGTGACTGGAAAGATAGAGCAGCGTCAAAAGGAGCTGGATAGATACCAATGTGATATACTAGGAGTGGCAGAGACGCGATGGATGACATGGGGAGAGATGTGTGGTTGCAAAGTCATTGGAAAGGAACAAAACGAAGCATGAGGCAGGAGTCGGATTCCTCCTGATGTCAATTTTCAGCAAGATAATGGATCAGATGATAAGGGAATTGAACAATAAAGAATTAAAGGAGGGTGATTTAATTAGTGCAAATCAACATGGGTTTATGGAAAATAGATCCTGTCGAACTGACAATAATTTTTTGAAAAATTACAAGTTTGGTTGATAAAGATAATAGTGGTGACGTAAGAGACTTCTATAAGGTGTGTCACTTGGTTCCAGCCAACATTTTCCTTAGAGAACTAGAACACTGTAAAATTAATGTGACTTGCCATGAACGTATTAAAACTGGCTAACTGATGGGTCTTCAAACGTAACTGTAGATGGTGAATTGTTACTGATAGGGTGTGTTTTCAGCAGGATGTAGTTCTTGGCCCTGTGCTATTTAACATTTTTATCAGTTATCTGGAACGAGAAAGTCATCACAGATAACATTTGCAAATGACACCAAAAATTGTTGAGTGATAAGTAAGGAAGAAGAGAGGTCGTTGGTTCTGGGTGATCTCCACAGTTTGGTGAAGTGGGCACCAATAAACAACATACGTTTTAATCTTCCTAAATGTGAGCCTAGGAAGGAAGAATGTAGTGACAGAACAAACGACTGTCCTGGGGTGCTGACTATGAAAAAGACTTCGCGTTGTGGTGGCAGTTATACAGCTGAACACGAGCTCCCAGGGTGACCCTTTGGCTAAGGTGACCCTGGGGTATACAAGTCGGGGATCACAAGTAGGAGCAGAGATTTATTTTACCAATTTATTTGGCAGTGGGGCAGCCGCTGCTACAACGCTGTGCCCAATTCTGATCCCCACAGTTTAAGAACAAGGTGGCTAAGGATTGGGAAACCTGCCTTGTAGGATTAGACTCAAGAAGTTCATTGTGTCAACTTAGAAAAGAGAAGACTCAGAGGCAGGGGGTGGACAGCTACTGTGCCCTGGAGCAAGGTGTTGGGGGCCCAGTTCTGCATTCCCAGAGCAGGAGGGCCAAGGCCAGTCAGTCCTTAGGGCTGCCCAGACCCCAGGGACGCTGCTCCCCAGCCCTCAGAGCTGCAGGGTGCAGTGCTACGGTGGCAATTCAAAGTGCGTGAGGGGTCGAGGTGGTGCCAATGCCACAGCAGTGGTTGTGGCACCGGGTGCTCTGTGTCCTTTACAAACCCCGGCGTAGTTGCTCCCCTTGCCCCCACTGGTCGGTAGGCCAGTTTGGAACTGGCATGCTACCACCTATGAGTACCTGCCTGGGGAACAAATGTTTAATAATGGGCTCTTCGGAACAGCAGAGGAAGGTCCAACACAGTCAAATGGCAGGAAATAGAAGTGAAACAAATGAAGAGTGGAAATAAGGTCTCACTTGATAATGGGAAGATTAGGTAACCATGGGAACAGCTTACCCAGGGTTGTGGTGGATTCTCCATCATTGACAGCTGTCAGATCAATAGGGATGTTTTCCTGAAAGCTCTGCTGGGGCTGCTGTCTGGCCGCGGCAGGCAGGAGGACGGAAGAGACAATCCCAGTGGTCCGTTCTGGCCTTGCAGAACGGAGGCATCTGCCCTGCCATGCCTTTGTCACCGGGCCTGCGCTCTTCGAAATCTGCCTTTGCGTCTGCTCCTCCAGCCCTTGTGTACGACTGGCATTGCAGTAGCCATGGACAGGGCCCTGCGTGGCAGAGCCTCTGTGAACATGGATTCTTTAGCCCAAAGATTCTACGGTCTAAGAATCCAAGGCTGTTGTGTGCCTCTGTAGCGCAAATACCTGCTCGTGAACAACTGTACATCTTGGGTGACTTCAATGCAAGAGTTGGAGCTGATTGGGCCTCATGGCCTTCCTGCTTAGGACACTTCGGTGTGGGAAAAATGAATGACAATGGACAGCGTCTCCTTGAACTGTGCACATACCACAATCTGTGCATCACAAACACATTCTTCCGAACGAAGCCACAGCACAGAGTGTCATGGAGACACCCACGCTCGAAGCACTGGCATCAGCTGTGTGCCTCTCCCAGCTGTGCCTTTTGTCTTGTTCTCCCCACCCTTCCCTAGCGATGCTGCAGTCCCCTTTACCCTGGGCTGCCCTCTCTCCTGGCCTTGGTAGAGCAGTCTGAATCTTGCAGTACGTCTACACTAGGAAATTAGTTCAAATTTGTTAAGGTTAATTTTCTAGCACCCAATATTGTGAAGTTGAGGGTGCATACCCACACTTGTACAGAAAGTCAAGTGTGGCCCCATTAAGTTTGCCAGGTTCGACTCTGTCAGCCATGCACTGTGGGAACCTATCCCACAGTTCCTGCTGCCCCGTTGCATTGTGGGTTTCTGTTCCAGTGTGTGTGGGAACAAAAGTGTGCGGCAGGTGGTTGTGGATGTGTGATGGGGAACTTCACCCCACCCCCTCCCTTTGGAAACCAATGGCAAAAAGTGTTTTTTGCACCCATGTGGCAATCTCGGCCCACAGCAGGCACCCTTTCTAGGCTGCGTGGGCCTCCACGGCTTGCCCCCTCAGTGCCTGGCCAATTCTGGGACCTTGTCCCCTTTAACAGGCTGCTCAGAGCAGGCCACAGTCAGGAAGCCCCACCCTCAGTTTAGGGCAGGGCAACAGGCAAAGAGTTAGGAAGCCTGGCCCTGAGTTCCGGGCAGGGCAGCAGGCAAACAGTTTGGAAGCCCAGCCCTTAGTTCAGGGCCAGGAGGCAGGTAAGCAGCTAGCCACCCAAAATGGGGTGGCTTGGGAGAGGCATGGGGCTGCCTCCCCTGGGGCTGGGGGAGGGGGATGCAGGCTTTCTGACTCCACTGCATCCCTGCCCGGGGCCCTGGCACAGCTCTCACCAAGCTTGGTAGTGGGGATCCAAGCCACAACACACCACCATGGGCTCAGGTGGAGCATCCCCTGGGCCACTTCCTACCTCCACCTCCATCAGCGCAGGGTCCTGATCGGATTGGTCAGCAAGTCCAGGCAGGTGGGTCTCCTCTGGGTAGGTAGCACCTGGCAGGTCTGGCCATTCAGACATCTCAACGTTGTTTGGGTAGTCCACTGGGGGCAGGACCGTGGGCTCTGGGAGGTTGGAGGCCTCAGTGCTGCAGGTGTCAGGCAGGACTCCAGGACCGTGCTCACCCGGGACCCCGGGGTAACTGGCCACAGGCAATCTCTCCAGCCCCAGTGGGGCCTGTGAGGATGGGACCTGCCACAAGCCCAAGGGCCCCATTAAATCAGGGAAGTTGGGGTACTGGGCCAATGGCAGGCTGGGCACAGCTGGCCAGCAGCTCTTCCTAGCCTGCTGGCCTAGGTCCCCCAGCTCTGGCACCCAGAAGCCTGGCTTTGCCCTGCTTGGAGGCCAATCTTTTAATGGGCCTCGAGCCCCCTCCCCACCCCTGGTCCTTCTGGCCCCAGATGCTGCTCTCTGAGGGGTGGGGCACAGGTGTTCTGTCTCAGGGTCCACCCACCAAGGTCTCCGAGCTGCCTCTTCCGCCTCTGAGTGGGGTGGGGGGGCACAGCACCTCACTACAACCCTCTTTACGTATCCTTGCAGATGCCTTTGCAAGGCTGGCATGCCAGGCTATGCAGCTTAAAGCTGTTGTGGCTAGTGTTATGAGCACCTTACGCATTGTGCTACAATAGGTTCAGAGCCTAAGGATCCATGAAAGTTATGAAGCCTCTCAGGAGGAAACAAACATAAACAAATGTCAAAACAAAAAAGCAGTCAAGTGGCACTTTAAAGACTAACAAAATTTAGACCATAGCCATACCAGAAGTAGTGGGTCTGTCCCACTTAAGTTCACCCTCAAATTATTTTGTTAGTCTTTAAAGTGCTACTTGACTGCTTTTTTGTTTTGATAGTATATAGACTAGCACGGCTCCCTCTGGCTACGTCTACACGTGCACGCTACATCGAAATAGTTTATTTCGATGTAGCGACATCGAAATAAGCTATTTCGATGAATAACGTCTACACGTCCTCCAGGGCTGGCAACATCGACATTCAACTTCGACGCTGGGCAGCACCACATCGAAATAGGCGCTGTGAGGGAACGTCTACACACCAAAGTAGCACACATCGAAATAAGGGAGCCAGGCACAGCTGCAGACAGGGTCACAGGGCGGACTCAACAGCAAGCCGCTCCCTTAAAGGGCCCCTCCCAGACACAGTTGCACTAAACAACACAAGATCCACAGAGCCGACAACTGGTTGCAGACCCTGTGCATGCAGCATGGATCCCCAGCTGCACCAGCAGCAGCCAGAAGCCCTGGGCTAAGGGCTGCTGCACATGGTGACCATAGAGCCCCGCAGGAGCTGGAGAGAGAGCGTCTCTCAACCCCTCAGCTGATGGCCGCCATGGCGGACCCTGCTATTTCGATGTTGCGGGACGCGGATCGTCTACACGTGCCCTACTTTGATGTTCAACTTCAAAGTAGGGCGCTATTCCCATCCTCTCATGAGGTTAGCGGCTTCAACGTCTCGCCGCCTAACGTCGATTTCAACTTCGAAATAGCGCCCAACGCGTGTAGCCGTGACGGGCGCTATTTCGAAGTTGGCGCCGCTACTGCGAAGTAGAGTGCACGTGTAGACGCGGCCTCTCTGTTACTAATACACAAACGTGAAACGCTGGAGAGGAAGAACGCAGAGGTGTTGGCTGCACTCAATGCTTTGTACACAGTGGAGTGCAGGTTCTGGTGCCCTGACACAAGCTCAGAGTGGTGAGACCGCATTGCTCTGCAGGTATGGGACAAGCAGCAGTGGCTACAACACTTCCACATGCGTAAGGCCACTTTCATGGAACTTTGTGACTTGATGTTTTCCACCCTGGAGTGCTGAGATACCAAAATGAGACCTGCTCCGACAGTTCGGAAGCACTGTGGCAAGTACCCTGGAAGCGTGCAATGCCAGACAGCTACCAGTCAATGGGCAATCAATTCAGAGGGGGGCAAATCTATAGTGGGGGTTGCTGTCATTCAGATAGCCAAGGCAATCAACCCACTTCTGCTATGAGAGACAGTGACTCTGGGAAATGGGCAGGGCATAGCAGATGCTTTTGTTGCAGTGGTGCTCTCTAAGTGTGGTGGGGGGTAGATGGAACACACCTCCGTATCTTGGCACCAGCCCACCGTAAGGCAGAGTGCGTAAGCTGCTAGGGGAGCTGGCACGGGTGGATCATAAGGGCTGTATCACCGCTGGGAACGCACATGATGGTTGCATCTTTGAGAATTCTGGTCTGTTTGGAAAGCTGCAGAATGGAACTTTCTTCCCACCCGAGGAAAGCACCATTGGAGACAGGGAGATGCCAAGCGTGATCCTGGCTGACCCAGCTTACCCCTGTTCCCTGGGCTGAGGAAGCCGTAGGCAGGCAGCTTGTGCCCCGCTCAGGAGGCGCTCACCGCTAGGCTGGGCAAGAAAAATGAGTGGAGAATGTACATTTGGGTGTTCAAAAGCCAGGGGCGGCAGGGCAGAAGTGGGGGCGGGGGTTAGAGCAGGGGGCGGGGCAGAGGCGGGGGAGTCAGAGCGGGGCAGAGGTGGGGGTGGAGCTCTCAGAGCGGGGCGGTGCAGAAGTGGGGGCGGAGGTGAGGGCAGATGGGACGGGGCGGAGGTGGGGGTGGGCAGGCGGGGCGGAGAAGGGGCGGGGGGGTCAGGGCAGGGGGCGGAGGAGGGGGCAAGGCTCTCAGAGCAGGGCGGTGCAGAGGTGGGGGCAGGCGGGAGGTCAGGGCAGGGGCTGGAGCTCTCAGAGTGGGGCGGTGCAGAGGTGGGGGCGGAGATGAGGGCAGATGGGATGGGGCGGAGGTGGGGGTGGGCAGGTGGGGCAGAGGAGGGGAGGGGGGTCAGGGCAGGGGGCGGAGCTCTCAGAGTGGGGCGGTGCAGAGGTGGGGGTGGAGGTGGGCGTGGGCAGGAGGGGTGGAGGAGGGGCGGGGGGGTCAGGGCAGGGGGCATAGGCGGGGCGCGGCTCTCAGAGTGGGGAGGTGCGGATGTTGGGGCAGGCGGGGGGGCACGGGCAGAGCTCTCAGAGTGGGGCGGTGCAGAGGTGGGGGCAGGCGGGAGGTCAAGGTGGGGGGTGGAGCTCTCAGAGCAGGGCGGTGCAGAGGTGGGGTCGGAGGTGAGGGCAGACGGGATGGGGTGGAGGTGGGGGTGAGCAGGCGGGGCGGAGGAGGGGCGGGGGGGGTCGGGGCGGGGCGGAGGTGGGGGCAGGTGGGGCTCTCAGAGCGGGTTGGTGCAGAGATGGGGGCAGGCGGGAGGTCAGAGTGGGGGGCGGAGCTCTCAGAGTGGGGCGGTGCAGAAGTGGGGGCAGGCGGTAGGTCAGAGTGGGGGGCGGAGCTCTCAGAGTGGGGCGGTGCAGGGGTGGGGGCAGGTGGGCAGTCAGGGTGGGGGGCGGAGGTCTCAGAGTGGGGCGGTGCAGAGGTGGGGGCAGAGGTGAGGGCGGACAGGGCGGACGTGGGGGTGGGCAGGTGGGACGGAGGAAGGGTGGGGGGGTCAGGGCAGGGGGCGGAGCTCTCAGAGCGGAGCGGTGCAGAGGTGGGGGCGGAGGTGGGGGTGGGCAGGTGGGGGGGTCAGGGCAGGGGGTGGAGGAGGGGCGGGGCTCTCAGAGCGGGGCGGTGCAGAGGTGGGGGCAGAGGTGAGGGCAGACGGAACGGGGCAGAGGTGGGGATAGGCAGGCGGGGCGGAGGAGGGGCGGGGGGGTCAGGCGGGGCCCCCGCTGGCAGCTCTCTGATGCAGCCTGGCCCGAGCGCTGCGGGAGCCGCTCACTGAGCACGGGCCGGGCTGCGGGGGGGGCGGGGCAGGTGGGAGCGGGGGTGGGGGTCAGGGCGGGGCGAGCTGCGGGGGGGCAGGGCAGGTGGGAACGGGGGTGGGGGTCAGGGCGGGACTGGGCTGTGGGGGGCAGGGTAGGCAGGCGCAGTTGGGAGTGGGGGTGTGGGTCAGGGCAGGGCGGGGCGGGGCAGAAGGCAGGTAGGAGCGTAGGGGGGTCAGGGCGGGGCTGGGATGCGGGGGGCGGGGCAGGCGGGTGCAGGTGGGAGCGGGCGTGGGGGTCAGGGCAGGGCAGGGCAGGGCAGGGCGGGGCGGGGCAGAAGGTAGGTGGGAGCGGAGGGGGGTGGGGGCGGGGCAGGCGGGCGCAGGTGGGAACAGGGGTGAGGGTGGGGGTCAGGGCGGGGCTGGGCTGTGGGGGGCGGGGCAGAGGTCAGGTGGGAGCGGGGGGGGGGGTCAGGGCAGGGCCGGGCTGCAGGGGGCGGGGCAGAGGGCAGGAGGGAGCGTGGTCAGGGCGGGGTGGGCTGCACAGGTGGGAGCGGGGGTTGGGGGGTCAGGGCGGGCTGCAGGGGGCGGGGCAGAGAGCAGGTGGGAGCAGGGGTGGGGGGTCAGGTCGGGGCCGGGCAGTGGGGGGTGGGGCAGGCAGGCACAGGTGGGACCGGGGGTGGGGGGGTCAGGGCAGGCTGTGGGGGGCAGGGCAGAGGTCAGGTGGGAGCAGAGGGGGTCAGGGCGGGCTGCAGGGGGCGGGGCAGAGGGCAGGTGGGAGCGGGGTCAGGGTGGGGTGGGGCGGGGCAGGCTGCACAGGTGGGAGCGGGGGGGCAGAGGGCAGGTGGGAGCGGGGGGTCAGGGCGGGGCCAGGCTGCGGGGGGCAGGGCAGGCAGGCACAGGTGGGAGCGGGGATGGGGGTGGGGGGCCAGGGCAGGGCAGAGGACAGGTGGGAGCAGGGGGGTCAGGGCGGGGCAGAGGGCAGGTGGGAGCGGGGGCGGGGCGGGGTGGGCTGCACAGGTGGGAGCGGGGGCGGGGGGTCAGGGCGGGGCCGGGCTGCGGGGCAGAGAGCAGGTGAGGTGGGGGCGGGGCGGGGCGGGGCTGCACAGGGCCAGGCCCCTGCCTGTGGCGGGCCCCCGGGGCGGGCTCACACACGGCCGGGCCATTCCGCCCCCGCCCCGGGCCCGGGCCCGGCTCCTGCCGCCGCCTCAGGCGGTCCCGAGGGCGAGGCCTTCGGGAAGCGCGAGGCGCTACCGCTCCCCCGCCCGCCCGGCCCAGTCCTGCTGGCGAAGGGGCTACCGGGGGTGTACTTCCCACAAGGCTCTGCGCGGGGAGGGGGGACTACAGGACCCATAATGCCCTGCGCGGGGGCAGGCCCTGCGCCGAGGAGGATGGGATGACGGGCCCCACAATGCCTTGCGTCGGGGGCGACCGGTGCCAAAATGCCCTGCTGGGGGACAGGTCCCACAATGCCCTGCGCTCACGCGTGGAACTACAAGCCCCAGCATGCCCTGCGCGAGGAGGGGACAGGTCCCAAAATGCCCTGCGCGGGGGAGGGGCGAGGGATGGTCCCACAATGCCCTGCGCTCACGGGTGGAACTACAAGCCCCAGAATGCCCTGCGCGAGGAGGGGACAGGTCCCAAAATGCCCTGCGCGGGGGAGGGGCGAGGGATGGTCCCACAATGCCCTGCGCTCACGGGTGGAACTACAAGCCCCAGCATGCCCTGCGCGAGGAGGGGACAGGTCCCAAAATGCCCTGCGCGGGGGAGGGGCGAGGGATGGTCCCACAATGCCCTGCGCTCACGGGTGGAACTACAAGCCCCAGCATGCCCTGCGCGAGGCTGGTGAGGCGCGGAGTCGGGATGGAGGAGGCGGGTAAGTATCAGCGCCGGGCTCGTAGGGCTCGTCCGCGGCCTCCGCTCCCCTCGCCCGCCTCCCTCGGTCCGCTCTCCTCTTCCCCCTCCTCTGCCCCCACACCCACCCTCTCTGCCTGACCTGCCCCTCCCCCTCCTCCTCTTCCCCCCACATCCGCCCTGCCCTTCCCCTCCTCCTCCTCCTTTCCTTCTCCCCACATCCACCCTGCCCCCACCCTCTCTGCCCGACCTGCCCCTCCCCCTCCCCCTCTTCCCCCCACATCCGCCCTGCCCTTCCCCTCCTCCTCCTCCTCCTCCTCCTCCTTTCCTTCTCCCCACATCCACCCTGCCCCCACCCTCTCTCTTACCTGCCCCTCCCCCTCCCCCTCTTCCCCCCACATCCGCCCTGCCCTTCCCCTCCTCCTCCTCCTTTCCTTCTCCCCACATCCACCCTGCCCCCACCCTCTCTGCCCGACCTGCCCCTCCCCCTCCCCCTCTTCCCCCCACATCCGCCCTGCCCTTCCCCTCCTCCTCCTCCTTTCCTTCTCCCCACATCCACCCTGCCCCCACCCTCTCTCTTACCTGCCCCTCCCCCCTCCCCCTCCCCCTCTTCCTCTTCCCCCCACATCCGCCCTGCCCTTCCCCTCCTCCTCCTCCTCCTCCTTTCCTTCTCCCCACATCCACCCTGCCCCCACCCTCTCTCTTACCTGCCCCTCCCCCTCCCTCTTCCCCCCACATCCGCCCTGCCCTTCCCCTCCTCCTCCTCCTTTCCTTCTCCCCACATCCACCCTGCCCCCACCCTCTCTCTTACCTGCCCCTCCCCCTCCCCCTCTTCCCCCCACATCCGCCCTGCCCTTCCCCTCCTCCTCCTCCTTTCCTTTTCCCCACATCCACCCTGCCCCCACCCTCTCTGCCCGACCTGCCCTTCCCCCCCTCCCCCTCCCCCTCCCCACATCCACCCTGCCCCCACCCTCTCTGCCTGACCTGCCCCTCTCCCTTTCCTCTTCCCCCCCACATCCACCCTGCCCCCACCATCTCTCTGACCTGCCCCTCCCGCTTCTCCTTTCCCCCCCACATCCGCCCTGCCCTTCCCCTCCTCCTCCTCCTTTCCTTCTCCCCACATCCACCCTGCCCCCACCCTCTCTCTTACCTGCCCCTCCCCCTCCCCCTCTTCCCCCCACATCCGCCCTGCCCTTCCCCTCCTCCTCCTCCTTTCCTTCTCCCCACATCCACCCTGCCCCCACCCTCTCTGCCCGACCTGCCCCTCCCCCTCTCCCCCTCCCCCTCCCCCTCTTCCCCCCACATCCGCCCTGCCCTTCCCCTCCTCCTCCTCCTCCTCCTCCTCCTCCTTTCCTTCTCCCCACATCCACCCTGCCCCCACCCTCTCTCTTACCTGCCCCTCCCCCCTCCCCCTCCCCCTCTTCCCCCCACATCCGCCCTGCCCTTCCCCTCCTCCTCCTCCTCCTCCTTTCCTTCTCCCCACATCCACCCTGCCCCCACCCTCTCTCTTACCTGCCCCTCCCCCTCCCTCTTCCCCCCACATCCGCCCTGCCCTTCCCCTCCTCCTCCTCCTTTCCTTCTCCCCACATCCACCCTGCCCCCACCCTCTCTCTTACCTGCCCCTCCCCCTCCCCCTCTTCCCCCCACATCCGCCCTGCCCTTCCCCTCCTCCTCCTCCTTTCCTTTTCCCCACATCCACCCTGCCCCCACCCTCTCTGCCCGACCTGCCCTTCCCCCCCTCCCCCTCCCCCTCCCCCTCCCCACATCCACCCTGCCCCCACCCTCTCTGCCTGACCTGCCCCTCTCCCTTTCCTCTTCCCCCCCACATCCACCCTGCCCCCACCATCTCTCTGACCTGCCCCTCCCGCTTCTCCTTTCCCCCCCACATCCGCCCTGCCCCTCCCCCTCCTTCTCTTCCCCCCACATCCGCCCTGCCCTTCCCCCTTCCCCTCCTCCTTCTCCTCCTCCTTTCCTTCTCCCCACATCCACCCTGCCCCCACCATCTCTCTGACCTGCCCCTCCCCCTCCTCCTTTCCCCCCCCACATCCGCCCTGCCCTTCCCCCCTCCTCCTCCTTTCCTTCTCCCCACATCCACCCTGCCCCCACCATCTCTCTGACCTGCCCCTCCCCCTCTTCCCCTTCCCCCCCACATCCGCCCTGCCCCACCCTCTCTGTCTGACCTGCCCCTCCCCCTCCTCCTTTCCCCCTACATCCGCCCTGCCCTTCCCCCTCCTTCTCTTCCCCCCCCTCCTCCTTTCCTTCCCCCCACATCCACCCTGCCCCCACCATCTCTCTGACCTGCCCCTTCTCCTTCTCCTCTTCCCCCCACATCTGCCCTGCCCCCCCTCCTCCTTTTTCCCCCACATCCGCCCTGCCCTTCCCCCCCCTCCTCCTTTCCTTCTCCCCACATCCACCCTGCCACTCCTCCTCTTCCTCCCACATCCACCCTGCCCCTCCCCCTCCCACTCCTTTCCTTCTCCCCACATCCACCCTGCCCCTACCCTCCCTGTCTGACCTGCCCCCCCTCTCCTCCTCTTCCCCCCACATCTGCCTTGCCCCTCCCCTCCTTTCCTTCTCCCCACATCCACCCTGTCCCCACCCTCTGTCTGACCTGCCCCTCCCCTCCTCCTCTTCCCCCCACATCTGCCCTGCCTCTTTCCTCTCCTCTGTCTGACCTGTCTCTTCTCCATCCCTCTCTGCCCCACATCTGATGTCTCTGGCCCTTTTCCCTCTTCCTCCTCTAACATGCGACACACCCTGCCAGCCTCCCCTCATCTCGAATCCACTCTCCTGCTTCCTGTCCCACATCTCACCTGCTGTCCACTCCTGTCCCTGCAGTCGGTCTCCTGCCCCAACCTTCTCTGCACTGCCCTCACTGTGAGGGGCCTGCCCATGTGCGCCAGCTGCCCTGGCTGCGTCTGACACGGTTAGGGCCTGGCTGGGGCTCTCCTCTCTGCCCTCTCGCCTCAGCCCCTGTGTGTCCTGGAGGTTGTCAAGCTGCTCTGGGTGCCAGCTTCTTCACTGACACCAGTCTCTCTGAAAGCTGTATGGGGTCTGGGTGCTCTCCACGCTGGAGGTGGCCCAACATCAAGGTACACATGGCACCCAGGCTCATTCCAGTCAGTGGAAAAGTTGGAAATAGCTGCGGGAGCAGTTTGTTTGGTGGCTGGGGGCCAAGGACTACTGAACCCAACTAATCCTGAGTGTGATGGAAGCTGCTCCAAGCCTGGAGCACGGCCGCGCTCATTCAGCCTGTAGGAACAGACGGTGGTAGTCGCGGCAGCCCTGATGGGAATGCTGCCTGTGCTCCCTGGCAGGCCTGATCGTACACTTGCTCCGTGATTTGTTTCCCACTGCTGGGGAGCTCCCCAGCGACACGGCGGGGCTGTGCCCCAAAGACTTCCCTCAGAGCCTCGCTCCCATGGTGGCAAATGGGCAGTCCCTGTAAGGAGTAACTTGGAGGGTGTGCTGGCTTCCTCGCACCAGAGGCACTTGACTGCTGAGACGTTGGGCAGCTGGCTTGTAGTGGTCACCTTTCAAGAAAGAAGTTAATACATCTCATGGTCCTCAAGCTCCACCATGGTTGTGTATGTAAGTTGTAAGCTGCTTGTGGCAGGGCTCAGCCTTTTGTTTGTAATGTCCAAGACCAGCAAGGACCATTGTGATCTGGATAGGCCGACCTCCTACCTCACGCAGGCCAGAGACCTGCTGCAAAGTCATTCCTTCCATTAGCTCAAATAGAAACAACAGGAATGCCAGGGACAGGTTTTCCGGGGCATCACTGAGAGGGTCAAAGGAGGCCACATTGCTCAAAACGGGGCTACTTACAGCCCAAGACTGGGGTCCTCTGCTAAAAGGCACATCAAACCAGGCACACACAGCTCTTCTGTTGCCATGCTGGCCAGCACGAAGCCACAACCAGTCCCCTCCTCACACAGATGAGGTTATGAATCCAAACAGGTTCTTCCAGTACCAAAGGACCAGCCCCATTCCCAGGTCAATGTATGCTTCAGATCTTATCCAAAAGAGCACACTGTACCAGCCCTTTGGGATCTGAAATGTAAAGTAGCAGAGAGGTGGTGGTGTTAGTCTGTATCCTAACAAAACAAAAAGCCGCGTTGTATTGTTTTGTTAAAGTGCTACATGTCTGGTTTTTTTGTTTTGCTAAAATTTAAATGTTTATAAATAAGAAAGAAAGGGCTTAAATAAAATTGTTAAAGCAATCAAATCACACCCCCCCCTCCCCCAAATCACAAAGTTCTTGGTGCAGCCTTGCAAGGGAAATGAAATAAACTATCTTAAAAGTCTCTGGCACTCATGCTCTGTTAGGATGGGTCAGTGATCCTTCCAGGCCCAAATTCACAACGAAGATGCTCCTGAAGTGCAGAGCCGGAATGAAGACCAGGATGGAGGAACCTTAGGGCACTCTTCATACTCTCCCCCACACGGAGGGAATTCCATTGTTCTGGCTGTGAGAACGCGCGCCCGGGAGGGAGTGAAGTAAGCAAGTCACACATCCATGCACGAGTGAGTGTTTTTGGCAGCCATGGTTTACGTGCTGGTCTGAGCCTTCCCAGTGAAATTCCTCAGGTCTGGATTAGCACCACTTAATGTCCATTGTCAGTAAAGTGCTGTTATTCGTTTGACCAGAAACCTTTTCACGCTAGAAAAGCAGTCCAGTAGCACTTTAGAGACGAATGAAGTAATTTGTTAGGTGATGAGCTTTCATGGGTTAGACATGCTTCTTCAGATGTGGAAATAGGGTTGCAGTTCTGAAGAAGTGGGTCTGCCCCACAAAAGCTCATCACCTAATAAATTATTTTGTTCATCTTTAAAGTGCTACAGGACTGCTTTTCTGTTTTGTGGAGATATAGACTAACGCAGCTACCTCTCTGTGACTTTTTACAACAGGTTGCCCAGTCTCCTGGGGTGGTCTCCCAGAAGCAAACATTTGAAATACAAGTACAGAGCCAATCTCATAATTTCAAATACAAAAATGATGATATACGGTTGGGTCTAAACATTCGCGAGGGTTCTGTGTTCAGAACCCTTGTGAATACTGATTTTTGTGAAGTGGGGGGACTTGGGGCCCCGGGAAGCAGCAGCTATGGGTGCTCCCTGCCCTGGAGCCCTGGGCAAGCAGTGGCAGCTGCCAGCAGTTCTGGCCCCGGAGAAGCTGCGGTAGCCGCTGGTGCTCCCTGCCTGAGCCCCGGGGAAATGAGGCCACTTGCGAATAATTTAATTTGCCAATGTCAAGATCCTACTGTACTCCTATGGGCAGCAAAACCAGAATCAGCAAATCACAAGCTTTCTACAGGCACCTCACTTGGCCCATTTCGCACAAGGTTCAGTGCACACATAGAACCTTTGGTGCAATGATGTTTTGGATGTTCATCTCAGAAGCCAAAAATGTCACATAGATTAAGCCCCTTACCAAATGAAGAGAGAAAAGCAATGATAGAAAATGTGGCAATGCAAGAAGTGCTTAATGTCTTCTTTGTTTCAGTTTTCACTAAGAAGGCTGCTGGTGACTGAACACCTAACATAGTGAATGCCAATGGAAAGGGGGCAGGTTCAGAAGACAAAATAGGGAGAAAACAAGTTAAAAATTATGTAGACAAGTTAGATGTCTTTGAGTCACCAGGGCCTGATGAAATGCATCCTAGAATACTCAAGAAACTGACTTGGGAGGAACATGAGCCATTAGCTATTATTTTTCAAAAGTCATGGAATACCTGAGAGAGTCCAGAAGACTGGAAAAAGGCAAATCTAATGCCCACCTATAGAAAGGAAAATAAGGATAGCCCAGGGTATTACAGACCAGTCAGCTGAACTTCTGTTCCAGGAAAGATAATGGAGCAAATAATTAAGGAATCAATTTGTGAACAGCTAGAAGAGAATAAGGTGTTAAGTAACAGCAGCCATGGTATGTCAAGAGCAAATCATGTCAGACCAAACTGATAGCTAGAGCCCTGCACAGATACAAAATCTAAGCCACAGATATCTGCACTGACAAGGGTTTAGCTTTATTAGGAACTGGGGACACTTTTGGGGTAGGGGGAGACTATACAAGAAGGATGGGTCACCTAAACCAAGGTGGATCCAGGCTGCTGGCATTAAACATTAAAAAGGTCGTAGAGCAGTGTTTAAACTAAGAGATGGGAGAAAGCTGATTGGTGCGGAGAAGCATGTGGATCGGACGGAGACTTCTCTTAGGCGAGACTCCATTGATGGAGATTCTCTAGAATTCAGTCAGAAAGAGAAGAAGGGAGATGACAGAGTATGGGCCAGATCAGATGAGGAAAAAATCACGTGTAAAAGAATCCAGTACGTCAGGGAAGGGCAGGCATAACAATAGTGGTTGTTTTTTAAAGTGCTTTTACACAAATGCTAGAAGTCTGTCTAATAAGATGGGTGAATTCGAGTACCTCATATCAAAGGAGGAGTTTGACATAATAGGCATCACGGAAACCTGGTGGAATAAGGACAATCAATGGGACACCATCATACCGGGATATAAAATATATCGGAAGGACAGAATGGGTCGAGCGGGTGGCGGAGTGGTGCTGTATGTGAAAGATAATATAGAATCAAATGAAATAAAAGTCCTAAATGAATCAAAATGTTCCATAGAATCACTATGGATAGCAGTTCCTTCCTCTGATGGGAATATAGCACTAGGGATGTATTATCAACCACCTGACCAGGACAGTGATAGTGATGCTGAAATGCTAAGGGAGATTGGAGAGGCTATCAAAATAAAAAACTCACTAATAATGGGGGATTTCAATTATCCCCATATTGACTGGGTACGTGTCACCTCAGGAAGGGATTCAGAGAGAAAATTTCTTGATGCCTTAAATGACAGCGTCTTGGAGCAGCTGGTACAGGAACCCACAAGGGGAGAGGCAATTCTTGATTTAGTACTGAGTGGACACACAGGATCTGGTCCAAGAGGTAACTATTACAGGACCACTTGGAAATAGTGACCGTAACATAACAACATTTAATATTCCTGTGTTGGGGAGAACACTGCAACAGTCCAACACTCTGGTATTTAATTTCAAAAAGGGGAATTACACAAAAATGAGGAGGTTAGTTAAGCAGAAATTAAAAGGTAGAGTAACTAGAGTAAAATCCCTGCAAGCTGCGTGGAAACTTTTCAAAGGTACCATAGTAGAGGCCCAACTTAAATGTATACCCCAAATTAAAAACACAGTAAGAGACCTAAAAAAGAGCCACCATGGCTTAACAACCATGTAAAAGAGGCAGTGAGAGATAAAAAGGCATCTTTTAAAAAGTGGAAGTCAAATCCTAGTAATCAAAATAGAAAGGAACATAAACACTGCCAAATTAAATGTAAAAATGTCATAAGAAAAGCCAAAAAAGATTTTGAGGAGCAGTTAGCCATAAATTCAAAAAACAATAGTAAAATGTTTTTAAGTACATTAGAAGCAGGAAGCCTGCTAAAAAAGCAGTGGGGCCCCTGGACAATAGAGACATAAAAGGAGCAATCGAGGAAGATAACGTCATTGCGGAAAAACTAAATGATTTCTTTGCTTCAGTCTTCACAGCTGAGGATGTTAGAGAGATTCCCAAATCTGAGCCGTCCTTTATAGGTGGCAAATCTAAGGAACTGTCCCAGATTGAAGTGTCATTAGAGAAGGTTTCAGAATTAATTGGTAAGCTAAACAGTCACAAGTCTCCGGGACCAGATGGTATTCACCCAAGGGTTCTGAAAGAACTCAAATGTGAAATTGCGGAACTATTGACGGCGGTTTGTAACCTATCCTTTAAATCGGCTTCGGTACCCAATGATTGGAGGACAGCTAATATAACACCAATATTTAAAAAGGGCTCTAAAGGAGACCCTAGCAATTATAGACCGGTAGGTCTAACTTCAGTACCGGTCAAATTAGTAGAAACAATAGTAAAGAATAAAATTGTCAGACACGTAGAGGAACATGATTTGTTGAGCAAAAGTCAACATGGTTTCTGTAAAGGGAAGTCGTGTCTTACTAACCTATTAGAGTTCTTTGAAGGGGTTAACAAGCATGCGGACAGGGGGGAATCCAGTAGATATAGTGTACTTAGATTTCCAGAAAGCCTTTGACACCGTCCCTCACCAAAGGCTCTTATGTAAATTAGGTGGTCATGGGATAGGAGGAAAGATCCTTTCATGGACTGGGAACTGGTTAAAAGACAGGAAACAAAGGGTGGGAATAAATGGTAAATTTTCACAATGGAAGTGGGCAACTAGTGGCATTCCCCAAGGGTCAGTCCTGGGACCAATCTTGTTCAACTTATTCGTCAATGATCTAGAGAAAGGGGTAAGCAGTGAGGTGGCAAAGTTTGCAGTTAACACCAAACTGCTCAGGATAGTCAAAACCAAAGCAGACTGTGAAGAATGTCAAAAAGATCTCAGCAGAGATTGGGCGGCAAAATGGCAAATGAAATTTCATGTGGGTGAGTGTAAGGTAATGCACATTGGGAAAAATAACCCCAATTATACATACAATGTGATGGGGGCAAATTTAGCTACAACAGATCAGGAAAGGGATCTTGCAATTATAGGGGATAGTTCTCTGAAAACATCCACGCAGTGTGCAGCGGCAGTCAGTAAAGCAAATGGGACGTTAGGAATAATTAAAAAAGGGATAGAGAATAAGACGAAGAATATCTTACTTCCCCTATATAAAACTATGGTACGCCCACATCCTCAGTACTGCGTGCAGATGTGGTCTCCTCACCTCAAAAAAGATATATTGGCATTTAGAAAAGGTTCAGAAAAGGTCAACTAAAATGATTAAGGGTTTGGAACGGGCCCCATATGAGGAGAGGCTAGAGAGACTGGGACTTTTCAGTCTAGAAAAGAGGAGACTGGGGGGCGATATGACAGAGGTATATAAAATCATGAATGGTGTGGAGAAAGTGAATACAGAAAAGTTATTTACTTGTTCCCATAATATAAGAACAAGAGGACACCAAATGAAATTAGTGGGTAGCAGGTTCAAAACTAATAAAAGAAAGTTTTTCTTCACACAGCGCACAGTCAACCTATGGAACTCCTTACCAGAGGGTGCTGTGAAGGCCAGGACTCTAACAGAGTTTAAAAAAGAGCTCGATAAATATTTGGAGGTTAGGTCCATAGATGGCTATTAGCGAGGGGTAAGGTGTGGTGCCTAGCCTTTTGTCGAAGGCGGGAGATGGATGGCAGGAGACAAATCACTTGATCATTGTCTTTGGTTCACCTCCTCTGGGACACCTGGCATTGGCTTCTGTCAGCAGACAGGATACTGAGCTAGATGGACCTTTGGTCTAACCCAGTATGGCCGTTCTTATGACATCTGAGGATGCAGATACTCACAGTGGATATATAGTGGATACCCACATATTTGCAGGGTTCTAGATACTAATTTTGTACCTGCAAAAACGAGCTGTAGCTATCTTCATTGACATCTGCATATATAAAGCTGATAGCTGTGGATTTGCTGGGCTCTAGTGATAGGGTAATGAATATTGTGGATAAGGGGGAAGTGGTAGATGTGGTATATCTAGATGAGGGATGGGACCCATGGGCTCTGTCTGGCAGGGGAGGAAGTGGCTCTGGGAGTTCTGGGTCTGGGTGGGAGGTAGGGTGCAGAAGCAGCATGGGGTGTGGGTTTGGGGTCTGTGAGGATAGGGGGATTTGGGAGAGGGCTGGGTGGGAGGTAGGGTGCAGAGTCTAGGTAGGGAGAGGGCAGAAGATGGGGATACCCACCTGCTGCAGCTCCCATGTGGGCTGCTGTGCGTCTGCCCCACATATGGCTATGGCACCAGTGCTGGCTCTTCCTGCTCTCGAGGATGGAAGTGGGAGCCCTGGGGCTCACGGGCTGGAGGCAGCCTGTGGGCTGTAGGTTACTCATCCCTGGTCTAGATGGTGCTTGGTCCTGTTGTGAGTTTACAGGAGTGACTTTTATGTACCCTGACCTCTCAAGGGTACTTCCGGTTCTGTGATCAGCGGCTCCATCCGACCTTTCCAAGCTACTGTATCCCTTTCAGGAGCCTAATTTGTCTGGCATTCCTCTGTTTCACCTCACTTGAAAACTGTGTTTGTGAGGAAAGACATAAAAATACGAGTGTGTCTCAGTACACTGGTACTGACGCAAATAGCTTACTTTTTAATTTTTAGCATATAGTTATAAAATAAACCAATTGGCATATAAAAATTGTACTTATGTTTCACTGAACATTATTATATAGAGTCATATAAACATGTCATCGTATGACATGTTAGTTGTTATGACTTTTCTAGTTTCTCTAGTGCTTTTTATATAGCCTGTTGTAAAACTAGGCAAATATCAAGATCAGTTCATGTATCCCCCTGGCAGACCTGTGTACCCCTGTTTGAGAACCAGTGTCCTAGATATGCTATTAAGGCCAATAATAACGTACAAAAACGTTACATATAAAACAAAGTTATAAGGTGAAAACCACAAAAGTTAGGAAATCCCTTACTTTACTCCCTTCTGCCTGTATCTTCCACTACAGTCTGTACGTACATGAACACTTAGTTCTTTTTCCACAGGATCCTCTGCCTCTGAATGAAAGGTACACCCTGAGTGCATAGCTAGGTAATACTGCTCTTTCTCCTGATTCAATGAGAACCCCAGGCTTTTCCTGCTGAGCGCCCATCCCCAGTGCTGAGTACTGAACTAATCTTACAGAGGGAGTCCAGGGAAGTCTTTTTATGTTTTCATGATTTTACCATTTAGGCTTTGGGAATTCCTTCTTATTCTATCCAGCGTTGCGGGAGGGGTTGTCAGGTAAAGGTTCGGAGACAGGTGGTGGGAAGTCCTGGAACACGGGCAGGAGGACTGGAGAGCCAGCCCATCTCACAGACAGCAGCAGCATCTCTGGGGCTCTTGTCCTGCGGGGCTGGGCCTGGCCTCTTGCTCTGGGTGTTACAGCCTGGCACACAGGCTTGAAGCGCTGCTCAGCTTTGGTGGAGCAGCAGCCGGATTGCAACACCACTGACTCAGAGTTGGACCAGATCAGAGGTGTCGCGTTGGCATGAAAGGAGAGGGCTGGGCCAAGCGTGCGTGAGTGATGCTGTAATTTCATGTACCAGGTCACGCTGCCTGGACCGGGAAGCTGGGCCCAACCCCCAGGACAGGAGCCCGGAGCTGCTGCCGGAGTTTTTCGTTTCATGTCATGCTTCCTTTTTTGGAAGAAGATTAATTTCTCTTCACAGCGCTCCTGTGAAATGGTGACGTACCCCTGCATGGCTTGGGAACACCTGGGCTGACCCTGTTTAGCTGCCTACCTCTCCGTTAAGTCAGTGGCTTTTCAGGTGCCTGGGTCTGTGGGGGTCTCAGCCCAAAAGATTAAGGCAGAAGTTGTCCAAAGCTTCCTCTTGTTTGGAGATGTCAGGAGCCATGGGCACTTCGCCTTCATCTAACAACACTTCTGATGTTCAGAGCTGTGCGCGCACTGGTTGCCCTCAGCTGCCATCAGGAGCACTTGGCACATCTGCCAATGAGAGCCCTGGTCTCAAGTCAAACCTGCAGGCAGGGAGAGCTCGCTGTTGCGTTTGGTTTCAGCGACTTGCCCAGCCTTGCACAGACTGTGTCAGAACCAGGGATAGTCCATTCCAGTTTTCTAGGACAGCAGTCAGGTGCCTATGCTACGAAGACACCTTTTCTTCTCCCATTGTGCCCTGCCCCGTTCCCGGTACGCTTTCCTGGGAGCAGGTGGGAATGGAATGCCACCGCTGGCGTGGGCCCGTTATTACAAGGAGTTTGCAAACAATTGTGTAAATATGGTGAGGGATGGATACATATGAATACAACAGCCTCCTTCACAGTGCAGCTGTGATTTATTGCTCCAGGCCCATCCATCCTGTGCGCTGATTGAGGCAGGGCCGGTGGATAATGTAGTATGTGATCGTGTCATTGCAGATCGTCTTGTAAGTATGTGCACATGGTGTGCAGTGAGTAATGCCCTTGCCTCCTTAACGCCAGCATTTCCGCCCTCGGAGTGCTCTGCTTTGCAATGTCGACGTTCTTCCGGTCTCGGCTTTGTTAACATAGCTGCCGAGCTGCTTTAAAAGTTAAGTAAAAATGCCGTCAGGCAGAACCGTAATGGTTCATGGGACCTTTAGTCCTGCACAGTCTTCTCCTGGTGAAGGCCCTGCTAGGTAGTGAAGTTCTGACTAGCTGCTCATATTAGTCTCTTCTGCACTTGACCGCTATGACTTTGCCCTCTGGCTAGCGGAGGAGCTGCCGGTGCACGTTTGCTGCTGGGCGGAACGAGACAATTCCTCGGGGGTTGCACGTGTGCTGGCTCTCCTCAGAGGAACACTGAGGGTCAGGAACCTAGAATTCCCTGCCGGGTTGCGGAGAGAAGGATGTTGCCCCTGTCCCCCAAGCTGCCACATCTCCTAGCATACACCACTCAGCCCAGCTCTCCCCCGCAGCCTGTTTCCGCCCTCTACAACAAAAAATAGTTACAGTCTGCAAAGTTAGGAGCTGCTGATGGGGAAGTGTGGGGCAGCCTTAGCTGTAGACTGCGCTGCCTCCAGGGAGCGGGAAGGGAGCTGAACCAGGCGCGGCTGGGTGGGAGGCGCTGGGCCTGCTCAGCACTGGTTGGGTTGTGTGTCCAGGATACCTGCTCCCACGGCTCAGTGCTGTTCTTTTGTCCCTCTGCAGTTTGGTGATCCTGCTGTCCCCTGCATTGGCCAGCTGCCATGGCTCTGATTGAGGGTGTGGGAGACGAAGTCACAGTCCTCTTTGGCCTGCTGCTCATCCTGCTGGTGCTGGTGCTTGCATGGGTCTCTACACACACTTCAGAGCGGGGAGACCAGGTCTTTGCTGTTTCGCCCCCTGTAGCTACTGGGCAGCTTGGGGCAGAGAGCCTGTTGGAGGATGGGCCACAGGAACCCAGCATGCAAACCCCAGTGGCAGGGGAACCCAAGGAGGAGCCAGCGTCTTCAGCAGGTGCCGTGCCAGATGGGTCTAATGGTATTGCTGCAGGGCTGAGGCCTCGGTCTCCCCAGTGCCCCCTGCAGCCCACAGGAGAGACAAGTGCCAGCTCCGAGGCAGTGGACAGTAGCTCCACGGACCACACCATAGTGCTACGCCTGAAGTTCCTGAATGACACGGAGCGCCTGGTCACTGTGCGCTCTGATGAGACAGTCGGCTCTCTGAAGAGGTGAGAGGCCAAGCAGCAGCACGCTGTGGGGGGAGAGAGAGGAGGCTCTGGAGCGCAGCCAGGCAGACTCCCTTCTCCACCTTGCTTCCACTCGCCCTATCTAGGGCCTGTGGTAGGGAAGGGGCCCTTGTGTCTCCTGAACCAGCTTACCCTCCTCTCTCTTGCACTGGAAGTGCTGGTCATGGCTTGCAGCATGCTGCCATCCTGCTCCTGGGGGATAGGCTTGTGTGTCCCAGCTCATTCCTGTAGCTTAGGCAGCACCTTTGGTAGCATTGGCCTCAGAACTTGGGGTGGAGGTGGTGGGATGCTGTGCAGGACCAAGACTAGCCAGGGAAGACTGTGATGGGATGCTGCCAGGACAATGAGGGCAGACAGCAAATGACAGGCCATTGGGGGGAATATGTGGGGGAGGCAGTTCAGCTATGTGGGGTGGGGGTGGGGATGGGGATGGAACGGAGCCAAGCCCCTCAAATGGGAGTGGAATGTCATAGAGGAAGGCTGGACTCAATGCCGACTGTGAAGAGTTACACGCTGGGTGACAGGGCAACAAAATGGCAGATGCAATTGGGGGTTGATTAGCGCTAAGTAGTCCACACTGGAAAACAGTCTGAACTACACATGCCAAATAATCCAGTCGAGATCAGCTGCTACCACTTGAGAGAGAGATCTTGAGGTCCTTGTGGACAGATCTCCGACAACATCCACTCAGTGTGCAGTGGCAGTCAAACAGCAAGCAGAATGTTGGGAATCATTAGGAAAGGGATAGATAATAAGAAAATACCGCATTGCCTGCATACGAATTCCTGGTGTGGCCAAACCTTGACTATTGTGTGCAGGCCTGCTTGCCCCATTTCAAAAAGCTGTATTCAAATTGAAAAAAATACCAAGGAAAGCAACAAACATGATTAGGGGCTCGGAACAGTGTCCATCTGAGAAGCTTAAAGAGAGTAGCAGTTAAAAGAACTGGGAAAAAGATGACCATGGGGGAATGTGACAGAGGTCCATGCAGTTTTTACAGAGACGTCAACAGAAGTTTTATTTACCACTTCACATAATACTAGAGCTGGGGTCACCTGACGAAATTAACAGGCAGCAGGTTTGAAACAAACAAAAGGAAGGAATTGGTCCCACAATGCAGTCAGTGCGTGGTACTCGCTGCTAGGGTGTGTGTGAAGGGCAAACTATACTAAGGTAAGGCAGATAAAAAAAGAACTAGGTAAGTTCCTGGAGGAGAGGTCCTTCAGTGACTATTCACTTAGGTGGTCAGGCATACACTTGTGTGCTCCGGGTGTTCCTAACCTTCTGCCTGCCAGAAGCTGGGAAGGGATGTGGGCTGGATCACCTGCTGCATTCACTCCCCCCGAAGCACCTGGCATGGGTCCCTGTTGGCAGATGGGACCTGGGTTAGCTGGAGCATTGTGCAGCGCCGTTTGGATGTTCTTCCGGTGGGGATGGTGGAGTGTGTGCCTGGGACTGTGGCATTTCCCTCTTTGTGTGTTTCACCTCAGGGCCCATTTCCCAGGCCAGGAGCACCAAGTGCGTCTGATCTACCAGGGCCAGCTGCTGCGAGACGATGCTCAGAGCCTGGCTGCGTTGCACCTCACTCACAACAGTGTTCTGCACTGCCATATCTCACAGCATGGCCCAGCCCCCACGGCTGCTGGCCTCCGAGCCACCGCTGACCCTATTCACACAGCCCTCAATGTGGGCAGCCTCATGCTACCGCTCTTTGTGCTCATGCTGGCTGTGCTGTGGTACTTCCAGCTGCAATACCGGCACGTCTTCACCGCCACTGCCACCACCTGCCTAGCTGGCCTCACCCTTCTCTTCAGCTTCATGGCCTTCGCTCTGTACCGCAGATAACACTGCCCTGGAGCCTCTGAACCCTGCCAGCCACGAGAATACACAGGGCAGGATCCGTCCAGCCGCCCACTGCCCCTGAAGCCAATGGGAGCCTGAGCCATAGGGTTGTGCTGCTCAGTGGTTTTGGTAGGGTGGAGGGCAGGGGCACTTACTGTGGCCCATATTTCCTAGTCCCATACTCTTGGCAGCTGAGAGAAGGGATGCTGTAATCCAGTGAGGTTGCCCCCAACAGTGCAAGTGGTGGAAGGGTGGGGTTGTTGGGGTTGGGAACCAGATCCTTAACTGTGACTAGGGGAGAAGTTTCTTGCTGCCTCTGAAGAAGGTGGGAGAGGTACTCTGTTGGAAGGAGCAAGCAGCTCTGCAGGACAGGCAGGGATCTTCTCCTGAACTGGTTGTGCTGTGCAAAATAGGGGATCTGCCCAGACTCCACCCCCTCCATCTGCTCTTTGCACGTACTTGTGCGCAGACTGGTCGTAGTCCTGAAAACTCGCTCACCCCCGCTCTGCCTGGCAGGCTAGGCGCTGCTGCGTGTCCTTCCTTTCCCTGCATACTTGAGTTCACACACATGCACACGGGAGTGTCTGTGTTAAGTCCTGGATGCCCTGCTGTCCTTCCCCTTGGCAATCTACTGGCCATGGCCAGTGCTTGTGGGGGGAACAGTGCCTCTGAGAAGGGGAGAACCCTGAAAGCAGATCTCCTTACGGCCGGGCCCTCTGGCTGTGAGAGCAGGGGACGCTGCTGCTCAGGCAGTGGCTGACTGGGGCCTGGCATTTGCCGGGAGGTCCATCTCGGAAGGTAACTCCTGTCCTGCCCCTCAGCGTTGCTGGGGGCTGACAGCGCCTGCGTTAGTGGAGCATGTTTCTCATTAGTGCTTCTTTTAAAATTAAAAACTGTGAATCTCTGCTGTGTGTGTGTGCGTGTGAGCGCGTGAGCAGAGGGAGAGGCGGAGGATGGTGTGGACAGGAAAGGTACGGTATTTCCTGGACCAGAATAGACAGGACTGTGGTCTCTCCTTTGGGGGCATGGGGATTGCTGGGCCGGGGGAACTGCCTGACCAGTCCCTCCAGGGGTGGGGGAGAGCGGGGGGTGGGCAATGGGCAGCGGGTGGAAGCGAGTTAGAGAAGAGCAGTGGGGGGTGTGGAGGGCAGGGGAGGAGGCAGGGGGTGGGGGCAAGCGGGGGGCTGGGGAGAACAGTGGGGGGTGTGGAGGGCAGGGTGGGGCAACAGCGGTGGAGGAGGGGGCGGGGCAAGCAGGGGGAGGTTGGGGAGAGCAGTGGGGGGTGGGGAGGGCAGGGCGGGGTGACAGTGGTGGAGAAGGGGGCGGGGCAAGCGGGGAGGTTGGGGAGAGCAGTGGGGGGTGGGGAGAGCAGGGCAGGGCGGGGCGACAGTGGTGGAGGAGGGGGCGGGGCAAGCAGGGGGAGGTTGGGGAGAGCAGTGGGGGGTGGGGAGAGCAGGGCAGGGTGACAGCGGTGGAGGAGGGGGCGGGGCAAGCAGGGGGAGGTTGGGGAGAGCAGTGGGGGGTGGGGAGGGCAGGGCAGGGCGGGGCAACAGTGGTGGAGGAGGGGGCGGGGCAAGCAGGGGGA
Source organism: Carettochelys insculpta (assembly GCF_033958435.1). Lineage (NCBI taxonomy): Eukaryota > Metazoa > Chordata > Testudines > Carettochelyidae > Carettochelys > Carettochelys insculpta. The sequence goes on along the minus strand of NC_134138.1, from coordinate 281,035,451 downwards.
GGTTGGGGAGAGCAGTGGGGGGTGGGGAGAGCAGGGCAGGGTGACAGCGGTGGAGGAGGGGGCGGGGCAAGCAGGGGGAGGTTGGAGAGAGCAGTGGGGGGTGGGGAGAGCAGGGCAGGGTGACAGCGGTGGAGGAGGGGGCGGGGCAAGCAGGGGGAGGTTGGGGAGAGCAGTGGGGGGTGGGGAGGGCAGGGCAGGGCAGGGCAACAGTGGTGGAGGAGGGGGCGGGGCAAGCAGGGGGAGGTTGGGGAGAGCAGGGGGGGGTGGGGAGAGCAGGGCAGGGTGACAGCGGTGGAGGAGGGGGCGGGGCAAGCAGGGGGAGGTTGGGGAGAGCAGTGGGGGGTGGGGAGAGCAGGGCAGGGTGACAGCGGTGGAGGAGGGGGCGGGGCAAGCAGGGGGAGGTTGGAGAGAGCAGTGGGGGGTGGGGTGGGGAGGGCAGGGCATGTGGACGGCGGGGGCAAGTCGAGGGAGGTTGGGAGAGCAGCAGGGCGTGTGGAGGGCAGGGGGAGAGTGGTGGGGGAGAGCGGGGGGAGGTTGGGGAGAGGCGTGGAGGGCAGGGCAGGGGGACAGCAGTGGAGAAGGGGGTGGGGGCAAGTGAGGGAGAGGTTGGGGAGAGCAGTGGGGGGTGTGGAGGGCAGGGCAGAGGATGGGGGCAAGTGGGGGGAGGTTGGGGAGAGCAGTGGGGGCTGTGGAAGGTGGGGCAGGGGGCGGGGGCAAGCAGGGGGGAGGTTGGGGAGAGCAGTGGGAGGTGTGGAGGGCAGGGCAGGGCAGGGCAGGGCAGGGGGACAGTGGGAGGGAAGGGGCAGGAGGCTGGGCCAAGCGGGGGAGGTTGGGGAGAGCAGTGGGGGGTGTGGAGGGCAGGGGGAGAGCAGTGGAGAAGGGGGCAGGGCGTGGGGGCAAGTGAGGGGGAGGATGTGGAGGGCAGGGCAGGGGGACAGCAGTGGAGAAGGGCAGGGCGTGGGGGCAAGTGAGGGGGAGGGTGTGGAGGGCAGGGCAGGGGGACAGCAGTGGAGAAGGGGGCAGGGGGTGGGGGCAAGTGAGGGGGAGGGTGTGGAGGGCAGGGCAGGGGGACAGCAGTGGAGAAGGGCAGGGCGTGGGGGCAAGTGAGGGGGAGGGTGTGGAGGGCAGGGCAGGGGGACAGCAGTGGAGAAGGGGGCAGGGGGTGGGGGCAAGTTGGGGAGAGCAGTGGGGGGAGGTTGGGGAGAGCAGTGGAGGGCAGGGCAGGGGGACAGCGGGGGGGAAGGGGCAGGAGGCTGGGCCAAGCAGGGGGGAGGTTGGGGAGAGCAGTGGGGGGTGTGGAGGGCAGGGGGAGAGCGGTGGAGAAGGGGGCAGGGCGTGGGGGCAAGTGAGGGGGAGGGTGTGGAGGGCAGGGCAGGGGGACAGCAGTGGAGAAGGGGGCAGGGGGTGGGGGCAAGTTGGGGAGAGCAGTGGGGGGAGGGCGGGGGCGGGGCCAAGCGGGGGGAGGTTGGGGAGAGCAGCGGGGCGTGGGGAAAGCAGGGCAGCTGGCAGGGCCAAACAGGGCATTGGTGAGAGCAGTGGGGGGGCGGGGAGGGGGACAGCGCTGGGGGAGGGGCAGGGGGCGGGGCCAAGCGGGGGTTGGTGAGAGCAGGGGGGGGCAGGGCAGGGGGACAGCGCTGGGGGAGGGGCAGGGGGCGGGGCCAAGCGGGGGGTTGGTGAGAGCAGGGGGGTGGGGGGGCAGGGCACGGCAGGTGGAGAGCGGGGGCAGTGACGTCACTCGGCGCCGGCCAATCCGCGCTGGCGGTGGCCGCGCGTTCCGCAGGCGAGCGAGGGCGCTTATTAGCATATGCAAATGACCCCTCAGCTGCTGTGGCGTAAGGCCGAGGCGGTCCCGCCCCCCCGCCCCCAGTGGCGGCGGCGCGGGGGCTGCCGGGAAGATGGCGGCTACGGCGGCCGGGTGGTCCTGACGGGCCGGGGGCGGCAACGGGCAACGACGCGGCGGGGAGCTGCGGGAGCGCCATGTACGGGGGTGCGGGGAGCCCGGGAGCCCCTGCCAGCGGGGGAGTTCTGTGGGGAGCCCCCGGGTGCCCCGTCCCAGCGGGGGGGGTCTGTGGGGAGCCCCCGGGTGCCCCGTCCCAGCAGGGGGGGGTCTGTGGGGAGCCCCCGGGTGCCCCGTACCAGCGGGGGGTGATTAGGGAGCGGGGGGGTCTGTGGGGAGCCCCCGGGTGCCCCGTCCCAGCGGGGGGGGTCTGTGGGGAGCCCCCGGGTGCCCCGTCCCAGCGGGGGGGGGTCTGTGGGCAGCCCCCGGGTGCCCCGTTCCATCAGGGGGGTGATTAGGGAGTGGGGGGGTCTGTGGGGAACGCAGGTGCCCTGTCCCAGCGGGGGGTGATTAGGGAGTCAGGGGGTCTCTGGGCGCCCCTGGTCCCTCGTCCCAGCGGGGGGTGATTAGGGAGCGGGGGGGTCTGTGGGGAGCCCCCGGGTGCCCCATACCAGCGGGGGGGGGTCTGTGGGGAGCCCCCGGGTGCCCCGTCCCAGCGGGGGGGGTCTGTGGGGAGCCCCCGGGTGCCCCGTTCCATCAGGGGGGTGATTAGGGAGTGGGGGGGTCTGTGGGGAACGCAGGTGCCCTGTCCCAGCGGGGGGTGATTAGGGAGTCAGGGGGTCTCTGGGCGCCCCTGGTCCCTCGTCCCAGCGGGGGGTGATTAGGGAGCGGGGGGGTCTGTGGGGAGCCCCCGGGTGCTCCGTCCCAGCAGGGGTTGTGTTGTGATCGGGACGTGGGGCCTGGCTCTGAGGATAGCTCCCGTCTGGGGCACACCCCTTGTATTACACCTGTCCCAGCAGGGGGCGACTGGGGAGTGGGGCGGCTGGTGTGGATGGGAGCAGCGTGCCGGCATCTCCTCACTGCCTTTGCTGCTGTGAGGTTCCCCCCAGTCTGATGCCGCCAGCGAAGGTGAGGCCCTGTCTCTTCTTTCATCATCTTCCTCTCCACTTCAGGGTCGCTTGGATTTCAGCAGCCCCTCGAGTTACTGTCCCCTCACCATGCTGCGCCTGCTGCCATGGCTGCGCACCCTGAGCCGCGAGAGTGCTCAGCCCCGTGTCCTGCAGGGGCTGGCCGCTAGTGACAAGAGGGGGGCCAGGATGTACCCCAACTGCTACTGTGTGGGGAAGGCCAAGCAGCGGGCTGTGCCACTCTTGCTCGATCCCTACAGCCATGGGCTGTTCCACAGCTTGCCACATGATGCCGGCAGGACTCGGGGCCACAGCAAGAGGAAGAGCTGGGGTTTCATCCGTGAGCAGATGAGCTACGACACGTTCTTCACCATGAAGCGGCTGATCGAGCGGTCGCAGAGCGTGGGGGAAGTGCTTCGTTGGGTCACCCAGAACCCCAGCAAGGTATCTGCCAGCCACTACCCCATTGCCCTGCACAAGCTGGGCCAGCTGCTGCAGCAGCCACGGGGCCAGGCCATCCTGAATGGAGAGCACCGAGGGCCCAGCCAAATGCTGGAGGAGCCGGAGTTCCAGACGCTCTGCCAGGCCATCATTAGTGGATGCTCCAAGTTTGATAACTTCAGCGTTGTCAATTGCCTGTATGCTGTTGCAGCCCTGGGTGAGTGCTCTGAGCAGGCACAGCCCCTGGAACAGGGCTTAGCCAGCAGGGGGTGGAGTAAGAGGGGCGCAAGTGGAGTGCGAGAGCAGAGCTAAAGAACAGCCAGTCTGTGTGTGGGTTCAAGTGGGAGCTCTGGAGCAGGGAGGGAACCTGGAACATGCATGAGGGGTGCCTGGCTACGCGTGTGGGGCACAGGGAAGGCTTGCCGTACCTGTGAGTATATGCTGGGGCAGGAGGCAATGGGTCTGCTTAGAGGCAGAAGTTGCATTTGAGCTGTATACCTTGGGGCTTGAGCCAGGGAGGGCAAGTGAAGACAGATGAGACTCTGAGTAGGCTGGGTGTGTCTGAAGTATTCGGAGTACTGGTGTGATGAGGAGGCTGTGATAATCAGCCCCAGCTGGGCTGGGAGGAGTGGGGAGCGACAGCCACTGCAGAGAGAGAGGTTTAAAATTGTGCTGTGCATGGAGCTGGACCTTCCGTCCTGGGCAGCATCTCAGGGCTGTGCTGCACCTTGGTGTATGGCTGGGAAAGTGTTAGCCAATGGCCGGGTAATGAGTGGTCTGTGAGCCTTATTACATCCGAGCCTTTAACTGCTAGGACTGGCAGTCCCTTTGCAGTGGGCAGCCAGGGTGGCTGACGGGTGCCCCAGGAATCTGTCCCTTGGAGGCAACACGACTCAGCGCTCAGCTCTCACTGCACCTTACCACTGACCATGCTAATATAGCCGAACTGGCTAAGGTTCTTTGTTTGTGTTCGGCCGAGTTACAGTATCTGGAAGGAGTCAGGCTGAAGCTTAAATAGTTACTATTTATTAAAAGGCAGAAATAAGAATCTTAGCAGTTACAAGGTTATTGTTCTATCTTCTTAACTACTAGTAGGATGATACATATGGCGTACTGATTAGGTTACAAGTTACACGTATAAGGACAAAACGCCTTAGCTTACAGAACTCTTACTATTAAATGTGCACAAAAGTACATTGCAGGTATAATTCTCACCCCTGTGTCCTCCGACTCTGGCGTAGCCAGTGTGTTCACTCAATCCCTCAGGAAGAAGAGTACAAGGAGGGCGTCCCCTGGGCCCTCGGGAGGCAATGACCTTACCTGACTGGCAGGTGTAGGTAATTGGAGCTCAGTTAGGCCCTTCTTTATACCCCTTGGGTCACATATGCTCTTCCTTATCTAAAGGCGCCAGTTGTACTGGTTTGCCTTTGTGATGCCATTTCTTACAAGGGAGTTGCAACTTAATTTAGACTTGTAAGACAGAGATAACTAAATCATTAAGACAGGACGTTCTTTTCATATGGGCGCAAGATTCCTCTCCTAGGCCGATGTGTAGGCATATCAGTTATCAGTGCCAGCAAAGGGCAATATAAGGCCCTGTGGTCGTCGGCTGGCCTGCTAGCCGCCTTATCTGTGTTCTTCCATTGTCTGGGGTCGTGATGAGGCAGCACATCTGTGCTCCCAGGCATTCTAAGACTGTGCTGTTTCCTTTTGTCCTTTGTGCTCTGAGGCACCTAAGAGGTGCAAGATTGAGTAGAGCAGGGGGATTCTGTCTGGCTACAGAGAGAACCACAGGAATGGCCTGTTGGGCTCAGGCCAAGGTCTGTGGCCAGTGCTGGAGACGTCAGGGGAAGGCCTGAGTGTCCTGCTGTAGCAGATGTTGCTTTCAACCCAAAATTCTCTGCCCTCAGAGTGCAACCAAGCAAAGCCAAGTGGCATGGGGTAAGAAAGCACGTCTAAGTCATCTGTGGCGCAGCAGTGGGCTACAGCAGTAACACGCTCTTAACGTGGCTAAGGAGCGTTCACCATAGCCCTCCTTGCCCCAGATTCAAGTGTGCTGTGAATTACACTTAAGCCAATAAGTAATCCCCATAGTAACACCCACCCTTATCCAGTTCCTATGCCTCAAGAGGGCATAATCTTACCTTCTGCGCAGCCAGGCAGAGGTTTTAGTGGTTCACAGTTCTTAATTTTAAAATAAGTGCTAATGAGAATCATGCTCCACTAACCCAGGCCCCATCGTCCCCCAGGAACCCTGAGGGGCAGGACAGGCTGTACCTTTCAAGCTGGAGCTCACCACAGATGCCAGGCCAAACACAAGTCATATTCTGCTTACCCTCTATTAACAGTTACCCAAACAGAACACACAAGCTGAGCATCCAGGGTTCACCATTCCCAGCTGGGCGATCCAGCTTTGCTTGGTGGCCGGTTGAGACTAGGCTGTACGTGGAACTCCAGTTTCAGCTGGGTGTGGAGGTCTGGTGGCTCTGACCTCAGGACTTTGGGAACCCAGTTAATGTAGTGAAACTTGAGTCATGCTTAGCTGAACTATAAGCAATCATTTTACTGAGCTACAGTAAACTCTTTCTTATTGTGCAGCCCTGGGACCGGGAGGTTGCTGGGTATTCAAATATTTTGGATAATAGAGAGGTATGCCTAGCAATGTGTAACACTAAAGAAAAGCAAGCTGAGATATTAAGAAACAAGGAAAAACGTATGCAGAACATTTTATTTACCAACACCATAGTACAGGAAAAGCTCGAGTTATGTAGGGGTTACATTCTGCATAAGTCAGGGCGGGAGACGGGAACCAGGTGGTGCAGCTGTCTCCTCCAGCGTCGCAGCTGTCTGCCAGCCCAGCTTCCCCCAGCTGGGGGAGCCCGACAGGCAGATAGCCACAGAATGGCTTCAAGTTACGCTTAACTCGCGTTAAAGCTAGTTAAGCGCAACCTGAAGCTGCATATTTTGGGGATTTATTGTGTTGTACGCTGTAAACTTATACTGTGTGTTCTCCATTTGCGCTTACTTTCACTGTACTGTACTTGTGGAAAACGGAACTAAAATTGCCTTTTGCTAAAAATGCTGGTTATTTGAGAGTTTTGGGTGATAGAATGTCAGGTAGGAAAGAACAATGAGGAAACCTTACAGCCTAACAGATTTTTTTGGAACATAAGCTTTCATGGGCAAAGACCCGCTTTGTCAAATGAAAGAGTTTACTGTATTAACAACCAATTAGAACCCACCACCTCAATGGATTTACATTTAGCAAAATGAGGTTGCAACAGACAGAAACAGAAAACCAGAGAGACAAACTGCGAGGAAGTAGGGCCCCAAGACAAAACAATAAAGAAGTAGGGATGTCACAGCCACAACTGTTTCCGAGTGATTTTAATGCCGGCAAGCAAAGTTTTGTTAACCATAGGAAGATTTGTTCTTCAAGTGCTTGTTCCAGTCCTTTCCAATCAGGTGTGTGTGCACCGCATGCACAGACACTGGAAACTTTTCCCCTACCGGCATCCATTGGGCCAGCTGTGGAGCTACCTGGGTTGGTGCTGGAATGATGTGCTATGGATAATCTCGCTGACCCAACCGCCTCTCAACTCCTTCTCACCGTCCATCTTAGTTTGGAATGCTGCTCGCTTGTTTGCCTTGACTTGTTGTTCTAGTTAATTAGTTATTGGTTTGTGATGGTTAGTTCCATCGAAGTGGAGGAGAAGGTGGAGGTGGCAGACATCTTGATGAACTCCGGAAGGTCTGTTGAGTGCTGCCCTCCCCCTTATTAAAACCATTCAGAAAACCAGTTTGACCATCTGACAGATCCCTGCTTCCATTCTTCCCACCGCCGAAGGAACTGAGAGGAAAGCTTCCACACCCTCCCGTGCCCAGCAGTGTCTCAGTTGTAAATGAGGTGGCATGCCAGGGCAGCTGGCACTTGTGCCCATGGCCATAGAAATCATGGACCTAGACCTGGGTGGTAGGAAGTATCAGAGGGGTAGTCAAGTTAGTCTGTATCTTCAAAAACAACAGGAGGTCCTGTGGCACCTCACAGACTGACAGATGTTTTGGAGCATGAGCGTTCATGGGCACAGACCTGCTTCATGAGGTGCATGAGCGGGGGGTTCCAGGGGAGGAAAGATGGGGTCTCATGAAGGGCAGGGCTGGAGCTGACAAGGTCTGTTCAGTTGGAGGATGTATGTGGCCCATTGTCAGTAGCTAGTGTGGAGGTGTGAACCTCAAGAGCGGAGAAACTGCATTTGTAATGGGCCAACCGCTCCCAGTCTCTGTTCAGTCCTTGGTTGAGGTGTCAAATTTGCAAATGAATTGCAGCGCTGAAGTTTCTCTTTCGGGGTTATTTTTGAAATTTTTTGTTGCAGGATGGCTGCTTTTAAATCTGTTACTGAGTGTCCAGGAGGATTGAAGTGTTCTCTACGGGTTTCTGTATGTTACTGTTCCTGATGTCTGATTTATGTCCATTTATTCTTTTACATAGAGACTGTCCAGCTTGGCCAATGTAAATCGCCGTGGGGCATTGCTGGCACGTGATGGCATGTATTATGTTAGTAGATGTGCAGGTGGAAGAGCCCCTGATGTTAGGTCCTGTGATGATGGTGCTGGTGAGCAGAGTTGGCAGCGAGGTTTGTTGCAGGGCTTGGTTCCAGGTTTAGTTACTGTGGTGTGGTCTGTAGTTGCTGGTGAGAAGGTCTATGCCACGGGGCATTTACAGCTGAGGATAGCAAACCAACACGCTGTCCGCAGCAAGGACAGTTTTAACGCTTGGCACGCCATCTCTAAACACAAAGAGCTGCTCCTGGAGGGGTCTCGCTCCTCGTTTGCTGCGTTAGTGGGGGAGGGAAGAGTGAGGGCTGTGACGGCTCCTCAAGCTTCCTTGGATGCAGGGGACTTGGCAGCCCACAATGGTATCTCCTGGAGTGCTCCTGCATGTTTGGCATGGCTCCCGCCAGGGGTCCAGCGCTCTCTTCAGCACCTTCCCTGTGAGCACTCAGGCCTGTTTTCTGAGCAAACGGACTCAGCTCCGTGGCCTAAAGACACCTGTGGAGCCGTGTGCTCCTCGGGGATGCACTCCCGTCTGCCTAGAGGGGTCCTTCAGGCCTCAGCAGCAATAGCACAACCGTGCCCAGTACTGCAGGCAGGACTCCTTCCGCCAGCGGCCAGAGCAGCCGAGCATCTTCCCAGCCGTGAACCAGACCCGCACCCTCTTGTGCTGCTTCCTCCGCATGTCAGCCCTTATAACTTCAGACCATTGGGTCCTGCTCACGGTGGAGGCAGGACATGTGCTCCAGCTGTGCCCCTCCCGCCCAGGGCCATAGCGTGGGTGCAGGCGAGTGCCACGCGTGCCCTCACCTGTGTTACGGCCCTGAGCCCCGGTCGTGGGGCCATGCGGCAGGTCCCAGCGGGAAGTGGGGCTGGGCTGGTGGCAGGCAGCAGACACAGCACGGCCTGAGCCTGTGCTGGGCAGCCATGCATCCCCCAGCTGCATGCAGCCCCTGGACACGCAATGCAGGAAGAGCTGCACACGTGGGACGTCTCTCCCGCCGCTCTGTGCACATGCCTCCACGTGGTGGGATGAGCTCGTGCCATGGCAGCAGAGGAGGTGGCGCCCGTCACCGCCATTTCCCCACCGTGGCTCCTGCGGCCCAATGCTGCCTGTGTGGCTGCAGCCTGGCACAGCGCTCCGTCCCCAGCTATGTTGGCGGCAGCACCAGTGAGTTGCCAGAATGTACGGTTGCGGGGTGGGCTGGGGATGCCTGGTTCTAGGGGAGGGGCTGGGGTTAGAGCGGGGGGCTGGGGGTGCCTGGTTCTAGGGGAGGGGCTGGGGTTAGAGCGGGGGGCTGGGGGTGCCTGGTTCTAGGGGAGGGGCTGGGGTTAGAGCGGGGGGCTGGGGGTGCCTGGTTCTAGGGGAGGGGGCTGGGGTTAGAGCGGGGGGCTGGGGGTGCCTAGTTCTAGGGGAGGGGGCTGGGGTTAGAGCGGGGGGCTGGGGGTGGCTGGTTCTAGGGGAGGGGGCTGGGGTTAGAGCGGGGGCCTTGGGGTGGCTGGTTCTAGGGGAGGGGGCTGGGGTTAGAGCGGGGGGCTGGGGGTGCCTGGTTCTAGGGGAGGGGGCTGGGGTTAGAGCGGGGGGCTGGGGGTGCCTGGTTCTAGGGGAGGGGGCTGGGGTTAGAGCGGGGGGCCTCGGGGTGCCTGGTTCTAGGGGAGGGGGCTGGGGTTAGAGCGGGGGGCCTCGGGGTGCCTGGTTCTAGGGGAGGGGGCTGGGGTTAGAGCGGGGGGCCTCGGGGGACCTGGTTCTAGGGTTGGACATTGTCCTATGCAGGCATTCTGAAAATCTGGCACCCCTAGAGTGGTCTGGCCTCCCACGCAGGGCAGCTGCAGCCTCTGTGTCCAGTGCGGGGGCAAGGGAGCAGACTTGCAGGGCTCCTGGCCTGCTGGCAGGTAGGCTGGAAGCATTTGCTGCCCCCCACACTCCCTGGGGGGAACATGCTGATAGCAGCCACATAAATGAGGCTCCCTGCGAGGCGCACAGAAGCTCCTGGCTGTGGCTGTGCTGGGCAGCTCTGGGAGGCATCTTGACCCCCCGGGGATCCCCAGCAGCTCTGTGGGAGGCCAGGCCAGTCTAGTCTAAGGTTGCCAGATTTTCAGAACGCTTATGGAGGACAATGCCCACCCCCAGGCCCCTGCTCTAAACCCATCCTGCACCTCTGCCCCAGAGCCAGGCACCCCAACCCCCGCTCTAAACCTGTCCTCCACCACTGCCCCAGACCTAGGCACCCCTAGGCTCCCGCCCTAACCCCAGCTGCCTCCCGTCCTCCAGAGCCAGGCACCCCAACCCCTGCTCTAAACCCATTCCCCACCTCTCCCCCAGAGCCAGGCATCCCCAGGCCCCCGCCCTAACCGCAACCAGCATGAGCTGTGTGGTGGTGGTGGTGGTGGTTATGTATTTTCCCTTTTTCTACCAAGTAATTACTATGAGTATATAAGGGAGCACAGTTTTATATTGCCTCAGGTGCAAAAGTCACTAGTTACGGCTCTGCTTCCACCCGTCTTCCACTTGCCTCTCCAAGGACCTTTCTCACACACAACTCCTTCGCCAGAGGTGCGCTCATTCCGAGCTGGAGGGGCAGTGGAGGAGGTTTCTCAGAAGCTAAAGGGCAAGGGTGTTTCCTCCCAATATTTCCTCGTCACCAAAGCAAACTGGGGCCTCTGACCTATTTGGGACCCGCCCCCCCCATATTCTCAACGGGGTTATGGAAAAGTCGAGATTCCGTATGCGCTCGTAAGTTCAGGTTTCCCTTCCCTGGACTCGGGCGGGGGTGGGGAGCAGTACACTACCTACAGCATGAAAGGGGCCTACTTTCACACAACAAAGAGGGTTCCTCCGGTTTGTCGCATGTCATGTTCTTTGCCAGCGTGCAGTGCTGCCCTTTGGTCTCTCCACAGTCCCCTGCATGTTCACCAAATACGTGGTGATGGTACATTTATCCTAGACCACTGGCTGCTGAGAGGCCTTCGTGGGAACAGGTAGAGTCACATGTCCACCTATGTATGAGCACATTCGAAAGGCTAGGTGTACTGCTCAACCTGGACAAATCAACTCTTATCCCAACTCAGAGGCTGGAGTTTATAGGAGCTATTCCCGTCTGCTGATTGGAATAAAGGGATTTCGAAGCTGGCGGGGTCCTTTCAAAAAGGACCTCCATCTGGACGAGCCATGCGGGAGTGAAAAGCAGCAATCTCGAAGTGCCATGGTGGGCGGCATGCTAATGAAGTGCTGAATATGCATTTCAGCACCTCATTAGTATTCTTTGAAATGACCATTGGCATAGCTATTTTGAAGTTTTCTCCAAGTGTAGACACAGCCTAAGTGGAAGAGGTTTTTGTGCTGGTGTGCCCAGCATCAGCTAGCCCCAGCCCAGACACCCAGCCCAACTATCCCGGACTGTTTTCTACACCTGAAAAAGTAAGGGTTGTTCCTGTCATCCATCAGAGTTCACCCGGCAGCCATCTCTACATTCCACTGTGGGAGAGCAGTCAGTATCTGCAAACCCCTTGGTCGTGTGTTTTTCCCAAGGATTTAGAAAGGATCTGTCCCATTGATGACCACCTCTCCCAAAATGGGAGCTTACCTTGGTCCTCTGAAAGCTCATGGACCCACCGTTTGAGCCCATGACCACTTGCTCACTTCTTTTCCTTTCATGAAAAGTGAATTTCTAATGCAGATTACGTCAGCGAGGAGAGTATGCGAGCTGAAAGCGTTGATGTCAGAGCCCCCACATTGTCTTTCATAAGGACAAGTTGTCTCTCGGACCCCACATGTCCTTCCTGCCCAAAAATGTTTTTTCAGAGTCATATGGGGCAGGAGATATTTCTGCTCGTCTTCTACCCAAAGCCACATGTCATTGCACACCAGAGATGGCTGCACTCCCTGGCTGTTCAAAGCGGGCTTGCTTTTGGTATCGACCGCGGGAAGTCGTTCCGTCTATTTGAAGCTGTTGCCAAACACGTAAAGGGTCTCCCTGTCTCATCCCAGCATATCCCATCTTGGATTACAGATGGTATCCGTAAGTGTTCAGAGCTGGGCAAATCCCGGCCCTGGTGAGCATGGCTCACTCAACCAGAGCACAACCCTCTTTGACCACTTTTCTCATCCAAGTTCCAAGATGGGGCGTATGCAGAGCAATAATGTGGTCCTTGATCTATGCTGTCAGTACACTAGGCCATAGACCAGCAGGCCAGAGTAGGTAGAGCAGACCTCCGTTCCATAACTCTCTGATTCCCACCCTGGCTCCTTGGGGAGTCACACGACTGGAATCGATATGAACAAGTACCCAAAGGGAGGACATTTACTCATCTCTCAGAAGTGGGTCTTAGAGATGTGGGGTTCACCTCTGTTCCGATACCCACCCTCCTTCCCTGCTGTCAGAGTAGTTGTCAAGAAGGAACCAAGCGTCAGTTGGGCTGGCAGCAGTGCTCTGAAGGTCATCATGCAACGCTGTTCTCCAGACAGGAGCAACTCTCAGCCAGTGTGAAACAGGAGGTTTGTTGAGCACCTGAGCACATCATAGGAACTCCCAGAGCCTGTAGGCCTGGCCTCCCTCAGCACAGCACATCTGAGTCCCCCCTGCAGCCGAGTGGGCTCTGTCTGCTCCCTCTGCCCAGTCCAGGAGGCCGCTCCTTCCAGCCAAAATACCAAGAGCTCTGTCCTTTTTCTTCTGGTCAGGTAAACAGGGGCGTCTGGGTCCCTTTCTTCTCCACCTCTCCTCCCATCAGTCCTTCATCCTCCCGCTCCTGGGCTGGAACCAACCAGTCAGGTCACCGGGGTCTTCTCTCCACAGCCCATTGTCTTTCCACTGGCCAGAACCATCTGTGCCATCCGTGCTGGGACACTGGGTCCCAAGTTCCATGCTGGTCCCCATAACAACATACTCCTCGCCGCCCATCATTAAACCAGTAACATCCAGGGAGACCGAGTGCCACCCCCTCTGCATGCAAACCTTCAAACCCCTCATACACCCCCCACTTCGTCGCAGACATGGTTGTTCTTGAGCCATAACGGATCCCATTGGGACAGGATCACCCTCGTCACAGCCCAATATTTCATTCTTCTAACATCCTTTCAATGGAATGAAAGGATGTGACTCTGCCAGTGGTGGCTGCTCTCCGAATGTGGCTGCAGACAGATGCCTCAGACCTTATGATATGGCTACAGGAAAAAGCCTTCTACTTACAAGGTGGGCCAGTCTTTCCCCAGCAGTAGGTTTCATTCCGCTGTTAATAGTGAGAGATGAGTGGTTTGAAATCCCTGCAGAGTTTGTGTTACAATAACTATGAGAGGTGATCTTGGTAACTACATCAACATCCAATCTGTCTTTGAATCTTGCTAAATTCTTGGCTTCAGTGACTTCCTGTATCAGGGAGTTCCTTCTCCTTGCTGGTCATTCAATAACGAGTAGGACATCCTCATGTCACCCTCCTATTTGTGAGTTTATTGATGGCTGATCATCCCCATTCTGCAGCTGCAGATCTTATCACGGAAGAGGCAGGTGTTGGTAGCTGTTGGAGGGGCATGGGACAGTTTTTGATGCTCTTTTCTTCTTCTCCACCTCTCCTTGTCTGCATTGCGGTGGGACCTCTCAAATGGTACAACCCCCTCATGGATTGCCGCTCCCCACTGGGGATGGTCCTGGGCGTGGTTCTCCCAAGTGTTGACACTGATGCTGCCCTTTTTCACGTGTGCCTTCAGCACGTCCTTGTCACTTCCGCTGGTCCCCAATGCTCCTCTGGCCTTCCTCCAACTTGGAAAACAGAATCTGTTTTGGGAGGCACGGATCAGACATCCAAACCACATGACCAGTCCAGTGACGTTGTTGGTGAATGATCATGGCTTCAATGCTGCTCATGTTCAGCTCTTCCAGAATGCTAGTGTTCATGTGTCTGTCCTCCCACAAGATATTTAGGCTTCTCCTGAGGCAGTGTTGATGATATTGTTCAAATGCCTTCAGATGTTGCTGGTATGTTGTTCAGGTTTCACATGCATATAGTAGCATTGGAACAACCACTGCATGGTATATAAGGAGCTTTGTCTTGGGATGGATGTCCCCAGGTTCTCGAAGACCCTTTGTGTCAGGTAGGCAAAAGCAGAGCTTGCACGGATGGATTTCCACATCAATGTCAACTTTAGCAGAAATGTGACATCCAGGGTATGGGAAGTGCTCCATATTTTCCAGCCGTCCTCCATTGACTTCAGTAGAAGGTGCATGAGATTGTCCAGTCAGTGAAGGTTGGCGGAGCACCTTGCTCTTTTTTATGTTCAGTGTGAGGCTGAGACTCTTCTATGCTTCAGCGAAGGCACTTAGGATGGTCGGAAGAGCTGTGGGAGAAAAGGAGCAACAACCGCATTGTCACCTGGGTACTGGAGCTCCATGATTGAGGTTGTGGAGGTCTTGCTTTTAGCCTTCAGTCTCCTGAGATTGAAAAGCTTTCTGTTAATTCTGCAGACAGTCTTCACACCCTCTGGCAGCTTGCCACCAATGCAGTGAAGGGTCATGGCAATGAAGATGCAGAACAGTGACGGGACAGTGACGTAGACTTGCTTGACTCCCGTTTTGACTTAAAAGGGGTCACTTTCAGATCCCCTGTTGCTCAGTACTGTGCCAATCATGTTATTGTGAAGCAGCCTTAAAATGCTAATGAATTTTTTGGGGCAGCGGATCTTTGAGAGGATGGTCCACAGGGCGCTACGATCGACTGAGTCGGATGCTTTGGTCAGATCGACGGAACTCATGTGTAAGGCTTGGTTGTGTTCACAACAGTTTTCTTGCGGCAGCCGGGTAGTGAAGGTCATGTCTGCTGTTCCTCAGAATGGTCAGGAGCCACACTGGGATTCTGGGACAATTTCTTCTGAGGGTGGCAGGAATCGGTTTGCAAGGATTTGAGCTAAGATTTTCCCTGCTGTTGCTAGGAGAAAGGGAGGAAGGAAAAACAGGGTTACCTGCCACAAGTCAGACCAGCTGATGAAGCAAATTGAGTAGGATGTGTCCCATTCCTGTGAATATCCCATGTGGGGAAATTCCCCTTGTAAGATAGTTAAGATCTCTATTCAGGCCCTGGTTAAATGTGTCAAATTTGCAAATTAATTCCAATTCAGATGTCTCCCTTTGTCATCTAGTGGTAAAATCCGTTTGTAGAAGAACAGTTACTTTTAAATCCTTTACTGCAGTGTTTCTTAACCAGGGGTACGTGTACCCTTGGGAGCAGACTAAGATCTTCCAGTGGCCTTGTAGGGTGCGAGAAGATTTTGTAACAGTCTCATGAGAGCAGTCCGACCCCTCTTTATAGGTGTCAGTGCTGCTCCTGCTCTCTTGCAGAGCTATACCCTTTTGCGAAACTTTGCTTTCACTGCTCTCATATGCTGTTCTCAAGTCTGTTCCACAGGTGCACGCTGCGTTGCCAGAAGAGCATCAACCACCTCACTTAATTCCTATTGACCTCGGCGTTCACAAAGGGGTCGCGGGGAGGAGTGTAGGGTGCGAGAAGACAGCGTAACAGTCTCATGAGAGCAGTCTGACCCCTCTGTGAGCCCTCAGAGGAATCCTATGACAACACCTGCAGAACAAAGCACACTTGCCAACACTTCAAGGCTACGCTGGCAGTAGGCCACAAGAGATAGTGATAAGGAATGCATAGGCAATTTTAGGCAATCTTATGTTAGTGAGTTGAGTTTTATCAGCTAGCGTTAGGAGGCCTGTTACAGAGCCTCTCCCCAAGCGAAGCTCTGACGCGTCGGGTTTTCCCCCACTGGTGAGTGCGGCATCTCCGGGGCTCCCGTCGCGGGTGTCACGCGCTTTCAATAAACCAAATATAGCACTCGCCTTCTGGGTGCAGCCTCGTTTCTGGGGAGCCCGAGCCTGGTTGGCTACAGGTCTATTAACTCAGCAAGATATTTGCCTAGTTTTTACCGTAGCGTACTTTAAAAAAAAAAATAGTGAAGTCAGTATGATCTAAAGTTCATTTCAGGCAGTGACTTGTTTCTACTGCTTTATATGCCTTACACTGAAATGTAAGTACAATATTTATATTCCAATTCATTTTTTTGGAAATGAGACAATAGAAAGTCAGCACGTTTTCAGTGGCAGTCTTCTGTGATAATTTGCATGTTTGTGTAAGTCAGTGGTTTTTAAGTGAGGTGTAACTGGGTGGTACGCAAAACGGATCTGATTCCTGAAAAGGGGACAGTCATCTGGCAAGGCTGACTGGCACTTGCTTCAAGACCTCATCTGACTTTAGGACCCTGTTTTTCAATGGGTGTACACGTACCATTAGGGGCACATGAGAGAAGTCGGGTGGTACTTTATAAAAACATGTTAAGAAATACTGCTTTATTGAATGGCCAGAGAGGTTAAAGGGTTCCCAGTGACATGTTCATGTGTGTGCTAGTTCCCAGCGACAGACTCATGTCCATTCATCCTTTGGTGCAGAGATGGCAGTGTCCGTGGCAGAGGGGCATTGCTGACATACAGCCCATCATTAGTGGATGTGCAGGTGTACGAGCCCCTGGCAGTGTGGCTGATATGGGTAGATCCTGTGATGGTGTCACTTGCATAGGTATGTGGACAGGGTTGGCAGTGGGGTTTGTTGCCGGGACAGGTTCCTGAGTCAGTATTTCTAGGGTGTGGTGTGTGGCTGCTGCGGAGTATTGCCTTGAGGTTGGATGTCTGTCAGTAGGAGAGGACAGGCCTGTCACTCAGGGCCTGAGAGAGTGAGGGGTCATGTTCCGGTGTGGGTTGTAGATTGTCGGTGATGTGCTGGGTGGGTTTAAGCTGAGGGCTATAGGGGATGACAAGGGGTGTTCTGTTGTTTACCTTCTTGGGCCTATCATGAAGAAGGTGACTTCTGGGTGCTTGTCTGGCCCTGTCAGTCTGGTCTGTTACGTCTCCTGGTGGGTAGCTAAGCTTTAAGAATGATTGATAAAAGTAGATTTTTTGTCTGTTGGTGGGATTGGAGCAGATGTGGTTATCTTAGGCCTTAGTTGTAAAGCCTGGGTCGTGTGATGGGTCTTGGGTGGAAGCTGGAGGCGCGTCGTTAGGAGCAGCACTCAGCGGGATTCCAGTATAGAGTGGTGTTTGTGACCATCACTGACTTGCACTGGAGGGTCCAGGCAGTGGATCTCTTGTGTGTAATGGTCTGGGCTGAGGCTGATGGTGGGAGGGAAATTGTTGAAATCCCTGTGGCGTTCAAGGGTCTCCTTCCCGTGAGGATGTCATCAAGGTAGTGTAGGTAGAGGCGGGTGCTGGGGAGCAGGAGCTGAGGAAATCCTGTTCTAGGGCAGCCATGAAAACGTTGGCCCATGGTGGGGCCCTGCAGGTGCCATAGCAGTGCTGCTGGCTGTAGGTTGTCCTCAGATTGGAACTGGTTATGGGTGAGGGCAAAGTCACACAGCTCAGCCACCGGGTTTCTGTTGGGCTCAATAAGCCTCTTGGCATTGCCCGTCAGCCTGTTGATTGTCTCTTGTCCTGTTGGATTCCCTTTGTTCAACAGCTTGTGTACGTTCCGAGTGACCGTGCTGAAACCAAATGGAAGAGTCTCGCGGGGATTTCATGGCCTTCACTTCTGAGCCAAGGGCCTGTTTCGCTGTCCCTCCTTGTACTTCAGTCTCCCTCTCTCTCAAATACAGCATCACTGTCACTGTCACTGTCTGGGCCGGGCCCTGCCCTGCCCTAGGGAGTTGACCTTCACTCAGTGGTGGTCATTGTTAGTGGCTCAGCTGCTGCCATTTCTTCAGTTACTTTAATTTAAGATAGTAATTTAAATGAAGGCAGGAGTTGGGAATGATTGGCTTGGTCAGTGCTGCAGTCCCCGGACTGATGGAGACATGACGTTCCTCCCCGTACAACGTACAGTGAGGTTGCAAGGCCAGTGTGTCATCTGGGGGGCGGGGTCCAGTCCTGTGCCCACCAAAGTCAACAGGTCTTCATTGACTTCATTGAGCTTCAGCCTAGCCCAGAGCTATCATAGGAAATTGACCTCTCAGGTTTCAGCATCTGCCCTCTGCAAGCAATGGGCTGCCACCGTGCTCCAAGCCGGACTTTCCGGCTGGCTGGGCACTGGGCCAGTGTCATGGCAGGAGTTCTTCTCAAGAGACATTTTGAGGTTTTCTTTGCGAGCACAAGGGCTACAGCCTATTTGTTTGAAGCTGAAATTGTAGAGCACGGTTCTCAGGAGCAGCTGATTTAACTGAGGTCCCTCCCCGAGAGCTGCAGATGCTGAAGTTGGAGCAGGGTGCTGGAGGGGAGACCTGCAGTGTGTCCTAGTGGCTCCGACAGGTGGGGGTTACAGACTGGGCCTGAAGCCCACGTGCAGGGCTCAGCAGTGCAGTGGGTCCCTTTCTGCAGGCCTCTCACTTTGACGGCAGCCTCCTGTCACTTCTCCCTCCTCTGCTCAGGAGGGGCTGCTGGGGTCTGGCCGCCCGCGGCGCTGGGCGCACTAGTCCAGCTGGGCCTCCTGGCACTGCCTCAGGAGCTGTGGGTTGATTGACAGGACTCAGCCCATGCTGTCAGCAGCACTAGTGACCTGAGCTGCTAGGGAGGCTCTGAGGGGGCCAGAGGCAAAGCCCAGCTCCCAGCTGAGGTAAGGCTCCCTGTTCCCTGCTCTGTCTCCAGGCCTCCCTGGCGAGTCAGCATTAGTGCAGGTGCTCGAGGACGAGTCCCGGAGCCGCATGGGGCACTTCAATCAGAAGGATGTCTCCATGGTGTTCAGCAGCGTGATGAGACTTCATCCCTCCAGCCCCCACCCCCTGGTGGAGTCCTGCCTCAGCAGCCTGGAGCGGCACCTGGAGAAGGAGCGCCACCCACAAACCCTCTTCCTCCTGCTCTCCTACTACCGGCTCCGCGCCCAGGCGCTGCAGGGCCGCGCTGCCCCCGACCAGCAGCTACTCAACAATCGCAAGATTCTGCGCCTGGTGAGGCACACGCTGGGGCAGGTCAGTACGGTGCGCGAGCATGAGCTGGCCCTGCTGGACGAGATGTTGGCCCTGTGTGCGCAGGAGGCCAGCAACAAGGCCCTGGAGGCCATCTTCAGCTCGCAGCTCTTCTACGAGAACCGCCAGGAGCGCTTCATCCGCAGCATGGCAGGTGAGGGCCGTGGGCAGCTGCCTCCCCCGATGGCCCTGCGCCTTTTCCTGGCTTTGGCTGCGCACTCTGGGCCCCTCTCCACGGCCTCTCCCTGTCTGCTCTTGCAGCTGCCTGAGCTCAGCTGCGCTAGTGCCTCCCCACGGGGCCGAGGGAGGGCCGTGCACAGCCACCTTCCAAGGGTGCTCTTACCAGCCAGTCACCTTCTGGCAGCTGGAGCGAAAGGACCTCTGCCATTTGGGCGGAAGGGGAGGGGGGGGCTGTCCTCTTCCTGCTGTACAGGCAGTTGTTCTCTTCTGAAGAGCTCCGGGGCCCCAGCAGCCTGTGTGGGAGCTGCCCTGGGACTGGCAGAGGAGACCAGGTACCATCTCGCTGGTTTGCCCCAGCTCTGGTGGTTTAGGTGTCAGGCCCTGTGACCAGTATTCCTGCGATTTTTATGTCCGTGTGCACCAGCCTAGAGATGATGTGCTGGGTCAATGGAAGTCACAGGGATAGAGCTTCCCAGTCATGGTGATTCAGCTCCGGCTGCGGGGGCAGGAATGTCCGTGCCTGAAGCTGCCTTCCGTCTCCGTGCCAGGAACAGCCGGCTGCAGCTAAGGCCCTGGGCTGAGCTGGGTCTCTTGTTTCAAGGCTGCTGCTCTTGAAGCCCCTTTTGTAATCTGGCCTTGCTGCTGAGGCCAGGGGAGTGCACCTGTCCCTGGCTGAGGCAGCTTCACGGCTGCTCGTCTCGTTGGCTCCTGATGCCTGGCATGGGGAGCTGCCCTGCGCCAGCTGTCCACACAGGAGCGTGCCTCCCCGAGGGCAGGAGGGAGTGTGGGGTTGTGTGCCTCAACCAGGGTGTCTGTGGGAGCAGAGTCTTTGTGTCAGCTGGACCCCAGGCGTCCCATGCAGAGACCTGGCGTGGCAGTGCCCCATGTCCAGGCCAAGCTGTGCCAGGAGGTGAGGTGCCAGGCAGGGCAGTATCTGATGTCCTGCTGATGCAGCCCTGCTCTGTGGTGTTCGCTGCAGAATGGCTCCCACGGAAGGCCGAGAATCTGACCCCCTACACCATGGCATTGATTGCCAAGTACATGGCCCGGCACCGGCTGCGTGAGCCACGCCTGCTCGACACCATTGCCGCCTTCCTGCTGAAGCATGGAGAGCAGCTGGAGAGCAAGGTGAGTGTCCTGCCAGGCCCCGGGCAGCAGCAGAGGCCCAGATCTGAGGGTGGTGCAGCTACCAGGGAAGGGCCCTTTCAGGACAAGGCCAGTCCATCCTCCATGCCCCCACCTGCCCCCGCCTCACTCCTCTCTCTCTGGCTGCAGGTGATCCAGAAGCTGGTGTTTCCCTTCAGCCGCATGAATTACCGGCCATCTAACCACAGCGAGCTCTTCCCCAAGCTGGAGGCCATCCTGGAGCAGAAGGCAGCCAGCTCGCCCCTGGCCACTGTCAACATCCTCATGTCCATGTTCCAGCTCAGGCACTTCCCCCAGGCTGTCCTGCACCAGGTGTTCTCTCCAGCCTTCATCACCAATGTCATGAGTACGTCAGTCCTCTGCCCAGGAAACTCAAGGCTGGCTGAAGGCCTAGGGGTGTGAGGTGGGCTCCCGGGTTGGATATGGCAGACCTAGCCAGGAAAGGGGGAAGGGCAGAGAGGTGTGGGGCCATGGATGGAGCCCGGGCTGGGAGCTGGCGCCCGCCCCAGGAAAGGAGGGTGCTGGAGTGAGCAGGGAAAGAGCAGCACTGCCTGTCTCTCTCCCGACACAGGCAGCCCCTGTGCGCTGATCATGCGCCGCTACCTCTCTCTGCTGGATTCCGCGCTGGAACTGGAGTGCGGGGATTACAGCGGCCCACGCCTCGACCCAGGCTGTCGGGTGCTCATGTTCGACCACGCCCTGACGACGGACGATGTCAACAGGAAATACAGGTCAGAGGCCTGGGTGGCGGTGGGGGGGGGTGAGGTAGGAGGGTGGAATGTTGCGGTGGGGGGCTGAGGGCAGCAGGTCATACAGGTCACTGGGGTGGGCGCGGGTGAGGGCAGCGGGCCGTACGGGTCACTGGGGTGCGTGCGGGTGAGGGCAGCGGGCCGTACGGGTCGCTGGGGTGGGCGCGGGTGAGGGCAGCGGGCCGTACGGGTCGCTGGGGTGCGCGGGGGTGAGGGCAGCGGGCCGTACGGGTCGCTGGGGTGCGCGCGGGTGAGGGCAGCGGGCCGTACGGGTCGCTGGGGTGCGCGGGGGTGAGGGCAGCGGGCCGTACGGGTCGCTGGGGTGGGCGCGGGTGAGGGCAGCGGGCCGTACGGGTCGCTGGGGTGCGCGCGGGTGAGGGCAGCGGGCCGTACGGGTCGCTGGGGTGCGCGCAGCGGGCCGTACGGGTCGCTGGGGTGGGCGGGGGTGAGGGCAGCGGTTCGCTGGGGTGGGCGGGGGTGAGGACAGCGGGTCGCTGGGGTGCGCGGGGGTGAGGACAGCGGGCCGTACGGGTCGCTGGGGTGCGCGCGGGTGAGGGCAGCGGGCCGTACGGGTCGCTGGGGTGCGCGCGGGTGAGGGCAGGGGGCGTACGGGTCGCTGGGGTGCGCGGAGGTGAGGGCAGCGGGTCGCTGGGGTGCGCGGGGGTGAGGACAGCGGGCCGTACGGGTCGCTGGGGTGCGCGCGGGTGAGGGCAGCGGGCCGTACGGGTCGCTGGGGTGCGCGCGGGTGAGGGCAGCGGGCCGTACGGGTCGCTGGGGTGCGCGCGGGTGAGGGCAGCGGGCCGTACGGGTCGCTGGGGTGCGCGGGGGTGAGGACAGCGGGCCGTACGGGTCGCTGGGGTGCGCGGGGGTGAGGACAGCGGGCCGTACGGGTCGCTGGGGTGCGCGCGGGTGAGGGCAGCGGGCCGTACGGGTCGCTGGGGTGCGCGCGGGTGAGGGCAGCGGGCCGTACGGGTGTCTGGCATGGGCGGGGATGAAGGCAGCAGGCCCTACGGGTCACGGGTGGGGGGTGAGGGTAGCTGTCCATTTGGGTCGTGTCGTGGGCGGGGGATGAGGGCAGCAGGCCGTAGGGGTCGCGGGAGGGCGGGTGAGGGCAGCGGGCCGTACGCATCACTTGGGGGGGGAGGGCAGTGGGCCCTATGGGTCACTGGAGGGAGCGGGGGAGGGCAGCGGGCCATCGGGGGCAGCACCAGGCTCTATAGGCCAACAGGCATGTGACTAGGCTCCGGGCAAGGCACCCTCGTCAGCGCCATGCATGTTGCTGGTGGGGGTTGGTGAGCGTGAACGGGGCTGCTGCCAGTGCTCGCATGCCTGCAGGAGCCTTAGGTCAGCCGGGGAGCGTGGGGCCCAGGCAGCGCGAGCTCCGGAGACCTTTGCTCAGCTCGGTAGCATTCTCTGCTCCTGCTCTGGGAGGAGAAGTTTCTTCTGCAAAGCAAAGGCGGGTGATGCCCGTCCTCGGGGGTGAGGCAGGAGAGTTGCCTGGCCTGGGATGGGTTGGCAAAGCTTGGTGGGGGGTGGGGGAAGAGGCACTTGGCCTGGGAAGGGAAGGGAAGGGAAGGGAGGACAGGACAGGTGGGAGAGGTATCTGGCCTGGCATGGCAGGTGCCGGGGGAGGCAGGAAGTGACTGGCCTGGGGAGGGCAGGGCCAAGGCGAGGGCAAGCTGGAGGAGGTTTGTGCTGTGCCTGCAGCTGGGGTTGGTGCCCTGCATGCAGGAAGCACACCCTGGGGTCTACAGCACAGGGCCGCAGTGCTGTGCTGCAGCACTTCCTTGGAGACGAGGCTGTGGGAGGCGCTCCTCCTCGCCATGAGAGCCGGGAGCTGGAGAGGGCCGAACGCCTCTGTCGGCAGAGCGCTGTCCTCACCGGGGCTTGGGTTGGCCTAACTGCTGCCCAGCAATGTGGATTTCTCAGGCTGTTGAGCAGCGGGGCTGGGTCGATCTGGTGCAGCCAGCCCCGGGTTCATGAAACAGTGGTAGGGCTGTAGGCCCCCGTGGCCTCAGGAAGGGTGGGCTTGATGGGCGTGGACATTCTGCGCAGCAGGGGAGGCAGGAGGCTGGGGGTCCTGTCTGGGGTTTGCTCTGACCCGTGTGTTCTTCCCTTCAGTTACAAAGGGCTGGTGGCTGAGGCTCTGAGGCAGCTGGTGGGAGAGGAGTGCTACCGGCAGGATGACGTGCTTCCCCCTGGATACTGCGCTGGTAATGTGGCTGGGGCATGTTCCTGGGTGCTGGGTGGGGAGAGGCAGCCCTCTCTGACAGTGGCTCCCCCAACCTCTGAGGACACCAACATCCCCTGTATAGGAGATGGCACAGAAGCCCCTAGGGTGCATGGCATGTCCCTTCCTGTGGGGCTGGGGAGACCTTCCCCAGCTGGGCCAAGGGTGACAAGCTGGAGGGAATTTGAGGGGTTTTCTGGGATTGGGGAAATGGACAGAGCAAAATCTGCCTCTTATCCGCCAGCCCCACTGTGCAGGAAAGGGGAGAGGGTGCCAGTAGGAATACGAGCCCTTTGGGGAAGATGGGAACTGTCCCAGGATTTGTGTCCCCCAGGTATTGACACCCCCCAACCATGTGGGGCTCCCCATGGCAGTGACTTCCTCTTGGCCACACACCTCCAATGCAGGGCTAGCTTTTACCATGTAGAAAGATGGGGCAGTCATTGTGGATGGTATTTTGAAAATATCCACACGGTGTGCAGCCGCAGGGTAAAAGCTGATGGGATATGAAGAGCTGTTGGGAAAGGGATAGATGTGCCAGAAAATATCATAAAGCTGCTATATAAATCCATGGTATGCCCGCATCTTGAATAGTGTCAGCTGTCAAGTCACCCCATTCCCCCAAATATATTGGAATTGGAAAAGGCTCAGAGAAGGATTACTGAAATGATTAGGGGTAGGAAAGAGGAGGAGAGATTAAAATGACAACTGGGATTTTTCTGTCTGGGGTTATGATGGAGGTTTATAAGATCTTGGTTGGTGCTAAGAAAGTGAATAAGGAAGTGTTGTTTAATCCTTCACAAAGTGCAAGCACTAGGGCTCACCCAGTGAAATTAATAAGCGACAGATTTAAAAAAAAAAAAAAAAAGAAATACTCTCTTTTGGGTTTTTTAAGTGATAAGCTGTCAACCCTGGGAACTCCTTGCCGGAACTCAAAGAGGGTTCAACAAAACAAACCAGCAGTCACGGAGCATTTTAAAGACTAACAATGTATTAGGTGATGAGCTTTTGTGGGGCAGACCCAGTTCTTCAGATCTATGGCCTTACATGTACAGACTGATAGTTATGTAGCACGGTGGTCAAAAAAATGAAATAAAAACTGACAAATCAGATACGTGGAACTCGGGGGGCGGGGGGGAGACGACTAATTGTCTGAGATCAGTACGAATATCACACAAGGGAAAGTGTCCTTGTAATGCGTGAGCTAACGGCTGTCTCTATTGAGGCCAAGTGTTAATGTGTCGAATTTGAGCATGAACTCCAGTTCACGCATTTCCCTTTGTAATCTGCTGTTTAAGTCTCTTGTCATAGGGCACACTCTCAGGTCTTTAACAGAACGGCCACTCCACTGAAAGGCTCACTGACAGGTTTATGTGTATTCAGATTCCTAATGTCTGCTCTGTGCCCATTCATTCTTTGGCAAAATGTTTGCCCAGTTTGTCCAGTGTACATAGAGAGGGGCATTGCTGGCACATGGTGGCATATGTACCATTGGTTGAGGTACGGGAGAATGCGCCTCTAATCTTGTCATGAACGTGGTTAGCTCCAGTGATGGTGTCTCCAGAACAAATATGTGGACAAAGTTGGCAATGGGGTTTGTTGCAAGGGAAAATTCCAGGAGCAGTATTACTGTGGTGTGGCCTGTGGTTGGTAGTGAGCATTTTCCTGACGTTAGGCGGTTGTCTGTAGGAGAGAACAGGCCTCTCACCTTGGCCCTTCCAGAGTGTGGCATCGTGTTCTAGTACAGGTTGTAGGTTTTGATGATGTGCTGCAGGGGTGGTGGCTGTAGGTAATGACAAGTGGTGTTCTGTTATTGACTTTCTTGGGCCTCTCTTGAAGTAGCCGGTTTCTGGGTTTTGTCTGGCCCTGTTGATCTGTGGTTTTTCTGGTTGGTTTGTTTGTTTGTTTGTTTGTGGGTTTTTTGTTCTCTCAGTGAATAGTTAAGTTTTATGAATGTTTGGTAGAGGTCTTAAAGTTTTTCTCTCTGTCAGTAGAATTGGAACACATGAGGTTGTATCTAAGGGCTTGACTATAGACAGTGGATCAAGTGGTGTGTGCTGGATGGAAGCTGGAGGTATGTAGTAAGTGTGCCAGTCAGTGGGTTTCCAGTAGAGAGTGATGTCAGTGTGGCCATCAGTGATTTGTACTGTGGTGTCCAAGAAATGGCTCCCTCGTGTGGAAGTCAAGGCTGAGACTAATAGTGGGTTGCGGGTTGTTAAAATCTCTCTGGAATTTTTCCAGAGTCTCTTTACCGTGGGTCTAAATGATAAAGATCTCATCAGTTTAGTAGGCATCCTTCAGTCTGCATAGACTATGGATCGCGCCCTTTAAAGTTTCAATTGAGGACTTCATTTACAGCGTCTATTGTGACTATAAAGACCCACACGAAAATGACAGTCCTTGCTGCATCTCTTGCAGATGTGGTGGGTGTCTGGCAAGTCCTTATTGTGCTTTCTGTGCACTCGCTTCTCCTCTGCTAGCTGTCTGATCTTCAACTTGCCCTTCTGAAGGCCCTTGTGTAACCCCTGCCTCCATCTGCTGCGGTCGTTTGCTAGTTCTTCCCAGTTGTCCAGCTCGATGTCTACCTCTCTGAGGTCTCTCTTGCAGACATCTTTGTAGCGCAACTGGGGGCGTCCGGGAGGTCTTTTGCCAGAGGCTAGCTCACCATACAGGATGTCTTTTGGAATCCTTCCATCATTCATTCTGTGGATGTGGCCAAGCCAGCGGAGTCGACGCTGCCTGAGGAGGGTGTGCATGGTTGGGATTCCAGCTTGCTCGAGGACGGCGACGTTGGTCACTAAAGATCTCATCAGTGTAGCATGAGTAAAGGAGGAGTAAGAGGGGACAAGAGCAGAGGAAACGTTGTTCTATGTCAGCCATAGAAGTGTTGGCATACTGTGGGGCCATGCGGCTGCCCATGGCAGTGCTGCTAATCAGGAGGTATAGGCTGTCCCCAAACCCTACACTTACACGCCTCCAGCTTCCATCCAGCACACCCCCTCTGTGAGCAAGGACTGGCGCCTGGTGGCCAGGCAACATAGGGGCCAGTCCCTGGTGCCGCATAAGAGTGACATGACAGGGGCTGCTCTCCCTTGTCAGCCAAGTGCTGAGACGACCTTAAGGCGCCTGATGCACTGTGCCGTGGTCCCAGTCACGAGGCGCATGCGTCCGTGCCAGTGCAAGGCAGGATCCACATTCACCTGAGCTCCTTTGGCGCCAGAGGCGTTTAGAGTGGCACAGGGCCTCGTGCAGATTATGCCACGAGGACCATCGCCGCCGGGGGAGAGACGTGGCCACCGTGCGTCAGGCAGGAAGCTGCCTTTGCCCGTTCGCTCCATACCTTCTAAGGGGCCAACACCAAGTTGGGATTACCCAGACGTCTTTGCTGTCAGCATTGTCCCCAGTCTTGGCGCTGGACCAGTGGCTCTACTTGAAGCGGTGCTGGTCCAGCAGACATGGGTGCAGGCCCCGGGACCGATGACACTACCCTGGTCCTCGGCATCAGATGCGTCGGCGTCAGAATTGGACTCGTAGTACTTGAGTTGGGCAACGAGTGGGAGTACCTGGTCTGCATCCCATCTCAGGCACTGCAGCTGATTCTTGGACCATAACAGGTGACCACCAACTGTGCAAGGAGTGACACTGGGGCCCTTTTGGACCCCATGGTCTTTTCATGAGACACAGGAGCAAGCCACAGGACTCCCTCTATGGCGACTTCCATCTCGGCACTTCTGGGTGCTCCCCCGTGCTGTGCTTGGCATCGCTGGGCGCCCCTCCAAGGGACCAGGCGCAGGAGCCACCTTGCCTATCGGAGGCTTCCTCTTTGGCCCTCTCGGCTTCCTTGCCTCAAATACCATCGGCACAGGCGCCTCAGGCAGTTAGGAACCTCCCTTGTGGATGCCTGGCCACTTGGTACTGTTGTTGCTGGTGATGTTGAGCCAGGTACCATTTCAACAGGGGACCTCGGCGCCATTAGCCCGAGTGCCAAGTGTGTTACTGTTGCTTTCGGGCACCATGCCTCAGGTCCTGCAGGCGGTGCCAGGGCCTCCGGTGGGGAACTTGGGCCTTTCAGCCTTGCCACTGTGTACTGACTCAGCGGGCGGCTCCTCTTCCCGTTTCCCAGTGAGAGAATTGTGGTGTTGTGTTGGAGTGGGGGAGGAGTGCATGTGTGAGACTCAGGCTGGATGTGTGAGACAAGCAGAGCAGCTCCCACTGGCTAAGGATGACCCTGGGGCTATAACCCAGGCTGGCAGGTAACACCTCTGCCCTGAACAAAGAGGAGGGAGGAGCCGAGCTGGTTTTGAATTGGGGGGGTGGCAGTTAGAGGCAAGGGGGAGAGGGAGCTGGAAGGCAGCCAGCCTGAGGAGGGGGAAAGCTACACCTCAGAGGGGCACCCCTCGGGCTCCTCTCCCCAGGACGGGTTGGAAGGACTGTCTCTGACTGCTGTACTGACGCTTCTGTGAGAAACTGGGCATCTGTTGCCTAATAAACCTCCTGTTGTACCTGCTGAGTGAGAGTCACTCCTGCCAGTGGACGGGGTGCAGTGCAGGGGGACCCCTGAACCGCATCACACTGGTGTCAGCAGTGGGATGCACTGTACCCACGGATGAGCTCCCAGCAGTGGCAGACTGAGCGCAGGAGAAGGAAGGGGCCTCACAAGAGCCAGAGGTGGAACAGAGCAATTCCTGCAGCTGCTGCTGGTGAGTCGATACCTGAGGAGACAGTGAGGAGATGGATTATACCCGACTCCTGAAGGCAGAGCTAGCGGGGCTGTGCAGAGAGAGGGGCCTGACCGTGGGGAAGGCGACCAAGGCCCAGCTGATTGCCCAGCTGGAAGAGAATGACCGATCCGGGAGGCCGGAGCCTGTCCCTGCAGGAAGTGGCCGGTCACCCTCGGGAAGCGTTTCGGATTCTCCGACAGGAGTGGGGGCTCGATGCTGTCAGACACACACGGTGCCCACCAGGTCGCGCTCAGCTAGCGGTGGTCCATCGCGGGCAGAGTCCCCCGCTGCAGAGCTGCGATGGCTGGAGCTCGAGATGAAATTAAAGGAACTGGAAGCCCAGAAACGGCAGAGGGAACACGAGCACCAGGAACGGGACAGAGAGCGTGAGCACGAGCGCCAGCTACAAGAGAGACAGCGGGAGGAGAGAGAGCAAGAGCAGGAGCAGGAGCATGAGTGGGCCATGGCAAAGGCGAGAGGCCAAGAGGCCCCAGCTGCGGTAAGCGGGGAGAGGGCCCGGCGGCTCGGGGTGGCCAGTCACTTGGAGACGCGTGTGCTGGCCCAGTGTCAGGACCCAGGGGACATGGACGAGTTCCTTACCGCCTTTGAGCGAGCCTGTGAGCTGCATGAGGTGCCCCAGCCTAATGCCTCCGACACCTCACCACCCTGCTAGGCCAGAAGACCGCAGCGGTGCTCAGCCAGCTGGAGGGGCTGCAGCCTGGGGACTATGAACGGGTCAAACAGGCCCTGCTGCATAAGTTCGGGCTGACTCCGGAGATGTACAAGAAGAGGTTCCAGGAAGCGCAGAAGAGACCAGAGGAAACCTATGTAGATACAACCGCCCGCCTGAAGCAATACTACCAGAAGTGGGCGTTCGGAATGGGAGTCCAGTCCGTAGAGGACCTGATCGAGCTGGCGGTCGTGGAGCGATTCTACAAGATGTGCGCACCTGACCTGAGGGTGCGGCTCGTGGACCGGAGGCCTGGGGATTCACACAATGCAGGGAAACTGGCAGATGACTTCACAAACAGCCGGGCCAGGTTTGAAAGTGAGCCCCATAAAGAGAGGGAGTCCCGGAGAGAGAGGGAGTCCCGGAGAGACCGAGAATCTCAGAGAGACCGGTTCCTGCCTGTACGACAGAGGGGACCACCTCTTGGGCGAGTGCAGGAAAGAGGGGCCGGCCACCCACCCCCCCAGAGAGCCAAGCAGAGCCTGGACAGAGCAGCCAGCCCGAGGGACACAACACGACCCAGGCTGTTATCGCTGTGGGCGAAAGGGGCATAGATCAGCCCAGTGCCCCAAGCTCCCAGACAGGTTGAGCAGACCGGGGGGTCATGGAGTCAACTGGGTGGAGTCCCAGAAGCCAGAGGGGCTGGCGGCCAAGGCGGGTGGTGCTGACAGTGGGCTCTCGGATTGGGCCGAGTCCGCCCCACAGACCAGCTCCTCAGGGGGACCAAATGCTCAGAGGTCAGTTTACAGAGTGGGGGCGGCACTGCCTCTGCGGAGCAAGTGTCTCACACCCCTTGAGGTAGACGGGAAAAAGGTCATGGGGTTCTGGGACACAGGCGCTGGCGTGACGCTGGCCCGACCCGGGGTGGTGGCACCAGGCCTCATGACACCCAATTCCCACCTGCCTGTAACAGAATTGATGGGACCCCTTTCAAGGTGCCCATGGCGAGGGTGCACATGAAATGGGGGGATAAGGAAGGCCCCAAGGAGGTGGGCGTGCACAGCCATTTGCCGGGGGATGTACTGATAGGGGGTGACCTGGAGAACTGGCCAGGTGAACGCCCTCGTGCCCTGGTCTTGACCCGTAGCCAAAGAAAACGAGGGGTGCGTTCCCCAGATTCGGGGGTATATGCCCAGCCGAAGCCACAGGGGCCAACCCTGAGAGAAAGGGGGCCCCCAAAAACCAGATCTCACAGGCCAGTGGTGCTGGAGCCAGGCAGGGAAGGGGAAGTGGCTTCCACCCCGGCCGAAGAGTTCCAGGCAGAGCAGCAGAGAGACCCCTCCTTGCAGAAGCTGAGGGAAATGGCCAGTCTCAGCCCAGCTCCACAGCTGGGGGAGGGCTGCAGGCAGAGATTCCTGTGGGAAAAGGGATTCCTGTACCGGGAATGGGTTCCCAGATGCAAAGCGGAGCCATTGAAGGTCCAGAGGCAACTGGTGGTTCCCCAAAAGTACCGGCGCAGGTTGCTGTACCTAGCCCATGATGTCCCACTCGGAGGACACTGGGGGATCCATCGCACCAGGGAAAGGTTGTTACAGACCTTTTTTTGGCCAGGGATCTTTGCAGCTGTCCGTCTGTATTGCCTGTCCTGCGATCCCTGCCAGAGGGTGGGGTAGACCCAGGAGAAGGGGAAATCTGCCCTTAGGCCACTGCCCATCATAGAGGTGCCTTTCCAGAAAGTGGCTATGGACATAGTGGGTCCCTTCAGCAAGGCAACGCGTTCGGGGAAGAAATATATTTTGGTGGTGGTAGATTTTGCCACGCGATACCTGGAAGCTGTGGCCTTGACCTCTGTCGACGCTGACACCGTGGCGGATGCACTGCTGTCCATTTTCAGCAGAGTGGGGTTCCCCAAGGAGGTCCTCACAGATCAGGGGTCCAACTTCATGTCGGCCCTGCTGCAAAGCTTGTGGGACGAGTGTGGGGTTTGGCACACCTGGGCCACAGCCTACCACCCGCAGACCAATGGGCTGGTGGAGAGGTTCAATGGGACTCTGAAGCAGATGCTGAGAACCTTCATGAATCAATACCCCCATGAGTGGGACAAGTACTTACCCCACCTGCTGTTTGCATACAGGGAGGTGCCCCAGGAATCCGCGGGGTTCTCCCCGTTTGAGCTGCTGTACGGAAGGAGGGTACGGGGACCCTTGGACTTGCTCAGAGGAGAGTGGGAGGGGACGGCCTCTCCTGAAGGGGAGTCAGTGGTACAGTATGTACTGACCTTCCGGGGGAAACTCACCGAGCTCATGGGCCTGGCCAGGGAGAACCTCTCGATGGCCCAAAGGAAGCAAAAGGTCTGGCATGACCGTAACGCCAGGGCCCGGGCCCGAGCCTATGCCACCGGGGACCAAGTGATGGTCCTTGTACCTGTGCGGCGGAAGAAGCTGCAAGCGGCCTGGGATGGGCCCTTCAAGGTCATCAAACAGCTGAATGACGTGAATTATGTGGTGGAACTGTCGAACCGGGCCCACAGCCACCGGGTCTATCATGTGAACATGATGAAACCTTACTGGGACAGAGAGAACTTGGTGCTGGCCGTGTGCAGACACTGGGAGGGGCAGGGGGATGATCCCTTGGTGGATTTGCTCACAAGGACTGGAGCCGGCTCCTTGCTGGAGTCTATTCCCCTCTCAGACCAGCTGACCCCTGCCCAGCAGACGGAGATCAAGGAGGTGCTGCATTCACACCAACAGCTGTTCTCTGATGGACCCAGATGCACTGACTTAGCTGTCCACCGAATAGAGACGGGCACCCACACCCCTATCAAGTGTGTGCCATTCAGAGCCACAGGGAAGACGGCTCAGGACATAGAGCGGGAGGTTGAAGACGTGCTGGCTCTGGGGGTGATCCAACCCTCCTCCAGCCCCTGGGCCTCTCCTGTGGTGTTAGTCCCTAAAAAAAAAAAAATGGGTCTGTTCAGTTTTGTGTGGACTATCGCAAGCTTAATGCCATCATTGTATCGGACGCCTACCCCATGCCCAGGCCTGATGACCTTTTAGACAAGGTGGGGGTAGCCCGTTAGGTCACCACCATAGACCTCACCAAGGGGTAGTGGCAAGTGCCATTAAACAAAGATGCCCGGCTCAAGTCGGCTTTCATCACCCCCGTGGGGCTCTACGAGTTCCTGGTCCTGCCCTTCGGCCTCAAGGGGGCACCCGCTACCTTCCAGCGTCTGGTGGACCAGCTACTGAATGGGATGGAGAGCTTTGCCCTGGCTTACATGGACGACATTTGCATCTTCAGCCAGATGTGGGAGGACCATGTGTCCCAGGTCAAGCAGGTGCTGGACCGACTCCAGAAGGCCGGGCTGACTATCAAGGCTGGGAAGTGCAAGGTGGGAATGGCTGAGGTGACCTACCTGGGCCACAAGTTGGGCAGCGGCTGCTTAAAGCCAGAGCCAGCTAAAGTGGAGGCTGTCAGAGATTGGCCCACACCCCAGACTAAGAAACAGGTCCAGGCCTTCATTGGGATGGCGGGGTACTACCGGAGGTTTGTGCCCCACTTTAGCTCCATCGTAGCCCCCCTCACGGAGCTGTGTAAAAAGGGAAAGCCTGACAAGGTGGTCTGGACCGAGCAGTGCCAAGAGGCCCTCTGCGCCCTGAAGGAGGCTCTGGTCAGGGCCCCAGTGCTGGCAAATCCAAACTTCAACAAACCCTTCCTGGTGTTCACCGATGCCTCAGACGTGGGGCTGGGGGCGGTGCTAATGCAGGTGAATGACAAAGGGGAGAAACACCCCATCGTGTACCTGAGTAAGAAGCTGCTGCCCCGGGAGCAGAACTACGCAGCCATAGAGAAGGAATGTCTGGCCATGGTGTGGGCGCTGGGGAAGCTGCAGCCGTACCTGTTTGGACGGCGTTTCACCGTGTACACCGATCACTCACCCCTGACCTGGCTGCATCACATGAAGGGGGCCAACGCCAAGCTCCTGCGGTGGAGTCTGCTCCTGCAGGACTATGACATGGAAGTGGCCCATGTGAAGGGGAACAACAACACCATAGCCGATGCCCTGTCACGCAGGGAGGGCCCCGAACTTCCCCAGGTCACTGGCTGAGTGACCCCGCTCAGTTCGGTCTGGAAGGGGGGAGAGATGTGATGGAGTCGGGGGAGTGCATGTGTGAGACTCAGGCTGGATGTGTGTGAGACAAGCAGAGCGGCTAAGGATGACCCTGGGGGCTATAAGCTAGGCTGGCAGGTAACACCTCTGCCCTGAACAAAGACGAGGGTGGAGCTGAACTGGTTTTGAATTGGGGGCAGCAGTTAGAGGCTAGGGGGAGAGGGAGCTGGAAGGCTGACAGCCAAAAGCTATGCCCCAGAGGGGCACCCCTCGGACTCCTCTCCCCAGGACAGGTTGGAATGACTGTCTCTGACTGCTGTACTGACGCTTCTGTGAGAAACTGGGCATCTGTTTCCTAATAAACCTCCTGTTGTACCTGCTGAGTGAGAGTCACTCCTGCCAGTGGACAGGGTGCGGTGCATGGGGACCCCTGAATCCCATCACAGGTGTCCTTGTTGTCCCCAGTCCTCGAGGATGGCTGGGCATTTCAACAACTATTACGCTGAGTGCTCCAATGCCTGGGGGTTCAGACAGAGGAAGCTAGGGGTGAGGTAGACCTGGTTGTGCACATATTGTCCTTGTCAGCTCCTACGAGGGTAGGCTTGCCCTGATTAAAACTATGGCCAGTACCGCTAAAGCAGTGAGGCAGTCTCCCGCCGTGCCCACAGCAAGCAAGAACGAGACACCTTTTGTCTCTGGTCAGGGAAATGAACCTTTTTTTTTCCCACCCTCCCCCCGGCTCCCCAGTGGTTGATGCAGTGAACCACAGGGAGAGACAGCTTTCAAGGGCCCTTGCTGAGGAACAGGCAAAAAGCCTGGACCTTTGTGGCAGGAAGGTGTGGTCAAGCAGGGGATTTACAACTGAGGATTGCTAGCCAGCAGGCTCTGGTCAGCAGATATGTATCTAATCCTGTCTGAGTTCTCCGCGTTCGTTTGTCCTGTGGTCAAGCTGGAGTTTACAGTGGTTTTGGAGGAGAACAATCGTATACCCTGGGCAGCGTTGCAGGTGGCGCTGGATGCGATGGGTACTGCCACCAGGTCATGGTCTTGGGGGTGGCAATGCACAGGGGGGCATGGTTACAAGTATCTGACCTCCCCTACAAGCTACAACAAACTGTTCAGGACTTTGGTTTTTAAGGCCCAACCTTATTTTTGGCAAAGACTGATGAAAGGCTTCACAACCTAAACAAGTCGAGGGCCACCTCGCTCTTTGGGTCTCATACTCTGGAGACTCAGCGCAGACACTTTACCCCTGGCCTCCCACTAGGCAGTTTCCGCAGCAGCGAAGGGATCGGAGGAGGAGGAGGAGGAACCATGCTGTCAGGAGGCATTCCAACCAACAGAACCAAGGGCAGGGTCACCACAAGCCTCTGCTGGGGCCAAAGCAGGTGTTTTGATGGCATTGTCAAGAGCACCACGCTGATCCCTGACAGACTTCCAGCACGCCTAGTCATGGGGTTCAGGGGTTCCCAAGCGCTGCCCCCCGGCTGCAGGAGTGACTCTCACTCAGCAGGTAGAACAGGAAGTTTGAGGCGACAGAGGCCCGGCTCAGCGCAGAGGTGTCAGTACAGCCAGCAGAGACAGTCATTCCAACCCGTCCTGGGGAGAGCAGCCCGAGGGGTGCCCCTCTGGGGTGTAGCTTCCCCCCTCGCCAGGCTGGCTGCCTTCCAGCTCCCTCTCCCCTCAGCTTCTAACTGCTACCACCCAGCTTGGCTCCTTCCTGCTCTTTGTTCATGGGCAGAGGTTCTACCTGCCAGCTTTGATTACAGCCTCAAGGGGGTCATCCTTAGCCCTGGGAGCTGCTTTGCCTGTCACACACACACCCAGCCTCAGTCTCACATGCACTCCCCGCACTCCATCACATGCCCCTTCTTTTCCTTCTCCCTATTTTCTTTCTACCCTGCGCATGGGATACATCACCCAGTTTTCTTTGTAGCCCACTTCCAGCCCTCTCTCCCTGTCCCTGTTCAGGGACCCCTCTCACAAGAGTCTGCTCAGGCAGGAGATACAATCCCTCTTCAACAGGGAGGGGGGATTTTAGAGGAGGTCCCACATCAGTTTCAGGGGCAAGGGTTTTATTCCCAGTATTTCCTAATTCCAAAATCAAAGGGGAGCCTGAGGCCAATTTTGGACTTAGGAGACCTGAACAAGCGTGTAAAAAAGGTAAGGTTTTGCATGAGGTCCCTGGGTCTCCTCATCCCACTGCCGGAGCCAGGGGACTGGTTTGCTGCTTTTGACTTACAAGACGCCTGTTTTCAAATAGTGATTCCCCACCGCCCCCCACCCCCGGTTGTTTCTTTGGTTCATGGCAGATGGGGGACATTATCAGATCACAGCCCTTCCATTCTGTCTGTCCTCTGCCCGGAGGGTCTTTACCAATTGCGTGGCAGTGGTGGCAGCCTTCCTGCGCAGGCACGGGGTACAACTGTGCCTGTACCTGGACAATTGGCTGGTCAAAGGGCATTTGCAACGTGTGCAACTAAGCCACTAAAGATTTGTACGGCTCGGCCTCCTGGTCAATGAGACGAAGTCGGTTCTGGTTCCCACGCAGAGACCAGTGTTTGTGGGTGCCCCCTTGGGCGCATTGTGTGCCAGGGCCTTCCTGCCAGGCAGCAGGTTTCAGGCCATGGTCTCTCGTATCCACGATATTGGCCAGGTGGTGCATGAGGTTGCTGAGTCACATGGGGGCTTGCACGTTCACAGTCCAGCACGCCAGGCCGAGGATGCGCCCTCTTCAGCTGTAGCTCACATCGGTGTCCCGTCCTGTCAGACCATACAGATTTATTGGTGACAGTGCAGCCGCAAGTTTCGTCAACCCGGAACTGGTGGCTGGACACGTGAACCGTCTGTGCGGGAGTTCCCTTCAAGCCCTGCCAACCCTCCCGCTCCCTGCAAATGGACGCCTCAGGCCTGGTGTGGGGGGTGCATCTGGGGGAGTGCTGGACGCAGGCCTTGTGGGACAGGGCAAACCTCCAGCTCTGTGTAAGTGTCGGGGAGCTCAGAGCCATCAGGATCTCATGTGGGGTCTTTCAGGACAGTTCATCAGGGCGTTGCGTGTCAGTGAGTACAGACAGCATGACAGCAATGTACTGTATAAACGGGGGGTGTACTCTCCTCTCCCCTGTGTCAAGAGCCCCTCAGGCTCTGAGAGTTCTGCACTCACATCAAATCCTTCTGCAGGCCCGTTATCTCCTGGAGTCCACAGCTCATTAGTGGACCACCTAATCAGGTCCTTCATGAACCACGAGTCGTCGCTACACCTTGACATGCTGCACTTAATTTCCCAAAAGTGGGGCATCCCTAAGTGGGTCTGTTCACCACACACCTCAATGCAAAGTGCTGGACGTTTGTTCTTACTGGAACCAGAGTCTGGGGTGCTGGGCAAAAGTGTTCAGCATCCGCTGGTCTGGCCCACTGCTCTGCGCTTTCCCTCCGATTCCGCTTGTCCACAAGGTCCTCCTCAAAATTCAGTTAGATCAGGCGCCTGGCATGGGCCCAGCAGGACTGGTACGTGGTTCTCCTGGAAATGTCAGTATGCAGCCTGTTGGCACACCCGTTACAGCCAGTCCTGTTGACGCAGGAGGAGGGTGAGTCCCTGCACCTCCACCTTGGCAGCTCCATGATTGACAGCTGTGGAGCGCTGTTGCTCGGATCCAGTGAGGGACGTGTTGTTAAACAGCAGGAAACCTTCCATGAGGGCAGCCTATGTGGCCAAGTGGACAAGATTTTCCATCTGGGTATCTCATAAGGGGCTGTCCTTGTTGCAGGCCTCGATACCCTTGATCCTGGACTACTTATGGCGTTCAGGTCGAGGGGCTGTCCTTATCCTCCATCAAGGTTCATTTAGCAGCCAGTTTGGCCTTTCACCCAGGCCCTGGGGTATCCTCAGTTTTCCCTGGCCTGGTGGTTAATAGGTTTATGAAGGGCCTGGAGAGGGTCAAACTGCAATGTGGGCCCCTCTACCTGTGTGGGACCTTAATCTGGTGCTGTCAAAACTCACTGAGGCCCCCTTCGAACCCCTCGCTTCCTGTTCCCTTCAGCTTCCTGCAAGGAGAGCTCTAAAGAGGATGGAGAGAAACTGTTCTCAGTGGTGACAGATGACAGAACGAGGAGCAATGGTCTGAAGTTACAGAGGGGGAGGTTATTGGATATTAGGAAAAGCTATTTCACCAGGCGGGTGGTGAAGCATTGGAATGCGTTGCCTAGAGAGGAGGCGGATTCTCCATCCCTGGAGGTTTTTAAGTCCCGTCTTGACATAGTCATGGCTGGGATGACTTAGTTGGAGTTGATCCTTCTTGAAGCGGGGCCTGAACTCTATGACCTCCTGAGGTCTCGTCCAGCCCTATGATTCTATGAAGATAATGACCCCTGAAGACAGCAACAATGTGAGAGAAAATCCTTGGCAAATAATGTATTTGGAAAATCTTGGCTTACTAGGGAACATGCATTTATATTAGCTTCCCAGTCACAAATGTGGTATTTTGGAGCAGAGTCGCAAGAACACAGTCCAACAAGGAAATGTTCCTTCAGCGCACCCCTCACTTCCCTGTCTGCCACAACCCACTATGCGTTGCTGTCCTTGGTCAGTGGAGACTCTGAGTTCGGGTGTGCTTCCCACAGCCGGGCAGTGGGGAAGGCACTTTGCTTGTCTCTGCAACCGCTCATTACTCGCTCTGACCACTGTTACTCATTGTGCTGCTCTTTGCTCCGCCACGCTGGTGCCACTGGCCCTGCCCCGCCCCGTCACCTGCTGCTATTGTGGGCTCCGTGAGTTGTTCTCTTCATAGAATCACAGACTCCTGGGGCCGGAAAGGATCTCGAGAGGTCGAGTCCAGCTCCTGCTTCACGCAGGGTCAACCCCAACTCTTGATGTTCTAGCTGTCAGTGAGGGACCCTCACCGCTAGTGCAGACAGGCTGTCTCTTCTATAGGATGACTGACCACAGCCGGTCTACGTACTCCGACCTGATGAGCAGGGATTTCAGCTGCAGTGGTCGTTGAACAGCATCCAGATGTGCTGGAGCCCAATCAGCTGACTTGAAAGAGTGGGGCAGGCAGGCTGAATGGGCCTGTGATTCTTCGGCAGACAATCAAGAGAAGCTCTGTCCCCCCTCTCTCGGATGCCGGACACCAGAGGAGGACCCCATGCCGAGTAGTGGATTTCAAT
This sequence comes from Carettochelys insculpta, assembly GCF_033958435.1. Taxonomy (NCBI): domain Eukaryota; kingdom Metazoa; phylum Chordata; order Testudines; family Carettochelyidae; genus Carettochelys; species Carettochelys insculpta. The sequence continues at coordinate 280,997,649 of NC_134138.1, read as the reverse complement.
CGGAGGAGATGCTCTCAACCAGGACAGGCTCAAACCATCGCTAGCACTGGGGACCCCAACATTCAGTACTAAAATGGTGTGCAGCCCAGTACCTGCCAAATTTGGTCATGTGGGCAGCAGAGCTCTGCCTGCTGGATATGTGAACTCACCCACTCTGCCTAGGTAAGCACACGCTAGGCCTGAAGCCTTCCCCTCTTCACTGGCTCATCGTTGGCTTCGGCAGGAGGGCTCAGTCAGATCCTGCTTACAAATCACCACCCGAAATGACTGTGCCAATGCCATCAGCAAGGGCAGCTGCTGGGTGAGAGCTGGTCTTTCGTCTTTTTCAACCTGCTGCTGCTGTCTCAGCTCGACATACGTTATTGCTCACTGGATAGGCTGTTAATTGTACTAAAGTCTCCGTTTCCATTCAGATTTCCCACCACCGACTGTTGACAGTACGCCATGTAACTAGTTGACCACGATGGGAAGAGGGTTGGGAAATTTGAGGGAGTGTAGGGAAATTTCTGTGGTCAAGCAGCCCTCAGCAGAGCTGGCCTGCTCGCCATGAGGGCATGTCACTCGAGGAGGGATCCATAGCATCTCTTCGACATTGCTCCCCACGTGACCGATTCAGTGCAGATGCAGCTCTGCTGCCGCAAGGACCCAGTGCTAGCTGTCCAGAGTGGTCGCTTGTACAGCTCCAGCAGATGCCCCAGGCCCCTAAGCCCATGCTGAGACCAGCAGCTCCTGCCCCGTCCAGGCTTCTGCTGATGGGTGGCTTAATCTGGCTGCTCTCGAGGGAGCTCAGCCAGGACTCTTGTGCAGGCTGATTCCTTCCAGGGCACAATGCCACCTCAGCTTCTGCACTTCCTGGCTTTGACCTTGAAGCTCTCAGCCTCTGCCTACCCTGTGAGCTCCCTGCAGCCAGTCTCCCTGGATGGGACACCAGGGGAAGCCTCATGCAGCCAGTGTGTGACACAGGACATGCCAGCACTACAAAACAAGCTCGATTTTACTTAAATGGACTCAGAGCATCCAATTTGCCAAGTGTGATTTTGCATGTGGCCCCCAGGTGTCTGTGGCGGACAGCGCATTGGCTCAAGGAGCAGTGCACTGGGTAGCTAGCCCACAGTCCCCACAGCAGATGGGATGAGAACAGCGGTGGTGGGTGCATGTTGTCAGCCTCCCTTGCCTGTGTCTCCCAGTCAGTCTTGTCCTGGGGTGTGCGTGTCTGAGCACCCATATTTGCACTCAGGATTGCTGCGTGGCCCTGTGTAGCCCATCTCCACCCCGCCCTGTCAGGTGTTGATGTCGATGTTGTCAGCATTGCTTGTGCTGGTTCAGAGCTCTGCCTGCGCAGACTTCGTCCTTCTCTCACCCCCCATCCTCCCTGGGGTGCACGGGGGAGGTGTGTTTAACCCTGGCCCCCCGTGCTCCGACATGCTCTCCATGCTGCTGCAAGGGGAAACGAGCACTCAGAAGTTCCGGGGGCTTTTCCTGCTGACCTGGCTGAGGAACGCTGGAGTTTGAAGTGCTCCCCGGAGGGGTCACAATGAAGCATTGTGGCTCATCACTCGGAGGCCGGAACCTCTCTGTCCCAATACCCAGCGTTCGCTCTGCCCTTAGGGGGAGGGTGTCACCTCAGCCTTTACTCCATTGGCACGGGGGGAGTTGACTCTAGAAGCCCTTTAGGTCCGTGGGAGGGAGTGGGCAGTGTAGACACACTCGTTACAAATTTGACCTAATGCTAAATTCCTCAAACTAAGCTCATAACGCAGGCCCAGCTCGCAGAGGGGTTGTTCGTGATCGGGAACACAGTGCTTGTTAGCACAGGAAGCAGGACCTTCAGCAGAGTCCATGTGGCAGGCAGGCAGGCAAGATCCACCCCCTCCCTCCCTGGTGTCCCAGAACAGCAGATTGACTTGATGCCTGGTCTCTATCTGGTTCCTCACCCCTCTCCCCATGACTAGCAGGTCACCTGTTCTTTGTTCTCCAGCACCTCAAGCGGATTCTTGCCACCCTTTACCAGGCCAGAAGGTCAGCTGTTCTATAGGGGGGGTCTGCAGCGATCGGACCCCCTTATCCCAATCACCTGGAGATGCGAGTATCATGTAGGGGAAGATGAGGCATACACAGGGTGTGATGCTTATAAGAAGCACAGGGGATCAATCTTTCTCAGAGGAGAAGCATCGTGAAAGGGGAACCCTAATGAGTGAAGAAAGAAATGAGGATTCCACAGCTCCAGCTGCAGTGGGAGAGTTTCTTGCTAGAGGAAATGCTGCCCGACCAACTTGTTTTAACCATCTTGAGATCGGTTTCCTTTGCTGGTGGTATTGGGGGCCGTTAGGACACGGCCTCCTTCTTAACAGCCTGGTATTAATGCACCTTAGATGGAACGTGAGTCTGTGACTTCCTGCTGTACGGCTGCTGCGCTGTAGCCTGCCTGCAGATGAAGGCTTTAGGCTTTCCAGTGTGTCTACAGGCCTACCGGGAAAAACAAGTGGGGTTCTGTAGGGGTCTGTTTCGGGACCGGTTCTGTTCAGTAGCTTCGTCAACGATTTACATAGTGGCACAGAGATTGCGCTTACGAAGTTTGTGGATGATACCAAGCTGGGTGGGAGGGGTGGCAAGTGCTTTGGAGGGTGAGGTCAGAATTGAAAAAAATGAGAAGTCCTGGGGCACCTTATAAACTAACAGATTTTGGAGCATAAGCTTTTGTGGGCAAAGACCCACTTCATCAGTTGCAACTGCTTATGCTCCAGAGCATCTGTTAGTCAATAAGGTGCCCCAGGAATTCTCGTTGTTTTTGTGAGTACAGACTAACACGTCTGCCCCGCTGATACTTGTCAGAATTCAAAGTGACCTGGACAAACTGGAGGAAGTAAACAGGGTGAAGCACAATGCAAATGCAAAGGACAAATGCAAAGTATTCCACTTAGGACAGAGCAGTCAGTTTCACACACGCCCAGTGGGAAGCGACTGCCTAGGAAGGAGCGCTGCAGAAGAGAATCTGGGGCCAGAGGAAACACAAGCCAAAGAGGAGTCAGCAGTGTGATGCTGCTGCTGTTGCAAAAAAGGCAAACATCATTCTGGGATTCCTGGAAAGGAGTGTCATAAACCAGACACCAGAGAGAGGCCTTTCTTCCCTCCCCTCTACGCTGTACTGATCGGCCTGGACGGGAGCGCTGTGTCCAGTTCTGGGCCCCACCTTGTAAGAAAGATGTGGAGAAGTTCGAGAAGGTCCAGAGAAAAGCAGCAAGTATGATGGAAGGTCTAGAGAACAGGACTTGTGAGGGATGATGGGAAGAACTGGGGTTTGCTTAGTTTGGGAAGGAGAAGGCTGAGAGGGGACATAACAGCTTTCAAGCACCTAAACACTTGTTCTGAGGAGGAGGGAGAAAAGCCATTCTCCTTAATCTGGGACCTCTCCATCTCCCTTCCAGTCCTAGTAGTCTGAGATAAGGGCACAGAAAGAGGCTGTTTATGCAGTATTCAGAGAAAACATTACAGATATTCCCACTTCAGCACAGACCCCTGAGCCTCTGCCTCCGTTCAGGCTGCTGTGTGGAGCTGATTGTGCTGGGTGAGAGGGTCAGCAGCAATGACCCCGGTTTGCTATGCGCCTGCATTCTGGCCATGCTGGGGGCTGCAGCGGGCTGGGGTGTGTGGAGTTCCCTGTGTGACAGGCGTATCCCTGCTGTGGCAGCCAGCACACTGGGGAGTGTGCGTGAGGGCTCCCCCCAGCTTCTGGGGGCCCGTCCGCTGGCTGTGTCGGTGGGGCTAGTGTTCCGTAGTGATGCCCTGAGTCCTGCCCTGTGGGCCCTGCAGCAGCAGTTCCTACCTCTGACCCGTGCTCTGTTTCTGCAGATTTCCTGCTGTGGATTAACCACTCGGGCATGGTCCTGCCTCTTGCTCATGTTCCTGCAGCCTACAAGGTCACTTGTGCCCGCCCGGGGATGCCCCCTGCCACCAGCAGCCTGCGCTCCAGCATCCTGGCCCTCACTGCTGACTTACAGGACTTCACACCATTTGCTCCAGAGATACTCAGCGCCCCAGAGGGACCCCGGGAAAGCGACCTCTCTGGGCATTTCCTGCCCACGCTCTGCTCTGCCCCCGGGGGCCCCTGCTACCCACCCCCATCAGACTATTACTGCAGCCTGAGTAAAGAGCACTCGCTGGAGAGCCAGGGCAGCTCCACGCTGAGCAGCCCCTCTGAGTGCCTGGCCTCGCAGCCTGCCAGCACTCCGGACTGCTCGCCCAGAGGCACCTCCGCAGCTGCCCTTTTCCAGTTCCCTATCAGCAGGATCCTGGAGGAGGGGGAGGCTGCCGCTGGCTGTCCGGGACCTGACTGTAGGGGACAGCCAGCCCAGGAGGAGCTGGACGAGGGGAAGGCCCCGGCTGCAGAGACCTGTGCTGCTCTCTCTCCGCACCTGCCCAGCCCCAAGAGAGGCCTGAGCACCGGGCAGCAGGCAGCTGAAGAGATTCAGAGGTACCAGGCAAGGCAGACTCTGGGCCCCCCGCCGTGGGGCGGGAAGGGCATCATGCCGCTGTGCCCCCTCACCCCCCGCCGTGGGGCTGTGAGGGGCGTCGTGCCGCTGTGCCCCCTCACCCCCCGCCGTGGGGCTGTGCGGGGCGTCGTGCCACTTCCCCCCACCCCCCGCCGTGGGGCTGTGAGGGGCGTCGTGCCGCTGTGCCCCCTCACCCCCCGCCGTGGGGCTGTGAGGGGCGTCATACCACTTCCCCCCACCCCCCGCCATGGGGCTGTGAGGGGCGTCGTGCCGCTGCGCCCCCCCACCCCCCGCCGTGGGGCTGTGAGGGGCGTCACGCTGCTGCCCCCCACCTTGCAGCCTTGGGCAATGGGTGATGCTTCCCCTGCTCTGTCTTTGCAGGGTGGTCTTGTCAGTCAATGACAAGTGGCATTACTGCCAGAACTCGGACGTGCTGGTGGGCTCGCGAGCCATGAGGAACAGACACTTGCAGCTGCTGGGCTACCGCCTGGTTGAGGTGAGCAGCTGGAGGCTCAGGTGCCTGGCAGCCGTTGGGGTGGAGGGTCGTTATTACAGGGTGGTGTGCCGGTGGGTCCCTCCCCAAGGGGCAGGGACTGAGGGGAGGCTCTGGGGATCCCGCATTTGCAGTCCCGTTGTCTGGCTGGGATGCAGTGCTGAGCGGTGCGTGTTGTGGGCTGGAGCTGTGAGTCTGGGGTGCTGAGCTGCGGGGGTCGGTGCCTGCCATGGGCCCATGGAGCTCAGCGCCAGCCTGCCCTTGCTGGCTGGTCTGTACTGTATGGCAGGGCACTCCCAGCACACCTGGCCTGCTAGGCGAGCCAGGTGCCGCCGCCCAGAGCTGCCCCCTGTGCCCAGCGTAGACCAGACCATCTCAGCAGCTTGGGGAAGCATTGCTGATGGCCAGCAGTAGCTAGGGGCTGAGGGGCACCCTGGGGTGATGGTTAGAGGGGCTGGCAGGGTGCCACATAGCCTGCATGTCCTGGGGCTCTTCCAGGCCCTGTCTGTAGGGTCCCCACACTAGCAGCAGGCTGCCCTGGGGCGTGAGCTAGGAGCTACAGCCGGCTCTCTCTGCATGCCCTGGTGCCCCTAACCAGGGCTCCAACCACTGAGCAGGCCTCTGCCAGTGCCAGGCAGAGTCCTGGGTTCCCCCGAGCGAGCTCTCAGCTGGCTTTGGCGGGGGGTGGCACCACGTCTTCTCCAGGCAGGGCAGCCAGGGGACTTGTGATGGTCTGTGTCCCAGGGCCAAACTCCAGCTGGTGCCCCTAGCGGCTCCCGCTCAGCCTGTGGGGAGTGGGGGTCGGGGGGCTGTCATGTGGCAGGTCACACGCCATGATCTGGTGGTTCTGCTGGCCTTAAACTCAGAGCCTAGCCCCAGTGCAGAGGTGTGTCTCTGGGCACTGGCACCAGTGTGGGCACCAGAGCCCCCGTGCAGGCCTGGGCACTGACGTGAGTCTCCTGCAGCGCCAGGAGCTGCGTCGCTGCTGACAGCTCAAGCCCTAGGACTGCTGTGACTGCGCCAGCTCCGTGCAGCCCACGTGCTTTCACTGCTGGCCCGGGTATAGCCCTTCCCCCCAGCTCCAGAGTGCAGCCGCGACCCTCGTGGGGCAGCCAGCACCTGCCGGCAAAAACCGAAGGGGCACCTGGCTGCCTGCCTGCCTCCTGGTGTTCCCTGTAAGCTGGGTGCTCGTGCGGCCGCTTGGGAGAGATCCGGGTGCCGCACAGCGCCCGCAGCCAGGCAGTGTGTTCCCATGGGTGGGGTAGAGCTGCACAGGCGCAGTGCACCCAAAACTCATTCTGCACATGGATGGCAAAGCTTAGGGGGGCCATTGACCCTGCAGCTGGCACCCTGCTCTACCTGCCCCTGCCTTCCCAGGGACACCCTCGGCCTTCTGCTCTTTCGGGCTGGGAGGAGTGGCAGTCTTGCTCATCTCTGGCCAGAGAATTTGAACAGAGCCACTCCTCCCTCTAGAGGTGTCAGGCCGTCCCCCCTGGTCTCCACCCCAAGGGAAGCAGCAGCTGCTATGAACCTGGCTTGGGCCATTAGCTTACAGAGTGTCAAGCTGTGATGGGGCTCAGGGGTCCCCAGGCGCTGCCCCCCGTCTGCAGGCAGGAGTGACTCTCACCCAGCAGGTAGAACAGGAAGTTTATGAGATGACAGAGCCCAGCTCAGCACAGAGATGTCAGTGCAGCCGGCAGAGACAGTCATTCCAACCCGTCCTGGGGAGAGGAGCCCGAGGGGGGCCCCTCTGGGGTGTAGCCTCCCCCTTCCCCAGGCTGGCTCCTTCCAACTCCCTCTCCCCCAGCTTCTAACTGCCACCTCTGATTCCAACCCAGCTCAGCTCCTCCCTGCTCCGTGTTCAGGGCAGAGGTGTTACCTGCCAGCCTAGGGTACAGCCCAGGGGTCATCCTTAGCCCTGGGAGCTGCTCTGCTTGTCTCACACATCCAGCCTGAGTCTCACATGCACCCCCCCGACTCCATCACATCAGCACACACTGGATGCGGGTGGTCAGCATTCACCTCCACCCTCTCTAAGGCTGTTGGGGTCTCTTTCCCAGCCCACCAAACACCAGGGGATCCCAGAAGGTAGGTCTGGTAGGGAGCTTGAGAGGTGGCCTAGTGCGTCTCTTGCATGCAAGGCAGTAGTCTGTAACAGTTAGATCACCCCGACAAGCGTCTGTCTAACTGGCTCTTAAAAACGTATGATACCAGGTATTCCACAGCCTCCCTGGGCAGTCTGTTCCAGGGCTCCGCCACCCAGACAGTTGCGGAGTTTTTCCTAATGCCTAACCGGAACCGTCTGAGCTGCAACTAATCCCATTGCTTCTTGTCCTGGCCTCAGAGGTTAGAGAGCGATTTTCCCCCTCCCCCAAGTATTTGAAGACAGTCATGGCACCCCCGGTCGTCTTGTCTCCAGACTAAAGCTATTGCTATTGCTTTCAGTCTTTCCTCAGGCCTGTTTGCTAGACTTTGTCACTTCTTGCTCTCCTGTTTCTGCAACTCTTTTCCCAAAGTGCGGTGCCCAGAACCGTACGCTTCTCAGTGCTGCATCGAAGGGAAGAGTTACTTCTTGTGTCTTGCCTGCAGCACTCCTGCTAAGAGGCTCCAGAACTTCCTTTTTCTGTGACTCTCAGACTGCGTCTGACCCCTAGATCCCTCTCCACAGCATGCCCTCCTGGACAGTCACGCCCCAGTCTGTGTGTGTGCAACTGACTGTTCCTCCCTACCTGGAATACTTTGCATTTTGTTGAATTTCATCTCATTTACCTCAGCTCATTTCTCCAGTTTATCCAGATCATCATGAATTTAATCCTGTCCTCCACTTGTGACCCCTCCACGCTTGGCACCATCTGCAGATTTCTCAGGTGTGCTCTCTGTGCCAGTATCTCAATCATGGACAATGATACTGAACAGAACTGGACCCAGACCTGATCCTGGTGCAACCCCATTCATTACACCTGCCAGTGTGACCCCTGGCCATAGGCCACTACTCTCTGGGAACCATTTTCTAGCCAGTTCTGCACCCACCTCACAGTAGTTCCACGTCCATCATATTTCCCAACTTTGCTTATGAGAAGGTCACTGGAGCCTGATCGGAAACCTTACTATGGCTTTGTGTGCCCTGGGCAGATTCTGTGCTGTAAAATCGCATGGTTTGCTTCCATTGTTCTCTCTTATGCTGACAAAATCCTCCCACCTCCAGTGAGTGGTGTCAGCTCTGTCAGCAGAAGAGTGTGCCTGCCAGCAGAGCGCTGGTTGCACCAGGACTTGTTGTTGGCAAAACTTTTGTCTTTTGGGTGGCGTCATTGCAACACCGCCAAAAGACAAAAAGTGTGTCATTCAGTTGCCAGTGTAGACAGCCTCACGTCCAGATATAGCACATCTACCACTTCCCTGCATCCACAAGACTTGTTACTCCATCAACGAAAGCTATCCGGTTGGTTTGACACCATTTGTTCTTCAACAAATCCATGGTACTCTTATTTATCACCTTATCTTCTAGCAAAGTAATTGCTTAATTATTTGCTCCATTATCTTTCTGGGTGTAATAGACAGGAGGTTTCCTGGGCACTGCTAATAGAACCAAACCTGGGCAAATTGCTTAAAACTATACCACTTTGAGCCCAGACTGGGGTTCCTTCTTCTCTGAAGCAAACCAAACCAGACACCAAATGCCCCTTTGCTGCCCTCCGAGCCAGCAAGGAGTTACGCAAGCAAATCCCACAGACCCTCCAGCGGCTTTTATGCCCAAACCAGTAACCCTCCTTACTCAGGTGAGAGGTTATGAAAACCTATTTCACCAGCTCCACACACATTCTTCCAGCCCTCAAAGGGTCCAGCCACAGTCCCCAGTCAGTTTATATTAGATCTTGCCCAAAACAGCACTCTGGGCCAATTCTTTAGAATCTGAAATCTAAAGAGTAGGGAAGGAAGGAAAAAATGGTTAAAGTGGTTAAATTACATCCATCTCTTGTTGCAGAGTGCAGCTGGCAGTAGAAGCTGCTAGCTTGAAAGCCTCTGAAAATACATTCTTTGAGAAACCGATCCCCAATCCATACAGACTTAGTTCATAGCAGCAATGTTCTTGCCGACTGCTCCCAAGATGGAGCCTGAGAACAGTGCTCTCAGAACTAAGAAACAAGACGGTGTAATGGGAGTGCAGGGGCCCTCAGGCCCTGCACCCCATCCGTAGGCAGAGATGACTCACTCAGAAGGAGAACTGGAAGTTTATTAGTCAGAGACCCAGCGCAGTGCAGAGGTGTCAGTACAGCCAGCAGAGACAGTCATTCCAACCCGTCCTGGGGAGAGGAGCCCGAGGGGAGCCCCCAAAGCCAGAGGCCTTGGTTCCCTCCCTTGTCCCCCTCCTCCAGCCCAAGCCAACTTCCTTCCAACTCCCCTTACGCTGCCTGCCTCTAATTCAAACCCATCTGGGCTCCTCCCCACTCTTTCACAGAACACTAGGACTGGAAGGGACCTCAAGAGGCCATTGAGTCCAGCCCCCTGCCCCAATGGCAGGACCAAGTACTATCTAAACCATCCCTGACAGACATCTATCTAACCTGTTCTTAAATATCTCCAGTGATGGAGATTCCACAACCTCCCTAGGCAATTTATTCCAGGGTCTGACCACCCTGACAGTTAGGAAGTTTTTCCTAATGTCCAACCTAAACCTCCCTTGCCGCAGTTTAAGCCCATTGGCTCTTGTTCTATCCTCAGAGGCCAAAAAGAGCAAGTTTTCTCCCTCCTCCTTCTGACACCCTTTTAAATACCTGAAAACCGCTACCATGTCTCCCCTCAGTCTTCTCTTTTCCAAACTAAACAAGCCCAGTTCTTTCCGCCTTTCTTCGTCGGTCACATTCTCTAGGCCTTTGGTCATTCTTGTCGCTCTTTTCTGGATCCTCTCTAATTTCTCCACATCTTTTTTGAATTGCGGTGTCCAGAACTGGACACAATACTCCAGCTGAGGCCTAACCAGCGCAGAGTAGAGCAGAAGAATGATTTCTCATGTCTTGTTAGCAACACACCTGTTAATGCATCCTAGAATCATGTTTGCTTTTTTTGCAACAGCATCACACTGTTGACTCATATTTAACTTGTGGTCCACTATAACCCCTAGATCCCTTTCTGCTGTAGTCATTCCTAGGCAGTCTCTCCCTGTTCTGTATGTGTGAAACTGATTGTTGCTTCCCAAGTGGAGCACTTTGCATTTGTTCTTATTAAATTTCATCCTGTTTACCTCAGACCATTTCTCCAATTTATCCAGATCATTTTGAATTATGACCCTGTCCTCCAAAGCAGTTGCAACCCCTCCCAGCTTGGTATCATCTGCAAACGTCTGCATCCTTAGTTGGAGGGCAGAGGTGTTACCGGACAGCTTAGGTTACAGACAGCAGGGGGTCAGCCCCTGCTGGTGTGAGCTGTTCACCCTGTCATTCCCGCACATGCACATGCACGCACACGCACTACATCACAGATGGCCACTGCCAGGATCATCTTTCTAGACTTGCCATGTGGATTGAAGTTCTCTGCTCTTGGCCAGGTACTCGGTGGTGAACCACCTGCTCAGGTTACCTGTCAGAGCATTCTGCCGTTGGCCGTGTGGTCAGACAGCGCGTCTCACCAGCATTCCAAGGATGTGGGCTAGCGCTCGCTCTGCTCTACCTGGCTGGGCATTCTTTCCCAGCAGATTTCACTGCCTCCCATTGTGTGCTTCCAGAGCTAACTTCTGCAACCACTCATACAGAGCCCATAGCTATGACTTCACATAAGAGTCGCAGACATACAAGCAGCACAATCAGATTCAGGGCATTACCAGCTTTCATTGGACACCTCACTTGGCACAAGATTTGGTGCTCACTTAATACAGTGGTTACAGCAATGGTTTTCATATGTATCTTAAATCCAGTAACGTCACACTGGGCACAGACGTTCAGCTGACTGGTCTGTGGTTCCCTGGGTTGACCTGATAATAAATGAGGCACTTGATAGAGTAGCACTAGATTTGTCTTTTTCCTGTCCTCTGAAATCTCGCCCCTCTTCAATGACTTTTCAAAGCGCGTCACAGATGGTTCTGACCACCTCAGTCAGCTCCTGGAGTGTTACAGAAGGTATTTCGTCAGGCCCTGGTGACTTGAAGGGACCTCACTTGTTTAATGTTTGACTTGTTCTTCCCTTGTTTTAGACTCGGATCCAACCCCATTTTCTCTGGTGTTCACTGGGTTAGACATCCATTCGCTACTAACCTTTCTGATGAACTCAAGCAAACGGTCATGTAGCACTTCTCCCATTTCCATGTTTTCTTTTCTTGTTTTCCCCCTTCCTTGAGTAATGGCCCTTACCCAGTCCTCAGTCTTTACTTTGCTTCTGGTGTATTTGGAGAGTGTTTTCTTGCTATCCTTTATGTCTCTAGCTAGTTATTTTGTCCTTGCATTTTTAATTTGTTTATATTCAGCTTGTCTCCTTGGGTCTGGTTGCCCCTTGTGGAGGATTCTGTTGCTGTGTTAGATCATTGACAATCTCCTGGTGAAGTCAGGGCAGCCTCCTGCTGCTTCCCATCTTTCCTGTGCAGTGGGATCCTTGGCTCTTGTGCCCTTCAGAACATCTCTTGGAAGACTGCCCACTCTCTGCCTTCACATCTGTTATCTCCACTGCGCTCTGTTCCCTCCTCCTGTTTCTAAAATCAGGAGCTCGTCCATGCCATGGGTGATTGTGAAAACAGCTCTCGTCACATACGAGGTGCTGCTGAACCCAGAGGCCCAGAGCCTGCCCGGGTCCCTGTACCTGTCAGTGTTGGAAATCTGACAGGTTATTCGCAAGAGTCTCTGGCATAGGTACAGAATGGGGTGTTCTTCCCTGATCATTTGGGACAGAATGGTGCCCAGTCCAACCTCCAGGGTGTCCATCTGCAAGAGAAACTCCCTCTCAAAGTCTGGGGCCATGAGTACTGGATTGCTCATGTACTGGTCCCCCACTGCAGAGAGCAGGTTTTAGGTCCATGAAGGCCTCTTTGTCTGCAGGAGACCACTTCACCATGTCTGGGCACAGGCTCTTGTTAGCTCAGTCAGGGGGGTGGGTCCTAGAGGTGCCGGGGGATGAACTGATAGTAGTACACCACCAGCCCTAGGAATGCCCAAACCTGTGGCCAACTTTGGATTGCTTCCACTTCGCTTAGCGGGGGCCTCCCCACAACATACTCCCGGTATCTGGCTTTGTCCATCCCGACTGCGCATTTTGAGGAGTTCGCAGTGAGTCCAGCCTCCCTCAAGGTGTCCAGTACAGCCTCCACTTTAAGTGGGGCTCCCAATTTGGGCGATAGATGGCGATGTTATCAAGGTAGGCGGCTGCATACTGCTGACGAGGACGTAGCAGTTTATCCATGAATCCCTGGAACGTTGCTGGGGCCCAGTGTAATCTGAAGGGGAGGACAGCGTACTGGTAGAGGCCCTCTGGAGTCACAAAGGCCATATTTTCTCTGGCTTTCCTGGCCGGGGCAATCTGCCAGTACTGCTGAGTTAGGCTGAGGTTGGATAGAAACCGAGCCTTCCCCAACTGGTCAGTTAGTTCATCTGTTTGGGGCATAAGGTACGCATCAAGTTTAGACACCTCATTTAGCTTCCTGAAGTCATTGCAGAAGTGGATGCTGCCTTCTGGCTTGGGCACCAGGACGGTTGGGTTGGACTGGTGCCTGTGGGCTTGTCTATAACACGTAGCTCCAGCATCTTCCTTACTCCTCTTTGTACCTCCTCACGCTTTGCTGTTGGTATGGGGTAGGGTCTCACATTTGCCCTCGCTTCAGGCTGCATGACGATGTGGTGCTCTACCACAGTGGTCCTGCCAGGCTCAGATGAGAGCACAGAGTGTCACATAGTCATCTGGATCACTGCTGGCCTCGGGCCAGCTCTGGGGAGATCCCCACTGATCTCTGGGGGCCCTCTTTAGGCATTGGCTCCCCCAGTGCGACCTCCTGTGCTTCTTGGTCCTGCCAGGGTTTCAAAAGGTTGACGTGGTAAATTTGCTGATCCAGTTGCTGCACCTTATAGCCTGTCTCCCATGATCTCAATGACTGCGTAAGGCCCTTGCCACTTGGCAAGGAGCTTGCTCTCTGTCCTTGGGACCAGCACCATTAAACAGTCCCCCACCTGTAGCTTCCATACAGTCACCTAGCGATTGTAGTGCATTTGTGGGGCTCCTTGGGTCTTTTCCAGGTGCTCCCTGACAATGGGGGTAATCTGGGCTATCCTGTCCTTCATGTGGAGTGCGTGTTCCACGCTGTTTTGTCCCTGGATTGGTTGCTCCTCCCAGGCCTCTTTGGCAAGTCTAGGAGACCCCGGGGGTTACGCCCGTATAATGACTCATATGGGGAAAACCCTGTTGATGGCTGAGGAACCTCTCGCCCTGCAAACCTAAGGTACAGCAGTGGGGCGTCCCAATCCTTCCCGTCCTGGCTCTCCACTTTCCGCAGTATGCTCCTTAGGGTCTGGTTGAACTGCTCGATGAGACTGTCTGTCTGTCTGGCGGTGATGCACTGAGATCCTCAGGGCCCATATGCGCAGTAAAGCCCACAGGTCTTTCGTGAGCTCCGAGACAAAGGGAGCTCCCTGATCGGTCAGGATCTCCTTAGGTATCCCTGTCCTTGGAAAGATCTGCACTAACTCCCTGGATGTGGTTGTCGGGTGGCGTAATCGAGGACTACCAATATGTGTTGATGACCCCGAGCGGATTTCTCCAATGGGTCAACCAAGTCCATGGCTATTTGCTCAAAAGGTCCCTCAGTATTAGGTAGGGGCACCAGTGGGGCTCTTACGTGCACCTGGGGCTCAGAAGTTGGCACTCAGGGCAGGAGGTGCAGTGTTGCTGGATCTCCATGTATACTCCCACCCAACAGAACCTTCATAGGACCCATCCAGGGTTTTGTCATCCCCCAGGGGTCCCCCAAAGAGATGACTGTTGGCTCAGTCCAGAACTGCTCGGCAGTGTCTATGGGGCACCAAGAGTTGCTCCACCACTGGCATCTGGTCCTGTCTGGGAGCCACCTGATATAACAGCTCCCTCTTAAGCACATAATACGGCCTAGTGCCCTTAGTCTTCCCTTGTACCGGGACCCCATTTATCTTGGTTACTTACCGGCGTATGTTGTGATACATCGGATCATTGGCCTGTTCCTGCCTGAAGTTCTCAAGCAAGGGCCCCATCTGTTTGAGGCCAGAAGTGCTTCTCCCCCTTCCATCCCTGGGAGCCCCAATGTGCTGGGCCAGGCCTCAGGCTCACGTACCTCCTGGGCTGCCCCACTTCTGTCTTTTTCAGCCACACGTACTGTCAGGGCCCGCTTCAGACTCTGGGCCAGGATGAGACTCCCTAGCCTTTATGCTGTCCTCCTTTCCCCTCTTGTTTTCTGGGGCTTTTCAGACCACAGGAACAGCTCCTGGTCAAACTCCCAGAAGCCTGGAGGGGGTTTCCCCCTTTGTATTGCCCCAGGGAGCAGGTCACTAAACCCAGAGAAGTCCTTCCCTGTGATGACTGGGTAGGGAAGCCGAGGGGCCACCCCTGCAATTACTTCTCCAGTGCTCTCTTGGACCTCTGTTAGTGCAGGAGCAGCTGGGTAATAGTTGATGTCCCCATGCAGGCAGGTTATACCTGTGTACTTAGCACTGGACAACTGCTCCCACCCCATCAGTCTCCCTGAGACCAGCATGACTGCGCTGCCTGAGTCTACCAGGGCCGTGGTCTCTCTGCCATTGACTTTAACTGGCCAAGTGTACCGATGAGGCGCTGCTGTAATGCCCACTGGGTTGATGAGGAAACGGGGCCTCTGTGATCCCTGAGGTCACACTGCACAGGCTCCTCTAAGTTTTGGGAACGGGCTGCATTTTGCCCTAGCTCCCCACATGCATAGCACCTGTACCCAGCTTGACCACCCCGCTTGTGCCAGGGGCTGCTTGGCCTTGCCTCCGTCCTTCTTCCTCTCAGCCCCCAAGTCCCTTCATGGCCTCAGGCCACCACTCTTTGGTCTCCTTGCTCAGTCTGATGTTTCAGGCAGCTGGGCCCTGGGGCATGTGGTAGGCCTCCCCTTATGTCATGCCCCATCCCTGATGGGCCAGGAGAGACCCCTTGTAGATGCATCTTTGCTTTAGCTATTTTCTCGTTGGAGTTTTAAATATTGTGTCAAGTCATTTTGTGTATTGTGTTAAGCCCTGTTCTAGAGAAATTCAGTTCTATTTTGTAGAACAGTTCCTAGAAGTAGGTAAAGAAAATCTTCTCTGAACCCTTTATTTTTGGCTTGCTTCATTGGTTGCCCTGTGGAGTGAATGAGGTGTGAATGAAAGGCGGGAGGCCGGCACCTCCAGGTACTTGCAAGGCTTGGAGAAGGTAGATCCAAGACCAATGAGAAGAACAATGGAGCCTGTGCAGTGGGCCCGTTGAAAGGAGTTTGGACATACGGACACCTTGGGAGTCACCAGCAAGTGCTGCCCTTGGAAGACCACCCAGAAGAACGTGCTAAATGCATATTCATAAGTTTGTTCTTCCAGATAATACATATGCATGAGCCGGCTACCTGGTGTCACCGTGCGTGAGAGAGGGGACACTATAAACAGAGGGCATCTTGCACAGGGATCCTGGGTTTGTCTTGTGAGCACCGATCTGGATCAGCAGAAGCCCAGCTCCACCCCCCCCATCTAACTCACCTGGCCAGTGCAGCTGGGGGAGCAAGTATTGGTAACAGCACCAAGAAGGGAGTGTGTGTGTGTGTGTGTGTGTGTGTGTGTGTGTGTGTGAGATAATATATCATATGCATATTATAAGTCGATTGCTGTGTGTGTATTACCAATAAATGCAGTATTTTGCCTTTTCCCCTGAAAAGATGGCGTGCAGTACTTTTCAGTACAACACCCTGGCTGTTATCTGTTTCTTCACAAAGGTCACAATCTTGTCATAGGAGGAGGGGTCTTTCTGGCTGACCCCACCTCCCACTTTGGGTGGCAGCCCCCACATGTATAGGTCTAGGATGAGGGTCTCTATAATCTCTTGGGGCTGTGGGCCTGGGGCCACAGCCACTTCCTGGCCAAGTGGATGAGGTCAAATAGCCAAGACCATGGGGCCTTGCCTTCCTCATACCTCCAATCATGGATCACTGGACTCAGGCTGTGGTTGTCACCCCAGACCTCATGAGCATCTGTCTTTAACTGGGCATAATCAGTGGCTGCTCCCTCAGCCATATCAAGATAGGCCTTCTGGGCCTCCCCAGACAAAAAGCGGGCCAGGATGCTGGCCCACTGGGCTCAGGGCCAATCTTCCCATGGGGCCATTCTCTCTCGCGCCAGGAAGTACCCCTCCACATCATCTTCCCCCATCATCTTTTGTGAGTACCTGCCTGCTCGCTGCAGACATGCCGACTGTGCACCTTGGCACTCAAGGCCCTCCAATGGGCAGTCGCTTCCTCCAGGGTCTCGGCCCTGGGCTCTTCACTCAACAGCTGGTGACTGGTTGGTTGCTGAAGCTGAGCAGATTCTTGCTGGGCAGCCACTGGCCTCCCGCAGTACTTTACATTTACCCACATTAAATTTCAATTGCTATTCTATTGCCCAGTCACTCAGTTTTGTGAGATCTTTTTGAAGTTCTTCACAGTCTGCTTTGGTCTTAATGATCTTGATTAGTTTAGTGTTGTCTGCAAACTTTGCCACGTCACAGTTTACCCCTTTCTCCAGATTATTTATGAAGAAGTTGATAGGGTTGGTCCTAGGACTGACCACTAGTTGGCCCTCTCCATTCTGAAATTTCCCATTTATTCCTACCCTCTGCTTCCTGCCTTTTAACCAGTTCTCCATCCATGAAAGGATCTTCCCCTTTTATCCCATGACAATTTATGTAAGAGTCTTTGCTGAGGGACCTTGTCAAAGGCTTTCTGGAAATCCAAGTATGCTAGTTGTACTGGATCCCCTTTATTCACCAGGTTGTTGACCCCTTCAAAGAACTCTGATAGATTAGTAAAACATGATTTCCCTTTACAGAAATGATGCTGACTTTCACCCAACAAATTATGTTCTTCTATGTTTTGGACAGTTTTATTCTTGACTATGGTTTCAACTAATTTGCCCAGTACCAACGTTAGACTTACTGGTCTGTAATTGCTGGGATTACTTCTAGAGCCCTTTTTAAATATTGGCATTACATTATCTATCTTCCTGTCCTTGGGTACAGAAGCTGATTTAAAGGATAACTTACAAACCACACTTAACAGTTCTGCAATTTCACATTTGAGTTCTTTCAGGCCTCTTGGGTGAATGCCATCTGGTCCTGGTGACTTGTTACTGTTAAGTTTATCAGTCAGTTCCAAAACCGCCTTTAATGACACCTCAATCTTGGACAATTCCTCAGAATTGTCACCTACAAAGGACGGCTCCGGTTTGGGAATCTCCCTAGCATCCTCAGTTATGAAGACCGAAGGAAAAAATTCATTGAGTTTCTCTCCAATGACTGTTATCTTTGAGAGCCCCTTTTGTTTCTCGATCCATCTAGGGGCCCTACTGGTGTTTACCAGGCTTTCTGCTTCTGACGTGCTTAAACATTTTGGTATTGCTTTTGCGTTTTTGGTTAGCTGTTCTTACACTTGTTTTTGGCTTCTCTTATGGCATTTTTACTTTTCATTTGGCAGTGTTTATGCTCCTTTCTATTTTCCTCACTAGGATTTGACTTTCACTTCTCAAAAAATGCCTTTTTATCTCTCACTGCTTCTTTTACATGGTTGTTAAGATCTGGTGGCTCTTTTTTTGGGTCTTTTACTATGTTTTGTAATTCGGAGCATCCATTTAAATTGGGTCTCTATTACGGTGTCTTTGAAAAGTTTCCATGCAGCTTGCAGGGATTTTACTTTAATCACTGTACCTTTTAATTTCCATTTAACTAACCTCATTTTTGCATAATTCCCCTTTCTGAAATTAAATGCCACAGTGTTGGACTGCTGAGATGTTCTTCCCACCAAAGGAATGTTAAATGTTCTTATATATGGTCACTATTTCCAAGCAGTCCGGTTACAGTTACCTCTTGGACCAGGTCCTGCACTCCACTCAGGACTTAATCAAGAGCTGCCCCTCCCCTTGTGGGTTCCTGCTCCAAGCAGCAGTCATTTAAGGTATCAAGAAATTTTATCTCCGCATCTCATCCTGAGGCGACATGTGCCCAGTCAATAAGGGGATAATTGAAATCCCCTACTATTATCGAGTTTTTTGTTTTGATTGCCTCCCTAATCTCCCTTAGCATTTCATTGTCACGATCACAGTCTTGGTCAGGTGGTCGATAGTATATCCCTACTGCCATATTCTTATTAGAGCCTGGAATTCCTATCCATGGAGATTCTGTGGAACCTTTTGATTCATTTAAGATTCATTTGATTCTACATTTTCTTTCACATATGGTGCCACTCCTCTACCTGCACAACCTGTTCTGTCCTCCTGATATATTTTATACGCTGGTATGACTACGTCCCATTGATTGCCCTCATTCCACCAAGTTCCTGTGATGCCAATTATATCAATATACTCTTCTAATACAAGGCACTCGAGTTCACCCATCTTATTATTTAGACTTCTAGCATTTGTGTATAAGCATTTTAAAAGCTTGTCACCATTTGTCTGCCCTTTCCTGATGAGCTTGTTTCTCTTCTGATCCAGCCCATACTTTATCCTCTTCCACCCTCTCCTCCTGACTAAAACTTAGAACATTTCTATCAATAGTTTCTCTTCTAAGAGAAGTCTTTATCCAATCCATGTGCTCCTCTGCACCACTCACCTTTGCCCCATCTCTTCATTTAAAAACAGCTCTACAACCTTTTAATGGTAAGTGCCAGCAGTCTGGTTCCACTTTGACTTAGGTGGAATCTATCCTTCCTGTATAGGCTCCCTCATCCCCAAAGTTTCTCCAGTTCCTAATAAATCTAAACCCCTCCTCCCTACACTATCATCTCATCCACGCATTGAAATTCTGAATTTCAGTCTGCCTACCTGGCCCTGCTTGTCTAACTGGAAGCATTTCTGAGAATGCCACCATAGAGGTCCTGGATTTCAGTCTCTTTCCTAGAAACCTAAATTTGGCCTCCAGGACGTCTCTCCTACCCTTTCCTATGTCACTGGTACCAGCATGTACCATCACCACCAGCTCCTCCCCAGCACTGCACATAAGTCTATCTAGATGTCTTGAGAAATCTGCAACCCTCGCAGCAGGCAGGCAAGTCACCCTACGCTGTCCCGGTCATCACAAACCCAGCTGTCTGTGTTTCTAACGATAGAACCACACATTACAAACACCTGCCTTTTCCTGCTGACTGTAGTTCCCTCCACCGGAGAGGCATCCTCAGTGCAAGAGGCTACCACAATATCTGGAAAGAGGGTCCCAACTATGGGATGGTTTCCCTCTGCTTCCATGGCTGCTGCCCTTTCTGGAGCCTTTCATCCTCCTTAACAGCGCAGAGGCCCTCTGACTGGAGGTGGGGCAATTGTACAGTGTCCTGGAAGGCCTCATCAACTTACCTCTCTGCCTCCCACAGTTCAGCCTCCCTGGCCTCCAAAGCCCTCACTCGCTCTGGAGCTCCTTGCACCGAATGCACCTACAGGCCACCTGGCCATGGGGTAGGTAGCCACACGTGCTGCATTGGATGCAATAAGCAGGATAGCCCCCACTCTGCTGCTGGGCTTCTGCCTGCATATTCTGTGGGTAATTAGATCAGACGTGGGGATGTTGTTTAAATGTGGCAGCTTGGGAATAGTTTAGATTCAACTTCTAAAGAATATCAAAAGGAACTAAGCTCCTCGCAAGTCCCCCTCTAAACTCTGGCCTTCCTGATTGGTAGCCCTGCCTCCGGCTCTGGCTCGACCAAGGAGCAGGAGATTCTAGATGTCAAATCCTAACTGGTCCCTTAACTTGAGAACCCAGGGGCTCCTTACTTGTGCCCATAACACACGAACTAGGGGTCACCAAATGAAATTAAAGGGCAGCAGGTTTAAAATGAGCAAGAGGAAGTTTCTCTTCATGCAGCGCACAGCTGGCCTGTGGAACTGCTGTTCAGAGCGTGCTGTGCGGACCAGGGCTTTGGCAGGGTTCTAAAAAGCACTAGATAAATTCATGTGGATCAGGTCCCTCAGTGACTGAGAGCCAAGCTGGGCGGGGACGGTGTCCCTAGCCTTTGTCAGGGCTGGGAATGGGCAACAGAGGGGATCGATGATTCCCTATTCTGTTCACTCCCCCTGGGGCACCCAGCACTGCCCCATCGGCAGACAGGACACTGGGCCGAATGGACCTTTGGTCTGACCCAGTGTAGCCATTCTTATGATAACGTCAACCACACTAGGCAGAACAAAGACCCACCTAATCCAGCATCCCATCCTCTGACAGTGGCCAATGCACCACGCTTCAGAGAGAGAGAGAACACAACAGATCATCTTCAAGTAACCTCTTCCCTTGCATTCATTTCCAGCTTCTGGCAAACAGAGGCCGGGGCACCGTCCTTGCCCAGCCTGGCTAATAGCCACTGATGGGCCCAGCTGCCATGAACTTCTCCTTTTTAATGCTGTTAAAGTTGTGGCCCTCAGAGCATCCTCTGCTGAGGAGGTCCGTGAGTTGTCTGCGTAGTGTGAAGAAATACTTTTTGTTTTAAAGTTGCTGCCGATAAATTTGATTGGGTGACACTTAGTTCTTATGAGAAGGAGTAAATAACACTTCCTCATCTACTTTCTCTACACCAGTTATGCGTGTACAGACCTCAGTCATATTCCCCCTTAACTGGCTCTTTCCCAAGCTGGAAAGTCCAGTTCTTGTTGTTCTCTCCTCGTAGAGCAGCTGCTCCACACCCCTGAGACTGTGGCTGCCCTTTTGTGAAATTTTTCCAATGGCAGATACCCAAAAGGTACATGTTTGAGATGAGGTGACCGCACTGGGATGCAGCATTCAAGATGGGGGCGTACCATGGATCTATGCAGAGGCAAAGTGATGGTTTCTGTTGTCTTCTCTGTCTTTCTTTCTTGCTGGTTCCCAACATTGCTGGCTTTTTTGGCTGCCACTGAACATTAAGCAAATGTTTTCAGAGAACTCTCCACAGTGACTCTGAGGTCTCTTTCTTGAATGCTAACAGCTACTTTAGATCCCATCATTTTATGTATATAGCTGGGATTATATTTTTCCAAGGCACATTACTTGGCGTTTATCCATGTTGAATTTCATACACCATTTTGTTGCCCAGTCACACAGAATCTCAGAGTCATAGGGCTGGAAGGGACCTCAGGAGGTCATCTAGTCCAGCCCCCTGCTTCAAGTAGGATCAACCCCCACTAAGCCATCCCCGCCAGGACCTTGTCAAGCTGGGACTTAAAAACCTCAAGGGATGGAGAATCCACCACCTCTCCAGGCAACTCATTCCAATGCTTCACCACCCGCCTGGGGAAGAAGTTTTTCCTAATATCTAACCTACACCTCCCCCTCTTCAACTTCAGACCATCGCTCCTTGTTCTGCCATCTGACACCACTGAGAACAGTTTCTCACCCTCCTCTTTAGAGCTCCCCTGCAGGAAGTTGAAGGCTGCTATGAAATCACCCCTCAGTCTTCTCTTCTGTAAACTAAACAAGCCCAAATCCCTCAGCCTCTCCTCATAGGTCTTGTGCTCCAGCCCCTTAATCATTAGTCACCTAGTTATGAAGTTTGTCACAGTCCACCTAGTACATAACTATCTTGAGTAGTTTTGTATTATCCGCAAATTTTGCCACCTCACTATTAACCCTTTTACCAGATCATTTATGAATATGGTGAATAGGACTGGCCCAAATAAAATCCCTGGGGAACATCACTAATTAGTTACCTTTCTCTATAGTGAAAACTGACCATTTATTCCTACCCCTTGTTTCCTATCTTTTAATCCGTTACCAGTCCATGAGAGGACCTTCCTTCTTACCCTATGGCAGCTCACTTTATTTAAGAGCCGTTGGTGGGGGACTTCTTACAAACTTTATGAAAATCTAATTACACTCTCTCCACTGGATACCCCTTCTTTGCGTGCTTGTTGACCTCAAAGAATTCTTCTAGACTGGTGAGGCAGGATTTCCTTTTACAAAATCTTATTTACTCTTTCCCAACAATTTTTGTTTATATGTCTGACAAGTGTGTTCTTTGCTGTCGTTTTAACCAGTTTACCCAGTACTTGAGTCAGTTTTACTGGTTTGTAATTGCTGGGATCACCCCTAGAGCCCTTTTAAAAAATTGACGTCGCATTAGTTCCCTTCCAGTCTTTTGGTACAGAAGCTGATTTAAATGACCAGTTAGTATTTCTGCAATTTCACATTCGAGTTCCTTCAGAAGTCTTGAGTGAATGCCATCTGCCCTTAGTGATGTATTACTATTAATTTCTCATTTTTTTCCCTAAACCCTCCATTAATGACGCCTGAGTCTGGGACAGTTCCTCGGATTTGTCTCCTAAAAAGAATGGCTCAGGGCTGGGAATCTCCCCAACTTCCTCAGCCTTGCGGAACAATGCAACGAATTTTCCATGCTAAGAGCATTGTCGTGGGGTGCTCCTTTAGTATGTTAATCATGCAGTGATCCCTCTAGTTGTCTAGCAGGTTTTCTGCTTCTGATGGTTTAGTCACAGTGCCACTTTTTGGTTGCATTTTTGTCTTTATTTTACATTTCAGTTGAGCCTCTATTAGTGTGTCTTGAAAACATTTCCATGTAGCTTGCAGGACTTCCCTTCTGGGTACTGTACCTTTTAATTTCTGTTTAACTAACCTTCTCCCATTTCTGTGGTTTCCCCTTTCAGAAATTAAATGCTAGTCTTGGGCTGCTATGGTGTTTTCCTGCCAAAGGGATGTTAATTTAATTCTGTTATTGTCTCTATTACCAAGCAGTCCAACTATATTCACCTCTTGGACCAGATCCAGTGCTCCACTTAGGTCTAAATCAGGAATTATTTCTCCTCCTGGGTTCCAGGACTATTTAAGATGTCAAAAAATTGTATGTCTGCATCCTGTCCTTAGGTGATAGGTACCTGTTAGTAGGGGGTAGATGAAGCAGGGAGGGAGAGCTCAGGGGTTTGAGAATTGGCCTGGTAAACCCTGGCTTGTGGGCTCAGTCCTTGAGGAGGACACTCAGGGATCCGGGGCAAATAGATTAAAAATCTGTCAGGGATGATGCGTGGTCCTGCCAAGAGGGCAGGGACTGGACTCCATGACCTCCCAAGGTCCCTTCCAGCTCTATGAGATGTGTATTTCCATGCATTTACTTATTGAAATCTCCCATGATTGTTGAGTTTTTTGTTTCAATAACATCTCCCATTTCCCTTAGCATTTCACAGTCACTCTGACTCCCCTGGCCAGGTGCTCAGTAATGACTCCCTGCTGCTGGAGCTTAGAATTACTATCCATAGAAATTCAGTGGTACCGTTTGGTTCATTTTCAGATTTTTGTGTCAGCGCTTTCTTTCACACACAGCGCCACTCCCTTACCAGCGTGGCCTCTTCTGCCCTGCCATTAGATTTCATACCCGGCTATGACTGTGGCCCATAGATTGTCCTCATTCCTCCAGGTGTCTGTGAGGCATGTTACAGCAATACCCTTCTTTAATACTAGGCGCTCTAGGTCATCCATCTCATTCCTTGTACGCCTAGCATTTGTGTGAGCACTCGTGCATCCAGTGAAGCAGGTCTCTGCCCATGAAAGCTCATGCTCCAAAATATCTGTTAGTCTATAAGGTGCCACAGGACTTCCTGTTGTTTATTTTAAAGCCTGGCACTCTTCAGCTCTCTGCTGTTCTCTGGTGTAACGGAAGGAGACTCTTTCATTTGACTGTTGCTTATCAGATCCTGGTTGTATTTTATCATTTTCCTTCCCATTCTCTCCTCTTTACCAGGACACAGAGAGTCTCTGTTTGTAGACCCTACCCCCCGGGACAACTCTTCTGCTCTGTCGCCTTTCCCTGAGCCTGTAGTTTAAAAACTGTCTACGAACTCTTTATTTTTAAACGCCAGACATCTAGTTCCATTTCATCTTCGGTGGAACCTGCCCTTCCTGCACGGGCTTCTCCTTTCCCAAGGTTCCCTGCTTCCTAATAAATGCAAACCCCTCCTCCCTGTCTAGCTGGCCCTGTGTGTGGAACAGGAATGCTCCCAGGAAGGTCCTGGACTTCAGTCTCTTAGCAGACAGCCTAAATTTGGCCTCCAGGCCCTCTCTCCTGTCCTCCCCTACGTCATTGGTACCCACGTGTCACAACCACCCCAGTATTACACATATGTCTAGATGTCTTGAATGAGTCACAACCTTTGCACCAAGCAGGCAAGACTGTGTAATTCTCCTGGTCATCACAAGCCCAACTGTGTCTGTTTCTAAGACTGAATCTCCCATAACTATTACCTCCTGCTTTCTAATAACTGGAGTTCCCAGCCAGCCCTGCTGAGCAGCCACAGTGCAAGAGGATAACACGATATCTCTGGAAAGAGGGACTCGACTTTGGGATCATTTCTCCTCTGCTTCTGTTGGATGTTCTTCTTTGGGACTTTCATTCTCATACATCCTGGAAAGTCTCACCCATGTACCTCTCTGTCTCCCTTAGCCCCTCCAGTTCAGCCACCGCTCTGGTCTCCAAAGCCTGACCAGGCCCACGGAGGGCCAGGAGCTCCTTGCACCGATGCACCCACACAGGGCAGTGGCCACAGGAAACTGGATAGCCCCCCACACTGTTGCTGGAATTCTGCCGGCATTCTCCTTTTTGAACTCTGAAGTCGTTCCCTTGTTGTTCTGTCAGTCATTGTCCTCCATCGCGTTGTCCAGCCTTAAACGCAGGCCAACTGAGGTTGCATTTCTGACCCTTCGACAGACCTGTCCTGGGTGAACTTGTCTAATTTGTTCTTTAATGCACTTGCACATTCGGCCTTGACCGCATTCCCTGGCAGTGAGCTCCCCAAGCTGGCTGTGTGTTGCGTGAAGGAACACTTCCTTTGGGTTGTGTTAAACCTGCTGCCTGTTCCTTTCATAGGCTGGCTGCTGGGCCGTGTGTTATGTGAAAGGGTAGATAACACTTCCTGCTCCAACCCCTGACTTTATGGAGCCCTGTCACCTCCACCTTTAGGCTGTGCAGTCTTTTTACCTCACTTTGAAGGGAAGTTCTTCTGTTCCTCATCACCTGGGCTGCCTTTCTCTGAGCTGGCTTCGATGCTAACGTAACTTCAGTGAGGGGAGACAGCCAGAGGGGCCTGTGGTGTTCCAGGTGTGGGCGTGCCAGGGATTTACGTGGAGGCAGTACAACATTTCGGTTATCGTCTATCCCTTTCTAACATTGCTGGCGGTTTTGATGGCTGCTGCACATTGAGTGGATGTGTTCAGAGAATGACCCCCAGTGACTCCGAGATCTGTCTTGAGTGGGAACAGCTACACTAGCGTGCCCCCCGCCCCCCCAGCCATTTGTATGCTCAGGTGGGACTGTGTTTTCCCTTCTACATCACTTTGCATTTATCAACCTTGAAATTCAGCTGCCAGTTTTTGTCCAGGCACCCAGTTCTGTGAGACCCTTTGTAACTCTTTGTCCTTTCTGTTTATCTGGCATAATTTTGGCTCATCGGCAAGTGTTGCCAGCTCCCTATTTCCCCGCCTTTTCTAGATTCTTTATGGATGTGTTCAACAGAGCTAGTCCCAGGATGGAGCCTTGGAGGGCTCTGCTTTTTGTCTTCCTGTTCTTAAAACTGGCCCTTCGTCCTGCCGTTTTGTTCCCTAGCTTCCGACCTCCCACCGCGCAGTTCACGTGGACTTTCCAAAGGCTTTTGGCTCTCGGGCTACGTGCACGGCCTTAACTGGGTCCCCTGAGCCATGTCTGTCCCCCGCCCCCGCAGTGAACTCTCCATATGAGGGGAGGGCTGATTTCCCTCCACAGCAGCTGGGCTGATCTGGCCCCCGTCTATCATGTTCGGCGTAGTGGGTCGTTCTGCTCTCAGCCATGGTTTCAACCACTTTGCCTGGTCCTAACATGAGGCTTATGGGCCTGAGAGCACCCGCCTGTGCCCTGCTACGCACAT
Source organism: Carettochelys insculpta (assembly GCF_033958435.1). NCBI lineage: Eukaryota > Metazoa > Chordata > Testudines > Carettochelyidae > Carettochelys > Carettochelys insculpta. The sequence goes on along the minus strand of NC_134138.1, from coordinate 280,971,628 downwards.
AGCCAGCTGCGCTCTTTACCCAGTACTCCTTTGTGGGGCTGGCCTAAGAGGGCACAGCGCCGCCCCTGTTAACTGACTGCAGGCAGCGTCTCGGCCCAGCCTGCCTGTGCCGGGGGGCCTGTGCCAGGGCTACTGCCCAGTGAGGCTGGGAGAGCGTGGGGGCAGATGTGGTTGCTGGGGCCCTGTGCTGAGGCCAGCCAGGGAGCGTGGGGGTTGCTGGGTGCTGCGCGTCCCACTGGACAGAACCAGGCCAGGCAGGGGGTGTGGGTACCCCTTCACACTTGCTGCTGCCCTCCTGCAGGGCCAGCCTGCCCCCCCGCCTCGCCAAGGCCGCTGAGCAAGCTGCAGGCCAGCCCAGCCCAGCCTTCTAGGCTCATTCCCTCCTGTTAGCTGACCACTGGGACTGCATGGACCAGCAGCATGCCCTGCCCTGCCATGAGCCCGCACAGCTGGGGTGGGGCGGGGGGGTGAGTTTCAGTGGGTGCAGCTCACACCCCTCCCCATGAGGCTGGGGCTGATTCCCGAGGGCCTGTAGTCTGGGCCCAGGCTTGATGCTGAGCAACCCTCCCTGCTTCTGTGCAGCTGCCCTACACGGAGCTGGAGAAGGTGAGCGGCGTGGAGGAGGCCAAGCACTACCTGCGACAGAAGCTGCGTCAGCTCTGCCTCTGAGAGCAGCTGCTGCCCCGGGGGCCTGGACCGGGACAGCGAGACGAGATCCCCACCTCCAGCTGGCCGTGGCGGCTGGGCCAGGCCGTGCCTGGGCAGGGGCTGGCGGGATGGGGCTGCCCCACGGGGCTGTTATTTATTGGCGTTGGCTAATGGGCGTGGGGTCGGGCCAGGCTGGTGCAGCAGCCCGAGGGGTGGGAGCAGGGCGGGGGGTGCTGGGCCCGCTGCTGTACCAACGGGCTGGGAGGGGACGGGAGGGGATGCGGGGGGACCTGGACCGGCCCAGCCCATCTGGGGACACGCTGTCTGTCTGTGTCTGCTCAGAGTGTGGGGAGGGGACAGGGCAGGGCTCCTGCAGCTGCCTCCAGCACCGCCTGCCGGCCTCTGGCTGCTCTCCCCCGGGGTGCTTTGCCCCCAGCACAGGGCTCTTTGCCCCTCGGCCCAGTGCCAGCGGCTGCTGGGGTGTAGCAACAACATTTCCAATAAAAATGGAGAGAAACGTGCCCTGGCCTGGCTGTGGGTGCAGGTCCCGGTGGGTGCGTGCTGGGCTGGGGGGTGGCCATGGCCTGTGACTGCAGCCCCCAGCAGGGCAGGGGGTGCAGTACTCCCAGCCCCAGGAGCAAGGGCCCTCAGCAGTGCACCTGCCCCCCCCTCCCCAGCCTGGCCTGGCCCAGCCCCACCCCGCTCAAGGTGCACGGTGGTGGGGAGGTACGGCCCTGCTCCGGTCCACCCCAGCCACGGCCCGGCCTGCACACGTGCCAGTGGCCTTGAGCGCTGCTTTGCTGCACAAAGGGCCTTCCGGCCGCGGCGGCCGGGGCGCTGGCTGCTGCCTGTCCGAGGGCCGTGAGCCGCCCGCAGGAGCCAGGCCCTGCACATGCCTTAGAAAGCTGTTTATTGACAGTTAAGTTAGTCTCTTAAATAAAACCCCTCTGAATTTCGAAACCCCTGATTGTCTGAGTGGTGTGGGGCAGGTGCCGGGAGCTGCTTCCAGCGCATGACGCAGTTCGGCTGGTGGCAGCTGGGGACATGGGCCCCAGGCCGTGCTGGGGGGTAGCAGGTCCCCAGAGCAGCGGGGCACTGAACAGCTTTGGCAGGCGGGTGGCCAGGCCTCGCAGGGGTGGTCCAGCCGTGACGGAGGGCGGTGGCTGGGAGCTCTCCCAGCTGGGCAGAGTCCTGCAGCTCGTGGCCGTGGCGGTGGTGTGGGGCTGGGCGTAGCCCCTGGGGTTCCTGCCCCAGCCCCCCAGGCTGGTGCCCTCACACGGGCATCGGCATCTCGTTGTACTCGTCCACGCCTTCCTGCTCGTCGAAGATGGGCTCCGCTTCCTCCGCGTCCAGCTGGGGGGAAGCGGGACAGACGGGTGGGTGGAGAACAAGGTGGCACCGGGACAGAGTCCCCTGCCCCACGGCACCTCCCCCGTCCCTCCTGCAGCCCCCAGAGCCACCTGCTGTGCGGGGGCTCCCCTGGGGGCGAGGGCGGCAGGGCTGGGGTCGTGGCCCCTGTGCACTCACCTCCGCCTCCTGCAGCCCCCAGAGCCACCTGCTGTGCGGGGGCTCCCCTGGGGGCGAGGGCGGCAGGGCTGGGGTCGTGGCCCCTGTGCACTCACGCCCCCCCCACACCCGGCTGGGACTTACACACTTCAGCTCCCGGTCGGTGAAGATGCGGGTGAGCAGGCACATGCGGAGCGGCACGGTGAGGATGAGGATGAAGGGGAAGGCCAGGGAGGCGGCCGTGGACATGACGGCCCAGAGCACCGCCAGGCATGCCAGCTGCAGGCCCGTGAAGAGATGCATCCGCAGGGTGCGCACCTGGCCGGCGAGTCAGGCAGGTTAGGAGCCGGGCCCAGCCTGGATCCCAGCCCCCTCCCCCGCAGAGCCTCCCCCCAACTGCTGGCCTCCATCCCCCCACTGCTGGCCTCCATCTCCATCCCCCTCCCCCGCCCTGCAGAACCGCCCCCCCCCGCCACTGCTGGCCTCCATCCCCCCACTGCTGGCCTCCATCTCCATCCCCCTCCCCCGCCCTGCAGAACCGCCCCCCCCCGCCACTGCTGGCCTCCATCCCCCCACTGCTGGCCTCCATCTCCATCCCCCTCCCCCGCCCTGCAGAACCCCCGCCCCCGCCACTGCTGGCCTCCATCCCCCCACTGCTGGCCTCCATCTCCATCCCCCTCCCCCGCCCTGCAGAACCCCCCCCCCCGCCACTGCTGGCCTCCATCCCCCCACTGCTGGCCTCCATCTCCATCCCCCTCCCCTGCCCTGCAGAACTCCCCCCCCACTGCTGGCCTCCATCCCCCCACTGCTGGCCTCCATCTCCATCCCCCTCCCCCGCCCTGCAGAACTCCCCCCCCACTGCTGGCCTCCATCTCCATCCCCCTCCCCCGCCCTGCAGAACCCCCCCCCCCCACTGCTGGCCTCCATCCCCCTCCCCCACTGCTGGCCTCCATATCCATCCCCCTCCCCTGCCCTGCAGAACACCCCCCCGCACTGCTGGCTTCCCACCCCCCTCCCCTGCAGAGCCCCGACCCCACCTCCACAGAGCCCCCCACTGCTGGCCTCCCTCCCCTCGCCCAGGCCCTGCAGGGACCCCCCCCCCACCTTCTTGACGTAGGTGACGTCAGGGTGGTGCTTGGGCGGCGTGAGCAGCAGGTGCAGGCGCTCGTAGAGCTGGATGCCGTTCAGCGAGGTCACGCCCATGTACAGGAAGATCCCGAAGAGCACGGCCAGCGGGATGTGCCGCAGCAGGTCCCCGATGACGATGGACAGGCCTGGGCAGGGGGGGCAGCCACTGAGTCTGGGGCAGGGGGCAGGGGCCCGGGGCCCACCCAGTGGGGCTGTGACCCCCCCAGTGCACAGCTGCTGCAGCAGGACAGAGCCGGGGCACGCGCCCCTCCGTCCTGCTCGCGCAGATACGCTAGACGGCCGGATGGCTGGAGGGGGACCCAGGGGCTGGCCCCAGCGGGGCCCGGCGCGGGGCTGGCCAGGCCAGACTCTGCTCCATCCTTCCTCCCCCCAGGGCAGCCTCGGGCCCTGTCTGGCCCCAGCTGTGCCGTGCTGCACGAGGGGCCCGACTCCCGCAGGGGCTGGCTCCGAGGGGGAGGGCTGCAGCCCAGGGGTCTGGGCTAGGCAGCGGAGAGGCCACATGGTGCACCGGGGGCAGAGCGTGACCCTGGGCTGGGGGAGTCTGGCACAACGCAACGCCCCAGATACTGCCCCAAAGCCGCCCCCCACCGCGCTAAACCCCAGGGCTGCCCCAGAGTGAGGTGCCCCTGCGAGCTCGGGGGGCTGGACTCACCCACGAGCAGCGCCACCAGCAGCCCCGTGACGCGCTGCTCCTTCACCTCCTGGATCTTGGGCTTGTCGCCGGGCGCCACGGCCTTGCTCATGACGGTCAGGGCGTTGGCGTGGGTCACCGAGCGCACCGTGGCGGCCGCCAGCCAGGGCAGCCCGAAGAGGGCGCAGAAGCCACCCATGGCCACGATGAGCAGCAGGTCGAGGTGGAAGCCGGAGCCCTTCTGCAGCATGCGCTCCTTCTTGCTGATGATCAGCCTGGGGGGCCGATGTGACCTCAGAGCCTGCCCCACGGCCCCCCCAACCCCAGCGCCGCAGCCTCCCCCTGGCCCCCTAGGCCATGGGCCCTCCCCCCAGCACCCCAATTCTCCCAGGTCACAGCCCCCCAACCCCAGCGCCGCAGCCCTCCCCCCCCCGGCCCCCTAGGCCATGGGCCCTCCCACCAGCGCCCCAATTCTCCCAGGTCACAGCCCCCCAACCCCAGCGCCGCAGCGCCCCCCCCCCGGCCCCCTAGGCCATGGGCCCTCCCCCCAGCGCCCCAATTCTCCCAGGTCACAGCCCCCCAACCCCAGCGCCGCAGCCCCCACCCCCCCCGGCCCCCTAGGCCATGGGCCCCCCCAGCGACCCAATGCTCTCAGGCCCCACACCCCCCCCAACCCCAACACTACAGCCCCCTGGGCCATGCCCCTCCCCCAGCACCCCAATCCTCCCAGGTCACAGCTTCCCAACCCCAGCCCCTGCCCCCCAGGCCATGGGCCCCCCAGCACCCCAATCCTCCCAGGCCACAGCCCTGCCCCCGCCCAGCCCCGGGGAGCTCGGCTCACGTGGTGATCTGGGTCTCCATGAAGATGAGGATGAAGACGAGGACAGCTGGGAGGGCGCTGGCCACCATCATCCAGACGGGGAAGGCGCTGCCCTCGCCCAGGGGGTTGATGACCCAGCCCCGCTTCTCCGGGGCCGTCACTGAGAAGCCACTGGGAACGCTCAGCTTCTGGGGGGCGCAATGGGGGCTGTGAGACCCGGCCAGGGCAGCACAGGGCTGGGGGGCGGGGCGTGCTGGAGGCGGGCGGGAATGATGCCCTGGTGCCCATCTCTAGGACTGGGTCCCTGTGGGCCTGGCCCCCCGCCACCAGCCCTGCCCAGGGAGCAGGTGCTGCCCAGCCACAGGATGGCCCAGACACACAGCCGGGTCCTGCAGCTTGGCCAGTCCGGAGCGGGGCTGCCCACTGCCTCGGCCAGCGCAGGGCTCCCCAGGCTGCGCCCAGGGCCCACACCTGCTCCGCGCCAAGGCTCCTGGTGCCAGCAGCTGCACCCACCACCCCGAACGCCCTGCCCTGCCCTGTGCCTTGTGCTCCTTCCCAGCAGGCCAGCCTGGGGCCAGGGTGTGGGCTGGCGCCAGCCACGGGCTGGGGAGCAGGCACCAGTGGGGTGGGGAGCAGGGTGTTGGGGTGTGGTGAGGGGGGGCTCAGGGCTGGGGTGCTGGAGCTCCAGGGAGCAGCACCAGGCCCCCCTCCAGCTCCTGGCAGAGGCGCTGTGGGGTGCCCGGGGCGCGAGGGTGGGGGTGGAGCCCCACAGCTGCCCCGAGGCGCAGGAGCTGGAGGGACCTGTGCCACGTGCAGGCTGATGGGGAGCCCGGCCCCACACCAGCAGCACCTCAGCTGCCAGGAGTCTCTTCCAGCAGCGCTCCCCTCGCACGCCACACGGCTGTCAGCCCAGGCGCATCCCGGCTGGGCGGCGGGCCCTGCACCGGGGGGGTCCCCGGGGCCTGGCTCAGCAGCACCCGGGGGGGGGCGTTCCCTGGGGCCCGGCTCAGCAGCACCCGGGGGGGGGTTCCCTGGGGCCCGGCTCAGCAGCACCCGGGGGGGGGTTCCCTGGGGCCCGGCTCAGCAGCACCCGGGGGGGGGGTCCCCGGGGCCCGGCTCAGCAGCACCTGGGGGGGGGTTCCCTGGGGCCCGGCTCAGCAGCACCCGGGGGGGGGTTCCCTGGGGCCCGGCTCAGCAGCACCTGGGGGGGGGTTCCCTGGGGCCCGGCTCAGCAGCACCCGGGGGGGGGGTCCCCGGGGCCCGGCTCAGCAGCACCTGGGGGGGGGTTCCCTGGGGCCCGGCTCAGCAGCACCCGGGGGGGGGGTTCCCTGGGGCCCGGCTCAGCAGCACCCGGGGGGGGGTCCCTGGGGCCCGGCTCAGCAGCACCCGGGGGGGGGGTTCCCTGGGGCCCGGCTCAGCAGCACCCGGGGGGGGGTCCCTGGGGCCCGGCTCAGCAGCACCCGGGGGGGGGGTCCCTGGGGCCCGGCTCAGCAGCACCCGGGGGGGGGGGGGTTCCCTGGGGCCCGGCTCAGCAGCACCCGGGGGGGGGGGGGCAGGGAGTCTCTTGCACAGAGGCTAGGTTGGTGGTGGGGCTGGCGCGTGACCTGGGAGGGGCCTCTATGGGGGTTGGCTCCTGAGGGGTCCCTCCAAGGGGCTGGCTGAAGGCCAGGGCCCAGCACGGAGCTGCAGGCCCCTCCCCGCCCCACTGCTGCCCCATAGCCCCACTGACCTGTGTGTACGTGTCCCGGATGCTGAAATTCACCAGCACCATGACAAGGATGGCAATGGGCACCCCGAAGTCCCCAATCACCCGCCGGATCTGCAGAGGGGGTCAGAGCCAGCCAGGGTGGGCCCCACAGCCTGCCCCCAACCAACCCACTCCCCCAGCTTTGCCTGTTCCTGTCCCCCCCCGAACCCTGCCCCCTAGCTCTGAGCCCTGCCCCCCAGCAAACCCTGACCCACAGCTCGGCCCCTCAGCTCTGACCTTCTCTGCCCTGTCCCCAGAGTCCTTCCCCACGCAAACCCTGCCCCAGTTCTCCCCAGCCTCCGCCCAGGTGCCCAACCCGGCCCCCCCGCCCCACGGTGCCCCCCGCCCTGCCCTGCCCAGGCCCCCCCTCCACTCTCCTGCCCAACCCCCCCGCCCCACGTTGCCCCCCCGCCCTGCCCTGCCCAGGCCCCCCCTCCACTCTCCTGCCCAACCCCCCCCGCCCCACGATGCCCCCCTGCCCTGCCCTGCCCAGGCCCCCCCTCCACTCTCCTGCCCAACCCCCCCACCCCACGATGCCCCCCCGCCCTGCCCTGCCCAGGCCCCCCTTCCACTCTCCTGCCCAACCCCCCCCGCCCCACGGTGCCCCCCGCCCTGCCCTGCCCAGGCCCCCCCTCCACTCTCCTGCCCAACCCCCCCCGCCCCACGGTGCCCCCCGCCCTGCCCTGCCCAGGCCCCCCCTCCACTCTCCTGCCCAACCCCCCCCGCCCCACGGTGCCCCCCACCCTGCCCTGCCCAGGCCCCCCCCTCCACTCTCCTGCCCAACCCCCCCCGCCCCACGGTGCCCCCCGCCCTGCCCTGCCCAGGCCCCCCCTCCACTCTCCTGCCCAACCCCCCCCGCCCCACGATGCCCCCCCGCCCTGCCCTGCCCAGGCCCCCCCTCCACTCTCCTGCCCAACCCCCCCCGCCCCACGGTGCCCCCCGCCCTGCCCTGCCCAGGCCCCCCCCTCCACTCTCCTGCCCAACCCCCCCGCCCCACGATGCCCCCCCGCCCTGCCCTGCCCAGGCCCCCCCTCCACTCTCCTGCCCAACCCCCCCGCCCCACGGTGCCCCCCGCCCTGCCCTGCCCAGGCCCCCCCTCCACTCTCCTGCCCAACCCCCCCGCCCCACGGTGCCCCCCGCCCTGCCACTCACCCGCCCCGGGAAGAAGCGGCTGTTCTTGAACTTGCGCAGGAAGAAGGCGATGAAGAAGGTTCCCGCCATGAGCACCAGGGAGAGCAGCGCCGTGTTGGGCTCTCCCCGCACGCCCGGCCCGGCCCGGCCCCACGTCCCGTTCCCCACCGCCTGGCTGCCATTGCCTCCGGCCGCCTGCTCGCAGCCGTGCAGGGGGTGCTCCTGGAAGATCTGCCGGGGGGGCACCGGCCTCAGTCCCCCCTCCACCTCGGCCCCCCGTCCCTCCCCACCAGCTCGGCCCCCCCCGCCCCCCAGCCAGCTCAGCCCCCCGCCCCCCCCTCCACCTCGGCCCCGCCCCCAGCTCGGCCCCCCCATCCACCCCACCAGCTCGGCCCCCCAGCCAGCTCAGCCCCCCGCCCCCCCACCAGCTCGGCCCCCCCCCGCCCCCCAGCCAGCTCAGCCCCCCGCCCCCCCCTCCACCTCGGCCCCGCCCCCAGCTCGGCCCCCCCATCCACCCCACCAGCTCGGCCCCCCAGCCAGCTCAGCCCCCCGCCCCCCCCACCAGCTCGGCCCCCCCCGTCCCCCAGCCAGCTCGGCCCCCCCGTCCCCCAGCCAGCTAGGGCCCCCCCGCCACCAGCTCAGCCCCCCGTGCCTCCCACCACCTCGGCCCCCCGTCCCCCTCCACCAGCTCGGCCCCCCCCGCCCCCCAGCCAGCTCAGCCCCCCGCCCCCCCCTCCACCTCGGCCCCGCCCCCAGCTCGGCCCCCCCATCCACCCCACCAGCTCGGCCCCCCAGCCAGCTCAGCCCCCCACCCCCCCCCACCAGCTCGGCCCCCCCCGTCCCCCAGCCAGCTCGGCCCCCCCGTCCCCCAGCCAGCTAGGGCCCCCCCCCCACCAGCTCAGCCCCCCGTGCCTCCCACCAGCTCGGCCCCCCAGCCAGCTCATTCCCCCGCCCCCCCCACCAGCTCGGCCCCCCCCCGTCCCCCCGCCAGCTCGGCCCCCTGTCCCCCAGCCAGCTCGGGCCCCCCGCCCCCGCCACCAGCTCGGGTCCCCCGCCCCCCAGCCAGCTCAGCCCCCTCCACCAGCTCAGCCCCACCGTCCCCCCACCAGCTCGGCACCCCCATCCCCCAGCCAGCTCGGCCCCCCGTCCCCCAGCCAGCTCAGCCCCCCGCCCTCCCCACCAGCTCGGCCCCCCCGTCCCCCAGCCAGCTCGGCCCCCCCGTCCCCCCACCAGCTCGGCACCCCATCCCCCAGCCAGCTCGGCACCCCCATCCCCCAGCCAGCTCGGCCCCCCATCCCCCAGCCAGCTCAGCCCCCCGCCCTCCCCACCAGCTCGGCCCCCCGCCCCCCCCCACCAGCTCAGCGCCCCGGGCCGCAGCGGGCTGGGCTCAGCCCCCACCTTGGCCAGCTTGGCGAAGGTCTCGTAGATGAAGATGAGGGAGATGAGGAAGGCGAAGATCTCCTGGGTGAAGCGGGACACGAAGCGCACCAGGATGCTGCCCTCGAAGGCCACCATCAGCAGCACCAGCAGGATGAGCCAGAACCCGATCCACACACGGCCCACCAGGTACTCCAGCCCGTTGCTCGTGCAGAACTGCCGGGGCGCAGGCGTCAGGGGCTCCTGCCCAGGGCTGCTCAGCCCCACACGCCGGGCAAGGGCCCGGCGTGGGGCAGGGTCTCTGGGGCTCAGCTCCAGCTGCGGGGGGCAGGCCCGGCGTGGGGCAGGGTCTCTGGGGCTGGCCGGGCCCCTCAGAACAAGCCATTGCATCACCGTGCGTGGGGGTTGTGGCAGGGCCCCTGCCCGGCCATGGGGCTCTCTGCAGGCAGCTGGGGCTGCGGGGAGGTGGGAGTCCAGGGGGTGCAGGGCAGGGTGTTGGAGTGGGGACCAGCAGGGCCACCAGGAGCTTTGGGGCGGGGGGCGCCGCATCCGGGACCCGTCCAGGCTGCCCAGCTCCACAGGGCTCTGGGCCCTCCCCGGAGCCTGGCACTCACCGTGAAAAAGGCCTCTTCGAAGACGAGCAGGGGCCCAGAGAAGCCGATGACGAGCAGCGGCTGGGCGCCCAGCAGGCAGAACACGACGCCCTGCACGGCCGTGGAGATGATCAGCTCCGACACCCCGATTAGGTCCTGCGTCTTCTCCCCTGGAGGCCAGCGAGGGCGCACGGCTGGAGACGGAGCAGTGCCCGCCGGCCCCGCTGCGCCCTTCCCTCCCCCTCCGCTGCGCCCTTCCCTCCCCCTCCGCTCCACCCTTCCCTCCCCGTGCCCTTCCCTCCCCCTGTGCTGCGCCCTTCCCTCCGCTGCGCCCTTCCCTCCCCCTCCGCTCCACCCTTCCCTCCCCGTGCCCTTCCCTCCCCCTGTGCTGCGCCCTTCCCTCTGCTGCGCCCTTCCCTCCCCCTCCACTCCACCCTTCCCTCCCCCTCCACTCCGCCCTTCCCTCCCCATGCCCTTCCCTCCCGCTCTGCTGCGCCCTTCCCTCTGCTGCGCCCTTCCCTCCCCATGCCCTTCCCTCCCCCTCCGCTGCGCCCTTCCCTCTGCTGCGCCCTCCCCCTCCGCTGCGCCCTTCCCTCCAGCCACTGCGCCCTTCCCTCCCCCCCGCCACATGCTGCACCCCTCCCTCCAGCCGGTGCGCCCTTCCCTCCCCCTGTGCCCTTCCCTCCCCCCTCCGCTGCACCCTTCCCCCCCCGCTGTGCCCTTCCCTCCCTCCCTCTGCTGCCCCCTCCCTCCAGCTGCTGCACCCCCCACTGCCCCCTCCCTCCCCCCCTCTGCTGACCCCTCCCTCCCCCCAGCTGCTGCACCACTCCCTCCACTGGCCCCCCCTCCCTCCAGCCACTGTGCCCCCTCCCCAGACCCTTCCCCCCGCTCCCTGGCATGGAGGATGTTTGAGGTTCCCGTGGCTGGACTCTCTCCCCGGTGACCGCCCAAGGGCTCAGGTCACAGGGAGCACTGGTCCCAGCCCCTCCCCTGCCCCCCCACCCCTCCCCACTGACCCCAGCAACAGCCCCAACTCACCTCCCCCACAACCCCGACCTCCCACTGGCCTTCAGTCCCCCCCTTGGCCCCTCCCAAACTCCAGCAATGGGCCCTTACTTCCCCCCGACTCGCTGCTGCTCCCTGTGGCACCTTTACCGCCCCCGGTGCCGTTACCCAAAGCCGTTATCCAGCCCCGCCCCCAATGCCATTAGCCAGCCCCCTGGTGCCATTAGCCAGACCCCCCTCCCCAACCCCCGGCGCCGTTATCCAGCTCCCTTCCCCTACCTAAGAAATACAAACATGGTAGGCAACCAGCTTGGCTTAACAGGGAAATCCTTAGTCAGCTTAAACTCAAAAAGGATGCATACAAGATATGGAAACCTGGACAGTTGACTGAGGAGGAGTATAAACATACGGCTGGAGAATGCCGGGCAGTAATCAGGAAAGCGAAAGCACAACTGGAACTGCAGCTGGCGAGGGATGCGAAGGGCAACAAGAAGGGTTTCTACAGGCATGTGAACAATAAACAGGTTATCAGAGAAGGTGCGGAGCCATTACTGGATGAGGGAGGTAACCTAGTGACAGGTGATGTAAGAAAAGCTGAATAGCTCAATGCTTTTTTGCCTCAGTCTTCACAGACGAGGACAGTTCCCACACGATGGTCCTAGACTATGCAGTATGGGAAAGTGGAGGGCAGCCATATGTGGGGAAAGAGCGAGTAAAGAGCTACCTAGAAAACTAGATGTGCACAAACCCATGAGTCTGGATTTAATGCACCCCAGATACTGAGGGAATTGGCAGAGGTCATTGCCAAGCCTTTGGCCATTACCTTTGAAGACTCTTGGAGATCGGGAGAGAACCTGGATGACTGGAAAAAGGCAAATGTGGTGCCCATCTTTAAACAAGGGAAGAAGGACAATCCAGGGAACTATAGACCGGTCAGCCTTACCTCAGTCCCTGGGAAAATAATCATAGAATCATAGAACACTAGGACTGGAAGGGATCTTGACAGGCCATCGAGTCCAACCCCCCTGCCCCAATGACAGGACCAAGTACTATCTAAACCACCCCTGACAGACATCTATCTAACCTGTTCTTAAATATCTCCAGCGATGGAGATTCCACAACCTCCCCAGGCAATTTACTCCACTGTTTGACCACCCTGACAGTTAGGAACTTTTCCCTTATGTCCAACCTAAACCTCCCTTGCTGCAGTTTTAGTCCATTGCCTCTTGTTCTATCCTCAGAGGCCAAAAAGAGCAAGTTCTCTCCTTCCTCCTTATGACTCTCTTTTAGATACCCGAAAACCGCTATCATGTCGCCCCTCAATCTTCTCTTTTCCAAACTAAACAAGCCCAATTCTTTCAGCCTTTTTTCATAGGTCACATTCTCTAGACCTTTAACCATTCTTGTTGATCTTTTCCAGTTTCTCCACATCTTTCTTGAAATGTGCCGCCCAGAACTGGACACAATACTCCAACTGAGGCCTAACCAGCGCAGAGTAGAGCGGGAGAATGACTTCTCGTGTCTTGTTCACAACACACCTGTTAATGCATCCCAGAATCATGTTTGCTTTTTTTGCAACAGCATCACACTGTTGACTCATATTTAGCTTGTGGTCCACTATAACCCCTACATCCCTTTCTGCTGTAGTCATTCCTAGACAGTCTCTCCCCATTCTGTATGTGTGAAACTGATTGTTCCTTCCCAAGTGGAGCACTTTGCATTTGTCTTTATTAAACTTCATCCTGTTTATCTCAGACCATTTCTCCAATTTATCCAGATCATTTGAATTATGACCCTATCCTCCAAAGCAGTTGCAACCCCTCCCAGCTTGGGATCATCTGCAACCATAATAAGTGTACTTTCTATGCCAGTATCTAAATAGTTGATGAAGACATTGAACAGAACCAGTCCCAGTACAGACCCTTGCGGAACCCCACTTGCTGTACTTTTCCAGCAGGATTGAGAACCATTAAGAACTACTCTCTGAGTACGGTTATCCAGCCAGTTATGCACCCACCTTATAGTAGCCTCATCTAAATTGTATTTGCCTAGTTTTTTGATAAGAATATCATGAGAGACCATATCAAATGCTTTACTAAAGTCTAGGTATACTACATCTACCGCTTCTCCCCTATCCACAAGGCTCGTTGTCCTATCAAAGAAAGCTACCAGATTAGTTTCACAAGATTTATTCTTTACAAACCCATGCTGGCTGTTCCCTATCACCTTACCACCTTCCAAGTGCTTGCAGATGATTTCTTTAATTACCTGCTCCATTATCTTTCCTGGCACTGAAGTTAAGCTGACTGGCCTGTAGTTTCCTGGGTTATTCTTATTCCCCTTTTTATAGATGGGCACTATATTTGCCCTTTTCCAGTCTTCTGGAATCTCTCCTGTCTCCCATGATTTTCCAAAGATGATAGTAAAGGCTCAGTTATCTCCTCTCTCAGCTCCTTGAGTATTCTAGGATGCATTTCATCAGGCCCTGGTGACTTGCAGACATCTAACTTTCCTAAGTGATTTTTAACTTGTTCTCTTTTTTTTTATCATCTAAACCTACCCCTTTCCCACTAGCATTCACATAATGGAGGGGATCCTCAAGGAATCCATTTCGGAGCACTTGGAAGAGGGGAAAGTGATCAAAAGTAGCCAACATGGATTCACCAGGGGCAAGTCCTGCCTGACCAATCTGATTAGCTTCTATGACGAGGTAACAAGCTCTGTGGACATGGGGAAGTCAGTGGATGTGATATACCTTGACTTCAGCAAGGCTTTTGATACAGTCTCCCACAACATTCTTGTCCATAAGTTAAGGAAATGTGGATTGGATCCTTGGACTATAAGGTGGATAGAAAGCTGGCTTGATGGTCGGGCCCAACGGATAGTGGTCAATGGCTCAATATCTGGATGTTGGTCTGTTTCAAGCAGAGTGCCGCAAGGCTCGGTTCTGGGGCTGGTGTTATTCAACATCTTTATTAATGACCTGGATGAGGGACTGGATTGCGCCCTCAGCAAGTTTGCGGATGACACAAAACTAGGGGGAGAGGTAGATTCCTTGGAGGGTAGAGAGAGAATCCAGAGGGACCTGGATAAATTGGAGGACTGGGCCAAAAGAAATCTGATGCGGTTCAATAAGGAGAAGTGTAGAGTCCTGCACCTGGGGCGGAAGAATCCCAAACATTGTTACAGGCTGGGGACCGACTGGCTCAGCAGCAGTACAATGGAAAGGGACCTAGGGGTTATGGTGGATGAAAGGCTGGATATGAGTAAATAGTGTGCCCTTGTAGCCAAGAAGGCTAACGGCACACTGGGGGGCATTAGGAGGAGCATTTTGAGCAGATCTAGAGAAGTAATTATTCCTCTTTATTCGGCACTGGTGAGGCCATATCTGGTATATTGTGTCCAGTTTTGGGCCCTCAGTATAAAAAGGATGTGGATTTGCTGGAGCAGGTTCAGCGAAGGGCAACAAAAATTATTAAGGGTCATGTGCTCCAGACCTATGAGGAGAGGCTGAGGGGTCTGGGCTTGTTTAGTTTACAGAAGAGAAGACTGAGGGGTGATTTAATAGCAGCCTTCAACTTCCTGAAGGGGAGCTCTACAGAGGAGGGTGACAAACTGCTCTCAGTGGTGTCAGATGGCAGAACAAGGAGCAATGGTCTGAAGTTACAGAGGGGGAGGTGTAGGTTGGATATTAGGGAAAACTCCTTCCCAGGTGCGTGGTGAAGCACTGGAATGTGTTGCCTAGAGAGGTGTAACAGCAACGAAGGGTCCTGTGGCACCTTATAGACTAACAGAAAAGTTTTGAGCATGAGCTTTCGTGAGCACAGACTCACTTCATCAGATGCTGGTCTTGGTCTGTGCTCACGAAAGCTCATGCTCAAAACTTTTCTGTTAGTCTATAAGGTGCCACAGGAGCCTTCGTTGCTGTTACAGATCCAGACTAACACGGCTCCCCCTCCCATACTAGAGAGGTGGTGGATTCTCCATCCCTGGAGGTTTTTAAGTCCTGGCTTGTCAAGGTCCTGGCTGGGATGACTCATTGGGGTTGATCCTGCTTTGGGCAGGGGCTGGACTCGGTGACTCCTGAGGTCCCCACCAGCCCCAGGGTTCTGTGGTTCTGTACCTAAACTCTTGACTGTCGAAGAAGCAGCTCTGGGGGTGGGCCACGGGACTGGACTGCCTGGGGAATTGCTTGTACTGGCTCTTGCCAACCACTGTGGTGAGGCAGAAGTCCTCTGCTTGGTTGTGTGGGTAGGTGCATATGGCAGAGGTCAGCTCATGCCATACGGTGGAGGTTGGCATGTGCCATATGGAGGATTACACTGTGTGCCGTACGGTGCAGGTCGGTGTGTGCCACAACACAGAAGTTGGTGTGCTGTACAGAGGAGGTCGGCGTGTACCACATGGCAGATGCTGGCGTGTGCCGTACAGAGGAGGTCAGCGTGTGCCACATGGCAGATGCCGGCGTGTGCCATGCACAGGAGGTCAGCGTGTGCCACCTGGCAGATGTCGGCGTGTGCCGTACAGAGGAGGTCAGCGTGTGCCACATGGCAGATGTCGGCGTGTGCCGTACAGAGGAGGTCAGCGTGTGCCACATGGAAGATGCTGGCGTGTGCCGTACAGAGGAGGTCAGCGTGTGCCACATGGCAGATGTCGGCGTGTGCCGTACAGAGGAGGTCAGCGTGTGCCACATGGAAGATGCCGGCGTGTGCCATACAGAGGAGGTCAGCGCGTGCCACATGGCAGATGTTGGCGTGTGCCGTACAGAGGAGGTCGGCGCGTGCCACATGGCAGATGTCGGCGTCTGCCGTACAGAGGAGGTCAACGTGTGACACATGGCAGATGCCGGCGTGTGCCGTACAGAGGAGGTCAGCGCGTGCCACATGGCAGATGTTGGCGTGTGCCGTACAGACGAGGTCAGCGCGTGCCACATGGCAGATGCCGGCGTGTGCCGTACAGAGGAGGTCAGCGCGTGCCACATGGCAGATGCCGGCGTGTGCCGTACAGAGGTCAGCGTGTGCCACATGGCAGATGTCGGCGTGTGCCGTACAGAGGAGGTCAGCGTGTGCCACATGGCAGATGCAGGCGTGTGCTGTACAGAGGAGGTCAGCGTGTGCCACATGGCAGATGCCGGCGTGTGCTGTACAGAGGAGGTCAGCGTGTGCCACATGGCAGATGCAGGCGTGTGCTGTACAGAGGAGGTCAGCGTGTGCCACATGGCAGATGCCGGCGTGTGCTGTACAGAGGAGGTCAGCGTGTGCCACATGGCAGATGTCGGCGTGTGCCGTACGGAGGAGGTCAGCGTGTGCCACATGGCAGATGCCGGCGTGTGCCATACGGAGGAGGTCAGCGTGTGCCACATGGCAGATGCCAGCGTGTGCCACATGGCAGATGCCGGCGTGTGCCATACAGAGGAGGTCAGCGTGTGCCACATGGCAGATGCCGGCGTGTGCTGTACAGAGGTCAGCGTGTGCCACATGGCAGATGCCGGCGTGTGCCGTACAGAGGTCAGCGTGTGCCACATGGCAGATGTCGGCGTGTGCCGTACAGAGGTCAGCGTGTGTCACATGGCAGATGTCGGCGTGTGCCGTACAGAGGAGGTCGGCGTGTGCCACATGGCAGATGCCGGCGTGTGCCGTACAGAGGAGGTCAGCGTGTGCCACATGGCAGATGCCGGCGTGTGCCGTACAGAGGAGGTCGGCGTGTGCCACATGGCAGATGTCGGCGTGTGCCGTACAGAGGAGGTCAGCGTGTGCCACATGGCAGATGCCGGCGTGTGCCGTACAGAGGAGGTCGGCGTGTGCCACATGGCAGATGTCGGCATGTGCCGTACAGAGGAGGTCAGCGTGTGCCACATGGCAGATGCCGGCGTGTGCCGTACAGAGGAGGTCAGCGTGTGCCACATGGCAGATGTCGGCGTGTGCCGTACAGAGGAGGTCAGCGTGTGCCACATGGCAGATGCCGGCGTGTGCGGTACAGAGGAGGTCAGCGTGTGCCACATGGCAGATGCCGGCGTGTGCCGTACAGAGGAGGTCGGCGTGTGCCACATGGCAGATGCTGGCGTGTGCCGTACAGAGGAGGTCGGCGTGTGCCACATGGCAGATGTCGGCGTGTGCCGTACAGAGGTCAGCGTGTGCCACATGGCAGATGCCGGCGTGTGCTGTACAGAGGAGGTCAGCGTGTGCCACATGGCAGATGCCGGCGTGTGCTGTACAGAGGAGGTCAGCGTGTGCCACATGGCAGATGTCGGCGTGTGCCGTACAGAGGTCAGCGTGTGCCACATGGCAGATGCCGGCGTGTGCCGTACAGAGGAGGTCAGCGCGTGCCACATGGCAGATGCTGGCGTGTGCCGTACAGAGGAGGTCGGCGTGTGCCACATGGCAGATGTCGGCATGTGCCGTAGAGAGGAGGTCAGCGTGTGCCACATGGCAGATGCCGGCGTGTGCCGTACAGAGGAGGTCGGCGTGTGCCATATGGCAGGTGTCGGCGTGTGCTGTACAGAGGAGGTCAGCGCGTACCACATGGCAGATGCCGGCGTGTGCTGTACAGAGGAGGTCAGCATGTGCCACATGGCAGATGTCGGCGTGTGCCGTACAGAGGAGGTCGGCGTGTGCCACATGGCAGATGTCGGCGTGTGCCGTACAGAGGAGGTCAGCGTGTGCCACATGGCAGATGCCGGCATGTGCCGTACAGAGGAAGTCAGCGTGTGCCACATGGCAGATGCCGGCGTGTGCTGTACAGAGGAGGTCAGCGTGTGCCACATGGCATATGTCGGCGTGTGCCGTACAGAGGAGGTCAGCGTGTGCCACATGGCAGATGTCGGCGTGTGCCGTACAGAGGAGGTCAGCGTGTGCCACATGGCAGATGCCGGCGTGTGCTGTACAGAGGTCAGCGTGTGCCACATGGCAGATGTCGGCGTGTGCCATACAGAGGAGGTCAGCGCGTACCACATGGCAGATGCCGGCGTGTGCTGTACAGAGGAGGTCAGCGTGTGCCACATGGCAGATGCCGGCGTGTGCCGTAGAGAGGAGGTCAGCGTGTGCCACATGGCAGATGCCGGCGTGTGCTGTACAGAGGTCAGCGTGTGCCACATGGCAGATGCCGGCGTGTGCCGTACAGAGGTCAGCGTGTGCCACATGGCAGATGCCGGCGTGTGCTGTACAGAGGTCAGCGTGTGCCACATGGCAGATGCCGGCGTGTGCTGTACAGAGGTCAGCGTGTGCCACATGGCAGATGTCGGCGTGTGCCATACAGAGGAGGTCAGCGCGTACCACATGGCAGATGCCGGCGTGTGCTGTACAGAGGAGGTCAGCGTGTGCCACATGGCAGATGCCGGCGTGTGCCGTAGAGAGGAGGTCAGCGTGTGCCACATGGCAGATGCCGGCGTGTGCTGTACAGAGGTCAGCGTGTGCCACATGGCAGATGCCGGCGTGTGCCGTACAGAGGTCAGCGTGTGCCATATAATAATAATTGGAGATACTTATCTCCCAGGGCTGGAAGGGGCCTTGGGCGGTCGCCTAGTCCAGCCCCTTCCCTCTGAGCAGGGCCAAGCACCACCCCTGCCATCTATTTGCCTCAGTCCCTAAATGGGCTCCTCAGGGACGGAGTTCACAGCCCCGCGTTTAGCAGGCCCTCGCGCAAACCACTGACTATCCCTCCCGCTCTCTGCTGTCTGGAGGAGGTTGGCACGTGCCCTATGGCAGATGTCCCCCACTCGACCCACTGGGCCCTTACCCAGCCCCTCTCCCCTGGCCCTTACCCAGCACCCCTGCAGGCCCTTACCCAATCTCTCCTCCCGGACCACTACCCAGCCCCCTCACGGGCCCTTATCCAGCCCCTCCTGGGCCCCTACCCAGCCCCTGCCCCTGAGCCTTACCCAGCAGCCCCCCGAAGGTGATGGCCGGCGAGAGAGCAGCAAAGTAGATGAAGATGATGGCGGCCACACACTGGGGGTTCAGGCTGTCCCTGAAGTCACTCAGGTATTTGGGGTAACGCCGGCGCACGTCACGGATGAGCCCCCCAAAGGGACGGCCTGTACGCCGCAGGGGGTCGTCTTCATCCTCCACCTCCCACTCCACCTCCTTCAGCTTCAGCAGCGCTGCTCAGACAGACAGACAGACAGACACAGCCTGTGAGAGCCGCTTGCCTGCCTGCCTGCCTATCCCCAGCCCAGCCCAGCGCCCTGGTGGGACGGGGAACACCCCCCACCTGCCCAGCCCAGCGCCCTGGTGGGACGGGGAACACCCCCCACCTGCCCAGCCCAGCGCCCTGGTGGGACGGGGAACACCCCCCACCTGCCCAGCCCAGCGCCCTGGTGGGACGGGGAACACCCCCCACCTGCCCAGCCCAGCGGCCTGGCGGGACAGGGAACACCCCCCACCTGCCCAGCCCAGCGCCCTGGTGGGACGGGGAACACCCCCCACCTGCCCAGCCCAGCGGCCTGGCGGGACAGGGAACACCCCCCACCTGCCCAGCCCAGCGCCCTGGTGGGACGGGGAACACCCCCCACCTGCCCAGCCCAGCGGCCTGGTGGGACGGGGAACACCCCCACCTGCCCAGCCCAGCGCCCTGGTGGGACGGGGAACACCCCCCACCTGCCCAGCCCAGCGGCCTGGTGGGACGGGGAACACCCCCCACCTGCCCAGCCCAGCGCCCTGGTGGGACGGGGAACACCCCCCACCTGCCCAGCCCAGCGCCCTGGTGGGACGGGGAACACCCCCCACCTGCCCAGCCCAGCGCCCTGGTGGGACGGGGAACACCCCACACCTGCCCAGCCCAGCGCCCTGGTGGGACGGGGAACACCCCACACCTGCCCAGCCCAGCACCCTGACGGGACGGGGAACACCCCCCACCTGCCCAGCCCAGCGCCCTGGCGGGACGGGGAACACCCCCCACCTGCCCAGCCCAGCGCCCTGGCGGGACGGGGAACACCCCACACCTGCCCAGCCCAGCGCCCTGGTGGGATGGGGAACACCCCCCACCTGCCCAGCCCAGCGGCCTGGTGGGACGGGGAACACCCCCCACCTGCCCAGCCCAGTGGCCTGGTGGGACGGGGAACACCCCCCACCTGCCCAGCCCAGCGCCCTGGTGGGACGGGGAACACCCCCCACCTGCCCAGCCCAGCGCCCTGGTGGGACGGGGAACACCCCACACCTGCCCAGCCCAGGCCCGTTACCTTTCTCCTCAGGTGACTTGGGCTCCAGGGCGGTGCCCAGCAGCCGGCGCTCCTGCTCCTCACGCTTCTGGAGCATCTGGCGCTGGAAGTGAGCCACGCTGCGGAGGAGCTCCTCGCCCTGCACCTCCGAGGGCGGCAGCACCACGCTGCAGTCCAGGAACTCGTTGATGGCGCCAAGCAGGTCGTGCCGGTCGTCAGCCAGGTACGCCGCCTCGTGGAATTGCTAAGGGCACCTCTGCAGGTCAGACTGCGGCACCCGGCCGCACCGCCGCTGCCGGGCCCTGGGGCAGGATGCTCACGTGGCCAGCCCCCAGGAGGGGGCAGTGGGAGACTGCAGGGCCCAGAGGACCCAAGGTCAGGGGCACAGAGCCCTGGGACTAGCACCCCCTGCCATTGGGATGCAGGGCAAGGCCAGGGCCGGGGCAGAGCCTGCAGCAGGCTGGGGAGGGTCAGAGGCCCCAGGCGCTGGGGCCCGACAGCAGGCCGAGGGGGAGGCGGTGGCCTTGGACATGGACCTGGAGGGGCAGAAGCCAAGGAGGTGCAGCAGGCTGCTGGGGGCCAGCTGAGGTGGAGCTGGTTGTGGGAGCCGGCAGGGGAGCTGGTGCGGGAACCGGTGTGGGAGCTGGCGGGGGAGCTGGTGCATGGGGGCCGGCGGGGGAGCTGGTGGAGGAGCCAGTGTGGGAGCTAGTGCAGGGGAGCCGGCAGGGGAGGTGGTGGGGGAGCTGGTGTGGGAGCCGGCAGGGGAGCTGGTGGAGGAGCCAGTGTGGGAGCTGGTGCAGGGGAGCCGGCGGGGGAGCTGGTGGAGGAGCCGGTGTGGGAGCTGGTGCAGGGGAGCTGGCGGGGGAGCCAGCAGGGGAGGCGGTGGGGGAGCTGGTGCAGGGGAGCCGGCGGGGGAGCCAGCAGGGGAGCCGGTGTGGGAGCTGGTGCAGGGGAGCCGGCAGGGGAGGCGGTGGGGGAGCCGGTGTGGGAGCCAGCGAGGAACATGGCAGGGGAGCTGTTGCAGGGGAGCCGGCGGGGGAGCTAGTGTGGGAGCTGGTGCAGGGGAGCTGGCGGGGGAGCCAGCAGGGGAGCCGGTGTGGGAGCTGGTGCAGGGGTGCCGGCGGGCTGGGAATTACCTTGTCAGACATGAGGGTGGAGATGGAGCGCCCGATCTCGTGATAGTCCATGTTGGCCCTGCTGGGCCCCAGCAGCACGAAGAGGAAGCGGACGGGGATGGGAACCTCCAGCACTGAGTCCAGTTCCACTGCCTCCTGCAGCCGCACGAAGGCCATGGTGGGCTGGTCCAGGAACTCCACGCTGCCTGTGGGGCGAGGGCTGCTCAGTGCCCACCGCCCACCTGCCCCACAGAGAGGGAGCCGCCTGCACCCACCCCACGCAGGGACTGTGCCCCCCATCAGCCCAGCCCTGCCCCCATCAGCCCAGCCCAGCCCCACATCAGCCCTTACCCACGAGCACCACCGTGGCTTCAGCGTTGTCCGGTATCTTTTCCAGCAGCTTCAGCTCATGCTTTGACTTTGAGCGCGTGATGCCGGCAGGGGGTGCTAGGGTCAGGCTCTCCCGCTGTGGGACAGGGACAGGTGAGCACGCTGCCATGGGGCGGGAGCCATGTCACGCACGCAAGGCCCACGGCTCCCAGGCAGAGTCCGGAGGAGAAACAAGTGTCAGGAGCTGCACACAGGCAACCGGGTATTTCTAGTCTCATTCGCATCACAGCTTTCACTTCACGTTGTGCCTGTCTCTGCGCGCCAAGGCGGGGGGTTAGTACCTGTCCCTGCACACCGAGCGGGTGTTTGTACCTGTCCCTGCACACCGAGTGGGTGTTTGTACCTGTCCCTGCACACTGAGCGAGCGTTAATGCGTCTCCCTGCACACCAAGTGGGTGTTTGTGCCTGTCACTGCAGCCCGAGTGGGTTTTTGTGCCTGTAGCTGCAAACTGAGCAGGTGTTTGTGCCTGTCCCTGCACACCGAGCGGGTGTTTGTGCCTGTAGCTGCAAACTGAGCGGGTGTTTGTGCCTGTCCCTGCACACCGAGCGGGTGTTTGTACTTGTCCCTGCACACCGAGCGGGTGTTTGTACTTGTCCCTGCACACCGAGCGAGTGTTAGTGCGTCTCCCTGTACACCGAGCGGGTGTTTGTGCCTGTCACTGCATCTCGAGTGGGTTTTTGTGCCTGTAGCTGCAAACTGAGCGGGTGTTTGTGCCTGTCCCTGCACACCGAGTGAGTGTTAGTGCGTCTCCCTGCACACCGAGCGGGTGTTTGTGCCTGTAGCTGCAAACTGAGCGGGTGTTTGTGCCTGTCCCTGCACACCGAGCAGGTGTTTGTACTTGTCCCTGCACACCGAGCGAGTGTTAGTGCGTCTCCCTGTACACCGAGCGGGTGTTTGTGCCTGTCCCTGCACACTGAGTGGGTGTTTGTACCTGTAGTTGCAATCTGAGTCGGTGTTTGTGCCTGTCCCTGCACACCGAGCGGGTGTTTGTGCCTGTCACTGCATCCCGAGTGGGTTTTTGTGCCTGTAGCTACAAACTGAGCGGGTGTTTGTGCCTGTCCCTGCACACCGAGCGGGTGTTTGTGCCTGTAGCTGCACACCGAGCGGGTGTTAGTGCGTCTCCCTGCACACCGAGCAAGTGTTAGTGCCTGTAGCTGCAAACTGAGCGGGTGTTTGTGCCCGTCCCTGCACACCGAGCGGGTGTTAGTGCCTGTAGCTGCAAACTGAGCGGGTGTTTGTGCCTGTCACTGCATCCCGAGTGGGTTTTTGTGCCTGTAGCTACAAACTGAGCGGGTGTTTGTGCCTGTCCCTGCACACCGAGCGAGTGTTAGTGCGTCTCCCTGTACACCGAGCGGGTGTTTGTGCCTGTAGTTGCAATCTGAGTCGGTGTTTGTGCCTGTCCCTGCACACCGAGCAGGTGTTTGTGCCTGTAGCTGCAAACTGAGCAGGTGTTTGTGCCTGTCCCTGCACACCGAGCGAGTGTTAGTGCCTGTAGCTGCAAACTGAGCGGGTGTTTGTACTTGTCCCTGCACACCGAGCGGGTGTTTGTGCGTCTCCCTGTACACCGAGCGGGTGTTTGTGCCTGTAGTTGCAAACTGAGCAGGTGTTTGTGCCTGTCCCTGCACACCGAGCGGGTGTTTGTACTTGTCCCTGCACACCGAGCGGGTGTTTGTGCCTGTCCCTGTACACCGAGCGGGTGTTTGTGCCTGTAGCTGCAAACTGAGCGGGTGTTTGTGCCTGTCCCTGCACACTGAGCGAGTGTTAGTTCCTGTAGCTGCAAACTGAGCGGGTGTTTGTGCCTGTCCCTGCACACTGAGTGAGTGTTAGTTCCTGTAGCTGCAAACTGAGCAGGTGTTTGTGCCTGTCCCTGCACACCGAGCGGGTGTTTGTACTTGTCCCTGCACACTGAGCGGGTGTTTGTGCCTGTCCCTGTACACCGAGCGGGTGTTTGTGCCTGTAGCTGCAAACTGAGCGGGTGTTTGTGCCTGTCCCTGCACACCGAGCGAGTGTTAGTGCCTGTAGCTGCAAACTGAGCGGGTGTTTGTGCCCGTCCCTGCACAACGAGCGGGTGTTTGTGCCCGTAGCTGCAAACTGAGTGGGTGTTTGTGCCTGTCACTGCATCCCGAACGGGGGCTGAGGGGCTTGTGGGGATGGATGAGGGGCCCCAGGCGGCTGGAAGAACAGGAGGGGAGAAGAGGACTGGGGAGGGATTGGGGGAGCAGAAGGAGATGGGGCACGGGAGGGGATTGAGGGATCCAGAGGGTGAGAGTGGAGGAGGGTGATGGGGGTTGGGGGTGAAGGAGAATGATGGGAGGTTGGGGACACAGTAAAGAGATGAGGGGTCAGGGCGCAGGAGGTTCATGGGGGTTGGAGCACAGGAGGGTGATGGGGGTTGGGGTGGAGGAGGGCAAGGGGGGTCGGGGCACAGGAGGGTGATGGCAGGTCAGGGTGGAGCAGGGCAAGGGGGGTCAGGGTGCAGGAGGGTGATGGGGGGTTAGGGGGCCAGGGGTCCGATGCGGGGGTCGGGGTGGAGGAGGACAGGGGAGGGTCAGGGCACAGGGCTCTGACAGGCGGTCGAGGCACAGGAGGGTGACGGGGGGTTGGGGTGCAGGGCTCTGACAGGCGGTCAAGGCACAGGAGGGTGATGGGGGATCAGGGCGCAGGGCTGTGATGGGTGGTGGGGGCGCAGGAGGGTGACGGGGGGTTAGGGCACAGGGCTCTGATGGGTGTTCAGGGCGCAGGAGGGGTGACGGGGGTTCAGGGCGCAGGAGGGTGATGGGGGTCAGGGCACAGGGCTCTGATGGGTGTTCAGGGCACAGGAGGGTGACGGGGGGTCAGGGCACAGGGCTCTGATGGGTGTTCAGGGCACAGGAGGGTGACGGGGGGTCAGGGCACAGGGCTCTGATGGGTGTTCAGGGCGCAGGAGGGTGACGGGGTCAGGGCACAGGGCTCTGATGGGTGTTCGGGGCGCAGGAGGGTGACAGGGGGTCAGGGCACAGGGCTCTGATGGGTGTTCGGGGCGCAGGAGGGTGATGGGTTGGGGCGCAGGAGGGTGACAGGGGGTCAGGGCACAGGGCTCTGATGGGCGGTCGGGGCGCAGGAGGGGCACACAGCTGCCCTGCGCCCAGGCCCCGCTCACCTCTCGCTCCATCTCCAGCCGGGTCTCGCACTGAGCGGCGCGGGTGCCAATGAGGGGCTCGGTGACCGCCGGCTCGCCACCCTCGCCCATGTGGTTGGCGCTGTGGTGATGCACCAGCAGGGAGCCCAGGCTGCCGGCCGAGATGTTGCGGGGGAAGAAATCCTTCTCGTCACAGGGATGGCTGCAGGACGAAGCCAGGGCAAGGTCTGCCACCTGCACGCCAGGGCCTCCCGCCCCGGCCGGCTGCTACCAGCAAAGCGAGCCCTGTGCCCTGGGGGTGGGGTGTCCCTGGACACCCACTAGCACCGGCCGCCGGGGGGCCGCCCCTCCCGCTCCCTGCTCCCCAGGAGAGCGATTACACCTTCAGGCTTCAGAGCAGGGCTCACCCAGCCCCAAGAGGCTGCGGCTGCAGCCTTCTGAGAGCTGCTCTGAGGGCAGGGAGCACAGAGCCCACAGCCCGCAGAGGGCCTGACCCACCACTCACACGGGGGCAGGTCCGTGGGCAGGGCTCCCACCCCACCGCGCCCTGCCCCAGATGTGGAGGGCCGTCCGGCCGGCAGGCAGGCAGCACAGCCTGCAGGCAGTTCCTTTGCCCGTGCTGGGTCCCCAGGCCGCGGGGGCAGCTCACCTGTGCTTCAGCAGCAGTGCCCGCAGCACGTTGGCGCGGTCCTCGGCCCGGATCTGGTCCGAAATGATCATCTGCTCCACCACCTGGTGCGCCACCCCCGGCAGCGTCTTCTGGTCCAGGTCCAGGAGCACGGCACCTGGGGCAGAGCCCACCGTGAGCAGCCAGGCCAGGGGCTCCCCCTGCACTGCCCATAGGCCTGGGGCAACGGCCCTCTGCCCCAGCCCCTCCCCACGCGGGCTGGGGGGGGCAGGCGCCAGCAGCAGGTCCCGCGGGGGCGATGGGAAGCGTAGTGACCCGGCTTCAGCCTGCTCTGCTCCCCTGCGCCCAGCCACGGCGCTCCACTTCCTGCCACCGGCATCCCACCCGGCCCCTAACCCGCCCCCCAGAGGGAGAGCTCGGTGGCTGCGCACTGGCCTGCCGGACCCGGGCCGTGAGCTCAGCCCTCGGGGGCCATTGGGGTCTGGGCCCAGCAGCTGAAGAAAATGAGGCAGGGCTGGGGCTGGACCCCGTCAGCCCTGACGGGCCGTGTATCTCCATGCGTAAGTGCAGGGCACTGGCAGGGCAGTGGCCAGGAGCTGGGGAGCGTGTGGCGCGGGGGGCAGTGATCCCAGGTGCTGGTGCCAGGTCCCATCCACCCCCCCAAGCCACAGCCAGACCCTGCTGGGAGCCCCCCAGCTACAGCTGAGGAGCTGCCCCACTCTATGGCCCCCCGGGACACCTAACCCCAAGCTGAAGCCTCCTGCCCCGACAGCACCATCCACCCCCCAGGCTGCAGGCAGGCCTCGTGGGGCCCCCATCCCCTGCAATGTGGTGGGGGGGCGTGTGCGTGTGCATGTGTGAATGAGAGAGCCAGGCAGAGCAGCCCCCCTGGCGGGGGCTGACCCCCTGCTCTCTGTAACCTGCCCTGGCCACTGACACCTGCCCCAACACAGAGCAGGGAGGACCCAGCAGGGTTTGAATCGGAGGCGGCAGTTAGTGGGGGTGCAGGGGAGTTGGAAGGCAGCCAGCCTGGACAGGAGAAGAGAGACAAAGGGGGCAACCAAGGCCCTGGCTCCCCTCGGGCTCCTCCGCCCAGGACGGGTTGGAATGACTGTCCCTGCCGGCTGTACTGACACCTCTGTGCTGAGCTGGGCAGTCACGGAGAGTCACTCCTGCCTGCGCCGGGGGGCAGCGCTTGGGGACCCCTGAAACCCATCACATCCCCCTTCTGCCGGGAGCCCCATGGGGCAGGCTGGGGCTGCTCCCTCCCACCCACCGTGGGAGAGGGTCTTGCGCAGCTCCAGCAGGCTGCGGAAGCTCAGCGAAGCGACGTGGGGCTTCCCCCAGCGATCTGTCTCCTCCTCCACATCCTCCTCAAACTTGATCCAGCGCGCTGTCTCCTTCCACTGCAGCTCCCGGTTCTTGTCCACCACCAGCTCGTTCAGCTCCACGAAGACCTGGCGGACAGTGGGTGGTGCCACAGGGCTCGGCGGGTAGGGCTGGGGTCCCCCCGGGCAGCCCTGCCCCCATGGGGCTCCTGGCCCCCTGGACTCCAGCCCCTGCAAGCCTGCCACAAAGTGGGGGTTTTAGCCCCCTGGTTCTGCTGCCCTGTAGCGACGGCAGGCGGGTGCCTCAGTTCCCCGCGCTGCACCACGACAGCGTTGGTGCCGGGAGTTTTGGGTGTGAGAGCTCCTTGCACGCACACTGGTCACAGCTGCACCACCTGAGGTCTGTGGGGGAGGGTTAGGGCAGCCTGCAACCAGGCCGCTCCCACTGGCTGCAGTTCTCAGCCAATGGGAGCTGCAGAGCCGGCATTCGGGGCTGAGCCCCCTGGCTGCCCCTGTGGGTAGGAGCCAGGGAGGGAGGGGGCTGCCTAGCCCTGCTGGGCTGCCAACTGGGAACTGAACAGCCTGGCTGGTGGCGCTGCCGGGTCCCTTCTCACCTGGGCATTTCCTACTCCCCAACGCAAGAGCCTGACCCCCGTGGCTCCCCAGCCCCCCAGCCCCACCGTCCCCTGCCCGCCTGGCCCCGCCCTGGGCACCTCGTGCGGCTGCCGGTCGTGCTTCCGGTGCCGGGCGCTGGGCTCTGCGTGGCTCTTGCTGACGTGCACGACTTGGGCTTTGGCGCTCTTGCGCACCAGGTGCCGCCGCACCCCTGGCACGTCCTCGAACCGGTGGCCTGCAGGGAGATGGGCGACAGCACTGAGCCTGGTGCAGGGGCGCCAGGGCCTTTCTCAGCCGCAGCTTCTACTCCTGCTGGCCCAGGCACCGGAGCCGCGGGCCGCTGCCTGCCAGCCGGAGGGCGAGCGGGTTCACACGCTCCCGCCAGCTGTCCGGCCGGCCCAGGCCCAGGCCCTCCTGCAGGGGGATGTGGCAGCATTGCCCCGAGGGCTTGGGCCTCTCTGCTGAGGATGCCTGTCGCAGGGAGACTGGCCAGTGCAGGGGGTCCAGCAGGGAGGCTCACTGAGAACTGGGGGGGCGCCACGCTGTGCGCCCCGGGGCCTGCCAGCCCCTCTGCAGCGGTGACATGCGGCCAGCTGGGCGAGATGCACTAGTGACTGCATCCCCCTCAGGCCCCCGCGCCCATCTCACTCCAGCACCCTACCATGGCAGGGGCTGAACAACCCGGCCAGAGACAGCCCCAGCCTGCCCCCCTGCTGTGCCAGAGCAGCTCAGGCTGTGGGGTCTGACCCCTCGCACCCGTCCCCTGGCCAGGGCCTGGGGCACTCACTCTTCATGTAGTCCAGGTCGGCCGAGGCCAGCGTCTGGGCCTCCGATTCATCCGTGGGCACCTTCTGGTACTGGGCCTGCTCCACCCCCGTCATGCTGCCGATGCGCCGCCTCTCGTTCAGGTTGTAGCTCCGGTGCCCAGGCTGGGACTTGGGAACCGGGTGACCTGGGGAGCTGGGCTCATCTGCACTGGGCCCCTCAGCCCCACACTCCTCCTCCGCCCTGGGGCAGAAACACACCTGCCTCAGAGCTGGGGCCCAAGAGGCCCCCTCCACTGCCCAGCCCCAGAGCCCCTGAACCCCAGCAGGCCTCTGCCCAGAGCCCTGCACTTCATGCCGGGCAGCCGGCCCCAGACGCTCGCTCACCTGCCCCCAGGGGGTCCATTGGCAGACTGCCGCCCCACGGCTCGTTGGGAGAGCTTGGCAGAGATGTCGGGGTGGAGGGCTGCTCTGGGCGGTGCTCAGCAGCCTCATCCTCCTGCAAGAAGAACTGAGAAGGGACACAGCTTGGGCACTGGGGCAGCAGGGTCTGGGGTCCTGCCCTCCTGGCTCCCAGCCCTGGCAGCCAGAGCCACTCCTCCGCTCCTGCCCGCCCCTCCAGCCTCCGGCGCTGCCCCGGCTGCCTGCCGGCTGGGCCCTCTGCTCTGTACCTGGGCCCTGCCGGGCAGGTCCTCAGCCGAGCGCTCGGGCTCCGTGTCGCAGGTTTCATCCTCCTCCTCCGCCTCCTCGATGGCGGGGGTCTCCCCTGGCACAGACGCCCGCCGCCGCGGCTTCCTGCCCTTCAGCCCCCCCTTCTTCCTGCGGGTGTCAGGGGGCAGGTGCGTGGAGAGGGGGTGGTGGATGTGGTGGGATGACTGGCGGTGATCTGGGAGACATAGCGGGTATGGGCACCAGGCTGGGGCACAGCCCGGCCTCCCTTGTCCCGCCGCACAACGGTACCACCCCCCCGCCGTCCGCTGCCCACACGGCACTAACATGGCCCAGGTGCCCGACCCCTGCACTGCGCCGTGCCGCCCTGCCCGTCGAGGCCAGGTCAGCGCATCTCCCACGGAGGTCCGGCGCCGACCGGAGGCCCTGCTGCTGCCGCCGGCACCGACCCTCCTGCACTGGGCCCCGCCCGCCGGCCGCCTGCCACTCACACTCGAAGTCCTCCTCGCTGTAGCTGCGGCCGGCCTCCTCCCCGTTGCGCGGGTGCGAGTCCTGCAGGATCTCCTCAAAGCGCTCCACCCCCAGCGCCTTGTTCAGGTCCGTCTCCTCCTCCTCCACCGGGGCGGGCGCGCCAGGGCCTGGGCCATCCGGCTCCGCCTGGGGACGCAATGACAGAGGGGAGGGAGCACCCTCAGGGGATGCCAGCGCCCCATTGCAGCCCCCAAGCCACCCAGGGGCTGGCACTGCCTTACGGCCCAGCGCCCCCTGCCGGGCCCCGACCCCACTCCCTGCAGCCCAGCGCCCCTGCCTGGCTCCCCACAGCCCAGCGCCTCCTGCCGGGCCCCCATCCCACTCCCTGCAGCCCAGCGCCCCTGCCCGGCTCCCCACAGCCCAGCGCCTCCTGCCGGGCCCCGACCCCACTCCCTGCAGCCCAGCGCCCCTGCCCGGCTCCCCACAGCCCAGCACCTCCTGCCGGGCCCACACCCCACTCCCTGCAGCCCAGCGCCCCTGCCCGGCTCCCCACAGCCCAGCGCCTCCTGCCAGGCCCCCATCCCACTCCCTGCAGCCCAGCGCCCCTGCCCGGCTCCCCACAGCCCAGCGCCTCCTGCCGGGCCCCCACCCCACTCCCTGCAGCCCAGCGCCCCTGCCCGGCTCCCCACAGCCCAGCGCCCCTGCCCGGCTCCCCACAGCCCAGCGCCTCCTGCCGGGCCCCCATCCCACTCCCTGCAGCCCAGCGCCCCTGCCCGGCTCCCCACAGCCCAGCGCCTCCTGCCGGGCCCCCACCCCACTCCCTGCAGCCCAGCGCCCCTGCCCGGCTCCCCACAGCCCAGCGCCCCTGCCCGGCTCCCCACAGCCCAGCGCCTCCTGCCGGGCCCCCATCCCACTCCCTGCAGCCCAGCGCCCCTGCCCGGCTCCCCACAGCCCAGCGCCTCCTGCCGGGCCCCAACCCCACTCCCTGCAGCCCAGCGCCCCTGCCCGGCTCCCCACAGCCCAGCGCCTCCTGCCGGGCCCCGACCCCACTCCCTGCAGCCCAGCGCCCCTGCCCGGCTCCCCACAGCCCAGCGCCTCCTGCCGGGCCCACACCCCACTCCCTGCAGCCCAGCGCCCCTGCCCGGCTCCCCACAGCCCAGCGCCTCCTGCCAGGCCCCCATCCCACTCCCTGCAGCCCAGCGCCCCTGCCCGGCTCCCCACAGCCCAGCGCCTCCTGCCGGGCCCCCACAGCCCAGCGCCCCTGCCCGGCTCCCCACAGCCCAGCGCCTCCTGCCGGGCCCCCATCCCACTCCCTGCAGCCCAGCGCCCCTGCCCGGCTCCCCACAGCCCAGCGCCTCCTGCCGGGCCCCCACCCCACTCCCTGCAGCCCAGCGCCCCTGCCCGGCTCCCCACAGCCCAGCGCCTCCTGCCGGGCCCCAACCCCACTCCCTGCAGCCCAGCGCCCCTGCCCAGATCCCCACAGCCCAGCGCCTCCTGCCGGGCCCCCACCCCACTCCCTGCAGCCCAGCGCCCCCTGCCCGGCTGCTGCCCGGCTCCCCACGGCCCAGAGCCCCCTGCCCGGCTCCTGCCCGGCTCCCCACGGCCCAGCGCCCCCTGCCAGGCCCCCACCCCACTCCCTGCAGCCCAGCGCCCCTGCCCAGATCCCCACAGCCCAGCGCCTCCTGCCGGGCCCCCACCCCACTCCCTGCAGCCCAGCGCCCCCTGCCCGGCTGCTGCCTGGCTCCCCACGGCCCAGAGCCCCCTGCCCGGCTCCTGCCTGGCTCCCCACGGCCCAGCGCCCCCTGCCAGGCCCCCACCCCACTCCCTGCAGCCCAGCGCCCCCTGCCCGGCTGCTGCCTGGCTCCCCACGGCCCAGAGCCCCCTGCCCGGCTCCTGCCTGGCTCCCCACGGCCCAGCGCCTCCTGCCGGGCCCCCACCCCACTCCCTGCAGCCCAGCGCCCCCTGCCCGGCTGCTGCCTGGCTCCCCATGGCCCAGAGCCCCCTGCCCGGCTCCTGCCTGGCTCCCCATGGCCCAGCGCCCCCTGCCCGGCTCCTGCCCGGCTCCCCATGGCCCAGAGCCCCCTGCCCGGCTCCTGCCCGGCTCCCCACGGCCCAGAGCCCCCTGCCCGGCTCCTGCCCAGCTCCCCACGGCCCAGAGCCCCCTGCCCGGCTCCTGCCCGGCTCCCCACGGCCCAGAGCCCCCTGCCCGGCTCCTGCCTGGCTCCCCACGGCCCAGAGCCCCCTGCCCGGCTCCTGCCCGGCTCCCCACGGCCCAGCCAGCTCTTTGCAGTCTAGCACCCCTGGGTCAGCCCCACCGTGCCCTGCAGCACTGGCCCCTGAGCGTCGGGGCAGCGCCTGCCCTGCATGCGCCCCTGGCAGCAGCCCAGCCGAGCGGTGGGTCTCCCCGCCAAGCAGCGGCAGCGGCAGGTCAGCCCTGCCAGCCGCCCCTGGCTCCACGGGCACAGGCAGCGCCTCAGGCCCTTGGGCTCCCTGGCCTGCGGGTCCCGGCACGGGGCAGGTGGGGCCAGCAACAGGCTCCCACCCAGCCAGGCCATGACCTGCCCCAGAGAGACCAGCCTCCAGGGCCCCACCGGCGAGGGGAGCTGGACCCTCAGGCCCCCCGGCCCACAGTGCAGGGCTCAGCCCTCGAACCCCACAGTCCTGGCAGGGGGAGCCATGGGAGTCCCCGCAGGTGTCCTCTCCCCTCCACCAGCGAGCAAGCCCCACACATCTCCCCTCCCCCAGCGACCGAGCCCCACACATCTCCTCTCCCCTCACCCCCACATCTCTCCCCTCCCCCAGCGACTGAGCCCCACACATCTCCTCTCCCCCACCCCCACATCTCCCCTCCCCCAGTGACCGAGCCCCACACATCTCCCCTCCCCCAGCGACCGAGCCCCACACATCTCCTCTCCCCCACCCCCACATCTCCCCTCCCCCAGCGACTGAGCCCCACACATCTCCTCTCCCCCACCCCCACATCTCCCCTCCCCCAGCGACTGAGCCCCACACATCTCCTCTCCCCCACCCCCACATCTCCCCTCCCCCAGTGACCGAGCCCCACACATCTCCTCTCCCCCACCCCCACATCTCCCCTCCCCTAGTGACCGAGCCCCACACATCTCCCCTCCCCCAGCGACCGAGCCCCCTACATCTCCTCTCCCCCACCCCCACATCTCCCCTCCCCCAGCGAGCGAGCCCCACACATCTCCCCTCCCCCAGTGACTGAGCCCCACACATCTCTCCCCTCACCCCCACATCTCTCCCCTCCCCCAGCGACCGAGCCCCACACATCTCTCCCCTCACCCCCCACATCTCTCCCCTCCCCCAGCGACCGAGCCCCACACATCTCTCCCCTCCCCCCCACATCTCTCCCCTCCCCCAGCGACCGAGCCCCACACATCTCCTCTCCCTTCACCTCCCACATTTCCTCTCCCCTCCTCCCAGCGACGGAGCCCCCACGTCTCCTCTCCCCTCTCACCCCACATCTCTCCCCTCCCCCAGCGACTGAGCCCCAGATGTCTCTGCTCCCCTCCCACCACATCCCTCTCCCCCGCAGCCCCCCTCACTGCTGGCTGCAGAGCCCAGCCCCACACTGCTGCATTCGCTGCTGGAGAGCAGCCAGGGCCGGGCAGCTGGCCGCTGTGGCCAGGCTCTGTCCCCCTACCTGAGCCATGGGGGAGCCGCCAGGCACACAGGCTCCTGCCCCCCAGCCAGGCAGCCGCACGGAGATTTATCGGGCTCGGTGAGCTGGGGAGGTCGCGGCCGGGAGCAGTGGGAGGTGACAGGCGGCTCCTTCCCTCGGTGCCACTCCAAATATTGACGGAGGCTCCGCACCGGGCCGCCAGCGCCGGCACATGCCTGAAGGTGCCCTCTGTGCCGAGCAGCTCGCCCAGCTCACCAAGAGCATCTCCGGTGAGTCGCACGCCTGCCCAGCCCCCCGTCCCCGTGGGGCAGGACCGGGACCCTCGCAGGGCCAGGCAACAGGAGCTCTTCCAGCTGCACTCGGCTGGCAGGGGTGCTGGGGGGCAGACCCCTTCTCCAGGGGTGCTGAGGGCAGGTCTCTCCTCCAGGGGTGCTGTGGGGCAGACCCCTTCTCCAGGGGTGCTGGGGGGGCAGACTCCCTTCTCCAGGGGTGCTGAGGGCAGACCCCTTCTCCAGGGGTGCTGGGGGCAGGTCTCTCCTCCAGGGGTGCTGGGGGGGCAGACTCCCTTCTCCAGGGGTGCTGAGGGCAGACCCCTTCTCCAGGGGTGCCGGGGGGCAGGTCTCTCCTCCAGGGGTGCTGGGGGCAGACTCCTTCTCCAGGGGTGCTGAGGGCAGGTCTCTCCAGGGGTGTTGGGGGCAGGTCTCTCCTCCAGGGGTGCTGGGGGGCAGGTCTCTTCTCCAGGGGTGCCAGGGGGCAGGTCTCTGCTCCAGGGGTGCTGGGGGGCAGAGCCCACCCTTATCTTGGGATGGTGAGAGAGTGGGAAGCACGAGGCCCCTTTTCCTGAGACTAGGCGCCAGCACTGGCCAAGGGGGGTGGACGCAGCCTGTGGGTCCTGCCTCAGGAGGCCCCTTCCAAAGCGAGGGGCAGAGGGGGCTGCCCCCGGCAGGCACTGCCTTATGGCATTGGCCCCACGCCACCAACGCACTTCCTACAGCCTCACGGGCAGCTATTCCTGTCTGTACCTCCTCCTGAGAGCCCCGATCTCCCTGCCCCCCATAACCCTGACCACCCCCCGTGAGCCCCGATCTCCCTGCCCCCTGTAACCCCAACCACCCCCCTGTGAGACCCCACCTCCCTGCCCCCCTGTGAGCCCCAATCTCCCTGCCCCCCGTGAGCCCCGATCTCCCTGCCCCCCATAACCCTGACCACCCACCGTGAGACCCCATCTCCCTGACCCCCTGTGAGCCCCCACCTCCCTGCCCCCGTGAGCCCATCCTCCCCCCTGTGAGCCCCAATCTCCCTGCCCCCCCATAACCCTGACCACCCACCGTGAGACCCCATCTCCCTGCCCCCCGTGAGCCCATCCTCCCCCCTGAGACCCCACCTCCCTGCCCCCCTGTGAGCCCCAATCTCCCTGCCCCCCGTGAGCCCCGATCTCCCTGCCCCCCATAACCCTGACCACCCACCGTGAGACCCCATCTCCCTGCCCCCCTGTGAGCCCCCACCTCCCTGCTCCCCCATAACCCTGACCACCCACCGTGAGACTCCATCTCCCTGCCCCCCATGAGCCCATCCTCCCCCCTGTGAGACCCCCACCTCCCTGCCCCCCCATGAGCCCCAATCTCCCTGCCCCCTGTAACCCCGACCTCCCCCCTGTGAGCCCCCACCTCCCTGCTCCCCCCGTGAGCCCCGATCTCCCTGCCCCCCGTAACCCTGGCCACCCCCCTGTGAGACCCCATCTCCCTGCACCCCCATGAGCCCCGATCTCCCTGGCCCCATAACCCTGACCTCCCCCCGTGAGCCCCCACCTCCCTGCCCCCCTGTGAGCCCCAATCTCCCTGCCCCCCATAACCCTGACCACCCTCCTGTGAGACCCCACCTCCCTGCCCCCCCATGAGCCCCAATCTCCCTGCCCCCCTGTGAGACCCCCACCTCCCTGCCCCCCCGTGAGCCCCGATATCCCTGCCCCCCGTAACCCTGGCCACCCCCCTGTGAGCCCCAATCTCCCTGCCCCCCGTGAGCCCCGATCTCCCTTCCCCCCCATAACCCTGACCACCCACCATGAGACCCCATCTCCCTGCCCCCCTGTGAGACCCCCACCTCCCTGCCCCCGTGAGCCCATCCTCCCCCCTGTGAGCCCCAATCTCCCTGCCCCCCCATAACCCTGACCACCCACCGTGAGACCCCATCTCCCTGCCCCCCGTGAGCCCATCCTCCCCCCTGTGAGCCCCAATCTCCCTGCCCCCCATAACCCTGACCACCCTCCTGTGAGACCCCACCTCCCTGCCCCCCCGTGAGCCCCAATCTCCCTGCCCCCTGTAACCCCGACCTCCCCCCTGTGAGCCCCCACCTCCCTGCTCCCCCCGTGAGCCCCGATCTCCCTGCCCCCTGTAACCCCGACCTCCCCCCTGTGAGCCCCCACCTCCCTGCTCCCCCCGTGAGCCCCGATCTCCCTGTCCCCCGTAACCCTGACCACCCCCCTGTGAGACCCCATCTCCCTGCACCCCCGTGAGCCCTGATCTCCCTGCCCCCCGTGAGCCCCGATCTCCCTGCCCCCCATAACCCTGACCTCCCCCCGTGAGCCCCCATCTCCCTACACCCCCTGTGAGACCCCACCTCCCTGCCCCCCCGTGAGTCTGACCTCCCCCACATGAGCCCCAATCTCCCTGCCCCCCATGACCCCAGCCTCCCTGCCCCCTTGTGACCCCAACCTCCCTGCCCCCGTGAGTCCGACCTCCATGCTCTGACCCCCAACCTGCCCACCTGTGCTTCAACTATGTCCTCCCCACCAGAGCTACCACCTGAACCCCTCACACCCAGCTCCAAATCCTCATTGTCCAGCCCAGCCCATTCCCCTGCCCCACATGCTCACATGCCCCAACTCACTGCCCTGCCCCACACCCCCCCCGCTCTTCCCCATCTCCTCACCAAAGCACACCCCACTGCCCACTCCCTGGGCCCATCCAGACCCTGCTGGCTGCTCACCTAGCCCAGAGCAGCCCCCCGCAGCCAAGCCCTGGACCCCCAGGGCCAGGGGGCCAGACAGGCCTCTGCTGCTCTCCCGGCCTGGTGTGCAGGGTGCCGGGCCCTGGCTCTGGAGCTAGAGAAGCAGGGACCCGCCGTGCACACAGCCTGGCAGTGGGCAGGACCTGCAGGGCTCCCCTGGCCCGTGCCCACAGCACCGAGTGCCAGGCCCCGGGGGCAGGCGGGCGTACCTGGCAGCCCAGCAGAAAGTCCATAGCAGCAGGAGCCGCCCAGAGCAGACAGGTGGGGCAGGAGGTGCGCGACCGACCCCTCCCGCGTCACGTGCCAGCTGTTGCTGTGGCAATGGGACCATGGCCCAACGGCCCAGGCCCGGCACCCAGCAGCCTGGCTCCAGAGTCAATCATTAACCCGCTGCCTGCAGGTGCCAGGCGATAGCGATAGCCGGGCAATCAGCTTCTGTGCAGGCAGGCGCCGGGGACACGGCCGGGGCACAGCGAGACACAGGCCAGGGACACAGACGGGCTCCAGCCACGCCGGGGACACGGCCGGGGCACAGCGAGACCCAGGCAGGGACACAGACGGGCTCCAGCCACGCCGGGGACACGGCCGGGGCACAGCGAGACACAGGCAGGGACACAGACGGGCTCCAGCCACGCCGGGGACACGGCCGGGGCACAGCGAGACCCAGGCAGGGACACAGACGGGCTCCAGCCACGCCGGGGACACGGCCGGGGCACAGCGAGACACAGGCAGGGACACAGACGGGCTCCAGCCACGCCGGGGACACGGCCGGGGCACAGCGAGACCCAGGCCAGGGACACAGACGGGCTCCAGCCACGCCGGGGACACGGCCGGGGCACAGCGAGACACAGGCAGGGACACAGACGGGCTCCAGCCACGCCGGGGACACGGCCGGGGCACAGCGAGACACCGGCCAGGGACACAGACGGGCT
Source organism: Carettochelys insculpta (assembly GCF_033958435.1). NCBI lineage: Eukaryota > Metazoa > Chordata > Testudines > Carettochelyidae > Carettochelys > Carettochelys insculpta. The sequence goes on along the minus strand of NC_134138.1, from coordinate 280,935,184 downwards.
CCAGCCACGCCGGGGACACGGCCGGGGCACAGCGAGACCCAGGCCAGGGACACAGACGGGCTCCAGCCACGCCGGGGACACGGCCGGGGCACAGCGAGACACAGGCCAGGGACACAGACGGGCTCCAGCCACGCCGGGGACACGGCCGGGGCACAGCGAGACCCAGGCCAGGGACACAGACGGGCTCCAGCCACGCCGGGGACACGGCCGGGGCACAGCGAGACACAGGCAGGGACACAGACGGGCTCCAGCCACGCCGGGGACACGGCCGGGGCACAGCGAGACCCAGGCCAGGGACACAGACGGGCTCCAGCCACGCCGGGGACACGGCCGGGGCACAGCGAGACCCAGGCCAGGGACACAGACGGGCTCCAGCCACGCCGGGGACACGGCCGGGGCACAGCGAGACACAGGCCAGGGACACAGACGGGCTCCAGCCACGCCGGGGACACGGCCGGGGCACAGCGAGACACAGGCCAGGGACACAGACGGGCTCCAGCCACGCCGGGGACACGGCCGGGGCACAGCGAGACACAGGCAGGGACACAGACGGGCTCCAGCCACGCCGGGGACACGGCCGGGGCACAGCGAGACCCAGGCCAGGGACACAGACGGGCTCCAGCCACGCCGGGGACACGGCCGGGGCACAGCGAGACACAGGCCAGGGACACAGACGGGCTCCAGCCACGCCGGGGACACGGCCGGGGCACAGCGAGACACAGGCCAGGGACACAGACGGGCTCCAGCCACGCCGGGGACACGGCCGGGGCACAGCGAGACACAGGCCAGGGACACAGACGGGCTCCAGCCACGCCAGGGACACGGCCGGGGCACAGCGAGACACAGGCCAGGGACACAGACGGGTTCCAGCCACGCCGGGGACACGGCCGGGGCACAGCGAGACCCCGGCCCGAGCCCGGCTCCAGCCACGCCGGGGACACGGCCGGGGCACAGCGAGACACAGGCAGGGACACAGACGGGCTCCAGCCACGCCGGGGACACGGCCGGGGCACAGCGAGACACAGGCAGGGACACAGACGGGCTCCAGCCACGCCGGGGACACGGCCAGGGCACAGCGAGACCCCGGCCCGAGCCCGGCTCCAGCCACGCCGGGGACACGGCCGGGGCACAGCGAGACACAGGCAGGGACACAGACGGGCTCCAGCCACGCCGAGGACACGGCCGGGGCACAGCGAGACACAGGCCAGGGACACAGACGGGCTCCAGCCACGCCGGGGACACGGCCGGGGCACAGCGAGACACCGGCCAGGGACACAGACGGGCTCCAGCCACGCCGGGGACACGGCCGGGGCACAGCGAGACACCGGCCAGGGACACAGACGGGCTCCAGCCACGCCGGGGTCTCTCAGCAAACACCAGACTGATCTGTCTGATGCCCCATGGCATGGGGCTTGTCCCCCTCCCCAGCCCTACCCTGTCCCCCAGCCTGGCACCCTCCCCCTGCCCTCACTGAGCCTCTGACCCAGAGGCCCAGTTCTGGCGCCCTCCTCTCAGCCTGCCCCCCCAACCCCAGCCCAGCACCCCGCCCTGAGCGGACTGCCACCTCCTCTTCCCCGTAGCACTGGGCCCCCCACCCTCCCAGTGCTGGTGGAGACAGAAGGTAGCAATGGATGACAAAGCCAGTCACGCAGCCGAGAGCTGGGCCCACAGAAGTGGGGCAGGAGTCCCACATACTCAGCCCTGCAGCGGACAAGGAGCTGAGACCAAGGAGGAATAATTGGCAATGGTTTTACAAAGCCTGTGTGAGCCTCAGTTTCCCTTACCCGCTGCCAAGATGCACATTGGTGGAAGGGCCTGCTGGCCCTCAGGGCAGGCTGAGAGCTGCTTCTGTTGCACCAGTCACCCCAGGCCGGGCAGCGGGAGCTGCCGACAGAGTGCTGCCCACAGGGGACTGGTGGGTACAACGGCACTGGGACCCCTTTATGCCTGCGGGGCAGACCCCGAGGTGGGGGTGTGGCCCAACAGCAAGAGGGACCACCTGGGCTTTGGTTCTGGATGCTGCCTGGGGCACTACCGGAACGGTTGGTCTGGCTACACCCTGGACTTCCCCCTGCCCAAAGAGGCCGGACAGACAGGCGGGTGGAGGGAGGGAGGGAGGAGTCCCAGGGGCTCCCTGCAGCCGGGCCGGCTCGGGGCTGGCCAGGACAGACTCTGCTCCATCCTTCCTTCCCTGGGCTGCACTAAGGGACCCCGGCCGCACGCCAGCCAAGGACTGCACCCCGACACAACCCTGCAGGGGCTGCCTCCGTGGGGCGGGGCGGGGTGGCAGAGGAGCCAGGGCCCAGCCATCAGCCAAACATGGGATGGCAGCTGCTCTCATGGGGCAGCCCCATGGCCCAGGTGCTGGCGCTGTGTCCTTCGGCACCAGGGCAGCTCCAGCCGTCCGCGCCTGCTACTCACGCTCTCCAGGGCAGAGACGATGCGGTGGCTCCCGCTGGGGACCTGGGAGCGGCTCATGGTGCAGGTCCGGTTAACCCTTCTCCTTCTCACACCAGCTCGGAGGGTGCTGTCGGGGCAGCATCACCTGGGCAGAGACCAGCAGAAGAGTCTGGGACATGCACAGCCAGGGAGTCCCGGGTTGGCTTGGCCCAGTGTGATGGGGTTCAGGGGTCCCCCTGCACTGCACCCTGTCCGCTGGCAGGAGAGACTCTCACTCAGCAGGTACAACAGGAGGTTTATGAGGCAACAGATGCCCAGTTTCTCACAGAAGCGACAGCATAGCAGCCAGAGACAGTCCTTCCAACCCGTCCTGGGGAGAAGACCCCGAGGGGGGCCCCTCTGGGGTGTAGCTTCCCCCTCCTCAGGCTGGCTGCCTTCCAGCTCTCTCTTCCCCCAGCCTCTAACTGCCGCCCCCGCCCCCCCCCCCCCCCCCCGCATTCAAAACCAGCTCGGCTCCTCCCTCCTCTTTGTTCAGGGCAGAGCTGTTACCTGCCAGCCTAGGTTATAGCCCCAGGGTCACCCTTAGCCACTGGGAGCTGCTCTGCTTGTCTCTCACATCCAGCCTGAGTCTCGCATTTGCACTCCCCCCACTCCATCACACCTTGGCCCCGAGTCACCCAGCCACGTGCCCCTGAATGTGGCTCCCCCGCCCCAGCCCATGTGCTCCGCAGGTGACAGCTGCCTGCGCTGCCTCGGGCTGGGGCAGGAGAGGAGGCACTGGCCAGGAGGCGGCAGGGGGCCAGGGGCTGCAAGCAAAGGAAAACACTGGGACCAGCTGTGCTCAGGGAGGAGGCTCCGGCTGCTTTGCCTTGGCCACCAGGCCTGGAAAGAGCATGCGGCTGCCAAGAGACACAGCAGGGGCGTGAGGGGGAGCAGGGGCCACAGCCACCCTGGGGCAAGCTGTGGTAAGCCCTCCGCCCTGGGGCGGGGGCAGCCGTGGGACGCTTCTCTGGCAGCCGTGGGACACTCCTCCACACTGGGGCACAGGCAGCCGTGGGATGCTCCTCCGCACTGGGGCGGGGGCAGCCATGGGACGCTCCTCTGGCAGCCGTGGGACACTCCTCCACACTGGGGCACAGGCAGCCGTGGGATGCTCCTCCGCACTGGGGCGGGGGCAGCCATGGGACACCCCTCCACACTGGGGCGGGGGCAGCTGTGGGACGCTCCTCCGCCCTGGGGCGGGGGCAGCCGTGGGACACTCCTCTGGCAGCCGTGGGACACTCCTCCACACTGGGAGCAGCAGCAGCCGTGGGACACCCCTCCGCCCTGGGGCACGGGCAGCCGTGGGACTGTGATGGGGTTCAGGGGTCCCCCTGCACTGCACCCCGTCCGCTGGCAGGAGAGACTCTCACTCAGCAGGTACAACAGCAGGTTTATTAGGCAACTGATGCCCAGTTTCTCACAGAAGCGACAGTACAGCAGCCAGAGACAGTCCTTCCACCCCGTCCTGGGGAGAGGAGCCCGAGGGGTGCCCCTCTGGGGTGTAGCTTCCCCCTCCTCAGGCTTGCTGCCTTCCAGCTCTCCCTTTTCCTAGCCTCTAACTGCCACCCCCGATTCAAAACCCAGCTCAGCTCCTCCCTCCTCTTTGTTCAGGCAGAGGTGTTACCTGCCAGTTGTAGCCCCAGGGTCATCCTTAGCCACTGGGAGCTGCTGCTTGCCTCGGACATCCAGCCTGACTCACACATGCACTCCCCCCACTCCATCACATCTCTCCCCCCTTCCAGACCGCACTGAGCGGGGTCACTTAGCCAGTGACCTGGGGAAGTTCGGGGCCCTCCCTGCGTGACAGGGCATCGGCTATGGTGTTGTTGTTCCCCTTCACATGGACCACCTCCATATCATAGTCCTGCAGCAGCAGACTCCACCGCAGGAGCTCGGCGTTGGCCCCTTTCATGTGATGCAGCCAGGTCAGGGGTGAGTGATCGGTGTACACGGTGAAACGCCGTCCAAACAGGTACGGCTGCAGCTTCCCCGGCGCCCACACCATGGCCAGACATTCCTTCTCTATGGCTGCGTAGTTCTGCTCCCGGGGCAGCAGCTTCTTACTCAGGTACACAATGGGGTGTTTCTCCCCCTTGTCATTCACCTGCATTAGCACCGCCCCCAGCCCCACGTCTGAGGCATCGGTGAACACCAGGAAGGGCTTGTTGAAGTCTGGATTTGCCAGCACTGGGGCCCTGACCAGAGCCTCCTTCAGCGCGCAGAGGGCCTCTTGGCACTGCTCGGTCCAGACCACCTTGTCAGGCTTTCCCTTTTTACACAGCTCCGTGAGGGGGGCTGCGATGGAGCTAAAGTGGGGCACAAACCTCCGGTAGTACCCCGCCATCCCAATGAAGGCCTGGACCTGCTTCTTAGTCTGGGGTGTGGGCCAATCTCTGACAGCCTCCACTTTAGCTGGCTCTGGCTTTAAGCAGCTGCTGCCCACCTTGTGGCCCAGGTAGTGTCACCTCAGCCATTCGCACCTTGCACTTCCCTGCCTTGATAGTCAGACCAGCCTTCTGGAGTCGGTCCAGCACCTGCTTGACCTGGGACACATGGTCCTCCCATGTCTGATTGAAGATGCAAATGTCGTCCATGTAAGCCAGGGCAAAGCTCTCCATCCCTTTCAGTAGCTGGTCCACCAGATGCTGGAAGGTAGCGGGTGCCCCTTGAGGCCGAAGGGCAGGACCAGGAACTCGTAGAGCCCCACAGGGGTGATGAAAGCCGACTTGAGCCGAGCATCATCGTCTAATGGCACTTGCCAGTACCCCTTGGGGAGGTCTATGGTGGTGAGGTAACGGGCTCCCCCCAGCTTGTCTAAAAGGTCATCAGGCCTGGGCATGGGGTAGGCGTCCGAGACAGTGATGGCGTTAAGCTTGCAATAGTCCACACAAAACCGAACAGACCCATCTTTTTTAGGGACTAACACCATGGGAGAGGCCCAGGGGCTGGACGAGGGTTGGATCACCCCCAGAGCCAGCATGTCTTCAAACTCCCGCTCTATGTCCTGAGCCGTCCTCCCTGTGGCTCTGAATGGCACACACTTGATAGGGGCGTGGGTGCCTGTCTCTATTCGGTGGACAGCCAGGTCAGTGCGTCCGGGTCTGTCCGAGAACAGCTGTTGATGCGAATGCAGCACCTCCTTGATCTCCGTCTGCTGGGCAGGGGTCAGCTGGTCTGAGAGGGGAATAGACTCCAGCAAGGAGCCGGCTCCAGTCCTTGTGAGTAAATCCACCAAGGGATCATCCCCCTGCCCCTCCCAGTGTCTGCACACGGCCAGCACCAAGTTCTCTCTGTCCCAGTAAGGTTTCATCATGTTCACATGATAGACCCGGTGGCTGTGGGCCCGGTTCGACAGTTCCACCACATAATTCACGTCATTTAGCTGTTTGACGACCTTGAAGGGCCCATCCCAGGCCGCTTGCAGCTTGTTCCGCCGCACAGCTACAAGGACCATCACTTGATCCCCGGTGGCATAGGCTCGGGCCCTGGCGTTACGGTCATACCAGACCTTTTGTTTCCTTTGGGCCATGGAGAGGTTCTCCCTGGCCAGGCCCATGAGCTCGGTGAGTTTTTCGCGGAAGGTCAGTACATACTGTACCACTGACTCCCCTTCAGGAGAGGCCGTCCCCTCCCACTCTTCTCTGAGCAAGTCCAAGGGTCCCCGGACCCTCCTTCCGTACAGCAGCTCAAACGGGGAGAACCCCGTGGATTCCTGGGGCACCTCCCTGTATGCAAACAGCAGGTGGGGTAAGTACTTGTCCCAGTCTTGGGGGTGCTGATTCATGAAGGTTCTCAGCATCTGCTTCAGAGTCCCACTGAACCTCTCCACCAGCCCATTGGTCTGCGGGTGGTAGGCTGTGGCCCAGGTGTGCCGGACCCCACACTTGTCCCACAAGCTTTGCAGTAGGGCCGACATGAAGTTGGACCCCTGATCTGTGAGGACCTCCTTGGGGAACCCCACTCTGCTGAAAATGGACAGCAGTGCATCCGCCACGGTGTCAGGGTCGATAGAGGTCAAGGCCACTGCTTCTGGGTATCGCGTGGCAAAATCTACCACTACCAAAATATATTTCTTCCCCGAATGCGTTGCCTTGCTGAAGGGGCCCACTATGTCTATAGCCACTTTCTGGAAAGGCTCCTCTATGATGGGCAGTGGCCTCAGGGCAGATTTCCCCTTCTCCTGGGTCTACCCCACCCTCTGGCAGGGATCGCAGGACAGGCAATACAGACGGACAACTGCAAAGATCCCAGGCCAAAAAAAGTTCTGTAACAACCTTCTCCTGGTGCGGTGGATCCCCTGGTGTCCGGCGAGTGGGACATCATGGGCTAGGTACAGCAACCTGCGCCGGTACTTTTGGGGAACCACCAGTTGCCTCTGGACCTTCCATGGCTCCGCTTTGCGTCTGGGAGCCCATTCCCGGTACAGGAATCCCTTTTCCCACAGGAATCTCTCCCTGCAGCCCTCCCCCAGCTGTGGAGCTGGGCTGAGACTGGCCAGTTCCCTCAGCTTCTGCAAGGAGGGGTCTCTCTGCTGCTCTGCCTGGAACTCTTCCGCTTGGGCAGGAGCGGATGCTACTTCCCCATCCCTGCCTGGCTCCAGCACCCCTGGCCTGTGAGACCTGGTTTTTGGGGCCCCCTTTCTCTCAGGGTTGGCCCCTGTGGCTCCTGTGACTTTGGCTGGGCCTGTACCCCTGAATCTGGGGAGCGCACCCCTCGTTTTCTTTGGCTACGGGTCAGGACCAGGGCACGAGGGCGTTCACCTGGCCAGTTCTCCAGGTCAGCCCCCATCAGTACATCCGCCGGCAAATGGCTGTGCACGCCCACTTCCTTGGGGCCTTCCTTCTTCCCCCATTTCAGGTGCACCCTCGCCATGGGCACCTTGAAAGGGGTCCCATCAATTCCTGTTATCGTCAGGTGGGAATCGGGTATCATGCAGCCCGGTGCCACCACCCCGGGTCGGGCCAGCGTCACGTCAGCGCCTGTGTCCCAGAACCCCGTGACCTTTTTCCCGTCTACTTCGAGGTGTTTGCGACACTTGCTCCACAGAGGCATTGCCGCCCCCACTCTGTAAACTGGCCTCTGAGCATTTGGTCCCCCTGAGGAGCTGGTCTGTGGGGCGGACTCGGCCCAATCCGAGTGCCCATTGTCAGCACCACCCGCCTTGGCCGCCAGCCCCTCTGGCTTCTGGGACCCCACCCAGTTGACTCCATGACCCCCCGGCCTGCTCAACCCGTCTGGGAGCCTGGGGCACTGGGCTGCTCTATGCCCCTTTCGCCCACAGCGATAACAGCCTGGGTCTTGTTGTGTCCCTCGGGCCGACTGCTCTGGCCGGACTCTGTTTGGCTCTCTGGGGGGTGGGTGGCCGGCCCCTCTTTCCTGGGCCTGCCCAAGAGGTGGTCCCCTCTGTCGTACAGTCAGGGACCGGTCTCTCTGAGATTCTCGGTCTCTCCGGGACTCCCTCTCCCTCCGGGACTCCCTCTCTCTCCGGGACTCCCTGTCTTTGTGGGGCTCACTTTCAAACCTGGCTCGGCTGTTTGTGAAGTCAGCTGCCAGTTTCCCTGCATCGTGTGAGTCCCCTGGCTTTCAGTCCACGAGCCACACCCTCAGGTCAGGTGCGCACATCTCGTAGAATCGCTCCACGACCGCCAGCTCGACCAGGTCCTCTACGGACTGGACTCCCATTCCGAACGCCCACTTCTGGTAGTATTGCTTCAGGCGGGCGGTTGTATCTACATGGGTTTCCTCTGGCCTCTTCTGCGCCTCCTGGAACTTCTTCTTGTACATCTCCGGAGTCAGCCCGAACTTATGCAGCAGGGCCTGTTTGAACCGTTCATAGTCCCCAGGCTGCAGCCCCACCAGCTGGCTGAGCACCGCTGCGGCCTTCTGGCCCAGCAAGGGGGTGAGGTGCCGGAGCCACTCATCTGCGGGAACCTCGTGCAACTCACGGGCTCGCTCAAAGGCGGTAAGGAACTCGTCCATGTCCCCTGGGTCCTGACACTGGGCCAGCACACGCGTCTCCAAGTGACTGGCCACCCCGAGCCGTCTGGCCCTCTCCCCGCTTACCGCAGCTGGGGCCTCTTGGAGTCTCACCTCTGCCATGGTTCGCTCATGCTCCCGCTCTCACTCTCTCTCCTCACGCTCTCGCTCTCTCTCCTTCCGTTCTCGTTCTTTCTCCTCCCGCTGTCTCTCTTGTAGCTGGCGCTCGTGCTCACGCTCTCTTTCCCGTTCCCGGCGCTCGTGTTCCCTCTGCCATTCCTGGTGCTCCAGTTCCTTTAATTTCACCTCGAGTTCCAGCCGTCGCAGCTCTGCGGCGGGGGACTGTGCCCGCGATGGACCACCGCTAGCTGAGCGCGACCTGGCGGGCACCGCGTCTGTCTGACGGCGTCGAGCCCCTGCTCCTGTCGGAGAATCCGAAACGCTTCCCGAGGCTGACCAGCCACTTTCTGCCAGGACAGGCTCTGCCCCTCCCAGATCGGTCATTCTCTTCCAGCTGTGCAATCAGCTGGGCCTTGGTCGCCTTCCCCACGGTCAGGCCCCTCTCTCTGCACAGCCCCGCTAGCTCTGCCTTCAGGAGTCGGGTATAATCCATCTCCCCGCTATCTCCCGAGGTATCCACTCACCAGCAGCAGCTGCAGGAATGGCTCTGTTCCCCCTCTGGCTCTTGTGAGACTCCTTCCTTCTCTTGCGCTCAGTCAGCCACTGCTGGGAGCTCATCCGTGGGTGCAGTGCATCCCACTGCTGACACCAGTGTGATGGGGTTCAGGGGTCCCCCTGCACTGCACCCCATCTGCTGGCAGGAGTGACTCTCACTCAGCAGGTACAACAGGAGGTTTATTAGGCAACAGATGCCCAGTTTCTCACAGAAGCGACAGTACAGCAGCCAGAGACAGTCCTTCCAACCTCTCCTGGGGAGAAGACCCCGAGGGGTGCCCCTCTGGGGTGTAGCTTTCCCCCTCCTCAGGCTGGCTGCCTTCTAGCTGTCCCTTTTCCTAGCCTCTAACTGCCGCCCCCGATTCAAAACCCAGCTCAGCTCCTCCCTGCTCTTTCTTCAGGCAGAGGTGTTACCTGCCAGTTGTAGCTCCAGGGTCATCCTTAGCCACTGGGAAATGCTGCTTGCCTCAGACATCCAGCCTGACTCACCCATGCACTCCCCCCACTCCATTACAGGGACGCTCCTCCGCACTGGGGCGGGGGCAGCCGTGGGACACTCCTCCCCCATGGGACAGGGGCAGCCGTGGGACGCTCCTCCTCACCGGGAGCAGCAGCAGCCGTGGGACGCTCCTCCACACTGGGGCAGGGGCAGCCGTGGGACGCTCCTCTGCACTGGGGCGGGGGCAGCCGTGGGACGCTCCTCCGCACTGGGGCGGGGGCAGCCGTGGGACGCTCCTCCGCACTGGGGCAGGGGCAGCCACGGCACCATCTGAATGTCCCGCTGCGTGGGGGCCCAGCTGGCCCCTGGGGACAGCAGCAGCAGCACTTCACCTGCCAGGCCCCCTGCGTGCCACAGACCACTGCCACGCCCCCTGCGTGCCACGGACCACTGCCACGCCCCCTGCATGCCACGGACCACTGCCACGCCCCCTGTGTGCCACGGACCACTGTCACGCCCCCTGCGTGCCACGGACCACTGCCACGCCCCCTGCGTGCCACAGACCACTGCCACGCCCCCTGCGTGCCACAGACCACTGTCACGCCCCCTGCGTGCCACGGACCACTGCCACGCCCCCTGCGTGCCACAGACCACTGCCACGCCCCCTGCGTGCCACAGACCACTGCCACGCCCCCTGCGTGCCACAGACCACTGTCACGCTCCCTGTGTGCCACGGACCACTGTCACGCCCCCTGCGTGCCACGGACCACTGCCATGCCCCCTGCGTGCCACAGACCACTGCCACGCCCCCTGCGTGCCACGGACCACTGCCACGCCCCCTGCGTGCCACAGACCACTGTCACGCCCCCTGTGTGCCACAGACCACTGTCACGCCCCCTGCACCCGGCCATTATCAGTATCCAACTCCGCCGATCCCGCACCCGGCCATGACCAGAACCCACCCCCGATCATTCCCACACCTGGCCATTACCAGTACCCAACTCCGCCGATCCCGCAACCGGCCATTACTGGTACTCAGCCCTGCCTATCGTCGCATCCGGTCATAAGAAGTACCCAGCTCCACCGATCCCACACCTGGCAATTATCAGCTGTGAGGGGGTTCAGGGGTCCACTCAGCAGGTAGAACAGGAAGTTTATTAGGCGACAGAGCCCAGCTCAGCATAGAGGTGTCAGTACAGCCGGCACAGACAGTCATTCCAACCCATCCTCGGGAGAGGAGCCTGAGGGGTGCCCCTCTGGGATGTAGCTTCCCCCCTCGCCAGGCTGGCTGCCTTCCAGCTCCCTCTCCCCCAGCTTCTAACTGCCGCCCCAGAATCAAACCCAGCTCAGCTCCTCCCTGCTCTGTGCTCAGGGCAGAGGTGTTACCTGCCAGCCGAGGGTACAGCCCCAGGGTCATCCTTAGCCCTGGGGGCTGCTCTGCTTGTCTCACACACATCCAGCCTGAGTCTCACACATGCACTCCCCCCACTCCATCACATCTCTCCCCCCTTCCAGACTGAACTGCGCGGGGTCACTTAGCCAGTGACCTGGGGAAGTTCGGGGCCCTCCCTGCGTGACAGGGCATCGGCTATGGTGTTGTTGTTCCCCTTCACATGGACCGCCTCCATGTCGTAGTCCTGCAGGAGCAGACTCCACCGCAGGAGCTCGGCGTTGGCCCCTTTCATGTGATGCAGCCAGGTCAGGGGTGAGTGATCGGTGCACACGGTGAAACGCCGTCCAAACAGGTACGGCTGCAGCTTCCCCAGCGCCCACACCATGGCCAGACATTCCTTCTCTATGGCTGCGTAGTTCTGCTCCCGGGGCAGCAGCTTCTTACTCAGGTACGCGATGGGGTGTTTCTCCCCCTTGTCGTTCACCTACATTAGCACCGCCCCCAGCCCCACGTCTGAGGCATCAGTGAACACCAGGAAGGGTTTGTTGAAGTCTGGATTTGCCAGCACTGGGGCCCTGACCAGAGCCTCCTTCAGCGCACAGAGGGCCTCTTGGCACTGCTCGGTCCAGACCACCTTGTCAGGCTTTCCCTTTTTACACAGCTCCGTGAGGGGGGCTGCGATGGAGCTAAAGTGGGGCACAAACCTCCGGTAGTTCCCCTCCATCCCAATGAAGGCCTGGACCTGCTTCTTAGTCTGGGGTGTTGACCTGTGATGGAGTGGGGGGAGTGCATGTGTGAGACAAGCAGAGCAGCTCCCAGTGGCTAAGGATGACCCTGGGGCTATAACCTAGGCTGGCAGGTAACACCTCAGCCCTGAACAAAGAGGAGGGAGGAGCCGAGCTGATTTTGAATTGGAGGCGGCAGTTAGAGGCTAGAGGAAGAGAGAGCTGGAAAGCAGCCAGCCTGAGGAGTGGGGAAGCTACACCCTAGAGGGGCCCCCCTCGGGCTCCTCTCCCCAGGACGGGTTGGAGTGACTGTCTCTGGCTGCTGTACTGACGCTTCTGTGAGAAACTGGGCATCTGTTGCCTAATAAACCTCCTGTTGTACCTGCTGAGTGAGAGTCACTCCTGCCAGTGGATGGGGTGCAGTGCAGGGGGACCCCTGAACCCCATCACATGGCCAGTCTCTGACAGCCTCCACTTTAGCTGGCTCTGGCTTTAAGCAGCCGCTGCCCACCTTGTGGCCCAGGTAGGTCACCTCAGCCATCCCCACCTTGCACTTCCCTGCCTTGATAGTCAGACCAGCCTTCTGGAGTCGGTCCAGCACCTGCTTGACTTGGGACACATGGTCCTCCCACGTCTGGCTGAAGATGCAAATGTCACCCATGTAAGCCAGGGCAAAGCTCTCCATCCCTTTCAGTAGCTGGTCCACCAGACGCTGGAAGGTAGCGGGTGCCCCCCTGAGGCCAAAGGGCAGGACCAGGAACTCGTAGAGCCCCACAGGGGTGATGAAAGCTGACTTGAGCCGGGCATCTTCGTGTATTGGCCCTTGCCAGTACTCGTTGGTGAGGTCTATGGTGGTGAGGTAACGGGCTCCCCCCAGCTTGTCTTAGAGGTTGTCAGGCCTGGGCATGGGGTAGGTGTCTGATATGGTGATGGCGTTAAGCTTGCGATAGTCCAGACAAAACTGGACAGACCCATCTTTTTTAGGGACTAACACCACGGGAGAGGCCCAGGGGCTGGAGGAGGGTTGGATCACCCCCAGAGCCAGCATGTCTTCAACCTCCCGCTCTATGTCCTGAGCCGACATCCCTGTGGCTCTGAACGGCACAAACTTCCTAGGGGCGTGGGTAGTAGGCATCCTTCAGTCTGCATAGACTATGGATTGCGCCCTTTATAGTTTCAATTGAGGACTTCATTTACAGCGTCTATTGTGACTATGAAGACTCACACGAGAGTGACAGTCCTTGCTGCATCTCTTGCAGATGTGGTGGGTGTCTGGCAAGTCCTTATTGTGCTTTCTGTGTGCTCGCTTCTCCTCTGCTAGCTGTCTGATCTTCAACTCGCCCTTCTGAAGGCCCTTGTGTAACCCCTGCCTCCATCTGCTGCGGTCGTCTGCTAGTTCTTCTCAGTTGTCCAGCTCGATGTCTACCTCTCTGAGGTCTCTCTTGCAGACATCTTTGTAGCGCAGCTGCGGGCGTCTGGGAGGTCTTTTGCCAGAGGCTAGTTCACCATACAGGATGTCTTTTGGAATCCTTCCATCATTCATCCTGTGGACGTGGCCAAGCCAGCGGAGCCGACGCTGCCTGAGGAGGGTGTGCATGGTTGGGATTCCAGTTTGCTCGAGGATGGCTGTGTTGGTCACTCTGTCCTTCCATGATATTCCAAGGAGGCGCCTGAGGCAGCGCAAGTGGAAGACGTTCAGCCTCTTTTCCTGGCGGGCATACAGGGTCCAAGTCTCACTGCCATAAAGGAGGGTGCTGAGGATGCAGGCTCTGTAGACTTGCATTTTGGTGTGAGTGTACAGCTTGTTGTTATTCCACACTCTCTTGCTGAGTCTGGACAGAGTTGTGGCTGCTTTTCCAATCCTCCTATTTAGCTCAGTGTCCAACGACAGGGTGTCAGTGATGGTGGACCCGAGGTAAACGAACTCGTGGACGACCTCTAACGTATAGTTGTCAGTGCTGATTGATGGGGATTCAGCAACATCCTGACCGAGTACGTTTGTCTTCTTTAGGCTGATGGAGAGCCCAAAGTCCTTGTACGCTTTGGAGAACCGATCCAGCAGCTTCTGAAACTGGTCTTGTGTGAGACACTACAGCAGCATCGTCTGCGAACAGCATGTCTCTGATGAGGACTTCTCACACCTTAGACTTAGCTCTCAGCCTTGCAAGGTTAAACAGTTTCCCATCAGATCTTGTGTGCAGCAAGATGCCCTCTGTTGAAGATCCAAAGGCTGCTTCAGGAGGAGTGCGAAGAAGATCCCGAACAATGTCGGAGTAAGGACGCATCCTTGTTTGATGCCGCTCCTGACTCTGAAAGCATCCGATAATGCGCTGTCATATTGGATGGTTCCTCTCATGTCTTCGTGGAACGACTGGATCATTTTGAGTAACCACGGAGGACAGCCTATCTTGTGGAGCAGTTTGAACAGACCATCCCTGCTGACCAAGTCAAAGGGGCGTGGGTGCCTGTCTCTATTCGGTGGACACCCAGGTCAGTGCGTCCGGGTCTGTCAGAAAACAGCTGTTAGTGTGAATGCAGCACCTCCCTGATCTCCATCTGCTGGGCAGGGGTCAGCTGGTCTCAGAGGGGAATAGACTCCAGCAAGGAGCCGACTCCAATCCCTGTGAGCAAATCCACCAAGGGATCATCCCCCTGCCCCTCCCAGTGCCTGCACACGGCCAGCGCCAAGTTCTCTCTGTCCCAATAAGGTTTCATCATGTTCACATGATAGACCTGGTGGCTGTGGGCCCAGTTCGACAGTTTCACCACATAGGTCACCTCATGTAGCTCATGTAGCTCGCGAGGCTGGCTCCTTCCAGCTCCCTCTCCCCCAGCTTCTAACTGCCGCCTCCGATTCAAACCCAGCTTGGCTCATCCCTGCTCTGTGCTCAGGGCAGAGGTGTTACCTGCCAGCCTACGGTACACCCCCAGGATCATCCTTAGCCACTGGGAGCTGCTCTGCCTGTCACACACATCCAGCCTGAGTCTGGCGGGTCAGGAAAAGTTTCAGGGAAATTTTCTTCCTCAAGAAAGCTCCCTCAAGCAACAACTCACCCCTGTCTGCCTCCACAGGGGCACTGCTCCCTTGGGCCACAACCAGCTCCTCGGTTTCACCTATGCCCAGGATCACTGCTGGCCCATTAGGCAGATTTCCACATAATCCTCCTCCAGGCAGACAGCTAGTACCATAAGAACATAAGAACATAATGTGAAGGGGTTCAGGGGTCCCCCTGCACTGCACCCCATCCGCTGGCAGGAGTGACTCTCACTCAGCAGGTACAACACAAGGTTTATTAGGCAACAGATGCCCAGTTTCTCACAGAAGCGACAGCACAGCAGCCAGAGACAGTCCTTCCAACCTGTCCTGGGGAGAAGACCCCGAGGGGTGCCCCTCTGGGGTGTAGCTTCCCCCTCTTCAGGCTGGCTGCCTTCCAGCTCCCCCTTTTCCTAGCCTCTAACTGCCGCCCCCGATTCAAAACCCAGCTCAGCTCCTCCCTCCTCTTTGTTCAGGGCAGAGGTGTTACCTGCCAGTTGTAGCCCCAGGGTCATCCTTAGCCACTGGGAGCTGCTGCTTGGCTCAGACATCCAGCCTGACTCACACATGCACTCCCCCCACTCCATCACATCTCTCCCCCCTTCCAGACCGAACTGAGCGGGGTCACTTAGCCAGTGACCTGGGGAAGTTCGGGGCCCTCCCTGCGTGACAGGGCATCGGCTATGGTGTTGTTGTTCCCCTTGACGTGGACCACCTCCATGTCGTAGTGCTGCAGGAGCAGACTCCACCGCAGGAGCTTGGCGTTGGCCCCTTTCATGTGATGCAGCCAGGTCAGGGGTGAGTGATCGGTGTATACGGTGAAACGCCGTCCAAACAGGTACGGCTGCAGCTTCCCCAGCGCCCACACCATGGCCAGACATTCCTTCTCTATAGCTGCGTAGTTCTGCTCCCGGGGCAGCAGCTTCTTACTCAGGTACACGATGGGGTGTTTCTCCCCTTTGTCAGTCACCTGCATTAGCACCGCCCCCAGCCCCACGTCTGAGGCATCGGTGAACACCAGGAAGGGTTTGTCGAAGTCTGGATTTGCCAGCACTAGGGCCCTGACCAGAGCCTCCTTCAGCGCGCAGAGGGCCTCTTGGCACTGCTCGGTCCAGACCACCTTGTCAGGCTTTCCCTTTTTACACAGCTCCATGAGGGGGGCTGCGATGGAGCTAAAGTGGGGCACAAACCTCCGGTAGTACCCCGCCATCCCAATGAAGGCCTGGACCTGCTTCTTAGTCTGGGGTGTGGGCCAATCTCTGACAGCCTCCACTTTAGCTGGCTCTGGCTTTAAGCAGCCGCTGCCCACCTTGTGGCCCAGGTAAGTCACCTCAGCCATTCCCACCTTGCACTTCCCTGCCTTGATAGTCAGACCAGCCTTCTGGAGTCGGTCCAGCACCTGCTTGACTTGGGACACATGGTCCTCCCACGTCTGATTGAAGATGCAAATGTCGTCCATGTAAACCAGGGCAAAGCTCTCCATCCCTTTCAGTAGCTGGTCCACCAGATGCTAGAAGGTAGCGGGTGCCCCCCTGAGGCCAAAGGGCAGGACCAGGAACTCGTAGAGCCCCACAGGGGTGATGAAAGCCGACTTGAGCCGGGCATCTTCGTCTAATGGCACTTGCCAGTACCCCTTGGGGAGGTCTATGGTGGTGAGGTAACGGGCTCCCCCCAGCTTGTCTAAAAGGTCATCAGGCCTGGGCATGGGGTAGGCGTCCGAGACAGTGATGGCGTTGAGCTTGCGATAGTCCACACAAAACCTAACAGACCCATCTTTTTTAGGGACTAACACCACGGGAGAGGCCCAGGGGCTGGACGAGGGTTGGATCACCCCGAGAGCCAGCATGTCTTCAACCTCCCGCTCTATGTCCTGAGCCGTCCTCCCTGTGGCTCTGAATGGCACACACTTGATAGGGGCGTGGGTGCCTCTCTCTATTCGGTGAACAGCCAGGTCAGTGCGTCCGGGTCTGTCAGAGAACAGCTGTTGATGCGAATGCAGCACCTCCTTGATCTCCGTCTGCTGGGCAGGGGTCAGCTGGTCTGAGAGGGGAATAGACTCCAGCAAGGAGCCGGCTCCAGTCCTTGTGAGTAAATCCACCAAGGGATCATCCCCCTGCCCCTCCCAGTGTCTGCACACGGCCAGCACCAAGTTCTGTCTGTCCCAGTAAGGTTTCATCATGTTCACATGATAGACCCGGTGGCTGTGGGCCCGGTTCGACAGTTCCACCACATAATTCACGTCATTTAGCTGTTTGACAACCTTGAAGGGCCCATCCCAGGCCGCTTGCAGCTTGTTCCGCCACACAGCTACACGGACCATCACTTGATCCCCGGTGGCATAGGCTCGGGCCCTGGCGTTACGGTCATACCAGACCTTTTGCTTCCTTTGGGCCATGGAGAGGTTCTCCCTGGTCAGGCCCATGAGCTCGGTGAGTTTTTCCCGGAAGGTCAGTACATACTGTACCACTGACTCCCCTTCAGGAGAGGCCGTCCCCTCCCACTCTTCTCTGAGCAAGTCCAAGGGTCCCCGGACCCTCCTTCCGTACAGCAGCTCAAACGGGGAGAACCCCGTGGATTCCTGGGGCACCTCCCTGTATGCAAACAGCAGGTGGGGTAAGTACTTGTCCCAGTCATGGGGGTATTGATTCATGAAGGTTCTCAGCATCTGCTTCAGAGTCCCATTGAACCTCTCCACCAGCCCATTGGTCTGCGGGTGGTAGGCTGTGGCCCAGGTGTGCCGGACCCCACACTTGTCCCACAAGCTTTGCAGTAGGGCCGACATGAAGTTGGACCCCTGATCTGTGAGGACCTCCTTGGAGAACCCCACTCTGCTGAAAATGGACAGCAGTGCATCCGCCACGGTGTCAGCGTCGATAGAGGTCAAGGCCACTGCTTCTGGGTATCGCGTGGAAAAATCTACCACCACCAAAATATATTTCTTCCCCGAATGCGTTGCCTTGCTGAAGGGGCCCACTATGTCCATAGCCACTTTCTCGAAAGGCTCCTCTATGATGGGCAGCGGCCTCAGGGCAGCTTTCCCCTTGTCCCGGGTCTTCCCCACCCTCTGGCAGGGATCGCAGAACAGGCAATACAGACGGACAGCTGCAAAGATCCCTGGCCAAAAAAAGTTCTGTAACAACCTTCTCCTGGTGCGGTGGATCCCCTGGTGTCCGGCGAGCGGGACGTCATGGGCTAGGTACAGCAACCTGCGCCGGTACTTTTGGGGGACCACCAGTTGCCTCTGGACCTTCCATGGCTCCGCTTTGCATCTGGGAGCCCATTCCCGGTACAGGAATCCCTTTTCCCACAGGAATCTCTCCCTGCAGCCCTCCCCCAGCTGTGGAGCTGGGCTGAGACTGGCC
Organism: Carettochelys insculpta; assembly: GCF_033958435.1. Classification (NCBI taxonomy): domain Eukaryota; kingdom Metazoa; phylum Chordata; order Testudines; family Carettochelyidae; genus Carettochelys; species Carettochelys insculpta. The sequence continues at coordinate 280,917,138 of NC_134138.1, read as the reverse complement.
AGTTCCCTCAGCTTCTGCAAGGAGGGGTCTCTCTGCTGCTCTGCCTGGAATTCTTCTGCTGGGGCAGGGGCGGATGCTACTCCCCCATCCCTGCCTGGCCCCAGCACCCCTGGCCTCTGAGATCTGGTTTTTGGGGGCCCCCTTTCTCTCAGGGTTGGCCCCTGTGGCTCCTGTCGGAGAATCCGAAACGTTTCCTGAGGCTGACCAGCCACTTCCTGCCGGGACAGGCTCTGCCCCCCCGGATCGGTCATTCTCTTCCAGCTGGGCAATCAGCTGAGCCTTGGTCGCCTTCCCCACGGTCAGGCCCCTCTCTCTGCACAGCCCTGCTAGCTCTGCCTTCAGGAGTCGGGTATAATCCATCTCCCCGCTATCTCCCGGGGTATCCACTCACCAGCAGCAGCTGCAGGAATGGCTCTGTTCCCCTTCTGGCTCTTGTGAGACTCCTTCCTTCTCTTGTGCTCAGTCAGCCGCTGCTGGGAGCTCATCCGTGGGTGCAGTGCATCCCACTTCTGACACCAGTGTGGTGGGGTTCAGGGGTCCCCCTGCACTGCACCCCATCTGCTGGCAGGAGTGACTCTCACTCAGCAGGTACAACACAAGGTTTATTAGGCAACAGAAGCCCAGTTTCTCACAGAAGCGACAGTACAGCAGCCAGAGACAGTCCTTCCAACCTCTCCTGGGGAGAAGACCCCGAGGGGTGCCCCTCTGGGGTGTAGCTTTCCCCCTCCTCAGGCTGGCTGCCTTCCAGCTCTCCCTTTTCCTAGCCTCTAACTGCTGCCCCCGATTCAAAACCCAGCTCAGCTCCTCCCTCCTCTTTGTTCAGGCAGAGGTGTCACCTGCCAGTTGTAGCCCCAGGGTCATCCTTAGCCACTGGGAGCTGCTGCTTGCCTCAGACACCCAGCCTGACTCACACATGTACTCCCCCCACTCCATCACACATAAGAATGGCCATACTGGGTCAGACCAAAGGTCCATCCAGCCCAGTATCCCGTCTGCCGACAGTGGCCAATGCCAGGTGCCCCAGAGAAGGGGAACAGAAGGCAATGATCAAGTGATTTATCTCCTGCCATCCATCTTCTGCCCTTGTACTGAAGGCCAGGGCACCATACTTTACCCCTGGCTAATAGCCATTTATGGACCTAACCTGCAAAAATTTATCGAGCTCTTTTTTAAACCCTAATAGAGTCCTGGCCTTCACAGCCTCCTCGGGCAAGGAGTTCCACAGGTTGACTGTGCGCTGTGTGAAGAAAAATTTCCTTTTATTAGTTTTGAACCTACTACCCATCAATTTCATTTGGTGTCCCCTAGTTCTTGTATTATGAGAAAAGGTAAATAATTTTTCTATATTCACTTTCTCCACACCATTCATGATTCTATATACCTCTATTATATAGCCCCTCAATCGCCTCTTTTCCAGACTGAAAAGTCCCAGTCTCTCTAGCCTCTCCCCATATGGGACCCGTTCCAAGCCCCTAATCATCTTAGTCGCCCTTTTCTGAACCTTTTCTAATGCCAATATATCTTTTTTGAGGTGAGGAGACCACATCTGCACACAGTACTCAAGATGTGGGCGTACCATAGTTTTATATGTTCCATATAAATGTTCCATAGAATCATTATGGATAACAATTCATTCCTCTAATATGAATATGGCATTAGGAATATATTACCGACCACCTAACCAGGACAGTGATAGTGATGCTGAAATGTTAAGGGAGATTAGAGAGGCTATCAAAATAAAAAACACAGTAATAATAGGAGATTTCAATTATCCCCATATTGATTGGGTGCATGTCACCTCAGGACAGGATTCAGAGATTAAATTTCTTGATGCCTTAAATGACTGCTTCTTGGAGCAGCTAGTACAGGAACCCACAAGGGGAGAGTCAATTCTCGATCTAGTCTTGACTGGAACGCAGGATCTGGTCCAAGAGGTAACTGTTACTGGACCGCTTAGAAATAGTGACCACAATATAATAACTTTTAATATTCCTGTGTTGGGAAGAACACCACAGCGGTCAAACACTCTGGCATTTAATTTCAAAAAGGGGAATTACACTAAAATGAGGAAGCTAGTTAAACAGAAACTAAAAGGTAGAGTAATTAAACTAAAATCCCTGGAAGCTGCATGGAAACTGTTTAAAGGCACCATACTAGAGGCCCAACTTAAATGTATACCCCAAATAAAAAAACACAGTAAGAGACCTAACAAAGAACCACCATGGCTAAACAGCCATGTTAAAAAGGCAGTGAGAGAGAAAAGGGCAGCTTTTAAAAAGTGGAAGTCAAATCCTAGTGAGGAAAATAGAAAGGAACATAAACACTCCCAAATTAAGTGTCATAATGTAGTAAGAAAAGCCAAAAAAGATTTTGAGGAACAGCTAGCCAAAAATTCAAAAAACGATAGTAAAATGTTTTTTAAATACATTAGAAGCAGGAAGCCCGCTAAAAAAGCAGTGGGGCCCTTGGACGATAAAGATATAAAAGGAGCGATCAAGGAAGACAGTGCCATTGCGGAGCGATTAAATGATTTCTTTGCTTCAGTCTTCACGGCTGAGGATGTTACAGAGGCTCCTAAATCTGAGCCAGCCTTTTTAGGTGACAAATCTGAGGAACTCACTCAGATTGAAGTGACATTAGAGGAGGTTTTGGAGTTAATTGATAAGCTGAATAGTAACAAGTCTCCAGGACCAGACGGTATTCACCCAAGGGTTCTGAAAGAACTCAAATGTGAAATTGCGGAGTTATTAACAGTGGTTTGTAACCTATCCTTTAAATCCACTTTGGTACCAAATGACTGGAAGACGGCCAATATAACACCAATATTTAAAAAAGGCTCTAGAGGAGACCCTGGCAATTATAGACCGATAAGTTTAACATCAGTACCAGGCAAATTAGTAGAAACACTAGTAAAGAATAAAATTGCAAGGCACATAGAAGAGCACGAATTGTTGGGCAAAAGTCAGCATGGTTTCTGCAGAGGGAAGTCGTGTCTAACTAATCTATTAGAATTCTTTGAAGGGGTTAATAAACATGCGGACAAGGGGCACCAAGTGGACATAATATACCTAGATTTCCAGAAAGCCTTTGACACTGTCCCACACCAAAGGCTTTTATGTAAATTAGGCGGTCATGGGATAGGAGGAAAGATCCTTTCATGGATCGGGAATTGGTTAAAAGACAGAAAACAAAGGGTGGGAATAAATGGTAAATTTTCACAATGGAGGAGGGTAACTAGTGGTGTTCCCCAGGGGTCAGTCCTGGGACCGATCCTGTTCAACTTGTTCATCAATGATCTAGAAAATGAGGTAAGCAGTGAGGTGGCAAAGTTTGCAGATGACACCAAGTTGTTCAGGACAGTCAAAACCAAAAGGGATTGTGAAGAACTACAAAAAGATCTCAGCAAACTGAGTGATTGGGCAGCAAAATGGCAAATGAAATTTAATGTGGGTAAGTGTAAGGTAATGCACATTGGAAAAAATAACCCAAATTACACGTACTACATGATGGGGTCAAATTTAGCTATGACGGATCAGGAAAGGGATCTTGGAGTTATAGTGGATAGTTCTCTGAAGACATCCACGCAGTGTGCAGCGGCAGTTAGTAAGGCAAATAGGATGTTAGGAATTATTAAAAAAGGGATCGATAATAAGACAAAAGATATCATACTTCCCCTATATAAAACTATGGTACGCCCACATCTTGAGTACGGCGTGCAGATGTGGCCTCCTCACCTCAAAAAAGATATATTGGCATTAGAAAAGGTTCAGAAAAGGGCGACTAAGATGATTAGGGGCTTGGAACGGGTCCCATATGGGGAGAGGCTAGAGAGACTGGGACTTTTCAGTATGGAAAAGAGGCGATTGAGGGGCGATATGATAGAGGTATATAAAATCATGAATGGTGTGGAGAAAGTGAATATAGAAAAATTATTTACCTTTTCCCATAATACAAGAACTAGGGGACACCAAATGAAATTGATGGGTAGTAGGTTCAAAACTAATAAAAGGAAATTTTTCTTCACACAGCGCACAGTCAACCTGTGGAACTCCTTGCCCGAGGAGGCTGTGAAGGCCAGGACTCTATTAGGGTTTAAAAAAGAGCTTGATAAATTTTTGCAGGTTAGGTCCATAAATGGCTATTAGCCAGGGATAAAGTATGGTGCCCTAGCCTTCAGAACAAGGGCAAGAGATGGATGGCAGGAGATAAATCACTTGATCATTGTCTTCTGTTCCCCTTCTCTGGGGCACCTGGCATTGGCCACCGTCGGCAGATGGGATGCTGGGCTGGATGGACCTTTGGTCTGACCCAGTATGGCCATTCTTATGTTCTTATGTATATAGGGGAAGTATGATATCTTTTGTCGTATTATCGATCTCTTTTTTAATAATTCCTAACATCCTATTTGCCTTACTAACTGCCGCTGCACACTGCGTGGATGTCTTCAGAGAACTATCCACTATAACTCCAAGATCCCTTTCCTGATCTGTCGTAGCTAAATTTGACCCCATCATGTTGTACGTGTAATTTGGGTTATTTTTTCCAAAGTCCATTACCTTACACTTACCCACATTCAATTTCATTTGCCATTTTGCTGCCCAATCACTCAGTTTGCTGAGATCTTTTTGTAGCTCTTCACAATCCCTTCTGGTTTTGACTGTCCTGAACAACTTGGTGTCATCTGCAAACTTTGCCACCTCACTGCTTACCTCATTTTCTAGATCATTGATGAACAAGTTGAACAGCATCATCCCCCCTCAGAGACACAGAGGTCGGCCCAGTTCCCATCTGGGCTTCAGCTGCACTCAGATACAGCTCTGGGATCTTGGCCCCATCTCCAGCCCCCACAGGCTCAGACAAAGGAGTCACTTCCCTGGAAGCAGAAGCACTTTTCTTGCACCAAGGACCAGTGTCCTTAGCAGGGATACCACTGCCCATCCTGGAGCCATTCCCTCTGCTCCAGCCCCCATGGCTGGATTCAGAGTCACACCTGAAATGCTCTTTCCTGGTGGTTCCCTCTCCAGCCACCCCAGGCTGGGGAATCTTCCTCAGACAATGGACTAATTTCCTCACTGGCACCTTTTCCAAACGCAGGCTCTGCTCTCTCCCCAGGCTGCTCCTGCTGCTGCTGTTCAACAGACAGACAATGGGAGACACTCTCTCCTTTGTCCCAGCCCCCCGGCTGGTCTCCACACACACACAGAAGGTGGAGCAGCTTCTCTCAGAGACAACTTGCCATTCCCAGTGGATCAGCTGCTTTCCTGCACAGACACACAGGCACCTTCCTCGGTCCACGCCTGGAAAACTCTCCACAGGTCTGTCTTGCCCACTAGTAGATGATGGGTTGGAATCGCTCCTTCCCTCCTTGAGCTGTGGCAGGCCACTCGGTTCAGAGCTCCAGGCAGTCCAGGGTTCCCTGCTCCGATCTGGGCTCACCCCTGCAGGAGTTTCCTTAACCCTCAGCTCTGCCATTGCACATCCACGCTGCCTTGTCCAGCTCCTTTAATCTCGATTCGGTCTCCAGGCACTGCCGCTTCACAGCGGAGTTGCTGAGCGTGGTTGGAGGCTCTCAGGCTGATGCCCTCTGCACCCCACGATTCCTGGAACAATCCCTTCAGTGTGCCAGGCTCCTTGCGGGTCACAAGCTCCCCAGGGTTAGGCCGTAGGCCCCTCTGCCCTCTGGGACCAACTCCAACAGACTCCCAGAGGAACCCCTTCTTCAGTGCGACACCCGCTCTCAGGGACCACGACCACACTGTCTGGGAAGAACTCATTCAGCGTCAGTCTCCTCGCGGGTCACTTGTTCCTGAGGGTTGAGCTCTCGGCCCCTCCACCTTCTGGGACCGACTCCAATGGACTCCCAGCAGTAACCCCTCCTCGGGTGTGACACCCCCTCTCGAGGACCACGACCACAGTTGCTCAGGTTCAGGCACAGGCCCCTCGTGCTTGGGGAACTGCACCTCACTACCCGTCGGTACACATGGGTCTTGCTGGCCCCCTTCTTCCTCCTGGGCCCCCGTCACTTACTGCTGGATGCTCCATTCTCAGGGTGCAGCACATCCCACTCCTGACACCAGTGTGATGGAGTTTGGGGTCCCCCAAGCTCTGCACCCCGTCCGCAGGCAGGAGTGACTCTCACTCAGCAGGAGAACAGCGGGTTTATTAGCCGACAGGACACAGCGTCGTACAGAGGGGTCAGTGCAGCCGGCAGAGACAGCCAGTCCCATCCATGCTGGGGAGAGGAGGCCCCGAGGGGCCCCCAGAGCCAGGGCCTTTCCCCCTCCTTTGTATCTCTCTCTCTCCCAGCCCAGACTCACTGCTCCCAACTCCCAGTTCCAATTCACACCCCTCAGGCTCCACCTCCTCCTTTGTCTGCAGCCCAGAGGTGTCACCTGGTCGCCTCGGTTACCCCCAGCAGGAGCTCCCCAGCCTCTGTGAGCCCCCTGCCACACACACACGTATCCCCCACTCCATCACAGCCATTACCAGTACCCAGCCCCACCGATCACACAGCCAGCCATTACCAGTACCCATCTCTGCCGATCCCGCACCCAGCCATTACCAGTACCCAGCTCCACCGATTCCCGCACCCGGCCACTACCCATCTCTGCCAATCCCCACACCTGGCCATTACCAGTACCCGTCTCTGCCAATCCCGCACCCAGCCATTGCTAGTACCCATCTCTGCCAATCCCCACACCTGGCCATTACCAGTACCCGTCTCTGCCAATCCCGCACCCAGCCATTGCTAGTACCCATCTCTGCCAATCCCCACACCTGGCCATTACCAGTACCCAGCTCTGCCAATCCCACACCCCGCCATTACCAATTACCAGCTCTGCCAATCCCGCACCGGGCCATTACCAGTACCCATCTCTGCCGATCCCCACACCAAGCCATTACCAGTACCCAGCTCTGCTGATCCCCACACCTGGCCATTACCAGTACCCATCTCTGCTGATCCCCACACCCATCCACTACCAGTACCCAACTCCGCCAATCCCGCACCCGGCCATTACCAGTACCCAACTCCGCCGATCCCGCACCCGGCCATTACCAGTACTCAGCTCTGCCAATCCCCGCACTTGGCCATTATCGGTACCCAGCTCTGCCAATCCCCGCACCTGGCTGCCTCTGATCTGAGGACTGGGCTTTCCTGCCTAGAGGAGTGTAACATCCTCCCCGGTATTCATTGTCTCGTGGTGCAGACACGTGACTGGCAGGGCTGAAGAGGAAGGAGACGAGGGATGACTGGGTCTCACATGGGTTACTCACCCTTCCTTGTCATGGGAGCTCCTCCCACTGGGCTTTCGTCTGGGCAGTCCAGATGACTCCAGGCCCTTTGCCCCGGTCCCTTGCCATGCTCAGGGAACAGGTAAGGGGCAGGGCTCAGGCTGGGCCCTTTCCTAGTCCCAGCTCAGGAGCCCAGTCCCCCTCCCCAGCCCTCTCCAGCCGTGCTGCCCAAAGGGCAGGCTGAGGTCCCTGGCTGGGGCTGGGCCAAGCACACTCAGAGTAAGCCCTGGGCATGTGTGATGGGGTTCAGGGGTCCCCCTGCACTGCACCCCGCCCGCTGGCAGGAGAGACTCTCACTCAGCAGGCACAACAGCAGGTTTATTAGGCAACAGATGTCCAGTTTCTCACAGAAGCGACAGCACAGCAGCCAGAGACAGTCCTTCCAACCTGTCCTGGGGGGAAGACCCCGAGGGGTGTCCCTCTGGGGTGTAGCTTTCCCCCTCCTCAGGCTGGCTGCCTTCCAGCTCTCCCTTTTCCTCGCCTCTCACTGCCGCCCCCTATTCAAAACCCAGCTCAGCTCCTCCCTGCTCTTTGTTCAGGCAGAGGTGTTATCTGCCAGTTGTAGCCCCAGGGTCATCCTTAGCCACTGGGAGCTGCTGCTTGCCTCGGACATCCAGCCTGACTCACACATGCACCCCCCCCACTCCATCACAGCATGCTCCCCAAGCCAGACCAGTGGGAGTGCCCAGCACCCTGCAGGAAAACCTCTCCCCTTACCCCGTGCACTGGGGGCCTCTGGAGCAGAATCAGGGGCATTTCAAGGAGCCCTGCTGCCTGGCCAGGTTCCCAGCCCCACTGCCCGGACCCTGGGCACTCGGGAAGGGACCTGCCCCTCCATGCCCTGCTGAGCCAGGATCCCCAGGCCAGATTCCCTGAAGGACAGGCTGGCCCCCGGCACAAGGGCTGGTGGATGTAGACGGACACCCCAAAAGCCACAGCCCTGACACACCTGCATGTCTGGAGCCAGCTCAGCCCTGACCTGTCTGGCTCTGCAGACATGGGGAAGTCGGTGGGTGTGATATACGTGGACTTCAGCAAAGCTTTCAGTACAGCCCCCCACAGCAGTCCTTCCCATAAGTCCAGGAAATATAGATCGGTGACGTCGGCTGGAAGGTGGATAGAAGCTGGCTTGGTGGTCGGGCCCAATGGGGAGTGGTCAGTGGCTCAATAGCTGGACAGCAGTTGGTGTCAGGTGGAGTGCCCCAAAGCTCGGTTCTGGGGCTGGTGTTGTCCAATATCTTTATTAAAGACCTGGATGAGGGACTGGGTTGCACCCTCAGCAAGTCTGTGGATGACACAAAGTTAGGGGGGAGAGGTAGATACGTTGGAGGGTAGAGAGAGAATCCAGAGTGAGCTGGATAAATTGGTGGACTGGGCCAAACAAATCTGATGTGGTTCAACAAGAAGTGCAGAGTCCTGCCCTTGGGAGGGAAGAATCCCAAACATTGTTACAGGCTGGGGACTCACAGGCTCTGTAGAAAGGGGATGGGGAGTACAGTGGATGAGGCTGGATATGAGTCAACAGCCAAGATGGCTAACAGCATATTGGGGGGCATAAGGAGGAGCATTTCCAGCAGAGCTAGAGGAGTGGTTGTTCCCCTCTCTTTGGCTCTGGTGAGGCCACATCTGGATTATTGTGCCCAGTTCTGGGGCCCCCAGTATAAAAAGGATGTGGATTTGCTGGAGCAGGTTCAGCGAAGGGCAACAAAAATGATTAAGGGGCTGGCGCACAAGACCTATGAGGAGAGGCTGAGGGGTTTGGGCTTGTTCAGTTTACAGAAGAGGAGACTGAAGGGTGATTTCATAGCAGCCTTCAACTTCCTGAAGGGGAGCTCTAAAGAGGAGGGTGAGAAACTGTTCTCGGTGGTGTCAGAGGGCAGAACAAGGAGCAATGGTCTGAAGGTGAAGAGGGGGAGGTGTAGGTTGGATATTAGGAAAAAACCACTTCCCCAGGCGGGTGGTGAGGCACTGGAATGTGTTGCCTAGAGAGGTGGTGGATTCTCCATCCCTGGAGGTGTTTAAGTCCCAGCTGGACAAGGTCCTGGCTGGGATGACTTACTTGGGGTTGGTCCTGCCTGAAGCAGGGGGCTGGACTCAGTGACCTGCCAAGGTCCCTCCCAGCCCCAGGAGTTTATGATTCTGCCCAGGCAGGACACTCTGCCCTCCCTCTCTTCATGGCAGTGCCCTGCCAGCTGCAGCCTCACCCACTGCCCACTCCTCCCTGTGCCTCAGTGCTCCTTCCCACGGCCCCGAGCTGGCACCAGCCTGAGCCACTGACCCACCTGAGTCAGCCACTTACTGATGGTGCCAAGCTGGGCCAGCCTCCCGCAGCCCCCGTGCTAAGTGCCGCTATGCCCCACGGCCCCCAGGCCAGCGCTGGGTTCCTCCTCCGGAGCCGCAGGGGGGCCAGCTGGCACAGAAGGAGCCGAACTCTGCTCTCCTCGGAGGTGGCGGCATGTTTACCTGCGTGGCCCATCTGAGGAATGCCTAGTGGAGGGGGCTAGGTTGGCTCTCTGCCCCATGGCTGGGGGATCTGGCCCCATGGCTGGGTGCTGGGCTAGGCTGGCAGGCCCCACAGCCGAGGACTGGGCTGTCTGGCCCCACGGCTGGGTGCTGGGCTGGGCTGGCAGGCCCCACGGCTGAGGACTGGGGGTCTGGCCCCACAGCTGGGTGCTGGGTTGTGCTGGCAGGCCCCACGGCTGAGGAATGGGGGTGTGGCCCCACGGCTGAGTGCTGGGCTGGACTGGCAGGCCCCATGGCTGAGGAATGGGGGTCAGGCCCCACAGCTGGGGGCTGGGCTGGGCTGGCAGGCCCCACGGCTGAGGAATGGGGGTCTGGCCCCATGGCTGAGTGCTGGGCTGGACTGGCAGGCCCCACGGCTGAGGAATGGGGGTCTGGCCCCACGGCTGAGTGCTGGGCTGGACTGGCAGGCCCCACGGCTGAGGAATGGGGGTCTGGCCCCACGGCTGAGTGCTGGGCTGGGCTGGCAGGCCCCACGGCTGAGGAATGGGGGTCTGGCCCCACAGCTGGGGGCTGGGCTGGGCTGGCAGGCCCCACAGCTGAGGAATGGGGGTCAGGCCCCATGGCTGGGTGCTGGGCTGGGCTGGCAGGCCCCACGGCTGAGGAATGGGGGTCAGGCCCCACGGCTGGCTCTGGAGCAATCCTGGTGAAGAGGGAGGGAGCAGCAGGGCGGTCTGGGTACAGCAGGGCCGTGGGGCTGCCCTAGATCATGCTGGCCTGACAGCTGATACCCGCCCTGGGAAGTCTCTGCACCACACGTCTCCCTGCTGTGACTCAGGGCCAGAGGGGCAGCACAGGGGACATCACAGCTGGGAATAACAGGGCCAGAGCCCCCTGCCCACAGCTGCACCTGCACCCCCAAATACTTGCACCCCCATGTCCCCACCCCCATACCCACACCCCTATGTCTGCACACCAAAAAGCCCACCCCCCCATCCCCACCACAAAATACCTTCACCCCATCTCCCTACCCCCAAATACCTGCACCCCATGTCTGCACCCCAAAAAACCCACACCCCACGTCCCCACCACAGAATACCTGCATCCCCATCTCCCTACCCCCAAATACCTGCACCCCAATAAACCCACACCCCCATATCCCCACCACAAAATACCTACATCCCCATCTCCCTACCCTCAAATACCTGCACCCCATGTCTGCACCCCAATAAACCCACACCCCCATATCCCCACCCCAATACCCGCACCCCTATGTCTGCACACCAAAAAACCCACCCCCCCATCCCCACCACAAAATACCTTCACCCCATCTCCCTATCTCCAAATACCTGCACCCCATGTCTGTACCCCAAAAAACCCACACCCCCTATGTCCCCACCCCAAATACCTTCACCCCATCTCCCTACCCCCAAATACCTGCACCCCATGTCTGCACCCCAAAAAACCCACACCCCCTATGTCCCCACCCCAAATACCTTCACCCCATCTCCCTACCCCCAAATACCTGCACCCCATGTCTGCACCCCAAAAAACCCACACCCCCTATGTCCCCACCCCAAATACCTTCACCCCATCTCCCTACCCCCAAATACCTGCACCCCATGTCTGCACCCCAAAAAACCCACACCCCCTATGTCCCCACCCCAAATACCTTCACCCCATCTCCCTACCCCCAAATACCTGCACCCCAATAAACCCACACCCCCATATCCCCACCACAAAATACCTACATCCCCATCTCCCTACCCTCAAATGTCTGCACCCCAATAAACCCACACCCCCATATCCCCACCCCAATACCCGCACCCCTATGTATGCACCCCAAAAACCCACACCCCCATCCCCACCACAAAATACCTGCACCCCCATCTCCCTACCCCCAAATACCTGCACCCCATGTCTGCACCCCAAAAAACTCACACTCCCATGTCCCCACCACAAAATACCTGCACCCCATCTCTCTACCCCCAAATACATGCACCCCATGTCTGCACCCCAAAAAACCCACACCCCCATATCCCCACCACAAAATACCTGCATCCCCATCTCCCTACCCCCAAATACCTGCACCCCCATATCCCCACCCCAATACCCACACCCCTATGTCCATACCCCAAAAAACCCACACACCCCATGTCCCACCCCAAATACCTGCACGCCCCATCTCTCTACCCCCAAATACCTGCACCCCATATTCCTACCCCAATACCTGCACCCCTATGTCTGCACACCAAAAAACCCACACCCCCATATCCCCACCACAAAATACCTGCACCCCCATATCCCCACCACAAAATACCCACTCCCCCATGTCCCCACCCCAAAATACCTGCACCTGGGCAGAGAGGGGGGCTTCTCCCCCAGACCTGCCCTTCCCCACTCCTCCAGCACGCTGAACTGGGAGGAACTGGGAGCCTCTCCCCTGCCCAGGCCTCCTGCTGGGAATGGCTGGGGCTTGCGCCAGGAGGCCAATTTCCTGCTGCTGGAGGTGTGGGGCAGGCGGGGGGGCTCGTTCCCACCCCTCAGCCGTGCTCCGGGCGCTGCCCTCGGAGGCTGGGAAGGTTGGCAGCAGCTGCTCCCACCCTGGCTAAGGTGCCTGGCAGCACCGCACCAGCCTTGGCACTGTGCCCGCCACTGCCAAGTGCCCGGCCGTGGGTCCTGCAGGGCTGGCAGGAGAGGCCAGCCCACAGCCCCGCCAGCCACTGCCACTGAGCCCCCCCGCCCGCAAAGGGGGCAGAGCACGGCCCACACCCCCCATGTCTGCACCCCAAATACCCAAACCTCCCATGTCTGCACCCCAATTACCCAAACCCCCATGTCCGCACCTCCCATGTCTGCACCCCAAATACCCACCCCCCCAAATACCCACAACCCCCATGCCTGCACCCCCTATGTCCTCCACCCCCAAATACCCACACCCCCCATGTCCGCACCCCAAATACCCACACACACCCATATCTGCACCCCCACCCCAAACACCCACACCCCCATATCACCACCCCCAAATACCCGCACCCCACATACCCGCACACCAAATACCCACACACCCCCATGCCCGCACTCCCCATGGCTGCACCCCAAATACCCACACCCTCACATACCTGCACCCCAAATACCCACACCCCCGTCCCCACCCCAAATACCTGCACCCCCACATACTGCACCCCAAATACTCACACCCCCTATGTCCCCACACCCCAAATACCCGCACCGCCATGCCCCCACACCCGATGTCCACATGCCAAATACCTGCACCCCCCTTGCCCGCACCCCACATACCCACATCCCCCACCCCAAATAACCCCTGCTGCCAGCAGAAATGCCTGTCCTGCCCTGCTCCTTGCCTCCTGTGTAGGGGGCAGGGAGACCCCCCGGGGAGACCTGCCCCACACATCACCACTCCCCAGCCAGCGCCTTTCCCACCCCCCCAACCAGCCCCCACCCTGCATCCCCCCCCAGCCACCCCTGCCCTACCTCTGCCCCAGCCGGCCCCCTCCCCGCCAGCCAGCCCCTGCCCTGCCCCCCAGCTCCCCCAACTGGGACAGGCCTGGTGTAGCAGGGAGCCCCCGCAGCCAGCCCCTGCCCCGTGGGGCAGAAGGCAGCCTGGCAGCCCTCGGGGATGCAGCTGTGCCTCCCCAGCAGGCTGCGCCCGCTCACCCAGCGGCACGTTGGGAGGGCCTGGGGCAGGCTCCCAGCCAGCTCCAGGCCAGGGTCCTGCTGGCCACGCTTCTGCACTGGCCTCAGGCTCAGGCCTCTTGCCAGGGTGGGCGCAGGCGCCAGGAGGGAGCCAGTGCAAGGGGCTGAGCACTGGTGCGGCCCTGCGCCCGCAGCCCTCGTCCTCACCCTCGCCCCGGGACGTACCTGCAGCGCCGGGGGCAGCCGCTCCGCCCGTGCCCGGCTCTGGCTCCAGCTCCGGCTGCAGCTCCGGCCCCGGCCCGTGCCCGGCTCAGCTCTGATTACGGGACATTCGCGGAGCCAGAACTTCCACATTCCTGCGGCGCCTGCACAGATTAGCTGCCCTGCCTCGCCGCCTTCCCGAGCCAGCTGGCTGCCTCTGCCCAGCCCCACGGGCTGCCCCCCGGCCATGCCGAGCGCCCGACCGGTACCTGCTGCAGCCGCAGGGCGCCGCCCGGAGAGGCCAGCGTCCAGCTGCTCTGCCAGGTGGGTGCTGGGACTCGCATGCCAGGGCAGCTGGGCGCTGAGCTGCCCACGCCTCTCCTGCTGGGCTTGCTGGCTGCACCCTGGGCCAGCCTGGCTGGGCGCCCGGGCCCCGTGCTCGGCTCCCCACCAGGCCAGTCATCCGTGGCAGGGGCCGTCTTTAACCCACAGCGGAGTCACCGGCCCCAGCGCCTGCCCTCCCGCCCCGAGTGCTGCCGGCCCACCGTGGCAGGGGGAGCGCGGGCACTGCTGCCCAGCCAGGGGCCCCCCGGCCCCGTGTGCGCCACCCCCTTCCTGCGCCCCCGGCCCCGTGTGCGCCACCCCCTTCCTGCGCCCCCCGGCCCCGTGTGCCACCCCCTTCCTGCGCCCCCCCCCGGCCCCGTGTGCCACCCCCTTCCTGCGCCCCGGCCCCGTGTGTGCCACCCCCTTCCTGCGCCCCGGCCCCGTGTGTGCCACCCCCTTCCTGCGCCCCCGGCCCCGTGTGCGCCACCCCCTTCCTGCGCCCCCGGCCCCGTGTGCGCCACCCCCTTCCTGCGCCCCGGCCCCGTGTGTGCCACCCCCTTCCTGCGCCCCCGGCCCCGTGTGTGCCACCCCCTTCATGCGCCCCCGGCCCCGTGTGCCACCCCCTTCCTGCGCCCCCCGGCCCCGTGTGTGCCACCCCCTTCCTGCGTCCCCCCCCGGCCCCGTGTGCGCCACCCCCTTCCTGCGTCCCCCCCCCGGCCCCGTGTGCCACCCCCTTCATGCGCCCCCGGCCCCGTGTGCCACCCCCTTCCTGCGCCCCCCCCCGGCCCCGTGTGCCACCCCCTTCCTGCGCCCCCGGCCCCGTGTGCGCCACCCCCTTCCTGCGCCCCGGCCCCGTGTGTGACACCCTCTTCCTGCGCCCCCGGCCCCGTGTGCGCCACCCCCTTCCTGCGCCCCCGGCCCCGTGTGTGCCACCCCCTTCCTGCGTCCCCCCCCGGCCCCGTGTGCCACCCCCTTCCTGCGCCCCCGGCCCCGTGTGTGCCACCCCCTTCCTGCGCCCCCCGGCCCCGTGTGTGCCACCCCCTTCCTGCGCCCCCCCCGGCCCCATGTGCCACCCCCTTCCTGCGCCCCCCGGCCCCATGTGCCACCCCCTTCCTGCGCCCCCGGCCCCGTGTGTGCCACCCCCTTCCTGCGCCCCCCGGCCCCGTGTGCGACACCCTCTTCCTGCGCCCCCGGCCCCGTGTGCGACACCCTCTTCCTGCGCCCCCCCCCGGCCCCGTGTGCGCCACCCCCTTCCTGCGCCCCCGGCCCCGTGTGCGCCACCCCCTTCCTGCGCCCCCCCCGGCCCCGTGTGCGCCACCCCCTTCCTGCGTCCCCGGCCCCGTGTGCGCCACCCCCTTCCTGCGTCCCCCCCCCGGCCCCGTGTGCCACCCCCTTCCTGCGCCCCCGGCCCCGTGTGCGACACCCCCTTCCTGCGTCCCCCCCCCGGCCCCGTGTGCGCCACCCCCTTCCTGCGTCCCCCCCCGGCCCCGTGTGTGACACCCTCTTCCTGCGCCCCCGGCCCCG
Source organism: Carettochelys insculpta (assembly GCF_033958435.1). Lineage (NCBI taxonomy): Eukaryota > Metazoa > Chordata > Testudines > Carettochelyidae > Carettochelys > Carettochelys insculpta. The sequence continues at coordinate 280,901,679 of NC_134138.1, read as the reverse complement.
TGTGCCACCCCCTTCCTGCGCCCCCCGGCCCCGTGTGCGACACCTCTTCCTGCGCCCCCCCTGGCCCCGTGTGTGCCACCCCCTTCCTGCGCCCCCCCCGGCCCCGTGTGCCACCCCCTTACTGCGCCCCCCCCGGCCCCGTGTGCGACACCTCTTCCTGCGCCCCCCCCGGCCCCGTGTGTGCCACCCCCTTCCTGCGCCCCCCGGCCCCGTGTGTGCCACCCCCTTCCTGCGCCCCCCGGCCCCGTGTGTGCCACCCTCTTCCTGTGCCCCCCGGCCCTGTGTGCGACACCTCTTCCTGCGCCCCCCGGCCCTGTGTGCGACACCCTCTTCCTGAGCCCCCTGGCCCCGTGTGTGCGACACCCCTTCCTGCGCCCCCCCCGGCCCCGTGTGTGCCACCCTCTTCCTGTGCCCCACGGCCCCGTGTGTGCCACCCCCTTCCTGCGCCCCCTGGCCCTGTGTGTGCCACCCTCTTCCTGCGCCCCCCCGGCCCTGTGTGTGCCACCCTCTTCCTGCGCCCCCCCTGGCCCTGTGTGTGCCACCCTCTTCCTGCGCCCCCCCGGCCCTGTGTGTGCGAAACCCCTTTCTGTGCCCCCCAGCCCCGTGTGCGACACCCCTTCCTGCAGCCCCCCCGGCCCCGTGTGTGCCACCCCCTTCCTGCGCCCCCTGGCCCTGTGTGTGCCACCCTCTTCCTGCGCCCCCCCCGGCCCTGTGTGTGCCACCCTCTTCCTGCGCCCCCCCCCCGGCCCTGTGTGTGCGAAACCCCTTTCTGTGCCCCCCGGCCCTGTGTGCACCACCCCTTCCTGCGCCCCCCGGCCCTGTGTGCACCACCCCTTCCTGCGCCCCCCCCAGCCCTGTGTGTGACACCCCCCTTCCTGCACCCCCCGGCCCTGTGTGCGCCACCCCTTCCTGCGCCCCCCCCAGCCCTGTGTGTGACACCCCCCTTCCTGCGCCCCCTGGCCCTGTGTGTGACACCCCCCTTCCTGCGCCCCCCCAGCCCTGTGTGTGCGAAACCCCTTTCTGTGCCCCCCAGCCCCGTGTGCGACACCCCTTCCTGCAGCCCCCCCGGCCCCGTGTGTGCCACCCCCTTCCTGCGCCCCCTGGCCCTGTGTGTGCCACCCTCTTCCTGCGCCCCCCCCGGCCCTGTGTGTGCCACCCTCTTCCTGCGCCCCCCCGGCCCTGTGTGTGCGAAACCCCTTTCTGTGCCCCCCGGCCCTGTGTGTGCCACCCTCTTCCTGCGCCCCCCCCGGCCCTGTGTGCGCCACCCCTTCCTGCGCCCCCCCCAGCCCTGTGTGTGACACCCCCCTTCCTGCGCCCCCCGGCCCTGTGTGCGCCACCCCTTCCTGCGCCCCCCCCAGTCCTGTGTGTGACACCCCCCTTCCTGCGCCCCCCGGCCCTGTGTGCGCCACCCCTTCCTGCGCCCCCCCCAGCCCTGTGTGTGACACCCCCCTTCCTGCGCCCCCTGGCCCTGTGTGTGACACCCCCCTTCCTGCGCCCCCCCCGGCCCTGTGTGTGCGAAACCCCTTTCTGTGCCCCCCAGCCCCGTGTGTGACACCCCTTCCTGCAGCCCCCCCGGCCCTGTGTGTGCCACCCTCTTCCTGTGCCCCCCCGGCCCCGTGTGTGCCACCCCCTTCCTGCGCCCCCTGGCCCTGTGTGTGCCACCCTCTTCCTGTGCCCCCCCGGCCCCGTGTGTGCCACCCTCTTCCTGCGCCCCCCCCGACCCTGTGTGTGCCACCCTCTTCCTGTGCCCCCCGGCCCTGTGTGTGCCACCCTCTTCCTGCGCCCCCCCGGCCCTGTGTGTGCGAAACCCCTTTCTGTGCCCCCCGGCCCTGTGTGCACCACCCCTTCCTGCGCCCCCTGGCCCTGTGTGCGCCACCCCTTCCTGCGCCCCCCCCCAGCCCTGTGTGTGACACCCCCCTTCCTGCGCCCCCCGGCCCTGTGTGCGACACCCCCTTCCTGCGCCCCCCAGCCCTGTGTGTGCCACCCTCTTCCTGCGCCCCCCCGGCCCTGTGTGTGAAACCCCTTTCTGTGCCCCCCAGCCCCGTGTGCGACACCCCTTCCTGCAGCCCCCCCCCGGCCCTGTGTGTGCCACCCTCTTCCTGTGCCCCCCCGGCCCTGTGTGTGACACCCCTTTCTGTGCCCCCCAGACCTGTGTGTGCCACCCCCTTCCTGTGCCCCCTGGCCCCGTGCGTGATGCCCCCTTCCTGTTCCCCCCAGACCTGTGTGCAACACCCCTTCCTGTGCCCCCTGGCCCTGTGTGTGACACCCCCTTTCTGTGCCCCCCGGCCCTGTGCATAACCTGTCTTCCTATCATAGAATCCCAGACTCCCAGGGCTGGAAGGGACCTCAGGAGGTCATCTAGTCCAGCCCCCTGCTTCACACAGGATCAACCCCAGCTAAGTCATCCCAGCCAGGACCTTGTCCAGCCGGGACTCCCCTAGGGATGGAGAATCCACCACCTCTCTAGGCAACGCATCCCAGTGCTTCACCACCCGCCTGGGGAAGGAGTTTTTCCTAGTATCCAACCCACACCTCCCCCTCTGTAACTTCAGCCCATTGCTCCTTGTTCTGCCATCTGACACCACTGAGAACAGCCTCTCTCCAGCCTTAGGTGTGTATTGTAGTTTCAGGAAAGTTCCTCCACATTAACTACTGACAATGGGCCACATCCTCCTCTGGTCCTCCTCTCGACTGAGACTCCCTCTTCAAACTGTCCTCTGATCCCGCCCCCCACTCATGCATCTGACGAAGCAGGTCTGTGCCCACGAAGCTTATGCTCCAAAACATGTCAGTCCCTGAGGTGCCACAGGACTGCTTGTTTCTGAAGATACAGACTAACTCGGCTACCCCTCTGATATGTGTCACCATGCAAGGCAGTGCATTTAGCCATACTGAGCGCAAATCCATCAACCTCATGCAAAAGCTTCCACAGATACAGACATCATCTTCCTCTCCAAATGCAAACAGAAGGCCAGGGCCTCTCATAGAAAACCAACCTGCTACACAAACCTCCCCATGGCTGGACTTTACTAGAACAAGACGGGATTTTCAGTGCACAGTTCTCTTCTCTACAGGAGAGAAGGACTGTAGACTATCTGAACTACTTTCCACATGGGGCCACAAGAGCGGCACCCTTAACTCACCCAGCAATACTGTCAACCTGTCCAACTGCACACTCAGCCCGGCAGAATCTGCCCTTTCTCGGGGACTCTCTTTCTGCCCCACCACCCCACAAACTGGATACCGTTCTGTGGTGATCTGGACGCCTACTTCCGCCGTCTCCGACTCAAGGAACACTTCCAACACGACACGGAACAGCGCCCTGACCCACAGGCACCCTCCCACCTACGGTGCAAGAGAAAGAATTCCTCATGGACTCCCCGATGGTCGAAACGACACACTGGACCTATACACAGAATGCTTCCGCCGGTGTGCACGGGCAGAAATTGCGGAAAAGCGGCGCCGCTTACCCCCTAACCTCAGCCGTGCAGAACGCAACGCCAGCACCAGCCTCAGAAACAACTCTGACGTCGTCATCCAAGAGGCCGACAAGGGAGGCGCTGTTGTCATCACGAATAGGACTGACTACCAAAAGGAGGTGTGATGGGGTTCATGGTCCCCCAAGCTCTGCACCCGGCCGCAGGCAGGAGTGACTCTCACTCAGCAGGAGAACAGCGGGTTTATTAGCCGACAGGACACAGCGTCGTACAAAGGAGTCAGTGCAGCCGGCAGAGACAGCCAGTCCCATCCATGTGGGGAGAGGAGGCCCCGAGGGGCCCCCAGAGCCGGGGCCTGGCCCCCTCCTTTGTCTCTCTCTCTCCCAGCCCAGACTAACTGCTCCCAGCTCCCAGTTCCAATTCAAGCCCCTCAGGCTCCACCTCCTCCTTTGTCTGCAGCCCAGAGGTGTCACTTGGGCACCAGGTTACCCCCAGCAGGAGCCCCTCACCCTGTGTGAGCCCCTCACACACACACATGTACCCCCCACTCCATCATAGTCCTCACCTACGACTATTGCAGATTTGAAGACAATTTATACCTTCAAATCAGTGGCGCTGCCGTGGGCACCCGCATGGCCCCGGACAATGCCAACACTTTTATGGCTGACCTGGAACAACGCTTCCTCAGCTCTTGCCCCCCCGCGCCCCTCCTCTACCTGCGCCACACCGGTGACATCTTCACCATCTGGACCCATGGGAAGGAGGCTCTTGAAGAGTTCCACCGTGATTTCAACAGTTTCCACCCCACCATCAACCTTAGCCTGGACCAGTCCCCACAAGAGATCCACTTCCTGGACACGACTGTGCAGATAAGCGACGGTCACATAAATACCACCCTACACCGAAAACCCACCGACCGCTGTGCTTATCTACACGCCTCCAGCTTCCATCCAGGGCACACCACACAATCCATTGTGTACAGCCAGGCACTAAGGTACAACCGTATTTGCTCTGATCCATCAGACTGAGACAAACGTCTACAAGACCTTTACCAAGCTTTCCTCAAACTGCAATACCCACCTAAGGAAGTGAGGAAACCGACTGACAGAGCCAGACGGGTACCCAGAAGCCACCTGCTATAAGACATGGCCCAACAAGGAAAACAAGAGCACACCACTGACCATCACACACAGCCCCCAACTAAGGCCTCTCCAGCGCATCATCAGTGATCTGCAACCCATCCTGGACAACGCTCCTTCACTCCCACAGCCCTTGGGAGGCAGGCCTGTCCTCGCCTACAGACAGCCGCCAGCCTTAAACAAATCCTCACCAGCAACTACAGATCACAAACCAGTGACTCTAGGCCTGGAACCAATCCCTGCAACACACCTCTCTGCCAGCTCTGCTCACATATCTACACCAGCGATATCATCACAGGACCTAACACCAACCACCCCATCAGGGACTCCTCTACCTGCCCATCTACTAATATAATATATGCCATCGTGTGCCAGCAATGCCCCACTGCGATTTACATTGGCCAAACTGGACAGACTCTACATAAACGAATAAACGGACATAAATCAGACATCAGGGACGGTAACATACACAAACCTGTAGGAGAGCACTTCAATCCCCCTGCACACTTAGGCTATGTCTACACTAGCCCAAATACTCGAAATGGCATGCAAATGGCCATTTCAAAGATTACTCATGAGGTGCTGAAATGCATATTCAGTGCCTCATTAGCCTGCCACTGGCCGCGGCTCATTGAAATTGCTGCTTTTCATTGCCGTGCGGCTCGTCCAGACCGGGCTCCTTTTTGGAAGGACCCCGCCAACTTTGGAATGCCCCTATTCCTATCTGCTCATAGGAACAAGAGCGTTTTGAAGATTTAGGCTAATGTAGACACGGCCTTAGTCACAGATTTAAAAGCAGCCGTCCTGCAACAAAACTTTTCAAGAATAAACTCCACAGAGAAACTTCAGCGCTGCAATTCATTTGCAAATTTGACACCATCAACCAAGGTCTGAACAGAGACTGGGAGCGGTTGGCCCATTACAAATGCAGTTTCTCCGCTCTTGAGTTCACACCTCCACACTAGCTACTGACAATGGGCCACATCCACCCACTGCACAGACCTTGTCAGCTCCAGCCCTGCCCTTCATGAGACCCCCTCTTTAAACCCACCCCTGGAACCCCCCACTCATGCACCTCAGGAAGCAGGTCTGTGCCCATGAACGCTCATGCTCCAAAACATCTGTCAGTCTGTGAGGTGCCACAGGACCTCCTGTTGTTTCTGAAGATACAGACTAACACGGCTCCCTCTCTGATATTCTTCCCCACGGGCCTTGGCTCACCTCCTGAGCAGGTGGGTCTCTGTGCTGAGTTTCCATTCACCGCAGTCCCAGAAGGAAGACCCACCATCGCAAAATGGGTGCTGGCTGCCTGGGCCTTTGTTTAGTCTATTGTCCTGGCTGGGGTGGAGCCCCACCTCCCTCTGAGAGCCTCAGCACTGAAACGTTTCTCACACCGCTGCAGAGCTGAACGGCTGTAACTTTCCCTACAAGCCTGACACAGACACACCGGTAGCAAATACAGATTCAGGGCATCATCAGCTCTCATCTGACCCCTCACACGCCCCCCCCAGCTCCGTATTTGGGGCCAACAGCCACACTGGGCATTACAATGGCTTCCAGGCCCCATACAAAAGTCCAGCCACGTGACTCCCCACCCTCATCATGCTTCCAGGCACAGGTCAGGCCCACCTCCCCGTTCCCTGGCCAGCCCCACACTCCCAAGCACGGGTCAGGCCCACCTCCCCGTCCCCTGGCCAGCCCCACACTCCCAAGCACGGGTCAGGCCCACCTCCCCGTCCCCTGGCCAGCCCCACACTCCCAAGCACGGGTCAGGCCCACCTCCCCGTCCCCTGGCCAGCTCCACACTCCCAAGCACAGGTCAGGCCCACCTCCCCGTCCCCTGGCCAGCCCCACACTCCCAAGCACAGGTCAGGCCCACCTCCCCGTCCCCTGGCCAGCCCCACACTCCCAAGCACGGGTCAGGCCCACCTCCCCGTCCCCTGGCCAGCCCCACACTCCCAGACATGGGTCAGACCCACCTCCCCATCCCCTGGCCAGCCCCACACTCCCAAGCACAGGTCAGGCCCACCTCCCCGTCCCCTGGCCAGCCCCACACTCCCAAGCACAGGTCAGGCCCACCTCCCCGTCCCCTGGCCAGCTCCACACTCCCAAGCACAGGTCAGGCCCACCTCCCCGTCCCCTGGCCAGCCCCACACTCCCAAGCACAGGTCAGGCCCACCTCCCCGTCCCCTGGCCAGCCCCACACTCCCAGACATGGGTCAGACCCACCTCCCCATCCCCTGGCCAGCCCCACACTCCCAAGCACAGGTCAGGCCCACCTCCCCGTCCCCTGGCCAGCCCCACACTCCCAGACATGGGTCAGACCCACCTCCCCATCCCCTGGCCAGCCCCACACTCCCAAGCACAGGTCAGGCCCACCTCCCCGTCCCCTGGCCAGCCCCACACTCCCAAGCACGGGTCAGGCCCACCTCCCCGTCCCCTGGCCAGCCCCACACTCCCAAGCACGGGTCAGGCCCACCTCCCCGTCCCCTGGCCAGCCCCACACTCCCAAGCACGGGTCAGACCCACCTCCCCGTCCCCTGGCCAGCCCCACACTCCCAAGCACGGGTCAGGCCCACCTCCCCGTCCCCTGGCCAGCCCCACACTCCCAAGCACGGGTCAGACCCACCTCCCCGTCCCCTGGCCAGCCCCACACTCCCAAGCACGGGTCAGGCCCACCTCCCCGTCCCCTGGCCAGCCCCACACTCCCAAGCACGGGTCAGGCCCACCTCCCCGTCCCCTGGCCAGCCCCACACTCCCAAGCACGGGTCAGACCCACCTCCCCGTCCCCCGGCCAGCCCCACACTCCCAGACACGGGTCAGACCCACCTCCCCATCCCCTGGCCAGCCCCACACTCCCAGGCATGGGTCAGGCCCAGCTCTTCCCCCCACACACTGTGGGCCCCGTGCCCCAGCACCCCACTGCTGCCCAAACCCAGGGGCCATCCTGTTCAGCCTGGTCTCTGGCAGGAAGTGGCCCGGGTGGGCGTGGGGCCAGTGGCAGAGACCAGGCTGCCCCGAGCTGGCAGGGGGCCGGGCGGCCGGTGGCACACGGCTGGGAAGAGCCCCGGCCCGGCTGAGTCACCCGTGGGGACAGGCCAGCTGGGAACCGGCAGCCTTCAGAGCCGCTGGCTGAGTCAGGCTGTTTCCTCTTGCCGGCGCCAGGCCAGCCCCCACCCCATGCTGCTCCAGGAGGCCTGGTCCCCTCTCCCTCCCCCAGCAGCGAGGGGGACCAGCGCCAGCAATGGGCAACCCAGCCCAGAGAGTGGCCCTCCGCCGGCAGGTGGCACAGCTGGGCACCCTGTGCCCATGGGGCTCTGCCAGCGCCCTGCACACAGCCCCCAGCCCCTTCCCCCCACGTGCCGCTCGTGCGCCGGAGCCGCCCGGCCCCCACACGCCAGCTGCTCGCAGCTCTACTGCTTCGCGGGAGAGGAGTAGGAAGGGGGCTCCACCGCCCCACAGGGCCATGGGGAAGGGGAGGGGGCCCAGGTGACCCACAGGCCCGTGGGGAGCAGGGCGAGGGGGCACGTGTGCCCAGGTGACCCACAGGCCCGTGGGGAGCAGGGCGAGGGGGCACGTGTGCCCAGGTGACCCACAGGCCCGTGGGGAGCAGGGCGAGGGGGCACGTGGGCCCAGGTGACCCACAGGCCCGTGGGGAGCAGGGCGAGGGGGCACGTGTGCCCAGGTGACCCACAGGCCCGTGGGAAGCAGGGCGAGGGGGCACGTGTGCCCAGGTGACCCACAGGCCCGTGGGGAGCAGGGCGAGGGGGCACGTGTGCCCAGGTGACCCACAGGCCCGTGGGGAGCAGGGCGAGGGGGCACGTGTGCCCAGGTGACCCACAGGCCCGTGGGGAGCAGGGCGAGGGGGTACGTGCGCCCAGGTGACCCACAGGCCCGTGGGGAGCGGGGCGAGGGGGCACGTGTCTCTGCCCCGGCCGCTTGCCAGGTCCCCGCTGACGCTCCGGGCTCGAGGCAGCCAGGTCGCTCTGCCAGGGGCCGGCCCGGCTGCGCCTGTGCATGGGCTCTGGGACGGACACTGGCCGGCAGGAGGGACCTGCCTCCCCGGACGGGGTCTCTCTGGGCACCGCAGGGGCATGGGGTGGCCGAGGCTGGATCGCCATGGGCACACCCACTGGGGCACACCCAGCGGGGGCACTCCAGCGGGGGCACTCCAGCGGGGCACACCCAGTGGGGGCACACCCAGTGGGGCACTCCAGTGGGGGCACACCCCGCGGGGCACTCCAGCGGGGGCACACCCAGCAGGGCACTCCAGCAGGGGCACACCCAGCGGGGGCACACCAGCGGGGGCACACCCAGCAGGGCACTTCTGTGGGGCACTCCAGCGGGGCACACCCAGCGGGGGCACACCCAGTGGGGGCACACCCAGTGGGGCACTCCAGTGGGGGCACACCCCGCGGGGCACTCCAGCAGGGGCACACCCAGCAGGGCACTTCTGTGGGGCACTCCAGCAGGGGCACACCCAGCAGGGGCACTCCAGCGGGGGCACTCCAGCGGGGGCACACCCAGCAGGGCACTTCTGTGGGGCACTCCAGCGGGGGCACTCCAGCGGGGGCACTCCAGCGGGGGCACACCCAGCGGGGGCACTCCAGCGGGGCACACCCAGCAGGGGCACACCCAGCGGGGGCACTCCAGCGGGGGCACACCCAGCAGGGCACTTCTGTGGGGCACTCCAGCGGGGGCACACCCAGCGGGGGCACTCCAGCGGGGCACACCCAGCAGGGGCACACCCAGCGGGGGCACTCCAGCGGGGGCACACCCAGCGGGGGCACTCCAGCGGGGGCACACCCAGCGGGGGCACACCCAGCAGGGCACTTCTGTGGGGCACTCCAGCGGGGGCACACCCAGCGGGAGATGGGTCAGGCTGGGGCATCCTCGCCCGGTGCCGGGGAGCCAGGGTAGGGTGAACCGTGAGCTCCTGATCTCACTTGGGCTCTTCCTTCTCATGGGCAGCCTGAGTCAGCCTGTTACTAACGCTGATTTCCAGCCAGGCTGCTGAGTCAACTCCTCCTTCCTCCTCTGCCCTCCGCCAGCCCAGGGTCGCGCCAGCCACGGCAGCACCCTGCCTCCACCCCCCGGCCTGGGAGGGGGCCCAGTGGGGCGCACAGAGCAGGCAAGGCAGGGCAGACCCTGGACTCCAGGGCCCACCTGACCCGTACACACAACACACAGCTGCAGGAGGCACCACAAACCTGGGCCCCTGGCTATTACTGTGGCCCCACCCCAACCCACCCCACCCCGTCTCTCCCTAGCCCTGGTCTGTGTCTCTGGTTAGCTGAGCCGTGGAAACCCGCCAGCCCCCTGGCCCGGGGAAGAGCCATTTAACAGGCACTGGCCAGTCGCAGGGACAGCTGTCAGCTTGCGAGCGCACCCTTAGGGCACGGTCTGGCTCCAGGGCAGACTGGCCCTGCGGCGGCCGACCATCCGGCGTTTGGTGTAACGAGCCTAGTGGGGATGCGCTGAATGGAACTTGTAGGGCGCCCCGCTGACTGCAGTACTGCCCACGCTAGGCGTAAGGGAAACCAATGGGAACGCAGACGCCCATCGCCCCCCGAGTGGAGATGGAGCAGGAGCCTGACTTCACACACGTCAACTCCAGCTCCACAATCAATTCCACCTTGCACTGGGGCATAGACCTGCCTGGAGCTGAAAATTTGCTTCAAAATTATTTCGCGAGCATGTCGCTCAACTCCATAAAATCACCTCTAAAAGTCATCCCCCGAGCGCCGGGGCTCCGGTCCGAGCACGCTGCCCAGGGCGCACGCTTGCTGCTCCGGAAGAGCGCACCTCGCCCCGGGGCACTGCCTCCCACACCCCACAGCAGACCTCTTCTGGCTGGCCAGCTAGACCCCAGGCAGGGCCAGGCTGGATCAGACCTGGGCCCACCCGGCCCCATATCCTGGCCCCACTGGCTGGCCCCCAACTCCAGGCCCTGGCCCAGCACAGGGAGCTGGGGGCAGCCTGCACCAAGGGGGCCAAGGCAAACCCTTCCATTCTCCAAGGCAGGGGTGCACAAACAGGGGACAGGACACTTTGAGAGGGGGGTGCAGCGCGATAGGCCCCATCTCCCCCAGAGCTGCTGCCTCGCCAGCCCTCTCCCACTGCCACGCGGGGGGAGCAGCCATTAGCCCTAGGCCAGTCAGGGAGAGGGGGCGGGCACACCTGTGGCACCTGCCCTGCTGCTGGGTGGAGGCGGCTGATTCCTGGCGGCAGGGGCCAGGCTGGCTGGGGCTGGCACCCCAGACGAAACAAGTCCGCTTTTCCAACCTGCCCTCCTAAGTCGCCTCCTGCGCCTTTAGTGGTCTTGCTGCTCTTCTTTCAATTGGTTTCCGGTTTGCTCACATCCTTCCTGGAACGCGGTGCCCGGCACAGGAGCCGGTGCTCCGGCAGAGCCTCGTCGGCGCGGGGTAGAGAAGAACGACTCCTCCTGGCCTGTGAATGCGTCTCGGAACAGCATCTGCTCTCCAGCAGCAGCGTCTCGCTGTCGACTCACACCCAACGTGTGCGCCACTCTGACCCCTTCTTCCCAGGCAGCCGTGCCCCGGCCCACAGGCCTGGAATTGGCGCCTGCTCCCCAGGCGGAGCGCTCTGCATTCGTCCTTATTGAACTTCTGCCCACTGCCACGTCTCCAGTTTGTCCAGGTTATTCTGAACTCTGGGCCCATCCTCCTCGCCCCTGGGCCATCCGCGGAGCTCACCAGCATGACCCCAAGTGCCCCAAAGCTCTTCCACCCTCGCGGGGCTCTGGGCCATCCGCGGAGCTGACCAGAACGCCGCCAAGTGCCCCAAAGCTCTTCCACCCTCGCGGGGCTCTGGGCCATCCACGGAGCTGACCAGCACGCCGCGAAGTGCCCCAAAGCTCTTCCACCCTCGCGGGGCTCTGAGCCATCTGCGGAGCTGACCAGCATGTCCCCAAGTGCCCCAAAGCTCTTCCACCCTCGCGGGGCTCTGGGCCATCCGCGGAGCTGACCAGCACGCCGCCAAGTGCCCCAAAGCTCTTCCACCCTCGCGGGGCTCTGGGCCATCCGCGGAGCTGACCAGCATGCTGCCAAGTGCCCCAAAGCTCTTCCACCCTCGGGAGGCTCTGAGCCATCCGCGGAGCTGACCAGCACGCCGCGAAGTGCCCCAAAGCTCTTCCACCCTCGCTGGGCTCTGAGCCATCCGCGGAGCTGACCAGCACGCCGCGAAGTGCCCCAAAGCTCTTCCACCCTCGCTGGGCTCTGGGCCATCCGCGGAGCTGACCAGCACGCCCCGAAGTGCCCCAAAGCTCTTCCACCCTCGCTGGGCTCTGAGCCATCCGCGGAGCTGACCAGCACGCCGCCAAGTGCCCCAAAGCTCTTCCACCCTCGGGGGGCTCTGGGCCATCCGCGGAGCTGACCAGCACGCCGCCAAGTGCCCCAAAGCTCTTCCACCCTCGCGGGGCTCTGGGCCATCTGCGGAGCTGACCAGCACGCCCCGAAGTGCCCCACAGCTCTTCTACCCTCGCGGGGCTCTGGGCCATCCGCGGAGCTGACCAGCACGCCCCGAAGTGCCCCAAAGCTCTTCCACCCTCGCTGGGCTCTGAGCCATCCGCGGAGCTGACCAGCACGCCGCCAAGTGCCCCAAAGCTCTTCCACCCTCGGGGGGCTCTGGGCCATCCGCGGAGCTGACCAGCACGCCGCCAAGTGCCCCAAAGCTCTTCCACCCTCGCGGGGCTCTGGGCCATCTGCGGAGCTGACCAGCACGCCCCGAAGTGCCCCACAGCTCTTCTACCCTCGCGGGGCTCTGGGCCATCCGCGGAGCTGACCAGCACGCCCCGAAGTGCCCCAAAGCTCTTCTACCCTCGCGGGGCTCTTTTCCCTCCGAGTGCACAAGGAACATTCGATGTGCACGAGGCCACCCACAGAGACACTGCCCAGCGTCTCGCTGAGCCGCCTCCTCACCAAGCTCTGAGGTTGGCGGGCACGGCTTGCTGAGTCCCATTCGGCGCCCCGGGGAGGGACGCGCTCCTCCAAACTCCTCCGGGGCGCCCCCGTCGGCGCTGCTGCGCCGCCTGTTTGTGAGGAGCGTTCACGCCCCTGCACCTCCCGCAGGAGCGCGACTGAAGGCACAGTGACTCCAGCTACGATCATTACCGGCACTGTGTGGCTGAATCCCCCTGCCCTGGGGTGCAGCCCGGCCCCGCGCTGGTTGTCTCTCCCTCCCCTCGCGGGGCAGCTGCGCCAAACGCCTCCTCCTTCTGTTGGCCCATCTGAAGCGTTGCCCGTCCAGCGCGCGCTCCAGGCCGAGCCTGCACGCAGGAGTCAGGGCTTTACAGAGCGGCGCTGATTCTCTGCCCCTCTCCGAATGACTCCGCACACACGTCACGGCCGCACGGGGAGCAGAGGCCTCCAGGGACCTCTGCACGGTGACCCCAGCTCTCTCTCCAGTGGGACACACCGAGCTGGGGGAGTGCAGCTCCAGGCGCTTTCCTCTGCATTGCCCAGCAGGGAACGCGCCCGGTCGCCCAGGGCCACGGGACCCTTTTGCAGCTCCTCGCAGGCCGCCTGGGCCGAGCTATCTCCAGCCGTTTCGTTTCATTGACAGACTTCGCCTCTTCCCCGATCTCCCCGTCGCTGGAACAGAACTGGTCCCAGTACAGGCCTGGGGGCACCCCACAGTCACCCATGTGACGGAGTGGGCGGGCTGTGCCCTCCCATGGGCCTGGGCCCACGCTGGGTGCTGCGCAGTGCTGTGAGATCCCTACTGGCCTAGGCTGCTGTGCGGAGACGCAGTGTGTCCATGTCCATGTCCGTGTTGTGTGATGGGGTTTTGGGGTCCCCCAAGCTCTGCACCCTGTTCGCAGGCAGGAGAGTCTCTCACTCAGCAGGAAAACAGCAGGTTTATTAGCCGACAGGACACAGCATCGTACAGAGGAGTCAGTACAGCAGGCAGAGACAACCAGTCCCATCCATGTTGGGGAGAGGAGGCCCCGAGGGACCCCCAGAGCTGGGGCCTGGCCCCCTCCTTTGTCTCTCTCTCTCTCCCAGCCCAGACTAACTGCTCCCAACTCCCAGTTCCAATCCAAACCCCTCAGGCTCCACCTCCTCCTTTGTCTACAGTACAAAGGTGTTAGCTGGTCATCAAGGTTACCCTCAGCAGGAGCCCCACACCCTCTGTGAGCCACTCACACACACACAGGTATCCCCCACTCCATCACATCTCTCCCCCCTTCCAGACCGAACTGAGCGGGGTCACACAACTGGTGACCTGGGGAAGTTCGGGGCTCTCCCCTTGTGACAGGGCATCGGCTGTACCCTCTGTTCTCCCCTCGATGTGCACCACCTCCACGTCATAGTCCTGCTGGGGGAGGCTCCAAGTCAGGAGCTTGGTCTTGGCCCTTTTCATGTGATGCAGCCGGGCAAGTCCCTTTAGTTCCCTTGGGTCGGTCAGTCTCCCTGCTTCGGCCCCGGTCCGTCAGCCACGTTCTCAAGTCGGGCGGCAAGAGCCCATACAGATGCTGCAGCACCAACAGATCAAACACGTCTTTTGTGGTCTGGGTCTTGCCCTGTCTGCCCACCAGTCCATACAGCTGCTCCGGCCAATGTCTGGAATTCAGTTACAGTCCAGTAACGGAAGGTACAAATGCTTCCACCCTTGGCATTTAGCCAGACCACCACAATGGCTGTGTGCCTCAGTTTCCCCTTTCATGCCACACAATAGGTTTGGAATGTTCCTTCTCATGTCAGAGGTTGCAAGACTAGTTACAGGGAACAATGGTGACATTTTAGAGTTACAGACTCCTTCAACATACAATTCATGCTTCTACATCAATGTCATCATGTCACATGGCTCTTTCCAAACATTCAGTGCATGGTACAATTCTACAGCTTTTGGTAGCAGCACCCCTTGGTTACAGCAGTCAGCGTGAGTAACAGAACAAACCCATTGCAACTGTACATTTACGTTGCTCTTTGGTAGACCACGACTTTTGTGTAACCTCCTTGAGAATCTGGTATTTTGGGGATAAATGGCTGAGGCCTTTCTTAGCACCATCAAGTTCTAATCTTCTCCCTTGCCCCCTGGGGTGGAAATCTGATCTCTCTGGGTGTGCCCTCCCTTCTAACAAGAGCTGGGCCATTGATGATCTCAAGGAGACGGCCCCCTCCCAGCCAGTCTGGAAATTTGCAAACCAAACTGCTTTCTGAGAGTTGTTTTGTGAGTCCCAGACGCAGAATCCACATGAAGGAATCCCTGTTTATCCCTTACTGGCCCACCAGGCCCAAAGCTCCTTTGTCCTTTTACCTCCAACTTCTGCCTTCCCGTGGAATCAGAATTGGAGTCCAGTGTGAGAATATAAGTGTTTCCACCATCTGGAGATGGGGAATTGCTGAACCTCTCCTGCATCCTACAGAGACTGATTGTGCAGCTGTTTTATTTGGTTCTCACAGGGCTGCTCACATTCCCTGATAGTTTTCACTTTACTTGCACCAACTTCCAATTCCTGAGAAACTTTTACACTGCCTGCTTTGGACCCTTCCAGAGCACAGCCAGTGGTTTCACACTCAGGCAGGTCCTGGCCATCAGGAGCTGAAACAAACTTCTCCCCAGGCAAAGGGCTGCTCTGGTGCTTACAGACAAGCACCTCTCCTGTTCACTCTCCTCCACCTCACTCCCATTTTCTGCAGTCCCCACAGACGGGTCAGAAAAAGTTTCAGGGAAATTCTCTTCCTCAAGAGCTCCCCCAAACAACAGCTAACCCCTGTCTGCCTCCACAGGGGCACTGCTCCCTTGAGCCACAACCAGCTCCTGGGTTTCACCTACACCCCGGATCACTTCTGGCCCATCAGGCAGATTCCCATGTAATCCCCCTCCAGGCAGAAGGTCAGGGTCCCTTTCCTCCCTTCTGCTACCAGCTCCTTTATCTTCATCAGTCAGCACAACTCCATTGCCAGTCTGTTCTTGTGTCCTGGCAAGAGGATGACTGTGGTAGGACAGAGTCCTCTCACCCCCTCCCAGTAACACCTCAGCATCAGGCAAAGAACAAGTACCAGAATCGTCTGGTCTGTGGGATTCCCTGATGATCCTAACTGGATTAGACCAAGTTAAAGCATCATCCCCCCTGAGAGACACAGAGGCAGGCCCACTTCCCATCTGGGCTTCAGCTGCCCTCAGATCCGGCTCTGGGATCTTGGCTCCATCTCGAGCCCCCACAGGCTCAGGCAAAGGATTCACTTCCCCAGAAGCAGAAGCACTTTTCTTGCACCAAGGACCAGTGTCCTTAGCAGGGACACCACTGCCCATCCCAGAGCCATTCCCTCTGCTCCAGCCCCCATGGCCGGATTCAGAGACACACCTGGAATGCTCTTTTCTGGTGGTTTCTTCTCCAGCCACCCCAGGCTGGGGAGTCTTCCTCAGACAATGGGCTAGTTTCTTCATTGGCACCTTTTCCAAACGCAGGCTCTGCTCTCTCCCCAGGCTGCTGCTGCTGTTCAACACAGATAAGACAATGGGAGACACTCTCTCCTTTCTCCCAGCCCCCCTGGCTGGTCTCCACACACACACAGAAGGTGGAGCAGCTTCTCTCACAGACAACTTGCCATTCCCAGTGGATCAGCTGCTTTCCTGCACAGACACACAGGCACCTTCCTCGGCCCAGGCCTGGAAAACTTTTCGCAGGTCTGTCTTGGCCACTAGTAGATGATGGGTTGGAATTGCTCCTTCCCTCCTTGAGCTGCGGCAGGCCACTCGGTTCAGAGCTCCAGGCAGTCCAGGGTTCCCTGCCCCCATTCGGGCTCACCTCTGCAGGATTTTCCTTAACCCTCAGCTCTGCCACTGCACATCCACACTGCCTTGTCCAGCTTCTTTAATCTCGATTCGGTTTCCAGGTGCTGCCACTTCACAGCGGAGTTGCTCAGCGTGGTTGCAGGCTCTCAGGCTGATGCCCTCTGCACCCCACGATTCCTGGAAGAATCCCTTCAGTGTGCCAGGCTCCTTGCGGGTCACAAGCTGCCCAGGGTTAGGCCGTAGGCCCCTCCGCCCTCTGGGACCGACTCCAATAGACTCCCAGTGGAACCCCTTCTTCAGTGTGACACCCGCTCTCAGGGACCATGAGCACACTGTCTTGGGAAGAACTCATTCAGCGTCAGCCTCCTCAGGGGTCACTTGTTCCTGGGGGTTGGGCTCTCGGCCCCTCCACCTTCTGGGACCGACTCCAACAGATTCCCAGGAGTAACCCCTCCTCAGGTGTGACACCCCCTCTCGAGGACCACGACCGCAGTTGCTTGGGTTCGGCCGCAGGCCCCTCCGCCTTGGGGAACTGCACCTCACTGCCCTTCAGCACACCTGGGTCTCGCAGGCCCCACTTCTTCCGGGGCCCCGGTCACTTACTGCTGGATGCTCCATCCTCGGGGTGCAGAACATCCCACTTCTGACACCAGTGTGATGGGGTTTTCGGGTCCCCCAAGCTCTGCACCCTGTTCGCAGGCAGGAGAGTCTCTCACTCAGCAGGAAAACAGCAGGTTTATTAGCCGACAGGACACAGCATCATACAGAGGAGTCAGTACAGCAGGCAGAGACAACCAGTCCCATCCATGTTGGGGAGAGGAGGCCCCGGGGGGTCCCCAGAGCTGGGGCCTGGCCCCCTCCTTTGTCTCTCTCTCCCAGCCCAGACTAACTGCTTCCAACTCCCAGTTCCAATTCAAACCCCTCAGGCTCCACCTCCTCCTTTGTCTACAGTACAAAGGTGTTAGCTGGTCATCAAGGTTACCCTCAGCAGGAGCCCCACACCCTCTGTGAGCCACTCACACACACAGGTATCCCCCACTCCATCACACCCTACTGGCCTAGGCTGCTGTGCGGAGACGCAGTGTGTCCGTGTCCATGTCCGTGTCCGTGTCCGCGTGTGCGGTGCCCAGCAGGGGCCAATCCCTGAGGGGCGCGGGGGAAAGGGCCCAGCCGCCTGGCTCCTCAGCAGCTGGAGGCTGTCTGAACGAGGCGAGGGCCGTGGCTGCCCGGGAGTGGGGGTTGGGCTCGGGGGGGGTAGGAGGAGGACGGCAGAGTGGGAGCAGGAAAGTGGGGTTCAGGCCCGGGAGCCCTTCCCCTGCCCTGGCCCTGTGCTAACACGCACCCTGAGCTACGCTGTGTCTGAGCAGCAAATACTCCTACAGCTGCACCAGCCGGCAGAGTCCCATCCAGCCGCGGCTGGGGGTGCAGGGCCGGGGGTTCCCCAAGGCGCCGTCACACCCCCTCCATTCCAGAAACTGACCCTTTATTCCCACCCTTTCCTTCCTACCTTTCACCCCGTTGCCGATCCATGAGCGACCCTTCCCTCACCTCCCAGCACAGCTGCTTTGCAGGAGAGCCTCGGTGGTGGACCCTGGCAAAGGCTCCCTGGACACTGAAGCAGACTGCACCCACTGGGCCCTGCCCTGGTGGCTGCCGGGCATCTCCCAGGGTGCCGGGAGCGAGGGCAGCAGGGTCTCCTGTGCTGAGAAATCGCCTCCAGTTGCAGGTCAGAGAGCCCTGTTCCCTACTGGAAGTCCAGCCAGCTGGCCCGGTACTGGTCATGTCCACCAGCCTGCAGCTGCTGGGTCTGGAACCTGGTAACAACTGGTGTCACTTTACCTTCTACCGGGCCTCGGTTAAGTGACGGGTGTGTGCTGGAGTGGGGGATACGGGTGTGTGTGTGAGTGGCTCACAGAGGGTGCGGGTCTCCTGCTGAGGGTAACCTTGATGACCAGTATCGGAGGGGTAACCATGTTAGTCTGGATCTGTAACAGCAACGAAGGGTCCTGTGGCACCTTATAGACTAACAGAAAAGTTTTGAGCATGAGCTTTCGTGAGCACAGACTCACTTCTTCAGATGCTGGTCTTGGAAATCTGCAGGGCCAGGTATAAATAAGCCAGAGCAAGGGTGGGGATAACAAGGTTAGCTCAGTCAGCAAGGGTGAGGCTTACTACCAGCAGTTGATCTGGAGGTGTGAACACCAAGGGAGGGGAAGCTGCCAGGTGACACCTTTGTACTGGAGACAAAGGAAGAGGTGGAGCCTGAGGGTTTTGAACTGGAACTGAGAGTTGGAAGCAGCGAGTCTGGGCTGAGAGAGAGACCTTGGGGCCTCCTCTCCCCAGCATTGATGGGACTGGCTGTCTCTGCCTGCTGTACTGACTCCTCTGTACGACGCTGCGTCCTGTCGGATAATAAACCCGTTTTTCTCCTGCTGAGTAACTCCTGCCTGCGGACGGGTGCAGAGCTTGGGGGACCCCGAATCCCATCACACTGCTGCCTGCGGACGGGTGCAGAGCTTGAGGGGCCCCAAACCCCATCACACTCCTGCCTGCGGACGGGTGCAGAGCTTGGGGGTCCCCTGAACCCCATCACACTGCTGCCTGCGGACGGGTGCGGAGCTTGGGGGTCCCCTGAACCCCGTCACACTCCTGCCTGCGGACGGGTGCAGAGCTTGAGGGACCCCTGAACCCCATCACACTCCTGCCTGAGGACGCGTGCAGAGCTTGGGGGTCCCCTGAACCCCGTCACACTCCTGCCTGCGGACGGGTGCAGAGCTTGAGGGACCCCTGAACCCCATCACACTCCTGCCTGAGGACGCGTGCAGAGCTTGGGGGTCCCCTGAACCCCATCACACTGCTGCCTGCGGACAGGTGCAGAGCTTGGGGGTCCCCTGAACCCCGTCACACTCCTGCCTGCGGATGGGTGCAGAGCTTGAGGGACCCCTGAACCCCATCACACTCCTGCCTGCGGAGGGGTGCAGAGCTTGGGGGTGCCCTGAACCCCATCACACTGCTGCCTGCGGACAGGTGCAGAGCTTGGGGGTCCCCTGAACCCCGTCACACTCCTGCCTGCGGACGGGTGCAGAGCTTGGTGGTCCCCTGAACCCCATCACACTGCTGCCTGCGGACAGGTGCAGAGCTTGGGGGTCCCCTGAACCCCATCACACTGCTGCCTGCGGATGGGTGCAGAGCTTGAGGGACCCCTGAACCCCATCACACTGCTGCCTGAGGACGGGTGCAGAGCTTGGTGGTCCCCTGAACCCCGTCACACTCCTGCCTGCGGACGGGTGCAGAGCTTGGGGGTCCCCTGAACCCCATCACACTGCTGCCTGCGGATGGGTGCAGAGCTTGGGGGTCCCCTGAACCCCGTCACACTCCTGCCTGCGGACGGGTGCAGAGCTTGAGGGACCCCGAACCCCATCACACTGGTGTCAGGGCACAGTTAGTAGCTCTGGCTGGTTTGCCAGAGAGATAACGTCTAGTGGTTAGGGCCCGGGACTGGGAGCTGGGACTCCCCTGCAGCAGTGGCCGGATGGCCAGGCACAGGCCGCGCTCCCACTCCGGCACCGCACCTGCTCCAGCGCGCCCAGCACCAGTGATCTGGGGCAGGTGGGGGCCCAGCTGCTGGGAGCTGAGAGGAGGGGGGGCCTGGCCTGGCCTGGGGAGCACAGACCCCCTTTGAGGCTCTGGGGGGGATGGACAGACCCTTGTGGGGGTGGGGGTGAGACTGGGGGTCAGTGGGTCGGGGGCAGGGGCACTCAGACACGGCTGGGGAAGAGGCCGAGGGGGGCAAGCGGCCCTGGCGGTTACAGCAGGTGGGCTGGGGGACAGGGCTCCTGTGGGCCCAGCAGCGCGACGGGGCTGGGGGCAGGGAAGGCCAGAGCCGGGCGGCCGAGCAGCTGCTTCCCGCGGCGGTGCAGGCCCAGGCCCAGGCCCAGGCCCAGGCCGAGTGCGGCTGTGGATCGCCTCCCCTCCGGCTCCCCCGCACCCTGCCGAGCTGCGCGCCGCCCGCTCAGCCCCACACAAAGGGCTCTTGTTCCTGCAGAACGAGCCAGCCCAGATCGGGGGCAGGGCTCGGCTCCGGCTGCCAAGGCTGCTGCACGCCGGCTCCGCACGGCACCGGCGGGGACTGGCCCCTCGGCCCAGCGTGTGTGAGCCAGACGGCGCGGCAGCCCCCGGCCGCGCCCGCGGCGCATTCCAGAGCGAGCCTCCACTCGCCCGCCTGATCCCAGCTTAGCCGATCACAGGGCACGGCGTCTGTATGGCCCTGGCAGCGCCGCCCCCGTCTGCCCCGGCAGCGCCGCACCCGTCTGCTCCCAGGCAGCGCCGCCCCCGTCTGCCCCCAGGCAGCGCCGCACCCGTCTGCTCCCAGGCAGCGCCGCACCCGTCTGCCCCCAGGCAGCGCCGCACCCGTCTGCACCGGCAGCGCCGCCCCCGTCTGCTCCCAGGCAGCGCCGCCCCCGTCTGCCCCTAGGCAGCGCCGCACCCGTCTGCTCCCAGGCAGCGCCGCACCCGTCTGCCCCCAGGCAGCGCCGCACCCGTCTGCACCGGCAGCGCCGCCCCCGTCTGCTCCCAGGCAGCGCCGCCCCCGTCTGCCCCTAGGCAGCGCCGCACCCGTCTGCTCCCAGGCAGCGCCGCACCCGTCTGCCCCCAGGCAGCGCCGCACCCGTCTGCACCGGCAGCGCCGCCCCCGTCTGCTCCCAGGCAGCGCCGCACCCATCTGCCCCGGCAGCGCCGCGCCCATGCACCGAGCCCCAGCCCTCAGCCGCCTGCCCCTGGCAGCGCCACCCACATCTGCCCCGGCAGCGCCGCACCTGCCTGCCCTGGCAGTGCCGCACCCATGCACCAAGCCCCAGCCCTCACCCGTCTGCCCCTGGCAGTGCCACACCCACGCACTGAGCCCCAGCTCTCAGCCATCTGTCCCTGGCAGCGCTGCCCCCGTCTGCCCCTGGCAGCGCTGCACCCGTACACCGAGCCCCGGCCCTCGGCCTTCCTCACCCAGGACCCTGCGCCAGCGTAGACCCACACCTGCACATGGAGCCCTAGCCCCGGCCTTCAGCCTCCCCACCGGGGCCCTGCTGCGGGGGCAGCCCCACAACCCACCCTGAGCCATGGCCCTGCAAGGTAGCTAAGAAAGGAGCTCCCTGTGGGGCCCCTCGGAGCTCTGCTCCCCCAGACTGTGCTGCATCCAGCGTCTCGGCTCCCCCACAACCGCACAGCCCCCATTGCCTGAGCTCCGCTCCGTAGTTCAGCCCCGCTACGGATGTGCTCCCCGCCTGTCTCTAACCTGCCAGCCCTGGGCAGGCTGAGCAAGCGGAGCGCCAGGGCCCGGCAGCATCCCAAGCCAGGGCTCTCCGCTGGGCTCGTTACACTGTGCGCCGGGAGCAGCTGCTGCCCCCGTCCGGCCGGGCACCATGGCCTGTGAGAGGGGCCAGGCGCTCTGTCCCATGCTGCTCCTTACCCTGCCAGGCCCCAGCCGTCCCCACCGGCAGAGTAACTCTCTCCCAGGCCCGGGGCAGGCACTGCTCCCATGCACCCAACGGTGGGCTGTGCTGAAGAGGTGTCGCTGGGCCCTCTCTGACTCTGGCCTCAGGTACACTCCACCAGCAGCGCCGCGTCGCACCAACCCTGCGCTCCCGGCTACGGCACGTCCTCCGGCCGACTGGCACCAGCAGCGCCGCGTCGCACTACCCCTGCGCTCCCGGCTACGGCACGTCCTCCGGCCGACTGGCACCAGCAGCGCCGCGTCGCACTACCCCTGCGCTCCCAGCTACGGCACGTCCTCCGGCCGACTGGCACCAGCAGCGCCGCGTCCCACCAACCCTGCGCTCCCGGCTATGGCATGTCCTCCGGCCGACTGGCACCAGCAGCGCCGCGTCCCACCAACCCTGCGCTCCCGGCTATGGCATGTCCTCCGGCCGACTGGCACCAGCAGCGCCGCGTCGCACTACCCCGCGCTCCCGGCTACGGCACGTCCTCCGGCCGACTGGCACCAGCAGCGCCGCGTCGCACTACCCCTGCGCTCCCGGCTACGGCACGTCCTCCGGCCGACTGGCACCAGCAGCGCCACGTCCCACCAACCCTGCGCTCCCGGCTACGGCACATCCTCCGGCCGACTGGCACCAGCAGCGCCGCGTCGCACTACCCCTGCGCTCCCGGCTACGGCACGTCCTCCGGCCGACTGGCACCAGCAGCGCCACGTCCCACCAACCCTGCGCTCCCGGCTACGGCACGTCCTCCAGCCGACTGGCACCAGCAGCGCCGCGTCCCACCAACCCTGCGCTCCCGGCTACGGCACGTCCTCCAGCCGACTGGCACCAGCAGCGCCGCGTCGCACTACCCCTGCGCTCCCGGCTACGGCACGTCCTCCAGCCGACTGGCACCAGCAGCGCCACGTCCCACCAACCCTGCGCTCCCGGCTACGGCACGTCCTCCAGCCGACTGGCACCAGCAGCGCCACGTCCCACCAACCCTGCGCTCCCGGCTATGGCACGTCCTCCGGCCGACTGGCACCAGCAGCGCCGCGTCCCACCAACCCTGCGCTCCCGGCTACGGCACGTCCTCCGGCCGACTGGCACCAGCAGCGCCGCGTCGCACTACCCCTGCGCTCCCGGCTACGGCACGTCCTCCGGCCGACTGGCACCAGCAGCGCCGCGTCCCACCAACCCTGCGCTCCCGGCTACGGCACGTCCTCCGGCCGACTGGCACCAGCAGTGCCGCGTCGCACCAACCCTGCGCTCCCGGCTATGGCACGTCCTCCGGCCGACTGGCACCAGCAGCGCCGCGTCCCACCAACCCTGCGCTCCCAGCTACGGCACGTCCTCCAGACTGACCTCTGGCCCCACTGAGGGGCAGCAGGAGCCCCTGCCCGCCTGTACAGCTGCTCCCAACAAGGACCCACCTCTGGCAGCGAGACCGTGCGCCTGGTAGCTGAGACAGCCCCAGCACTTGCTCCATCAGCTGCAGGCTGTCGCCCGCGGGCAGCACTGCCAGGCCTGGGCTCCTTGCTACCCACCCCGGGCTTTGCTGACATGTGGCCCTAGCCCCAGGGCTGGTCTCACCGGAGCAGCCGGCCCAGGCAAGCCCAGTTCCTGCCGCTGCTGGCCCTGGCCCTGCTCCCCAGCCCAGGGGCCTCAGCCCCTCTGTGCCGTTGGTGGCAGGGCCCTGGTCTGCTTCCCTCCCCACCACCCCAAGGGCCTCCCCCGCTGGGAGAGCAGCTCGGCCTGGTGCCCGCTGGCTGCCCGCAGCGCGCAGGGCAGATGCTGCAGACCCCGCCAGGGCCAGTGGCGTGCTGAGGGCAGGGGCCTGCCTGAGTGACCTGGTGAGGTCCTTCCCCACCCAGGGGCTCTGATTCTCTGCGCCTCCTCCTGAGCCCCGGCAAAGGGGCGAGCGCCTGTGTGCTCTGGGGGTGCATGGCTCAGGCTCCCCATGCACTGCACTGTGGCGGCGGGGCGGCTGGCTGCTCTTGTGGTGGCCCTCGCTGCATGGGCTTCAATCCCCACAGCAGGGGACAATGGCAAATCCAATCACCCAGAGGGCCACAGCCGGCCCCTGCCTTACAGGAGCCAGAGCTGGGACAGGGCCTTTTCCTGTAGCTCAGCGTACGGCCAACCACCTTCGCCTGCAGCTGGATGGGCAGAGCAGCAGCCGGCACCCGCCCGCCCCCACTGTGCTCTGAGTGCCACCCCGCTGCCAAGGGGAGGCCCTGGCACCTCCCTGTGACACAGCTGCGAGAGCGAGCCCACAGGCCTGGGGCACCCCAGGTAGTTGTCAGGGGATGAGCATTGGGGTGAGACCCCTAACGAAGCTGCTCACTGCCGTCTCGCTTTGCTTTGCAAAGACACAGCCTAAGAGGGCCACCCGAGACCAGACGCGACCTTGGGGGCCGACGGAAACAGTTGAACAGCACGTCCCCCACCCGCCCCACGCCAACGGCAGGAGGGCTCCACTGAGTACGTGCGCTGGAGAGAGAGAGAGAGAGAGAGTGTGTGTGTGTGTGTCACAGGGTGGGGGGCTCCTGCTGGGGGTAACCTGGCACCCAGGTGACACCTCTGGGCTGCAGACAAAGGGGGAGGTGGAGCCTGAGGGGTCTGAACTGGAACTGGGAGTTGGAAGCAGTGAGTCTGGGCTGGGAGAGAGAGAGACCAAGGAGGGGGCCAGGCCCCGGCTCTGGGGGCCCCTTGGGGCCTCCTCTCCCCAGCATGGCTGGGACTGGCTGTCTCTGCCGGCTGCACTGACTCCTCTGTACGACGCTGTGTCCTGTCGGCTAATAAACCCGCTGATCTCCTGCTGAGTGAGAGTCACTCCTGCCTGCGGCCGGGTGCAGAGCTTGGGGACCCCTGAACCCCATCACAACACTTAACGCTGTGAGGTGTAAATCTGGTACAGTGCTGGGGGCTGCTGTTATGCAGGGGAGTGAGGGGGGGGGCAGGCCCCTCAGGTGGGGGGCACTATGTATGCCACTTCATAAGGGGGGGCCAAGCAGCATGGGGCTGGGACTCAGGGAAGGATGTGGCCCATTGTCAGTAGCTAATGTCGAGGTGTGAACCTGAAGAGCGGAGACACAAATCTGACATCAGGAATGGTAATGTAAAAAAACCTGCAGGAGAAAACTTCAATCTCCCTGGTCACTCAGTAACAGATTTAAAAGCAGCCGTCCTACGACAAAAACCTTCAAGAACAAAATCCAGAGAGAAACTTCAGCGCTGCAATTCACTTGCAAATTTGACTCCAACAACCAAGGACTGAACAGAGACTGGGAGCGGTTGGCCCATTACAAACGCAGTTTCTCCGCTCTTGAGGTTCACACCTCCACACTAGCTACTGACAATGGGCCACATCCGCCCACTGAAGAGACCTTGTCAGCTCCGGCCCTGCCCTTGATGAGACCCCCTCTTTAAACCCTCCTCTGGAACCCCCCACTCATCCACCTCATGAAGCGCGTCTGTGCCCACGAACGCTCATGCTCCAAAACGTCTCATAGTCTGTAAGGTGCTCCAGGACTGCTTGTTTGTAGGGTCTAGCAGAGTAAATCGAGCCACACCAGCTCCTCCTCTGAGACAGGAAACACCAGAGTCCCGGGGCCGTCTTTCCCTTGCCTGGCAGACAGGCAGGCTGGAGCAAGGAGAGAAAGGGAAGGAAAATGGGGGCCCAGCAGGGGTGGGGGCTAGTTGAGGACCCAGCTTGGAAGCCAGGCTGGGAGCCCTGAGGCGTAGCGGCCGGAGGGAGGGAAGGCGAGAGTACAGGCACCGGGAGCCCGGGGAAGGGCACTAAGGGGAGCGATGGAAGGTGTGTTCGGGGGGTTCGGCGAGTGAGTGACCGACGGCGAGTGGGAGGTGAACTCTGCAGTCTGGGGGCGCTGAGCGACAGAGCGCCGAGAGGGCGCTAAGGGGAGCGATGGAAGGTGTGTTCGGGGGGTTCGGCGAGTGAGTGACAGACGGCGAGTGGGAGGTGAACTCTGCAGTCTGGGGGTGCTGAGCGACAGAGCCCGGGGAAGGGCGCTAAGGGGAGCTATGGAAGGTGTGTTCGGGGGGTTCGGCGAGTGAGTGACCGACGGCGAGTGGGAGGTGAACTCTGCAGTCTGGGGGCGGTGAGCGACAGAGCCCGGGGAAGGGCGCTAAGGGGAGCGATGGAAGGTGTGTTCGGGGGGTTCGGCGAGTGAGTGACAGACGGCGAGTGGGAGGTGAACTCTGCAGTCTGGGGGTGCTGAGCGACAGAGCCCGGGGAAGGGCGCTAAGGGGAGCTATGGAAGGTGTGTTCGGGGGGTTCGGCGAGTGAGTGACCGACGGCGAGTGGGAGGTGAACTCTGCAGTCTGGGGGCGCTGAGCGACAGAGCCCGGGGAAGGGCGCTAAGGGGAGCGATGGAAGGTGTGTTCGGGGGGTTCGCCGAGTGAGTGACAGACGGCGCGTGGGAGGTGAACTCTGCAGTCTGGGGGCGCTGAGCGACAGAGCGCCGAGAGGGCGCTAAGGGGAGCGATGGAAGGTGTGTTCGGGGGGGTTCAGCAAGTGAGTGACAGACAGCGAGTGGGAGGTGAACTCTGCAGTCTGGGGGCGCTGAGCGACAGAGCCCGGGGAAGGGCGCTAAGGGGAGCGATGGAAGGTGTGTTCGGGGGGTTCGGCGAGTGAGTGACAGACGGCGAGTGGGAGGTGAACTCTGCAGTCTGGGGGCGCTGAGCGACAGAGCCCGGGGAAGGGCGCTAAGGGGAGCAATGGAAGGTGTGTTCGGGGGGTTCAGCAAGTGAGTGACAGACGGCGAGTGGGAGGTGAACTCTGCAGTCTGGGGGCGCTGAGCAACAGAGCCCAGGGAAGGGCGCTAAGGTGAGCGATGGAAGGTGTGTTCGGGGGGTTCGGCGAGTGAGTGACAGACGGCGAGTGGGAGGTGAACTCTGCAGTCTGGGGGCGCTGAGCGACAGAGCCCGGGGAAGGGCGCTAAGGGGAGCTATGGAAGGTGTGTTCGGGGGGTTCGGCGAGTGAGTGACAGACGGCGAGTGGGAGGTGAACTCTGCAGTCTGGGGGCGCTGAGCAACAGAGCCCAGGGAAGGGCGCTAAGGGGAGCGATGGAAGGTGTGTTCGGGGGGTTCGGCGAGTGAGTGACAGACGGCGAGTGGGAGGTGAACTCTGCAGTCTGGGGGCGCTGAGCGACAGAGCCCAGGGAAGGGCGCTAAGGGGAGCGATGGAAGGTGTGTTCGGGGGGTTCGGCGAGTGAGTGACAGACGGCGAGTGGGAGGTGAACTCTGCAGTCTGGGGGCGCTGAGCGACAGAGCCCGGGGAAGGGCGCTAAGGGGAGCGATGGAAGGTGTGTTTGGGGGGTTCGGCGAGTGAGTGACAGATGGCGAGTGGGAGGTGAACTCTGCAGTCTGGGGGCGCTAAGGGGAGCTATGGAAGGTGTGTTCGGGGGGTTCGGCGAGTGAGTGACAGACGGCGAGTGGGAGGTGAACTCTGCAGTCTGGGGGCGCTGAGCGACAGAGCCCGGGGAAGGGCGCTAAGGGGAGCTATGGAAGGTGTGTTCGGGGGGTTCGGCGAGTGAGTGACAGACGGTGAGTGGGAGGTGAACTCTGCAGTCTGGGGGCGCTGAGCGACAGAGCCCAGGGAAGGGCGCTAAGGGGAGCTATGGAAGGTGTGTTCGGGGGGTTCGGCGAGTGAGTGACAGACAGCGAGTGGGAGGTGAACTCTGCAGTCTGGGGGCGCTGAGCGACAGCGCCGAGAGGGCGCTAAGGGGAGCGATGGAAGGTGTGTTCGGGGGGTTCGGCGAGTGAGTGACAGACGGCGAGTGGGAGGTGAACTCTGCAGTCTGGGGGCGCTGAGCGACAGCGCCGAGAGGGCGCTAAGGGGAGCGATGGAAGGTGTGTTCGGGGGGTTCGGCGAGTGAGTGACAGATGGCGAGTGGGAGGTGAACTCTGCAGTCTGGGGGCGCTGAGCGACAGAGCCCGGGGAAGGACGCTAAGGGGAGCTATGGAAGGTGTGTTCGGGGGGTTCGGCGAGTGAGTGACAGACGGCGAGTGGGAGGTGAACTCTGCCGTCTGGGGGCGCTGAGCGACAGAGCGCCGAGAGGGCGCTATGGGGAGCAATGGAAGGTGTGTTCGGGGGGTTCAGCAAGTGAGTGACAGACAGCGAGTGGGAGGTGAACTCTGCAGTCTGGGGGCGCTGAGCGACAGAGCCCGGGGAAGGGCGCTAAGGGGAGCGATGGAAGGTGTGTTCGGGGGGTTCGCCGAGTGAGTGACAGACGGCGAGTGGGAGGTGAACTCTGCAGTCTGGGGGCGCTGAGCGACAGAGCACGGGGAAGGGCGCTAAGGGGAGCGATGGAAGGTGTGTTCGGGGGGTTCGGCGAGTGAGTGACAGACGGCGAGTGGGAGGTGAACTCTGCAGTCTGGGGGCGCTGAGCGACAGAGTGCTGAGAGGGCACTGAAGAAGGAAAGTGTTCTGGGAAAAGACTCCTTGGCTTCTCTGCAGCCACTCTGAGGAGGAACGTCTGCAAATACGCCAGGCAAAGAGCCACTCTGACTGGAACCAGGGACTGGGGGTGCTTTAGTCAAACTGGCGAACAGCAGGCGAGGGGTTTCGGCTGGGACAGAACTGCCCCACGTGCAGCAAGGGGGCCGGCATCAACCCGCAGCAGGGTAGGGGTGCAGGGAACGCTAGGGACAAGGGGTGCGCACACACCTGCGGGGCGAAGCCGGAGGTGCACAAGGGGTCGCATGCACCCCCAGCGCCCCCCTCCTAGGGCAGGTGCAGGACTAGAGTGTGGGAGGAGGCAGGGCGGTGGGCAGAGGGGCTCTTGGCTGGTGGGGGGTCCCCAGCCCTCCTCACCGGTCCCCACTGCATGTGAGGTCCTGTGAGGGTCTTAGCAGCTAACCAGCTGCCCAGTTTGTAGGCCTCAGATGAATTGGCCTGGCCTGGCCTGGGTTTTATAAGGCTGTGTCCTAAGGCCACGTCATTCCACGCTGCACACCGGACAAGCCCTCGCAGACACAGGCAAGTAGGGGAGCTCCCTGGCTTTGGGAGTTAGCATATAACCCTTAAGACACCTCGCTCCTTTGCAGAGTGAAAGACCTTTCTACAGACCAAGCTCTGGCTGTTACAAGGGGCAGCCAGAACCGGAGACTAGGGAGAGATTCCAGATTTCTTGGCTCTTGGTAAAGTAAACCAGCAGCTACGAACTGTAGTAAGCGAATTCAAAGCGGACGTTGGGAGCGCTGAGCCACAGGGTGGCTCTGAGTAATCAGACTGTCCCTTTGACACCAGCCCATGAAAACTCAGAGTGAGAAGAACCACCCCTTATTTGACAACAGCCATGGCCATGACACGCTGCACGGGAGGCAGGGAACCAAAGCTGAGCTGGGAACCCTGAGGCTGGGTACGGTGCAGAAGGGGACAAGAAATGAGAATAAAACGTGCTCCTGAACTCAAGCCCCCAAAAGGAGCTGCGCTCGGCGGTGTTCCCTCGCACACGGCTGCGCGTTTCTGAAGCACCTAATGAGAGCGAACAGGAAGCAGCATCAGAGGGAGCCGTGTTAGCCTGGCCCTTCGAACACAGCAGCAAGTCCTGTGGCACCCTACAGACTGATCCATTGTGAAGCACAAGCGTTCACGGGCACAGACCGTTGCACCCGACAGAGCGGGTCTCCGCCCCCGAAAGCTTCCGCTGCAAAATATCCGTTAGTCTGTACGTCAGCAGAATGCCGGGAGTCAGCTGTGCCCTTGAAGGCAGCATCTCTGAGCTGCTGCTCACTCAGGGTATAAAGCCAGCCAGAAAGTGTCTGGGGCTGCAAATGACCCAGCTGAGGGAGGGAAGCAGGCGAGATCTGCCCATCAGGAGCAGCACCAAGGGCTAAGATAATCACTATCCCTCCCTGCAAACAAAGGAGGCAGGCTCAGGGCAAAATGCTCCCAGAAGGAAGGTGGGAAAAGGACCCCAGCCCAGCCTCAGAGGGGACAAACTCCTGGCTTTTGTGTCTGCAGTGCTGCAATCCGAGCCAGACACTGGCACGGCCCCCTCCCGCGTAAGTCACCGGCGCGCTGGCAGGCGGGGCCATTCCCTTCAAGCCTCTGAGCACACTGCAAGAGCGCGCTCACCACAGTGACTTCACGGTGTTACAAGCCGCTGCTTGCCAGCCCCGTGTGATAGCCGGGCGCCAAGGGGATGAACACAATGTCAGCCCGCCAGCCGGCCTGTGGCGGAGTCTGACGTGTCTGGTCTGGAGGGACCTTTAAGCACGACAAGAAAACCTTCTCGTCCCAGTGCTCCATAGCATTGTCTGTGCCTAAAGGTAAAGTCCTGCGCAGCAGAGAAAGGCTTACTCGCTCCATGGGTTACAGGAGAGAGGAACAGAGGTCCCCCACCTCGGGAATGCAATAACCAGACAGTGGCAGGATTCACCTCCGCCCTTCAGGCAGCAGGGGCCTGGCCTGCAGCAGAAAAGAGTGCTGAGAACAATCATCTGCTCCCCTCCGGGCAGGGAAACTGTCCCTCTGCCCCTCCGAAAAGTAGAAAAAGCTAAAGGACAATCTAAAACCTCTACTGCCACAAGGAGGGTGTCTTTAAGCCTTGCAGAGTGTGTGTTATTGCGAGCATTGCTGCGCGTTGTGTCTAGCAAGGGGTATACTGCATTAGCCACAAAAGGAGCAAGTAGCATGTAACTGTACTTCAAATCTCCAAATCGCAAGCTACAGACTTCCATAAACAGAGGCCTGAGGTCCGTCCTTCACATCCAACGGCAAGACCTCCTCACAAATGAGGAATCATAGAATCATAGAACACTAGGACCGGAAGGGGCCTCGAGAGGCCATCGAGTCCAGCCCCCTGCCCCGACGGCAGGACCGACCACTATCTACACCATCCCTGACAGACATCTATCTAATCTGTTCTTAAATATCTCCAGCGAGGGAGATTCCACAACCTCCCTTGGCAACTTATTCCAGTACTTGACCACCCTGACAGTTAGGAACTTTTTCCTAATGTCCAACCTAAACTTCCCTTGCTGCACTTTAAGTCCATTGCCTCTTGTTCTCTCCTCAGAGGCCAAGAAGAACAAGTTTGCTCCCTCCTCCTGATGACGCCCTTTAAGATATCTGAAAACCGCTATCATGTCCCCCCTCAATCTTCTCTTTTCCAAGCTAAACAAGCCCAATTCTTTCAGCCTTTCTTCATAGGTCATGTTCTCCAGACCTTTTTAGAGCTTTGGAACAGAGCAGGACAAGAACCAACTGACACTGAAATCAAGAGAGTGGGGATGGCTGGGCCACGCTCTCAGAAATGCCTCATCCAGCACAGTCCGTCAAGCTCTCACAGGGAACCTGCAAGGAACACGCAGAAGAGGAAGACCTCAGCCAAGGCGGCAAAGGCCTACTGACACTGCAGCACAACACCTGGGCACCCCTGGAGCCAGCTGGAAGTTTTGTCCCAAGACAGCGAAGAGGCTTGTGGACAACCTGTGCTCCACGCACAGTGCAAGGTTTTAAGTCAAGTCAGTCACCAGCATTGCCAGACACCAGTGTGGCCGAGGGCAGAGGTGGAGGAATGCCCGTCCGGCGAACCGAGAACCACCCGACGGCTGGAAAGGCACGTTAAAGGCGAAAGGTGCCCAGGACACCAGGTTTAGCTGCTGGTGGAAATGAAGTGGAAGAACATAGAAGTCTCGAGCACGCAATGCGAGTGCCAGTGGAAGGGACGGGTACCTGGAAACGGTGGTGCTTGTTCAGGAACCAGCACTAACTGGAACCTTGTAATCACCCTCCAGTCTGCCAGCCCAGCTGAGTACCCCTGCAAGCTGTATCCATGGGGAAGTGAGCAGCGGACGGCCATCAGAGCACCGCAAGCGGCTGCCCAGAAAAGCCCCACGGAGGTGTGACTGTGCCAAGTGTGAACTACCGAAGGGTCCTGGACTAGCTAGACAGCCAGGCCCAGGGGCGGGGTAGGGGCGTAGGCGACAGGAAAGGCTCCCATAGCAGTAAGTGGGAACCATTTGGGGCTCAGCTGACTTAGGCGCTGGAGGGCGGGATGCTACGAACACGGGCATAGTAGCAAACGAGCCGTTGGTTCAGCGACAGCTCATACACAAGAACTCGCAAAGCCCAGCAGCGCGTCCTTACCGAGCAACCGTCGTCTAAAGTACTGCCAGGCTGGCAACAGCCGGGGAAAGGGCTGGTTAGCGCCAGCCAGCACGGGGAACCAATACGCACTAGCCTGTCCACCAGCCCCGGAAATAACCAGCACTCGGTCATTCAAGGAACCCGGGAAGGCATGCCAGGGCCTCTGCCCTTGGAAATGAGGGAAGTGCTGGGGGAAACCTTACAGAAGTGGTGGGACAACTAATGGAGCGGCGGGAATTGGTAAATTTTACCCTGAGTGAAGCACAAATGGTTCAACAAGTGTTGTAGTGACTGCACACCCCAGCCTAACGAGTGAGACCCACACGGTGGTACCGCTGGGGATCCAGTGTCCAAAGGGCTTGCTCATGTGCTCCACTGACCAGCAACGGGAAACCAGTGACCTTGAGGCGCGTGAGGCTCAGAATTGGCAAGAAAGGGCCGAGCGTTTCTGTGTGAAGCTGCGTGTGTGCCAGCTGCTGAGCAGAAGGCAGCGGCTGGACGTGCTGCAAGGGGCTGTGTTTGTGTCGGAAGTCACTGCCCGAGGCAGGCGGGGATGAGAAGGAATTGGATTTTATGGCCCACTTCGTTAAAAGATGTTTTTGCAACATTATGAAGATGAAGAGTCGTGAGTGTGAATACGAAATCGCCGTACGGGCTGTAAACCACCCAACCCACAGGAGCAGCAGCGTGTAATGCTGGGACGCTTGGGTCTGAACGGCGGAGCAGGCAGGAGCGCTGGCTGACCCGGCATGGGCAGCTGCAGGCAGGGAACCCTGGGCGGGTCACGGCCCTAGGCGGTTTGCTCTGTGCTGGGAGTGGCCCCTGAGAGCTCCATCTCCAGCCCAGTTGCCCTGTGCCCAGGCACCGTGGCCTTCAGCCCAGGCCTGCAGGCTCCTTTGGACAGCCAGGGCCAGGCCGCTGAGTGCCGGCTGGCTTTGGGGCTCCAGAGGACAGCGGTGGTGCAGGCGGGGGAGCGGGTGCGGCGCTGGGCTAGCGGAGGGGTCTGACACCTCCCTGACCAGCCGCACTGCGGCTGCGGTTCTGGTAGCAGGCGGAACAGATCGCGCCTGCCACGAGGGGCTGCAGTGTCCAGTCGTGGCAGAGTCACCCACCAGCTGCCGCTGCAGGAGAGACCCAGCACTGGCCTTGGGCTCCTGGCAGGGAGCCGGGCGGCACCCCTGCAGATCCACTGGACTGCGTCTGCTCCGTCGGCCCAGGCAGGCCCCCGCGGGCATCCGCCTGCCACAAGCGGGTCCGGCCTCCTCCGAGGAGCGGCCTGTGCCCCTCCCGCGGCCCGCCCGGGAGAGGGGCAGTTGCTGCAGCTGTGCCCAGCAAGGCAGGGTGGGCAGCAGAGGGAGGTCACAGCCCCCAGCTGCTCCTGCCCCGTGGCTGTGTCTGGCAGAGCCCCAGCAAACCCGAGCCCCGCCCTGGCCCCGGCTCTGCCCACGCTCCTCCCAGGCCTGGGAGACGGTTCGCCGGGGCCGCCGTGTTAGCCTGATTCAGTGAGAACAAGGAGCCCTGGGCAACGGTCCCACCCACCCTTCCAGCCGCGTGCGGAATAAACGTCAGGCTGTGCACCGAGGCCTGTGCTGACGCGCACCAGAGAGCAGACTCCCACGCTGCCGGCTGGGGGCTCTGCCAATCACCTGGGCAGCCGCCCGCGCACCCAGCTTTCGGGGAACACGGGCAGCGCCCTGGTTCTTAAGGTGCCCCAGAACTCGCTTCTCGCCTGTGTGGGGCTTCTGGGTCTCCCCCTCCCGGGGGGCAGCCGTCTGCCCCACTCCTGTGCTTCGGAGCTGGAGAGGACCACCCCAGGGCCTGTCCCGCCCGCCGGGGAGCCGGCGGCTGCTCACAGCACACACGCCCGTGGCCCCAGGGCCGGAGGTCAGAGGAGCTGCCGGAGCAGTGGGGCAGCCGGCGGGGCAGCACGAACGCTGCAGCTGGGCCAGGGAACTCACAGCACTGGCTCCCCAGCACCTGAATCAGCAGCGGCACTCACCCAGCAGCGGGGCAGCCAACGCCCGGCGGGGACCAACGCAGCGCCCGGCAGCCCCGGCACAAGGCGTGGGGCCCGAGGGGGCAGGGGCGCGCGCCCCAGGTGGGAGCGGCAGGAATGGTGGCGCGGCCGGGGAGAGCAGAGCCGAGGGAGGCGGGAAGAGGGCCCTGCCCCCCTGCACCAGCAGCAGCCGCCCTGTGCCCCCAGCTCTGCCAGCCGTGGGGGTGGCCACAGGCCACAGCGGCTTGGCTTCCCTGAAGCCGGGGGAACTGGGCCAGGACAGGCGCTTGTCCCCCCGCGTCCCTCAGGCCAAGAGCCCCCTGGCAGATGACCCTGCCCCAGCTCCCAGAGCCAGAGCCCCGGCCCCAGCCCCAGCCAGCCGCTCCGCCACCTCCTTGGCCCCCTGGACCCCGTCCCGGAGCTCACGGCCCCAAGCTCGCAGGAGCGGTTCAGCCCCACGCAGGCTGCAGGCCAGAGGCAGCCACTGCCACAGCCTCAGCCCAGCCAACAGCATTAGCACCGGGCTGTGCACTGCCATGGGCCCATCCACGCCTCAGCCCCCCGCGCCAGGCGCTGCACGTTCAGAGCCATGCAGCAGGGCCCAGCCACGCCCCAGCCCCCCGCGCCAGGCGCTGCACGTTCAGAGCCATGCAGCAGGGCCCAGCCACGCCCCAGCCCCCCGCGCCGGGCGCTGCACGTTCAGAGCCATGCAGCAGGGCCCAGCCACGCCTCAGCCCCCCGCGCCGGGCGCTGCACGTTCAGAGCCATGCAGCAGGGCCCATCCACGCCTCAGCCCCCCGCGCCGGGCGCTGCACGCTCAGAGCCAGCAGCAGGGCCCAGCCACGCCCCAGCCCCCCGCACCGGGCGCTGCACGTTCAGAGCCATGCAGCAGGGCCCAGCCACGCCTCAGCCCCCCGCGCCGGGCGCTGCACGTTCAGAGCCATGCAGCAGGGCCCATCCACGCCTCAGCCCCCCGCACCGGGCGCTGCACGCTCAGAGCCAGCAGCAGGGCCCAGCCACGCCCCAGCCCCCCGCGCCGGGCGCTGCACGTTCAGAGCCATGCAGCAGGGCCCATCCACGCCTCAGCCCCCCGCGCCGGGCGCTGAACGCTCAGAGCCACACAGCAGGGCCCAGCCACACCCCAGCCCCCCGCACCATGCACTGAACGCTCAGAGCCACGCACCAGAGCCCATCCACACCCCAGCCCCCTGCGCCACACGCTCAGAACCATGCAGCAGGGCCCATCCACGCCCCAGCCCCCCGCGCCAGGCGCTGCACGCTCAGAGCCGCACACCAGAGCCCATACACGCGCCAGCCCCCCGCACCAGGCGCTGCACACTCAGAGCCACATACCAGAGCCCAGCCACACCCCAGCCCCCTGCGCCAGGCACTGCACGTTCAGAGACATGCAGCAGGGCCCAGCCACACCCCAGCCCCCCGCGCCAGGCGCTGCACGTTCAGAACCACGCACCAGAGCCCAGCCACATCCCAGTCCCCCGCACCGGGCGCTGCACACTCAGAGCCACGCACCAGAGCCCAGCCACACCCCAGCCCCCCGCGCCAGGCGCTGCACGTTCGGAGCCACACACCAGAGCCCAGCCACACCCCAGCCCCCTGCGCCAGGTGCTGCACATTCAGAACCACACACCAGAGCCCAGCCACGCCCCAGCCCCCCGCGCCAGGCGCTGCATGTTCAGAACCACGCACCAGAGCCCAGCCATGTCCCAGTCCCCCGCTCTGGGCGCTGCACACTCAGAGCCACACACCAGAGCCCAGCCACACCCCAGCCCCCCGCGTCAGGCGCTGCACGTTCAGAACCACGCAGCAGGGCCCAGCCATGTCCCACCCCCCCCGCGCCGGGCGCTGCATGCTCAAAGCCACGCACCAGAGACCAGCTTCAGGGAACAGCCACCCAGCACCCTTGAGAAGTCACCACTGTGAAGGTCTGGCCAAAGAGGGGACAGCCTCCTCTGCCCCATGACTCTGGCAGGCCCCACCTCACTTTCTGCCCCACAGGCCCAAGCCGCCCCCCCTGCAACCCACCCCCCAGGCCCTCACCCCCTTCCCATCCCATGGCCCTTACCCACCTCACCCAGGTACCTGCCCCATGGGTTCTGACAGCCCATCCCTCTTCCCCCCAGCCTCTCACCAGCCCCACTCCATAGATTCAGGTCGGCTGCACCCCACTTCCTGCCCCACAGATACTCAGCAGCCCCCCAATTCCTGACCCTCCCACTTCCCGGCTCCCTGCCCAACCCCATGCCCTGCACGAGGAGGAGGGCTGCAGTGCCCCGGACAGGTCGTAGCTCAGTCCGGCTCCCCTGGCTGTGCCCAGGGCAGGGCTGGGGCCTCTGGGCCTGGCACATGGCTGGGGCAGGCAGCTGGCCTCTCCCCACCCCCAGCAGAAAGCCTCTGGATTGCACCCCTATGGAAGTGCCCCCCCGGCAGCGGGCAAGGCGCAATCCTGGGCAGCTGCCAAGGTGCAATCCTGGGCCGCTGCCAGGGAGCCCCAAAGGCAGAACCGGGACAGGAGGGGCCTTGCTAGGGCTGCGAGGACCCAGACCCCAAGCTCCTCTAGGGTGCGCAGCCCATGGGGCTTCCTGGCCCCAGAGAGCTGGGGAGCCCACAGGCTCCGGCTCCAGCCCCCGGCCCAGGCACTGAAAAGCCGGGTCCCTGCGTGCTCCACACCAGGCCGACGGGCAGCGGGCGAGGTGGGCCCTGGCTCTGGCCCCTCCCGCACCCGCTGGGAGCCCGTGGGCAGAGTGGCAGGGAATTGCAGTCACGTTGGCCCCATGCCCGGCCTGGCCCCACCACCAGCCCCGTCTGGCGCGGGGGACATTCCGTGCCCAGCACAGCTGACGGGCACCAGCAGCGCCCCGCAGCCGGCCAGGACGGGGAGAGGCCGCACCTCACTCACCCCGCAGCATGGCCCCCGCAGGGGTCCCTGGGCACCCCACGGCTCCGCTTCTCAGCTCGCTCCTCCGGCCTACGACAGGGGCTGCTGGGCACCTGCCGACCGCAGGCAGCTCCCAGGCAGAGGGGCTGGGCAGGGCCGGGCTGCCGAGGCCTCTCTGGCGAGCCGTGTGCCGGGGCAGAGCCTTGCCGCTCAGCTGAGCCCGGGCTCCGCAGGAGCTGGTCCCCTCCCTCCCCCGGCAGCCGAGGCAGCGCGGCCAGGCTGTGTCTCGGCACGTCCGCAGCAGGCCAGGCTGCCCGACGTGGCTGCTGGTGCCAAGTGAGCAGAGGCACCTGGGGGGCGGCCCCACCCCTCCCCAGCCAGCGGGCAGCAGCGGCACCTCCGCTGGGCACGGCCGCCAGCGCAGGGAGCCTGGCCCGCGGCGCGACAGGGCCAAAGGCCGGCGCTGCTCCCAGCCGGACTGGAGAGGGGAAAGGAGCCAAGGGGCGGCCTGGCCCAGCCGGGCGGGGGGGTGCTCGGCCGCCCCGGCAAGGGGCAAGTCGGGGGGGGTTGGGACAGCAGAGCCAGGGCTGGCCCCACAGGTCACCTGGGAGCGGGGGCTGTGATGGGGGGGGGGGCTCACAGGGGGTGGGGGGGGAGGCTGCTGCTGGGGGTAACCTGGCGCCCAGGTGACACCTCTGGGCTGCAGACAAAGGGGGAGGTGGAGCCTGAGGGGTCTGAACTGGAACTGGGAGTTGGGAGCAGTGAGTCTGGGCTGGGAGAGAGAGAGACAAAGGAGGGGGCCAGGCCCCGGCTCCGGGGGCCGTTGGGGCCTCCTCTCCCCAGCATGGCTGGGACTGGCTGTCTCTGCCGGCTGCACTGACTCCTCTGTACGACGCTGTGTCCTGTCGGCTAATAAACCCGCTGTTCTCCTGCTGAGTGAGAGTCACTCCTGCCTGCGGCCGGGTGCGGAGCCTGGGGACCCCTGAACCCCATCACACTCCTGCCTGCGGCCGGGTGCAGAGCCTGGGGACCCCTGAACCCCATCACACTCCTGCCTGAGGATGGGTGCAGAGCCTGGGGACCCCTGAACCCCATCACACTCCTGCCTGCGGATGGGTGCAGAGCCTGGGGACCCCTGCACCCCATCACAGGGGCCTGGCCTGAGCGCACCCAGTGCCGGCCCTGCACGTGAGCTGGGGTCTGGGCCTGGCCTGAGTGCACCGGCAGAGCCCCCTCCCCCGGAGGTGGTGGCAAGGAGGGGGGCCACAGCCAGCCACAAGCAGGGCCCCTGCAGAGCCCGTCTCCGCGCACAGCGCCGGTGTCGCTGCCACCTCCACGGCCAGTGTTGCCGTCACCAGGGCAGCAGCCCTTGGCCAGCCAGGCTCTGCCGCCCAGCCACATCTGCAGGTGCCATGTCCGTGGGCAGGCAGCCTGGCGTCCGGTTCCCTTCTCAGGGCAGCCCGGGGCTGCCAGCCCCCCAGCCCAGCCCCGCTGCCAGGGGTCTCCTGGGGATCCTACCCCAGCTCCCCACACCACACACAACTCCCCCACTTCTGTGGCCTCAGTGCAGCAGGAGCCGCAGGTCCCCTTTCCTCCAACAGCCCCGGAGCCCTGGTGCACACACGCTGGGCTACCACACCGGGCGCGTCACCACGGGCCAGCCTCAGCCACACCGGGGCTGGGCTCCCCACGCTGGCACCCACCCTCAGCCACACGCCTCTCCCTGGCCAGGCAGCCTGCAGCAACACTGCTGGAGGAGCACCACGCCACCGCCCCAGGAGCCCGAGAGCTGCCAGGAGCACGTGGCATCTGCCCCCCTGCCCTGGTGGCAGGCCCAGGCCTCGGTCCTTCCCCCAGCCCATGGAAAGGGGCAGGGGCTCAGCTCGGCTCTGCGCAGCACATGGGCAGGGGCCAGGCCCAGCTGGGAGGAAACCCCACGAGGCCCCCGGACGACCCCAGTGCTCCCCACCAAGAGTGGGGTACGAACACCCTCCGCCCACAGCCACCAGGAGGCCCTGGTGTACAGGCAACACCCACCAGTGCCCCAGGCCACATGCTCCAGGAGCTCCATGGACTTTGCAGGACAAGGAGGCATTCGGGGGCCAGCCCAGGTCGCACGGCGCTAGGTTTCATGGGGGCTCTTCTCTCCAGCAGCCAAAGCTCCCCTGGCTGGAGCAGGAGCAGCAGCTGCCCAGGCCCCGGTGTAACTGTATTACAACAGGAGTTTCCATAGCTCTCCTGAGCAGCCTGCAGCCTCCTCTACAGCCAGAGTGAACAGCCGCCGATGGCTGTACCGCTGGGAATCGCACA
Source organism: Carettochelys insculpta (assembly GCF_033958435.1). Lineage (NCBI taxonomy): Eukaryota > Metazoa > Chordata > Testudines > Carettochelyidae > Carettochelys > Carettochelys insculpta. The sequence continues at coordinate 280,862,550 of NC_134138.1, read as the reverse complement.
CTCGCCTTCCAGGCAAACGTCACTGCTGGCCTCCCCCCAGGGGACCCTCCTAATGGCAGCCCCATGCCCAGGGAAGAAACAGGTCTCAGGGTGGGCAAATAAACAGAGTGGAGAGCGTTTCGTCCGGCAAGAACCGACTTCTCCACAGCTGAGGTCATGGGACCCCATTCTACGGTGATTGCCCTCACTGTCCTGTGTGTCTGTCTGTCCATCTGCCTGCACGCCGTCCGGGGGCAACTGCTCCCATCTGCTGCAGTTAGTTCTGCTGGGCGTAAAGCAACTAGGGAGGTGGGGCTGATTGGTTCAGTAACCCTGGTACAGTCACTTACAACAGGTGGTTAGGTAACCCCAGTACAGTCGGTTATGACTGGTGGTTAGGTAATCCTGGTACAGTTGGTAACAATTGGTAGTTAGGTAACCCGGGTACAGTGAGTTATGACTGGTGATCCAGGTACAGCCAATTCCAACTGGTGACTAGGTAACCCGGGTACAGAGGGTTACAAGTGGTGGTTAGGTAACGGGTACAGTTGGGTACGAGTGCTGGTTAGGAAACCTGGGTACAGTCGGTTACGATCGGTGGTTAGGTAACCCGGGTACAGTCGGTTATGATCATAGGTTAGGCAACCCGGGTACAGTCCATTATGATTGTAGGTTAGGTAACCCGGGTACAGTCGGTGGCGAGTGCTGGTTAGGTAACTTGGGTACAGTCGGTCGCGAGTGCTGGTTAGGGAACCCGGGTACAGTCGGTTGTGAGAGGTCAGTAAGATTATACAGGGGCTCCTCGTTATAAGTTGCTTCGCTGTAAGTTGTTTCACACATATGTCATTGAGCAGGTCAGGAAAGCAGATTCATTGCAAGTTGCACTGATCCACACTTGCCTCATTTAGGGGCCAAGGGACCAAAAGCTGGGAGCACAGCAGAGCTTTGCAGTGGCTGAGCGGCAGGCGCTGTAGTGCAGGGCCCTGGAACTGAGCCCTGAAGTCCTGAGGAACTAGTGGGTAGCCAGCTGGGAGCTGCGGGAAGCCGGCGGAGAGCTGTGGGAACCCATGGGGAGCCGCAGGAAGCTGGCGGGGAGCTGTGGGAACCCATGGGGAGCCGCGGGAAGCTGTGGGAACCCATGGGGAGCCGCAGGGAGCAGGATTATCTTTTCCTATTTATTTATCAATCTTATTATTTACCTATATATTTATTTCTGTTCTATTTTTGGTTTTTGTGGGTTATCAGAACATTCCATGTCCCCCACGTGTGCAAACTGTATGTGTTGGGAACTCATCTCAAGCTAATTACACGATTCCTTATGGATATTGTGATGGAGTGGGGGATGTGTACGAGAGGCCAAGCAGCTCACACCAGCTGGGGACGACCCCTGGGCTGTACTCTAAGCTGGCAGGTAACACCTCTGACCTGAGGCCAGAGCAGGGAGGAGCCGAGCTGGGTTTGAATCGGCAGTGAGAAATGGAGAGAGAGAAGGCAGCCAGCCTGTGGTGGAGTGGGGGATACCTGTGTGTGTGTATGTGAGGGGCTCACAGAGAGTGTGGGGCTGGGATGGGGTTCTGGGGTCCCCCAAGCTCTACACCCCGTCCGCAGGCAGGAGAGTCTCTCACTCAGCAGGAGAACAGCGGGTTTATTAGCTGACAGGACACAGCATCATACAGAGGAGTCAGTACAGCAGGCAGAGACAGCCAGTCCCATCCATGTTGAGGGAAGGAGGCCGCCAGGGGCCCCCAGAGCTGGGGCCTGGCCCCCTCCTTTGTCTCGCTCTCCCTCAGCCCAGACTAACTGCTTCCAACTCCCAGTTCCAATTCAAACCCCTCAGGCTCCACCTCCTCCTTTGTCTGCAGTACAAAGGTGTTACCTGGTCATCAAGGTTACCCTCAGCAGGAGCCCCACACCCTCTGTGAGCCACACACACACACACAGGTATCCCCCACTCCATCACAAGCTCCCCCCTTCCAGACCGAACTGAGCGGGGTCACTCAACTGGTGACCTGGGGAAGTTCGTGGCTCTCCCCTTGTGACAGGGCATCGGCTGTACCCTCTGTTCTCCCCTTGATGTGCACCACCTCCACATCATAGTCCTGCTGGGGGAGGCTCCAAGTCAGGAGCTTGGTCTTGGCCCTTTTCATGTGATGCAGCCGGGCAAGTCCCTTTAGTTCCCTTGGGTTGGTCGGTCTCGCTGCTTCGGCCCTGGTCCATCAGCCATGTTCTCAAGTCGGGCGGGCAGAGCCCATACAGATGCTGCAGCACCAACAGATCAAACAGGTCTTTTGTGGTCTGGGTCCTGCCCCATCTGACCACCAGTCCATACAGCTGCTCCAGCCAATGTCTGGAATTCAGTTACAGTCCAGTAACGGAAGGTACAAATGCTTCCACCCTTGGCATTTAGCCAGACCACCACAATGGCTGTGTGCCTCAGTTTCCCCTTCCATGCCACACAATAGGTTTGGAATGTTCCTTCTCATGTCAGAGGTTGCAAGACGAGTTACAGGGAACAATGGTGACATTTCAGAGTTATAGACTCCTTCAACATACAATTCATGCTTCTACATCAATGTCATCATGTCACATGGCTCTTTTCAAACATTCAGTGCATGGTACAATTCTACAGCTTTGGGCAGCAGCACCCACTGGTTACAGCAGTCAGCGTGAGTAACAGAACAAACCCATTGCAACTGTACATTTACGTTGCTCTTTGGTAGACCACAACCTTTGTGTAACCTCCTTGAGAATCTGGTATTTTGGGGCTAAATGGCTGAGGCCTTTCTTAGCACCATCAAGTTCTAATCTTCTCTCTTGCCCCCTGGGGTGGAAATCTGATCTCTCTGGCTGTGCCCTCCCTTCTAACAAGAGCTGGGCCATTGATGATCTCAGGGAGACGGCCCCCTTCCAGCCAGCCTGGAAATTTACAAACCAAACTGCTTTCTGAGAGTTGTTTTGTGAGTCCCAGACGCAGAATCCACATGAAGGAATCCCTGTTTATCCCTTACTGGCCCACCAGGCCCAAAGCTCCTTTGTCCTTTTACCTCCAACTACTGCCTCCCCGTGGAATCAGAAGTCGAATCCAGTATGAGAATATAAGTGTTTCCACCATCTGGAGATGGGGAATTGCTGAACCTCTCCTGCATCCTACAGAGACTGGCTGTGCAGCCGTTTTACTTGGTTCTCACAGGGCTGCTCACATTCCCTGAGAGTTTTCACTTTACTTGCACCAGCTTCCAATTCCTGAGAAACTTTTACACTGCCTGCTTTGGACCCTTCCAGAGCACAGCCAGTGGTTTCACACTCAGGCAGGTCCTGGCCATCAGGAGCTGAAACAAACTTCTCCCCAGGCAAAGGGCTGCTCTGGCTCTTACAGACAAGCACCTTTCCTGTTCGCTCTCCTTCACCTCACTCCCATTTTCTGCAGTCCCCACAGACGGGTCAGGAAAAGTTTCAGGGAAATTCTCTTCCTCAAGAGCTCCCCCAAACAATAACTCACCCGTCTTGCTCCACAGGGGCACTGCTCCCTTGAGGCACAACCAGCTCCTGGGTTTCACCTACACCCAGGATCACTTCTGGCCCATCAGGCAGATTCCCACATAATCCCCCTCCAGGCAGACAGCCAGTACCACGGGACAGAAGGTCAGGGTCCCTTTCCTCCCTTCTGCTACCAGCTCCTTTATCTTCATCAGTCAGTGTAACTTCATTGCCCGTCTGTTCTTGTGTCCTGGCGAGAGGATGACTCTGGTAGGACAGAGTCCTCTCACCCCCTCCCAGTAACACCTCAGCATCAGGCAAAGAACAAGTACCAGAATCGTCTGGTCTGTGGGATTCCCTGATGATACTAACTGGATCAGACCGAGTTAAAGCATCATCCCCCCTGAGAGATACAGAGGTAGGCCCACTTCCCATCTGGGCTTCAGCTGCCCTCAGATCCAGCTCTGGGATCTTGGCTCCATCTCGAGCCCCCACAGGCTCAGGCAAAGGAGTCACTTCCCCAGAAGCAGAAGCACTTTTCTTGCACCAAGGACCAGTGTCCTTAGCAGGGATACCACTGCCCATCCCAGAGCCATTCCCTCTGTTCCAGCCCCCATGGCTGGATTCAGAGTCACACCTGGAATGCTCTTTCCTGGTGGTTCCTTCTCCAGCCACCCCAGGCTGGGGAATCTTCCTCAGACAATGGGCTAGTTTCCTCATTGGCACCTTTTCCAAACGCAGGCTCTGCTCTCTCCCCAGGCTGCTGCTGCTGTTCAACACAGACAGACAATGGGAGACACTCTCTCCTTTGTCCCAGCCCCCCGGCTGGTCTCAGACACACACACAGAGGGTGAAGCAGCTTCTCTCACAGACAACTTGCCATTCCCAGTGGATCAGCTGCTTTCCTGCACAGACACACAGGCACCTTCCTCGGCCCAGGCCTGGAAAACTCTTCGCAGGTCTGTCTTGGCCACTAGAAGATGATGGGTTGGAATCGCTCCTTCCCTCCTTGAGCTGTGGCAGGCCACTCGGTTCAGAGCTCCAGGCAGTCCAGGGTTCCCTGCCCTGATCCGGGCTCACCTCTGCAGGATTTTCCTTAACCCTCAGCTCTGCCACTGCAAATCCACGCTGCCTTGTCCATCTTCTTTAATCTCGATTCGGTTTCCAGGTGCTGCCACTTCACAGCGGAGTTGCTCAGCGTGGTTGCAGGCTCTCAGGCTGATGCCCTCTGCACCCCACGCTTCCTGGAAGAATCCCTTCAGTGTGCCAGGCTCCTTGCGGGTCACAAGCTCCCCGGGGTTAGGCCGTAGGCCCCTCTGCCCTCTGGGACCGACTCCAACAGACTCTCAGAGGAACCCCCTCTTCAGTGTGACACCCGGTCTCGAGAACCACGACCACAGTTGCTTGGGTTCGGCCACAGGCCCCTCCGCCTTGGGGAGCTGCACCTCACTGCCCTTCAGCACACCTGGGTCTCGCAGGTCCCACTTCTTCCGGGGCCCCGGTCACTTACTGCTGGATGCTCCATCCTCAGGGTGCAGAACATCCCACTGCTGACACCAGTGTGATGGGGTTCTGGGGTCCCCCAAGCTCTGCACCCTGTCCGCAGGCAGGAGAGTCTCTCACTCAGCAGGAGAACAGCGGGTTTATTAGCTGACAGGACACAGCATCATACAGAGGAGTCAGTACAGCAGGCAGAGACAGCCAGTCCCATCCATGTTGAGGAGAGGAGGCCCCGAGGGGCCCCCAGAGCTGGGGCCTGGCCCCCTCCTTTGTCTCTCTCTCCCAGCCCAGACTCTCTGCTCCCAACTCCCAGTTCCAATTCAGACCCCTCAGGCTCCACCTCCTCCTTTGTCTGCAGTACAAAGGTGTTACCTGGTCATCAAGGTTACCCTCAGCAGGAGCCCCACACCCTCTGTGAGCCACTCACATACACACAGGTATCCCCCACTCCATCACAGGGGCTCCTGCTGAGGGTAACCTTGACGACCAGGTAACACCTTTGTACTGCAGACAAAGGAGGAGGTGGAGCCTGAGGGGTTTGAATTGGAACTGGGAGGTGGGAGCAGTGAGTCTGGGCTGGGAGAGACAGAGACCAAGGAGGGGGCAAGGCCCCGGCTCTGGGGGCCCCTCGGGGCCTCCTCTCCCCAATCTGGATTTGACTGGCTGTCTCTGCCTGCTGCACTGACCCCTCTGTACAAAGCTGGGCCCTGTTGTCTAATAAACCTGCTGTTCTCCTGCTGAGTGAGAGACTCTCCTGCCTGCGGACAAGGTGCAGAGCTTGGGGAACCCCAAACCCCATCACACTGGTGTGAGAAGTGGGATGTTCTGCACCCTGAGAATGGAGCATCCAGCAGTAAGTGATGGGGACCCCGGAAGAAGAAGAGGGGCCTGCGAGACCCAGGTGTGCTGACGGGCAGTGAGGTGCAGTTCCGAGGTGGAGGGGCCTGCAGCCAAACCCGAGCAACTGCAGTCATGGTCCTCGAGAAGGGGTGTCACACCTGAGGCGGGGTTACTTCTGGGAGTCCGTTGGAGTCAGTCCCAGAAGGCGGAGGGGCCAAGGGCCCAACCCCCAGGAACAAGTGACCCGCGAGGAGGCTGACACGCTGAATGAGTTCTTCCCAAGACAGGGTGCTCATGGTCCTTGAGAGCGGGTGTCACACTGAAGAAGGGGTTCCGCTGGGAGTCTGTTGGAGTCGGTCCCAGAGGGCGGAGGGGCCTACGGCCTAACCCCGGGCAGCTTGTGACCCGCAAGGAGCCTGGCACACTGAAGGGATTCTTCCAGGGATCGTGGGGTGCAGAGGGCATCAGCCTGAGAGCCTGCAACCACGCTGAGCAACTCCGCTGTGAAGTGACAGCACCTGGAAACCGAATCAAGATTAAAGGAGCTGGACAAGGCAGCGTGGATGTGCAGTGGCAGAGCTGAGGGTTAAGGAAAATCCTGCAGGGGTGAGCCCGGATCGGGGCAGGAAACCCTGGACTGCCTGGAGCTCTAAACCAAGTGGCCTGCCACAGCTCAAGGAGGGAAGGAGCGATTCCAACCCATCATCTACTAGTGGCCAAGACAGACCTGCGAAGAGGTTTCCAGGCCTGGGCCGAGGAAGGTGCCTGTGTGTCTGTGCAGGAAAGCAGCTTGTCCACTGGGAATGGCAAGTTGTCTCAGAGAAGCTGCTCCACCTTCTGTGTGTGTGTGGAGACCAGCCGGGGAGCTGGGACAAAGGAGAGAGTGTCTCCCATTGTCTGTCTGTGTTGAACAGCAGCAGCAGCCTGGGGAGAGAGCAGAGCCTGCATTTGGAAAAGGTGCCAATGAGGAAACTAGCCCATTGCCTGAGGAAGATTCCCCAGCCCGGGGTGGCTGGAGAGGGAACCCCAGGAAAGAGCATTCCAGGTGTGTCTCTGAATCCAGCCATGGGGGCTGGAGCAGAGGGAATGGCTCTGGGATGGGCAGTGGTGTCCCTGATAAGGACACTGGTCCTTGGTGCAAGAAAGGTGCTTCTGCTTCTGGGGAAGTGAATCCTTTGCCTGAGCCTGTGGGGGCTAGAGATGGTGCCAAGATCCCAGAGCTGGATCTGAGGGCAGCTGAAGCCCAGATGGGAAGTGGGCCTACCTCTGTGTCTCTCAGGGGGGATGATGCTTTAACTCGGTCTGATCCAGTTAGTATCATCAGGGAATCCCAGAGACCTGACAATTCTGGTACTTGTTCTTTGCCTGATGCTGAGGTGTTACTGAGAGGGGTGAGAGGACTCTGTCCCACCACAGTCATCCTCTCACCAGGACACAGGAAGAGAAGACTGGCAATGGAGTTAACGCTGACTGATGAAGATAAAGAAGCTGGTAGCAGAAGGGAGGAAAGGGATCCTAACCTTCTGTCCGGTGGTACTGGCTGTCTGCCTGGAAGGGGATTATGTGGGAATCTGCCTGATGGGCCAGAAGTGATCCTGGGTGAAGGTGAACCCCAGGAGCTGGTTGTGGCTCAAGGGAGCAGTGCCCCTGTGGAGCCAGACAGGGGTGAGTTGTTGTTTGGGGGAGCTCTTAAGGAAGAAAATTTCCCCAAAACTTTTCCTGACCCGTCTATGGGGACTGTCGAAAATGGGAGTGAGGTGAAGGAGAGCGAACAGGAAAGGTGCTTGTCTGTAAGAGCCAGAGCAGCCCTTTGCCTGGGGAGAAATTTGTTTCAGCTCCTCATGGCCAGGACCTGCCTGAGTGTGAAACCACTGGCTGTGCTCTGCAAGGGTCCAAAGCAGGCAGGGTAAAAGTTTCTCAGGAATTGGAAGTTGGTCCAAGTAAAGTAAAAACTAGCAGGTAATGTGAGCAGCCCTGTGAGAACCAAGAAAAACGGCTGCACAGCCAGTCTCTGTAGGATGCAGGAGAGGGCCAGCAATTCCCCATCTCCAGATGGTGGAAACACTTATATTCTCATACTGAATTCGAGTTCTGATTCCATGGGGGAGGCAGGAGTTGGAGGTGGAAGGACAAAGGAGCTTTGGGCCTGGTGGGCCAGTGAGAGATAAACAGGGATTCCTCCATGTGGATTCTGCGTCTGGGACTCACAAAACAACTTTCAAAAACTAGTTTGGTTTGTAAATTCCCAGGCTGGCTGGGAGGGGGCCGTCTCCCTAAGATCATCAATGGCCCAGCTCTTGTTAGAAGGGAGGGCACAGCCAGAGAGATCAGATTTCCACCCCAGGGGGCAAGGGAGAAGATTAGAACTTAATGGTGCACAAAAAGGTCTCAGCCATTTAGCCCCAAAATACCAGATTCTCAAGGAGGTTACACAAAGGTTGTGGTCTACCAAAGAGCAACGTAAATGTGCAGTTGCAATGGGTTTGTTCTGTTACTCACGCTGACTGCTGTAACCAAGGGGTGCTGCTACCAAAAGCTGTAGAATTGTACCATGTACTGAATGTTTGAAAAGAGCCATGTGACATGATGACATGGATGCAGAAGCATGAATTGTATGTTGAAGGAATCTGTAACTCTAAAATGTCACTGTTGTTCCCTGTAACTCGTCTTGCAACCTCTGACATGAGAAGGAACATTCCAAACCTATTGTGTGGCATGGAAGGGGAAACTGAGGCACACAACCATTGTGGTGATCTGGCTAAATGCCAAGGATGGAAGCATTTGTACCCTCCTTTACTGGACTGTAACTGAATTCCAGACATTGGCTGGAGCAGCTGTATGGACTGGTGGTCAAATGGGGCAGGGCCCAGACCACAAAAGACCTGTCTGATCTGCTGGTGCTGCAGCATCTGTATGGGCTCTGCCTGCCCGACTTGAGAACGTGGCTGACGGACTGGGGCCGAAGCAGGGAGACCGACCAACCTGAGGGAACTAAAGGGACTTGCCCGGCTGCATCACATGAAAAGGGCCAAGACCAAGCTCCTGACTTGGAGCCTCCCCCAGCAGGACTATGATGTGGAGGTGGTGCACATCGAGGGGAGAACAGAGGGTACAGCCAATGCCCTGTCACAAGGGGAGAGCCCCGAACTTCCCCAGGTCACCAGTTGAGTGACCCCGCTCAGTTCGGTCTGGAAGGGGGGAGAGATGTGATGGAGTGGGGGATACCTGTGTGTGTGTGTGAGTGGCTCACAGAGGGTGGGGGGCTCCTGCTGAGGGTAACCTTGACGACCAGGTAACACCTTTGTACTGCAGACAAAGGAGGAGGTGGAGCCTGAGGGGTTTGAATTGGAACTGGGAGTTGGAAGCAGTTAGTCTGGGCTGGGAGAGAGAGAGACAAAGGAGGGGGCAAGGCCCTGGCTCTGGGGGCCCCTCGGGGCCTCCTCTCCCCAACATGGACTTGACTGGCTGTTTCTGCCGGCTGCACTGACTCCTCTGTATGATGCTGTGCCCTGTTGTCTAATAAACCCGCTGTTCTCCTGCTGAGTGAGAGTCACTCCTGCCTGCAGATGGGGTGCAGAGCTTGGGGAAACCCAAACCCCATCACACAGCCTGGCTAAGGGGGCAGCTACACCCCAGAGGGGCACCCCTCGGGCTCCTCTCCCCAGGACGGGTTGGAATGACTGTCTCTGCTGGCTGTACTGACGTTTCTGTGCTGAGCCGGGCCTCTGTCGCCTCATAAACCTCCTGTTCTACCTGGTGAGTGAGAGTCACTCCTGCCTGTGGATGAGGCGCAGAGCTTGGGGACCCCTGACCCCATGACAGCTGGTGGCAGTGGTGGGATGCACTGCACCCACAGATGGGCTCCCAGCAGCGACTGACAGCGCAGGAGAAGGAAGGCGACTCACAAGAGGCAGGGGTGCTGGAGGCGGAACAAAGCGATTTTTGGGAATCTTGCGGCACTGCAGCTTTGGCCGGTGAGTCAGCACCCGGGGGGATGGCAGGGAAATGGATTAGACCCGACTCCTGAAGGCAGACCTTGCAGGGCTGTGCAGAGAGGGGCATGACTGTGGGGAAGGTGAACAAGGCCCCGCTGATTGCTCGATGGGAAGAGAATGGTCGATCCAGGAGGCCAGATCCCATCCCAGCAGGAAGCAGCTGGTCACCTCCTGGGAGTGGTTCGGATTCTCAGGCAGGAGGTGGGGCTGGACTCCTCCAGACAGATGCGGTGCCTGTCGGGTCACACTCTGCTAGCAGTGGTTCGTCCTGGGCAGAGTCCCCCACGACAGAGATGTGACGGCGGGAGATCCAGGGGCAATGACAGGAACTGGAAGAGGACAGAGAGAGAGAGCAGCAGCATGAGCGGACAGTGGCAAAGACGAGATGCCGAGAGGCCCAGGCTGCAGTGAGGGGGCAGAGGCCCAGGACTGGCAGTCACTTGGAGATGCCTGTGCTGGCCCAGTGTAAAGACTTGAGGTGGTTGGAATAACGGAGACTTGGTGGGACGATTCGCATAACTGCAGCACGGTCATGGAAGGGTATAAACTGTTCAGGAAGGACAGACGGGTAAGAAAAGGGGGAGTCGTCGCGCTCTATGTGAGGGAGCAGTGTGATTGCTCAGAGCTCCAGTACGAGGAAGGAGAAAATCCGGTTGAGTGTCTTTGGGTTAAACTCAGAGGTGGAAGTAACAGAGGTGACGTTGTAGTTGGTGTCTGTTACAGACGCCAGATCAGGGAGAGGAGATAGATGAGGTTTTCTTCAGGCAGCTTAGTGAAGCTTCCAAATCACAGGCCCTGGTTCTCATGGGAGACTTCAATCATCTGGACATTTGTTGGGAGACCAATACAGCAGCGCACAGACAATCCAGGAAGTTTTTGGAGAACGTTGGGGATAACTTCTTGGTACAAGTGCTGAAGGAACCGACCAGGGGCCATGCGCAACTTGACCTGCTGCTCACAAACAGGAAAGAACTAGTGAGAGAAATAGAAGTGGTGGGAAACCTGGGCTGCAGCGACCATAAGATGGTAGATTTTAGGATCTGGACAAACGTAAGAAAGGTGAGTAGCAACATACAGACCCTTGATTTCAGGAGAGCAGACTTCAACTCCCTGAGAGAACTGATAAGCAGGATCCCTTGGGAAAACGAAGATGAAGGGGAAAAGAGTTGAAGAGAACTGGCAGTATTTTAAAGAAGTGAAGGCACAGGAACAAACCATCCTGCTGCATCGTAAGAAATGCAAACATGGAAGGCAACCAGCTTGGCTTAACAGGGAAATCCTTAGTCAGCTTAAATTCAAAAAGGATGCATACAAGAAATGGAAACGGGGACAGCTGACTAAGGAGGAATATAAACATACGGCTGGAGAATGCCGGGCAGTAATCAGGAAAGCGAAAGCCCAAGTGGAACTGCAGCTGGCAAGGGATGTGAAGAGTAACAAGAAGGGTTTCTACAGGCATGTGAACAATAAACAGGTTATCGGAGAAGGTGTGGGGCCATTACTGGATGAGGGAGGTAACCTAGCAGCAGATGATGCAGGAAAAGCTGAAGAACTCAATGCTTTTTTTGTCTCAGTCTTCACAGACAAGGACAGTTCCCACACTACAGTGCTAGACAATGCAGTATGGGAAGGTGGGGCGCAGCCATCTGTGGGGAAGGAACAAGTTCTGAGCTGTCTAGAAAAACTAGATGTGCACAAATCCATGGGCCTGGATTTAATGTGCCCCAGGGTACTGAGGGAATTGGCAGAGGTCATTGCTGAGCCTTTGGCCATTACCTTTGAAGACTCTTGAAGATCAGGAGAGATCCCGGATGACTGGAAGAAGGCAAACGTAGTGCCCATCTGTAAAAAAGGAAAGAAGGACAATCCAGGGAACTATAGACCCATCAGCCTTACCTCAATCCCTGGGAAAATAATGGAGGGGATTCTCAAGGAATCCATTTTGAAGCACTTGGAAGAGGGGAAAGTGATCAAAAGTAGCCAACATGGATTCACCAGGGGCAAGTCCTGCCTCACCAATCTGATTAGCTTCTATGACGAGGTAACAGGCTCTGTGGACATGGGGAAGTCAGTGGATGTGACATACCTTGACTTTAGCAAAGCTTTTGATATGGTTTCCCACAATATTGTCGCCCATAAGTTAAGGAAATATAGATTGGATCCTTGGACTATAAGATGGAGAGAAAGCTGGCTTGATGGTTGGGCCCAACGGATAGTGGTCAATGGCTCGATATCTGGATGGCAGTTGGTTTCAAGCCGAGTGCCGCAAGGCTCGGTTCTGGGGCCGGTGTTGTTCAACATCTTTATTAATGACCTGGATGAGGGACTGGATTGCACCTTCAGCAAGTTTGCGAATGACACAAAACTAGGGGGAGAGGTAGATTCGTTGGAGGGTAGAGAGAAAATCCAGAGTGACCTGGATAAATTGGAGGACTGGGCCAAAAGAAATCTGCTGTGGTTCAACAAGGAAAGCTGCAGAGTCCTGCACCTGGGGCAGAAGAATCCCAAGCATTGTTATAGGCTGGGGACCGACTGGCTCAGCAGCAGTACAATGGAAAGGGATCTAGGGGGGTTATGGTGGATGAAAGGCTGGATATGAGTAAACAGTGTGTCCTTGTAGCCAAGAACGCTAACGGCACACTGGGGTGCATTAGGAGGAGCATTTCGAGTAGATCTAGAGAAGTGGTTGTTCCCCTCTATTCGGGAGTGGTGAGGCCACATCTGGAATATTGTGTCCAGTTTTGGGCCCCCCAGTATAAAAAGGGTGTGGATTTGCTGGAGCAGGTTCAGCGAAGGGCAACAAAAATGATTAAGGCTGTGTCTACACGTGCCCCAAACTTCGAAATGGCCATGCAAATAGCCATTTCGAAGTTTACTAATGAAGCGCTGAAATGCATATTCAGCGCTTCATTAGCATGAGGGCGGCAGCGGCGCTTCGAAATTGACGCTCCTTGCCGCCGCGCGGCGCGTCCAGATGGGGCTCCTTTTCGAAAGGACCCCGCCTGCTTCGAAGTCCCCTTATTCCCATGAGCTCATGGGAACATCTTTGCACTGAAGGTTTGGAAGGAGCCGTGTGACATGATGACATGGATGTAGAAGCATGAACTGTGTGTTGAAGGAGTTTGTAACTCTGACGTGTCACCGTTGCTCCCTGGAACTAGTCCTGCAACCTCTCACGTGAGCAGGAACATTGCAGACCTGTTCAGCTGATAGGAATAAGGGGATTTCGAAGTCTTCAGGGTCTTTTTAAAAAGTACCCCACGTGGACAAGCTCTGCACGAGCGAAACGTGGCACTTTCGAAGCGCCGCAGCCACCAGCATGCTAATGAGGTGCTGAATATTCATTTTAGCACCTCATTAGTATTCTCTGATTTGGCCATTAACACGACCATTTCAAAGTTTTGGCCAAGTGTGCCCACAGCCATTGTGTGGCACGGAAGGGGAAACTGAGGCACACAGCCATTTTGGTGGTCTGGCTAAATGCCGAGGGTGGAAGCATTTGTACCTTCCTTTAGTGGTCAGTGACTGAATTCCAGACATTGGCCAGAGCAGCTGTAGGGGCTGGTGGGCAGACAGGGCAGGGCCCAGACCAGAGAACTGTTTGATCTGCTGGTGCCGCAGCAGCTGTATGGGCTCTGCCTGCCTGACTTGAGAATGTGGCTGATGGACCAGAGACCGAAGCAGGGAGACCAAACCAACCTGAGGGAACTAAAGGGACTTGCCCAGCTGCATCACGTGAAAGGGGCCAATGCCAAGCTCCTGACTTGGAGCCTCCCCCAGCAGGATTACGACGTGGAGGTGGTGCACATCAAGGGGAGCACTGAGGGTACAGCCAATTCACGCAGGAAGGGCCCTGAACTTCGCCAGGTCACCGGCAGAGTGACCCCGCTCACTTTGGTCTGGAAGGGTGGAGAGAGAGAGAGAGAGAGAGAGAGAGAGAGAGAGAGAGAGAGAGAGTGAGTGAGTGTGTGTGTGTGTGTGTGTGTGTGTGTGTGTGTGTGTGTGTGAGGGGCTCACAGAGGTTGTGGGGCTCCTGCTGGGGGTAACCTGGCAACCAGGTGACACCTCTGGGCTGCAGACAAAGTGGGAGGTGGAGCCGGACGGGTTTGAATTGGAACTGGGAGTTGGAAGCAGTGAGTCTGGGCTGGGAGAGAGAGAGACAAAGGAGGGGGCCAGGCCCTGGCTCCGAGGGCCCCTTGGGGCCTCCTCTCCCCAACATGGCTGGGACTGGCTGTCTCTGCCGGCTGCACTGACTCCTCTGTACGACGCTGTGTCCTGTCAGCTAATAAACCCGCTGTTCTCCTGCTGAGCGAGACTCACTCCTGCCTGCGGCCGGGGGCAGAGCCCGGGGGCCCCCACACATGACAGCCGGCTCCACCTGGGGCCCAGGACCTCCAGGACTGAGGGACCACAGCCAAGCGCAGCGTCTCAGGGCTCTTCTCCCAGCTGCCCTCTCTCAGCCCTGGAGCAGAGTCTGTGCTCCCCAGGGCCACTGCCCCAGCCGCCCGCCCCAGGCCCTCCCGGGGCTACGGACCCTGCCCCAGCCGCCCGCCCCAAACCCTCCCGGGGCTACGGACCCTGCCCCAGCCGCCGCCCCAGGCCCTTCAGGGGCTACGGACCCTGCCCCAGCCGCCCGCCCCAGGCCCTCCCGGGGCTACGGACCCTGCCCCAGCCGCCCGCCCCAGGCCCTCCCGGGGCTACGGACCCTGCCCCAGCCGCCCGCCCCAAACCCTCCCGGGGCTACGGACCCTGCCCCAGCCGCCCGCCCCAGGCCCTCCCGGGGCTACGGACCCTGCCCCAGCCGCCCGCCCCAGGCCCTCCCGGGGCTACGGACCCTGCCCCAGCCGCCCGCCCCAGGCCCTCCCGGGGCTACGGACCCTGCCCCAGCCGCCCGCCCCAGGCCCTCCCGGGGCTACGGACCCTGCCCCAGCCGCCCGCCCCAGGCCCTCCCGGGGCTACGGACCCTGCCCCAGCCGCCCGCCCCAGGCCCTCCCGGGGCTACGGACCCTGCCCCAGCCGCCCGCCCCAAACCCTCCCGGGGCTACGGACCCTGCCCCAGCCGCCCGCCCCAGGCCCTCCCAGGTCTTAGAAAGCCAGACGCTTCCTCTCCTGCCTGTAGCCAGGCTGGTGAAGTCCCCACTCCCTCAGCCACATCCCTGAGTCACGACGAGCCATGGCCATACCATACATCAGAGCCCAGCAGCCCTCAGCACCAGGCTCCCCCAGCCCAAACTGCACAGCCCAGGGAGCTCCTGGCTCACCCAGCCAGGCCCTGCCATGACGAGACTCCCCTGCAGAGAGACAGCAGCAGGGCAGCCAAGAACCACACTCCTCGCATCACCCGGACAAGTGCTCTGTGCCGCGCTCCCCTGTACCAGCACAGCGCCGACCTCACCCGGTGCAGGGCACATCCCTCGGGCCGAGACAGGACCCCCAGGCCAGCGACGTGTCTCACCAGCTCCCTGAGCCCAGGGGCCTTCCAGCCCAGGTCGATGCCTGCCACGAGCTAGCCAGCCCCTCAGCAGAGCCAGTGGGGACCAGCAGGGGCTGGGATGTTGTTGTTGAGGGAAACCCCAGGCTGAAGGAACTGGGGGAGCTGGGGCAGAGCTGGGGGGACCCCAAGGCTGGGGACCCTGGGGGGGGCTGGGGCAGAGCTGGGGGGACCCCAAGGCTGGGGACCCTGGGGGGGGGCTGGGGCAGAGCTGGGGGGGACCCAAGGCTGGGGACCCTGGGGGGGGGCTGGGGCAGAGCTGGGGGGGACCCAAGGCTGGGGACCCTGGGGGGGGGCTGGGGCAGAGCTGGGGGGGACCCCAAGGCTGGGGACCCTGGGGGGGGCTGGGGCAGAGCTGGGGGGACCCCAAGGCTGGGGACCCTGGGGGGGGGCTGGGGCAGAGCTGGGGGGGACCCAAGGCTGGGGACCCTGGGGGGGGGCTGGGGCAGAGCTGGGGGGGACCCCAAGGCTGGGGGACCCTGGGGGGAGCTGAGGCTGGACGAGCAGGGGCTGCACCCCAGGGCTAGGAGCACCGCGGCATGCTGGGCAGAAGAGGGATGCAGGAAGCCTGGGACGCCGGCTGGACGAGCCGCGCATGCCCGTGGCTGGAGCCTCACCTGCCACCCCTGCACGGCCAGGGCTGTCCTGTGCTGCAGGAGCCCACCGTCTTAGGCAGGCCACACATGTGGGGCTGTCCCGCCCGTGCCCTGCGCCCAGGCAGGGACCCCGGGCGGGTGCGGCGTCGGCACACTCACCTGCAGAGGGACGCCCAGCTCCGCACAGGCGCAGGGGGGCAGCAGAGAGATGGGCCCAGCACCATTCCACCAGCCACTGAAACACCGACGGGACACCAGGGCGTTAAGTGCAGGATCAGCAGCGCCCCGGCGGGGGGACACTCGCCCCGTGTCACTGCCTCCCACACAGGACTGCCGGGAACCCGCACTCCCCACAGCATTCGGGGGGAGGACAGGCTGAGTCAGTGGGGCTCAGGGCATTGGCTGTCTCTGGGGGCAGCAGGAACTCGGGGTGCCGTCAGGGAACTGGCTGGTTTGGGGGGAGTGCGGGAACTCGGGGTGCCATCAGGGAACTGGCTGGCTCAGGGGGTGTGGGAACTCAGGGTGCTGTCAGGGAACTGGCTGGTTCTAGGGGGAGCGTGCGGGAACTCGAGCTGCTGTCAGGGAATTGGCTGGTTCTCGGGGGGGTGCGGGAACTCAGGGTGCTGTCAGGGAACTGGTTGGTTCTGGGGGGGGGTGCAGGAACTCGAGGTGCTGTCAGGGAACTGGCTGGTTCTGGGGGGGGTGCGGGAACTCGGGGTGCTGTCAGGGAACTGGCTGGCTCGGGGGGGGTGGGAACTCAGGGTGCTGTCAGGGAACTGGCTGGTTCTGGGGGGGGTGCAGAAACTCGGGGTGCCATCAGTGAACTGGCTCATTCTGGGGGTGTGTGGAAACTCAGGGTGCCATCAGGGAACTGGCTGGTTCGGGCGGGTGCAGGAACTGGCTGGCTCGGGGGGTGCAGGAACTCGGAGTGCCATCAGGGAACTGGCTGGTTCTGGGGGGTGCGGGAACTCGGGGTGCTGTCATGGAACTGGCTGGCTCTGGGGGGGTGAGGGAACTCGGGGTGGCGTCAGGGAACTGGCTGGCTCTGGGGAGGTGCGGGAACTCGGGGTGCTGTCAGGGAACTGGCTGCTGTCAGGGAACTGGCTGGCTCTGGGGGGGTGTGGGAAGTCAGGGTGCCGTCAGGGAACTGGCTGGTTCTGGCAGGGTGCTGGAACTCGGGGTGCCGTCAGGGAACTGGCTGGTTCTGTGGGGTGCGGGAACTCGGGGTGGCGTCAGGGAACTGGCTGGCTCTGGGGGGGGTGCGGGAACTCGGGGTGCCGCCAGGGAATTGGCTGGCTCTGGGGGTGGGGTGCGGGAACTTGGGGTGCCGCCAGGGAACTGGCTGGCTCTGGGGTGGGGGTGCGGGAACTCGGGGTGCCGTCAGGGAAGTGGCTGGCTCGGGGGGATGGTGCGGGAACTCGGGGTGCCGTCAGGGAAGTGGCTGGCTCTGGGGCGGGGTGCGGGAACTCGGGGTGCCGTCAGGGAAGTGGCTGGCTCTGGGGGGGGCTGCGGGAACTCGGGGTGCCGTCAGGGAAGTGGCTGGCTCTGGGGCGGGGTGCGGGAACTCGGGGTGCCGTCAGGGAAGTGGCTGGCTCTGGGGCGGGGTGCGGGAACTCGGGGTGCCGTCAGGGAAGTGGCTGGCTCTGGGGGGCGGGGGGGCGGGAACTCGGGGTGCCGTCAGGGAAGTGGCTGGCTCTGGGGGGGGGTGCGGGAACTCGGGGTGCCGTCAGGGAAGTGGCTGGCTCTGGGGGGGGCTGCGGGAACTCAGGGTGCCGTCAGGGAAGTGGCTGGCTCTGGGGGGGGGGTGCGGGAACTCGGGGTGCCGTCAGGGAAGTGGCTGGCTCTGGGGGGGGGGGTGCGGGAACTCGGGGTGCCGTCAGGGAAGTGGCTGGCTCTGGGGGGGGTGCGGGAACTCGGGGTGCCGTCAGGGAAGTGGCTGGCTCTGGGGCGGGGTGCGGGAACTCGGGGTGCCGTCAGGGAAGTGGCTGGCTCTGGGGGGGGTGCGGGAACTCGGGGTGCCGTCAGGGAAGTGGCTGGCTCTGGGGTGGGGGTGCGGGAACTCGGGGTGCCGTCAGGGAAGTGGCTGGCTCTGGGGGGGGGTGCGGGAACTCGGGGTGCCGTCAGGGAAGTGGCTGGCTCTGGGGGGCGGGGGGGCGGGAACTCGGGGTGCCGTCAGGGAAGTGGCTGGCTCTGGGGGGGGGGTGCGGGAACTCGGGGTGCCGTCAGGGAAGTGGCTGGCTCTGGGGGGGGCTGCGGGAACTCGGGGTGCCGTCAGGGAAGTGGCTGGCTCTGGGGCGGGGTGCGGGAACTTGGGGTGCCGTCAGGGAAGTGGCTGGCTCTGGGGGGGGCTGCGGGAACTCGGGGTGCCGTCAGGGAAGTGGCTGGCTCTGGGGGGGGCTGCGGGAACTCGGGGTGCCGTCAGGGAAGTGGCTGGCTCCAGGCGGCACAGGGACCCACTCCAGAGCACCAGGTGCAGGGAGCGCCACAGGTTCCAGGCTTGCCTGCTGAGGCTGGTCACAGAGGGTCTCTGGACGCAAAGCCTCCCGGGCCAGGCCCTGGCTCCCAGATGCCCTGCTTCAAAGTGGGAACGGCTGTAATGTCCAACAAAGTCCGCGTGTGCCTCAGTTTCCCTCACCCGCCACAAGGCTGCGGGGGCGGGAGGAGGGGGGATGATGTTTGCTCCCAGCACCGGTCTGCTGGAACAAAGAGCCGTGAAGGACCTGGTCTGACCCGCCCCGGCTCCCCTCTCTCCCCGGGAGCGAGAGACAAGGGCAGCTGGCAGGGAGGTGGGAGGAGATCCTGGCTGAGGTACAAAGGCCTGAGGGCAGAGCGCTGGTGTCTCCCTGGAGAGCCGCCCCAGGGAGCCAGAGAGCCAGAACCGGGGGCCCCGGCAGCTTGGCCAGTGCATGGGGCTGAGCAGGATGGTAACCGCTCTGTGCTGACCCAGGGCGGCCGATGCCACGCGCCAGGGGCCGGCGAACCCGCCCGGGCAGCAACCGTGGCAGAGATGAGTCTCTGCCAAGAGCCTGGCCCTGCTGGGCCCAGCTGAGGAGCAGCCATGGGTGCTAGCGCCGCAGAGGTGGTCTCTGCCAGGCATGCGGGAGACTGGTGCGACCCCGGGGGCTCTGCCACTCTGGAGGGCTCCTCGGTCAGACTGCTGCCAAGCTGGAGACGTAGCACCAGTCCTGGGGGTACACGCCCCCCGCCCTCCACGCCCCCAGCCCAGCTTCCGACCCACGGCCAGAGACCTGGCCCTAGAGTCCACAACTGTGCCCCAGGGAGGAGGAGGAGGAGCCCCAGAGCTGCACCAGCGGCTCTGCACCCGGGGGCTGTCGGCATGTGCAGCTGTCAGCCACAGCCTGGCACTCGCGTCCCCTGGCGGGAGCGCTGCTTCTCAGCACTTCGTGCCCCTCCCTGCCGCGAGGGGCTTTGCCAGCAAGAGGGCGTCGTTCCTGGGGACCGGGGGCGGGAGCAGCCGGGAAGGACACACGCCTTGTCCACCGAGAAGGCGCGTGGGCATCCCCAGGGAGTCCCCTTCAGCTGGGTCACAGGCAAAGAAAGCTGGTACCAGCAGGCACCAGGCGGGGGGCTTGCTGCTGCTCCGTCTGGAAACCCCGGTGTGGTGTGAGACAGCGAGGGACCGATGCAATGAGCTGGGTGGAGCAGAACGGGGCAGCCAGCAGCAGAGAAGGGGAGAGTGGTCCAGGCAAGAGATGCTCGGAGCAGGCACCTGTCTGAGCAGCAGGGAGAGGCCAGGAGCCAGGCAGAGAGGGGACAGGGAGGCCAGGAGCTGCCGGGGGGAGACCTGCGCTGGACAAGGCAGCACAGAGCGGCAGCGGCCGGCCAGGGAGGGCAGCCAGAGCCTGGGAGCAGAGCAGCCCGGAAACGAGCAGACAGGAAGAGGAGGGAGTCAGTGGCGGGTGCAGGAGCAGTGCAGCGGGAGTAGGGGCCCGGAGGGGCAGCAAGGCCCAGGCAGCGGGAGGAGGCCAGGCTGGAGGGCAGAGCAGGGACGGGTCGCGGTTACATGCAGACTGGGCACATGTGGGAGGAGGAGGAGAAAGCAAGTGCCTGGGAGTTAGCGATAAGGTTCCTACAGCCGAGGGGCAGCCAGCGGGCAGTGCCAGGGGACAGCCAGGGGGCGGGTGGGCGGTGCCGGGGGGCAGCCAGCTGGCAGAGGCTGGCGTGCAACGACACAGGCAGGGCTGGAGCGGATGCCCGCTGCGCCGGCCATTCGGAGCAGGGCCGTGATCGGGGGCAGTCAGGACCGCACCTGCGCAATTCCCACCACCAGCCCCTCCCTGGAGGGTGTGGGGAGACTCACCTCCCACGGGCGGCAGGGCCGAGGGGCCTCCAGCGGGGAACCACCGAGGGGTCCTGCTCCGGCGGGGCAGGGCGGGGAGGCGGCACCGTCTTCCTCTTCCTGCAGAGGATGAGCAGGCTGCTGGAGTTGCGCAAGAGCCCCATCCCCCGGGGCAGCTGCCTCCCGGCCATGCACCTGCCCCGGCCCAGCCCCCGGGGGAGCCCAGACTCTCGAGCCCCTTGCTCAGGGCCACTGCAAGCGGCTCCCTGCCCACACGCCAGCAGCTCTGGGGAAACCGAGGCAGGAACCCGGCAATCTCCTTCGCTTCTCTTCCTTGCCAACACCGCCCCCTCCGAGGGCAATTTCTGCAGCCGGCCCCAACCTCTGCCAGCCTCCGCACCTGCTGGGCCCACACCCAGCACCCAGCCTCTGCCGGCCTCCACGCCTGCTGGGCCCACACCCGGCACCCAGCCTCTACCGGCCTCCGCACCTGCTGGGCCCACACCCGGCACCCAGCCTCTGCCGGCCTCCACGCCTGCTGGGCCCACACCCGGCACCCAGCCTCTACCGGCCTCCGCACCTGCTGGGCCCACACCCGGCACCCAGCCTCTACCGGCCTCCGCACCTGCTGGGCCCACTCCCAGCACCCAGCAACCAGCCTCTGCCGGCCTCCACGCCTGCTGGGCCCACACCCGGCACCCGGCACCCAGCCTCTGCCGGCCTCCACGCCTGCTGGGCCCACTCCCGGCACCCGGCACCCAGCCTCTGCCGGCCTCCACGCCTGCTGGGCCCACACCCAGCACCCGGCACCCAGCCTCTGCCGGCCTCCGCACCTGCTGGGCCCACACCCAGCACCCGGCACCCAGCCTCTGCCGGCCTCCACGCCTGCTGGGCCCACACCCGGCACCCAGCCTCTGCCAGCCTCCACGCCTGCTGGGCCCACACCCAGCACCCGGCACCCAGCCTCTGCCGGCCTCCGCACCTGCTGGGCCCACTCCCGGCACCCGGCACCCAGCCTCTGCCAGCCTCCACGCCTGCTGGGCCCACACCCGGCACCCAGCCTCTGCCAGCCTCCACGCCTGCTGGGCCCACTCCCGGCACCCGGCACCCAGCCTCTACCGGCCTCCGCACCTGCTGGGCCCACACCCAGCACCCAGCCTCTGCCAGCCTCCACGCCTGCTGGGCCCACACCCAGCACCCGGCACCCAGCCTCTACCGGCCTCCGCACCTGCTGGGCCCACTCCCGGCACCCGGCACCCAGCCTCTGCCAGCGTCCACGCCTGCTGGGCCCACACCCAGCACCCGGCACCCAGCCTCTGCCGGCCTCCGCACCTGCTGGGCCCACACCCAGCACCCGGCACCCAGCCTCTACCGGCCTCCGCACCTGCTGGGCCCACTCCCGGCACCCGGCACCCAGCCTCTGCCAGCTTCCACGCCTGCTGGGCCCACACCCGGCACCCAGCCTCTGCCGCCTTCCGCGCCTGCTGGGACCACAACTGGCACCCGGCACCCAGCCTCTGCTGGCCTCCGCATCTGCTGGGCCCGGGCCCACACCCGGCACCTGGCACCCAGCCTCTGCCAGCCTCCGCACCTGCTGGGCCCACACCCAGCACCCGGCACCCAGCCTCTGCCGGCCTCCGCACCTGCTGGTTCCAGACCCAGCACCCGGCACCCAGCCTCTGCTGTCCTCCGCACCTGCTGGGCCCACACCCGGCACCCAGCCTCTACCGGCCTCCGCACCTGCTGGGCCTACACCTGACAACCGGCCTCTGCCAGCCTCTACACCTGCTGGGACCACACCCAGCACCCAGCCTCTGCCACCCTCTGCACCTGCTGGGCCCACACCCAGCACCCAGCCTGTGCCGCCCTCCGCACCTGCTGGGCCCACACCCGGCACCCAGCCTCTGCCACCCTCTGCACCTGCTGGGCCCACACCCGGCACCCAGCCTCTGCCACCCTCTGCACCTGCTGGGCCCACACCCGGCACCCAGCCTCTGCCGCCCTCCGCACCTGCTGGGCCCACACCCGGCACCCAAACACCGCTGGGCTCTGCACCTACTGGGCTCACACCTGGCACCCTAAGGACGCCGGGCTCTGCACCCGTTGGGCCCTGGCCCGGCACTCAGCCCCCACCCAGATCTGTACCTACTGGGCACACGCACTGCATGTCCGGGGCACAAAGCCCAGCCCCCCGGGAGCTGCCCCACACACACACACAATCAGCACCTCTGGCCACACACACCCAGAGGCCCTGGGTGAGCACGGGTGTCTGGCACCACTCTGCCCTACGTCCCTGACTCCCTCCACCTCATTGCACAGCCCTGCTCTGCCCCACGTCCCCGACTCCCCCCGCCCCACTGCACAGCCCTGCTCTGCCCCACGTTCCCGACTCCCCCCGCCCCACTGCACAGCCCTGCTCTGCCCCACGTCCCCGACTCCCCCCGCCCCACTGCACAGCCCTGCTCTGCCCCACGTCCCCGACTCCCCCCGCCCCCATGCACAGCCCTGCTCTGCCCCACGTCCCCGACTCCCCCCGCCCCACTGCACAGCCCTGCTCTGCCCCACGTCCCCGACTCCCCCCGCCCCACTGCACAGCCCTGCTTTGCCCCACGTCCCCGACTCCCCCCGCCCCACTGCACAGCCCTGCTCTGCCCCACGTCCCCGACTCCCCCCGCCCCCATGCACAGCCCTGCTCTGCCCCACGTCCCCGACTCCCCCTGCCCCACTGCACAGCCCTGCTCTGCCCCACGTCCCCGACTCCCCCTGCCCAGCCCTGCTCTGCCCCACGTCCCCGACTCCCCCTGCACAACACTGCTCTGCCCCACGTCCCCGACTCCCCCTGCCCCACTGCACAGCCCTGCTCTGCCCCACGTCCCCAACTCCCCCTGCCCCACTGCACAGCCCTGCTCTGCCCCACGTCCCCAACTCCCCCTGCCCCACTGCACAGCCCTGCTCTGCCCCACGTCCCCAACTCCCCCTGCCCCACTGCACAGCCCTGCTCTGCCCCACGTCCCCGACTCCCCCCGCCCCCATGCACAGCCCTGCTCTGCCCCACGTCCCCGACTCCCCCCGCCCCACTGCACAGCCCTGCTCTGCCCCACGTCCCCAACTCCCCCTGCCCCACTGCACAGCCCTGCTCTGCCCCACGTCCCCAACTCCCCCTGCCCCACTGCACAGCCCTGCTATGCCCCACGTCCCCAACTCCCCCTGCCCCACTGCACAGCCCTGCTCTGCCCCACGTCCCCAACTCCCCCTGCCCCACTGCACAACACTGCTCTGCCCCACGTCCCCGACTCCCCCCATCCCACTGCACAGCCCTGCTCTGCCCCACGTCCCCGACTCCCCCTGCCCCCCTGCACAGCCCACCTCCCACCAATCGCTCATTATCCTCCCTCTGCCCCCCCCCAAGGCCCCTCCTTGCTCTCCCCCTTCGGACTTCTGTACCCCCGGCCTGACCCCCACCCACTCCTCCACGCAGAGCTCGACCCGACCCCCACCGCGCGCATCGGGGCCGCGCTTCCCGCACGTGCACGCGCCACTGCCCGCGCGCGGAGCTCTCTCCAGCCACCACTTACCGGAGTCGGCTCCACCTCCGCGCGCGCCCGAGGCCGGGGGCGGGGCCGCGGATGGGTGAGCGTGCGCGCCCCCGAGACGCCCAGCGCTGAGCCCTCCACGTGTCAGGAGTGAGCGCGCTCCCGGCCCCATCGCCCCCCCGCCCCATACAGACCCCCAACACCCGTCACTGCTACCCCATCGCCCCCCGCCCCACACAGACCCCCAACACCCCCACTGCTACCCCATCGCCCCCCGCCCCACACAGACCCCCAACACCCCCCACTGCTACCCCATCGCCCCCCGCCCCATACAGACCCCCAACACCCCCCACTGCTACCCCATCGCCCCCCCGCCCCACACAGACCCCCAACACCCGTCACTGCTACCCCATCGCCCCCCGCCCCACACAGACCCCCAACACCCCCACTGCTACCCCATCGCCCCCCGCCCCATACAGACCCCCAACACCCCCCACTGCTACCCCATCGCCCCCACGCCCCATACAGACCCCCAACACCCCCACTGCTACCCCATCGCCCCCCCGCCCCACACAGACCCCCAACACCCCCCACTGCTACCCCATCGCCTTCCCGCCCCACACAGACCCCCAACACTCCCCACTGCTACCCCATCGCCCCCCCGCCCCACACAGACCCCCAACACTCCCCACTGCTACCCCATCGCCCCCCCGCCCCACACAGACCCCCAACACCCCCCACTGCTACCCCATCGCCTTCCCGCCCCACACAGACCCCCAACACTCCCCACTGCTACCCCATCGCCCCCCCGCCCCACACAGACCCCCAACACCCGTCACTGCTACCCCATCGCCCCCCGCCCCACACAGACCCCCAACACCCGTCACTGCTACCCCATCGCCCCCCGCCCCACACAGACCCCCAACACCCCCACTGCTACCCCATCGCCCCCCGCCCCATACAGACCCCCAACACCCCCCACTGCTACCCCATCGCCCCCCGCCCCATACAGACCCCCAACACCCCCCACTGCTACCCCATCGCCTTCCCGCCCCACACAGACCCCCAACACTCCCCACTGCTACCCCATCGCCCCCCCGCCCCACACAGACCCCCAACACCCGTCACTGCTACCCCATCGCCCCCCGCCCCACACAGACCCCCAACACCCCCACTGCTACCCCATCGCCCCCCGCCCCATACAGACCCCCAACACCCGTCACTGCTACCCCATCGCCCCCCCGCCCCACACAGACCCCCAACACCCGTCACTGCTACCCCATCGCCTCCCGCCCCACACAGACCCCCAACACCCCCACTGCTACCCCATCGCCCCCCGCCCCATACAGACCCCCAACACCCGTCACTGCTACCCCATCGCCCCCCCGCCCCACACAGACCCCCAACACCCGTCACTGCTACCCCATCACCCCCCCACCCCATACAGACCCCCATCACCTCTCACTGCTACCCCATCGCCCCCCCGCCCCATACAGACCCCCATCACCCGTCACTGCTACCCCATCGCCTTCCCGCCCCACACAGACCCCCAACACTCCCCACTGCTACCCCATCGCCCCCCGCCCCATACAGACCCCCATCGCCCCCGCCCCACACAGACCCCCATCACCCGTCACTGCTACCCCATCGCCTCCCCGCCCCATACAGACCCCCAACACTCCCCACTGCTACCCCATCGCCTCCCGCCCCATACAGAGCCTCAACACCCCTCACTTCTACCCCATCGCCCCCCGCCCCATACAGACCCCCAACACTCCCCACTACTACCCCATCGCCTCCCGCCCCATACAGAGCCTCAACACCCCTCACTTCTACCCCATCGCCCCCTGCCCCATACAGACCCCCAACACCTCCCACTGCTACCCCACGGCCCCCCCACCCCATACAGACCCCCATCACCCGTCACTGCTACCCCATCGCCCCCCCCGCCCCATACAGACCCCCATCACCTCTCACTGCTACCCCATTGCCCCCCCGCCCCATACAGACCCCCATCACCCGTCACTGCTACCCCATCGCCCCCCCCGCCCTATACAGACCCCCATCACCTCTCACTGCTACCCCATCGCCCCCCCGCCCCATACAGACCCCCATCACCCGTCACTGCTACCCCATCGCCTCCCCGCCCCATACAGACCCCCAACACTCCCCACTACTACCCCATCGCCTCCCGCCCCATACAGAGCCTCAACACCCCTCACTTCTACCCCATCGCCCCCTGCCCCATACAGACCCCCAACACCTCCCACTGCTACCCCACAGCCCCCCCACCCCATACAGACCCCCAACACCCCTCACTGCTACCCCATCGCCCCCCGCCCCATACAGACCACCATCACCCCCCACTGCTACTCATCGCCCCCCTGACCCACACAGATCCCATCTCCCCTCACCGCCACCCTCATCCCCTGCCCCACACAGACCCGTCTCCCCCCACCGTCAAGCGCATCGCACCCTTGCCCCACACAGACCCCCATCTCCCCACACCACCACCCCCCATCAGCACCCTGCCCCACACAAACCCCCATCTCCCCCCACTGCCACCCTCATCCCCTGCCCCACAGAGACCCCTATCTCCCCCCACCATCACTCCCCCATTGCCCGCCTGCCCCACACAGACCCACATCTTCCTTCACCACCACCCCCATCACCCCACCCCACACAGACCCCCATCTCTCCCCACCGCCACCCTTATCCCCCGTCCCATATAGACCCATATCTCCAGCTGTGCATGAACACCCCCCACCACCCAGGCTGTGCATGGCTAGCCCCACTGCCCCCCAGGCTGTGTATGACCGGGCCCCCCACCTCCCCAGCTGTGCATGGCCAGGCCCACTGCCCCCCAGGTTGTGCATGCCGCGCCCCCCAGCAGACGGTGCAGGTGTACGGAGAACAACCCCGCCCCGCCCCGCCATAGGCTGTGTAAGACCAGGGGGCGGGGCGGACGCGAAGCCCAGCAGGGCAAGTCCCGCCCCTGTACCGGAAGCGCGGAGCGGGGTCCAGGCCGCGCGGGGGCTGCCGGGAGCTGTAGTCCGGGCGGGCCCGGTGCGGAGCAATGCAGAAATACGAGAAACTGGAGAAGATCGGGGAAGGTGCCGGGCCGGGCCGGCTGCGAGTCAGGCGCTGCAGCGCTATAGGGCTGCGCTGGGGGCAGGGGTTGCAGTGGGTCTGGGCCGAGCCGGCTGCGAGTCGGGCAGTGCAGCGCTATAGGGCTCCGCTGGGGGCTGGGGTTGCAGTGGGTCTGGGCCGGGCCGGCTGCGAGTCGGGCGCTGCAGCGCTATAGGGCTGTGCTGGGGGGTGGGGGCTGCAGTGGGTCTGGGCCGGGCCGGCTGCGAGTCGGGCAGTGCAGCGCTATAGGGCTGCGCTGGGGGCTGGGGCTGCAGTGGGTCTGGGCCGGGCCGGCTGCGAGTCGGGCGCTGCAGCGCTATAGGGCTGCGCTGGGGGGTGGGGGCTGCAGTGGGTCTGGGCCGGGCCGGCTGCGAGTCGGGCGCTGCAGCGCTATAGGGCTGCTCTGGGGGGTGGGGGCTGCAGTGGGTCTGGGCCGGGCCGGCTGCGAGTCGGGCGCTGCAGCGCTATAGGGCTGCGCTGGGGGGCTGGGGGATGCAGTGGGTCTGGGCCGGGCCGGCTCCGAGTTGGGCGCTGCAGCGCTATAGGGCTGCGCTGGGGGGTGGGGGCTGCAGTGGGTCTGGGCCGGGCCGGCTGCGAGTCGGGCGCTGCCGCGCTATAGGGCTGCGCTGGGGGGTGGGGGCTGCAGTGGGTCTGGGCCGGGCCGGCTGCGAGTCGGGCGCTGCAGCGCTATAGGGCTGCGCTGGGGGCAGGGGTTGCAGTGGGTCTGGGGCGGGCCGGCTGCGAGTCGGGCAGTGCAGCGCTATAGGGCTGCGCTGGGGGCTGGGGCTGCAGTGGGTCTGGGCCGGGCCGGCTGCGAGTCGGGCGCTGCACCGCTATAGGGCTCCGCTGGGGGCTGGGGTTGCAGTGGGTCTGGGCCGGGCCGGCTGCAAGTCGGGCGCTGCAGCGCTATAGGGCTGCGCTGGGGGTGGGGGCTGCAGTGGGTCTCGGCTGGGCCGGCTGCGACTCGGGCAGTGCAGCGCTATAGGGCTGCGCTGGGGGCTGGGGCTGCAGTGGGTCTGGGCCGGGCCGGCTGCGAGTCGGGCGCTGCAGCGCTATAGGGCTGCGCTGGGGGGTGGGGGCTGCAGTGGGTCTGGGCCGCGCCGGCTGCGAGTCGGGCGCTGCAGCGCTATAGGGCTGCGCTGGGGGGGTGGGGGCTGCAGTGGGTCTGGGCCGGGCCGGCTGCGAGTCGGGCGCTGCAGCGCTATAGGGCTGCGCTGGGGGGTGGGGGCTGCAGTGGGTCTGGGGCGGGCCGGCTGAGAGTCGGGCAGTGCAGCGCTATAGGGCTGCGCTGGGGGGTGGGGGCTGCAGTGGGACTGGGCCGGGCCGGCTGCGAGTCGGGCGCTGCAGCGCTATAGGGCTGCGCTAGGGGGTGGGGGCTGCAGTGGGTCTGGGCCGGGCCGGCTCGAGTCGGGCAGTGCAGCGCTATAGGGCTGCGCTGGGGGCTGGGGCTGCAGTGGGTCTGGGACGGGCCGGCTGCGAGTCGGGCGCTGCAGCGCTATAGGGCTGCGCTGGGGGGTGGGGGCTGCAGTGGGTCTGGGCCGGGCCGGCTGCGAGTCGGGCGCTGCAGCGCTATAGGGCTGCGCTGGGGGGTGGGGGCTGCAGTGGGTCTGGGCCGGGCCGGCTGCGAGTCGGGCGCTGCAGCGCTATAGGGCTGCGCTGGGGGGTGGGGGCTGCAGTGGGTCTGGGCCGGGCCGGCTGCGAGTCGGGCGCTGCAGCTCTATAGGGCTGCGCTGGGGGGTGGGGGCTGCAGTGGGTCTGGGCCGGGCCGGCTGCGAGTCGGGCAGTGCAGCGCTATAGGGCTGCGCTGGGGGCTGGGGCTGCAGTGGGTCTGGGACGGGCCGGCTGCGAGTCGGGCGCTGCAGCGCTATAGGGCTGCGCTGGGGGGTGGGGGCTGCAGTGGGTCTGGGCCGGGCCGGCTCGAGTCGGGCAGTGCAGCGCTATAGGGCTGCGCTGGGGGGTGGGGGCTGCAGTGGGTCTGGGCCGGGCTGGCTGCGAGTCGGGCGCTGCAGCGCTATAGGGCTGCGCTGGGGGGTGGGGGCTGCAGTGGGTCTCGGGCGGGCCGGCTGCGAGTCGGGCGCTGCAGCGCTATAGGGTTGCGCTGGGGGGCTTGGGGATGCAGTGGGTCTGGGCCGGGCCGGCTGCGAGTCGGGCGCTGCAGCGCTATAGGGCTGCGCTGGGGGGTGGGGGCTGCAGTGGGTCTGGGCCGGGCCGGCTGCGAGTCGGGCGCTGCAGCGCTATAGGGCTGCGCTGGGGGGTGGGGGCTGCAGTGGGTCTGGGCCGGGCCAGCTGGGAGTCGGGTGCTGCAGCGCTATAGGGCTGCGCTGGGGGGCTGGGGGCTGCAGTGCGGCTGGGGGCTGCAGTGGGTCTGGGCCGGGCCGGCTGCTAGTTGGGCGCTGCAGCGCTATAGGGCTGCGCTGGCGGGTGGGGGCTGCAGTGCGGCTGGGCCGGGCCAGCTGCGAGTCGGGTGCTGCAGCGCTATAGGGCTGCGCTGGGGGGCTGGGGGCTGCAGTGCGGCTGGGGGCTGCAGTGGGTCTGGGCCGGGCCGGCTGCGAGTCGGGCGCTGCAGCGCTATAGGGCTGCGCTGGGGGCTGCAGTAGGTCTGGGCCGGGCCGGCTGCGAGTCGGGCGCTGCAGCGCTATAGGGCTCCGCTGGGGGCTGCAGTGGGTCTGGGCCGGGCCGGCTGCGACTCGGGCGCTGCAGCGCTATAGGGCTGCGCTGGGGGGCTGGGGACTGCAGTGGGTCTGGGCCGGGCCGGCTGCGAGTCGGGTGCTGCAGCGCTATAGGGCTGCGCTGGGGGCTGCAGTGGGTCTGGGCCGGGCCGGCTGGGAGTCGGGCGCTGCAGCGCTATAGGGCTGCGCTGGGGGCTGCAGTGGGTCTGGGCCGGGCCGGCTGCGAGTCGGGCACTGCAGCGCTATAGGGCTGCGCTGGGGGGCTAGGGCTGCCGTGGTTTTGGGCCCGGCCAGCTGCGAGTCGGGTGCTGCAGCGCTATAGGGCTGCGCTGGGGGGCTGGGGGCTACAGTGCGGCTGGGGGCTGCAGTGGGTCTGGGCCGGGCCGGCTGCTAGTTGGGCGCTGCAGCGCTATAGGGCTGCGCTGGGGGTTGGGGGCTGCAGTGCGGCTGGGCCGGGCTAGCTGCGAGTCGGGTGCTGCAGCGCTATAGGGCTGCGCTGGGGGGCTGGGGGCTGCAGTGGGTCTGGGCCGGGCCGGCTGCGAGTCGGGCGCTGCAGCGCTATAGGGCTGCGCTGGGGGCTGCAGTGGGTCTGGGCCGGGCCGGCTGCGAGTCGGGCGCTGCAGCGCTATAGGGCTCCGCTGGGGGCTGCAGTGGGTCTGGGCCGGGCCGGCTGCGACTCGGGCGCTGCAGCGCTATAGGACTGCGCTGGGGGCTAGGGCTGCCGTGGGTCTGGGCCAGGCCGGCTGCGACTAGGGTGCTGCAGCGCTATAGGGCTGCGCTGGGGGGCTGGGGGCTGCAGTGGGTCTGGGCCGGGCCAGCTGCGAGTCGGGCGCTGCAGCGCTATAGGGCTGCGCTGGGGGGTGGGGGCTGCAGTGGGTCTGGGCCGGGCCGGCTGCTAGTCGGGCGCTGCAGCGCTATAGGGCTGCGCTGGGGGGTGGGACCTGCAGTGGGTCTGGGCCGGGCCGGCTGCTAGTCGGGCGCTGCAGCGCTATAGGGCTGCGCTGGGGGGTGGGGGCTGCAGTGCGGCTGGGCCGGGCCAGCTGCGAGTCGGGTGCTGCAGCGCTATAGGGCTGCGCTGGGGGGCTGGGGGCTGCAGTGAGGCTGGGGGCTGCAGTGGGTCTGGGCCGGGCCGGCTGCTAGTTGGGCACTGCAGCGCTATAGGGCTGCGCTGGGGGGTGGGGGCTGCAGTGCGGCGGGGCCGGGCCGGCTGTGAGTCGGGCGCTGCCGCGCTATAGGCCTGCGCTGGGGGCTGCAGTGGGTCTGGGCCGGGCCGGCTGCGAGTCGGGCGCTGCAGCGCTATAGGGCTGCGCTGGGGGCTGCAGTGGGTGTGGGCCGGGCCAGCTGCGAGTCTGGTGCTGCAGCGCTATAGGCCTGCGCTGGGGGGCTGGGGGCTGCAGTGGGTCTGGGCCGGGCCGGCTGTGAGTCGGGCGCTGCAGCGCTATTGGGCTGCGCTGGGGGTGCAGTGGGTGTGGGCCGGGCCAGCTGCGAGTCGGGCGCTGCAGCGCTATAGGGCTGCGCTGGGGGCTGCAGTGGGTCTGGGCCGGGCCGGCTGCGAGTCGGGCGCTGCAGCGCTATAGGGCTCCGTTGGGGGCTGCAGTGGGTCTGGGCCGGGCCGGCTGCGAGTCGGGCGCTGCAGCGCTATAGGACTGCACTGGGGGGCTAGGGCTGCTGTGGGTCTGGGCCAGGCCGGCTGCGACTCGGGCGCTGCAGGGCTATAGGGCTGCGCTGGGGGGCTGGGGGCTGTAGTGGGTCTGGGCCGGGCCGGCTGCGACTCGGGCGCTGCAGCGCTATAGGGCTGCGCTGGGGGCTGCAGTGGGTCTGGGCCGGGCCGGCTGTGAGTCGGGCGCTGCAGCGCTATAGGGCTGCGCTGGGGGGTGGGGGCTGCAGTGCGGCTGGGCCGGGCCAGCTGCGAGTCGGGTGCTGCAGCGCTATAGGGCTGCGCTGGGGGGCTGGGGGCTGCAGTGAGGCTGGGGGCTGCAGTGGGTCTGGGCCGGGCCGGCTGCTAGTTGGGCACTGCAGCGCTATAGGGCTGCGCTGGGGGGTGGGGGCTGCAGTGCGGCGGGGCCGGGCCGGCTGTGAGTCGGGCGCTGCCGCGCTATAGGCCTGCGCTGGGGGCTGCAGTGGGTCTGGGCCGGGCCGGCTGCGAGTCGGGCGCTGCAGCGCTATAGGGCTGCGCTGGGGGCTGCAGTGGGTGTGGGCCGGGCCAGCTGCGAGTCTGGTGCTGCAGCGCTATAGGCCTGCGCTGGGGGGCTGGGGGCTGCAGTGGGTCTGGGCCGGGCCGGCTGTGAGTCGGGCGCTGCAGCGCTATTGGGCTGCGCTGGGGGTGCAGTGGGTGTGGGCCGGGCCAGCTGCGAGTCGGGCGCTGCAGCGCTATAGGGCTGCGCTGGGGGCTGCAGTGGGTCTGGGCCGGGCCGGCTGCGAGTCGGGCGCTGCAGCGCTATAGGGCTCCGTTGGGGGCTGCAGTGGGTCTGGGCCGGGCCGGCTGCGAGTCGGGCGCTGCAGCGCTATAGGACTGCACTGGGGGGCTAGGGCTGCTGTGGGTCTGGGCCAGGCCGGCTGCGACTCGGGCGCTGCAGGGCTATAGGGCTGCGCTGTGGGGCTGGGGGCTGTAGTGGGTCTGGGCCGGGCCGGCTGCGACTCGGGCGCTGCAGCGCTATAGGGCTGCGCTGGGGGCTGCAGTGGGTCTGGGCCGGGCCGGCTGTGAGTCGGGCGCTGCAGCGCTATAGGGCTGCGCTGGGGGCTGGGGGCTGCAGTGGGTCTGGGCCGGGCCGGCTGCGAGTCGGGCGCTGCAGCACTATAGGGCTGCGCTGGGGGCTGCAGTGGGTCTGGGCCGGGCCAGCTGCGAGTCGGGCGCTGCAGCGCTATAGGACTGCGCTGGGGGCTAGGGCTGCCGTGGGTCTGGGCCAGGCCGGCTGCGACTCGGGCGCTGCAGCGCTATAGGGCTGCGCTGGGGGGCTGGGGGCTGCAGTGGGTCTGGGCCGGGCCGGCTGCGAGTCGGGCGCTGCAGCGCTATAGGGCTGCGCTGGGGGCTGCAGTGGGTCTGGGCCGGGCCGGCTGTGAGTCGGGCGCTGCAGCGCTATAGGGCTGCGCTGGGGGCTGGGGGCTGCAGTGGGTCTGGGCCGGGCCGGCTGCAAGTCGGGCGCTGCAGCACTATAGGGCTGCGCTGGGGGCTGCAGTGGGTCTGGGCCGGGCCAGCTGCGAGGCGGGCGCTGCAGCGCTATAGGACTGCGCTGGGGGCTAGGGCTGCCGTGGGTCTGGGCCAGGCCGGCTGCGAGTCGGGCGCTGCAGCGCTATAGGGCTGCGCTGGGGGCTGCAGTGGGTCTGGGCCGGGCCGGCTGTGAGTCGGGCGCTGCAGCGCTATAGGGCTGCGCTGGGGGGCTGGGGCTGCAGTGGTTATGGGCCGGGCCGGCTGCGAGTCGGGCGCTGCAGCGCTATAGGGCTGCGCTGGGGGCTGCAGTGGGTCTGGGCCGGGCCGGCTGTGAGTCGGGCGCTGCAGCGCTATAGGGTTGCGCTGGGGGGTGGGGGCTGCAGTGGGTCTGGGCCGGGCCGGCTGCTAGTCGGGCGCTGCAGCGCTATAGGGCTGCGCTGGGGGGTGGGACCTGCAGTGGGTCTGGGCCGGGCCGGCTGCCAGTCGGGTGCTGCAGCGCTATAGGGCTGCGCTGGGGGGTGGGGGCTGCAGTGCGGCTGGGCCGGGCCAGCTGCGAGTCGGGTGCTGCAGCGCTATAGGGCGGCGCTGGGGGGCTGGGGGCTGCAGTGCGGCTGGGGGCTGCAGTGGGTCTGGGCCGGGCCGGCTGCGAGTCGGGCGCTGCAGCGCTATAGGGCTGCGCTGGGGGTTGCAGTGGGTCTGGGCCGGGCCGGCTGCGAGTCGGGCGCTGCAGCGCTATAGGGCTCCGCTGGGGGCTGCAGTGGGTCTGGGCCGGGCCGGCTGCGAGTCGGGCACTGCAGCGCTATAGGACTGCGCTGGGGGACTAGGGCTGCCGTGGGTCTGGGCCAGGCCGGCTACGACTCGGGCGCTGCAGCGCTATAGGGCTGCGCTGGGGGCTGCAGTGGGTGTGGGCCGGGCCGGCTGTGAGTCGGGCGCTGCAGCGCTATAGGGCTGCGCTGGGGGGTGGGGGCTGCAGTGGGTCTGGGCCGGGCCGGCTGCTAGTCGGGCGCTGCAGCGCTATAGGGCTGCGCTGGGGGGTGGGACCTGCAGTGGGTCTGGGCCGGGCCGGCTGCTAGTCGGGCGCTGCAGCGCTATAGGGCTGCGCTGGGGGGTGAGGGCTGCACTGGGTCTGGGCCGGGCCAGCTGCGAGTCGGGTGCTGCAGCGCTATAGGGCTGCGCTGGGGGGCTGGGGGCTGCAGTGCGGCTGGGGGCTGCAGTGGGTCTGGGCCGGGCCGGCTGCTAGTTGGGCGCTGCAGCGCTATAGGGCTGCGCTGGGGGGTGGGGGCTGCAGTGGGTCTGGGCCGGGCCAGCTGCGAGGCGGGCGCTGCAGCGCTATAGGACTGCGCTGGGGGCTAGGGCTGCCGTGGGTCTGGGCCAGGCCGGCTGCGACTCGGGCGCTGCAGCGCTATCGGGCTGCGCTGGGGGGCTGGGGGCTGCAGTGGGTCTGGGCCGGGCCGGCTGCGAGTCGGGCGCTGCAGCGCTATAGGGCTGCGCTGGGGGCTGCAGTGGGTCTGGGCCGGGCCGGCTGTGAGTCGGGCGCTGCAGCGCTATAGGGCTGCGCTGGGGGGCTGGGGCTGCAGTGGTTATGGGCCGGGCCGGCTGCGAGTCGGGCGCTGCAGCGCTATAGGGCTGCGCTGGGGGCTGCAGTGGGTCTGGGCCGGGCCGGCTGTGAGTCGGGCGCTGCAGCGCTATAGGGTTGCGCTGGGGGGTGGGGGCTGCAGTGTGTCTGGGCCGGGCCGGCTGCTAGTCGGGCGCTGCAGCGCTATAGGGCTGCGCTGGGGGGTGGGACCTGCAGTGGGTCTGGGCCGGGCCGGCTGCTAGTCGGGTGCTGCAGCGCTATAGGGCTGCGCTGGGGGGTGGGGGCTGCAGTGCGGCTGGGCCGGGCCAGCTGCGAGTCGGGTGCTGCAGCGCTATAGGGCTGCGCTGGGGGGCTGGGGGCTGCAGTGCGGCTGGGGGCTGCAGTGGGTCTGGGCCGGGCCGGCTGCGAGTCGTACGCTGCAGCGCTATAGGGCTGCGCTGGGGGTTGCAGTGGGTCTGGGCCGGGCCGGCTGCGAGTCGGGCGCTGCAGCACTATAGGGCTCCGCTGGGGGCTGCAGTGGGTCTGGGCCGGGCCGGCTGCGAGTCGGGCACTGCAGCGCTATAGGACTGCGCTGGGGGACTAGGGCTGCCGTGGGTCTGGGCCAGGCCGGCTGCGACTCGGGCGCTGCAGCGCTATAGGGCTGCGCTGGGGGCTGCAGTGGGTGTGGGCCGGGCCGGCTGTGAGTCGGGCGCTGCAGCGCTATAGGGCTGCGCTGGGGGGTGGGACCTGCAGTGGGTCTGGGCCGGGCCGGCTGCTAGTCGGGCGCTGCAGCGCTATAGGGCTGCGCTGGGGGGTGAGGGCTGCAGTGGGTCTGGGCCGGGCCAGCTGCGAGTCGGGTGCTGCAGCGCTATAGGGCTGCGCTGGGGGGCTGGGGGCTGCAGTGCGGCTGGGGGCTGCAGTGGGTCTGGGCCGGGCCGGCTGCTAGTTGGGCGCTGCAGCGCTATAGGGCTGCGCTGGGGGGTGGGGGCTGCAGTGCGGCTGGGCCGGGCCAGCTGCGAGTCGGGTGCTGCAGCGCTATAGGGCTGCGCTGGGGGGCTGGGGGCTGCAGTGCGGCTGGGGGCTGCAGTGGGTCTGGGCCGGGCCGGCTGCGAGTCGGGCGCTGCAGCGCTATAGGGCTGCGCTGGGGGCTGCAGTGGGTCTGGGCCGGGCCAGCTGCGAGTCGGGCGCTGCAGCGCTATAGGACTGCGCTGGGGGCTAGGGCTGCCGTGGGTCTGGGCCAGGCCGGCTGCGACTCAGGCGCTGCAGCGCTATAGGGCTGCGCTGGGGGCCTGGGGGCTGCAGTGGGTCTGGGCCGGGCCAGCTGCGAGTCGGGCGCTGCAGCGCTATAGGGCTGCGCTGGGGGCTGCAGTGGGTCTGGGCCGGGCCGGCTGTGAGTCGGGCGCTGCAGCGCTATAGGGTTGCGCTGGGGGGTGGGGGCTGCAGTGGGTCTGGGCCGGGCCGGTTGCTAGTCGGGCGCTGCAGCGCTATAGGGCTGCGCTGGGGGGTGGGGGCTGCAGTGGGTCTGGGCCGGGCCGGCTGCTAGTCGGGCGCTGCAGCGCTATAGGGCTGCGCTGGGGGGTGGGACCTGCAGTGGGTCTGGGCCGGGCCAGCTGCTAGTCGGGCGCTGCAGCGCTATAGGGCTGCGCTGGGGGGTGAAGGCTGCAGTGGGTCTGGGCCGTGCCAGCTGCGAGTCGGGTGCTGCAGCGCTATAGGGCTGCGCTGGGGGGCTGGGGGCTGCAGTGCAGCTGGGGGCTGCAGTGGGTCTGGGCCGGGCCGGCTGCTAGTTGGGCGCTGCAGCGCTATAGGGCTGCGCTGGGGGGTGGGGGCTGCAGTGCGGCTGGGCCAGGCCAGCTGCGAGTCGGGTGCTGCAGCGCTATTGGGCTGCGCTGGGGGGCTGGGGGCTGCAGTGCGGCTGGGGGCTGCAGTGGGTCTGGGCCGGGCCGGCTGCGAGTCGGGCGCTGCAGCGCTATAGGGCTGCGCTGGGGGCTGCAGTGGGTCTGGGCTGGGCCAGCTGCGAGTCGGGCGCTGCAGCGCTATAGGACTGCGCTGGGGGCTAGGGCTGCCGTGGGTCTGGGCCAGGCCGGCTGCGACTCGGGCGCTGCAGCGCTATAGGGCTGCGCTGGGGGGCTGGGGGCTGCAGTGGGTCTGGGCCGGGCCGGCTGCGAGTCGGGCGCTGCAGCGCTATAGGGCTGCGCTGGGGGCTGCAGTGGGTCTGGGCCGGGCCGGCTGTGAGTCGGGCGCTGCAGCGCTATAGGGCTGCGCTGGGGGGCTGGGGCTGCAGTGGTTATGGGCCGGGCCGGCTGCGAGTCGGGCGCTGCAGCGCTATAGGGCTGCGCTGGGGGCTGCAGTGGGTCTGGGCCGGGCCGGCTGTGAGTCGGGCGCTGCAGCGCTATAGGGTTGCGCTGGGGGGTGGGGGCTGCAGTGGGTCTGGGCCGGGCCAGCTGCGAGTCGGGTGCTGCAGCGCTATAGGGCTGCGCTGGGGGGCTGGGGGCTGCAGTGGGTCTGGGCCGGGCCGGCTGCTACTTGGGCGCTGCAGCGCTATAGGGCTGCGCTGGGTGGTGGGGGCTGCAGTGCGGCTGGGCCGGGCCAGCTGCAAGTCGGGTGCTGCAGCGTTATAGGGCTGCGCTGGGGGGCTGGGGCTGCAGTGCGGCTGGGGGCTACAGTGGGTCTGGGCCGGGCCGGCTGCGAGTCGGGCGCTGCAGCGCTATAGGGCTGCGCTGGGGGCTGCAGTGGGTCTGGGCCGGGCCGGGTGTGAGTCGGGCGCTGCAGCGCTATAGGGCTCCGCTGGGGGCTCCAGTGGGTGTGGGCCGGGCCGGCTGTGAGTCGGGCGCTGCAGCGCTATAGGGCTACGCTGGGGGGTGGGGGCTGCAGTGGGTCTGGGCCGGGCCGGCTGCTAGTCGGGCGCTGCAGCGCTATAGGGCTGCGCTGGGGGGTGGGACCTGCAGTGGGTCTGGGCCGGGCCGGCTGCTAGTCGGGCGCTGCAGCGCTATAGGGCTGCGCTGGGGGGTGGGGGCTGCAGTGCGGCTGGGCCGGGCCAGCTGCGAGTCGGGTGCTGCAGCGCTATAGGGCTGCGCTGGGGGGCTGGGGGCTGCAGTGCGGCTGGGGGCTGCAGTGGGTCTGGGCCGGGCCGGCTGCTAGTTGGGCGCTGCAGCGCTATAGGGCTGCGCTGGGGGGTGGGGGCTGCAGTGCGGCTGGGCCGGGCCGGCTGTGAGTCGGGCGCTGCCGCGCTATAGGGCTGCGCTGGGGGCTGCAGTGGCTCTGGGCTGGGCCGGCTGCGAGTCGGGCGCTGCAGCGCTATAGGGCTGCGCTGGGGGCTGCAGTGGGTGTGGGCCGGGCCAGCTGCGAGTCGGGTGCTGCAGCGCTATAGGGCTGCGCTGGGGGGCTGGGGGCTGCAGTGCGGCTGGGGGCTGCAGTGGGTCTGGGCCGGGCCGGCTGCTGGTTGGGCGCTGCAGCGCTATAGGGCTGCGCTGGGGGGTGGGGGCTGCAGTGCGGCTGGGCCGGGCCGGCTGTGAGTCGGGCGCTGCCGCGCTATAGGCCTGCGCTGGGGGCTGCAGTGGGTCTGGGCTGGGCCGGCTGCGAGTCGGGCGCTGCAGCGCTATAGGGCTGCGCTGGGGGCTGCAATGGGTGTGGGCCGGGCCAGCTGCGAGTCTGGTGCTGCAGCGCTATAGGCCTGCGCTGGGGGGCTGGGGGCTGCAGTGGGTCTGGGCCGGGCCGGCTGTGAGTCGGGCGCTGCAGCGCTATTGGGCTGCGCTGGGGGTGCAGTGGGTGTGGGCCGGGCCAGCTGCGAGTCGGGCGCTGCAGCGCTATAGGGCTGCGCTGGGGGCTGCAGTGGGTCTGGGCCGGGCCGGCTGCGAGTCGGGCGCTGCAGCGCTATAGGGCTCCGTTGGGGGCTGCAGTGGGTCTGGGCCGGGCCGGCTGCGAGTCGGGCGCTGCAGCGCTATAGGACTGCGCTGGGGGGCTGGGGCTGCTGTGGGTCTGGGCCAGGCCGGCTGCGACTCGGGCGCTGCAGCGCTATAGGGCTGCGCTGGGGGGCTGGGGGTTGTAGTGGGTCTGGGCCGGGCCGGCTGCGACTCGGGCGCTGCAGCGCTATAGGGCTGCGCTGGGGGCTGCAGTGGGTCTGGGCCGGGCCGGCTGTGAGTCGGGCGCTGCAGCGCTATAGGGCTGCGCTGGGGGCTGGGGGCTGCAGTGGGTCTGGGCCGGGCCGGCTGCTAGTTGGGCGCTGCAGCGCTATAGGGCTGCGCTGGGGGTTGGGACCTGCAGTGGGTCTGGGCCGGGCCGGCTGCTAGTCGGGCGCTGCAGCGCTATAGGGCTGCGCTGGGGGGTGGGGGCTGCAGTGGGTGTGGGCCAGGCCGGCTTCTAGTCGGGCGCTGCAGCGCTATAGGGCTGCGCTGGGGGGTGGGACCTGCAGTGGGTCTGGGCCGGGCCGGCTGCTAGTTGGGCGCTGCAGCGCTATAGGGCTGCGCTGGGGGGCTGGGGGCTGCAGTGGGTCTGGCTGGGCCGGCTGCGAGTCGGGCAGTGCAGCGCTATAGGGCTGCGCTGGGGGCTGGGGCTGCAGTGGGTCTGGGCCGGGCTGGCTGCGAGTCAGGTGCTGCAGCGCTATAGGGCTGCGCTGGGGGGCTGGGGGCTGCCGTGGGTCTGGGCTGGGCCGGCTGCTAGTCGGGCGCTGCAGCGCTATAGGGCTTCGCTGGGGGCTGCAGTGGGTCTGGGCCGGGCCGGCTGCGAGTCGGGCGCTGCAGCGCTATAGGGCTGCGCTGGGGGCTGCAGTTGGTCTGGGCCGGGCCGGCTGCGAGTCGGGCGCTGCAGCGCTATAGGGCTGCGCTGGGGGCTGCAGTGGGTGTGGGCCGGGCCGGCTGCGAGTCGGGCGCTGCAGCGCTATAGGGCTGCACTGGGGCTGCAGTGGGTCTGGGCCGGGCCGGCTGTGAGTCGGGCGCTGCAGTGCTATAGGGCTGTGCTGGGGGGTGGGGGCTGCAGTGGGTCTGGGCTGGGCCAGCTGCGAGTCTGGTGCTGCAGCGCTATAGGGCTGCGCTGGGGGGCTGGGGGCTCCAGTGGGTCTGGGCAGGGCCGGCTGCTAGTCGTGCGCTGCAGCGCTATAGGGCTGCGCTGGGGGCTGCAGTGGGTCTGGGGCGGGCCGGCTGCGAGTCGGGCGCTGCAGCGCTATAGGGCTGCGCTGGGGGCTGCAGTGGGTCTGGGCCGGGCCGGCTGCGAGTCGGGCGCTGCAGCGCTATAGGGCTGCGCTGGGGGCTGCAGTGGGTCTGGGGCGGGCCGGCTGCGAGTCGGGCGCTGCAGCGCTATAGGGCTGCGCTGGGGGCTGCAGTGGGTCTGGGCCGGGCCGGCTGCGAGTCAGGTGCTGCAGCACTATAGTGCTGCTCTGTGGGGTGGGGGCTGCCGTGGGTCTGGGCCGGGCCGGCTGTGAGTCGGGCGCTGCAGCGCTATTGGGCTGCGCTGGGGGCTGCAGTGGGTCTGGGCCGGGCCGGCTGCGAGTCGGGCGCTGCAGCGCTATAGGGCTGCGCTGGGGGGTGGGGGCTGCAGTGGGTCTGGGCCGGGCCGGGCCGGCTGCGAGTCGGACGCTGCAGCGCTATCGGGCTGCGCCTGGGGCTGCAGTGGGTGTGGGCCGGGCCGGCTGCGAGTCGGGCGCTGCAGCGCTATAGGGCTGCGCTGGGGGGTGGGGGCTGCAGTGGGTCTGGGCCGGGCCGGCTGCTAGTCGGGCGCTGCAGCGCTATAGGGCTGCGCTGGGGGGTGGGACCTGCAGTGGGTCTGGGCCGGGCCGGCTGCTAGTCGGGCGCTGCAGCGCTATAGGGCTGCGCTGGGGGGTGGGGGCTGCAGTGCGGCTGGGCCGGGCCAGCTGCGAGTCGGGTGCTGCAGCGCTATAGGGCTGCGCTGGGGGGCTGGGGGCTGCAGTGCGGCTGGGGGCTGCAGTGGGTCTGGGCCGGGCCGGCTGCTAGTTGGGCGCTGCAGCGCTATAGGGCTGCGCTGGGGGGTGGGGGCTGCAGTGCGGCTGGGCCGGGCCGGCTGTGAGTCGGGCGCTGCCGCGCTATAGGGCTGCGCTGGGGGCTGCAGTGGGTCTGGGCTGGGCCGGCTGCGAGTCGGGCGCTGCAGCGCTATAGGGCTGCGCTGGGGGCTGCAGTGGGTGTGGGCCGGGCCAGCTGCGAGTCGGGTGCTGCAGCGCTATAGGGCTGCGCTGGGGGGCTGGGGGCTGCAGTGCGGCTGGGGGCTGCAGTGGGTCTGGGCCGGGCCGGCTGCTAGTTGGGCGCTGCAGCGCTATAGGGCTGCGCTGGGGGGTGGGGGCTGCAGTGCGGCTGGGCCGGGCCGGCTGTGAGTCGGGCGCTGCCGCGCTATAGGCCTGCGCTGGGGGCTGCAGTGGGTCTGGGCTGGGCCGGCTGCGAGTCGGGCGCTGCAGCGCTATAGGGCTGCGCTGGGGGCTGCAATGGGTGTGGGCCGGGCCAGCTGCGAGTCTGGTGCTGCAGCGCTATAGGCCTGCGCTGGGGGGCTGGGGGCTGCAGTGGGTCTGGGCCGGGCCGGCTGTGAGTCGGGCGCTGCAGCGCTATTGGGCTGCGCTGGGGGTGCAGTGGGTGTGGGCCGGGCCAGCTGCGAGTCGGGCGCTGCAGCGCTATAGGGCTGCGCTGGGGGCTGCAGTGGGTCTGGGCCGGGCCGGCTGCGAGTCGGGCGCTGCAGCGCTATAGGACTGCGCTGGGGGGCTGGGGCTGCTGTGGGTCTGGGCCAGGCCGGCTGCGACTCGGGCGCTGCAGCGCTATAGGGCTGCGCTGGGGGGCTGGGGGTTGTAGTGGGTCTGGGCCGGGCCGGCTGCGACTCGGGCGCTGCAGCGCTATAGGGCTGTGCTGGGGGCTGCAGTGGGTCTGGGCCGGGCCGGCTGTGAGTCGGGCGCTGCAGCGCTATAGGGCTGCGCTGGGGGCTGGGGGCTGCAGTGGGTCTGGGCCGGGCCGGCTGCTAGTTGGGCGCTGCAGCGCTATAGGGCTGCGCTGGGGGTTGGGACCTGCAGTGGGTCTGGGCCGGGCCGGCTGCTAGTCGGGCGCTGCAGCGCTATAGGGCTGTGCTGGGGGGTGGGGGCTGCAGTGGGTGTATGCCAGGCCGGCTTCTAGTCGGGCGCTGCAGCGCTATAGGGCTGCGCTGGGGGGTGGGACCTGCAGTGGGTCTGGGCCGGGCCGGCTGCTAGTTGGGCGCTGCAGCGCTATAGGGCTGCGCTGGGGGGCTGGGGGCTGCAGTGGGTCTGGCTGGGCCGGCTGCGAGTCGGGCAGTGCAGCGCTATAGGGCTGCGCTGGGGGCTGGGGCTGCAGTGGGTCTGGGCCGGGCTGGCTGCGAGTCAGGTGCTGCAGCGCTATAGGGCTGCGCTGGGGGGCTGGGGGCTGCCGTGGGTCTGGGCTGGGCCGGCTGCTAGTCGGGCGCTGCAGCGCTATAGGGCTTCGCTGGGGGCTGCAGTGGGTCTGGGCCGGGCCGGCTGCGAGTCGGGCGCTGCAGCGCTATAGGGCTGCGCTGGGGGCTGCAGTGGGTCTGGGCCGGGCCGGCTGCGAGTCGGGCGCTGCAGCGCTATAGGGCTGCGCTGGGGGCTGCAGTGGGTGTGGGCCGGGCCGGCTGCGAGT
Organism: Carettochelys insculpta; assembly: GCF_033958435.1. NCBI lineage: Eukaryota > Metazoa > Chordata > Testudines > Carettochelyidae > Carettochelys > Carettochelys insculpta. The sequence continues at coordinate 280,820,743 of NC_134138.1, read as the reverse complement.
CGGGCGCTGCAGCGCTATAGGGCTGCACTGGGGCTGCAGTGGGTCTGGGCCGGGCCGGCTGTGAGTCGGGCGCTGCAGTGCTATAGGGCTGTGCTGGGGGGTGGGGGCTGCAGTGGGTCTGGGCTGGGCCAGCTGCGAGTCTGGTGCTGCAGCGCTATAGGGCTGCGCTGGGGGGCTGGGGGCTCCAGTGGGTCTGGGCAGGGCCGGCTGCTAGTCGTGCGCTGCAGCGCTATAGGGCTGCGCTGGGGGCTGCAGTGGGTCTGGGGCGGGCCGGCTGCGAGTCGGGCGCTGCAGCGCTATAGGGCTGCGCTGGGGGCTGCAGTGGGTCTGGGCCGGGCCGGCTGCGAGTCGGGCGCTGCAGCGCTATAGGGCTGCGCTGGGGGCTGCAGTGGGTCTGGGGCGGGCCGGCTGCGAGTCGGGCGCTGCAGCGCTATAGGGCTGCGCTGGGGGCTGCAGTGGGTCTGGGCCGGGCCGGCTGCGAGTCAGGTGCTGCAGCACTATAGTGCTGCGCTGTGGGGTGGGGGCTGCCGTGGGTCTGGGCCGGGCCGGCTGTGAGTCGGGCGCTGCAGCGCTATTGGGCTGCGCTGGGGGCTGCAGTGGGTCTGGGCCGGGCCGGCTGCGAGTCGGGCGCTGCAGCGCTATAGGGCTGCGCTGGGGGGTGGGGGCTGCAGTGGGTCTGGGCCGGGCCGGGCCGGCTGCGAGTCGGACGCTGCAGCGCTATCGGGCTGCGCTGGGGGCTGCAGTGGGTCTGGGCCGGGCCGGCTGCGAGTCGGGCGCTGCAGCGCTATAGGGCTGCGCTGGGGGCTGCAGTGGGTCTGGGCCGGGCCGGCTGCGAGTCGGGCGCTGCAGCGCTATAGGGCTGCGCTGGGGGGTGGGGGCTGCAGTGGGTCTGGGCCGGGCCGGGCCGGGCCGGCTGCGAGTCGGGCGCTGCAGCGCTATAGGGCTGCGCTGGGGGCTGCAGTGGGTCTGGGCTGGGCCGGCTGCGAGTCGGGCGCTGCAGCGCTATAGGGCTGCGCTGGGGGCTGCAGTGGGTCTGGGCCGGGCCGGCTGCGAGTCGGGCGCTGCAGCGCTATAGGGCTGCGCTGGGGGGTGGGGGCTGCAGTGGGTCTGGGCCGGGCCGGGCCGGGCCGGCTGCGAGTCGGGCGCTGCAGCGCTATAGGGCTGCGCTGGGGGCTGCAGTGGGTCTGGGCCGGGCCGGGCCGGCTGCGAGTCGGGCGCTGCAGCGCTATAGGGCTGCGCTGGGGGCTGCAGTGGGTCTGGGCCGGGCCGGCTGCGAGTCGGGCGCTGCAGCGCTATAGGGCTGCGCTGGGGGGTGGGGGCTGCAGTGGGTCTGGGCCGGGCCGGGCCGGCTGCGAGTCGGACGCTGCAGCGCTATCGGGCTGCGCTGGGGGCTGCAGTGGGTCTGGGCCGGGCCGGCTGCGAGTCGGGCGCTGCAGCGCTATAGGGCTGCGCTGGGGGCTGCAGTGGGTCTGGGCTGGGCCGGCTGCGAGTCGGGCGCTGCAGCGCTATAGGGCTGCGCTGGGGGGTGGGGGCTGCAGTGGGTCTGGGCCGGGCCGGGCCGGCTGCGAGTCGGGCGCTGCAGCGCTATCGGGCTGCGCTGGGGGCTGCAGTGGGTCTGGGCCGGGCCGGCTGCGAGTCGGGCGCTGCAGCGCTATAGGGCTGCGCTGGGGGGTGGGGGCTGCAGTGGGTCTGGGCCGGGCCGGGCCGGCTGCGAGTCGGACGCTGCAGCGCTATCGGGCTGCGCTGGGGGCTGCAGTGGGTCTGGGCCGGGCCGGCTGCGAGTCGGGCGCTGCAGCGCTATAGGGCTGCGCTGGGGGCTGCAGTGGGTCTGGGCCGGGCCGGCTGCGAGTCGGGTGCTGCAGCGCTATAGGGCTGCGCTGGGGGCCTGGGGCTGCCGTGGGGACAGTGTTCTTAGGGTCTGTGCCCACAGGGACCTATGGGACCGTGTTCAAAGCCAAGAACCGGGAGACCCACGAGATCGTGGCGCTGAAGAGGGTGCGGCTGGACGACGACGACGAGGTGAGCGACGCTGCCCAGCGCCCTGCAGGCCCCTGCTTGGCTGCCCCCTCCTTCGGGGGCTTTCCTCTGGGGCAGGCGTGGGCGCCCTGCTCCTCAGGCCCGGCCTGGGCTGCGTCTCGCTGTCCCTGCTGGGGGGCCGTTCTGTGGGGCACCTGCGCTGACAGCAGCCTCTCTCCCCTTCTCCAGGGCGTGCCCAGCTCTGCCCTGCGCGAGATCTGCCTGCTCAAGGAGCTGAAACACAAGAACATTGTCAGGCAAGGATGCGCCGGGCGGGCACCGCTGCTGCGTGCCAGCCCCTCTGCTCGGCTCTGCCCTGCCGCCCCCCAGGGCGGGCGCATCCTGGGGGGGAGCGTGGTGCTCCCGGCTGCAGGAGAGCCCTGGACCCGCTGTGCAGGGTGGGCTGCCGGGGGGAGCTGTCCCGGCCTGGCTTCCTCGGCAGGACCAGCCCTGCTCCCTGCGGGGGGCTGCGCTGGCCCCTTGCCCGGGCCCGGGCTCGGGCTCTCCCCCCGGCTGGCCGTGGGGCGCTCACGGGGCTGTCCCTGCCTTGCAGGCTGCACGACGTGCTGCACAGCGACAAGAAGCTGACGCTGGTGTTCGAGTTCTGCGACCAGGTGAGCAGGGGGTCCGTGGCCCTGGGAGCTGGGTGTCCCTGTTGCCCCCAGGGAGGGAGTTGCCCGGCTGCCCCGCTCTGAGCCTGGCCTCCCTCTCGCCCCGCTAGGACCTGAAGAAGTACTTCGACAGCTGCAACGGGGACCTGGACCCCGAGAACGTCAAGGTGGGTCACGGGGAAGGGCCGTTTGCAGCATCCCGCATGGCGGCCTTGTGCAGCACCCCCCAAAGCTCTGCACCACCTGCTGCTCCTCCTGCACCGGCCCAGCTGGGTCCCCGGCCTGGGGCCGAGCCCCCTGCTTCCCGGAGCCCAGCCGGGTCCCCGGCCTGGGGCCGAGCCCCCTGCTTCCCGGAGCCCAGCCGGGTCCCCGGCCTGGGGCCGAGCCCCCTGCTTCCCGGAGCCCGGCTGGGCTCTGTGGCGCGCTCAGGGTGCCCCTCCTTTGCAGTCCTTCATGTACCAGCTGCTGAAAGGCCTCGCCTTCTGCCACAGCCGCAACGTGCTGCACCGGGACCTCAAACCTCAGAACCTGCTCATCAACCGCGTGAGTGACCCGTGGGGCGCGAGGGCGGGGGCTGGGGGAGCCAGGGGCGGGGGGCTGGGGGGGGCGGGGGCAGGATTGCAGGGCCCTGGGTTGCCGGGGGCCGGGCCATGGGGTGGGGGACTGGGGCTGGGCTGTGGGGTGGATGAGTCGGGGGCTGGGCCATGGGGCGGGGGGCTGGGAGAGCTGGAGGATGGGCTGTGGGGTGGGGGGGCCGGGACGGGAGTGCAGGGCCCTGGGTTGCTGGGGGTTTGGGCTGTGGGGTGGATGACCTTGGGGCTGGGCTGTGGGGCCGGGTTGGGGGCTGCAGGCTTTGTGCTCGCACCTGATCCACCCTCAACGTTCCTCCTGGGGGAGCGGGAGTGGGGGGCCGAGCCAAGGGGGGCCGAGCCGTGGGGGACTGGGAGTGGGGAGCTGAGGTGCTGGGGGGTGCGAGCCTTGGGGGGGGGGCCGAGCCGGGGGGGACTGAGCCGTGGGGGGGAGGCTGCAGGAGGCCGCCCCACGGCTGGAGCTCTTGGCACGGGGACGTCCCTGACTGGCGCCTCTCCCCCTGCAGAACGGGGAGCTCAAACTGGCCGACTTCGGCCTGGCTCGGGCCTTCGGGATCCCCGTGCGCTGCTACTCAGCAGAGGTGCGTGTCTGGGGCGCCCGCGTGCGAGAGGAGAGCTCCGTCTGCCGGCACCGCGCCAGCCCCCCCTCCGCCCAGCCCCACGCCGGCACAGGGCTGAGCGCCACCGGGGAGGGCACAGCACCCTGCTGGACGCCCTGCAGTGAGCCGGGCACTGCCGGGTCAGCACTGCCTGCAAGAGGAGCCTGTCGCCTGCTGAGCCCCATTCCCGCCCTGCCGCTCAGCCCCACTCAGCGCTTCCTTGCTGCAGTGGGGCCGTGCGAGAGCCCTGCTCCTCCCCTCGCTCCACCAGCACTGTGCTTCCTGGGGGGCTGGTCCCTGCTCTCACCACTGGCTGGCACAGCAGCTGGGGCACCGCTTGGAAGGGAGCCGGTCCCGCAGCTGGCTCTGGGGTCAGCCTGCCCCACTCCCGCCAGGGCCAGGGCCCACAGCAGTGGCGAGGTGCTGCCACAGCCTGGCCAGAGGGCGAAGCTGCCCGGTGCCCACCGAGCTCGTCCGCAGCCCCGGGCTGGGCTGGGCTGCAGGGGGGCTGAGGGTCATCTCTGCCCTGCAGGTCGTCACACTCTGGTACCGGCCCCCGGACGTGCTGTTCGGTGCCAAGCTCTACTCCACCTCCATAGACATGTGGTCGGCCGGCTGCATCTTTGCAGGTAGGTCTGTGTCCGGCCCTGCTTGGGGCGGGCAGGAGGGCCCCGCTCGGGGCTCCGCAGGGAACCCGGCGCCCGGCCCGGCCCAGCCCCGCTCGGGGCTCCGCAGGTGAGCCCATCTGTCTCCCCAGAGCTGGCCAACGCCGGGCGGCCCCTGTTCCCGGGTAACGACGTGGACGACCAGCTGAAGAGGATTTTCCGATATCCTTTCCCCCGGCGTTTGGCGGCGGTGGGGGAGCCCAGAGCCCTGGCAGGGCAGGCTGAAGAGCCGGGCTTCCCCTGGGGAGCGGGAGGCCTGTGGGGCTGGGGCCATGGGCAGGGCCTGGCTCAGCCTGCACCCAGTTTTCTCTGCCTGCCCCGATTGCCCTTAACCCGCCCCACGCTGCTGGGAACCCCAACGGAGGAGCAGTGGCCAGCCATGACCAAGCTGCCAGACTACAAGGTGAGCCCCAGGCTGGGCCAGGCCAGGCCAAGCCAGGCCAGAGGGGGCGCCCCAGGGTCCAGCCTGTTTTGGGCCCCCCCCCGGCCCCCCAGAGCTCCAGTGCTGCCCCCTGCAGCCGGGCGCTGCAGCCCCTGCGTGCGTCAGCCGGAGCCACAGACCCTGGGGGGCAGCTGGGAGCCATGACACAGCGGGCAGGTCCCAGGCCCCCGGGGGGAGGGGGGTTGGGGGTTTCCTGTCTCCTGGCGGGGGCGGGGGGGGGAGGTTTGGTGCTGGGGTGGGGGGTTTCCTGTCTCCTGGCGGGGGCGGGGGGGGGGAGGTTTGGTGCTGGGGTGGGGGGTTTCCTGTCTCCTGGCGGGGACGGGGGGGGGGAGGTTTGGTGCTGGGGTGGGGGGTTTCCTGTCTCCTGGTGGGGGCGGGGGGGGAGGTTGGTGCTGGGGGGGTTCCTGTCTCGGGGGGAAGTGTTCTGGCACTGGGGGGGGTGCTCCAGCCATTGCCCTCTCCCCACAGCCGTACCCGATGTACCCGGCCACGACGTCACTACTGAACGTGGTGCCCAAGCTGAACGCCACAGGCCGGGACCTGCTGCAGGTGAGCTGGCAGGGTGGGGGGCCGGGGCGTGCGGCTGACCCCAGAGGCACAGGCCAGCCCCAGCTGCGGGGCTGGGGTCGTGGGACTGACCTCGACGGCTGTGGGGCCTGGACTCGGCCCCGGCCCCTGTGTGGAGGCAGCAGCCACTCTGGCTGTGCTGGGCTGGGCAGCCGAGAGCCTCCCTGCGCTCCCGTCGGTAGGGCTGGGGACTGGGGAGGAGGGGGGTCCCCGGCCCGGCTCTTCTCACCCAGCCCCTCTGCTGCCTCCGCAGAACCTGCTGAAGTGCAACCCGGGCCAGCGGATCTCGGCCGAGGAGGCCCTGCAGCACACCTACTTCACGGACTTCTGCCCCCCGTAGGGCCCGGCCCGGCCCACCGCTGCCCTGCGCCGGGCGGGGGTCCCACTGCCAGGGCTCTGGGCTGGGCAGGGGGTGGCCTCCTGCCCACGTCGGTATTTATTGGGGGTTTAACCACCTGCAGCTCCGGATGGGACCCCAGGGGCAGGTGCCAGCCCCTCCTCTGCCCTGCTGCGCGTGCCCCTCGCCCTGGCACCCTGCTGCGTTGCTGCCTCCTGCCGGATCGGGGACAGGAACCTCCTGCACGGGGTGTCCCACCTGCCTGCCCCCCACGGGCGCCGGCGCGGACCCTGGCCACACCCCCTGCGGGGCCTGCCTGCCCGTGGAGGCCCTCCGGCAGCGTGGGGCCCTGGCTGGCCCCCCGGGGGGCTGGGCAACTTCCCTCCCCATTCCGTGCCCCCGCGTGGCTGAAGGTGTATGTTGAATTTCATAAACGATTCCCCTCCGCAGCCAGTCTCCGCCCTCTCCTCCTTCCAGGGCGGCAGGGGCCAGCCGGGGGGCGGGGGGCGTGCAGCAGCTGCTGTGCTGGGGGCACCGCAGGGCTGGGGTGAGCCCCGATGTGGCACTGGGGCGGAGTCTGCTGTGGGGCCAGGGGCAGCCGGGTACTGCCCGGACAGAGCAACCCCCCTACCCGGTACCCACCCCTTGAGCCATGTGGGCCCAGCGCTGCTCCCACCCTGTCTGCCCCTCATGCCCTAGCACCTTGGGCCTGCCTGGAAGCCCCCCGACTCATCTGCCCTGGAATTGGGCCAGCCCCTAGCTTCTCCCCCCGCTGGCCGAGCTGGCCCGGGGCTGGCACAGAGCACGCAGAGACGGGAGGCTGGAACAACCAGGCGGGTTTTTAATGGTACACGGGGTCTGCGCTGGGCGGGAGCGGTGCAAGCTGAAATGTCTCTATGCTGGGTGGGTGGTGGGGAGCTGGGCAAGGGGAGTGGGGGCAGGGGGCTGCAAGCAGCTCGTGAAGCTACGTAGCCAGCAGGACTCGGCCAGCGCTGCCTAGGACAATAGCCCGGGTCCCTCCCTGGGCCTCCAGTCTCGGTTGCAGGGCCCAGGCAGAGCAGGGCTGCGAGTCCCACCCTTCGTGAGGGGTGGGAGCCCTGCAGGGCTGGCTGCAGTCTGTGCCCAGGGAGGCAGGCATGGGGGAGGTGCCGCCTCCCTCCCGGGGGGCAGCTGGTGTGATTACGGCCTGGGCGCGATGCCCCTGCGCTGGGCTCAGCACCCCCTGCCCGCAGGGAGGCTGACCTGAGGGCGCAGCCCCTCCTCCCGGGCAGGGGGAAGCCCAAGCAGGAAGGAGCTCCCCACGCGTGGAAGCCCAGTGTGAATGTGCAGAGCCGCTGCTCGCCGGGGCTGCTGGCTGCTTCCCGGGGTGGCTGTGGGCCACGGCTGTGCCTGGTGCCCTCTCCGCGGCCGAGTCCTGGCTGCCGGTGAGGCTGGGGACGATGGCCCCGCACAGCTGCCCCTCAGCAGGCAAACTCCTCGAAGGTGCCCAGAGCCGGGTGCCGAGGTAGCATGTTCGGGGTGCAGCCGAGACTGTCCACGTGGCTTCGCAGGGTGTGACAGGTGCTCTGGGGAGGAGCAGGGTGTGAGAGGTGCCAGCATCCCCACCCGCCCCACTCCTGGCGTGCCATTCCCACCCCCCACCAGTCAGGGTCTGCTTCTATGTGTGTGACCCCAGGGCCCTCGGTGCCCTACCCAAGGGGCCAGGCTCAGCCGCCAAGGCCATGCCCCTCATGGGGTACCGCCATGACAGGCTCCCCTGCTTGGCCATCTCCCTGGCTGGGAGGGTGTGCGGGAGTCCGCAGGTCTCTGCCCTCGGCTCTGTCGGTAACACGCCTGTTACTGAGGGTGACGGGAGGTGTGCGGGAGTCCCCAGGTCTCTGCCCTCGGCTGCTGACTCTTTGCTCTCCCGGTGCCAGCCCTGGAGGGCACAGGGCAGGTGTGAACGGGGCACCCTAGCACAACGCCAGCTGCAGGCAGGAGACACGGGGCGGGGTGCCACCAGCCAGGCAAGCGGAGGCACAGGGCCAGCCCAGAACGGGGCCGGGGCCAGCAGAGGAGGCAGGGCGTGGGGTCACTGGGTTGTGGTAGGAACACACAGCCCATTGGTGCCAGCACTCTTCTGTGTTTGCAGCGACACTTGTGCGAAGGCGGCAGGGACAGCGGCTGTGCAGGTCAGGACACTGCCCTTTTGTGTGCAGGTGTCGTCCTTGCACTCGAAGGGCTGAACCTGAGCTGTGTGTGCATCTCAGCACTGCAATAGCCCGCCTGAGCAGCCAGCCACACCCGCAGCCTGGCTGGGGAAAGCCTGGCCGGGTAACGGGCCCATCAAGGAACACCCAAGGGACGGTGGAGCCGGGGAGGCACCAGCTGTGCGGAAAGGACTCCCCTGCAGCCCTCCGTCTGCACCGTGGGCCCTGGTGGCGCCTGGGCAGCCCGGAGCCAGGCCTGGCCCTGGGGCTCGAGTGCACCATGGGACGTGCTGTTACACAGCCACAGCAATGGGAGACGCCCATGGCCAGGAGAGGGAGGGCCCCGGAGACCTCCACTGCCCCTTCAGTCCCACTCTCGCTGCCGGAGGGGCTTCACTATGAGCTCAGGCTCTGAACGACCCGTCCAGTGCGGGTGGGCGCCAGCGACCTGCCTGAACCCGGCTGCTCGCGCCAGCCCTGCTCCCCACTGCCCTGGGCTGTGCCATGGCTGGGCGTGTCGGATCTCTTTCGCAATTGTAACTCGCCCCCTTTCCTTCTTTTCCTGAGTACCCTGCAGGTGGTAGATGCTAAAGGGCTGGCACAGTGTGCTCTTTGGGGTAAGGTGTCAGGTCTAAAATGACCTAGCATCCTAGGGCTGGAAGCAACCTCAAGAGGTCATCTAGTCCAGCCCCCCTGCCCAAAGCAGGATCAACCCCAACTAAGTCATCCCAGCCAGGGCTTTGTCAAGCCGGGACTTAAAACCCTACAGGGATGGAGAATCCACCACCTCTCTAGGCAACACATTCCAGTGCTTCACCACCTGCCTGGTGACGTAGTTTTTCCTAATATCTAACCTGCACCTCTCCCTCTTCAACTTCAGACCATTGCTCCTTGTTCTGCCGTCTGACACCACTGAGAACAGTTTCTCACCCTCCTCTTTAGAGCTCCCCTTCAGGAAGTTGAAGGCTGCTATGAAATCGCCCTTCAGTCTTCTCATCTGCAAACTAAACAAGCCCAATCTCTCAGCTTCTTCTTGTATTTCATGTGCTCCAGCCTGCTCCAGTGCATCCACATCCTTTCTGTACTGGGGGGCCCAGAACTGGACGCAGTATTCCAGATGTGGCCTCACCAGTGCTGAGCAGAGGGGAATAATAACTTCTCTAGATCTGCTGGAAATGCTTCTCCTAATGCACCCCAATATGTTATTAGCCTTCTTGGTTACCAGGGCGCACTGTTGTCTGATATCCAGCCTCTCAGCCACCGTAATCCCCAGGTCCTTTTCTGCTGCACTGCGACTGAACCAGTCAGTCCCCAGCCTATGACAGTGGTTGGGATTATTCCATCCCAAGTGGAGGACTCTGCACTTCTCCTTGTTGAACATCATCCGGTTTGTCTTGTCCCAATCCTCCAATTTGTCTAGGTCACTCTGGACCCTCTCCCTACCCTCCAATGTATCCACCTGTCCCCCTAGTTTAGTGTCATCCACAAATTTGCTGAGGACATAATCCAACCCCTCAACCAGGTCATTAATAAAGATGTTGAACAATACTGGCCCCAGAACTGATCCTTGGTGCACTCTGCTTGAAACTGACTTCCATCCAGGCATATAACCATTGATCGCTACCCGTTGGGCCCATCTGCCAAGCCAGTTTCTGTCCATCTTACAGTTCATGTGTCCAATTCAAACATCCATGCATGCAAGGATACTGTGGTAGACTGTATCAAAAGCTTTGCTAAAGTCAAGGTACATCACATCCATTGACTTCCCCATGTCCACAGAGACAGTTACCTCACTATGCAAGCTAAGCAGATTGGTCAGGCACGATTTGCCTTTGGTGAATCCATGTTGACTACTCTTGATCACTTTCCCCTCTTCCATGTGCTTCAAAATGAATTCCTTGAGGCTCTCCTCCATGATTTTTGTGGAGACTGAGGTAAGGCTGACCGGTCTGTAGTTCCCTGGATTGTCGTCCTCTCCTTTTTCAGAGATGGGCACCATATTTGCCCTTTTCCAGTCATCCGGGATCTCTCCCAACCTCCAAGAGTCTTCAAAGATAATTTGCCAAAAGCTCTGCAATGACATCTGCTGATTCCCTCAGTACCCTGGGGTGCGTTAAATCCAGACCCATGGATTTGTGTACGTCTAGTTTTTCTAAGCAGCTCTTAACCTCTTCTTTCCCACTGAGGGCTGCCCCGCTCCTTCCCATACAACATTGCCCCGTGCTGTAGTCTGTGAGCTGACCTTGTCTGTAAAGACTGAGTCAACAAAGCATTGAGGAATTCATTCTTCCTGTATCATCTGTCACTAGGTTACCTCCCTCATCCAGTAATGGCCCCAAACCCTCCCTGATAATCCTCCTCTTGTTAACATGCCTGTAGAAACCCTTCTTGTTACCCTTCACCTCCCTTGCCAGCTGCAGTTCCAATTGTGCTTTCGCTTTCCCGATTACCCCCTGGCAATCTCCAGCCGTATGTTTATACTCCTCCTTAGTCAGCTGTCCACATTTCCATTTCTTGTGTGCATCCTTTTTGAGTTTAAGCTCACCAAGGATTTCCCTGGTAACCCTGGCTGGTTGCCTACCATGTCTGCATTTCTTACTGCTCATCAGGATAGTTTGTTCCTGTGTCCTCAATAAGGCTTCTTTAAAATACTGCCAGTTCTCCTCAACTTCTTTGCCCTTCATATCTGTTTTCCCCAGGGATCCTGCCCGTCTGTTCTCTCTGGGAGTTGAAGTCTGCTCTTCTGTATGTTACTGCTCACCTTTCTTCCTTTTGTCCGGATCCTGAAACCTACTATCTCATGGTCGCTGCAGCCCAGGTTGCCTCCCACTTCTATTTCTCCTACTAGTTCTTCCCGGTTTGTGAGCAGCAGGTCAAGTTGCGCACGGCCCTTGGTCGGTTCCTTCAGCCCTTGTACCAAGAAGTTATCCCCAACATTCTGCAAAAACAATCTTCCTGGATTGTCTGTGTGCTGCTGTAGTGGTCTCCCAACAAATGCTAGGTGATTAGTCTCCCATGAGAGCCAGGGCCTCACTTAGCTGCCTGAGGAAATCCTCATCTCCCGGATCTGGTGGTCTGTAGCGGACACCAAACGCAACATCACCTCTGTTGCTTCCACTGCTAACCTTAACCCAAAGACTCGCAACTGGCTTTTCTCCCTGCTCATACTGGAGCTCTGAGCAATCACACTGCTCCCTTACACACGGCGCCTCTCCCCCTCCTTTTCCCAAACCCGCCTGTCCTTCCTGAACACTTTAGACCCCTCCATGACCGTGCTCCAGTTATGGGAATCGCTCCACCAAGTCTCTATTACTCCCACCACCTCTTACTTCTTTGACTGTGCCAGGGCCTCTAATCCTTCCTGCTTGTTCCCCAGGCTCCTCGCATTTGTGTGAAAACCCCTTAGCTAGCTAGCTGAGTGACCGACCGACCGACCTCCTTTCGAACCACAGGTGTCACATGACTGGATTTTTATATGGGGGCTGGAAGCTGTTTTAACACTCAGGGTGGCTGGTGGCCCCAAATATCGTGCTGAGGGGCTGTGTGAGGTGTCTGAGGAAAGCTGATGATGCCCTGAATCTGTGCACACTGCTTGTGTGTCTGTGTCAGGCTTGTAGGGAAAGTTACAGCCATTCAGCTCTGCAGCGGTGTGAGAAATGTTTCAGTGCTGAGGCCCACAGAGGGAGGTGGGGCTCCACCCCAGCCAGGACAATAGACTGAGCAAAGGCCCAGATGGCCACCACCCATTTAGTGGTAGTGGAGTTTTCCCACTGGGACTGCAGTGAATGGAAACTCAGCACAGAGACCCACCTGCTCAGGAGGTGAGCCAAGGCCTGTGGAGAAGAATGGAATTTTTCCTCCACATATGAAAAGTTGTAAGATGGGCCCTGGCAGGGACTTTCTTTGTACTTCAGCCCTCGTGCGTTGAGCCTGTCTGGAGTGGGGGCCCAGCCCTCAGGGATGTTTGCAAAGAGTTCAGTGATCAGCATAGAACATCGCTGGCTGCATCAATGACTGAAATTAGTGATGTAAAGTATCACTTTAACTATTTCTCTCTAACCCTGTTCTTTCCTTTTTCTTAATAAACCCCGAGGTATCACATCTAAGGATCTGGCTTGTGTGTGGTTGGTTGGGTGAGATCCAAGTATATATTGACCAGGGTCCGGGACTGTGGGGTGTTGGGTGAAACAGGCTTAAGAGCCCCTCACCTGAAGTTGGGGGTTGCTGGTCTGGGCTGGAAGAGCGGCTGGGCAGTCTGTGGTTTGCTTGAGTAGCTTCTCGCTGGCCAAGGGGCCGGCAGAGGTGCTGTGGGGGCTGGTTGGATTTGGCTCAGTGAAATGGAAATCCCAGCCTGGGGCTGGAAGAGGCCTGGTTTTTAAGCAAAGGGGCCTGGGTTGACTTCTCAAGCTGTGCCTGGAAACCCTGTCATATCACACAGGTTCTCCCTTGCCGTCCTTCTTACTTCCCCAGTTACCGCAGGGCTTGTCACCATCCCCTGATGAACTTAGTTTAAAGCCTCCTCACTAAGTTATCCCAGCAGGACCTTGTCCAGCCGGGACTTAGAAACCTCCAGGGATGGAGAACCCACCACCTCTCCAGGCAACGCGTCCCAGTGCTTCACCTCCCGCCTGGGGAAGGGGTTTTTCCTAAACTGGGGCTGCGGCTGGGCCTTTGGGGCGGGAAGAACCTGTGTGGAGGGGGGGCGACTGGTTTCCATCACCTCTCCCCTGCGCGAGGAGGGGCCGGGCTGTGGCCCGAGAGACACTGGAGGGTGGGAGGGGGTTGCTGGGTGGTTTCTGGTCAGCCTGGCACAACCGTGCTCTGTGGGATGGGCCCCAGGCTGGGGCTGGCGGTAGCCCAGGTTTGGCCCTCAGTGGTGCCCAGAGCTCCCTTGTTATGGGGGGTTGGGGGTGCGGGGGGGGTGCTGACACAGACCCTCCCCCTGAGCAGACAGGCCAATCCGAGAGGAGCCAGGAATGTGCTGGGCTGCCCTGAACACTCCCCAGCCCCTGCCCTCCCCCCACGTGAGCCAACTGCCCCTGCTCGGCCCCTCCCTGGGCCATTCTGGGGGGCAGGGAGCTAGGACCTCCTCCCCGGGCCATTCTGGGGGGCAGGGAGCTAGGACCTCCTCCCCGGGCCATTGTGGGGGTTGGGGAGCTAGGACCCCTCCCTGGGCCGTTCTGGGGGGTGGGGAGCTCGGGGCCCCTCCCTGGGCCGTTCTGGGGGGTGGGGAGCTCGGGGCCCCTCCCCGGGCCGTTCTGGGGGTGCGGGGAGCTCGGGGCCCCTCCCCGGGCCGTTCTGGGGGTGCGGGGAGCTCGGGGCCCCTCCCCGGGCCGTTCTGGGGTGCAGGGAGCTCGGGGCCCCTCCCCGGGCCGTTCTCGGGGGCGGGGAGCTCGGGGCCCCTCCCCGGGCCGTTCTGGGGGTGCGGGGAGCTCGGGGCCCCTCCCCGGGCCGTTCTGGGGGGCGGGGAGCTCGGGGCCCCTCCCCGGGCCGTTCTGGGGGGCGGGGAGCTCGGGGCTGGTTACCAGGTTGTCGCTGTTACTTCTCTGGGGTCGCCTCTTGCTCTTGTAAAAGCGGAGCAGCTTGTCGCGCAGCACCTGGGGAGACACCGGGGTGCTCAGCGGGGGCGGGGGGGCCCTTTGCCCACCCCTGGCCGGGCGAGTCGGGCACAGGGGAGGGAGACCCGCAAGGGGCCGGGCTGGGGCGTCCCCCAGAGCTGGCCGTGACCTGAGGAGCCCCGACCCCGGCCCCAGCCCCGGCCCCGTGGGGTTGTCAGGCTATCGGCCCCAGACCCCTCATGGCCCCTCAGGGCTGAACTCCGAGCCTGGGCTGGGCAGGTCCGTGTGCAGCTGCCAGCTGTGCTGAGGGGCAGCTGGGCTGGGGGGGGCTGGAGGGGGCTGAGAGCAGTGGGGGAGGGGCTGGGGGCAGGCGCACACACACGGGGGCTGGAGGGGGCTGGGAGCAGTGGGGAGGGGGAGGGGGAAGGGCACACGCACGGGGGCTGGAGGGGGCTGGGAGCAGTGGGGGGGGCTGGGGGGCAGGGGCATGCGTGGGGGCTGGGAGCAGTGGAGGAGGGGGAGGAGGGGGCTGGGAGCAGTGGGGGGGCAGGGGCACACGCACGGGGGCTGGAGGGGGCTGGGAGCAGTGGGGGGGATGGGGGGCAGGGACATGCGTGGGGGCTGGGAGCAGTGGGGGGGATGGGGGGCAGGGACATGCGTGGGGGCTGGGAGCAGTGGAGGAGGGGGAGGAGGGGGCTGGGAGCAGTGGGGGGGCAGGGGCACACGCACGGGGGCTGGAGGGGGCTGGGAGCAGTGGGGGGGCAGGGGCACACACCCGGGGACTGGAGGGGGCTGGGAGCAGTGGGGGAGGGGTGGGGGGTACATATGTGGGGGCTGGAGGGGGCTGGGAGCAGTGGGGGGGATGGGGGGCAGGGACATGTGTGGGGGCTGGGAGCAGTGGAGGAGGGGGAGGAGGGGGCTGGGAGCAGTGGGGGGGCAGGGGCACACGCACGGGGGCTGGAGGGGGCTGGGAGCAGTGGGGGAGGGGGCGGGGGTACATATGTGGGGGCTGGAGGAGGCTGGGAGCAGTGGGCGGGATGTGGGGCAGGGACATGCGTGGGGGCTGGGAGCAGTGGAGGAGGGGGAGGAGGGGGCTGGGAGCAGTGGGGGGGCAGGGGCACACGCACGGGGGCTGGAGGGGGCTGGGAGCAGTGGGGGGGCAGGGGCACACACCCGGGGGCTGGAGGGGGCTGGGAGCAGTGGGGGAGGGGCTGGGGGCAGGCGCACACACACGGGGGCTGGAGGGGGCTGGGAGCAGTGGGGGGGGATGGGGGGCAGGGACATGCGTGGGGGCTGGGAGCAGTGGAGGAGGGGGAGGAGGGGGCTGGGAGCAGTGGGGGGGCAGGGGCACACGCACGGGGGCTGGAGGGGGCTGGGAGCAGTGGGGGAGGGGGCGGGGGTACATATGTGGGGGCTGGAGGGGGCTGGGAGCAGTGGGGGGGATGGGGGGCAGGGACATGCGTGGGGGCTGGGAGCAGTGGAGGAGGGGGAGGAGGGGGCTGGGAGCAGTGGGGGGGCAGGGGCACACGCACGGGGGCTGGAGGGGGCTGGGAGCAGTGGGGGAGGGGGAGGGGCAGGGGGAAGGGCACACACCCGGGGGCTGGAGGGGGCTGGGAGCAGTGGGGGAGGGGGAGGGGCAGGGGGAAGGGCACACACCCGGGGGCTGGAGGGGGCTGGGAACAGTGGGGGAGGGGTGGGGGGTACATATGTGGGGGCTGGAGGGGGCTGGGAGCAGTGGGGGGGATGGGGGGCAGGGACATGCGTGGGGGCTGGGAGCAGTGGAGGAGGGGGAGGAGGGGGCTGGGAGCAGTGGGGGGGCAGGGGCACACGCACGGGGGCTGGAGGGGGCTGGGAGCAGTGGGGGAGGGGGCGGGGGTACATATGTGGGGGCTGGAGGGGGCTGGGAGCAGTGGGGGGGCAGGGGCACACGCACGGGGGCTGGAGGGGGCTGGGAGCAGTGGGGGAGGGGGCGGGGGTACATATGTGGGGGCTGGAGGGGGCTGGGAGCAGTGGGGGGACGGGTACACGTGGGGGCTGGAGGGGACTGGGAGCATCACTGCAGCTGATCCGGACTCGAGCCCTGCAAGGGGGGAGGCTCAGGGCTGACAAGGCTCAGTGAGGCCCAAGGCTTGGGGGAGGACTTTCCCACCTTTGGCGTGGGGCAGCCCCCACCTGGCCCCTGCAGCGGTGGTGTCCGGAGGAGCTGGGGCCAGAGGTGAGGGGGAGGCCAGTGGGGGCGGCCAGCCCAGCCCTGGCCCATTCCCGCACGGCCATAGCTGGGCTGGGTCCCGTCGTCCTGGCCCCACGGGGTGTGGCTGCGCACAGAGCCCCGCCCCACAGCATCCCAACTCCAGCCCTCCCCAGGGGTCAGGGCACTGTGCTCCACGCCGCCCTGGAGAAGTGGGGCGCAGCAGGCTGGGAGGGGTGGGGCAGAGGGAGCAGGCTCCCAGGTCCTGGGGCTCCCGCCATCACAGTGCGGGCGCAAGGGGGCTGACTCCTGCTGCTGCCCCACACCAGCCCCCCCCCATTCTCCCCAAGCCACCCCGGGACCCACCCGTTGGACAATTGAGACGGCCGCATGGAGCCTGGGGCACCACCCCACATGCCCTATGGCCAGGGCAGCTCTGGCTGGGCCGAGCCCCCTGCCCCACACGTGCGCCGCCCAGCAGCCTCACCTCGTACAGGTAGTCGAAGATCTCCAGGACGGTCAGGATGCTGGCCCCGATGAACAGCCCCATCTGGCCCCCGATGTCCCCTGCAGGCAGGGGCAGCGTGAGAGCTGGCCGCCCCGCGACCCCCATCCTGCAGGGCTCCCAGCCGGCGGAGTCGCACCCCCCGGCTCCCCCCGCCACTGAAAGTGCCCCCCCAGCAGCCTGGGTGACCAGTCGGCTCGTTTGCAAAGAGCCAGCCCTGTGCTTCAGCCCTACTGCCCCCGCCCCACAGGTTGTCTTCCTCTGGCCGGTGCCCTGCTCACCCGCCCCAGCGCTGAGAGGGGGGCCGCTGGCTGGCGATGGGGGTGGGTGTGCAAGGCTGGGGGCTGGTCGCTCCCCCTCTGGGCCGTGAGCACAGGCCCTGCTGGGCATCTCCTGGTCAGCGCCCCCTGCCCGGCCCTGGCCTGTTTGCACCAGCGCGGGCCAGTAGCCGGTTGAGGCCCCCGTGTCCCCTCCCCAGGGGGTGCATCCTGTGCCCAGCACTGTGCAGAAAGCCAGCAGCAACTTCCGTCACCCCACTGCTGCTGGCTGGCACCAGGCCCTGCTCCAGGCTCTCCAGCCCTGTGTGTGCCGAAGCCCCGCACAGCGCTGGCATGGAGAAGATTCTCCACCTCTCAGCTAGGCTCTGCAGCAGGGGAGGAAGTTACGTCCAGGCTCTTTGCACCCGGACCCGGCGGGCCCCAGCCGGGCACAGCACCCGCCCCACACACTGCGTCCCCGGCCACCCCTGGGTGCCCTCCTGTTGTGTCCCCTCTCCGGCTGGGCAGCTGAAGCCCCTGCAGCCGGGGTCGCTGAGCCCTGGGCCGGAGCCCCCTTAGGGCTCAGCCCCTTCCTGGCCGTGCTCTAGCTGGGGGCGGTGGCCGGCAGCTGCCTGTCTGTGCCGCGCAGGCTGGATGGCACAAGCTGCTCCCAGGCACAGGGGCGCCGGGCGGGAAGGAAGAGGTGACCTCTTCAGTGCATGGGCCAGGTCACCCCTACCCCCCGCCCCCCAGGGCTGGATGCAGCCCCCCCCCGGCCACACTCTGCTGGGAAGTAGGGCCTGAGCCCCTCTGCATGTGTGTGTGTGTCTGTGTCCCCTCACGCTGCCCCAGGGCACCCCCCCCCGGGTGGTCAACCAGCAGCCCCCCACCCCCTGGGCATACACCCAGCAGCCCCCCCCACCCCCCCACTCACCCAGCAGCCCCCACCCCCAGTACTCACCCAGCAGCCCCCCCCCACCCCCGGTGTGCTCATCCAGCAGCCCCCACCCCCTGGGTGCTCAGCCAGCAGCCCCCCCGCCCCGGTACTCACCCAGCAGCCCCCCCCACCCCCGGTGTGCTCACCCAGCATCCCCCACCCCCGGGGTGCTCACCCAGCAGCCCCCCCCACCCCCCGGTACTCACCCAGCAGCCCCCCCCACCCCCGGTGTGCTCATCCAGCAGCCCCCACCCCTGGGGTGCTCACCCAGCAGCCCCCCCCGCCCCCCGGTACTCACCCAGCAGCCCCCCCACCTCCCCCACTCACCCAGCAGCCCCCACCCCCTGGGTGCTCAGCCAGTAGCCCCCCCCCCGGTACTCACCCAGCAGCCCCCCCCACCCCCGGTGTGCTCACCCAGCAGCCCCCCCGCCCCCCGGTACTCACCCAGCAGCCCTGCTACCTCATAGGCCTTCTTCTGTTCGATGGTCTCGTAGTTCAAGGCTTCAAAGAAAATGTCCAGCACCAGCACATTGTCCCTGGGGCGCCAGCCAGGCCAGGGCGAGACACAGCCAGGCACGGGCACAGACAGACAGACACACAGACAGACAGACAGACAGGTGCTCATGGTGATGGGTGAGTCTGAGTGAGCAATGTGGTGGCATCTGGGCTGGTGTGTACCTGGGGAACTGGAGGGGGGTGGGGAGCCATTCCCAGGGGTGCATGCTAACACAGGAGGGGCTGTGCTGGCTGCGGGGGGCTGTGCACGGGGAGTGGCGCTGTCCGTGTGGGAGCTGTGCACGGGGAGTGGTGCTGTCCGTGCGGGGGCTGTGCACAGGGAGTGGTGCTGTCCGTGCGGGGGCTGTGCACAGGGAGTGGTGCTGTCCGTGTGGGGGCTGTGCACGGGGAGTGGTGCTGTCTGTGCGGGGGCTGTGCACAGGGAGTGGTGCTGTCTGTGCAGGGGGCTGTGCACGGGGAGTGGCGCTGTCCGTGCGGGGGCTGTGCACGGGGAGTGGTGCTGTCCGTGCGGGGGCTGTGCACGGGGAGTGGCGCTGTCTGTGTGGGGGCTGTGCACGGGGAGTGGTGCTGTCCGTGCGGGGGCTGTGCACGGGGAGTGGTGCTGTCCGTGCGGGGGCTGTGCACGGGGAGTGGCGCTGTCCGTGCGGGGGCTGTGCACGGGGAGTGGTGCTGTCCGTGCGGGGGCTGTGCATGTGGAGTGGCACTGTCTGTGCCGGGGCTGTGCACGGGGAGTGGCGCTGTCCGTGCAGGGGCTGTGCACGGGGAGTGGTGCTGTCCGTGTGGGGGCTGTGCACGGGGAGTGGCGCTGTCTGTGCGGGGGCTGTGCACGGGGAGTGGTGCTGTCTGTGCGGGGGCTGTGCACAGGGAGTGGTGCTGTCCGTGTGGGGGCTGTGCACGGGGAGTGGTGCTGTCCGTGTGGGGGCTGTGCACGGAGAGTGGTGCTGTCTGTGCAACGGGCTGTGCACGGGGAGTGGCGCTGTCTGTGCGGGGGCTGTGCATGGGGAGTGGTGCTGTCTGTGTGGGGGCTGTGCACGGGGAGTGGCGCTGTCTGTGCAACGGGCTGTGCACGGGGAGTGGCGCTGTCTGTGCAATGGGCTGTGCACGGGGAGTGGCGCTGTCCGTGCGGGGGCTGTGCACGGGGAGTGGTGCTGTCCGTGTGGGGGCTGTGCACGGGGAGTGGTGCTGTCTGTGCGGGGGCTGTGCACGGGGAGTGGCGCTGTCCGTGCGGGGGCTCTGCACGGGGAGTGGTGCTGTCTGTGCGGGGGCTGTGCACGGGGAGTGGTGCTGTCTGTGCGGGGGCTGTGCACGGGGAGTGGCGCTGTCCGTGCGGGGGCTGTGCACGGGGAGTGGTGCTGTCTGTGCAATGGGCTGTGCACGGGGAGTGGTGCTGTCTGTGCGGGGGCTGTGCACGGGGAGTGGTGCTGTCCGTGTGGGGGCTGTGCACGGGGAGTGGTGCTGTCCGTGCGGGGGCTGTGCACGGGGAGTGGTGCTGTCTGTGCAATGGGCTGTGCACGGGGAGTGGTGCTGTCTGTGCGGGGGCTGTGCACGGGGAGTGGTGCTGTCCATGCGGGGGCTGTGCACGGGGAGTGGTGCTGTCTGTGCGGGGGCTGTGCACGGGGAGTGGTGCTGTCTGTGCGGGGGCTGTGCACAGGGAGTGGTGCTGTCTGTGCAGGGGCTGTGCACGGGGAGTGGTGCTGTCTGTGCAGGGGCTGTGCATGGGGAGTGGCGCTGTCTGTGCAACGGGCTGTGCACGGGGAGTGGCGCTGTCCATGTGGGGGGCTGTGCACGGGGAGTGGCGCTGTCCTTGCAGGGGGCTGTGCACGGGGAGTGGCGCTGTCCGTGAGGGGGGCTGTGCACGGGGAGTGGCGCTGTCCGTGAGGGGGGCTGTGCACGGGGAGTGGTGCTGTACGTGTGAAGGGCTGTGCATGGGGAGTGGCGCTGTCCATGCAGGGGCTGTGCACGGGGAGTGGTGCTGTCTGTGCCGGGGCTGTGCACGGGGAGTGGTGCTGTCCGTGTGGGGGCTGTGCACGGGGAGTGGCGCTGTCCGTGCGGGGGCTGTGCATGGGGAGTGGTGCTGTCCGTGCGGGGGCTGTGCATGTGGAGTGGCGCTGTCTGTGCAATGGGCTGTGCACGGGGAGTGGCGCTGTCCGTGCGGGGGCTGTGCATGGGGAGTGGCGCTATCTGTGCGGGGGCTGTGCACGGGGAGTGGTGCTGTCTGTGCAACGGGCTGTGCACGGGGAGTGGCGCTGTCTGTGCGGGGGCTGTGCATGGGGAGTGGCGCTGTCTGTGTGGGGGCTGTGCACGGGGAGTGGCGCTGTCTGTGCAACGGGCTGTGCACGGGGAGCGGTGCTGTCCGTGCGGGGGCTGTGCACGGGGAGTGGTGCTGTCCGTGCGGGGGCTGTGCATGTGGAGTGGCGCTGTCTGTGCAATGGGCTGTGCACGGGGAGTGGCGCTTTCTGTGCAATGGGCTGTGCACGGGGAGTGGCGCTGTCCGTGAGGGGGGCTGTGCACGGGGAGTGGTGCTGTACGTGTGAAGGGCTGTGCATGGGGAGTGGCGCTGTCCGTGTGGGGGCTGTGCACGGGGAGTGGTGCTGTCTGTGCGGGGGCTGTGCACAGGGAGTGGTGCTGTCTGTGCAGGGGGCTGTGCACGGGGAGTGGCGCTGTCCGGGCGGGAGCTGTGCATGGGGAGTGGCGCTGTCCGTGCGGGGGCTGTGCACGAGGAGTGGCGCTGTCTGTGCGGGGGCTGTGCACGGGGAGTGGCGCTGTCCGTGCGGGGGCTGTGCACGGGGAGTGGTGCTGTCCGTGTGGGGGCTGTGCACGGGGAGTGATGCTGTCTGTGCGGGGGCTGTGCACGGGGAGTGGCGCTGTCCGTGCGGGGGCTGTGCACAGGGAGTGGTGCTGTCCGTGTGGGGGCTGTGCACGGGGAGTGGTGCTGTCTGTGCGGGGGCTGTGCACAGGGAGTGGTGCTGTCTGTGCAGGGGGCTGTGCACGGGGAGTGGTGCTGTCCGTGTGGGGGCTGTGCACGGGGAGTGGTGCTGTCCGTGTGGGGGCTGTGCACGGGGAGTGGTGCTGTCTGTGCAGGCGGCTGTGCACGGGGAGTGGTGCTGTCTGTGCAGGGGGCTGTGCACGGGGAGTGGTGCTGTCCGTGCGGGGGCTGTGCACGGGGAGTGGTGCTGTCCGTGCGGGGGCTGTGCACGGGGAGTGGTGCTGTCCGTGTGGGGGCTGTGCACGGGGAGTGGCGCTGTCTGTGCGGGGGCTGTGCACGGGGAGTGGTGCTGTCTGTGCGGGGGCTGTGCACGGGGAGTGGTGCTGTCCGTGTGGGGGCTGTGCACGGGGAGTGGTGCTGTCTGTGCAACGGGCTGTGCACGGGGAGTGGCGCTGTCTGTGCGGGGGCTGTGCATGGGGAGTGGTGCTGTCTGTGTGGGGGCTGTGCACGGGGAGTGGCGCTGTCTGTGCAACGGGCTGTGCACGGGGAGTGGCGCTGTCTGTGCAATGGGCTGTGCACGGGGAGCGGCGCTGTCCGTGCGGGGGCTGTGCACGGGGAGTGGTGCTGTCCGTGTGGGGGCTGTGCACGGGGAGTGGTGCTGTCTGTGCGGGGGCTGTGCACGGGGAGTGGCGCTGTCCGTGCGGGGGCTGTGCACGGGGAGTGGTGCTGTCTGTGCGGGGGCTGTGCACGGGGAGTGGCGCTGTCCGTGCGGGGGCTGTGCACGGGGAGTGGTGCTGTCTGTGCAATGGGCTGTGCACGGGGAGTGGTGCTGTCTGTGCGGGGGCTGTGCACGGGGAGTGGTGCTGTCCGTGTGGGGGCTGTGCACGGGGAGTGGTGCTGTCCGTGCGGGGGCTGTGCACGGGGAGTGGTGCTGTCTGTGCAATGGGCTGTGCACGGGGAGTGGTGCTGTCTGTGCGGGGGCTGTGCACGGGGAGTGGTGCTGTCCATGCGGGGGCTGTGCACGGGGAGTGGTGCTGTCTGTGCGGGGGCTGTGCACGGGGAGTGGTGCTGTCTGTGCAGGGGCTGTGCACAGGGAGTGGTGCTGTCTGTGCAGGGGGCTGTGCACGGGGAGTGGCGCTGTCCATGTGGGGGGCTGTGCACGGGGAGTGGCGCTGTCCGTGAGGGGGGCTGTGCACGGGGAGTGGCGCTGTCCGTGAGGGGGGCTGTGCACGGGGAGTGGTGCTGTACGTGTGAAGGGCTGTGCATGGGGAGTGGCGCTGTCCATGCAGGGGCTGTGCACGGGGAGTGGTGCTGTCTGTGCCGGGGCTGTGCACGGGGAGTGGTGCTGTCCGTGTGGGGGCTGTGCACGGGGAGTGGCGCTGTCCGTGCGGGGGCTGTGCATGGGGAGTGGTGCTGTCCGTGCGGGGGCTGTGCATGTGGAGTGGCGCTGTCTGTGCAATGGGCTGTGCACGGGGAGTGGCGCTGTCCGTGCGGGGGCTGTGCATGGGGAGTGGCGCTATCTGTGCGGGGGCTGTGCACGGGGAGTGGTGCTGTCTGTGCAACGGGCTGTGCACGGGGAGTGGTGCTGACCGTGCGGGGGCTGTGCATGTGGAGTGGCGCTGTCTGTGCAATGGGCTGTGCACGGGGAGTGGCGCTTTCTGTGCAATGGGCTGTGCACGGGGAGTGGCGCTGTCCGTGAGGGGGGCTGTGCACGGGGAGTGGTGCTGTACGTGTGAAGGGCTGTGCATGGGGAGTGGCGCTGTCCATGCAGGGGCTGTGCACGGGGAGTGGTGCTGTCCGTGTGGGGGCTGTGCACGGGGAGTGGCGCTGTCCGTGCGGGGGCTGTGCATGGGGAGTGGCGCTATCTGTGCGGGGGCTGTGCACGGGGAGTGGTGCTGTCTGTGCAACGGGCTGTGCACGGGGAGTGGCGCTGTCTGTGCGGGGGCTGTGCATGGGGAGTGGCGCTGTCTGTGTGGGGGCTGTGCACGGGGAGTGGCGCTGTCTGTGCAACGGGCTGTGCACGGGGAGTGGTGCTGTCCGTGCGGGGGCTGTGCACGGGGAGTGGTGCTGTCCGTGCGGGGGCTGTGCATGTGGAGTGGCGCTGTCTGTGCAATGGGCTGTGCACGGGGAGTGGCGCTGTCCGTGCGGGGGCTGTGCATGTGGAGTGGCGCTGTCTGTGCAATGGGCTGTGCACGGGGAGTGGTGCTGTCTGTGCGGGGGCTGTGCACGGGGAGTGGTGCTGTCTGTGCGGGGGCTGTGCACAGGGAGTGGTGCTGTCCGTGCGGGGGCTGTGCACGGGGAGTGGCGCTGTCCGTGCGGGGGCTGTGCACGGGGAGTGGCGCTGTCCATGCGGGGGCTGTGCACGGGGAGTGGCGCTGTCCATGCGGGGGCTGTGCACGGGGAGTGGTGCTGTCTGTGCAGGGGCTGTGCACGGGGAGTGGCGCTGTCTGTGCGGGGGCTGTGCACGGGGAGTGGTGCTGTCTGTGCAATGGGCTGTGCACGGGGAGTGGCTCTGTCCGTGCGGGGGCTGTGCATGTGGAGTGGCGCTGTCTGTGCAATGGGCTGTGCACGGGGAGTGGTGCTGTCTGTGCAGGGGCTGTGCACGGGGAGTGGTGCTGTCTGTGCGGGGGGCTGTGCACGGGGAGTGGTGCTGTCTGTGCAGGGGCTGTGCACAGGGAGTGGTGCTGTCTGTGCGGGGGCTGTGCACGGGGAGTGGTGCTGTCCGTGCAGGGGCTGTGCATGGGGAGTGGCGCTGTCTGTGCAACGGGCTGTGCACGGGGAGTGGTGCTGTCTGTGCGGGGGCTGTGCACGGGGAGTGGTGCTGTCCGTGCAGGGGCTGTGCATGTGGAGTGGCGCTGTCTGTGCAACGGGCTGTGCACGGGGAGTGGCGCTGTCCTTGCAGGTGGCTGTGCACGGGGAGTGGCGCTGTCCATGTGGGGGGCTGTGCACGGGGAGTGGCGCTGTCCGTGCGTGGGGCTGTGCACGGGGAGTGGCGCTGTCTGTGCAACGGGCTGTGCACGGGGAGTGGCGCTGTCCATGTGGGGGGCTGTGCACGGGGAGTGGCACTGTCCGTGTGAAGGGCTGTGCACGGGGAGTGGCGCTGTCCATGCAGGGGCTGTGCACGGGGAGTGGCGCTGTCTGTGCAGGGGCTGTGCACGGGGAGTGGCGCTGTCCATGCAGGGGCTGTGCACGGGGAGTGGCGCTGTCCATGCAGGGGTCTGTGCACGGGGAGTGGCGCTGTCCATGCAGGGGCTGTGCACAGGGAGTGGCGCTGTCCGTGTGAAGGGCTGTGCATGGGGAGTGGCGCTGTCCGTGAGGGGGCCTGTGCACGGGGAGTGGCGCTGTCCGTGCAGGGGGCTGTGCACGGGGAGTGGCGCGGTCCGTGCAGGGGCTGTGCACGGGGAGTGGCGCGGTCCGTGCAGGGGCTGTGCACGGGGAGTGGCTCTGTCCGTGTGAAGGGCTGTGCACGGGGAGTGGCGCTGTCCATGCAGGGGTCTGTGCACGGGGAGTGGCGCTGTCCATGCAGGGGCTGTGCACGGGGAGTGGCGCTGTCCGTGCGGGGCTGTGCACGGGGAGTGGCGCTGTCCGTGCGGGGTGGTGCCGTGCGGAGGGGCACTCACGAGATGTACTGCTCGCTCTTGTTGTACTTCTTGGCCAGGTACTTGGCTGAGGCCTTGCTGGGGATCTTGACCATGGAGAGCTCCTTGTTGTAGCGCACCAGGTCGCAGGGCGTGCGGCACACGCAGAACTCGCTGTCCCTCTTCAGCAGGAAGTCTGCAGTGTGGGGCCGGGAGGAGCCATGGGGACAGGGTCTGAGCCAGCAGCACCCCAGCCGGGAGGTTCCGGGAGCCGTGGGGAAAGGGGTGAGCCAGCAACCCCCTTTGGGCGGGACCTCCCGACACGGAGCCCAGCACAAGGCCTCGACTGCTTGTGCGCTCGCCGTGCACAGCCCCCGCATGGGCCCAGGGGCGCCCACCCCCCCGGGAAGCTGCGTGGGGCGGGGAGCAGACTGGAGGTCCTGGGTCGGGCCCGGCCGGGCCCAGCTTTCCCACGGGGGCGTCCTGCAGGCAGGGTGGGTGGGGCCGGACCAGGGCAGCATGGCCCAGGGCCGGGTACGTACCCAGGGCAGGGTCGGCGCACTCCTTGTACTGCTCCGGCGTGCAGACGTTGGCGTTCCCTGGGGAGGGCACAGTGTCACCGGGGCTGCGCTGTGTTACAGCCACCCCTGGGCTAGGGGAGCGCTGGGCCCAGGTGTGCTCGGGGCCCCTCCTCCTCTTGCCCCCGGGAGCAGCCTGTCCCCCAGGGGCCCCTACCCCAGCATGGGGCCTCCCTGCAGCTCCACCCCACCCCACCCCAGCCCAGCCCCACTGCCGGGCCACCCCGCAGCCCCCCGCTCCGCCCCGGCCTCACCAGGCATGTGCACCATGCGACAGTTGCAGTTCTCTGCCAGGTAGCGCGTCTCGCAGTCCAGGCGGCAGGCCGTGATGCTGTAGCTGGTGAAGAAGTCGGATTCAATGGGGGTGGATTTGCAGTCCCCCCAGGGGGGCGGGAGGTAGACCAGCTACAGCACACACAGGGTTAAGGAAAAGGCTGGGGAGTGGGCCAGGCCCCCCTGCTTGGCCCCAGGCCTGTGCTGTGTTCTAACTCCCCCCCCCAACCCGCGGCACAATGTAACCAACCCCCCGCCGTGCCAGAGCAGTGCCGCTGGACGGCCGCAGGCTGGCTGAGCATGCACGGCTGTGGAGCCGCACACGCCCCTGGTCCCCGTGCACACGCAGCGCGGTGAGCAGGGCATCGTGGGAACCACCGCGGGCGGAGGGCCCCAGGCGCGGCCCCAGGCGAGGGGTGAGATGACCCCAAGGGGAGCGCAGGCCGCCGGCACCGCAGGCTGGCGTCCCGAGGCAGCCGAGTGGTGCGCTGCAGGGAGCAGGCTGCCTTGGTGCACGCGGACGAGCAGCTCCTTCCCTTGCAGTAACAGCTCCACGGGCCTTGTCTCGGCTGCAGCTGGGGGACCCGAGTCTCCGGCCAGCCGGGCCCAGGGGCTCGCGCTGCACCTCCACGACCCCCGTCAGGCGCTGAGGGAGCAGCTGCAGGCAGCCAGTGGGAGCCCCACAGAAAACACCGCCAAGAGCGGCAGCGCCTGTCAGCAGCTGTCTGCCCCGGCCCCTGGCAGGGCACTCATCCGGCGCGGACCCTACTGGACTGTCTCGCTGCCCAGCCACCAGGTGCGTGGCCCACCGTCGCTAAACGGACCTCAGCCGGGCCTGGCAAGCCCCTGATGGGGCTTCCGAGGGACACAGCTGGTGCAGAAAGCAAACGCGGCAGCCGCCCGTGCCAGGCACCAGCCCAGGACATGGCCTCAGGCCTAAATAGAAGCCGCACCCAAAGGAAAGCGATAAGAAAGGCTGGAGGCCCTCCTCGACACAGCACTCCTCCACGGCCCAGAGACCCTCC
The DNA here is from genome assembly GCF_033958435.1 of Carettochelys insculpta. NCBI lineage: Eukaryota > Metazoa > Chordata > Testudines > Carettochelyidae > Carettochelys > Carettochelys insculpta. The sequence goes on along the minus strand of NC_134138.1, from coordinate 280,794,386 downwards.
GCTGCGAGAAACGTCCCCCAGGGACAGCCCAGAACACTCCTGGCCAGATCTCCCCGGGACAAAGGCCACCTGGGCCTCGGCTGGCTCCACTGAGCAGAGTGGCTGAAAGGCGCTGGCAGTGTCTCATCATCAGCATCAATAACTGTGGGCTCAGCGCCCGCTGGTGTCTGGCGCCTCCCTCGCTATTTCCTTCCATCTTTCCCTGTCCAGTGCAGAGCGGCTTAGTGTCTGCAGACGAGCTCCAGACCCATCTACTGCATCATCTCCCCATTCCCTGTGGGGTCTGCCTCTCCTATTCCAACCATCCATTGTGCTCAATACCAGGGTCTTGAGTTTTCGTTCGTCGTTCATTCTGCAAATATGTCCAAATAGTTGTAGCTTCCGTTTTATACCCTTCTGCAGCAGGTTCTCTTTCGGCTGTATCTTCCTATATAATTCCTCATTGGTGACCTTCTGCATCCAGCCTATTCGCAGAATCTTCCTGTAACAACTCCTTTCGAACGCCCATATTCTGCTTTTCGAATCTTTCATTATCACCCACGTCTCGCATCCGTACAACATGCTGCTGAATACACGTTTTCAACATGCCCAGCTTCGTTCCTAAGCTAATTGCTTTGCTTTTCCAGGTCTTGTCCCTCGCCTCCAAACTCGCTCTCGCTTTCGCTGTTCTAGTCGCTCTTTCCTTCTTACAGTCTAGATCATACGTTATGTTGCTCCCCAGATACGTGAACGTCTCTACATTTCTAGTTCAATACCCTCCACACTGATCTTCCTTCCTATCTCCTTATCTCCAAATACCATTGTTTTTGTTTGATCGATGTTCATGATTGGTCCGTACCACTTCCCTTCTTCGTTTAACACCCGCACCGTTTTCGCTAGCGTCTCCTCATCTTCCTCAACGATAACTGTATCATCCGCGAACCTCAAGTGGTTAATTCTGATCCCGTGCACAGATACCCCTTCTACCTCTTCCTTGATCTTCTCCATCGCTCTCTCCAGATGTGCCATGAAGATACTTGGCGATATTGGATCTCCGCAATGTCTGATATATACTTATTGTGCGGGAGTGAGGGATGGGACATATGAGCAACAGACTGAGCAGCTCTCACTGGCTGAGCATCATAGAATCACAGAGCAGGAAGGGACCTCAAGAGGCCATCGAGTCCAGCCCCCTGCCCCAGGGCTGACCCACTGGGCAGTAACCTAGGCTGGCAGGTAACACCTCTGCCGGGAACACAGAGCAGGGAGGAGCCGAGCTGGGTTTGATTCTGGGGCGGCAGTTAGAAGCTGGGGGAGAGGGAGCTGGAAGGAGCCAGCCTGGCGAGGGGGAGGCTACACCCCAGAGGGGCCCCCCTCGGGCTCCTCTCCCCAGGACGGGTTGGAATGACTGTCTGTGCCGGCTGCACTGACACCTCTGTGCTGAGCTGGGCCTCTGTCGCCTCATAAACCTCCTGTTCTACCTGCTGGGTGAGAGTCACTGCTGCCTGCGCGGGGGGCAGCGCCTGGGGACCCCTGAGCCCCGTCACACTTTTCCCACAGAGGGATGAGCTTTTCCACCAGACTTCCTGACCCAGGAGGAAATGCTGAGTGTCTCACAAGAGCTCTGCGTGCCCCAGCTGAAACCTGCAATTCTGGGAACCAGCAGAGACAGGCTGATTATTGGGTTAACGGACAAAACCCTTTCACAGCAGCTGCAGCTGGAGAGCTCTTTAGCCCTAGCCACAGCTGCCCAAAGAACAAAGCAGTCTTAGCTGGTGAGACCTCACAACCTAGGGCACCGCGAGGAACGTGGAAACCCTGGAACCAGCTTAGCGACTGTAAACAGAGCATTAAAACGCATTATCTACCCCCAGCACCCCCCAGGCCCGGCCAGGCCAGAGAATGCAGCCTGGGTGCAGAAGCAGCACCGCTGCTGCTCCGACAGCAGGTCCCAAGAGATGAATCGCGTCCAGCCGGAGCCCCTCTGCAGGGTGTAAAAGTGCACAAAGTACAGACGCGTCAGGTCTGCCTGCTGCAGCAACGCACTCAGGGAGACGAGCAGGAGAGGGTTTCTGGGACCCCCCGGGATGACAGCCGGCCTGGGAAGTGGGAGGGCTACAGGCGTCCCCAGGGCTTTACAGCATTCCAGGGCGAAGTCACCCACAGGGGCGCCGGCTGTCCCTGCAGGCATTCCGAGCGCTGCCGGGAAGCGGGAACTTACAGAGACGGAGGCTTTGCAGAGCGTGTGTGATCAGAGAACCACAGCCCAAGAGCCACGTTTTGCTCCCACACACATTCAGAAGCAGCCAAACGACCTGCACAGAGCGAGGTGGGGTGGCAGGCAGGGCCGGGGTGGGAGAAGGGTCACAGCTCTGACTGACAACAGGCGCCCCAGGGGAAAAGCCTTGGCTCAAGCGCACTCAGAGGCCAGTGTCTATTGCTAAGGTTCCTGTGATACAACTCCATCGCAAACCAAAGGAGCTTGTTAAAGACTAACAAACTAGGTGACGAGCTTTCGTGGGACAGACCCACTTGCTCAGATCAGAGCCAGACCAGAAGAGACTCAGTATTTAAGGCACAGAGAACCAAAGGCAGTAATCAAGGACAGAAAAATATTATATTTTGGTTCTCTGTGCCATAAATACTGAGTCTCTTCTGGTTCGGCTCTGGTCTGAAGCAGCGGGTCTGACCCAGGAACGCTCATTTGTTAAAGTGCTACTGAACTGCTGGCTTGTTTCCATAGTATAGACACTAGCAGGCCTCCCTCGCTGTCACCATTCAACTCCGCTGCAGAAGAGGTTCCTGGGGAAAACCTGGGAGTAGCAGAAACTGCAGCCCAGAGCTCAGCACCATCCTGCCCAGGAGCACTTGGGTGCTAGAAGAGACAATACCAGCCGCTGAAAGCAGCCGTGACAGACACCCCACGCCAGGCAGTGTGAGGTCAGATGTGTCCCACCTCTGTGTGTGCTGGTACTAGCCCAGGCTGGGGCTGGGGAGATGGCTTGGCAGGCTCGTGGCAGCAGTAGTTTGTAGGGAGCCCAGGCTGGTGGGTCAGGGGGCCCAGGGTACCCCAGTTCCAGGTGGCACTGGGGGAACCTGTCACACAGCTCAGTGTGACCAAGTGGGGTCGTGAGGGGCCGCAGGGTTCGCAGGCGGAGGGGCGCACAGCGTGCCTGGGGGTCGGGCTGTAACCAGGGGAGGGCACGGGGAGTTGGTTGGCACAGGGACCAGCACAGAGCAAAGCCCAGCGACAGGAACCCTGGGCCGGCAGACCCAGCCCGGGGGGGCACAGCCAGACCCGGCCAGAGGAGGACAATGGGCTGCGGAGAGGAGCAGCCGGGGGACAAAGGAGGGCGGAGGGGAGGGGCCCAGGAGACACCGGTTACCTGGCCGAGGAGCTGCTGGGGGTGTCGGGGCCGGGTTGGAAGCAGGGGCTGCGGGACGGGCAGGGCAGGGCAGGCGGAGATCAGGCAGAGCCCACCTGGCCGCAGGGCACTCGGCCGCGTGGCACGAGGGAGGCCAGGCCGAGGGCTGGAGAGGCCCCGTGCTGGGTTCAGTCTCAGTAACCTCCTGTGTGACGCCGGCTGAGCACCGCGCCAGTCTAGGGCACAGGCTGCGCTGCTCCCTCGGGGAGTGGGGTCCGGGGTGCAGGGCGAGGGGACTCCCCGGGGGGCCCCGGCAGGGACAGGAGCGCTGGGAGCGCTGAGGGGGGCGGTTCACATGGGGGAGGGGCTAACCCCCCCGGACAGAGTGGCCCTGCGGGAAGGGGCTGGCATACTGAAGGGGGTCCCCCAGGGGCCAGCTGTGGGCACGGCCTGGGAGTCCAACCCACCAACCCCACTAATCGTAGCCACCGAACTGGAAATGCTCCCTGGGCACAAGGGCAAGAGGACAAGGCATGACCATGGCCGTGGCTGAGGCCCTGAGAGTCCCACCTCGCTGCCACGGGTACATGCAGGGAGAGCTGCCCACGGGGGTCTCAGCCTCGCGGGGTGGCACCAGGACACACAGGCAGGGTGCCCCAGACACCGGGAGGCCCCCGACACACTCCCCGAGCCTGTCTCGCAAGCGATTCACCTGCACCAGCCTGCGGAGAACACAGGCGCCCTGGCCGACGGGGCGGCCTCATGCGAACAGCTGACCCCACAGACCCCCCACGCGGGGCCCTGTCCAGGGAGCCCTGAGGTGTCAGCCCCCCTTTCTGTCATCACCAAGGGCCCTCCCCTTCCCGCTGCCTGCCCTGTGAGCCTGGTCTGGGAGGCAGTGCACTGCAGCCCCAGGGACAGATGGACGGATGGATGGACAGACATGGACGGACAGGTGGATACCCTCTGCTGCTGGCAGGACACAAAGGTCTGGAAGCCGGGCGCCACCCCGAAGCCCAGCTGGTCGATGAACGGCGGCTCCTCCTGGCTGTGGATCTGCACCTTGACGCCGGCTTCGTAGGAGGTCTCCTCTGCAACACAGTGTGGCGGGGGGGTTACTGCCGAGGGGGGACTCCCAGCCCAGCCCAGCGCAGCCCAGCCCAGGCAACAGGGTCAGGCGGCGGGAGAGGGCTGCTGCTTGGTGGCCAAGCTGGCCAAACCCATCCCTGCCCCAGGAGGAGACAGGGTCAGATGCGGAGCTGCTGTCTGGGAAAGGGGGTCAGACATGGCCTGTCTGTGCTGGGGGGCAGGCAGAGCCGTGGCCGTGCCGGGTTTTCGTGTTCCAGGGTTGGGGACAGGCAGAGCCGTGGCCGTGCCAGGTGTTCATGTCCCAGGGATGGGGCAGGCAGAGCCATGGCCGTGCCGGGTGTTCATGTCCCAGGGTTGGGGACAGGCAGAGCCATGGCCGTGCCGGGTGTTCATGTCCCAGGGTTGGGGACAGGCAGAGCCGTGGCCGTGCCGGGTGTTCATGTCCCAGGGATGGGGCAGGCAGAGCTGTGGCCATGCCGGGTGTTCCTGTCCCAGGGTTGGGGACAGGCAGAGCCATGGCCGTGCCGGGTGTTCCTGTCCCAGGGTTGGGGACAGGCAGAGCCGTGGCCGTGCCGGGTGTTCATGTCCCAGGGTTGGGGACAGGCAGAGCCATGGCCGTGCCGGGTGTTCATGTCCCAGGGATGGGGACAGGCAGAGCCGTGGCCGTGCCGGGTGTTCATGTCCCAGGGTTGGGGACAGGCAGAGCCATGGCCGTGCCGGGTGTTCATGTCCCAGGGTTGGGGACAGGCAGAGCCATGGCCGTGCTGGGTGTTCCTGTCCCAGGGTTGGGGACAGGCAGAGCCATGGCCGTGCCGGGTGTTCATGTCCCAGGGATGGGGCAGGCAGAGCTGTGGCCATGCCGGGTGTTCCTGTCCCAGGGTTGGGGACAGGCAGAGCCATGGCCGTGCCGGGTGTTCATGTCCCAGGGTTGGGGACAGGCAAAGCCATGGCCGTGCTGGGTGTTCATGTCCCAGGGATGGGCAGGCAGAGCTGTGGCCGTGCTGGGTGTTCATGTCCCAGGGATGGGCAGGCAGCCCCATGGCCGTGGGGGGGCAGCCCTGCACTCAACCTCACCGGTCTCTCCCCAGACGGGCAGGTACTCCTCCTGCTGGATGTTCAGCATGAGCTCCAGGCCGTTGCCGGAGCCGCCCTTGACTGTGGTGAGCAGCTCAGTGCCCGGCGCCCCTGAGTTGAAGGTGTAGCACTTCCCCAGGCGCGTGAAGGTCTGCCAGGAGACAGGACTGACGTGAGCTCACTGAATTTTTGGGGTGACCCCCCCCCAAACCATTGTTGCAACCACTGTGTTGTGTTTGCACCAGCTCTTGTGCCAAGTGGGCCAACGGAGGCGCCTGTGGGAAGCTGGTGACTCACTGAATCTGTCCTGCTCCTAGGCGGGTGTCAGTTCTGTACCTGAAGTTAGACGTATGGGCTCTGTGCTCATAATTCAACCGTTTGTGCTCGGAGACCTCCCCCGGTGGCCTGGCTGCAACGGTGAGAGGTTCCCCTCAGGTGGACAGCAGGAGTTGGCCGACAAAGGGCCTTACTAGGAGCCGAGCCACATCCAAGGAGCTTTGCCGTGAACTTTTCTTTCTTTCATGAACCTTCAGACGCTAGATTCTATAGGGCTGGCTCTGTGGGGCGAGAGCTGAGGTACACGTTCGTCTGGGGCTGTGGCTGGGCCTTTGGGGCGGGAAGAACCTGTGCGGATGAGGGGTGATTGGTTTCCATCACCTCTGCCCTGTGTGAGGAGGGGCCGGGCTGCAGCCCAAAGGGAGCTGGAGTGTTGCTGGGGTGACTATCTAGGGCCCCTTCTCTGCTAGGTGTTGGGAGCAGCGATCCTGTGACCTGTCTGGGGACAGGACAAAGGACAGAGGAGGGGCAGTAGCTCGGCGGCTCAGCTGCTGGAGTTCTGTCTCTGGGTTGCGGGTGGCCGGGGAAAGCCCCTATCCAGCCACTTCCCTTTGCCCCATGGCCAGAGAGACCCCTGCCCACCTGGGCCACAGGCTGCTGCCATGCGGTGGAGCGTTGCTGGCCGGCTCTGGCCCCACGGCTCCTGTAGCCGGCTGTGGCTGGGCGCTGACCCTGGGGCCAGCAGGGGAGTTTGCAAGATCCCAGGCAGGGGAGGCTCCTAACGTGGGATCCAGGCGGTGCCGGCTCACTCCGTGCCGCCCCGGGCGGAAGCAGGGCCGTGGGGGAATCACCACAAAAGCCGCATGACCGGACAGTCAGTACAGAATGGGCCACGGCCGCAGGGGCTGCCAGGCGCCGAGAGGCCAAGGCCGCCCAAGCAGCGGGACACCCCGCAGGACTCGGTTATGGGGCTGGGGGAGGACTCTTGGCCTCGGCCCCCGGCCAGCACTCAGCGGCGTCTCAGGGGGGCGCGGCGGCCAGCAGGGCACAGCTCACCCCCGGGAGCACCCGGCTCCGCCAGCCTCCAGCCAGCAGCTCGCAGGCAGACGGCCCTGGGGCGAAGGCCCAGCACAGGCCTGCCCGGGGCATTGGGGGCATGGGGCCCAGCCTGCCAAGGGTCACGCCCAGGAGCCTGGTGACAGGCAGAGCACTGCCCCTGTGGGACCCCCACCCGGGCCCATCCCCAGAGCCCTGGCTGGACCGGGGCAGACCCGCCAGCAGCCTGGGGGACCCTGCCATGTCCTGGGGGAGGGGTGGGTCCATGCACGGCCCTGCCCCCGCTCCGGGCACCCACTGCAGCTGGGCCCTGGGCTTGGCAGTCGTCACCCCGGGGTGCTGGGCAGGGGTCTGATGGGCGCAGCACACCCACATGGGCACCATGGCACCCAGCCCACACGCAGGACGTTGTCGTGGCAACCAGGCTGCACAGGTGAGGGAGGGGAGGCATTGCCATGGCAACCGCTGCACAGGAAGAGGGGAGCCATTGCCATGGTAACAAAGGATCCATCTACGGCGGGGGAAGGGCCGTGGTGACTCATGCCAGGATGAGGCCCTCCACGTGCACGCTCTGCTGAGTGCCCCTTGCCTGCCTGTCCAGGGCGGTGCTGCTAGTGGGGCTCAGCCCCACAGGCTCCCTCTGGGGGCAGCGACCCCCCAGGAGCAGTGAGAGTTGAGCACGGGGTGGGCACAGCCAGGGGCTCTGCAAGGCTGGGGCCTCCCCTTCAGGCCAGGAAGGGGTGTGGGGCTCCCTCACTGGCCCCTCCACAGGCCTGCCCCACTCCCCAGCCCCCGCACCCACCTGGAGCCTCAGCCCCACACAGCCGCTACCCTGTGCCCAGGCCCATCCCAAGGTCCTGCCGGCTGCCCTGCTCCCGTCAGCGCCAGCTCGGGCCTCAAACACCCCCAGCACCTGGCTCTGCCCGCAGCTGTGCTGGCGCCGGTCAGGCCTGGGTCACTCGCATGCTGCAGCCCCCAGGCCTGTGCTGCCCCCTCCCCACAGTGCCCGGCGGGGGCAGTGCTGCCAGGGGCTGGGGAGCAGCCTGGCCAGGGACACGCCGCTCCTGTGGCACCCACGTGGACCCCGCTTTAGCGAAGTGTGCACACTTAGCCCCGTGTCACTCGTGCACACACTGGCCGTGCATTACACGCGTGCACGTGGCCTCCGCTTTCACAAGCGTGCGACAGCAGTGAAGCCAGGGCTTGGGCTCTGAGTGTGGCGGGGTCCCACTGGCCGCTTGCCCACCCACAGGGCACCAGCCCCAGCTAGCCAGTGCCACCTGCGCCAGCTCGGCTGAGGCGGCTGAGCCATTAAGTGTGGAGGCTGCTGGAGGGCCCCGGCTGCAGGGCGGGTGGGATAGTGCCCCCCAGGGCAGCCAGAGGGATGGCAAGGCAGTGCGCCGGGGCGGCTGGTGTGTGGGGCTGCTGGGCGTGTTCCCGAGGGGCTCGGCCCCGACAGTACAAAGGGCAGATGGGTCTCAGCTGAAACCCCCGTGGCAGCTCAGCATATGGGTGAGCCCCAAGGCAGGGGTGTGGCTGGCACGTGGCATGGAGCATAAATGGGGCCAGGGCGTGGGCCAGCCCCATGGCACGCTGGCTGGCACACAGCAGTGCAGCCGGCACGTGGCATGGAGCATAAGGCCGGGTCCGAGCATACCAGGCTGTGGCTGGTGGCACTAGGTCCCCTCCTGCGAGGAGGGTCGTGGAGCTACTGGTGCCGCTGGGGCCAGCGCTGCTGGGAAAGGTGCTTTTGGTACCTGTTAACTCAGTCTCCAGCCGCGGCTCCCGACGGGCGCCCAGCTTGTGGTGCCAGAGCCAGCGTGGGGCCCAGGCGTGCTGCCGGGTGCCAGAGCTGGTGTGGGGCCTACCATGTCCGCAGGAGCCCAGGTCTTGCCTGGGTGGGGGCAGGGCCAGGGAGATGGGCTGGGACTGGTGTTAGCTGCAGAGGCGGGGAGGAGCCCTGGGGCAGCAGCCCGGCTGTGCGGGGAGCTGGAACTGCCATGGCCTGGGGGACTCGGCAGCCCGCTCCCTTGAGTGCCCTGGCCAACGGGCCCCAGGCAGCAGGATGCCCCCGCACCCGGCCCAGCACCTGCCCCCCGCTGAGCCGCCCCCAGGCAAGACCCCCCACTCTGGGACATGCAGCCAGATTCTCCCCCACTGCCCCAGGCATGGCCGTCCCCCGGGCACTGCCTGGGCCCCTGCAGTCACCCTGGCGGGCGGGCGGCTGGGCGGGCGCACTCACCGCGGTGAAGTTCTGGGCGCTGCAGTCGGTGCCGCGGAAGCTGCACTGCAGCAGCATCTCGGCCATGTCGTGGCCCGTCCGGTTGTAGAAGTCGGCCATGTCGAAGGGCTTGGCCTTGAAGTGCCGGAAGTTGGCCTTGTCCCGCAGGGCGGCCAGCAGCTGGGGCTCGGCCAGGTGGGGGCTGCGGATCTCGTGGCGGTCGCTGAGCAGCGCCAGCAGCTCGCCTGCGTGGTAGAGGTCGTTGCGGGTGAGGCGGGAGAAGCGGAACTCGTTGAGGTTGCAGATGGTGATGGCCGGGAAGGTCAGGTTGGGCGCGGCCACCTCGTCCAGCTTGGTGACGTGCGGGTAGGTGAGGAAGTAGGTGATGCGCTCGGCGCAGACCAGCAGCAGCAGCCCCAGCGAGCCCAGGAAGCAGAGGGCCCAGAGCAGGCGGCGCAGGGAGAGGGCGCCGTGCCGGAAGACGTGGCTGATGCCGTGCAGCGAGGAGTTGTTGGCAAACACCTGGAGGCTGGAGAGGCGCTGGGCCCCGGCGCTGCCCTGCGAGCAGCCCCTCATGGCGGCTCCGTGCCCAGCCCCGGCCTCACGCTCCACTGCTGGGCCGGGCGCCCCGGCTCCCTGCTGCCCACCGGCGCCGGGGCTGCCCGCCGTGCCCACCCATGGCCCGGCTCTCAGGCTGCCGCGGCTCCGGCTCCCCCACAGCCAATCGCAGCCCCTGGCAACCACAGCCCCGGATCGCCACGGTGACGGAATGCGGGACCCGGTCGCCCCGTGCACCCCCTCGCTGGCCGGCTGCTCAGCAGCCCATTGTGCGCCCGGCTCTCCGCCTGCCTGAGGCACGATGGCTCCGGCTGCTCAGCTCTCTGCTGCTCCCCCGCCACTGAACATGCTCAGCAGCCGCTCGGCTCCCTCCCTGCTTGCAGCCGGCCAGATCCCAGCCCCGGCTGAGCGCACAGCCGCCCCCGGGTGCCTCCCCTAGGCCCGCCCCTCCCTGCCCTTCCTGCCCCCAGCCCGGGCCCCACTTACCCCAGGTCCTTCCTCTCCTCCAGCCCTCCTGCCCCCCAGCCCTGCTACGGCGCCCACATGCGTGTGGCGTGTTCAGCTGCACAGGCAGAGCAGCCTCGCGGGTGGGAGCTGGGAGCCGGGCCCCTTGGGTTCTCGCCTGGCTCTAGAGGGCTGTGGCTCTGGGAGTTAGAACAGGGGCTCCTGGGCTCCATCTCTGGCCTTGCCGCTTGCTCTGCGTGCCCTGGGGCAGACGCACTCGCTGGCAGCTCCCAGCGGTAATGCTGTCTGGGAGGAGGGGGCTGCGTCCCAGGGGTCTCTATCCCACCCACAGCCCTCCCGGGCGTCACTGCCCACAGCGGGTAACATGGACGGCTGACAGCCTTGCCAGGAACTTGGTCTCTGGCCACTGGCTGCCTGTTGCCATCCTGGCTCCAGCTCCTCTGGCTGGGAGCTGCCAGCAGACCAGGGAAGGCGAAGGGCACCCGGCAGGGGTGATGGGGCAGCAGCCTCAGGATTCCTGCTGGGCCTGTGCCAGGAGACAGGCTGGCCCTGCCGCTACACAGACCTGCCAGCCGGTTTCCCCCCCCCAGCTGTGCCACAGGGCTGCCCTCCCTCCCCAGCCCCCTTTACCCAGCAGCGAGATCTGGGAACCAGGATGGTCCCACAGGACCCCAGCCAGCCTGCCCGCTGCATCAGGGCACTGCTGGGAGGAGGTGCGCAGCACCGGGGTCCTGCATGCTGTGGTTCTCCCTGGGTGCTGGCCAAGGCCTTGGGCTGGCAGCAACTGGGCTGTGAGTCTAGGGCAGCTTCTTACCAGCCCCCAGTGGGTCATCCCCGCACAGACACCAGACGCAAAGGGCCTGGAAGCTGTAACATGCACATACCTAGCAGGGCTTTCCCCTCTGTCTCCCCTCTGCAGGAGCACGCTGGCCAGACCTGCCACACCACGCACAGCCCTGCATGGAGGGGACGGGCACCCAACCAGCTGGCCTGGCCTGGCCTGGCCCATGCTGTACCCCCTGCGCCCCCAGCTCTGCCAGGGCCTGCCTGGGTCATGCTTGGCAGGCTGGGGTCTTGGTCAGGGAGCAGTGAGAGGGTCAGACTGCAGAGGCCGCATCGCCCCCTGACTAGCCCCTCTTGATGGGGCTCTAGCTTGTGGGGCAGGTGTCACGGGGTTCAGGGGTCCCTCAGCTCTGCCCCCATCGCAGGCAGGAGTGACTCTCACCCAGCAGGTAGAACAGGAGGTTTATGAGGCGACAGAGCCCAGCTCAGCACAGAGGTGTCAGTGCAGCCGGCAGAGACAGTCCTTCCAACCCGTCCTGGGGAGAGGAGCCCGAGGGGGGCCCCTCTGGGGTGTAGCTTCCTCCCTCGCCCGGCTGGCTCCTTCCAACTCCTTCTCCCCCCAGCTTCTAACTGCCCCTCAGATTCAAACCCAGCTCAGCTCCTCCCTGCTCTGTGTTCAGGGCAGAGGTGTTACCTGCCAGCCTGGGGTACAGCCCAGGGGTCATCCTTAGCGCTGGGAGCTGCTCTGCCTGTCACGCACACATCCAGCCTGAGTCTCACACGCACCCCCCGACTCCATCACAGCTACACTGTCCAGTGTTATGGCAGGGCAGGGCAGGGCAGCCGTCTGCAACCCCTGCAGGGAAGGTGCACTCGGAGGGTGCAGTGCTTGGGGACACCTGAACCCCGTCGCAGTAGCACCCCCTAGCACCAGGCTGCGGACACGGGCACAGCGCCCCCTGGTGCCAGGCTGGGGACACGGGCACAGCGCCCCCTGGTGCCAGGCTGCGGACACGGGCACAGCGCCCCCTGGCGCCAGGCTGGGGACACGGGCACAGCGCCCCCTGGTGCCAGGCTGGGGACACGGGCACAGCGCCCCCTGGTGCCTGGCTGCGGACACGGGCACAGCAACACCTAGCACCAGGCTGGGGACACGGGCACAGCGCCCCCTGGTGCCTGGCTGGGGACACGGGCACAGCGCCCCCTGGTGCCAGGCTGGGGACACGGGCACAGCGCCCCCTGGTGCCTGGCTGCGGACACGGGCACAGCAACACCTAGCACCAGGCTGCGGACATCGGCACAGCGCCCCCTGGTGCCTGGCTGCAGACACGGGCACAGCAACACCTGGTGCCAGGCTGGGGACACGGGCACAGCGCCCCCTAGTGCCTGGCTGGGGACACGGGCACAGCGCCCCCTGGTGCCTGGCTGGGGACACGGGCACAGCGCCCCCTGGTGCCTGGCTGGGGACATGGGACTGCTCTGCACACTACAGTGCCCGGCTCCTGCTAGCCTCGCCCGGGCAGGACTGAGTGGTGCCTGGCTGCCAGCTGTGCTAGTTCCTGCCGATTGCCACCCAGTGAGTGTCAGCCACTGCCAAAGGAGCCCCCCCAAGCATGCGCGCACGTGTGTGTGTGCACACGCATGCACGCGCACACACACGCACACGCACACACACACACACACACACGGCAGCTCAGCTGTCTGCTGCGCGAGGCCCAGGCTGCCGCTGGCCGTCAGCCTCTCCAGCCCTGGTGGCAAGGGGGTGTTGGCTGTGGGGTAGGAATGTGACTTGAGGCCTTTACAGAACAGCAGGTGCCCAGCCCTGAAGCCGCAAGACTGACACCCCCCCACCCCGGTGGAGCCTGCAGGGTGCTGGTACCACCCCCTCAGCCTCACCCCCCCACCGGTGTGCCAGGCCTAGTATGCCTAGCGCAGAGCCAGCAGTGGTACCATCAGCCTTCCTGCTGCGCTCTGCCATCCGCGGGCAGAACAGAGGGTGTTCTGTGCCCCAGCAGGACCACGCTGCCGGCTGCCAGCACACCACCAACCCAACCTCCAGGGAGCCCACCGCAGCACATCTCAATCGCTGGGCCAGGGCACAGCGCCCTGCGACAGTCCACGTGTGGGCCACGGAAAAGCACGTCACCCGAGAGGGAGAAACTCTCAGCCTCGAGAGTTCGGCAGCAGACTGAGGGGCTATTGCGGTCGCCCGTGTGAATCCAGAAGTGCCACGAGCGACGCTGCAGACTCAAAGGCTGCCACAGACCTCACCGCCGCTTAACCACCGTCTCGCGAGACAAAAGGGGCCCAAGAGCCCGTGGAAGCCGTTTTATAGAACAGAAGCCACTTGGGGTTTCTTATTTCTGCACGTACCCAAGAGCTTGGCCCTTCCCTCACCCATTTGGCAGTGGCAGGAGGATGAGCTCAGTGATGCGTTAATGAGCTGGTTGGTGTTGGGGTTCCTGCTCCCTGGTACCTCTTCCTCCTGGCTGGTCACAGTTTTCTCTCTGGAAACGACTGATGTTTCTCTGGCGTTGGGCTTGTTTGTGTTAGGGTGTAAAATACCAGAGTTAGCTGCATCAAGCAGCCTTGCAGGACCTGGTTTTACTGGTGTCCAGTCTGGCTCATCTGGTGCCTTATTGATCACTAAAGCTGTTTGTGAGCTGCCTGAACACAGACAAGTCCTTTGCTTCAACAACCCTCTCACCAAGAGTCTGGGGGATCCAGTGTCACTCGCTCAGGCTCTGCCATGCCACAAACACCACCCATGTCTGTGGGGCTGCAGGGAAGCCCCGTCCTCCCTGGCCAATGGCACCTGGACCAGTGCAGGCTCAGCTCAGCACCCCACACATGGGGGCACGCCCATCACCCGCCCAAATTTCTCATCCCTTCCACACTCAGGGACACACACACCTTTACCCAATCCGTAGGGCTCAAGGCGCCACCCTGTTCATTTAAACTCCCACACTTACCAATTCCTGGGGCTCAGGGCGTAATTCCCTGCGGGGCTGCAGGATCTGTGCCACTGAAAAAGCCTTACACAGTAATATTCCTATTCTCTATTTATTTACAATTGCCAAGAAAGCAGAACACAGGCTGAGCGCTCAGTATCATGCTCGCTAGTCCTGATAAGGCCGGCAGGCAGACTTCCACTGCTGGGACAGACAAAGTCACTCTCTGCATGCTGCTGGTTGCTGCATCTCTGGGTCTTGGGGGTGAGTCCGTTAGGTGTTCCTTCTTCCCTCTCTCCTTGATGTTCTGCTCTTCTTTTTTCCCCTTTCATGTTCTGTTTCTCCCTCTTTCTTCTTGGACCCCAGTTTTTAAGTGGTGTAACTTGAGTCCTGCTTAGCTATACCTTGACGAATTATTTTAGCACAATTTTACTAACCAGTCACAACCTACGGTAACGGAATTACCTCACCAGTCATAACCCACCACCTTAACTGATTTGCACCTAACAAAATTAATTATCCAGCAGACAGGAGCAATTACAAACCAGACAGAGAATATACAGAAAACAGTAGAAAAGTGAAGACAATCATCAGAGAATGGTAGTTCCACCTCTGCTATTGATAAGTCGGTGCCTGCCAGAGGAAATGCTATTAACTAAGTTTCCTTTACCCATCTTGAGATCCGTTTAACAGTGGGCGGCATTAGGACGAGGTCTTCTTCTTACCAGGCTGATGTGACACGATTATACTGGAAAGTAGATGGAATGTGAATGTGTGACCTGTAGCGTCACCGTTACTGGCAGCTGCTCTTTCGTCTGGCTGCAGACAAGCTCTAGGCCTCTCAACCTGGCTAGAGAAACCACACTGGTTATACTGTTACACTCCCCTCATATAATCATAGAACAATAGAGCTGGAAGATACCTAAAAAAGCCATCGAGTCCAGCCCCCTGCTCTAAGCAGGACCAAACCTACCAGATCAGCCCCTCCAGGGCTTTGTCGAGCCAAGACTTAGACACCTCCGGGGATGGAGACTCCACTACTCCCCTGGGGAGACCATTCCAACACTTCACCAGCCTCCTAGTGAAAAAGTTTTTCCTAATGTTCAACCTGGACCTTCCCAACCGCAACTTGAGACCATTGTTCCGTGTTCTGCCATCTGTGACCACTGTGAACAGCCTCTCTCCAGCCTCTTTGCAGCCTCTCTTCAGTAAGTTGAAGGCTGTTATCAAGTCCCCCCTCAGTCTTCTCTTCTGCAGACTAAACAGTCCCAATTCCCTCAACCTTTCTTCATAGGTCATATGCTCCAGCCCCCTAATTATTTTGGTCGCCCTCCACTGGACCCTCTCCAGTGTATCCACATCGTTCCTATAATTGGGGGCCCAGAACTGGACACAGTACTCCAGATGCGGCCTCACCAAAGCCGAATAAAGAGGAATAATCACTTCTCTGGCTCACCTGGCAACGCTCCTCTTGATGCAACCTAATATGCCATTAGCTTTCTTGGCTACAAGGGACACTGTTGACTCATGTCCAGCTTCTCGCCCGCTACATCTCCCAGGTCCTTTTCTGCAAAACTAGTACCGAGCCAGTCGGACCCCAGCCTGTAACAATGCTTGGGATTCTTCCGGCCCAAGTGTAGGACTCTGCACTTGTCCTTATTGAACCTCATCAGATTTCTTGCAGCCCAGTCTTCCAATTTGTCTAAGTCACTCAGGACCCTGTCCCTACCCTCCAGCGTATCTACCTCTCCCCTAGCTTAGTGTCGTCCGCAAACTTGCTGAGGGTGCAATCCAAGCCCTCATCCAGGTCATTGATAAATATGTTGAACAGAACAGGACCCAGAACCGAACCTTGGGGCACTCCACTAGAAACCGACTGCCATCCCGACATCGAGCCGTTGATCACTACCCGCTGGGCCCGACCTTCTAGCCAGCTTTCTATCCATCTTACCATCCATTTATCCAATCCACATTCCTTTAACTTGCCGACAAGAATGTTGTGGGAACCGTATCAAAAGCTTTGCTAAAGTCAAGATAAATCACAGAATCATAGGGCTGGAAGGGACCTCAGCAGGTCATCTAGTCCAGCCCCCTGCTTCAGGCAGGATCAACCCCAACTAAGTCATCCCAGCCAGGACCTTGTCCAGCCGGGACTTGAAAACCTCCAGGGATGGAGAATCCACCACCTCTCCAGGCAACACATTCCAATGCTTCACCACCCACTTGGGGAAGTAGTTTTCCCAATATCTAACCTACACCTTTCCCTCTTCAACTTCTGACCATTGCTCCTTGTTCTGCCATCTGACACCAGTGAGAACAGTTTGTCACCCTCCTCTGTAGAGCTCCCCTTCAGGAAGTTGAAGGCTGCTATTAAATCACCCCTCAGTCTTCTCTTCTGTAAACTAAACAAGCCCAAATCCCTCAGCCTATCCTCATAGGTCACATCCATTGATTTTCCCCTATCCACAGAGCCAGTTCTCTCATCGTAGAAACTAATCAGATTGGTCAGGCACGACTCGCCCTTCATGAATCCATGCGGCCTATTCCTGATCACTTCCCCCTCCTCCAGGTGCCTCAGAATGACTTCCTTGAGGAGCCCCTCCATGATTTTTTCAGGAACTGATGTAAGACTGACTGGTCTATAGTTCCCTGGATTATCCTTCTTCCCTTTTTTAAAGATGGGCACTACATTTGCCTTTTCCAATCATCCGGGATCTCTCCCGATCTCCATGACCTTTCAAAGATAACAGCCAAGGGCTCATCAACGACATATGCCAACTCCCTCAGAACCCTCGGATGAATTAGGTCTGGGTCCGTGGATTTATGTACATTTAGCTTTTTTAGATAGCTCCTGACCTGTTCTTTCCCCACCAAAGGCTGTCCACCTTCATCCCACAATGCATCACTTATCGCGTTAGTCCGGGAGCTGTCCTTGTCTGTGAAGACAGAGGCAAAGAAAGCATTAAGTACTTCAGCTTTCCCTACATCATCTGTCACTGGGTTACCTCCCTCATCCAGGAGGGGCCCCACGCCCTCTCTGATCACCTTCTTCTTGCTAACATGCCTGTAGGAACTTTTCTTGTTATCCTTCACATTCCTCATGAGTCGCAATTCCAGTTGCGCTTTCGCCTTTCTGATAACTGCCCTACGTTCTCGAGCTGCACGTTCATACCCCTCCCTCGACACCTGTCCACGTTTCCAACTTTTGTAAGCTCCCTTTTTCTGCCTAAGTTTTCCAAGGATTTCCCCAGTAAGCCAGTCTGGTCTCCTACCATATTTACTTTTCTTGCTGTGCATCGGGACAGTTTCTTTCTGCGCCTTCAACAGGGCTTCCTGAAAATACTGCCAGTTTTCCTGGACACCTGTTCCCCTCATGGTAGCTGTGATGGGGTTCTGGGGTCCCCCAAGCTCTGCACCCTGTCCGCAGGCAGGAGAGTCTTTCACTCAGCAGGAGAACAGCAGGTTTATTAGCCGACAGGACACAGCATTATACAGAGGAGTCAGTACAGCAGGCAGAGACAGCCAGTTTCATCCATGTTGAGGAGAGGAGGCCCCGAGAGGCCCCCAGAGCTGGGGCCTGGCCCCTCCTTTGTCTCGCTCTCCCTCAGCCCAGACTAACTGCTTCCCAACTCCCAGTTCCAATTCAAACCCCTCAGGCTCCACCTCCTCCTTTGTCTGCAGTACAAAGGTGTTACCTGGTCGTCAGGGTTACCCTCAGCAGGAGCCCCACACCCTCTGTGAGCCACACACACACACACAGGTATCCCCCACTCCATCACATCTCTCCCCACTTCCAGACCGAACTGAGCGGGGTCACTCAACTGGTGACCTGGGGAAGTTCAGGGCTCTCCCCTTGTGACAGGGCATTGGCTGTACCCTCTGTTCTCCCCTTGATGTGCACCACCTCCACGTCATAGTCAGGAGCTTGGTCTTGGCCCTTTTCATGTGATGCAGCCGGGCAAGTCCCTTTAGTTCCCTTGGGTTGGTCGGTCTCCCTGCTTCGGCCCCAGTCCGTCAGCCACGTTCTCAAGTCGGGCGGGCAGAGCCCATACAGATGCTGCAGCACCAACAGATCAAACAGGTCTTTTGTGGTCTGGGTCCTGCCCCATCTGACCACCAGTCCATACAGCTGCTCCGGCCAATGTCTGGAATTCAGTTACAGTCCAGTAAAGGAAGGTACAAATGCTTCCACCCTTGGCATTTAGCCAGACCACCAAAATGGTTGTGTGCCTCAGTTTCCCCTTCCATGCCACACAATAGGTTTGGAATGTTCCTTCTCATGTGAGAGGTTGCAAGACTAGTTACAGGGAACAATGGTGACATTTCAGAGTTACAGACTCCTTCAACATACAACTCATGCTTCCACATCAATGTCATCATGTCAAATGGCTCTTTCCAAACATTCAGTACATGGTACAATTCTACAGCTTTTGGTAGCAGCACCCCTTGGTTACAGCAGTCAGCGTGAGTAACAGAACAAACCCATTGCAACTGTACATTTACGTTGCTCTTTGGTAGACCACGACTTTTGTGTAACCTCCTTGAGAATCTGGTATTTTAGGGATAAATGGCTGAGGCCTTTCTTTGCACCATCAAGTTCTAATCTTCTCCCTTGCCCCCTGGGGTGGAAATTTGATCTCTCTGGGTGGGCCCTCCCTTCTAACAAGAGCTGGGCCATTGATGATCTCAGGGAGACGGCCCCCTCCCAGCCAGTCTGGAAATTTGCAAACCAAACTGCTTTCTGAGAGTTGTTTTGTGAGTCCCAGACGCACAATCCACATGGAGGAATCCCTGTTTATCCCTTATCGGCCCACCAGGCCCAAAGCTTCTTTGTCCTTCCACCTCCAACTACTGCCTCCCCATGGAATCAGAAGTGGAGTCCAGTATAAGAATATAAGTGTTTCCACCATCTGGAGATGGGGAATTGCTGGCCCCTCTCCTGCATGCTACAGAGACTGACTGTGCAGCTGTTTTATTTGGTTCTCACAGGGCTGCTCACATTCCCTGATAGTTTTCACTTTACTTGCACCAACTTCCAATTCCTGAGAAACTTTTACACTGCCTGCTTTGGACCCTTCCAGAGCACAGCCAGTGGTTTCATACTGAGGCAGGTCCTGGCCATCAGGAGCTGAAACAAACTTCTCCCCAGGCAAAGGGCTGCTCTGGCTCTTACAGACAAGCACCTTTCCTGTTCACTCTCCTTCACCTCACTCCCATTTTCTGCAGTCCCCACAGACGGGTCAGGAAAAGTTTCAGGGAAATTCTCTTCCTCAAGAGCTCCCCCAAACAACAACTCATCCCTGTCTGGCTCCACAGGGGCACTCCTCCCTTGAGCCACAACCAGCTCCTGGGTTTCACCTACACCCAGGATCACTTCTGGCCCATCAGGCAGATTCCCATGTAATCCCCCTCCAGGCAGACAGCCAGTACCACCGGACAGAAGGTCAGGGTCCCTTTCGTCCCTTCTGCTACCAGCTCCTTTATCTTCATCAGTCAGCGTAACTCCATTGCCCATCTGTTCTTGTGTCCTGGCGAGAGGATGACTCCGGTAGGACAGAGTCCTCTCACCCCCTCCCAATTACACCTCAGCATCAGGCAAAGAACAACTACCAGAATCGTCTGGTCTCTGGGATTCCCTGATGATACTAACTGGATTAGACCACGTTAAAGCATCATCCCCCCTGAGAGACACAGAGGCAGGCCCACTTCCCATCTGGGCTTCAGCTGCCCTCAGATCCAGCTCTGGGATCTTGGCTCCATTTCGAGCCCCCACAGGCTCAGGCAAAGGATTCACTTCCCCAGAAGCAGAAGCACTTTTCTTGCACCAAGGACCAGTGTCCTTAGCAGGGATACCACTGCCCATCCCGGAGCCATTCCCTCTGCTCCAGCCGCCATGGCTGGATTCAGAGACACACCTGGAATGCTCTTTTTTGGTGGATCCTTCTCCAGCCATCCTAGGCTGGGGAAGTCTTCCTCAGACAATGGGCTAGTTTCCTCATTGGCATCTTTTCCAAATGCAGGCTCTGCTCTCTCCCCAGGTTGCTGCTGCTGTTCAACACAGACAGACAATGGGAGACACTCTCTCCTTTGTCCCAGCCCCCCGGCTGGTCTCCACACACACAGAAGGTGAAGCAGCTTCTCTCACAGACAACTTGCCATTCCCAGTGGACAAGCTGCTTCCTGCACAGACACACAGGCACCTTCCTTGGCCCAGGCCTGGAAAACTCTCCGCAGGTCTGTCTTGGCCACTAGTAGATGATGGGTTGGAATCGCTCCTTCCCTCCTTGAGCTGCGGCAGGCCACTCGGTTCAGAGCTCCAGGCAGTCCAGGGTTCCCTGCCCCGATCCGGGCTCACCTCTGCAGGATTTTCCTTAACCCTCAGCTCTGCCACTGCACATCCACGCTGCCTTGTCCAGCTTCTTTAATCTCGATTCAGTTTCCAGGTGCTGCCACTTCACAGCGGAGTTGCTCAGCGTGGTTGCAGGCTCTCAGGCTGATGCCCTCTGCACCCCACGATTCCTGGAAGAATCCCTTCAGTGTGCCAGGCTCCTTGTGGGTCACAAGCTGCCCGGGGTTAGGCCGTAGGCCCCTCAGCCCTCTGGGACCGACTCCAACAGACTCCCAGCAGAACCCCTTCTTCAGTGCGACACCCGCTCTCAGGGACCATGAGCACCCTGTCTTGGGAAGGACTCATTCAGCGTCAGCCTCCTCAGGGGTCACTTGTTCCTGGGGGTTGGGCTCTCGGCCCCTCCACCTTCTGGGACCAACTCCAACAGATTCCCAGGAGTAACCCCTCCTCGGGTGTGACACCCCCTCTCGAGGACCACGACCGCAGTTGCTTGGGTTTGGCCGCAGGCCCCTCCGCCTTGGGGAACTGCACCTCACTGCCCTTCAGCACACCTGGGTCTCGCAGGCCCCACTCCTTCCGGGGCCCCAGTCACTTACTGCTGGATGCTCCATCCTCAGGGTGCAGAACATCCCACTTCTCACACCAGTGTGACGGGGTTCTGGGGTCCCCCAAGCTCTGCACCCTGTCCGCAGGCAGGAGAGTCTTTCACTCAGCAGGAGAACAGCAGGTTTATTAGCCGACAGGACACAGCATTATACAGAGGAGTCAGTACAGCAGGCAGAGACAGCCAGTTTCATCCATGTTGAGGAGAGGAGGCCCCGAGGGGCCCCCAGAGCTGGGGCCTGGCCCCCTCCTTTGTCTCGCTCTCCCTCAGCCCAGACTAACTGCTTCCCAACTCCCAGTTCCAATTCAAACCCCTCAGGCTCCACCTCCTCCTTTGTCTGCAGTACAAAGGTGTTACCTGGTCGTCAGGGTTACCCTCAGCAGGAGCCCCACACCCTCTGTGAGCCACACACACACACACAGGTATCCCCCACTCCATCACAGTAGCATCCCAGGGGACTCTGCTCATCAGGTTCCTGAAGGAGTCAGTCTGCTTTTCTGAGGTCCAAAGTGTGTAATTTGCTGCTCTCTTTCCTTCCTTTGGCAGGATCCTGAAGTCTCCCATCTCATGATCACTGCGTCCCAGGTTTTCCCCCACCTCTACCTTCCCTATTAGTTCCTCCCTGTTCGTAAGCAGCAGGTTGAGCCGCGCACGACCTCTGCTTGGGTCCTTCAGCACTTGTACCAAGATGCCCCTTAATGATGCTTATACTATTCCAGGAGTCCAATACTCAGACTGGCTGAGCTTGGTCTTGCCTCCTGGGTATTATTAACAATGGCCTCGTTTCACTTTGCATGCCAGCTTTCTGTATCCTGCGCACAGTTCTCGTCATCCAGCAAGCCCTAGTGACTATGCTATACTCACTGGTAATGCCAGTTGGATTCCAGTGATCACCACCATGGGGTGAACCATAATATTTAGCAGGCCTGTTGCAGAAGGTGACCCCCCAGCAGTGTTTCCTACCAGGAATGATGTCCTGCATTTGCAACGGTTTTTGACCCTTTCCACAGTCTTATCCACCCCAAAATGCCCTGGCTCGTGAACACACTGAGCCAGTTCTGTTCTGACCTGTTTAGGCATCAACCACCTCTGACGCTGCTCCCCAAGGTCTGGCTCATGTTCAGTGGCCCACACTGCCCCTCTGGGGTCTCTGTGTACAGGCCATTTCCCTCTGACTAGTCCTTGCCTCAGTAGTTGCTCAGTCTCTTCACCCCCTTCCTGTAGTGTTGGCAGATCCAATGTCGCTGGACTCGTCACGTGCGTTTGTGCTCTGGTTACTGCACTGATCACCTCCTCCTCTGTCTTACTTGGTGTTAACAAGGCTCCTTGTTTGGCTGAGGCATCTGCCCTGTTGTTCCAAAAGCCTCCCTCACTCCCTGGTTTCTGATGTGCTCTGACATGAGTTACAGACGTGTCTCCTTTCCTGCCTTTGTAGGGCTGCCACCTGCTCCCAGTACTGTTCATGGGCCGCAGGATTTCCATCACCTGTGCACATTCCCCTGGCTGCCCAGATGGGTGGCCACGTCCCTACTGCTCGGCACACCCAGTCTGAATCAGTAAATATTGCCAGGCTGGTTTTCTGCTCCTCCCCCTGTAACACTTTCAACACTAACGCCACTTCTGCAGCTTGCGCTGAGTGTGGCCTCTCCAGTCCCTTCAGTTCCTGGTTGGTATTTACCTTCACTGCTCCAAATCTCGTTTTAGCTTTCCCAGTGCTGAAAAAACTAGACCCATTTACAAACCAGACCTGGGCATTTTTCTCCTGAGCCTTCTGTAAGGTAACTCCTGATTTCACTGGCCGGTCCCCCTGCTTGTACCCTGGCAGGGGACAGTCATGTTCCTGCCCTGGCACTACAAGGCCATGTGGCACAGGGGACAGGACCTTTTCCTGTTCTACAGTTACCCCTCGGTTTACAAGAGCCAGAGTCCATCGTGCCAGCCTAGGGTTAGAGACCTGCCCTTCTTGGACCGCTCCTGAGATGCTGCATTGCAGTGGGGAATGTGTGGGCTGTACGGTGATTCTGGACCCACCAATGATACACTCCCGATGCTGCCAGGCCCACACAAAGGCCAATCTCTCTCTCGCACAGGGGGGCAAAGTTCTGTTCCATGTAATTCAGTGTTCTGGACCCATCGGCCACAACCTGTCGTTTCCCTGGGCTTTGCTTCTGCAGCAGCGCTGCTCCCAGCGCTGGGTCAGTGCCGGCCAATTGCAGGATGAATGGCTCTCCCAGCTTTGGATACGCTGGGGCTGGGGCCTGGGCCAGATCCTGTCTCAGGGTCAGTAAGGCCTTTGCTTGATCAGGGCCCCACTCCCATTGCCGCCCTTTCCTCAGGAGAAGACACAGCGGGCGACTCTTGTCAGTGTACATTTCAATAAAATCCCTCCAGAAGCTCAGGGTCCCCAGCAGGGCTCTTAAGGAGGCCACATCGCTGGGGGCAGGAAACTTTCCAATCAGTTCCACCATTGTGCATCTGGGGCTCGTCCCTCTTTTCCCAGTGCGACCCCTAAAGACTTTACCTCCTGCTGCACCAACTGTGCCTTGGCTCTGCTAACCTGGAATCCAGAGTCTGGGGTGATCTGTAACACACTCTCCGTTATCCTCCCACCTGCCTCCTCATTGTCCCCTTGCACCAGGATATCACCAACACAAGAAATGACCTTCTGGTCTGTAGGGGTCGGTTTTTCCCACAGCTTCACTACACGAGAGCGACACGTTGCAGGGGGGTTGTGAAAACCCTGCGGGACTCTTGTGAAACAGAACTGCTGGCCCCATAAGTGAACCCCAATTTGTACCAAGCTGCGGGGTGCCAGGGAAGGGCGCAGAAGGCATTCGCTAAGTCTGTGACTGAGAACCACTGTGCTCCTGCTGCTACTGCAGCAACTACCTCTGGGTCCTTAGCCACGCCGGGAGCAGTGGCCGGGGTTACTGCATTCAGTGCTCTGAAATCCACTGTCAGTCGCCAGGTTTTCCCATCCCCCTTCAGTACAGGCCAAACTGGGGCATTATTAGTGCTGGCCACTCGTACAGTAACACCTGCTCTAACACACTTTCAGTGGTGGATTTTAGCCCTTCCTCTGCCTCCTGGGGATACTCGGACTGATGCTGGGGGGGCAGGGGGGGCGGGGTCAGGCCCCTGAATTAAAACCTGAGCAGCAATTTTTCCACATTCCAATTTATTCTTGGCCCACACACCAGGAAGCTTCTCCACCCGGGTCCCTTTCCTCTGTTTGCCGCCTTCTGGGCCCTTTACAGCCGCACTTCTGTGTATGGCATTAATGCGGGGGCGAGGGGGGTGTTTCTTCTGGCTTTTCACTGCTTCCCCACAGGAGCCCACTGGCTAAATCCACTGTCAGTCTCCCCTGACTAAGGTGAGGCGTTCCCAGGGTTCCCCCCGCCTTGTTCTCACGAGCAGTTTGATCCTGTTTCTGAGCACAGGATTTGATCCACGACTCCTGATTCCCCACACGGGTCAGGATCGCTCTTGGGACGTGTGCTTAGTTGTGTCCCCGGTATGTGATACCAGCTGTGCTGAATTTCCTGTCTCTACAGCATTCCTGGAGAGCCATTTCTCTCCCAGCACACAGACTGATGCTCCAGTGTCCATTAGCACAGTGGGGCGTGTTTGTTCCCCCTCTCCCCATTACTGCCCCTACAGTGGGACGCCCCCATTTGTCATACTGCAGTTTAGCCACTACCTTAGGGGGAGTCCGGGGAGGCGGGCACCCCTATTGGAGTCGCACTGATGGCTCCGGGTCTATTATGGGAGTTACAGGAGCCTCAGTCGTTTCACTTTGCGTCTCTAACTGGGCAGCCCTCTGCAGTAACTCACTTGTGGGCTTCCCATCCCACCTCTCCTTTGGCTCCCCAGCCATCATGAGTTTCCTCCAGACTTGTGCTCTCAGAGCATCTCTTGTGCCTTCAGGGCATCAGCCTCTGTTCTGCATCCCACACCCACTCCTTCCTCTCGCTCCTCTGTTGCTCACTGCACTGCTCTGTCCTCTCCCTCTACCAGGCCCCTGTGCACCAGACCCCTTATCTCCTGGCTCCCCTGGAAGGTCTGGGGGCCCATTGTTGGCAAAAGTTACTGCCTGTACAGGCTCCATTCTCCTGTCCTTATTTCCTTTTCCTGCCTGTCCCTGTGTGCCCCGAAAAACTACTGCTGCTCGGAAAATATCCTGCTTTAACTCTGGGTATCCCCACCCGGGGTCAGTGGGTCCTAAAATCACTTTCATCCACGCAGTGTGCAGCGGCAGTTAGTAAGGCAAATAGGATGTTAGGAATTATTAAAAAAGGGATCGATAATAAGACAAAAGATATCATACTTCCCCTATATAAAACTATGGTACGCCCACATCTCGAGTACTGCGTGCAGATGTGGTCTCCTCACCTCAAAAAAGATATATTGGCATTAGAAAAGGTTCAGAAAAGGGCGACTAAGATGATTAGGGGCTTGGAAAGGGTCCCATATGGGGAGAGGCTAGAGAGACTGGGACTTTTCAGTTTGGAAAAGAGGCGATTGAGGGGCGATATGATAGAGGTATATAAAATCATGAATGGTGTGGAGAAAGTGAATATAGAAAAATTATTTACCTTTTCCCATAATACAAGAACTAGGGGACACCAAATGAAATTGATGGGTAGTAGGTTCAAAACTAATAAAAGGAAATTTTTCTTCACACAGCGCACAGTCAACCTGTGGAACTCCTTGCCCGAGGAGGCTGTGAAGGCCAGGACTCTATTAGGGTTTAAAAAAGAGCTTGATAAATTTTTGCAGGTCAGGTCCATAAATGGCTATTAGCCAGGGGTAAAGTATGGTGCCCTAGCCTTCAGAACAAGGGCAGGAGATGGATGGCAGGAGATAAATCACTTGATCATTGTCTTCTGTTCTCCTTCTCTGGGGCACCTGGCATTGGCCACCGTCGGCAGATGGGATGCTGGGCTTGATGGACCTTTGGTCTGACCCAGTATGGCCGTTCTTATGTTCTTATGTTCTTATGAATTGAAGCCATCCAGCAACGCAGCCTTACAGGCCTGTGTATTGAAATCAGGGCAGTTCCGGGTACCACTGGCACAACCCCAGCAGCCGCGGCCAATGTTTCCTTCTCAGTAACATACAGCTCTGGGGCGCCACCAGGGCCCTGGTCTGTTAACGTCGAACAATTTCCCCAGCTGTCTGGCTGACGTCACAACCTTCATTACTTCCTTCACCCAGGCCCAGCCAGTAGCAGCAACACCATTGCCACCTAAGCACCCCCCAGCGCTGTGTGTTACTGCCCAGTCCGAAGCACTGGTACAGGCCTGGGCCTAAACCTCAGAATCTGCTGCCCTCCACCCAGTCGGGGACAACACTTCCCCACCCCCCAGTCCAGACGTGTGTCCTGTTCCAGGGGTCCCAGTTGGGGACACCACCTTCCCTGCCCCCAGTCCAGACGTGTGCCCTGTTCCAGGGGTCCCAGTCGGGGACACCACCTTCCCCCCCGTCCAGACATGTGCCCTGTTCCAGGGGTCCCAGTCGGGGACACCACCTTCCCCCCCGCCCCAGTCCAGACGTGTGCCCTGTTCCAGGGGTCCCAGTCGGGGACACCACCTTCCCCCCCAGTCCAGACGTGTGTCCTGTTCCAGGGGTCCCAGTCGGGGACACCACCTTCCCCCCACAGTCCAGACGTGTGCCCTGTTCCAGGGGTCCCAGTCAGGGACACCACCTTCCCCCCCGCCCCAGTCCAGACATGTGTCCTGTTCCAGGGGTCCCAGTCGGGGACACCACCTTCCCCCCCAGTCCAGACGTGTGTCCTGTTCCAGGGGTCCCAGTTGGGGACACCACCTTCCCCCCCCCCAGTCCAGACGTGTGCCCTGTTCCAGGGGTCCCAGTTGGGGACACCACCTTCCCCACCCCCCAGTCCAGACGTGTGCCCTGTTCCAGGGGTCCCAGTCGGGGACACCACCTTCCCCCCCCAGTCCAGACGTGTGCCCTGTTCCAGGGGTCCCAGTCGGGGACACCACCTTCCCCCCCGCCCCAGTCCAGACGTGTGTCCTGTTCCAGGGGTCCCAGTCGGGGACACCACCTTCCCCCCCCCCAGTCCAGACGTGTGCCCTGTTCCAGGGGTCCCAGTCGGGGACACCACCTTCCCCCCCCAGTCCAGACGTGTGCCCTGTTCCAGGGGTCCCAGTCGGGGACACCACCTTCCCCCCCCAGTCCAGACGTGTGCCCTGTTCCGGGGTCCCAGTCGCTGAGCAGATGCTCGTACCTGAGCTGCGGTAAAATCAGAGCCCTCCGCAGTGGTTTGCCTGAACTGCCTTTGTTGTTGTGGGGCAGGTTCTGCTCTTGGTCCCACCCTGGCGAGAACTGGAGCCACAGGATTGAGCTCTTGTGCCTTTGCTTTCAAATCCCGCAGTTCCCTTTGTACGGGGCATAGGGCCCCTCGGGAAAAGCCTCGGGGGGATCTGGGCACCCAGGATCTCTCTGTTCCGGAGCCATCCAGCTCTTTTATTCCTAGTTTCCTCCCAGGTCTGTGCCCCCAGGGTCCACTCACACCTCCCTCCCCTGCCCCCCTGGGTTCCCAGCGCTTTCTAGCCTCTCTATTAGCGGTTCCAGAACGAGTCGAGGCCCAGGAAACTGCGTCCCACGGGGGCTGCCAGGAGACAGGTCAGCCTGGCCGGGGGCAGTTCCGGGCCCAGGGCTCGGCACTGCCGGGGGGGCCCAGCTTGCCTCGGGGCAGGGCCGAGGGGGTGCAGCAGTTCCGGGCCCAGGGGTCGGCGCTGCGGGGGGGGGGGGGGCAGCCTGGCTCAGGGCAGGGCCGAGGGGGTGCAGCAGTTCCGCGCCCAGGGGTCGGCGCTGCGGGGGGGGGGGGGGGGGCAGCCTGGCTCAGGGCAGGGCCGAGGGGGTGCAGCAGTTCCGCGCCCAGGGGTCGGCGCTGCGGGGGGGGGGGGGGGGGCAGCCTGGCTCAGGGCAGGGCCGAGGGGGTGCAGCAGTTCCGGGCCCAGGGGTCGGCGCTGCGGGGGGCGCGGGGGGAGCAGCCTGGCTCAGGGCAGGGCCGAGGGGGTGCAGCAGTTCCGCGCCCAGGGGTCGGCGCTGCGGGGGGCGGGGGGAGCAGCCTGGCTCAGGGCAGGGCCAAGGGGGTGCAGCAGTTCCGCGCCCAGGGGTCGGCGCTCCGGGGGGCGGGGGGGGCAGCCTGGCTCAGGGCAGGGCCGAGGGGGTGCAGCAGTTCCGCGCCCAGGGGTCGGCGCTGCGGGGGGCGGGGGGAGCAGCCTGGCTCAGGGCAGGGCCAAGGGGGTGCAGCAGTTCCGCGCCCAGGGGTCGGCGCTCCGGGGGGCGGGGGGGGGGCAGCCTGGCTCAGGGCAGGGCCGAGGGGGTGCAGCAGTTCCGCGCCCAGGGGTCGGCGCTGCGGGGGGCGGGGGGGGCAGCCTGGCTCAGGGCAGGGCCGAGGGGGTGCAGCAGTTCCGCGCCCAGGGGTCGGCGCTGCGGGGGGCGGGGGGGGGAGCAGCCTGGCTCAGGGCAGGGCCGAGGGGGTGCAGCAGTTCCGCGCCCAGGGGTCGGCGCTCCGGGGGGCGGGGGGGGGCAGCCTGGCTCAGGGCAGGGCCGAGGGGGTGCAGCAGTTCCGCGCCCAGGGGTCGGCGCTGCTCTTTGGTTCAGAGCCCTGGATGTGCCGTAAATGCCCTTTGTTGCCCCTAACACGCGGCGTCAGAGGAGGCAGCCAGCAGGTAGCCCTGGGGGTGCTGGGCTGGAGCAGCTGCCTGGCTGGGGGGGGCCTGGACACAGTGCGCCCACTTGCCCCCCCAGCTGGTGCTCCCACCAGAGCTGTCGCATGCGAAAGCACCCATGTGCTGGGCTGACCTGGCCCTGCCTGCAGCACCCTGGCTGGTCGGCCGCCAGCGTGCCCAGCTCTGTCCCACCTGCCCCCCGGAGCCGGGGCAGCGCGCCAGGGAACGGGCCTGTCCCTTGTCTCTGCAGATCCCGCCTCAAATGGCACCTCTGAGCCGGAACCAAGGGCCCCAGCTGCTGCCAGCACGGGAGAGCGAAGCTGACCCCGCAGAAGCGAAATGCCAGTGGCAAGGCTGGGGGTACCGGACAGACCCTGGAGCTCTCCGCAGGTTGTGCCAACTGGCCGGGGTGGTGCTGCGCCGGCCCAGGCCTCCCCTTCAGGGGCGCCAGCACCCAAGCGCTCCGGCTGGGCTGCTTCTGGAGTGCCAGGCCAGCATGAAGCACAGAGAGCCGGGGGTTAGCCCTGGAGCCGGGGGGAGCTGCCATGGCC
The DNA here is from genome assembly GCF_033958435.1 of Carettochelys insculpta. Classification (NCBI taxonomy): domain Eukaryota; kingdom Metazoa; phylum Chordata; order Testudines; family Carettochelyidae; genus Carettochelys; species Carettochelys insculpta. The sequence goes on along the minus strand of NC_134138.1, from coordinate 280,765,362 downwards.
TGGGGTTTCCACTCCCAGGCAAACCTTGCCCAGAACCAGACTCCACAGCCTCTTGCTGCCAGAGGAGCTGCCCAGATGGCCAGGCATGGGGGGCACGATAGGTGCAGGGGTCCCTGGCCCAGGGCCTGCAGGATGAGACAAAGCTGGGGTCCGGGCTCACCCTGGGGAATGTGCCTGCTGCTCTGGGCTCCTTCCAGGTCCTGGTTAGGCAGCAGGTGCCAGGGGAAGCGGGGGCTGGAGTGTGACCCAGCAGGCGCCCAGCACCACCCCAGGAGCCCGGTGGGGACAGCAGGGAGCGCACCCGTGAGCCTGGACACAGGGTGAGCCGCCCCTCGGGGGGAACTGCTGGCCCTGGGGAGACGTCCTGCTGATCTGCAAGGAGAGCGGGGAGAGCTGTGGGCGTCCCCTGCTCATCTGCCAGCGAGGCCATGCCGGGCCGGAGCCGTCCCTTGCCCCAGTGCCAGACGGGCATCAAGCACAAAGTCGGCCTGGGGGCACACAGGCGAGCGCCCCTTCACCTGTGCCCTGCACCCACGCTGGCCAGCACTGCACTGGCACCCCCAGCGCAGCCGCACTTCCCGTCCCGCTGCAGCCTCGCCCCCCACCAGTGCCCCCAGTGCAGCTGCCGCTTCCCGTCCCGCTGCAGCCTCGCTCCCCACCAGCCCCTGCCCCCCACCAGTGCCCCCAGCGCAGCCACCACTTCCCGTCCCGCTGCAGCCTCGGACGGGGTGTAGAGTCTGGGGACCCCTGAACCCCATCACACTCCTGCCTGCGGACGGGGGCAGAGCTTGGGGACCCCTGAACCCATCACACTCCTGCCTGTGGACAGTGGCAGAGCTTGGGGGCCCCTGAACCCTATCACACTCCTGCCTGCAGATGGGGTGTAGAGCCTGGGGACCCCTGAACCCCATCACACTCCTGCCTGCGAATGGGGGCAGAGCTTGGGGACCCCTGAACCCCATCACACTCCTGCCTGCGAATGGGGGCAGAGCTTGGGGACCCCTGAACCCCATCACACTCCTGCCTGTGGACAGGGGCAGAGCCTGGGGACCCCTGTACCCATCACACTCCTGCCTGCAGACAGGGGCAGGGCCTGGGGACCCCTGAACCCCACCACACTCCTGCCTGCAGATGGAGTGTAGAGCCTGGGGACCCCTGAACCCCCTCACACTCCTGCCTGTGGACGGGGCAGAACTTGGGGACCCCTGAACCCCCTCACACTCCTGCCTGCAGATGGGGTGTAGAGCCTGGGGACCCCTGAACCCCATCACACTCCTGCCTGCAGATGGGGTGTAGAGCCTGGGGACCCCTGAACCCCCTCACACTCCTGCCTGTGGACAGGGGCAGAACTTGGGGACCCCTGAACCCCCTCACACTCCTGCCTGCAGATGGGGTGTAGAGCCTGGGGACCCCTGAACCCCATCACACTCCTGCCTGCAGATGGGGTGTAGAGCCTGGGGACCCCTGTACCCATCACACTCCTGCCTGCGGACGGGGCAGAGCTTGGGGGACCCCTGAACCCATCACAACTGGCTGCCCATGACAAAGACAGCTGCACCACCATCCCAGCCCCGGGGGCAGGTTTTATTGCCGTCAGGCTTCACCCGATTGCCGGGAGCCTGCTGGGCGGTGAAGCCCTTCAGAGAGCGGCTGGAAAGCCGGCAGGCAGAGGGAGGTGTCCAGCCCAGCCCAGCCGGCACTTCATGGTGCTGACGGCCAGGCAGATTCTGCCCCCCTGAGAAAGGGCTGCTCCCCACGCTGCCGTGTTGGGGTCGCCAAGCCGGCCCAGGGGCGCAGCCAGAGGCGCTGCCCCTGCTGCAGCCTGCACCGGGGGCCAGGGGTACGGAATGGGCCTGGCTTTACCTATTTCACTCCCAGCCCCTTCCTCCTAAGAGCCCAGCACAGGTTGCACTCGAGGGCTGGCACGGAGGAGCCAGGTCTGGGGTACACACCACCCTGGGGCTGGGGCTGGGCCTCTGGGGTGGGAGGAACCTGTGTGAATACATCACCTGCCCCTGGCGTGAGGAGGGGCCAGGCTGCGGCCCCAGGGGTGCTGGAGTGAGGGGTGGGTGCTGGGAGGAGGGGCTGGGCTGTGGCCCCAGGGGAGGTGGAGTAGAGGGGGTGCTGGGTGGTGTGAGGAGGGGCCGGGCTGTGGCCCCAGGGGAGCTGGAGTCGGGGGTTCACTGGGTGGTGTGAGGAAGGGGCTGGGCTGGGACCCCAGGGGAGCGGGGGGAGGGTTGCTGGGTGGTGAGGGGGGTTGGGCTGCAGCCCCAGGGGAGCTAGAGTGGGGGGGGGGGGGGAGTTGCTGGGTGGTGAGAGTAGGGGCCAGGCTGTGGCCCCAGGGGAGCTGGGAGGGGTGTTGCTGGGTGGTGTGAGGGGGACGGGGCTGCAGCCCCAGGGGAGCTGGAGTTGGGGGGGAGTTGCTGGGGGGTTTCTGGAGGGGACGGGGCTGCAGCCCCAGGGGAGCTGGAGTCGGGGGGCGGGGGTGTTGCTGGTCAGCCTGGAACAGCACGAGACGGGGTTGGTGACATACTAGAGGCCCCAGGCTGGGGCTGGGGCTGGGGCTGGGGCTACCCCCATATTCTGCAATTTGCCCCAACTTGGTGCTCTCCACTGTGCCCAGAGGAACCTTGCCGAGGGCCCTGGCCTGGCCTGGCCTTTCCCTCCCTGTGCGGAGCCGGCCTGGCAGGCGAGCGCTGGCGCTGGGCACCTGGCCAGGTGGGGCTCCCTGCGGGCAGGAGGCAACTCAGCACCAGGCCCAGCCAGGCGGGGCCCTTCCCTTCCCCTCCCCTCCGGCTTGTTTGGGGCCAGGGGCGACCTGTGGGGGGCCGGGGGCAGCTCTCACCTGTGCATGGCCCCCCCCCCGGCAGTCACCATGGTAGCGGAGCTGAGCCGGCGGTCCTGGCTCCCCACCCCTCGCTGCTCAGGCCCCCGCCCAGCACACAGCCCCGGCTGCACCCGGCTTTTACTGGCAGGGCACACACCCAGCGTCACTGGCAGGCAAGCCCCAGATCAGGCCCCCGGGAAGGGGGGCGCCCCGGATGGGGCAGCACGGCTCCAGTCAGGGCTGCTCCGCGGCCTGTCTGCGAATCAGTTCGGCGTAGAGGCCACCCCGGCGCAGCAGCTCGGTGTGGGTCCCAGCCTGCAGGCAGACGGGGTGTCACCAGGGATGCGTCACCCCCCACCATCTGCCCTGCGCCAGCACGGCCCTGGCCCCCCCCGCAAACTGGCCCTCGGCCGCCCTCACCCCCCATCCGTCCCCCACCAGCGCGGCCCTGCCCCCCCTCTGAACCGGCCCTCAGCCACCCTCATACCTCACATCCGCCCCCCCACCAGCGCGGCCCTGCCCCCCCCGACCTGGCCCTCGGCCACCCTCACCCCCCATCCGTCCCCCACCAGCGCGGCCCTGCCCCCCCCCGAACTGGCCCTCGGCCACCCTCACCCCCCATCCGTCCCCCACCAGCGCGGCCCTGCCCCCCCTCTGAACCGGCCCTCAGCCACCCTCATACCTCACATCCGCCCCCCCACCAGCGCAGCCCTGCCCCCCCCGACCTGGCCCTCGGCCACCTTCACCCCCCATCCGTCCCCCACCAGCGCGGCCCTGCCCCCCCCCGAACTGGCCCTCGGCCACCCTCACCCCCCATCCGTCCCCCACCAGCGCGGCCCTGCCCCCCCTCTGAACCGGCCCTCAGCCACCCTCATACCTCACATCCGCCCCCTCACCAGCGCGGCCCTGCTCCCCCCGACCTGGCCCTCGGCCACCCTCACCCCCCATCCGTCCCCCACCAGCGCGGCCCTGCCCCCCCTCTGAACCGGCCCTCAGCCACCCTCATACCTCACATCCGCCCCCTCACCAGCGCGGCCCTGCCCCCCCCGACCTGGCCCTCGGCCACCCTCACCCCCCATCCGTCCCCCACCAGCGCGGCCCTGCCCCCCCCCCGAACTGGCCCTCGGCCACCCTCACCCCCCATCCGTCCCCCACCAGCGCGGCCCTGCCCCCCCCCGAACTGGCCCTCGGCCACCCTCACCCCCCATCCGTCCCCCACCAGCGCGGCCCTGCCCCCCCCCCGACCTGGCACTCAGCCACCCTCATACCTCACATCCGCCCCCCCCCCACCACGGCCCTGCCCCCCCTCTGAACCGGCCCTCAGCCACCCTCACCCCCACATCCGCCCCCCCACCAGCACGGCCCTACCCCACCTCTGAACTGGCCCTCAGCCACCCTCACCCCCACATTCACCCCCAGCAGCACGGGCCTGCCCCCCCTCCGAACCGGCCCTCAGCCGCCCTCACCCCCACATCCGCCCCCCCAGCAGCACGGCCCTGCCCCCCCTCCGAACCGGCCCTCAGCCGCCCTCACCCCCACATCCGCCCCCCCCACCAGCACGGCCCTGCCCCACCTCTGAACCGGCCCTCAGCCACCCTCACCCCCACATCTGTCCCCCACCAGCACGGCCCTGCACCCCCCCCGAAGCAGCCCTTGGCCACCCTCACCCCCCATCCGTCCCCCACCAGCATGGCCCTGCCCCCCCCGAAGCAGCCCTCGGCCACCCTCACCCCCCATCCGTCCCCCACCAGCACGGCCCTGCCCCCCCGAAGCAGCCCTCGGCCGCCCTCACCTCGGCCACGCGGCCCCGCGCCAGCACCACGATGAGGTGGGCGGCCTGGATGGTGCTGAGGCGGTGGGCAATGACCAGCACCGTGCGGCCCGCCATGGCCCGCTCCAGCGCCTCCTGCACCACCTGCTCCGACTCCGCGTCCAGCGCACTCGTGGCCTCGTCCAGGATCAGCACCGCAGGGTCCTTGATGAGCGCCCGGGCGATGGCCACCCGCTGCTTCTGGCCCCCCGAGAGCGTCACGCCGCGCTCACCTGGGGGGGCAGGGCTGCTGGGTCTGCGCCTCGGCCGCCAGCGGGGCTCCCCCGACCCCACCCACACCTCCCCAGCCAGGGCTCCCTTGGCCCCCCCCCAGAGCGTCACGCCGCGCTCGCCTGGGGGGGCAGGGCCGCTGGTTCTGCGCCCCGACACCGCCTGTTGCCCCTCAGCCCCCCCATCCCCGCATCACCACTAGGGTGGGGCTGTTCAGGACACTGCCCAGCACCAAGCACACGTGACAGATCCCCAGCCGGATTCCCCCCCGCAATGGGCTGCCTGACTCCGCCCGGCCGCCAGCCCCACAGACAGCCCCCCTGTGCGACCAGCCCCACACTCACCCACAACGGTGCCATAGCCCTGGGGGAAGCTGCGGATGAAGCTGTCGGCATTGGCCAGCTGGGCTGCGGCGTAGACCTCGGCGTCGGACGCACCGGGCTTGCCAAAGCGGATGTTCTCCAGGATGGTCGTCCCAAACAGCGTGGGCTCCTGGGAGGCGGGGGGCGGGGCTCAGCGGGGGGGCGGGGTGGGGCTGCCCCGCCCTGCCCCGCCCCATGTCCCCGCCATGCCCTGCCCCGCTGTGCCCTGCTCCCCGCCCAACCACGCCGTGCCCTGCTCCCCGCCCAACCACGCCCTGCCAGGCCCCACTCCCCATCCCCGCCACGCCCTGCCCCGCCACGCCCCACTCCCCGCCACGCTCTGCCCCGCCACGCCCCACTCCCCGCCACGCTCCCTACCCCCACTCCCCATCCCCGCCACGCCCTGCCCCACCACGCCCCACTCCCCATCCCCGCCACGCCCTGCCCCACCGTGCCCCACTCCTGCCACGCCCTGCCCCGCCACGCCCCACTCCCCACCACGCCCTGCCCCACCACGCCCCACTCCCCGCCACGCCCTGCCCCGCCACGCCCCACTCCTGCCACGCCCTGCCCCGCCACGCCCCACTCCCCGCCACGCTCCCTACCCCCACTCCCCATCCCCGCCACGCCCTGCTCCCTACCCCCACTCCCCATCCCCACCACGCCCTGCCCCACCACGCCCCACTCCTGCCACGCCCTGCCCCGCCACGCCCCACTCCCCGCCACGCTCCCTACCCCCACTCCCCATCCCCGCCACGCCCTGCTCCCTACCCCCACTCCCCATCCCCACCACGCCCTGCCCCACCACGCCCCACTCCTGCCACGCCCTGCCCCGCCACGCCCCACTCCCCGCCACGCTCCCTACCCCCACTCCCCATCCCCGCCACACCCTGCCCCACCGTGCCCCACTCCTGCCACGCCCTGCCCCACCACGCCCCACTCCCCGCCACGCTCCCTACCCCCACTCCCCATCCCCGCCACGCCCTGCTCCCTACCCCCACTCCCCATCCCCACCACGCCCTGCCCCACCACGCCCCACTCCTGCCACGCCCTGCCCCGCCACGCCCCACTCCCCGCCACGCTCCCTACCCCCACTCCCCATCCCCGCCACACCCTGCCCCACCGTGCCCCACTCCTGCCACGCCCTGCCCCGCCACGCCCCACTCCCCGCCACGCCCTGCCCCGCCACGCCCCACTCCCCGCCACGCTCCCTACCCCCACTCCCCATCCCCGCCACACCCTGCCCCACCGTGCCCCACTCCTGCCACGCCCTGCCCCACCACGCCCCACTCCCCGCCACTCTCCCTACCCCCAATCCCCATCCCCGCCACGCCCTGCTCCCTACCCCCACTCCCCATCCCCACCACGCCCTGCCCCACCGTGCCCCACTCCTGCCATGCCGTGCCCTGCTCCCCATCCCCACCACGCCCCGCTCCCTACCCCCACTCCCCATCCCCACCACACCCTGCCCTGCCCCGCCCCACCGTGCACCCCACTCCCCATCTCCATTACACCCTGCTGGGCCCCGCTCCCCATCCCCAGCCTGCCCCGCCCCACCATGCCCCACTCCCCATCCCCGCCACGCCCTGCTCTGCCAGGCCCCACTCCCCATCCCCGCCACGCCCTGCTCTGCCAGGCCCCGCTCCCTGCTACACCCTGCCCTACCCTGCCCCGCTTCCCATCATGCCCTGCCCTGACATGCCCCCCCCCACCAAGCCCTGCCCTGCTACCCGTCCCCGCCACGCCCTGCCAGGCCCCGATCCCCCCTCCCTTCCCTCCCCACCACGCCCCACTCTCCGCCTCTCCCAGCTCTCACCTGGCTGATGAAGCCGATGACCTGGCCCCGCAGCCACGAGGGGTCCAGGCGGCAGAGGTCACAGCCGTCCAGCGTGATCGTTCCCTGCGTGGGCTCGTAGAACCGCTCCAGCAGCGCCGCCACCGTCGACTTCCCTGCAAGGGGTGGGGACTGGAGCAGCCACGGCCGTGCCCCAGAGCCCGCCGGGAGCCCCCGCAGGCCAGAACTGGGCTCACGGTGCAGCCCGAGCTCTGCCTCAGGCAGGGCTGAACTAGGCGCCCCCGACACAGTCACTCCTCAGGGCTCCCGCGATGTGCGGCGGCCGGGGGCACAGTGGGGCCTACTACAGTAGAGTGGAAGCCAGGACTCGTGGGTTCCCTCCCCAGAAATGGGAGGGCAGTGGGGTCTAGTAGTTAGAGCAGGGGGGCTGGGCGCCAGGACACCTGGGTTCTCTCCCTGGCTCGGGGGGCAGTGGGGGCTGGTAGTTAGAGCAGGGGGCTGGGCGCCAGGACACCTGGGTTCTCTCCCTGGCTCGGGGGGCAGTGGGGCCTGGTGGTTAGAGCAGGGGGCTGGGTGCCAGGACACCTGGGTTCTCTCCCTGGCTCGGGGGGCAGTGGGGGCTGGTGGTTAGAGCAGGGGGCTGGGTGCCAGGACACCTGGGTTCATTCCCTGGCTCAGGGGGGCAGTGGGGGGTGGTGGTTAGAGCAGGGGGCTGGGCACCCGGACACCTGGGTTTTCTCCCTGGAGCCAGGGGCAGCAGGGACTGGTGGTTGGAGCACAGGCTGGGAGCCAGGACTGTTCCGTCATTACCTGACAGACCCTGGCTCCAGCCTGGCCCATGGCCCAGGTCCCCCCTGTGATGGAGTGGGGGGAGTGCAAATGCGAGACTCAGGGTGGATGTGAGAGACAAGCAGCAGCTCCCAGTGGCTAAGGATGACCCTGGGCTACAACTGGCAGGTAACACCTCTGCCTGAACAAAGAGCAGGGAGGAGCCGAGCTGGTTTTTGAATCGGGGACGGCAGTTAGAGGCTAGGAAAAGGGAGAGCTGGAAGGCAGCCAGCCTGAGGAGGGGGAAGCTACACCCCAGAGGGGCACCCCTCGGGGTCTTCTCCCCAGGACGGGTTGGAAGGACTGTCTTTGGCTGCTGTACTGTCGCTTCTGTGAGAAACTGGGCATCTGTTGCCTCATAAACCTCCTGTTGTACCTGCTGAGTGAGAGTCACTCCTGCCAGCGGACGGGGTGCAGTGCGGGGGGACCCCTGAACACCATCACACCCCCATAACCAGGAGGGACAGGAGCCTCTTGGCACTCAGGGCTCAGAAACATCCTGGGTTACCTCCTCCGGACTCGCCCACGAGGGCCACTGTCTTGCATGGGGGCAGGGTGAGGCTGAAGTTCTTTAGCACTGGGTAGCCGGGGCGGGTGGGGTAGCTGCAATGGAGAGAGCGGAGAAGTTAGGCTGGGCCCACGCGGAGCAGGGGAGGCCCTGACCGAACCTGCATGCCTGGGACTGGGAGGCACCAATGGGGAGACCCCACCGGGGGGCTGCAGGGCTGAGGGGGGCAGCCAAGTGCTGGGCTAGCAGGGGCTGTGGGGGCACGGAGGACACAGCAGAGCCGGAGGGCAGTATGGCGGGGTCGGGGGGAGCTGCGGGTTGGGATGGATTGAGGGATACTGCAGAACCAGGGAGAGTGGTAGTGTGGGCGAGTGGGGGGAGCAGGCGAGGCGGGGGCGCGGCGCCCGGCAGAGTGGGTGAGGGGGGGAGCGGGCGAGGCGGGGGAGCGGCGCCCGGCAGAGTGGGTGAGGGGGCAGGGGAGCGGTGCCCGGCGGAGTGGGCGGGGGGGGAGCGGGTGAGGGGGCAGGGGAGTGGTGCCCGGCGGAGTGGGCGGGGGGGGAGTGGCGCCTGGTGGAGCAGGTGAGGGGGGGGAGCGGGCAAGGGGAGGAGCGGCGCCCGGCGGAGCGGGGGGGAGCGGGCGAGGGGGGGGAGTGGCGCCTGGTGGAGCGGGTGGCGGGGGGAGCGGGCAAGGGGGGGGAGCGGCGCCTGGTGGAGCGGGCGAGGGGGGGGGAGCGGGCGAGGGGGGGGGGAGCGGCGCCCGGTCGCTCTGCTCTCACCTGAAGCAGACATCCTGGAAGCAGATGCGGCCGAGCAGGGCGTGGCTGGGAATCTGCCCCTCTCCACACAGGGACACCGTCGGCTCCTGGGTCATGAACTCGAAGACACGGGCTCCGGCGCTGAGGCCGCGCACGACCTGCAGGGACAGCAATGGGGTGGGACTGCCCTAGGCCCTGGTTCCCTGCCACTGGGATGGCCCCTTGTCCTACCAGGCCCTGAACAGGCCCCAGGTCAGCCCCCCCGGCTGGCTACACGGCTGCCTGGGCTGGAGGGGCTCCAGAAGGCCGGGCCAGCACAGGGCCCAGGGTCAGGGTCAGGGCCTCAGCCCCTGGCTGACACAGCCATGCTGGAGTGGACCGATCCCCAGGTCAGGATCCAGCCAGCTGTGCCTTCCCCAACAGCACAGGCTGGGGCTGGCTCTGCTGTCCTGGAGCTGTCCCCAGCCCCTGCCTGCGCCACCCTGTGCCATGCCGGGCTGTCACGTCACTGCGCTTCCATGATGGACACGAAGGCCATTTTGTCCGCCCAGGGTGTCTACCAGCCCCATATATTGGCCAAGGGGCCGTGTGAGGCGTCTAACGAAAGCTGACAAGTTCCTGAGTCTGTGTGTGCTTCTCACGTCTGTGCCACCTGTGTAGGTCAAGTGACAGATTTCAGCTCTGGGGCTGCGTCAGCAATGTTCAGTGCTGAGCTCACACTGGGAGCTGTGAACTCGGCCCCAGCCGGGACAATGGGTTGAACAGTGGGGAGGAAACCAGGTGCTCGGACACCGAATCCACGTCTCGGCACTGGGGGTGACCTGGGCTGAGCAAAGGGAGGGAAATGAGATGCCCAGACAGTTTCCAGCTGCCATGTAAATGTCTGGGGTGGGCTGGCAAAACCAGCAACCAATGGCACTCGGCCACAGCGGCTCACCTAGGTCAGGGGACTGACTCTCAAGGGCCTGTCTCCAGGGGTCCATGTCCCAGCATGCTGAGCCCGGCGGGCGGATCTACAATTCTCCAGTCACTAAAACAGTGTAACCGGGACTCGGGCCTCTTACGGGGTGGACTTCTGGAGACTTCCAAGGTTCAGCACAGAACATCGCTGGCTGCAGCAGTAGCTGTAACTGATGTGTGTAAATTGTCACTAACGATTTCTCTCTCATCCTGCTCTTCCCTTTTCATCATCAATAAACCTTCTGATTTGAGAGTCTAAAGGATCGGACTTTTGCGTGGTGTTCTGGGTGAGATCCAAGTACGTATGGACCTGGGACTGGGGCTGGGCCTCACTAAGGGGAGGGACTTTAAGGCAGTTCAGGGCTTTATAAAGCAGTGTCCAAGCAAACAGGGGACTGCAAACAGGGAGTTTGGAAGTGAGTGGAAGGGGCCAGGGACCCTTGTCTCTCTTTTAAATTCCTGTTCTAGGATGGCAGGCACGGATAGTGACAGGTCTGCTGCTGCTACCTGCTCGAGATGGGTCACGTTTGTCTTCTTCCCTGAGAAAAGAAGGGATTTCGTCTGCACTAACTGCAAGCTGGTCTCCATTTTAGAAGAAAAAATTAGAGGACTGGAGGCTCAAGTGTTGACTCTACGCTCAATCAGGGAGGATGAAGATCTCCTTGACAGAAGGGAGCGTTTAATCTTGCAAGCACGGCAGGTGGAAGAACCGGGGAGGGCGGTAAGGGATGAAGCAGAGAACTGGCAGCATGTAACTTCTAGAACAAAATGAGTCCCCCATTGATACAGAGATAAGTAATTGCTTTCAGGCTCTCTCCACTGGTTCTGTGATGGTGAATGCTTTGGAAGGAGCCTCACAGGAAGAAAATCGCAAGGGAACTGCTTCTACTGCAGGACAGGGGATGTGTAGTCCTAGGGGTGTGGGTTCACTGACCACCACCTGCAGAAGAAAAAGACAGGTGGTGGTGGTGGTAGGGGACTCCCTCCTAAGAGAGACTGAACCATCCATCTCCCGACCAGACCTGCAATCTCGTGAGGTGTGCTGTTTACCGGGAGCTCGAGTTCAGGATGTGACCGAGAGCCTTACAAAACTGCTCAAACCTTCAGAATACTGTCCCTTCCTACTTCTGCAGGTGGGAACTAACGATACGGCCAGGAATGACCTTGAGTGGGTTACTGCGGATTACGTGGCGCTGGGAAGAAGGGCCAAAGAATTTAGAGCGCAAGCGGTGTTCTCGTCCATCCTTCCTGTCGAAGTGAAAGGGCTCGGTAGGGACCGTCGAACAGAGGAAGTAAATGCATGGTTACACAGGTGGTGTTGGAGAGAGGGCTTTGGATTCTTCGATCATGGGACGCTGTTCCGGGCACAAGGATTACTGGGAAGAGATGGGGTCCACCTAACCAAGACAGGAAGGAGCATTTTCTCAAGTAGGCTTGCAAACTTAGTGAGGAGAGCTTTAACCTAGGTTTGCTGGGGGACGGTGACCAAAACCCTGTGGGTAGAAAGGAACTTGGAGGCCAGGAAGAAATGCAAAGAGGAATGTACAACAAAAGTGGACCTCTGGTTTGAGTAGTGAGAGTGGGGAGATCGACTGGTTATCTAAGGTGTTTGTATACCAATGCCAGAAGCCTGGGTAACAAGCAAGAAGAATTAGAAGCCCGGGCTCAGTCCAAGAACTATGACTTGATTGAAATAACAGACTTGGTGGGATGACGCTCATGACTGGAGCGCTGTCGTGAAAAGGTATATACTGTTCAGGAAGAACAGGCAAGGGAGAAAAGGAGGAGGAGTTGCACTGTATGTGAGAGCTCACTATGACTGCTTGGAACTCCAGTACATAGAGGGAGAAAAGCCTGGTGAGAATTTATGGGTCAAGCTTAGTGGTGTAGGCAGCACTGGAGATGTGGTGGTTGGTGTTTGCTGCAGGCTGCCAAATCAGGATGATGAGATAGATGAGGCTTTTTTTAGACAACTGAGAGAAGTTTCCGGATCGCGGGCTCTTGTAACTGTGGGGGAATTTAATTACCCTGACATCTGTTGGGAGACCAATGCGGCGGTACACAAGCAGTCCAGGAAATTTCTGGAGAATGTTGGGGATCACTTCTTGGTACAAGTGCTGAAGGACACGACCAGAGGTTGTGCGCGGCTCAACCTGCTGCTTACAAACAGGGAGGAACTAATAGAGAAGGTAGAGGTGGGGGACAACCTGGGACACAGTGATCATGAGATGGGAGACTTCAGGATCCTACCAAAGGAAGGAAAGAGAGCAGCAAATTACACACTTTGGACCTCAGAAAAGCAGACTGACTCCTTCAGGAACCTGATGAGCAGAGTCCCCTGGGATGCTACCATGAGGGGAACAGGTGTCCAGGAAAACTGGCAGTATTTTCAGGAAGCCCTACTGAAGGCGCAGAAAGAAACTGTCCCAATGCACAGCAAGAGAAGTAAATATGGTAGGAGACCAGACTGGCTTACTGGGGAAATCCTTGGAAAACTTAGGCAGAAAAAGGGAGCTTACAAAAGTTGGAAACGTGTACAGATGTCGAGGGAGGGGTATAAACGTGCAGCTCGAGAACGTAGGGCAGTTATCAGGAAGGCGAAAGCGCAACTGGAATTGCGACTCGTGAGGAATGTGAAGGATAACAAGAAAAGTTCCTACAGGCATGTTAGCAAGAAGAAGGTGATCAGAGAGGGCGTGGGGCCCCTCCTGGATGAGGGAGGTAACCCAGTGACAGATGATGTAGGGAAAGCTGAAGTACTTAATGCTTTCTTTGCCTCTGTCTTCACAGACAAGGACAGCTCCCGGACTAACGCGATAAGTGATGCATTGTGGGATGAAGGTGGACAGCCTTTGGTGGGGAAAGAACAGGTCAGGAGCTATCTAAAAAAGCTAAATGTCCATAAATCCACGGACCCGGACCTAATTCATCTGAGGGCTCTGAGGCAGTTGGAGTATGTTGTTGATGAGCCCTTGCTCGTTATCTCTGAAAAGTCGTGGAGATCAGGAGACATCCTGGATAACTGGAAAAAGGCAGATGTAGTGCCCATCTTTAAAAAAGGGAAGAAAGATGATCCAGGGCCAGTCAGTCTTACATCAGTCTCTGGAAAAATCACGGAGGGGCTCCTCAAGGAAGTCATTCTGAGGCACTTGGAGGAGGGGAAGTGATCAGGAATAGGCCGCATGGATTCATGAAGGGCAAGTCGTGCCTGACCAATCTGATTAGTTTCTACGATGAGATAACTGGCTCTGTAGATAGGAGAAAAATCAGTGGATGTGATTTATCTTGACTTTAGCAAAGCTTTTGATACAGTCTCCCACAATATTCTTGTCGGCAAGTTAAAGGAATGTGGATTGGATAAATGGACGGTAAGATGGATAGAAAGCTGGCTAGAAGGTCGGGCCCAGCGGGTGGTGATCAACGGCTCAATGTCGGGATGGTGGTCGGTTTCTAGTGGAGTGCCCCAAGGTTCAGTTCCGGGTCCTGTTCTGTTCAACATATTTATCAATGACCTGGATGAGGGCTTCGATTGCACCCTCAGCAAGTTTGAGGATGACACTAAGCTAGAGGGAGAGGTAGATACACTGGAGGGTAGGGACAGAGTCCAGACTGACAGACAAATTGGAAGACTGGGCTGCAAGAAATCTGATGAGGTTCAATAAGGACAAGTGCAGAGTCCTGCATTTGGGCCGGAAGAATCCCAAGCATTGTTACAGGCTGGGGTCCGACTGGCTCGGTAGTAGTTTTGCAGAAAAGGACCTGGGAGACGTAGCGGACGAGAAGCTGGACGTGAGTCAACAGTGTGCCGTTGTAGCCAAGAAAGCTAATGGCATACTAGGTTGCATCAAGAGGAGCGTTGCCAGGTGAGCCAGAGAAGTGATTATTCCTCTTTATTCGACTTTGGTGAGGCCGCATCTGGAGTACTGTGTCCAGTTCTGGGCCCCCAACTATAGGAAGGATGTGGATACACTGGAGAGGGTCCAGTGGAGGGCAACCAAAATAATTAGGGGGCTGGAGCATATGACCTATGAAGAAAGGTTGAGGGAACTGGGACTGTTTGGTCTGCAGAAGAGAAGACTGAGGGGGGACTTGATAACAGCCTTCAACTTACTGAAGAGAAGCTGCAAAGAGGCTGGAGAGAGGCTGTTCACAGTGGTCATGGATGGCAGAACACGGAACAATGGTCTCAAGTTGCGGTTGGGAAGGTCCAGGTTGAACATTAGGAAAAACTTTTTCACTAGGAGGCTGGTGATGCATTGGAATGGTCTACCCAGGGACGTAGTGCAGTCTCCATCCCGAGAGGCATTTAAGTCTCGGCCTGACAAAGCTCTGGTGGGGCTGATCTGATGGGTTTGGTTCTGCCTAAGGCAGGGGGCTGGACTCAATGGCATTTTTAGGTCTCTTCCAGCTCTATTGTTCTATGATTCTTTAGGGCCTGGAAGAATCTGTGTGGAGTTGGTGAAGTGAGTTTTAGAAACTTCTCACCTGATTTGGGGGTTGTTGGTCTGGGCTGGTAGAGCAGCTGGGCAGTCTGCGGGTTTGCTCATGTGGCTCTGGCCAGTGGAGCTGGCAGAGGTGCTGTGGTGGCTGGTTGGATTGGCATTAGTGAGAAGGAAATCCCAGCCTGGGGCTGTAAGTGGCTGGATTTTAAGCAAAGACCCCTGGTTTGATTTCCCTAGCTGTGCCCAGAAACCCCCTCCTGTTCCAGGGGAGGAGGGAGGGGGCGGCTGGCCAGACCGGCCCCACGTACCTGTCCGAAGAGGATGGAGATGTTGGCCAGGGACCTGCCGAGACACAAGGGGAGAAGGGTTCTGGTCGGCACCGGGCCTGCTGAGACACACACACCCCGCCAGGTGCAGCGCATGACCTCTGTTCTCTCACCTTTGCACTGTCTGGGAGGCCACCAGGAAGGACATGAGATCTCCAGGCGACAGCTCATCCCCAGCCATGAGCGAGCCCCCCACAAAGATGGTGCCCAGCACGATGCCTGCAGGGGAGAGTGCGACAGGAGGAGATGGGAGGAGCCCGTTGCCCTCAGGCGCACTGGCTGGCACAGGTCCTCCTGCCCAGCGAGGCCCGAGCATTGCCCCAGCGTCCTGCAGAGGCTGCTGGCTGGCTGCCCCGGGCGGGCTGGCCCAGGCCAGGAGGCAGTGCCGTACGGCTGGCTCTGCATGGGGCACGTGCCTGGGGCGCATGGGCATTCCCTGTGTGCCAGGCAGTCGGCTCCCCGGCACTCTGCAGGCAGCAGAGCCAAGGCAGCGCTGGGGGGGTCACAGCCACACAGCTCCGGGGGGATGGGCCACACACACAGGGACAGGAGAGGGGATGCCCGGGGCCCAACAGCAGCATGGTGGGCAGGAGGCCTGCAGTAGCCAGACCAGAGCCCAGCCGCGCCCACTCACCGTTCAGCACCATGTTGGACAGGCCCTGGAAAACGGCGATGCCCAAACCCAGCTTCTCACTCAGCCAGCTCGACTGCTCCACCTCACGGGAGTAAAGGCTGCAAGGCAGGAGAGACTGAAACCCCACATGGGGAAGGGCTGGTAGCTGCAACCCCTTCTTCACTGAGCTGCCCTGTGTGATGGGGTTCAGTGGTCTCCAAGCACTGCCCCCCGTCCACAGGCAAGAGTGATTCTCGCTCAGCAGGTAGAACAGGAAGTTTGAGGTGACAGGGCCCAGCTCAGCACAGAGGGGTCAGTACAGCCAGCACAAACAGTCATTCCAACCCGTCCTGGGGAGGGGAGCCCGAGGGGGGCCCCTCTGGGGTGTAGCTTCCCCCTCGCCAGGCTGGCTCCTTCCAGCTCCCTCTCCCCCAGCTTCTAACTGCCCCTCAGATTCAAACCCAGCTCAGCTCCTCCCTGCTCTGTGTTCAGGGCAGAGGTGTTACCTGCCAGCCTAGCTTATAGCCCCGGGGTCATCCTTAGCCCTGGGAGCTGCTCTGCTTGTCACACACACACATCCAGCCTGAGTCTCACACACACCCCTGTGATGGGGTTTAGGGGTCCCCCTGCACTGCACCCCGTCTGCTGGCAGGAGAGACTCTCACTCAGCAGGTACAACAGGAGGTTTATTAGGCAACAGATGCCCAGTTTCTCACAGAAGCGACAGCACAGCAGCCAGAGACAGTCCTTCCAACCTGTCCTGGGGAGAGGACCCCGAGGGGTGCCCCTCTGGGGTGTAGCTTCCCCCTCCTCAGGCTGGCTGCCTTCCAGCTCTCCCTTTTCCCCTGCCTCTAACTGCCGCCCCCGATTCAAAAATCAGCTCAGCTCCTCCCTGCTCTTTGTTCAGGGCAGAGGTGTTACCTGCCAGTTGTAGCCCCAGGGTCATCCTTAGCCACTGGGAGCTGCTGCTTGCCTCGGACATCCAGCCTGACTCACACATGCACTCCCCCCACTCCATCACATCTCTCCCCCCTTCCAGACCAAACTGAGCGGGGTCACTTAGCCAGTGACCTGGGGAAGTTCGGAGCGCTCCCTGCGTGACAGGGCATCGGCTATGGTGTTGTTGTTCCCCTTGACGTGGACCACCTCCATGTTGTAGTCCTGCAGGAGCAGACTCCACCGCAGGAGCTTGGCATTGGCCCCTTTCATGTGATGCAGCCAGGTCAGGGGTGAGTGATCGGTGTACACGGTGAAACGCCGTCCGAACAGGTGTGGCTGCAGCTTCCCCACAGCCCACACCATGGCCAGACATTCCTTCTCTATGGCTGCGTAGTTCTGCTCCCGGGACAGCAGCTTCTTACTCAGGTACACGATGGGGTGTTTCTCCCCTTTGTCATTCACCTGCATTAGCACCGCCCCCAGCCCCACGTCTGAGGCATCGGGGAACACCAGGAAGGGTTTGTTGAAGTCTGGATTTGCCAGCACTGGGGCCCTGACCAGAGCCTCCTTCAGCGCGCAGAGGGCCTCTTGGCACTGCTCGGTCCAGACCATCTTGTCAGGCTTTCCCTTTTTACACAGCTCCATGAGGGGGGCTGCAATGGAGCTAAAGTGGGGCACAAACCTCCGGTAGTACCCCGCCATCCCAATGAAGGCCTGGACCTGCTTCTTAGTCTGGGGTGTGGGCCAATCTCTGACAGCCTCCACTTTAGCTGGCTCTGGCTTTAAGCAGCCGCTGCCCACCTTGTGGCCCAGGTAGGTCACCTCAGCCATCCCCACCTTGCACTTCCCTGCCTTGATAGTCAGACCAGCCTTCTGGAGTCGGTCCAGCACCTGCTTGACTTGGGACACATGGTCCTCCCATGTCTGATTGAAGATGCAAATGTCGTCCATGTAAGCCAGGGCAAAGCTCTCCATCCCTTTCAGTAGCTGGTCCACCAGACGCTGGAAGGTAGCGGGTGCCCCCTTGAGGCCAAAGGGCAGGACCAGGAACTCGTAGAGCCCCACAGGAGTGATGAAAGCCGACTTGAGCCGGGCATCTTGGTCTAATGGCACTTGCCAGTACCCCTTGGTGAGGTCTATGGTGGTGAGGTAACGGGCTCCCCCCAGCTTGTCTAAAAGGTCATCAGGCCTGGGCACGGGGTAGGCGTCCGAGACAGTGATGGCGTTAAGCTTGCGATAGTCCACACAAAAACCAAACAGACCCATCTTTTTTAGGGACTAACACCACGGGAGAGGCCCAGGGGCTGGATGAGGGTTGGATCACCCCCAGAGCCAGCATGTCTTCAACCTCCCGCTCTATGTCCTGAGCCGTCCTCCCTGTGGCTCTGAATGGCACACACTTGATAGGGGCGTGGGTGCCTGTCTCTATTCTGTGGACAGCCAGGTCAGTGCATCCGGGTCTGTCCGAGAACAGCTGTTGATGCGAATGCAGCACCTCCTTGATCCCCGTCTGCTGAGCAGGGGTCAGCTGGTCTGAGAGGGGAATAGACTCCAGCAAGGAGCCGGCTCCAGTCATTGCGAGTAAATTCACCACGGGATCATCCCCCTGCCCCTCCCAGTATCTACACACGGCCAGCACCGAGTTCTCTCTGTCCCAGTCAGGTTTTATCATGTTCACATGATAGACCCGGTGGCTGTGGGCCCGGTTTGACAGTTCCACCACATAATTCACGTCATTCAGCTGTTTGACGACCTTGAAGGGCCCATCCCAGGCCGCTTGCAGCTTGTTCCGCCGCACAGGTATAAGTACCATCACTTGGTCCCCGGTGGCATAGGCTCGGGCCCGGGCCCAGGTGTTACGCTCATACCAGATCTTTTGCTTCCTTTGGGCCATCGAGAGGTTCTCCCTGGTCAGGCCCATGAGCTCGGTGAGTTTTTCCCAGAAGGTCAGTACATACTGTACCACTGACTCCCCTTCAGGAGAGGCTGTCCCCTCCCACTCTTCTCTGAGCAAGTCCAAGGGTCCCCGGACCCTCCTTCCGTACAGCAGCTCAAACGGGGAGAACCCCGTGGATTCCTGGAGCACTTCCCTGTATGCAAACAGCAGGTGGGGTAAGTACTTGTCCCAGTCATGGGGGTATTGATTCATGAAGGTTCTCAGCATCTGCTTCAGAGTCCCATTGAACCTCTCCACCAGCCCATTGGTCTGCGGGTGGTAGGCTGTGGCCCAGGTGTGCCGGACCCCACACTTGTCCCACAAGCTTTGCAATAGGGCTGACATGATGTTGGACCCCTGATCTGCGAGGACCTCCTTGGGGAACCCCACTCTGCTGAACATGGACAGCAGTGCATCCGCCACAGTGTTAGCGTTGACAGAGGTGAAGGCCACTGCTTCTGGGTATCGCGTAGCAAAATCTACCACCACCAAAATATATTTCTTCCCCGAACACGTTGCCTTGCTGAAGGGGCCCACTATGTCTATAGCCACTTTCTGGAAAAGTTCCTCTATGATGGGCAGTGGCCTCTGGGCAGCTTCCCCCTTGTCCCGGGTCTTCCCCACCCTCTGGCAGGGATCGCAGGACAGGCAATACAGACGGACAGCTGCAAAGATCCCTGGCCAAAAAAAGTTCTGTAACAACCTTCTCCTGGTGCGGTGGATCCCCTGGTGTCCTCCGAGCGGGACATCATGGGCTAGGTACAGCAACCTGCGCCGGTACTTTCGGGGGACCACCAGTTGCCTCTGGACCTTCCATGGCTCCGCTTTGCGTCTGGGAGCCCACTCCCGGTACAGGAATCCCTTTTCCCACAGGAATCTCTCCTTGCAGCCCTCCCCCAGCTGTGGAGCTGGGCTGAGACTGGCCAGTTCCCTCAGCTTCTGCAAGGAGGGGTCTTTCTGCTGCTCTGCCTGGAACTCTTCGGCTGGGGCAGGGGCGGATGTTACTTCCCCATCCCTGCCTGGCTCCAGCATCCCTGGCCTGTGAGATCTGGTTTTTGGGGGCCCCCTTTCTCTTAGGGTTGGCCCCTGTGGCTCCTGTGACTTTGGCTGGGCCTGTACCCCTGAATCTGGGGAGCGCACCCCTTGTTTTCTTTGGCTACGGGTCAGGACCAGGGCATGAGGGCGTTCACCTGGCCAGTTCTCAAGGTCAGCCCCCATCAGTACATCCGCCGGCAAATGGCTGTGCACGCCCACCTCCTTGGGGCCTTCCTTGTTCCCCCATTTCAGGTGCACGCTCGCCATGGGCACCTTGAAAGGGGTCCCATCAATTCCTGTTATCGTCAGGTGGGAATCGGGTATCATGCAGCCCGGTGCCACCACCCCGGGTCGGGCCAGCGTCACGTCAGCGCCTGTGTCCCAGAACCCCGTGACCTTTTTCCCGTCTACCTCGAGGTGTTTGAGACACTTGCTCCACAGAGGCATTGCCGCCCCCACTCTGTAAACTGACCTCTGAGCATTTGGTCCCCCTGAGGAGCTGGTCTGTGGGGCGGACTCGGCCCAATCCAAGTGCCCACTGTCAGCACCACCCGCCTTGGCCGCCAGCCCCTCTGGCTTCTGGGATTCCACCCAGTTGACTCCATGACCCCCCGGCCTGCTCAACCTGTCTGGGAACTTGAGGCACTGGGCTGCTCTATGCCCCTTTCGCCCACAGCGATAACAGCCTCGGTCTTGTTGTGTCCCTCGGGCCGGCTGCTCTGTGCAGGCTCTGCTTGGCTCTCTGGGGGGTGGGTGGCTGGCCCCTCTTTCCTGGGCTCGCCCAAGAGGTGGTCCCCTCTGTCGTACAGTTAGGGACCGGTCTCTCTGAGATTCTCGGTCTTTCCGGGACTCCCTCTCCCCGCGGGACTCCCTCTCTCTCCGAGACTCCCTCTCTTTGTGGGGCTCACTTTCAAACCTGGCCCAGCTGTTTGTGAAGTCATCTGCCAGTTTCCCTGCATCGTGTGAGTCCCCTGGCTTCCGGTCCACGAGCCACACCCTCAGGTCAGGTGCGCACATCTTGTAGAATCGCTCCACGACCGCCAGCTCGATCAGGTCCTCTACGGACTGGACTCCCAATCCGAACGCCCACTTCTGGTAGTATTGCTTCAGGCGGGCGGTTGTATCTACATGGGTTTCCTCTGGCCTCTTCTGCACCTCCTGGAACCTCTTCTTGTACATCTCCGGAGTCAGCCCGAACTTATGCAGCAGGGCCTGTTTGAACCGTTCATAGTCCCCAGGCTGCAGCCCCACCAGCTGGCTGAGCACCGCTGCGGCCTTCTGGCCCAGCAAGGGGGTGAGGTGCCGGAGCCACTCAGCTGGGGGAACCTCGTGCAACTCACAGGCTCGCTCAAAGGCGGTAAGGAACTCGTCCATGTCCCCTGGGTCCTGACACTGGGCCAGCACGCGCGCCTCCAAGTGACTGGCCACCCCGAGCCGCCTGGCCCTCTCCCCGCTTACCGCAGCTGGGGCCTCTTGGCATCTCGCCTTTGCCATGGCCCGCTCATGCTCCCGCTCTCTCTCCTCACGCTTTTGCTTTCTCTCCTCCCGCTGTCTCTCTTGTAGCTGGCCCTTGTGCTCACGCTCCCTCTGCTGTTCCTGGGCTTCCAGGTCCTTTAATTTCACCTCGAGCTCCAGCCATCGCAGCTCTGCGGCGGGGGACTCTGCCCGCGATGGACCACCGCTAGCTGAGTGAGACCTGGCGGGCACCGCGTCTGTCTGACGGCGTCGAGCCCCTGCTCCTGTTGGAGTATCCAAAACGCTTCCCAAGGGTGACCGGTCACTTTCTGCCGGGACAGGCTCTGCCCCCCCCGGATCGGTCATTTTCTTCCAGCTGGGCAATCAGCTGGGCCTTGGTCACCTTCCCCAGGGTCAGGCCCCTCTCTCTGCACAGCCCCACTAGCTCTGCCTTCAGGAGTCGGGTACAATCCATCTCCCCGCTGTCTCCCAGGGTATCCACTCACCAGCAGCAGCTGCAGGAATTGCTCTGTTCCCTCTCTGGCTCTTGTGAGGCTCCTTCCTTCTCTTGCGCTCAGCCAGCCACTGCTGGGAGCTCATCCGTGGGTGCAGTGCATCCCACTTCTGACACCAGTGTGATGGGGTTCAGGGGTCCCCCTGCACTGCACCCTGTCCGCTGGCAGGAGTGACACTCACTCAGCAGGTACAACAGAAGGTTTATTAGGCAACAGATGCCCAGTTTCTCACAGAAGAGACAGTACAGCAGCCAGAGACAGTCCTTCCAACCCGTCCTGGGGAGAGGAGCCCGAGAGGTGCCCCTCTGGGGTGTAGCTTCCCCCCTCCTCAGGCTGGCTGCCTTCCAGCTCCCTCTTCCCGCAGCCGCTAACTGCCACCCCCGATTCAAAACCCAGCTCAGCTCCTCCCTCCTCTTTGTTCAGGGCAGAGGTGTTACCTGCCAATTGTAGCCCCAGGGTCATCCTTAGACACTGGGAGCTTCTGCTTGCCTCAGACATCCAGCCTGACTCACACACGCACCCCCCACCCCATCACACCCTGTACCGCCCCCTAGTGCTGGGGAGAGCCAGCCCCCCTCCCTCCATGCACCGCCCCCTCCGTGCCCAGCACCCGTTGTGCTGGGGGGAACCCGCCCTCCTCCCTGCACTGCTGCCATAGGGCCTGGGAGATGTGGGATGGGGGCAGCATGAGCACGCATGCCAGGGCCTGGCAAGAGCCAGGCAGGGCTACGACAAGAGCTACTGCTCAGTACTTACGCCACCTCTCTGTCCTCCATGGCAAAAGCCCGCACCGTCCGCACGTTCCCCAGAGCCTCGTCCGCCACTGCCGTGGCCTTGGCCACCTGCAGAGACACGTCACGGTGGGCAGCCTGCTGGGAGCCCTGGGCCTTCCTGTGCCGAAAGCCGAGCAGAGCCCTCCGCTTGCAACCCCTGCCCCAGGTTTGCGGCAAGCCTTGGGCCGAGAAGTCGCTGACCCCGTTGATCGGAAGTCTGGCGCCTTGACTCTGTGCTCGCATTCCAGGCGCTTGCTTCGGCAGAGGGAGGTGGCGCGGGCGGCCAGTGCCAGGTGCGGAGTGCTGGGCTGACACGGCACGTCGCCCGCGGAGCAGTGTGGGAGCGACGGCCGAGTCAGGCCTGGCCAGGGGACTCACGCACGCTCCACTTTGTAGCTGTACTTCTCCCTGGGAGAACGCCGGCCTGGGACAGAGGCTCCCCACTCGCCCCCTCTGCGGGAGCGCTGCAAGGAAGTGACGCTCAACGAGGGCCGGACGACACACCCCAGAACGGGTTACTCCAGCGCCCCTAAAGGACCTCGCGGCCGGCGTGTGCCCTGTGGCTCTCTACCCGTTCTGCCTCATCTCACGCCAGAGGCTCCCGGCCAGGCCCAGCGTGCTCTCTAGGGTAGCCTCAGGTCTGCACTGACTCAGGGACGCGCCTGGCCCTTTGGGCTAGGAATGGGGACCGGGGTTCAGGAGCTGTGCTGGTGGCGGCGCAGGAGGACTGGAGCACGCGAAGGACGGCTCATGCGCTCTTTGGCTGGACGGTGGGTGAACGTAAGGAGCTCAGTGACTGGTCTGACGCCTGCGGGGGGGGGGGGGGGGGGGGGGGGGGAGCCCCCTCTGGGGGGTAGGTAGCCCTGCCTCTGTGCGACTGGCCCAGCACAGACACACTCAGCAGTACCCCCCAGGCCCCTCCCATAGCATAAGCCGGGGCCAGGAGCAGCCACGGCAGCTCTGCCACCTGCTGAGAGAGAGTCACTTCCGGCTGCGGCTGGGGGGCAGAGCTTGGGGACCCCGAACCCCATTACAAGCCCACTGCCAGCACCGCTCCAGCCCGGGCCCCACAGCAGGGCTGGCTGCAGGCATGGCCTGGCCCAGGACCAGCTAGGCTGCACGTGTTACCTGCTCCTGGGCCTGGCGGGAGAGGCTGCGCAGGAGGGAGCCGATGAGGGCGCCAGCACCCACTAGGCTGGGCACCACCACCAGCAGGAGCCCCGTCAGCTTGGGCGAGAGCAGGTAGAGCGAGACAAAGCAGCCCACGGTCTGCGTGACGCTGCGCAGGCCCTGCAAGCAGAGAGCCAGTTGGCGGGGTGCAGGAGAGAGCCCCACCCCAGCAGCACCAGGAGAAGCCCCACCTGCCCAGCCCACGGGGGGAAGAACTGCTGGTTGGGACAGGCTGGGGCCATGGGGGGGACCCCCAAGCTGCTCCCATGGGCCTCACCTGAGAGATGATGAGCTTGAAGGAAGATTTGAACTCCTGGACATCAGCTGTGAGCCGATTCACCAGCTGCCCCGTCCGGTTGGCATCGAAGAATGCCACGTCCTGCCTGTGGGGAGAGACGGGCGCCAGCGGGGGCTGTAGGAGCCTGCACGAGTGGCTGCCTTCAGCCCCCTCTACGCCCCGACCACCCCCCCATGGACCCGACCCCCACCAGCCATTCCCCTGCCCCCACTTCTCCCCCCCGCGGCCCCCAAGCAGGGGCACTCACCGCAGCAGTGAGGCGAAGAGAGCTTTGCGCATGCTGCTGGCCACCCGCTCCCCGACCCGCGCCAGCAACACGATATAGCTGAACGTCAGCAGCCCCTGGGCACCGAGAAACGGACAGAGCGGGTCAGTCCCACCACCCCCAGGCTGAAGCCGCCCGGGGTCCCACAGAGCCTCAGCCCTGCCGAGTGCCACCCCACCCCAGGCAGCTGGGGCCGGCAGCGGCTTTCGCATCCCTGCCTCAGAGGCACGGCCAGGCCCGGAAACGGGAGGGGCTGCAGCACCCACACGAGGCGGCCCCCGAGCCCTGCCGCACAGCTGCGACCCTGCCGGTCCTGCTGCAGGACCAGCCGCCAGCTCTGCCGCTGCTGTGACTTTCCGCAGCAGAAATCTCGCTGCTCGAGGGGGTCAGGCCCAGGCGTTTGGGCAGACTCGGGGAGGGCTCATTTCAACCTGGGTGCCGGCGAAACTGAGGGATCTGCTGGTCAGATCACGCCACGGCCTCTGGGGCAGCGGCTGCATCTCTCGGTTAGAGCCGATCGGGGGAGGGTCGGAGAGCACAGTCCGGCCCCCGCGCCTCACCTGCAGGCCGTAGAGCAGGAGCAGGCGCAGGGCAGGCCGGCGCACCTCACGCAGGTAGCTCCCGACGTGCTGCTGGGCACAGCGTGCCACCACGTTCACCAGCTCCCCCAGCAGCACGGGGATGCGGATGTTGAGCAGGGCCGTGCCCAAGGCAAACTGCAGGCAGAGAGCGAGATCAGACCTGAGCCAGGCCAGGAGGGGGCCTCAGCTGGGGACGTGTGGCTCAGACGGGGGCAGACCCTGGAGCCGCCGGGCTGGGAGTGGCTGATACCGCGGGGGGCAGGGCTCTGTGCCCCTGCCTGGCGCTCGCGGGGCTCTTACCACCACGGCTGCCAACAGGGCCAGCAGCTGTGGGCGGAGGAACTTCCAGAACTCAGCCCAGTCGAAGCGGGGCTCCGGCTGGGGGCTGGCGGGAGACAGGCGGGGGCTCCCCACCTCCTGGCAGCGAGCGACCCTGCCACAGAGGCCAGCCCCCAGGCCCAGCCCCACCAGCCGGGCTGTGGCTCGGCCCAACACCAGGGGGTAGCCAGGCGGGACCAGGGGGGCCTGCAGCCAGCAGGAGCCTCCAGTGCGATGTACCACGTGCCTGAAAGGAGACGGGGCGAGGAGCCGGGTCAGCGCCCAGCCACAGTGCGGCTCACCAGCACCTGGACCAGACCAGACCGGACCGGACCTGACCCCCGCCCCCGGGCCCAGCCCGGCACCCCTCCCCTCCGCCTGAACCAGCCCGGCACCCCTCCCCCACATCCCCCCCCTGCCCCACAGCCCCCCGCCCTGCCTGGACCAGCCCGGCACCCCCATACCGGCCCAGCACCCCTCCCCCCGCCTGGACCGGCCCGGCACCCCTCCCCCACATCCCCCCCCTGCCCCACAGCCCCCCGCCCTGCCTGGACCAGCCCGGCACCCCCATACCGGCCCAGCACCCCTCCCCTCCGCCTGAACCAGCCCGGCACCCCTCCCCCACATCCCCCCCCTGCCCCACAGCCCCCCGCCCTGCCTGGACCAGCCCGGCACCCCCATACCGGCCCAGCACCCCTCCCCCCGCCTGGACCGGCCGCCCCCTGCCCCACAGCCTGGACGGGCCCGGCACCCCTCCCCCCGGCCGGGACAGGACCCCCCCCCCCCCACGCCCCCCGGAGGGGCTGCAGCGCCCTGTGGCCGGGGCCGGGGGGCGGGCGCCGCACGGGGACTCCCCGCAACCCCCCGGCTACGAGCCGCGACGGACCCAGCCGTCCGGGCCGGGCGGGGGGCGGGCGGGGGGCGCAGCACCGCCCGGACCCCGCAGCCCCCGCGACCCGCCCCGCGCAGCACCAGCAGCAGCAGCATGACGGGACCGGCCGTCCCACAATGCACCGCGCGCGGGAGGCGGGGCTCGAGCTTGGAGGGAAAAGGCGTCTAGAGCCCCTCCCCTCCTCTCACCCCGCCCCTCCGCACCCAGAGCCCCGCCCCTCCTCTGACCCCGCCTCTCCTTTGTCCCGCCCTCCTCAGCCAAAGCCCCACCCCGCCATCATTGACCCCGCCCTCCAGGCCATAGCCCCGCCCCCGACGGGTGCAGGGGGCTGTTCCACCTCCCCGCCGGCTGCGGGCCCCATGGTCCCAGCGCTGCACCCCGGCTGCGCCCCCTCGCCTGTCTCTGGCGCCGTGGCGAGCGCTGGCCTCGTGCCGCTCGCCGGGGTGCGGGTGCGGGTGCACCCCATGCCTGCGGCACCGGACCCACGGGCGGCTGGGCACGGCCAGACCCGGGCCATGGGGGCGAGCCGGGCACTCCTGGCACTGGGCCCGCCCGCGTCCCGCCCGGCTCCCCGGCAAAGGACACAGACTGCGGTGATCCGAACGAGGGGTTTATTGAGGGGCGCAGGGCCGCCCCCCGGCCGGCTGGCTCAGGGGGCTGGCTCCCGCGGGGGGCGCGCCTGCACGGAGAAGGACTGGCAGCGGATCCGCGAGGCCACCTCCTGCGCACGGAAGGTCAGGCCGAAGATGTCCTCGTGGTAGCGGCCCTGGTCCTGGGGGGAGACGCGCTGTGAGGGGGCGCTGGGGCTGCTCCCACCGGGACCCTGCCGGTCCAGCCCCCGCCCTGCCAGTGCCCACCAGGCCTGTCCGCAGCTCCCGCACCCCAGCTCTGCGGGCGCCCCCCAGCCTTATCCGCAGCCCGTGCCCCCCAGCTCTGCGGGCGCCCCCCAGCCCTATCCGTCGCCCCCGCCCCCCAGCTCTGCGGGCGCCCTTGTGACAATATTGGGTTCTGACGTGCACACGCAGAACACTGTTGTGTGTTTGCACCGACCCTCGTGCCAAGGGCCCGGGCCTGACTCGGCGGCGGCTCATGCGCACAAATCACCCTGTGCTGCGTCCGCCTGCCCGGGCCAGGTTCTCCCATCTGTCCCCCCGCCCCTCCCCCAGCTAGCGTGGGGCCCAGCCCAGCCCCCTGCATTGTGCCAGCCAGCCCCCCACAGCATGCCAGCCCCCCACAGCATGCCAGCCCTAGCTCCTCCCCCAGCCAGCGCAGGGCTCAGCCCAGCCCCCCCAGGGACGCCCTCCCTCCCACACTGTGCCAGCCCCTCCCCCCAGCCCGGCATGGCCCGGCCCCCAACCGAGCTCCTCCCCGGGCCAACCCACCCTGTCCCAGCCCCACCCCCCCAACCGAGCTCCTCCCCGGGACAGCGCAGCCTGTCCCGGCCCCTCCCCCAACCGAGCTCCTCCCCGGGCCAGCGCAGCCTGTCCCAGCCCCACCCCCCCAACCGAGCTCCTCCCCGGGCCAGCGCAGCCTGTCCCGGCCCCTCCCCCAACCGAGCTCCTCCCCGGGACAGCGCAGCCTGTCCCAGCCCCACCCCCCAACCGAGCTCCTCCCCGGGACAGCGTAGCCTGTCCCGGCCCCTCCCCCAACCGAGCTCCTCCCCGGGCCAGCGCAGCCTGTCCCGGCCCCTCCCCCAACCGAGCTCCTCCCCCGGCCAGCGCAGCCTGTCCCAGCCCCACCCCCCAACCGAGCTCCTCCCCGGGCCAGCGTAGCCTGTCCCGGCCCCTCCCCCAACCGAGCTCCTCCCCGGGCCAGCGTAGCCTGTCCCGGCCCCTCCCCCAACCGAGCTCGTCCCTGGGCCAGCGTAGCCTGTCCCGGCCCCTCCCCCAACCGAGCTCCTCCCCCGGCCAGCGCAGCCTGTCCCGGCCCCACCCCCCAACCGAGCTCCTCCCCCGGCCAGCGCAGCCTGTCCCAGTCCCTCCCCCAGCCGAGCTCGTCCCCGGGCCAGCGCAGCCTGTCCCAGCCCCACCCCCCCAACCGAGCTCCTCCCCCGGCCAGCGCATCCTGTCCCAGCCCCACCCCCCCAACCGAGCTCCTCCCCGGGCCAGCGTAGCCTGTCCCAGCCCCTCCCCCAACCGAGCTCCTCCCCGGGCCAGCGTAGCCTGTCCCGGCCCCTCCCCCAGCCGAGCTCCTCCCCGGGCCAGCGCAGCCTGTCCCGGCCCCACCCCCCCAACCGAGCTCCTCCCCGGGCCAGCGCAGCCTGTCCCAGTCCCTCCCCCAGCCGAGCTCGTCCCCGGGCCAGCGCAGCCTGTCCCGGCCCCACCCCCCCAACCGAGCTCCTCCCCGGGCCAGCGCAGCCTGTCCCGGCCCCACCCCCCCAACCGAGCTCCTCCCCGGGCCAGCGCAGCCTGTCCCAGTCCCTCCCCCAGCCGAGCTCGTCCCTGGGCCAGCTGGCCTGGCCATGCACTTTGGATGTGTATGAGGAGAGGTGTCTGGTCAGGACTTTCTTCCACCCCGGCGCCTGCCCGCAGCCCTGGCTGTGCGCGCTTGGGAGGGTGGCTTGGGGAGCTGTCCCCGGGAGGGCTGGCCGCCCCCTGTGCAGGGCAGTGGGGACGCAGCTGACACACGGCCCACGTGGGAGGGACCTGGCCACACATTCCCACCAGCGCCAGGCCCTGGCCGATCGCCCCGTCTGGACGTGGACCGGTGACCCGCTGCTGGGGCAGGCGTCCTTGGGGGCCTCCCTCTGCCTGCGCAAGGGGATAAAGGGCCCCAGGGTGGTGTCTAGGCGGCGCCCCCCATTGCCAAGGGCCATGGGGCAGGGGAGCTGCCTCAGCCCCCCCCGAGCGGCCCTAAAGCACTACTTTGAGGCACCCGCCCCGGCTCCCGCCACGCGCTTTGCAGGGAGCGAAAACCGTCTCCAGACAAGAGGCGCGTTGCTGGAGGCGGGGGGCAGGCGGCCGCTTCGGGACACCACCCTGGCCCCAAATAGCGCCCGGAGCCCAGACGTAGCCCAGAGCACCTGCCCGTCTTCACTCAGCTCAGCACCTCGGACTGCGCCACGACCGACCTGCCCACTGCCTCGATGCCTCCCAGCGACCCGTTAGCTCCTAGGGGTGCAAGGACCGGCCCAGCGCGCTCTGGGGGGCCAGGTCTGAGCCACACACTGAGTGGGGCCGGGGCTGGGGCCGGGCCCTTGGGGCGGGAAGAACCTGTGTGGATGGGGGGTGATTGGTTCTCAGCACTTCTCCCGGGTGAGGGGGGACTGGGCTGCGGCCCAAGGGGAGCTGGAGTGGGGGGGAGTGTGTCGGCCAGTTCGGTGACAGGCCCCGGTTTCAGCACTGGTCTGGTGCCTAACAGTGGAGGACCCCAATCTTCAGCTGCTCAATAGTTCTGTCTGGAAGCAACTTGCCCTCATTTGCCCCTCTTAGCGGTGCCCAGAAAACCTCCAGTGCAACATACCTCTGCCCTTACCCCCAGTCCTGCCAGCGCCCCTCCATCCCCAGCCTCTGCCCTTACCCCCAGTCCTGCCAGCGCCCCTCCATCCCCAGCCTCTGCCCTTACCCCCAGCCCCGCCAGCGCCCCTCCATCCCCAGCCTCTGCCCTTACCCCCAGCCCTGCCAGCGCCCTCCAGCCCCAGCCTCTGCCCTTATCCCAGCCCTGCCAGCGCCCCTCCATCCCCAGCCTCTGCCCTTACCCCCAGCCCTGCCAGCGCCCCTCCATCCCCAGCCTCTGCCCTTATCCCAGCCCTGCCACCGCCCTCCAGCCCCAGCCTCTGCCCTTACCCCCAGCCCTGCCAGCGCCCCTCCATCCCCAGCCTCTGCCCTTACCCCCAGCCCTGTCAGCGCCCCTCCATCCCCAGCCTCTGCCCTTACCCCCAGCCCTGCCAGCGCCCCTCCATCCCCAGCCTCTGCCCTTACCCCCAGCCCTGCCAGCGCCCCTCCATCCCCAGCCTCTGCCCTTACCCCCAGCCCTGCCAGCGCCCCTCCACCCCCAGCCTCTGCCCTTACCCCCAGCCCTGCCAGCACCCCTCCATCCCCAGCCTCTGCCCTTACCCCCAGCCCTGCCAGCGCCCCTCCACCCCTATTTGCAGCTCCTGCCCCACAGCCCTTCTGGAGCCCCGTCTGCCTTGAGCTGCAGCTTCTATCTCTGCCGTGAGGTCTCCCAGCCCATCCCCCACCAGTGCCCATCTACCTCAACCCAGAGGCCAGGCTCCCCAGCCCACAGCTGTTCCGGTGCCCCATCGCCCCAGCTGGCAGCCTCTGCTCGCCCAGCCTGGCTGCCTGTTGCCCAGGCCCCTTGCTGGCTCTGCTCCCGTACCCGCAGTTCGCTGATTAAGTCTCCGGCCTCCACCAGTGTCATGCCGCCCTCCTCGACCAGGATCTGCTGCACTGTGCGCAGCACCTCAGTGGCCACGGTGACGTCCCCGCAGACGTAGAGATGGCCGTCGCGCCGGCACAGCACCTGGTAGATGTCGCCTGCCAGCTGCATCCTCAGCACATCCTGTACATACATCTGGGGCAGGGCAGCCCGGAGGTCACCATGAGCCACCCTGTCCGGCCCCCAGTCAGCCCCCGGGGTGCAGGCCCCAGGTGACAAAGGGCGTTTTATTTGTCTTGATATGTAGCATGTGAGTTCTACTGCCCTATAGGAACCACGTCCGTGGGCCTCAGTTTCCCTGGGCACTGCACCAGTACCTAGCTGGTGAGGGGGATTTCAGTGATGGCGTCTTGCACGTGCACCATGGCTGTGCCCGCCATTACCTGAGCCTGGGGGGCGGGGGGATGTGCAGCCAGCTGGTACCTTTGCTCAGGGAAGCAGGACAAAGGCTGGTGGGGGAGCTGGACCAGCAGCTGGGAGTGGGTCAGTCTCAACCACTTGGGAGGTGAGGGAGGGGCCAGGGCCCAGCTCAGGGACCCCCCTGGGCCTTTCCCCAGGTGGCATCGATGGCTGGGCCCTGTGCTGACCAGTGTGTTCTGTGCTGGGTCCCTGTGGCCTGTGCCGCGGGAGTCACCTCCGCCTGCGGGTGCATTACCTTCGGGACGTCGGGGTCCCTGGAGAAGGCTGTCAGCACCTGGCTCAGCGCCCCCTTCTGCTGGGCCGCCAGCGCCTCCTGCTTGTACAGGTGGTCGAGGTGGGCACAGCGGCACCCAAACACCAGGGTCATCTCGCCGGGCCGGAGGCCTGGAGCAGCAGGGGCCAGGGCAGGCTTATGGGCAGCAGCGGCTCCTGTCCCCGCCCTGCCCTTCTGAGACAGCCACGAGCACACCTGGCCCCCCCGGTGCCCCCTGCACGGTGCATCAGCCTCCCCTGCCACGAGCACCCCCCACTCCTTGCCCAACCCAGAGCCCACTGCCTCCCTGCAGCCCCCGCCCAGGCTGTGCCCAGACCTCCAACTTGCCCTGCCCATGAGCCCCAGGGACCTCTGCCCCCCATGCACTGCTGGCCCCCCAGAGCCCACTGCTTCCCTGCAGCCCCCGCCCAGGATCTGCCTCTGCCCCGTCTGACCTTCGACCTCCATGTCATGCAGTCGCTGCTGCCAGAAGCCCCGGAAGGGGGCAATGCCAGTGCCGGGGCCCACCAGGATGCAGGGGACACTGGGGTCCTGAGGGAGTCGGAAGGATGGGGCCCTGCATGGGAAGGACAGAGTCTGAGGTATGGTCCAGGGAAAGGCACCAGCTCCACCCTCAGCCAGGGCAGCATCGGTAAGAGCTAATGAGAGACAGTGGGTGCCCAGGCTGGGGTGATCAGCGCGTGCCAGGAGCTGTTGGTCACGTGGGGGTGCACGATGGACAGTAAAGCCCTGAAATGGGCACTTGAAGATTCCCTTAACTTGCATTAGCAGGAGTTAAGCTCAACTCAAAATCCTGCCGCCTGCCCCGGTTCAACCCTCTCCAACCCCCAGTTCAACCCCCCTGCCCCTGGTTCAACCTCCCCAGCCCATGTGGCCCCAGTTCAACCCTCCCCACCCCCTGGTTCAACCTCCCTAGCCCGCATGGCCCTGGTTCAACCCTCCTGCCCGTGGTTCAACCCCCCCTGTCCCCGGTTCAAGCTCCCCAGCCCGCGCAGCTCCAATTCAAACCCTGCCCAGATTCCCTGCCCCAGGTCGGTGCTACTCGCAGGGTCCCAGCCCCACACCCTGTGCAGGTTCAGCCCCGGCTCCAGCTCCCTTACGCTCTGATGAAGGCAGGCACCATGTCCCCTTCTTGCAGCTGGGCCAGCCACGTGGAGCAGACGCCGTAGTGCAGGGGCCCCTGGCCATCTGTGGGGCACAGGAGGAGGGGCAGGGCGCTCAGACGCCTGATGGGGATGGCGCCAGGCTCCCAGGTCCCTTCCCAGCCATCCAGGCACCCTCTGCCCTTCAGCCCCATCGCTGTTACCTGCTTGGCTTACTGTGGGTAGGGGGTCGCCCTGCTCCTGGGAGTCCCTCGCCCAGGAAGGGCCACTCCCCTGGCTGGGAGCAGGGTGGGGATTGCTCCCTTGGCTGGGTGTGGGGGGTCACTCCCCTGGCTGGGAGCGGGGTGGGGATTTGGCGGGGGGGTTGCTTCCCTGGTCATGCGGAGGGGGATCACTCCCTAGCTGGGCGGGGGAAAGGGGGTCGATCCCCAGCTGGGCTGGGCAGAGGGGGGTCGCTCCCCACCTGGGCTGGGCAGAGGGGAGTTGCTCCCTAGCTGGGCGGGGCAGAGGGGGTTGCTCCCCAGCTGGGCTGGGCAGAGGGGAGTCGCTCCCCAGCTGGGCGGGGGAAAGGGGGTCGCTCCCGGGGCTGTGGGGCAGCATTGTGGGCTTGTGAAGTGAACATGAAAACCACTGTGCCAGGTTTGCAGCAGAACTTGTGCCAAGGGGGCCAAACCCGGAGTCTGGTGGAGCTGGCGAATGGCTGGTTCTGTTTTGCTGCTTGGCGCTTTGTACAATGTCTCCGTGCAGGGAGAAGTTCTAGTTTTGGGCTCCTGTTTGACAGGCTTGTGCCCGGGAGACCTCTGCCGCAGGCTGCCCACCGCTGGTGCAAGGTCCCCAGGCAGGTGAAGCCAGACCTTTCGCACTACGGGCTGGAATCCGGCCCATGCCAAACCACCGCTGAGGCATTTGGCTGTGACCACGCCATGCAACAGACAGGCCAGGGCAGACTGCCTGCAAAGAACTTCACAAGAGACACGCCGTCCGTCTTTTTAAATTGGAGACACATGTCTCCTAGGGCTGGAAGGGGCCTCAGGAGGTCACCTAGTTCAGCCCCTGCCCTCTTGGCAGGGCCAAGCACCATCCCTGACATCTGTTTGCCCCAGTCCCTAAATGGGCTCCTCAGGGACGGAGCTCACAGCCCCGCGTTTAGCAGGCCCACGCACAAACCACTGAGATTTATTTATTAGGCAACGAACTTTCGGGAAACCCTACCGTGGTGCCCCTCTGAAGCAAACACGGCCTTGGACGGGCGACCTGCTCATGGGCAGGGCTCCTCCTCCGCCCTGCTGCCACCCAGGGGAGCCGCGGGATTCCCCCCACATGGGCCGGGGGCCCTGGGAGCTCCCCTCCGGCTGGGGCGGCAGGAGCACCCTGCTGGGAACGGCGCTGGAAGGGGGGCTGACCCGGCCAGCGAAGGGCGTATCCAGAGACTTGTAGGAGAGCCGCCGGCTCCCCCTGCCGCAGCCAGCACCACGGCCTGTGCGACTGCTGCACCCACTGTGGCAGCTGCACCCGTTGTACCCGCACCCGTGTCCGTCTGGCCTTTCCCACCTGCCCTGCAGAGCTTCGGTGCCACAGGACTGGCGCAGTGCGCTCCTTGGGGTGCGGCCCACGTGCAGGCTGACCCTCTCTTGCCCGGCCCCCTCAGGGCCTGACCGGTGCTGAATGAGAGAACTCGCTGGCCCACGAGGCCTGTATTGTCTGGCACGTCCCCAGCACTCCCACTGCTGCTGGGCTCTCAGAAGGCGTTTAGGGGTAACACAGCTAACGAGCAGAGCACACCGCGAGCCAGGCCCGGCGGCTGGAAACAAACTTCATGGAATCGCGGGAGACTTGGCCACAGTCACGAAAAGTGGCCGTCGGGCTCGCGAAAACCAAGCTGGGTTGGGGATGTTGCCAGATGAGAGAGTTCCGGATTAGAGGGGCTGGGGCAGGGGCCGAAAGAACCTGTGTGGATGGGGGGCGATTGGTTCTCAGCACCTCTCCCGGGTGAGGGGGGCTGGGCTGTGGCCCCAGGGGAGCTGGAGTGGGGGGGTTGCTGGATGGTGTGAGGAGGGGCTGGGATGGGGCCCCAGGGGACCTGGAGTGGGGGGGTTGCTGGATGGTGTGAGGAGGGGCCGGGATGGGGCCCCAGGGGACCTGGAGTTGGGGGGGGGGTGTTGCTGGGTGGTGTGAGGGGGGCCGGGCTGTGGCCCCAGGGGAGCTGGAGTTGGGGGTTGCTGGGTGGTGTGAGGAGGGGCCGGGCTGGGGCCCCAGGGGAGCTGGAGTCAGGGGGGGGGTGTTGCTGGGTGGTGTGAGGGGGGCCAGGCTGGGGCCCCAGGGGAGCTGGGGTGGGGGGGGTTGCTGGGTGGTGTGAGGGGGGCGGGCTGCGGCCCCAGGGGAGCTGGAGTGGGGGGGGGCGTTGCTGGGTGGTGTGAGGGGGGCCGGGCTGGGGCCCCAGGGGAGCTGGAGTTGGGGGGGTGCGTTGCTGGGTGGTGTGAGGGGGGCCGGGCTGGGGCCCCAGGGGAGCTGGAGTGGGGGGGGGAGTTGCTGGGTGGTTTCTGGCTGGCCTGGCACAGCCGTGCTCCATAGGACTGTTTGGTGCCTTGCACTGGAGGACCCCCAGGCCGGGCTGTAAGTGCCCTGGTTAAGCAATTTGCCCTGGTTTGGCTCTCAGCTGTACCCAGAAACTCCTCCGGCATTACCAAGGGTTGTTCCCCAGGGCTGGGGC
Source organism: Carettochelys insculpta (assembly GCF_033958435.1). NCBI lineage: Eukaryota > Metazoa > Chordata > Testudines > Carettochelyidae > Carettochelys > Carettochelys insculpta. Next base: position 280,730,841 of record NC_134138.1, on the reverse strand, counting down.
AGGTGGGAAGGGCTCTGCCCCTGGCTATGGCCGGGCGCTCGCCGTGGCTGGGGGCTGGTTCCTGTCCTTGGCCCCAGCCAAGGAATGAGCGCGGAGAAGGGGCGAACCAGAGCGGGTGCTGGGGGACTCACCCTGGCTGCGGTAGGCCAGCACGGCCACGGTCAGGTGCATCTGGCCCGGGTGGGCGCGGGGCGCGGAGCTGACGGAGTAGTAGCGCGGCTGCAGCAGGGGCAGCTGGGTGAGCAGCAGGGAGGCGGGCAGCGCCACCGAGGGGAACTGCTCCAGCACCTGGCCCAGCGTGGGGCACCCGAACCACTTCCACTCCTCGTAGAGCTGGGGGTCCTGCAACCGCCGCCGGGCTGGGACCCGCCGAGCGAGCCCCCGCCCCTGCCCCACCTTCTCTCCCTTCCCCCCCCCCCAGCCGCGCTGGGACCCGCTGAGCGAGCCCCCGCCCCTCCCCCAACCGGGCTGGGACCCGTCGAGCGAGCCCCCGCCCCTCCCCCGCCCTCCTCTCCCCTCCCCCCCGCAGCCGCGCTGAGACCTGCCGAGTGAGCCCCCGCCCCTCCCCCAGCTGGGCTGGGACCTGCTGAGTGAGCCCCCGCCCTCCCCTCCTCCAGCCGGGCTGGAAGGTGCCAAGCCCCCTGCCCGTCCCTACCCCCCACTTTCCCTCACCCCCCCACCAAAGCTGTGCTGGGACCCACTGACCCTCTCACAGGGCCCCATGCTCTCCCATCCCCCCACACTCCCATGAATCCCCACCCCCATTGCCAGGCCACTCCACCAGGCTCCTGGCCTCCCCTCCACCCCGCGTGTCCCCCCTGGGCCCCTCGCACCTGACTGAGCCGTTGCAGCTGCTCCCGCTGGGCCCTGTCCTCCGCCAGGGTGGCCAGGAGCTGCAGCAGCTGGGGGCTCGGGGGGGTGGTGATGTCCAGGAAGTAGGTGAGGGCCTGGGCCAGGGTGCAGGGTGGCAGGCGGCTGAGGGGCACCCAGCTGGCTTGGGGGCTGGCTCGCCTGCCTGCAGAGAGACCGAGGCGTGTGTGGGGAGCACGGCAGCCCTGCACCCCAGCAATGCAGTGAGCCTGCCGCGTGCCTCAGTTTCCCTCTGTGCTGGGCGGGCTCCTTTTCCTGTGTGGCTACCCCGGAGGTGGAGCCGTTCCCAGCCTGGCCTGCGGGCTGCACAGCCAGGTGCCCAAGGCAGCGTCAGTGACTGGCCATGCCCGCTGAGTGGGCAAAGGGGGAAGTGCCCCAGGGCTTGGCCTTTCCCAGGGTCCTAGGGCTGCGGTGTGGATGGTGCTCAGCCCCTACTTTTCTGGGGCCTGGAGCTGGGGCCCCCCCTCCTTGCCTTGGGCCCCCAGTAGCTGTCGGCCTGCCGCGCCCAGCAAGCCACACAGACCCCCAGCAGCCTGGGCCTGAGCCGCGCTCGCTGCAGGGAGCACGGAGAGACGAGCCGGGGGCTCAGACCCAGAGCACGGTGGCTGTGGGGCTGCCCTAGGGAAGTGCCTGGGGTCAGGTCGGGCATGACCCAGGTCTGCAGGGCCGTAATGGAGCTGGACTCTGCTGGCATTGGGGGACAGCTCCTATGTGCCCTGCCACACAGCCACCTTGGAGGAGGCAACACAGGGAGTCAGAGCAAGAGAGGACCCCAGCCCCGCACAGGATCCCCCCACCCCACCCCACCCCACCCCGATTCCCAGCATGGAATCCCACCTGGCACGAGCACCACCCCCATGGGATCCCCCAGCCCCCAAGGATCCCCAAGCCCCACCCCGATTCCCAGCATGGAATCCCACCTGGCACGAGCACCACCTCCATGGGATCCCCCAGCCCCACCCCAATTCCCAGCATGGAATCCCACCTGGCACGAGCACCACCTCCATGGGATCCCCCAGCCCCACCCCAATTCCCAGCATGGAATCCCACCTGGCACGAGCACCACCCCCATGGGATCCCCCAGCCCCCCCAGGATCCTCCAGCCCCACCCCAGCATGCAGGGTCTCTGCCTCAGCGCCCACTGGGGAGGAGCCTGCGCCCCTCACCGCTGGTTGCCTTCTCCAGGACCTCCACGGCCACGGCCTCCCCGGCGGGGGGCTGCTCCTCCACGCGCTCCAGCAGCTCCTGCACCAGCTCCGGGCGGTTGGCGGGGAAGATGCCCACGTGGTCCCCAGGCAGGTACTGCAGCTCCGGCTGCCCAGCTGTGTCCAGGCGCACCAGGATGGTGGAGCGGCTGGGGTGGAGAGAGGTGTCACAGCAGGACCCCAGTGCAGTGGGGCAGAGGGGGACTCCAGCATCAGGCAGGGGTCCTGGGGGGGTCTCACCTGGACTCCCTGCTCTGCAGGTTCTGCACAGAGAGGACGTGGCATGGAAACACACTGCGCTTGTGCACGTGGGACAAACCTGCCGAGCACACAGCCAGGAGGTCAGCAGGGCCCAGCCCCCTGGGGCAGCCGGCTGGGGAGGGCCGGGGCCTGCAGGGAGAGAGAGGAAAGCACCCAGGTGCTGCAGGGGCAGAGGAGTCAGTGACACACGTGGGGCACCTTGGAGCAGGGCCCCATCCTGGGTGGCAAACAGCCCCAGCCCTGAGGAGCTTGCCTAAACCAACAGGCAGCACTGCCCCCCGAGCCGCCCAGCTTACAGGAGGGACTCATGCTAATACATCCGTGTCAGCACATCACACGGCTCCGTCCAAACATTCAGTACATGGCACAATTCTACAGCTTTGGGTAGCAGCACCCACTGGTTACAGCAGTCAGCGTGAGTAACAGAACAAACCCATTGCAACTGTACGTTCACATCGCTCTTTGGTAGAGCACAGCCTTTGTGTAACATCCTTGAGAATCTGCTATTTTGGGGCTAAATGGCTGAGGCCTTTCTTAGCACCATCAGTTCTAATCTTCTCCCTTGCCCCCTGGGGTGGAAATCTGATCTCTCTGGCTGTGCCCTCCCTTCTAACAAGAGCTGGGCCATTGATGATCTCAGGGAGACTGAGCCCTCCCCGCCAGCCTGGAAATTTGCAAACCAAACTGCTTTCTGAAAACAACAAGAAGTCTTGTGGCACCTTATAGACTAACAGATATTTTGGAGCATGAGCTTTTGTGGGCAAAGACCCACCTGCATCAAGTGGGTCTTTGCCCAGGAAAGCTCATGCTCCAAAATATCTGTTAGTCTATAAGGGCTACGTCTACACGTGCACCCAACTTCGAAATAGTTTATTTCGATGTTGCGACATCGAAATAGGCTATTTCGATGAATAACGTCTACACGTCCTCCAGGGCTGGCAACGTCGATGTTCAACTTCGACGTTGCTCAGCCCAACATCGAAATAGACACAGCGAGGGAACGTCTACACGCCAAAGTAGCACACATCGAAATAAGGGAGCCAGGCACAGCTGCAGACAGGGTCACGGGGCGGACTCAACAGCAAGTCGCTCCCTTAAAGGGCCCCTCCCAGACACACTTTCATTAAACAGTGCAAGATACACAGAGCCAACAACTAGTTGCAGACCCTGTATATGCAGCACGGACCCCCAGCTGCAGCAGCAGCAGCCAGAAGCCCTGGGCTAAGGGCTGCTGCCCACGGTGACCACAGAGCCCCGCAAGGGCTGGAGAGAGAGTATCTCTCAACCCCCCAGCTGATGGCCGCCATGGAGGACCCCGCTATTTCGATGTTGCGGGACGCGGATCGTCTACACGTCCCTACTTCGATGTTGAACGTCGAAGTAGGGCGCTATTCCCATCCGCTCATGGGGTTAGCGACTTCGACGTCTCGCCGCCTAACGTCGATTTCAACTTCGAAATAGCGCCCAACACGTGTAGACGTGACGGGCGCTATTTCGAAGTTACTGCCGCTACTTCGAAGTAGCGTGCACGTGTAGACGCAGCCAAGGTGTCACAAGACTTCTTGTTGTTAACATGGCTCCTCTCTGGTACTTGCTTTCTGAAAGTTGCTTTGTAAGTCCCAGACGCAGAATCCACATGGAGGAATCCCTGTTTATCCCTCACTGGCCCACCAGGCCCAAAGCTCCTTTCTCCTTCCACCTCCAACATCTGCCTACTCATGGAATCAGAAGTGGAGTCCAGTATGAGAATATAAGTGTTTCCAGCATCTGGAGATGGGGAATTGCTGAACCTCTCCTGCATCCTACAGAGACTGACTGTGCAGCCGTTTCACTTGGTTCTCACAGGGCTGCTCACATTCCCTGAGAGTTTTCACTTTACTTGGACCAACTTCCAGTTCCTGAGAAACTTTTACCCTGCCTGCTTTGGACCCTTGCAGAGCACAGCCAGTGGTTTCACACTCAGGCAGGTCCTGGCCATGAGGAGCTGAAACAAACTTCTCCCCAGGCAAAGGGTTGCTCTGGCTCTTACAGACAAGCACCTTTCCTGTTCACTCTCCTCCACCTCACTCCCATTTTCTGCAGTCCCCACAGACGGGTCAGGAAAAGTTTCAGGGAAATTCTGTTCCTCAAGAGCTCCCCCAGCCAACAACTCACCCCTGTCTGGCTCCACGGGGGCACTGCTGCCTTGAGCCACAACCAGCTCCTGTGGTTCACCTATGCCCAGGATCACTGCTGGCTCATCAGGCAGATTCCCACATAATCCCCCTCCAGGCAGACAGCTCGTACCACCGGACAGAAGGTCAGGATCCCTTTCCTCCCTTCTGCTACCAGCTTCTTTTTCTTCATCAGGCAGCGTAACTCCATTGCCAGTCTGCTCTTCCTGTGTCCTGGCTAGAGGATGACTCTGGTCAGACAGAGTCCTCTCGCCCGCTCCCAGTAACACCTCAGCAGCAGGCAAAGAACAAGTACTAGAATCATCCGTTCTCTGGGATTCCCTGATAATACTAACTGGATTAGACCGAGTTAAAGCATCATCCCTCCTGAGAGACACAGAGGTAGGCCCACTTCCCATCTGGGCCTCAGCTGCACTCAGATCCACCTCTGGGATTTTGGCCCCATCTTGAGCCCCCAGAGGCTCCGACAAAGGAGTCACTTCCCTGGAAGCAGAAGCACCTTTCTTGCACCGAGGACCAGCGTCCTTAGCAGAGATCCCACTGCCCATCCCAGAGCTCCAGAAGGCCCTGAGTGACATGCCTGTTCTCTCCTACAGACAGCCTCCCAACCTCATGAGGATCCTCACTAACAGCCACAGTCTGTACCCCAGGAATACCAGTCCTGGAACCTTTCCCTGCAACAAAGCCCGCTGCCAGCTTTGTCCACATATCTTCTCTGGAAATACCATTACTGGACCTAACCAGGTGACTCACAGAATCACGGGCACTTTCTCATGCTCCTCTACTAACATCATATGTGCCATCATGTGCCAACAATGCCCAGATGCTTTATATATTGGACAGACTTCTAACTCCCTTAGACAAAGGGTCAACGGGCACAAAACAGACATCAAAACACTCCAGATCCACAAACCAGTTAGTCAACATTTTAATGGAATGGGGCATTCTGTCAATGACCTAAAGGTACGTGTGTTACTGAAGAGAAATTATCGCACTGTTCTGGAAAGGGAAGCAGCCGAGCTGGCTTTTATATTCAAATTCAGCACATTAACACATGGTTTAAATCATGATGGGAACTTTCTGGGTCACTATAGGGGCTCGTCTGCATACTTGGCTCAGTCTAATTCTTGACCTTCCTCCCCACCCCTCCACTCTCTGATTTGCTCACCTTGATTATCTTTTTCTGATTTGTCCTCCTTGCTTACTGTTTTTGGTTCTCTGTGCCTTAAATATTGAGTCTGTTCTGGTCTGGCTATGGTCTGAAGAAGTGGGTCTGTCCCACGAAAGCTCATCACCTAATAAACTATTTTGCTAGTCTTTAAGGTGCTACTTGACTGCTTTTTGTTTTAATCCCTGGGAGGTATCTGAAAGAGTCCCCACAGTTTCCAAAGCATGGGATGCGCAGTCCTAGGGATGGGAGTTCTATGACCACCATCCCTAAGAAAAAAAGATGAGTGGTGGTGGTTGGGGACTCCCTCCTAAGAGGGACGGTGTCATCCATCTGCCTCCCAGACCTAGAATCCCGGCAAGTTTGCTGCTTGCCTGGAGCTAGAATCTGGGATGTTACAGGGTCCCTGCCAAAATATGTTAAACCTGTAGACTATTACCCCTTCCTACTTCTCCATGTAGGAACCAATGACACAGCCAAGAGTGACTTGATGAGATCACGGTGGATTACATAACCCTAGGAAGGAAGATCAAGGAATACGAAGCAGTATTCTCCCTGTGGAAGGAAGGGGTCCATGTGGGGATCGTCGAATCGCAGAGGTAAATGCGTGGTTGCGTAGGTGGTGTAGCAGGGAAGGATTTGGTTTCTTTGACCATGGAATTCTGTTTCCTGAACAGGGATTGCTGAGAAGAGACGGGATCCACCTCACAAAGAGAGGAAAGAGCATCTTTGCAGGCAGGCTTGCAAACTTAGTGAGGGGGGCTTTAAACTAGGTTCCTTTGGGGAAGGTGACATAAGCCCGGAGGTACGTGGGGAAGGAGGAGGGAACAATCAAGTGGGTTTCCTGGGTGAAGAGGAGAAAATGAGCCAATCGGCCCCTTCTCTGAGATGTTTGTACACTAATGCCAGAAGCCTGGGGAACAAGCAGGAAGAATTGGAGGCCCTGGCACAGTCACACAAGTATGAGGTGGTTGGAATAATGGAGACTTGGTGGGACAATTTCCATAACTGGAGCACGGTCATGGAAGGGTATAAATGGTTCAGGAAGGACACACGGGTGAGAAGAGGAGGAGTCGTCGCGCTCTATGTGAGGGAGCAGTGTGATTGCTCAGAGCTCCAGTACGAGGAAGGAGAAAATCCGGTTGAGTGTCTTTGGGTTAAGCTTAGAGGTGGAGGTAACAGAGGTGATGTTGTAGTTGGTGTCTGTTATAGGCCGCCAGATCAGGGAGATGAGGTAGATGAGGTTTTCTTCAGGCAGCTTAGTGAAGCTTCCAAATCACAGGCCCTGGTTCTCATGGGAGACTTTAATCATCCGAACATTTGTTGGGAGACCAATACAGCAGCACACAGACAATCCAGGAAGTCTTTGGAGAATGTTGGGGATAACTTCTTGGTACAAGTGCTGAAGGAAACGACCGGGGCCATGTGCAACTTGACCTGCTGCTCACAAACAGGGAAGAACTAGTAGAAGAAATAGAAGTGGTGGGAAACCTGGGTTGCAGCGACCATGAGATCGTAGATTTCAGGATCCAGAGAAAAGGAAGAAGTGTGAGTGGTAACATACAGACCCTTGATTTCAGGAGAGCAGACTTCGACTCCCTGAGAGAACTGATAAGCAGGATCCCTTGGGAAATGAAGATGAAAGGGAATAGAGTTGAAGAGAACTGGAAGTATTTTAAACAAGTCTTACTGAAGGCACAGGAACAAACCGTCCCGCTGCATAGTAAGAAATGCAAACATGGAAGGCAACCAGCTTGGCTTAACAGGGAAATCCTTAGTCAGCTTAAATTCAAAAAGGGTACATACAAGAAATGGAAACGTGGGCAGTTGACTAAGGAGGAGTATAAACATACGGCTGGAGAATGCCGGGCAGTAATCAGGAAAGTGAAAGCACAATTGGAACTGCAGCTGGCGAGGGATGTGAAGAGTAACAAGAAGGGTTTCTACAGGCATGTGAACAATAAACGGACTATCAGGGAAGGTGTGGGGCCATTACTGGATGAGGGAGGTAACCTAGTGACAGATGATACAGGAAAAGCTGAAGTACTCAATGCTTTTTTTGCCTCAGTCTTCACAGACAAAGTCAACTCCCACACGATGGTCCCAGACAATGCAGCATGGGAAGGTGGAGGGCAGCCATCTGTGGGGAAGGAGCAAGTTCTGAGCTATCTAGAAAAACTAAATGTGCACAAGTCCATGGGTCTGGATTTAATGCACCCCAGGGTACTGAGGGAATTGGCAGAGGTCATTGCTGAACCTTTGGCCATTATCCTTAAGACGCTTGGAGATCGGGGGAGATCCCAGATGACTGGAAGAAGGCAAACGTAGTGCCCATCTTTAAAAAAGAAAAGAAGGACAATCCAGGGAACTACAGACCCGTCAGCCTTACCTCAATCCCTGGGAAAATAATGGAGGAAATCCTCAAGGAATCCATTTTGGAGCACTTGGAAGAGGGGAAAGTGATCAAAAGTAGCCAACATGGATTCACCAGGGGCAAGTCCTGCCTGACCAATCTGATTAGCTTCTGTGACGAGGTAACAAGCTCTGTGGACATGGGGAAGTCAATGGATGTGATATATCTTGACTTCAGCAAGACTTTTGATACGGTCTCCCACAGCATTCTTGTCCATAAGTTAAGGCAATATGGATTGGATCCTTGGACTATAAGATGGATAGAAAGCTGGTTGATGGTCAGGCCCAACGGGTAGCGGTCAATGGCTCAATATCTGGATGGCGGTCTGTTTCAAGCGGAGTGCCGCAAGGCTTGGTTCTGGGGCTGGTGTTATTCAACATCTTTATTAATGACCTGGATGAGGGACTGGGTTGCAGCCTCAGCAAGTTTGCGGATGACACAAAACTAGGGGGAGAGGTAGATAAATTGGAGGGTAGAGAGAGAATCCAGAGGGACCTGGATAAGTTGGAGGACTGGGCCAAAAGAAATCTGATGCAGTTCAATAAGGAGAAGTGCAGAGTCCCGCACCTGGGGCGGAAGAATCCCAAACATTGTTACAGGCTGGGGACCGACTGGCTGAGCAGCAGTACGATGGAAAGGGACCTAGGGATTATGGTGGATGAAAGGCTGGATATGAGTAAACAGTGTGTTCTTGTAGCCAAGAAGGCTAACGGCACACTGGGGTGCATCAGGAGGAGCATTTCGAGCAGATCTAGAGAAGTAGTTATTCCTTTTTATTTGGTACTGGTGAGGCCACATCTGGAATATTGTGTCCAGTTTTGGGCCCCCCAGTATAAAAAGGATGTGGATTTGCTGGAGCAGGTTCAGCAAAGGGCAACAAAAATGATTAAGGGGCTGGCGCACCAGACCTATGAGGAGAGGCTGAGGGATTTGGGCTTGTTCAGTTTACAGAAGAGAAGACTGAGGGGTGATTTAATAGCAGCCTTCAGCTTCCTGAAGGGAAGCTGTGAAGAGGAGGGTGAGAAACTGTTCTCAGTGGTGTCAGATGGCAGAACAAGGAGCAATGGTCAGAAGGTGAAGAGGGAAAGGTGTGGGTTGGATATTAGGAAAAACTCTTTCCCCAAGCAGGTGGTGAGGCACTGGAATGTGTTGCCTGGAGAGGTGGTGGATTCTTCATCACTGGAGGTTTTTAAGTCCTGGCTGGACAAGGTCCTGGCTGGGATGACTTAGTAGGGGTTGATCCTGCTTGAAGCAGGGGGCTGGACTAGATGACCTCCTGAGGTCCCTTCCAGCCCTGTGATTCTGTGATTCTGTGAGTTGCTGAGCATGGTTGCAGGCTCTCAGGCTGATGCCCTCTGCACCCCCACAATTCCTGGAAGAATCCCTTCAGTGTGCCAGACTCCTTGTGGCTCACACGTCCCCCAGGGTTAGGCCATAGGCCCCTCCGCCCTCTGGGACCGACTCCAACAGACTCCCAGAGGAACCTCTTCTTCAGTGTGACTCCCACTTTCAAGGGCCACGACTACACTGTCTTGGGACAAACTCATTCAGCGTGTCAGCCTCCTTGTGGGTCACTTGTTCCTGGGGGTTGGGCCCTCGGCCCTTCCGCCTTCTGGGACCGACTCCAACGGACTCCCAGGAGTAACCCCTCCTCGGGTGTGACACCCCCTCTCAAGAACCACAACCGCAGTTGCTCAGGTTTGGCCACAGGCCACTCCACCTTGGGGAACTGCACCTCACTGCCTGTCAGCACACCTGGGTCTCGCTGGTCTGCCTTCTTCTTCCTGGGCCCCCATCACTTACTGCTGGATGCTCCATCCTTGGGGTGCAGTACATCTCACTTCTGACACCAGTGTGATGGGGTTCAGGGGTCCCCAAGCTCCGCACCCATCTGCAGGCAGGAGTGACTCTCACTCAGCAGGAGAACAGCGGGTTAATTAGCCGAGAGGACACAGCGTCGTACAGAGGAGTCAGTGCAGCCGGCAGAGACAGCCAGTCCCATCCATGCTGGGGAGAGGAGCCCCGAGGGGCCCCCAGAGCCGGGGCCTGGCCCCCTCCTTTGTCTCTCTCTCTCCCAGCCCAGACTCACTGCTCCCAACTCCCAGTTCCAATTCAAACCCCTCAGGCTCCATCTCCCGCTTTCTCTGCAGCCCAGAGGTGTCACCTGGTCGCCAGGTTACCCCCAGCAGGAGCCCCCCACCCCCTGTGAGCCACTCACACACACATGTATCCCCCACTCCACCACAGTGAGTCACTCCTGCCTGTGGATGGGGTGCAGAGCTTGGGGACCCCGACCCCCTGTCACAGGGGGTAGTTACATGGGGGGGCTCTGCCCCACACAGCCCTGGCACCCCGGGGGTTAGTTATACCAGAGGAAGCTCTGCCCTGCACAGCTCCCTGTGTCCTACGGGAGGAGGGGAGTTACACCAGCAGTGCCCCCCCCAGCACAGAGCAGCTGCACTATTTGGGTACCTGGGAAGCAGAGGGGCATAACCCTGCCCCCAGCTAAGGCCCCTCCCCCAGCCCAGTGGGACCAGAGACCCAGGGACCAACCGAGTTTGGGGGACAACAGAAGAGAAGCCGGGGGTGGGTGCAGGTCACAGGTGTAAGACAAGGGAGCCGGAGCGGGGCCCTGGGCAGAGAATCCCGGCAGCACCCGCAGTCTCTGCACCCGTCCAGGGAGCCAGCGGACACCAGGCAGAGGAGCTCCACTTAGACACGGGAGATGAGGGAGGAGCGGAAATAGGCCCCCAATCTGCCTGGCTGCTGGAGGTGTGGATGGCCACCTTGGCCCGGGCAGGAGGCAGCTGGCGGAGGTCCCAAGACTGGTGGGGCCACGCATGGGGTGTGCACAAAGCGGGGGAGAAGAGCAGACAGAAGCTCAGCGGGAGGTGTTGGAGGGCTGGGACAGGGGCTGCAGGCTGGTGCCCTCGAGGCAGGCATGTGCCGGGGTCTCCCTCATGCCACAGAAGGGGCAGGCATCGGGGATGCCGCTGAACCGTACCAGACACACACCTGCACTCAGGGCCCTGTGCAGGAGCCGCCAACAGATATCCCCGGCGGGCTGTGGGACCAGGCTGCCCGCTGGGTTTCTCTGCCCCTCTGGGAGGTGGCCCTGGCCTGCACCCAGCCTCGCAGATGTGATGGAGTGGGGGATACCTGTGTGTGTGTGAGTGTGTGTGGCTCACAGAGGGTGTGGGGCTCCTGCTGAGGGTAACCTTGATGACCAGGTAACACCTTTGTACTGCAGACAAAGGAGGAGGTGGAGCCTGAGGGGTCTGAATTGGAACTGGGAGTTGGGAAGCAGTTAGTCTGGGCTGAGGGAGAGAGAGACCAAGGAGGGGGCCAGGCCCCGGCTCTGGGGGCCCCTCGGGGCCTCCTCTCCCCAACATGGATGGGACTGGCTGTCTCTGCCTGCTGTACTGACTCCTCTGTACGATGCTGTGTCCTATCGGCTAATAAACCCGCTGTTGTCCTGCTGAGTGAGAGTCACTCCTGCCTGCGGACGGGGTGCAGAGCTTGGGGGACCCCAGAACCCCATCACACTGGTGTCTGAAGTGGGATGTTCTGCACCCCGAGGATGGAGCATCCAGCAGTAAGTGACCGGGGCCCCGGAAGAAGAGGGGCCTGCGAGACCCAGGTGTGCTGAAGGGCAGTGAGGTGCAGTTCCCCAAGGCGGAGGGGCCTGCGGCCGAACCCAAGCAACTGCGGTCGTGGTCCTCGAGAGGGGGTGTCACACCCGAGGAGGGGTTACTCCTGGGAATCTGTTGGAGTCGGTCCCAGAAGGTGGAGGGGCCGAGAGCCCAACCCCCAGGAACAAGTGACCCCTGAGGAGGCTGACGCTGAATGAGTTCTTCCCAAGACAGTGTGCTCATGGTCCCTGACAGCGCGTGTCACACTGAAGAAGGGGTTCCGCTGGGAGTCTGTTGGAGTCGGTCCCAGAGGGCGGAGGGGCCTACGGCCTAACCCCGGGCAGCTTGTGACCCGCAAGAAGCCCGGCACACTGAAGGGATTCTTCCAGGAATCATGGGGTGCAGAGGGCATCAGCCTGAGAGCCTGCAACCATGCTGAGCAGCTCTGCTGTGAAGTGGCAGCACCTGGAAACCGAATCGAGATTAAAGAAGCTGGACAAGGCAGCGTGGATGTGCAGTGGCAGAGCTGAGGGCTGGGGAGAATCCTGCAGAGGTGAGCCCGGATCGGGGCAGGGAACCCTGGACTGCCTGGAGCTCTGAACCGAGTGGCCTGCCACAGCTCAAGGAGGGAAGGAGCGATTCCAACCCATCATCTACCAGTGGCCAAGACAGACCTGCGGAGAGTTTTCCAGGCCTGGGCCGAGGAAGGTGCCTGTGTGTCTGTGCAGGAAAGCAGCTTGTCCACTGGGAATGGCAAGTTGTCTGTGAGAGAAGCTGCTTCACCTTCTGTGTGTGTGTGAAGACCAGCCAGGGGGCTGGGACAAAGGAGAGAGTGTCTCCCATTGTCTGTCTGTGTTGAACAGCAGCAGCAGCCTGGGGAGAGAGCAGAGCCTGCGTTTGGAAAAGGTGCCAATGAGGAAACTAGCCCATTGTCTGAGGAAGATTCACCAGCCTGGGGTGGCTGGAGAAGGATCCACCAGGAAAGAGCATTCCAGGTGTGACTCTGAATCCAGCCATGGGGGCTGGAACAGAGGGAATGGCTCTGGGATGGGCAGTGGTGTCCCTGCTAAGGATGCTGGTCCTTGGTGCGAGAAAAGTGCTTCTGCTTCTGGGGAAGTGAATCCTTTGCCTGAGCCTGTGGGGGCTCGAGATGGAGCCAAGATCCCAGAGCTGGATCTGAGGGCAGCTGAAGCCCAGATGGGAAGTGGGCCTGCCTCTGTGTCTCTCAGAGGGGATGATGCTTTAACTCGGTCTGATCCAGTTAGTATCATCAGGGAATCCCAGAGACCAGACGATTCTGGTACTTGTTCTTTGCCTGATGCTGAGGTGTTACTGGGAGGGGGTGAGAGGACTCTGTCCTACCAGAGTCATCCTCTCGCCAGGACACAAGAACAGATGGGCAATGGAGTTATGCTGACTGATGAAGATAAAGGAGCTGGTAGCAGAAGGGAGGAAAGGGACCCTGACCTTCTGTCCGGTGGTACTGGCTGTCTGCCTGGAGGGGGATTATGTGGGAATCTGCCTACTGGGCCAGAAGTGATCCTGGGCGTAGGTGAAACCCAGGAGCTGGTTGTGGCTCAAGAGAGCAGTGCCCCTGTGGAGCCAGACAGGGGTGAGTTATTGTTTGGGGGAGCTCTTGAGGAAGAGAATTTCCCTGAAACTTTTCCTGACCCGTCTGTGGGGACTGCAGAAAATGGGAGTGAGGTGAAGGAGAGTGAACAGGAAAGGTGCTTGTCTGTAAGAGCCAGAGCAGCCCTTTGCCTGGGGAGAAGTTTGTTTCAGCTCCTGATGGCCAGGACCTGCCTGAGTGTGAAACCACTGGCTGTGCTCTGCAAGGGTCCAAAGCAGGCAGGGTAAAAGTTTCTCAGGAATTGGAAGTTGATGCAAGTAAAGTGAAAACTATCAGGGAGTGTGAGCAGCCCTGTGAGAACCAAGTAAAACAGCTGCACAGCCAATCTCTGTAGGATGCAGGAGAGGTTCAGCAATTCCCCATCTCCAAATGCTAGAAACACTTATATTCTCACACTGGACTCCAATTCTGATTCCACGGGGAGGCAGAAGTTGGAGGTAAAAGGACAAAGGAGCTGTGGGCCTGGTGGGCCAGTAAGGGATAAACAGGGATTCCTTCATGTGGATTCTGCGTCTGGGACTCACAAAACAACTCTCAGAAAGCAGTTTGGTTTGCAAATTTCCAGACTGGCTGGAAGGGGGCCGTCTCCCTGAGATCATCAATGGCCCAGCTCTTGTTAGAAGGGAGGGCACAGCCAGAGAGATCAAATTTCTACCCCAGGGGGCAAGGGAGAAGATTAGAACTTGATGGTGCTAAGAAAGGCCTCAGCCATTTATCCCCAAAATACCAGATTCTCAAGGAGGTTACACAAAAGTTGTGGTCTACCAAAGAGCAACGTAAATGTGCAGTTGCAATGGGTTTGTTCTGTTACTCACGCTAACTGCTGTAACCAAGGGGTGCTGCTACCAAAAGCTGTAGAATTGTACCATGCACTGAATGTTTGAAAAGAGCCATGTGACATGATGACATTGATGTAGAAGCATGAATTGTGCGTTGAAGGAGTCTGTAACTCTGAAATGTCACCATTGTTCCCTGTAACTAGTCTTGCAACCTCTGACATGAGAAGGAACATTCCAAACCTATTGTGTGGCATGGAAGGGGAAACTGAGGCACACAGCCATTTTGGTGGTCTGGCTAAATGCCAAGGGTGGAAGCATTTGTACCTTCCGTTACTGGACTGTAACTGAATTCCAGACATCGGCTGGAGCAGCTGTATGGACTGGTGGTCAGATGGGGCAGGACCTAGACCACAAAAGACCTGTTTGATCTGTTGGTGCTGCAGCATCTGTATGGGCTCTGCCCGCCCGACTTGAGAACGTGGCTGACGGACCGGGGCCGAAGCAGCGAGACCAACCAACCCAATGGAACTAAAAGGACTTGCCCGGCTGCATCACATGAAAAGGGCCAATACCAAGCTCCTGAGTTGGAGCCTCCCCCAGCAGGACTATAATGTGGAGGTGGTGCACATCAAGGGGAGCACTGAGGGTACAGCCGATGCCCAATCCCGAGGGGAGAGCCCCGAACTTCCCCAGGTCACCAGTTGAGTGACCCCGCTCAGTTCGGTCTGGAATGGGGGAGAGATGTGATGGAGTGGGGGATACCTGTGTGTGTGTGAGTGGCTCACAGAAGCTGTGTCTACACGTGCACGCTACTTCGAAGTAGCGGCACTAACTTCGAAATAGCGCCCGTCGCGGCTACACACGTCGGGCGCTATTTCGAAGTTAACTTTGACGTTAGGCAGCGAGACGTCGAAGTCGCTAACCTCATGAGGGGATCGGAATAGCGCCCTACTTCGACGTTCAACGTCGAAGTAGGGACCGTGTAGACGATCCGCGTCCCGCAACGTCGAAATTGCTGGGTCCTCCATGGCGGCCATCAGCTGGGGGGTTGAGAGATGCTCTCTCTCCAGCCCCTGCGGGGCTCTATGGTCACCGTGGGCAGCAGCCCTTAGCCCAGGGCTTCTGGCTGCTTCTGCGGCAGCTGGGGATCCATGCTGCAGGCACAGGGTCTGCAACCAGTTGTCGGCTCTGTGTATGTTGTGTTGTTTAGTGCAACTGTGTCTGGGAGGGGCCCTTTAAGGGAGCAGCTTGCTGTTGAGTCCGCCCTGTGACCCTGTCTGCAGCTGCTCCTGGCACCCTTATTTCGATGTGTGCTACTTTGGCGTGTAGACGTTCCCTCGCAGTGCCTATTTCGATGTGGTGCCGCGCAACGTCGAAGTTGAACATCGACGTTGCCAGCCCTGGAGGACGTGTAGACGTTATTCATCAAAATAGCCTATTTCGATGTTGCTACATCGAAATAAGCTATTTCGATGTTGGCTTCACGTGTAGACGTAGCCAGAGGGTGTGGGGCTCCTGCTGAGGGTAACCTTGATGACCAGGTAACACCTTTGTACTGCAGACAAAGGAGGAGGTGGAGCCTGAGGGGTCTGAATTGGAACTGGGAGTTGGGAAGTAGTTAGTCTGGGCTGAGGGAGAGAGAGACCAAGGAGGGGGCCAGGCCCCGGCTCTGGGGGCCCCTCGGGGCCTCCTCTCCCCAACATGAATTGGACTGGCTGTGTCTGCCTGCTGTACTGACTCCTCTATACGATGCTGTGTCCTGTCGGCTAATAAACCCGCTGTTCTCCTGCTGAGTGAGAGTCACTCCTGCCTGCGGACGGGGTGCAGAGCTTGGGGGACCCCAGAACCCCATCACACAGGGCCCCCGCGGCTGCAGCTGCCTGGTCTCCAGGCGACCTGGTACCTGTCAGGACGTCCACGGTGTCGGTGCGGGCGCTCAGCCGGTAGCTCTGGCGCCACCAGTTGCCCTGGGCGCTGAACATCTCCCTGGCGGCCTCCTCTACATCATCCCCAACGCAGAAGGTGTCACAGGCTGCCTGTGGGGGGTGGGTGTCATGGGCAGCCTGGGTGCAGGGAGCCCCAGCACCCTCCCCAGCTCCCCGCTCCTGGTCCTGTGCCTCCCGTCCCCAGGAATCCCAACCCCCCACACCTGAGCCGGTGCATCCCTGTGCTGAGCCGTGTAAGAACGTGGCCTCTGTTGTGTCCAGTTCTGGGCACCGCATCTCCAGAAAGATGTGGAGAAACCGGAGAGGGTCCAGAGAAGAGCAGCAAGAATGATGGAAGGTCTGGAGAGCAGGAGCTCTGAGAGACGACTGAGAGACCTGGGCTGCTTTAGAGAGGGGACATGATCTCACTTTTCAAGCACCTCAAAGAGGGTTACGAGGAGGAGGGAGAAAACTTGTTCTCCTGGGCCTCTGAGGGCAGGACAAGGAGCAACGGGCTTAAACTGCAGTGAGGGAGGTTTAGTTTTGACATTAGGAAAAAGTTCCTATCAGGGTGGTCAAACAGTGGAATAAATTGCCTGGGGAGGTTGTGGAATCTCCATCACTGGAGATATGTAAGAGCAGGTGAGACAGACACCCAGCGGGGATGGTCCAGATGGTGCTGGGTCCTGCCAGGAGGGAAGACGACTGGGCCCAATGACCTCTTGAGGTCCCCTCCAGTTCTAGTGTACTCTGGAACGTTGTGGTTGACGCAGCCCTCGAGGCCGTCGAGCTCCTACCAGTAATGGACGAACTGGATCAAGAACCGACTGTGGATGAACTGAAGAGAGCCATCGACAGCATTGCAGCAGGAAAGGCCCCTGGTCAGGATGGTGAACCACCAGAGGTGATCAAGTGTGCCGCGGACACACTCCTGGAACCCCTACGTGAGCTACTGTGCCTGTGCTGGAGAGAGGGTGAGGTTCCACAGGATATGCGCGACGCTAACATCGTAACCTTGTATAAGAACAAGGGAGACAGAAGCGACTGCAACAACTACCGTGGAATCTCCCTCCTAAGCGTCACTGGTAAACTGTTCGCTCGCGTCATCCTCAGCAGACTCCAGAAGATTGCTGAGAGGGTGTACCCCGAATCGCAGTGCGGATTCCGCGCAGAGAGGTCTACCGTTGACATGGTCTTCTCTGTAAGGCAGCTGCAGGAGAAGTGCAGGGAGCAGAGGAAGCCACTCTACATAGCCTTCATCGACCTGACCAAGGCCTTTGACTTGGTCAGTAGGGATGGTCTGTTCAAACTGCTCCACAAGATAGGCTGTCCTCCACGGTTACTCAAGATGATCCAGTCATTCCACGAAGACATGAGAGGAACCATCCAATATGACGGCGCATTATCGGATGCTTTCAGAATCAGGAGCAGCGTCAAACAAGGATGCGTACTTGCTCCGACACTGTTCGGGATCTTCTTCGCACTCCTCCTGAAACACGCCTTTGGATCTTCAACAGAGGGCATCTTGCTGCACACAAGATCTGATGGGAAACTGTTTAATCTTGCAAGGCTGAAAGCTAAGTCTAAGGTGCGAGAAGTCCTCATCAGAGACATGCTGTTCACAGACGATGCTGCTGTAGTGTCTCCCACAGAAGACCAGCTTCAAAAACTGCTGGATCAGTTCTCCAAAGCGTGCAAGGACTTTGGGTTTACCATCAGCCTAAAGAAGACAAACGTACTTGGTCAGGATGTTGCTGAATCCCCATCAATCAGCACTGACAACTATACGTTAGAGGTCGTCCACGAGTTTGTTTACCTCGGGTCCACCATCACTGACACCCTGTCGTTGGACACTGAGCTAAATAGGAGGATCGGAAAAGTGGCTACAACTCTGTCCAGACTCAGCGAGAGAGTGTGGAACAACAACAAGCTGTACACTCACACCAAAATGCAAGTCTACAGAGCCTGCATCCTCAGCACCCTCCTTTATGGCAGCGAGACTTGGACCCTGTATGCCCGCCAGGAAAAGAGGCTGAACGTCTTCCACTTGTGCTGCCTCAGGCGCATCCTTGGAATATCATGGAAGGACAGAGTTACCAACACCGCCGTCCTCGAGCAAGCTGGAATCCCAACCATGCACACCCTCCTCAGGCAGCGTCGGCTCCGCTGGCTTGGCCACGTCCATGGGATGAATGATGGAAGGATTCCAAAAGACATCCTGTATGGTGAGCTAGCCTCTGGCAAAAGACCTCCCGGACGCCCCCAGTTGCGCTACAAAGATGTCTGCAACAGAGACCTCAGAGAGGTAGCCATCGAGCTGGACAACTGGGAAGAACTAGCAGACGACTGCAGCAGATGGAGGCAGGGGTTACACAAGGGCCTTCAGAAGGGCGAGATGAAGATCAGACAGCTAGCAGAGGAGAAGCGAGCGCACAGAAAGCACAATAAGGACTTGCCAGACACCCACCACATCTGCAAGAGATGCAGCAAGGACTGTCACTCTCGTGTGGGCCTTCACAGTCACAACAGACGCTGTAAATGAAGTCCTCAATTGAAACTTTAAAGGGCGCGATCCATAGTCTATGCAGACTGAAGGATGCTACGACTCCGACTGAGTCTCCGACCCAAGGCCGCCGAGAGCTGCCGCTGGCCCTGGGGCAAGGTGGGAGAGGAGCCCGACTCCCTGCTCTGGAAGGAGCGGGCCCAATGGCAAAAGGGGTGAGGCCTAGGGCATTCCATCCTGGGCACTGCTGGGACTGCCCCACTGGCCTCCCCGCCCTCTGCTCCCTACCACGGGCATAGGCAGAACTGCCCTGCTGCAGCGTTTCAGAGGGGCCCAGAGCTACTCTGGCAGCAGCAGCAGCTGGAGCTCTGGACCCCCCTGAAAGGCTGGGGCAACTGCTCCCTTTGCCCCCCCACTGCTCATCGGTGGGCCTGGCCAGGCCAAATGTCCTGCTGAGAGCAGCCAGCCCCGGGTGTCCCACAGGGAGTGAGAGCGGCCAGTAATCCTCCCATCCCTCATTCCCAGCCCCAGCAAACAGCGGCCTGGCCCGGCCCAGCGAGCAGTGGACCTGTCCTGCAGGAATTTCTCTGGTGCTTTTCCTGAATGCTCCTCAGTCCTGGCCCTCCCAGCCTCCTCTGGCAGGGAGTTCCCAGGCTGCTGGCGCCTTGTGTGGAGGGACGCTGCCTTCCGTTTGTTTGAAGCCTGCTGCCCACTAGCTCTCCCTGCGCACTCTCTGCACGCCAGTGACGGACGTCTTTCACATCCCCCCGTTGGCTGTCGTCACTGTGCCAGGCGGAGAAGCCCCAGGCTCATCCATCTCAGCTCAGGTGGCAGCTGTTCTTGCTGCCCTGCGTGGGACCTATTTCCAATTGCAGTGTGTCTTCTTGAGGTGGGCAACGGCCACCCCTGCACTCGGCCGTCGAGGCACGGGCGCACCAGAGGCAATGATTTATCTGGCTTGTAGTCGACCCAGCGTTCTGTCTGCTGCTCCCGCCTGCTGCTGCACCCTGCGTGGGTGTTTTCTGGGACCTCTCCACAAGGGCTCCAAGATCTCTCTCTCCAGTGGGAACAGCTGATTGACTCCCCAGCAGGTTATACACACAGTGGGGATTGTTTTCCACTCTGCTTTACTTTGTTCTTATCAACAGGAATTTCATCCGCCTTTGTGGTGTGCAGTCACCCAGCTCTGTGAGATCCCTTTGAAGTTCCTCCTTCAGCAGTTTGGGAATATCTGCAGTTTTTGCCACCTCGCTGGTTATCCACAGGTGGAACAGGACGCGCCTCAGTATGGACCTTGGGGGTCACCACTTGTGACCTCTCTCCATTCTGAAAACTGACCCTGTATTCCTACCCTTCGCTCCCCGTCTCCAGGGGAGGGAGACCTCAGTGGTTGAGCACAGGCCTGCTCACCCAGGGTTGTGAGCCCAGTCCCTGAGGGGGCCATTTGGGGATCTGAGGCAAAACAGATTTAAAAATTAAAAAAGGGCTGGTGCTTGGCCCTGCCAAGAGGGCAGGGACTGGACTAGACAACCTCCCCAGGTCCCTTCCAGCTCTCGGAGGGGTGTGTGTGTGTAAGCCACTGACAATCCATGAGGGGCCCTTCCCTCCTACCCTGTGACAGCGCACTTTGGTGAGGGCCCTTGCAAAGGTTTACGTCAGTCCGAGCACGCTGCTCCCCTCGGCACAGGCTGGCTGAGTCCCTCAAAGAACTCCAGTAGATTGGTGAGCCAGGGTTTCCCTTTCCCCTTTGCTCAGCCTCCCGCCCTCCCGCAGCCCCTGGGCCGAGTCCCTCCCGCTCCACCGCCTGCCCCGGCACCCGCCCTGCCATGCTCACCTGGAAGACACACCTGGCCCAGGTGCGGAAGGCCTCCTCCTGGGCACAGAGCTCATCACCCTCCCCCATGGCCAGGATGCGCTCTCCCCCCAGCTCCTCCAGGCGCGTGTCCACGGCGTGAGCGAAGGCACAGAAGTGGGGGTAGGCCCGGGAGCCCAGCCCGAACACCGAGAACCTGGGGACACCGAGGACAGCCAGTCAGGGTTCTGCCCCAGCCCCACCAAGGGGACCCCAGGGGCCAATCAGGAACCCACATAATCCAGTCACCTCCCCCCGTCCCGGGGACATGCTCCAAAGCTGGGGGCACCCAGGGCTGAATTTCCAGGGGCTGTGGGTCAGGAGTGAGGGGCACTGGCAGGGCTGGGGGATCCCAGGGCTGAATTTCCAGGGGCTGTGGGTCAGGAGTGAGGGGCACTGGCAGGGCTGGGGGATCCCAGGGCTGAATTTCCAGGGGCTGTGGGTCGGGAGTGAGGGGCACTGGCAGGGCTGGGGGATCCCAGGGCTGAATTTCCAGGGGCTGTGGGTCAGGAGTGAGGGGCACTGGCAGGGCTGGGGGATCCCAGGACTGAATTTCCAGGGGCTGTGGGTCGGGAGTGAGGGGCACTGGCAGGGCTGGGGGCACCCAGGGCTGAATTTCCAGGGGCTGTGGGTCGGGAGTGAGGGGCACTGGCAGGGCTGGGGGATCCCAGGGCTGAATTTCCAGGGGCTGTGGGTCGGGAGTGAGGGGCACTGGCAGGGCTGGGGGATCCCAGGGCTGAATTTCCAGGGGCTGTGGGTCGGGAGTGAGGGGCACTGGCAGGGCTGGGGGATCCCAGGGCTGAATTTCCAGGGGCTGTGGGTCGGGAGTGAGGGGCACTGGCAGGGCTGGGGGCACCCAGGGCTGAATTTCCAGGGGCTGTGGGTCGGGAGTGAGGGGCACTGGCAGGGCTGGGGGATCCCAGAGCTGAATTTCCAGGGGCTGTGGGTCGGGAGTGAGGGGCACTGGCAGGGCTGGGGGATCCCAGGGCTGAATTTCCAGGGGCTGTGGGTCGGGAGTGAGGGGCACTGGCAGGGCTGGGGGATCCCAGGGCTGAATTTCCAGGGGCTGTGGGTCGGGAGTGAGGGGCACTGGCAGGGCTGGGGGATCCCAGGGCTGAATTTCCAGGGGCTGTGGGTCGGGAGTGAGGGGCACTGGCAGGGCTGGGGGCACCCAGGGCTGAATTTCCAGGGGCTGTGGGTCGGGAGTGAGGGGCACTGGCAGGGCTGGGGGATCCCAGGGCTGAATTTCCAGGGGCTGTGGGTCGGGAGTGAGGGGCACTGGCAGGGCTGGGGGCACCCAGGGCTGAATTTCCAGGGGCTGTGGGTCGGGAGTGAGGGGCACTGGCAGGGCTGGGGGATCCCAGAGCTGAATTTCCAGGGGCTGTGGGTCGGGAGTGAGGGGCACTGGCAGGGCTGGGGGATCCCAGGGCTGAATTTCCAGGGGCTGTGGGTCGGGAGTGAGGGGCACTGGCAGGGCTGGGGGCACCCAGAGCTGAATTTCCAGGGGCTGTGGGTCGGGAGTGAGGGGCACTGGCAGGGCTGGGGGATCCCAGGGCTGAATTTCCAGGGGCTGTGGGTCAGGAGTGAGGGGCACTGGCAGGGCTGGGGCACCCAGGGCTGAATTTCCAGGGGCTGTGGGTTGGAGTGAGGGGCACTGGCAGGGCTGGGGCACCCAGGGCTGGGGTATCTGTGGGGTGCGGCCCGACCATTGGGAACACAAGAACGGCCAGAGTGGTTGGACCAAAGGTCCATCCGGCCCAGTGTCTGGCAGTGGCCAGCGCCAGGTGCCCCACGGGAGTGAACCAACCAGGGAATCATTGAGTGACCCCCCCGTCACCCATTCCCAGCCGGGACAGAGAGAGACTAGGGACACCGTCCCCACCCGGCCTGGCTAAGGGTTACAGGCCCACTCCATAGAGCTGAGAGTGTGAGAGGACACCCCCAGCCCTCTCACTGCCACACCTAAGGGCCAGGTGGAGCTGTCTGGTCCCAGCCCCGGCAGCTCCAGAGGGGCTGGGCTGCAGCATCTGTCCCCCAGCGCAGCAGGTCCATGCTTGGGCAGGGCAGGGTTGGGCTGAGCTGGGCTGGGCTGGGCGGGGCGGGGGGAGAAGAATTCTTCTGGAGCCGGACTGGGATGGGGCCTGTGGGAACAGATGCCTCTGCCCCTGTGGCAGATCTGGGACTGGGGGAGACACATCTGTGCCCGGCACGGCCTGAGCCCCTCCCCAGGCCTTCATGGCAGCTGTGTGGCTGCGGAGGCACCCAGCTCAGCGCAAACTAAGGTCAGGGCTGAGGGGCACCGGCAGAGAGGAGCACCCAGGGCTGGGATGGCAGGGGGCTGAGGGGCACCGGCAGAGAGGAGCACCCAGGGCTGGGATGGCAGGGGGCTGAGGGGCACCGGCAGGGATGGGGCACCCAGGGCTGGGATGGCAGGGGGCTGAGGGGCACCGGCAGGGATGGGGCACCCAGGGCTGGGATGGCAGGGGGCTGAGGGGCACCGGCAGGGATGGGGCACCCAGGGCTGGGATGGCAGGGGGCTGAGGGACACTGGCAGAGATGGGACACCCAGGGCTGGGATGGCAGGGGGCTGAGGGGCACCGGCAGAGAGGGACACCCAGGGCTGGGATGGCAGGGGGCTGAGGGACACCGGCAGGGATTGGAGCACCCAGGGCTGGGATGGCAGGGGGCTGAGGGGCACCGGCAGGGATGGGGCACCCAGGGCTGGGATGGCAGGGGGCTGAGGGGCACTGGCAGAGAGGGACACCCAGGGCTGGGATGGCAGGGGGCTGAGGGACACCGGCAGGGATGGGGCACCCAGGGCTGGGATGGCAGGGGGCTGAGGGGCACCGGCAGAGAGGAGCACCCAGGGCTGGGATGGCAGGGGGCTGAGGGGCACCGGCAGGGATGGGGCACCCAGGGCTGGGATGGCAGGGGGCTGAGGGGCACCGGCAGGGATGGGGAACCCAGGGCTGGGATGGCAGGGGGCTGAGGGACACCGGCAGGGATTGGAGCACCCAGGGCTGGGATGGCAGGGGGCTGAGGGGCACCGGCAGGGATGGGGCACCCAGGGCTGGGATGGCAGGGGGCTGAGGGGCACCGGCAGGGATGGGGCACCCAGGGCTGGGATGGCAGGGGGCTGAGGGGCACCGGCAGGGATGGGGCACCCAGGGCTGGGATGGCAGGGGGCTGAGGGGCACCGGCAGGGATGGGGCACCCAGGGCTGGGATGGCAGGGGGCTGAGGGGCACTGGCAGAGATGGGACACCCAGGGCTGGGATGGCAGGGGGCTGAGGGACACCGGCAGGGATGGGGCACCCAGGGCTGGGATGGCAGGGGGCTGAGGGACACCGGCAGGGATGGGGCACCCAGGGCTGGGATGGCAGGGGGCTGAGGGGCACCGGCAGGGATGGGGCACCCAGGGCTGGGATGGCAGGGGGCTGAGGGGCACCGGCAGGGATGGGACACCCAGGGCTGGGATGGCAGGGGGCTGAGGGACACCGGCAGAGATGGGGCACCCAGGGCTGGGATGGCAGGGGGCTGAGGGACACCGGCAGAGATGGGGCACCCAGGGCTGGGATGGCAGGGGGCTGAGGGACACCGGCAGAGATGGGGCACCCAGGGCTGGGATGGCAGGGGGCTGAGGGGCACCGGCAGGGATGGGGCACCCAGGGCTGGGATGGCAGGGGGCTGAGGGACACTGGCAGAGATGGGACACCCAGGGCTGGGATGGCAGGGGGCTGAGGGACACCGGCAGGGATGGGGCACCCAGGGCTGGGATGGCAGGGGGCTGAGGGGCACCGGCAGGGATGGGGCACCCAGGGCTGGGATGGCAGGGGGCTGAGGGGCACTGGCAGAGAGGGACACCCAGGGCTGTGAAGGCAGGGGGCTGAGGGGCACTGGCAGAGAGGGACACCCAGGGCTGGGATGGCAGGGGGCTGAGGGGCACCGGCAGGGATGGGGCACCCAGGGCTGGGATGGCAGGGGGCTAAGGGGCACCGGCAGAGAGGGACACCCAGGGCTGGGATGGCTGGGGGCTGAGGGGCACCGGCAGGGATGGGGAACCCAGGGCTGGGATGGCTGGGGGCTGAGGGGCACCGGCAGGGATGGGGAACCCAGGGCTGGGATGGCAGGGGGCTGCAGGTCAGGGCTGAGGGGCACATGGCTCTGTGGCTGCACTGGGAGCTGGGGAGGGTCTAAAGGCAGCACCAGGAAGCAGCTGGCCCAGGTGTGACTTTCCCACTCCCCCACCTGCTGACCTCACCTGGGCGGAGCATTTCCCACCTCCCACTGCTTCTCCAAGCCACAAATGTGGTAACATTAAGTGTGCCTCAGTTTCCCCCAGCCTTCGCATTTCTCTTCAGTGGGGGCAGAAGGGTTAATGCTGGGAGCTGAGCTGGGGACACAACAGGCCCCTCTGCAGGGTGCAAATGAGCTAGCAGGTCTGGCTGGAACCAACCCACTGGCCCTTGGCTGGGACGCTCACCCCAGTGACCCCCAGGCAGGAACAGGGGCTCGGGGGCACCTCCTGCCACCAACTGGCTGGAAATTCCCTGCACATCACATCACGTCCCAGCACAGTCAGCAGAGCACAGACAGGGCCCAAGGGTGGTCTCTGTGAGCTGGCACAGGGGGTAGGGGGCAGGATGGAGGGAACAGGGTCACCCGGCATTGGACTGGAATGGAGCCCAGCTCCCCAGCACAGCCCGGGAGAGCGAGGCCAAGGGATGAACCAGTCGTGCCAGGCCGGGGGAGCTGGGGCTGGGGCTGGGGCTGGGGCTGGGGCTGGCCAGGCTGGGCTGCAGCCTGACTCCTGCCTTGCTGGGCGGCTCTGGCCTGTCAGCCTGGCCAGGCCCTACGCCCTGGCTCCCAGGGCACAGGCTGCTCATGGGGCTGCGAAGGCGCCTGGGGGCACCGTGCGCAGGGGCTGTACCACAGGCAGCTCGCAGAGAGACGGGTTCGGGGTGAAGGCCCAGCCTGGCAGTGCACTGGGGGCACTGGGGGGTCCCAGCCAGGAGCCCCTGCAGCTCCCTGGCAAAGGATGGGGACCTCCCCAAAAAGACAGGCAGCCAGAACTCAAAGGGACGAGCTGGGGCCAGTCCCAGGCTGGGACGGGGCAGGGCTGCCCCTGCCATGTGGTGCCCACCGCAGCGTGCCCAGGGCCCCGGCACTGTCTGTGTTGCTCGACTCCTTCCGCTTCTTCTTCCACGAGGCCACCAGCCCGTCGCTCTGCGAGACGCTGTTGAACCGGATCTTGTAGCTCCTGGGAGGAGATGAGCAGTGAACCGGGGCCAGGCACCTGGGCCCATCCTGCATGTTCCAGGGGGCGGGGCTGGCGCAGGGGGCGGGGCCTTTCCCTCTAGGGCGCTGGCTCTGGTCCTGTCCTTTGGGGGCGGGGCTGGCACAGGGGGCTTTTCCCGTCTGTGGGCCCTGGTGTGACGGGCACATTTTCCAGACATTCGCCAGTCCGAGGGGTGCAGGGGTCACTTGCAAACTTGCCCTGAGTGCGGTGACTGCTGCCAGCCCAGGCCCCTCGCCAGCCCACCGGCCCTGGGCAGAGGGGCCTGTTGCCCCCCAGGGAACCACTCACTTTGGTTGCTCAGGTTGCCCGGAGCTGACATAGGGGGAGGACATCTCCATGAGCGCCTTGGCAAAGCTCTGCCACAAGACAGGGATCGGGAGCTGAGTGGGCACATGGCCTCTGGTGCTGCCAACCAACCCGGGCACCCCCCTCCCTCCCTGCCAGCCCCTGGGCACCCGCCTCCCTCCCTGCCAACCAACCCGGGCACCCCCCTCCCTCCCTGCCAGCCCCCGGGCACCCCCCTCCCTCTCTGCCAACCAACCCGGGCACCCCCCTCCCTCCCTGCCAGCCCCCGGGCACCGCTCTCCCTCCCTGCCAGCCCCCGGGCACCCCTCTCCCTGCCAACCAACCCGGGCACCCCCTTCCCTCCCTGCCAGCCAACCCGGGCACCCCCCTCCCTCCCTGCCAGCCCCCGGGCACCCCCCTCCCTCCCTGCCAACCAACCCGGGCACCCCCCTCCCTCCCTGCCAGCCCCCGGGCACCCCCCTCCCTCTCTGCCAACCAACCCGGGCACCCCCCTCCCTCCCTGCCAGCCCCCGGGCACCCCTCTCCCTCCCTGCCAGCCCCCGGGCACCCCTCTCCCTGCCAACCAACCCGGGCACCCCCCTCCCTCCCTGCCAGCCCCCGGGCACGCCCATCCCTCGCTTCTGATCCCTGGGCACTCTCTAGTACTGACTGTCGACTGCTAGTCATGCCCCAGCCCTCTAGTGCGGCCTGCCTGACCCACGGGCACTGTCCTCCGCATCTTGAGAACCCCCAACCCTCTAACCCGTTCCCTGCCCACCAACGACCCTGGGCACTGGCCCTCCTGTGGCCGGCCCCCCTCACCTCCCCACTCTCCGGCGGGTCGCCGTTGCCGAAGGTGCTGGTCACCACCAGCACGAGAGTCTCATGTTCCAGGCAGACGATGTCGTACTCGTCCATGCAGAGCACCTGGAGCAGACAGGGCTCAGCGGGCGGGGGCACGGGTCTGCCAGGGCACCAACAGCGCCGCTGTGCCCGTCTCCTGCAGGGGGGCCCTCTGCCCCACCGTGCATGGCAGGTCCCTGCTCCTCCGGAAAGAGCACTGGGGCCAGTACCCCAGGCATAGCCCTCGCCATCCCCCCGGCCCTCTGCCCCCCACCTCCCCATCCTCCCTCTGCCCCCAGCCAGCTGCCCCACCCCCACCCTCCCTGCGCCAAACTCCCATCCTCCCCAGCCCCTGTGTGCCCCACCCCCACCCTCCCCAGCCCCTGTGTGCACCACCCCCACCCTCCCTGCGCCAAACTCCCATCCTCCCCAGCCCATGTGCCCCACCCTCATCCTCCCCAGCCCGTGTACCCCACCCCCACCCTCCCCAGCCCCTGTGTGCCCCACTCCATCCTCCCCAGCCCGTGTGCCCCACCCCCACCCTCCCCAGCCCGTGTACCCCACCCCCACCCTCCCTGCACCAAACTCCCATCCTCCCCAGCCCATGTACCCCACCCCCATCCTCCCCAGTCCCTGTGTGCCCCACTCCATCCTCCCCAGCCCCTGTGTGCCCCACTCCATCCTCCCCAGCCCCTGTGTGCCCCACTCCCACCCTCCCCAGCCCGTGTGCCCCACCCTCATCCTCCCCAGCCCGTGTGCCCCACCCCCACCCTCCCCAGCCCCTGTGTGCCCCACTCCATCCTCCCCAGCCCCTGTGTGCCCCACTCCATCCTCCCCAGCCCGTGTGCCCCACCCCCACCCTCCCTGCACCAAACTCCCATCCTCCCCAGCCCATGTACCCCACCCCCATCCTCCCCAGCCCCTGTGTGCCCCACCCCCACCCTCCCTGCACCAAACTCCCATCCTCCCCAGCCCATGTACCCCACCCCCATCCTCCCCAGTCCCTGTGTGCCCCACCCCCACCCTCCCTGCACCAAACTCCCATCCTCCCCAGCCCATGTACCCCACCCCCATCCTCCCCAGCCCCTGTGTGCCCCACCCCCACCCTCCCTGCACCAAACTCCCATCCTCCCCAGCCCATGTACCCCACCCCCATCCTCCCCAGCCCCTGTGTGCCCCACCCCCACCCTCCCTGCACCAAACTCCCATCCTCCCCAGCCCATGTACCCCACCCCCATCCTCCCCAGCCCCTGTGTGCCCCACTCCATTCTCCCCAGCCCGTGTACCCCACCCCCATCCTCCCCAGCCCGTGTACCCCACCCCCATTCTCCCCAGCCCCTGTGTGCCCCACCCCCTTCCTCCCCTGCCCCCTGCTCCCATCCTTTCCTGAGCCCTTGTCCTCCCCCAGCC
The DNA here is from genome assembly GCF_033958435.1 of Carettochelys insculpta. NCBI lineage: Eukaryota > Metazoa > Chordata > Testudines > Carettochelyidae > Carettochelys > Carettochelys insculpta. The sequence goes on along the minus strand of NC_134138.1, from coordinate 280,702,593 downwards.
CCCTATGTGCCCTCTTGCAGCCAGCCCCTCCCCTCGCCAACCCCTGCTCCCCCAGCCCCCCTCAGCCAGGCCCCGGCCCTCAGCCAGGCCCCGGCCCCCAGCCCTGCCCTCCCCCAGCCAGCCCCCACAACCAGCTCCCCACCCCTGTAGTACCCTGGGGTCAAAGGCACGTCGGAAAAGCTCGCCCAGGTTCCAGGCATAGGTGCGGGACTTGCCCGTCTCGGTGGCATACAGGATCGTGGCCTTGACACGACGCGCCATCATGTGGCCCATCAGCTTGGCGGAGATCTTCACAGCACTGTGGGGAGATGGGGAGGATCGCCCTGGCTGCCCCAGCCCAGGCCTGGTACCAGCTCCCTCCCGCAGGCCCCAGCTCCGGGCTGGTGAACTAGTGCCTGGGCACATGGGAACTATGGTTAGAGCCGGCCAGCAACGGGCCAGCACACGGCCAGTGCCTCCAGCACAGCTGTGCCCAGGCAGAGCCGTCCAGGGCCTCGGCCAGCCCCTGCCAGCAGCTCTCTGCACACCCAGCCCCGGCCGCTCCCAGGCAGAGGGGGCAGGGATGCTGCAGTGTGATGAGATCGAGGTCTGAGATGAATATTCAAAACATTGTGCAACCCCTGTCCTATGTTTGCACCAACTCTTGTGCCGAGCAAGCTGTGTACCGAACGCTGGCGATTCACTGAATCTCTTCATAGAGCCACAGAACCCTACGGCTGGCGGGGACCTCAGGAGGTCGAGTCCAGACCCCTGCCTCACGCAGGATCAGCCCCCACTGAGTCATCCCAGCCAGGACCTTGTCCAGCCGGGACTTAAAAACCTCCAGGGATGGAGAATCCACCACCTCTCCAGGCAACACATTCCAGTGCTTCACCTCCCGCCTGGGGAAGTGGTTTTTTCCTAATATCCAACCCACACCTCCCCCTCTTCAACTTCAGACCATTGCTCCTTGTTCTGCCATCTGACACCACTGAGAACAGTTTCTCACCCTCCTCTTTAGAGCTGCTATTAAATCACCCCTCAGTCTTCTCTTCTGTAAACTAAACAAGCCCAAATCCCTCAGCCTCTCCTCATAGGTCTTGTACTCCAGCCCCTTAATCATTTTTGTTGCCCTTTGCTGAACCTGCTCCAGCAAATCCACATCCTTTTTATACTGGGGGGCCCAAAACTGGACACAATATTCCAGATGTGGCCTCACCAGTGTCGAATAGAGGGGAACAACTTCTCTAGATCTGTTGGAAATGCTCCTCCTAACGCCCCCCAATATGCATTAGCCTTCTTGGCTACCAGGGCGCACTGTTTACTCATATCCAGCCTCATCCACTGTAATCCCCAGGTCCTTTTCTGCTGCACTGCTACTGAACCAGTGGGTCCCCAGCCCGGGACTGTACTTGGGATCCTGCTGCATATGGAATAAAATCACTCTGGGTGAGTGAGAAACCCAGGGCAGGTAATGGCGCTCGGGGAGCCAGGATGGTGCATCTTCCTGCCCTGCCGGCTGGGGATGGCACAACCCGGAGCCGGCCGCTGAAGCGCAGGCCAGTGAGGTCTGGCCTGTCCCCAGACTGAGAGGCAGGTCTAGGCTTCCACTGGCACAGCAGGGCACTGCCAGAGGCTTGTGCCCCCATTAGCTCCCTGGCAGCTCCCTTGCCCAACCCCACACTCCTCTGCCCTCTTGCCCCCTCCCCACTTCTCTCTGCCCCACCTGCTCACCTCTGTCCCTGGCGGGGCCTTGGGGCTGAGGGGTTAGGGCAGGGCTCCAGGCACTAGGACTCCCAGGACTGATCCAGCCCAGGAGCAGGCAGTGTCGGGGGGCAATGCAAGATGCCAGGACTGAGTAGGGGGATTCCAGGCCAATGACCTGTACATGGGGTTCACCCCCTCACTTTCTGCCCATCTGACTCTCCTTCATGTCACCCCAGCCCCCACCCTCCCGCTCTGCCAACCACGCCCCTGCCCCATTCCCAAAGCTAGGCTGGCACCTACTTGGCCACTTCCTTGAAGGTTTTCTTCCTGGTCACACCAGGCCCCTTCGAGGTATGAAGTTTCCAGGCCTCGGGCTGCAAAGGTACCAGGCAGGTCAGCCCGGGCAGCTGTGGGCAGAGCTGGGGGCACAGAGGCTGGGGGAACACCAGCACCACAGGGCAGGGCAGGGAGTGGTTGGCTGTTCAGCTCCCCGGGGAGGTGCTGGGGGAGCCCCTGCAGGGGAACTGGGCCTAGGTGGGGGGAGTGTGACCAAGTGGGGTCGTGGGGGGCCGCAGGGTTCGCAGGCGGAGGGGCACACAGCGTGCCTGGGGGTCGGGCTGTAACCAGGGGAGGGCACAGGGAGTTGGTTGGCACAGGGACCAGCACAGAGCAAAGCCCAGCGACAGGAGCCCTGGGCCGGCAGACCCAGCCCGGGGGGCACAGCCAGACCCGGCCAGAGGAGGACAATGGGCTGCGGAGAGGAGCAGCCGGGGGACAAAGGAGGGCGGAGGGGAGGGGCCCAGGAGACGCCGGTTACCTGGCCAAGGAGCTGCTGGGGGTGTCGGGGGCCGGGCTGGAAGCAGGGGCTGCGGGACGGGCAGGGCAGGGCAGGCGGAGATCAGGCAGAACCCACCTGGCCGCAGGGCACTCGGCCGCGTGGCACGAGGGAGGCCAGGCCGAGGGCTGGAGAGGCCCCGTGCTGGGTTCAGTCTCAGTAACCTCCTGTGTGACGCCGGCCGAGCACCCGCCAGTCTAGGGCACAGGCTGCGCTGCTCCCTCGGGGAGTGGGGGTCCGGGGTGCAGGGCGAGGGGACTCCCCGGGGGGCCCCGGCAGGGACAGGAGCGCTGGGGGTGGTCCCAGGCAGGGGAGGGGCTTAGCCTCCAAGAGGGGGGCCCCCCAAGAAGGGGCTGTTGCGCTGAAGGGGGTCCCCCAGGAACTGTATGGGGCAAGTGGGCACGGCCTGCTACAGCGTGACAACCAGAATGTGTCTGGGGAGGAGGGATCTCTGGGTGACCAGTGAGGGGGGAGGAGATCCCAGGGGAAATCCTGGGAGGGAAGGGGAGGAGAAGGAAGGGAAGGGAGATCCCTGGGGAAGTGGAGGACGGGGTGGGTCTCTGGGGAAATGGGGGTGTGTGTAGCGAGAGGTGCCTGGGGAAATGGGGGTGTGTGTAGAGAGAGGTACCTGGGGAAATAGGGGTATGTGCAGAGAGAGGTCCCTGGGGAAATCAGGGTGTGTGTAGCGAGAGGTACCTGGGGAAATGGGGTTGTGTGTAGTGAGAGGTGCCTGGGGAAATGGGGGTATGTGCAGAGAGAGGTCCCTGGGGAAATCAGGGTGTGTGTAGCGAGAGGTACCTGGGGAAATGGGGGTGTGTGTAGAGAGAGGTACCTGGGGAAATGGGGGTGTGTGTAGAGAGAGGTCCCTGGGGAAATCCTGGGAGGGAAGGGGAGGAAAAGGAAGGGAAGGGAGATCCCTGGGGAAGTGGAGGACGGGGTGGGTCTCTGGGGAAATGGGGGTGTGTGCAGAGAGAGGTCCCTGGGGAAATCCTGGGAGGGAAGGGGAGGAGAAGGAAGGGAAGGGAGATCCCTGGGGAAGTGGAGGACGGGGTGGGTCTCTGGGGAAATGGGGGTGTGTGCAGAGAGAGGTCCCTGGGGAAATCCTGGGAGGGGAGGGGAGCGGAGGGAGATCCCTGGGGGAGCAGGTGAGGGGCAGTCCCTGCAGGGCTGAGTCCCACCTGGTACCGAAAGCAGGGTGACAGCTGGTAGTTGACCATCTCCTGGTGGAAGACGGGTGTGAGGCTGCCCGAGAGGGGGGGCACTATCCAGACCCAGTCGGCTGGGCACCCCCCCCGTGCCTGCTGCTCGTTCTCCATGTGCTTGATGAAGGACTCCGTGGCTGCGTGGTGGTCCACAATTGTCACTTTGGCAACCTGGGGGTTGGGTGGAAGGAAAGGAGCGGGCAGGTAGCTGAGCCTGGGTGCCCCGACAGGGCATGGAGCCAGCTGGAGAGCGCTTGGGGGTGGGTGTGCCTGTGCATACATGTGTGTGCGTGCGTGTGATGCACTTGCACATACGTGTGTGAGCGTAACAGAGAGACAGTGATAACAGAGAGAAATCCGTGCTAGTCAATACACTATCAAAACAAAAGAGCAGTCCAGGAACACTTTAAAGACTAACACAATAATTAATTAGGTGATGAGCTTTTGTGGGACAGACCCACGTCTTCAGACCAGAGCCAGACCAGAACAGAGTCCATATTTAAGGCACAGAGAACCAAATACAGTGAGCAAGGTTGGCAAATCAGGAAAAGCGTAATCAAGGTGGGCAAATCAGAAGAGCAGAGGGGCGGTGGGTGGCGGGGGGAAGTCAAGAGTCAGCTAAAGCAACGTATATAAAAAGCCGCGTCTACACGTGCACGCTACTTCGAAGTAGCGGCACTAACTTCGAAATAGCGCCCGTCATGGCTACACGTGTTGGGCGCTATTTCGATGTTAACATCGACGTTAGGCGGCGAGACGTCGAAGCCGCTAACCCCATGAGGGGATGGGAATAGCGCCCTACTTCGAAGTTGAACGTCGAAGTAGGGCACGTGTAGACGATCCGCGTCCCGCAACATCGAAATAGCGGGGTCCTCCATGGCGGCCATCAGCTGAGGGGTTGAGAGACTCTCTCTCTCCAGCCCCTGCGGGGCTCTATGGTCACCGTGTGCAGCAGCCCTTAGCCCAGGGCTTCTGGCTGCTGCTGCGGCAGCTGGGGATCCGTGCTGCATGCACAGGGTCTGCAACCAGTTGTCGGCTCTGTGGAGCTTGTGTTGTTTAGTGCCAGTGTGTCTGGGAGGGGCCCTTTAAGGGAGCGGCTTGCTGTTGAGTCCGCCCTGTGACCCTGTCTGCAGCTGTGCCTGGCACCCTTATTTCGATGTGTGCTACTGTGGCATGTAGACGTTCCCTCGCAGCGCCTATTTCGATGTGGTGCTGCCCAACGTCGAAGTTGAACGTTGACGTTGCCAGCCCTGGAGGATGTGTAGACGTTATTCATCGAAATAGCCTATTTCGATGTCGCTACATCGAAATAAGCTACTTCGATGTAGGCTTCACGTGTAGACGTAGCTAAAGAGTCCTTATAACGGGCCAGGTAATTGCCATCCTGGTTCAAACCCCATGTTAATGTGTCAGATTTGAATATAAAGGAGAGTTTGGCACTCTGTCTTTGCAGGCCATTCTCAAAGTTCCTTTTCAGTAAAACACAGACTTTCAGAACAACAAGAAGTCTTGTGGCACCTTATAGACTAACAGACATTTTGGAGCATGAGCTTTCATGGGCAAAGACCCCCCCCACTCATGCATCTGATGAAGTGGGTCTTTGCCCACGAAAGTTTATGCTCCAAAATGTCTGTTAGTCTATAAGGTGCCACAAGACTCTTGTTGTTCTTGAAGCTACAGACTAACACGGCTCCTCTCTGGTGCAGACTTTCAGGTCATTAACAGCATGGCCCACTCCTTCAGAGAGCTGGAGGCCAAAAGCTACAAGATCTCTACCAAATATTCATAAACCTGAATTATCCACCAGGAGAAGTAAACAAACAAATCGACAGGGCCAGACACACACCCAGAGACCAGCTACTCCAAGATCGGCCCAAAAAAGCCAAGAACAGAACATCACTGGTCATCACCTACAGCCCCCAACTCAAACCACTGCAACGAATTATTAAAGACCTACAGCCTACCCTTAATCAGGATGCCACACTCCAGAAGGCCCTGGGTGACAGGCCTGTTCTCTCCTACAGCAGCCTCCCAACCTTATGAGGATTCTCACCCACAGCCACCGTCTATACTGCAGGAACACCAGTCCTGGGACTTTTCCTTGCAACAAAGCCCGCTGCCAGCTTTGTCCACATATCTATTCTGGAGATACCATCACTGGACCTAACCAGGTTATTCACAGACTCACAGGCACATTCTCATGTTCCTCAACTAACATCATATACGTCATCATGGGCCAACAATGCCCACATGCTTTGTATATAGGACAGACTGCAAACTCTCTCAGACAAAGAGTTAATGGGCACAAAACAGACACCAGACAGCTCCAAACTCACAGGCCTGGCAGCCAGCACTTCAATGGAGTGGGCCACTCTGCTACTGACACGGAAGTCTGTGTTCTGCTGAAAAGGAGCTTTACGAATGGCCTGCAAAGAGAGGCTGCTGAACTCGCTTTCTATTCAAACGCGAGACGTTAACACGTGGTTTGAACCGGAAGGGCAATTACCTGGGTCATTACAAGGACTCTCTTACATCCTTTGTTTTATCTCAGTCTTGACCCCCCCGCCCCGCTCCCCCTGCTCTTCTGATTTGCCCACCTGCTTACAATTCTTCTGATCTGTCAACCTTGATAACAATTTTGGACCTTAAATATTGTGCCTTAAATATTGAGTCTGTTAATTCGGCACATTAACAATTGGTTTAAATCGTGATGGGAACGTTCTGAGTCACTATAGGGGCTCGTCTGCATACTTGGCTCAGTCTAATTCTTGACCTTCCCCCCCACCCCTCCACTCTCTGATTTGCTCACCTTGATTATCTTTTTCTGATTTGTCCTCCTTGCTTACTGGTTTTGGTTCTCTGTGTCTTAAATATTGAGCCTGTTCTGGTCTGGCTCTGGTCTGAAGAAGTGGGTCTGTCCCACGAAAGCTCATCACCTAATAAACCATTTTGCTAGTCTTTAAAGTGCTACTTGACTGCTTTTTGTTTTGATACATGTGTGAGTGTGACGTGCTTGCCCAGTGCTTTGTGCCCCTGGGGAATGTGACACCTCCCCAGCTCTGGTGGGTGAGGATGTGACAGGGTTCAGGGGTCCCCAAGCGCTGCCCCCCGGCGCTGGCAGGAGTGACTCTCACCCAGCAGGTAGAACAGGAGGTTTATTAGGCAACAGATGCCCAGCTCAGCACAGAGGTGTCAGTACAGCTGCCAGAGACAGTCCTTCCAACCCGTCCTGGGGAGAGGAGCCCGAGGGGGGCCCCCCTGAGGTGTAGCTTCCCCCCTCGCCAGGCTGGCTCCTTCCAGCTCCCTCTCCCCCAGCCTCTAACTGCCGCCCCTGATTCAAACCCAGCTCGGCTCCTCCCTGCTCTGTGTTCAGGGCTCAGGTGTTACCTGCCAGCCTGGGTTGTAGCCCCAGGGTCATCCTTAGCCGCTGGGAGCTGCTCTGCCTGTCACACACACATCCAGCCTGAGTCTCACACGCGCCCCCCCCCCACTCCATCCCAGAGGAAGAGGCTGTTTCTGTGAGCAGGGGGGCTGCAGGGCCTGGGGGAGCTGGGGGTGACCCTGTTCACAGCGGGAAGGAGACCCAGGCTCTGCAGCCCAGGGGTGGGTGCAGGATCCGGCTCCACTCAGCCTGGAGGAACCTGGAAACTCCCCAGCTCTGCCCCACCAGTCGCTCCGCCCGAGCCCCCCACCTGGTAGCTGTGCAGCACAGCGACGTTGAGCTCCACGGCGGCTTTGTCCTTCCACAGGGTCGAGGTGTTCCGGGTGTCCAGGCCCATGTGCAGCGCCACCTCCTGCCAGGCAGCGAGTGTCAGCCCGGCCCTGCCCCCGCCTGGCACTGCCCCTGCCTGGCATTGCCCCCTGCCCGGCCCTGCCCCTGCCCGGCATTGCCCCCAGCCCGGCACTGCCCCCGCCCAGCACTGCCCCTGCCCGGCACTGCCCCAGCCTGGCCCTGCCCCCGCCCGGCACTGCCCCCCGCCCGGCACTGCCCCCGCCTGGCACTGCCCCCGCCCGGCACTGCCCCCAGCCCGGCACTGCCCCCGCCCGGCACTGCCCCTGCCCGGCACTGCCCCAGCCTGGCCCTGCCCCCGCCCGGCACTGCCCCAGCCCGGCCCTGCCCCAGCCTGGCACTGCCCCCGCCCGGCATTGCCCCCTGCCCGGCATTGCCCCCAGCCCGGCCCTGCCCCCGCCCGGCATTGCCCCAGCCCGGCCCTGCCCCCGCCCGGCATTGCCCCAGCCCGGCCCTGCCCCCGCCCGGCACTGCCCCAGCCCGGCCCTGCCCCAGCCCGGCCCTGCCCCCGCCCGGCACTGCCCCCGCCCGGCACTGCCCCCAGCCCGGCCCTGCCCCCGCCCGGCACTGCCCCCGCCCGGCCCTGCCCCAGCCCGGCACTGCCCCAGCCCGGCACTGCCCCTGCCGGCACTGCCCCCGCCTGGCACTGCCCCCGCCCGGCACTGCCCCAGCCCGGCACTGCCCTCTGCCCGGCTCTGCCCCCGCCTGGCATTGCCCCCTGCCTGGCATTGCCCCCCGCCCGGCCCTGCCCCCGCCCGGCACTGCCCCCCGCCCGGCACTGCCCCCGCCCGGCCCTGCCCCCGCCCGGCACTGCCCCCCGCCCGGCACTGCCCCCGCCCGGCACTGCCCCAGTCCAGCACTGCCCCCTGCCGGCACCGCCCCAACCCGGCCCTGTCCCTGCCCGGCACTGCCCCAGCCCGGCTCTGCCCCCCGCCCGGCTCTGCCCCTGCCCGGCACTGCCCCCTGCCTGGCACTGCCCCCAGCCCGGCACCACCCCAACCCGGCCCTGTCCCCGCCCAGCACTGCCTCAGCCCAGCTCTGCCCCCTGCCCGGCACTGCCCCAGCCCGGCACTGCCCCTGCCCGGCACTGCCCCCCGCCCGGCACTGCCCTCTGCCCGGCACTGCCCCCTGCCCGGCACTGCCCCCAGCCTGGCCCTGCCCCCGCCTGGCACTGCCCCCTGCCCGGCACTGCCCCCAGCCTGGCCCTGCCCCCGCCTGGCACTGCCCCCTGCCGGCACCGCCCCCCACCCCCTGCCAGGCAGCGAGTGTCAGCCCGGCCCTGCCCCCGCCTGGCACTGCCCCCGCCTGGCACTGCCCCTGCCTGGCATTGCCCCCCGCCCGGCCCTGCCCCCGCCTGGCATTGCCCCCCGCCCGGCACTGCCCCTGCCCGGCACTGCCCCCCGCCCGGCACTGCCCCCGCCTGGCACTGCCCCAGCCCGGCACTGCCCCCCGCCCGGCACTGCCCCAGCCCGGCACTGCCCCAGCCCGGCACTGCCCCCCGCCCGGCACTGCCCCAGCCCGGCACTGCCCCAGCCCGGCACCGCCCCAACCCGGCCCTGTCCCCGCCCAGCACTGCCCCAGCCCGGCTCTGCCCCCTGCCGGCACCGCCCCCCACCTCCTGCCAGGCAGTGAGTGTCAGCCCGGCCCTGCCCCCGCCCGGCACTGCCCCTGCTGGCACTGCCCCCTGCTGGCACTGCCCCCGCTTGGCACTGCCCCCTCCTGACACTGCCCCCTGCCCGGCACTGCCCCCTCCTGACACTGCCCCTGCCTGGCACTGCCCTCGCCCGACATTGCCCCTGCTTGACACTGCCCCCTGCCTGGCACTGCCCTCACCTGGCATTGCCCCTGCCCAGCACTGCCCCCTCCTGACGCTACCCCTGCCTGGCACTGCCCCCCACCTCCTGCCAGGCAGCGAGTATCAGCCTGGCCCTGGCCCCCAGCCTGGCACTGCCCCCAGCACTGCCCCCAGCCTGGCACTGCCCCCAGCACTGCCCCCTGCCTGGCACTGCCCCTGCCTGGCACTCCCCCTGCCCAGCACTGCCCCCTGCCCGGCACTGCCCCCCACCTCCTGCCAGGCAGCAAGCATCAGCCTGGCCCTGGGCCCCTGCCTGGCACTGCCCCTGCCCGGCACTGCCCCTGCCCAGCACTGCCCCCAGCCCAGCACTGCCCCCAGCCCGGCTCTGCCCCCTGCCCAGCACTGCCCCTGCCCGGCACTGCCCCTGCCCGGCACTGCCCCTCTCCGACACTCCCTCTGCCCAGCACTGCCCCCCACCCGGCACTACCCCTGCCTGGCACTGCCCCCCACCTCCTGCCAGGCAGCAAGCATCAGCCCGGCCCTGGGCCCCTGCTAGGCACTGCCCCCGCCTGGCACTGCCCCCGCCCGGCACTGCCCCCTGCCTGCTGCCAGGCAGGAAGCATCACCCCAGTCCCCAGCAGCCCGTGTGCCCCAGCGTAGCGAGAGGTGTGTGAGCCCTGCCTGCAGCACGTTGTGACGGTGCAGGCAGGGCGCAGCGTGTGTGTTCCTACCTGCAGCACATTGTAGCGGTGGTGGTCACAGAAGTTGCGCGTGCCGATCTCACTGCCCACGTACCAACCATTAAAGGGGGCGGCCGGGAACTGCAGGCCCCCGATCTCCAGCAGCATGTTGGCCACAGCCGGCAGCGCGTACCAGCGCAGGCCCAGCTCCCCGAACCACGCCAGCCTGCGCCCCGACATCCCAGTCAGGGCATGGAAGGAACATGCCCGAAGACACACAGCCCATCCCGCAGCTCGGCCAGTAAAGCACCCAGGCACCACCACCCCCTGCTCTAACCAAGCCGCAGGGGGCCTGTTTGCCCTGGGAGCCACCTTCTGGGACCTGATGCTCTGGGAGAGACTGGACGGGTCTTTCCCATCCCTGAGACCCGCCCCAGGGCTGCCCCCCGCCCAGGGGAGGGGGAGGGGGAGGGGGAGGAGGCCTTGTTCTTAGTGCCAGGTCTGCGGCCTTTGTCTGCAGCAGCATTAGGAGAGCAGCAGCCACGGGCTGAGACCCAGGCAGTTTCCTCACAGGCCATCAGGCTGGCACTGGAACCTTGGGAAGCCTGAAGGAGCCTGTCCTAACGGGCCGGCTCCCCTGCCCGCTGTCAGCGCCTGATAAAGGCACCATCTTCCGGTGGGTAAGGGCCCCTTTGTTCGCTGGCATTCTGTCTGCCAGGGAATCCCTGGGCAACACCTGTGCCCGTGAAATCCCCATTTCTCTCTTGTTTCTCTGTCTGGTCTCTGGTATTTTGCAATTGTCTCTTGCAACCTCACTCTGCTAGTTGTAACTCTACGGAGCTGCTCGGGTCTCTCATTGGTTACAGACGTGTGTGGATTGGCTACCACACTGCTGAGGAACAATTCGGTAAAATGATCACACAGGGTACAGCTAAGCATGACTCAAGATTCACTACATTAACTGGGCTCTGAAAGCCCCGAGGTCAGAGCCACCGGACCTCCACACCCGCTGAAACTGGAGTTCCACGTACGGGTCTCAACTGGCCACCAAGCAAAGCTGGATCGCCCAGTTGGGAATGGTGAACCCTAAATGCTCAGCTTGTGTGTTCGGGTAACAGTGAATAACAGAGGGTGAGCAGGTATTGCTGTGTTTGGGTAACAGTGAATATAACGCAGGGTGAGTAGGTATTGCTCTGTTTGGGTGACAGTGAATATAACGCAGGGTGAGTAGGTATTGCTGTGTGTGGGTAACAGTGAATAACAGAGGGTGAGCAGGTATTGCTGTGTGAGGGTAACAGTGAATATAACACAGGGTGAGTAGGTATTGCTGTGTGCGGGTAACAGTGAATATAACGCAGGGTGAGTAGGTATTGCTGTGTGTGGGTAACAGTGAATAACAGAGGGTGAGCAGGTATTGCTGTGTGCGGGTAACAGTGAATATAACGCAGGGTGAGTAGGTATTGCTGTGTGCGGGTAACAGTGAATATAACGCAGGGTGAGTAGGTATTGCTGTGTGCGGGTAACAGTGAATATAACGCAGGGTGAGTAGGTATTGCTGTGCAGGTAACAGTGAATATAACGCAGGGTGAGTAGGTATTGCTGTGTGCGGGTAACAGTGAATATAACGCAGGGTGAGTAGGTATTGCTGTGTGCGGGTAACAGTGAATATAACGCAGGGTGAGTAGGTATTGCTGTGTGTGGGTAACAGTGAATAACAGAGGGTGAGCAGGTATTGCTGTGTTTGGGTAACAGTGAATATAACGCAGGGTGAGTAGGTATTGCTGTGTGCGGGTAACAGTGAATATAACGCAGGGTGAGTAGGTATTGTTGTGTGTGGGTAACAGTGAATATAACGCAGGGTGAGTAGGTATTGCTGTGTGCAGGTAACAGTGAATATAACACAGGGTGAGTAGGTATTGCTGTGTGCGGGTAACAGTGAATATAACGCAGGGTGAGTAGGTATTGCTGTGTGTGGGTAACAGTGAATATAACACAGGGTGAGTAGGTATTGCTGTGCAGGTAACCGTGAATATAACGCAGGGTGAGTAGGTATTGCTGTGAGGGTAACAGTGAATATAACACAGGGTGAGTAGGTATTGTTGTGTGTGGGTAACAGTGAATATAACGCAGGGTGAGTAGGTATTGCTGTGTGCGGGTGACAGTGAATATAACGCAGGGTGAGCAGGTATTGCTGTGTGTGGGTAACAGTGAATATAACGCAGGGTGAGTAGGTATTGCTGTGTGCGGGTGACAGTGAATATAACGCAGGGTGAGTAGGTATTGCTGTGCGGGTAACAGTGAATATAACGCAGGGTGAGTAGGTATTGCTGTGTTTGGGTAACAGTGAATATAACGCAGGGTGAGTAGGTATTGCTGTGTGGGTAACAGGTAAAAACACAGGGTGAGTAGGTATTGCTGTGTGTGGGTAACAGTGAATATAACGCAGGGTGAGTAGGTATTGCTGTGTGTGGGTAACAGTGAATATAATGCAGGGTGAGTAGGTATTGCTGTGCAGGTAACAGTGAATATAACGCAGGGTGAGTAGGTATTGCTGTGTGCGGGTAACAGTGAATATAACGCAGGGTGAGTAGGTATTGCTGTGTGCAGGTAACAGTGAATATAACGCAGGGTGAGTAGGTATTGCTGTGCAGGTAACAGTGAATATAACGCAGGGTGAGTAGGTATTGCTGTGTGTGGGTAACAGTGAATATAACGCAGGGTGAGTAGGTATTGCTGTGTGTGGGTAACAGTGAATATAACGCAGGGTGAGTAGGTATTGCTGTGTGCGGGTAACAGTGAATATAACGCAGGGTGAGTAGGTATTGTTGTGCAGGTAACAGTGAATATAACGCAGGGTGAGTAGGTATTGCTGTGTGTGGGTAACAGTGAATATAACGCAGGGTGAGTAGGTATTGCTGTGTGTGGGTAACAGTGAATATAACTCAGGGTGAGTAGGTATTGCTGTGTGTGGGTGACAGTGAATATAACACAGGGTGAGTAGGTATTGCTGTGCAGGTAACAGTGAATATAACACAGGGTGAGTAGGTATTGCTGTGTGTGGGTAACAGTGAATATAACACAGGGTGAGTAGGTATTGCTGTGAGGGTAACAGTGAATATAACACAGGGTGAGTAGGTATTGCTGTGTGCAGGTAACAGTGAATATAACGCAGGGTGAGTAGGTATTGCTGTGAGGGTAACAGTGAATATAACACAGGGTGAGTAGGTATTGCTGTGTGCAGGTAACAGTGAATATAACGCAGGGTGAGTAGGTATTGCTGTGTGCGGGTGACAGTGAATATAACGCAGGGTGAGTAGGTATTGCTGTGTGTGGGTAACAGTGAATATAACGCAGGGTGAGTAGGTATTGCTGTGTGCGGGTAACAGTGAATATAACTCAGGGTGAGTAGGTATTGCTGTGTGCAGGTAACAGTGAATATAACGCAGGGTGAGTAGGTATTGCTGTGTGCAGGTAACAGTGAATATAACGCAGGGTGAGGAGGTATTGCTGCGTGCGGGTGACAGTGAATATAACACAGGGTGAGTAGGTATTGCTGTGCAGGTAACAGTGAATATAACGCAGGGTGAGTAGGTATTGCTGCGTGCGGGTAACAGTGAATATAACACAGGGTGAGTAGGTATTGCTGTGTGTGGGTAACAGTGAATATAACGCAGGGTGAGTAGGTATTGCTGCGTGCGGGTGACAGTGAATATAACGCAGGGTGAGTAGGTATTGCTGTGTGAGGGTAACAGTGAATATAACGCAGGGTGAGTAGGTATTGCTGCGTGCGGGTGACAGTGAATATAACGCAGGGTGAGTAGGTATTGCTGCGTGCGGGTGACAGTGAATATAACGCAGGGTGAGTAGGTATTGCTGTGCAGGTAACAGTGAATATAACACAGGGTGAGTAGGTATTGCTGTGCAGGTAACAGTGAATATAACACAGGGTGAGTAGGTATTGCTGTGTGTGGGTGACAGTGAATATAACGCAGGGTGAGTAGGTATTGCTGTGCAGGTAACAGTGAATATAACGCAGGGTGAGTAGGTATTGCTGTGTGTGGGTGACAGTGAATATAACGCAGGGTGAGTAGGTATTGCTGCGTGCGGGTGACAGTGAATATAACGCAGGGTGAGTAGGTATTGCTGTGTGCGGGTAACAGTGAATATAACACAGGGTGAGTAGGTATTGCTGTGTGTGGGTGACAGTGAATATAACGCAGGGTGAATAGGTATTGCTGTGTGCGGGTAACAGTGAATATAACGCAGGGTGAGTAGTTATTGCTGTGTGTGGGTAACAGTGAATAGAACGCAGGGTGAGTAGGTATTGCTGTGCGGGTAACAGTGAATATAACGCAGGGTGAGTAGGTATTGCTGTGCAGGTAACAGTGAATATAACGCAGGGTGAGTAGGTATTGCTGTGTGAGGGTAACAGTGAATATAACGCAGGGTGAGTAGGTATTGCTGCGTGCGGGTGACAGTGAATATAACGCAGGGTGAGTAGGTATTGCTGTGCAGGTAACAGTGAATATAACACAGGGGCTACGTCTACACGTGCACCCAACTTCGAAATAGCTTATTTCGATGTTGCGACATCGAAATAGGCTATTTCGATGAATAACGTCTACACGTCCTCCAGGGCCGGCAACGTCGATGTTCAACTTCGACGTTGCTCAGCCCAACATCGAAATAGGCACAGCGAGGGAACGTCTACACGGCAAAGTAGCACACATCGAAATAAGGGAGCCAGGCACAGCTGCAGACAGGGTCACGGGGCGGACTCAACAGCAAGTCGCTCCCTTAAAGGGCCCCTCCCAGACACACTTTCATTAAACAGTGCAAGATACACAGAGCCAACAACTAGTTGCAGACCCTGTATATGCAGCACGGACCCCCAGCTGCAGCAGCAGCAGCCAGAAGCCCTGGGCTAAGGGCTGCTGCCCACGGTGACCACAGAGCCCCGCAAGGGCTGGAGAGAGAGTATCTCTCAACCCCCCAGCTGATGGCCGCCATGGAGGACCCCGCTATTTCGATGTTGCGGGACGCGGATCGTCTACACGTCCCTACTTCGACGTTGAACGTCGAAGTAGGGCGCTATTCCCATCCGCTCATGGGGTTAGCGACTTCGACGTCTCGCCGCCTAACGTCGATTTCAACTTCAAAATAGCGCCCAACACGTGTAGACGTGACGGGCGCTATTTCGAAGTTACTGCCGCTACTTCGAAGTAGCGTGCACGTGTAGACGCAGCCAGGGTGAGTAGGTATTGCTGTGTGTGGGTAACAGTGAATATAACGCAGGGTGAGTAGGTATTGCTGTGTGAGGGTAACAGTGAATATAACGCAGGGTGAGTAGGTATTGCTGTGCAGGTAACAGTGAATATAACACAGGGTGAGTAGGTATTGCTGTGTGAGGGTAACAGTGAATATAACGCAGGGTGAGTAGGTATTGCTGCGTGCGGGTGACAGTGAATATAACGCAGGGTGAGTAGGTATTGCTGCGTGCGGGTGACAGTGAATATAACACAGGGTGAGTAGGTATTGCTGTGCAGGTAACAGTGAATATAACGCAGGGTGAGTAGGTATTGCTGTGCAGGTAACAGTGAATATAACACAGGGTGAGTAGGTATTGCTGTGTGTGGGTAACAGTGAATATAACGCAGGGTGAGTAGGTATTGCTGCGTGCGGGTGACAGTGAATATAACGCAGGGTGAGTAGGTATTGCTGTGTGAGGGTAACAGTGAATATAACGCAGGGTGAGTAGGTATTGCTGCGTGCGGGTGACAGTGAATATAACGCAGGGTGAGTAGGTATTGCTGCGTGCGGGTGACAGTGAATATAACGCAGGGTGAGTAGGTATTGCTGTGCAGGTAACAGTGAATATAACACAGGGTGAGTAGGTATTGCTGTGTGTGGGTGACAGTGAATATAACGCAGGGTGAGTAGGTATTGCTGTGCAGGTAACAGTGAATATAACGCAGGGTGAGTAGGTATTGCTGTGTGTGGGTGACAGTGAATATAACGCAGGGTGAGTAGGTATTGCTGCGTGCGGGTGACAGTGAATATAACGCAGGGTGAGTAGGTATTGCTGTGTGCGGGTAACAGTGAATATAACACAGGGTGAGTAGGTATTGCTGTGTGTGGGTGACAGTGAATATAACGCAGGGTGAATAGGTATTGCTGTGTGCGGGTAACAGTGAATATAACGCAGGGTGAGTAGTTATTGCTGTGTGTGGGTAACAGTGAATAGAACGCAGGGTGAGTAGGTATTGCTGTGCGGGTAACAGTGAATATAACGCAGGGTGAGTAGGTATTGCTGCGTGCGGGTGACAGTGAATATAACACAGGGTGAGTAGGTATTGCTGTGCAGGTAACAGTGAATATAACGCAGGGTGAGTAGGTATTGCTGTGTGCAGGTAACAGTGAATATAACGCAGGGTGAGTAGGTATTGCTGTGTGTGGGTAACAGTGAATAACACAGGGTGAGTAGGATATGGCCTTGCTGCGTCTCTTTCACTATGAAAAGACCAGCAGAGTAGGGTTTTGCTTTGAGGTCAGAGAAGGGAGAAAAGGGGAGTCCTGGAGTGTAAGGCTATGCCCTGAGCAGTGGGAGCTGGAAAGGGGCGGTGCCCCCGGAGATGTGAGTAACAGGGACTGGTGGGGCAGGGCTGACACCGAGGGCTGTGCCCTAGAACCACGCCATGCCCAGATCCTCCCAGACCCAAGCAGCAGGTCCTGGCTCCTGCCCTGCAGGATGGGGAGGACCCCTCCTGCTGTTCGCCCCCTACCCCACTGCATGCTCACGTGGGGTGCTGGATGGGCACCTCCAGGACCAGCTCTGGAGGCAGGGGGAAGAGTTCGGGGGCTTCGTCTGGAGCCTGCAGCAGCAGGGGCAGGACATCAAAGCGGCCGTGCCCAGGTGTCCAGCCGTGCTCCACGCAGAGCTGCAAGAGCAGATCTGTCAGCACAGGAGGAGGGTGGAACCCAGCACCGCAGGGGGGACCAAAGAGACGGGGCTTGGCAGAGGCCCGGGCCGGGCACAGGGCAGGCTGCTGGGGGCTCTGTGCTTGCAGGGGCAGCCCCATGGCAGAGGGCAATGCCCAGCCATGCTGGGGTCTGCACTAGTCCAGGCTGCAGCACTGCAGGGGCTGGTGCTCCTCTGCTTCGGGCATTGAGCTGCAGAGAGAGGTAAGGGCAGGGCAGTGGTGCTGAGCGGCAGGGTAGGGGAAGGGCAGTGGCACTGAGGGGCAGGCTGGAGGCAGGGCAGTGGGGCTGGGGGCAGGGCGGGGGCAGGGCAGTGGCACTGAGGGGCAGGCTGGAGGCAGGGGAGTGGTGCTGGGGGCAGGGCGGGGGCAGGGCAGTGGCGCTGAGGGGAAGGGCGGGGGCAGTGTGGGGGTGCTGGGGGCAGGGCGGGGGCAGGGCAGTGGCACTGAGGGGAAGGGCGGGGGCAGCGTGGGGGCGCTGGGGGCAGGGCGGGGGCAGGGCAGTGGCACTGAGGGGAAGGGCGGGGGCAGTGTGGGGGCGCTGGGGGCGGGGGGGCAGGGCGGGGGCAGGGCAGTGGCGCTGAGGGGAAGGGCGGGGGCAGTGTGGGGGCGCTGGGGGCAGGGCGGGGGCAGGGCAGTGGCGCTGAGGGGAAGGGCGGGGTCAGTGTGGGGGTGCTGGGGGCTGGGCGGGGGCAGGGCAGTGGCGCTGAGGGGAAGGGCGGGGTCAGTGTGGGGGCGCTGGGGGCAGGGCGGGGGCAGGGCAGTGGCGCTGAGGGGAAGGGCGGGGGCAGCGTGGGGGCGCTGGGGGCTGGGCGGGGGCAGGGCAGTGGCGCTGAGGGGAAGGGCGGGGTCAGTGTGGGGGCGCTGGGGGCTGGGCGGGGGCAGGGCAGTGGCGCTGAGGGGAAGGGCGGGGTCAGTGTGGGGGCGCTGGGGGCTGGGCGGGGGCAGGGCAGTGGCACTGAGGGGAAGGGCGGGGGCAGTGTGGGGGCGCTGGGGGCAGGGCGGGGGCAGGGCAGTGGCGCTGAGGAGAAGAGTGGGGGCAGTGTGGGGGCGCTGGGGGCAGGGCGGGGGCAGGGCAGTGGTGCTGAGGGGAAGGGCGGGGTCAGTGTGGGGGCGCTGGGGGCAGGGCGGGGGCAGGGCAGTGGTGCTGAGGGGAAGGGCGGGGGCAGTGTGGGGGCGCTGGGGGCAGGGCGGGGGCAGGGCAGTGGCACTGAGGGGAAGGGCGGGGGCAGGGCAGTGGCGCTGAGGGGAAGGGCGGGGGCAGTCTGGGGGCGCTGGGGGCAGGGCGGGGGCAGGGCAGTGGCGCTGAGGGGAAGGGCGGGGTCAGTGTGGGGGCGCTGGGGGCAGGGCGGGGGCAGGGCAGTGGCGCCGAGGGGCATGGGACACTCCCCACACCGACGGCTGCCCCCACCTCGGTGATGTCGACGTTGGCCGGGTCGCCCAGCACGGAGCCATCGGGCTGCCGGTACCCGGCGTAGCGGATCAGCTGGCTGTTCCAGATGCGGAAGTCGCCCCGGCCCAGCATGCGCTGCGGGAAGACGGTGATGGCTGACCTGCGAGAAAGGCGGACGTCAAAGCTACCTGGGAGATGGCCAGGGGGCAGGTGTTCTTGTGGGGTGTCCCCAGGGGAGAAAGGGGGCCTGGGAGTGGCCCAGAGGAATGGCCACACGAGGGAAGGGCCCGGGGGGCGGTTGGCCCCGCAGGGCGCCCCCAGGGGGCGTCTCACCGGACGTTGCCTCGGTTGGTGGCGTACTGGAGGTGGGTGCACAGGAAGCCAAACATCTCTTGCACACTGGTGCAGTCACGGGCATCGAACACCTGGTGGGGACAGCAGTTAGCAGCAGATCAGCTGTCCCTGGGCCTCCAAATGGCAGCCCCCCAGCACTAACCCTTGGGCAGCACTGCCCTCCCTCGGAGCACTCGCTACAGGGAACATGGTAATGTCTCTTCTGCTCTGATCCTGGCATGGGGAGTCCTCGGGGTCCCTGCCAGGGTGGGAGGGGAACTGTGATGAGGTTCAGGGATCCCCAAGCTCTGGACCCAGCCGCAGGCAGGAGTGTGATGGGGTACAGGGGTCCCCAAGCTCTGCACCTGTCCACAGGCAGGAGTGACTCTCACTCAGCAGGAGAACAGCGGGTTTATTAGCCGACAGGACACAGCGTCGTACAGAGGAGTCAGTGCAGCCGGCAGAGACAGCCAGTCCCAGCCATGCTGGGGAGAGGAGGCCCAGAGGGGTCCCAGAGCCGGGGCCTGGCCCCCTCCTTGGTCTCTCTCTCTCCCAGCCCAGACTCACTGCTTCCAACTCCCAGTTCCAATTCAAACCCCTCAGGCTCCACCTCCTCCTTTGTCTGCAGCCCAGAGGTGTCACCTGGGCGCCAGATTACCCCCAGCAGGAGCCCCACAACCTCTGTGAGCCCCCCCAACATGCACACACGTACCCCCCACTACATCACATCTCTCCCCACTTCCAGACTGAACTGAGCGGGGTCACTCAGCTGGTGACCTGGGGAAGTTCGGGGCCCTCCCCTCGTGACAGGGCATCGGCTGTACCCTTGGTGCTCCCATTGATGTGCACCACCTCCATGTCATAATCCTGCCTGGGGAGGCTCCACATCAGGAGCTTGGTATTGGCCCCTTTCATGTGATGCAGCCGGGCAAGTCCCTTTCGTTGCCTCGGGTTGGTTGGTCCCAACTTTACGAGGATTCTCACCAACAGCCACAGTCTGTACTGCAGGAACACCAGTCCTGGGACTTTTCCTTGCAGCAAAGCCCTCTGTCAGCTTTGTCCACACATCTACTCTGGAGATACCACCACCAGACCTAACCAGCTTAGTCACAGAATCACGGGCACGTTCTCGTGTTCCTCAGCTAACACCATAGATGCCGCCATGCGCCAACAACGCCCAGCTGCTTTGTACATTGGACAGACTTCAAACTCCCTTAGACAAAGGGTCAATGGGCACAAAACAGACATAAAAACACTCCCGGCCATGGCAGCCTCCCAGCTGCAGGGCTGCTGGTTTTCCTCCCCCACCCGCTGCCGGGGATCCCATGGCTGGGGCTGCCTGTCCCGCAAACCCTCCCCAAAACTCCAGCACCCCTAGTTGTTCTCTCGTCAACATCGGAGCGTTGATCCAGATCAAGAGCACCAGGCTCCACCCTCACATCTAACCCTTCTGGCCCATGGAGCAGAGCGAGCAGCTCTGGGCAGCGATGTGCGGCCGCTGGACGGCGCGTGTATGTGGGCGCCTGTGAGTAAAGTGAGTGCCCTGTGTGCACATCGGAGGCCGGTGCTGGACTCTCTACGCGTGTGGCGTTCTTGCCGTATCCCTCTGACAAGATCCCGTCCGCACAACAAGGGGGAGCCTGTCTACGTGGAGGGGTCCCCCGGGTGGGGCGCTGTCCTGGGCACTGCCCTGCGCTAACCCAGCGGACGGGAGCACACCCCTCACCTGCAGCTTGTTCCACTGGATGCGGCCCAGGCAGCGGGAGGCGTTGCGCCAGGCCTGCTTGGCCCCGAAGATCAGCTCTGGCTCCAGCAGCTGGTAGGTGCCTGTGGCCTGGATCTCCTGCTCTACCTCCTGCAGCCGTTGCACGTGCGCCCTGGAGTCAGCCCTGGGGAGAGAACAGGCAGCGCTGGAGAACTTTGTCCCAGTGCGTGTGCCCTAAGGTCAGGAACAGCTGCAGCACGTCCTGGACAATCCCTGTTGCTGGAACAACCAGGCTGCTCCTGCTACAGAGCTCAGGGATTCTCTGGCTGCACCACATTCTGGCCCCAGCTCCAGGGCTGTGTGCTGGGCAGACCACCTGCAAGCAGGGCTGGGGCCCCCACGCCCCTTCATACAGTGGTGCCTGTCACACACGGCATACAGTTCAGTTCTGCTCAACACCCACCCCCGAGCCGCACCCGTGGCACAGAGCAGCCATCAGCCCAAGACCTGAGTCAGAGAATCGTAGAACTCTAGAGGTGGAAGGGACGGGAGGGACCTCAGGAGGTCATCTCGCCCAGCTCTCTGGCCAAAGCAGGATCTACCCCGACTAAATCAGCCCAGCCAGGACTTTGTCAAGCCGGGATTTAAAAATCTCCAGGGATGGAGAATCCACCACCTCTCTAAGCAACACATTCCAGTGCTTCACCACCTGCCTGGGGAAAGAGTTTTTCTTAATATACAACCTACTCCTCTCCCTCTTCAGCTTCAGACCATTGCGCCTTGTTCTGCCATCTGACACCACTGAGAACAGCCTCTCTCCATCTGCTTTACAGCTCCCCTTCAGGAAGTTGAAGGCTGCTATTAAATTGCCCCTCACTCTTCTCTTCTGTAAACTAAATAGGCCTAAATCCCTCAGCCTCTCCTCATAGATCATGTGCTCCAGCCCCTTAATCATTTTTATTATATCATTATTATACTACTACTATTATATTTGTTGCCCTCTGCTGAAACCACTCTAATGCATTCACATCCTTCCTATACTGGGGGGCCCAGAACTGGATGCAATACTCCAGATGAAGCTTCACCAGAGCCAAAGAGAGGGGTATAGATCTGCTGGAAATGCTTCTCCTAATGCACCCCAATACGCTATTAGCCTTCTTAGCTGCAAGGGCACACTGTTGACTCATATCCAGCCTCTCAGCCACTGGAATCCCCAAGTCCCTTTCTGCTGCACTGCTGCTGAGCCAGTCAGTCCCCAGCCTGTAACAGTGCTTGGGATTCTTCCCTCCTGCACTTGTCTTTGTTGAACTTCATGACATTTCTTTTGACCCAGTCCTCCCCTATCCCTACCCACCGCCCCCCCAAAGTATCCTGTCCCCCTAGCTTAGTGTTGTGATGGAGTGGGGGATACCTGTGTATGTGAGTGGCTCACAGAGGGTGTGAGGCTCCTGCTGAGGGTAACCCTGACGACCAGGTAACACCTTTGTACTGCAGACAAAGGAGGAGGTGGAGCCTGAGGGGTTTGAATTGGAACTGGGAGTTGGAAGCAGTGAGTCTGGGCTGAGGGAGAGAGAGACAAAGGAGGGGGCAAGGCCCCAGCTCTCGGGGCCCCTCGGGGCCTCCTGTCCTCAACATGGATTGGACTGGCTGTCTCTGCCGGCTGCACTGACTCCTCTGTACGATGCTGTGTCCTGTCGGCTAATAAACCTGCTGTTTTCCTGCTGAGTAAAAGACTCTCCTGCCTGCAGAGGGGGTGCAGAGCTTGGGGACCCCTGAACCCCATCACAAGTGTCATTTGCAAATTTGCTGAGGGTGCAATCCATCCCCCTCCTCCAGCTTTTTAATAAAGATGTTGAACTACCAGCCCTAGAACCAAGCCTTGCTCACTCCACTTGAAATCAGTCTCCAACCAGGCATTGAACAATTGACCACTATCCATTGGGCCCATCCATCAAGCCAGCTTCTGTCCATCTTACAATCCATATATCCAATCCAAATTTCCTTAACTTATGGGCGAGAATGTTGTGAGAGACTGTATCGAAAGCTCTGGGCTGAAGCAGTGGGTCTGTCCCACGAAAGCTCATCACCTAATAAATTATTTTGTTAGTCTTTAAAGTGCTACTTTACTGCTTTTTTGTTTTGCTAAAGTCAAAGTGTATCACATCCACTGACTTCCCCATGTTCACAGAGCCAGTTACCTCGCCATAGATGGGTGGGACTGGTTGTCTCTGACTGCTGCACTGACACCTCTGTACAAGGCTGTGTCCCTGTTGGCTAATAAACCTGCTGTTCTCCTGCTGAGTGAGAGTCACTCCTGCCTGCGGACAGGGTGCAGCGCCTGGGGACCCCTGAACCCCATGAAAGTCTGTGTGGTTGTTTGCCTCTGAGTTGGTATGAAGAGCGTGTGGACTCTGCAATCCACAGGTGCTGTGCTGAAACAGCTGTTCCTGCGTGAGGCCCCGACCATGCCACGAAGGGTCTCTCTGATTTTCTGGCTCCTCTAGTTCTCACAAGCTAGAACACCATTGCGCGTCTTGCACCTGGGGCGTGCAACAGAGCTTCCCCGGAGGAGGCACGAGGCTCAGCGAAAGAAGCAAGTAAGTAGATGGGTTCTTTTGGGTGAGAATCGGTTATAACTTTTGGGAGCCTGAGTATTACTTTGGGTCTGTAAAAGGAGGGTCTGTTATGAGGGTTGCAATTTCGCCGACCCTTCTTGCTGATGTTACTGCCACTGTGAAAGCCACATTCATGGATGGAGGTAGGAGCTGGCTCTGACACCCACAGGCCCCGAGCCAGGGTTGCCCGAGTCAGCTGCCAGAGGATGCAGCCTCCAGACCCTCCCCCCACCAGGTGCAAGGGGGAGCATGCTGAGGAAACCCTCCCCAATAAGGAGGGGAAAATTAGACTTTTGGGCCCATGCCACAAACTTAACCTACAGCCTCTAGTAAGTGGGCTGAAGTCCTACACCTGGGGCCTCGGAGTACAGGGGAGGCGGGACCTAGCCACTAGGCCACCCTGCCCCTATGGGCCCCTCCTACAGCTGTCTTGCCAGCTCTCACCAGTTTTTTGACATGCCAGTTTGCTTTATATAGCTGCCGGTATCTTTCTTTCTCTTCCTGAACTGGCATACGGAGGGGTCACTTAAAAACACCCCACGTCCCTCAGTGAGCCCCCACCCCCGGTCGGGCAGGTGAAACGGCTCCAGCCTGGTACAACAGGCAGGCAAGAGCTGGGAAGTATGTGCAGCAGGGGCTGCCATAAGCCTGAGCCAACGCACGATGAGAGGGGTTGCGGGGGTGCAGGGACCGGTGTGAGATGGCCCCTGAGGTGAAAAGGAAGGAAAAATTGCACACACCCCGACGGAGGCATATGTGGCTTCTCTTAAGAAGCTGCCTTGGGAACACCGACCCACGCAGTGAGTTTCGCCTCCGCCTCAGCTCTCCTGGCTGGGACACTGACTTGTGTTTTTGCACAGTGCCAGAGCTGGATGGCACCAGGGAATGGGAGGCTCTGGGCAGCCCTGCTGGGGAAGCCTTTGTGGGGTGGTAAAGCTGCCCTGTCGGGTGGTTTCTGCAGCACATGCACGCCCTCTCATGTGCCCCTCTTTTCCCAGAGCGTGGGCTTGATTGTTGCTGGTGAAGGCGTATGTAGCTTCTCCACAGCCCATGCCTCTGTCGTTCTGTCCAACATCGCTGTTCTGGTCTCCACCTCGGTTGTTCTGGTTGAGGCGGACTTGCATTTCTCTGCGGTGCCAGATACCGATGGCATGGGGGAACATGGTGCTCTGGGCAACACCGATGGAGGGCGTGCTGGGGAAGACTTAATGGCTTGACAGCCCTCGCAGGGTGAGGGAGCTGCCCTGTCAGAGGGCTTTTTGACACCCGCACCTCAGCTGGTTTGTCCCTTGGGGGAAGAAGAGATTTTCCCAGAGAACCAACTTTAGCTGCATTTCGTGGTCCTTCCTGGCCCTTGTCGGTATCTTGAGGTAACGATGCCCCTGGCTTGCAACAAGGGCTCTGCCTCACTTTACAGATGAGGTTTGCCCGTGAGGTGCGCATGGAGGCTCTGCAGAGGAACCGGAGCGCAAGATGCTTGGGGTCACTCCTCTGAGGACTTGCCAGTCACTAGCACAGGGGCACCGCAAGCCGTGAGTGGAGAACCCACACAGACCACTCAGAAAAGAACTGTTGTTCTAAAGGGTTGGCCCAGCGTGCGCCTTTGAGCATATTGCCCTGGGGATGTGGCTGGGCCTTCGGGACGGGAAGAACCTGTGTGGATGCGGGGGGGTGACTGGTTTTCATAACTCTCACCTGTGGAAGGGGGACAGGTTGTGGCCAGGGGAAGCTGCAGTGTCGGGAGGATTTGCTTGTGTTACTTCCTGCTGGCCAGAGATTCAGCAAAGGTGCTTTTGTGGCTGGTTTGGTGCCTTAAAGTGGAGGTGCCCCCTGTTCTAGGCTGTGAGTAGCTGTTTTGAGCGATTTGCCCTGGTTTGGCCCTCTCACCAGTGCCCAGAAAAGCCTCCCATATCCAGGCAGCCTGGACTTGTGTTGCGGGAGGGCAAACAGGGCTGTGCTCCCGGCTTTCTCCAGCGCCCTGGCACCCATCGGGCCTCAGGTTGAGGCCGACCAGCCTGGATGGTCCTAGCCTTTCTCTCTTCGTGAGACAGCTGCTCCCTCCCTGACCCTTGTGACTTTCTTGGAACCGTTCCCAGTTTTGCCAGGTGCCTGTGCTGGTCTCCACTTTGCAGGTTGTACTCCAGGCGTGGGTGTCCTGGAGAATCCCAGAACCAGAGCACCAGAGGTTCTGCAGTCCTGTCCCTGCAATGAACCAGGAGTACGTAGACCCCTGGGACTCTGCAGAGGAGCTCCAGGAGATCCACAAGTCCCACTGATGCTCCCCGGCCTTCCTCCCAGTGCTGCCGGGGCGCACAGCCTGGGGCTAAGGCAGGGTCCCTGCTTGCCCAGCTTCTCTGCAACTCCCAGACGTGGCCACCGGGTCCCTGCAGCAGCCCCTTGGCGCTGGTGTGACCAGGGTCAGGGAGGCTCTATCCACTGCCCCTGCTCAAGTGCCGGCTCCACAGCTCCCATTGGCTGGGAGCCACAAACAATGGGAGCTGCA
The DNA here is from genome assembly GCF_033958435.1 of Carettochelys insculpta. Taxonomy (NCBI): domain Eukaryota; kingdom Metazoa; phylum Chordata; order Testudines; family Carettochelyidae; genus Carettochelys; species Carettochelys insculpta. The sequence continues at coordinate 280,677,079 of NC_134138.1, read as the reverse complement.
GTGGCAATGCCTTCAGGTGTGGTGTCTCCCTGGCCTCATATGCACCTCTGGGCTGCAGGGACCTAGTGGCTGGTCCCAGGAGCCATGGTAAGTGCCGCTGGGACCTGCACGCACTGCACCCCACCCGCCTGCCCAAGCCAAGCACCTGCACCCCCCAGCTGAGTTCTCACCCTCTGCACCCCAACAACCTGACCCTACCCCAGAACCTCCCCCTGCACCCAATCCCTGCCCCAGCCCAGAGCCTCTGTCTGCACCCCAAGCTTCAGACCCTACCCCAGAACCTGCAACACAGCTGAATCCTCACCCCCTACACCCCACCCCCACAGTAGTCCCCTCCAAGACCTAATCTCCCTTCCAGAGCCTGCACCCTCCGCTCCAGCCTGGGGCCCCTCCTGCACCCCAGCCAACTCATCTCCAGCTGCACCCACTTCGCTTGTCTTCCTTACGGCACTTCTGCTGACACAGCCCGGGGTGATGTTCACTGGTTTTGCCACAGCGTCACACTGTTGACTCATATTTGGCTTGTGGTTCACCATGACCCCTAGGTCCCTTTCCGCAGCGCTCCTTCCTAGACGGCCATTTCCCTTTCCGTGTGTGTGAAACTGAATGTTCCTTCCTAAAGCGCAGCACAGGAAGTCTCAAACATACGAACTGGCCACGTTCGTTCGTGTCTCAGCTGCTTGGAACTGGGAGCATGTTTCCCCCGAGGAGCGGTGCTAGAAATGGATGTTGGGTTCCCAGGTGGGCCCAAAACCGCCAGTTTAACCCATAGTGCAGCTGGTTTGCTGCGTCCCTGGGAGGCAGAATAACAGAGGCTGCTTCTTATTTAACTTTGAAGGCTGGCGCATGAGGACAGGCCAGTTCAGTCACAGGAGGATGAGGAAGTAGGTGGAGATTCTGAAGGGGGCTTCTGGGCATTCGACGGCTGCTCCCCTCCCGCCGCCCACCCAGGCTCTGTGCCAGCTCCAGCTCCCCGCTGCTGTGCCCAGCCCCCAGGCCCAGAGGCGGGAGCAGCAGGAGTGCCTGCCAGAGGGCTGCGGAGGAGCCGGGGAGCGCGTGCAGCCGGCGGCCGGTAAGAAGCAGCGTTTTCCCCTTTGAAGCGCTGCCTCTCTCCTGCTGCTGGCTGTGTGATCCCCCTGCTCGGGAGTGCTCCGGCTGCGTTCCTGCTGCTCACCCCACCTGCGCTGCTCGCTGCTCCCCAGGCCAGGGCCATCCTTACCCTGAGGCCGAATACGCAGCTGGGTCTTACTGTCCACCCGGTCGCCTCTCCCTGCCCCGGTCTGGGCTCTGCTGCCTCCGGACGGGGTCTAGTTAACTGAGCAGTGAAGCAGCCTGCCAGACCCATGAGTGCCGAGGCCCATGGCCGGCATCCAGCCTGCAGCTTGCCTGGATCTGGCCTCGAGGCTCCCCAGCATCCGGCCCGTGGGGGCTGGGGAGCCTCGCAGGCTGGTTGAGGCATGCCAGGGCCAGATCCAGCCCACTGGGTCCGCCTGGTGAGGGCACAAAGAGGCTCCACTGTTGCGCCCACTGCTCTTCCCCCCGACGCCTGGCTGGGGTAGCCACAGCCTAGTGCTGCCTGGAGAGAGGCTTCCCCTGCCCACTCTGGCGGGCCCCAATGCTGACCAACGAGAGCAGCAGAAGGGGTGTGTGTCTGGGAGCATGGGGAAGAGCTTCTCCAGGGCACCGCTCCCCCAGGCAGCCAGAGGGTGGGGGGCAGCAGTGATGTACAGAGGTAAACACCTCTCCAGCCCAGTTCCGCCCCTCCTCCTGCCCACCACCACCCAGACACCCCCACCTTGCTCCTACACCCCCCCAACCAAACACCCGCACCCTGCTTCTGCACCCCCATCTAAACACCCCCACCCTGCTCCTGCACCCCCAGCCAGACACCCCCACCCTGCTCCTGCACCCCCCCAGCCAGACACCCCCACCCTGCTCCTGCACCCAGTCTCTCTCCCAGACCCCACCCCTGCTCCCCAGCAGCCGTCGCCAACTCCCACATACTGAACCCAGGGTCCTGTGGCACCTTATAGACTAGCAGAAAAGTTTTGAGCATGAGCTTTCGTGAGCACAGACCAAGACCAGCATCTGCTGAAGTGAGTGTGCTCACGAAAGCTCATGCTCATAACTTTTCTGTTAGTCTATAAGGTGCCACAGGACCCTTCGTTGCTGTTACAGATCCAGACTAACATGGCTACCCCTCCGATACTGAACCCAGTTAATCTGCCCTGGGGGAAGCCCTGAACCTCAGTTCCCCCACTTCCGCACCCCCCACCCATGGTGCTGGAGCGTTAGGCAAGTGAGGTGTCTCAGCAAGGGGCCACATTTGTCCGGGTTTGTGGGTTTTTTTTTCACTTCTCACTTTTAAGTGACCCCCACTGACTTTTGTGGGTCAGTGCCTCCCACCAACACAATAAAGGTTCCCACGCCTGCGCTAGCAGAACACTGGACCTGTAGATGAGCCATTCAAGTGGTAACGAAGCCATTTAATGGGCACTGGCCAGTCCCAGGGACAGCCTGTCAGCTGCTGAACGCAAGGTGTCAGGCTACAGGCTGGCTACAGGGCAGACTGGCCCTGCTGCGGCCGACCTTAGAATCCCAGACTCCTAGGGCAGGAAGAGACCTCAGGAGGTCATCTAGTGCAGCCCCCTGTTTCACATGGGATCAACCCCAACTAAGTCATCCCAGCCAGGGCCTTGTCCAGCCAGGACTCCCCTAGGGATGGAGAATCCACCACCTCTCTAGGCAACGCATTCCAGTGCTTCACCACCCGCCTGGGGAAGGAGTTTTCCCTAAAATCGAACCCACTCGTCTCCTTCTGTAACTTCTGACCATTGCTCCTTGTTCTGCCACCTGACACCACTGAGAACAGCTCCTCACCCTCCTCTTTAGAGCTCCCCTTCAGGAAGTTGAAGGCTGCTATTAAATCGCCCCTCAGTCTTCTCTTCTGTAAACTAAACAAGCCCAAACCCCTCAGCCTCTCCTCATAGGTCATGTGCTCCAGACCCTTAATCATTTTTGTTGCCCTTCGGTGAACCTGCTCCAGCACATCCACATCCTTTTTATGTTGGGGACCCAAAACTGGACACAATATTCCAGATGTGGCCTCACCAGTGCCGAATAAAGAGGAATAACTACTTCCCTAGATCTGCTCGAAATGCTCCTCCTGATGCACCCCAGGGTGCCGTTAGCCTTCTTGGCTACAAGAACACACTGTTTACTCATATCCAGCCTTTCATCCACCATAACCCCTAGGTCCCTTTCCATCGTACTGCTGCTGAGCCAGTCGGTCCCCAGCCTACAACAATGCTTGGGATTCTTCCACCCCAGGTGCAGGACTCTATGAGAAAGAAGTGGACAGTTGACTAAGGAGGAGTGTAAATATAGGGCTTGTTGAACTGCATTAGATTACTTGTGGCCCAATCTTCCAATTTATCCAGGTCCCTCTGGATTCTATCTCTACCCTCCAGTGTATCTGCCTCTCCCCCTAGCTTAGCGTCAAATGAAAACTTGCTGAGGATGCAATTCAGTCCCTCATCCAGGTCATTAATAAAGATGTTGAATAACACCGGCCCCAGAACTGAGCCTTGCGGCACTCCGCTTGAAACAGACCAACATCCAGATATTAAGCCATTGACCACTACCCGCTGGGCCTGACAGTCAAGCCAGTTTTCTATCCATCTTATGGTCCATGGATCCAATCCATAGTTCCTCAGCTTATGGGCAAGACTGTTGTGGGAGACGGTATCAAAAGCTTTGCTGAAGTCAAGGTATATCACATCCACTGACTTCCCCATGTCCACAGAGCTTGTTACGTTGTCATAGAAGCTAATCGGATTGGTCAGGCAGGACCTGGCCCTGGTGAAACCATGCTGTCTACTCTTGATCACTTTCCCCTCTTCCTAGTGCTCCTGTGAAAGTGCTCCAGCAGTCTTATATGTTTTCTGTACACGGTCCAGGTTTCACAGCCATGCAGGAGACGGGTCAGGACTACAGCCTTGTAGGCTTTCAGTTTAGTGGACTGTCAGATATTGTGCTAATTCAACACTTGCGCTCTCAGATGTCCTAGTGCCCGGCTGGCCTGGCAGATTCTGGCATTGATGTCCTTCTCAAGGGAGCCATCATTGGCTATCACACTGCCAAGGTACCTGAACTCCTCTACTGTTTTTAACTCTGTTCCTTCAATAAAGATTGAAGCGGGGAGAACGACAGATCCTGGAGCAGGCTGAAACAGAACCTCGGTCTTTCCTAGGCTGATGGTCAAACCAAAGAGGCGAGTGGCATCAGCAAACCTGTTGATGATGAGATGGAGATCAGACTCCTTGTGTGCCACAAGTGCACAGTCATCAGCAAAAAGGGCTTCAAGGATGAGCCTCTCCAGCTTCTTGGTTTTAGCATTCAGATGACGAAGGTCAAAAAGTGACCCATCAAGTCTGTATTTTCTGTAGACTCCATGGTCCAGGTCCCTAACTGCGTGGGTGAGGACGCATGTGTGATGGAGTGGGGGGAGTGCATGTGTGAGTCGGGCTGGATGTCTGAGGCAAGCAGCAGCTCCCAGTGGCTAAGGATGACCCTGGGGCTACAACTGGCAGGTGACACCTCTGCCTGAACAAAGAGCAGGGAGGAGCTGAGCTGGGTTTTTGAATCGGGGGCGGCAGTTAGAGGCGAGGAAAAGGGAGAGCTGGAAGGCAGCCAGCCGGAGGAGGGGGAAGCTACACCCCAGAGGGGCACCCCTCGGGGTCTTCTCCCCAGGACAGGTTGGAAGGACTGTCTCTGGCTGCTATGCTGTTGCTTCTGTGAGAAACTGGACATCTGTTGCCTAATAAACCTGCTGTTGTACCTGCTGAGTGAGAGTCTCTCCTGCCAGCGGACGGGGTGCAGTGCAGGGGCACCCCTGAACCCCATCACACTGGTGTCAGGAGTGGGATGCACTGCACCTACGGATGAGCTCCCAGCAGTGGCTGACTGAGCACCAGAGAAGGAAGGAGTCTCACAAGAGCCAGAGGGGGAGCAGAGCCATTCCTGCAGCTGCTGCTGGTGAGTGGATACCCCGGGAGATAGCGGGGAGATGGATTATACCCGACTCCTGAAGGCAGAGCTAGCGGGGCTGTGCAGAGAGAGGGGCCTGACCGTGGGGAAGGCGACCAAGGCCCAGCTGATTGCACAGCTGGAAGAGAATGACCGATCCGGGGGGGCAGAGCCTGTCCCGGCAGAAAGTAGCCGGTCAGCCTCGGGAAGCGTTTCGGATTCTCCGACACGAGCAGGGGCTCGACGCCGTCAGACAGACGCGGTGCCCGCCAGGTCGCGCTCAGCTAGCGGTGGTCCATCGCGGGCAGAGTCCCCCGCCGCAGAGCTGCGACGGCTGGAACTCGAGGTGAAATTAAAGGAACTGGAGCACCAGGAACGGGAAAGAGAGCGTGAGCGCCAGGCACGGGAAAGAGAGCATGAGCGTGAGCGCCAGGAACGGGAAAGAGAGCGTGAGCGTGAGCTCCAGGAACGGGAAAGAGAGCGTGAGCGTGAGCGCCAGGAACGGGAAAGAGAGCGTGAGCGTGAGCGCCAGGCACGGGAAAGAGAGCGTGAGCGTGAGCGCCAGGAACGGGAAAGAGAGCGTGAGCGTGAGCGCCAGGAACGGGAAAGAGAGCGTGAGCACGAGCGCCAGGAACGGGAAAGAGAGCGTGAGCACGAGCGCCAGGAACGAGAAAGAGAGCGTGAGCACGAGTGCCAGCTACAAGAGAGACAGCGGGAGGAGAGAGAGCGAGAGCGGGAGCATGAGCGAACCATGGCAGAGGCGAGACGCCAAGAGGCCCCAGCTGCGGTAAGCGGGGAGAGGGCCAGACGGCTCGGGGTGGCCAGTCACTTGGAGACGCGTGTGCTGGCCCAGTGTCAGCACCCAGGGGACATGGACGAGTTCCTTACCGCCTTTGAGCGAGCCTGTGAGTTGCATGAGGTTCCCCCAGATGAGTGGCTCCGGCACCTCACCCCCTTGCTGGGCCAGAAGGCCGCAGCGGTGCTCAGCCAGCTGGTGGGGCTGCAGCCTGGGGACTAAGAACGGGTCAAACAGGCCCTGCTGCATAAGTTCGGGCTGACTCCGGAGATGTACAAGAAGAAGTTCCAGGAGGCGCAGAAGAGGCCAGAGGAAACCCATGTAGATACAACCGCCCGCCTGAAGCAATACTACCAGAAGTGGGCGTTCGGAATGGGAGTCCAGTCCGTAGAGGACCTGATCGAGCTGGCGGTCGTGGAGCGATTCTACGAGATGTGCGCACCTGACCTGAGGGTGTGGCTCGTGGACCGGAAGCCAGGGGACTCACATGATGCAGGGAAACTGGCAGATGACTTCACAAACAGCCGGGCCAGGTTTGAAAGTGAGCCCCACAAAGAGAGGGAGTCTCGGAGAGAGAGGGAGTCCCGGAGGGAGAGGGAGTCCTGGAGAAACCGAGAATCTCAGAGAGACCGGTCCCTAACTGTACGACAGAGGGGACCACCTCTTGGGCAAGCCCAGGAAAGAGGGGCCAGCCACCCACCCCCCAGAGAGCCAAACAGAGCCCGGACAGAGCAGCCGGCCCGAGGGACACAACAAGACCCAGGCTGTTATCGCTGTGGGCGAAAGGGGCATAGAGCAGCCCAGTGCCCCAGGCTCCCAGACAGGTTGAGCAGGCCGGGGGGTCATGGAGTCAACTGGGTGGGGTCCCAGAAGCCAGAGGGGCTGGCGGCCAAGGCGGGTGGTGCTGACAATGGGCACTCGGATTGGGCCGAATCCGCCCCACAGACCAGCTCCTCAGGGGGACCAAATGCTCAGAGGCCAGTTTACAGAGTGGGGGCGGCAATGCCTCTGTGGAGCAAGTGTCTCAAACACCTCGAGGTAGACGGGAAAAAGGTCACGGGGTTCTGGGACACAGGCGCTGACGTGACGCTGGCCCGACCCGGGGTGGTGGCACCGGGCTGCATGATACCCGATTCCCACCTGATGATAACAGGAATTGATGGGACCCCTTTCAAGGTGCCCATGGCGAGGGTGTACCTGAAATGGGGGAAGAAGGAAGGCCCCAAGGAAGTGGGCGTGCACAGCCATTTGCCGGCGGATGTACTGATGGGGGCTGACCTGGAGAACTGGCAAGGTGAACGCCCTCGTGCCCTGGTCCTGACCCGTAGCCAAAGAAAACGAGGGGTGCGCTCCCCAGATTCAGGGGTACAGGCCCAACTAAAGTCACAGGAGCCACAGGGGCCAACCCTGAGAGAAAGGGGGCCCCCAAAAACCAGACCTCACCAAGGGGTACTGGCAAGTGCCATTAGACCAAGATGCCCGGCTGAAGTCGGCTTTCATCACCCCTGTGGGGCTCTACGAGTTCCTGGTCCTGCCCTTTGGCCTCAAGGGGGCACCCGCTACCTTCCAGCGTCTGGTGGACCAGCTACTGAAAGGGATGGAGAGCTTTGCCCTGGCTTACATGGACGACATTTGCATCTTCAGCCAGACGTGGGAGGACCATGTGTCCCAGGTCAAGCAGGTGCTGGACCGACTCCAGAAGGCTGGTCTGACTATCAAGGCAGGGAAGTGCAAGGTGGGAATGGCTTAGGTGACCTACCTGGGCCACAAGGTGGGCAGCGGCTGCTTAAAGCCAGAGCCAGCTAAAGTGGAGGGTGTCAGAGATTGGCCAACACCCCAGACTAAGAAACAGGTCCAGGCCTTCATTGGGATGGCGGGGTACTACCGGAGGTTTGTGCCCCACTTTAGCTCCATCGCAGCCCCCCTCACGGAGCTGTGTAAGAAGGGGAAGCCTGACAAGGTGGTCTGGACCGAGCAGTGCCAAGAGGCCCTCTGCGCGCTGAAGGAGGCTCTGGTCAGGGCCCCAGTGCTGGCAAATCCAGACTTCAACAAGCCCTTCCTGGTGTTCACCGATGCCTCAGACGTGGGGCTGGGGGCGGTGCTAATGCAGGTGAATGACAAAGGGGAGAAACACCCCATCGTGTACCTGAGTAAGAAGCTGCTGCCCCGGGAGCAGAACTACGCGGCCATATAGAAGGAATGTCTGGCCATGGTGTGGGCGCTGGGGAAGCTGCAGCCGTACCTGTTTGGACGGCGTTTCACCGTGTACACCGATCACTCACCCCTGACCTGGCTGCATCACATGAAAGGGGCCAATGCCAAGCTCCTGCGGTGGAGTCTGCTCCTGCAGGACTACGACATGGAGGTGGTCCACGTCAAGGGGAACAACAACACCATAGCCGATGCCCTGTCACGCAGGGAGGGCCCCGAACTTCCCCAGGTCACTGGCTAAGTGACCCCGCTCAGTGCGGTCTGGAAGGGGGGAGAGATGTGATGGAGTGGGGGGAGTGCATGTGTGAGTCAGGCTGGATGTCTGAGGCAAGCAGCAGCTCCCAGTGGCTAAGGATGACCCTGGGGCTACAACTGGCAGGTGACACCTCTGCCTGAACAAAGAGCAGGGAGGAGCTGAGCTGGGTTTTTGAATTGGGGGCGGCAGTTAGAGGCGAGGAAAAGGGAGAGCTGGAAGGCAGCCAGCCGGAGGAGGGGGAAGCTACACCCCAGAGGGGCACCCCTCGGGGTCTTCCCCCCAGGACAGGTTGGAAGGACTGTCTCTGGCTGCTATGCTGTTGCTTCTGTGAGAAACTGGACATCTGTTGCCTAATAAACCTGCTGTTGTACCTGCTGAGTGAGAGTCTCTCCTGCCAGCGGATGGGGTGCAGTGCAGGGGGACCCCTGAACCCCATCACAGCATGTGAAAAAGCAGTCGAATAACACTGGGGTCAGCCCACACCCTTTCTTCACACCATTGGATATCTCAAATGGATCTGAGGACTTGCCATTTGAAAGGACAAAGCCAGTCATGCCATCATGGAACAGGCATATGAGGTTAATGAATCTTCTTGGGCAGCCAAGTTTTGACAGGATAATCTGCAGGGCTTCTCTGTTGACGGTGTCCAACGCCTTGGCCAGATCTATAAATACAGAGTACAGATCCAAGTTCTGCTCTGTGCACTTTTCCTGGACCTGACGAACAGCAAAGATCACGTCAATGGTGCTGCAGACTGGGCGAAAACCACACTGCGCCTCTGGTAGGTTCTTCTCTGAGATGCTGGTGATCAGACGGTTGAGGATGACTCAAGACAAGATCTCCCCAGCAGTACAGAGAAGGGATATGCCCTGGTAATTTCCAGAGTCAGCTTTGTTGCCCTTGTTCTTGAAGAGCGAGATGATTGTGGCATCCTTAAAGTCTTTGGGCATGTCATCTTCTTCCCAGATGCTGATCAAGATGTTGTGAAAGGCTTCAAGTGACACTAGTCCTGCCACTTTGAAACTTTCAGCAGGGATACCGTCCATCCCAGGGGCTGTGCCAGAGCTGGTCTGGCTGATTTGCCTTTTTGACCTCATCCACTGTAGGGGGCAGGTCAAGACTGTCTGTTGTGGGTTTCTTGCCCTCACTGTGAACGCTCCTGCCGTTCAAAGCTTGGACTCCTCAGCCACATGAGAGTCCACAACTGATGAGCCTGTGCAAGTTCAAGACGTCATCTTTGGACATGATGGACTGCCTACACACACCCACACCCACACCCACACCCACGTGCATATATATATATATATATATATATATATATATATATATATATATACACATACATATATATAGTGGTCCTGGGATGGAGTGGGGGGGTGCATGTGTGAGACTCAGGCTGGATGTGTGTGAGATGGGCAGAGCAGCTCCCAGCGGCTAAGGATGACCCCTGGGCTGTACCCTAGGCTGGCAGGTAACACCTCAGCCCTGAACACAGAGCAGGGAGGAGCTGAGCTGGGTTTGATTCTGGGGCGGCAGTTAGAAGCTGGGGGAGAGGGAGCTGGAAAGCAGCCAGCCTGGCGAGGGGGAGGCTACACCCCAGAGGGGCACCCCTCGGGCTCCTCTCCCCAGGACGGGTTGGAATGACTGTCTCTGCTGGCTGCACTGACGCCTCTGTGCTGAGCTGGGCCTCTTTCGCCTCATAAACCTCCTGTGCTACCTGCTGGGTGAGAGTCACTGCTGCCTGCGGACGGGGTGCAGAACTCGGGGATCCCTGAACCTGCATCACAGCTTCAAAATGGATGCCTTGAGGATCCCCTCCATTATGTTCCCAGGGACTGAGGTAAGGCTGACGGGTCTATAGTCCCCTGGATTGTCCTTCTTCCCTTTTTTAGAGATGGGCACTACGTTTGCCTTTTTCCAGTCATCTGGGATCTCTGCCAACCTCCGAGAGACTTCAAAGGTAATGGCCAAAGGCTCAGCAATGACCTCTGCCAATTCCCTCAGTACCCTGGGGTACATTAAATCCAGACCCATGGAGTTGTGTATGTCTAGTTTTTCTAGGTAGCTCTTCATTCGCTCTTTCTCCACATATGGCTGCCCTCCACTTCCCCATGCTGCATTGTCTAGCCCGTAGTGTGGGAACTGTCCTTGTCTGTGAAGACTGAGGCAAAAAAGCATTGAGTACTTCAGCTTTTCCTGCATCACCTGCCGCTAGGTTACCTCCCTCAGACGGCAATGGCCCCACACCTTCCCTGATAACCTGTTTATTGTTCACATGCCGGTAGAAACCCTTCTTGTTGCCCTTCGCATCCCTCGCCAGCTGCAGTTCCAGCTGTGCTTTCGCTTTCCTGATTACTGCCCGGCATTCTCCAGCCGTATGTTTATACTCCTCCTTAGTCAGCTGTCCCCGTTTCCATGTCTTGTGTGCATCCCCTTTGAGTTTAAGCTGACTAAGGGTTTCCCTGTTAAGCCAAGCTGGTTGCCTTCCATGTTTGCATTTCTTACTATGCAGCGGGATGGTTTGTTCCTGTGCCTTCAGTGAGGCTTCTTTAAAATACATCCAGTTCTCCTGAACTCTTTTCCACTTCATCTTCGTTTCCCAAGGGATCCTGGTCATCAGGGCCGTGTCTACACGTGCCCCAAACTTCGAAATGGCCACACAAATGGCCATTTCGAAGTTTACTAATGAAGCGCTGAAATGCATATTCAGCGCTTCATTAGCATGCGGGCGGCAGCTGCGCTTCGAAATTGACGCGCCTCCTTTTCGAAAGGACCCCACCTACTTCGAAGTCCCCTTATTCCTATGAGCTGATGGGAATGAGGGGACTTCGAAGCAGGAGGTGTCCTTTTGAAAAGGAGCCCTGTTTGGACGCGCCGCGCGGCGGCGAGGCGCATCAATTTCGAAGCGCCGCGGAAGCCCGCATGCTAATGAAGCGCTGACTATGCATTTCAGCGCTTCATTAGTAAACTTCGAAATGGCCATTTGCGTGGCCATTTCGAAGTTTGGGGCACGTGTAGACGTAGCTCAGGTCTCTCAGGGAGTTGGAGTCTGCTCTTTTGAAATCAAGGGTCTGCTCACCCTTCCACCTTTTTGTCTGGATCCTGAAATCTACCATCTTGTGGTCGCTGCAGCCCAGGTTTCCACCCACTTCTATTTCTCCTGCTAGTTCTTCCCTGTTTGTGAGCAGCAGGTCAAGTTGTGCATGGCCCCTGGTCGGTTCCTTCAGCACTTGTACCAGACCTTCCAGAGTTTGATTTAACACTCCTAGTGGGGATGGACTAAGTGGAACTTTTTCAGGGCGCCCCGTTGACTGTGGTACTTCTGCCCACTTTAGGCGTAAGGGAAACCGAAGGGAGCACAGACTCCCATCGACCTCCCTGAGTGGAGATGGAGCAGAAGCCTGACAAGATATGTCTGCTCCAGCTGTATAATTAACGTAGCTGGAATTGCACCTTAATTCCACCTTGCACTGGAGTGCAGCCGGCGCCCGAGTTCAAAATGTGCTTTATAATATTTCATTGTGTGTTGCTGAAGATTAGAAAATTACATCCTAAAACTCCTCCCCCCACGTTCTCAGAAATCCTAAGGCACGACCTACCAGAGGCAGAAGGGGAGCTCTGGTTGCGTGCGCAGCTGTTGGCACTGCGGATGTTTGTAACTCGGGAAGAGCCTGTACTTTGCATTTGTCTTGATTAGATTTCTTCCCATTTACTTCAGCCCTTTCCTCCGGTCTGTCCAGATCATTCTGCATTTTAATCCTGTCCTCCAAAGCACTTGCAGCCAATGGTCCCTCTAATTTTTTATGTCCATGGGTGGAATGAATTCAGCTATGTGCACCAAAGGGCGCATGTGTGACACATCAGAAAACTCATTCGGCACATGGACAGTGTGTGGCAGGGGTGGGGCCAAGGGTGGCTGGGGGCTGTGGCTGGGGGTTGGGCTGTGCGGGAGGGGAAAGCTCTGGGGTGGGGTCTGTGATGCAGGGCTTGCCGTGCAGGAGGGGCCTCACAACTGGGTAGGAGGGAGCGGAGAGTGAGTGCTCCAGGTGCGGGGGGTGGGATCTGGAGTGGGGCTGAGGCTGAGAGGGTTGGTAGGGAAGCAGGCTGCCAGGGGGACAGATGACTCTCCCAGACCTCTGTCACTGTGGCGGCTCGGGTGCAGGGGACAGGCACCTCTCCATGGCTGCTGCAGCTCCAGCCAGGCCTGCTGCAGAAGGGCACCGCCCCATGGCCCTGGTATGTCTGGGCTATGCTGGGAGAGGGCCAGGGAAAGGGAACCTCTCCCTGCAATTGCAACAGGTCTACGCCAGGACTGTGCTGCAGCCAGGGGAGCAGCACCTCTCCCCCAGCCATGGCAGGTCTGTGCCGGGGCCCGTGGCAGAAGTGACTGGTGCTGGGGTTCCAAGAGGACACTAGCCACATGGCCCTGTCCTGCTCCATCCCCACCCAGGCCCTGGGGCAGCATGGTGGCCAGAGTAGCTAGGGGGCTCATGCTGCTGCCGGTGGAGGGCCAGGACTGCCCCTCACCCATCAGAACGGCGTACTGCTGACGGTGAGTGCGGGGGGGTTGCAGGGACATGTGGCTCCCTGTGCACCCCCACAAGTCACCTCTGGCAGCAGGTCTGGGGTTTGGGAAGAGGCGTCTCTCCCCACTGGAGCCCTGAGCCCCTTCGTGGAGCCTAATAGGCGGCTGTCGGCAGCGTGCAGGGACCATAGCTTGGCAGCATCAGCGAGCTTTCAGTGCACCGTCCATGCGGGAGTCAGTCATCCAGCAAAGTCTGCCACAGAACTGGCCCTGGGCCCATCCCTGCAGGGCCCCTCGCACATTTCCACACTGCCCACCAGGCAATGCAGAGCAGCCCCCAGGCAGTGCACCCCAGGGGCTTGCAGGATCGCTGCAGCACTGTGTTATTTCCCCAGCAGGCGTATGGGCAGCTGAGCCCGGCCCTCCAGGCGTGGGGTTTCCATTGTGGCATTCGGCCAGTCCGTGCCCATACAATGGAGACACACCTCTGGTTTAACTATCTTCTCACTGGAATTTTTAAATATTGTTGAGCCATTTGAGGTATCGTCGTATTAAGCCCTGTTCTATAGAGATGTAGTTCTGTTTTGTAGAACGCTTCCTAGAAGCAGGGAAGGGAAAGACAAAACTCTCTGCGCCCTTTCTTTTTGGATTGCTTCATAGATTGCCCTGTGGAGTGAGTGAGGTGTGAATGGAAGGGTGGGAGACCGGCACCTCCAGGTATGGAGAAGTTAGATCCAAGCCCACTGAGAAGAACAATGGAGCCTGTGCAGTGGGCCCATGGAAAGAAAACTGGACACGTGGACGCCTGGGGAGTCACCAGCAAGTGCTGCCTTTGAAAGCACCACCCATGAGAAGGTGCGAAATGCGTATTCTTAAGGCTGCTCTCCCAGATGATGCACACGCATGAGATGCTAACTGGGGGCCGCCCGCCTGCGAGAGACGCCTGTATAAATGAAGGCATCTTGCACAGGGACCCCGGGTTTTGTCTTGTCATCACTGGAGCATCCTCCCCGCTCTAACTCACCTGGCTGGTGCAGTTATGGGGAGCAGCTATCGGTAACAGCACCAAGAGAGGAGTGTGCTTGTGTGTCTGTCTGTGTGTGTGTGTGTGTGTGTGAGAGAGAGAGACTGGGACGTACCCTGTGCATACAAGAAGTGCTGATTGCTGTATGTGTATTACCAATAACTGCGGCGTTTTGCCTTTTCCCCAGGGACGATCTCATGCCGTACTCTTCAGGACAACAGCCCCCGCCAGCGGCCCTCTCCCCCGCCGTGCTGCGCCCCTGCGGGCCGGCTGCCACTCACCGCTTCATGGAGCTGTAATACTGGTTGATGAAGTCCCGGGCCAGAGGCAGCAGCTCCTCCTCGGTCCGGGGCCCCTCGGCCACCTGGCAAACCATCTGCTTGGGGAACATGAGAGAGCCCAGGCAGCGCGTCCCACCACAGGGCATCTCCTGCAGCACAGAGAGAGAGACATGAGGCTTCGGCTTTTGGAGTCAGACCCAGTCCAGACCCCGACTCTGGTGTGCAGCCCCGTCCCATCAGTGCCCCGACCCACAGCCCCTGTTAGCCCAGCCCGGGGACCCCCACCGCCCTCCCACTGCCCCTCACTCCCACCCACAGCCCCTGTTAGCCCAGCCCGGGGACCCCCACCGCCCTCCCACTGCCCCTCACTCCCACCCACAGCCCCTGTTAGCCCAGTCCGGGGACCCCCCACTGCCCTCCCACTGCCCCTCACTCCGACCCACAGCCCCTGTTAGCCCAGCCCGGGGACGCCCAGCACCCTGCCAGTGCCCCTCACTCCCACCCACAGCCCCTGTTAGCCCAGCCTGGGGACCCCCACTGCCCCTCACTCCCACCCACAGCCCCTGTTAGCCCAGCCCAGGAACCCCCACCACCCTCCCACTGCCCCTCACTCCCACCCACAGCCCCTGTTAGCCCAGCCCAGGAACCCCCACCACCCTCCCACTGCCCCTCACTCCCACCCACAGCCCCTGTTAGCCCAGCCCTGCGACCCCCACCGCCCTCCCACTGCCCCTCACTCCCACCCACAGCCCCTGTTAGCCCAGCCCGGGGACCCCCACCGCCCTCCCACTGCCCCTCACTCCCACCCACAGCCCCTGTTAGCCCAGCCCGGGGACCCCCACTGCCCTCCCACTGCCCCTCACTCCCACCCACAGCCCCTGTTAGCCCAGCCCGGGGACCCCCACTGCCCTCCCACTGCCCCTCACTCCCACCCACAGCCCCTGTTAGCCCAGCCCTGCGACCCCCACCGCCCTCCCACTGCCCCTCACTCCCACCCACAGCCCCTGTTAGCCCAGCCCGGGGACCCCCACCGCCCTCCCACTGCCCCTCACTCCCACCCACAGCCCCTGTTAGCCCAGCCCGGGGACCCCCACCGCCCTCCCACTGCCCCTCACTCCCACCCACAGCCCCTGTTAGCCCAGCCCGGGGACCCCCACTGCCCTCCCACTGCCCCTCACTCCCACCCACAGCCCCTGTTAGCCCAGCCCGGGGACCCCCACTGCCCTCCCACTGCCCCTCACTCCCACCCACAGCCCCTGTTAGCCCAGCCCAGGGACCCCCACTGCCCTGCCACTGCCCCTCACTCCCACCCACAGCCCCTGCTAGCCCAGCCCGGGGACCCCCCACTCCCACCCACAGCCCCTGCCAGCCCAGCCCGGGGACCCCCACTGCCCTGCCAGTGTCCCTCACTCTGACCCACAGCCCCTGTTAGCCCAGCCCTGGGACACCCACCGCCCTGCCAGTGCCCCTCACTCCCACCCACTGCCCCCATTAGCCCAGCCCTGGGACCCCCACCGCCCTGCCAGTGCCCCTCACTCCCACCCACAGCCCCCGTTAGCCCAGCCCTGGGACCCCCACCGCCCTGCCACTGCCCCTCACTCCCACCCACAGCCCCCGTTAGCCCAGCCCTGGACCAATATTCCCTCTAATTTTTCCCATCCATGTGCAGACTGAGCTTTGCTCTGTACACCCAGGTGTGTGCAGCTGGGCACCGCCCGTGGACGCACAGGCTGCTGCACTCTGCGCACCAGCTGGGCAGCATTTGACAGACAAGGCAGAGACAGGGACTGGGAACTCTGCTGCTCCAGCATGAGCTGGTGTGATGGAGTGGGGGGGGGTGCATGTGTGACTCAGGCTGGATGTGAGAGACAAGCAGAGCAGTTCCCAGTGGCTAAGGATGACCCTGGGGCTACAACTGGCAGGTGACACCTCTGCCCTGAACAAAGAGGTAGGGAGGAGCCGAGCTGGGTTTTTGAATCGGGGACGGCAGTTAGAGGCTAGGGGAAGGGAGAGCTGGAAGGCAGCCAGCCGGAGGAGGGGGAAGCTACACCCCAGAGGGGCACCCCTCGGGGTCTTCCCCCCAGGACGGGTTGGAATGACTGTCTCTGGCTGCTGTACTGACGCTTCTGTGAGAAACTGGGCATCTGTTGCCTAATAAACCTGCTGTTGTACCTGCTGAGTGACAGTCACTCCTGCCAGCGGACGGGGTGCAGTGCAGGGGGACCCCTGAACCCCATCACAGCTGCCCTGGAGGGAGGTGCCTGGGGCAGGGCTGCGGGTGTCAGACTGTGACACAGCCAGCAGCCGGCTGGGGGAATCTCTGCGCAGAGCAGAGGGGGTTCCGGGCTCACCGCTTTCCAGCGTTCGTACAGTGAGAGCTGGCCCCACGCACCACTGTGGGTGGGACCCCCCGGAGTTGTGCCGTGCAAGCTGCTGGCACAGGAAGTTGGGGACAGCAGCTCTGGGGATGAAGAGAGTCCCAGGAACTGGCCTGAGCCTGGGTGCTGGGACCAACGGGGGCTGCCCAGACTGGGGTAAGGCCAAAGCAGGGCGGGGGCTGTGCAGCCAGCGCCCCATGGACTGCAGGGAGCTGAGCTGGGGAGTCAGTGGGACTTGGGGCAGAAGTGGGCATGGAGTTGGGTTGATGGCCCCAGAAGGGTTAATCTGGGGGGTGCCTAGGGCGGAGAGTCCCCTGCTGCCCAGCCCAGGCCCTCTGCCAGAGGCGCAGGATGTAGGGTTATGGGGGATGCTGCAGCACCCTCAGGCTGTGTTCTCAGTGTCCCAGCCACTGGGACAGCTGCTGCCTGGGGACTCCACCCCAGCACAAGCCTCCTGGCTGCAGCGGCTGGCCCAGCTCTCAGGAGCAGTGGGGCGCAGACAGGACTGGGGGTGCGGCTCAGCACCCCTGCTCCAAGAACTGTTCCAGCACCACTGCGGCTGGTACCCCGGCGCCAGCAGCACAGCCCCCAGGTCTGGCAGCTGTGAGGAATGCTGAGCACACGGCAGCTCCCCCAGGCCAGCTGCGGGGATGGTGGCTGGGAGCCCTGTACGTGGCGTGGCCAGCCAGGAGCCTCGGGCAGCAGCAGGGCGGGTGGGGCACAAGGCGCAGAAGCTGCCAGCCCCCGCGCCTAGGTGCCCACGAACAGTGAGGGCAGCCTGGGAGAGGGGCAGTGTGCCAGGCAGAGCGTCTCTCCAGGCTGCCAGCAGCTCCACCCGCCCTGCTGGGCTCTCACGGCTGGCCCAGCCTTCGTGCCCCTGGGTCACCCAGTGCAGCAGTGCAGCAAGACAGCAGGGGCCACCTGCGCCTGAGCCGCTTGTCCCAGGCTGCTGATTTACCCTGCACCTTGGGGCCGTGCACCCCGGGGCCTTCAGCAGCCAGTGACACCTCACCTACTTGCTATTGCCCGTCTGCAGCCATTGCCCCCCCTCCCTCCACAAGCGGGGCCTTTACTCGGCACTTGATGGCCAGAGGGAGCTTCGACCCCAGGATTTTGCCCAGTGGTGATCACTGAAACAGGGTAAAGGCCGTTCCCAGTGGGTCAAAACCAGTCCAGAGCTCGTCCAGCCACACAGCAGCCGTGTGCCCCTAAGCTCCATCCAGCAGCGCGGTGCTGCTGTGGTCGGGACCTGACAGCCACAGCGAGGGAGGTGGCTGCGATTACTGGGCTGACTTTTGTTGGTGGAAGGTTCCAGCCTCGCAGAGCCCATCCCATGCCCCATATGTACCTTGGGGAACTCCCTGCCGGGGGGATTGCGCAGGCCAAAGCCTTAGGCAAGACCACAGAGAGGCCCCTCACGGCTGTCAGGCAAGAGAGTCCAGGCTGCCCCCATGTGCTCCCGGGACCCCAGCCTCTGACTGCAGGAGCCGGGACTGGCTGACAGGGGAAGGAAGGGCTGTTTGAACTGGCCCTGCTCTGTTCACTCGCTGAGGCCTGTGGCACCCACCCCAGACAGAGACAGGGCACTGGGCTACCGGCCCCTTGGCCTGAGCCCATATGGCCTTTACGCCTTAGATCTTAACAACCTGACCCTCAAATACCCACCGAAGGGCGTGTTCTGCTGCAGTGGAGCTCCCCTCCTCTTCCTCTCCAGCCCTCCCAGACTGCAGCAAAACTCCAGCTCAGGAGAGGGGCTCCAGAGGTGTGGGAAGTAGGGGTGTGAGGGGGCTGCAGTAGCCCCAGATTTTATGCCTGGTGTTAGCCCCATGCCCTGTGCCCCTGCTGCTCAGCCAGCCCACGGGTCCTGCCCAACCACTAGCCCCAGCCTCTCCCACTCCACCCCGTCTGCATCGCCCCTCCCAAAGACGAGGCCCTGCTCCAGAGGGTGGAGAGGAGCACGGATGGGGAAAGGCTCCAAATCCTGTTCCAGCTCCACTGGCCGGGGCCCGAACTTTACTTCCCTGGCTGGGCTGTGTGTGTTTCTATTGTCCTGTATAACCCCAGGCAGGTGCCTCAGTTTCCCTAAGCACAGCATCAGTACATGGCACTGATGGGCGTTTCCGTGCATGTAGATAATGGTCCTTCATGCCACTTGTAATCCAGGCACCTGGATAACCCCGTTCTTTCCAGAGGAACAGGACAAAGGAAGCAGGAGGGGCCTGGCTGGTTTGAATTGGAACTGGGCAGCTTGAGTAGGGGAGTCTTGTTTGGCTGGAGAGGGAGGAAGGAGGGCTAGTGCCCCAACTCAGGGACCCCTCCTGGGCCCCCTCTCCCCAAGATGGATGGTGCTGACGTCTGGTCCCTGTGCGGACAAGTCTGTTCTGTGCTGGGTCCCTGTTGCCCCAGAACACGTCTGTTCCCCTGCTGCATGAGAGTCACCTCTGCCTGCGGTGGGGCAGGGCCTGGGAACCCCATGTTCCATGACATGGGGCAGGGCACACTTAGGGTTAGGGTTGTGGGATGGGGTAGGGTTAGGAGTTGCACTGGGGTAGGGTTTAGGATTGGGGTAGGGGTTGGGGTAGGGTTAGAAGTTAGGTTAGGTTCAGGGTTAGGGGTTAGGTTAGGTTAGGGGTTAGAATTAGGTTCAGGGTTGAGGTAGGGTGAGGGGTCAGGGTTAGGTTAGGGGTTAGGTTGGGGCTGGGGTAGAGTTAGGGGATATAGGTTAGGTTAGGTTAGGTTAGGGGTTAGAATTAGGTTCAGGGTTGAGGTAGGGTCAGGGTTAGGTTAGGGGTTAGGTTGGGGATGGGGTAGAGTTAGGGGATAGAGGTTAGGTTAGATTAGGAGTTAGAATTAGGTTCAGGGTTGAGGTAGGGTTAGGGGTTAGGGGTCAGGGTTAGGTTGGGGTTGGGGTAGAGTTCGGGGATAGAGGTTAGGTTAGGATTGGGGTTAGGGGTCAGAGTTAGGTTAGGGGTTGGGTTGGGGTTGGGGTAGAGTTAGGGGATAGAAGTTAGGTTAGTGTTGGGGTTGGGGTCAGGGTTAGTTAGGGGTTAGGTTGGGGTTGGGGTAGAGTTGGGGATAGAAGTTAGGTTAGGGGTGGGGTTAGGGGTCAGGGTTAGGTTAGGGGTTAGGTTGGGGTTGGGGTAGAGTTCGGGGATAGAAGTTAGGTTAGGGTTGGGGTTAGGGGTCAGGGTTAGGTTGGGGTTGGGGTAGAATTCGGGGATAGAAGTTAGGTTGGGGTGGGGTTAGGGGTCAGGGTTAGGTTGGGGTTAGGTTGGGGATGGGGTAGAGTTAGGGGATAGAGGTTAGGTTAGGTTAGGGGTTAGAATTAGGTTCAGGGTTGAGGTAGGGTTAGGGGTTAGGGGTCAGGGTTAGGTTGGGTTGGGGTTGGGGTAGAGTTCGGGGATAGAGGTTAGGTTAGGGTTGGGGTTAGGGGTCAGGGTTAGGTTGGGTTGGGGTTGGGGTAGAGTTCGGGGATAGAGGTTAGGTTAGGGGTGGGGTTAGGGGTCAGGGTTAGGTTAGGGGTTAGGTTGGGGATGGGGTAGAGTTAGGGGATAGAGGTTAGGTTAGGTTAGGGGTTAGAATTAGGTTCAGGGTTGAGGTAGGGTTAGGGGTTAGGGGTCAGGGTTAGGTTGGGTTGGGGTTGGGGTAGAGTTCGGGGATAGAGGTTAGGTTAGGGTTGGGGTTAGGGGTCAGGGTTAGGTTAGGGGTTAGGTTGGGGTTGGGGTAGAGCTCGGGGATAGAAGTTAGGTTAGCGTTGGGGTTAGGGGTCAGGGTTAGGTTGGGGTTGGGGTAGAGTTCGGGGATAGAAGTTAGGTTAGGGCTGGGGTTAGGGGTCAGGGTTAGGTTGGGGTTGGGGTAGAATTCGGGGATAGAAGTTAGGTTAGCGTTGGGGTTAGGGGTCAGGGTTAGGTTGGGGTTGGGGTAGAGTTCGGGGATAGAAGTTAGGTTAGGGCTGGGGTTAGGGGTCAGGGTTAGGTTGGGGTTGGGGTAGAGTTCGGGGATAGAGGTTAGGTTAGGGTTGGGGTTAGGGGTCAGGGTTAGGTTAGGGGTTAGGTTGGGGTTGGGGTAGAGTTAGGGGCTAGAAGTTAGGTTAGCGTTGGGGTTAGGGGTCAGGGTTAGGTTGGGGTTGGGGTAGAGTTCGGGGATAGAAGTTAGGTTAGGGCTGGGGTTAGGGGTCAGGGTTAGGTTGGGGTTGGGGTAGAGTTCGGGGATAGAAGTTAGGTTGGGGTGGGGTTAGGGGTCAGGGTTAGGTTGGGGTTGGGGTAGAGTTCGGGGATAGAGGTTAGGTTGGGGTGGGGTTAGGGGTCAGGGTTAGGTTGGGGTTGGGGTAGAGTTCGGGGATAGAAGTTAGGTTGGGGTGGGGTTAGGGGTCAGGGTTAGGTTGGGGTTGGGGTAGAATTCGGGGATAGAGGTTAGGTTGGGGTGGGGTTAGGGGTCAGGGTTAGTTAGGGGTTAGGTTGGAGTTGGGGATAGAAGTTAGGTTGGGGTGGGGTTAGGGGTCAGGGTTAGGTTAGGGGTTAGGTTGGGGTTGGGGTAGAGTTCGGGGATAGAGGTTAGGTTGGGGTGGGGTTAGGGGTCAGGGTTAGTTAGGGGTTAGGTTGGAGTTGGGGATAGAAGTTAGGTTGGGGTGGGGTTAGGGGTCAGGGTTAGGTTAGGGGTTAGGTTGGGGTTGGGGTAGAGTTCGGGGATAGAGGTTAGGTTGGGGTGGGGTTAGGGGTCAGGGTTAGGTTGGGGTTGGGGTTGGGGTAGAATTCGGGGATAGAGGTTAGGTTGGGGTGGGGTTAGGGGTCAGGGTTAGGTTGGGGTTGGGGTTGGGGTAGAATTCGGGGATAGAGGTTAGGTTGGGGTGGGGTTAGGGGTCAGGGTTAGGTTGGGGTTGGGGTAGAATTCGGGGATAGAGGTTAGGTTGGGGTGGGGTTAGGGGTCAGGGTTAGGTTGGGGTTGGGGTTGGGGTAGAATTCGGGGATAGAGGTTAGGTTGGGGTGGGGTTAGGGGTCAGGGTTAGGTTAGGGGTTAGGTTGGGGTTGGGGTAGAGTTCGGGGATAGAGGTTAGGTTGGGGTGGGGTTAGGGGTCAGGGTTAGGTTGGGGTTGGGGTAGAATTCGGGGATAGAGGTTAGGTTGGGGTGGGGTTAGGGGTCAGGGTTAGGTTGGGGTTGGGGTTGGGGTAGAGTTCGGGGATAGAGGTTAGGTTGGGGTGGGGTTAGGGGTCAGGGTTAGGTTGGGGTTGGGGTTGGGGTAGAATTCGGGGATAGAGGTTAGGTTGGGGTGAGGTTAGGGGTCAGGGTTAGGTTGGGGTTGGGGTAGAATTCGGGGATAGAAGTTAGGTTAGGGGTGGGGTTAGGGGTCAGGGTTAGGTTGGGGTTGGGGTAGAATTCGGGGATAGAGGTTAGGTTGGGGTGGGGTTAGGGGTCAGGGTTAGGTTGGGGTTGGGTTAGAATTCGGGGATAGAAGTTAGGTTAGGGCTGGGGTTAGGGGTCAGGGTTAGGTTGGGGTTGGGGTAGAATTCGGGGATAGAGGTTAGGTTGGGGTGGGGTTAGGGGTCAGGGTTAGGTTGGGGTTGGGGTTGGGGTAGAATTCGGGGATAGAGGTTAGGTTGGGGTGGGGTTAGGGGTCAGGGTTAGGTTGGGGTTGGGGTTGGGGTAGAATTCGGGGATAGAGGTTAGGTTGGGGTGAGGTTAGGGGTCAGGGTTAGGTTGGGGTTGGGGTAGAATTCGGGGATAGAAGTTAGGTTAGGGGTGGGGTTAGGGGTCAGGGTTAGGTTGGGGTTGGGGTAGAATTCGGGGATAGAGGTTAGGTTGGGGTGGGGTTAGGGGTCAGGGTTAGGTTGGGGTTGGGGTAGAATTCGGGGATAGAAGTTAGGTTAGGGCTGGGGTTAGGGGTCAGGGTTAGGTTGGGGTTGGGGTAGAATTCGGGGATAGAGGTTAGGTTGGGGTGGGGTTAGGGGTCAGGGTTAGGTTGGGGTTGGGGTTGGGGTAGAATTCGGGGATAGAGGTTAGGTTGGGGTGGGGTTAGGGGTCAGGGTTAGGTTGGGGTTGGGGTAGAATTCGGGTATAGAGGTTAGGTTAGGGGTTAGGTTGGGGCTGGGGTAGAGTTCGGGGATAGAGGTTAGGTTGGGGCTGGGGTTAGGGGTCAGGGTTAGGTTGGGGTTGGGGTAGAATTCGGGGATAGAGGTTAGGTTGGGGTGGGGTTAGGGGTCAGGGTTAGGTTGGGGTTGGGGTTGGGGTAGAATTCGGGGATAGAGGTTAGGTTGGGGTGGGGTTAGGGGTCAGGGTTAGGTTGGGGTTGGGGTAGAATTCGGGTATAGAGGTTAGGTTAGGGGTTAGGTTGGGGCTGGGGTAGAATTCGGGGATAGAAGTTAGGTTAGGGCTGGGGTTAGGGGTCAGGGTTAGGTTGGGGTTGGGGTAGAATTCGGGGATAGAGGTTAGGTTGGGGTGGGGTTAGGGGTCAGGGTTAGGTTGGGGTTGGGGTTGGGGTAGAATTCGGGGATAGAGGTTAGGTTGGGGTGGGGTTAGGGGTCAGGGTTAGGTTGGGGTTGGGGTAGAATTCGGGTATAGAGGTTAGGTTAGGGGTTAGGTTGGGGCTGGGGTAGAATTCGGGGATAGAGGTTAGGTTGGGGTGGGGTTAGGGGTCAGGGTTAGGTTGGGGTTGGGGTAGAATTCGGGGATAGAGGTTAGGTTGGGGTGGGGTTAGGGGTCAGGGTTAGGTTGGGGTTGGGGTAGAATTCGGGGATAGAGGTTAGGTTAGGGGTTAGGTTGGGGTTGGGGTAGAATTCGGGGATAGAGGTTAGGTTGGGGTGGGGTTAGGGGTCAGGGTTAGGTTGGGGTTGGGGTAGAATTCGGGGATAGAGGTTAGGTTAGGGGTTAGGTTGGGGCTGGGGTAGAATTCGGGGATAGAGGTTAGGTTGGGGTGGGGTTAGGGGTCAGGGTTAGGTTGGGGTTGGGGTTGGGGTAGAATTCGGGGATAGAGGTTAGGTTGGGGTGGGGTTAGGGGTCAGGGTTAGGTTGGGGTTGGGGTTGGGGTAGAGTTCGGGGATAGAGGTTAGGTTGGGGTGGGGTTAGGGGTCAGGGTTAGGTTGGGGTTGGGGTTGGGGTAGAATTCGGGGATAGAGGTTAGGTTGGGGTGGGGTTAGGGGTCAGGGTTAGGTTGGGGTTGGGGTTGGGGTAGAATTCGGGGATAGAGGTTAGGTTGGGGTGGGGTTAGGGGTCAGGGTTAGGTTGGGGTTGGGGTTGGGGTAGAATTCGGGGATAGAGGTTAGGTTGGGGTGGGGTTAGGGGTCAGGGTTAGGTTGGGGTTGGGGTTGGGGTAGAATTCGGGGATAGAGGTTAGGTTGGGGTGGGGTTAGGGGTCAGGGTTAGGTTGGGGTTGGGGTTGGGGTAGAATTCGGGGATAGAGGTTAGGTTGGGGTGGGGTTAGGGGTCAGGGTTAGGTTGGGGTTGGGGTTGGGGTAGAATTCGGGGATAGAGGTTAGGTTGGGGTGGGGTTAGGGGTCAGGGTTAGGTTGGGGTTGGGGTTGGGGTAGAATTCGGGGATAGAGGTTAGGTTGGGGTGGGGTTAGGGGTCAGGGTTAGGTTGGGGTTGGGGTTGGGGTAGAATTCGGGGATAGAGGTTAGGTTGGGGTGGGGTTAGGGGTCAGGGTTAGGTTGGGGTTGGGGTTGGGGTAGAATTCGGGGATAGAGGTTAGGTTGGGGTGGGGTTAGGGGTCAGGGTTAGGTTGGGGTTGGGGCTGGGGTAGAATTCGGGGATAGAGGTTAGGTTGGGGTGAGGTTAGGGGTCAGGGTTAGGTTGAGGTTGGGGTTGGGGTAGAGTTCGGGGATAGAGGTTAGGTTGGGGTGGGGTTAGGGGTCAGGGTTAGGTTGGGGTTGGGGTAGAATTCGGGGATAGAGGTTAGGTTGGGGTGGGGTTAGGGGTCAGGGATAGTTAGGGGTTAGGTTGGGGTTGGGGTTGGGGTAGAGTTCGGGGATAGAGGTTAGGTTGGGGTGGGGTTAGGGGTCAGGGTTAGGTTGGGGTTGGGGTTGGGGTAGAATTCGGGGATAGAGGTTAGGTTGGGGTGGGGTTAGGGGTCAGGGTTAGGTTGGGGTTGGGGTTGGGGTAGAATTCGGGGATAGAGGTTAGGTTAGGGGTGGGGTTAGGGGTCAGGGTTAGGTTGGGGTTGGGGTTGGGGTAGAGTTCGGGGATAGAGGTTAGGTTAGGGGTGGGGTTAGGGGTCAGGGTTAGGTTGGGGTTGGGGTTGGGGTAGAATTCGGGGATAGAGGTTAGGTTGGGGTGGGGTTAGGGGTCAGGGTTAGGTTGGGGTTGGGGTTGGGGTAGAGTTCGGGGATAGAGGTTAGGTTAGGGGTGGGGTTAGGGGTCGGGCAGGACTGTGGAAGATCCGCGAGCTGCGCGCGGAGGTCTCAGGTACGTGGCAGGGGACCGGCCGGGGCGGGACAGGGGGGCAGGAATAAGGGGTCAGGCCCAGTGGGGCCAAGCCAGGGCTGATCTCCAGGTGCTGTTGCCCTTCTCTGGCTGGAGGCCGACGCCTGGGCTCTTCTCAGGCCTTGTGTTCACAACACCCCGAGACGCAGGGCGATGGAGGGGCGCACGCTCCCACCCCACAGCAGCCTGGGCATGGCTGAAGGGGGCACCCAGTCAACTCTCTGACGGCCCCTCAAAGCCCCCCCCGATCCCATTCCTGTCCCACATGCCCCAGCCCCACACGTCACCTGTGTGGCCTGGGCGCTGAGCGTATCGTAGGCAATGGCTCCCGTTTCCCAGTTCTTGATCCGCGCGTATCTGGGGGGCTCAATGGGGCGGGCTGGCACAGAGCTGCAGAAAGGGGGGGCATGTTCAGCAAGGGGCCCTGTGTGACAGCAGTGCCCCCCACAGCACCTCACCTGTCCCCCCACAGCACCCCTCCTACCCCCCACCCGCAGAACCCCACCTGTCCCCCCACAGCACCTCTCCCACCCCCCGGCAGCACCTCTCCTACCCTCCACCCGCAGAACCCCACCTCAACCCCCACAGCACCTCTCCTACCCCCCACCCGCAGAACCCCTCCTGTACCCCCCACAGCACCTCTGCTACCCCCCACCCACAGAACCCCTCCTGTACCCCCCACAGCACCTCTGCTACCCCCCACCCACAGAACCCCTCCTGTCCCCCCACAGCACCTCTGCTACCCCCCACCCACAGAACCCCTCCTGTCCCCCCCAGCACCTCTCCCACCCCCCACCCGCAGAACCCCTCCTGTCCCCCCACAGCACCTCTCCCACCCCCCGGCAGCACCTCTCCTACCCTCCACCCGCAGAACCCCACCTCAACCCCCACAGCACCTCTCCTACCCCCCACCCGCAGAACCCCTCCTGTACCCCCCACAGCACCTCTGCTACCCCCCACCCACAGAACCCCTCCTGTCCCCCCCAGCACCTCTCCCACCCCCCACCCGCAGAACCCCTCCTGTCCCCCCACAGCACCTCTCCTACCCCCCACCCGCAGAACCCCTCCTGTCCCCCCACAGCACCTCTCCCACCCCCCACCCACAGAACCCCTTCTGTCCCCCCACAGCACCTCTCCCACCCCCCACCTGCAGAACCCCTTCTGTCCCCCCACAGCACCTCTCCCACCCCCCGGCAGCACCTCTCCTACCCTCCACCCGCAGAACCCCACCTCAACCCCCACAGCACCTCTCCCACCCCCTGGCAGCACCTCTCCTACCCTCCACCCGCAGAACCCCACCTCAACCCCCACAGCACCTCTCCTACCCCCCACCCGCAGAACCCCTCCTGTACCCCCACAGCACCTCTGCTACCCCCCACCCACAGAACCCCTCCTGTCCCCCCACAGCACCTCTCCCACCCCCCACCCGCAGAACCCCACCTGTCCCCCCACAGCACCTCTCCCACCCCCCGGCAGCACCTCTCCTACCCTCCACCCGCAGAACCCCACCTCAACCCCCACAGCACCTCTCCTACCCCCCACCCGCAGAACCCCTCCTGTCCCCCCACAGCACCTCGCCTACCCCCCACCCGCAGAACCCCTCCTGTACCCCCCACAGCACCTCTGCTACCCCCCACCCGCAGAACCCCACCTGTCCCCCCACAGCACCTCTCCCACCCCCCGGCAGCACCTCTCCTACCCTCCACCCGCAGAACCCCTCCTGTCCCCCCACAGCACCTCTCCTACCCCCCACCCGCAGAACCCCTCCTGTACCACCCACAGCACCTCTGCTACCCCCCACCCACAGAACCCCTCCTGTCCCCCCACAGCACCTCTCCTACCCCCCACCCACAGAACCCCTCCTGTCCCCCCACAGCACCTCTCCCACCCTCCACCCACAGAACCCCTCCTGTCCCCCTACAGCACCTCTCCCACCCTCCACCTGCAGAACCCCTCCTGTCCCCCCACAGCACCTCTCCCACCCCCCACCTGCAGAACCCCTCCTGACCCCCACAGCACCTCTCGCACCCCCCACCTGCAGAACCCCTCCTGTCCCCCCACAGCACCTCTCCCACCCCCCACCTGCAGAACCCCTCCTGACCCCCACAGCACCTCTCCCACCCCCCGGCAGCACCTCTCCTACCCCCACCCGCAGAACCCCTCCTGTCCCCCCACAGCACCTCTCCTACCCCCACCCGCAGAACCCCTCCTGTCCCCCCACAGCACCTCTGCTACCCCCCACCCACAAAACCCGTCCTGTCCCCCCACAGCACCTCTTCTCCCCCCGACCCACAGAACCCCTCCTGTCCCCCCACAGCACCTCTCCTACCCCCCACCCGCAGAACCCCTCCTGTACCCCCCACAGCACCTCTGCTACCCCCCACCCACAGAACCCCTCCTGTCCCCCCACAGCACCTCTCCCACCCCCCACCTGCAGAACCCCTCCTGTCCCCCCACAGCACCTCTCCCACCCCCCGGCAGCACCTCTCCTACCCTCCACCCGCAGAACCCCTCCTGTCCCCCCACAGCACCTCTCCTACCCCCCACCCGCAGAACCCCTCCTGTCCCCCCACAGCACCTCTCCCACCCCCACCCGCAGAACCCCTCCTGTCCCCCCACAGCACCTCTCCCACCCCCCACCCACAAAACCCGTCCTGTCCCCCCACAGCACCTCTCCTACCCCCCACCCACAGAGCCCCTCCTGTCCCCCCACAGCACCTCTCCTACCCCCCACCCACAGAACCCCTCCTGTCCCCCCACAGTACCTCTCCCATCCCCCACCCACAGAACCTCTCCTGTCCCCCCACAGCACCTCTCCCACCCTCCACCCACAGAACCCCTCCTGTCCCCCCACAGCACCTCTGCTACCCCCCACCCACAGAACCCCTCCTGTCCCCCCCAGCACCTCTCCCACCCCCCACCTGCAGAACCCCTCCTGTCCCCCCCCCAGCACCTCTCCCACCCCCCACCTGCAGAACCCCTCCTGTCCCCCCACAGCACCTCTCCTACCCCCCACCCGCAGAACCCCTCCTGTACCCCCCACAGCACCTCTCCTACCCCCCACCCGCAGAACCCCTCCTGTCCCCCCACAGCACCTCTCCCACCCTCCACCCACAGAACCCCTCCTGTCCCCCTACAGCACCTCTCCCACCCTCCACCCACAGAGCCCCTCCTGTCCCCCCACAGCACCTCTCCTACCCCCACCCACAGAACCCCTCCTGTCCCCCCCACAGCACCTCTCCTACCCCCCACCCACAGAACCCCTCTTGTCCCCCCCACAGCACCTCTCCCACTCCCAGGAGTCCCCCCGGTCCCTGCAGTGTGTCTCCCACTGGCCACAGAGCTCCTCCTGCCCCCTGGGAGCGCCCACCTGCCCCCTGCAGAGCCCGGAGGCAGGGCCATGACCTCACTCCTGACCCAAGGGGGTTGAGGGACTTGCCTGGTGTCCTGCAGGGATCGTGGCAGAGCAGGAACTGGACCCCAGCCCCCCAAGTGCCGGGCCTGGGGAGAACAGGGCTGTGGGCATCGCAGCCCCTGTCAGGCCCAGCACAGCCCCCTTACCTGGCCTTAGCACAGGTAGCGCCATCCTCGGGGACGGAGCCCCTCTGCCGGGAGCAGAGGCTGAGAGCACAGGTGCGGGCGGGGTCTTGCAGCACTCCCTGCAGGTTCCCCATCGCGCCCCGACTGAGCTCCCAGCCGGCAGCAGCCACTTCCTCTGCAGAGAAAGAGCCAAGGGCGACCTGGGGACCTCTGAGTAACTCGCACACCCTCCGCCCACCACACAATGGGGAGGAGGTGGCCTGCTGCCCAGTCGCCTGGGTTCTAGCCCAGCCCTGCTGGGCGGCGGGGCTGAGGGGTTAGCAGAAGGGAGCTGGGAACCAGGACTCCTGGGTTCTGCACCCGGCCCTTGGGGGCAGTGGGCTCTAGTGATTACAGCAAGGGGGAGCTGGGCACCAGGACTCCTGGGTTCACCACCTGTCCCTCAGGGGCACTGGGTTTGGTGATTACAGCAAGGGGGAGCTGGGCACCAGGACTCCTGGGTTCACCACCTGTCCCTCAGGGGCACTGGGGTCTGGTGATTACAGCAAGGGGGAGCTGGGTGTCATGGGGTTCAGGGGTCCCCAAGCTCTGCACCCGGCCGCAGGCAGGAGTGACTCTCACTCAGCAGGAGAACAGCGGGTTTATTAGCCGACAGGACACAGCGTCGTACAGAGGAGTCAGTGCAGCCGGCAGAGACGGCCAGTCCCAGCCATGCTGGGGAGAGGAGGCCCAGAGGAGCCCTCCGAGCCAGGGCCTTGTCCCCTCCTTTGTCTCTCTCTCTCCCAGCCCAGACTAACTGCTTCCAACTCCCAGTTCCAATTCAGACCCCTCAGGCTCCACCTCCCCCTTTGTCTGCAGCCCAGAGGTGTCACCTGGCCACCAGGTTACCCCCAGCAGGAGCCCCCCACCCTCTGTGAGCCCCCCCATGCACATACACTCACGTATCCCCTATATTGGGCACCAGGACTCCTGAATTCTCCACCTGTCCCGCAGGGGCACTGGGGTCTGGTGATTACAGCGAGGAGGAGCCAGGATCTCCCTTGTGTGGCAGGTTGGCTGGTCCCTCGGGTAGGGCAGGTGTCAGCACTCACCCCTGGGCTGTTCAGCATGGCTGGGACGCATGGGCTGGGCTCCCTCCCTCCTGGAAGCCTGCTGGCACTGGCAGCAGATTCAGAGCCAAGTTGCGGGGTTTGAGGTGTCAGGAATGCCCAGAGCCCCCAGCCAGTGCTGGTGGGCTGCATGTGGGCCCCAGGCTGTCATCCAGCCAGCAGCAGCCCCCAGCTCTCCCCCGGGCAATGCGGGCCCCATGGTCCCTGCCCAGCCCTGAACCCCCAGGCCCATGGATGCAGGCTTCACCCAGAGCAGCCTGTCTCACCTCATGGGCACATGTGTAAAAAGGGCCCTGGCGGTTCCTCCACTGATCTGCAACCCAGCTTATCACCTCTGACAGATCTCTGCTATGAACTGGAGCCTGAGCGCCCGAGCGCCGCTCCTAACAGAGAATGGACTCGAGTCTTGAGCTAAACAGCCGATTACTCAGCCGCAAGCTTGCACCAAGAACTTGCAATGAGTTTTTGTGCCTGATGCATTTAGCAGCTTTAACTGTCCCCACGTCTTTCTTTCTTTCTTTCTTTCTTCAAATGAACCTTTAGATTTAGGATTGGCTCTTTGGCATAAAATCTGAGATACACATTGACCTGGGGATGTGGCTTGTCCTTCGGAATTGGAAGGACCTGTGTGGATGGGGGGCGATTGGCTTTCATAACCTTTCACCTGTGTGAGGGGGGACAGGTTGTGGCCCCAAGGGAAGTTGGAGTGTCTGTGGGAATTGCTGGGGTGGTTTCTGGCTGGCTGGTGT
This sequence comes from Carettochelys insculpta, assembly GCF_033958435.1. NCBI lineage: Eukaryota > Metazoa > Chordata > Testudines > Carettochelyidae > Carettochelys > Carettochelys insculpta. Next base: position 280,646,769 of record NC_134138.1, on the reverse strand, counting down.
GGCAGCGGAGGTGCTTTGCATGATGGGTTTGGTGCCTGATAGTAGAGGACCTCCAGTCTTGGGCTGCAAGTAGGGCTGTCCCTAAGCAATTTGCCCAGAACTGACACTCAGCAGTGCCCCAGAAACCTCCTGCATTACAGTAGTTCAGCCCCAGGCAGACTGCAAAGAGCTTCAAAAGGATCTCACGGAACTGGGCGACTGGGCAGCAAAATGGCAGATGAAACCCCCAGGTGAGGAATACAAAGTAAAGCACCTTGGAAAACACAACCCCGGCTCCATGTATATAATGCCGGGGCCTGAACAAGATGTTCTCATGCTCTGGGGTCCCTGTGGAGAGTTCCCTGGAAACATCCACTCACCTGGAGCAGCAGGCAGAGCTTGGGGTGAATGCTGAGTCACTAGGAGAGGTGAAAAATAAGACAGAAAACAGCTGGTCGCCTCTGTAAAACCCCCGGTGAACTCACCTCCTCACCACTGCGCGTGGATACGGCGGCCTCGTCTCGGAACAGATGTGCCGGAAATGGAAAAGAATCAGAAAAGGGCAATGAAAATCAGGGCCAGCCTGGGGAGGTGGGAGCGCCAGACATTGGGCGATCCCCCTCTCCCCAGTAACACAGGCTCAGACCCTCCTCCACGTCAGCCCCACCACACCCACTGACGCCCCTGGTGAGCAACCAGGACAGGAAATCCTGCGGGCAGAGCACAGAGGTGCCAGGCAGCAGCCGGGGGATGTCGACCTTGAACTGCCCATGTTGACTGGGAGCATTTGGGGCTGCAGAGCCTCACTTCCCCACGTTCGGTGGGGCTTCTGCCCCCCTTCCCCTCAACTCCGCCATGTCCCCCCGGGGTAACTGCCCTCCCCTGCCCCCCTTCCCCTCAACTCCTCCATGTCCCCCCGGGGTAACGGCCCTGCCCTGTCCCCCTTCCCCTCAACTCTGCCATGTCCCCCGGGGTAACGGCCCTGCCCTGTCCCCCTTCCCTCCAACTCTGCCATGTCCCCCCGGGGTAATGGCCCAGCCCTGGCCCCCTTCCCCTCAACTCCTCCATGTCCCCCCGGGGTAACTGCCCTCCCCTGCCCCCCTTCCCCTCAACTCCTCCATGTCCCCCGGGGTAACGGCCCTGCCCTGTCCCCCTTCCCTCCAACTCTGCCATGTCCCCCCAGGGTAATGGCCCAGCCCTGGCCCCCTTCCCCTCAACTCCTCCATGTCCCCCCGGGGTAACTGCCCTCCCCTGCCCCCCTTCCCCTCAACTCTGCCATGTCCCCCGGGGTAACGGCCCTGCCCTGTCCCCCTTCCCCTCAACTCTGCCATGTCCCCCGGGGTAACGGCCCAGCCCTGGCCCCCTTCCCCTCAACTCCTCCATGTCCCCCCAGGGTAACGGCCCTGCCCTGTCCCCCTTCCCCTCAACTCTGCCATGTCCCCCGGGGTAACGGCCCTGCCCTGTCCCCCTTCCCTCCAACTCTGCCATGTCCCCCGGGGTAATGGCCCGGCCCTGCCCCCTCCTTCCCCTCAACTCCTCCATGTCCCCCCAGGGTAACGGCCCTGCCCTGTCCCCCTTCCCTCCAACTCCTCCATGTCCCCCCGGGGTAACGGCCCTGCCCTGCCCCCTCCTTCCCCTCAACTCTGCCATGTCCCCCGGGGTAACGGCCCGGCCCTGTCCCCCTTCCCCTCAACTCTGCCATGTCCCCCCAGGGGTAACGGCCCTTCCCTGCCCCCCTTCCCCTCAACTCCTCCATGTCCCCCCGGGGTAACGGCCCTGGCCTGACGCCCTTCCCCTCAACTCCTCCGTGTCCCCCCGGGGTAACGGCCCTTCCCTGCCCCCCTTCCCTTCAACTCTGCCATGTCCCCCCAGGGGTAACAGCCCTTCCCTGCCCCCCTTCCCCTCAACTCCTCCATGTTCCCCCAGGGGTAACGGCCCTTCCCTGCCCCCCTTCCCCTCAACTCCTCCATGTTCCCCCAGGGGTAACGGCCCGGCCCTGCCCCCCTTCCCCTCAACTCCTCCATATCCCCCCGAGGTAACAGCCTGGCCCTGCCCCCCTTCCCCTCAACTCCTCCATGTCCCCCCAGGGGTAACGGCCCTTCCCTGCCCCCCCTTCCCCTCAACTCTGCCATGTCCCCCCAGGGGTAACAGCCCGGCCCTGCCCCCTCTTCCCCTCAACTCCTCCATGTCTCCCCGGGGTAATGGCCCGGCCCTGCCCCCCCCAACTCTGCCATGTCCCCCCAGGGGTAACGGCCCTGCCCTGCCCCCCCTTCCCCTCAACTCCTCCATGTCCCCCCAGGGTAACAGCCCGGCCCTGCCCCCTCTTCCCCTCAACTCCTCCATGTCCCCCCGGGGTAATGGCCCGGCCCTGCCCCCGCCAACTCTGCCATGTTCCCCCAGGGGTAACGGCCCGGCCCTGGCCCCCTTCCCCTCAACTCCTCCACGTCCCCCAGGGGTAATGGCCCTGCCCTGTCCCCCTTCCCCTCAACTCTGCCATGTCCCCCCAGGGGTAACGGCCCAGCCCTGCCCCCCTTCCCCTCAACTCCTGCATGTCCCCCCAGGGGTAACAGCCCGGCCCTGCCCCGCCTTCCCCTCAACTCCTCCATGTCCCCCAGGGGTAATGGCCCGGCCCTGCCCCCCTTCCCCTCAACTCCTCCATGTCCCCCAGGGGTAACGGCCCGGCCCTGCCCCCCTTCCCCCCAACTCTGCCATGTCCCCCCAGGGGTAATGACCCGGCCCTGCCCCCCTTCCCCTCAACTTCTCCATGTCCCCCCAGGGGTAATGGCCTGGCCCTGCCCCGCCTTCCCCTCAACTCCTCCATGTCCCCCCAGGGGTAATGGCCCGGCCCTGCCCCCCTTCCCCCCCAACTCTGCCATGTCCCCCCAGGGGTAAAGGCCCGGCCCTGCCCCCCTTCCCCCCAACTCTGCCATGTCCCCCCAGGGGTAACGGCCCGGCCCTGCCCCCCCTTCCCCTCAACTCTGCCATGTCCCCCCCGGGGTAACGGCCCGGCCCTGGCCCCCTTCCCCTCAACTCTGCCATGTCCCCCCAGGGTAACGGCCCAGCCCTGCCCTCGCTCTGCTCTTGCATTTGGAGAGGGGTTTCCTGTTCCCTCCTGGGTGTTGCTAGAACGACCTTTGTGGCTCTGGTCCTTGGGGTGGACGTCTCTCCCAGCGGCCTTGGCTGGCCATGGCGGCTCTGGGCCCCAGCTGTGGGTGCCCCATGGGGTGTGTCTGCCCCCCGGCTTGTTACTCATGAGCCTGCAGCCCCAGGGTGGCGGCAGCTGCTGACCAGGGCTTTGCTGGGAGCATGGCTGTGTGGTCGGGGGGGTGGGGGGGCTGAGGTGTGGGGCTGGGAGAGGAGGGGCTCTCCTGGAGGGTGGAGGCAGGGCTGTGGGGGTGGGGTCTGGGGGCTCTGTGGGCAGGAGGGCTGGGGGAAGGGGACTGTGTGGGGGCTGGCGGTAGTGCTGAGGAGCCATGGCGGAGGGGGCTGTGCCAGGGGTTGCTCTGGGGATGGGGGAGAAGGTGGGGGGGGAGGGGCTGCGTAGGGAGGCCGTGGGGCACTGTGCTGCCCAGCGGGCCCCACCCTTCCCCGCCACCAGCAGCTGCAGGAGCTGGAGACGGGAAGCCGCACCCGGGTCACCCACGGGGCCGTTTCCTTCCTCGGGCTGCAGAGCAGCAGCACAGAGCGCGGGCGCCAGGCGAGGGGCTGGGCGGGATGGGCAGGCAAGGAGGGCAGCGGAACTGGGGGGCAGCCAGGCTGGAGGCAGGGCTGGGGGATGGGCAGCAGAGCGGGGTGCCCAGTCTCAAGCATCGGACCTCTGGGGTCTGCCCCAAACCTCAAGACTGGCTTTGAGCTGGGGCGATTTTTGACATCTCTGTCGGTTCTGGCCCTTGGCCCTCTGGCCGGCGCTAGGGGCTGTGCCCAGGTGCTGGGCAGAGCATGTCACCCTGTGACCCAGGGGGATGGTTTGTAATATGTTCACAAAGCCTGCGCGTGCCTCAGTTTCCCCTAGGTGCTGCGCAGCTCCACAGAAGCAAAGGAAAACCAAGCAGCGGCGAGATCTGGGGCTACATCTCCCCAGCGTGGGGCCAGAGGGGTGCGGTGGGGGGGGTACGTGTGGGTTGTGGGAGTCCCCCAAGGAGGGCTGGACAGACGGGCGGACAGACAGAGCTTTGTGGGGATCAGGGCCCCTCGCCCCCTGCAGCGCAGCACAGCCGTGTCCGGCACATGGCCTGGGGGCCCAAGGCAGCGCTGGGGGAAGGAAGGATGGAGCAGAGTCTATCTTGGGCAGCACCAAGCCTGGCCCAGCCGTGGAGAGCTCCTGCTTCCTGCCTAGTCCACCTGTCTGTCTGGCCTCCTCGGGCAGGTCCCAGGTGAGAAGGCCTCAGATGTCCTTCTGGAGCCAGCAGGGCCCTTCCCCCACCTCTGCGTTTCCTCCAGCGCTGGGTGGGGGGGTCTCTGCTTCCCGAGGAGGAGGGACCTCTGAGTCACTGCAGCTGCCATTGTCTCGGCAGCCCCATTCTTCATCGGGGTCAGTTTCAACCAGTTTCTGAACAACACTTCCTTCCCCACAGACAGGGAGGTGACCCCGAGGCCCCGTTCCAGCACCGCCCCCCGCTGTCTCCGGCTGGAGCGCAGAGCCCCGCATCGGGGAAACCGCGGCTCGACACTCCTAACAACAAGGCAGAAAACTCCCACTGCGTGGTGTCTCCTCCCCCTCTCGGTGGAACCCAGTGGGGTCCTTGGAACCCGCCACTGGGAAGTTGGCACCCCTGGGGCCCCCACACACACCTTGGGCCCTGTGCTGCCAGGCGCCCCGGGGCTCTCCCACACCGCTCCGAGCAGTGTCACCCAGGAACACTGTCCCGTGGGGTGGCACCTAAGCCCCTTGCATGAGCAAGAGAGAATGGTAACAGAGAGGGAGCCGTGCTAGTCCATACACTAGCAAAACAAAAAGCAGTCAAGTAGCACTTTAAAGACTAGCAAATTAGTTTATTAGGTGATGAGCTTTCGTGGGACAGACCCACTTCTTCAGACCATAACCAGGCCAGAACAGACTCAGTATTTCAGGCACAGAGAACCAAAACCAGTAAGCAAGGAGGACAAATCAGAAAAAAATGATCAAGGTGAGCAGATCAGAGCGTGGAGGGGTGGGGTGGTAGGGGGAGGGCAAGAATTAGATTGAGCCAAGTATGCAGACGAGCCCCTGTAGTCACTCAGAAAGTTCCCATCCCAGTTCAAAGCTCTTGTTAATGTGCCGAATTTGAACAGAAGAGCCGGCTCGGCTGTTTCCCTTTCCAGAGCGGTGCGAAAGTTCTCTCCAGTAACACACACACCTTGCGGTCATTGACAGAATGGCCCCACTCCATTGAAACGCTGGCTAGCTGGTTTGTGGATCTGGAGTGCCTGGCGGCTGCTGTGAGCCCGGTGACCCCTTGTCTAAGGGAATTAGACGTCTGTCCAACAGAGAGTTTCCTCTGCAGCCTTCGCTTGCGCTGGAGCGACTCCCTCACTGAGCTCCAACGGTGGGTCCCCGGTTCACGTCCGCCTGTGGGCACTTACAACCAGCTCCCTGGTGCTGCTGGGGGCACAGGAGTTGTCATCTGGTACCTTTGAGTTTGAAGGTGGGCTGGGGTCCTGCCCCTCCCCTGCCTGCCAGGGCCACCGTCCCTACCCTGCCTGGGCTGCCCTCACCCCATGCTTGGGGTAGGGAGTGGCCCCACAGCCCAGCTGTGGGGCCAGGGGGATGAGCTCCCCTCAAATGGGCAGCCCCTGCTGGGTGTACACCAACCCCTTTGGGGCTGGGGCTGTTCCCCTCACCCCAGGGGACCCCTCACTACACTGACCTATCTCAATTCCCACCAACAAGCACTCACTGTGTTCCCTGCCTTGGGGCCCTTCTCCCCCTGTGCACACAGCTGGCTCTGGCCCGCTTGCCTGAGGCTCTCCCTGCTTCCTGGGAGGGGAGGCTGGGCACCGCTGTTCGCTCCCAGGCAGAAGGGAGGTTTTGCCCCTGTGACGGAGTGGGGGGAGTGCATGTGTGAGTCAGGCTGGATGTCTGAGACAAGCAGAGCAGCTCCCGGTGGCTAAGGATGACTCTGGGGCTACAACTGGCAGGTAACACCTCTGCCCTGAACAAAGAGGAGGGAGGAGCTCAGCTGGTTTTTGAATTGGGGGCGGCAGTTAGAGGCTAGGAAAAGGGAGAGCTGGAAGGCAGCCAGCCGGAGGAGGGGGAAGCTACACCCCAGAGGGGCACCCCTCGGGCTCCTCTCCCCAGGACGGGTTGGAAGGACTGTCTCTGGCTGCTGTACTGTCGTTTCTGTGAGAAACTGGGCATCTGTTGCCTAATAAACCTGCTGTTGTACCTGCTGAGTGAGAGTCACTCCTGCCAGCGGACGGGGTGCAGTGCAGGGGGACCCCTAAACCCCATCACACTGGTGTCAGAAGTGGGATGCACTGCACCCACGGATGAGCTCCCAGCAGTGGCTGACTGAGCGCAAGAGAAGGAAGGAGCCTCACAAGAGCCAGAGGGGGAACAGAGCAATTCCTGCAGCTGCTGCTGGTGAGTGGATACCCCGGGAGGCAGCAGGGAGATGGATTATACACGACTCTTGAAGGCAGAGCTAGCAGGGCTGTGCAGAGAGAGGGGCCTGACCGTGGGGAAGGCGACCAAGGCCCAGCTGATTGCCCAGCTGGAAGAGAATGACCGATCCGGGGGGGCAGAGCCTGTCCCGGCAGAAAGTGGCCGGTCAGCCTTGGGAAGCGTTTCGGATTCTCCGACAGGAGCGGGGGGCTCGACGCTGTCACACACACATGGTGCTCAGCTAGCGGTGGTCCATCGCAGGCAAAGTCCCCCGCCGCAGAGCTGCGATGGCCGGAGCTCGAGGTGAGATTAAAGGAACTGGAAGCCCAGGAACGGCAGAGGGAACGTGAGTGCCAGGAACGGGAAAGAGAGCGTGAGCACGAGCGCCAGCTACAAGAGAGACAGCAGGAGGAGAGAGAGCGAGAGCGGGAGGAGAGAAAGCAAAACTGTGAGGAGAGAGCAAGAGCAGGAGCATGAGTGGGCCATGGCAAAGGTGAGATGCCAAGAGGCCCCAGCTGCGGTAAGCGGGGAGAGGGCCAGACGGCTCGGGGTGGCCAGTCACTTGGAGACGCGTGTGCTGGCCCAGTGTCAGGACCCAGGGGACATGGACGAGTTCCTTACCGCCTTTGAGCGAGCCTGTGAGTTTCACGAGGTTCCCCCAGCTGAGTGGCTCCGGCACCTCACCCACTTGCTGGGCCAGAAGGCCGCAGCGGTGCTCAGCCAGCTGGAGGGGCTGCAGCCTGGGGACTATGAACGGGTCAAACAGGCCCTGCTGCATAAGTTCGGGCTGACTCCGGAGATGTACAAGAAGAGGTTCCAGGAGGCTCAGAAGAGGCCAGAGGAAACCCATGTAGATACAACCTCCCGCCGGACGCAATACTACCGGAAGTGGGTGTTTGGGATGGGAGTCCAGACCGTAGAGGAGCTGATCGAGCTGGCGGTGCTGGAGCGATTCTACGAGATGTGCGCACCTGACCTGAGGGTGTGGCTGGTGGACCGGAGGCCTGGGGATTCACACAATGCAGGGAAACTGGCAGATGACTTCACAAACAGCCGGGCCAGGTTTGAAAGTGAGCCCCACAAAGAGAGGGAGTCCCGGAGAAAGAGGGAGTCCTGGAGGGAGAGGGAGTCCTGGAGAGACCGAGAATCTCAGAGAGACAGGTCCCTGACTGTACGACAGAGGGGACCACCTCTTGGGCGAGCCCAGGAAAGAGGGGCCGGCCACCCACCCCCCAGAGAGCCAAGCAGAGCCTGGACAGAGCAGCCAGCCAGAGGGACACAACAAGACCCAGGCTGTTATCGCTGTGGGCGAAAGGGGCATAGAGCAGCCCAGTGCCCCAGGCTCCCAGACAGGTTGAGCAGGCCGGGGGGTCATGGAGTCAACTGGGTGGGGTCCCAGAAGCCAGAGGGGTTGGCGGCCAAGGCGGGTGGTGCTGACAGTGGGCTCTCGGATTGGGCCGAGTCTGCCCCACAGACCAGGTCCTCAGGGGGACCAAATGCTCAGAGGTCAGTTTACAGAGTGGGGGCGGCACTACCTCTGTGGAGCAAGTGTCTCAAACACCTCGAGGTACACGGGAAAAAGGTCACACGGTTCTGGGACACAGGCGCTGACGTGACACTGGCCCGACCCGGGGTGGTGGCACCGGGCTGCATGATACCCTATTCCCACCTGATGATAACAGGAATTGATGGGACCCCTTTCAAGGTGCCTATGGCGAGGGTGCACCTGAAATGGGGGAACAAGGAAGGCCCCAAGGAGGTGGGCGTGCACAGCCATTTGCCAGCGGATGTACTGATGGGGGGTGACCTGGAGAACTGGCCAGGTGAACGCCCTTGTGCCCTGGTCCTGACCCGTAGCCAAAGAAAACAAGAGGTGCGTTTCCCAGATTCAGGGGTACAGGCCCAGCCAAAGTCACAGGAGCCACAGGGGCCAACCCTGAGAGAAAGGGGGCCCCCAAAAACTAGATCTCACAGGCCAGGGGTGCTGGAGCCAGGCAAGGATGGGGAAGTAGCTTCCACCCCTGCCCCAGCCGAAGAGTTCCAGGCAGAGCAGAAGAGAGACCCCTCCTTGCAGAAGCTGAGGGAACTGGCCAGTCTCAGCCCATCTCCACAGCTGGGGGAGGGCTGCAGGGAGAGATTCCTGTGGGAAAAGGGATTCCTCTACCGGGAATGGGCTCCCAGATGCAAAGTGGAACCATGGAAGGTACAGAGGCAACTGGTGGTCCCCCAAAAGTACCGGCGCAGGTTGCTGTACCTAGCCCATGATGTCCCGCTCGCAGGACACCGGGGGATCCACCGCACCAGGAGAAGGTTGTTACAGAACTTTTTTTTGGCCCGGGATCTTTGCAGCTGTCCGTCTGTATTGCCTGTCCTGTGATCCCTGCCAGAGGGTGGGAAAAACCCGGGACAAGGGGAAAGCTGCCCTGAGGCCACTGCCCATCATAGAGGAGCCTTTCCAGAAAGTGGCTATGGACATAGTGGGACCGTTCAGCAAGGCAACGCGTTCGGTGAAGAAATATATTTTGGTAGTGGTAGATTTTTCCACGCGATACCCAGAAGCAGTGGCCCTGACCTCTATCGACGCTGACACCGTGGCGGATGCACTGCTGTCCATTTTCAGCAGAGTGGGGTTCCCCAAGGAGGTCCTCACAGATCAGGGGTCCAACTTCATGTCAGCCCTACTGCAAAGCTTGTGGGTCAAGTGTGGGGTCCGGCACACCTGGGCCACAGCCTACCACCCACAGACCAATGGGCTGGTGGAGAGGTTCAATGGGACTCTGAAGCAGATGCTGAGAACCTTCATGAATCAATACCCCCATGACTGGGACAAGTACTTACCCCACCTGCTGTTTGCATACAGGGAGGTGCCCCAGGAATCCACGGGGTTCTCCCCATTTGACCTGCTGTACAGAAGGAGGGTACGGGGACCCTTGGACTTCCTCAGAGAAGAGTGGGTGGGGACGGCCTCTCCTGAAGGGGAGTCAGTGGTACAGTATGTACTGACCTTCCGGGAAAAACTCACCGAGCTCATGGGCCTGGCCAGGGAGAACCTCTCCATGGCCCAAAGGAAGCAAAAGGTCTGGTATGACTGTAAAGCCAGGGCCCGATCCTATGCCACAGGGGAACAAGTGATGGTCCTTGTACCCGTGCAGTGGAACAAGCTGCAAGCGGCCTGGGATAGGCCCTTCATGGTCGTCAAACAGCTAAATGACATGAATTATTTGGTGGAACTGTCAAACCGGGCCCACAGCCACTGGGTCTGTCAAGTGAACATGATGAAACCTAACTGGGACAGACAGAACTTGGTGCTGGCCGTGTGCAGACACTGGGAGGGGCAGGGGGATGATCCCTTGGTGGATTTACTCACAAGGATTGGAGCCGGCTCCTTGCTGGAGTCTATTCCCCTCTCAGACCAGCTGACCCCTGCCCAGCAGACGGAGATCAAGGAGGTGCTGCATTCGCACCAACAGCTGTTCTCGGACAGACCCGGACGCACTGACCTGGCTGTCCACCGAATAGAGACAGGCACCCACGCCCCTATCAAGTGTGTGCCATTCAGAGCCACAGGGAGGACGGCTCAGGACATAGAGGGGGAGTTTGAAGACATGCTGGCTCTGGCGGTGATCCAACCCTCGTCCAGCCCCTGGGCCTCTCCCGTGGTGTTAGTCCCTAAAAAAGATGGGTCTGTTCGGTTTTGTGTGGACTATCGCAAGCTTAACGCCATCACCGTATCGGACGCCTACCCCATGCCCAGGCCTGATGACCTTTTAGACAAGCTGGGGGGAGCCCGTTACCTCACCACCATAGACCTCACCAAGGGGTACTGGCAAGTGCCATTAGACCAAGATGCCCGGCTCAAGTTGGCTTTCATCACCCCTGTGGGGCTCTACGAGTTCCTGGTCCTGCCCTTCGGCCTCAAGGGGGCACCCGCTACCTTCCAGCGTCTGGTGGACCAGCTACTGAAAGGGATGGAGAGCTTTGCCCTGGCTTACATGGACGACATTTGCATCTTCGGCCAGACGTGGGAGGAGCATGTGTCCCAGGTCAAGCAGGTGCTGGACCGACTCCAGAAGGCTGGGCTGACTATCAAGGCAGGGAAGTGCAAGGTGGGAATGGCTGAGGTGACCTACCTGGGCCACAAGGTGGGCAGCGGCTGCTTAAAGCCAGAGCCAGCTAAAGTGGAGGCTGTCAGAGATTGGCCCACACCCCAGACTAAGAAACAGGTCCAGGCCTTCATTGGGATGGCGGGGTACTACCGGAGGTTTGTGCCCCACTTTAGCTCCATCGCAGCCCCCCTCACAGAGCTGTGTAAAAAGGGAAAGCCTGACAAGGTGGTCTGGACAGAACAGTGCCAAGAGGCCCTCTGCGTGCTGAAGGAGGCTCTGGTCAGGGCCCCAGTGCTGGCAAATCCAGACTTCAACAAGCCGTTCCTGGTGTTCACCGATGCCTCAGACGTGGGGCTGGGGGCGGTGCTAATGCAGGTGAATGACAAAGGGGAGAAACACCCCATCGTGTACCTGAGTAAGAAGCTGCTGCCCCGGGAGCAGAGCTACGCGGCCATAGAGAAGGAATGTCTGGCCATGGTGTGGGCACTGGGGAAGCTGCAGCCACACCTGTTTGGACGGCATTTCACCGTGTACACCGATCACTCACCCCTGAATTGGCTGCATCACATGGAAGGGGCCAATGCCAAGCTCCTGCGGTGGAGTCTGCTCCTGCAGGACTACGACATGGAGGTGGTCCATGTGAAGGGGAACAACACCATAGCCAATGCCCTGTCACGCAGGGAGGGCCCCGAACTTCCCCAGGTCACTGGCTAAGTGACCCCGCTCAGTTCGGTCTGGAAGAGGGGAGAGATGTGATGGAGTGCGGGGAGTGCATGTGTGAGACTCAGGCTGGATGTGAGAGACAAGCAGAGCAGCTCCCAGTGGCTAAGGATGACCCTGAGGCTACAACTGGCAGGTAACACCTCTGCCCTGAACAAAGAGGTAGGGAGGAGCCCAGCTGGTTTTGAATGGGGGTGGGGGGGTGGCAGTTAGAGGCTAGGGGAACAGAGAGCTGGAAGGCAGCCAGCCGGAGGAGGGGGAAGCTACACCCCAGAGGGGCACCCCTCGGGGTCTTCTCCCCAGGACGGGTTGGAAGGACTGTCTCTGGCTGCTGTGCTGTCGCTTCTGTGAGAAACTGGGCATCTGTTGCCTAATAAACCTCCTGTTGTACCTGCTGAGTGAGAGTCTCTCCTGCCAGCGGACGGGGTGCAGTGCAGGGGGACCCCTGAACCCCATCACAGCCCCTAGGGCATGGCTCCTGCTAGGTGGGGCTCTGCTTTCCACAATCTATGGCTGGGATGAACAGTGAGGCTGGCACAGCTGCCCTGCCCTGCCCCGAACACTGAACCCTCCACCTGGCCCCCTGGCTGAGCTCCTGGGTGGTATGGTGTGATGGGGTTCAGGGGTCCTCAAGCTCTGCACCCCATCCGCAGGCAGGAGTGACTCTCACTCAGCAGGAGAACAGCGGGTTTATTAGCTGACAGGACACAGCGTCGTGCAGAGGAGTCAGTGCAGCCGGCAGAGACAGCCAGTCCCAGCCATGCTGGGGAGAGGAGGCCCCGAGGGGCCCCCAGAGCCGGGGCCTTGCCCCCTCCTTTGTCTCTCTCTCCCTCAGCCCAGACTCACTGCTTCCAACTCCCAGTTCCAATTCAAACCCCTCAGGCTCCACCTCCCCCTTTGTCTGCAGCCCAGAGGTGTCACCTGGTCCCTCGGTTACCCTCAGCAGGAGCCCCACACCCGCGGTGAGCCCCACACGTACACACGTACCCCCCACTACATGACAGGGGCCCTCCCCGCATGATAGGACATCGGCTGTACCCTCAGTGCTCCCCTTGATGTGCACCACCTCTACGTCGTAATCCTGCTGGGGGAGGCTCCATATCAGGAGCTTGGTATTGGCCCCTTTCATGTGATGCAGCCAGGCAAGTCCCTTTAGTTCCCTCGGGTTGTTTGGTCTCCCTGCTTCGGTCTCCGCTCCATCAGCCACGTTCTCCAGTCGGGCAGGCAGAGCCCATACAGCTGCTGCAGCACCAGCAGATCAAACAGTTCTTCCCTGGTCTGGGCCCTGCCCCGTCTGCCCACCAGCCCATACAGCTGCTCCAGCAAAGGTTTGGAATTGGGTCACTGACCAGTAACGGAAGGTACAAATGCTTTCCACCCTTCGCATTTAGCCAGACCACCAAATTGGCTGTGTGCCTCAGTTTCCCCTTCCATGGCACACAATAGGTTTGGAATGTTCCTTCTCGTGAGAGTTTCTAAGTTACAGGGAACAACGGTGACATTTCAGAATTACAAACTCCTTCAATAGTAACAGAGAGGAAGCCGTGCTAGTCTATACACTATCAAAACAAAAAGCAGTCAAGTAGCACTTTAAAGACTAGCAAAATAGTTTATTAGGTGAGCTTTCGTGGGACAGACCTACTTCTTCAGACCATAGCCAGACCAGAACAGACTCAATATTGAAGACACAGAGAACCAAAAACAGTAAGCAAGGAGGACAAATCAGAAAAAGATAATCAAGGTGAGAAAATCAGAGAGTGGAGGGGTGGCGGGGAAGATCAAGAATTAGATTGAGCCAAGTATGCAGACGAGCCCCTATAGTGACTCAGAAAGTTCACATCCCGATTTAAACCATGTGTTAATGGGCCAAATTTGAATATAAAAGCCAGCTCAGCTGCTTCCCTTTCCAGAACGGTGCGATAATTTCTCTTCAGTAACACACATACCTTGAGGTCATTGACAGAATGCCCCATTCCATTAAAATGTTGACTAACTGGTTTGTGGATCTGGAGTGTTTTGATGTCTGTTTTGTGCCCATTAACCCTTTGTCTAAGGGAGTTAGAAGTTTGTCCAATATACAAAGCATCTGGGCATTGTTGGCACATGATGGCACATATGATGTTAGTAGAGGAGCATGAGAAAGTGCCCGTGATTTTGTGAGTAACCTGGTTAGGTCCAGTGATGGTATTTCCAGAGAAGATATGTGGACAAAGCTGGCAGCGGCTTTGTTGCAGGGAAAGGTTCCAGGACTGGTGTTCCTGGGGTACAGACTGTGGCTGTTAGTGAGGATCCTCATGAGGTTGGGAGGTTGTCTGTAGGAGAGAACAGGCCTGTCACCCACGGCCGTGGGGCATTCTGTCAATGACCTCAAGGTATGTGTGTTACTGAAGAGAAATTATCGCTCCGTCTTAGACAGAGAAGTGGACGAACTGACATTTATATTCAAATTCGGCATATTAACACATGGTTTGAATCGTGATGGGAACTTTCTGAGTCACTATAGGGGCTCGTCTGCATACTTGGCTCAATCTAATTCTTGATCTTGCCCCCACCCCTCCACTCTCTGATTTGCTCATCTTGATTATCTTTTTCTGATTTGTCCTCCTTGCTTACTTGTTTTGGTTCTCTGTGTCTTAAATACTGAGTCTGTTCTGGTCTGGCTCTGGTCTGAAGAAGTGGGTCTGTCCCACGAAAGCTCATCACCTAATAAAACTATTTTGCTAGTCTTTAAAGTGCTACTTGACTGCTTTTTGTTTTGACAGACAGACAATGGGAGAGACTCTCTCCTTTCTCCCAGGTCCCCTGGCTGGTCTCGGACACACACCCAGAAGGTGAGGCAGCTTCTCTCACAAACAACTTGCCATTCCCAGTGGACAAGGCGCTTTCCTGCACAGACACACAGGCACATTCCTTGGCCCAGGCCTGGAAAACTCTCTGCAGGTCTGTCTTGGCCACTCGTAGATGATGGGTTGGAATCGCTCCTTCCCTCCTTGAGCTGTGACAGGCCACTCGGTTCAGAGCTCCAGGCAGTCCAGGGTTTCCTGCCTTGATCTGGGCTCACCCCGCAGGAGTTTCCTTAACCCTCAGCTCTGCCATTGCACATCCACGCTGCCTTGTCCAGCTTCTTTAATCTCGATTCAGTTTCCAGGTGCTGCCACTTCACAGCAGAGTTGCTGAGCGTGGTTGCAGGCTCTCAGGCTGATGCCCTCTGCACCCCACGATCCCTGGAAGAATCCCTTCAGTGTGCCAGACTCCTTGCGGGTCACAAGCTCCCTGGGGTTAGGCCGTAGGCCCCTCTGCCCTCTGGGACCGACTCCAACAGACAGAGGAACAGAGGAATCCCTTCTTCGGTGTCACACCCTGTCTCAAGGACCACGACCACACTCTCTTGGGTTCAGCCACAGGCCACTCTGCCTCGGGGAACCGCACCTCGCTGCCCTTCAGAACACCTGGGTGTCACTGGCCCCTCTTCGTCCTCCTGCATCCCAGTCACTTACTGCTGGATGCGCCATCCTTGTGGTGCAGAACATCCCACCTCCGCCCCCAGTGTGATGGGTTCAGGGGTCCCCCAAGCTCTGCATCCTGTCCGCAGGCAGGAGTGACTCTCACTCAGCAGGAGAACAGCGGGTTTATTAGCTGACAGGACACAGCGTGGTACAGAGGAGTCAGTGCAGCCGGCAGAGACAGCCAGTCCCAGCCATGTTGGGGAGAGGGGGCCCCGAGGGGGTCCCAGAGCCGGGGCCTTGACCCCTCCTTTGTCTCTCTCTCTCCCAGCCCAGACTCACTGCTCCCAACTCCCATTTCCAATTCAAACCCCTCAGGCTCCACCTCCTCCTTTGTCTGCAGCCCAGAGGTGTCACCAGGTTACCCTCAGCAGGAGCCCCACACCCTCTGTGAGACACACACACACACACACACACACACACATCCCCCACTCCATCACATATGCAGCAAACGTGGGCTAGGGCTGAGCCATGGGATGAGCTTCCTCTGAACATGACTCTGTCTCCACAGGGGTGTGATGGAGTGGGGGGTCCCCAGGCCCTGCTCCACCCGCAGGCGGAGGTGACTCTCACTTGGTGGGGGAACAGACGGGTTCTGGGGCAACCGGGACCCAGCACAGAACAGACTGGTCAGCTCAGGGACCAGCCGTCAGTACCATCCATCGTGGGGAGTGGGGCCTCCCTCTAGTTCTGTCCTATGTGTCTGATTCATCAGTTTGTGTATCGCTGTGTTGTAACCGTTACGCCAATTCACTTTCAGCAAGGTTTCCAGTGCAGCGTTCTCTCCAGAGCAGAGGAAGTGACTCTGCCCCACAAGAGCTCATAACCTAATACATTAGCGTGTTAGTCCTTAAAGGGCCACAGGACTGCTGCTTTGTTTTGTGAAGATACAGACTAACACAGCTACCTCTCTGGTCCTGTTAGCAACAGGTTTTCCCTCGCACCTCCCTCCCTCCCTTACAGAAACCCTGGATTCCACTTGTCTGCTCCAGGCCTGAGGAAACTCGTCTTACCTACAAGAGCTCCTTACTGAATGAATACATTTGTCTGGCCTTCCAGTGCTACAGGACTTCTTGTTACGTGCGACGCTGCCGACGAAAGCGGCCGTCCTCCGTGACTGTGCAAATGCTGCTGTTCGTATTGTACCTTCAGTGAACGCAGCACACTGCCTTTCCCTGAACACAGAGCCCGTGAGCTTCTCATGAGCATAACAGTGCCAGGCTCTGAACGGTCAGGCCTCCAGGTGCTGGGGCTCGGAACAACCAGGCCCAGAGGTGCCGGGCCCAGCAACGGCACAAAGCAAGCCCTGGCCTGGGCTATCGGGGTGGCTGGCCGGGCTGCTGGGACGGGGCTGCCGGAGGTGAAGGAGGCACAGGAGGTTTTGGAATTAATTGATAAGCTGAATAGTAACAAGTCTCCAGGACCAGATGGCATTCACCCAAGGGTTCTGAAAGAACTCAAATGTGTAATTGCGGAGTTTGGAGAGGGGAGTTTAGAGGGGGAGCTTGGAGGGAGCCAGTGACTTACTTCTGTTGCCCTTAAACTAAATCCTTTATAACAACCTCTATCTGAAACATTTAATTAACCCTCGTATATAACTAGAGTAGGAAATGGAGGCAGAAGCCCAGCAGCAGAGTGGGGGCTATCCTGTTTATTGTGTCGAGTGCAGTATGTATGACTACCTACCCTGTGGGCGGGTGGCGTATGTGTGCGCTCGATGCAAGGAGCTCCTGGCCCTCAGAGACCGAGTGCGTGCTTTGGAGGCCAGGGTGGCTGAACTGGAGGAGCTAAGGAAGGCAGAGGTGTTTGTTGATGAGACTTTCCGGGACATAGTAGGGCTGTCCCACCTCCAATCTGACAGTCCTGAGGCTGTTACGGAGGATGAAAGGCTCAGGGAAGGAGAGCAGTCAAGGGGAGCAGAGGGAAACCATCCCGTAGTTGGGACCCTCCTTCCAGAGGGTGATGTTGTATCCTCTCGTGCCGAGGATACTTCTCCGGGGGAGGGAGCGCCAGCTGTTAGGAAGAAGCAGGTTTTAGTAGTGGGGGATTCCATCATTAGAAATATAGATAGTTGGGTTTGTGATGACCGGGAGAACCGTATGGTGACTTGCCTGCCTGGTGCGAAGGTTGCGGATCTCTCGAGGCATCTAGACAGACTTATGGGCAGTGCTGGGGAGGAGCCGGTCGTCGTGGTACATGTTGGTACCAATGACATAGGGAAGGGTAGAAGAGATGTTCTGGAGGCCAAATTTAGGTTACTAGGAAGGAGACTGAAATCCAGAACATCTTTGGTGGCATTCTCTGAAATGCTTCCAGTTCCACGCGCAGGGCCAGATAGACAGGCAGAACTTCAGAGTCTCAATGCGTGGATGAGACGATGGTGTAGGGAAGAGGGGTTTAGATTTATTAGGAACTGGGGACACTTTTGGGGTAGGGGGAGCCTATACAGGAAGGATGGGCTCCACCTAAATCAAGGTGGATCCAGACTGCTGGCATTAAACATTAAAAAGGACATAGAGCAGTTTTTAAACTAAGAGGTGGGGGAAAGCCGATTGGTGCGGGGGAGCACCTGGATCGGACGGAGACTTCTCTTACACGAGGCTCCATAGACAGGGATTCCCTAGAAGTTAGTCAGATAGGGAACGTGGGAAATAATATATGGGCAAGATCAGATGTGAAACAATCGTGCATAAAAAAATCCACCACGTCTGTGAAAGGCGGACATATAAATAGTGGTAGTTTTCTAACATGCTTTTACACTAATGCTAGGAGTCTGTCTAATAAGATGGGTGAACTGGAGTACCTCATATCAAAGGAGGAAGTTGACATAATAGGCATCTCAGAAACATGGTGGAATGAGGACAATCAGTGGGACACTATCATACCGGGATATAAATTATATCGGAAAGACAGAACAGGTCGTGCGGGTGGCGGAGTGGTACTATATGTGAAGGATAATATAGAATCAAATGAAGTAAAAATCCTAAAGGAATCAAAATGTTCCATAGAATCATTATGGATAACAATTCATTCCTCTAATATGAATATGGCATTAGGAATATATTACCGACCACCTAACCAGGACAGTGATAGTGATGCTGAAATGATGAGGGAGATTAGAGAGGCTATCAAAATAAAAAACACAGTAATAATAGGAGATTTCAATTATCCCCATATTGATTGGGTGCATGTCACCTCAGGACGGGATTCAGAGATTAAATTTCTTGATGCCTTAAATGACTGCTTCTTGGAGCAGCTAGTACAGGAACCCACAAGGGGAGAGTCGATTCTCGATCTAGTCTTGACTGGAACGCAGGATCTGGTCCAAGAGGTAACTGTTACTGGACCGCTTGGAAATAGTGACCACAATATAATAACTTTTAATATTCCTGTGTTGGGAAGAACACCGCAGCGGTCAAACACTCTGGCATTTAATTTCAAAAAGGGGAATTACACTAAAATGAGGAAGCTAGTTAAACAGAAACTAAAAGGTAGAGTAATTAAACTAAAATCCCTGGAAGCTGCATGGAAACTGTTTAAAGACACCATACTAGAGGCCCAACTTAAATGTATACCCCAAATAAAAAAACACAGTAAGAGACCTAACAAAGAACCACCATGGCTAAACAGCCATGTTAAAAAGGCAGTGAGAGAGAAAAGGGCAGCTTTTAAAAAGTGGAAGTCAAATCCTAGTGAGGAAAATAGAAAGGAACATAAACACTCCCAAATTAACTGTCATAATGTAGTAAGAAAAGCCAAAAAAGAGTTTGAGGAACAGCTAGCCAAAAATTCAAAAAACAATAGTAAAATGTTTTTTAAATACATTAGAAGCAGGAAGCCTGCTAAAAAAGCAGTGGGGCCCTTGGATGATAAAGATATAAAAGGAGCGATCAAGGAAGACAGTGCCATTGCGGAGCGATTAAATGATTTCTTTGCTTCAGTCTTCACGGCTGAAGATGTTACAGAGGTTCCTAAATCTGAGCCAGCCTTTTTAGGCGACAAATCTGAGGAACTCACTCAGATTGAAGTGACATTAGAGGAGGTTTTGGAATTAATTGATAAGCTGAATAGTAACAAGTCCCCAGGACCAGATGGCATTCACCCAAGGGTTCTGAAAGAACTCAAATGTGAAATTGCGGAGTTATTAACAGTGGTTTGTAACCTATCCTTTAAATCCACTTTGGTACCAAATGACTGGAAGACGGCCAATATAACACCAATATTTAAAAAAGGCTCTAGAGGAGATCCTGGCAATTATAGACCGATAAGTTTAACATCAGTACCAGGCAAATTAGTAGAAACACTAGTAAAGAGTAAAATTGCAAGGCACATAGAAGAGCACGAATTGTTGGGCAAAAGTCAGCATGGTTTCTGCAGAGGGAAGTCGTGTCTGTCTAATCTATTAGAATTCTTTGAAGGGGTTAATAAACATGCGGACAAGGGGCACCCAGTGGACATAATATACCTAGATTTCCAGAAAGCCTTTGACACGGTCCCACACCAAAGGCTTTTATGTAAATTAGGTGGTCATGGGATAGGAGGAAAGGTCCTTTCATGGATCGGGAATTGGTTAAAAGACAGAAAACAAAGGGTGGGAATAAATGGTAAATTTTCACAATGGAGGGGGGTAACTAGTGGTGTTCCCCAGGGCTCAGTCCTGGGACCGATCCTGTTCAACTTGTTCATCAATGATCTGGAAAATGAGGTAAGCAGTGAGGTGGCAAAGTTTGCAGATGACACCAAGTTGTTCAGGACAGTCAAAACCAAAAGGGATTGTGAAGAACTACAAAAAGATCTCAGCAAACTGAGTGATTGGGCAGCAAAATGGCAAATGAAATTTAATGTGGGTAAGTGTAAGGTAATGCATGTTGGAAAAAATAACCCAAATTACACGTACTACATGATGGGGTCAAATTTAGCTACGACAGATCAGGAAAGGGATCTTGGAGTTATAGTGGATAGTTCTCTGAAGACATCCACGCAGTGTGCAGCGGCAGTTAGTAAGGCAAATAGGATGTTAGGAATTATTAAAAAAGGGATCGATAATAAGACAAAAGATATCATACTTCCCCTATATAAAACTATGGTACGCCCACATCTCGAGTACTGCGTGCAGATGTGGTCTCCTCACCTCAAAAAAGATATATTGGCATTAGAAAAGGTTCAGAAAAGGGCGACTAAGATGATTAGGGGCTTGGAAAGGGTCCCATATGGGGAGAGGCTAGAGAGACTGGGACTTTTCAGTTTGGAAAAGAGGCGATTGAGGGGCGATATGATAGAGGTATATAAAATCATGAATGGTGTGGAGAAAGTGAATATAGAAAAATTATTTACCTTTTCCCATAATACAAGAACTAGGGGACACCAAATGAAATTGATGGGTAGTGGGTTCAAAACTAATAAAAGGAAATTTTTCTTCACACAGCGCACAGTCAACCTGTGGAACTCCTTGCCCGAGGCGGCTGTGAAGGCCAGGACTCTATTAGGGTTTAAAAAAGAGCTTGATAAATTTTTGCAGGTCAGGTCCATAAATGGCTATTAGCCAGGGATAAAGTATGGTGCCCTAGCCTTCATAACAAGGGCAGGAGATGGATGGCAGGAGATAAATCACTTGTCTTCTGTTCTCCTTCTCTGGGGCGCCTGGCATTGGCCACCGTCGGCAGATGGGATGCTGGGCTTGATGGACCTTTGGTCTGACCCAGTATGGCCATTCTTATGTTCTTATGTTCTTATGTTCTTATTAACAGTGGTTTGTAACCTATCCTTTAAATCCACTTTGGTACCAAATGACTGGAAGACGGCCAATATAACACCAATATTTAAAAAAGGCTCTAGAGGAGATCCTGGCAATTATAGACCGATAAGTTTAACATCAGTACCAGGTAAATTAGTAGAAACACTAGTAAAGAGTAAAATTGCAAGGCACATAGAAGAGCACGAATTGTTGGGCAAAAGTCAGCATGGTTTCTGCAGAGGGAAGTCGTGTCTGTCTAATCTATTAGAATTCTTTGAAGGGGTTAATAAACATGCGGACAAGGGGCACCCAGTGGACATAATATACCTAGATTTCCAGAAAGCCTTTGACACGGTCCCACACCAAAGGCTTTTATGTAAATTAGGTGGTCATGGGATAGGAGGAAAGGTCCTTTCATGGATCGGGAATTGGTTAAAAGACAGAAAACAAAGGGTGAGAATAAATGGTAAATTTTCACAATGGAGGGGGGTAACTAGTGGTGTTCCCCAGGGCTCAGTCCTGGGACCGATCCTGTTCAACTTGTTCATCAATGATCTAGAAAATGAGGTAAGCAGTGAGGTGGCAAAGTTTGCAGATGACACCAAGTTGTTCAGGACAGTCAAAAGCAAAAGGGATTGTGAAGAACTACAAAAAGATCTCAGCAAACTGAGTGATTGGGCAGCAAAATGGCAAATGAAATTTAATGTGGGTAAGTGTAAGGTAATGCATGTTGGAAAAAATAACCCAAATTACACGTACTACATGATGGGGTCAAATTTAGCTACGACAGATCAGGAAAGGGATCTTGGAGTTATAGTGGATAGTTCTCTGAAGACATCCACGCAGTGTGCAGCGGCAGTTAGTAAGGCAAATAGGATGTTAGGAATTATTAAAAAAGGGATCGATAATAAGACAAAAGATATCATACTTCCCCTATATAAAACTATGGTACGCCCACATCTCGAGTACTGCGTGCAGATGTGGTCTCCTCACCTCAAAAAAGATATATTGGCATTAGAAAAGGTTCAGAAAAGGGCGACTAAGATGATTAGGGGCTTGGAAAGGGTCCCATATGGGGAGAGGCTAGAGAGACTGGGACTTTTCAGTTTGGAAAAGAGGCGATTGAGGGGCGATATGATAGAGGTATATAAAATCATGAATGGTGTGGAGAAAGTGAATATAGAAAAATTATTTACCTTTTCCCATAATACAAGAACTAGGGGACACCAAATGAAATTGATGGGTAGTAGGTTCAAAACTAATAAAAGGAAATTTTTCTTCACACAGCGCACAGTCAACCTGTGGAACTCCTTGCCCGAGGAGGCTGTGAAGGCCAGGACTCTATTAGGGTTTAAAAAAGAGCTTGATAAATTTTTGCAGGTCAGGTCCATAAATGGCTATTAGCCAGGGATAAAGTATGGTGCCCTAGCCTTCATAACAAGGGCAGGAGATGGATGGCAGGAGATAAATCACTTGTCTTCTGTTCTCCTTCTCTGGGGCACCTGGCATTGGCCACCGTCGGCAGATGGGATGCTGGGCTGGATGGACCTTTGGTCTGACCCAGTATGGCCATTCTTATGTTCTTATGTTCTTATGTTCTTATGTTCTTAGGATGGCTGACGTGTGGCCTCGACGGAGCCCCCGTGTGTGGGGAGTGCGGCGCACTGCTCACCGCCAGGCTTCACGTCACTTTGGACGTGGTGGCCAGCCTGCCCCAGCTCCTGGGAGACGTGGCTCTGCCGCAGACCAGCCCGCTGGGCTCCCAGCAGCAGCGGGAGACAGGTGCGGGCAGCAGCAGCAGGGCTGTGTCCTGATGTGATGGAGTGGGGGGAGTGCCGGTGTGAGACTCAGGCTGGATGTGTGGGAGACAAGCAGAGCAGCTCCCACTGGCTGAGGATGACCCTGAGGCTATAACCTAGGCTGGCAGGTGACACCTCTGCCCTGAACAAAGAGGAGGGAGGAGCCGAGCTGGTTTTGAATCGGGGGCGGCAGTTGGAGGCTGGGGGAGAGGGAGCTGGAAGGCAGCCAGCCGGAGGAGGGGGAAAGCTACACCCCAGAGGGGCTCCCCTCGGGCTCCTCTCCCCAGGACGGGTTGGAAGGACTGTCTCTGGCTGCTGTACTGACGCTTCTGTGAGAAACTGGGCATCTGTTGCCTAATAAACCTCCTGTTGTACCTGCTGAGTGAGAGTCACTCCTGCCAGCGGACAGGGTGCAGTACAGGGGGACCCCTGAACCCCATCACACCTGCCAGGTCCTGCCTCTTCCCAGCACAGCATGTGCAGGCAGCTGCCACCGCAGGCCCCGGGATCCAGGCTGCCCCGACACGGGGCTCTCCTTTGGGCGCTGCGCCCCGCAGTGGACAAAGCTATGCACTGCTGCAGCACGCCAGTCGTGGGCATGGGCCAGGTCTGCTGCCCAGGAACCAGGCATTGCTGGGCCCTGCGCCCCGTCTGCAGCAGAGAGGCCTCTCCGTGGCAGGGAGCGCAGAAGGGTCCTTAGGTGACAGCACAGAAGCCAGGAGAAATCCTGGGAGGGGGAGCCCCAAACAAGGGCCTCCCCCTGCAGCCCAAGCTAAGCCGCTCCCAGCTCCCCGTGAGCTCTCCAGCCTTTGTTGGGCCTGGGGGCAAAAGGTGTTACCTGATCGCTCACTTCGGAGCTCAGCTTACAAAGGGCACCAGCCATTGTTTGCCTGTGTGACGAGGGGGCCTGTGCGGATTTTATCCCCTGGTTGGGCTGCGTGTGTTTCCTACTGTCCTGTATCACCCCGGGCGGGTGCCTCAGTTTCCCTAGGCACAGCAGCAGTGCGTAGTGGCGATGGGAGTGTTGGAGTGATGACTTCTCACGTGTACTCAAGGGCCCGCAGGCTCTTTGTAACCCAGGTAGCCAGGGGACCCCTTTCTCCCCAGGGACCAGGGCAAAGGAGGGAGGAGGGGCCCGGCTGGTCTGAACTGGAGCCGCGCTGCTGCAAGGCAGTGTCTTCTGGCACAGGAGGAACAAAGGAGGACCAGGGCCCCAGCTCGGGGACCCCTTCTGGGCCCCTCTGCCCAAAATGGATTGTACGGACGGCTTCTGGTTTCTGTGCTGACGAGTCTGTTCTACTCTGTGTCCCTGTGGCCTAATAACCCTCCTGTTCTCCCTTCTGAATGAGCGTCACCCCTGGTTGTGGATGGGGCACAGGGCCTGGGGGCCCCCGAACTCTGTGACATCTGGTGGCAGAGGTGGGATGCACGGCTCCCTGCAGATGGAGCACCCAGCAGTATGTAAGTGGGGCACAGCAGAAAGAAGGGAGCCAGTGAGATCCAGGCATGCTGAGGGGAAGTCAGCTGCCATTCCTGGAGGCAGGGGACCTATGGCTTAAACCAAGAGAAGCTGCCTGCGTCGCTCTGCCTTTCCCCTTGGTGTTGTACTCAACAGACTTGCAGGACCTTTTTGTGATGGGGCTCAAGGGTCCCCAAGCTCTGCACCCGGCCGCAGGCAGGAGTGACTCACTCGGCAGGAGAACAGCAGGTTTATTAGCCTAGAGGACACAGTGTCGTACAGAGGAGTCAGTGCAGCAGGCAGAGACAGCCAGTCCCATCCATGTTGTGGGGAGGAGGCCCCGAGGGGCACCCAGAGCCGGGGCCTGGCCCCCTCCTTTGTCTCTCTCTCTCCCCCAGCCCAGACTCACTGCTCCCAACTCCCAGTTCCAATTCAAACCCCTCAGGCTCCACCTCCCCCTTTGTCTGCAGCCCAGAGGTGTCACCTGCTTCCTCAGTTACCCTCAGCAGGAGCTCCCCACCCTGTGTGAGCCACTCGGGGTCACACAGGTATCCCCCACTCCATCACACTTTCACAGGGGAATAAGGCAGAACAGCAGATTCCCTGGTAGTACCTTGACCAGTCACTGCCTTACCGTATGCACGTGGTACGATGCATTCGCGCACTCAAACACGCTCCGAGTCGCTCCCCTCAACTCGACTGAGCAGGTGAGTTAGACGGGGAAGGGCCGGAGCCAGATCGGGGCTCCGATGATGACAGGATGAGAGCCGGGGTCCCACTGCAAGATACCCTAGAGCAGGTTCATAGCAGCTCGTCCCTCATGCGGATCTGTAGTGATCAGTCCTGCACTCGTTCGGGCACGTGCAGAATCTGTGGCGCCTTCTTTTGAGCGTTATCTTAACGGTGCCGCACTTCAAAGGGGAGCTTCCAAAACCGGTACTTGCTGCTGACTCCAAGGCCTCCTATGTCCAGTCTTCTTCCCAGGAGCCCATTTCACAGGCCTCATTGTCCTTGGGACTGGCTTCCATCCCTCACCGACCATTGCCACGGCTGCAGGAGGTGGTTGCCTGTCATCCCCAATCCAGTCACACCTCGTTCACTCAACAGGGCCAACTCCACTGACTACAGCGAGCGTCGATGCAACACGCTCTCTAAGAAGCTGAGGAGCCACTTGACCAAAATCCTTTACAATCAACAAAAGATGATCAAAAATGAACTCCCTGTACTTGAAATTATCATCAACAAACAGGCATCCACGCAAGACCCCACAGTACGAGGCTTTACCAGAGCCAGACAAGATATTTATAAAACACACTTCCACTTTCTACAAAAAAGAAAAGAGAATAAATTTTCTTCATTACTTCAGTCCTCAGGATACTTCAACCACAATAACAACAGCTCAACCAACAACATTGTTAACCTTTCAAACTACCAGCTCAGCCCAGCAGAGGAGTCTCTCTTATCCCGGGGTCTTTCCTTCTGCCCTACCTCCTCCACGAACTTAATACAATTCTGTGGTGACCTTGAAGCCTTCTTTCGCCGCCTCCGTCTAAAGGAATTCTTCCAACACACCCATGAACAACAGTCTGACTCTCTCGACGCCCCCCCAACACCAAAAGAAGAAGAACTCTACGTGGACTCCCCCTGAGGGTCGCAGTGAAAGTCTGGACTTCTACATACAATGCTTCCGCAACTGTGCTCAGGCTGACATTATACACAAACAATGCCAAATGAGACACAATCTCAACTATGCTGAACGCTATGCTGTCCAGAGTCTCAAAAATAACCCAGACATTATAATCAAACCAGATGACAAAGGGGTGCTGTTGTCATCCTGAGTAAGTCAGACTATGAACAGGAGGCAGCCAGACAACTCTCCATCACCATATTTTACAGACCCCTCTCCGCTGATCCCACTTTGGAATTCCAAAGGAAATTACAACAGCTACTGAAGGAACTCCCTGCTGCTGCTCGGGACCTCATTCACTCAGACACACCATCTCAGCCGCAGCCTGGATTATTCTATTTACTTCCCAAAATCCACAAACCTGGAAACCCTGGACGCCCTATCATTTCAGGTATTGGCACCCTTACCATCAGACTATCCAGTTACGTGGACTCCCTCTTCAAACCCTATGCCACCAACGCTCCCAGCTATATCCGAGATACCACCGACTTCCTGAGGAAATTACAAAGCATCGGAACAGTTCCTGATAACGCCATCCTTGCCACAATGGATGTAGAGGCTCTGTACACTAATATTGCACATAAAGACGGATTACAAGCAATCAAGAACACCATCCCTGATGCCACCACAGTTAGTCTGGTGTCTGACCTCTGTAACTTTTTTCTCACACACAATCATTTCCGATTTGGGGACAATTTATACCTCCAGATTAGTGGAACTGCTATGGGCACCCCCATGGCCCCACAATATGTTAATATATTCATGGCTGACCTGGAACAATGATTCCTCAACTCTCGTCCCCTATTACCCCTCCTCTACTTAAGATACATTGATGACATCTTTATGATCTGGACCCACGGTACAGAGGCTCGAGAAGAATTTCACAGAGACTTTAACAATCTGCACCCCACCATCAACTTATGGCTCAATTACTCCACACAAGAGATACATTTCCTGGACACTACAGTACAAATCAAGGATGGCCTGATCAGTACCACACTGTACCGAAAACCTACTGATCGCTATACTCACCTACACCCTTCTAGTTTCCATTCTGCACACATAACTAGATCCATTGTTTACAGTCAAGCTCTTAGGTACAATCACATTTGCTCTCATCCAACTGACAGAGACCAAAAACTACAAGATCTTTACCAAATATTCATAAACCTGAATTACCCACCAGGAGAAGTAAAAAAACAAATCGACAGGGCCAGACGAATACCCAGAGACCAGCTACTCCAAGATCAGCCCAAAAAAGCCAAGAACAGAACATCACTGGTCATCACCTACAGCCCCCAACTCAGACCACTGCAACAAGTTATTAAAGACCTACAGCCTATCCTGAATCAGGATGCCGCACTCCAGAAGGCCCCGGGTGACAGGCCTGTTCTCTCCTACAGACAACCTCCCAACCTCATGAGGATCCTCACTAACAGCCACAGTCTATACCGCAGGAACACCAGTCCTGGAACCTTTCCCTGCAACAAAGCCCGCTGCCAGCTTTGTCCACATATCTTCTCTGGAAATACCATCACTGGACCTAACCAGGTTACTCACAGAATCACGGGCACTTTCTCATGCTCCTCTACTAACATCATATATGCCATCATGTGCCAACAATGCCCAGATGCTTTATATATTGGACAGACTTCTAACTGCCTTAGACAAAGGGTCAACAGGCACAAAACAGACAACAAAACACTCCAGATCCACAAACCAGTTAGTCAACATTTTAATGGAATGGGGCATTCTGTCAATGACCTCAAGGTACGTGTGTTACTGAAGAAGAATTATCGCACCGTTCTGGAAAGACAAACAGCCGAGCTGGCTTTTATATTCAAATTCGGCACATTAACACATGGTTTAAATCGTGATGGGAACTTTCTGAGTCACTATAGGGGCTCGTCTGCATACTTGGCTCAGTCTAATTCTTGATCTCCCCCCAACCCCTCCACTCTCTGATCTGCTCACCTTGATTATCTTTTTCTGATTTGTCCTCCTTGCTTACTGTTTTTGGTTCTCTGTGCCTTAAATATTGAGTCTGGTCTGGTCTGGCTATGGTCTGAAGAAGTGGGTCTGTCCCATGAAAGCTCATCACCTAATAAACTATTTTGCTAGTCTTTAAAGTGCTACTTGACTGCTTTTTGTTTTGCTAGTGTATAGACTAGCACGGCTCCCTCTCTGTTACTATTCAACAGGGCCAACAGTTGAGTAAAAGGGGGTGGGGGGGGTGGGAAATCTCTTACCAGAGCCTTAACACAGAGTCCTGTGCCTGTCTGAAAAAATACCCACTGCAGAGCATACAGGCGCGCACACACACATTACACACTGCTCCTGTAGAAAGAGTACACACACACACACAGAATTTCTATAGAAAGGGTACACACGCACACACACACAGAGTTTCTATAGAAAGGGTACACGCACACACACACACACACACACAGAGCTTCTATAGAGAGAGTACACACACACACACACACAGAGTTTATATAGAAAGGGTACACACGCACACACACGCAGAGCTTCTATAGAGAGAGTACACACACACACACACACACACACACACGCAGAGCTTCTATAGAGAGAGTACACACACACACACACACAGAGTTTCTATAGAGAGGGTACACACACACGCGCACACACACAGTCGCTGCAGAAAGGGACGTCGCACAAAGCTCTGTGGACGCGAAGGCTGTGTGAGCAACGCCGTCACACAGATGATAGGGGGACAATTCACGCTCCTGTGAAAATGGCTGGTGCAGCGACGAATCTACAGCCGTGCTGGGCTCCCTGCAGTTCCTTGGGCCGGCTGGCGTCTCCTCGGCTGCGCCGGCCCCTGGCAGTGGAAGACCAGCGACGCCCTGCGACTCAAGGCCTGGGTGCGCTCGCTCGGGGGTGTCCCTCAGGGCTCAGGGGGCCCATGTGGGACACAGAGCTGGGGGTCTCTGCCGGGCAGACTGGGGACAGCACCACAACCATAGTGCAGAGCCAGGCAGGTGGGAGATGGGCTCAGCGCAGCCCTCTGGGGCAGCCTTGTGTGGGGTGGTGGCTGCCCGGGCTGGGGCCGTGGGGCGCCGCAGGCTGGCAGCACAGTACACAAAACATGCAGCGGCAGGGCAGGGCGGGCTCCTGCCTGCGCCAGCCCAGGAGAAAGCCAGGGCCCCCTGAGGGTGGGCGAGGGGATGGGCAGGTGCCCAGCCTGACGGATGAGGTGAGAGCCCTCCCGCTGGTACGGCCCAAGGGCTGGGGTGGGGCCAGGCCCGGCTTAGCCTTTCAGCCAGACCCAAAGCTTCCCCCAGGCGTGTCCCCAGAACCCGTCCAGCTCCTCGGCCCTGGGCAGGGGCAGCTGACAAGAGCCAGTCTCCAGATGCTTCTCTAATGACCCAGGGCAGAGGCACGGTGGGTGGGCAGCCCAGGGCTGGGGGTGGGGGGCAGGGGGCTAAGAATTGGGATTGAGGGGCCCCAGCAGAGTGGGGTGAGAGCCCAGGGCTGGGCTGGCAGGGAGCAGTGGGGCAGGAGGGGCCCCAGCAGGGCTGGCTGGTGCGGGAGTCCTGTGGGCCAGTGACAGGTGAGGGGCAGAGGGGTTAGAAATCTGAGAGCTGGGGGCAGCGGTGGGGGGGGTTCTGGGGGGTTGTGCGGCTCCGACATGCCGCCAGTGGGTGCAGTATCACCCCAGGGTGCTGGTGGAGGCCCCGAGAGCTGCGGGGCTGCAGCTTTTTCTGGCCCTGCAGCAGCCCAGCTGCATCCTTGGGCTGGGCCTGGAGGCTGAGGGGAGGGAGCCCAAGAGCAGACCCGCCCTCGGCCCATGCACTGCCTGGGGGTGGGGAGCAGAGGGGGGCTGCAGAGCAGAGGCAGCTGGCTCCTGAGCCCTGCGCCCCACGTGGGACACCGGGGCTGAGAGGCCCAGCCAGAAAGGGCAGTGCCCCTGCCTCCTGCCAGGACTGCCCCGCTGCAGGCAGCCAGCGATGCTGATGGCCACAGACATCTGTGAGAACCAGGGAGACAAGTATCTCACCGAGCTGGACGGGACCTGGAGAGGTGATTGAATGCAGCCCCCTGCTCTCACCGCAGGGCCTCTCACCAGCCCTGACTGACTTCAGTCTCACCTGCCCCACACTCTTGAAAGCACCCCCAAGGATTGAGCTCACAGCCTTGGGCTCACAGGACCAGGGCTCCGACCCCTGAGCAATGATCCCTCCCCCTGAAATTTCTAAATCTGTCCTGCCCAGGCCCTTGAAACACTCCCCTCAAGGGCTGAACTCACAACCCTGGGGCCCTGGGCTGTCCCTCCCCCACCTGACCTCCTGCTGGGGAGTTGCCTGCCGGGGCCGGCCCTGAACAGTACCCAGTGCCTCCCCTTGGCTGTACAGGGCCCCCAGCTGTCCGTGCCTGGGACCAGAGAGTGCAGGGGGTGTCTTCTGGAGACTCCAGGGCCCCCTCCTGGTTTCGCTCCCCCCCAGTGAGCATCTTCTGGCCCCATGTGAGCCAGGCATTGTGATGGCCACCATTCCCTGGCAACCATTCCCTGGCAACCGTCTCTCAGGCATCCTGACTCCCGCCCCTCTGGCTGCTGGGGACAGGCTTAGAGCTGGTGCACAGGGCAGCCCAGGGGAGCAGAGAAACAGCCAGGCCAGGAGCCAGTGCCTTCTCCTCTCCCTGCCAGCCTGGCCCCAGGGTACAGTGGTGGGAAGGGGTTCCTGTGTGTGGGCAAGGGCAGCAGGCCAGACACTGGTCTGGCTGCAGCCGGCCCCAGCTGGCGGAGGCCCTGGTAGGGAGCAGAGGAGATGGTGCTGCCTCTGGGCAGATTAGAAAGATGGATGAGCGGCTGGGGCCTGCCAGATGCACCAGATAAGGGGGATGGAAAGAACAGACCCAGGGCTGGCAGCAGTTCCCATGCAGGGAGCAGAGGAGGGGTGGGTGAATTGTGTGTTGAAGGAGTCTGTAATTCTGAAATGTCATCGTTGTTCCCTGTAACTCGTCTTGCAACCTCTGACATGAGCAGGAACATTCCAAACCTATTGTGTGGCATGGAAGGGGAAACTGAGGCACACAACCATTGTGGTGGTCTGGCTAAATGCCAAGGGTGGAAAGTGTTTGTACCTTCGTTTACTGGACTGTAACTGAATTCCAAACATGTGCCGCAGCATCTGTATGGGCTCTGCCTGCCCAACTGGAGAACGTGGCTGATGGACCGGAGACCGAAGCAGGGAGACCAACCAGCCCGAGGGAACTAAAGGGACTTGCCCGGATGCATCACATGAAAAGGGCCAAGACCAAGCTCCTGATGAGGAGCCTCCCCCAGCAGGATTATGACATGGAGGTGGTGCACATCACGGGGAGCACGGAGGGTACAGCCAATGCCCTGTCACGAGGGGAGGACCCCGACCTTCCCCAGGTCACCGGCTGAGTGACCCCGCTCAGTTCGGTCTGGAAGTAGGGAGAGATGTGATGGAGTGGGGGATACCTGTGTGTGTGTGAGGGGCTCACAGAGGGTGGGGGGCTCCTGCTGAGGGTAACCTTGATGACCAGGTAACACCTTTGTACTGGAGACAAAGGGGGAGGTGGAGCCTGAGGGGTTTGAATTGGAACTGGGAGTTGGGATCAGTGAATCTGGGCTGGGAGAGATAGAGAGAGACAAAGGAGGGGGCAAGGGCCCGGCTCCAGGGGCCCCTCGGGGCCTCCTCTCCCCAGCATGGCTGGGACTGGCTGTCTCTGCCGTCTGCACTGACTCCTCTGTACGACGCTGTGTCCTGTCGGCTAATAAACCCGCTGTTCTGCTGCTGAGTGAGAGTCACTCCTGCCTGCGGACGGGGGCAGAGCTTGGGGGACCCCGAACACCATCACACTGGGGAACCCCACCCAAGTGCCCCTCCATCTGGACTTGCAGGCCAGGAGCTTTGTGATGGGGTTCAGGGGTCCCCGAGCTCTGCACCCCGTCCGCACGGAGGAGTGACTCTCACTCAGCAGGTTGAACAGGAGGTTTATTAGGCAACAGATGCCCAGCTTAGCACAGAGGTGTCAGTACAGCAGTCAGAGACAGTCCTTCCAACCCGTCCTGGGGAGAGGAGCCCGAGGGGTGCCCCTCTGGGGTGTAGCTTTCCCCCTCCTCAGGCTGGCTGCCTTCCAGCTCCCTCTTCCCCCAGCCTCTAACTGCCGCCCCCGATTCAAAACCAGCTCTGCTTCACCCTCCTCTTTGTTCAGGGCTGAGGTGTTACCTGCCAGCCTAGCTTATAGCCCCAGGGTCA
Organism: Carettochelys insculpta; assembly: GCF_033958435.1. Classification (NCBI taxonomy): domain Eukaryota; kingdom Metazoa; phylum Chordata; order Testudines; family Carettochelyidae; genus Carettochelys; species Carettochelys insculpta. The sequence goes on along the minus strand of NC_134138.1, from coordinate 280,614,945 downwards.
TCCTTACCCGCTGGGAGCTGCTCTGCTTGTCTCACACACATCCAGCCGGAGTCTCACACTTGCACTCCCCCGACTCCATCACAAGCTTACAGTGTGTCCTGCCCACCTCCAGCTGCTGGTGGGAGTGGGGAGAGACCCCAGGTTCTGCTGAAGGGACTCTAGGCAATGAGGGCCTGCTTCATTGGAGGGCTATGGGGAGGGGCCTCCTGATTACGCCTCATTTCCTGATAAGCAGGGCCAGGGCCCTTGGTCAGTGCCAGGGTCGAGCAGTCTCCTCTCTGCTTAGGGGCTGGGAGGGCCAATCCTGCTCCCACTTCCCAAGCCAGCCATCTCCATGCGCTGCAGCCAGATGGATGGAGAGCAGGGCTGCTGAGCGTGCTGAGCGGGTGGACCCTGAGCTGCTCCATGGGTCCCAGAGCTGGTCCCAGGCAGCAGCCACAGCCATCCCCTCTGTGACCCAGACCAGCTCCATCTGTCCCAAGGAGCAGTGCCAAGGGGTCCAGCCGTCCCTGCAGGTGCTCGCCAGTGCGGAGTTGCTGCCAATGTTCAGGAGAGCACCTGGGCTGCAGGGGGAATCAGGGCTACAAGCAGCTGGAGTCCCAGCACAGCCTACCCTAGGCTGAGATCTCCCAGGGGCTGAATCTGCAGTACCTTCTCCTGTCCTCTGGCACCACACGCTGCCCTGTGCCCCCACACCAGGTTCCCACAAACAGTTGCCGTCCCTACACAGAGTGAACGTTCTTGGCATGAAGGCATGAGTGGCTGTGCACCACCAGTGGAATACAGACTGCCGGCTGCAGGCTCCCACCTAACCAGCTGGGTGGCATTTGAATGTCTCCTGGGCAACGGCCTATGCACTCGGCTTACAGGGAACACTGTCCTGCACCCAGGTGGCCCCAGGACTGCGCCCATTGCCTTTCCACTGTCACACCCACTCCCCTGCACCTGGATGGTGCCCAGGAAACTTGGCCCTTCCTCTCCCCGTGAGGGCTCTGGCTCTGGCTCCCCAGGCCGATGTGCGGGATGGGGAGAACGAGGCCAGAGGGCAGGGGTAGCTCGAGTTTAGATGCACTTCTTGCTCTGTTCCAGCACAGCAGGCGTGGTGGGGCACTGCTGGGCCGATGCCAAGGCCTGTGCCCAAGAAGCTTCTGGAGCAGAAGGAGCAGCTGGGTCATGTCAGCACCTGCCAGCCTGGCCCGGGATGGTCAGCGCACCCCAGCGGTATCTGTCCAAGGTGCTGAAAGTTCCGTGCTGTGATTCCAGGACCCACCGTCGTGGTGGGGAGGGAGGAAGCGGGGCAGCAAGGAGACTCTGGGGCAGGGCTGGATCCATCAGCGTAGAGCAGAACAACTTTGGGGGTTGTGCCCTGGCACCACAAACAACTTCAGCCTCTGCCCCACTGCAGTCCCACTGCAGTCAGGGCCCAGCCACAGAGTGCACCAGCTGCCAGCACCCGGAACAACATTTTGCCTTTGGCCCATAGCATGGCCCCAGGGCTACAGCTGGAGCGCTGCAGCCTGGGCCTGGCATCTCCCAGCACTTTGCCGCACCACTAAAGCCACTCCAGCACACCGCAGTGTGCCGAGGTGGAGCTGATTAAAGGAAAGATAATGGAACAAGTGTGATGGGGTTTTGGGGTCCCCCAAGCTCTGCACCCTGTTCGCAGGCAGGAGAGTTTCTCACTCAGCAGGAAAACAGCAGGTTTATTAGCCGACAGGACACAGCATCGTACAGAGGAGTCAGTACAGCCGGCAGAGACAGCCAGTCCAATCCATGCTGGGGAGAGGAGGCCCCGAGGGGCCCCCAGAGCTGGGGCCTGGCCCCCTCCTTTGTCTCTCTCTCCCAGCCCAGACTCACTGCTTCGAACTCCCAGTTCCAATTCAAACCCCTCAGGCTTCACCTCCTCCTTTGTCTGCAGTACAAAGGTGTTACCTGGTCGACAGGGTTACCCTCAGCAGGAGCCCCCCACCCTCTGTGAGCCACTCACACACACACAGGTATCCCCCACTCCATCACAACAGGTAATTAAGGAAATCACCTACAAGCACTCGGAAGGTGATCAGGTGATAGGGAACAGCCAGGATGGATTTGTAAAGAACAAATCATGTGAAATCCTTCTATTAATGCCAGATGCCTGCCAGAAGGGCCGGGTTCAACTCTTGTGGGGTTTTCCTGTCAAGGATACAACCAACCGGCTCGAGCCCCCACCCAGTGGCCTGGGACAATTTCACCCCCGTGCTGGGTGCCTGTAAGGCGGTTCTCCCCCCCCCGCAAGCACAGAGTCTGAGATAGAAATGGCTTGTTTAATGACCATAACCTACCCCAAGGTTACGGTGACAGATGCCGTATATCTCAGCACAGAAGAGACAAACCCCTTTACCAAGATCCATCCCCATATGCAGTAGAACCTAGTCTCTTGCTGGGGCTCTTGGCCCTTTACCCCACACACAGTTACAGGGTGTACCTTCTGTGGTGCAGTCCCAAACCCAAAGCCCGCAGATACATCACCAGGGCAGTACTAGCTGTCCACTTGTCTGCAGCCTCCCCTTGCTGCCACCAGCCGCCCGCCGTAGCCTGCTGGTCGCCGTCATCTGCCGTTCCTCCTACCAGCTGCCCGCCGGTCGCCATCGTCCACTCCTCCTACCGGCCGCCCACCGTCGTCGTCCACCGCCGCTCCTACCAGCCACATGCCGGTTGCTGTCGCTCCTACCGGCCACCCGCCGGTCGCCATCATCCGCCGCCACTCCTACCGGCCGCCCGCCGCCCGCCGTCGTCCGCCGCTGCTCCTACCAGCCGCCTGCCGGTTGCTGTCGCTCCTACTGGACACCCGCCGGTCGCCGTCATCCGCCGCCGCTCCTACCGGCCACCTGCCTGTCATCGTCGTCCGCTGCTACTCCTACTGGCCGCCCGCCAGTCACCGTCATCTGGCACTGCTCCTATCAGCCACCCACCATCGTCACTCCTAACCCCACTGCTTGGGATTGCCCTAAGGCAGAACCCTGTGATTTCAGCTCTGCGTGGCCTCAGCTGCCACTCTGTGATTTCAGCTCTTGGTATCTCTCATATGGGGTTTCACAAACACCCTAGTATCCAGCTCTATCTTTCAACAGGTGGGGAGGGTTAGTCAAACCGTCCTTACAGCTATATGGCCAAAGCATAGGCAGGGCCATGGCACTCAACAAGCTGGCTTAACCACTGCACCTCCACTTCTTTCTTATAGCTCTTTAAACCAGGGAGCCCTGTGTAATCAATGTCTTACAGCTAAGGCGACTGCCCTGTCCCCCACAACAACCCAGAGCATTGGTGAGATCTAACAACTCCCGCATTAAGTGTCAGCTTAAATTGTGATTTTACAACTACATGTTTACAATAGACCAAATCTCATGGCTTACTTGCTACCCAGTAGGCTTTGCCTGAAAAGGTATCACACATGCACACCTTTGCATTCTCATGCAAAGGATCACTGGGAGACACACTCCTCCCAGCCTCAGTATCACACCTGCCGCCCTTTGCATTCTCATGCAGATGACCTCTGGGAGACACATTCCTCCCGGCCTTCAGCAGCATTGCGTTCCTTCTGCCACATTCCCTACACATGTCAAACCAATCTGATAGCTTTCTTTGATAGGATAACAAGCCTTGTGGATAAGGGAGAAGCGGTAGATGTGGTATACCTAGACTTTAGTAACGCATTTGGTACAGTCTTGCATGATATTCTTATCAATAAACTAGGCAAATACAACTTAGATGGGGCTACTATAAGGTGGGTGCAAAACTGGCTGGACAACTGTACTCAGAGAGTAGTTCTTAATGGTTCTCAATCTTGCTGGAAAACTATAACAAGTGGGGTTCCGCAGGGGTCTGTACTGGGACCAGTTCTGTTCAATATCGTCGTCAATGATTTAGATATTGGCATAGACAGTACGCTTATTATGTTTGCAGATGTAGCTGCGGGGGGGTTGCAACTGCTTTGGAGGATAGGGTCAGAATTCAAAAAGATCTGGATAAATTGAAGAAATGGTCTGAGGTAAACAGGATGGAGTTTTATAAAGACAAATGCAAAGTGCTCCACTTGGGAAGGAACAATCAGTTTCACACATACACAATGGGGAGAGACTGTCTAGGAATGATTGCACCAGAAAGGGATCTAGGGGTGATTGTGATGGCATTCAGGGGTCCCCCTGCACTCCACCCTGTCCGCTGGCAGGAGTGACTCTCACTCAGCAGGTACAACAGGAGGTTTATTAGGCAACAGATGCCCAGTTTCTCACAGAAGCGACAGTACAGCAGTCAGAGACAGTCCTTCCAACCCGTCCTGGGGAGAGGAGCCCGAGGGGTGCCCCTCTGGGCTGTAACTTTCCCCCTCCTCAGGCTGGCTGCCTTCCAGCTCCTCTTCCCCTAGCCTCAAACTGCCGCCCCCGATTCAAAAAACCGGCTCAGCTCCTCCCTCCTCTTTGTACAGGGCAGAGGTGTTACCTGCCAGTTGTAGCCCCAGGGTCATCCTTAGCCACTGGGAACTGCTCTGCTTGCCTCGGACATCCAGCCTGAGTCTCGCATTTGCACTCCCCTCACTCCATCACAGTGATGTAGTTGGGGACACTGAATATGTGTGTGTCTCACACTGGGTGTGGGGCTCCTGCTGTGGGTAACCTTGGCAACCAGGTGACACCTTTGTACTGAAGACAAAGGAGAAGGTGGAGCCTGAGGAGTTTGTATTGGACCTGGGAGTTGGAAGCAGTGAGTCTGGGCTGAGGGAGAGAGAGACAAAGGAGGGGGCAAGGCACCGGCTCCAGGGGCCCCTCGGCGCCTCCCCTCCCCAAACGGATTGGACTGTCTGTCTCTGCCTGCTGCACTGACTCCTCTGTATGACGCTGTGTCCTGTCGGCTAATAAACCCGCTGTTCTCCTGCTGAGTGAGAGTCACGCCTGCCTGCAGACGGGGGCAGAGCTTGGGGGACACCAAAACCCATGACACTGGTGTCAGAAGTGGGATGTACTGTACCCCGAGGATGGAGCATCCTGCAGGAAGTGGTGGGGGCCCAGGAGGAAGAAGGGGGGCCTGGAACACCCAGGTGTGCTGACGGGCAGTGAGGTGCAGTTCCCCACGTTGGAGGAGCCTGCGGCCAAACCTGAGCAACTGCGGTCATGGTCCTCAAGAGGGGGTGTCACACCCGAGGAGGGGTTACTGCTGGGAGTCCGTTGGAATAGGTCACAGAAGGTGGAGGGGTCGAGGGCCCAACACCCAAGAACAAGTGACCCACAAGGAGGCGGACGCTGAATGAGTTTGTCCCAAGACAGTGTGGTCATGGCCCTTGAGAGCAGGTGTCACAGTGAAGAAGGGGTTCCTCTGGGAGTCTGTTGGAGTCAGTCCCAAAGGGCCGAGGGGCCTACGGCCTAACCCCGGGGAACATGTGACCCACAGGGAGCCTGGCACACTGAAGGGATTCTTCCAGGAATCGTGGGGTGCAGAGGGCATCAGCCTGAGAGCCTGCAACCACGCTTAGCAACTCTGCTGTGAAGTGGCAGCACCTGGAAACTGAAACGAGATTAAAGGAGCTGGACAAGGCAGCGTGGATGTGCAATGGCAGAGCTGGGGGTTAAGGAAACTCCTGCAGGGGTGAGCCCAGATCGGGGCAGGGAACCCTGGACTGCCTGGAGCTCTGAACCGAGTGGCCTGCCGCAGCTCAAGGAGGGAAGGAGCGATTCCAACCCATCATCTGTGGTGGCCAAGACAGACCTGCGAAGTTTTCCAGGCCTGGGCCGAGGAAGGTGCCTGTGTGTCTGTGCAGGAAAGCAGCTGATCCACTGGGAATGGCAAGTTGTCTGTGAGAGAAGCTGCTCCACCTTCTGGGTGTCTGTGGAGAGCAGACGGGGGGGGGGGGCGGGGGGGGCGCTGGGACAAAGGAGAGAGTGTCTCCAATTGTCTCTCTGTGTTGAACAGAAGCAGCAGCCTGGGGAGAGAGCAGAGCCTGCGTTTGGAAAAGGTGCCAGCGAGGAAAGGAGCCCATTATCTGAGGGGGATTCCCCAGCCCGGGGTGGCTGAAGAGGGAACCCAGAAAGAGCATTTCAGGTGTGACTCTGAATCCAGCCATGGGGGCTGGAGCAGAGGGAATGGCTCTGGGATGGGCAGTGGCATCCCTGATAAGGACACTGGTCCTTGGTGCAAGAAAGGTGCTTCTGCTTCTGGGGAAGTGACTCCTTTGTGTGAGCCTGGGGGGGCTGGAGATGGGGCCAAGATCCCAGAGCTGGATGTGAGGGCAGGTGAAGCCCAGATGGGAAGTGGGCCTACCTCTGTGTCTCTCAGGGAGGATGATGCTTTAACTTGGTCTGATCCAGTTCGTATCATCAGGGAATCCCAGAGACCAGACGATTCTGGTACTTGTTCTTTGCCTGATGCTGAGGTGTTACTGGGAGGGGTGAGAGGACTCTGTCCGACCAGAGTCATCCTCTAGCCAGGACACAGGAAGAGCAAACTGGCAATGGAGTTATGCTGACTGATGAAGATAAAGGAGCTGGTAGCAGAAGGGAGGAAAGGGATCCTGACCTTCTGTCTGGTGGTACGAGCTGTCTGCCTAGAAGGGGATTATGTGGGAATCTGCCTGGTGGGCCAAAAATGATTCTGGGCATTGTTGAAACCCAGGAGTTGGTTGTGGCTCAAGGGAGCAGTGCCCCTGTGGAGGCAGACAGGGGTGAGTTGTTAGCTGGGGGAGCTCTTGAGGAAGAGAATTTCCCTGAAACTTTTCCTGACCCGTCTGTGGGGACTGCAGAAAATGGGAGTGAGGTGAAGGAGAGTGAACAGGAAAGGTGCTTGTCTGTAACAGCCAGAGCAGCCCTTTGCCTGGGGAGACGTTTGTTTCAGCTCCTGATGGCCAGGACCTGCCTGAGTGTGAAACCACTGGCTGTGCTCTGCAAGGGTCCAAAGCAGGCAGGGTAAAAGTTTGTCAGGAATTGGAAGTTGGTCCAAGTAAAGTGAAAACTCTCAGGGAGTGTGAGCAGCCCTGTGAGAACCAAGTAAAACAGCTGCGCAGCCAGTCTCTGTAGGATGCAGGAGAGGGCCAGCAATCCCCCATCTCCAGATGGTGGAAACACTTATAGGCTACGTCTACACGTGCAGCCAACATCGAAATAGCTTATTTCGATGTTGTGACATTGAAATAGTCTATTTCGATGAATAACGTCTACACGTCCTCCAGGGCCAGCAACGTCGATGTTCAACTTCGACGTTGCTCAGCCCAACATTGAAATAGGCGCAGCCAGGGAACGTCTACACGTCAAAGTAGCACACATCGAAATAGCGATGCCAGGCACAGCTGCAGACAGGGTCACAGGGCGGACTCAACAGCAAGCCGCTCCCTTAAAGGGCCCCTCCCAGACACAGTTGCACTAAACAACACAAGATCCACAGAGCTGACAACTGGTTGTAGACCCTGTGCCTGCAGCATAGATCCCCAGCTGCCGCAGAAGCAGCCAGAAGCCCTGGGCTAAGGGCTGCTGCCCACGGTGACCATAGAGCCCCGCAGGGGCTGGAGAGAGAGCATCTCTCAACCCCCCAGCTGATGGCCGCCATGGAGGACCCAGCAATTTCGACGTTGTGGGACGCGGATCGTCTACACGGTCCCTACTTCGATGTTGAACGTCGAAGTAGGGCGCTATTCCTATCTCCTCATGAGGTTAGTGACTTCGACGTCTCGCCACCTAACGTCGAAGTTAACTTCGAAATAGCGCCTGACGCGTGTAGACGCGACGGGCGCTATTTCGAAGTTGGTGCCGCTACTTCGAAGTAGCGTGCACGTGTAGACGCAGCTATATTCTCACACTGGACTCCACTTCTGATTCCATGGGGAGGCAGAAGTTGGAGGTGGAAGGACAAAGGAGCTGTGGGCCTGGTGGGCCAGTAAGGGATAAACAGGGATTCCTCCATGTGGATTCTGCGTCTGGGACTCACAAAGCAACTCTCAGAAAGCAGTTTGGTTTGCAAATTTCTAGACTGGCTGGGAGGGGGCCGTTTCCCTGAGATCATCAATGGCCCAGCTCTTGTTAGAAGGGAGGGCACAGCCAGAGAGATCTGTACCAGAGAGGAAGCCGTGCTAGTCTATACACTATCAAAACAAAAAGCAGTCAAGTAGCACTTTAAAGACTAGCAAAATAGTTTATTAGGTTTTTTATCTTTTGTTTATTGTAAATGATTTTGACCAAGTGCTTCCTCAGTTTCTTAGAAAGCGTGTTGCATAGATGTTCACCGCAGTCAGTGTAGTATGTTGATTGTAATGGGTTTTTCAGATTTCCACGCCAGGGGGCCAGAGAGAAGATTAGAACCTGATGGTGCTAAGAAAGGCCTCAGCCATTTAGCCCCAAAATGCCAAATTGTCAAGGATGTTACACAAAGGTTGTGCTCTACCAAAGAGCAATGTGAAAGTACAGTTGCAATGGGTTTGTTTTCTTTACTGACGCTGACTGCTGTAACCAAGGGGTGCTGCTACCCAAAGCTGTAGAATTGTACCATGTACTGACTGTTTGGAAAGAGCCATGTGACATGATGACATGGATGTAGAAGCATGAACTGTGTGTTGAAGGAGTTTGTAATTCTGAAATGTCACCGTTGCTCCCTGTAACTCGTCTTGCAACCTCTGGCATGAGCAGGAACATTCGAAACCTATTGTGTGGCACAGAAGGGGAAACTGAGGCACACAGCCATTTTGGTGGTCTGGCTAAATGCCAAGGGTGGAAGCATTTGTACCTTCCTTTACTGGACTGTAACTGAATTCCAAACCTTTGCTGGAGCAGCTGTATGGGCTGGTGGGCAGACAGGGCAGGGCCCAGACCAGAGAACTGTTTGATCTGCTGGTGCTGCAGCAGCTGTATGGGCTCTGCCTGCCTGACTTGAGAACGTGGCTGACGGACCAGAGACCGAAGCAGGGAGACCAACCAACCCGAGGGAACTAAAGGGACTTGCCCGGCTGCATCACATGAAAGAGGCCAATACCAAGCTCCTGATGTGGAACGTCCCCTGGCAGGATTACGACATGGAGGTGGTGCACATCAAGGGGAGCACCGAGGGTACAGCCGGTGCCCTATCACTCTTCCCCCGTCATCGGCTGAGTGACCCTGCTCAGTTCGGTCTGGAAGTGGGGAGAGATGTGATGGAGTGGGGGATACCTGTGAATATGTGTGTGACTCACACAGGGTGTGGGGCTCCTGCTGGGGGTAACCCGGTGATCAGGTGGCACCTCTATATAGTAGCATCCTTCAGTCTACATAGACTATGGATCGCGCCCTTCGTAGTTCCATTTGGGATTGTCATTTGCAGCGTTGACTGTGACTGTGAAGGCCCACATGAGAGTTACAGTCCTTGCTGCATCTCTTGCAGATGTGGTGGGTGTCTGGCAGGTCCTTGCTGTGCTTTCTGTGCGCTCGCTTCTCCTATGCTAGCTGTCTGATCCTCATCTCACCCTTCTGAAGGCCCTTGTATAGTTTCTGCCTCCATCTGCTGCGGTCGTCTGCCAGCTCCTCCCAGGTGTCCGGCTCGATGTCTACCTCCCTGAGGTCTCTCTTGCAAACATCTTTGTAGCGCAACTGGGGGCGTCCGGGAGGTCTTTTGCCAGAGGCTAGCTCACCATACAGGATGTCTTTTGGGATCCTTCCATCATTCATCCCGTGGACGTGGCCAAGCCAGCGGAGCTGACGCTGCCTGAGGAGGGTGTGCACGGTTGGGATTCCAGCTTGCTCGAGGACGGCGGTGTTGGTCACTCTGTCCTTCCATGATATTCCAAGGATGTGCCTGACGCAGCACAAGTGGAAGACGTTCAGCCTCTTTTCCTGGTGGGCGTACAGGGTCCAAGTCTCGCTGCCGTAAAGGAGGGTGCTGAGGATGCAGGCTCTGTAGACTTGCATTTTGGTGTGAGTGTACAGCTTGTTGTTGTTCCACACTCTCTCGCTGAGTCTGGACAGAGTTGTGGCCGCTTTAGCGATTCTCCTATTTAGCTCAGTGTCCAACGACATGGTGTCAGTGATGGTGGACCCGAGGTAAACGAACTCGTGGACGACCTCTAACGTATAGTTGTCAATGCTGATTGATGGTCGTTCAGCAACGTCCTGAGCAAGTACATTTGTCTTCTCTAGGCTGATGGAAAGCCCAAATCCTTGCACGCTTTGGAGAACTGATCCAGCAGTTTCTGAAGCTGGTCTTCTGTGTGTGACACGACAGCAGCATCATCTGAGAACAGCATCTCTCTGATGAGGACTTCCCGCACCTTAGATTTAGCTTTCAGCCTTGCAAGATGTGATGGGGTTCTGGGGTCCCCCAAGCTCTGCACCCTGTCCGCAGGCAGGAGAGTCTCTCACTCAGCAGGAGAACAGCGGGTTTATTAGCCGACAGGACACAGTGTTGTACAGAGGAGTCAGTGCAGGCGGCAGAGACAGCCAGTCCCAGCCATGTTGAGGAGAGGAGGCCCCGAGGGGCCCCCAGAGCTGGGGCCTTGCCCCCTTCTTTGTCTGTCTCTCCCTCAGCCCAGACTAACTGCTTCCAACTCCCAGTTCCAATTCAAACCCCTCAGGCTTCACCTCCTCCTTTGTCTGCAATACAAAGGTGTTACCTGGTCGTCACGGTTACCCTCAGCAGGAGCCCCCCACCCTCTGTGAGCCACACACACACACACACAGGTATCTCCCACTCCATCACACAAGATTAAACAGTTTCCCATCAGATCTTGTGTGCAAAAAGATGCCTGCTGTTGAAGATCCAAAGGCGTGTTTAAGGAGGAGTGCGAAGAAGATCCCGAACAGTGTCGGAGCAAGCACGCATCCTTGTTTGACGCTGCTCTTGATGCTGAAAACATCCGATAATGCGCTGTCATATTGGACGGTTCCTCTCATGTCTTCATGGAAAGACCGGATCATCCTGAGTAACCGTGGAGGACAGCCTATCTTGGGGAGCAGTTTGAACAGTCCATCCCTGCTGACCAAGTCGAAGGCCTTGGTCAGGTCAGTGAAGGCTATGTAGAGTGGCTTCCTCTGCTCCCTGCACTTCTCCTGCAGCTGCCTCAGAGAGAAGACCATGTCAACGGTAGACCTCTCTGCGCGGAATCCGCACTGTGAATCGGGGTACACCCTCTCAGCAATCTTCTGGAGTCTGCTGAGGATGACGCGAGCGAACAGTTCACCAGTGACGCTTAGGAGGGAGATTCCACGGTAGTTGTTCCAGTCACTTCTGTCTCCTTTGTTCGTATACAACGTTATGATGTTAGCGTCGCGCATGTCCTGTGGAACCTCACCCTCTCTCCAGCACAGGCACAGTAGCTCATGCAGGGGTTCCAGGAGGGTGTCCGCGGCACACTTGATTACCGCTGGTGGTTCACCATCCTGACCAGGGGCCTTTCCTGCTGCAATGCTGTCGATGGCTCTCTTCAGTTCATCCACAGTTGGTTCTTGATCCAGTTTGTCCATTACTGGTAGGAGCTCGATGGCACTGAGGGCTGCGTCAACCACAACATTCTCGCGTGAGTACAGCTCGGAGTAGTGCTCAGCCCAGCGCTCCATCTGTTTGGCTTTGTCAGCGATGACTTCACCAGATTTGGATTTCAGAGGTGCCATCTTGTTCTGGGTGGGTCCTAATGCCTTCTTGATGCCCTTGTACATTCCCCTGAGATTACCAGAGTCAGCACTGGTCTGGATGCTGCTGCATAGCTCAAGCCAGTAGTTGTTGGCACAGCGCCTGGCCGTCTGCTTGTGGTGGGGGTCAGGGTCCCCCAAGCTCTGCACCCCATCTGCAGGCAGGAGTGACTCTCACTCAGCAGGAGAACAGCAGGTTTATTAGCCAACAGGACACAGTGTCGTACAGAGGAGTCAGTGCAGCGGGCAGAGACAGCCAGTCCCATCCATGTTGGGGAGAGGAGACCCAGAGGGGCCCCTGGAGCCGGGGCCTTGCCCCCTCCTTGGTCTCTCTCTCTCCCAGGCCAGACTCACTACTTCCCACTCCCAGTTCCAATTCAAACCCCTCAGGCTCCACCTCCTCCTTTGTCTCTAGTCCAAAGGTGTTACCTGGTCATCAAGGTTACCCTCAGCAGGAGACCCGCACCCTCTGTGAGCCACACACACACACACAGGTATCCCCCACTCCATCACATCTCTCCCCACTTCCAGACCGAACTGAGCAGGGTCACTCAGCCGGTGACCTGGGGAAGTTTGGGGGCCTCCCCTTGTGACAGGACATCAGCTGTACCCTCCGTGCTCCCCTTGATGTGCACCACCTCCACATCATAGTCCTGCTGGGGGAGGCTCCAAGTCAGGAGGTTGGTGTTGGCCCTTTTCATGTGATGCAGCCAGGCAAGTCCCTTTAGTTCCCTCGGGTTGGTTTGGTCTCCCTGCTTCGGTCTCCGCTCCATCAGCCACATTCTCAAGTCGGGCAGGCAGAGCCCATACAGCTGCTGCAGCACCAGCACATCAAACAGTTCTTCCTTGGGCTGGGCCCTGCCCTGTCTGCCCACCAGCCCATACAGCTGCTCCAGCAAAGGTTTGGAATTCAGTTACAGTCCAGTAAAGGAAGGTACAAATGCTTCCACCCTTGGCATTTAGCCAGACCACCAAAATGGCTGTGTGCCTCAGTTTCCCCTTCCATGCCACACAATAGGTTTGGAATGTTCCTTCTCATGTGAGAGGTTGCAAGTTACAGGGAACAACGATGACATTTCAGAATTACAAACTCCTTCAACACACAATTCATGCTTCTACATCCATGTCATCATGTCACATGGCTCTTTCCAAACATTCAGTACATGGTACAATTCTACAGCTTTTGGTAGCAGCACCCACTGGTTACAGCAGTCAGTGTGAGTAACAGAACAAACCCATTGCAACTGTACATTTACGTTGCTCTTTGGTAGACCCCAACCTTTGTGTAACCTCCTTGAGAATCTGGTATTTTGGGGCTAAATGGCTGAGGCCTTTCTTAGCACCATCAAGTTCTAATCTTCTCCCTTGCCCCCTGGGGTGGAAATCTGATCTCTCTGGCTGTGCCCTCCCTTCTAACAAGAGCTGGGCCATTGATGATCTCAGGGAGATGGCCCCCTCCCAGCCAGTCTGGAAATTTGCAAACCAAACTGGTTTCTGCAAGCTGTTTTGTGAGTCCCAGACGCAGAATCCACATGAAGGAATCCCTGTTTATCCCTTACTGGCCCACCAGGCCCACAGCTCCTTTGTCCTTCCACCTCCAACTACTGCCTCCCCATGGAATCAGAACTCGAATTCAGTGTGAGAATGTAAGTGTTTCCACCATCTGGAGATGGGGAATTGCTGGCGCTCTCCTGCATCCTACAGAGACTGACTGTGCAGCTGTTTTACTTGGTCCTCACAGGGCTGCTCACATTACCTGAGAGTTTTCACTTTACTTGGACCAACTTCCAATTCCTGACAAACTTTTACCCTGCCTGCTTTGGACCCTTGCAGAGCACAGCCAGCGGTATAGCAACAAAGGGTCCTGTGGCACCTTATAGACTCACAGAAAAGTTTTGAGCATGAGCTTTCGTGAGCACAGACTCACTTCATCAGATGCTGGTCATGGAAATGTATCACACTCAGGCAGGTCCTGGCCACCAGGAGCTGAGACAAACTTCTCCCCAGGCAAAGGGCTGCTCTGGCTCTTACAGACAAGCACCTCTCCTGTTCACTCTCCTTCACCTCACTCCCATTTTCTGCAGTCCCCACAGACGGCTCAGGAAGAGTTTTGGGGAAATTCTCTTCCTCAAGAGCTCCCCCAAACAACAGCTCACCCCTGTCTGCCTCCACAGGGGCACTGCTCCCTTGAGCCACAACCAGCTCCTGGGTTTCACCTATGCCTAGGGTCACTTCTGGCCCATCAGGCAAAGAACAAGTACTAGAATCATCTGGTCTCTGGGATTTCCTGTTAATACTGATTGGATCAGTCTGATCCAAAGCATCATCCCCCCTGAGAGACACAGAGGTAGGCCCACTTCCCATCTGGGCTTCAGCTGCACTCACATCCAGCTCTGGGATCTTGGCTCCATCTCGAGCCCCCACAGGCTCAGACAAAGGGGTCACTTCCCTGGAAGCACCTTTCCTGCACCAAGGACCAGCGTCCTTGTCAGGGATGCCACTGCCCATCCCAGAGCCATTCCCTCTGCTCCAGCCCCCATGGCTGGATTCAGAGTCACACCTGAAATGCTCTTTCCGGGTTCCCTCTCCAGCCACCCCAGGCTGGGGGAATCCTCCTCAGACAATGGACTGTGATGGGGTGGGGTGAGTGCATGTGTGAGTCAGGCTGGATGTCTGAGGCAAGCAGCAGCTCCCAGTGGCTAAGGATGACCCTGGGGCTACAAGTGGCAGGTAACACCTCTGCCCTGAACAAAGAGGACGGAGGAGCCGAGCTGGGTTTTGAATTGGGTGGGGGGGCAGCAGTTAGAGGCTAGGAAAAGGGAGAGCTGGAAGGCAGCCAGCCGGAAGAGGGGGAAAGCTACACCCCAGAGGGGCACCCCTCGGGGTCTTCTCCCCAGGACGGGTTGGAAGGACTGTCTCTGACTGCTGTACTGACTCTTCTGTGAGAAACTGGGCATCTGTTGCCTCATAAACCTCCTGTTGTACCTGCTGAGTGAGAGTCACTCCTGCCAGCGGACGGGGTGCAGTGCAGGGGGACCCCTGAACCCCATCACATGGACTAGTTTCCTCGCTGGCACCTTTTCCAAATGCAGGCTCTGCTCTCTCCCCAGGCTGCTGCTGCTGTTCAACACAGACAGACAATGGGAGACACTCTCTCCTTTGTCCCAGCCCCCCTGGCTGGTCTCCACACACACCCAGAAGGTGAGACAGCTTCTCTCAGAGACAACTTGCCATTCCCAGGGGATAAGCTGCTTTCCTGCACAGACACACAGGCACCTTCCTCGGCCCAGGCCTGGAAAACTCTTCGCAGGTCTGTCTTGACCACTCGTAGATGATGGGTTGGAATCGCTCCTTCCCTCCTTGAGCTGTGGCAGGCCACTCGGTCCAGAGCTCCAGGCAGTCCAGGGTTTCCTGTCTTGATCTGGGCTCACCTCTGCAGGATTTTCCTTAACCCTCAGCTCTGCCACTGCACATCCACGCTGCCTTGTCCAGCTCCTTTAATCTCAGTTCGGTTTCCAGGTGCTGCCACTTCACAGCGGAGTTGCTCAGCGTGGTTGCAGGCTCTCAGGCTGATGCCCTCTGCACCCCACGATTCCTGGAAGAATCCCTTCCGTGTGCCAGACTCCTTGCGGGTCACAAGCTCCCTGGGGTTAGGCCGTAGGCCCCTCCGCCCTCTGGGACTGACTCCAACAGACTCTCAGCGGAACCCCTTCTTCAGTGTGACACCCGCTCTCAAGGGCCACGACCACACTGTCTTGGGACGAACTCATTCAGCGTCAGCCTCCTCGCAGGTCACTTGTTCCTGGGGGTTGGGCCCTCGGCCCCTCCGCCTTCCGGGACCGACTCTAACAGACTCCCAGGAGTAACCCCTCCTCGGTGTGACACCCCCTCTTGAGAACCACGACCGCAGTTGCTCGGGTTCGGCCGCAGGCCCCTCGTGCTTGGGGAACTGCACCTCACTGCCTGTCAGCACACCTGGGTCTCGCTGGCCCCCTTCTTCCTCCTGGGCCCCCATCACTTACTGCTGGATGCTCCATGCTCGGGGTGCAGAACATCCCACTCCTGACACCAGTGTGATGGGGTTCGGGGTCCCCCAAGCTCTGCACCCCGTGTGCAGGGAGGAGTGACTCTCTCTCAGCAGGAGAACAGCAGGTTTATTAGCTGACAGGACACAGCATCGTACAGAGGAGTCAGTGCAGCTGGCAGAGACAGCCAGTCCCATCCATGTTGGGGAGAGGAGGCCCCGAGGGGCCCGCAGAGCCGGGGCCTTGCCTCCTCCTTGGTCTTTCTGTCTCTCAGCCCAAACTAACTGCTTCCCAACTCCCAGTTTCAATTCAAACCCCTCAGGCTCCACCTCCTCCTTTGTCTCCAGTACAAAGGTGTTGCCTGGTCATCAAGGTTATCCTCAGCACGAGACCCCCACCCTCTGTGAGGCACTCACACGCACACCCGTATCCCCGACTCCATCACACTGCTGTACTGTTTTTCTAGCTGCTCTGAGTGCTTGCTGGGTACTCTGGCTCGGTGAGCGTTTGTACTCCAGGAGTGCAGCGCGCTTCTTTTCCATGGCTGGAATCATCTCATCGGAGTTAGCTTCGAACCAGTCGTTTGTGTTTCTAGCTCTTCTTCCAAACACCGACAAGGCCGTGTTGTACATTGTATCCCTCAGATGCTGCCATCTGGATGTCACATTGGCACCCCCAGGGCTCCTGCACAGATTTTCCTGGAGGGTCTCTCTGAACTTTTCGGCTCTCTCCGAGTTTGCCGTCTTTCTGGGAGCAATGTGGGGCCTTCCAGCAGGTTTAGAGCGGTGCAGCTTCTTGGGTCTCAGCTTGGGTTTGGAGCAGACTAGCGAGTGATCTGTATCGCAGTCAGCACTATGACAGCTGCGTGTCAGAAGGACGTTTTTGAGGTTATCACGTCTGGTGATGACCACGTCTAGTTGATGCCAGTGCTTCGAGTGTGGTGTCTCCACGACACTCTGTGCTGTGGCTTGGTTTGGAAGAATGTGTTTGTGATGCACAGATTGTGGTACGTGCAAAGTTCGAGAAGACGCTGTCCATTGTCATTCATTTTTCCCACACCGAAGTGGCCTAAGCAGGAAGGCCACGAGTCACGATCGGCTCCAACTCTCGCATTGAAGTCACCCAGAATGTACAGTTGTTCGCGAGCAGGTATTTGCGCTGTGGCAGCACTAAGCACGTCAAGGAGCTTGTCTTTTACTTCCGGTGCGGCGTACAGGGTTGGGGCGTGAGCGCTGATCAGGTGGACAGGACCGGCGCAAGTTTGAAGTATGACCTGAAAGAGTCTTTCTGATCCACCCTTGACTAATTCCACCATTTGTAGAAGGGTGTTTCTGATGGCGAAGCCAACACCATGCTCCCTGGGTTCTTCTTGGGCTTTACCCTGCCAGAAAAAGGCAGTGCAGGGCAGGGCCGGGCAGGGCAGGGCAGGGCAGGGCAGGGCAGCGCAGGGCAGGTCCGGGCAGGGCAGGGCAGAGCAGGACAGTGCAGGGCAGGGCCGGGCAGGGCAGGGCAGGTCCGGGCAGGGCAGGGCAGGGCAGGACAGTGCAGGGCAGGGCAGGGCAGTGCAGGGCAGGGCCGGGCAGGGCAGGGCAGGTCCGGGCAGGGCAGGGCAGGGCAGGACAGTGCAGGGCAGGTCCGGGCAGGGCAGGGCAGGGCAGGGCAGGGCTGGGCAGAGCAGCGCAGAGCAGGACAGTGCAGGGCAGGGCCGGGCAGGGCAGCGCAGCGCAGGGCAGGGACAGCAGGAGGCTGTGGCAGGAGAGTGCTGGGAGCTGGGGGTAATGGGGTCCTGTGGCGGGTGGGGGTGGTGAGCCAGGAAAGGGCACACAGGGCTGCTGGCCGGACTGGCCAGTGCAGGGAGAGGCCGAGAGCGACTGAACTGTAATCACTGTAATCCTGGAGGTGATGGGAACCCCTTCAAGCCAGGGGGTGCAGCAGCCCCCACCTCCCTAGCGGCAGCGCCTGGGGGGCTCCTGGTGATCGGAGGGGTAGAAGCTGCAGGCGTGCAGAGCCAGTGGAGGTCTGTGGCGGAGCTGGGAGGTGAGTGCAGAGCTCCTGGGTCCCAGACTGGCGCCTTGCCCAGGGCAGGGGCAGGGCTCAGTCCACAGTGATCGTCAGGCGTCAGTTAACTTGGTCCGGAGCGGCTCCCGGGTCTAGCCTGTGATGTCCCACGTGGCAGGTAAGGAGTTGGCCCTGTGGAAGCCCCGCTGCGTCCCAGACAGCGCCAGGTCTCTGCTCCTGTCCCCCGCTCACGCTGTCCCCCCATGGGGCCCGTTTGGGTTTGTGGCCTTACCGCGGGGGAGGCTGCCAGGGCCGGGGGAAGGGAAGTAGGCGCAGGGCTGGCTGGCAGTGCACCCAGCAGCACTCGGAAACATGAGCTGACCTTGCTTCTGCCTGCAGCTGCAGGGCTGGGGCGCCCGGCGAGCGGGAGTGGGGCAGGGAGCGGCCCACAGCGCACTCCAGCAGCTCTGGCTGTGGGGCCAGCGGGGGCAGGGCGTGGGGACTCCCAAGTCCGGGGTGTTACCTGCACAGAGTTCTTCACCCCTGCCACGCTCGGGGACTCCCCCTCCCCCTCCCCGCCTGCCCCCTTCCTCGGTTCTCAGGGCCTAATTCCTGGCGGGCCTGCAGGGGCTGCGCCCGTGCAAATGCCTCGCAAGAGATATGCTGCTCGTCTGTTCCGGGGCAAGTCCCCGTCAAGCGGAACGCACAGCGCCAGGCTCGCTCGGTTGGACAAGGCCGGCGGACTTCCCCTGGGGGCCAGACAGTTGCTCTCTGGATGCTGGGTGCAGCACCTCAGGGTCTGGCAGCCCTGGTCTGGGGGTGAGTCCTCCCAGGGTCTTCCCTGAGGCGTCACATGACTGGATTTTTATATTGGCTATGGAGGGCAATTTGTGTGCCCGGTGTATCTATTGGCCCCAGATATTGTGCTGGGGGAGCCATGTGAGGTGTCCAAGGAAAGCTGATGAAGCCCTGAGTCTATGTGTGCTACTTGGAACTGGCACGTCTGTCTCTCCTGAACCCTGCTTGCTCATCTGCCGGATGTTCTTCTATCTGCGATCTTCGTCTCTCCGCCAGTATCACCATCAGCACCTTGCCCAGACGACTCATTAGGGCAGTCGTTCTGTAGTTCGTGCACTCCAGTGCGCTTCCTTTCTTGGGTATTGTCACTAGCACAGATCTTGTCCATTCCTTAGGCGCCTTCCCTTCTTTCCATGCTATATTACGTAGTCGGTGTATTTCCTGAATCATGATTTCTCTGCTGTATTTGATCCTCTGTCCCGTGATCTTATCATTTCCAGGGCTCTTGTTGTTCTTGAGTGGTTTCACTGCCTTTTCTACTTCCTCCTTTGAAATATCGGTCTTGCTCTTGATGCTCGGGGGAGATCTCTCTTTCAGTTCTTCAATCAGTCTCTGAGACACTCCGGTCCAACTGTGCTTTGTATAGATCAGTGCAATATCTCATCCATCGCTGCACAATCTTCTCCCTGTTCATGAGCACTTCTTGGTTCTCATCTTTGATCGCCATCTGCTTCGGTTGCCATTTCCTATTAATATTCCTAATTGTCTTATACACCTCCCTGGTCTTTACATTCGCCGTAATACCTCTCAATATCTTCACATTGCTCCTCTAACCATTTCTCCTTATCCTTTCTGGCTGCTTTCCTTACCTCACTGCATTTCATCCTACACTGCTGTGCTGCCATCACAGAAACATCTCTTTTGATCTTCATCGCTCTTTTCTCTTGAACCAACTTCAGTGTCTCCTGGGTAATCCACTTCTTACTGATCTTTTCTTCTTCTGGAACAGTCTGCTCAATTGCCTCTTCTATAGCGATGGCTATCCCTGCGACTCTCTTATCTAGGTCTTTCTTTGTGGCGATATTCTTAATCTTCTCTTTGAGCACTGTTCTGTATGCATTCCCTGTTTCTTCCTCATGTAGCCTTGCCACATCTCTTCTTTTCTTAAACTCTGTCTTACATTTTCTTTTGAGTTTTATCTTGATGCTTGTGATCACTTCCCTGCTGACCAAGTCAAAGGCCTTGGTCAGGTCAGTGAAGGCTATGTAGAGTGGCTTCCTCTGCTCCCTGCACTTCTCCTGCAGCTGCCTTAGAGAGAAGACCATGTCAATGGTAGACCTCTCTGCGCGGAATCCGCACTGCGATTCGGGGTACACCCTCTCAGCAATCTTCTGGAGTCTGCTGAGGATGACGCGAGCGAACAGTTTACCAGTGACGCTTAGGAGGGAGATTCCACGGTAGTTGTTGCAGTCGCTTCTGTCTCCTTTGTTCTTATACAAGGTTACAATGTTGGCACCGCGCATATCCTGTGGAACCTCACCCTCTCTCCAGCACAGGCACAGTAGCTCACGCAGGGGTTCCAGGAGCGTGTCCGCGGCACACTTGATTACCTCTGGTGGTTCACCATCCTGGCCTGGGGCCTTTCCTGCTGCAATGCTGTCGATGGCTCTCTTCAGTTCATCCACGGTCGGTTCCTGGTCCAGTTTGTCCATTACTGGTAGGAGCTCGACGGCATCAAGGGCTGCATCAACCACAACGTTCTTGCGTGAATACAGCTCGGAGTCAAACAAGGATGCATGCTTGCTCCAACATTGTTCGGGATCTTCGCACTCCTCCTGAAACACGCCTTTGGATCGTCAACAGAGAGCATCTTGCTGCACACAAGATCTGATGGGAAACTGTTTAATCTTTCAAGGCTGAAAGCTAAGTCTAAGGTGCGGGAAGTCCTCATCAGAGACATGCTGTTCACAGACGATGCTGCTGTAGTGTCTCACGCAGAAGACCAGCTTCAAAAACTGCTGGATCGGTTCTCCAAAGCGTGCAAGGACTTCGGGCTTACCATCAGCCTAAATGTACTCGGTCAGGATGTTGCTGAATCCCCATCAATCAGCACTGACAACTATACGTTAGAGGTCGTCCACGAGTTTGTTTACCTCGGGTCCACCATCACTGATACCCTGTCGTTGGACACAGAGCTAAATAGGCGGATCGGAAAAGTGGCTACAACTCTGTCCAGACTCAGCAAGAGAGTGTGGAATAACAACAAGCTGTGCACTCACACCAAAATGCAAGTCTACAGATCCTGCATCCTCAGCACCCTCCTTTATGGCAGTGAGACTTGGACCCTGTATGCCCGCCAGGAAAAGAGGCTGAACGTCTTCCACTTGTGCTGCCTCAGGCGCATCCTTGGAATATCATGGAAGGACAGAGTGACCAACAGCGCCGTCCTCGAGCAAGCTGGAATCCCAACCATGCACACCCTCCTCAGGCAGCGTCGACTCCGCTGGCTTGGCCACATCCACAGGATGAATGATGGAAGGATTCCAAAAGACATCCTGTATGGTGAGCTAGCCTCTGGCAAAAGACCTCCCGGACGCCCCCAGTTGCACTACAAAGATGTCTGCAAGAGAGACCTCAGAGAGGTAGACATTGAGCTGGACAACTGGGAAGAACTAGCAGACGACCGCAGCAGATGGAGGCAGGGGTTACACAAGGGCCTTCAGAAGGGCGAGCTGAAGATCAGACAGCTAGCAGAGGAGAAGCGAGCGCACAGAAAGCACAATAAGGACTTGCCAGACACCCACCACATCTGCAAGAGATGCAGCAAGGACTGTCACTCTCGTGTGGGTCTTCATAGTCACAGTAGACGCTGTAAATGAAGTCCTCAATTGAAACTATAAAGGGCGTGATCCATAGTCTATGCAGACTGAAGGATGCCTTCTACTACCTGTGATCACTAGACTGTGGTCTGAGTCTATATCCGCTCTTTGGAAAGTTCAGCAGTGCTGTACCGATGTTACCCACCTTCTTCTAATCAAAATCATATCTATCATGTTCTTGGACTTCCCGTCATTGTATCGCCATGTCCACTTCCTACAGTCCTTTTGTTGGAATCTCGTGTTGCGGATCACCATCTCATGCTCTGTGGCAAACTCTAGTAGTTCCTCACCTCGTTTGTTTCTTTCTCCGTATCCAAACCTTCCCATGACTGTCTGCAAACCTTCGTTATCTGTTCCAACCTTCGCATTCCAATCTCCTCCGATGGTCAACACATCTCTCTTCCATAGCTCCTCCACCATCTTTGTCAAGTCTTTATAGAATAGCCCAATCTCTTCCTCTGTACTGGCCGACGTGGGTGCATACACCCGAATGACTGAGATGTTGAACAGTTGTGCTTTGAATCGTGCGACCATCATTCTTGCACTCACTGGTTTGTATCCTAATAATGCTCTTCCAGCTGTTTTGCTAAGAAGGAATCTGACTCCTGCTTCATGCTTCGTTTTGTTTCCTGACCAAATGACTTCGCAGCCACATATCTCTCCTGATCCCGTCCAATGCATCTCTGCCAGTCCAAGTATACCACATCTGTATCTCTCCATTTCCTTCTGAAGCAGCTCTAATTTTCCAGTTGCCCACAGGGTCCAGTTGCCCATGTTGCATGTTCTAGTGGATAGCATACATGTTAGTGTAATTTTCTTTCAGTAGCCAACTTATCGACCCAACCCCGATCGCTTGATTGGTATCATGGACCTTGTTTATCCGGGCGACCTCCGAACTGGCATCTTTTAACATTTGGTTGTACTGGCATCAGATTTCATTCGTATTGTTGTTTGACGGTCAGCGCATCGACACACATCTGACCAGCCCTCCTCCTTCATCCAGGCTTGGGACTGGCATGGAGCTCTCAGTGGCTTCATGGTGGAGTTGTTCCAGGTCAGCCATAAATATATTAGCATATTGTGGGGCCATGCGGGTGCCCATAGCAGTGCCACTAATCTGGAGGTATAAATTGTCCTCAAATCAGAAATAATTATGGGTGAGAACAAAGATACACCAGACTGGCTGTGGTGACATCAGGGATGGTATTCCTGATTGCTTGTAATCCGTCTTCATGTGGAATATTAGTGTACAGAGCCTCTACATCCTTGGTGGCAAGGATGGCATTGTCAGGAACTTTTCCAATGTTTTGTAGGCCGTGTCTACACAAGCCAAAAACTTCGAAATAGCCATGCAAATGGCCATTTTGAAGTTTACTAATGAAGCGCTGAAATACATATTCAGCGCCTCATGAGCTTTCAGGCAGCCGCGGCACTTCGAAATTGACGTGGCTCGCTGGCGTGCGGCTCATCCAGATGGGGCTCCTTTTCAAAAGGACCCCGGCTACTTTGAAGTCCCCTTATTCCTATGAGCAGATGGGAATAAGGGGACTTTGAAGTAGGCGGGGTCCTTTAGAAAAGGAGGCCCATCTGGATGAGCCGCGCGGCGGCGAGCCCCGTCAATTTCGAAGTGCTGTGGCCGCCTGCATGCTAATGAGGCACTGAATATGTATTTCAGCGCTTCATTAGTAAACTTTGAAATGGCCATTTGCATGGCTATTTTGAAGTTTTTGGCTAGCGTAGACTTAGCCGTAATTTCCTCAGGAAGTTGGTGGTATCTCGGAGATAGCTGGGAGTGTTGGTGGCATAGGGTTTGAGGGGGAGTCCACAGAACTGGACAGTCTGGTGGTAAGAGTGCCAATATCCGAAATGACAGGGCATCTGGGGTTGCCAGGTTTGTGGATTTTGGGAAGTAAATAGGATAATCCAGGTTGGGGCTCAGATGGTGTGTCTGAGTGAATGAGTGTCATGCGGTTCAGGGGTCCCCGAGCACTGCACCCCATCTGCAGGCAGGAGTGACTCTCACTCAGCAGGTAGCACAGGAAGGTGATGAGGCGACAGAAGCCCAGCTCAGCACAGAGGTGTCAGTGCAGCCAGCAGAGACAGTCTTTCCAACCCTTCCTGGGGAGAGGAGCCTGAGGGGAGCCCCTCTGGGGTGTAGCTTCCCCCTCGCCAGGCTGGCTCCTTCCAGCTCCCTCTCCCCCCAGCTTCTAACTGCCCCCTCCAATTCAAACCCAGCTCGGTTCCTCCCTGCTCTGTGCTCAGGGCAGAGGTGTTACCTGCCAGCTTAGGGTACAGCCCAGGGGTCATCCTTAGCCCCTGGGAGCTGCTCTACCCTTGACCCAAACATATCCAGCCTGAGTCTCACCCATGCACCCCCACCCCATCACAATAGGGTCCCGAGTAGCAGCAGGGAGTTCTTTAAGTAGTTGTTGTAATTTCCTTTGGAATTCCAAAGTGGGATCAGCGGCGAGAGGTCTGTAAAATGTGGTGTTGGAGAGTTGTCTGGCTGCCTCCTGTTCATAGTCCGACTTATTCACGATGACAACAGCACCCCTTTGTCAGCTGGTTTGATTATAATGTCTGGGTTATTTTTGAGACTCTGGACAGCATAGCGTTCAGCATAGTTGAGATTGTGTCTCATTTGGCATTGTTTGTGTATAATGTCAGCCTGAGCACAGTTACGGAAGCATTGTACGTAGAAGTCCAGACGTTCACTACGACCCTCAGGGGGAGTCCACACAGAGTTCTTCTTTTTTTGGTGTTGGTAGAGGGGGTTGAGAGAGTCAGACTGTTGTTCATAGTTGTGTTGGAAGAATTCCTCAGACACAGGAGGCGAAAGAAAGCTTCAAGGTCACCACAGAACTGAATTAAGTTTGTGGAGGAAGTGGGGCAGAAGGAAAGACCCCGGGATAAGAGACTCTTCTGCTGGGCTGAGTTGGTAGCTGGAAAGGTTAACAACATTGTTAGTTGAGCTGCTGTTGTTGTAGTTGTAGTATCCTGAGGTATGAAATAATGTAGAAAATTTATTCTCTTTTCTGTTTTATAGGAAGTGGAAGTGTGTTTTACAAATTCCTTGTCTAGTACAAGTAAAGCCTCGTTCTGTGGGGTCTTGTGTGGATGCCTGATTGTTGATGAGAATTTCAAGTTGAGAGTTCATTTTTGATCATCTTTTGTTGATTGTAAAGGATTTTGATCAAGTGGTCCCTCAGTTTCTTAGAGAGCGTGTTGCATCGATGCTCGCTGTAGTCAGTGTACTACGTTGATTGTAATGGGTTTTTCACTGTCAGTCCCTTGGGCACAATGTCCATTTTGTTGCGTTTGGAGAGAAAGATGATGTCTGTCTGGATCCGGGCGAGTGTTTTCATGCAGTTGATGGATCTCCATTCCAAACGGCTGAATGCACTGCCTTGCATGTTGAATAGTAACAGAAAGATAGCCATGCTAGTCTAAATAATAGTATTTAGACTAGCACAGCTATCTCTCTGTTGCTTTCTGAAACTTGTTTTGTGAGTCCCAGATGCAGATTCCACATGAAGGAATCCCTGTTTATCCCTTACTGGCCCACCAGGCCCACAGCTCCTTTGTCCTTCCACCTCCAACTTCTGCCTCCCCCATGGAATCAGAAGTGGAGTCCAGTGTGAGAGAACAAGTGTTCCCACAATCTGGAGATGGGGAATTGCTGGCGTTATCCTGCAAGCGACCTGGCTCAGGACCACATTCCCAGCACGCTGGTCACACCCAGTCACTTGGTTATCACAGGGCTGCTCACATTCCTGAGAGTTTTCACTTTACTTGGACCAACTTCCAATTCCTGAGAAACCTTTACCCTGCCTGCTTTGGACCTTGCAGAGCACAGCCAGTGGTTTCACACTCAGGCAGGTCCTGGCCATCAGGAGCTGAAACAAACGTCTCCCCAGGCAAAGGGCTGCTCTGGCTCTCACAGACAAGCACCTTTCCTGTTCACTCTCCTTCACCTCACTCCCATTTTCTGCAGTCCCCACAGACGGGTCAGGAAAAGATTCAGGGAAATTTTCTCCCTCAAGAGCTCCCCCAAACAACAGCTCACCCCTGTCTGCCTCCACAGGGGCACTGCTCCCTTGAGCCACAATCAGCTCCTGGGTTTCACCTGCACCCAGGATCACTTCTGGCCCATCGGGCAGATTCCCACGTAATCCCCCTCCAGGCAGACAGCCAGTACCACGGGACAGAAGGTCAGGATCCCTTTCCTCCCTTCTGCTACCAGCTCCTTTATCTTCATCAATCAGCGTAACTCCATTGCCAGTCTGCTCTTCCTGGCTACGTCTACACGTGCAGCCAACATCGAAATAGCTTATTTCGATGTTGCGACATCGAAATAGTCTATTTCGATGAATAACGTCTACACGTCCTCCAGGGCCGGCAACGTTGATGTTCAACTTCGACGTTGCTCAGCCCAACATCGAAATAGGCGCAGCGAGGGAACGTCTACACGTCAAAGTAGCACACATCGAAATAGGGATGCCAAGCACAGCTGCAGACAGGGTCACAGGGCGGACTCAACAGCCAGCCGCTCCCTTAAAGGGCCCCTCCCAGACACAGTTGCACTAAACAACACAAGATCCACAGAGCTGACAACTGGTTGCAGACCCTGTGCCTGCAGCATAGATCCCCAGCTGCCGCAGAAGCAGCCAGAAGCCCTGGGCTAAGGGCTGCTGCCCACGGTGACCATAGAGCCCCGCAGGGGCTGGAGAGAGATCATCTCTCAACCCCCCAGCTGATGGCCGCCATGGAGGACCCAGCAATTTCGATGTTGCGGGACGCGGATCGTCTACACGGTCCCTACTTCGACGTTGAATGTCGAAGTAGGGCGCTATTCCTATCTCCTCATGAGGTTAGCGACTTCGACGTCTCGCCGCCTAACGTCGAAGTTGGTGCCGCTACTTCGAAGTAGCGTGCACGTGTAGACGCAGCTCCTGTGTCCTGGCTAGAGGATGACTCTGGTCAGACAGAGTCCTCTCACCCCTCCCAGTAACACCTCAGCATCAGGCAAAGAACAAGTACCAGAATCGTCTGGTCTCTGGGATTCCCTGATGACACTAACTGGATCAGACCGAGTTAAAGCATCATCCCCCCTGAGAGACACAGAGGTAGGCCCACTGCCCATCTGGGCTTCAGCTGCCCTCAGATCCAGCTCTGGGATCTTGGCCCCATCTCCAGCCCCCCCAGGCTCACACAAAGGAGTCACTTCCCCAGAAGTAGAAGCACCTTTCTTGCACCAAGGACCAGCGTCCTTAGCAGGGATACCACTGCCCATCCCAGAGCCATTCCCTCTGCTCCAGCCCCCATGGCTGGATTCAGAGTCACACCTGGAATGCTCTTTCCTGGTGGTTCCCTCTCCAGCCACCTCAGGCTGGGGAATCCTCCTCCAACAATGGGCTAGTTTCCTCACTGGCACCTTTTCCAAACGCAGGCTCTGCTCTCTCCCCAGGCTGCTGCTGCTGTTCAACACAGACAGACAATGGGAGACTCTCTCCTTTGTCCCAGCCCCCCGGCTGGTCTCCACACACACCCAGAAGGTGAGGCAGCTTCTCTCACAGACAACTTGCCATTCCCAGTGGACAAGCTGCTTTCCTGCACAGACACACAGGCACCTTCCTCGGCCCAGGCCTGGAAAACTCTTCGCAGGTCTGTCTTGGCCACTAGTAGATGATGGGTTGGAATCGCCCCTTCCCTCCTTGAGCTGTGGCAGGCCACTCGGTTCAGAGCTCCAGGCAGTCCAGGGTTCCTTGCCCCGATCCGGGCTCACCCCTGCAGGAGTTTCCTTAACCCTCAGCTCTGCCACTGCACATCCACGCTGCCTTGGCCAGATCCTTTAATCTCAATTCTGTTTCCAGGTGCTGCCACTTCACAGCGGAGTTGCTGAGGGTGGTTTCAGGTTCACACGTCAGTGCTGTCTGCACCCACGATCCCTGGAGGAATCCTTCAGTGTGCCAGGCTCCTTGTGGGTCACATGTTCCCTGGAGTTAGGCCGTAGGCCCCTCCGCCCTCTGGGACCGACTCCAACGGACCACGACTGCAGTTGCTCAGATTCAGGCACAGGCCCCTCGTCCTTGAGGAACTGCACCTCACTGCCCGTCAGCACACCTGGGTCTTGCTGGCCACACTTCTTCCTCCCAGGCCCCTGTCATTTACTGCCGGATGCTCCATCCTCAGGGTGCAGTGTGATGGGGTTCAGGGGTCCCCAAGCTCCGCACCCGGCCGCAGGCAGGAGAGTCTCTCACTCAGCAGGAGAACAGCGGGTTTATTAGCTGACTGGACACAGCGTCGTACAGAGGAGTCAGTGCAGCCGGCAGAGACAGCCAGTCCCAGCCATGCTGGGGAGAGGAGGCCCCAAGGGGCCCCCGGAGCCGGGGCCTGGCCCCCTCCTTTGTCTCTCTCTCCCTCAGCCCAGACTCACTGCTCCCAACTCCCAGTTCCAATTCAAACCTCTCAGGCTCCACCTCCCCCTTTGTCTGCAGCCCAGAGGTGTCACCTGGTCACCAGGTTACCCTCAGCAGGAGCCCCACAACCTCTGTGAGCCCCTCACACACACACAGAGTGCGCGTGCGCTCGCACACACACACACACAGAGCACGCGTGTGCTCGCAAACACACACAGAGAGCACACGTGTGCTCGCACACACACACACACAGATAGCCACCCCTACATCACAGGGCGGGATTGACAACCCCCTGCCAGTGACGGCCCAACTCCCGGCTCATGTGGAGTTCATCAGCTGCAGATGCTCTGCCAAGAGGTAACACGGAGGAGGGGAGTCTTACTGAGGGTCGCGTCCACTGCTCCTCAGACGGCAGAACAAGGAGCAGTGCTCTGAAGGGACAGAGGGAGAGGTGTAGGTGGGTGTGATGGAGTGGGGGGGGTGCATGTGTGAGACTCAGGCTGGATGTGAGAGACAAGCAGCAGCTCCCAGTGGCTAAGGATGACCCTGGGGCTACAACTGGCAGGTAACACCTCTGCCCTGAACAAAGAGGAGGGAGGAGCCGAGCTGGGTTTTGAATCGGGGGCAGCAGTTAGCGGCTGCGGGGAGAGGGAGCTGGAAGGCAGCCAGCCAAAAGCTACACCCCAGAGGGGCACCCCTCGGGCTCCTCTCCCCAGGACAGGTTGGAAGGACTGTCTCTGGCTGCTGTACTGACGCTTCTGTGAGAAACTGGGCATCTGTTGCCTCATAAACCTCCTGTTGTACCTGCTGAGTGAGAGTCTCTCCTGCCAGTGGACGGGGTGCAGTGCAGGGGGACCCCTGAACCCCATCACACTGGTGTCAGAAGTGGGATGCACTGCACCCACGGATGAGCTCCCAGCAGTGGCTGACTGAGCACCAGAGAAGGAAGGAGTCTCACAAGAGCCAGAGGGGGAATAGAGCCATTCCTGCAGCTGCTGCTGGTGAGTGGATACCCCAGGAGATAGCGGGGAGATGGATTATACCCGACTCCTGAAGGCAGAGCTAGTGGGGCTGTGCAGAGAGAGGGGCCTGACCGTGGGGAAGGCGACCAAGGCCCAGCTGATTGCCCAGCTGGAAGAGAATGACCGATCCAGGGGGGCAGAGCCTGTCCCGGCAGGAAGTGGCTGGTCACCCTCGAGAAGCGTTTCAGATTCTCCGACAGGAGCGGGGACTCGATGCCGTCAGACACACACGATGCCCACCAGGTCACGCTCAGCTAGCGGTGGTCCATCGCGGGCAGAGTCCCCCGCCACAGAGCTGAGACGGCTGGAACTCGAGGTGAAATTAAAGGAACTGGAGCACCAGGAACGGGACAGAGAGCGCGAGCATGAGCTCCAGGAATGAGAAACAGAGCACGAACACGAGCGTCAGGAATGGGAAAGAGAGCGTGAGCATGACCACCAGTTACAAGAGAGACAGTGGGAGGAGACAGAGCGAGAGCGGGAGCATGAGCAGGCCATGGCAGAGGCGAGACGCGAAGAGGCCCCAGCTGCGGTAAGCGGGGAGAGGGCCAGGCGGCTCGGGGTGGCCAGTCACTTGGAGACGCGTGTGCTGGCCCAGTGTCAGGACCCAGGGGACATGGACGAGTTCCTTACCGCCTTTGAGCGAGCCCGCGAGTTGCACGAGGTTCCCGCAGCCGAGTGGCTCCGGCACCTCACCCCCTTGCTGGGCCAGAAGGCCGCAGCGGTGCTCAGCCAGCTGGAGGGGCTGCAGTCTGGGGACTATGAACGGCTCAAACAGGCCCTGCTGCATAAGTTCGGGCTGACTCCGGAGATGTACAAGAAGAGGTTCCAGGAGATGCAAACGAGGCCAGAGGAAACCTATGTAGATACAACTGCCCGCCTGAAGCAATACTACCGGAAGTGGGTGTTCGGAATGGGAGCCCAGTCCGTAGAGGACCTGATCGAGCTGGTGGTCCTGGATCGATTCTACGAGATGTGCGCACCTGACCTGAGGGTGTGGCTGGTGGACCAGAGGCCAGGGGACTCACACAATGCAGGGAAACTGGCAGATGACTTCACAAACAGCCGAGCCAGGTTTGAAAGTGAGCCCCACAAAGAGAGGGAGTCCCGGAGAGAGAGGGAGTCCCGGAGAGACCGAGAATCTCAGACAGACCGGTTCCTGACCGTACGACAGAGGGGACCACCTCTTGGGCGAGCCCAGGAAAGAGGGGCCGGCCACCCACCCCCCAGACAGCCAAGCAGAGCCTGGACAGAGCAGCCGGCCAGAGGGACACAACAAGACCTGGACTGTTATCGCTGTGGGCGAAAGGGGCATAGAGCAGCCCAGTGCCCCAGGCTCCCAGACAGGTTGAGCAGACCGGGGGGTCATGGAGTCAACTGGGTGGAGTCCCAGAAGCCAGAGGGCCTGGGGGCCAAGGCGGGTGGTGCTGACAATGGGTACATGGATTGGGCCGAGTCCGCCTCACAGACCAGCTGTTCGGGGGACCAAATGCTCAGAGGTCAGTTTACAGAATGGGGGTGGCACTACCTCTGTGGAGCAAGTGTCTCAAACCCCTCGAGGTAGACGGGAAAAAGGTCACAGGGTTCTGGGATACAGGCGCCGACGTGACGCTGGCCTGACCCGGGGTGGTGGCACCGGGCCGCATGATACCCAATTCACACCTGCCTGTAATAGAAATTGACGGGATCCCTTTCAAGGTGCCCATGGCGAGGGTGCACCTGAAATGGGGGGACAAGGAAGGCCCCAAGGAAGTGGACGTGCACAGCCATTTGCCGGCGGATGTACTGATGGGGGGTGACCTGGAGAACTGGCCAGGTAAACGCCCTCGTGCCCTGGTCCTGACCCGTAGCCAAAGAAAATGAGGGGTGCGCTCCCCAGATTCAGGGGTACAGGCCCAGCCAAAGTCACAGAAGCCACAGGGGCCAATCCTGAGAGAAAGGGGGCCCCCAAAAACCAGATCTCACAGGCCAGGGGTGCTGGAGCCAGGCAGGGATGGGGAAGCAGCTTCCACCCCTGCCCTGGCCGAAGAGTTCCAGGCAGAGCAGCAGAGAGACCCCTCCTTGCAGAAGCTGAGGGAACTGGCCAGTCTCAGCCCAGCTCCACAGCTGGGGGAGGTCTGCAGGGAGAGATTCCTGTGGGAGAAGGGATTCCTGTACCGGGAATGGGTTCCCAGATGCAAAGCGGAGCCATGGAAGGCCCAAAAGTACCGGCGCAGGTTGCTGTACCTAGCCCATGATGTCCCGCTCGCAGGACACCAGGGCATCCACCGCACCAGGAGAAGGTTGTTACAGAACTTTTTTTGGCCAGGGATCTTTGCAGCTGTCCGTCTGTATTGCCTGTCCTGCGATCCCTACCAGAGGGTGGGGAAGACCCGGGACAAGGGGAAATCTGCCCTGAGGCCACTGCCCATCATAGAGGAGCCTTTACAGAAAGTGGCTATAGACATAGTGGGACACTTCAGCAAGGCAACGCATTTGGGGAAGAAATATATTTTGGTGGTGGTAGATTTTGCCACACTATACCCAGAAGCAGTGGCCTTGACCTCTATCGACGCTGACACCGTGGTGGATGCACTGCTGTCCATTTTCAGCAGAGTGGGGTTCCCCAAGGAGGTCCTCACAGAACAGGGGTCCAACTTCATGTCGGCCCTACTGCAAAGCTTGTGGGACAAGTGTGGGGTCCGGCACACCTGGGCCACAGCCTACCACCCGCAGACCAATGGGCTGGTGGAGAGGTTCAATGGGACTCTGAAGCAGATGCTGAGAACCTTCATGAATCAATACCCCCATGACTGGGACAAGTACTTACCCCACCTGCTGTTTGCATACAGGGAGGTGCCCCAGGAATCCACGGGGTTCTCCCCATTTGAGCTGCTGTATGGAAGGAGGGTATGGGGACCCTTGGACTTGGTCAGTGAAGAGTGGGAGGGGACGGCCTCTCCTGAAGGGGAGTCAGTGGTACAGTATGTACTGACCTTCCAGGAGAAACTCACCGAGGTCATGGGCCTGGCCAGGGAGAACCCCTCCATGGCCCAAAGGAAGTAAAAGGTCTGGTATGACCGTAACGCCAGGGCCCGAGCCTATGCCACCGGGGGCCAAGTGATGGTCCTTGTACCTGTGCAGCGGAACAAGCTGCAAGCGGCCTGGGATGGGCCCTTCAAGGTCATCAAACAGCTGAATGACGTGAATTATGTGGTGGAACTGTCGAACCGGGCCCACAGCCACCGGGTCTATCATGTGAACATGATGAAACCTTACTGGGACAGAGAGAACTTGGCGCTGGCCGTGTGCAGGCACTGGGAGGGGCAGGGGGATGATCCCTTCGTGGATTTGCTCAAAGTGACTGGAGCCGGCTCCTTGCTAGAGTCTATTCCCCTCTCAGACCAGCTGACCCCTGCCCAGCAGACGGAGATCAAGGAGGTGCTGCATTCGCACCAACAGCTGTTCTCGGACAGACCCGGATGCACTGACCTGGCTGTCCACCGAATAGACACAGGCACCCACGCCCCTATCAAGTGTGTGCCATTCAGAGCCACAGGGAGGACGGCTCAGGGCATAGAGCGGGAGGTTGAAGACATGCTGGCTCTGGGGGTGATCCAACCCTCGTCCAGCCCCTGGGCCTCTCCCGTGGTGTTAGTCCCTAAAAAAGATGGGTCTGTTCGATTTTGTGTGGACTATCGCAAGCTTAACGCCATCACCGTATCGGACGCCTACCCCATGCCCAGGCCTGATGACCTTTTAGACAAGCTGGGGGGAGCCCGTTACCTCACCACCATAGACCTCACCAAGGGGTACTGGCAAGTGCCATTAAACGAAGATGCCCGGCTCAAGTCGGCTTTCATCACCCCTGTGGGGCTCTACGAGTTCCTGGTCCTGCCCTTCGGCCTCAAGGGGCACCCGCTACCTTCCAGCGTCTGGTGGACCAGCTACTGAAAGGGATGGAGAGCTTTGCCCTGGCTTACATGGACGACATTTGCATCTTCAGCCAGATGTGGTAGGACCATGTGTCCCAGGTCAAGCAGGTGCTGGACCGACTCCAGAAGGCTGGTCTGACTATCAAGGCAGGGAAGTGCAAGGTGGGAATGGCTGAGGTGACCTACCTGGGCCACAAGGTGGGCAGCGGCTGCTTAAAGCCAGAGCCAGCTAAAGTGGAGGCTGTCAGAGATTGGCCCACACCCCAGACTAAGAAACAGGTCCAGGCCTTCATTGGGATGGCGGGGTACTACCGGAGGTTTGTGCCCCACTTTAGCTCCATCGCAGCCCCCCTCTCGGAGCTGTGTAAAAAGGGAAAGCCTGACAAGGTGGTCTGGACCGAGCAGTGCCAAGAGGCCCTCTGCGCGCTGAAGGGGGCTCTGGTCAGGGCCCTAGTGCTGGCAAATCCAGACTTCAACAAACCCTTCCTGGTGTTCACCGATGCCTCAGACGTGGGGCTGGGGGCGGTGCTAATGCAGGTGAACGACAAGGGGGAGAAACACCCCATCGTGTACCTGAGAAAGAAGCTGCTGCCCCGGGAGCAGAACTACGCGGCCATATAGAAGGAATGTCTGGCCATGGTGTGGGCACTGGGGAAGCTGCAGCCGTACCTGTTTGGACGGCGTTTCACCGTGTACACCGATCACTCACCCCTGACCTGGCTGCATCACATGAAAGGGGCCAACGCCGAGCTCCTGCGGTGGAGTCTGCTCCTGCAGCACTACGACATGGAGGTGGTCCATGTGAAGGGGAACAACAACACCATAGCCGATGCCCTGTCACGCAGGGAGGGCCCCGAACTTCCCCAGGTCACTGGCTAAGTGACCCCGCTCAGTGCGGTCTGGAAGAGGGGAGAGATGTGATGGAGTTGGGGGGGGGGGTGCATGTGTGAGACTCAGGCTGGATGTGAGAGACAAGCAGAGCAGCTCCCAGTGGCTAAGGATGACCCTGGGGCTATAACCTAGGCTGGCAGCTAACACCTCTGCCCTGAACAAAGAGGACATGTGATGGGGTTCAGGGGTCCCCCTGCACTGCACCCCGTCCGCTGGCAGGAGAGACTCTCACTCAGCAGGTACAACAGCAGGTTTATTAGGCAACAGATGTCCAGTTTCTCACAGAAGCGACAGCACAGCAGCCAGAGACAGTCCTTCCAACCTGTCCTGGGGAGAAGACCCCGAGGGGTGCCCCTCTGGGGTGTAGCTTCCCCCTCCTTAGGCTGGCTGCCTTCCAGCTCTCCCTTTTCCTAGCCTCTAACTCCCGCCCCCGATTCAAAACCCAGCTCAGCTCCTCCCTGCTCTTTGTTCAGGCAGAGGTGTCACCTGCCAGTTGTAGCCCCAGGGTCATCCTTAGCCACTGGGAGCTGCTGCTTGCCTCAGACATCCAGCCTGACTCACACATGCACCCCCCCACTCCATTACAGGACAGTGGAGCCGAGCTGGTTTTGAATTGGAGGCAGCAGTTAGAGGCTGCGGGGAGAGGGAGCTGGATGGCAGCCAGCCAAAAGCTACAGCCCAGAGGGGCACCCCTCGGACTCCTCTCCCCAGGACGGGTTGGAAGGACTGTCTCTGACTGCTGTACTGACGCTTCTGTGAGAAACTGGGCATCTGTTGCCTAATAAACTTCCTGTTATACCTGCTGAGTGAGAGTCACTCCTGGCAGCGGACAGGGTGCAGTGCAGGGAGATCCCTGAACCCCATCACAGTTGGATATTATGGAAAACTCCTTCCCAGGCGGGAGGTGAAGCCCTGGAATGCGTTGCCTGGAGAGGTTTTGGATTCTCCGTTCCTGGAGGCGTTTAAGTCCCGGCTGGCGTGGTTGAGGTGGAGCTGGTCCACGTTTGAGCAGGGCATCAGCCTGATGGCTCCTGAGGTCCCTTCCAAGCTAATTGAGTCTGTGACCTGGGCTCCAGGCACGCAGTGAACTGCGGGGGCGAGAGCTGCCTTGGCCCTGCTAGTCTCCAGGCTGCCTTGTGGCTCCTGCTAGCTCGCCAGAGACGCTGATCTTGTCAGGATTACCTGGTGCCATGGAGTGGGGGATCCCCAGGCCCTGCCCCACCCACAGGCAGAGGGGAACAGACGGGTTATGGGGCAACCGGGACCCAGCACAGAACAGACTTGTCAGCACAGGGCCCTGCCGTCAGCACCATCCATGTTGGGGAGAGGGGCCCAGAGGGGTCCCCAAGCCAGACCCTCGCACTCCCCCTCCCTCCAGCCAGAGATACTGTCCCACCCACCAGCCCAGCTCCAATTCCACCCAGCCAGGCCCCTCCTCCTGCATTTGTTGTGTTCCCTGGGGAGAGAGGGGTCTCCTGGTGGCCTGGGTTACAAAGAGCGGGTGTGGGGGGGCACTAAGTACAGGTGAGATGTCCTCACTCTCAAGCGCCCATCTCCAGCTGGGCACTGAGGCAGCCCCGGTGTTACAGGACAGTCGGAAAGACAAGCCGCCACCATGAGGAAGAGACTCCCCTCCTTGCCTGAGCTGGGCTTTGGGGGAAGCCTGTGTCCCAGCGTGCCCGGTGGGGTGCACAGTGCAGGCTAGCGCCTGGGGCTGCAGCTGTCGCAGCAGGCCCTGCACCCCGACCTGCCTCAGCGAGGGTGCGGGCGGGAGCGCTCGGCAACTCCCGCAGCTCAGTGCCCCTCGGTGCGGTGCTCCGGCTGCGGCGTGCCGGCAGCCCTGCCCCAGGGGCTCTTGGTGAACACCCAGCGCACGGACAGGCAGAGGGCTGCGGGGGAGCGGGACAGGCAGGCCTGCCTTGGGCTGGGATCGGAGCTGCCCCGGTGTTGTGGCTAGGGCCAAGGCCACGTCGCTGCAGAGCAGCATCCGCTGGCCTGTTTGCACAGCCCAGTCCCAGGGCGCTGCTGCCGTGTCCTCTGTGCAGGGAGCTCTGGCTGGTAGCAACTGCGTCTCCCCCGGGGAGCTGCTGCCATGGCTCCAGCAGCATCCCGCTGGCATAGGCCTCCCAGCACGTCGGGCACAGGACCGAGGGCACCCCGGGCCTCCCAGCGTAGTGCTTGGGCTGCTGGGGCCACATGATCGGGGGCTCTGCTGCCAGCCCCTGGGTCCCAGCTCCCAGCCCTGCACACGGGGCCTTTGCTCCTGCCTCAGCTGGGGGCAGAGGTGCACTGAGGGTCGGGGCTCAGCTCCCCACTGGTAAAATGTTCCCACACCGCTGGAGGAGGTGGTGCCTGTGGGGAGGTGCTGGGTGCCCGGGGTGGGGGCTGGGAGCTTGCGAGGACACGCTGGTTGCCCGGGGCAGAGGAGTGCGAACTTGTTGGGACGTGCTGGACGCAAGCGTAGACACATCTTTGGTTTAAGTATCAGAGAGGTCGTCGTGTTAGTCTGGGTCGTCTAAAATGACAGGCAGTCCTGTGGCACCTCACAGACTGACCGATGTTTTGGAGCATGAGTGTTCGTGGGCACAGACCCGCTTCATGAGGTGCATGAGTGGGGGGTTCCAGGGGAGGGTTTAAAGAGGGGGTCTCATCAAGGGCAGGGCCGGAGCTGACAAGGTCTGGTCAGTTGGGGGATGTGGCCCATTGTCAGTAGCTAATGTGGAGGTGTGAACCTCAAGAGCGGAGTGTGATGGGGTTCTGAGGTCCCCTAAGCTCTGCACCCTGTCCGCAGGCAGGAGAGTCTCTCACTCAGCAGGAAAACAGCAGGTTTATTAGCCGACAGGACACAGCATCGTACAGAGGAGTCAGTACAGCCGGCAGAGACAGCCAGTCCAATCCATGTTGGGGAGAGGAGGCCCCGAGGGGGCCCCAGAGCTGGGGTCTGGCCCCCTCCTTTGTCTCTCTCTCCCAGCCCAGACTAACTGCTTCCCAACTCCCAGTTCCAATTCAAACCCCTCAGGCTCCACCTCCTCCTTTGTCTGCAGTACAAAGGTGTTACCTGGTCGTCAGGGTTACCCTCAGCAGGAGCCCCACACCCTCTGTGAGCCACTCACATACACACAGGTATCCCCCACTCCATCACATGGAGAAACTGCGTTAGTAATTGGCCATTCCCCTCTCTTGATGTTCACTACTCCGCATTAGCTGCTAGTAACGGGCCACATCCCCCGACTGACCAGACCTTGTCAGCTCCGGGCCTGCCCTTGATGAGACCCCCTCTTTAAACCCTCCCCTGGAACCCCCCACTCATGCACCTCATGAAGCGGGTCTGTGCCCACGAATGCTCATGCTCCAAAACGTCTGTCAGTCTGTGAGGTGCCACAGGACTGCTTGTCATTTTGGTTTTAACTATTTTCTCACTGGAGTTTTTAAATATTTTATCAAGTCATTTTAGGTATCTTTGTATTAAGCCCTGTTCTGCAGAAATTTCGTACCTATTTCATTTAGAGGGAGCAATTATTGGTAACGGCAACAAGAAAGGAGTTTGTGCGTAATATATCATATGCATATGATGTGTTGATTGCTGTATGTGTATTGCCAATATATGTGGCGTTTTGCCTTTTCCCCCTGGAAAGATCCTGTGCAGTACTTTTCAGT
This sequence comes from Carettochelys insculpta, assembly GCF_033958435.1. Taxonomy (NCBI): domain Eukaryota; kingdom Metazoa; phylum Chordata; order Testudines; family Carettochelyidae; genus Carettochelys; species Carettochelys insculpta. The sequence goes on along the minus strand of NC_134138.1, from coordinate 280,577,736 downwards.
ACAGTGCCCGACGGCCCCTGGGGACATGCTGGGTGCAGGACATGGGGGGTACCACAAGCAGCAGGCTGAGCTCCACCGGGGCTCACCTGGCGGATGGGGGTGGCACGTACTCGGCAAAGCTGGCTGGTCTGGTCTGGGCTGGGGCAGTGCTCAAGGCCAGAGGGGCTTCGGATGGGAGCAGTGCAGGGGATGGAGTTGCTGCCTGGGGGGCTGGAGGGGGCTGGGAGGCAGTGCCTGGCTGGGGGCCAGAGGGGGTGGACAGGGCTGGTTGTCACAGAGTGAGGGGTCCCCAGGCTGGCAGACAGAGGTGACTCTCACTTAGCAGAACAGACAGGTTATGGGCAATGGGTACAGCACAGCACAGACTTGTCAGCACAGGAACCAGGAGCCATCAGTACCACCCAGCGGGGAGAGGGGCCAGAGGGGTCCTGGAGCCAGGCCTGGCCCCCCTCCCTCTCCAGCCACAGACACTGCCCCACCCCACAGCCCCAGCTCCAGTTCAAACCATCCAGGCCCCTCTTCCCACCTTTGTCCTGTTTTGGGATGGGGTGGGGTGGGGCTGGGGGGAGAAAGGGGTCCCCTGGTTGCCTGGGTTACAAGGTGCCTGGAGGACTTGTGAGAAGTCATCACAGGGAAACTCCCCTCCCCACCAAGCACTGATGCTGTGCCTGGGGAAACTGAGGCACCTGGCAGGGCAGTAGGAGACATGCGCAGCCTACCCAAGGGATAACGTCCTCACACGCCCCTGTGTGACACTGAGATGGGTTGCCAGGCTGGGTGGGTAAGCTAGGGGCAGTGCCAGGATGGGGACTAACTGGGGCATTAGGGTTCAGTGGGGGGAGATGTGGTGCCGGGCTGGGGGGTAGCTGGGGGCTGGAGGGGTTCAGTGGGGGTGGGATGTGGTGCTGGGCTGGCAGGGGAGCTGGGGGCCATAGGGTGCAGTGGGGGGCTGGGATGCACTGGGGAGGGAGCTAGGGGTAGAAGGGGGCTCAGTGGCAGGGGGAGGTGGTGCTGGGCTGGGGGTGGGAGGTGGTGCTGGGTTGCAAGGGGAGCTGGGCCCACAGGGTTCAGTGGGGGGAGGTGGTGCCAGGCTGGTGGGGTTCAGCAGGGGCAGGGGGTGCCAGGCTGGTCGGGGAGCTGGGCCTGGAGGTGTTCAGTGGTGGGAGGTGGTGCTGGGCTGGGTGGAGGCTGGGCCCGGAGAGGTTCAGTAGGGGGGAGGCGGTGCCAGGCTGGTGGGTAACGGGCCCGGAGGGTTCAGCGGGGCTGTGGGGGCAGTGCCGGGCTGGGGGGAGACCTGGGCCTGGAGGGGTTCAGCGGGGGGGGATGCGGTGCTGGGCTGGGGGGGAGCTTGGCCCGGAGGGGTTCAGCGGAGGGAGGTGGTGCTGAGCTGGGGGCGGAGCTGGGCCCAGAGGGGTTCAGTTGGGGGAGCTGGTGCTGAGCTGGGGGCGGAGCTGGGTCCGGAGGGGTTCAGCTGGGGGTTGTGGTGCCAGGCTGGTGGGGGAGCTGGGCCCGCAGGGTTCAGCAGGGGAAGTGGTGCCGGGTTGGTGCGGGGGGGAGCTGGGCCCAGAGGGTTCAGCGGGGCTGTGGGGGTGGTGCTGGGCTGGGAGGGGCTGGGCCCAGAGGGTTCAGCAAGGGGAGGTGGTGCCAGGCTTGCGGGGAGCTGGGCCCAGACGGGTTTGGGGGGGTGGAAGTGTTGCCAGACTGGTGGGGGAGCTGAGTCCGGAGGGGTTCAGTGGGGGGGTGCAGTGCCAGGCTGGGGGGTAACGGGCCCGGAGGGTTTAGTGGGGCTGTGGCGACGGTGCCGGGTTGAGGGCGGAGATGGGCCTGGAGGGTTCAGCGGGGGGAGGTGGTGCCAGGCTGGTGGGGGAGCTGGGACTGGAGGGGTTCAGCAGGGGGAAGCGGTGCCGGGTTGGGCGGGGGAGCTGGGCTGGGAGGCATTCAGCGGAGCCGTGGGGGTGGTGCTGGGCTGGGAGGGGCTGGGCCCGGAGGGTTCAGTGGGGTGTGGGGGCAGTGCCAGGCTGGGTGGGGAGCTGGGCCTGGAGCGTTCAGCGGCAGGAGGTGGTGCCAGGCTAAGGGGGAGCTGGGCCCGGAGGGGTTCAGCGGGGGGAGGTGGTGCCGGGCTGGAGGGGGAGCTGGGCCCAGAGGGATTCAGCGGGGGGAGGTGGTGCCAGGCTAGGGGGGAGCTGGGCCCGGAGGGGTTCAGCGGGGGGAGGTGGTGCTGGGCCCGGAGGGGTTCAGCGGGGGGAGGTGGTGCCAGGCTAGGGGGGAGGTGGGCCTGGAGGGGTTTGGGGGGGTGGAAGTGGTGCTGGGCTGGGGGGGAAGCTGGGCCCGGAGGGGTTCAGCGGGGGGAGGTGGTGCCGGGCTGGGGGGGAGCTGGGCCCAGAGGGGTTCAGCAGGGGGAGGTGGTGCCAGGCTGGGGGGGAGCTGGGCCCAGAGGGGTTCAGCGGGGGAAGGTGGTGCCGGGCTGGGGGGGGAGCTGGGCCCGGAGGGGTTCAGCGGGGGGAGGTGGTGCCAGGCTGGGGAGGAGCTGGGCCCGGAGGGGTTCAGCGGGGGGAGGTGGTGCCAGGCTGGGGGGGAGCTGGGCCCAGAGGGGTTCAGCGGGGGAAGGTGGTGCCGGGCTGGGGGGGGAGCTGGGCCCGGAGGGGTTCAGCGGGGGGAGGTGGTGCCAGGCTGGGGGGGAGCTGGGCCCGGAGGGGTTTGGGAGGGGGAGGTGGTGCCAGGTTGGAGGCGGAGCTGGGCCCAGAGGGGTTCGGGGGGGGATGCGGTGCCCGGCTGGGGGGTAACGGGGCCGAGGGGGAGGGGCGGGGCGGGGCCGGGCTGGGGGCGGAGCACCGGCGGCGGCGGCGGAGGGGAGGCGAAGGGCCCCGCTGTCCCTGCGCCCCACGGCCAGGAGGCTGCGCGGGGCGCGGCCATTGACTGCTGGCGCTGCGGGCTCCGCTCCCCGCCGTGCCTAAATAAGGGGCGCTGCGGGCTCCGCGCCGCGCCGGGCCGGGGCTGCACTGCAGGTGCACGGCCGCCGCTCCCCGCCCCAGCCCCAGCCCCAGCCCCAGCCCCAGCCCGGCTCTCCGCCCCGGGCCCGGCGGCGCAGCCCCAGCGCAGCGCGCCCGGCCCCGCCTCCCCTCCCCTCCCCTGGCCTGGCCGCGGGGAGCCGCCCGAGCCGAGCGCAGCGCCGCGGGGCCCCGGTTCCGCCGGGCCGGGCCGGGGCGCCCATGGGCTGAGCAGGATGCCCGTGCGGCGGGGGCACGTCGCCCCACAAAACACCTTTCTGGACACCATCATCCGCAAGTTCGAGGGGCAGAGTGAGTGCGGGGGGGCTGAACGGGGGGCGCGCCGGGGGGGGGGGCTGAATGGGGGGCGCCCCGTGTGTTCGCGTCCCGGGTGCGTCTGCTCCTGTGTTGGGGTGTGGGGGGCGCTTGGGGTGCCCCAGGTGGGGGTATACACGTGCAGGGTGGGAGCCCAGCGGGGAAGGGTGCATGTGTGCAGTGGGGGGTGCCCCAGGTGGGGTGTGTGCCGGGGGGGGGAGGTGCCTGTGCGGGGGGTGCCCCAGGTTGTGGTGTGTGCTGGGGGGGGTGTCTGCACAGGGGGTGCCCCAGGGGGAGGTGCCTGTGCTGGGGGTTGCCCCAGGTGGGTGCCCTGGGGTTGGGGCTGTGCTTGAGCGGGGTGCATCCCGCTCAAAGGGTGCCTGGGACAGAAGCGTGTGGCCCAGTGTATATGAAAGGCTGCGTCAGGGGAAATGGGGTCAGTTGTTCCTGGTTGGGCTGATGTGCCAGGGGGGTGGGGGGTGGCGCAGCGTGGCGCACAGCCCCGGTAGAGGCCCAGGCCCTGCCCCTTGGGACACTCATGCAGCTGTGTGCCAAGAGTCTCTCTGTGCCCAGTGGAGATCCCTCCTCTGCCAGCCTAGCACCCTGCATGCCAGCAGGGCGAGAGAGGCCCTTGTGGAGACTGACACTGTGGGGCTGGGTTCTGTGCCTCAGTTTCCCAGGCCGTAGGCTGGGCCTGAGCCCTGCGTGCTGTGGAGGTGCCTCTGAGGAGGGCTCTGGGGAGAGGAGGTGTCACTGGGCGGCGGGAGAATCCGTCTCTGGCTGGAGCCAGCAGCCCGGCCTTGGACATGGGGCTGGTACTCTGCCAAGAGTCAGGGACCTGGGCGTGCACCAGCCACCAGCGCAGGTGTGGGGCTGTTGGCTGCTGGTGCCCCTGGGGGTGAACGCTGCCCCCTTGTGGGGTGGGCACTGGGGCTGGGTGCCGTGTGGGGCAGCTCTGGGGCATGGCAGGCAATGCCTGGGCTGGGTGTGCATGGGGGTGTTAGTGGTGGTCCTGTGGGGGCATCTCCCTACGCCCTGGTGCGAGTGCCCTGGGGCCGGGCTGGGATTTCCGTCTCTTGGCAGCAGCGGTGCCAGGCTGGGGACATCCTGGGCCACAAGCATTTTGCACGGGCAGAGAGCTGCTGCCCCTGGGCACAGGTCGGGTGCGGCCAGAGACCCCGGGCAGGGGGAGCTGCTCCTGGACGCCTGTGTTGGCCTGCCTGCAGCTGGGGAAGCAGCTTGCAGGCACCAGGCCTTGAGCGGGTTGTTTATCCGCAGCCTGCAGCTGCTGGCTCCGAGGGGCTGGCAGGTCTGAGCTCACAAGGGCTCCTGCAGAGGCAGGGAGTAAACACGCACCCTAGATGCTGCCGTGGCCGGGGACAGCGGAGGGAAGGCCCAGAGCTGGGAAAGCCGGGAATTGGCAGCTGGGTTGGGGGACCACCAGCAGAGGGGGTGTGGACTCAAGGCTAGAGGGGCGCTAGCTGAGGCAGGGGGGCTCGGGCAGAGCTGGGTGTGTCAGGGCTGGGGGGGAGTCCTGGGGGCGCTGGCTGGGGCAGGGGGGCTTGGGCAGAGCTGGGTGTGTCAGGGCCGGAGGGTCCTGGGGGTGCTGGCCGGGGCGGGGGGCTTGGGCAGAGCTGTGTGTGTGTCAGGGCTGGGGAGGGTCCTGGGGGTGCTGGTCAGGGCGGGGGGCTCCGGCAGAGCTGTGTGTGTGTCAGGGCTGGTGGGGGGGCCCTGGGGGTGCTGGCCGGGGCGGGGGGCTTGGGCAGAGCTGTGTGTGTGTCAGGGCTGGGGAGGGTCCTGGGGGTGCTGGTCAGGGCGGGGGGCTCCGGCAGAGCTGTGTGTCTGGGCCAGGGGGAGTCGTGGGGGCGCTGGCCAGGGTGGGGGGGGCTCAGGCAGAGCTGTGCGTGTGTCAGGGCCAGGGGGAGTCGTGGGGGCGCTGGCCAGGGCGGGGGGCTCCGACAGAGCTGTGTGTGTGTCAGGGCTGGGGGGGGCCCTGGGGGTGCTGGTCAGGGTGGGGGGCTCCGGCAGAGCTGTGTGTGTGTCAGGGCCAGGGGGAGTCCTGGGGGCGCTGGCCAGGGCAGGTGGCTGAGGCAGCGCGCGCGTGTGTGTGTGTGTGTGTGTGTCAGTCAGGGCTGGGGGCTGGTCAGGGTGGGAGCCGGGCTTCTTCTGCAGGGGAGCCCCACCAGGCTGCCCTCAGGCCACGCCAGCTCTGCCCGCCCCTGACGCCCACTCCCCGCAGGCCGGAAGTTCATCATCGCCAACGCCCGGGTGGAGAACTGCGCTGTGATCTACTGCAACGATGGCTTCTGCCAGCTGTGCGGCTACTCGCGGGCCGAGGTCATGCAGAAGCCCTGCACCTGTGAGTTCCTGTACGGCCCTCGCACCCAGCGCCGTGCCGCTGCCCAGATCGCCCAGGCCCTGCTGGGCTCCGAGGAGCGCAAGGTGGAGATCTGCTTCTACCGCAAGGACGGTAGGGACCCGCGCCGGGCAGGGCAGGGCAGGGCCGTGCCCCTGCGCGATGGAGGGTGCACTGTGTCGTGGGGGGTTGTGCCGTGCCGTGCCATGCAAGCCCCCCGGCTGGACGCTGGGGTGGTGCTCCGGCCCTGCCCAGTGCTGAGCCGTGTGGTCTGGCAGGGCAGGCCCGGCTCCTTGCTGGGCACCTGGTGACCCATGTGAACAGCCTCTCGGGGGTCCGAGCGAATCGGCAGCCTTCTCCCTGCGGCCGGGGGCTCCGCTCCACCCCTGAGCCTCAGCCTCTTGGCAGGCTGTCCCCTGCCCCCCGGCTCTCCAGGCCTGCAGCTCCTCAGGCCGTGCCTCCCTGCCGCGGGCGCCGAGAGCCACCCCTTCAGCTCGCGCCGTTCTCGGGGCAGCTCCCAGGACGCGTCTGAGTGGGGTGAGGCTGGCGCTGGGCCAGGACCAGGGCTGGGTGGATTGCCCCCCTTCCTGCTCCTCACGGGCGCCCGGCCTGCGGGTTTGGCCCTGCCCTGCAGGCTGCCTGCTTGGTGTGTGCCAGGGGCCTGGGTGTGCCATGCGCACATCGAGCTGCTGATGGAGGGGTGGCAGGCCGGCTGCTTGGCTGCATGTCCACCCTGCTGGCATCTCCCTTCCCCGCCGCCCGCGCTTGTCCTGCCCAGGGTCAGGCTGCGGCTGCTGGGCGTGGCCTGGACCGTGCTGAAGTGCAGCCAGCTCTGGGTAGGAGGGCTGCCTCCGGCTGCGTGCACCTCGCCATAGCCGGGGCTCGCTGTGGAGGCTGTGCTGGCCGGGCTCAGCAGAAGGGCGCTGAGATACACACGCAGCCTGCACAGCGGGGGGCCGCGTGGGAGCTGTGGCCCAGGATCAGGGCCTTTGCTTGGGGCTGGGCCCCTCCTGCCGGCCCCATGTGAGCAGGGCCTGGAGCACGTCCCTCCCACGCCAGGTGTCTCTGCTCTGGCCCAGGCAGCTGTCTACGGCTCTCCAGCCTTCCCCGTTCCGGCCAGCCGTGTAAACAGAGCTGGGTCCCAGCTGCCGGCCCCTCTTGGCTCTGCGCCCGCGGGCGGGGCCTCAGGGCAGTGGGGCCTGGACACTTCAGCCCCATTCCTGCCCCGGGCTGGGGCGTCGGGCGCAGGCCAGGAACTGCTCCCCCTCGCCCGGAGCCCGGCTGGGACGGTAGCAGTGCCGGGCGGGGAGCTGGGGCGGCGATGGGGCGACTGGGACCTGGCACTGAAGAGACTCGTCAGCCCAGACACCGGGAGCTGTCAGTACCGTCCGTCTGGGGAGGGGGGCTGGGCCCTGCCACTGCCCCGCTTCCCGAGCCAGCTGCGAGCGCCCACGTCCCAGCCGGGCTCCCCCTCCTCCCTCTGTGCCTTGCGCCGGGCGGAAAGGTGGCACCCGCTGGCCCAGCTCCGGCGCCTCCCCGCTCCGTGGGACCCCAGCACTGCTGCACCCGGGGTCAGGAGAACTCCCAGGACGTGCCTGGGTGACTCAGGGCCTTGCTTCCCAGTGGGCTCTGGGCCACCTGCCCCAGGACACGGGGCTCAGCCTGGGAGGGTGTGTGGTGCCCCCTGGTCCCCCCAGCCCTGCAGGGGCCGGCGCCACTGTTCCCTGAGCTCTTCCCACCCGGTGTGAGCAGCCCCCTGCAGCCAGGCCGGGCCAGGCTGTGCTGCGCCTGCGCCAGAGCAGCGCAGACCTGGCTCTTGGGCCAGTGCAGCAAGGGGGGGCGGAGGGGGGCCTGAGGCTCAGGCCGCGGGCAGGGAGGGGTGACTGGGGGGATGAGACCAGGGGTGAGGCTGTTGCTGGGGACCAGAGCTGAGGGCAGGTTGGGGCTGGCTGGCACCCTCCCACCCCCCACGGGCCCTGGCCTGGGCCCTCCCCTTGTGGTCCTCCAGCCCCACCCGCTGGGGGGGACCTGTGCCCTGGCAGAGCGCTGGAGAGTGGGCTGGGTGCCCTGGGCCCGTGCGCCGGGCTGGAGCTGTCTTACTCAGGGGAGGGCAAGGCCCCGGCTGAGGGCCGCTGGCGGGGGCGAGCCGGCCCTGGTACAGCGGGTGGCGAAGGCTCGCGCGCCTGGCGGCTCCGGGTGCCGGCCGGGTGGGGGAGGCGCCGAGATGCTCCGGCCTCGGGACGGCTCGGGGCGGGGTCTGGCTGCTCGCCGACCTGGTTCGGTGGTGCCGGGAAAGGGGCTTTCCAACTTGAGCAACTCCCGCTGCAGCCGCCCGGCCTGGGGCGAGGGGCTGCCCTCTCCACCGTGTGGGGGCCCCGGGGCTCACGCCCTTTGTGCTATGCCCTGTGGGGCAGAGGGCTGGGCTGCCCCCCTCGTGCAGAGCCCAGCACTGGGCTGGGAGCTGTGGGCATGGTGGGTGGGCTCTCCCCCGGCCTCTGACAGCTGCGTGTCCAGCTGCTGCAGCTCTGGGCAGCGTTGCTGCAGCCGGCCAGGCAGGCTGCAAATGCACACGGCCTGGCGGGGGGAGGGACGGGCAGGGAGCTGGGCCCTGAGCCTGCGGCAGGGACTGGGCCGGCTCCTGGGACGCCCTGGGGCTGTGTGGGGGTGCAGGCTGCCCAGGCCAGGAGGGGAGCTCTGATCCCCGACACGAGCCGCAGGGAAACAGGCAGGGCGAGGGCGCAGTGAAGCCAGGGTGGGGTCGCCGGGCTCTGAGCGCACCTGGCGCCAGGCCTCCCACTCCTGCTGTCCCAGAACCAATGGGTGGGGCTCTGTCCCGGTTGTGCCAGGTTCCGCCCCCAGGGTCTCCTCCGCCCCCCTGAGCCCCGGTCTCGCCGCTCCCCAGCTCGGCCCTCCGGCTGCAGCCCCACCCCTCGCCCTGCGAGGTCACGTCGGGGATCGGGGCCCTCGCGCGGCACAGTGCGGTGCGGCACAGCCCGGTGCAGTCCTTGGCTGGCGCGCGGCCGGGGGCCCTTAGGGCAGCCCGGGGAAGGAAGGATGGAGCAGAGGCTGTCCTGGCCACCCACAAGCCGGCCCGGCTACAGGGAGCCCCTGGGACCCCTCCTGCCGGCCGGCCGGCCTTGTTCCAGCTCCCAGCACGCGTGCCGCTCGCCCTTTGGCGCAGCCAGCGAAATGCTGCTCGGCCCCAGCAAGGGGGTCCCTCTCCCCAGCCTGGCCCCTGCACTGAGATGGGATTGAGGCCTGTGTGCGGCCAGGCAAGGGGGCAGCTGGCCCCGTCTCAGAGGCGGTGCCACATGGTCGGGGCGTGGTCAGCCTAAGCATGGGCTGGTGTGAGATAGCAGCATCGCTCCCGGCTTGGCCCGGCCCTGCCCCTCTCCGCTGGGACGCCGTGCTGCACGTGGGGAAACTGAGGCACGTGGGCTTCAGAACCACGGTGCGAAGCATTCCCCGTTTGTCCCTGCCTCGCTCCCTGGGTGACCCGGCACAGCCGTGCTGGTGTCACGCCTCCGGGTCCCCCCAGTGCTGGCACCGCGCTGGGCTCCGGCTGGCTGAAGGGCACCGCCCTGCCCGCCGGGCTGGTGGCTCTGAAGGGCCTGGCCCTGCGGGCTGCGGGGCCCACGTGGGCTGGCTCGGCAGCAGCAGCTGCACCTGCCCTGTGGTCCCAGGAAGCGGACCCCGGCTATTTATAGCAGAGCCAGACAGAGCTGCCCTGGCGTGATTGACGGTGCCTGCCCACGCCGATTGCTTCCAGGAGCCTGAAGCACTGGGGGTGCAGGGCGTGGGGCTCCGTCCCCCCGGGTCAGCGCGGCCCTGTGGGGGGGGCAGGGCGTGGGGCTCCGTCCCCCCGGGTCAGCGCGGCCCTGTGGTGGGGGCAGGGCGTGGGGCTCCGTCCCCCCGGGTCAGCGCGGCCCTGTGGGGGGGGCAGGGCGTGGGGCTCTGTCCCCCCGGGTCAGCGCGGCCCTGTGGGGGGGCAGGGCGTGGGGCTCTGTCCCCCCGGGTCAGCGCGGCCCTGTGGGGGGGCAGGGCGTGGGGCTCTGTCCCCCTGGGTCAGCGTGGCCCTGTGGGGGGGCAGGGCACGGGGCTCCGTCCCCCGGGTCAGCGTGGCAGTGGGGGGACCGGGGAGTCGGGCTGTGTCCCCTGGTCAGTGCGGTGCTGGGGGTTTCGGGGTGTGGGGCAGGCAGCGCAGTGCTGGAGGCGTACTTGGGGGTCTGGGGAGTGGGGCTGTGTCCCCTGGTCAGCGCGGCACTGGGGGGTCAGGGAGTGGGCAGGCAGCGCGGTGCTGTGGGGCGCTGGGGAGTGGGGCAGGCGGCGCTGGGGGGGGTCAGGTCTCCGGGGGCTTGGAGTGGGGCAGGCAGTGCTGGGGGTCGGGGAGTGGGGCAGGCAGCGTGGCGCTGGGGGGGGTCGGAGCGCTGGGGGGGTCGGGGAGTGGGGCAGGCGGGGGCGCTGGGGGGGTCGCAGTGCTGGGGGGTCGGGGAGTGGGGCAGGCAGTGCGGCGCGGGGGGGGTTTGCGGCGCTGGGGGGGTTTGCAGTGCTGGGGGGGCCGGGCAGTGGGGCAGGCAGCGCGGCGCTGGGAGAGGCCAGGCTGTGGGGCAGGTGGCGTGGCTGAGGAATCGTGCCGGGCGCGAAGCATCCCTAGAAGGAAAAGCCCCACACGTCGGGCTGGTCCCCCTCCCGATGGGCCGTCCGCTCCTGACACAGGGTCACCGGCCTGCGGGGGGGCTGGTCCTGCCCCACGGAGCCTCCAGGGGGCTGGCTTGCAGCGTGTGGGCCCCAGTCCCGTCCTCCTCCCCAGCAGTGGGGAGCTGGGGCTGGTGAGGGAGGGCTGGGCTGGTGCCCAGGGGCCAGGCTGTGGCGCAGGCCCTGCGGTTGGCAGCTCCGGGCATGGCGGCGGCGGCTGCCGCCTCCTGTGTTTTGGCTGCCGCGTGCGGCACTCGGCTGGCGGGGGAGCTGCTGCCGCCGCCGCCGCCTTTCCCTGCCGAGCGCAGCGGGGAGCCCCCGGGCGCGGCCCCAGCAACCTCCTCGCACTGCAGGCAGCCGGAGGCAGCGCTCAGCCGTGGGGTGCGCGGCTCTGCCTGGCAGCCCCACCTGGGGGCCACGTGCCCTCCTGCTCCGAGCCGCGAGGACCTGGGGCTGTGCGTGAGTCCTGCTGCCCGTAGCAGCCCGAGCAGGGCCTGGTCACTGGGCACTGCCCCGGTTCCTGGCAGGCGCTGGGAGTTACCGGTGTGGCTGCCCCGGGGGGAGGCTGCCCCAGGCCCTGTGCAGCCCAGGAGCAGGGCAAGGAGTGGGGCTGGCAGTGGGGCACTCTCTGGCTCGGGCAGCAGCGGGAGGGTGGGGGCCTGGCCCCTCTCCTGGGCTGACCCGTCTGGGGTACGCAGTGTCCCTGTCGCCCCATCGCTCTCCTGTGCTCCCTGCTGGCTGCTGCCCCCTCTGGGAGCAGGGGCCGGGCCCCCCACAGCTCGCTGACATGCCCCGGGCCGGGCGTCTGGCACCGCCGACCTGCAGCCTGGGCCATGGGGGCGTTGGCAGAGACCAGCAGCTGCCGTGGGGCTGCGTGTGGGGTCGGTGCTGGGTAGGGCCTGCCATCTGCTGGCTAAAGGTGGAAGTGCTGCCAGGGTTCCCATGGGCCTGGCAGAGAGCTCTGCGGCCCCATGCCGGCCTGGGCACCAGCCAGCCATGCCCTGAGTGACTCTCCTAACGTCTGCAGAAGCCCTCATCCCCCAAACCCCACCCCAGAGCAGGGAGAGAACCCAGGAGTCCTGGCTTCCCCCCCCCCCCGCTTTAACCACCAGCCCACGCTGCCCTCCCAGAGCAGTGGGAGAACCCAGGAGTCCTGGTTCCTGCCCCACCAGCAGACCACACTGCCCTCTCCCCTGAACTGGGGAGAGAACCCAGGAGTCCTGGCTGTGGGGCTGCGTGGGGGATGGCTGTGGGGCTGGACAGGGCAGGCAGGCGCAGGTGGGCGGGGAGCCGGCTGTGGGGCTGGACAGGGCAGGCAGGCGCAGGCGGGCGGGGAGCCGGGCTGTGGGGCAGGCAGGCGGGGAGCTGGGTGTGGGGCTGGACAGGGCAGGCAGGCGCAGGCGGGCGGGGAGCCGGGCTGTGGGGCAGGCAGGCGGGGAGCTGGGTGTGGGGCTGGACAGGGCAGGCAGGCGCAGGCGGGCGGGGAGCCGGGCTGTGGGGCTGGACAGGGCAGGCAGGCGCAGGCGGGCGGGGAGCCGGGCTGTGGGGCAGGCAGGCGGGGAGCTGGGTGTGGGGCTGGACAGGGCAGGCAGGCGCAGGCGGGCGGGGAGCCGGGCTGTGGGGCAGGCAGGCGGGGAGCTGGGTGTGGGGCTGGACAGGGCAGGCAGGCGCAGGCGGGCGGGGAGCTGGGTGTGGGGCTGGACAGGGCAGGCAGGCGCAGGTGGGTGGGGAGCCGGGGTGTGGGGCTGGACAGGGCGGGCAGGCGCAGGCGGGCGGGGAGCTGGGTGTGGGGCTGGACAGGGCGGGCAGGCGCAGGCGGGGAGCTGGGTGTGGGGCTGGACAGGGCGGGCAGGCGCAGGCGGGTGGGGAGCTGGGTGTGGGGCTGGACAGGGCAGGCAGGTGCAGGTGGGTGGGGAGCCGGGGTGTGGGGCTGGACAGGGCAGGCAGGCGCAGGCGGGCGGGGAGCCGGGGTGTGGGGCTGGACAGGGCGGGCAGGCGCAGGCGGGCGGGGAGCCGGGGTGTGGGGCTGGACAGGGCGGGCAGGCGCAGGCGGGCGGGGAGCTGGGTGTGGGGCTGGACAGGGCAGGCAGGTGCAGGTGGGTGGGGAGCCGGGGTGTGGGGCTGGACAGGGCAGGCAGGCGCAGGCGGGCGGGGAGCCGGGGTGTGGGGCTGGACAGGGCGGGCAGGCGCAGGCGGGCGGGGAGCCGGGCTGTGGGGCAGGCAGGCGGGGAGCTGGGTGTGGGGCTGGACAGGGCGGGCAGGCGCAGGCGGGGAGCTGGGTGTGGGGCTGGACAGGGCGGGCAGGCGCAGGCGGGGAGCTGGGTGTGGGGCTGGACAGGGCGGGCAGGCGCAGGCGGGGAGCTGGGTGTGGGGCTGGACAGGGCAGGCAGGTGCAGGTGGGTGGGGAGCCGGGGTGTGGGGCTGGACAGGGCAGGCAGGCGCAGGCGGGCGGGGAGCCGGGGTGTGGGGCTGGACAGGGCGGGCAGGCGCAGGCGGGCGGGGAGCCGGGCTGTGGGGCAGGCAGGCGGGGAGCTGGGTGTGGGGCTGGACAGGGCGGGCAGGCGCAGGCGGGGAGCTGGGTGTGGGGCTGGACAGGGCGGGCAGGCGCAGGCGGGTGGGGAGCTGGGTGTGGGGCTGGACAGGGCGGGCAGGCGCAGGCGGGCGGGGAGCTGGGCGCTGGCAAGGGGGCGCGGGCTGGGCAGAGGCCAGGGCTGGGCCTGACCCTGTTGGTGCCCCACAGGCAGCTGCTTCCTGTGCCTGGTGGACGTGGTGCCAGTGAAGAACGAGGACGGGGCCGTGATCATGTTCATCCTCAACTTCGAGCTGGTGATGGAGACGGAGCTGCGGCGCTCCCCGGCCAAGGGCACCAACCACTGGGTGGCCCCCGCCAGCTGGTTCCCGGCAGGTGGGCCCCTCTGCCCCCGGCTGGAGAGGGAGGGACTGGGGCAGCTGGGCCTGGCACGAGGAGTGGGGAGCTCGCAGCCCCGCAGGATGGGGCCAGCCTGGCCGTGGGGTGGCACCTCCCAGCGCTTTGCTTGCCCCTGGCCTGGCCCTTCCTTAGCAGGGCCCTGTGGCACCCACGGGGGGCTGGGCACGGCGAGGCCATTGGCCCCTCGCCCTCTGCTGGGCGCTCTCCAGAACCCCCCTCAGTGGAGTGGCCCTTCTTGGGGGCCAGGCCTCCTCCTGAGCTGCCAGCACCTGGCTCTGCTGAGGGCCCCTTGGGAGCCCCCCTCCCCGGGGGAGCTGCACCCCTCCCTCTGCCTGACCCAGCGCAGCCACCCCACCCCACCTAGCAGTTCTCAGGTCTTGGGGCTGCCCCCTCCCCGTGGGCCCGGGCTGCTCCCCGTCCCATCCCATCCAGCTACCCCTCTCCCAGCCAAGCCCTTTCCGTCCCCTCCCCTGCCCTGCCCCGCCCCGTCTGAGGTCCTAGCGAACCCTGGGTCCTCCCTCCTTTGTTCCGTGGCTGGAGCTGTCTCCGCTGGCCAGAGCAGCTTCTCCCGAGCCGGACTCCTCCCGGTCACAGGTGTGTGGGTCACACCCAGCCCTCTGCACCAGCAGCCCCTTGCCTGCCCACCCCCAGCACACGAGGAAACTGAGGCACACCCAGTGCTGGTGCCGAGCCCTAAGGAAATCCCCTTCCTCCACAGGGCGCGCCAAGTCCTTCAGGCTGAAGCTGCCGGCGCTGCTGGCGCTCACGGCCAGCAAGCAGTCGCTGCCCCCGGCGGCCCCGGACGGCGTGGTCGTGGACTTCTCCAAGCCCAGCACCGAGTCGGGGGCCCCTGACGACAGCCCCTCCTCCCGGGAGAACAGCTGCCTGGGGGGCTCCCAGCCGGAGGAGCGCCAGGCCCTGGTGGAGCTGGGGGAGGGACGGTGCCCGCTTGGTGAGGCCGGCCTGGAGCCCCCAGTCACCCACTCGTCGCCCCGCGCCGACAGGGACCGCCTCCGCCTGGACGCGGCGTCCTTCTCCAACTGCAGCCTGGCGCGCAGCCGGTCCCGCGAGAGCTGCCACAGCGTACGGCGCGCCTCCTCCGTCGACGACATCGAGGCCATGAAGGGCGAGGGCGACAGGCGGGGACGCAGCCGCCAGGGCAGCACAGGTACGGCCCCGCACCCCCCAAACCCTGCCGGGCAGGGCACAGCCGCCAGGGGAGCACAGGTACGGCCCCCCACCCCCCAAACCCTGCCGGGCAGGGCACAGCCGCCAGGGGAGCACAGGTACGGCTCCCCCCCTACCCCCTCCGGGCAGGGCACAGCCGCCAGGGCAGCCCGGGTACAGCCCCCCACCCCCCAAACCCTGCCGGGCAGGGCACAGCCGCCAGGGCAGCCCGGGTACAGCCTGCCCCCACACAAGCACAGTTACACAGGTGCACCCACACACTGTTCCACAGTACACACCCAGCGCCCCTGTGCTCCAGCAGGGACGTAGGGACTGCTGTTACCTGGTGTGCTGGGGGGGGGGAGAGAGAGAGAGAGAGAGAGAGTGAGTGAGTGTGTGTGTGAGTGTGTGCGTGTGTGGCTCACACAGGGTGGGGGGCTCCTGCTGGGGGTAATCTGGCGCCCAGGTGGCACCTCTGGGCTGCAGAGAAAGCGGGAGGTGGAGCCTGAGGGGTTTGAATTGGAACTGGGAGTTGGGAGCAGTTAGTCGGGGCTGGGAGAGAGAGAGACAAAGGAGGGGGCCAGGCCCTGGCTCCGGGGGCCCCTTGGGGCCTCCTCTCCCCAACATGGCTGGGACTGGCTGTCTCTGCCGGCTGCACTGACTCCTCTGTACCACGCCGTGCCCTGTCGGCTAATAAACCCGCTGTTCTCGTGCCGAGTGAGAGTCACTCCTGCCTGCGGCCGGGTACAGAGCCTGGGGACCCCTGTACCCATCACACCTGTTCAGCCCCAGCCCCCGCATGCCTTGGGGAGGGCAGTCGTCAAAGCAGGGGCTGTGCCGCTCGGCCTGAGGGCGCAGGGCAGGTGTAACGAGCTGTTCCCACTCGCCAGAGGCTCTGCGGGGGGTCGGAGACTGGGGCAGGGAACGTGGTGGCGTGAACCCCCTTGGGTGCGGCGCGCGAAGGGGTCGCCGTGTGGCAGCAGAGGGGATCTCGGGGCTGGGGCGGTTCAGAAATGGGCCAGAGGAGCCCAGAGGGTTTTGTCAGCCGCCAGAGGAGGGCAACCGATCGGACAGGGACGCTCAGCGCAGAGCAGACGCCGGGGGCTGGTGTGACTGGTGTGGAAACGCCTGGCTGGTGCCTAGAGAAGTGACTCACTCCTGCCTGAGACACGGGGACCCGGGGTCACCCCATGGAGGGAGCAGGCAGCAGGTTCCCAACAATCCAGCCAGGTGGGGACTCCCTGCCCGAGGGGGTGAGGACTGGGACTCTGACAGGGCTCGGAAAGCTGCTCGGGGGCCGGCCCCTCAGTGCCTGGCGGCCAGGCTGGGCTGGGCTGGGCAGGGCCGGCGCCCTGGCCTCCGGCTGTCAGAGGCTGGGCACGGGGGACAGGCGGGATGGCTGGCTGCTCTCACCGGCTCAGTCCCGCGGGTGTCGGGCGCTGGGCGAGAGGGGCTGGCGCCGAACCAGGCCGGCCGGGCTCACGTCGGCGCTCTCGCCCGCAGGGGCCATGAACAACATGCGGAGCAGCCTGCTCAGTTCCACCTCCGACTCAGACCTGATGCGCTACCGCGCCATCAGCAGGATCCCGCAGATCACCCTCAACTTCGTGGACTTCAAGGCGGAGGGGTTCCTGTCGACGCCCTCCGGCGAGAGGGAGATCATCGCGCCCACCAGGCTGAAGGACCGGACGCACAACGTCACCGAGAAGGTCACCCAGGTAGGGGCTGGTTGGAGCGGCAGTGTGTTCTGGTGCCGTAGGGCCGGGCACAGGGCCTGGTGCCGTGTTCTGGTGCAGTGGGGCCGGGCGCAGGGCCTGGTGCCGTGTTCTGGTGCAGTGGGGCCGGGCGCAGGGCCTGGTGCCGTGTTCTGGTGCTGTAGGGCCGGGCGCAGGGCCTGGTGCCGTGTTCTGGTGCCGTAGGGCCGGGCGCAGGGCCTGGTGCCGTGTTCTGGTGCCGTAGGGCCGGGTGCAGGGCTTGGTGCTCTGTTCTGGTGCAGTGGGGCCAGGCGGTGCTGGCTGGGGTCAGGCGCAGGGCCGGGTGCCGTGTTCTGGTGCAGTGGGGCCGGGCGCAGGGCCTGGTGCCGTGTTGTGGTGCAGTGGGGCCGGGCGGTGCTGGCTGGGGCCGGGTGCAGGGCCTGGTGCCGTGTTCTGGTGCAGTGGGGCCGGGCGGGGCTGGCTGGGGACAGGCGCTGGGCCGGGTGCCATGTTCTGGTGCAGTGGGGCCGGGTGCCGTGTTCTGGTGCAGTGGGGCCGGGCGGTGCTGGCTGGGGCCGGGCGCAGGGCCTGGTGCCGTGTTCTGGTGCAGTGGGGCCGGGCGGTGCTGGCTGGGGCCTGGGGCCGTGTTCTGGTGCAGTGGGGCCGGGAGGGGCTGGCTGGCGACAGGCGCAGGGCCTGGTGCCATGTTCTGGTGCAGTGGGGCCGGGTGCCGTGTTCTGGTGCAGTGGGGCCGGGCGGTGCTGGCTGGGGCCGGGCGCAGGGCCTGGTGCCGTGTTCTGGTGCAGTGGGGCCGGGCGGTGCCGGCTGGGGCCGGGCGCAGGGCCCGGTGCCGTGTTCTGGTGCAGTGGGGCCGGGCGGTGCTGCCTGGGGCCGTGTTCTGGTGCAGTGGGGCCGGGTGCCGTGTTCTGGTGGAGTGGGGCCGGGCGGGGCTGGCTGGGGACAGGCGCAGAGCCTGGTGCCATGTTCTGGTGCAGTGGGGCCGGGTGCCGTGTTCTGGTGCAGTGGGGCCGGGCGGTGCTGGCTGGGGCCGGGCGCAGGGCCTGGTGCCGTGTTCTGGTGCAGTGGGGCTGGGTGCCGTGTTCTGGTGCAGTGGGGCCGGGCGGTGCTGGCTGGGGACGGGCGCAGGGCCTGGTGCCGTGTTCTGGTGCAGTGGGGCCGGGCGGTGCTGGCTGGGGCCGGGCGCAGGGCCCGGTGCTGTGTTCTGGTGCAGTGGGGCCGGGCGGTGCTGCCTGGGGCCGTGTTCTGGTGCAGTGGGGCCGGGCGGGGCTGGCTGGGGACAGGCGCAGAGCCTGGTGCCATGTTCTGGTGCAGTGGGGCCAGGTGCCGTGTTCTGGTGCAGTGGGGCCGGGCGGTGCTGGCTGGGGCCGGGCGCAGGGCCTGGTGCCGTGTTCTGGTGCAGCGGGGCTGGGTGCCGTGTTCTGGTGCAGTGGGGCCGGGCGGTGCTGGCTGGGGTCGGGCGCAGGGCCTGGTGCCGTGTTCTGGTGCAGTGGGGCCGGGCGCAGGGCCTGGTGCCGTGTTCTGGTGCAGTGGGGCTGGGTGCCGTGTTCTGGTGCAGTGGGGCCGGGCGGTGCTGGCTGGGGCCGGGCGCAGGGCCTGGTGCTGTGTTCTGGTGCAGTGGGGCCGGGCAGTGCTGACTGGGGCCGGGCGCAGAGCCTGGTGCCGTGTTCTGGTGCAGTGGGGCCGGGCGGTGCTGGTTGGGGCCGGGCGCAGAGCCTGGTGCCGTGTTCTGGTGCAGTGGGGCCGGGCGGTGCTGGCTGGGGCCGGGCGCAGAGCCTGGTGCCGTGTTCTGGTGCAGTGGGGCCGGGCGGTGCTGGCTGGGGCCGAGTGCAGGGCCTGGGGCCGTGTTCTGGTGCAGTGGGGCCGGGCGGGGCTGGCTGGGGACAGGCGCAGGGCCTGGTGCCATCGTCTGGTGCAGTGGGGCCGGGTGCCGTGTTCTGGTGCAGTGGGGCCGGGCGGTGCTGGCTGGGGCCGGGCGCAGGGCTTGGTGCCGTGTTCTGGTGCAGTGGGGCCGGGCGGTGCTGGCTGGGGCCTGGTGCCGTGTTCTGGTGCAGTGGGGCCTGGTGCCGTGTTCTGGTGCAGTGGGGCTGGGCGGTGCTGGCTGGGGCCGGGCGCAGGGCTTGGTGCCGTGTTCTGGTGCAGTGGGGCCGGGCGGTGCTGGCTGGGGCCTGGGGCCGTGTTCTGGTGCAGTGGGGCCGGGCGGGGCTGGCTGGGGACAGGCGCAGGGCCTGGTGCCATGTTCTGGTTCAGTGGGGCCGGGTGCCGTGTTCTGGTGCAGTGGGGCCGGGCGGTGCTGGCTGGGGCTGGGCGCAGGGCCTGGTGCTGTGTTCTGGTGCAGTGGGGCCGGGCGGTGCTGGCTGGGGCCGTGTTCTGGTGCAGTGGGGCCGGGCGGGGCTGGCTGGCGACAGGCGCAGGGCCGGGTGCCATGTTCTGGTGCAGTGGGGCCGGGTGCCGTTTTCTGGTGCAGTGGGGCCGGGCGGTGCTGGCTGGGGCCGGGCGCAGGGCCTGGTGCCGTGTTCTGGTGCAGTGGAGCTGGGCGCAGGGCCTGGTGCCGTGTTCTGGTGCAGTGGGGCCGGGCGGTGCTGGCTGGGGCCGGGCGCAGGGCCTGGTGCCGTGTTCTGGTGCAGTGGGGCCGGGCGGGGCTGGCTGGGGACAGGCGCAGAGCCTGGTGCCATGTTCTGGTGCAGTGGGGCCGGGTGCCGTGTTCTGGTGCAGTGGGAACGGGCGGTGCTGGCTGGGGCCGGGCGCAGGGCCTGGTGCCGTGTTCTGGTGCAGTGGGGCTGGGTGCCGTGTTCTGGTGCAGTGGGGCCGGGCGGTGCTGGCTGAGGCCGGGCGCAGGGCCTGGTGCCGTGTTCTGGTGCAGTGGGGCTGGGCGGGGCGGGCTGGGGCCAGGCACAGGGCTTGGTGCCATGTTCTGGTGCAGTGGGGCTGGGTGCCGTGTTCTGGTGCAGTGGGGCCGGGCAGTGCTGGCTGGGGCCGGGCGCAGGGCCTGGTGCCGTGTTCTGGTGCAGTGGGGCTGGGTGCCGTGTTCTGGTGCAGTGGGGCCGGGCGGTGCTAGCTGGGGCCGGGCGCAGGGCCTGGTGCCGTGTTCTGGTGGAGTGGGGCCGGGCGCAGGGCCTGGTGCCGTGTTCTGGTGCAGTGGGGCTGGGCGCAGGGCCTGGTGCCGTGTTCTGGTGCAGTGGGGCCGGGCGGTGCTGGCTGGGACCGGGCCCAGGGCCCGGTGCCATGTTCTGGTGCAGTGGGGCCGGGCGGGGCTGGCTGGGGACAGGCGCAGGGCCTGGTGCCATGTTCTGGTGCAGTGGGGCCGGGCGCAGGGCCTGGTGCCGTGGGGCCGGGCGGTGCTGGCTGGGGCCGGGCGCAGGGCCTGGTGCCGTGTTCTGGTGCAGTGGGGCCGGGCGGTGCTGGCTGGGGCCGGGCGCAGGGCCTGGTGCCGGCTGGGGCCAGGCGCAGGGCTTGGTGCCATGTTCTGGTGCAGTGGGGCCGGGCAGTGCTGGCTGGGGCCGGGCGCAGGGCCTGGTGCCGTGTTCTGGTGCAGTGGGGCCGGGCGGTGCTGGCTGGGGCCGGGCGCAGGGCCTGGTGCCGTGTTGTGGTGCAGTGGGGCCGGGCGGTGCTGGCTGGGGCCGGGCGCAGGGCCTGGTGCCGGCTGGGGCCAGGCGCAGGGCTTGGTGCCATGTTCTGGTGCAGTGGGGCTGGGTGCCATGTTCTGGTGCAGTGGGGCCGGGCGGTGCTGGCTGGGGCCGGGCGCAGGGCCTGGTGCCGTGTTCTGGTGCAGTGGGGCCGGGCGGTGCTGGCTGGGGCCGGGCGCAGGGCCTGGTGCCGTGTTCTGGTGCAGTGGGGCTGGGCGGGGCCGGCTGGGGCCAGGCGCAGGGCCTGGTGCCGGCTGGGGCCAGGCGCAGGGCTTGGTGCCATGTTCTGGTGCAGTGGGGCTGGGTGCCATGTTCTGGTGCAGTGGGGCCGGGCAGTGCTGGCTGGGGCCGGGCGCAGGGCCTGGTGCCGTGTTCTGGTGCAGTGGGGCCGGGCGCAGGGCCTGGTGCCGTGTTCTGGTGCAGTGGGGCTGGGCGGGGCTGGCTGGGGCCAGGCGCAGGGCTTGGTGCCATGTTCTGGTGCAGTGGGGCCGGGCAGTGCTGGCTGGGGCCGGGCGCAGGGCCTGGTGCCGTGTTCTGGTGCAGTGGGGCCGGGCGCAGGGCCTTGTGCCGTGTTCTGGTGCAGTGGGGCCGGGCGGGGCTGGCTGGGGCCAGGCGCAGGGCCTGGTGCCGTGTTCTGGTGCAGTGGGGCCGGGCGCAGGGCCTGGTGCCGTGTTCTGGTGCAGTGGGGCCGGGCGGTGCTGGCTGGGGCCGGGCGCAGGGCCTGGTGCCGTGTTCTGGTGCAGTGGGGCCGGGCGCTGCTGGCTGGGGCCGGGCGCAGGGCCTGGTGCCGTGTTGTGGTGCAGTGGGGCCGGGCGGTGCTGGCTGGGGCCGGGCGCAGGGCCTGGTGCCGGCTGGGGCCAGGCGCAGGGCTTGGTGCCATGTTCTGGTGCAGTGGGGCTGGGTGCCATGTTCTGGTGCAGTGGGGCCGGGCGGTGCTGGCTGGGGCCGGGCGCAGGGCCTGGTGCCGTGTTCTGGTGCAGTGGGGCCGGGCGGTGCTGGCTGGGGCCGGGCGCAGGGCCTGGTGCCGTGTTCTGGTGCAGTGGGGCTGGGCGGGGCCGGCTGGGGCCAGGCGCAGGGCCTGGTGCCGGCTGGGGCCAGGCGCAGGGCTTGGTGCCATGTTCTGGTGCAGTGGGGCTGGGTGCCATGTTCTGGTGCAGTGGGGCCGGGCAGTGCTGGCTGGGGCCGGGCGCAGGGCCTGGTGCCGTGTTCTGGTGCAGTGGGGCCGGGCGCAGGGCCTGGTGCCGTGTTCTGGTGCAGTGGGGCTGGGCGGGGCTGGCTGGGGCCAGGCGCAGGGCTTGGTGCCATGTTCTGGTGCAGTGGGGCCGGGCAGTGCTGGCTGGGGCCGGGCGCAGGGCCTGGTGCCGTGTTCTGGTGCAGTGGGGCCGGGCGCAGGGCCTTGTGCCGTGTTCTGGTGCAGTGGGGCCGGGCGGGGCTGGCTGGGGCCAGGCGCAGGGCCTGGTGCCGTGTTCTGGTGCAGTGGGGCCGGGCGCAGGGCCTGGTGCCGTGTTCTGGTGCAGTGGGGCCGGGCGGGGCTGGCTGGGGCCGGGCGCAGAGCCTGGTGCCGTGTTCTGGTGCAGTGGGGCCGGGCGGTGCTGGCTGGGGCCGGGCGCAGGGCCTGGTGCCGTGTTCTGGTGCAGTGGGGCCGGGCGGTGCTGGCTGGGGCCGGGCGCAGGGCCTGGTGCCGTGTTCTGGTGCAGTGGGGCCGGGCGGTGCTGGCTGGGGCCGGGCGCAGGGCCTGGTGCCGTGTTCTGGTGGGCTGGGAGGTGCAGCTGCCACATGCTGGCTGGGGCGAGATGTGGGACCAGCGGCTCTGAGCAGTGGGCGGGAGCGGGTCGTGTCCAGCAGTAGCTGGCCGAAGCAGAGCAGCGAAGTAAGTGGCAGAGGACAACCAATGGGGCAAACAACAGTCCTGGGATGTGGAAGGCAGCAGCTCCCTGGTGCGGTACGGACGGGGTGTGCCCAGCGCTCTGTGCTCTACGTGCCGGCTGGGGCTGGGGGCTGGGGTGCAGCGCACAAACCTGGGGTCCCCCAGACCTCGCCAGTGTCCGCGTGCCGCATGCAATGGGAGCTGGGCCTGGGACTGCGGTAGCGCAGCACTTAGCTGGTCCGTTCCCTTCGTCTTCCTTCCAGCCCAGGGATCCCACCATGCTGGGACCTCAGGGGGTCATCGAGTCCAGCCCCCTGCTTCAAGCAGGGTCAACCCCACTAAGTCAGCCCAGCCGGGACTTAGAAACCTCCAGGGATGGAGAATCCACCACCTCTCCAGGCAACGTGTCCCAGTGCCTCACCTCCCACCTGGGGAAGGAGCTTTTCCTAATATCCAGCCTACAACTCCCCCTCTGTAACTTCAGCCCATTGCGCCTTGTTCTGCCGTCTGACACCCCTGAGAACAGCCTCTCTCCAGCCTGTTTTGAGCCCCCTTCAGGAAGTTGAAGGCTGCTATCAAATCTCCCCCCAGTCTTCTCTTCTCCAAATTAAATAAGCCCAAATCCCTCAGCCTCTCCTTGTAGGTCGTGTTCCAGCCCCTTAATTGTTTTTGTTGCCCTCCACTGGACCCTTTCGAATGCGTCCACCTCCTCTCTATATGGGGGGCCCAGAACTGGACACAATATTCCGGATGTGGCCTCACCAGTGCCAAGCAGAGGGGAATAACCACTTCTCTAGCTCTGCTGGAAATGCTCCTCCTAATGCCCCCCAATATGCTGTTAGCCATCTTGGCTACAAGGGCCCCCTGTTTACTCACAGCCAACCTCTCATCCACCGTAATCTCCAGGTTCTTTTCTGCTGCACTGCTGCTGAGCCAGTCAGTCCCCAGCCTGTAACAGTGCCTGGGATTCTTCCCTCCCAGGTGCAGGACTCTGCACCTCTCCTTGTTGAACCTCATCAGATTTCTTTTGGCCCAGTCCTCCAATTTATCCAGGTCCCTCTGGATTCTCTCTCTACCCTCCAACGTAGCTACCTCTCCACCTAGTTTTGTGTCATCCACAAATTTGCGGAGGTTGCAACCCAGTCCCTCATCCAGGCCATGAATAAAGGTGCTGTGCAACACTGGCTCCAGAACTGATCCTTGGGGCTCTCCACTCGAAACCGACTGCCAACCTGACACTGAGCCATTGACCATCACCTGTTGGGGCTGACTCTCTCGCCAGCTTTCTATCCATCTTAGAGCCCAGTATCCAATCCTAACTTCCTCAGTTTACAGGCAAGAATGTAGTGGGAGACCATATCAAAAGCCTTGCTGAAGTCAAGGTATATCGCATCCACTGACTTCCCCATTCCCACAGAGCTTGTTACCTCGTCATAGAAGCTAATCAGATCGGTCAGGCCGGACTTGCCAGGAATGAATCCATGTTGACTACTCTCGATCACTTTCCCCTCTTCCAAGTGCTTCAAAATGGATTCCTTGCGGATCTAATCCATGCTTTTCCCAGGGACTGAGGTGAGGCTGACTGGTCTATAGTTCCATGGATTGTCCTTCTTTCCTTGTTTAAAGATGGGCACTACGTTTGCCTTTTTCCAGTCATCCGGGATATCTCCTGATCTCCAGGAGTTTTCAGAGATGATGGCCAAAGGCTCTGCAATGACCTCTGCCAATTCCCGCAGTACCCTGGGATGCATTAAATCTGGACCCATGGACTTGTGTATACAGAAAACAGAGCCCCTGGGGCCTGCTTGGCCTGATGGCCCAGTGTAGCATCACACACAGAGGGTCGCCTGGGTAGGGCAGGGGAGGCGGCTGGCCTCAGGGCAGAGCCGCATGAAGAGGTGCGTGTGGCTGGAGCCAGAGCAGGGCCTGCAGCCCCCCCCGTGGGCCTTGGCCAAGCCAGGCCCTGGCAGTGACCCAAAGAGTTGTATATACAGTGGACCAAGGCCAAGTGCTCAGTGGATGCTGGACCCAATACCCCAGGGTGGCTCTGTGAGCTGCTCGGCTGGAGGGATCAGAGCAGGGCTTGATGGGAAGCACGTGGAGTGGACTGGGGACTTGGCAGGGAGCACCAGCCTGCTGTGAGCGGGGCAGGGACCCAGTGGCGGGGCGGGGGGGCGCGCCCTGGGCTGTGAGAGGTGCTGGGGGCTCAGCAGGCAGTGATGACTTGTGCAGTGTTGGAGTTTTTCTGAGCACTGCTGAGAGGAGCAAACCTGGGGGAATTGAGTAACAGCGGGTTTATTAGCTGACAGGACACAGCGTCGTACAGAGGAGTCAGTGCAGCCGGCAGAGACAGCCAGTCCCAGCCATGCTGGGGAGAGGAGGCCCCGAGGGGCCCCAGAGCCGGGGCCTTGCCCCCTCCTTGGTCTCTCTCTCTCCCAGCCCAGACGCACTGCTCCCAACTCCCAGTTCCAATTCAAACCCATCAGGCTCCACCTCCTCCTTTGTCTGCAGCCCAGAGGTGTCACCTGGTTGCCAGGTTACCCCCAGCAGGAGCCCCACAACCTATGTGACACACTCTCTCTCTCCATCACATCTCTCCACCCTTCCAGACCGAACTGAGCGGGGTCACTCTGCCGGTGACCTGGCGAAGTTCAGGGCCCTTCCTGCATGAATTGGCTGTACCCTCGGTGCTCCCCTTGATGTGCACCACCTCCACGTCGTAATCCTGCCCGGGGAGGTTCCACATCGGGAGCTTGGCATAGAATCATAGAAGAGTAGGACTGGAAGGGACCTCGAGAGGCCATTGAGTCCAGCCCCCTGCCCTCATGGCAGGACCAAGCACTTTCTAGACCATCCCTGAAAGCCATCTATCTAACCTCTTCTTAAATAGCTCCAGTGATGGAGATTCTACCATCTCCCTTGGCAATTCGTTCCAGTGTTTGATCACCCTGTGCGGGGGAGGGCATGTGTGGGTCAGGCTGGATGTGAGAGACAAGCAGAGCAGCTCCCAGTGGCTAAGGATGACCCTGGGGCTACAACTGGCAGGTAACACCTCTGCCCTGAACAAAGAGGAGGGAGGAGCCGAGCTGGTTTTTTGAATCGGGGGTGGCAGTTAGGAAGCTGGGGAAAGAGGAGCTGGAAGGCAGCCAGCCGGAGGAGGGGGAAAGCTACACCCCAGAGGGGCACCCCTCGGGGTCTTCTCCCCAGGACGGGTTGGAAGGACTGTCCCTGGCTGCTGTACTGTTGCTTCTGTGAGAAACTGGGCATCTGTTGCCTCATAAACCTCCTGTTGTACCTGCTGAGTGAGAGTCACTCCTGCCAGCGGACGGGGTGCAGTGCAGGGGGACCCCTGAACCCCATCACACCCTGACAGTTAGGAACTTTTTCCTAATGTCCAACCTGAACCTCCCCTGCTGCAATTTAAGTCCATTGCCTCTTGTTCTGTCCTCAGAGGCCAAGAAGAACAAGTTCCCTCCCTCTGCCTTATGACACCCTTTTAGATACCTGAAAACTGCTATCACGTCCCCCCTCAATCTTCTCTTTTCCAAACTAAACAAGCCCAATTCTTTCAGCCTTTCTTCATAGGTCATGTTCTCTAGACCTTTGATCATTCTTGTTGCTCTCCTCTGGACCCTCTCCAATTTCTCCACATCCTTCCTGAACTGCGGTGCCCAGAACTGGACACAATACTCCAGCTGAGGCCTAACCAGCGCAGAGTAGAGCGGGAGAACGACTTCTCGTGTCTTGTTCACAACACACCTGTTAATGCATCTGTGGTGGAGTGGGGGATACCTGTGTGTATGTGTGTGGCTCACAGAGGGTGGGCGGCTCCTGCCGAGGGTAACCCTGACAACCAGGTAACACCTTTATACTGCAGACAAAGGAGGAGGTGGAGCCTGAGAGGTTTGAATTGGAACTGGGAGTTGGAAGCAGTTAGTCTGGGCTGGGAGAGAGAGAGAGAGAGAGAGACAAAGGAGGGGGCAAGGCCCCAGCTCTGGGGGGCCCCTCGGGACCTCCTCTCCCCAACATGGATTGGACTGGCTGTCTCTGCCTGCTGTACTGACTCCTCTGTATAATGCTGTGTCCTGTCGGCTAATAAACCTGCTGTTCTCCTGCTGAGTGAGAGTCACTCCTGCCTGTGGACAGGGTGCAGAGCTTGGGGGACCCCAGAACCCCATCACACTGGTGTTAGAAGTGGGATGTTCTGCACCCCGAGGATGGAGCATCCAGCAGTAAGTGACCGGGGCCCCGGAAGAAGAAGAGGGGCCTGCGAGACCCACGTCTGCTGACGGGCAGTGAGGTGCAGTTCCCCAAGGCGGAGGGGCCTGTGGCCAAACCCAAGCAACTGCGGTCGTGGTCCTCGAGAGGGGGTGTCACACCCGAGGAGGGGTTACTCCTGGGAATCTGTTGGAGTCGGTCCCAGAAGGTGGAGGGGCTGAGAGCCCAACCCCCAGGAACAAGTGACCCCTGAGGAGGCTGACGCTGAATGAGTTCTTCCCAAGACAGGGTGCTCATGGTCCCTGAGAGCGGGTGTCAGACTGAAGAAGGGGTTCCGCTGGGAGTCTGTTGGAGTCAGTCCCAGAGGGCGGAGGGGCCTACGGCCTAACCCTGGGCAGCTTGTGACCCGCAAGGAGCCTGGCACACTGAAGGGATTCTTCCAGGAATCGTGGGGTGCAGAGGGCATCAGCCTGAGAGCCTGCAACCACGCTGAGCAACTCCGCTGTGAAGTGGCAGCACCTGGAAACCGAATCGAGATTAAAGAAGCTGGACAAGGCAGTGTGGATGTGCAATGGCAGAGCTGAGGGTTAAGGAAAATCCTGCAGAGGTGAGCCTGGATCAGGGCAGGAAACCCTGGACTGCCTGGAGCTCTGAACCGAGTGGCCTGCCACAGCTCAAGGAGGGAAGGAGCGATTCCAACCCATCATCTACGAGTGGCCAAGACAGACCTGCGGAGAGTTTTCCAGGCCTGGGCCGAGGAAGGTGCCTGTGTGTCTGTGCAGGAAAGCAGCTTGTCCACTGGGAATGGCAAGTTGTCTGTGAGAGAAGCTGCTTCACCTTCTGTGTGTGTGTGGAGACCAGCCGGGGAGCTGGGACAAAGGAGAGAGTGTCTCCCATTGTCTGTCTGTGTTGAACAGCAGCAGCAGCCTGGGGAGAGAGCAGAGCCTGCGTTTCGAAAAGGTGCCAATGAGGAAACTAGCCCATTGTCTGAGGAAGATTCACCAGCCTGGGGTGGCTGGAGAAGGAACCACCAGGAAAGAGCATTCCAGGTGTGTCTCTGAATCCAGCCATGGGGGCTGGAACAGAGGGAATGGCTCTGGGATGGGCAGTGGTATCCCTGCTAAGGACACTGGTCCTTGGTGCAAGAAAAGTGCTTCTGCTTCTGGGGAAGTGAATCCTTTGCCTGAGCCTGTGGGGGCTCGAGATGGAGCCAAGATCCCAAAGCTGGATCTGAGGGCAGCTGAAGCCCGGATGGGAAGTGGGCCTGCCTCTGTCTCTCTCAGGGGGGATGATGCTTTAACTCGGTCTGATCCAGTTAGTATCATCAGGGAATCCCAGAGACCAGACGATTCTGGTACTTGTTCTTTGCCTGATGCTGAGGTGTTACTGGGAAGGGGTGAGAGGACTCTGTCCTACCAGAGTCATCCTCTCGCCAGGACACAAGAACAGATGGGCAATGGAGTTACGCTGACTGATGAAGATAAAGGAGCTGGTAGCAGAAGGGAGAAAAGGGACCCTGACCTTCTGTCCGGTGGTACTGGCTGTCTGCCTGGAGGGGGATTACGTGGGAATCTGCCTGATGGGCCAGAAGTGATCCTGGGTGTAGGTGAACCCCAGGAGCTGGTTGTGGCTCAAGGGAGCAGTGCCCCTGTGGAGCCAGACAGGGGTGAGTTATTGTTTGGGGGAGCTCTTGAGGAAGAGAATTTCCCTGAAACTTTTCCTGACCCGTCTGTGGGGACTGCAGAAAATGGGAGTGAGGTGGAGGAGAGTGAACAGGAAAGGTGCTTGTCTGTAAGAGCCAGAGCAGCCCTTTGCTTGGGGAGACGTTTGTTTCAGCCCCTGATGGCCAGGACCTGCCTGAGTGTGAAACCACTGGCTGTGCTCTGCAAGGGTCCAAAGCAGGCAGGGTAAAAGTTTCTCAGGAATTGGAAGTTGATGCAAGTAAAGTGAAAACTATCAGGGAATGTGAGCAGCCCTGTGAGAACCAAGTAAAACAGCTGCACAGTCAGTCTCTGTAGGATGCAGGAGAGGTTCAGCAATTCCCCATCTCCAGATGGTGGAAACACTTATATTCTTATACTGGACTCCACTTCTGATTCCATGGGGAGGCAGTAGTTGGAGGGGGAAGGACAAAGGAGCTGTGGTCCTGGTGGGCCAGTGAGGGATAAACAGGGATTCCTCCATGTGGATTCTGCATGTGGGACTCACAAAACAACTCTCAGAAAGCAGTTTGGTTTGCAAATTTCCAGGCTGGCTGGGAGGGGGCCGTCTCCCTGAGATCATCAATGGCCCAGCTCTTGTTAGAAGGGAGGGCACAGCCAGAGAGATCAAATTTCCACCCCAGGGGGCAAGAGAGAAGATTAGAACTTGATGGTGCTAAGAAAGGCCTCAGCCATTTATCCCCAAAATACCAGATTCTCAAGGATGTTGCACAAAGGTTGTGGTCTACCAAAGAGCAACGTAAATGTACAGTTGCAATGGGTTTGTTCTGTTACTCACGCTGACTGCTGTAACCAGTGGGTGCTGCTACCAAAAGCTGTAGAATTGTACCATGCACTGAATGTTTGGAAAGAGCCATGTGACATGATGACATTGATGTAGAAGCATGAATTGTGCGTTGAAGGAGTCTGTAACTCTAAAATGTCACCATTGTTCCCTGTAACTAGTCTTGCAACCTCTCACATGAGGAGGAACATTCCAAACTTATTGTGTGGCATGGACGGGAAAACTGAGGCACACAACCATTTTGGTGGTCTGGCTAAATGCCAAGGGTGGAAGCATTTGTACCTTCCTTTACTGGACTGTAACTGAATTCCAGACATTGGTTGAAGCAGCTGTATGGACTGGTGGGCAGGGCCCAGACCACAAAAGAACTATTTAATCTGTTGGTGCTGCAGCATCTGTATGGGCTCTGCCTGCCCGACTTGAGAACGTGGCTGATGGACCAGAGACAGAAGCAGGGAGACCAACCAACCTGAGGGAACTAAAGGGACTTGCCCAGCTGCATCACATGAAAAGGGCCAATACCAAGCTCCTGAGTTGGAGCCTCCCCCAGCAAGATTATGACGTGGAGGTGGTGCACATCGAGGGGAGCACTAAGGGTGCAGCTGATGCCCAGTCCCGAGGGGAGGGCCCCAAACTTCCCCAGGTCACTGGCTGAGTGACTACGCTCAGTTCGGTCTGGAAGTGGGAAGAGATGTGATGGAGTGGGGGATACCTGTGTGTGTGTGTGTGTGTGTGTGGCTCACAGAGGGTGTGGGGCTCCTGCTGAGGGTAACCCTGACAACCAGGTAACACCTTTGTACTGCAGACAAAGGAGGAGGTGGAGCCTGAGGGGTTTGAATTGGAACTGGGAGTTGGAAGCAGTTAATCTGGGCTGGGAGAGAGAGAGAGAGAGACCAAGGATGGGGCAAGGCCCCAGCTCTGGGGGCCCCTCGCGGCCTCCTCTCCCCAACATGGATTGGACTGGCTGTCTCTGCCTGCTCTACTGACTCCTCTGTACGATGCTGTGTCCTGTCGGCTAATAAACCTGCTGTTTTCCTGGTGAGTGAGAGACTCTCCTGCCTGCGGACAGGGTGCAGAGCTTGGGGGACCCCAAAACCCCATCACAGCATCTTAGAATCATGTTTGCTTTTTTTGCAACAGCATCACACTGTTGACTCATATTTAGCTTGTGGTCCACTATAACCCCTAGATCCCTTTCTGCTGTACTCATTCCTAGGCAGTCCTTTCCCATTCTGTATGTGTGACACTGATTGTTCCTTCCTAAGTGGAGCACTTTGCATTTGTCCTTTATTAAACTTCATCCTGTTTATCTCAGCCCATTTCTCCAGTTTATCCAGATCCTTTTGAATTACAACCCTATCCTCCAAAGCAGTTGCAACCCCTCCCAGCTTGGTATCATCTGCAAACTTAATAAGTGTACTTTCTATGTCAATATCTAAATCGTTAATGAAGATATTGAACAGAACCCATCCTAAAACAGACCCCTGTGGAACCCCACTTGTTATACTTTTCCAGCAGGATTGAGCACCATTAACAACTACTCTCTGGTTACGGTTGTCCAGCCAGTTGTTCACCCACCTTATAGTAGCCCCATCTAAGTTGTATTTGCATAGTTTATTGATCAGTATATTATGTGAGACCGTGTCAAATGCTTTACTGAAGTCTAGGTATACCACGTCCACCGCTTCTCCCTTATCCACAGGGCTCGTTATTCTATCAAAGAAAGCTATTAGATTGGTTTGACATGATCTGTTTTTAACAAAACCATGCTGGCTGTTCCCTATCACCTTACCACCTTCCAAGTGCTTGCAGATGATTTCTTTAATGACCTGCTCCATTATCTTTCCTGGCACAGAAGTTAAGCTGACTGGCCTGTAGTTTCCCAGGTTATTCTTGTTCCCCTTTTTATAAATGGGTACTATATTTGCCCTTTTCCAGTCTTCTGGAATCTCTCCCGTCTCCCACGATTTTCCAAAAATGATTGCTAAAGGCTCAGATACCTCTTCTATCAGCTCCGTGAGGATTCTAG
Organism: Carettochelys insculpta; assembly: GCF_033958435.1. Taxonomy (NCBI): domain Eukaryota; kingdom Metazoa; phylum Chordata; order Testudines; family Carettochelyidae; genus Carettochelys; species Carettochelys insculpta. Next base: position 280,547,330 of record NC_134138.1, on the reverse strand, counting down.
GATGCATTTCATCAGGCCCTGGTGATTTGCAGACATCTAATTTTTCTAAGTAAATTTTAATTTGTTCTTTTCTTATTTCAACTTCTAAACCTACCCCTTTTTCACTAGCATTCTCTGTGTCAGGCATTCGTTCAGATTTCTCAGTGAAGACCGAAACAAAGAAATCATTAAACATCTCCTGGCATTTCCAAATTTCCTGTTACTGTTTCTCCCTCCTCACTGACCAATGGCCCTACCCTCTCCTTGGTCTTCCTCTTGTTACCAATGTATTTGTAAAAAGCCTTCTTGTTTCCCTTTATGCTTGTAGCTAGTTTGAGCTCATTTTGTGCCTTAGCCTTTCTAATCTTGCTCCTGCATGCTCGTGTTGTTTGCCTATATTCGTCCTTTGTAATTTGTCCTAGTTTCCATTTCTTATACGATTCCTTTTTCATTTTGAGATCATGCAAGGTCTCCTGGTTAAGCCAAGGCAGTCTTTTGCCATGTTTTATATCTTTCCTAAGCAGCGGGATAGCTTGCTTTTGGGCTCTTAATAATGTCCCTTTTGAAAAACTGCCAACTCTCCTCAGCATTTTTTCCCCTCAGTTTAGCTTCCCATGGGACCTTACCTACCAGCTGTCTGAGTTTACCAAAATCTGCCTTCCTGAAATCCATTATCTCTATTGTACTGTTTTCCCTTCTACCCTTCCTTAGAATTGTAAACTCTATGATTTCATGATCACTTTCACCCAAGCATCCTTCCACTTTCAAATTCTCAATAATTTCCTCCCTATTTGTTAAAATTAAATCTAGAACAGCTTCCCCCCGCTAGCTTTTTCAACCTTTTGGAATAAAAAGTTGTCTGCAATGCAATCCAAGAATTTATTGGACAGTCTGTCCCCTGCTGTATTAGTTTCCCAACATATACCTGGATAGTTGAAGTCCCCCTTCACCACCAAATTCTGGGCCCTGGATGATTTTGTTAGTTGTTTGAAGAAAGCCTCATCCACCTCTTCCACCCAGCTAGGGGGCCTGTAGTAGATGCCTAGTAGGACCTCATCCTTGTTTTTTACTCCTCTGAGTCTAACCCAGGGACTTTCAACCCGTCCATCTCCTACGTCCATCTCCACCTCTGTCCAAGTGTGTACATTTAATATACAAGGCAACACCTCCTCCCTTCTTTCCCTGCCTGTCGTTCCTAAGCAGGCTGTAGCCTTCAATAGCAACATTCCAATCGTGAGTATTAGCCCACCAAGTTTCTGTGATGCCAACGATATCATAGTTGTATTCATTTATTAGTACTTCCAATTCTTCTTGCTTATTTCCCATACTTCTTGCATTTGTATATAGGCATCTCAGACATTGATTTGGTCTTGCCTCCCAGTTTTGCCCTGGCCCTCTTTTTACTCTCCCAGTGTAGCCCTTACTCCCTCCCATTTCAAGTTCTTCTCCCAGGTATCCATGCTCTCCACTTACCTGCAGGCTTTGCTCCCCTGCCCCCGTCGAACCTAGTTTTAAAGCCCTCCTCACTAGGTTAGCCAGCCTGTGTCCGAATATGGTCTTCCCCCTCCTCGAAAGGTGAACGCCATCTCTGCCTAGCAGTCCTTCCCGGAAAAGGATCCCGTAGTCAAAGAAACCAAAGCCTTCCCGGCGACACCATCTACGCAACCAAGCATTCACCTCCAGGATACACCTGTCTCTGCCTGGGCCCCTGCCTCTGACAGGCAGGATTGAAGAGATGCCACCTGCACCCCAAACCCCTTCACCCATGCCCCCAGAGCCCTGAAGTCACTCTTGACCTGCTCAGCATCACACCTTGCAGTATCATTAGTGCCCACATGGATGAGAAGCATGGGATAGTAGTCAGAGGGCTGGATAATCCTCGACAACGCCTGCGTAACGTGTTGGATACGGGCCCCCGGCAGGCAGCACACCTCCCGAGAGGAAATGTCAGGGCGACAGATGGGCGCCTCCGTCCCCCTCAGAAGAGGGTCTCCGACCACCACTACTCTGCGTTTCCTTCTTGCAGGGGTGGCAGGAGACTTCCCAGCCTCGGGGGTACGAGGCTTCTCCTCTTCTGTACTGGGCGACTCATCTCCTGTATCGAGTGCAGCATAACGGTTTTCCAGTACCACGGTGGGAGGGTTCTGAGCAGGGGTGGGACACTGCCTGCTGCCAGAAGTAACCAGCTGCCAGTGTCCACCCTGGTCCACCTCCTCCAGTGGTTTATCAGCCGTCCTGTGCACTGGGACAGTTACCTCCGCAGTCTCCACCTGAATACTATCCAGGAACCGCTCATGGACTCGGATACTCCTCAACCTGGCCACCTCCTCCTGTAGCTCCCCCACCTGCTGCCTGAGAGATTCCACCAGCAGGCACCTTCCACACTGAATATTCCCCTCAGCCTGGGTATCAGTGAGTGGGAACGGCAAGCCACAGTCCTTGCAGAACCACACCAGGATCTGGGTAGAAACATACATGGTCAGGCAGCCTGTCTGGCTACAGCCACAAGTGGAGGAGGCAGCAGTAGTGCTGGCACAGGTGTTGCGGGTCTTCCTAACCATTACAGTCCTCTGTCACACTCCCTCCCAAACTCCCTCTTAAACTCCCCTGTCAGCAGCTCCCTGTCCGCTTCGCTCTCTTGGCCCCTTTCATGTGATGCAGCCGGGCAAGTCCCTTTAGTTCCCTCGGGTTGGTCGGTCTCCCTGCTTCAGTCTCTGGTCCATCAGCCACGTTCTCCAGTCAGGCAGGCAGAGCCCATACAGCTGCTGCAGCACCAACAGATCAAACAGTTCTCTGGTCTGGGCCCTGCCCCGTCTGCCCACCCGTCCATACAGCTGCTCCAGCAAAGGCTTGGAATTCAGTTACAGTCCGGTAAGGGAAGGTACAAATGGTTTCCACCCTTGGCATTTAGCCAGACCACCAAAATGGCTGTGTGCCTCAGTTTCCCCTTCTGTGCCACACAGTAGGTCTGGAATGTTCCTTCTCATGTGAGAGTTTGCAAGACTAGTTACAGGGAACAACAGTGACATTTCAGAATTACAAACTTCAACACAGAATTCATGCTTATACATCAATGTCATCATGTTAGATGGCTCTTTCCAACCCTTCAGTACATGGTACAATTCTACAGCTTTTGGTAGCAGCACCCACTGGTTACAGCAGTCAGCGTGAATAACAAGAACAAGCCCATTGCAACTGTACATTTACGTTGCTCTTTGGTAGACCCCAACCTTTGTGTAACATCCTCCAGAGTCTTGCATTTTGGGCGAAAACCATCAAGTTCTAACTTCTAACAAGAGCTGGGCCATGGATGATCCTCAGGATGACTTCCCCCTCCCAGCCAGTCTGGAAATTTGCAAACCAAACTGCTCTAAAGTGCTACTGGACTGCTTTTTGTTTTGATAGTATATAAACTAGTACGGCTCCCTCTGTGTTGCTTTCTGAAAGTTGCTTTGTGAGTCTGACTCTCATAATCCACATGGAGGAATCCCTGTTTATCCCTGACTGGCCCACCAGGCCCAAAGCTCCTTTGTCCTTCCACCTCCAACTCCTGCCGCCCCGTGGAATCAGAAGTCGAATCCAGTATGAGAATATAAGTGTTTCCACCATCTGGAGATGGGGAATTGCTGGCGCTCTCCTGCATCCTACAGAGATTCACTGTGCAGCTGTTTTACTTGGTTCTCACAGGGCTGCTCACATTCCCTGAGAGTTTTCACTTTACTTGGACCAACTTCCAGTTGCTGAGAAACCTTCACCCTGCCTGCTTTGGATCCTGTCATGGCTCCTTCCCTGCTCTAGCGAGACAAATGCAGAAGTGGGGGCCAGCAAAAGTACCTCCAAAACCTCATCTGCCAGGTTTTGGTATAAACTTCCCTCCCAAAAGCCTTAGATTTTGGGGATAAAATTCACTGCCACCACCCAAGTAACAAGGAAACCAGGGAGAGACGACTTGGGAAATCTCAGCCCCAAAAGTAAAACACCAGGACACAGACATTAACCGATACCAGGTTAATAAAAAGAAAACGAGAGAACTTTTATTATTACAGCAGTGTTCGTGCTGCGAGCCTCAGGGCTAGATTGAAGAGTCACAAAGTAAAACACATGGGGAGTCTCCACCATCAGCCTAGAACTTAGTTACAAGGAGAGGAAAAAGTGCCCAGACATCAGACCCCACTTCCTAAACCATAAAACAATAAAGCCTAATGGATTTATCTAAACTTTCCCCGACTTACAGAAGAGTGGAGGGCCTGTTCTTGGAGGGAGATACTCTGTGTCTGTCTCCCTCATGGCTGGAAGGAAGGAACAGAGGACAGAAGAAGGGAGGAGCCAAAAAATTCAATTCTTACCTACATTCCTAAAGGCCAACCCCACCTGGCTAAGGCGGTTAACCCCATTTACTCCCAGGCTGCTGGCGAACCCTCATGATCGTGACTGACCCTTCCAGAGCACAGCCAGTGATTTCACACTCAGGCAGGTCCTGGCCATGAGGAACAGAAAGAATCTTCTCCCCAGGCAAAGGGCTGCTCTGGCTCTTACAGACAAGCACCTTTCCTGTCCACTCTCCTTCACCTCACTCCCATTTTTTTGCAGTCCCCACAGACGGGTCAGGAAAAGTCTCAGCGAAATTCTCTTCCTCAAGAGCTCCCCCAAACAACAACTCACCTTTGTCTGGCCCCACAGGGGCACTGCTCCCTTGAGCCACAACCAGCTCCTGGGTTTCACCTACGCCCAGGATCACTTCTGGCCCAGTAGGCAGATTCCCACGTAATCCCCCTCCAGGCAGACAGCCAGTACCACCGGACAGAAGGTCAGGATCCCTTTCCTCCCTTCTGCGACCAGCTTCTTTATCTTCATCAGGCAGCGTAACTCCATTGCCCGTCTGCTCTTCTTGTGTCCTGGCTGGACGACGACTCTGGTAGGACAGAGTCCTCTCACCCCCTCCCACTAACACCTCAGCATCAGGAAAAGAACAAGTACCAGAATAATCTGGTTTCTGGGATGGCCTGATGATACTAACTGGATCAGACCGAGTTAAAGCATCATCCCCCCTGAGAGACACAGAGGCAGGCCCACTTCCCATCTGGGCTTCAGCTGCCCTCAGATCCAGCTCTGGGATCTTGGTCCCATCTCGAGCCCCCACAGGCTCAGGCAAAGGATTCACTTCCCCAGAAGCAGAAACACCCTGTCTTGCACCAAGGACCAGCGTCCTTATGAGGCCAGAAGCCTGGGGAACTAGCGGGAAGAATTGGAGGCCCTGACATAGTCAAACAAGTATGAGGTGTTTGGAATAACGGAGACTTTGTGGGACAATTCGCATAACTGGAGCACAGTCACGGAAGGTGTGATGGGGTTCAGGGGTCCCCCTGCACTGCACCCCGTCCGCTGGCAGGAGAGACACTCACTCAGCAGGTACAACAGGAGGTTTATTAGGCAACAGATGTCCAGTTTCTCACAGAAGCGACAGTGCAGCAGCCAGAGACAGTCCTTCCAACCTGTCCTGGGGAGAGGACCCCGAGCGGTGCCCCTCTGGGGTGTAGCTTCCCCCTCCTCAGGCTGGCTGCCTTCCAGCTCTCCCTTTTCCTAGCCTCAAACTGCCACCCCCGATTCAAAACCCAGCTCAGCTCCTCCCTGCTCTTTGTTCAGTGCAGAGGTGTTACCTGCCACTTGTAGCCCCAGGGTCATCCTTAGCCACTGGGAGCTGCTGCTTGCCTCAGACATCCAGCCTGACTCACACATGCACTCCCCCCACCCCATCACATCTCTCCCCCCTTCCAGACCGAACTGAGCGGGGTCACTTAGCCAGTGACCTGCGGAAGTTCGGGGCCCTCCCTGCGTGACAGGGCATCGGCTATGGTGTTGTTGTTCCCCTTGACGTGGACCACCTCCATGTCGTAGTCCTGCAGGAGCAGACTCCACCGCAGGAGCTTGGCGTTGGCCCCTTTCATGTGATGCAGCCAGGTCAGGGGTGAGTGATCGGTGTACACGGTGAAACGCCGTCCAAACAGGTACGGCTGCAGCTTCCCCAGCGCCCACACCATGGCCAGACATTCCTTCTCTATGGCTGCGTAGTTCTGCTCCCGGGGCAGCAGCTTCTTACTCAGGTACACGATGGGGTGTTTCTCCCCCTTGTCGTTCACCTGCATTAGCACAGCCCCCAGCCCCACGTCTGAGGCATCGGTGAACAGCAGGAAGGGCTTGTTGAAGTCTGGATTTGCCAGCACTGGGGCCCTGACCAGAGCCTCCTTCAGCGCGCAGAGGGCCTCTTGGCACTGCTCGGTCCAGACCACCTTGTCAGGCTTTCCCTTTTTACACAGCTCCGTGAGGGGGGCTGCGATGGAGCTAAAGTGGGGCACAAACCTCTGGTAGTTCCCCTCCATCCCAATGAAGGCCTGGACCTGCTTCTTAGTCTGGGGTGTTGGCCAATCTCTGACAGCCTCCACTTTAGCTGGCTCTGGCTTTAAGCAGCCGCTGCCCACCTTGTGGCCCAGGTAGGTCACCTCAGCCATCCCCACCTTGCACTTCCCTGCCTTGATAGTCAGACCAGCCTTCTGGAGTCGGTCCAGCACCTGCTTGACCTGGGACACATGGTCCTCCCACGTCTGGCTGAAGATGCAAATGTCGTCCATGTAAGCCAGGGCAAAGCTCTCCATCCCTTTCAGTAGCTGGTCCACCAGACGCTGGAAGGTAGCGGGTGCCCCCTTGAGGCCAAAGGACAGGACCAGGAACTCGTAGAGCCCCACAGGGGTGAAGAAAGCCGACTTGAGCCGGGCATCTTGGTCTAATGGCACTTGCCAGTACCCCTTGGTGAGGTCTATGGTGGTGAGGTAACGGGCTCCCCCCAGCTTGTCTAAAAGGTCATCAGGTCTGGGCATGGGGTAGGCGTCCGATACGGTGATGGCGTTAAGCTTGCGATAGTCCACACAAAACCGAACAGACGCATCTTTTTTAGGGACTAACACCACGGGAGAGGCCCAGGGGCTGGACGAGGGTTGGATCACCCCCAGAGCCAGCATGTCTTCAACCTCCCGCTCTATGTCCTGAGCCGTCCTCCCTGTGGCTCTGAATGGCACACACTTGATAGGGGCGTGGGTGCCTCTCTCTATTCGGTGGACAGCCAGGTCAGTGCGTCCGGGTCTGTCAGAGAACAGCTGTTGATGCGAATGCAGCACCTCCTTGATCTCCGTCTGCTGGGCAGGGGTCAGCTGGTCTGAGAGGGGAATAGACTCCAGCAAGGAGCCGGCTCCAGTCCTTGTGAGTAAATCCACCAAGGGATCACCCCCTGCCCCTCCCAGTGTCTGCACATGGACAGCACCAAGTTCTCCCTGTCCCAGTAAGGTTTCATCATGTTCACATGATAGACCCGGTGGCTGTGGGCCCGGTTCGACAGTTCCACCACATAATTCACGTCATTTAGCTGTTTGACGACCTTGAAGGGCCCATCCCAGGCCTCTTGCAGCTTTTTCTGCCGCACAGATACAAGGACCATCACTTGGTCCCCGGTGGCATAGGCTCGGGCCCTGGCGTTACGGTTATACCAGACCTTTTGCTTCCTTTGGGCCATGGAGAGGTTCTCCCTGGCCAGGCCCATGAGCTCGGTGAGTTTTTCCCGGAAGGTCAGTACATACTGTACCACTGACTCCCCTTCAGGAGAGGCCGTCCCCTCCCACTCTTCTCTGCGCAAGTCCAAGGGTCCCTGTACCTTCCTTCCGTACAGCAGGTCAAATGGGGAGAACCCTGTGGATTCCTGGGGCACCTCCCTGTATGCAAACAGCAGGTGGGGTAAGTACTTGTCCCAGTCATGGGGGTATTGATTCATGAAGGTTCTCAGCATCTGCTTCAGAGTCCCATTGAACCTCTCCACCAGCCCATTGGTCTGCGGGTGGTAGGCTGTGGCCCAGGTGTGCCGGACCCTGCGCTTGTCCCACAAGCTTTGCAGCAGGGCCGACATGAAGTTGGACCCCTGATCTGTGAGGACCTTCTTGGGGAACCCCACTCTGCTGAAAATGGACAGCAGTGCATCTGCCACGGTGTCAGCATCGATAGAGGTCAAGGCCACTGCTTCTGGGTATCGCGTGGCAAAATCTACCACCACCAAAATATATTTCTTCCCTGAACGCGTTGGCTTGCTGAAGGGTCCCACTATGTCTATAGCCACTTTCTGTAAAGGCTCCTCTATGATGGGCAGTGGCCTCAGGGCAGCTTTCCCCTTGTCCCGGGTCTTCCCCACCCTCTGGCAGGGATCGCAGGATAGGCAATACAGACAGACAGCTGCAAAGATCCCTGGCCAAAAAAAGTTCTGTAACAACCTTCTCCTGGTGCGGTGGATCTCCTGGTGTCCTGCAAGCGGGACATCATGGGCTAGGTACAACAACCTGCGCCGGTACTTTTGGGGGACCACCAGTTGCCTCTGGACCTTCCATGGCTCCGCTTTGCATCTTGGAGCCCATTCCCGGTACAGGAATCCCTTTTCCCACAGGAATCTCTCCCTGCAGCCCTCCCCCAGCTGTGGAGCTGGGCTGAGACTGGCCAGTTCCCTCAGCTTCTGCAAGGAGGGGTCTCTCTGCTGCTCTGCCTGGAACTCTTCCGCTGGGGCAGGGGCGGATGCTACTTCCCCATCCCTGCCTGGCTCCAGCACCCCTGGCCTGTGAGATCTGGTTTTTGGGGGCCCCCTTTCTCTCAGGGTTGGCCCCTGTGGCTCCTGTGACTTTGGCTGGGCCTGTACCCCTGAATCTGGGGAGCGCACCCCTTGTTTTCTTTGGCTACGGGTCAGGACCAGGGCACGAGGGCGTTCACCTGGCCAGTTCTCCAGGTCACCTCCCATCAGTACATCCGCCGGCAAATGGCTGTGCACGCCCACTTCCTTGGGGCCTTCCTTCTTCCCCCATTTCAGGTGCACCCTCGCCATGGGCACCTTGAAAGGGGTCCCATCAATTCCTGTTATCGTCAGGTGGGAATCGGGTATCATGCAGCCCGGTGCCACCACCCCGGGTCGGGCCAGCGTCACGTCAGCGCCTGTGTCCCAGAACCCCGTGACCTTTTTCCCGTCTACCTCGAGGTGTTTGAGACACTTGCTCCACAGAGGCATTGCCGCCCCCACTCTGTAAACTGACCTCTGAGCATTTGGTCCCCCTGAGGAGCTGGTCTGTGGGGCGGACTCGGCCTAATCCGAGTGCCCATTGTTAGCACCACCTGCCTTGGCCGCCAGCCCCTGTGGCTTCTGGGACCCCACCCAGTTGACTGCATGACCCCCCGGCCTGCTCAACCTGTCTGGGAGCCTGGGGCACTGGGCTGCTCTATGCCCCTTTCGCCCACAGCGATAACAGCCTGGGTCGTGTTGTGTCCCTCTGGCCGGCTGCTCTGTCCGGGCTCTGCTTGGCTCTCTGGGGGGTGGGTGGCCGGCCCCTCTTTCCTGGGCTTGCCCAAGAGGTGGTCCCCTCTGTCGTACAGTTAGGGACCGGTCTCTCTGAGATTCTCGGTCTCTCCAGGACTCCCTCTCCCTCCGGGACTCCCTCTCTTTGGGGGGGTCACTTTCAAACCTGGCCCGGCTGTTTGTGAAGTCATCTGCCAGTTTCCCTGCATCGTGTGAGTCCCCTGGCTTCCGGTCCACCAGCCGCACCCTCAGGTCAGGTGAGCACATCTCGTAGAATCGCTCCACGACCGCCAGCTCGATCAGGTCCTCTACGGACTGGACTCCCATTTCGAATGCCCACTTCTGGTAGTATTGCCTCAGGCGGGCGGTTGTATCTACATGGGTTTCCTCTGGCCTCTTCTGCGCCTCCTGGAACCTCTTCTTGTACATCTCCGGAGTCAGCCCGAACTTATGCAGCAGGGCCTGTTTGAACCGTTCATAGTCCCCAGGCTGCAGCCCCTCCAGCTGGCTGAGCACCGCTGCGGCCTTCTGGCCCAGCAAGGGGGTGAGGTGCCGGAGCCACTCATCTGGGGGAACCTCATGCAACTCACAGGCTCGCTGAAAGGCGGTAAGGAACTCGTCCATGTCCCCTGGGTCCTGACACTGGGCCAGCACGTGCGTCTCCAAGTGACTGGCCACCCCGAGCCGCCTGGCCCTCTCCCTGCTTACCGCAGCTGGGGCCTCTTGGCGTCTCGCCTTTGCCATGGCTCGGTCATGCTCCTGCTCTCGCTCTCTCTCCTCCCGCTGTCTCTCTTGTAGCTGGTGCTCGTGCTCACGCTCTCTTTCCCGTTCCTGGCGCTCGTGTTCCCTCCGCCATTCCTGGCGCTCGTGTTCCCTCTGCTGTTCCTGGGCTTCCGGTTCCTTTAATTTCACCTCGAGCGCCGGCCGTCGCAGCTCTGCGGCGGGGGACTCTGCCCGTGATGGACCACCGCTAGCTGAGCGCGACCTGGCGGGCACCGCGTCTGTCTGACGGCGTCGAGCCCCTGCTCCTGTCGGAGAATCCGAAACTCTTCCCGAGGCTGACCGGCCACTTTCTGCCAGGACAGGCTCTGCCCCCCCAGATCGGTCATTCTCTTCCAGCTGGGCAATCAGCTGAGCCTTGGTCTCCTTCCCCACGGTCAGGCCCCTCTCTCTGCACAGCTCCGCTAGGTCTGCCTTCAGGAGTCGGGTATAATCCATCTCCCCGCTATCTCCCGAGGTATCCACTCACCAGCAGCAGCTGCAGGAATGGCTCTGTTCCCCCTCTGGCTCTTGTGAGATTCCTTCCTTCTCTTGCGCTCAATCAGCCACTGCTGGGAGCTTATCTGTGGGTGCAGTGCATCCCACTTCTGACACCAGTGTGATGGGGTTCAGGGGTCCCCCTGCACTGCACCCCGTCCGCTGGCAGGAGTGACACTCTCACTCATCAGGTACCACAGGAGGTTTATGAGGCAACAGATGCCCAGTTTCTCACAGAAGCGACAGTACAGCCGGCAGAGACAGTCCTTCCAACCCGTCCTGGGGAGAGGAACCCGAGGGCTGCCCCTCTGGGGTGTAGCTTTCCCCCTTCTCAGGCTGGCAGCCTTCCAGCTCTCCCTTTTCCTAGCCTCAAACGGCCGCCCCCGATTCAAAACCCAGCTCAGCTCCTCCCTCCTCTTTGTTCAGGGCAGAGGTGTTACCTGCCAGTTGTAGCCCCAGGGTCATCCTTAGCCACTGGGAGCTGCTGCTTGCCTCAGACATCCAGCCTGACTCACACATGCACTCCCCCCACTTCATCACAGAAGGTTATAAATTGTTCAGGAAGGACAGACGGTAGAAGAGGAGGAGGAGTTGCGCTCTATGTGAGGGAGCAGTATGATTGCTCAGAGCTCCAGTGTGAGGAAGGAGAAAATCCGGTTGAGTGTCTTTGGTTTAAACTCAGAGGTGGAAGTAACAGAGGTGATGCTGTAGTTGGTGTCTGTTACAGACCACCAGATCAGGGAGAGGAGATAGATGAGGCTTTCTTCAGGTAGCTTAGTGAAGCTTCCAAATCACAGGCCCTGGTTCTCATGGGAGACTTGAATCATCCGGACATTTGTTGGGAGACTAATACAGCAGCACACAGACAATCCAGGAAGTTTTTGGAGAATGTTGGGGATAACTTCTTGGTACAAGGGCTGAAGGAGCTGACCAGGGGCCCTGCGCAACTTGACCCGTTGCTCACAAACAGGGAAGAACTAGTAGAAGAAATAGAAGTGGGAGGGAACCTGGGCTGCAGCGACCATGAGATCGTAGACTTCAGGATCTGGACAAAAGGAAGAAGGGTGAGTAGTAACATACAGACCCTTGATTTCAGAAGAGCAGACTTTGACTCCCTAAGAGACCGGATGAGCAGGATCCCTTGGGAAACGAAGATGAAGGGGAAAAGAGTTGAAGAGAAACAACAACCACTGTGCCAACAGCTACTGGCTCGAGCTGTGCAGCAGCATCCAGACCAGTGCTGACTCTGGTAACCTCAGGGGAATGTACGAGAGCATCAAGAAGGTGTTAGGACCCATCCAGAACAAGATGGCACCTCTGAAATCCAAATCTGGTGAAGTCATCGCTGACAAAGCCAAACAGATGGAGCGCTGGGTCGAGCACTACTCCGAGCTGTACTCATGCGAGAACATTGTGGTCAACTCAGCCCTCGATGCCATCGAACTCTTACCAGTAATGGATGAACTGGACCAGGAACCAACTGTGGATGAACTGAAGAGAGCCATCGACAGCACTGCAGTAGGAAAGGCCCCGGGCCAGGATGGTGAACCACCAGAGGTGATCAAGTGTGCCGCGGACACGCTCCTGGAACCCCTGCGTGAGCTACTGTGCCTGTGCTGGAGAGAGGGTGAGGTTCCACAGGATATGCGCGACGCTAACATCGTAACCTTGTATAAGAACAAAGGAGACAGAAGCGACTGCAACAATTACTGTGGAATCTCCCTCCTAAGCATCACTGGTAAACTGTTCGCTCGCGTCATCCTCAGCAGACTCCAGAAGATTGCTGAGAGGGTGTACCCCGAATCGCAGTGCGGATTCCGCGCAGAGAGGTCTACCGTTGACATGGTCTTCTCTCTGAGGCAGCTGCAGGAGAAATGCAGGGAGCAGCGGAAGCCACTCTACATAGCCTTCATTGACCTGACCAAGGCCTTCGACTTGGTCAGCAGGGATGGACTGTTCAAACTGCTCCACAAGATAGGCTGTCCTCCACGGTTACTCAGGATGATCCAGTCTTTCCACGAAGACATGAGAGGAACCGTCCAATATGACAGCACATTATCGGATGTTTTCAGCATCAGGAACGGCATTAAACAAGGATGTGTCCTGGCTCCGACACTGTTCGGGATCTTCTTCGTGCTCCTCTTTAAACTCTCCTTTGGATCTTCAACAGAGGGCATCTTGCTGCACACAAGATCTGACGGGAAACTGTTTAATCTTGCAAGGCTGAAAGCTAAATCTCAGGTGCGGGAAGTCCTCATCAGAGAGATGCTGTTCGCAGATGACGCTGCTGTTGTGTCACACACAGAAGACCAGCTTCAAAAACTGCTGGATCGGTTCTCCAAAGCGTGCAAGGACTTTGGGCTCTCCATCAGCCTAAAGAAGACAAACGTACTTGCTCAGGACGTTGCTGTTTCTCCATCGATCAGCATTGACAACTATACGTTAGAGGTCGTCCACGAGTTCGTTTACCTCGGGTCCACCATCACTGACACCCTGTCGTTGGACACAGAGCTAAATAGGAGAATCGGTAAAGCGGCCACAACTCTGTCCAGACTCAGCTAGAGAGTGTGGAATAACAACAAGCTGTACGCTCACACCAAAATGCAAGTCTACAGAGCCTGCATCCTCAGCACCCTCCTTTACGGCAGCGAGACTTGGACCCTGTACACCCGCCAGGAAAAGAAGCTGAACGTCTTCCACTTGCGCTGCCTCAGGCGCATCCTTGGAGTGAAAGAGTGTCCAACACTACCATCCTTGAGCAAGCTGGAATCCCAACCATGCACACCCTCCTCAGGCAGCGTCGACTCCGCTGGCTTGGCCACGTCCACAGGACGAATGATGGAAGGATCCCAAAAGACATCCTGTATGGCGAGCTAGCCTCTGGCAAAAGACCTCCTGGACACCCCCAGCTGCACTACAAAGATGTTTGCAAGAGAGACCTCAGGGAGGGAGGCATCAAGCCAGACAGCTGGGAGGAGCTGGCAGACGATCGCAGCAGGTGGAGGCAGGAACTATACAAGGGCCTTCAGAAGGGTGAGTTGAGGATCAGGCAGCTAGCAGAGAAGCGAGCCCACAGAAAGCACAGCAAGGACCTGCCAGACACCCATTACACATGCAAGAGATGCAGCAAGGACTGTCACTCTCATGTGGGTCTTCACAGTCACAGCTGACGCTGCAAATGAGGATGCCAAACAACTACGAAGGGTGCGATCCATAGTCTACATAGACTGAAGGATGCTGCTACTACTACTACTGAAGGCACAGGAGCAAACAATCCCGCTGCATAGTAAGAAAAGCAAACATGGTAGGCAACCAGCTTGGCTTAATGGGGAAATCCTTAGTCAGCTTAAATTCAAAAAGGATGCATACAAGAAATGGAAATGTGGGCAGCTGACTAAGGAGGAGTATAAACATACGGCTGGAGAACGCCGGACAGTAATCAGGAAAGCAAAAGCACAGCTGGAACTGCAGCTGGCAAGGGATGTGAAGAGTAACAAGAAGGTTTTCTACAGGCATGTGAACAATAAACGGACTATCAGGGAAGGTGCGGGGCCATTACTGGATGAGGGAGGTAACCTAGTGACAGATGATGCAGGAAAAGCTGAAGTACTCACTCAGTGCTTTTTTTTTTTTTTTGCCTCAGTCTTCACGGACAAAGTCAACTTCCCCATGACGGTCCCAGACGATGCAGTGTGGGAAGGTGGAGGGCAGCCATCTGTGGGGAAGGAACAAGTTCTGAGCTATGTAGAAAAACTAGATGTACACAAATCCATGGGTCTGGATTTAATGCACCCCAGGGTACTGAGGTAATTGTCAGAGGTCATTGCTGAACCTTTGGCCATTATCCTTGAAGACTCTCATAGATCAGAGGAGATCCCAGATGACTGGAAGAAGGCAAACGCAGTGCCCATCTTTAAAAAAGGAAAGAAGGACAATCCAGGGAACTATAGACCCATCGGCCTTACCTCAATCCGTGGGAAAATAATGGAGGAAATCCTTAAGGAGTCTGTTTTGGAGCACTTGGAAGAGGGGAAAGTGATCAAAAGTAGCCAACATGGATTCACCAGGGGCAAGTCCTGCCTGACCAATCTGATTAGCTTCTATGACGAGGTAACAAGCTCTGTGGACATGTGGAAGTCAGTGGACGTGATATACATTGACTTCAGCAAGGCTTTTGATACCGTCTCCCACAACATTCTTGTCCATAAGTTAAGGAAATATGGATTGGATCCTTGGACTATAAGATGGATAGAAAGCTGGCTTGATGGTTGGTTGGGCCCAATGGGTAGTGGTCAATGGCTCAATATCTGGATGGTGGTCTGTTTCAAGTGGTTCTGGGGCCGGTGTTTGTTCAACATCTTTATTAACGACCTGGATGAGGGACTGGGTTGCACCCTCAGCAAGTTTGCGGATGACACAGAACTAGGGGGAGAGGTAGATACATTGGAGGGTAGAGAGAGAATCCAGGGTGAGCTGGATAAATTGGAGGCCTGCGCCAAAAGAAATCTGATGCGGTTCAATAAGGAGAAGTGTAGAGTCCCGCATCTAGGGCAGAAGAATCCCAGGCATTGTTACAGGGTGGGGATCGACTGGCTCAGCAGCAGTACAATGGAAAGGGACCTAGGGGGGTTATGGTGGATGAAAGGCTGGATATGAGTAAATAGTGTGCCCTTGTAGCCAAGAAGGCTAGCGGCATACTGGGGGGCATTAGGAGGAGCATTTCGAGCAGATCTAGAGAAGTAGTTATTCCTCTTTATTCGGCACTGGTGAGGCCACATCTGGAATATTGTGTCCAGTTTTGGGCCCCCAGTATAAAAAGGATGTGGATTTGCTGGAGCAGGTTCAGCGAAGGGCAACAAAAATAATTAAGGGTCTGGAGCACAAGACCTATGAGGAGAGGCTGAGGGATCTGGGCTTGTTTAGTTTACAGAAGAGAAGACTTAGAGGTGATTTAATAGCAGCCTTCACCTTCCTGAAGGGGAGCTCTAAAGAGGAGGGTGAGAAACTGTTCTCAGTGGTGTCAGATGGCAGAACAAGGCGCAATGGTCTGAAGTTACAGAGGGGGAGGAGCAGGTTGGATATTAGGAAAAACTACTTCCCCAGGCGGCTGGTGAAGCACTGGGATGTGTTGACTAGAGAGGTGGTGGATTCTCTATCCCTGGAGGTTTTTAAGTCCCGGCTGGACGAGGTCTTGGCTGGGATGACTTAGTGGGGGTTGATCCTGCTTGAAGCAGGGGGCTGGACTAGATGACCTCCTGAGGTTCCTTCCAGCCCTGGGATTCTGTGGATGCCACTGCCCATCCCAGAGCCATTCCCTGTGTTCCAGCCCCCATGGCTGGATTCAGAGTCACATCTAGATTCAGAGTTGCACACACGTATCCCCCACTACATCACACCGGGCAACATGCAGCCCAGCCTGGAGCCCTTCACTATGTCACCATCCCCATTCCACACTGCACAGCTGTCGCCAGGCCGGGCAGCCAGAAACCACCCAGCAACCCCTTCTGACACTCCAGCTCCCTTGGGGCTGCAGCCTGGCCCCTCCTCACACAGGGGAGAGATGTGATAGAGTGAGGGGGGGGTGTGTGTGTGTGTGTGTCACAGAGGTTGTGGGGCTCCTGCTGGGGGTAACCTGGTGCCCAGGTGACACCTCTAGGCTGCAGGCAAAGGGGGAGGTGGAGCCTGAGGGGTTTGAACTGGAACTGGGAGGTGGAAGCAGTGAGTCTGGGCTGGGACAGAGAGAGAGACAAAGGAGGGGGCCCGGCTCTGGCTCCGGCTCCGGCCCCGGCTCTGGCTCTGGGGCCCCTTGGGGCCTCCTCTCCCCAGCATGGCTGGGACTGGCTGTCTCTGCCGGCTGCACTGACTCCTCTGTACGACGCTGTGTCCTGTCAGCTAATAAACCCGCTGTTCTGCTGCTGAGTGAGAGTCACTCCTGCCTGCGGCCGGGTGCGGAGCTTGGCAGCCCCTGAACCCCATCACAAGACGGGATGGAAACCAATTGCCCCCCATCTATACTGGTTGTTCCCATCGCAAAGGCCCAGCCACATCCCGGCCAGCGTTTCGCTCAGACCTGGCCCCAGCGCATGCGCTGGGCCCGTCCCTGAGACGAGCAGCTGAAGAGTTATTAATAGAAGGAAAAGGGTTGGAGGTGAATTGTTAAAACAGACAGTAATAGCCGGGGAGGCGTCAGACGCCAACGGGCTCTGAGCCCAGGGCTGCTGCTGCTGAAAATGGTTAAAGCTGCCACATTAGGTGCAGCAGTCGCACAGGCCGTGGTGCCGGCTGCGGCGGGGGGAGTCGGCGGCTCTCCTACAAGTCTCTGGATACGCCCTTCGCTGGCCGGGTCAGCCCCCCTTCCGGCGCCGTTCCCAGCAGGGGGCTCCTGCCGCCCCCAGACCCCTTCCATGCTGGGCAGAGGCCACAGGGCGATTGGAGCAATGTCTGGGGCTGCAGCTGCTGTCCGGGGGGTGGCCCAGGGCTCCTCGAGGGGGCAAGGGCAGCGCGACGTGAGGAGCTCCTGAGGGGACCAGGAACGCACCCAGCGTGTGCACACACTGAACCCCGCAGCACTTGTACACCATGCACCTGGCTGCACTTCTGAGAGCGTGATTGTGCGGTAGTGGGGGGTGCGTGTGTGCGTGTGGGGCTCACAGGGGGTGGGGGGCTCCTGCTGGGGGTAACCTGGCGCCCAGGTGACACCTCTGGGCTGCAGCCAAAGGGGGAGGTGGAGCCTGAGGGGTTTAATTGGAACTGGGAGTTGGAAGCAGTGAGTCTGGGCTGGGAGAGAGAGAGACCAAGGAGGGGGCCAGGCCTCAGCTCTGGGGCCCCTCAGGGCCTCCTCTCCCCAGCATGGCTGGGACTGGCTGTCTCTGCCGGCTGCACTGACTCCTCTGTACGACGCTGTGTCCTGTCGGCTAATAAACCTGCTGTTCTCCTGCTGAGTGAGAGTCACTCCTGCCTGCGGCCGGCTGCAGAGCCTGGGGGACCCCAGAACCCCATCACACTCCTGCCTGTGGATGGGTGCAGAGCTTGGGGACCCCTGAACCCCATCACACTGCTGCCTGTGGATGGGTGCAGAGCTTGGGGACCCCTGAACCCCATCACACTCCTGCCTGTGGATGGGTGCAGAGCTTGGGGACCCCTGAACCCCATCACACTCCTGCCTGTGGATGGGTGCAGAGCTTGGGGACCCTTGAACCCCCTCACACTCCTTCCTGTGGATGGGTGCAGAGCTTGGGGACCCCTGAACCCCATCACACTCCTGCCTGTGGATGGGTGCAGAGCTTGGGGACCCTTGAACCCCCTCACACTCCTGCCTGCAGACGGGGTGCAGAGCCTGGGAACCCCTGAACCCCCTCACACTCCTGCCTGTGGATGGGTGCAGAGCTTGGGGACCCCTGAACCCCACCACACTGCTGCCTGCGGATGGGTGCAGCTCCTGGGGACCCCGAGCCCATCGCAGTGATGCGTGCCTCTGCTGATGGCTGTGCAGGGGCAGCGCAGGAGCTGAGTCTGGAATGGGCCTACCTCTGAGTTAGCCCCACTACCAGGGCCTTGCTGCCCTCAGCGCCCCTCCTCTTCCATCCTGAGCCTGCTGCCCCCGGCCTGCTGCCCCTGCACCCACCCTCCTGCCCCGCGGGAGTGCTGCCCACCCCCCGCCACCCCTGACCTGCTGTCCTACCTGCTGCTCCCCCACCCCACTGCCCTCTGTCCTGGACCCGCTGCTCTTGTGCTGAGCTGGGGGTGTCCCCTGAGCTGCAGTGGCCACAGCAGCCCCAGGCCCTGCCTCTGGCACAGAGGGCTCTGGGCTCAGCACGGCTCTGCTGGGGTTTCTCTGCAGCTGGCCAGAGACCTCCGTCCCTCCTCCAGTGCCTTAGCTCAGCCGGCGGGGCTGGGGGGAGCTGGGTCCCGGGGGCGTTGGGTTTCCAGCCTGCCCGGGGCCGGCTCACCTCCCGCTGCGGGGTCGGGTTGCTGAGGGCAGCAGTGTGGGGCCTGCAAGTGTGGCTATTGTGCGTGAGTCAGGGATACGGCTGGCACACGCCTACCAATCCAGTTTCAGGGCAGGACAGGGCCAGCTGGTGTGGGCCAGGTGAGTGCCGCCTGGGCTGCCGAGGGCGAGAGGAGCCCCAGCCCTGGGCTGGCTGCCAGTCCTGCCGCTGGACATGAGGGCACCAGGACCTAAGTGCTGACTGCCTGCTCTGCGACGGGCATGTCTGCCCCCTGGGCACCCCATGGCGCCCGAGCTCCCTGGCCAAAGCCCTGCTCCCCCAGCCTGGGGTACCAGCCCTGCTCCTGGGTGCCTCTGCAGGTGGGTGCTGGCTCGGGGTGTGGGGTGGTCATGTGCATCTGCAGTGGGTGTTTGTGGGTCTGTGTGTGGGGGTGTGTGTGCAGGCATGGTTGTGTATCTGGAGGGGTGTTTGTGGGTCTGTGCATGGGGGGTGTGCATGGTGTGTTTGTGAGTCTGCGTGTGGAGGGTGTGCATGGTGTGGTTGTGTATCTGGAGGGGTGTTTGTGGGTCTGTGCATGTGGGGTGTGCATGGTGTGGTTGTGAGTCTGCGTGTGGGGGGTGTGCATGGTGTGGTTGTGTATCTGGAGGGGTGTTTGTGGGTCTGTGCATGGCGTGGTTGTGAGTCTGTGCGTGTGGGGGGTGTGCATGGTGTGGTTGTGTATCTGGAGGGGTGTTTGTGGGTCTGTGCATGGGGGGGTGTACATGGTGTGTTTGTGAGTCTGCATGTGGGGGGTGTGCATGGTGTGGTTGTGTATCTGGAGGGGTGTTTGTGGGTCTGTGCATGGGGGGTGTGCATGGCGTTTGTGAGTCTGCGTGTGGGGGTGTGCATGGTGTGGTTGTTTATCTGGAATGGTGTTTGGGTCTGTGGGGAGTGTGTCCATGGCATGTTTGTGAGTCTGTGCGTGTGGGGGGTGTGCGTGGCATGGTTGTGTTTCTAGAGGGGTGTTTGTGGGTCTGTGCATGGGGGGTGTGCATGGTGTGGTTGTGTAGCTGGAAGGGTGTTTGGGTCTGTGTGGGGGTGTGTGCCTGGCGTGTTTGTGAGTCTGTGCGTATGGGGGGTGTGCGTGGCGTGGTTGTGTTTCTAGAGGGGTGTTTGTGGGTCTGTGCATGGGGGGTGTGCATGGTGTGGTTGTGTAGCTGGAAGGGTGTTTGGGTCTGTGTGGGGGTGTGTGCCTGGTGTGTTTGTGAGTCTGCGTGTGGGGGTTGTGCATGGCATGTTTGTGAGTCTGTGCGTGTGGGGGGTGTGCATGGCGTGGTTGTGTAGCTGGAGGGGTTTTTGTGGGTCTGTGCATGGTGTGGTTGTGTAGCTGGACAGTTGTATGCGGCTCTGTGTGCATGTGTGGGTGGGGTGGTTGCTTGTACCTGTAGGGAGTGTTTGTGGCTCTGTGGGTGTGTGCACCCCCCACAGTCCAGTACCCCCTGCTGAGCCCCACCCCACTCTCTGCACAGCCCCAGCCTCCCCTAGTGCCCCAGCCGCCCCAGCCCTGCACAATCACAGCTTCCCGCAGGGCAGCCCCTGACTGTGCCGGGCTGGGGCGGGCGGCAGGGCACGGGGGGAGCCCCAGGCTGTGCCGGGCGGCAGGGCAGGGGGGAGCCCCAGGCTGGGGCGGGCGGCAGGGCACGGGGGGAGCCCCAGGCTGGGGCGGGCGGCAGGGCAGGGGGGAGCCCCAGGCTGTGCCGGGCGGCAGGGCAGGGGGGAGCCCCAGGCTGGGGCGGGCGGCAGGGCACGGGGGGAACCAGCGCTAGCCTGGCGCAGACGGGCTCTGGCCCATGCAGTGCCGCTGGAGCCAGCGCTATGGGGGGTTCCTTGCTCCCGCAGGCCCCCAGCTGCCCCTCTTAAAGGGATAGTGCCGTGGGGCAGCCGGTGGCAACCATGGAGACTCCTGCAGGCCCCCGGCTCTGCCCCAGGCCCCTGCCCCCTTGCTGCGACCCAACCCCCCATGTCCTGTACCACACAGACACACATGCTGCCCTGTGCCCTGCCCTGCCCCGACCTGCCCGGAGTGGGACAGGAGCCCTGCCTGGACCTCTCTGGGGACGGCCTGGGGGGGCACTGCCCCAGAGGGAGGTACCTGGAGTCCATCCTATGCAGGGCTGCCTGCAGGAGACCCCATCCTGGGACTTCAGCTGCTCAGGCTCTCGCGCACACGTGGGGGGGGCACGGGCAGGCTCTCGCACGTGGGCGGGTGGGGGAGGCTCTTATACGGGGGGGCAGGCTCTCACCTGCAGGGCACGGGCAGGCTGTCACACGCATGTGCGGGGGGCACGGGCAGGCTCTCGCACGTGGGCGGGTGGGGGAGGCTCTTATACGGGGGGCAGGCTCTCACCTGCAGGGCACGGGCAGGCTCTCGCACGTGGGGGTGTGTGGAGAGGCTCTCACATGGGGGGCAGGCTCTCTCCTGCAGGGCACGGGCAGGCTCTCGCACGCACGTGGGGAGGCACAGGCAGGCTCTCGCACGTGGGGGTGTGTGGGGAGGCTCTCTCACACGCGGGGAGGCACGGGCAGGCTCTCTCACACGCGGGGGGGCATGGGCAGGCTCTCACACGTGGGGCAGCCAGGCTCTCACCTGCAGGGCACGGGCAGGCTCTAGCACGTGGGGGTGTGTGGAGAGGCTCTCACACGTGGGGCAGCCAGGCTCTCTCCTGCAGGGCACGGGCAGGCTGTCGCACGCATGCACGGGGGACACGGGCAGGCTGTTGCACATGGGGGGGCGTGGGGAGGCTCTCATGTGGGGGGGGCCAGACTCCCACCTGCAGGGCACGGGCAGGCTCTCGCACGCACGTGGGGAGGCACGGGCAGGCTCTCGCACGTGGGGGTGTGTGGGGAGGCTCTCTCACACGCGGGGGGGCATGGGCAGGCTCTCGCATGTGGGGGGGCATGGGGAGGCTCTCGCACGCGGGGGGGGCGTGGGCAGGCTCTCACACGTGGGGCAGCCAGGCTCTCACCTGCAGGGCACGGGCAGGCTCTAGCACGTGGGGGTGCGTGGGGAGGCTCTCGCACGCCCGTGGGGGGGCACAGGCGGGTTCTTGCACTGATACACCTGGCTACGCACACACCTCTGCAGAGGTGGAGAACTGCAATCTCAGCCAGTGCTGTGAGCTCCTGGCTGGGGCAGGCACATGCCCACGGTCCCTGTGGGGCTCCCTACACACATGCCCTGTGCCCTGGTGGGGGACTCCCCCGCTGCTGCCGCACACGCGCTCTCCTGCGTACAGCCAGCTGGCCTCCTCACCCCAGCGACAGCCTGCACCAGGCTCCTCAACCCCCTTTGCCCACCCCTTGGTCTCACCCCAGACGCTCCTGGGCTGCTGCCCTGCCCCAGCTGCCAGCGGCTCTGCTCGGGCCCCTCTTGCCAGTGCCTGCAGGCTCCCTGGAGCCATCCCTCTCCCTGGGGACAGGACTAGCCTCCCTTCGCCCCAGCACCACGGAAGAGCCGGGGGCAGCGGGCCCAGGGGTGCTTCCCCAAGAGGGGCCGGGGGGCGGTCACCGGCCCGGAGCCCGGCTGTCTCAGGGTTAACGGCGGCAGGGTGGAGGGTGCCGGGTCTGGCCCAGCGCCTGCTGGCTTTTCTGCTGCTGTGAGAGCGGAGCAGGCTGGGTAAAATTTCCGCCCCAATAATTTTCCTCTGCACTCTTGGCGGTGCGGCTCTGGCTGGCTGCGGCGCTGTCAGTCGCGCCGTCCTGTCTCCCCACGGGGAGCTGCCCACAGCTGGCTCTGCACAGCCGCGCAGTGGGTGCCCCCGGGCATGTGGCTTGGGGTGAGCTGGACGCCGCACCATGGGCTCAGCCTGGCGCCCAGGGCAGACGTGAGGATGCTGGCTCCCCTCCTGCAGCTGCTCCAGGAGTTCTCCGGCCACCCCAGCGCCACCCCCCAGGCCAGAGCGGGCCCCATGCCCGCCATCTCCCTGGGTGGCACTTGCCTGTGCCTGAAAGGCGATGCCCCCTGCAGAGCTGGGCAGGGCCGGGAGGAGAAGGTAGGGCCTGTCCCCTCGAGGGGCGTGGCTCCCACCCTGGGGAGCGGCTGGTGTGGGGGGGGACATGGTAGGGCCTGTCCCCTCGAGGGGCACGGCTCCCACCCTGGGGAGCGGCTGGGGGCAGGACGTGGCCCAGGGCCTGTCCCCTCGAGGGGCGTGGCTCCCACCCTGGGGAGCGGCTGGGGGCGGGACGTGGCCCAGGGCCTGTCCCCTCGAGGGGCGCAGTTCCCACCCTGGGGAGCGGCTGGGGGCGGGACGTGGCCCAGGGCCTGTCCCCTCCAGGGGCGCGGCTCCCACCCTGGGGAGCGGCTGGGGGCGGGACGTGGCCCAGGGCCTGTCCCCTCGAGGGGCGCGGCTCCCACCCTGGGGAGCGGCTGGTGTGGGGGGGGACGTGGTAGGGCCTGTCCCCTCGAGGGGCACGGCTCCCACCCTGGGGAGCGGCTGGGGGCAGGACGTGGCCCAGGGCCTGTCCCCTCGAGGGGCGCGGCTCCCACCCTGGGGAGCGGCTGGTGTGGGGGGGGACGTGGTAGGGCCTGTCTCCTTGAGGGGCGCAGTTCCCACCCTGGGGAGCGGCTGGGGGCGGGACGTGGCCCAGGGCCTGTCCCCTCCAGGGGCGCGGCTCCCACCCTGGGGCGCGGCTGGGAGGTGGGGTGGGACCACGGCCTGTCCCCTCGGGGGGCGCCAGCTCCCATCCAGCACTGGGACTGGCGTCTGGATGGCTTTGGGTGAGGAGACTCCCCTGGCTGTGCTCTGAGTCCTGCCCAGCCCCGCGCCAGGCTCTGCACGTGCAGCTGCCCTGAGGCGCCAGGCCGGATGGGAGTGTATTCAGAGAGAGCTGCATTTGCACCCGGTTTTGGGTTGTTAGCTGAACCCGCCCAGGCTGGACTGCTGGGGCAGAGTGAGAGGCACTGGCAGAGCTGGGGGGCTAACGCCCAGGGCTGGGCTGGCAGGGACTGTGGGTCGGGAGTTGGGGGCACCGGTGGAGCAGTTCTGGCTGCTCTGGGCCGAGCCCGGCAGACCCTGCAGCAGCCTGCGATTTGCTGCCGTGGAGCCTGCTGCGTCTGCGGCCAGCAGGCGTGGGGGAAGGGGGAGCTGCCATGCTGGGGAGTTCATTGGTGAGGGGGCCAGGGGTGGGGGCAGCTTATTCCTTTTCCGGTGTGGCCAGCACCAAGGGCCGATGCTGTGTCACGGAGGGTCCTGTCGGGTGGGCTCTGATGGGGCCTGGGGCGTTTTGGGGGGCTGTAAGGTTTTGGGGGTTTCTGGGTACAGCTGAGGGCACCAACCCAGGGAAACTTGCTTAAATCTGGGCCAGTTACAGCCCGGTCTGGGATTTCCTGCTCACCGAGGCAGATCCACGCAGCCTCCACAGCCCCCCTGGCCAGCCAGAGCCACCCCAGCAAACCCCCAGACTGCCCAGCCGCTTCAGACGCCCACCCAGTGCCCCCCGCTCCTCAGGGGAGAGGTGGGTAAAACCCATTTCACCAACTCCACGCAGATTCTTCCAGCCCCCAAAGGGTCCAGCCCCAGCCCCAGCCCCAGCCCCAGCTCCAGCTCAGGATGTACACGGACCCGACCCACATCACCGTGCTGGGCCAACCTTTACAATCTAACGTCTAAAGGTTTAGTACCAAAGGAAGGAAGAAGCTGGGGGGAGACCTGTTAGTGGTACTTTACATACATCGATTGCAGCTACAGGTGCCGCCAGCGACGTTCTGTGCTGATTTCTGGAGAGTCTCTGAGGACACCCCAGGAGTGGGACCCCCGGTCACACAGGCGCAGTTCATGCAGGCCGGAGAGTGAGGACTGGCCACTGCCAGGCCATCGGTTAGCTGAGGGAAAACTCCTCTCTTCCATAGGCAGTGGAGGGTCACCTGGGCAGGTGGCCGCTGGTCGCTGCCCGCACGGCCCCAGCCGTTTCCATCGTCTGCCCAATCAAGGTCTGGGCGTCCGATCTCAACCCACTGCTCGGCCCAGGTCGCCTGACGGGGGCTGGTCGCACCTCCCATCGGAACGTTTCTGGTCCGGGTACAACGCCAGTAGCTGTAACTCCTCCTGCGAGCGGGGTGCAGACGTACAGTCACACGGACAGGCTCAGGGCGTCGCCAGCTTTCAGCAGACCCCTCACTTGGACCCCCCAGCGCAAGATTTGGCGCCGCGATGTGCAACGGTCACAGAAACAGCTTCCTAATTGTTGGGACGCTCCCGTAATGTCCCAAGGGGCCTGGGGGAGCCGCTGCGGGCCGGGTGCTGGGCAGGGGCCGTGTTTGGGGTCTGGCCAAGGGGAGCAGGGGCTGCTGGCTCTGAACCCAGCCGGGGGGAGGTCTGGGCTCCAGGCAGGGGTGGATGACATGTCCCTTCCCCTGGCTCACTGCAGGCAGGCAGCCGGCATGGGGGGGGCGCTCTCCCGCTGGGGCTGTACCAGGAGAGGCCCTCGGGGTTGTGGGGAAAGCAGTGGAGCAGGGCCGAGGGGCGCAGAGGGGCTGATGTACCTGGGCTGGGGGAGCAGGGGCTGGGCCAGCTGCTCCAGTGAGATCTGGATACTGTGGGGCCTCCTGCCGGGTCTCCCTGTACCCGTGTCAGACCCTGTACCCTGCCACTTGGCCCTGCCAGCGCCCTGCGTTTCCCCCCAGAGTTGCAGGCAGGGATCGCTCGGCCCCTGGGCCTGGCTGGCTCTGCGGTCCTGGGCTGGAGAAGAGCAGCCCTCTTTGCTCGAGCTGTTTGCCTGCTTGGTGTCCGGTTCCATGCCCTGGGGAGAGCGTCTCCGCTCCCCATGTGCCCCAGGCTGGGGTGGGGGCTCGGGTTTGCAGGGGGCTCGGGGCGGCTGGGTTCCGGGGCACTGTGTGTAGGTTTGTCTGCAGGGGGCTGGGGCTGGGCAGGGTCCAGTAACAAGTTCGAGGCGCCGCCTGTCCAGAGCTCAGCATCTGGCTCCCCTGCGTGCTTGGCACAGACCTCTGAGCGAGGGCGCCAGTGAGGAGCCAGGGCAGAGCTGGGGGGCTGTGACGGGGGACCGGGCTGCACTTGTTAGTACAGGGGGCAGGGGTGCACCCCTTCACACAGGGCCCTGCTGCGGGTATGGGGTCCCTGCAGCTCTCCCTGGCCTGGCCAACTTACTGAAGGGAGGCTGGAGAGAGGCTGTTCACAGTGGTCACGGATGGCAGAACACGGAACAATGGTCTCAAGTTGCGGTTGGGAAGGTCCAGGTTGAACATTAGGAAAAACTTTTTCACTAGGAGGCTGGTGAAGCATTGGAATGTTCTACCCAGGGACGTAGTGGAGTCTCCATCCCTGGAGGTGTTTAAGTCTCTCCTAGACAAAGCCCTGGCGGGGCTGATCTGATGGGTTTGGCCCTGCTTAGAGCAGGGGGTTGGGACTTGATGGCTTTTTTAGGTCTCTTCCAGCTCTATTGTTCTATGATTCTACGAATATCTTCATCAATGATTTAGATATTGGCATAGACACTACGCTTATTAAGTTTGCAGATGATCCCAAGCTGGGAGGGGTTGCAACTGCTTTGGAGGATAGGGTCATACTTCAAAATGATCTGGACAAATAGGAGAAATGGTCTGAGGTAAACAGGAGGAAGCTTAATAAAGACAAATGCAAAGTGCTCCAGTTAGGAAGGAAGGATCAGTTTCACACATACAGAATGGAGAGAGACTGCCTAGGAAGGAGAATGGCAGAAAGGGATCTAGGGGTTATAATGAACTACAAGCTAAATATGAGTCAACAGTGTGATGCTGTAGCAATAAAAGCAAACATGATTCTGGGATGCATTAACAGGTGTGTTGTGAACAAGACACGAGAAGTCGTTCTCCCGCTCTACTCTGCGCTGGTTAGGCCTCAGCTGGAGTATTGTGTCCGGTTCTGGGCACCGCAGTTCAAGAAAGATGTGGAGAAACTAGAGAGGGTCCAGAAAAGAGAGGCAAGAATGATTAAAGGTCTAGAGAACATGACCTATGAAGAAAGGCTGAAAGAACTGGGCTTGGAAAAGAGGAGATTGAGGGGAGACATGATAGTGGTTTTCAGGCATCTAAAAGGGTGTCATAAGGAGGGAGAAAACTTGCTCTTCTTTGCCTCTGAGGATAGAACAAGAGGCAATGGGCTTAAACTGCAGCAAGGGAGGTTTGGGTTGGACATTAGGAAAAAGTTCCTAACTGTCAGGGTGGTCAAACGGGAATAAATTGCCAAGGGAGGTTGTGGAATCTGCATCACTGGAGATATTTAAGAACAGGTTAGACAGATGTCTATCAGGGATGGTTTAGACAGTACTTGGTCCTGCCATTGGGGCAGGGGGCTGGACTCGATGGCCTCCTGAGGTCCCATCCAGTCCTAGTGTTCTATGAGTCTATGATTCTCAGACCCCAGAGCCTGGCGAAGAGCACAGCCTGGCAGTGCCGGATGCGTCACCTGCCATAGGGCCTGGCGAGTGGTGGCGGGGCGGTGCTGGGCCATCGCCCCTTCCCAGGCCTCCGGGGCGTTTGTCTCCAGGCAGTTCTTGGGAGACCAGCAATGCCCAGACAATCCAGGAAGTTTTTGGAGAAGGCTGGGGATAACTTCCTGGTACAAGTGCTGATGGAGCCGACCAGGCCCATGTGCAGCTTGACCTGCTGCTGACAAACAGGGAAGAACTAGTAGGAGAAACAGAAGCGGGTGGCAACCTGGGCTGCAGCGACCACGAGATGGTAGAGTTCAGGATCCTGATGAAAGGAAGAAGGATGAGCAGTAATATAGAGATGCTTGATTTCAGAAGAGCCGACTACGACTCCCTGAGAGAGCTGACGGGCAGGCTCCCCTGGGAAGCTGATATGAAGGGGAAAGGAGTTCAGGAGACCTGCCAGTACAGAAGCCTTGTAGAAAGCACAGGATCAAAACATCCTGATGTTCAGCCAGAAAAGCAAATATGGCAGGCGATCAGCTTGGCTTAACAGAGAAGTCCTTGGTCAGCTTAAACTCCAAAAATGATGCGTATAAGAGCTGGAAACGTGGACAGCTGACTAAGGAGGAGTATAAACATATGGCTGGAGAATGCCGGGCAGTAATCAGGAAAGCGAAAGCAAAAGTGGAACTGCAGCTGGCAAGGGATGTGAAGGGCACCAAGAAGGGTTTC
The DNA here is from genome assembly GCF_033958435.1 of Carettochelys insculpta. Taxonomy (NCBI): domain Eukaryota; kingdom Metazoa; phylum Chordata; order Testudines; family Carettochelyidae; genus Carettochelys; species Carettochelys insculpta. The sequence continues at coordinate 280,519,637 of NC_134138.1, read as the reverse complement.
TACAGGCATGTTAACAAGCAGAGGGTTATCGGGGGATGTGGGGCTCTTACTGGATGAGGGAGGTAACCTAGTGACATGATGTGGGAAAAGCTGAAGCACTCAACGCTTTTTTTGCCTCAGTCTTCATGGACAGGGTCAGCTCCCACACTACAGCGCTAGGCAGTGCAGTATGGGAAGCGGGGAGGCAGCCCTTTGTGGGGAAACAACAGGTTATGGGATATTTAGAAAAGTTACACACACAGATCTGTGGGTCTGGATTTAATGCACCCAAGGGTGCTGAGGGGATTGGCAGATGTCATTGCAGAGCCTTTGCCCATCTTTTGAAAACTCATGGAGCTCAGGAGAGGTGCTGCCTGATTGGAAAAAGGCAAATGTGGTGCCTGCCTTTAAAAAAGGAGAGAAGGACAATCCAGGGAACTACAGACCGGTCAGCCTCAGCTCAGTCCCCGGAAAAATCATGGAGGGGATCCTCAAGGAATTTATTTTGAAGCAGTTGGAAGGCTCATAAGCAGCAGACGTAGATTCAGGGAATCCTCAGCTTTCATTAGACACGCTCTGCCCCCAGCCCAGTATTTGGGCCAGTAGATACACCGGAACCATAAAACGGCCTCCGTGTCCAACGTAAAAATCCAGTCATGTGACAAGTATCAGAGAGGAGCCGTGTTAGTCTGTAGCTTGGAGAACAGCAACAAGTCTTGTGGCACCTTATAGACTAACAGATATTCTGGAGCATAAGCTTTTGTGGGCAAAGACCTGCTTCGTCAGATGCACGAGGGTGGAGAGAGGCTGTTCTCAGTGGTGTCAGGTGGCAGAACAAGGAGCAATGGTCTGATGTTACAGAGGGAGAGGAGCAGGTTGGATATTAGGAAAAACCCTTTCCCCAGGCGGGAGGTGAAGCACTGGAATGCGTTGCCTGGAGAGGTGGTGGATTCTCCACCCCTGGAGGTGTTTAAGTCCCGGCTGGGCTGCCTTAGTGGGGGTTGGTCCTGCTTTGGGCAGGGGCTGGACTAGATGACCTCCTGAGGTCCCCTCCCGCCCCAGGGTTGTGGGAGTCCATCCCCCCTCACAATGTGCTGCACAGCCTGTTTCAGACGGGGGGGGCAGAAGAGCTGCTGCACTGTGCAGGAGAGGGCACCAGCTGCCACGAGAACCCAGCTCTTTGAGGCGGGGAAGATGACCCGCGACTGCTGAGTCCGGCAGCTTCCTGACTCGCGGCACCTGGGAGCGACGGGCCTGGCCGCTTTCCCTCTCTCACCAGTGGGAGTGGAGCGGCCCGGCACGCCTGGCACCGTACTGGTGTGAGTCGGGGGTGTTGACCCCCGTGCGTGCGGAGTGAATGCCTGGCTATGCCCCGGCCATCGGTGGTGTGCCCCTCCACAGGCGGGCCCAGCCACCAGCTGGTCTGGCAATGGAGCAAACAGTGGAGGGTCCCTCCGCGGGAGGAGCCCGGCTGTCGGGGTGCAGGCGAGTCTGGCGCTAATGACGCAGCCGAGGTTTCCTGCGCGGCTGCGTGTGCTGAACCTGGTTCTGGTGAGGGAGAAGGCGGTTCTGGGAGCAGATGGCGGTTGCTGGCAGAGCCCTCGGCAGTGTGAAGAACGCGGGGGCCGTGCAGTGGCTCCCAGAGCCCGAGCGACTGGCACTTGCCAGGAGGACCGGAGCGAGGCTGTGCTGCTGTCCCTTAGCAGGGCCTGCGTGCCTCACCCTCCTGCCAAAGCCCCCAGGCTGCGGGGCCGGCGAAGGCCAGCTTGTGGGTGCTGACTGGCCGGCACCGCCCCTGCTGCAGGGCCACCATGGCTGAACTTGTCGACAGTGCCCAGCTGCCAGGCCGTGCAGTGCGGGAGGGGCCTGGGCCAGGGGAGCAGCTGCTGGGGTGTCCCAGAGCCAGGCAGCAGCTCATGCACCTCGCCTGGCAGTGCTGGGGCTCTGCTGGCCCCAGGCAGCATGCAGCACGTCACCCGCCCTCCCCAGCCCCCTCCTGCAGCAGGGTGCAGTGTCAGGTCAGGAGCTGCCTCGGGCTGAGCACAGGCTGCTGCTGGGAGCAGACAGAGCTGCAGGGACCCCCCGCAGTAGCGCCTTGTGGAAGGTCTGCTCCCCAGACCCCCCATCAGCCTCCCCTTCCTACTGCCCAAACACAGGCCAGTGAGTCGGGCCCTCGCCAGCCATGGGCACTGCTCCTGCCCACCCCTGCAGCCCTGACAGACCCGGCCTGCATGCAGCCCCAATACCAGGGGCAGCTAACTGCCCACCACACCCACCTGTCCACCCCTGCAGCCCTGATGGCTCCCTGCTCAGGGAGGGGGGCTCAGTGGGTAGCGCCAGGGAAAGGGGGCTCAGCTGGTGGTGCCAGGGAAAGGGTACTTGGTGGGTGTCACCGAGGGAAGGGGGCTCGGCGGGCGGCACTCGCGGAAGGGGACTCGGCCAGCGGCACTCGGGGAAGGGGGCTCGGCGGGCGGCACTCGGGGAAGGGCTCGGCGGGTGGCATTGGGAAAGGGGGCTCGGCGGGCGGCACTTGCGGAAGGGGGCTCAGCGGGCGGCACTTGGGGGAGGGCTCGGCGGGTGGCACTCGCAGAAGGGGGCTCGGCAGGCGGCACTCGCAGAAGGGGGCTCAGCGGGCGGCACTCGCAGAAGGGGACTCGGCGGGTGACATTGGGAAAGGGGGCTCGGCGGGCGGCACTCGCAGAAGGGGGCTCGGCGGGTGGCATTGGGAAAGGGGGCTCGGCCAGCGGCACTCGGGGAAGGGGGCTCAGCGGGCGGCACTCGGGGGAGGGCTCGGCGGGTGGCATTGGGAAAGGGGGCTCGGCGGGCGGCACTCGTGGAAGGGGGCTCGGCAGGCGGCACTCGGGGAAGGGGGCTCGGCGGGCGGCACTCGGGGGAGGGCTCGGCGGGCAGCAATCGCAGAAGGGGGCTCGGCGGGTGGCACTCGGGGAAGGGGGCTCGGCGGGCGGCACTCGGGGAAGGGGGCTGGGCGGGCGGCACTCGCAGAAGGGGGCTCGGCAGGCGGCACTCGGTGAAGGGCTCGGCAGGCGGCACTCGGGGAAGGGGGCTCGGCGGACGGCACTCAGGGGAGGGCTCGGCGGGTGGCATTGGGAAAGGGGGCTCGGCAGGGGGCACTCGCGGAAGGGGGCTCGGCAGGCGGCACTCGGGGAAGGGGGCTCGGCGGGCGGCACGCGGGGGAGGGCTTGGCGGGCAGCACTCGCAGAAGGGGGCTCGGCAGGCGGCACTCGGGGAAGGGGGCTCGGCAGGTGGCACTCGGGGAAGGGGGCTCGGCGGGTGGCACTCGGTGAAGGGCTCGGCAGGCGGCACTCGTGGAAGGGGGCTCGGCAGCGGCACTTGCGGAAGGGGGCTCGGCGGGTGGCACTCGGGGAAGGGGGCTCAGCAAGCGGCACCCGGTGAAGGGCTCGGCGGGCGGCACTCGGTGAAGGGCTCGGCGGGCGGCACTCGCGGAAGGGGGCTCAGCGGGTGGCACTTGCGGAAGGGGGCTTGGCAGGCGGCACTCGGTGAAGGTCTCGGCGGGCGGCACTCGCGGAAGGGGTTTCGGCAGGCGGCACTTGGTGAAGGGCTCGGCGGGCGGCACTCAGTGAAGGGGGCTCAGTGGGAGGCACTCGGGGAAGGGGGCTCAGCGGGTGGCACTCGGGGAAGGGGGCTCAGGCGGTGGTGCTCAGGGATGAGGGCTCGGCGGGCGGCATTCGGTGAAGGGGGCTCGGTGGGCGGCACTCGCGGAAGGGGGCTCGGCAGGCGGGACTCGGTGAAGGGCTCAGCGGGCGGCACTCGGGGAAGGGGGCTTGGCGGGCGGCACTCGCGGAAGGGGGCTCGGCGGGCGGCACTCGGTGAAGGGCTCAGTGGGCGGCACTCGGGGAAGGGGGCTTGGCGGGCGGCACTCGCGGAAGGGGGCTCGGCGGGCGGCACTCGGTGAAGGGCTCAGCGGGTGGCACTCGGGGAAGGGGGCTCAGGCGGTGGTGCTCAGGGATGAGGGCTCGGCGGGCGGCACTCGCGGAAGGGGGCTCGGCAGGCGGGACTCGGTGAAGGGCTCAGCGGGCGGCACTCGGGGAAGGGGGCTTGGCGGGCGGCACTCGCGGAAGGGGGCTCGGTGAGCGGCACTCGGTGAAGGGCTCAGTGGGCAGCACTCGCGGAAGGGGGCTCGGCGGGCGGCACTCGGGGAAGGGCTCGGGGAAGGGCTCGGCGGGCGGCACTCGGGGAAGGGGGCTCAGCGGGCAGCACTCGGGGGAGGGTTCGGCGGGCGGCGCTCATTGAAGGGCTCGGCGGGCGGCACTCGGTGAAGGGCTCGGCAGGCGGCGCTCAGTGAAGGGCTTGGCAGGCGGCACTTGCGGAAGGGGGCTCGGCGGGCGGCACTCGGTGAAGGGCTCGGCGGGCGGCACTCGCGGAAGGGGGCTCGGCAGGCGGGACTCGGTGAAGGGCTCAGCGGGCGGCACTCGGGGAAGGGGGCTTGGCGGGCGGCACTCGCGGAAGGGGGCTCGGCGGGCGGCACTCGGTGAAGGGCTCAGTGGGCGGCACTCGGGGAAGGGGGCTCGGCAGGCGGCACTCGGGGAAGGGCTCGGGGAAGGGCTCGGCGGGCGGCACTCGGGGGAGGGCTCGGCGGGCGGCGCTCATTGAAGGGCTCGGCGGGCGGCACTCGGTGAAGGGCTCGGCAGGCGGCACTTGCGGAAGGGGGCTCGGCGGGCGGCACTCGGGGGAGGGCTCGGCGGGCGACACTCAGTGAAGTGCTCGGTGGGCGGCACTCGTGGAAGAGGGCTCGGCGGGCGGCACTCGGTGAAGGGGGCTCAGTGGGTGGTGCTCAGGGATGAGGGCTCGGTGGGTGGCACTCGGTGAAGGGCTCGGCGGGCGGCACTCGAGGAAGGGGTTTCGGTGGGCGGCACTTGCGGAAGGGGGCTCGGTGGGCGGCACTCGGTGAAGGGGGCTCAGTGGTGCTCAAGTACGAGGGCTTGGCGGGCGGCACTCGCGGAAGGGGGCTCGGCGGGCGGCACTCGCTGAAAGGGGCTCGGTGGTGCTCAGGGATGAGGGCTCGGTGGGCGGCACTCGGTGAAGGGCTCGGCGGGCGGCACTCGCGGAAGGGGGCTCGGCGGGCGGCACTCGGTGAAGGGCTCGGCGGGCGGCACTCGGGGAAGGGGGCTCGGCGGGCGGCACTCGCGGAAGGGGGCTCGGCGGGCGGCACTCGGTGAAGGGCTCGGCGGGTGGTGCTCAGGGATGAGGGCTCGGCGGGCGGCACTCGCGGAAGGGGGCTCGGCGGGCGGCACTCGGGGAAGGGGGCTCGGCGGGCGGCACTCGCGGAAGGGGGCTCGGCGGGCGGCACTCGGTGAAGGGCTCGGCGGGTGGTGCTCAGGGATGAGGGCTCGGCGGGCGGCACTCGCGGAAGGGGGCTCGGCGGGCGGCACTCGGGGAAGGGGGTTCGGCGGGCGGCACTCGGTGAAGGGCTCGGCGGGCGGCACTCGGGGAAGGGGGCTCGGCGGGCGGCACTTGGTGAAGGGCTCGGCGGGCGGCACTCGGTGAAGGGCTCGGCGGGTGGTGCTCAGGGATGAGGGCTCGGCGGGCGGCACTCGCGGAAGGGGGCTCGGCGGGCGGCACTCGGGGAAGGGGGTTCAGCGGGTGGCACTCGGTGAAGGGCTCGGCGGGCGGCACTCGGGGAAGGGGGCTCGGCGGGCGGCACTTGGTGAAGGGCTCGGCGGGCGGCACTCGCGGAAGGGGGTTCGGCGGGCGGCACTTGGTGAAGGGGGCTCAGTGGTGCTCAAGTACAAGGGCTTGGCGGGCGGCACTCGCTGAAAGGGGCTCGGTGATGCTCAGGGATGAGGGCTCGGTGGGCGGCACTCGGTGAAGGGCTCGGCGGGCGGCACTCGGGGAAGGGGGCTCGGCGGGCGGCACTCAGTGAAGTGCTCGGTGGGCGGCACTCGTGGAAGGGGGCTCGGCGGGCGGCACTCGGTGAAGGGGGCTCAGTGGGTGGTGCTCAGGGATGAGGGCTCGGCGGGTGGCACTCGGTGAAGGGCTCGGCGGGCGGCACTCAGGGAAGGGGTTTCGGTGGGCGGCACTTGCGGAAGGGGGCTCGGTGGGCGGCACTCGGTGAAGGGGGCTCAGTGGTGCTCAAGTACGAGGGCTTGGCGGGCGGCACTCGCGGAAGGGGGCTCGGCGGGCAGCACTCGCTGAAAGGGGCTCGGTGGTGCTCAGGGATGAGGGCTCGGCGGGCGGCACTCGCGGAAGGGGGCTCGGCGGGCGGCACTCGGGGAAGGGGGCTCGGCGGGCGGCACTCGCGGAAGGGGGCTCGGCGGGCGGCACTCGGTGAAGGGCTCGGCGGGTGGTGCTCAGGGATGAGGGCTCGGCGGGCGGCACTCGCGGAAGGGGGCTCGGCGGGCGGCACTCGGGGAAGGGGGTTCGGCGGGCGGCACTCGGTGAAGGGCTCGGCGGGCGGCACTCGGGGAAGGGGGCTCGGCGGGCGGCACTTGGTGAAGGGCTCGGCGGGCGGCACTCGGTGAAGGGCTCGGCGGGTGGTGCTCAGGGATGAGGGCTCGGCGGGCGGCACTCGCGGAAGGGGGCTCGGCGGGCGGCACTCGGGGAAGGGGGTTCAGCGGGTGGCACTCGGTGAAGGGCTCGGCGGGCGGCACTCGGGGAAGGGGGCTCGGCGGGCGGCACTTGGTGAAGGGCTCGGCGGGCGGCACTCGCGGAAGGGGGTTCGGCGGGCGGCACTTGGTGAAGGGGGCTCAGTGGTGCTCAAGTACAAGGGCTTGGCGGGCGGCACTCGCTGAAAGGGGCTCGGTGGTGCTCAGGGATGAGGGCTCGGTGGGCGGCACTCGGTGAAGGGCTCGGCGGGCGGCACTCGGGGAAGGGGGCTCGGCGGGCGGCACTCAGTGAAGTGCTCGGTGGGCGGCACTCGTGGAAGGGGGCTCGGCGGGCGGCACTCGGTGAAGGGGGCTCAGTGGGTGGTGCTCAGGGATGAGGGCTCGGCGGGTGGCACTCGGTGAAGGGCTCGGCGGGCGGCACTCAGGGAAGGGGTTTCGGTGGGCGGCACTTGCGGAAGGGGGCTCGGTGGGCGGCACTCGGTGAAGGGGGCTCAGTGGTGCTCAAGTACGAGGGCTTGGCGGGCGGCACTCGCGGAAGGGGGCTCGGCGGGCAGCACTCGCTGAAAGGGGCTCGGTGGTGCTCAGGGATGAGGGCTCGGTGGGCGGCACTCGGTGAAGGGCTCGGCGGGCGGCACTCGGGGAAGGGGGCTCGGCGGGTGGCACTCGCGGAAGGGGGTTCGGCGGGCGGCACTCGTTGAAGGGCTCAGCGGGCGGCACTCGGGGAAGGGGGCTCGGTGGGTGGTGCTCGGGGAAGGGGGCTCGGCGGGCGGCACTCGGGGAAGGGGGCTCGGCGGGCGGCGCTCAGTGAAGGGCTCGGCGGGCGGCACTCGCGGAAGGGGGTTCGGCGGGCGGCACTTGGTGAAGGGCTCGGCGGGCAGCACTCGTGGAAGGGGGCTCGGCGGGCGGCACTCGCGGAAGGGGGTTCGGCGGGCGGCACTCGTTGAAGGGCTCAGCGGGCGGCACTCGGGGAAGGGGGCTGGGTGGGCGGCACTCGCAGAAGGGGGCTCGGCAGGCGGCACTCGGGGAAGGGGGCTCGGCGGACGGCACTCGGGGGAGGGCTCGGCGGGTGGCATTGGGAAAGGGGGCTCGGCGGGCGGCACTCATGGAAGGTGGCTCGGCAGGGGGCACTCGCGGAAGGGGGCTCGGCAGGCGGCACTCGGGGAAGGGGGCTCGGTGGACGGCACGCGGGAGAGGGCTTGGCGGGCAGCACTCGCAGAAGGGGGCTCGGCAGGCGGCACTCGGGGAAGGGGGCTCGGCAGGTGGCACTCGGGGAAGGGGGCTCGGCGGGCGGCACTCGTTGAAGGGCTCGGTAGGCGGCACTCGTGGAAGGGGGCTCGGCAGCGGCACTTGCGGAAGGGGGCTCGGCGGGTGGCACTCGGGGAAGGGGGCTCAGCAAGCAGCACTCGGTGAAGGGCTCGGCGGGCGGCACTCGCGGAAGGGGGCTCGGCGGGTGGCACTTGCGGAAGGGGGCTTGGCAGGCGGCACTCGGTGAAGGTCTCGGCGGGCGGCACTCGCGGAAGGGGTTTCGGCAGGCGGCACTTGGTGAAGGGCTCGGCGGGCGGCACTCAGTGAAGGGGGCTCAGCGGGAGGCACTCGGGGAAGGGGGCTCAGCGGGTGGCACTCGGGGAAGGGGGCTCAGGCGGTGGTGCTCAGGGATGAGGGCTCGGCGGGCGGCACTCGGTGAAGGGGGCTCGGCGGGCGGCACTCGCGGAAGGGGGCTCGTCAGGCGGGACTCGGTGAAGGGCTCAGCGGGCGGCACTCGGGGAAGGGGGCTTGGCGGGCGGCACTCGCGGAAGGGGGCTCGGCGAGCGGCACTCGGTGAAGGGCTCAGTGGGCAGCACTCGCGGAAGGGGGCTCGGCGGGCGGCACTCGGGGAAGGGCTCGGGGAAGGGCTCGGCGGGCGGCACTCGGGGAAGGGGGCTCAGCGGGCAGCACTCGGGGGAGGGCTCGGCGGGCGGCGCTCATTGAAGGGCTCGGCGGGCGGCACTCGGTGAAGGGCTCGGCAGGCGGCGCTCAGTGAAGGGCTTGGCAGGCGTCACTTGCGGAAGGGGGCTCGGCGGGCGGCACTCGGTGAAGGGCTCGGCGGGCGGCACTCGCGGAAGGGGTCTCGGCAGGCGGGACTCGGTGAAGGGCTCAGCGGGCGGCACTCGGGGAAGGGGGCTTGGCGGGCGGCACTCGCGGAAGGGGGCTCGGCGGGCGGCACTCGGTGAAGGGCTCAGTGGGCGGCACTCGGGGAAGGGGGCTCGGCGGGCGGCACTCGGGGAAGGGCTCGGGGAAGGGCTCGGCGGGCGGCACTCGGGGGAGGGCTCGGCGGGCGGCGCTCATTGAAGGGCTCGGCGGGCGGCACTCGGTGAAGGGCTCGGCAGGCGGCACTTGCGGAAGGGGGCTCGGCGGGCGGCACTCGGGGGAGGGCTCGGCGGGCGACACTCAGTGAAGTGCTCGGTGGGCGGCACTCGTGGAAGGGGGCTCGGCGGGCGGCACTCGGTGAAGGGGGCTCAGTGGGTGGTGCTCAGGGATGAGGGCTCGGCGGGTGGCACTCGGTGAAGGGCTCGGCGGGCGGCACTCAGGGAAGGGGTTTCGGTGGGCGGCACTTGCGGAAGGGGGCTCGGTGGGCGGCACTCGGTGAAGGGGGCTCAGTGGTGCTCAAGTACGAGGGCTTGGCGGGCGGCACTCGCGGAAGGGGGCTCGGCGGGCAGCACTCGCTGAAAGGGGCTCGGTGGTGCTCAGGGATGAGGGCTCGGTGGGCGGCACTCGGTGAAGGGCTCGGCGGGCGGCACTCGGGGAAGGGGGCTCGGCGGGTGGCACTCGCGGAAGGGGGTTCGGCGGGCGGCACTCGTTGAAGGGCTCAGCGGGCGGCACTCGGGGAAGGGGGCTCGGTGGGTGGTGCTCGGGGAAGGGGGCTCGGCGGGCGGCACTCGGGGAAGGGGGCTCGGCGGGCGGCGCTCAGTGAAGGGCTCGGCGGGCGGCACTCGCGGAAGGGGGTTCGGCGGGCGGCACTTGGTGAAGGGCTCGGCGGGCAGCACTCGTGGAAGGGGGCTCGGCGGGCGGCACTCGCGGAAGGGGGTTCGGCGGGCGGCACTCGTTGAAGGGCTCAGCGGGCGGCACTCGGGGAAGGGGGCTGGGTGGGCGGCACTCGCAGAAGGGGGCTCGGCAGGCGGCACTCGGGGAAGGGGGCTCGGCGGACGGCACTCGGGGGAGGGCTCGGCGGGTGGCATTGGGAAAGGGGGCTCGGCGGGCGGCACTCATGGAAGGTGGCTCGGCAGGGGGCACTCGCGGAAGGGGGCTCGGCAGGCGGCACTCGGGGAAGGGGGCTCGGTGGACGGCACGCGGGAGAGGGCTTGGCGGGCAGCACTCGCAGAAGGGGGCTCGGCAGGCGGCACTCGGGGAAGGGGGCTCGGCAGGTGGCACTCGGGGAAGGGGGCTCGGCGGGCGGCACTCGTTGAAGGGCTCGGTAGGCGGCACTCGTGGAAGGGGGCTCGGCAGCGGCACTTGCGGAAGGGGGCTCGGCGGGTGGCACTCGGGGAAGGGGGCTCAGCAAGCAGCACTCGGTGAAGGGCTCGGCGGGCGGCACTCGCGGAAGGGGGCTCGGCGGGTGGCACTTGCGGAAGGGGGCTTGGCAGGCGGCACTCGGTGAAGGTCTCGGCGGGCGGCACTCGCGGAAGGGGTTTCGGCAGGCGGCACTTGGTGAAGGGCTCGGCGGGCGGCACTCAGTGAAGGGGGCTCAGCGGGAGGCACTCGGGGAAGGGGGCTCAGCGGGTGGCACTCGGGGAAGGGGGCTCAGGCGGTGGTGCTCAGGGATGAGGGCTCGGCGGGCGGCACTCGGTGAAGGGGGCTCGGCGGGCGGCACTCGCGGAAGGGGGCTCGTCAGGCGGGACTCGGTGAAGGGCTCAGCGGGCGGCACTCGGGGAAGGGGGCTTGGCGGGCGGCACTCGCGGAAGGGGGCTCGGCGAGCGGCACTCGGTGAAGGGCTCAGTGGGCAGCACTCGCGGAAGGGGGCTCGGCGGGCGGCACTCGGGGAAGGGCTCGGGGAAGGGCTCGGCGGGCGGCACTCGGGGAAGGGGGCTCAGCGGGCAGCACTCGGGGGAGGGCTCGGCGGGCGGCGCTCATTGAAGGGCTCGGCGGGCGGCACTCGGTGAAGGGCTCGGCAGGCGGCGCTCAGTGAAGGGCTTGGCAGGCGTCACTTGCGGAAGGGGGCTCGGCGGGCGGCACTCGGTGAAGGGCTCGGCGGGCGGCACTCGCGGAAGGGGTCTCGGCAGGCGGGACTCGGTGAAGGGCTCAGCGGGCGGCACTCGGGGAAGGGGGCTTGGCGGGCGGCACTCGCGGAAGGGGGCTCGGCGGGCGGCACTCGGTGAAGGGCTCAGTGGGCGGCACTCGGGGAAGGGGGCTCGGCGGGCGGCACTCGGGGAAGGGCTCGGGGAAGGGCTCGGCGGGCGGCACTCGGGGGAGGGCTCGGCGGGCGGCGCTCATTGAAGGGCTCGGCGGGCGGCACTCGGTGAAGGGCTCGGCAGGCGGCACTTGCGGAAGGGGGCTCGGCGGGCGGCACTCGGGGGAGGGCTCGGCGGGCGACACTCAGTGAAGTGCTCGGTGGGCGGCACTCGTGGAAGGGGGCTCGGCGGGCGGCACTCGGTGAAGGGGGCTCAGTGGGTGGTGCTCAGGGATGAGGGCTCGGCGGGTGGCACTCGGTGAAGGGCTTGGCGGGTGGCACTCGGGGAAGGGGTTTCGGTGGGCGGCACTTGCGGAAGGGGGCTCGGTGGGCGGCACTCGGTGAAGGGGGCTCAGTGGTGCTCAAGTACGAGGGCTTGGCGGGCGGCACTCGCGGAAGGGGGCTCGGCGGGCGGCACTCGCTGAAAGGGGCTCGGTGGTGCTCAGGGATGAGGGCTCGGTGGGCGGCACTCGGTGAAGGGCTCGGCGGGCGGCACTCGCGGAAGGGGGCTCGGCGGGCGGCACTCGGTGAAGGGCTCGGCGGGTGGTGCTCAGGGATGAGGGCTCGGCGGGCGGCACTCGCGGAAGGGGGCTCGGCGGGCAGCACTCGGGGAAGGGGGTTCGGCGGGCGGCACTCGGTGAAGGGCTCGGCGGGCGGCACTCGGGGAAGGGGGCTCGGCGGGCGGCACTTGGTGAAGGGCTCGGCGGGCGGCACTCGGTGAAGGGCTCGGCGGGTGGTGCTCAGGGATGAGGGCTCGGCGGGCGGCACTCGCGGAAGGGGGCTCGGCGGGCGGCACTCGGGGAAGGGGGTTCAGCGAGTGGCACTCGGTGAAGGGCTCGGCGGGTGGCACTCGGGGAAGGGGGCTCGGCGGGCGGCACTTGGTGAAGGGCTCGGCAGGTGGCACTCGCGGAAGGGGGTTCGGCGGGCGGCACTCGGGGAAGGGGGTTCGGCGGGCGGCGCTCAGTGAAGGGCTCGGCGGGCGGCACTCGTGGAAGGGGGCTCGGCGAGCGGCACTCGGGGAAGGGGGCTCGGTGGGTGGCGCTCGGGGAAGGGGGCTCGGCGGGCGGCGCTCAGTGAAGGGCTCGGCGGGCGGCACTCGTGGAAGGGGGCTCGGCGAGCGGCACTCGTGGAAGGGGGCTCGGTGGGCGGCGCTCGGGGAAGGGGGCTCGGTGGGTGGCGCTCAGGGATGAGGTCTCGGCGGGCGGCACTCGGGGAAGGGGGCTCGGCGGGCGGCACTCGGGGAAGGGGGCTCGGTGGGTGGCACTCGGGGAAGGAGGCTCGGCGGGCGGCGCTCAGTGAAGGGTTCGGCGGGCAGCACTCGCGGAAGGGGGCTCGGCGGGCGGCACTCGGGGAAGGGGGCTCGGCGGGCGGCACTCGGGGAAGGGGGCTCGGTGGGTGGCGCTCGGGGGATGAGGTCTCGGCGGGCGGCACTCGCGGAAGGGGACTCCGTGGGTGGTGCTCAGGGTTGAGGGCTCGGCGGGCAGTGCTGTTTTCTGGGGGACCTGTGGGTAGAACTGCCCAGGGTCTGCTCAGGCTGGAGCACTGCCTGGTGGGAGCAGGGGTGGGGCATGCGGGATGTCGCCCACGGCCCTGCCCGGCTCCCCAGCCTTGTGTCTGTCCCCAGGTGCTGTCCCTCGGGGCTGACGTGCTCCCCGAGTACAAGCTGCAGGCGCCGCGCATCCACAAATGGACCATCCTGCACTACAGCCCCTTCAAGGCGGTGTGGGACTGGCTCATCCTGCTGCTGGTCATTTACACGGCCGTCTTCACGCCCTACTCGGCTGCCTTCCTGCTCAACGAGCAGGAGGAGGCCTCGCGGCGCGCCTGCGGCTACTCCTGCAGCCCACTCACCGTGGTCGACCTGCTGGTGGACATCATGTTCCTCATTGACATCCTCATCAACTTCCGCACCACCTACGTCAACTCCAACGAGGAGGTGGTGAGCCACCCGGCGCGCATCGCCGTCCACTACTTCAAGGGCTGGTTCCTCATCGACATGGTGGCCGCCATCCCCTTTGACCTGCTCATCTTCGGCTCTGGCTCCGAAGAGGTAATGCCCAGTCCCGCCTACCTCGCCAGGCGCCGGCCTGCCCCGCGCACATGCAGCAGGGCTGCGCCACCAGCTTCAGAACAGGCGCTGGGAGGCCCCTTCATGGTGCCCTAGCTCTGGGGGGGGGGCCTCACTCTGCCCCAGGGTGAGCCACTGTGCCTGAACCTGGGGGTAGCGGGAGTGAGTCCTGTGGAGACAACCCCCATGGGGGACTTGTCAGGGATCAGGGCCCCTCGCCCAGCCAGGAGGGCCCTGACGGCTTCCCACAGACAATGCTTACCCTGTTCAGCCCTTCCCCATCCCGAGAGCCTGAGCTGTGGGTCGCAAGGGGTGGCTCCGAGAGGCACTACTCGGAGTATTGATTCGGGGCGAGGTGCTTTGGGACACGGTGAGGCGCGGCAGGATTTTCAGATGAGGGGGAAAACCATTCTTCCAACCTAGTTGTGCACCAAAGCTTGTGCCAAGTGGGAGGCGTCTGTTGAAAGCTGGCGTTTCACTGAATCTGTTTATGCCACTCATGGGTTTGTGTCCCTTTTATACGTAAAGTTATAAGTAGTGGCTCTGGGTGTGTGTTTGAAAGGTTCTTTTCGGGGAGACCACAACAGAATCGTAGATTCACAGAACACTGGAACTAGAAGGGGCCTCGAGAGGTCATTGAGTCCAGTCCCCTGTCCTCTCAGCAGGACCCAGCACCCATTTAAGTCCTTGTAAACTAGTATCATGTCCCCTCTCGTTCTTCTCTTTTCCAAACTAAACCAGCCCAGTTCCTTCACCTTTCCCTCACAGCTCCTGCTCTCTAGGCCCTGCAGCGTTCTTGTTGCTCTTCTCTGGACCTCACAGCTCCTGCTCTCTAGGCCCTGCAGCGTTCTTGTTGCTCTTCTCTGGACCTCACAGCTCCTGCTCTCTAGGCCCTGCAGTGTTCTTGTTGCTCTTCTCTGGACCTCACAGCTCCTGCTCTCTAGGCCCTGCAGCGTTCTTGTTGCTCTTCTCTGGACCTTCTCCAATTTCCCCACATCCTTCTTGAAATGTGGTGCCCAGAACTGGACACAATACTCCCGCTGAGGTCTACTGAGTGCAGAGTAGAGCAGAAGAATGACTCTCGTGTCTTTCTCACTACACCCCGTTAACGTTAATTACGTTTGCTTTTTTTGCAGCAGCATCATGCTGTTGACTCCTGTTTAGCTTGTGGTCCACTCTGACCCCCAAATCCCTTTCCACAGTTCTCCTTCCGAAACAGTCACTTCCCATTCTGTATGTGAGGAGCAATCAGGTTCATCCCAAGTGGCGCACTTTGCATTTTCCTTATTAAACTTCATCCTGTTTGCATCAGACCATTTCTCCAGTTAGTCCAGATTTTTTTGAATTCTGACCCTATCCTCCAAAGCAGGTGCCACTCCTTCCAGCGTGGGATCATCTGCGAATTCAATCTTCTCTTTTTGCGATCACTCGATAACAAGTAGGACGTCTTCATATCACCCTCCTATTTGTGAACCTGTTGATGGCTGATCAGCCCAATTCAGGAGCCGCAGATCTTATCACAGAAGGGGCAGGTGTTGGTAGCTGTTGGAGGTGCACAGGGCAGTTTTTGGTGCTCTTTTCTTCTTCTCCACCTCTCCTCGTCTGCGCTGGGAGGGACCTGTCAAACTGCGCCACCCTCTCCCGGATTTCCGCTCTCCACTGGGGATGGTCTTGGGCAAGGTTCTTCCAAGTGTCAACACCGATGCTGCACTTTTTCACACGTGTCTTCAGCATGTTCTTATATCGCTTTTGCTGGCCCCCAGCGCTCCTCTGTCCCTCCTCCAACTAGGAAAACAGAATCTGTTTTGGGAGGCGCTGATCAGATGTCTGAACCATGTCACCAGTCCAGCAAAGCTGTTGGTGAATGATAATGGCTTCAATGCTGGTCATGTTTGACTTTTCCAGAACACTACTGATTATGCGCCTGTCGTCCCAGGAGATGTTTAGGATTCTCCTGAGGCAGCATCGATGATATTGTTCAAGTGCTTTCAGATGCCATCTGTATGTTGTCCAGGTTTCACATGCATTCAGTAGCACTGGAACAACCACAGTATGGTATACAAGGAGCTTTGTCTTGGGATCGATGTCCCATTTTTCAATGACCCTTCATCTCAAGTAGGTGAAAGCAGAGTTTGCACAGCTCAGATGGTGCTGGATTTCCACACCAATGTTGACTTGAGCAGAAAGATGACTGCCAAGGTATGGGAAACATTCCACATTGTGATGGAGTGGGGGATGCGTGTGTATACACGAGTGGTTCACAGAGCGTGTGAGGCTCCTGCTGAGGGTAACTGAGGGGACCAGGTGACACCTCTGGGCTGCAGACAAAGGGGGAGGTGGAGCCTGAGGGGTTTGAATTGGAACTGGGAGTTGGAAGCAGTGAGTCTGGGCTGGGAGAGAGAGAGACAAAGGAGGGGGCCAGGCCCCAGCTCCGGGGGCCCCTCGGGTCCTCCTCTGCCCAGCATGGATGGGACTGGCTGTCTCTGCCGGCTGCACTGACTCCTCTGTACGACGCTGTGTCCTGTTGGCTAATAAACCCGCTGTTCTCCTGCTGAGTGAGAGTCACTCCTGCCTGCAGCCGGGGGCAGAGCTTGGGGGACCCCGAACCCCATCACACACATTTTCCAGCAGTTCTCCGTTGACTGAAATGGAAGGTGCATGCGATTGTTCAGCTGGCGAGGGCTGGGGAAGCATATTGGTCATGCTGATGTTCAGTGTGAGGCCAAGATTCTTGTGTGCTTTGGTGAAGGTGCTTAAGATGGGCTGAAGGGCTCCGGGGGAGAGAGCAGCAGCCATGGTGTCATCCGTGTGTGGAAGCTCCGAGATCGAGGTCATGGAGCTCTTGCTTTTAGCCTTCGGTATCCTGAGAGTGAGAAGCTCCTGTCCATTCTGCAGACAGTCTTTGCGCCATCTGCAGCTTGTTACCGATGAGGTGAAGAGTCGTGGTGATGGAGATGCAGAACAGTGGTGGGATAATGACGCAGCCTTGCTTGACTCCTATTTTGACCTCAAAAGGGGTCACTTTGGGATCAGTTGTTGTTCAATACGGTGACATTCATGTTGTCTTGAAGCAGCCTCAAGATGCTAATAAATTTTTTGGGGCAGCCAGTCTTTGACAGGATGGTGCACAAGGAGCTATGATTGACTGAGTGAAACGTTTTGGTTGGGTTGATGAAACTCATGAGTACGGCTCGGTTTTGTTCATGACATTTCTCTTACGGTTGTTAGGTGGTGAAGATCATGTCCATTGTTCCGCGGACT
Source organism: Carettochelys insculpta (assembly GCF_033958435.1). Taxonomy (NCBI): domain Eukaryota; kingdom Metazoa; phylum Chordata; order Testudines; family Carettochelyidae; genus Carettochelys; species Carettochelys insculpta. The sequence goes on along the minus strand of NC_134138.1, from coordinate 280,503,322 downwards.
GGTTGGAAGCCACACTGGGATTCTGGGAGAATTTCTTCTGAGAGTGGCAGGAGTCACTTTGCGAGATTTCAAGCTAAGATCTTCCCTGCCGTTGCCAGGAGGGAGATGTCACGATAATTTCCACTGCCTGACTTGTCTTCATTCTTGAAGAGGCTGGTTATCAGTGTGTCTCTGAACTCTCACGGCATCTGCTTCCTTTCCCAGATCTTGGGACTCAGGAGGTGGAGTTTTTTGTGGAGCTTTGACCCACTGCCTTTGAACATTTCGGCAGGGATTCCATCTAGCCTAGCTGCCTTATTGCACTTCCTCGCGTCGCTGGCAGCTGGGCCCTCGCTCAGGGTAGGAACTGTTTCAAGATCATCTCTAGGCAGTTGCTGAAGGATTTGGTCGAGGGATTCTAGGACCATGATGGAGGGGCATTTCGAGAGCTCCTTGTAGTGCTCCCTCCAGCGAGACAAATGGCTTCACTGTCATTCAAGAGTTGGCTGCCACCCTTTGATCTCCGGGGATGGGTTCCATGGATTCTCAGTTATAAACACCTTTTATGGCATTGAAGAAACGTCTTGTATCGTTGATGTCTGCGAGATGCTGGAGTTCTCGCGCCTTCTCAGCCCACCACTGGTTGTTCACATTCCTTGTTTGACATTGGACTTCTGTCTTGGCCTTGGCGTGTACTTCTCTCTTCGTTGTGCAGTTGATGTCGCTTTCCCAGGCCTTAAAGGTTTTCCATTTTGCCTCAATCAAGCGTTCAATTTCCACATCCTTCTCATCCAGCCAGTCCTGATGCAACCGGGGCTGGTAGCCAATGGTTTCTCCACAGGTGCCCATGATGGCATTTTTTCAATGGACACCAGTGTTCTTCCACATCTTCAGGGTGTGCTGTCAGCAGCTTCCTTTGGAGTGCGACCTGGAAGTCGCTTCGTCTGACGGGGTCCTTCATGCCTTGTACGTTGACCTTTCGTCACATCCGTTTGCTCTTGCACTGCAGCCACCAGACGATCCTTGATGGATAAACGGCCCAGGTCTGGTGGCCTGTGATCCATGATGACTGGGAGTCTCGTCTCCACTGCAGCCTTCATCCACCTTCCCAGCCGTTGTAGCATCACCCCAGCTATCCTCCGCCGGTTCTGCCCTTGGGACTTCTAGAGTCGTTCTTTGTCTGGACCCTCCCTCTTGACCTTGCTGCCACAGGTGACCCTGCTGGGAGCACAAGTCTCCCTGTGGCATTGCTCTCGGGGTCATTGGGGTGGACGAGCCCCTCACCACAACAAGGTGACGAGTGGGCATAGCTAATCAGCACACTCACGATGCCAATATCTGAACCATGGCATCGAGCTGTGTGATGGAGTGGGGGAAGTGCATGTGTGAGTCAGGCTGGATGTGAGAGGCAAGTAGAGCAGCTCCCAGTGGCTAAGGATGACCCTGGGGCTACAACTGGCAGGTAACACCTCTGCCTGAACAAAGAGGAGGGAGGAGCCGAGCTAGGTTTGAATCGGGGGCGGCAGTTAGAGGCTAGGGGAAGAGAGAGCTGGAAGGCAGCCAGCCGGAGGAGGGGGGAGGCTACACCCCAGAGGGGCACCCCTCGGGGTCTTCTCCCCAGGATGGGTTGGAAGGACTGTCTCTGGCTGCTGTACTGACGCTTCTGTGAGAAACTGGGCATCTGTTGCCTAATAAACCTCCTGTTGTACCTGCTGAGTGAGAGTCACTCCTGCCAGCGGACGGGGTGCAGTGCAGGGGGACCCCTGAACCCCATCGCACTGGTCTGAGAAGTGGGATGCACTGCACCCACGGATGAGCTCCCAGCAGTGGCTGACTGAGCACCAGAGAAGGAAGGAGTCTCACAAGAGCCAGAGGAGGAACAGAGCAATTCCTGCAGCTGCTGCTGGTGAGTGGATACCCCGGGAGACAGCGGGGAGATGGATTATACCCAACTCCTGAAGGCAGAGCTAGCGGGGCTGTGCAGAGAGAGGGGCCTGACCGTGGGGAAGGCGACCAAGGCCCAGCTGATTGCCCAGCTGGAAGAGAATGACCGATCCAGGGGCCCAGAGCCTGTCCCGGCAGGAAGTGGCCAGTCGCCCTCAGCAAGCGTTTCGGATTCTCCGACAGGAGCTGGGGCTCGACACGATCAGACAGATGCGGTGCCCGCCAGGTCGTCCTCAGCTAGCGGTAGTCCATCGTGGGCAGAGTCCCCCGCCGCAGAGCGGCGACGGCTGGAGCTCGAGGTCAGATTAAAGGAACTGGAGCACCAGGAACAGGAGAGAGAGTGTGACCAGGAGCGCCAGATACAAGAGAAACAGCGGGAGGAGACAGAGCGAGAGCGGAAGGAGAGAGAACGAGAGCGGGAGCATGAGTGGGCCATGGCGGAGGCGAGACGCCAAGAGGCCCCAGCTGCGGTAAGCGGGGAGAGGGCCAGACGGCTCGGGGTGGCCAGTCACTTGGAGACGCGTGTGCTGGCCCAGTGTCAGGACCCAGGGGACATGGACGAGTTCCTTACCGCCTTTGAGCGAGCCTGTGAGTTGCATGAGGTTCCCCCAGCTGAGTGGCTCCGGCACCTCACCCCCTTGCTGGGCCAAAAGGCTGCAATGGTGCTCAGCCAGCTGGAGGGGCTGCAGCCTGGGGACTATGAACGGTTCAAACAGGCCCTGCTGCATAAGTTCGGGCTGACTCCGGAGATGTACAAGGAGAGGTTCCAGGAGGCGCAGAAGAGGCCAGAGGAAACCCATGTAGATACAACCGCCCGCCTGAGGCAATATGACCGGAAGTGGGTGTTCGGGATGGGAGTCCAGTCCGTAGAGGACCTGCTCGAGCTGGCGGTCGTGGAGTGATTCTACGAGATGTGCGCACCTGACCTGAGGGTGCGGCTGGTGGACCGGAAGCCAGGGGACTCACACGATGCAGGGAAACTGGCAGATGACTTCACAAACAGCCGGGCCAGGTTTGAAAGTGAAACCCACAAAGAGAGGGAGTCCCGGAGGGAGAGGGAGTCCCGGAGAGACCGAGAATCTCAGAGAGACCAGTTCCTGACTGTACGACAGAGGGGACCACCTCTTGGGCGAGGCCAGGAAAGAGGGGCCGGCCACCCACCCCCCAGAGAGCCAAACAGAGCCCGGACAGAGCAGCCGGCCCGAGGGACACAACAAGACCCAGGCTGTTATCGCTGTGGGCGAAAGGGGCATAGAGCAGCCCAGTGCCCCAGGCTCCCAGACAGGTTGAGCAGGCCGGGAGGTCATGGAGTCAACTGGGTGGAGTCCCAGAAGACAGAGGGGCTGGCGGCCAAGGCGGGTGGTGCTGACAATGGGCACTCGGATTAGGCCGAGTCCGCCCCACAGACCAGCTCCTCAGGGGGACCAAATGCTCAGAGGTCAGTTTACAGAGTGGGGGCGGCACTGCCTCTGTGGAGCAAGTGTCTCAAACACCTCGAGGTAGACTGGAAAAAGGTCACGGGGTTCTGGGACACAGGCGCTGACGTGACGCTGGCTCGACCCGGGGTGGTGGCACCGGGCCGCATGATACCCAATTCCCACCTGACGAAAACAGGAATTGATGGGACCCCTTTCAAGGTGCCCATGGCGAGGGTGCACCTGAAATGGGGGAAGAAGGAAGGCCCCAAGGAAGTGGGCGTGCACAGCCATTTGCCGGCGGATGTACTGATGGGGGCTGACCTGGAGAACTGGCAAGGTGAACGCCCTCGTGCCCTGGTCCTGACCCGTAGCCAAAGAAAACGAGGGGTGCGCTCCCCAGTTTCAGGGGTACAGGCCCAGCCAAAGTCACAGGAGCCACAGGGGCCAACCCTGGGAGAAAGGGGGCCCCCAAAAAACAGATCTCACAGGCCAGCGGTGCTGGAGCCAGGCACGGATGGGGAAGTAGCTTCCGCCCCTGCCCCAGCCGAAGAGTTCCAGGCAGAGCAGCAGAGAGACCCCTCCTTGCAGAAGCTGAGGGAACTGGCCAGTCTCAGCCCAGCTCCACAGCTGGGGGAGGGCTGCAGGGAGAGATTCCTGTGGGAAAAGGGATTCCTGTACCGGGAATGGGCTCCCAGACGCAAAGCGGAGCCATGGAAGGTACAGAGGCAACTAGTGATTCCCCAAAAGTACCGGCGCAGGTTGCTGTACCTAGCCCATGATGTCCCGCTCGGAGGACACCAGGGGATCCACCGCACCAGGGAAAGGTTGTTACAGAACTTTTTTTGGCTAGGGATCTTTGCAGCTGTCCGTCTGTATTGCCTGTCCTGTGATCCCTGCCAGAGGGTGGGGAAGACCCGAGACAAGGGGAAAGCTGCCCTGAGGCCACTGCCCATCATAGAGGAGCCTTTCCAGGAAGTGGCTATAGACATAGTGGGCCCCTTCAGCAAGGCAACGCGTTCGGGGAACAAATATATTTTGGTGGTGGTAGATTTTGCCACGTGATACGCAGAAGCAGTGGCCTTGACCTCTATCGACGCTGACACCGTGGCGGACGCACTGCTGTCCATTTTTAGTAGAGTGGGTTTCCCCAAGAAGGTCCTCACAGATCAGGGGTCCAACTTCATGTCGGCCCTACTGCAAAGCTTGTGGGACAAGTGTGGGGTCCGGCACACCTGGGCCACAGCCTACCACCCGCAGACCAGTGGGCTGGTGGAGAGGTTCAATGGGACTCTGAAGTGGATGCTGAGAACCTTCATGAATCAGCACCCCCATGACTGGGACAAGTACTTACCCCACCTGCTGTTTGCGTACAGGGGGGTGCCCCAGGAATCCACGGGGTTCTCCCCGTTTGAGCTGCTGTACGGAAGGAGGGTACGGGGACCCTTGGACTTGCTCAGAGAAGAGTGGGAGGGGACGGCCTCTCCTGAAGGGGAGTCAGTGGTAACAGTATGTACTGACCTTCCGGGAGAAACTCAGAGAGCTCATGGGCCTGGCCAGGGAGAACCTCTCCATGGCCCAAAGGAAGCAAAAGGTCTGGTATGACCGTAACGCCAGGGCCCGAGCCTATGCCACCGGGGACCAAGTGATGGTCCGTGTAGCTGTGCGGCGGAACAAGCTGCAGGCGGCCTGGGATGGGCCCTTCAAGGTCTTCAAACAGCTGAATGACGTGAATTTTGTGGTGGAACTGTCGATCCAGGCCCACAGCCACCGGGTCTATCATGTGAACATGATGAAACCTTCCTGGGACAGAGAGAACTTGGTGCTGGCCGTGTGCAGACACTGGGAGGGGCAGGGGGATGATCCCTTGGTGGATTTACTCACAAGGACTGGAGCCGGCTCCTTGCTGGAGTCTATTCCCCTCTCAGACCAGCTGACCCCTGCCCAGCAGACGGAGATCAAGGAGGTGCTGCATTCACACCAACAGCTGTTCTCTGACAGACCCGGACGCACTGACCTGGCTGTCCACCGAACAGAGACAGGCACCCACGCCCCTATCAAGTGTGTGCCATTCAGAGCCACAGGGAAGACGGCTCAGGACATAGAGCAGGAGGTTGAAGACATGCTGGCTCTGGGGGTGATCCAACCCTCGTCCAGCCCCTGGGCCTCTCCCGTGGTGTTAGTCCCTAAAAAAGATGGGTCTGTTCAGTTTTGTGTGGACTATCGCAAGCTTAACACCATCACTGTCTCGGACGCCTACCCCATGCCCAGGCCTGATGACCTTTTAGACAAGCTGGGGGGAGCCCGTTATCTCACCACCATAGACCTCACCAAGGGGTACTGGCAAGTGTCTTTAGACCAAGATGCCCGGCTGAAGTCGGCTTTCATCACTCCTGTGGGGCTCTACGAGTTCCTGGTCCTGCCCTTCGGCCTCAAGGGGGCACCCGCTACCTTCCAGTGTCTGGTGGACCAGCTACTGAAAGGGATGGAGAGCTTTGCCCTGGCTTACATGGACGACATTTGCATCTTCAGCCAGACGTGGGAGGACCATGTGTCCCAGGTCAAGCAGGTGCTGGACCGACTCCAGAAGGCCGGTCTGACTATCAAGGCAGGGGAAGTTCAAGGTGGGGATGGCTGAGGTGACCTACCTGGGCCACAAGGTGGGCAGCGGCTGCTTAAAGCCAGAGCCAGCTAAAGTGGAGGGTGTCAGAGATTGGCCAACACCCGAGACTAAGAAGCAGGTCCAGGCCTTCATTGGGATGGCGGGGTACTACCGGAGGTTTGTGCCCCACTTTAGCTCCATCGCAGCCCCCCTCACGGAGCTGTGTAAAAAGGGAAAGCCTGACAAGGTGGTCTGGACCGAGCAGTGCCAAGAGGCCCTCTGCGCTCTGAAGGAGGCTCTGGTCAGGGCCCCAGTGCTGGCAAATCCAGACTTCAACAAGCCCTTCCTGGTGTTCACCGATGCCTCAGACGTGGGGCTGGGGGCGGTGCTAATGCAGGTGAATGACAAAGGGGAGAAACACCCCATCGTGTACCTGAGTAAGAAGCTGCTGCCCCGGGAGCAGAACTACGCGGCCATAGAGAAGGAATGTCTGGCCATGGTGTGGGCGCTGGGGAAGCTGCAGCCGTACCTGTTTGGACGGCGTTTCACCGTGTACACCGATCACTCACCCCTGACCTGGCTGCATCACATGAAAGGGCCCAACGCCAAGCTCCTGCGGTGGAGTCTGCTCCTGCAGGACTACGACATGGAGGTGGTCCATGTGAAGGGGAACAACAACACCATAGCCGATGCCCTGTTACGCAGGGAGGGCCCCGAACTTCCCCAGGTCACTGGCTAAGTGACCCCGCTCAGGTCGGTCTGGAAGGCAGGAGGGATGTGATGGAGTGGGGGGGGGGTGCATGTGTGAGTCAGGCTGGATGTCTGAGGCAAGCAGCAGCTCCCAGTGGCTAAGGATGACCCTGGGGCTACAACTGGCAGGTAACACCTCTGCCTGAACAAAGAGGAGGGAGGAGCCGAGCTGGGTTTTTGAATCGGGGTCGGCAGTTAGAGGCTAGGGGAAAAGGAGCTGGAAGGCAGCCAGCCTGAGGAGGGGGAAAGCTACACCCCAGAGGGGCACCCCTCGGGGTCTTCTCCCCAGGATGGGTTGGAAGGACTGTCTCTGGCTGCTGCACTGTCGTTTCTGTGAGAAACTGGGCATCTGTTGCCTCATAAACCTCCTGTTGTACCTGCTGAGTGAGAGTCACTCTTGCCAGCGGACGGGGTGCATTGCAGGGGGACCCCCTGAACCCCATCACAAGCTGCCCCCCTGGGTTTGTGGGCTTCCATCCCTGCGCCCATTGAACGGCCAGAGAACTGGGCTCTGTCCAAGCCAGTTGAAGCCCTTACTCTGGTTCCGTCACAGCAGTATGGCTCACTCGTCCAGGTGTGCCCAGGGCCAGAGAGCAGCACGTCGAGGGGAGGGATGTGGCCAGGCACTGGGTAATTGTGCCCTCCAGTAACATTCCCAGCAACATACCCCCAACCTACTACACCCCATGGTCCACTTCTTGCCACAGGCCATTGGGCATGTGTGATGGAGTGGGCGGGGGAGTGCATGTGTGAGACTCAGGCTGGATGTGTGTGTGACAAGCAGAGCAGCTCCCAGTGGCTAAGGATGACCCTGGGGCTATAACCTAGGCTGGCAGGTAACACCTGAGCCCTGAACAAAGAGCAGGGAGGAGCCGAGCTGGTTTTGAATTGGAGGCAGCAGTTAGAGGCTGCGGGGAGAGGGAGCTGGAAGGCAGCCAGCCTGAGGAGGGGGAAGCTACACCCCAGAGGGGCCCCCCTCGGGGTCTTCCCCCCAGGACGGGTTGGAAGGACTGTCTCTGGCTGCTGTACTGACGCTTCTGTGAGAAACTGGGCATCTGTTGCCTAATAAACCTGTTGTACCTGCTGAGTGAGAGTCACTCCTGCCAGCGGACGGGGTGCAGTGCGGGGGGACCCCTGAGCCCCATCACAGCCTGCTCCATGGCCAACTGGGAAGGCCACATCCAAGCCCCTTCTCTCAGGAAATAATTATTTGTCTGAATTATTGTCCAATTTACCTCCTCCGTTTCTTGCCCAGTGTCCCCATGAGTGAGGGAGGCATCAGGTACCAATGGGCACTGAGCCCATGGTTGATGATGATGGTCCTCATGGGTTCCCCCTTCTGGGGCTCTCGGGAGCCCCTTAGCACTGTTCCCTCTCACAACACCTCGGTCACTCAACGCAGGTGCCAGCCACCACCCGCAGGCTAGTTTTTTGTACCCCCCTGCCCACATGCCATGAGGTTCCAGTCACTACCACAGCAGTGCTAGCAGGAGGACGAGACACACCCTGACCAGCAAACCCAGTCATTGTGGAGCTGGGATCCCTGCAGTGCGCTGGTCGGCTCCTCAGCTGCTGCCAGCGTCTCCCCATTTTCTGAAAGAGAAAAAGTACCTTTTCCTGCCCGCTTTGACATGGGACATTATTGCTCCAGACTCTGCTGTCTGTCCCGTAGCCTGGCTGACTGCCAGCAAAGCTGGATTTCTTCTCTAGGCAGCTAGCGACTTATTCCACTGCTGAGTCGTAGCATTCAGGAGGTGGTGTGCCTCAGTTTCCCTCTGGTGCAGCAGAGCAGGTTTATGACAGGTTCTGTGCTGTGCCAGGCTTTACAGGGAATGACCAAGTGTCTTGTTCAGATCTCAGCACTGTGCACACACAGGTCTTCTTATTTAGGGATTACCTGCTCCCACTCTCTCTGTATTGACAAGGCTGGATGTTCTTCTGCCACCCTGGCCTTGAGGGCCATAATATGAGGCTAAGTCTACACTAATAACAAGAAGTCTTGTGGCATCTAATAGACTAACAGATATTTTGGAGCATAAGCTTTCAAGGGCACAGACCTGCTTCGTCAGATGCATGGGGGGAGGTTCCAGAGGAGGGTTTAAAGAGGGGGTCTCAGTCAAGGGCAGGGCCGGAGCTGACAAGGTCTGTTCAGTTAGGGGGGATGTGGCCCATCGTCAGTAGCTAATGTGGAGGTGTGACCCTCAAGAGCGGAGAAACTGCGTTTGTAATGGGCCAACCGCTCCCAGTCTCTGTTCAGTCCTTGGTTGATGGAGTCAAATTTGCAAATGAATTGCAGCGCTGAAGTTTCTCTTTGCATTTTATTCTTGAAATGTTTTTGTTGTAGGACGGCTACTTTTAAATCTGTTACTGAGTGTCCGGGGAGATGGAAGTGTTCTGTACATTACCGTTCCTGATGTCTCGTTTATGTCCATTTATTCTTTTACGTAGAGACTCTCCAGTTTGGCCAATGTAAATCGCAGTGGGGCATTGCTGGCACACGATGGCATATATTATATTAGTAGATGTGCAGGTAAAGGAGCCCCTGATGGGATGGTCGGTGCTAGGTCCTGTGATAATCTCGCTGGTGTAGATATATGAGCAGAGTTGACAGCAAGGTTTGTTGCTGGGATTGGTTCCAGGTTTAGAATTACTGTCCTGTGATCTATAGTTGCTGGTGAGGATTTGTTTAAGGCTGGCGGCTGTCTGTAGGCGAGGACAGGCCTGCCTCCCAAGGGCTGTGGGAGTGAAGGAGCGTTGTCCAGGATGGGTTGCAGATCACTGATGATGCGCTGGAGAGGCCTTAGTTGGGGGCTGTGTGTGATGGTCAGTGGTGTTCTCTTGTTTTCCTTGTTGGGCCAGTCTTATAGCAGGTGGCTTCTGAGTACCCGTCTGGCTCTGTCAGTCGGTTTCCTCACTTCCTTAGGTGGGTATTGCAGTTTGAGGAAAGCTTGGTAAAGGTCTTGTAGATGGTTGTCTCTGTCTGATGGATCAGAGCAAATACGGTTGTACCTTAGTGCCTGGCAGTAAACAATGGATTGTGTGGTGTGCCCTGGATGGAAGCTGGAGGCGTGTAGATAAGCACAGCAGTCGGTGGGTTTTCGGTGTAGGGTGGTATTTATGTGACCATCGCTTATCTGCACAGTCGTGTCCAGGAAGTGGATCTCTTGTGGGGACTGGTCCAGGCTAAGGTTGATGGTGGGGTGGAAACTGTTGAAATCACGGTGGAACTCTTCAAGAGCCTCCTTCCCATGGGTCCAGATGGTGAAGATGTCACCGGTGTGGCGCAGGTAGAGGAGGGGCGCGGGGGGACAAGAGCTGAGGAAGCGTTGTTCCAGGTCAGCCATAAAAGTGTTGGCATTGTCCGGGGCCATGCGGGTGCCCACGGCAGTGCCACTGATTTGAAGGTATAAATTGCCTTCAAATCTGCAATAGTTGTGGGCGAGGACAAAGTCACAAAGCTCCGCCACCATTTGTGCCTCGGTCCTATCGGGGATAATGTTCCTAACAGCTTGGAGTCCATCTTCACGTGGGATATTGGTGTAAAGGGCCCCTACGTCCATGGTGGCCAGGATGGTGTTTTCAGGAAGGTCACCGATGGATTATAGTTTCCTGAGGAAGTCGGTGGTATCTCGAAGAAAGCTGGGGGTGCTGGTAGCATGGGGTCTAAGTAGAGAGTCCACATGTCCAGAGAGTCCTGTGGTGAGAGTGCCAATGCCGGAGGTGATGGGGCGTCCGGGATTCCCAGGTTCATGGATCTTGGGTAGCAGCTAGAATAAAGCTGGTTGGGGTTCTAGGGTTGTGCCTGTGTAGATTTGTTCCTGTGCTTTTATGGGGAGGGTCCTGAGCAGATGCTGCAGTTTCTTTGTGTATTCCTCAGTGGGATCCTGGGACAGAGGCCTGTAGAATGTGGTATTGGAGAGTTGCCTGGCAGCCTCCTTTTGGTAGTCGGTTCTATTCATGATGACAACAGCGCCTCCCTTGTCGGCCTCTTGGATGACGACGTCAGAGTTGTTTCTGAGGCTGGTGCTGGCGTTGCGTTCTGCATGGCTGAGGTTAGGGGGTAAGCGGCGCCGCTTTTCCGCCATTTCTGCCCGTGCACGCCGGCGGAAGCATTCTGTGTATAGGTCCAGTGTGTCGTTTCGACCATCGGGGAGTCCATGAGGAATTCTTTCTCTTGCACCGTAGGTGGGAGGGTGCCTGTGGGTCAGGGCGCTGTTCCGTGTCGTGTTGGAAGTGTTCCTTGAGTCGGAGACGGCGGAAGTAGGCGTCCAGATCACCACAGAACGGTATCCAGTTTGTGGGGTGGTGGGGCAGAAAGAGAGTCCCCGAGAAAGGGCAGATTCTGCCGGGCTGAGTGTGCAGTTGGACAGGTTGACAGTATTGCTGGGTGAGTTAAGGGTGCCGCTCTTGTGGCCCCATGTGGAAAGTAGGAGTTCAGATAGTCTACACTGGCCCTTTACAGCACTGTCACTTTCTGGCTCGGGGGGGGGCAAAAACACTGCTCCCGCCCCCGCTTCGCTGTGGAGCGGCCGTGTGAACCAGGCTGCAGCGGGTTAGCTGCTGCCCGCGTGGAGGTGGTGCATGGCGCGTGCCTGCCCTGGCTGTAAAACACAAGTGGGCTTTAAACTGTTAAGTGTACACAAAGCTGAGTGTGTTCATTGTCCGCAGCTCCTCTGGGCAGCCAGTAACAGCCCCTGCCCCCCACTGCCTCCCCCCAGTCTGTGCCCACCCCAGGCTGTGGCTTGCTTGGAATGCAAAGCTCTTAGCAGCTGTCCTTTGTCCATCCACTGCTCCCCCCGCCCCCATCTCTTTCCGCTCTTAGCTCCCTGCTTCCCATCGCTGGCACGCAGGCCTGACAAAACGCAGCCCCGCCGGCCACCTTGTGTGGCCCTGGCAGGCTTGTAGTCGAGCACAAGCCTTGTTTGCATTGCCCCCCCATTTCCCCAAGGTACAATGATGCACATACCCTAGGAAGAGGCACGTATGTGCCTTTCCAGGAGCATTACATCAGCCACATCGATTTTTGCATAATGTGTAACTTTTTCTTTTGTGCTTGCAGACTTCTGTTGTCTGTGACAAACTGATTTACCCAGCAAAGGGGGCTTTTAATGCAAGGAAGATGTACCTGCTTCAGTTCCATGACCGGATTTTTCAAAAGCACAGTGTTAGTTTTATAAACTAAGTTTTATTTCAGATTTCTTACAAAGGGGATTGATAGTATTTTTCCATCTAATTTTTAGTAAATATTTTAAGTGGGAATTCCATCGTGTATTTTTCTGCATTCTGGGATAAACTCTTACCGTTTGCTATGTGTTAACAGGAAAGGGCTCTCGTTAATTTCCAATAACATTTTCTTCTAGTTTTCAAACCGTAAGCATTGATGTAGCTGTGCCAAACCAGAGCACTTCTCCAAATGGTTTATCTCTTTTCTGCGAGGGTCATTGAGAAGCAATCCTAGGCCGAGGTCATCCTATTTTTCTGGCTCACCCAGCTTCAGTCTCTTTCAATATCCGTCCAGTTATGTCAGTTTTGAAGACCGTACTTGATCTGGTGATCTGTGTCTTTTCTGCTTGGTTCAGTGAGAAGCAATCCCATTCCAGGCATATCCCATTTTCCAGGCACCACCCAACCCCGACTTCGCTGTAAGTTATGGCAAGAGGAAGCTGAATACTGAATCCGGTGGTCCCAACTCTTACTGTTTGGAGAAGTTCTTAATCAAACAGACAAACTCTCGAAAACAGAGTTGGTTTTGTTAAAGCAAAGCAAAGGAATCCATAATTTCTCTCTTTTCTCCTGGTTGTGGCTGCCCCTTATCGCAGACACAATTTTGGCCTACAGAAAGACTACCTATAGGGTTAAAGGATAAATCCCATAGTCGATCAAGGCTGGTTACCCTGTCTTGCAAAACGTGACAGCTTTGAAATTGTAAATTAAAGATTCAGATTACTTTTCAGTGGCATTATCGAACAGGGAATTCCAGGCCGTGTCCTCCTCAGCGGATGAAACAAGAGTTTTACAAATGACGAGCGTTAGTTTAGGTCCTTTAGAACTTTACTTAATTACACACACTCTCTCCATTGCCTAACATACCCTGGCTGGCTGCTGTTTGCTTTACGTAACTACCCTGATCACACACAGTCTTACACAACCAGAGACAGCCAAGTGCCAGGCAGAGTCCTTCCCTTCCTCTCCTGATCCCAGCGTGTCCAAGAGTCCAGTACCCTGGCCCAGAGGCTCTGTTTGCTGCCCGCCTGCTGCCGTCCTTTGCAGGCCATGTCTTGTGGGAAAGGGGCCTGTCTTCCTTCAGCATAGCTTTAACAGCTTCTGGGGGTGCCCGTGTAGCCACCCTACCAGGCGCCTCGTGGTGTCTGACTACTGAGCTTCTACCCGATGTCACTGCCAGCCGTATGAGGGGGTTGCTGGGCACAGCTAAGGGAATCAGTCCAGGGGATCCTTGCTTAGAACCAGGCCACTTGCAGCCCCAGGCTGGGATTTCCTTCTCACTAAGGCAAATCCAACCAGCCACCACAGCACCTCTGCCAGCCCCACTGGCCAGAGCCACACAAGAAAACCCACAGACTGCCCAGCCGCTCTACCAGCCCAGACCAACAACCTCCAACTTAAGATGAGAGGCTCTTAAGCCTGTTTCACCAACTCCTCACAGATTCTTCTGGACCCCAAAGAGCCCAGCCCCAGACCCTGGTCAATATATGCGTGGATCTTACCCAAAACAACATGCTCACCAGTCCTTTCGATCCCAATATCTAAGATTTATTAATAAAACAGAACAGGGCTGCAGAGCAGACTCCTTAAAGCGATACTTTGCAGGCATCAGTCACAACTAGTGATGCAGCCAATGATGCTATTTGCTGATTCTTGAGAGTCTCTGCAATGTCGTTTTGGGGGATGGGCCCCCAGTCCAGACAGGCTTAACTCATGAGGACTGAAAGAACCCGCCTGGGCCCCTCTCACAGTTTTTCCTGTGGAGGGAGAATGTCCTTTTCCCTTCCCATCAGGCTCTGGAGAGTCAGGGGCACCTGGCCAGGTGGGCAGCTGTGGCCTCTGCCATTGGCTGCAGTCCAGGTGACAGTCCCACACTCCTGTGACGGCTGGGAATCTGGTCCATTGTTTAGCCCATCGCCTGAGCTGAGGTGGTGAGCTCACCCTCTGCTGAGAGACTCAGCTCTAGAGTCAATAGCCATGACTTGTCGTACACACAGGGCACAGGCGTACAAGTCACACCGACAGACGCAGGGCATGACCTGCTTTGAGTTGGCAATTTTTCAAAGGCCCATTACTAAGGGCGCAAGAGCAAACCATTCCTCTGGGCGGGGAGGGTGGGAAGGGACCAGCCTGGCTTAACCAGGAGACCTGGAATGACCTAATAATCAAAAAGGAATTGTATAAAAAGTGAAACTAGGTCAAAGTGGAAAGGAGGAACATAAACAGCACAGGGCCGCAGGAGCGAAATTAGAAAGGCGAAAGCACAAACTGCACTCAGGGTAGCTCGAGACATAAAGGGAAACAGGGAAACGTTCCACAAGTACGTTACGGAAGAGGAAGACCAAGGACAGAGCGGGCCTGGTGCTCAATGGAGAGCGAGAAGCAAACCAGAAAGTGTAGAAATGGCAGAGGGACTTAATGATTTCTTTGTTTCAGTCCTAACCACGGTGGCTGATGGAGGCCGGAAGCCCAACATGGTGCCGGCTGGTGGGAAAGGGGTGGGACAAGGAGTTAAAATAGAGAAAGAACAAGTGAAAAGTGACTTAGAAAAGTTAGATCCCTTCAAGGCACAGGGCGTGATGAACTGCACGGTAGAGCACTCAAGGGGCTGGTAGAGGGGGCGCTCAAGCCACTAGCAATCAGCTTGGAAAAGTCACGGAAATCAAGAGAGATTCCAGAAGACTGGAAAGAGCAAATTTCGTGCCCATCTATGGAAAGGGAAGCAAGGGTAACCCAGGGGATTAGCGACCAGTCAGCTTAACTTCAGTGCCAGGAAAGATAATGGAGCAAATAATTAAGGAATCCATCTGCAAACAATCTGGAAGATAATAAGGTGATAGGTCACAGCATGGACTTGTCAAGAACAAATCATGTCAAACTAGCCCGATAGCATTCTGGGATAGGATAGCGAGCCGTGTGGATAAGGGGGAAGCAGTGGACGGGGAATACTTGGACATTTGATACTGTATCACATGACCTTATCGTAAACTAGGGAAATGCAACTGGAGAAACGGTCTGAGTCAAATAGGATGAAGTTTAATGAGGACAAATGCAAAGTGCTCCAGTTAGGAAGGAACAATCAGCTTCATACATGTAGAATGGGAAGTGACCGTCTAGGAAGGAGCGCTGCGGAAAGAGGTTTAGGGGTCAGAGTGGACCACAAGCTAAATAGGAGTCAACAGTGTGATGCTGTGGCAAAAAAAGCAAACATGATTCTGGGATGAATTAACAGGTGTGTTGTGAGCAGGACACGAGAAGTCGTTCTCCCGCTCTACTCTGCGCTGGTTAGGCCCCAGTCGGAGTATCGTGTCCAGTTCTGAGCGTTGCATTTCAAGAAAAATATGGGGAAATTTCAAAGGGTCCAGAGAAGAGCAACAAGAATGATGGAAGGTCTGGAGAACATGAGCTCTGAGGGAAGAGTGAAGGAACTGGGCTGGTTTCGTTTGGAAAAGAGAAGGCTGAGAGGGGACATGAGAGTGCTTTTCAAGTACCTCAAAGAGGGTTACGAGAAAGAGGGAGAAAACTTGTTCTCCTGGGCCTCTGAGGGTAGGACAAGGAGCAATGGGCTTAAACTGCAGCAAGGGCGGGTTGAGATTAGACATTAGGAAAAACTCCCCAGCTGTCAGGGTGGTTAAACACTGGACTAAATTGCCTGGGGAGGTTGTGGTATTTCCATCATTGCATTTATTTAAGAGCGGGTTAGACAGACTTCTGGCAGGGATGGTCTAGTCGGCGCTGGGTCCTGCCAAGAGGGAAGGGACTGGACTTGAAGACCACTCGAGGTTCCTTCCAGTTTTAATATTTAATATTCTGTGATTCCCTGGGAGTGGTTGGGGACGTGCCAGGATGTGGCCCTATGGTTCCCAGCTTGCGGCTGCCCGGCGCTGAGCGAAGGCGTGAGCTGGAGAACAAGGCCCCAGACAGTCACACACACAGGCAGACTGGGAATTTCATTGTTTATACCCTGGTGAATAGAAAAATTGTCAGAATGCCCTGAAATTGTTAAGGCATCGGCCTTTACAGGCAGGCCCGAGTGTCCTGTTTCCTGACAAGTCAGGAGGCAGCTGGCTCAGAGGCAGGGCCTGCAGGGCAGAGCCAAGCCAGGTCAGACACAGGGTGCCCATGATGGAGCCCAGCCCTGGGCCCTGCGGAGGATGAGCAGAGCAGCCCCTGCTGTGGTCCTGGCTGTTCTCTGACCTGCGCCTTTGCCCCCAGACCACCACACTGATCGGGCTGCTGAAGACGGCGCGGCTGCTGCGCCTGGTGCGTGTGGCCCGTAAGCTTGACCACTACTCGGAGTACGGGGCAGCCGTGCTCTTCCTGCTCATGTGCACCTTCGCCCTCATTGCCCACTGGCTGGCCTGCATCTGGTACGCCATCGGCAACATGGAGGGGCAGCGCATCGGCTGGCTGCACTCGCTGGGCGACCAGATCGGCAAGCCCTTCAACCAGAGCGCCCCGCTGGAGGGGCCCAGCATCAAGGACAAGTACGTCACGGCGCTCTACTTCACCTTCAGCAGCCTCACCAGCGTGGGCTTCGGCAACGTCTCGCCCAACACCAACTCGGAGAAGATCTTCTCCATCTGCGTCATGCTCATCGGCTGTGAGTGCCGGCCGGGCCTGTCGCCGCGGTGCTCCCCTGCCCGTCCTGCACTGGCGCCTGCCTGTCCTGCACCGGCGCCTGCCTGCTCTCTGCCTGTCCCGCGCCTGGCTCCTGCCCGTCCTGCACCGGCGCCTGCCTGCTCTCTGCCTGTCCCGCGCCTGGCTCCTGCCCGTCCTGCACCGGCGCCTGCCTGCTCTCTGCCTGTCCTGCACCGGCGCCTGCCTGCTCTCTGCCTGTCCCGCGCCTGGCTCCTGCCCGTCCTGCACCGGCGCCTGCCTGCTCTCTGCCTGTCCCGTGCCTGGCTCCTGCCCGTCCTGCACCGGCGCCTGCCTGCTCTCTGCCTGCCCCTGACCGTCCCACGTCTGTCCCCTGCCTGTCCTGCACTGGGCTCCTGCCTGTGCTGTGTCTTCCGGCACCTGTCCCCAGCCTGCCCCACACTTGCCCTATGCCCCTCCGCCTTCCCTGCACCTGCCTTTCATCCGCCCCCTTTCTGCCCCAGCCCCATGTGCTCAGGGAAGTGCACTGGGACACGTTGGAGTCGTGTGTATTGTATGTGTACATGTGTGCCTGTACACACCTGGGTGTTTGCGTGTACATGTGTGTGCTTGTGTGCAGCTGTGTATTTGTGTGTATGCATGTGTATGCTTGTACACAGTTGTGCATTTGGGCATGTGCGTGTGTATCTGTATGAAGCTGTGTGTTCGAGTGTGCTTGCACTTGAGTGTGCATGTGCATGTACACTCGTGTTTGTGCGTGTGCACACTCACCTGCCGACCCTCCCCCAGCCCTGATGTATGCCAGCATATTCGGGAACGTCTCGGCCATCATCCAGCGCCTGTACTCGGGCACGGCGCGTTACCACACCCAGATGCTGCGCGTCCGCGAGTTCATCCGCTTCCACCAGATCCCCAACCCACTGCGCCAGCGCCTGGAGGAGTATTTCCAGCATGCCTGGTCCTACACCAACGGCATCGACATGAACGCCGTGAGTGCCCCCCCCAGCGTCCCACCCCTGGGCCCAGTCCCCCCCAATGGAACCACACCCCCAGTGCCCCCCGATGGAACCACACCCCCAGTGCCCACCACCCCCAGCCCCATCACGTCCCTGCTGGACCCAGCACCTGGAGGAGTATTTCCAGCACGCCTGGTCCTACACCAATGGCATTGACATGAATGCTGTGAGTGACCCCCCAGTGTCCCGCCCCTGGGCCCAGTCCCCCCCGATGGAACCATGTGATGGAGTGGGGGGAGTGCATGTGCGAGTCAGGCTGGATGTCTGAGGCAAGCAGCAGCTCCCAGTGGCTAAGGATGACCCTGGGGCTACAACTGGCAGGTAACACCTCGGCCTGAACAAAGAGCAGGGAGGAGCTGAGCTGGGTTTTGAATCGGGGGCGGCAGTTAGAGGCTAGGAAAAGGGAGAGCTGGAAGGCAGCCAGCCTGAGGAGGGGGAAAGCTACACCCCAGAGGGGCACCCCTCGGGCTCCTCTCCCCAGGATGGGTTGGAAGGACTGTCTCTGGCTGCTGTACTGTCGCTTCTGTGAGAAACTGGGCTTCTGTTGCCTAATAAACCTCCTGTTGTACCTGCTGAGTGAGAGTCAATCCTGCCAGCGGACGGGGTGCAGTGCAGGGGGACCCCTGAACCCCATCACACTAACCACACCCCCAGTGCCCACCACCCCCAGCCCCATCACGTCCCTGCTGGACCCAGCGCCTGGAGGTGTATTTCCAGCACAGCTGGTCCTACACCAACGGCATTGACGTGAACGCCGTGAGTGACCCCCTAGCGTCCCGCCCCTGGGCCCAGTCCCCCCCGATGGAACCACACCCCCAGTGCCCACCACCCCCAGCCCCATCATGTCCCTGCTGGACCCAGCGCCTGGAGGCGTATTTCCAGCACGCCTGGTCCTACACCAACGGCATCAACGTGAACGCCGTGAGTTTTGTGCCCCCCGCACCCAACAGATGGGCCCCTCTGCACAAAGTGGTGCCCCTGCCCCAGCATCCCAAGTGCCTCCTGACAGACCCACTCCTCTGACAGACCCAGCACCCCAGTGGCCCCAACCCTGGGCCCAGAACCCCCTCCCCATGGACCCAGAGTCCTGTAACATTTAGGGGGTTTCTGGGCTGTTTGAGAGAACCCACCTGAGCAGATTACTTAAAACCAGGCCACATGCAGCCCAGAGAGGGGTCTCCTTCTCAATAAGACAAACCAAACCAGCTGCAAAAGCTCCCCTGCCAGCCCCTCCAGCCAGCCAGAAGCCACGCAAGCAAACCCACAGACTTCCCAGCTGCTCTACCAGCCCAGACCAACAAGCCCAAGCTAGGGCGAGTGGTTACTAAACCTATTGCACCAACTCCACACAGATTCTTCCAGCCCCTAAAGGGTCCAGCCACCTCCCCAAGGCAATATATGTTTAGATCTTACCCAAAACACCATGCTGTGCCGATCCTTTAGGATCTAAAATCTAAAGGTTTATTAACAAGGAAAGACCTAAGAGGTTGAGAGAGAAAAATCTGTTTGTGATACATTACATACATCAATTACAGCTATTGATGCTGGATGAGAACATAAGAGCAGCCACACTGGGTCAGACCAAAGGTCCATCCAGCGCAGTGTCCTGTCTGGCGACAGTGGCCAGTGCCAGGTGCCCCAGAGGGAGTGAACTGAACAGGTAATGACCTCTCTCCTGCCATCCATCTCCAGCCTCTGACAAACAGGCTAGGGACACCACTCCTTACCCGTCTTGGCTTGTTTACTGTGGAGCTATACCTATATCATAGAGCTGGAAGGGACCATCAGAGGTCATCAAGTCCAGTCCCCTGCCCTCTTGTCAGGACGAAGTGCCATCCTTCACCATTTCTTTTTTAAAATCTATTTTTCCCCAGATCCCTAAATGGCCCCCTCAAGGATTGGGCTCACAACCCTGGGTTTAGCGGGCCAGTGCTCAAACCACTGAGCTATTCCTCCTCCACAAAGCAGTTTAACTGCCCCCCATAACTTCCAGCAAACAACCCCATGTCTGCCTTCAAACTCTCAGGCTCTAACCCATGCTGACTTGACAGCTATTTCGAGCCATCAGAGCATCTGCCTGCTCTGATTATACAGTTTGCCTTTCAATTGGCTAACAGCCATTGATGGACCAAACCTCCATGAACTTGTCTAGCTCTTTTTTAAGCCCTGTTCTAGTCCTGGCCTCCACAGCCTCCTCTGGCGAGGAGTTCCACAGGTTGCCTGTGCGCTGTGTGCAGAAGAATTTCCTTGTATTTGTTTTAAACCTGCTGCCCATTCATTTCATTTGGTGTCCTCTAGTTCTGATATTATTGGAGCAAGTAAATAATCTTTGTTCACTTTCTCCACACCACTCATCATTTTGTAGACCTCTCTCATATCCCCCTTAGTCTCCTCTTTTCTAAACCAAAAAGTCCCCATCTTTGTAATCTCTCTTCATATGGGACCCGTTCCAAACCCCTCTTCATTTCAGTTGTCCTTTTCTGAACCTTTTCTAATGCCAGCGTATCTTTGTTGAGATGAGAAGACCACATCTGGATGCACTGTTGAAGATGTGGGCGTACCATGGTTTGGTGCAAGGGCAATGAGATGTTCTGTCTTAATTCTCTATCCTTTTGCTTATGATTCCTAAATCCTGTTGGCTTTTTTGCCTGCCACTGCACATTGTGTGGATGTTTTCAGGGAACTGCCCATGATGACGCCAAGATCTGTTTCCTGATGAGTTGCAGCTAAATTGGCCCCCATCGTACTGTATGTGTAGTTGGGGTTATTTTTTCCAGTGCTCATTACTTTACATTTATCCACATTACATTCAATTTGCCATTTTGTTGTCCAGTCGCTCAGATCTCTTTGAAGTTCCTCACAGTCTGCCTTTGTCTGGACTATCTTGAGCAGTTTAGTGTCGTCTGCAAACGCTGCCACCTCACTGCTCGCCCCTTCTCCAGAGCGTTTATGAACACATTGAACAGGGTTGGTCCTAGGACTGACCCTTGGGGGACACCATTAGTTACCCCTCTCTATTTGGAAAATTTACCATTTATTCCTACCCTTTGTTTCCCGTCTTTGAACCGGTTCTCAGTCCATGAAAGGATCTTCCCTCTTATCTCACGAAAACCTAATTTACATAAGAGCCTTTGCTGAAGGACCTTGTGTAAGACTTTGTGGAAATCTAAGTATACTATATCCACTGGATCCCCCTTGTCCACATGTTTGTTGACCCCTTCAGAGAACTCTAATAGATTAGTAAGACGTGATTTCCCTTTGCAGAATCCCTGCTGACTTACGCCTAACCAATTATGTTCTTCCATGTTTCTGACAATTTTATTTTTGACTATGGTTTCAGCTAATTTGCCTGGTACTGACATTAGACTTTCTGGGCTGTTACTGCTGGGATCGCCTCCAGAGCCCTTTTTGTACAGCCAGTGGTATAAGCTATGTGACGTAGTGGGGGGGTGCGTGTGTGTGATTTGTAACCTAGGCGACCCAGGTCCCTGCTATGGAGAATCTTGGTGGCTAGGCCTGGTCCTTTGTAACCTGGGTGGCCAGAGGACACCTCTCCTGGAGCCAGACAAGAGCCTTGCTGGGTCTGGAATCTGAAAACGGAGAGCAGGTGGAGTGAAAGGGTCTGGAGGCTGGGGAGGAATAAAGGCAGGCTGGGCCCGTGCCAGGGACTCCAGGCCTGCCGTTCCCTTTGGGGGGCTCCTCCCTGCAACATGGGTCAGACGGACCACGTCTGGTGTCGGTGCTGACAGGTCTGTGTCACGTGGCATCTCTGTCACCTCTTAAACCTTCTCTCCCGCCTACCGAGTGAGAGTCGCTCCTGGCTGCAGGTGGGGGCAGGGCCTGGGGACCCTGGAACCCCATGACAGCTGGTGGCATCTCTGGGACCTATTGCACCCTGCATATGGATGATCCAACAGCGACTGGGGCACAGGCAGAAGAACGGTGGCTGGCGAGGTCCCGGGGTGCTGAAGGGCAGTGAGGTGCAGTCCCCAGGGGCGGAGGGGCCCATGGCCTAACCCCTGTACGTAGCCCAGGCTGCTGTACCTAGCCCGTGACGTCCCGCTCGCAGGACACCACGGGATCCACCGCACCAGGGAAAGGTTGTTACAGAACTTTTTTTGGCCAGGGATCTTTGCAGCTGTCTGTCAATATTGCCTGTCCTGCGATCCCTGCCAGAGAGTGGGGAAGAGCCGGGACGAGGGGAAAGCTGCCCTGAGGCCACTGCCCATCATAGAGGAGCCTTTCCAGAAAGTGGCTATGGACATAGTGGGCCCCTTCAGCAAGGCAACGCGTTCGGGGAAGAAATATATTTTGGTGGTGGTAGATTTTGCCACGCGATACCCAGAAGCAGTAGCCTTGACCTCTGTCGACGCTGACACCGTGGCGGATGCACTGCTGTCCATTTTCAGCAGAGTGGGGTTCCCCAAGGAGGTCCTCACAGATCAGGGGTCCAACTTCATGTCGGCCCTGCTGCAAAGCTTGTGGGACAAGTGTGGGGTCCGGCACACCTGGGCCACAGCCTACCACCCACAGACCAATGTGCTGGTGGAGAGGTTCAATGGGACTCTGAAGCAGATGCTGAGAACCTTCATGAATCAATACCCCCATGACTGGGACAAGTACTTACCCCACCTGCTGTTTGCATACAGGGTGAACCCCAGGAATCCACGGGGTTCTCCCCGTTTGAGCTGCTGTACGGAAGGAGGGTACGGGGACCCCTGGACTTGGTCAGAGAAGAGTGGGAGGGGACAGCCTCTCCTGAAGGGGAGTCAGTGGTACAGTATGTACTGACCTTCCAGGAAAAACTCACCGAGCTCATGGGCCTGGCCAGGGAGAACCTCTCCATGGCCCAAAGGAAGCAAAAGGTCTGGTATGACCGTAACGCCAGGGCCCGAGCCTATGCCACCGGGGACCAAGTGATGGTCCTTATACCTGTGCGGCGGAACAAGCTGCAAGCAGCCTGGGATGGGCCCTTCAAGGTCGTCAAACAGCTAAATGAGGTGAATTATGTGGTGGAACTGTCGAACCGGGCCCACAGCCACCGGGTCTATCATGTGAACATGATGAAACCTTACTGAGATGGGGAAACTGGGTGCTGGCTGTGTACAGGCACTGGGAGGGGCAGGGGGATGATCCGTTGGTGGATCTGCTTGCTGACCCTGGCCCAGAAGACAGAGATCAGGGGGGTTCTGGGTTCAGTCCAACAGCTGTTCTCCGACCATCCCAGCCTCACCAACTTGGCTGTTCACCTAATAGAGACAGGCACCCACACTCCTATAAAGTATGTGCTGTTCAGTGCCACGGGGAAAACAGCCCAGGACCTAGAATGGGAGGTCCGAGACATGTTGGCAGTGGGGGTGATCCAGCATCCTCCAGCCCCTGGGCCTCACCTGTGGTGCTAGTCCACAAAAAGGATGGGTCAATCTGGTTTTGTGTCAACTATTGCAAGATCAATGTCATCACCATGTCAGATGCCTACCCCAAGCCCAGACCCAACACACTTCTGGACAAGGTTGGGTGAGCCTGCTACCTCACCTTCATGGACCTCACCAAGGGATATTGTAAGTACCACTGGACCAAGGTGCCCAACTTAAATTGGCGTTTATCACCTCGGTGGGGCTCTACAAGTTCCTGGTCCTGCCTTTCAGTCTCAAGGGCGCACCTGGCACCTTCCAGCAACTTGTGGACCAGCTACTGAGGGGGATGGAGAGCTTTGCCCTGCCTCACATTGATGACATTTGCGTCTTCAGCCAGACGCGGGAGGACCATGTGTCCCAGGTCAAGCAGGTGCTGGACCGACTCCAGAAGGCCGGGCTGACTATCAAGGCAGGGAAGTGCAAGGTGGGGATGGCTGAGGTGACCTACCTGGGCCACAAGTTGGGCAGCGGCTGCTTAAAGCCAGAGCCAGCTAAAGTGGAGGCTGTCAGAGATTGGCCAACACCCCAGACTAAGAAGCAGGTCCAGGCCTTCATTGGGATGGCGGGGTACTACCGGAGGTTTGTGCCCCACTTTACCTCTATCGCAGCCCCCCTCACGGAGCTGCATGAGAAGGGGAAGTCAGATAAGGTGGTCTGGACTGAGCAGTGCCAGGAGGCCCTGGGCAGGGTTCCAGTGCTGGCAAATCCAGACTTTGACAAGCCCTTCCTGGTGTTCACCGATGCCTCAGACGTGGGGCTGGGGGCGGTGCTAATGTAGGTGAACGACAAGGGGGAGAAACACCCCATCTTGTACCTGAGTAAGAAGCTGCTGCCCCGGGAGCAGAACTACGCGGCCATAGAGAAGGAATGTCTGGGCATGGTGTGGGCACTGGGGAAGCTGCAGCCGTACCTGTTTGGACGGCGTTTCACCGTGTACACCGATCACTCACCCCTAACCTGGCTGCATCACATGAAAGGGGCCAATGCCAAGCTCCTGCGGTGGAGTCTGCTCCTGCAGCACTACGACATGGAGGTGGTCCATGTGAAGGGGAACAACAACACCATAGCCGATGCCCTGTCACGCAGGGAGGGCCCCGAACTTCCCCAGGTCACTGGCTGAGTGACCCCGCTCAGTTCGGTCTGGAAGCGGGGAGAGATGTGATGGAGTGGGGGGAGTGCATGTGTTTGATTTATAGCCTAGGCGACTGGAGTCCCTGCTGGGGATAACCCGGGTGACAAGGTGCCACTTCTCCCGAGCCAGACAAAAACCCGTTCTGGGTTTGGTGTTTGAAACCAGCAGTTAGTGTGAGTTAAGCTGGAGGCTGGAGAGGAACAAAGTCAGGCTGGGCCGAGCCGGGGGCTCCAGGTTGGGGGTTCCCTTGGGGGATCTCCCCCCCTAGCCTGGGTGAGACAGACCATGTCTGGTGTCTGTGCTGACAGGTCTGTACCACACTGCACCTGTCACCTGATAAACCTTCTCTCCCACCTGCTGAGCGAGAGTCTCTCCTGGCTGTGGGTTGCAGACAGAGCCTGGGGACCCCGAATCCCATCATAAGCTGCTATTCTTGAGAGTCTCTGAAAACACGCTCCTGAAGGGGCGGCTCCGTAGTCCAGGCAGGCTGCTCCCCTGAGCAACGGAGATCAAGGTGGGCACTGCCGGGGACATCATTATAGACTTGGCCTCTCTCCGCAGCCCATTGTCCTCCACTGGCCGGGCTTGCCGGGCACCAGGACACCTGTCGCTGGGCTCTGCTCTGTGCTGGTCCCTGTAACAACCAGTTCCCTGTGCCCTCCCCTGGTTACACCCAGACACGCTGCACGCCCCCTCAGCCTGCAAACCCTGCCCCCCCACACACAAACCCCCCACTTGGTCACACTGGGTGACGGCAGCAAACCCGCAGATTCTCCAGCTCTTCCAAAATGCCCAGACCAACAACCCCCAACTCAGGTGAGAGGTTCTTAAACCTAGATCACCAACTCCACACCGACTCTCTGGGCCCCAGAGGGTCCAGCCACAGTCCCCAGCTCAATATATACTTGGATCTTACTCAAAACACCCCGCTGGGCCAAACCTTCAAAATCTAAAATCTAAAGGTTTCTTAACAAAGAAAGAAAATGGGGTGCGAGAGAAATCGTTAAAGTGGCACGTTGCACACATCAGTTCCAGCTACTGATGCAGCCCGCAATGCTCTGTGCTGATTCTCGCCAGTCTCTGAAAACACCCCCTGGGGGGCGGGACCCCAGTTCACAGGGACTGAGTTCATGAGGTCTGAAGCAGGAAGAGCAAATGGTGATTCTCAACTAGTCCTCTTTCTACCCTTGCCGGTGTGGCGGGAGGTTCCCTTTCCCTCCCACGGCACTGGAGTATCACCTGCCCAGGTGTCTGCCATGGCACTTGGCCATTGGCTGCCTCCCGGGTGACGAGTCCCCAATGCCTGAGATGTGTATTCGAGGTGAGTCTTTGCCCGCCTGCCCTTGTGAGCATGAGCACTCCTGATACCAGCAAAGGGCACAGACACACAGGTCACGCGGACAGGCTCGGGGCACCCCAGCTCGCATGAGACGCTCACGTGGCCCAGCACAAGGTTCGGTGCCGCTGTGGACGACAGTGAGCGAAACAGCTTTCGAGTTTCACTGAAGAACCCAGTGGCGTCCTGCTTTGCGCCGGCCGAGCAGCGTGCGCCAGAGCCGGGTGTCGGTGCCCGTGGGCTGGCCCTCACTGCCCGGCACCGCCCTGTGCCCTCCCCACGCACTGACTCTGCTCTCCGCCCGCCCACAGGTGCTGAAGGGCTTCCCCGAGTGCCTGCAGGCTGACATCTGCCTGCACCTGAACCGCAGTCTGCTGCAGAGCTGCCGGCCTTTCCAGGGGGCCAGCAAGGGCTGCCTGCGCGCCCTGGCCATGAAGTTGAAGACGACGCACGCCCCCCCCGGGGACACGCTGGTGCATGCCGGCGACGTGCTGACCGCCCTCTACTTTGTCTCCCGCGGCTCCATCGAGATCCTGCGCCGCGACGTGGTGGTGGCCATCCTCGGTGAGCGGCGGGCGGGCGGGGAGGTGCTGCTGGCTGGGGCTGGCTCGTGCTCCGCTCAGGCACCGACCCCACCTGGGGCTAGGGGAACCTAACAGCGAACCCCCGGTGTGCGCCCCCCTGTACCCCGCACACCCCGGTGTGTGCCCCTCTGCACCCCGCCCGCTGCTGGTGTGTGCCCCCCTGCACCCCGCCCACCCCCAGTGTGTGCCCCTCTGTGCCCTGCCCACCCCCGGTGTGTGCCTCTCTGCACCCCGCCCGCTGCTGGTGTGTGCCCCTCTGCACCCCACCCACCCCCGGTGTGTGCCCCTTTGCACCCCACCCGCTGCCAGTGTGTGCCCCTCTGCGCCCTACCCACCCCCGGTGTGTACCCCTGTGCACCCCACCCGCTGCCAGTGTGTGCCCCTCTGCGCCCCACCCACCCCCGGTGTGTGCCCCTCTGCGCCCCGCCCGCCCCCAGTATGTGCCCCCCTACACCCCACCCACCCCTGGTGTGTGCCCCTCTGCGCCCCACCCACCCCCGGTGTGTGCCCCTCTGCACCCCGCTCACCCCCGGTGTGTGCCCCCCTACACCCCACCTGCTGCTGGTGTGTGCCCCTCTGCAGCCACTGCCGGTGTGTGCCTCCCTGCACCCCACCCACTGCCAGTGTGCACCTCCTCTGCATCCTGCCCATTGCTGGTGTGTGCCCCCCCTTCACCCCGCCCACCGCTGGTGTGTGACCCCTCTGCACCCTGCCCACCACTGGTGTGTGCCTCCCCCTCCCCCTGCCCACCGCTGGTGTGTGCCCCTTCTGCACCCGGCCCACCGCTGGTGTGTGCCTCCCCCTCCCCCTCCCCCTCCCCCTGCCCACCGCTGGTGTGTGCCCCTTCTGCTATCCCCACCCACCGCTGGTGTCCCGCCCCCCCACTGACCCTGCCGTGCCGTCCCAGGGAAGAACGACATCTTCGGGGAGCCACTGAACCTGTACGCACGGCCAGGCAAGTCCAACGCAGACGTGCGGGCGCTGACCTACTGCGACCTGCACAAGATCCAGCGGGAGGAGCTGCTGGAGGTGCTGGACATGTACCCTGAGTTCTCCGACCGCTTCTGGGCCAGCCTGGAGATCACCTTCAACCTGCGCGATGTGAGCTGGGGGAGGGGCCTGGGGCACTTGGCTGGGGAGGCTCTGGGGGGCTCAGCTGAGGGGTGCTGGGAACAATGAGCTGGGGGGGCTCTGGGGGGCTCAGCTGGGGGGTGTCTGGGAACACTGGGCTGGGGGGGTTCTGGGGTGCTTGGCTGGGGGGAGCAGGGACACTGGACTGAGGGGTTCCAGAGGGGCTCTGCTGGGCTGGGGGGGTCCTGGGTGCAGACGGGGCCCATTGGTTGGACAAACTGGAGACTGGCTAATTGAGGGAGACCTGCTGAGAAGTGGCTGTGCCAGACCCCACCCGACCCAAGGCCTCCACTGTCCAGTCCAGCCCAGCCCAGCCCAGTGCAGCTCTTCTGTGCGCTGGTACCTGCAGCCACACCAGCGACTCCCTCGGACACAGCAGTCCCTTTACGTCACCCCCTGCTCAGCGTGCAGGGCGCGAGGGTGGGTGCGTACGAGGTGCTGGTGAAGCCAGAGGCCCAGCGCCTGCCCGGGTCCCTGTACCCGTCCGTGTCGGGAATCTGACGGGTTATTCGCAGCAGAGAACTGGAGGGAGAATTAAACTGGCTGAAGAACCCGGACGCCTACGCCCAGTGCAAAGGCCTGGCTCAGGCTGGTTGCAGGGATGGGTTCAGCTGCTGGCTCAAGGCAGAGCTCTGGTGCCCTCCTGTCAGCCCTTGGTCCCTCTGCCCACGCCGGGAGAGTTCCCGGGGCTGGGTACGGCTTGTCCCATCGCCCTGGCTGTGGGAGAGCTCAGGAACAAGCCGGTGGCCAGCCCCGGGGCCGCCCCCTGGCGAGGGTGTCCTGCCACATGCGAGCCAGGTCTCTGCGGGGGGCAGCGGTTGCTCCCAGGCTGGCCGGAATGGTCCCAGCAAAGCCCGTTCTGTGGAGCTGGGTGTCTGCCAGGCTCCACTGGAGTTGGTGTGTCCTTAGGAGCCGTTTCACGAGGATGGTCCCTCCGGGGCGGGCGGGCTGCACCCGTTGGGGGCGCCCCCAGGCGGAACGCTTGAAGCTGGGTGTCGGTAACGTCAAACCCAGTAACAACACACACACACCCCGAGCCCGATCGCAGCCAGCCAGTCGGCCCCTTCCCTGGGCACCGCCTGTCAGCACAGGCCTGGCTGCAAACGGGGAACAGGGCTTGCCAGGGGGCTGCGTGGGGCTGTTTTCTGTCCAGGCACAGCACTGGGGGGGGGGGTGCTCAGCCGAGCTGGGGGTCTCTAGGGGTGCTTGGCTTGGCTGGGGCAGTCCGAGGTGCTCAGCTGAGCTGGGGGGCTCTGGGGGCTCTCAGCTTGGCTGAGCTGGGGGAATCCTGGGGCGCTCGGCTGAGCTGGGGGGTTCTGGGGGCGCTCAGCTGAGCTGGAGGAGTCCTGGGGCGCTGAGCTGAGATGGGGAGCTCTGGGGGCGCTCGGTGAGGCTGAGCTGGGGGAGTCCTGGGGCTCTCGGTGAGGCTGGGGGGCTCTGGGGAGGCTTGGCTGGAAGGTCTGGGGGTGCTCGGTGAGGCCAGGGTTGTGTGGGCCCAGGAGCCCCACACCAAAAGTCTCAGGCTCCCGCTGCAGGGAGACTGGGCCCCAAGCAAGGGCCCCCACCACCGAGACCCTCTGGCCCCAATTCATGCCCTGCCCACACCGTGTTCTGTCCCCCAGCCCACCCCCCACCGCTGCCCCAGCCCAGCACTGTGCCCCCCACCTGATCCGCTCTGCCCCCCGGACTCCCCCAGCCCCCCACCGCTGCCCCAGCCCAGCACCGTGCCCCCCACCCGATCCGCTCTGCCCCCCGGACTCCCCCAGCCCCCCACCGCTGCCCCAGCCCAGCACCGTGCCCCCACCCGATCCGCTCTGCCCCCCGGACTCCCCCAGCCCCCCACTGCTGCCCCAGCCCAGCACTGTGCCCCTACCCGATCCGCTCTGCCCCCCGGACTCCCCCCTCCCCCCACCGCTGCCCCAGCCCAGCACCGTGCCCCCACCCGATCCGCTCTGCCCCCCGGACTCCCCCCTCCCCCCACCGCTGCCCCAGCCCAGCACCGTGCCCCCACCCGATCCGCTCTGCCCCCCGGACTCCCCCAGCCCCCCACTGCTGCCCCAGCCCAGCACTGTGCCCCCACCCGATCCGCTCTGCCCCCCGGACTCCCCCAGCCCCCCACTGCTGCCCCAGCCCAGCACCGTGCCCCCCACCCGATCCGCTCTGCCCCCCGGACTCCCCCAGCCCCCCACCGCTGCCCCAGCCCAGCACCATGCCCCCCACCCGATCCGCTCTGCCCCCCGGACTCCCCCCTCCCCCCACCGCTGCCCCAGCCCAGCACTGTGCCCCCACCTGATCCGCTCTGCCCCCCGGACTCCCCCAGCCCCCCACTGCTTCCCCAGCCCAGCACCGTTCCCCCACCTGATCCGCTCTGCCCCCCGGACTCCCCCAGCCCCCCACCGCTTCCCCAGCCCAGCACTGTGCCCCCACCCGATCCGCTCTGCCCCCCGGACTCCCCCAGCCCCCCACCGCTGCCCCAGCCCAGCACCGTGCCCCCACCTGATCCGCTCTGCCCCCCGGACTCCCCCAGCCCCCCACCGCTGCCCCAGCCCAGCACCGTGCCCCCACCCGATCCGCTCTGCCCCCCGGACTCCCCCCTCCCCCCACCGCTGCCCCAGCCCAGCACCGTGCCCCCACCTGATCCGCTCTGCCCCCCGGACTCCCCCCTCCCCCCACCGCTGCCCCAGCCCAGCACCGTGCCCCCACCTGATCCGCTCTGCCCCCCGGACTCCCCCAGCCCCCCACTGCTGCCCCAGCCCAGCACTGTGCCCCCACCTGATCCGCTCTGCCCCCCGGACTCCCCCAGCCCCCCACCGCTGCCCCAGCCCAGCACCGTGCCCCCACCCGATCCGCTCTGCCCCCCGGACTCCCCCAGCCCCCCACCGCTGCCCCAGCCCAGCACCGTGCCCCCACCTGATCCACTCTGCCCCCCGGACTCCCCCAGCCCCCCACTGCTGCCCCAGCCCAGCACCATGCCCCCCACCTGATCCACTCTGCCCCCCGGACTCCCCCAGCCCAGCACCGTGCCCCCACCTGATCCGCTCTGCCCCCCGGACTCCCCCAGCCCCCCACTGCTGCCCCAGCCCAGCACCATGCCCCCCACCTGATCCGCTCTGCCCCCCGGACTCCCCCAGCCCCCCACTGCTGCCCCAGCCCAGCACCATGCCCCCCACCTGATCCGCTCTGCCCCCCGGACTCCCCCAGCCCCCCACTGCTGCCCCAGCCCAGCACTGTGCCCCCTACCTGATCCACTCTGCCCCCCGGACTCCCCCAGCCCCCCACCGCTGCCCCAGCCCAGCACCGTGCCCCCACCTGATCCGCTCTGCCCCCCGGACTCCCCCAGCCCCCCACTGCTGCCCCAGCCCAGCACCATGCCCCCCACCTGATCCGCTCTGCCCCCCGGACTCCCCCAGCCCCCCACTGCTGCCCCAGCCCAGCACTGTGCCCCTACCCGATCCGCTCTGCCCCCCGGACTCCCCCAGCCCCCCACCGCTGCCCCAGCCCAGCACCGTGCCCCCACCTGATCCACTCTGCCCCCCGGACTCCCCCAGCCCGCCACCGCTGCCCCAGCCCAGCACCGTGCCCCCACCTGATCCGCTCTGCCCCCCGGACTCCCCCAGCCCCCCACTGCTGCCCCAGCCCAGCACCATGCCCCCCACCTGATCCGCTCTGCCCCCCGGACTCCCCCAGCCCCCCACCGCTGCCCCAGCCCAGCACTGTGCCCCTACCCGATCCGCTCTGCCCCCCGGACTCCCCCAGCCCCCCACCGCTGCCCCAGCCCAGCACCGTGCCCCCACCTGATCCGCTCTGCCCCCCGGACTCCCCCAGCCCCCCACCACTGCCCCAGCCCAGCACTGTGCCCCCACCCGATCCGCTCTGCCCCCCGGACTCCCCCCTCCCCCCACCACTGCTGCCCCAGCCCAGCACCGTGCCCCCACCCGATCCGCTCTGCCCCCCGGACTCCCCCAGCCCCCCACTGCTGCCCCAGCCCAGCACCGTGCCCCCACCCGATCCGCTCTGCCCCCCGGACTCCCCCAGCCCCCCACTGCTGCCCCAGCCCAGCACCGTGTCCCCCACCCGATCTGCTCTCCCCCCCGGACTCCCTCAGCCCCCCACCGCTGCCCCAGCCCAGCACCGTGCCCCCCACCCGATCTGCTCTCCCCCCCGGACTCCCCCAGCCCCCCACCGCTGCCCCAGCCCAGCACCGTGCCCCCCACCCGATCTGCTCTCCCCCCCGGACTCCCTCAGCCCCCCACCGCTGCCCGAGCCCAGCACCATGCCCCCACCTGATCCACTCTGCCCCCCAGACTCCCCCAGCCCCCCACCGCTGCGCCTGCTCCAGCCCGGCTCACGGCTCCCCTTCTCACAGACCAACATGGTTCCTGGCTCCCCTGGCAGCACCGACCTGGACAAGGGCTTCAGCCGCCCGCGGTGCCGCAAACTGTCCTTCCGCCAGCGCACAGACAAGGGTGAGTAGGGGTGGGGGTAGGGTCCCCCCAGAATTCCCCACGGCAGCCCTGGAGCCCCCCATGGCACTGCCCTAGAGCCCCCCAGAGCCCCCACAGCACCACCCTAGAGCCCCCCACAGCACTGCCCTGGAGCCCCCCCAGAGCTCCCCACAGCACCCCCCGGAGCCCCCCATGGTGCCCCCCAGCACCTCCACAGCACCTCCCTGGAACCACCATGACACACACTTCTGCAGTCCCCACAGCACCTCCACAGAACCTCCCACAGCACCCCCTGGAGCCCCCCACGGCAGCCACCCCTCCCAGGGCAGCAGCACCCCCAGATATCAGCACCTGCCAGAATCCCCCCATGGCAACAGTACCCCCAGCTACCAGCCCCCACAGCACCCCCAGACTCGCCAGCAGCATCTCCTGGGACTGCTAACAGCACCTGCCACTCCTGGGGCACCAGCCCCCCCATGGCACCATCTCCCCCCTGGCACCAGCCACCAATGGCACCTGCCCCCACATCGCCAGCGCCCCTCCCAGCACAGGCTTCCTGCCCCACCTGGGCGCCAGGGGCTCCACCCTGCCCCAGGCCCCAGCTGGCTCCTCTTGGCCAGTGCCCCAGTGCTGCCAGGGCCCCGGCAGGCGTCCCCTGCTCTGCCTCCCCAGCCTGGTGCCGTGGGACGCTCGCTCTGTGCTCCCAGCAGACGCAGCCGACGCCAGCGAGCCGCGGAGCAGCCACAAGCCGCTGCGGCTGGACCAGAAGCCCCCAGGCGTGGGGAGCCAGCGGGAGGGGGAGCCCTCCAGCTCAGCCTCCAGCGACGAGGAGCAGCCCCCCGAGTCCAGCGCTGGCACCGGCCGCCTGGCACCCTGCTGCGCCAATGGAGTGCTGCTCGGCCAGGACGCCGGGCAGCCGCCGGGCAGCGTGACGAGCAGCCCCCTCGCAGGTGGGAAGGGGATGGGGCGTGGTGCCAGGGCAGGAGGGGCTGGGCACCCGGGGGGCACTGCAGGGAGGGAAGGCACCGGCAGGTGGGGGATCCAGGAGCAGGGACTGGGGGGGAGGGCTCTAGGGGTGCGGGCGTGAGGGAGGGGCTGCAGCCAGCAGAGCCGGGGTGCAGACCCCTCCCGGTGCTGGGGGTGTGGCCGTGGGGCGGCTCAGGCTGGCACAGGGCACCCGCGGCGCTGCCGTCTGCCAGGCCAGCCTGGCCCGCTGTGTCGCTGGCAGGGCCGTGTGGCCCAGGCTGTGGCTCCACCTGGCACCTCTCTGCCCACCTTGGCCCCATGCAGCTCCATGGGCTGCAGCTTCAGGTCCCCCTTGGCCTCTCTGGCACTGCCTTGGCCCCACACCCACTGCACCCCCTGCCCGGCCAGGTAGGCTCCCGCCCGCTGCGGCCTGGGCCCTTCTGCTGGGCAAGGGGCTCAGGCTGCTCCCCCAGAGCCCTTTGTGCAGAGGGGCCCCCACCTTAGAGCCCCCATCAGTCGGCCCCGGCCCCACGGACACGAGGCCCCCAAGTCGGAGCTTGCACAGGACCTGTGGGGCGGGGCTGGCAGGGAGGGGTGCCAGCCCCATACAGACAGCAGTGCCGGGGGTGGGCCCCACAGGGAAGGTGTGTGGGGTACATACAGATGGGGGAGGGGTGCAGGCCCCATACAGACAGCAGGGTCGGGGTGGGGGAGGGGTGCTGCCATGTGGGGAAGGCGCGTGGGCCCCATACGGGTGGGGCAGGGACAGGAATGTGCCCCTCTAACAGTGTGTGTCCATGTGCGGAGAGGTGCTGCTTGTGCACAGCAGTGAGGGGGAGCCATGTCACCTAATTGCCTGGCCACTGGGCTGTGGGGCACAGGCTCTAGGACGGAGGGAGGAATGGGGGGTTTGGGGTACAAGCTCTAGGGCAGAGCAGGGAATGAGGGGTTTGAGCCACAGGCTCTAGGGCACAGCAGGGAATGAGGGGTTCGGGGCACAGGCTCTAGGGCAAAGCAGGGAATGAGGGGTTCAGGGTGCAGGCTCTAGGGCGGAGGGCGGAACGAGGGGTTTGGGGCACAGGCTCTAGGGTGGAGCTGGGAACGAGGGGTTTGGGGTACAGGCTCTAGGGCAGAGCAGGGACTGGCGTTCAGGGTGCAGGCTCTAGGGCGGAGGGGGGAACGAGGGGTTTGGGGCACAGGCTCTAGGGCGGAGCTGGGAACGAGGGGTTTGGGGTACAGGCTCTAGGGCAGAGCAGGGACTGGCGTTCAGGGTGCAGGCTCTAGGGTGGAGGGCGGAACGAGGGGTTTGGGGCACAGGCTCTAGGGCGGAGCTGGGAACGAGGGGTTTGGGGTACAGGCTCTAGGGCAGAGCAGGGACTGGCGTTCAGGGCACAGGCTCTAGGGTGGAGGGGGGAATGAGGGGTTTGGGGCACAGGCTCTAGGGCAGAGCAGGGAATGAGGGGTTTGGGGCACAGGCTCTAGGGCAGAGCAGGGAATGAGGGGTTCAGGGTGCAGGCTCTAGGGTGGAGATGTGAATCCCCCGACAGGCCGGCTGGCTGCTGTGGGTGTTACATGGGGGGCTGAGCCCCACTGTACCCCAACAGGCCGGCTGGCTGCTGTGGGTGTTACATGGGGGGCTGAGCCCCACTGTACCCCAACAGGCCGGCTGGCTGCTGTGGGTGTTACATGGGGGGCTGAGCCCCACTGTACCCCAACAGGCCGGCTGGCTGCTGTGGGTGTTACATGGGGGGCTGAGCCCCACTGTCCCCCGACAGGCCGGCTGGCTGCTGTGGGCATTACATGGGGGGCTGAGCCCCGAGGTGCAGGCGAAGAAGGGGGACTAATCCCGTGCAGAGCAGAGGTCGATGCTGGGGCCGGTGTGAGCAGAGCCCCACACGTGGCACCTTGTAGGAGACCTGCACACGCTGCCCAGCCTGGCCTCCGCCTGCCCCGAACCCCACCTGCCCAGCCCCCCAGCACATCCTCTGCCCGGTCCCTGCACTGCCCATGTGCCGAGTGACCCCTCCACATCGGCCAGGCCACGCACCACCCGACGCCGGGGCAGGGCCACTGGGTGCACCCCCATGGGGTCTGTGTGGGTCCCGGGGCCCACTGCTTCGTGCTGGCTGAGGCCTGCCGCCCCACACACCCCCAGTCTCCGCAGCCCCTGGATGCCCCAGGGCTTAGCCTGGCCCTGACCCATCTCTCCACTCTCTCAGGGGCCTTCTCGGGGATGTCCAACATCTTCAGCTTCTGGGGCGAGGGCCAGGGGCGCCCCTTCCAGGAGCTACCCTGCAGCACCGGCCCGGCCCAGGCCAGCCTCGGCGGGGCCCTGTCCCCCCACGCCCGCCGGCCCCGCTCCGAGCTGGAGAACCGCCTGGACCAGCTGCAGCAGCAGCTCAACAGGTAGCAGGGGGCATGACGGGGAAAGGCCCTGGGGGCGCAGTGGGGAGAGGCCCTGGGGGCTGGGGGAGCTGGGGGCACAGCGGGGAAAGCGGCTGGGGGAGCTGGGGACGCAGTGGGGAGAGGCCCTGGGGGCTGGGGGAGCTGGGGGCACAGCGGGGAAAGCGGCTGGGGGAGCTGGGGACGCAGTGGGGAGAGGCCCTGGGGGCTTGGGGCATGGCGGGGAAAGGGGCTGGGCGAGCTGGGGGCGCAGTGGGGAGAGGCCCTAGGGGAGCTGGGGGCGCAGTGGGGAGAGGCCCTGGGGGAGCTGGGGGCGCAGTGGGGAGAGGCCCTGGGGGCTTGGGGTATGGCGGGGAAAGGGGCTGGGCGAGCTGGGGACGCAGTGGGGAGAGGCCCTGGGGGCTTGGGGCATGGCGGGGAAAGGGGCTGGGCGAGCTGGGGATGCAGTGGGGAGAGGCCCTGGGGGAGCTGGGGGCGCAGTGGGGAGAGGCCCTGGGGGAGCTGGGGGCGCAGTGGGGAGAGGCCCTGGGGGAGCTGGGGATGCAGTGGGGAGAGGCCCTGGGGGAGCTGGGGGCGCAGTGGGGAGAGGCCCTGGGGGCTTGGGGCATGGTGGGGAAAGGGGCTGGGGGAGCTGGGAGCACAATGTGGACAGACCTGAGTGGGGAAGGGGGCTGGCCAGGTCCCGCTGGGGGCTCCCACCAGTGCGGGGTGCTGGGGCTGGCTGGGGGCGCCCCTCCGCAGTCCCCGCCACCTGCACCCCCCTGGCAGGCTGGAGACCCGCATGGCCACCGACGTGGGCACCATCATGCAGCTGCTGCAGCGGCAGGTTGGGCTGGTACCGCCGGCGTACAGCACCGTCTCCTCGTCGCCTGTGGGCCCTGAGTGCCGCCAGCCCCCCATCCTGCCCATCACCCCCCTCCAGCCCTGCCCGCAGGTAAGACCCTGGGCCCCCCACCCGCCCCCCGCCCCTGCCTGGCGCTGGCCGGGCTCTGCCCCTGGCCTGGGCTGGAGCTGAGCACCCTCGGGAGCCACCCGGCCAGCTGGCCTCTTCCCTGGCACCCACCTGCCCACCCGCCGGCCCTGCTGGCCCAGCCCGGGGACCCCCACCGCTTTCTGGTGCCCCTCACTCTGACCCACAGCCCCTGTTAGCCCAGCCCGGGGACCCCCACCGCCCTCCCACTGCCCCTCACTCCCACCCACAGCCCCTGTTAGCCCAGCCCAGGGACCCCCACCGCCCTCCCACTGCCCCTCACTCCGACCCACAGCCCCTGTTAGCCCAGCCCAGGGACCCCCACCACCCTCCCACTCCCCCTCACTCCCACCCACAGCCCCTGTTAGCCCAGCCCGGGGACCCCCACCGCCCTGCCACTGCCCCTCACTCCCACCCACAGCCCCTGTTAGCCCAGCCCTGGGACCCCCACCACCCTCCCACTGCCCCTCACTCCCACCCACAGCCCCTGTTAGCCCAGTCCGGGGACCCCCACCGCCCTGCCAGTGCCCCTCACTCCCACCCACAGCCCCTGTTAGCCCAGCCCGGGGACCCCCACCGCCCTACCACTCCCCCTCACTCCCACCCACAGCCCCTGTTAGCCCAGCCCAGGGACCCCCACCGCCCTCCCACTGCCCCTCACTCTGACGCACAGCCCCTGTTAGCCCAGCCCTGCGACCCCCACCGCCCTCCCACTGCCCCTCACTCCCACCCACAGCCCCTGTTAGCCCAGCCCGGGGACCCCCACCGCCCTCCCACTGCCCCTCACTCCCACCCACAGCCCCTGTTAGCCCAGCCCGGGGACCCCCACCGCCCTCCCACTGCCCCTCACTCCCACCCACAGCCCCTGTTAGCCCAGCCCGGGGACCCCCACCGCCCTCCCACTGCCCCTCACTCCCACCCACAGCCCCTGTTAGCCCAGCCCGGGGACCCCCACCGCCCTCCCACTGCCCCTCACTCCCACCCACAGCCCCTGTTAGCCCAGCCCGGGGACCCCCACCGCCCTCCCACTGCCCCTCACTCCCACCCACAGCCCCTGTTAGCCCAGCCCGGGGACCCCCACCGCCCTCCCACTGCCCCTCACTCCCACCCACAGCCCCTGTTAGCCCAGCCCGGGGACCCCCACCGCCCTCCCACTGCCCCTCACTCCCACCCACAGCCCCTGTTAGCCCAGCCCGGGGACCCCCACCGCCCTCCCACTGCCCCTCACTCCCACCCACAGCCCCTGTTAGCCCAGCCCGGGGACCCCCACCGCCCTCCCACTGCCCCTCACTCCCACCCACAGCCCCTGTTAGCCCAGCCCGGGGACCCCCACCGCCCTCCCACTGCCCCTCACTCCCACCCACAGCCCCTGTTAGCCCAGCCCGGGGACCCCCACCGCCCTCCCACTGCCCCTCACTCCCACCCACAGCCCCTGTTAGCCCAGCCCGGGGACCCCCACCGCCCTCCCACTGCCCCTCACTCCCACCCACAGCCCCTGTTAGCCCAGCCCGGGGACCCCCACCGCCCTCCCACTGCCCCTCACTCCCACCCACAGCCCCTGTTAGCCCAGCCCGGGGACCCCCACCGCCCTCCCACTGCCCCTCACTCCCACCCACAGCCCCTGTTAGCCCAGCCCGGGGACCCCCACCGCCCTCCCACTGCCCCTCACTCCGACCCACAGCCCCTGTTAGCCCAGCCCAGGGACCCCCACCACCCTACCACTCCCCCTCACTCCCACCCACAGCCCCTGTTAGCCCAGTCCTGGGACCCCCACCGCCCTCCCACTGCCCCTCACTCCGACCCACAGCCCCTGTTAGCCCAGCCCAGGGACCCCCACCACCCTACCACTCCCCCTCACTCCCACCCACAGCCCCTGTTAGCCCAGCCCAGGGACCCCCCACCGCCCTGCCAGTGCCCCTCACTCCCACCCACAGCCCCTGTTAGCCCAGCCCGGGGACCCCCACCGCCCTCCCACTGCCCCTCACTCCCACCCACAGCCCCTGTTAGCCCAGCCCTGGGACCCCCACTGCCCTCCCACTGCCCCTCACTCCCACCCACAGCCCCTGTTAGCCCAGCCCTGGGACCCCCACCGCCCTGCCAGTGCCCCTCACTCCCACCCACAGCCCCTGTTAGCCCAGCCCTGGGACCCCCACCGCCCTGCCAGTGCCCCCCACTCCCACCCACAGCCCCTGTTAGCCCAGCCCGGGGACCCCCACCGCCCTCCCACTGCCCCTCACTCCCACCCACAGCCCCTGTTAGCCCAGCCCGGGGACCCCCACCGCCCTCCCACTGCCCCTCACTCCCACCCACAGCCCCTGTTAGCCCAGCCCGGGGACCCCCACCGCCCTCCCACTGCCCCTCACTCCCACCCACAGCCCCTGTTAGCCCAGCCCGGGGACCCCCACCGCCCTCCCACTGCCCCTCACTCCCACCCACAGCCCCTGTTAGCCCAGCCCGGGGACCCCCACCGCCCTCCCACTGCCCCTCACTCCCACCCACAGCCCCTGTTAGCCCAGCCCAGGGACCCCCACCACCCTGCCGGTGCCCCCCACTCCCACCCACAGCCCCTGTTAGCCCAGCCCGGGGACCCCCACCGCCCTCCCACTGCCCCTCACTCCCACCCACAGCCCCTGTTAGCCCAGCCCTGGGACCCCCACCGCCCTCCCACTGCCCCTCACTCCCACCCACAGCCCCTGTTAGCCCAGCCCTGGGACCCCCACCGCCCTGCCAGTGCCCCCCACTCCCACCCACAGCCCCTGTTAGCCCAGCCCGGGGACCCCCACCGCCCTCACCACTGCCCCTCACTCCCACCCACAGCCCCTGTTAGCCCAGCCCGGGGACCCCCCACCGCCCTCCCACTGCCCCTCACTCCCACCCACAGCCCCTGTTAGCCCAGCCCGGGGACCCCCACCGCCCTCCCACTGCCCCTCACTCCCACCCACAGCCCCTGTTAGCCCAGCCCGGGGACCCCCACCGCCCTCCCACTGCCCCTCACTCCCACCCACAGCCCCTGTTAGCCCAGCCCGGGGACCCCCACCGCCCTCCCACTGCCCTTCACTCCCACCCACAGCCCCTGTTAGCCCAGCCCGGGGACCCCCACCGCCCTCCCACTGCCCCTCACTCCCCACCCACAGCCCCTGTTAGCCCAGCCCGGGGACCCCCACCGCCCTCCCCACTGCCCCTCACTCCCACCCACAGCCCCTGTTAGCCCAGCCCGGGGACCCCCACCGCCCTCCCCACTGCCCCTCACTCCCACCCACAGCCCCTGTTAGCCCAGCCCAGGGACCCCCACCGCCCTCTCCACTGCCCCTCACTCCCACCCACAGCCCCTGTTAGCCCAGCCCGGGGACCCCCACCGCCCTCCCACTGCCCCTCACTCCCACCCACAGCCCCTGTTAGCCCAGCCCGGGGACCCCCACCGCCCTACCACTCCCCCTCACTCCCACCCACAGCCCCTGTTAGCCCAGCCCGGGGACCCCCACCGCCCTCCCACTGCCCCTCACTCCCACCCACAGCCCCTGTTAGCCCAGCCCGGGGACCCCCACCGCCCTCCCACTGCCCCTCACTCCCACCCACAGCCCCTGTTAGCCCAGCCCAGGGACCCCCACCACCCTACCACTCCCCCTCACTCCCACCCACAGCCCCTGTTAGCCCAGTCCTGGGACCCCCACCGCCCTCCCACTGCCCCTCACTCCGACCCACAGCCCCTGTTAGCCCAGCCCAGGGACCCCCACCACCCTACCACTCCCCCTCACTCCCACCCACAGCCCCTGTTAGCCCAGCCCAGGGACCCCCACCGCCCTCCCACTGCCCCTCACTCCCACCCACAGCCCCTGTTAGCCCAGCCCGGGGACCCCCACCGCCCTCCCACTGCCCCTCACTCCCACCCACAGCCCCTGTTAGCCCAGCCCAGGGACCCCCACCACCCTACCACTCCCCCTCACTCCCACCCACAGCCCCTGTTAGCCCAGTCCTGGGACCCCCACCGCCCTCCCACTGCCCCTCACTCCCACCCACAGCCCCTGTTAGCCCAGCCCGGGGACCCCCACCGCCCTCCCACTGCCCCTCACTCCCACCCACAGCCCCTGTTAGCCCAGCCCAGGGACCCCCACCGCCCTCCCACTGCCCCTCACTCCCACCCACACCCCTGTTAGCCCAGTCCTGGGACCCCCACCGCCCTCCCGCTGCCCCTCACTCCCACCCACAGCCCCTGTTAGCCCAGCCCGGGGACCCCCACCGCCCTCCCACTGCCCCTCACTCCCACCCACAGCCCCTGTTAGCCCAGCCCAGGGACCCCCACCACCCTGCCAGTGCCCCCCACTCCCACCCACAGCCCCTGTTAGCCCAGCCCGGGGACCCCCACCGCCCTCCCACTGCCCCTCACTCCCACCCACAGCCCCTGTTAGCCCAGCCCAGGGACCCCCACCGCCCTCCCACTGCCCCTCACTCCCACCCACAGCCCCTGTTAGCCCAGCCCTGGGACCCCCACTGCCCTCCCACTGCCCCTCACTCCCACCCACAGCCCCTGTTAGCCCAGCCCTGGGACCCCCACCGCCCCCTGCCAGTGCCCCCCCACTCCCACCCACAGCCCCTGTTAGCCCAGCCCTGGGACCCCCACTGCCCTCCCACTGCCCCTCACTCCCACCCACAGCCCCTGTTAGCCCAGCCCGGGGACCCCCACCGCCCTCCCACTGCCCCTCACTCCCCACCCACAGCCCCTGTTAGCCCAGCCCTGGGACCCCCACTGCCCTCCCACTGCCCCTCACTCCCACCCACAGCCCCTGTTAGCCCAGCCCTGGGACCCCCACCGCCCTGCCAGTGCCCCCCACTCCCACCCACAGCCCCTGTTAGCCCAGCCCTGGGACCCCCACTGCCCTCCCACTGCCCCTCACTCCCACCCACAGCCCCTGTTAGCCCAGTCCTGGGACCCCCACCGCCCTCCCACTGCCCCTCACTCCCACCCACAGCCCCTGTTAGCCCAGCCCGGGGACCCCCACCGCCCTACCACTCCCCCTCACTCCCACCCACAGCCCCTGTTAGCCCAGCCGGGGACCCCCACCGCCCTCCCACTGCCCCTCACTCCCACCCACAGCCCCTGTTAGCCCAGCCCGGGGACCCCCACCGCCCTCCCACTGCCCCTCACTCCCACCCACAGCCCCTGTTAGCCCAGCCCAGGGACCCCCACCACCCTACCACTCCCCCTCACTCCCACCCACAGCCCCTGTTAGCCCAGTCCTGGGACCCCCACCGCCCCTCACCACTGCCCCTCACTCCGACCCACAGCCCCTGTTAGCCCAGCCCAGGGACCCCCACCACCCTACCACTCCCCCTCACTCCCACCCACAGCCCCTGTTAGCCCAGCCCAGGGACCCCCCACCGCCCTCCCACTGCCCCTCACTCCCACCCACAGCCCCTGTTAGCCCAGCCCGGGGACCCCCCACCGCCCTCCCACTGCCCCTCACTTCCCACCCACAGCCCCTGTTAGCCCAGCCCAGGGACCCCCACCACCCCTACCACTCCCCCTCACTCCCACCCACAGCCCCTGTTAGCCCAGTCCTGGGACCCCCACCGCCCTCACCACTGCCCCTCACTCCCACCCACAGCCCCTGTTAGCCCAGCCCGGGGACCCCCCACCGCCCTCACCACTGCCCCTCACTCCCACCCACAGCCCCTGTTAGCCCAGCCCAGGGACCCCCCACCGCCCTCCCACTGCCCCTCACTCCCACCCACACCCCTGTTAGCCCAGTCCTGGGACCCCCACCCGCCCTCCACCGCTGCCCCTCACTCCCACCCACAGCCCCTGTTAGCCCAGCCCGGGGACCCCCACCGCCCTCCCACTGCCCCTCACTCCCACCCACAGCCCCTGTTAGCCCAGCCCCAGGGACCCCCACCACCCTGCCAGTGCCCCCCACTCCCACCCACAGCCCCTGTTAGCCCAGCCCGGGGACCCCCCACCGCCCTCCCACTGCCCCTCACTCCCACCCACAGCCCCTGTTAGCCCAGCCCAGGGACCCCCACCGCCCTCCCACTGCCCCTCACTCCCACCCACAGCCCCTGTTAGCCCAGCCCTGGGACCCCCCACTGCCCTCCCACTGCCCCTCACTCCCACCCACAGCCCCTGTTAGCCCAGCCCTGGGACCCCCCACCGCCCTGCCAGTGCCCCCCACTCCCACCCACAGCCCCTGTTAGCCCAGCCCTGGGACCCCCACTGCCCTCCCACTGCCCCTCACTCCCACCCACAGCCCCTGTTAGCCCAGCCCGGGGACCCCCACCGCCCTCCCACTGCCCCTCACTCCCACCCACAGCCCCTGTTAGCCCAGCCCTGGGACCCCCACTGCCCTCCCACTGCCCCTCACTTCCCACCCACAGCCCCTGTTAGCCCAGCCCTGGGACCCCCACCGCCCTGCCAGTGCCCCCCACTTCCCACCCACAGCCCCTGTTAGCCCAGCCCTGGGACCCCCACTGCCCTCCCACTGCCCCTCACTCCCACCCACAGCCCCTGTTAGCCCAGCCCGGGGACCCCCACTGCCCTCCCACTGCCCCTCACTCCCACCCACAGCCCCTGTTAGCCCAGCCCGGGGACCCCCACTGCCCTCCCACTGCCCCTCACTCCAACCCACAGCCCCTGTTAGCCCAGCCCTGGGCTCCCCCCCAGCCCTGCCAGTGCCCCTCACTCCGACCCACAGCCCCTGTTAGCCCAGCCCAGGGACCCCCACTGCCCTCCCACTGCCCCTCACTCCGACCCACAGCCCCTGTTAGCCCAGCCCGGGGACCCCCACTGCCCTCCCACTGCCCCTCACTCCCACCCACAGCCCCTGTTAGCCCAGCCCTGGGCTCCCGCCCAGCCCTGCCAGTGCGCCCCACTCCCCACCTGCAGCCACACCCTTGGGCTCCTCCAGCCCTGCCAGCACCCTCAGGCCCCCCCGCAGCCCCAGCGGGCCCGGCCGTGCGGAGCAGAGCTGGGGGTGGTCCGGCCGGCGGCGGCGGCGGAGCTGTTGGCCGGGCAGCTCCTGACTGCGTCTTGCTGCCCGCAGGTTCCGCGCTATCCCGCGCCGTTCCTGTTCCCGCGGGCGCCCAGCCCGGCGCCCCGGCCGTGCCCTGCCTCGGCCGTGCTGCTGCTGGTGGAGCCGGTGCCCACACCGCCCCGGCGCTGCTCCCTCCCCGGACAGCTGGCCCAGCCGCCGGACTCGCAGACCTTGCAGAGACACTGCTCCGACCCGGGCAGCTAATGGGCAGGGTGGGGTCCTGCCCCACGGACATGAGCGCCGCCTGGCCCGAGGGCGCACGCCCGCCCCACGCTGCTGGGATGTTAGCTGGCCTAACGCAGCCGGGGCGGCCTGAGACGGCCCAGCACGTAGCAGAGGCCAGGCCGGCAGCGCTGCCTGCAACTCCTCGCCGGCCTGGCCCCCACGCCCCCCCCAGCGGTGCCGGGCAGCGGGATGGGCTGAGCACCCCAGGTGCACACTTCCACACTGGGTGTGGGTGTGCACAGCTGTGCAGGGCCCTGTCCTGTGCGTGTGTGTACTGGGGGAGCCAGTCCCTGTGTGACTCAGGGGGCCCCTCTGTGTGTGTGTGTGTGTGTGTGTCAAGGGCCATTCTGTGGGTGGGGGGGGTGCGTGTGTGAGGGAGCCGTTCCCTGGGTGTGTCGGGAGCTGTTCCATGTGTGTGTGCGTGCGTGTGTGCGTGTATGTGAGGGGAGCTGTTCCCTGGGTGTGTCAGGAGCTGTTCCGTGTGTGTTTGCGTGTGTGCATGTGTGAGTGTGTGTGAGGGGAGCTGTTCCCTGGGTGTGTCGGGAGCTGTTCCATGTGTGCGTGTGCATGTGTGTGTGCATGTGTGAGAGGAGTCATTCCCTGGGTGTGTCGGGAGCTGTTCTGTGTGTGTGCGTGTGTGTGTGCACGTGTGTAAGGGGAGTCGTTCCCTGGGTGTGTTAGGAGCTGTTCCCTGTGGGGGGGAGACATTCCCCGTGTGTGTCGGGAGCTGTTCTCTGTGTGTGTGTGTGTGTGTGTCGGGGGAGACATTACCTGTGTGTGCCGGGAGCTGTTCTCTGTGTGTGTGTGTGTGTCGGGGGAGACATTCCCCGTGTGTGTCGGGAGCTGTTCTCTGTGTGTGTGTGTGTCGGGGGAGACATTACCTGTGTGTGCCGGGAGCTGTTCCCTCTGTGTGTGTGTGTCGGGGGAGACATGACCTGTGTGTGTCAGCAGCTGTTCTGCGTGTGTGTGTGTGTGGGAGGTTCAGGGTGTGCCCTGTGAGCACACTGAGAGCCCTGCTCTGTGGGGGGCAGCAGGGCGTGCTCTGCTCACGTGCCCATCGGGGCCCCATGGCAGGCTCAGAGGGCGCCCTGCAGCCTGAGCGCATGGCCAGCCCCACGCCCGGCCCCCCCCCTTGCTGCCCTCCGTGCCGGGGCTCCCCCCAGCACCCCCAGCAGACTCCATGTAGCACGTGCCGTCCTTGTGCCGTTCGTAGCAGCTGCCCCCCAGCGCCCCGCATGGCGCCGTAGCCTGACCCCAGCGCCCCAGTAAACCAGCCAGTGACCCTCTGTCTGTGCGACTCACTGCGCCACCTAGGCCAGGCGGTGTGGGGGGGGACAGCCTGGGACTCCCCCCTTCCTCCAGGGACACCAGGGCAGCCTGGGACACGGCCCTTCCCCCTCCCCACTGCCTGGGCCGTGTCCCCCTCCCCCTACCTGGGGCGTGCCCCCCTGATGTGGGGCCAGCCTGGGA
This sequence comes from Carettochelys insculpta, assembly GCF_033958435.1. Lineage (NCBI taxonomy): Eukaryota > Metazoa > Chordata > Testudines > Carettochelyidae > Carettochelys > Carettochelys insculpta. The sequence goes on along the minus strand of NC_134138.1, from coordinate 280,458,690 downwards.
TACGTCCCCCCGGGTGTGGGGCCAGCCTGGGATACCTCCCCCCGGATGTGGGGTCAATCTGGGCCCCCCCAAATGTGGGTCCAGCCTGGGACATGCCTCCCCCCAGATGTGGGGCCAGCCTGGCATACATTCCCCCCCCTCGATGTGGGGCCAGCCTGGGGTACGCCCCCCAAGGATGTGGGGCCAGCCTGGGGGACACCCCCCAGGGATGTGGGGCCAGCCTGGGGGACGACCCCCAGGGATGTGGGGCCAGCCTGGGGGACGACCCCCCCGCTGTGGGGCCAGCCTGGGACATGGTCCCCTGGCCTGCAGGCGCAGCCCCCGAGATGAGCATGGGCCCAGCCCCCGAGAGGCGAGGAGCCGCTGGCTGGGCACAGACTGTATTGTGGGCGCTCAGGCCGGGCCGTAGGTGCCGTTGTAGCGGAAGGGCTCGGCGGCGACGCAGGGCCCCGGGCTGGCGGGCGTCCAGCGCTGGATCTGCAGGCGGGCGAAGGCCGGGTCCAGGGGCCGCACCAGGACGGCGCCGCGCGACGCCACCGAGGGGTCCTCGTCGAAGAAGTTGAAGGGGCGCAGGAGAAAGCCCACAGCGTTGCCGGGCGTGGCCGTGTTGGGCACGTCCTCCGCGTGAGGGATGTGCAGGAAGCCCACAGTCACCCAGGCCACCAGGTCCTGCCACGGCCCAGAGCACGGTCACCGGGGCCCCAGCATCCCCTGCCCCCGGTCACCGGGGCCCCAGCATCCCCTGCCCCCCGGTCACCGGGGCCCCAGCATCCCCTGCCCCCCCGGTCACCGGGGCCCCAGCATCCCCTGCCCCCCAGTCACCGGGGCCCCAGCATCCCCTGCCCCCCAGTCACTGGGGCCCCAGCATCCCCCTGGTCACCAGGGCCCCAGCATCCCCTGCCCCCGGTCACCGGGGCCCCAGCATCCCCCTGCCCCCCGGTCACTGGGGCCCCAGCATCCCCTGCCCCCGGTCACCGGGGCCCCAGCATCCCCTGCCCCCGGTCACCGGGGCCCCAGCATCCCCCTGCCCCCCGGTCACTGGGGCCCCAGCATCCCCCTGGTCACCAGGGCCCCAGCATCTCCCGCCCCCCCAGTCACCGGGGCCCCAGCATCTCCCGCCCCCCCGGTCACCGGGGCCCCAGCATCTCCCGCCCCCCCGGTCACCGGGGCCCCAGCAGCCCCTGCCCCCCGGTCACCGGGGCCCCAGCAGCCCCCTGTCCCCCGGTCACCGGGGCCAAGCAGCCCCCTGCCCCCCGGTCACCGGGGCCCAGCATCACCTGCCCCCCAGTCACCGGGGCCCCAGCATCACCTGCCCCCCGGTCACCGGGGCCCCAGCATCCCCCTGCCCCCCCCGGTCACCGGGGCCCCCAACATCCCCTGCCCCCCGGTCACCGGGGGCCCCAGCAGCCCCCTGTCCCCCGGTCACCGGGGCCCAGCAGCCCCCTGCCCCCCGGTCACCGGGGCCCCAGCATCCCCTGCCCCCCGGTCACCGGGGCCCCAGCATCCCCTGCCCCCCGGTCACCGGGGCCCCAGCAGCCCCCTGCCTCCCGGTCACCGGGGCCCCAGCATCCCCCTACCCCCCGGGTCACTGGGGCCCCAGCATCCCCCTGGTCACCGGGGCCCCAGCATCTCCCGCCCCCCCCGGTCACCGGGGCCCCAGCATCCCCTGTCCCCCGGTCACCGGGGCCCAGCAGCCCCCTGCCCCCCGGTTACCGGGGCCCCAGCATGCCCCGCCCCCCCCGGTCACCGGGGCCCCAGCATCCCCTGCCCCCCCCGGTCACCGGGGCCCCAACATCCGCTGCCCCCCGGTCACCGGGGCCCCAGCAGCCCCTGCCCCCCGGTCACCGGGGCCCCAGCAGCCCCCTGTCCCCCGGTCACCGGGGCCCAGCAGCCCCCTGTCCCCCGGTCACCGGGGCCCCAGCATGCCCCGGTCACCGGGGCCCCAGCAGCCCCCTGCCCCCCGGTCACCGGGGCCCCAGCATGCCCCGGTCACCGGGGCCCCAGCAGCCCCCTGCCCCCCCGGTCACCGGGGCCCAGCAGCCCCCTGCCCCCCGGTCACCGGGGCCCCAGCATCCCCTGCCCCCCGGTCACCAGGGCCCCAGCATGCCCCGCCCCCCCGGTCACCGGGGCCCCCAGCATCCCCCTGCCCCTAGGTCACTGGGGCCCCAGCATCCCCCTGCCCCCCGGTCACCGGGGCCCCAGCATGCCCCGCCCCCCCCGGTCACTGGGGCCCCAGCATCCCCCTGCCCCCTGGTCACCGGGGCCCCAGCATCCCCGTGGTCATAAGGACCCCAGCATCTCCCTGCCCTGCCCCACCTCCGGTCACCAGGGTCCCAGCATCTCTCCACCCCCACCCCAGTCACCGGGGTCCCAGCATCCCCCTGCTCCACCCCACCACCCCCTGGTCACCAGGGCCCCAGCATCCTCCCGCCCTGCCCCTGATCACTGACACCCCAACACTCCCAAAGCCTGGGACCCAGTCCCCCACCCCCTTGCAGTGGGGTACCAGCTCTGCCCCCTGGGGCCCCAGCACACACACCACTGCAGCCTGGGGTGCCAGCCCCCGCCCAGGCTGTGAGGCTCCAGTCCTACCACTGCCCCTCAGTGTCTCCCCATTCAACAGGCTGCACCCAGCCCCCCACCCCAGAGACCAGGGCCCCATTGCTGCTCTGAGCCCCACAGTCACCATCCCCTGAAGGGCCCAGCACCGCCCTTCCCCCACAGTGACTACCCCCCCCGGGAACCAATCACAGCAGGGACACCCCCCAGCTCCCTCGGCTTTCCATGTACAGCAGGCCCCGCCTCCGCCCCAGGCAGGCTCCTCCCCCGGCCCAGGCAGGTCCCGCCCCCCGCTCAGGCAGGCCCAGGCCCCACCCACACCTGGTTCTCGATGTTCTCGTTATTGCGGATGAAGCTCTCGAAGTCGACGGTGGGCTGCCAGAGGTCGTGCTGGGCGTACAGGCTGCTGCTGGTGGCCTCCTTCTCGTGGTGCCGTGTCACGGCCAGGTGGTACCTGCGCACAAGGTGCCCGCCAGGCTCAGCACTGCCCCAGGGGCTCCCCAGCCCCCCCGGGGGGGCACAGCTCTGTAGCACGCACGCACTAGGGTTGCAGGGCCCCAGACACCCCTTCCCCTAACCCGCAGGCTGCCCATGACCCCCCAGGCCCAGGCGCCTGCCCCGACCCGTGCTGTGAGCAGGGGCCCTCCTGGCCGTGGGCACGTGGGAGAAAGCCTCACCGGGTGTCCTGGCCCTGGCCCAGGTGCCCATTCAGCTGCTATGTCCCACCCCTCTGCTGTGGCTCATACAGCCCTGCCCCTTGGCACCATGCTGGCAGGAGCCCTCCCCCCCCGCCTGGCACAGCCCCGCCCCTTTGCTCTGTGCTGGCAGGAGCCCCTCCCCCAGGCTGGCACAGCCCCGCCCCTCAGTGCCATGCCAGCGGGAGCTGCAGCTGGCTCTGGGAATGCCCTTACCGGCCCCAGGCCACGCCTGGCTCCTCCTTCCAGCCGCGGGGCAGCAGGCGGGCGGCCTGCGAGCTGTACTGGATGCGGTAGGCACGCGGGTGGCCCCAGCGGTTGCGCTGCGTGGGGCTGTACACCAGCAGGTAGCGCGGCAGGGCTGTGCCGACGGGGAAGGCGGCCTGGCGCTCGCTCTGGCACTGCTGCCGGCGCAGGCGAGGCTGCACCAGGCGCTCGCCCGCGCCCCACGGGTGGGTGATGTTCTCGAACCGCACGTCCAGCGTCTCGAAGCTGTTCCTGGTGCCTGCGGGCAGAGTGGCCGTGAGCGCGGGGAGGCCAGGATGACTTGGGGCTTGGCGAGGTGTGGGGGGGGACTCTGCAATGGGGCCTGCCTGGTGCCGGCATAACGCCCACGCGTGGGCATGAACCTGGCAGCTCAGGAGCTTAGTGCTGGAGCCTTGGCAGCAGGGGTCACAGCCTGCCCAGGGCAGAGTGCCGAAATTTGCCCTTTTGACTTCCGTGTACGGTCTGAGAGCTGGTGATCCATTTTAAAGGCACTGCTGGCCCTACTTACAACAGCTGCAGTAATAACTAAACAAAGCTGCAGAGCTCTCCCGGGAACATTCGCGTTTGTTAACCCACAGGGAGCATGGCTTTGAGCCACTGCAGACGGGGCACACAGGCTGGGGAACTAACGCGGAGCGGCACTGACTAGGCAGAAAGTTCTGGCCCTGGGGGGGTGCCAACTTTTGATTTCAGAAGGTGGAAAAAGCTACGGCAGGGCTGTGGAGGGGAGCAGTTCTAGATCTGATTTAACAAATAGGGCGGAACTGGTTGGGAGTTTGGAAATGGGAGGCTGCTTGTGAGAAAGTGCCCATGAAATCGTAGAGTTCATGAGTCTAAGAAATAGCGACAGGGAGAACAGCAAAACAGCGACAATGAATTTCAGGAACACAGATTTTGGTAAATTTGGAGAGCTGGTAGGTAGGGTCCCATGGGAAGCAAGACTAAGGGGAACAACAACTGAAGAAAGTTGGCAGTTTTTCAAAGGGATGTTATTACGGGCCCAAAAATCAAGCTATGCCACTGCATAGAGATGATAGAAAGTGTGGCTTTGCCAGGAAATCTTGCAGGATCTCAAAATCGAGAAGTAGTCATATAAAAAGTAGAAATCAGGAAAAATCACAAAGGAGGAACATAAGCAAACAGTACGTGTATTCAGGGGCAAGATTAGAAAGGCAAAGGCACAAAACAAGCTCAGTCTAGCTAGAAGCATAAAGGGTAACGAAGATGTACTACAAATATATTAGAAGCAAGAGGAAGACCAAGGACAGGGCAGGCCCACTGCTCAGTGAAGAGAGAAATAATATCAGGAGCTTGGAAATTGCGGAGGTGCTTAATGACTTCTTTGGTTTGGTCTTCACCAAGAAAGCTGATGCAGAAACGCCTGACATAGTGTATGCTAGTGGGAAGGGGGTAGGTTTATTAGATAAAATAAAAAAAGAACAAGTTAAAAATTACTTAGAAAAATGAGATGGCTACAAGTCACCAGGGCCTGATGAAATGCATTCTAGGATATGCCAGGAGCTGATAGAGGAGGTGTCTGAGCCTTTTATCTATCATCATTGAAAAATCCTGGAAGTCAAGAGAGAGTCCAGAAGACTGGAAAAGGGCAAATGTAGTGCCCCTCTATATCAAGGGGAATAAGAACAACGCAGGAAACTACAGACCAGTCAGTTTAACTTCTTTGCCGGGAAACATAATGGAGCATGTAATGAAGGAATTGATCTGCAAACATCTGGAAGAAAATGAGGCAATGGGTAGCATGGACTTGTGAGGAACAAACTATCCCAGACCAATCTGATAGCTTTCTTTGACAGGATAACAAGTCTTGTGGGTAAGGGAGAGGCACTAGATGTGGTATACCTCGACTTTAGTAAGGCATTTGACACGGTCTTTCATGATCTTCCTATCAATAAATGAGGTAACTACAACTTAGATGGGCCCACTCTAAGGTGGGTGCAAAACTGGCTGGATAACCGGTTCGCAGTCATGCTGGAAAGGTGTAACAAGTGGGGTTCTGCAGGGGTTTGTTTTGGGACTGGTTCTAGTCAATATCTTCATTAACTATTTAGATATTGGCATAGACACTATGCTTATTAAGTTTGCAGATGATCCCAAGCTGGGAGGGGTTGCAAGTGCTTTGGAGGATAGGGTCGGAATTCAAAATGATCTGGACAAACTGGAGAAATGGTCTGAGGTAAACAGGGTGAAGCACAATGAGGACAAATGCAAAGTGCTCCACTCAGGAAGGAACAATCAGCTTCATACGTATAGAATGGGCAGCGTCCCTCTAGGAAGCAGCACTGTGGAAGGGGCTCTAGGGGTTATAGTGGGCCACAAGCTAAATATGAGTCAACAGTGTGATGCTGTTGCAAACAAAGCAAACATGATTCTGACATGGTTTAACGGGGGTGTTGAGAGCAAGACACGAGAAGTCGTTCCTCCGCTCTGCTCTGCACTGGTTAGGCCTCAGCTGGAGTATTGTGTCTCGTTCTGGGCACCGCAGTTCAAGAAAGATGTGGAGAAATTAGAGAGGGTCCAGGAAAGAGCAACAAGAATGCTGAAAGGTCTAGAGAACAGGAGCTCTGAGAGATGACTGAAAGACCTGGGCTGGTTTAGTGTGGAAAAGGGAAGACTGAGAGGGGACGTGATGGTTGTTTTCAAGTACCTCAAAGAGGATTACAAGGAGGAGGGAGAAAACTAGTTCTCCTGGGCCTCTGAGGACAGGAGAAGCAGCAATGGGCTTAAACTGCACAAGGGAGGTTGAGGTTGGACATTAGGAGGAAGTTCCTGACTGTCAGGGTGGTCAAACAGTGGAATAAATTGCCCAGGAGGTTGTGGACTCTCCATCACTGGAGGTCTGTAAGGGCAGGTGAGACACACACCGAGCGGGGATGGGCTGGATGGTGCTGGGTGCTGCTCTGAGGGCAGGGACTGGGCCCAATGACCTCTCGAGGGCCCAGCCACTTCTGAGATTCAGTTCTCGATGCTCCCGGCTGCGGGGGGTGGGGAGGGGCCGGGGCTGAGCTTGTGCGGATGAGACGCAGCTCACGAGCTGCTCTTGGCACCAGTGCGGGGGTGCAGGACCCTGCCCTACAAGCAGAGCTAGAAGCCGCTGGCTCACTGCCCCGGGCTCTGGGGCTGTCTCTGCAGGGTGTCTGGGCCCCCAGTAGACGTGTGGGTTACACTGGGGTCAAGATGCAACCCTGGGGTCCTAGAAGCCAGGAAATGGGGCTGGGGCCAGGGCTGCAGCTCCCCTGCCCCCGTTACAGTCTCCTGCCAGACCTGTGCCGGGAGACTCCAGGCCGGGTGGATCTGGGGGATCCCATCTAGGAGCAGCCCCTAGGTGGCACTGGCCGGGGAGGGGATACAGCAGCCTGAGGAGCAGGCAGGCGGGGGAGGGGCGGGGCTGGGGGACAGGATGGAGGGAGGGGCTGGGGAGCAGGCAGGCGGGGGAGGGGCTGGGCTGGGGGACAGGATGGAGGGAGGGGCTGGGGAGCAGGCAGGCGGGGGAGGGGCGGGGCTGGGGGACAGGATGGAGGGAGGGGCTGGGGAGCAGGCAGGCGGGGGAGGGGCTGGGCTGGGGGACAGGATGGAGGGAGGGGCTGGGGAGCAGGAGGGGGGCGCCTGGGCTGGGTGACAGGATGAAGGGAGGGACTGGGGAGCAGGCAGGCGGGGGAGGGGCTGGGCTGGGGGACAGGATGTAGGGAGGGGCTGGGAAGCAGGCGGGGGAGGGGCTGGGGGACAGGATGGAGGGAGGGGCTGGGGAGCAGGCAGGCGGGGGAGGGGCGGGGCTGGGGGACAGGATGGAGGGAGGGGCTGGGGAGCAGGCAGGCGGGGGAGGGGCTGGGCTGGGGGACAGGATGGAGAGAGGGGCTGGGGAGCAGGCAGGCGGGGGAGGGGCGGGGCTGGGGGACAGGATGGAGGGAGGGGCTGGGGAGCAGGCAGGCGGGGGAGGGGCGGGGCTGGGGGACAGGATGGAGGGAGGGGCTGGGGAGCAGGCAGGCGGGGGAGGGGCTGGGCTGGGGGACAGGATGGAGGGAGGGGCTGGGGAGCAGGCATGCGGGGGAGGGGCTGGGCTGGGGGACAGGATGGAGGGAGGGGCTGGGAAGCAGGCGGGGGAGGGGCTGGGCTGGGGGACAGGATGGAGGGAGGGGCTGGGGAGCAGGCAGGCGGGGGAGGGGCTGGGCTGGGGGACAGGATGGAGGGAGGGGCTGGGGAGCAGGCGGGGGAGGGGCTGGGCTGGGGGACAGGTGGAGGGAGGGGCTGGGGAGCAGGCAGGCGGGGGAGGGGCTGGGCTGGGGGACAGGTGGAGGGAGGGGCTGGGAAGCAGGCGGGGGGGCGGGCCAGTGAACAGGGCAAGGGGGGCTTGCGAGCAGGGCGGGGAGGCGGGAGAGGGGTCCAGGCCGGGCCCGGGGGAAGGGGCCGCACCGGCGACGTCCAGGTCCAGCTTGTAGTGCAGCAGGTGGGTGTGCAGGTTGCCCAGCAGGTGGTGGTGCAGGCGGGTGCCGTAGCGCAGGCCCTGGGGCGTGTAGAAGGAGGCGTGGATGTAGCCGGTGGCGTGCACCTTGCTCTCCAGCACGCCGTTGGGGTAGAGCAGCACGTCCCAGATGTAGTCGTAGTTGTAGACGGTGGCGGTGGTGCGCAGAACCAGCGCCTGCCCCTCCAGGCCGGCGTAGAAGCGGTAGCCGCCCCGGAAGTCGCTGTCGAAGTGGCGGCGCAGGGGCACGCCGGTGGGCAGCTCGAAGACGCAGAGCGCGCGGGCATAGCGCACCGGCCCCGCTGCGTCGTACAGGTGGTGGGCGTCCAGGTAGGTGGCGACCTCGGGGCAGTCGATGCCCGGCGCCAGCTCGTAGGCCATGGTGCCCATGCCCCAGGCCACGTCCACGTACTTGGTCTGCATGGTGGCAGGGGTGCTGCCCGCGTAGAAGGCCACGGCCTCCTGCACGCTCAGCTCGTAGGCCAGCCGCTCCCCGTTGAAGCGCAGGTCGAAGAGCTGCAGGCCCGAGGAGGAGCGCAGCCGCAGCGCCAGGCGCCAGCCCCCGTACTCCACCAGGTTGCCCTGCACCCGGTAGCGCCTGCCCTGCGGCTCGCACACCTTGGCCCCGTGCACGTCCGTGCGGGTACCGGTGCTGAAGTGGCCCCGGGGCAGGTAGGTGGAGAAGAGCGGCCCAGGGGGCAGCGGGGGCAGGCGGGCCACGGCCAGTTCTCCGCGCTCGTAGCGCTGGGCCAGCTCCTGGGCGCTGGCGAAGTACTGCCCGTTGTACCAGAGCTGCTGCAGGGCCCAGCGGGCTGGGTCACGGGATCGGTGCTCCACCAGCATCTCCAGCCCCACGGGGTGCAGGTAGTGGCCCTCCACGTCGCGCTGCAGGATGAGCCAGGAGCGGCGCTCGCCAGGGCCCAGGCCCCGCGGCGCCACGTCCGAGAAGGTCAGGCACTGCCGGCTGCAGTTGTGGTACCAGAACCCGGTGGTGTCGCGCAGCAGCCGGTACAGCGGCTCCGTCACCTCCACCAGCTTGCGGTGCAGCAGCTCGTACTCCAGCAGGGCCATGGGCCGGGCGGCGAAGGGGATGGGCCGCCCCCCCTTGTAGCTCAGCGCCCGGTAGTAGCTGGGCCGGGGCAGGGGCCCCACCACCAACTCGGTGACGTTGGGCTGGGCCTGCGCCCCGAAGAAGATGACAGCCCGGGCCTGGCGCGGCGGGTGGGGGCCTCCCTTGTCCAGAAACTGCAGGGCCTGGTGCTTCCGGGGCGCCTGGAGCTCCACCAAGAAGAGCACGTTGCTGGCCAGCGAGTCGCCGCGCCCGGCTGCCAGCCCCAGCTCTGGCTGGCTCAGCAGGAATCTCTGCACGGCCCTCAGCTCCGCCGGGCGCAGGTCGGCAAAGATGGCTGCTTCCAGCTGGGGCACCGGGTTGGCACGGGCCAGGACGCTGAGCGCTGCCACCACCCAGGCCAAGGGCTCCAGCCACATCCTGACAGCAGGCACCTGGCATCAGAGAGCTGGTCAGAGCCTGGCCAGTTCCCTGCCTCCCTGCCCAGCCCCAGGCGCCCACGCGGGGACCCTGTGCATATGCCCAGCTGGGCTCTGCACTGGGCTGGGAGCAGCCTCACCAGGCAGCACCCTACACCCAGCCACAGGGCCACAGCCCGGCAGCTACACCGCACCCCCTGGCACAGGGTGGGTGCTGCCCCTCTGGGCCCAGGCAGGGCACCATGTGCCAGGGACCTTACCCCACCTCACCTGCCCTGCGGGTACCTGCTATTGCCTGTGGAGCCTGGAGCAGGGTCCAGCCCAGTTGCAGCGTCTGTGGGGACACAGGCCGGCCGGGTGCCGTGGGGAAGGCGGGAGCCGAGCAGCGACGGGCCGGCCGGGCGCCGTGGGGAAGGCGGGAGCCGAGCAGCGACGGGCCAGCCGGGCGCTGTGGGGAAGGCGGGAGCCGAGCAGCGACGGGCCGGCCGGGCGCCTTAGGTAGGATCCCTCGCAGGGCTGGGACAATGTTTGCTTTTCTCGCAACAGCATCATGCTGTTGACTCTCATTTGCTTGTGCCCCACTCTGACCCCAGCGCCCTCTGAGCTGCGCCTGCCCAGACAGGAGGGTGGTGAAGAGTGAGCCAACCCCTCTGGGGGCTCTGCCTCCGACCAGCCTGAACGTCAGCCGGGCCCCTGTGCCCGGAGCCGAGTGAGGCTTTAGCCTGTCTCCAAAGCACTGGTGCATCACTGGCCTGGGGGGACCAACCTTACACGTCCCTTCCAGGCCCAGCCTGGGTTGCCTACCTGCCCCTGGTCTGGCAGAGCCCTGTGCTCAGGACGGGCTGGGCAGAGGTGGGGGCAGGGCCGCGCCCCTCCTCCCCGTCCCTGGGTTAATGGGAAACCTGCTGGAGCCCAGCAGGGAGGTGGACCCTGTGCTGGCGCCAGCCTCGTGGCCCTTGGCCCAGCCCCAGAAAGCCAGTGATAAGCTGGTCCCCGCCGGTGCACCACTGCCCCGACCCAGCCCCCAAACACCAGAGCCACCCAGCACCACTGCAAACACCCCGCGCCTGCCAGGACACAGGCCGGTGGGACCAAAGCTGCCTGGGCCTTGGCCCCGCTGCTCGGGCCAGGCACACAGTGGGGTTGAGTGGGCCCAGGCTTGCAGGTGGGCACAGGTGGTACTGGTGCCCTGTGCTGGCAGGAGGGGTGCATGCCAGATCCAGCCTAGGCCCTGAGCCCCTCAGGCTTGGGCTGCCCCTCCTGGGCTCCCGCCAGCTCCAGCCACCAAGCAGCTGATAGCCATCCTCTTCTGTGCTCCCCCAGGGGCCTGTACCTCATCTCCTGAGCAGGGGTCCTCCACCCTCCAGCTCCGCAAGGCACGGCCCTGCAGCCTCTAGAGCTGGGCTCCTGCGCCCCCATCCCCAGGGCACAGCCCTTGTGATCCCACCAGGAGAAGGGACCTGGGCAGGGGGCTGCTCTGTCCCACATTCAGGGCCTGGGCTGGTGGCTCTGACATTGCGCACCAGGAATGGGGCACACAAGGCGCCCAGTGTGATGGAGTTGGGCGGGGGGTGCATGTGTGAGACTCAGGCTGGGTGTGGGAGACAAGCAGAGCAGCTCCCAGTGGCTAAGGATGACCCTGGGGCTATAACCCAGGCTGGCAGGTAACACCTCTGCCCTGCACAAAAAAGGAGGGTGGAGCCGAGCTGGTTTTGAATCGGGGGCGGTTAGAGGGTGGAGGGAAGACGGAGCTGGAAGGAGCCAGCCTGGCGAGGGGGAAGCTACACCCCAGAGGGGCCCCCCTCGGGCTCCTCTCCCCAGGACGGGTTGGAAGGACTGTCTCTGGCTGCTGTACTGACGCTTCTGTGAGAAACTGGGCATCTGTTGCCTCATAAACCTCCTGTTGTACCTGCTGAGTGAGAGTCACTCCTGCCAGCAGACGGGGTGCAGTGCAGGGGGACCCCTGAACCCCATCACACTGGTATCAAGTGTGGGATGCACTGCACCCACGGATGAGCTCCCAGCAGTGGCTGACTGAGCGCAAGAGAGGGAAGGGGCCTCACAAGAGCCAGAGGGGGAACAGAGCAATTCCTGCAGCTGCTGCTGGTGAGTGGATACCCTGGGAGACAGCGGGGAGATGGATTATACCCGACTCCTGAAGGCAGAGCTAGCGGGGCTGTGCAGAGAGAGGGGCCAGCCACCCACCCCCCAGAGAGCCAAGCAGAGCCTGGACAGAGCAGCCGGCCCGAGGGACACAACAAGACCCAGGCTGTTATCGCTGTGGGCGGAAGGGGCATAGAGCAGCCCAGTGCCCCAGGCTCCCAGACAGGTTGAGCAGGACGGGGGGTCATGGAGTCAACTGGGTGGGGTCCCAGAAGCCAGAGGGGCTGGCGGCCAAGGCGGGTGGTGCCAACAGGGTGTCTTCAGCTTGGGCCGAGCCTGCTCCTCAGGGGGCCCAAATGCTCAGAGGTCAGTTTACAGAGTGGGGGGGGCAATGCCTCTGTGGAGCGAGTGGCTCACACCCCTCGAGGTGGATGGGAGAGAGGCCACGGGGTTCTGGGACACAGGCGCTGACGTGACGCTGGCCCGACCCGGGGTGGTGGCACCGGGCTGCATGATACCCAATTCCCACCTGACTGTAACAGGAATTGATGGGACCCCTTTCAAGGTGCCCATGGCGAGGGTGCACCTGAAATGGGGGGATAAGGAAGGCCCCAAGGAGGTGGGCGTGCACAGCCATTTGCCGGCGGATGTACTGATGGGGGGTGACCTGGAAAACTGGCCAGGTGAGCGCCCTCGTGCCCTGGTCTTGACCCGTAGCCAAAGAAAACGAGGGGTGATCTCCCCAGGTTCAAGGATAGATACCCAGCCAAAGCCACGGAAACTACAGGGACCAACCCTGAGAGAAAGGGGGCCCCCAAAAACCAGATCTCACAGGCCAGGGGTGCTGGAGCCAGGCAGGGATGGGGAAGTAACTTCCGCCCCTGCCCCAGCCAAAGAGTTCCAGGCAGAGCAGCAGAGAGACCCCTCCTTGCAGAAGCTGAGGGAACTGGCCAGTCTCAGCCCATCTCCACAGCTGGGGGAGGGCTGCAGGGAGAGATTCCTGTGGGAAAAGGGATTCCTGTACCGGGAATGGGCTCCCAGACGCAAAGCGGAGCCATGGAAGGTCCAGAGGCAACTGGTGGTTCCCCAAAAGTACCGGCGCAGGCTGCTGTACCTAGCCCATGATGTCCCGCTCGCAGGACACCAGGGGATCCACCACACCAGGGAAAGGTTGTTACAGAACTTTTTCTGGCCAGGGATCTTTGCAGCTGTCTGTCTGTATTGCCTGTCCTGCGATCCCTGCCAGAGGGTGGGAAAGAACCGAGACAAGGGGGAAGCTGCCCTGAGGCCACTGCCCATCATAGAGGAACCTTTACAGAAAGTGGCTATGGACATAGTGGGTCCCTTCAGTAAGGCAACGCGTTCGGGGAAAAAATATATTTTGGTGGTGGTAGATTTTGCCACGCGATACCCAGAAGCAGTGGCCTTGACCTCTGTCGATGCTGACACCGTGGCGGATGCACTGCTGTCCATTTTCAGCAGAGTGGGGTTCCCCAAGAAGGTCCTCATGGATCAGGGGTCCAACTTCATGTCGGCCCTGCTGCAAAGCTTGTGGGACAAGTGTGGGGTCCGACACACCTGGGCCACAGCCTACCACCCGCAGACCAATGGGCTGGTGGAGAGGTTCAATGGGACTCTAAAGCAGATGCTGAGAACCTTCATAAATCAATACCCCCATGACTGGGACAAGTACTTACCCCACCTGCTGTTTGCATACAGGGAGGTGCCCCAGGAATCCACGGGGTTCTCCCCGTTTGAGCTGCTGTACGGAAGGAGGGTACGGGGACCCTTGGACTTGCTCAGAGAAGAGTGGGAGGGGACGGCCTCTCCTGAAGGGGAGTCAGTGGTACAGTATGTACTGACCTTCCGGGAAAAACTCAGCGAGCTCATGGGTCTGGCCACGGAGAACCCCTCCAGGGCCCAAAGGAAGCAAAAGGTCTGGTATGACTGTAACGCCAGGGCCCAAGCCTATGCCACCGGGGACCAAGTGATGGTCCTTGTACCTGTGCGGCGGAACAAGCTGCAAGCGGCCTGGGATGGCCCCTTCAAGGTCATCAAACAGCTAAATGACATGAATTATGTGGTGGAACTGCCGAACCGGGCCCACAGCCACTGGGTCTATCATGTGAACATGATGAAACCTTACTGGGACAGAGAGAACTTGGTTCTGGCCGTGTGCAGACACTGGGAGGGGCAGGGGGATGATCCCTTGGTGGATTTGCTCACAGGGACTGGAGCCGGCTCCTTGCTGGAGTCTATTCCCCTCTCAGACCAGCTGACCCCTGCCCAGCAGACGGAGATCAAGGAGGTGCTGCATTCACACCAACAGCTGTTCTCTGACAGACCCGGATGCATTGACTTAGCTGTCCACTGAATAGAGACAGGCACCCACGCCCCTATCAAGTGCGTGCCATTCAGAGCCACAGGGAGGACGGCTCAGGACATAGAGCAGGAGGTTGAAGACATGCTGGCTCTGGGGGTGATCCAACCCTCCTCCAGCCCCTGGGCCTCTCCCATGGTGTTAGTGTGATGGAGTGGGGGGAGTGCATGTGTGAGTCAGGCTGGATGTCTGAGGCAAGCAGCAGCTCCCAGTGGCTAAGGATGATTCTGGGGCTACAACTGGCAGGTAACACCTCTGCCCTGAACGAAGAGGAGGGAGGAGCCAAGCTGGGTTTTGAATCGGGGGTGGCAGTTAGAGGCTAGGGGAAGAGGAGCTGAAAGGCAGCCAGCCTGAGGAGGGGGAAGCTACACCCCAGAGGGGCACCCCTCAGGGTCTTCTCCCCAGGACGGGTTGGAAGGACTGTCTCTGGCTGCTGTACTGTCGCTTCTGTGAGAAACTGGGCATCTGTTGCCTAATAAACCTCCTGTTGTGTGAGTGTCACTCCTGCCAGCGGACGGGGGTGCAGTGCAGGGGGACCCCCTGAACCCCATCACAGTTAGTCCCTAAAAAAGATGAGTCTGTTCGGTTTTGTGTGGACTGTCGCAAGCTTAACGCCATCACCATATCGGATGCCTACCCCATGCCCAGGCCTGACGACCACTTAGACAAGCTGGGAGAAGCCTGGTACCTCACCACCAGAGACCTGACCAAGGGGTACTGGCAAGTGCCATTAGACCAAGATGCCCGGCTCAAGTCGGCTTTCATCACCCCTGTGGGGCTCTACAAGTTCCTGGTCCTGCCCTTCAGCCTCAAGGGAGCACCTGCTACCTTCCAGCGTCTGGTGGACCAGCTACTGAAAGGGATGGAGAGCTTTGCCCTGGCTTACATGGACGACATTTGCATCTTCAACCAGACGTGGGAGGACCATGTGTCCCAAGTCAAGCGGGTGCTGGACCGACTCCAGAAGGCCGGTCTGACTATCAAGGCAGGGAAGTGCAAGGTGGGGATGGCTGAGGTGACCTACCTGGGCCACAAGTTGGGCAGCGGCTGCTTAAAGCCAGAGCCAGCTAAAGTGGAGGCTGTCAGAGACTGGCCCACACCCCAGACTAAGAAGCAGGTCCAGGCCTTCATTGGGATGGCGGGGTACTACCGGAGGTTTGTGCCCCACTTTAGCTCCTTCGCAGCCCCGCTCACGGAACTGTGTAAAAAGGGAAAGCCTGACAAGGTGGTCTGGACCGAGCACTGCCAAGAGGCCCTCTGCGCGCTGAAGGAGGCTCTGGTCAGGGCCCCAGTGCTGGCAAATCCAGACTTCAACAAACCCTTCCTGGTGTTCACCGATGCCTCAGACGTGGGGCTGGGGGCGGTGCTAATGCAAGTGAATGACAAAGGGGAGAAACACCCCATCGTGTACCTGAGTAAGAAGCTGCTGCCCCGGGAGCAGAACTACGCAGCCATAGAGAAGGAATGTCTGCCCATGGTGTGGGCGCTGGGGAAGCTGCAGCCGTACCTGTTTGGGCGGCGTTTCACCATGTACACCGATCACTCACCCCTGACCTGGCTGCATCACGTGAAAGGGGCCAACGCCAAGCTCCTGCGGTGGAGTCTGCTCCTGCAGGACTACGACATGGAGGTGGTCCATGTGAAGGGGAACAACAACACCATAGCTGATGCCCTGTCACGCAGGGAGGGCCCTGAGCTTCCCCAGGTCACTGGCTAAGTGACCCCGCTCAGTTTGGTCTGGAAGGGGGGAGAGACGTGATGGAGTGGGGGGGATGCAAATGCGAGACTCAGGCTGGATGTGTGAGACAAGCAGAGCAGCTCCCAGCGGGTAAGGATGACCCTGGGGCTATAGCCTAGGCTGGCAGGTAACACCTTAGCCCTGAACAAAGAGGAGGGAGGAGCTGAGCTGGTTGTGAATCGGGGGCAGCAGTTGGAGGCTAGGGGGAGAGAGAGCTGGAAGGCAGCCAGCCTGAGGAGGGGGAAAGCTACACCTCAGAGGGGCACCCCTCGGGCTCCTCTCCCCAGGACGGGTTGGAAGGACTGTCTCTGGCTGCTGTACTGACGCTTCTGTGAGAAACTGGGCATCTGTTGCCTAATAAACCTTGTGTTGTACCTGCTGAGTGAGAGTCACTCCTGCCAGCGGACGGGGTGCAGTGCGGGGGGACCCCTGAACCCCATCACAAGGGGTTGTCCTGGCTCCTCAGGAAAAATAAACCCACTGGAATTTGACGCAACAAACAAGGCAAATAATGTAACTGCAGCCAGGACCTGCACAGCAAATGGCGTCTCACAGGTGTTACGGTGGAGAATGCTGTGGCAGAGAGCTCTCATGGAAGGCATCGGAAGACCCCCCACTGACTGGAAGGCCTGGGATGCGTAGGCCTAGGGATGGCAGTTCTGTGCCACCACTCTAAGAGAAGAAGATGGGTTGCGGTAGCTGGTGTGATGGGGTTCAGGGGTCCCCCTGCACTGCACCCCGTCTGCTGGCAGGAGTGACTCTCACTCAGCAGGTAGAACAGGAGGTTTATTAGACAACAGATGTCCAGTTTCTCACAGAGGTGTCAGTACAGCAGTCAGAGACAGTCCTTCCAACCCGTCCTGGGGAGAGGAGCCTGAGGGGTGCCCCTCTGGGGTGTAGCTTTTGGCTGGCTGCCTTCCAGCTCCCTCTCCCCTCCAGCCTCTAACTGCTGCCTCCAATTCAAATCCAGCTCGACTCCACCCTCCTCTTTGTTCAGGGCAGAGCTGTTACCTGCCAGCCTAGGTTATAGCCCCAGGGTCATCCTTAGCCGCTGGGAGCTGTTCTGCTTGTCTCCCACATCCAGCCTGAGTCTCACACATGCACTCCCCACACTCCATCACAGCTGGGGACTCCCTCTGCCACCTGCCACCCAGAGCTGGAATCTCAGGAAGTTTGCTGCTTACCAGGACCTAGAATCCAGGACGTGACAGAGACACTTCCAAACTTCCTCAGACCTGCAGATTATTACCCCTTCCTACTGCCCCATGGAGGAACTAATGGCAGAGGAAAGCACGCCCTTGAGCAGGTCACTGCCGATCATGTAACTCTGGGAAGGAAGCTCAAGGAATATGGCGCACAAGTGGTCTTGTCCATCCTCCCTGTTGAAGGAAGGGGTCCAGGTAGAGGTCGTTGAATTGTGGAGATAAATGCACGGCTGCGCAGGTGCTGTCAGAGAGCGCGATTTGGTTTCTTTGACCTTGGGACTCTGTTTCAGGAAGAAGGATTGCACAGAAGTGACGAGATCCACATTACGCAGAGAGGAAAGGTCCAGCTGAGGGAAATGAAAATGGTTAAGGGGCTGGAGCACAAGACCTGTGAGGAGAGTCTGAGGGATTTGGGCTTGTTTAGTTTACAGAAGAGAAGACTGAGGGGTGATTTAATAGCAGCCTTCAACTTCCTGAAGGGGAGCTCTAAAGAGGAGGGTGAGAAACTGCTCTCAGTGGTGTCAGATGGCAGAACAAGGAGCAATGGTCTGAAGTTGCAGAGGGAGAGATGCAGGTTGGATATTAGGAAAAACTCTTTCCCCAGGTGGGAGGTGAAGCATTGGAATGTGTTGCCTGGAGAGGTGGTGGATTCTCCATCCCTGGAGGTCTTTAAGTCCCGGCTAGATAAGGTCCTGGCTGGGATGACTTAGTGGGAGTTGGTCCTGCTTTGGGCTGGTGGCTGGACATGACCTCCGGAGGTCCCTGCCAGCTGTTGGATTCCATGGGAGGTAAGTGACCTGAGATAGTGCCTGCCTGCAGCTCAGGTGAATTCCCCCCCAGGACAGGACTCAGGTAAGGAAATGGTGAGCTATAAAAGCGCAAGCATTCCTGCAGCCGGCTCTGGATTCTGTCTCCAGATGTGATTCAGGTGAGAGTGAGCAGGCGGTGTGAGTTCTGCTCCCGCCTTGCGCCATTGTGGGGGGGTGTCTGGATTGTTGAGGGGGTGGCAGCTGGTAGTTCACCCCGGGCATGCAGGTAAGTCCCCCACACAGAACCGTGACCTATTGGCACTGTGCTGGCACACCCTTGAGCAGCCCCGAGCCCTGCCACGCAGACGGGCAGCCCCCTGGACTTCCCGAGGCAGCCCTTGAGTCAGGTGCTGCTGCTGGGCAGAACCGGGCTCACATGGCTGCCTGGTTTTCCTGCCAGAACCGAAAGACCCTGAGAGGAGGAGGGCGACCAAGCCGGCGTCCGCGCTGTTGTTTGGACTCTTACAAATGGCGTAGAGGTGCTGTTGTTTACCAGAACTTCCCTGCACCCAAGGGGCCCACTTAGCGTGCCCCTGCCCCAGAACACCAATGGGCCAAGAGCCCCTGATACCTGTGTCTCCTGGATACCTGTCCCTCGCCCTGGCACCGGCTGTAACATGGGAAGGTTTCTGGGCACCGCTGAGAGGGCCAAACCAGGGAAAATTGCTTAAAACAGGGCCATGGACAGCCCAGGACTGGGAGTCCTGCACTTTAAAGGATCAAACCAGCCACAAAAGCACCTTTGCTGCATCTCTGGCCAGAAAGAAGTAACACAAGCAAATCCTCCCGACACTGCAGCTTCCCCTGGCCACAACCTGAGCTCCCTTACACAGTTACGAAATCCAGTCGCCCACCCCCCCAATCCACACAGGTTCTTCCCATCCCGAAGGCCCAGCCACAGCCCCAGGGCGATGTGGAGCTCAGCCCTTACTCACAGGACCATGCTGGGCCGTGCTTGAGACGCTAACAGCTAAAGGCGCGGGAAGGGTAGGCTGAGGGTAAAATTGTCAAAGCAGCCCAGTCCCACAGTTCTTGGTGCAGGCGGCTAGTTTACAAGCTGCTGGTTACACCCTTTGTTAGGGCAGCTCAGAGATCCTTCCGGGCTCAGTGCATCGCAGAGCTGCTCCCGAAGTGATGAGCTGACAGAGACGGAGGGACCCCATGGATGGCTTTACTCCCTTGCCCAAGTGGAGGCAGTTCCACCGCTCGCCCTGTGAGAAAGAACATCCAAGACGGAGCCCATGACACAAACGCCTTTGTCAGGCACGTACCGATTCGCCTGACTGGGACCCTTGCCCAAGGGTGGCCAAGCCTCCTGCCGAGGGCGCCCAGAAACTAGACTTTCAAATACAAATACACAGACAAAGCGCCCAATTTCTAATACAGAAATGACCCACGCCTCCAAGCGGTGAAAGGGCTTCTTCATTGTCAGGGTCATCATGGTGGGAACATTCTCACCACCCCCTTTCACAGCCCCACAGTACAATAGGGTTAGACCAACAGTGGATTGCATCTGCCTTTGCCACGTGGTTTGTGTGTCTTACGAGGGCTTGCCAAGAGCTAAAGAAAACCGTGAACTTATCCGCACAGGTGCTGGCCCATGTTTGGACTCCAAGTGCCAGCAAATCAGTGTAAACATTCATGTCAGTTACAGTGTACGAATCGCAGCTTTTAGCCATGCGCACAATCTGGTACGGTGCCTCAGTTTCCCTTCGCAAGCTGCACATAAGCTCCGGAATGCCTGCTCGTCTGCGAAAAGTTCCCAGCCTCATGACAGACCCCACGTGGGGAAAATCAGTAATGCTAAAAAGAGCTTGTGATGGTGGCTCCTTCCGTACCGAGCACCAGGGTTTGCAGGCACCCTGTAAATCTTTGCTGGTTTTGGCATCAGCAGCTCATCAGTTACAGCAGTTAACATCAGCAGTAAGAACCAGTCCATTGCCAGGGTCCATGTATAGCTCTGCTTGTCATGCCACAGCTCTGCCTCAGCACCACTGGGCGTTCTGGCCTGTGAGGGTTAACCTGGGACTTTCGTTCCAAAACAAAACATTCTCCCTCCTCCTTGCTCTGTGGCTCATGCCCACCCAAAGCCCTTGGCTGCCTGGGTCTGTCTTGTGGGCTCCATGTGCTCCCCAGCAGGCCGGATCTCCAACACTTTCACAACTGAATCCATGTAACCTGCAATGGGCTCTCAGAGACTTTCAAGAATCAGCAAATAGCATCGCTGGCAGTGTCAGTAGTTATGGCTGATGCACGTAAAGTATCGCTGTGCCCATTCGTCTCTCTCTAGCCCTGCTCCTTCATTTGTATTAACAGAGCCTGAGATATTGAGCCCAGAAGGCTTGGAGAGTGTGTGATTTGGGTGAGATCCAAGTATATAGTGACCGGGGTCCGGGGCTGGGCCCTGGAAGAATGTGTGTAGTGTTTGGTGAAAGAGGTGTAATAACCTCTCACTGACAATGGGGGGTGTTGGGCTGGGCTGGTTTAACAGCTGGGCAGTCTGTGGGTTTGCTCGTGTGGTTCTGGCCAGCCGGGGGGCTGTGGTGGCTGGTTGGATTTACTGTAGTGACAAGGAAATCCCAGCCTGGGGCTAGAGGTGGCCTGGATTTTAAGCAGAGGTACCTGGGTTGATTACTCTAGCTATGCCCAGAAACCCCGTCCTCTCACAAGGGTCCAAGGTGGCCAGCTGGCCGGTGGGTGGCACCCAGCCACAAGACTTGTGTGGATGGAGCTAGGGAAGAGGTGTCACAGAGGGGTGTGATGGGGTTCTGGGGTCCTCAAAGCTCTGCACCCTGTCCGCAGGCAGGAGAGTCTCTCACTCAGCAGGAAAACAGCAGGTTTATTAGCCGACAGGACACAGCATCGTACAGAGGAGTCAGTACAGCAGGCAGAGACAGCCAGTCCCATCCATGCTGGGGAGAGGAGACCCCGAGGGGCCCCCAGAGCTGGGGCCTGGCCCCCTCCTTTGTCTCTCTCTCCCAGCCCAGACTAACTGCTTCCCACTCCCAGTTCCAAGTCAAACCCCTCAGGCTCCACCTCCTCCTTTGTCTGCAGTACAAAGGTGTTACCTGGTCATCAAGGTACCCTCAGCAGGAGCCCCCACACCCTCTGTGAGCCACTCACATACACACAGGTATCCTCCACTCCATCACACAGGGGCAGGAGCCCTGGGCAGACCCACTCCCCAAAGCGCTGGCCCTGCTGGGCTCTCCCCGCTGGGTGGCTGACGGCCATGCCTGGCTACCCACACAGCCACTCTTTCGCTCCGCCGTGCCCCCAGGTCATGGCCCTGCAGGGCTGCAGCCAGGCAGGTGGGGCAGCTCCTCAAGCCCCCTTTGCTGCTGGGCCCTGCCAGACCAGGAGGAGCACCTGTACCCTCACTTCGCTCCAGGCTCAGGGTGCCCAGATGCACCCCTGGACTCACCTGCACCCCCAGCCTGGCTGGCACAGGGCTCATGGAGCTGCAGCAGGAGGCCGAGGCAGAGGCTGAGAAGGGGCCCCCTGCGCTGGGTTAAGAGCAACTGCTGGGCTCCTTCATGATCCCTGGCTGGGGGCAGCTCGACAAGGGCCCAGGCAGCTGCTGAGCAAGTCCCAGCTGGAGGTGGGTGGCGCAGACGTGCCCAGCTGCCGCTTGCTGAGCCGGGCAGGGCCGGTCCCCAGGCCCCTTCCCAGCCCCAGCTGCCCCTGCGGCCGCTCTGCCCAGCCAGCGAGCAAAGTCCAGCTCATGGCAGGGAGCGGGCTGCTCCCCGGACATCAGGCAGCTGGACCCACACCAGGCGCTGGGCTGGGCAGGGCTGGGCACCGGCAGCTGGGGGGCAACAGAAACACCAGCCCCCTTCAGGATGGGCTGCAGATGTGCCCCCAGCCTGAGAGCTGCCCCCTGGGGGCTGGTTACAGAGGGACACCAGCCTGAGAGCTGCCCCCTGGGGATACAAGTTACAGAGGGACCCCAGCCTAAGAGCTGCCCCCTGGGGGGGGCTGGTGTAATGGAGTGGGGGGAGTGCATGTGTGAGTCAGGCTGGATGTCTGAGGCAAGCAGCAGCTCCCAGTGGCTAAGGATGACCCTGGGGCTACAACTGGCAGGTAACACCTCTGCCTGAACAAAGAGCAGGGAGGAGCTGAGCTGGGTTTTGAATCGGGGGTGGCAGTGAGAGGCTAGGAAAAGGGAGAGCTGGAAGGCAGCCAGCCTGAGGAGGGGGAAGCTACACCCCAGAGGGGCACCCCTCGGGGTCTTCTCCCCAGGAGAGGTTGGAAGGACTGTCTCTGGCTGCTGTACTGTCGCTTCTGTGAGAAACTGGGCATCTGTTGCCTAATAAAACTTCTGCTGTATCTGCTGAGTGAGAGTCACTCCTGCCAGCGGACAGGGTGCAGTGCAGGGGGACCCCTGAACCCCATCACACTGGTGTCAGAAGTGGGATGCACTGCACCCACGGATGAGCTCCCAGCAGTGGCTGACTGAGCACCAGAGAAGGAAGGAGTCTCACAAGAGCCAGAGGGGGAACAGAGCCATTTCTGCAGCTGCTGCTGGTGAGTGGATACCCCGGGAGATAGCGGGGAGATGGATTATACCCGACTCCTGAAGGCAGAGCTAGCGGGGCTGTGCAGAGAGAGGGGCCTGACCGTGGGGAAGGCGACCAAGGCCCAGCTGATTGCCCAGCTGGAAGAGAATGACCGATCTGGGGGGGCAGAGCCTGTCCCGGCAGAAAGTGGCTGGTCAGCCTCGGGAAGCGTTTCGGATTCTCCAACAGGAGCAGGGGCTCGACGCCGTCAGACAGACGCGGTGCCCGCCAGGTCGCGCTCAGCTAGCGGTGGTCCATCGCGGGCAGAGTCCCCCGCCGCAGAGCTGCGACGGCTGGAACTCGAGGTGAAATTAAAGGAACTGGAGCACCAGGAACGGGAAAGGGAGCGTGAGCGCCAGGAACGAGAAAGAGAGCGTGAGCACGAGCGCCAGCTACAAGACAGACAGCGGGAGGAGAAAGAACGAGAACGGAAGGAGAGAGAGCAAGAGCGGGAGGAGAAAGAACGAGAGCGGGAGCATGAGCGAACCATGGCAGAGGCGAGACGCCAAGAGGCCCCAGCTGCGGTAAGCGGGGAGAGGGCCAGACGGCTCGGGGTGGCCAGTCACTTGGAGACGCGTGTGCTGGCCCAGTGTCAGGACCCAGGGGACATGGACGAGTTCCTCACCGCCTTTGAGCGAGCCTGTGAGTTGCATGAGGTTCCCCCAGATGAGTGGCTCCGGCACCTCACCCCCTTGCTGGACCAGAAGGCCGCAGCGGTGCTCAGCCAGCTGGTGGGGCTGCAGCCTGGGGACTATGACCGGCTCAAACAGGCCCTGCTGCATAAGTTCGGGCTGACTCCGGAGATGTACAAGAAGAAGTTCCAGGAGGCGCAGAAGAGGCCAGAGGAAACCCATGTAGATACAACCGCCCGCCTGAAGCAATACTACCAGAAGTGGGCGTTCGGATTGGGAGTCCAGTCCGTAGAGGACCTGATCGAGCTGGCGGTCGTGGAGCGATTCTACGAGATGTGCGCACCTGACCTGAGGGTGTGGCTCGTGGACCGGAAGCCAGGGGACTCACATGATGCAGGGAAACTGGCAGATGACTTCACAAACAGCCGGGCCAGGTTTGAAAGTGAGCCCCACAAAGAGAGGGAGTCTCGGAGAGAGAGGGAGTCCCGCGGGGAGAGGGAGTCCCGGAAAGACCGAGAATCTCAGAGAGACCGGTCCCTAACTGTACGACAGAGGGGACCACCTCTTGGGCAAGCCCAGGAAAGAGGGGCCAGCCACCCACCCCCCAGAGAGCCAAACAGAGCCCGAACAGAGCAGCCGGCCCGAGGGACACAACAAGACCCAGGCTGTTATCGCTGTGGGCGAAAGGGGCATAGAGCAGCCCAGTGCCCCAGGCTCCCAGACAGGTCGAGCAGGCCGGGGGGTCATGGAGTCAACTGGGTGGGGTCCCAGAAGCCAGAGGGGCTGGCGGCCAAGGCGGGTGGTGCTGACAATGGGCACTCGGATTGGGCCGAGTCCGCCCCACAGACCAGCTCCTCAGGGGGACCAAATGCTCAGAGGTCAGTTTACAGAGTTGGGGCGGCACTACCTCTGTGGAGCAAGTGTCTCAAACACCTCGAAGTAGACGGGAAAAAGGTCATGGGGTTCTGGGACACAGGCGCTGACGTGACGCTGGCCCGACCCGGGGTGGTGGCACCGGGCTGCATGATACCCGATTCCCACCTGACGATAACAGGAATTGATGGGACCCCTTTCAAGGTGCCCATGGCGAGGGTGTACCTGAAATGGGGGAAGAAGGAAGGCCCCAAGGAAGTGGGCGTGCACAGCCATTTGCCGGCGGATGTACTGATGGGGGCTGACCTGGAGAACTGGCAAGGTGAACGCCCTCGTGCCCTGGTCCTGACCCGTAGCCAAAGAAAACAAGGGGTGCGCTCCCCAGATTCAGGGGTACAGGCCCAGCCAAAGTCACAGGAGCCACAGGGGCCAACCCTGAGAGAAAGGGGGCCCCCAAAAACCAGATCTCACAGGCCAGGGGTGCTGGAGCCAGGCAGGGATGGGGAAGTAGAATCCGCTCCTGCCCGAGCGGAAGAATTCCAGGCAGAGCAGCAGAGAGACCCCTCCTTGCAGAAGCTGAGGGAACTGGCCCGTCTCAGCCCAGCTCCACAGCTGGGGGAGGGCTGCAGGGAGAGATTCCTGTGGGAAAAGGGATTCCTGTACCGGGAATGGGCTCCCAGACGCAAAGCGGAGCCATGGAAGGTCCAGAGGCAACTGGTGGTTCCCCAAAAGTACCGGCGCAGGCTGCTGTACCTAGCCCATGATGTCCCGCTCGCAGGACACCAGGGGATCCACCGCACCAGGAGAAGGTTGTTACAGAACTTTTTCTGGCCAGGGATCTTTGAAGCTGTCTGTCTGTATTGCCTGTTCTGCGATCCCTGCCAGAGGGTGGGGAAGAGCCGGGACAAGGGGAAAGCTGCCCTGAGGCCGCTGCCCATCATAGAGGAGCCTTTCCAGAAAGTGGCTATAGACATAGTGGGCCCCTTCAGCAAGGCAACGCGTTCGGGGAAGAAATATATTTTGGTAGTGGTAGATTTTGCCACGCGATACCCAGAAGCAGTGGCCTTGACCTCTATCGACGCTGACACCGTGGCAGATGCGCTGCTATCCATTTTCAGCAGAGTAGGGTTCCCCAAGGAGGTCCTCACAGATCAGGGGTCCAACTTCATGTCGGCCCTACTTCAAAGCTTGTGGGACAAGCGCGGGGTCCGACACACCTGGGCCACAGCCTACCACCCGCAGACCAGTGGGCTGGTGGAGAGGTTCAATGGGACTCTGAAGCAGATGCTGAGAACCTTCATGAATCAATACTCCCATGACTGGGACAAGTACTTACCCCACCTGCTGTTTGCATACAGGGAGGTGCCCCAGGAATCCACGGGGTTCTCCCCATTTGAGCTGCTGTACGGAAGGAGGGTACGGGGACCCTTGGACTTGCTCAGAGAAGAGTGGGAGGGGACGGCCTCTCCTGAAGGGGAGTCAGTGGTACAATATGTACTGACCTTCCGGGAAAAACTCACCGAGCTCATGGGCCTGGCCAGGGAGAACCTCTCCGTGGCCCAAAGGAAGCAGAAGGTCTGGTATGACCGTAACGCCAGGGCCCGAGCCTATGCCACTGGGGATCAAGTGATGGTCCTTGTACCTGTGCGGCGGAACAAGCTGCAAGCGGCCTGGGATGGGCCCTTCAAGGTCGTCAAACAGCTAAATGACGTGAATTATGTGGTGGAACTGTCGAACCGGGCCCACAGCCACCGGGTCTATCATGTGAACATGATGAAACCTTACTGGGACAGACACAACTTGGTGCTGGCCGTGTGCAGACACTGGGAGGGGCAGGGGGATGATCCCTTGGTGGATTTACTCACAAGGACTGGAGCCGGCTCCTTGCTGGAGTCTATTCCCCTCTCAGACCAGCTGACCCCTGCCCAGCAGATGGAGATCAAGGAGGTGCTGCATTCGCACCAACAGCTGTTCTCGGACAGACCCGGACGCACTGACCTGGCCGTCCACCGAATAGAGACAGGCACCCACGCCCCTATCAAGTGTGTGCCATTCAGAGCCACAGGGAGGACGGCTCAGGACATAGAGCGGGAGGTTGAAGACGTGCTGGCTCTGGGGGTGATCCAACCCTCGTCCAGCCCCTGGGCCTCTCCCGTGGTGTTAGTCCCTAAAAAAGATGGGTCTGTTCGGTTTTCTGTGGACTATCGCAAGCTTAACGCCATCACTGTCTCGGACGCCTACCCCATGCCCAGGCCTGATGGCCTTTTAGACAAGCTGGGGGGAGCCCGTTACCTCACCACCATAGACCTCACCAAGGGGTACTGGCAAGTGCCATTAGACGAAGATGCCCGGCTCAAGTCGGCTTTCATCACTCCTGTGGGGCTCTACGAGTTCCTGGTCCTGCCCTTTGGCCTCAAGGGGGCACCCGCTACCTTCCAGCGTCTGGTGGACCAGCTACTGAAAGGGATGGAGAGCTCTGCCCTGGCTTACATGGACGACATTTGCATCTTCAGCCAGACGTGGGAGGACCATGTGTTCCACGTCAAGCAGGTGCTGGACCGACTCCAGAAGGCCGGTCTGACTATCAAGGCAGGGAAGTGCAAGGTGGGAATGGCTGAGGTGACCTACCTGGGCCACAAGGTGGGCAGCGGCTGCTTAAAGCCAGAGCCAGCTAAAGTGGAGGCTGTCAGAGATTGGCCAACACCCCAGACTAAGAAACAGGTCCAGGCCTTCATTGGGATGGCGGGGTACTACCGGAGGTTTGTGCCCCACTTTAGCTCCATCGCAGCCCCCCTCACGGAGCTGTGTAAAAAGGGAAAGCCTGACAAGGTGGGCTGGACAGAGCAGTGCCAAGAGGCCCTCTGCGCGCTGAAGGAGGCTCTGGTCAGGGCCCCAGTGCTGGCAAATCCAGACTTCAACAAGCCCTTCCTGGTGTTCACCGATGCCTCAGACGTGGGGCTGGGGGTGGTGCTAATGCAAGTGAATGACAAAGGGGAGAAACACCCCATCGTGTACCTGAGTAAGAAGCTGCTGCCCCGGGAGGAGAACTACGCAGCCATAGAGAAGGAATGTCTGCCCATGGTGTGGGCACCGGGGAAGCTGCAGCCGTACCTGTTTGGACGGCGTTTCACCGTGTACACCGATCACTCACCCCTGACCTGGCTGCATCACATGAAAGGGGCCAACGCCAAGCTCCTGCGGTGGAGTCTGCTGCTGCAGGACTACGACATGGAGGTGGTCCACATCAAGGGGAACAACAACACCATAGCCGATGCCCTGTCACGCAGGGAGGGCCCCGAACTTCCCCAGGTCACTGGCTAAGTGACCCCGCTCAGTTTGGTCTGGAAGGGGGGAGAGATGTGATGGAGTGGGGGGAGGGCATGTGTGAGTCAGGCTGGATGTCTGAGGCAAGCAGCAGCTCCCAGTGGCTAAGGATGACCCTGGGGCTACAACTGGCAGGTAACACCTCTGCCTGAACAAAGAGCAGGGAGGAGCTGAGCTGCGTTTTGAATCGGGGGCGGGAGTTAGAGGCTAGGGGAAAAGAAGCTGGAAGGCAGCCAGCCTGAGGAGGGGGAAGCTACACCCCAGAGGGGCACCCCTCGGGGTCTTTCCCCCAGGACGGGTTGGAAGGACTGTCTCTGGCTGCTGTGCTGTCGCTTCTGTGAGAAACTGGGCATCTGTTGCCTAATAAACCTGCTGTTGTACCTGCTGAGTGAGAGTCACTCCTGCCAGCGGACGGGGTGCAGTGCAGGTGGACCCCTGAACCCCATCACAGCTGGTTACAGAGGGACCCCAGCCTGACAGCTACCCCTGGGGGGCTGGTTACAGAGGGACCCCAGCCTGAGAGCTGCCCCCGCGGGGGCTGGTTACTGAAGGACCCCAGCCTGAGAGCTGCCCCCTGGGGATACAAGTTACACAGGGACCCCAGCCTGAGAGCTACCCCTGGGCGGGGGCTGGTTACACAGGGACCCCAGCCTGAGAGCTGCCCCCAGGTAACTGTATAATAAGTAGGAGTTTCCATAGCTACACTGAGCAGCCTGCAGCCTCCTCTACAGCCAGAGCGAACAGCCGCCGATGGCTGTACCACTGGGAATCGCACACTCGCCTTCCAGGCAAACGTCACTGCCGGCCTCCCCCCAGGGGACCCTCCTAATGGCAGCCCCATGCCCAGGGAAGAAACAGGTCTCAGGGTGGGCAAATAAACAGAGTGGAGAGCGTTTCGTCCGGCAAGAACCGACTTCTCCACAGCTGAGGTCATGGGACCCCATTCTACGGTGATTGCCCTCACTGTCCTGTGTGTCTGTCTGTCCATCTGCCTGCACGCCGTCCGGGGGCAACTGCTCCCATCTGCTGCAGTTAGTTCTGCTGGGCGTAAAGCAACTAGGGAGGCGGGGCTGATTGGTTGGGTAACCCTGGTACAGTCAGTTACGATTGATGTAATGGGGTTCAGGGGCCCCCAAGCTCTGCACCCGTCCGCAGGCAGGAGTGTGATGGGGTTCAGGGGTCCCCAAGCTCTGCATCCGGCCGCAGGCAGGAGTGTGATGGGGTTCAGGGGTCCCCAAGCTCTGCACCCGGCCACAGGCAGGAGTGACTGTCGCTCAGCAGGAGGACAGCGGGTTTATTAGCTGACAGGACACAGCGTGGTACAGAGGAGTCAGTGCAGCCGGCAGAGACAGCCAGTCCCAGCCATGCTGGGGAGAGAAGGCACTGAGGGGTGCCTGGAGCAGGGCCTTGCCCCCTCCTTTGTCTCTCTCTCTCCCTCAGCCCAGACTAACTGCTTCCAACTCCCAGTTCCAATTCAAACCCCTCAGGCTCCACCTCCCCCTTTGTCTGCAGCCCAGAGGTGTCACCTGGTCACCAGGTTACCCCCAGCAGGAGCCCCCCAGCTTCAGTGAGACACACACACACACACACGTATCCCCCACTACATAACACTGCCCCAGTGTCCAGCACCACCCACACTCCCTGCTCCGGTGCACAGCACCACACCATTTTATTAGTAGATGTGCAGGTGAAAGAACCCCTGACGGTGTGGTTGATGTTAGGTTGCGTTTAGAGAACCTAGAACCAGCCCCTGCAACAAACCTCGCTGCCAACTCCGTTCATATATCTACACCAGCGAGATTATCACAGGACCTAGCAGCGACCATCCCATCGGGGGCTCCTTTACCTGCACATCTACTAATATAATATATGCCATCGTGTGCCAGCAATGCCCCACTGCAATTTACATTGGCCACACTGGACAGTCTGTACGTAAGAGAATATATGGACATGGACATCAGCAAGAGCAATGTACAGAAACCTGCAGAGAACACTTCAATCTCCCTGGACACTCAGTGACAGATTTAAAAGCAGCCGTCCTGCGACAAAAACCTTCAAAAATAAACTCCAGAGAGAAACTTCAGCGCTGCAATTCATTTGCACATTTGACTCCATCAACCAAGGACTGAACAGAGACTGGGAGCAGATGGCCCATTACAAACGCACTTTCTCCTCTCTTGATGTTCACACCTCCACATTAACTGCCGATAACAGGCCACATGCACCCTGACTGAACAGACCTTTGGGAAGGAAGGGGAGGTGTAGCTCAGTGGCTTGAGCATGCGCCTACTACACCCAGCATTGTGAGTTTAATCCTTGAGGAGGCCATTTAGGGGTCTAGGGCAAATACCTTTTGTGGGGGGGGGGAAGGTTAGTTCAGTGGTTTGCGTGTGGGCCTGCTCAACTCCAGGTTGTGAGCTCAGTCCCTGAGAAGGCCATTTAGGGACTGGGGCAAATAGATGGGTGGTGCTTGGTCCTACCAAGAGGGCAGGGGACTGAACTAGACGACCTCCCGAGGTCCCTTCCAGCCCTAGGAGACGTGTATCTCCAATTATATCTGAACCCCTTGTCAGCTCTGGCCCTCCTCTGACAATGCCCCCCCCGCACTCGTGCACCTGGTGAAGCAGGTCTTTGCCCACAAAAGCTTATGCTCCAAAATAGCTGTTAGTCTATAAGGTGCCACAGGACTGCTTGTTGCTTGAGAAGATACGGACTAACACAGCGACCTCTCTGACGCTGATCCTATTCCAATCACTGCACAGTGATGGCCCTTTAACTCACAGCCCCGCGTAGTGCAGAAGAGGCAGCAGGGAGAGGCAGATGCCAGCGCTGACCTTCCTTCCACAGCCCTGGCACTTCTGGGACCATGGAGCAGCCGCCACCTCTCCTGGCCACCCTGGGAGGGGATGGCATGAGATCAGCTCCCTGCCATTGTAGGCAACGTGCAACTATCTCCCGCAGCCCGTGATGGGACACTCAGTGTGGAGGGCTTTGAGCCACAGCAGAGAATTCTCTCCCGGGGGTCTGGCTGGAGGGTCTTGCTCACATGCTCAGAGTCTAACTGACTGCCACGTTCGGGGTAGGGAGAGATCTTTCCTCACATCAGATTGACGACAACTCTGGGGCTTTTTCGCCTCCCTCTGCAGCATGGAGCACAGGCCACATGCAGCTTGAAACGGGTTTAAACTTGGAGAGGTTCGCGAAGACTGGAAATGGGCCAACATAGTGCCCACCTATACAAAGGGGAAATGAACAACCCAGGAAACAACGGAGCAGTCAGCTTAACTTCTGTGCTGGGAAAGACAATGGAGCAACTAATCAAGGAAATCATCTGCAAGCACT
Organism: Carettochelys insculpta; assembly: GCF_033958435.1. Taxonomy (NCBI): domain Eukaryota; kingdom Metazoa; phylum Chordata; order Testudines; family Carettochelyidae; genus Carettochelys; species Carettochelys insculpta. Next base: position 280,428,239 of record NC_134138.1, on the reverse strand, counting down.
TGGGAGGTGGTCAGGTGATAGGGAACAGCCAGCATGGATTTGTAAAGAACAAATCATGTCAAACCAATCTGATAGCTTTCTTTGATAGGATAACGAGCCTTGTGGATAGGGGAGAAGTGGTAGATGTGGTATACCTAGACTTTAGTAAAGCATTTGATACAGCCTCGCGTGATATTCGTATCAATAAACTAGGCAAATACAACTTAGATGGGGCTACTATAAGGTGGGTGCAAAACTTGCTGGATAACCGTACTCAGAGAGTAGTTCTTAATGGTTCTCAATCCTGCTGGAAAAGTATAACTACTGGGGTTCCGCAGGGGTCTGTGTTAGGACCGGTTCTGTTCAATATCTTCATCAACGATTTAGATATTGGCATAGAAAGTACGCTTATTAAGTTTGCAGATGATACCAAGATGGGAGGGGTTGCAACTGCTTTGGAGGATAGGGTTAAGATTAAAAATGATCTGGACAATTGAAGAAATGGTCTGAGGTAAACAGGATGACATTTAATAAAGACAAATGCAAAGTGCTCCAATTAGGAAGGAACAATCAGTTTCACACATACAGAATGGGAGAGGACTGCCTAGGAATGAGTACAGCAGAAAGGGATCTAGGGGTTATAGTGGACCACAAGCTAAATATGAGTCAACAGTGTGATGCTGTTGCAAAAAAAAGCAAACATGATTCTAGGATGCATTAGCAGGTGTGTTGTGAACAAGACACGAGAAGTCGTTCTCCCACTCTACTCTGCGCTGGTTAGGCCTCAGCTGGAGTATTGTGTCCAGTTCTGGGCACCGCAGTTCAAGAAAGATGTGGAGAAATTAGAGAGGGTCCAGAAAAGAGTGACTAGAATGATTAAAGGTCTAGAGAATGTGACCTACGAAGAAAGGCTGAAAGAACTGGGCTTGTTTAGTTTGGAACAGAGAAGATTGAGGGGAGACATGATAGCGGTTTTCAGGTATCTAAAGGGGAGTCATAAGGAGGAAGGAGAAAACTTGTTCTTCTTGGCCTCTGAGGATAGAACAAGAGGCAACGGGCTTATGAGGGAGGTTTAGGTTGGACATTAGGAAAAAGTTCCTAAGTGTCAGGATGGTCACACAGTGGAATAAATTGTCTGGGAAAGTTGTGGAATCTCCCTCGCTGGAGATATGTAAGAACCGGTTAGATAGATGGCTACTGGGGACGGTCTAGAAGTACTTGACCTGCCACGAGGGCAGGGGGCTGGACTCAATGGCCTCTCGAGGTCCCTTCCAGTCCTGGTACTCTATGGTTCTATGAAAATTGAAGAGTTGGTATGGGCAATATAGCATTTCCATCCATGCCTCCCCGCTTCCTCTCAGTGGCCCACAAAGCCTATGGGTAAAATTCATTTACTCACCATGTGGCAGGTCCACATTCAATAGGCAGTCTGGTTCTTTGGACAAATAGGATAGAAGAAGCATTCCCTAAAGAAGGTGTGGGTCTCCTCATGACAGGTACAGTGAGGTACCAGCTTAACTCTTGCATGATGAGACCTTACTGGTTTGACGGTGTGAAGGGGTAGAAGGTGGCATGAACCCATGTGGCATGGAGGGTTGGGGGGTTGACTGCAGCACTTCTCCAAATGGTAGGTAGTGGTCAAATGTTGGCAGCAGTACACCCCAAGATGGTATTGTGGGAGGTGGGCTGGGCATGAACAGCAACACTCCATGTGGCACAGATTACAAAAGGAATGATGACCTGCAACGGGTGAGATATTGCCAGAGAATTCCCAGATGTGTCACTAAATAAAATTGTGGCCTGGTTCAACCCTGTTCCTGATGTCTGTCTCATGTAGCTCTGAAGAAGTAAATCGCAGTGGAATGTAAGGTCATGAGAAATATATTCATCAGTTAAGAAATTAAACTGAGATACTTTTGCCGCTATATTGTCTTTTCTCAGACGGAGAGACAAGAGACTATCAGGTTAGCTAAAAGGAGCTTACAGGACACTTTTTGGGCCTAACTGAGGCTATCGGAGCGCAACTTTGATACCAAGGTGGGCAACGTGCCCTTCTGACTAGAGTCCTAACATGAAGAGTTCTTCGTATGTGTGCAGTGCAGCAGGACTGACAGCCACTCTGGATCCTGGGGCAAGGTATGAGTGGGGGAAGGCTTGGATAGAAGGGGTGGGGCTGAGGGCAGTCAGCCCTTAGCATCACTCAGACGGCAGCACACTCCACCTCCCATGTGGAGTAGTTCTCTGGTGGCAATTCAAAGGGTCCCAGGGCTGCAGGACTAATGGTGGTGGCTGGGAGCTCTGGGATCTGGTGCAATTGCCTCCCTTGTCTCTTACCCTCTGCCAGTTGGTGGGCCTGGCACAATGAACCTCACGTAGCTTATGGCCAGGCCTCCTCAGTGAATTTGCTCTGGATCTAAGAAAGATGTGAAGATACGTGGGTTCAGAGAGAAGCAGGGCAGAGAATGCTATATAGATGGAGAAGCAAAAAAATGTGTTTGCTTTAAGGAATAAGATGCAGCAGGCTGTTGTTCAGTGTGCTATCTGGCTAAGGGTTGTTGTCAACATGTCTAGCCTCTAGGGCTGCATCTACACTAGCAAGTTCTTTCAGAAAATCTGTCCCTTTTTCGAAAGAACACATGGAGCATCTACACACAAAATATGCTCTTTCAGTCAGAAATTGAAAGAACACATCTCTTCTTCCAGAAGCCCTCTTCTGCTCCCACATCAGGAAGAGCACCTCCTTTCGGAAGCTTCTTTAAAAAAAAAAAAGGATGTGCAGATGCTCTGTGGGCCCTTCTTTCGGAACAGTGGGGGGCGTGTGCACACTCTCTGCAGAAAGAGAGGATCAATCTTTTGATCTGCTTTTTTGCATGTGGACGTGCTCTTTTGAAAGAAGTTTTTTCAGAAGAGATCTTCCAGAAGAACTTCTTTCGAAGGATCGCTGTAGTGTGTGCAAAATTACCTGGTGACCCTTAAGTGAACAGCCATGCTCAGGCATGTTAGGGTGAACTGCATGGGCACTTGAACAACGCGGTGAGGTACGTGGGGTGGAGGCAGGGTCCAGAGACCCTTTTAAATTGTGATAGGGAAATGTGCCTCAGCACAAAAGGCTAAACCACAAACTCCAGACCAAGAATTGCGGAACCAAGTGAATTGGGGAAGTCTAACCCAGTTAACAAGGGAATTTACTGAAGTGCTTGTAGGCTGCACTGTCTGCAGCCACCCCCCAGGTCTCAAATTGACAAACAGGAAAAACCTATACAGAAAAGAGCCATGGCCTCTCACCTAGCACCCCAGAGGCGCCAGCTGCATACCTTCAAAGGGAAAAAGAAGTATGGGATGTATGGTTGTGTAAAAAGGGGAGGGGGGCTGAGAGGGGCTGCAGGCGAAGAGAAGCAGAAGCAACCAGGATGTGATGAGTTAGGCCTCGGGAGGAGCCAGCAAACGGCTGATCACAAAAGGGGCAACAAAGTAAGAAGGAGGAGGAACTCCCGAATCCTGGAGAGACCGGATGCTGTCTGCAACAAGGACTGATCACCCTTTGCCGCTCCTCCCTCCTGCTCACAAGTTAAATAGAGTAGTGTGTGAAAACCTATTGGTACCACGAAGAAATTTGTGACAGTATAGCTTAGATAGCCAGATGCAGTGTTTTATTGTTTTATTCCTGTACCTGCTCAGCTACGTAAGTAAAAGTTAGCAGTTGCATTTTATCTCTGACTTTGCTTTTGATATTCTGCCATAGCTATGTGTATTGCTGTGTGTATGTCGTTAGTTTTATGAGTCTGTAAGGGCCACGTATAAGGCTGAGGCAAAGACGCCCCAGGACCCCCAAGAGGGCTTTGACCCAATGACTGGGAAGTTCTGAAAGCTGCCTCAGCTGGGAGGTGTGGTCCACTGAACCTCCGTGTTCTGCAGAACAGAGTGTTGTTTGTATCTGTACGTCACTTTCTCCTATTAATCCGTAAGTCCTATCCCCTGAAACTCAAAACTCACACTTCTTGGGGATAGATAACAGCTCTTAGAAATCAGGATAGATAACAGCCAATGAATCCCACCAACCCGTGGGCTATCTTAGAGAACTACTGGGAGTTAACAAAACCCCAGGGGGTGTTTCTTTTCCTTTTGGGTGTAATCCTATTCCTCCTGTTAGCAGTGTGGTGTAACCCACAGCTGGAACTACGTCAGTTTCGTAATAAATAGCACAATCAATCCCAGTGGTGCGGGTCATCACTGAGACACAGCCCTCCTTTTTTTTTCCCAGTTCAACACTTCACCCACCTCTCACCTCCACCTTTATTTAGGACTTGGAGCTCAGCTTATTTGCTCCTCATATGTGTAGACGTATATATATATATATACAGGTAGTTCGTCATGTCTGACGATGACATCTTGAGCTTGCACAGGCTCATCAGTTGTGGACTCACATGTGGCTGAGGAGTCCAAGCTTTGAACGGCAGGAGTGTTCACAGTGGGGGCAAGGGAATTGTCCTGGCTCCGTTGGTGCAGCTGCTGCTGTTGCTTTCTTCCTCTCACAGGCATTAATGAGGCGTACACATCGCTGCTCTTCAAAGTTGTCATACGCGTGTCGTGTGATGGGTTTGGTCCTGCTTAGAGCAGGGGGCTGGACTCGATGGCTTTTTTAGGTCTCTTCCAGCTCTATTGTTGTATGATTGTATGTATGAGAACACAAAAAGCAGTCCAGTAGCACTTTAAAGACTAACAAAATAACGTATGAGGTGGTGAGTTTTCTTGGGACAAAAGCTCACCACCTAATACATTATTTTGTTAGTCTTTAAAGTGCTACTGGACTGCTTTGTTTGTTTTGATAGTACACAGACTAGCCCGGCTCCCTCTCTGTTGCTTTGATTCTCTGATTTTAGTTCAAATGGTGGAGCAACTTGAAGTCTTTAAGCCATGATTTGAGGCCATCAGTAACTCAGCCTGAGGTCAGAAGCAGGTGTGCAAGGTTCTGTGTCCTGCAGGGTTCATGTCAGAGTAGATGGTCATGATGGCCCCTTCTGGCCTGGAAATCGACGAGCTGTGGCAGGTGCATTTCCTGAGCTGCCGTGTGCCATCTGCAGCGACCCCACCGACTTTGCCTGAATGTAAGATGCTGCATTCTGGTTTCACCACACTGATGCTGAGCGTCAGCTCTTTCCCCACTTTAGTAACTGCTCTGGGGCATTGGTGTTTTGCAGGACTTGCCCTGAGCCAGGTCTCTGCTGCCACATGGCTGATCAGGGCGGGTGCTCTACCGCCTGCCTCGTGTCACCATGCACGTCTAGGGTGCTTGCAGCAGCTAACATCATGGCTCCCTGTGGGGCAGGGCCAGGGCTCAACCCCTGCAGTGTCAGACCCTGGTGCCCAGAGAGCCAGGCTGGAGTGGGCAGAATCTCCACAATGACCAAGCAGTGGGAGGGATAGAGAGCTGGGCCAGACACCTCCATGAACATGTCCCTGGGCCCCACTGTACACAGAGCAGGGCCCAAATGACTCCATGCCTGCATGTTGCTGGGAGAGCCAGGGCACTTGTGAGTGATCAGCCTGGAGCTGCATCCGGCCTGGCAGCACAGAGCAGGGCAGGCCATGGGTGCAAGGCCTGGGAATGTGGCCATCCCATCCCCAAGGCAACAGGGCCAACCCCTCCCATCCCCATGGCAACACCACCCTCCAACCCCCTCCCCAAGGCAACACCAGCAACCACTCCCATCCCCATGGCAACACCACCATTCAACCACCTCCCCAAGGCAACACCAGCAACCACTCCCATCCCCATGGCAACAAGCCAGATGCTCCTCTCTTGAGTGCTTGCTGTCCCCATGGCAATTCCCAGGTCCCTCACCTGAGCACTTCCGGTTCTTGTAATAACGCCCCAAGCGCTCCCCATCCCCATGGCAATGCCCAGGCAGTGACCACCCCCAGAGTGCCCCACAGCTATCACCCCGCTGCCTGCAAGCCCAGCCAGAGTTGCCGCCACACAAACCAAGCCCTCCCGCTGCCCCACAACCCCAGGACCCCTGGCTGGACCACTCTGCCCACCGAAGGAGCTCAGCTCACTGATTCACAGGCCCTCTATCCCTGTCAGATGCGCTGTATGGCTCAGGGCCCTCCTCACCCCCGACGGAGACTGCGATCTATGCCTTGGACCCGCTCTGTGCCCCGGGGGAGGACATGCTCTATGGCAGCCCCAGCCACGTGTGGCGCAGGCCTTGCAGCTGCTCCCCAGACCTGCAGCAGCACTGCCCCATGGCGGTCCCAGCCCAGCCCGCCATGAGCTGCCAGGGGAGGAGCAGCCAGCCCAGGGTGGAGCCCCGCTGCCCAGTGGCACAGCTGGGTTGCCCCTTCTGGCCCCTGGAAGGAGGTGTCCCTGCACTGCCCAGTCACAGCTAGGGGACGCGTCCCCACCCGGTGCGGCCTGGTCCTGCCCCCACTTGCCAGTGGTGGGGAGTTGGGACTGGCTGGGAGCATCGGGCGTCAGACCCCATTCCTGTCCCTGTCCCGTCAGCCTGCGAGCTTTGTCCATCACTCAGGTCCCAGCACAACTTCCGCCTCCCCCATGGACGTGTCCAGTGCCTGACAGAGGTGGCAGGCGTTGGCACCACACTAGAGTGCTGGGTGACTTTCTCATTGTCTGGTCAGCCCACTTCTGGCCCCAACCTCCACAGAGCACTGATGTGTGACCTGCTTGTCACCCGTACCCAACGCACCAGGGGACATCCGACTAGTTACCACGGGGAGGTAGGACCGTGCAGCCAGCTGACCCAACACCTCCAGCATGGCCCCCGAGGAGACAGTACGGGGGTGGAGTTGCCATGCTCAGCTGGTAAGACACAACGGGAGCTTCTGACGACGCACAAACAGGATGTGGAATTTCAAAATTTCTCCATCCTTTAAAGGGGGGAGGAGGGAGCACGTCAGGCAGGGCAGCTGAGTTCAAACTGCTGCCCAGAGCGGTCAGGATGGGCATTGTGGGACACCTCCTGGAGGCCATTTACAGTGACATACCTAAGCACAGGATCTACACTGACACTGGGTCAACCTAACTTTGCTGCAAAAAGTTCTAGGCCTCTCACTGAGGTGGTTTTATTTTGTTGGTGTAGTGGGGGAGTTAAATTAGTGGGTGAAGCATGGTGGCCTGTACACCTCTGCAGGATTGTTGACAAAACAGTGATGTAGTTTGTTTCACTATCACACAGACACATCAACTCATGTATCAGAGGTAGTGAAATAGCCAACAGAAATAAAGCCGCTATCTGGTTTTCATTCCCCTTACAGCAGGGCAGAGATAGCCCTGTGAAATAGTTAGGTGCACCGGGGTAACCCCTGGACCAGCCTCCCCCTCCACCCCCCGTGTGATCTCTAGGAAACTTTCCTGCAGGATAATTTTTAATCCTCAAACAAACCTTTACTGGGAGCTGTCTGAGGCCTTCCACTGCGATGGGACTCTTAGCTGTGCCCCTTGACAGTGACTTCAGCATATATCATTTCAGCACACGGGCTGCAGCCAGACACGTGAAGGCACTGTTCCCTGTCAGCCCATAGCAGCTAACGTCAGCACCTGCAGTGGGATGCAGTGCCAATGTTCGGGGCAATTGCCCCAGCCACATGTACTGATACCCTGCCCCTAACTGCCCAATGTACCTTCTCCCCTCCAGGCTGCACTCACCATGCCTGGGGCTGCTGCCACACACTAGGAATCCCCACAGGGAAGGAGAGTATTGTGTTTGTAACTTGGGGAGATCGGGCTAGTGGATGCACTCACAATAATTCCTCTGCTATAACTCATAACTCTGAGGCTCTCTGTGCTTTTCCCTGTTTCTTTTGGGTTTTTACAAGTATGTTTTCATGGGTGTGAAATAAAAGACCATTTGTGGGAACTTCATCTTTATTTGTCTCTGACCTACAATGGCTACAGCTGTGATTCCCAGATAATAGCAACAGGCACACTTGCAGTGTTATATTAGCATACAAAACACTCATTACAAGGTTCCTATGAGGATGCAAAGGCCCTATGCTGGGCGCAGCACTGTACAGTACCACATACTACTGTGGTTCCTTGTTAAAATGCTCCTTCAAAGCCTCCCTGAGACGTACACCTCCTCGGTGAGCCTTTCTTATAGCCGTGGTGTCTGGCTGCTCAAAATCAGCAGATAGCCGCTCCACCTCTGTACTCCAGGCCTGGGGAAATTTTTCCCCCTTTGTTTCACAGATATTATGAAGCACGCAGCAGGCAGCTATGACCACGGGGATATTGTCTTCACTGAGGTTTAATCTTGTGAGTAAACAGCGCCAGCGCCCTTTCAAACGGCCAAAGGCACTTTCTACAGTCATTCTGCATCTGTCAAGTCTGCTGTTGAAGAGCTCCTTGCTGCTGTTTAGATGGCCAGTGTATGGCTTCATGAGCCACGGAAGTAAAGGATAGGCTGGATCTGCCAGAATCACTATGGGCATTTCCACATCTCCAATACGAATCCTCTGATCTGGAAAAAAGGTCCCTGCTTGCAGCTTTCTGTAAAGGCCCGAGTTCCTGAAGATGTGCGCATCACGCACCTTCCCTGACCAGCCCACATTGACGTCAGTGAAGCGACCCCGGTGATCCACCAGGGCTTGCAGTACCATGGAAAAGTAACCCTTTTTATTGATGTACTCCGTTGCGAGATGGTCTGGGGCCAAAATAGGGATATGCGTGCCATCTATGGCTCCCCCACAGTTTGGGAACCCCATTGCTGCAAAACCATCCACTATTTCCTGCACATTGCCCAGAGTCACTGTTCTTCGTAGCAGAACACGATTAATGGCCCTGCACACTTTCATCACAGCAGCCCCCACAGTTGATTTGCCAACACCAAATTGACTCCCAACCGATCGGTAGCATTCTGGCGTTGCCAGCTTCCAAAGGGCGATCCCCACTCGCTTTTCCACTGTGAGCGCCGGTCTCATTCTGGTGTCGCTGAGCTGGAGCTCAGGGGTGAGCTCTGCACACAGCTCAAGGAACGTGGCTTTGCACATGCGAAAGTTCTGTAGCCACTGTTCATCACCCCACGCCTGCATTACAGTGCAATCCCACCAATCGCTGCTTGCCGCTTTGGTCCAGAATCGGCGCTCGACCCTGTTCAGCTGCTCTGTGAATGCCAGCAACAGTCTGGAATGGTTTCTTTCCATGGCGCACAGCAAGGCGGCCTGCAGGGAGCTGTCATATTCCTCGCAGCTCTGGAAATATTGCAGGATCAAGCGTGTTGTGTTCATAATGCTGAGCGCGATACTGAAGAGCAGTGAAGGGTCCAGGCTCCTCACCGAGATGGCAGGTGCGCAGGTTTGCAGGGCTTTTGGAACGAATGTGAAACATAATATGACACCTATGGAGAAAACTGCCTCACAGAAGGCTGAACCCCTATTCCAAGTCACTCCTGCTTGAGGCAGGGGGCTGGACTCGATGACCTCCTGAGGTCCCTTCCAGCCCTAGGACTCTATGATTCTCTGACTGTTTTGTGCCCACAAGGCATTGCAAATCCTTCCCAAAACAGCGTGTGCTAGACAGTGGCACAGTGGGATAGTTACCCATGGTGCACTGCTCTCTGCAGCAGTGCAAGCACTGCTTGTTTGGACGCATGCTGCCGGCACAAGGAGAATAGTGTGGACGTGCAACAGTGGTTTAACCTCTGCAACGGCTGTATACGGACATAAACTGAACTATTTTTGTAGTGTAGACAAGACCTTGCTCCCCTGTAACTCTTCCCAGAGGTACAACCCAGCTTTGGCAGCTCTCCCTAACCTATTCTTTGCTGCCTTTCCAGCTTCACCCCCAAGTGGTCACAGCTGCACCCAGGCCCAGGGTGGGAAGCCACTGTTTAAAACATTCTTTGATCGGAAACAGGTTCCCCTGGGGCTTTGCCCATCCCACTATCTCTCCCGTGCCTGTTGCCACTTCCAGGACTCACCTGAGTAGGGGGGCTGCGGGGTGCTTTCTTCTTTCCAGCCCCAGGGCTGCCCCCCACATGGCTCTTCTTCTTCCATCAGACAGGTGATCTCGGGTTTGACACCAGGATGCCCAGTGCGGGGGCAGAGAATTGCAGTCTGGTGAGTGCCGGATGCTGGAGTGGTGACTTTCTTGACAGCCTCTTCACCCTAGTTATGAACAGCCATGTATGATCAGGAGCGTGGGCCTGATTTTGCAGTATCTTTACTGCACAAGCAGAGCAGTAAGTGAGCCCCAAGAATCTCTGCTGGCCAACACACACCTTCCAGCTACAGGGCCAGGAGCCTCTGGGGGTGCCAGGCACAGCATCTCCAGGGTCTGAGCCACAGTGGAAAGTCTGCTGACCTGCCTGGACCTCTCCTAGTTCTGATGCAGCCCGCCAGCCCCGAGCAGGAAGACAGACTCACCCAGCAACGCCACCAGCTCATAATTCTCCTTCACCACGGTCTGGTTCAGCTCCCTCTGCCATTTGGCTAACACCACCCACTCCTCTGGGGAGAAACGGACCACATCCTCAAATGCCATCTGCGCCTGCCACATCACGCACCCCTCTGCAAAGCGCAGGGAGCTGCTGGCACAGAGCCCTGTGCAGGCCCAGGGTACTTGCTTTAGGGTTGTCATCTGCAGCCCTAGCTCGGGCTCCAAATTCCTTTTAAGTCCCAGCCCTGCTCCACCAGCACAGGGCCCCACTGAGTTCCTTTCGCCTGGGTCTCCGGATTTCCTCCTGATGCATTTAATTGTTATTCGTAATAATTAGCAGTCACTAACTAAGTCTCTGACTGCCAAGCTTAGCCAAAGCACTGGGGGCAAGGCTCACCGCAGCGTTCCCAGCAAGGCCGCCCTTGCCCTGGTGTGGAATACACAGCTGGGCCCAGCCAGTCTCTGACTGTGCTGTGTTCGTGGACGAGCTTTGAAGTGTCTTGCTGAAGGTTATAACTTCACATCTCTAAGAACTCCTCGGCCCTCTCCCCCCAGCTGCCGCGGAGCAAAAGGGCCCTGGCTTCAGAGCACGGCACAGGGGCCCAGAAACCCTAAGGTGCTCTCTGGTTCCCGTGGTGGATGGAGCTGGAAGGAGGCTTTATCAGCCCTGGCTCTGGGGGCCACACGAGTAACCCAGCCTGCTCCCCTGCCCCCGGCGCGGGAAATCCCTCCGGGGGAGACCAGGTGGCACGTGGCGACTGCTCAGTGCCTGGGCTGTGTCCCTGTCGCTTCACGCCCCTCCCATCTGGCGTGCTGGCGGAGTCCTGGCTGGCGGGAGTCGGGCGCAGGCCCCCTGGCTGTCCCGGAAGCCCCACCCGAGCGGACACCCTGTGGACGAGGGCAGACCCTGGAAGTCGGAAGCTGGGTGACCTCCTTGGCCTGGCGACAGGGCTCGGAGAGGGGTACTGCCCGGAGTCGGGGCTGGCTTCTTATGGAGCAGTTCCGGAGCATCCCCTGCCAGGCTGGGCCCGAACCAGGAGACATTAAACCCCCCCGCTCAGGCACGTCTGCTGGACAGGCTCCGGCACTGGGGCCTTCAGGCAAACACCAGTGTGCCACGCAGAGAGCCTCTAGCCCGGCCAGTCAGGCTCCCCGGCGGGGGTGGAGACAGCCCCCCGACTCCTGTGGTCCTAGGGGCTTGCCTCAGCCTGACTGGGTACAGCTTCCCCACCACCCGTCCGCCCCGCACTCCGCCCCCATCATCCTCCCCGCCCCACCACTGCCCTCCTCCTCCCCCTCCCCCATCCCCCTTCTGACCTGCACTCCGCCCTCCCCACCACTGCCCCCTCCTCCTGCTCCTCCCCCCGCCCTGCACTCCGCCCCTCCCCACCACTGCCCCCCTCCCCTCCCCTCCCCATCCTCCTTCTGACCTGCACTCCGCCCCTTCCCACCACTGCCCCCCTCCCCATCCTCCTCCTCCTGCTCCCCCCTCCCCCATCTGACCTGCACCCCGCCCTCCCCACCACTGCCCCTCCTCCTGCTCCTCCCCCCGCCCTGCACTCCGCCCCTCCCCACCACTGCCCCCCTCCCCTCCCCATCCCCCTTCTGACCTGCACTCCGCCCCTCCCCACCATTGCCCCCCTCCCCTCCTCATCCCCCTTCTGACCTGCACTCCGCCCCTCCCCACCACTGCCCCCCTCCCCATCCTCCTCCTCCTGCTCCCCCCTCCCCCATCTGACCTGCACGCCGCCCTCCCCACCACTGCCCCCCTCCACCATCCTCCTCCTCCGAACTGCAGTCCGCCCCTCTGCCCCCTCCTCCTGCTCCTCCCCCCCTCACTGCCCTCCTCCTCCTGCTCCCCCTCCCCCATCTGACCTGCACTCCGCCCCTCCCCACCACTGCCCCTCCTCCTGCTCCTCCCCCCGCCCTGCACTCCGCCCCTCCCCACCACTGCCCCCCTCCCCCATCCGCCACCCCGCCCCGCGCACGGGCAGCGCACCCCACTCTCCCCGCGCTGCCCGGGGCGGAGAACGGCCCCATGCGGCTGGCGGGGGCTCGGGCCCCCTCCCCGGGTCCGGCAGCGCGAGTGGGGCTGGCGGGGGGCCGCGCCGCTCCGCCCACGCCGCCGGGCCGGGTCCAGCCGCCCCCGGGGACCCCGCCGCCCCCGCGCTACCTGCGCGCAGCCCGCCGCGGCCATCCCCGAGGCCTCCGGCCCGCCCGCCTGCTCGCCCGCGGCCCGGCGGCCAGGAAGGGAAGGGAAGGGGCGGGCCGGGGGCGGGGAGAGGGGCCGGCCGGGCTCCCGTGCGCCTCCCCGCAGCCGAGCGCCTCCCCCGCCCGCCCCGCCCCATCGCCCGTAACCCCCCCGACCCCGGAGTGAGGGCGCTAGCCAGGGCGGGCTGCACCCCGGGGTGCCCTGCGAGCTCAGCGCCCGGCGGGTGGCGGGGTGACGGCGCTAGCCACGGCGGGCTGCACCCCGGGGTGCCCTGCGAGCTCAGCGCCCGGCGGGTGGCGGGGTGACGGCGCTAGCCAGGGCGGGCTGCACCCCGGGGTGCCCTGCGAGCTCAGCGCCCGGCGGGTGGCGGGGTGACGGCGCTAGCCAGGGCGGGCTGCACCCCGGGGTGCCCTGCGTGTTCAATGCCCGGAGGGTGGCGGGGTGACGGCGCTAGCCAGGGCGGGCTGCACCCCGGGGTGCCCTGCGAGCTCAGCGCCCGGCGGGTGGCGGGGTGACGGCGCTAGCCAGGGCGGGCTGCACCCCGGGGTGCCCTGCGAGCTCAGCGCCCGGCGGGTGGCGGGGTGACGGCGCTAGCCAGGGTGGGCTGCACCCCGGGGTGCCCTGCGAGCTCAGCGCCCGGCGGGTGGCGGGGTGACGGCGCTAGCCAGGGCGGGCTGCACCCCGGGGTGCCCTGCGTGTTCAATGCCCGGAGGGTGGCGGGGTGACGGCGCTAGCCAGGGCGGGCTGCACCCCGGGGTGCCCTGCGTGTTCAGCACCCGGCCGGTGGCGGGGTGACGGCGCTAGCCAGGGCGGGCTGCGGGCTGCACCCCGGGGTGCCCTGTGAGCTCAGCGCCCGGTGGGTGGCGGGGTGATGGTGCTAGCCAAGGCAGGCTGTACCCCGGGGTGCCCTGCATGCTCAGCACCAGGCGGGGTGGCAGGGTGACGGCGCTAGCCAGGGCGGGCTGCACCCCGGGGTGCCCTGCGAGCTCAGCGCCCGGCGGGTGGCGGGGTGAGGGCGCCAGCCAGGGCGGGCTGCACCCCGGGGTGCCCTGCAAGCTCAGTGCCCGGCGGGTGGCGGGGTGATGGCACTAGCCACGGCAGGCTGCACCCCGGGGTGCCCTGCGTGTTCAATGCCCGGAGGGTGGCGGGGTGACGGCGCTAGCCAGGGCGGGCTGCACCCCGGGGTGCCCTGCGTGTTCAGCACCCGGCCGGTGGCGGGGTGACGGCGCTAGCCAGGGCGGGCTGCGGGCTGCACCCCGGGGTGCCCTGTGAGCTCAGCGCCCGGTGGGTGGCGGGGTGATGGTGCTAGCCAAGGCAGGCTGTACCCCGGGGTGCCCTGCATGCTCAGCACCAGGCGGGGTGGCAGGGTGACGGTGCTAGCCAGGGTGGGCTGCACTCCGGGGTGCCCTGCGAGCTCAGCGCCCGGTGGGTGGCGGGGTGATGGTGCTAGCCAGGGCGGGCTGCACCCCGGGGTGCCCTGCGAGCTCAGCACCCGGTGGGTGGTGGGGTGATGGTGCTAGCCAGGGCGGGCTGCACCCCGGGGTGCCCTGCATGTTCAACTCCCAGCGGGTGGCAGGGTGACGGCGCTAGCCAGGGCGGGCTGCACCCAGGGGTGCCCTGTGTGCTCAGCACCAGGCGGGGTGTCAGGGTTCCCCCGGGTGCTAGTCAGGGCAGGCTGTGTCTGTAGGGTCCTGGCCTTCACCCTAAGGCCCCCAGATTGGAGCCTGTCTCGTTCCATGGGGGGCTGGCTGGGACAAGAGGGCCAGGGCCAGTCTGCTTCCCCAGTGCGCCCATAATGGCTCTGCCACCAGCGATGCCCCACCTCTACCCCGCTGTTAACAACTAGCACGGGCACATCCCTCCCACCCTTCGCCTTTGCCCAGCTGCCTGGGACACCAGCTGTCCTGGAGTGGGGGGCCCCAGGCCCTGCTCCACCTGCAGGCAGAGGTGACTCTCACTCGGCAGGGGAACAGACGGGTTCTGGGGCGACAGGGACCTAGCACAGAACAGACTGGTCAGCGCAGGGTCCAGCCGTCAGTACCATCCATCTTGGGGAGCGGGGCCCGGGGGGTCCCCCAGCTGGGCCCAGGCTCTCCCCCTCCCCTCCCCCCTCTCAGGGGCTGAGACCACCATGCTACCTGAATGCCCAGTTCCAGGTCAGACCAGCTGGGCCCCTCCTCCCGCCCTGTCCTGGTCCCTGGGGAGAAAGGGGTCCCCTGGCTGCCTGGGTTCAAAGAGCCTGCGGGCCCTTGAGTACACATGAGAAGTCATCACTCCAACACTCCCATCGCCACTATGCACTGCTGCTGTGCCTAGGGAAACTGAGGCACCCGCCCGGGGCGATACAGGACAGTAGGAAACACACGCAGCCCAACCAGGGGATAAAATCCACGCAGGCCCCCTCGTCACCCATCCACAGCAGGTGTGAGGCTGAAACCGGGGCGCCAGCCCAGTGCACATGGAAGGCCATTGCCTCCCAGTGCACGAGCTGTGCAGGGCCCAGGGCGAGAGGGGGTGTAGCAGCCCTGCACACGCATCACTGGGCCAAGCAGGACCAAGAGATGTGTCGGGCCCCAAACCCGCTGAGCTCTCAAGCAAAAGGGCAGAGCTGGGCGTGAGAGCGTGGGTGTGGGGCGGGAAGCACAGGACAGGTGGCTGGATATGGGTGGGGAGGGCAGAGCCACACATCTGGAAGCAGTGGGGCAGGGCCAGGTGGCTGGAAGGGGGGTGGGGGTAGGGGGTCCAGTGACTGGAAGGGGGCAGGGCTGGGTGGGCTGGCAGCGGGTGGGGGTAGGGGGTCCAGTGACTGCAAGGGGGCAGGGCTGGGTGGGCTGGCAGCGGGTGGGGGTAGGGGGTCCAGTGACTGGAAGGGGGCAGGGCTGGGTGGGCTGGCAGCGGGTGGGGGTAGGGGGTCCAGTGACTGCAAGGGGGCAGGGCTGGGTGGGCTGGCAGCGGGTGGGGGTAGGGGGTCCAGTGACTGCAAGGGGGCAGGGCTGGGTGGGCTGGCAGCGGGTGGGGGTAGGGGGTCCAGTGACTGCAAGGGGGCAGGGCTGGGTGGGCTGGCAGCGGGTGGGGGTAGGGGGTCCAGTGACTGCAAGGGGGCAGGGCTGGGTGGGCTGGCAGCGGGTGGGGGTAGGGGGTCCAGTGACTGCAAGGGGTCAGGGCTGGGTGGGCTGGCAGCGGGTGGGGGTAGGGGGTCCAGTGACTGGAAGGGGGCAGGGCTGGGTGGGCTGGCAGCGGGTGGGGGTAGGGGGTCCAGTGACTGGAAGGGGGCAGGGCTGGGTGGGCTGGCAGCGGGTGGGGGTAGGGGGTCCAGTGACTGGAAGGGGGCAGGGCTGGGTGGGCTGGCAGCGGGTGGGGGTAGGGGGTCCAGTGACTGGAAGGGGGCAGGGCTGGGTGGGCTGGCAGCGGGTGGGGGTAGGGGGTCCAGTGACTGGAAGGGGGCAGGGCTGGGTGGGCTGGCAGCGGGTGGGGGTAGGGGGTCCGGTGACTGCAAGGGGGCAGGGCTGGGTGGGCTGGCAGCGGGTGGGGGTAGGGGGTCCGGTGACTGGAAGGGGGCAGGGCTGGGTGGGCTGGCAGCGGGTGGGGGTAGGGGGTCCGGTGACTGCAAGGGGGCAGGGCTGGGTGGGCTGGCAGCGGGTGGGGGTAGGGGGTCCAGTGACTGGAAGGGGGCAGGGCTGGGTGGGCTGGCAGCGGGTGGGGGTAGGGGGTCCGGTGACTGCAAGGGGGCAGGGCTGGGTGGGCTGGCAGCGGGTGGGGGTAGGGGGTCCAGTGACTGCAAGGGGGCAGGGCTGGGTGGGCTGGCAGCGGGTGGGGGTAGGGGGTCCAGTGACTGCAAGGGGGCAGGGCTGGGTGGGCTGGCAGCGGGTGGGGGTAGGGGGTCCAGTGACTGCAAGGGGGCAGGGCTGGGTGGGCTGGCAGCGGGTGGGGGTAGGGGGTCCAGTGACTGCAAGGGGTCAGGGCTGGGTGGGCTGGCAGCGGGTGGGGGTAGGGGGTCCAGTGACTGGAAGGGGGCAGGGCTGGGTGGGCTGGCAGCGGGTGGGGGTAGGGGGTCCAGTGACTGGAAGGGGGCAGGGCTGGGTGGGCTGGCAGCGGGTGGGGGTAGGGGGTCCAGTGACTGGAAGGGGGCAGGGCTGGGTGGGCTGGCAGCGGGTGGGGGTAGGGGGTCCAGTGACTGGAAGGGGGCAGGGCTGGGTGGGCTGGCAGCGGGTGGGGGTAGGGGGTCCGGTGACTGGAAGGGGGCAGGGCTGGGTGGGCTGGCAGCGGGTGGGGGTAGGGGGTCCGGTGACTGCAAGGGGGCAGGGCTGGGTGGGCTGGCAGCGGGTGGGGGTAGGGGGTCCGGTGACTGGAAGGGGGCAGGGCTGGGTGGGCTGGCAGCGGGTGGGGGTAGGGGGTCCGGTGACTGCAAGGGGGCAGGGCTGGGTGGGCTGGCAGCGGGTGGGGGTAGGGGGTCCAGTGACTGGAAGGGGGCAGGGCTGGGTGGGCTGGCAGCGGGTGGGGGTAGGGGGTCCGGTGACTGGAAGGGGGCAGGGCTGGGTGGGCTGGCAGCGGGTGGGGGTAGGGGGTCCGGTGACTGCAAGGGGGCAGGGCTGGGTGGGCTGGCAGCGGGTGGGGGTAGGGGGTCCGGTGACTGCAAGGGGGCAGGGCTGGGTGGGCTGGCAGCGGGTGGGGGTAGGGGGTCCAGTGACTGCAAGGGGGCAGGGCTGGGTGGGCTGGCAGCGGGTGGGGGTAGGGGGTCCAGTGACTGCAAGGGGGCAGGGCTGGGTGGGCTGGCAGCGGGTGGGGGTAGGGGGTCCAGTGACTGCAAGGGAAAGCAGGGGCAGAGCTGGAAGCCTGCTGGCCCATGCCCTGCCCCATGGGCTGTCCTGGAGCTGAGTCCTGGTGCACCTCCCACACTCAGCAACTGCAAATGGCAGGGCCCTGGCAGTGATAGTCAGGCCCCCAGTCTTCATGCTGGCCCCCCGCCCCCAGCTCTCAGGTGTAGGGCATGGTCTCTCCTGGGTCCTATTTCTCAGGGCCTTGGTGCCCCACAGGGGTTCATTGTGTCTGTTCCCAGCAGGCCGCCCCGTGCCTGGCCACCCTTTGCACTGACTCTGAATCGTGCTGCCGCCGGGGCACCCAGGCCTGGCAAAGAGCTGGGAGGGGGCGAGCTGCAGCTGGCTGTGCGGCTGCTCCTGCTCCACGCTAGCCCAGGCCTGCTTTACACGTCCAACCCAGATGACAGCATCATAGAATTATAGAACCTAGAACTGGAAGGGACCTCAGGAGGTCATTGAGTCCAGCCCCCTGCCTAAAGTGGGATCAACCCCCACTAAGTCATCCCAGCCAGGAGTGTGTCAAACTGGGACTTAAAAACCTCCAGGGATGGAGAATCCACCACTTCTCCAGGCAACGCATTCCAGTGCTTCACCTCCCGCCTGGGGAAGGAGTTTTCCCTAATATCCAACCTACACCTCCCCTCTGTAACTTCAGACCATTGCGCCTTGTTTTGCCGTCTGTCACCACTGAGAACAGCCTCTCTCCAGCCTCTTTAGAGCTTCCCTTCCAGAAGTTGAAGGCTGCTATCAAATTACACCTCACTCTTCTGCAAACTAAATAAGCCCAAGTCCCTCAGCCTCTCTTCAAAGGTCATGTGTTGCAGCCTCTTAATTGTTTTCATTGCCCTCTGATGAACCCACCCCAATGCATCCACATCCTTTCTATAGTGGGGGGGCCCAGAACTGGATGCAATACTCCAGATGTGGCCTCACCAGTGCTGAGTAGAGGGGAATAACTTCTCTAGATTGCCTGGAAATGCTTCTCCTAATGCACCCCAACATGCCTTATGTTTTGTAAACAAAGCTTGATGGGTAGTAGGTGAAGCAACAACTTCAACCATTGGTGAGACTCCACAATTCTCACACTGGTTGATATCATAAATTGTGACTTCACAATGGCCGTGTCTACACTAGCCCAAAACTTCAAAATGGCCATGCAAATACATATCCACCACCTCATTAGCATGCGGGCGGCCGCGGCACTTCGAAATTGACGCAGCTCGCTGCTGCGCGGCTCATCCAGACAGGGCTCCTTTTCGAAAGTACCACAGCAACTTCGAAGTCCCCTTATTCCTATCTGCTGTTAGGAATAAAGGGATTTCAAAGTAGGCGGGGTCCTTTCGAAAAGGAGCCCCGTCTGGACGAGCCGCACGGCGACGAGCCACATCAATTTCAAAGTGCTGCAGCCGCCCGCATTCTAATGAGGCGCTGAATATGTATTTCAGCGCTTCATTAGTAAACTTCGAAATGGCCATTTCATAGTGTAGACGTAGCCAACATGTTTACAATAGGCAAAACGTCCTTGCTTCACCTGCTCCCATCAGGCTTTGCTTATGATGTATTACGTATGCACACCTTTGCATTTTCATGCAAATGAGCTCTGCAGGACACATTCCCAACCCAACCCTTCAGCGGTATTGAGCTCCTGTTGGCACTTCCCTTACATCACCAAGTCATTACCCAGGAAATGATACGTCACGCTTCTCCTCTGATCAATGCTACCTGAAATACACCTATTGGCTATGGAGGCACAGCTAGGAGGAGGGAGTTACTCCACTTAGAGGCCTGGGTAGGTACCAGGGGTGATGTTGACATGCAGCAGGGGGGATGTACCATTTCTGGCGGCCTCAAGCTCCTCATGGAAGCAGTGGGAATTCAGGGGCAGTGCCTGGGAAGGCACAATAGGAGCTGGGATTTGCTTCTACTGGAGCCAGCCCAGGGCTCCCCAGCTCCAGGGAACACATCTCTGTGCAGCCCAGCTCAGATCCACTGCCTCCTGGGGCAGAGTAGAGCTGGGAACCTGACCCACCTGGAAGCCATGCTCTGTGGACAGGGATCTGGATTGTCCCAGCTCCCCATGAGAGGGACCTGACTGGGACAAAGGTTTTGGATCTGGCCAGGGCTGACACCAGCAAGTAACTGAAGACTAACACCAGGCACTGAGCGCAACGCCAGCCCATGCACAGATGGCAGTGCAGGGATCAAACCTGGGACCCTGGGAACTAAAGTACTGCTTGGACCTGGAGACAGCCCTCTTTTAGCCAAGGCTGTGGCAGGTCAGTCCTGGAGGCCTCAACCCCTCCCCCAGGGAGGCCAGAGAGCCACTCTGAGCAACCAAGGGGCACCCAAGGTGAGAGGACAAACCAGACTGAGTGCAGCATTGAGAAAAGTTAACCAGCAGATGAATTTTACATCACAAAAATGCTGTTGCAGCACTTCCACCTCCACCATGCGCCTTAACCGCAGGCTGTGTCAGTCCCCATGCGACAGGGAGAGCCGGCTGCGAGCACCTCAGAAATGGGGGACCCTTGTTTCTAGGGGCCCTGGCCAGGAGGCAGAATGAGGGGTGACATTCTCAAGGACATGCCCACAACGCAGGTACAGGCAGACTCCCACGACGAAAAAGGGGTGCCCAGAGCAGGTCACATGTGCTACTCCGTGCCCAGTGATTGAAGCAGGAGCCCCCCAGGCCCTGACACTGTCGAGGAGGAGGCCAGTGGAACTCGTATGTAGGTCTGTGTCCACGTTCCGTGTGCGCAGGTAACGCGACCGACCACACCGGTGGCTCTAACATGCCTGGTGACACAGACCCGCTTCTGTGTGTCGCAGGGTCTGGGCGGTCGCTGCCTCGGTCTGTCTGTTCCTAGCGCGTAACCCTGCAGCAACCAGCAGAAGCAAACCCCTCGGCAAGGCTGCAAACTGGAGCCCAGCCCAGGGCGGTGTAACGCCAAGGACCAAAACCCGCCTGAAATGCCAGGGCGCTGCTGGGCCCAGGGAGCATGGGAAGGAGGGCAGAAAGGACGACCGCGTCAGCCTGGGCGGGGAGGAATAAATGGTAAGAGCGATTTCGTGCCCGGCAGCGAATCGGGTGGTGCTCCTGGGAGCAGCAGCAGCTTGCTGCTCCGGTGTTTGCTGCTCTGGCAGAGCTGGCTGCTTCGCTGGGATGTTGCAATAACTGAGCACAGGGAAAAGCTCTGGAGTCAGACTGCTGCAGGGCCTGGCAATAGTGCAGGGTTCTTACTGATGACTAATATTTCCTGGAGAGATCATCGCAGAGCGGTACCGATAGACAGCAATCCTGCGGGAAGGATGCCCCGGCACTGACTTCAGCGCCCCCACAACCCAGCCCCTGCCCTGAACCCTCCTCACCCCCCAACTTCCTGCCCCGACTCCTGCACCCCATGTCCCCCTCCAACCCCCACTTATATATCTTACAGGTTCTGGAGCGGGAGCTGTGTTAGTCTGTATCCACAAAACAATGAGAAGTCCTGTGGCACCTCACAGACTGACAGTGTATGGATTATAAGCTTTCGTGGCAAAGACCTGCCTCATCTGATCACCTGCCAAAGCGGATCTTTGTCAACGCAAGCTTGAGTCCAAAAAATGTGTTAATTTAAAAGGTGCCTGTGATGGGGTTCAGGGGTCCCCCTGCACTGCACCCCATCCACTAGCAGGAGTGACTCTCACTCAGCAGGTACAACAGGAGGTTTATGAGGCAACAGATGTCCAGTTTCTCACAGAAGCAACAGCATTGCAGCCAGAGACAGTCCTTCCAACCTGTCCTGGGGAGAAGACCCCGAGGGGTGCCCCTCTGGGGTGTAGCTTCCCCCTCCTCAGGCTGGCTGCCTTCCAGCTCTCTCTTCCCCTAGCCTCTAACTGCCGCCCCTGATTCAAAACCCAGCTCGGCTCCTCCCTCCTCTTTGTTCAGGGCAGAGGTGTTACCTGCCAGCCTAGGTTATAGCCCCAGGGTCATCCTTAGCCACTGGGAGCTGCTCTGCTTGTCTCTTACATCCAGCCTGAGTCTCGCATTTGCACTCCCCCCACTCCGTCACATCTCTCCCCGCTTTCAGATCGAACTGAGCGGGGTCACTTAGCCAGTGACCTGGGGAAGTTCAGGGCCCTCCCTGCGTGACAGGGCATCGGCTATGGTGTTGTTGTTCCCCTTGACGTGGACCACCTCCATGTCGTAGTCCTGCAGGAGCAGACTCCACCGCAGGAGCTTGGCGTTGGCCTCTTTCACGTGATGCAGCCAGGTCAGGGGTGAGTGATCGGTGTACACGGTGAAACGCCGTCCAAACAGGTACGGCTGCAGCTTCCCCACAGCCCACACCATGGCCAGACATTCCTTCTCTATGGCTGCGTAGTTCTGCTCCTGGGGCAGCAGCTTCTTACTCAGGTACACGATGGGGTGTTTCTCCCCTTTGTCATTCACCTGCATTAGCACCGCCCCAACCCCACGTCTGAGGCATCGGTGAACACCAGGAAGGATTTGTTGAAGTCTGGATTTGCCAGCACTGGGGCCCTGACCAGAGCCTCCTTCAGCGCGCAGAGGGCCTCTTGGCACTGCTCGGTCCAGACCACCTTGTCAGGCTTTCCCTTTTTACATAGCTCCGTGAGGGGGGCTGCGATGGAGCTAAAGTGGGGCACAAACCTCCGGTAGTTCCCCTCCATCCCAATGAAGACCTGGACCTGCTTCTTAGTCTGGGGTGTGGGCCAGTCTCTGACAGCCTCCACTTTAGCTGGCTCTGGCTTTAAGCAGCCGCTGCCCACCTTGTGGCCCAGGTAGGTCACCTCAGCCATTCCCACCTTGCACTTCCCTGCCTTGATAGTCAGACCAGCCTTCTGGAGTCGTTCCAGCACCTGCTTGTCCTGGGACACATGGTCCTCCCACGTCTGGCTGAAGATGCAAATGTCGTCCATGTAAGCCAGGGCAAAGCTCTCCATCCCTTTCAGTAGCTGGTCCACCAGACGCTGGAAGGTAGCGGGTGCCCCCTTGAGGCCGAAGGGCAGGACCAGGAACTCGTAGAGCCCCACAGGGGTGATGAAAGCCGACTTCAGCCGGGCATCTTGGTCTAATGGCACTTGCCAGTACCCCTTGGTGAGGTCTATGGTGGTGAGGTAACGGGCTCCCCCCAGCTTGTCTAAAAGGTCATCAGGCCTGGGCATGGGGTAGGCGTCCGAGACAGTGATGGCGTTAAGCTTGCGATAGTCCACACAAAACCGAACAGACCCATCTTTTTTAGGGACTAACACCACGGGAGAGGCCCAGGGGCTGGACGAGGGTTGGATCACCCCCAGAGCCAGCATGTCTTCAACCTCCCCCTCTATGTCCTGAGCCGTCCTCCCTGTGGCTCTGAATGGCACACACTTGATAGGGGCGTGGGTGCCTGTCTCTATTCGGTGGACAGCTAGGTCAGTGCATCCGGGTCTGTCAGAGAACAGCTGTTGGTGGGAATGCAGCACCTCCTTGATCTCCGTCTGCTGGGCAGGGGTCAGCTGGTCTGAGAGGGGAATAGACTCCAGCAAGGAGCCGGCTCCAGTCCCTGTGAGCAAATCCACCAAGGGATCATCCCCCTGCCCCTCCCAGTGCCTGCACACGGCCAGCACCAAGTTCTCTCTGTCCCAGGAAGGTTTCGTCATGTTCACATGATAGACCCGGTGGCTGTGGGCCCGGTTCGACAGTTCCACCACACAATTCACCTCATTTAGCTGTTTGACGACCTTGAAGGGCCCATCCCAGGCCGCTTGCAGCTTGTTCTGCCGCACAGGTACAAGGACCATCACTTGGTCCCCGGTGGCATCGGCTCGGGCCCTGGCGTTACGGTCATACCAGACCTTTTGCTTCCTTTGGGCCATGGAGAGGTTCTCCCTGGCCAGGCCCACGAGCTCGCTGAGTTTTTCCCGGAAGGTCAGTACACACTGTACCACTCACTCCCCTTCAGGAGAGGCCGTCCCCTCCCACTCTTCTCTGAGCAAGTCCAAGGGTCCCCGTACCCTCCTTCCGTACAGCAGCTCAAACGGGGAGAACCCCGTGGATTCCTGGGGCACCTCCCTGTATGCAAACTAAGCAGGTGGGGTAAGTACTTGTCCCAGTCATGGGGGTATTGATTCATGAAGGTTCTTAGCATCTGCTTCAGAGTCCCATTGAACCAGATGTGGCAGATACTGTACTGGGAGGAATTGGTTTTGGAACAGGGATTATGAATACTGTAGATCTAGAGAAGATCAAAAACAAGTTGAGCACCTAGTCACAGCTGCAAGACAGTCTTATTCAAAAGCAGGTGCACGCCAAGATGGAGCTGGTCCGTATGGGTTCAGGAAACTTGAAAGTTAAATGGAACATGTGGCAGTGGCTGAACAGAACCACCTGGTTGCTATACAAGAAAGAGATGGAATTAGGAAATAAACTGCAATGGCGATTGGGCGTACTGAAGTGCAGATTCTCAGCTTGGTGATGCTGGAACATGAAATGTATTGGGTGTTATCTGGAAACGTTAACGTTTTAGCGCATCTCTTGAGACAATGGAAAAGGTCATTGTTTAACACCTATAAATATGAATGGATACAGTACGTCTCTAGCATTGTTCGACCTGATTTACTGTTTGGTGAAATTGTTGTTAAAATTGTTAAAATAGCTTTCAAGTTTCTGTCTGTGGAGACAGAGCTGTGGAAGGTAACCCCACTCCCAGTGGTGAGCATGGGATCCTTCTGGCTTCCCTGGGTGGTGAACCAGTGGGCTGCGAGAGAGAACAAACTATTGGACACTCAAGGGTGTACTGAGTGGAGCCCTGAGAAGCGGGTATGCCTGTCCCTGCCTGTCACCA
Organism: Carettochelys insculpta; assembly: GCF_033958435.1. NCBI lineage: Eukaryota > Metazoa > Chordata > Testudines > Carettochelyidae > Carettochelys > Carettochelys insculpta. Next base: position 280,404,011 of record NC_134138.1, on the reverse strand, counting down.
CAGAACCGTGCAGCACAGATACTTCCTTGGGAGCATGCGTATGGGATGAACTCGGACATATAACACAGGTGTTGTTTAATGGGCAGTGTGTGTGTTACCTGCTGGGAGAATGTAGTCTGGGAAGATGGGAGCATTAGCCAGGCGCCAGTGGATGAATGTAGATGCAGTGCTGGTGTGATGTACACCAGCAACCATGCTGACTATCCACCAAAGGTAAAGAAGGTCCTGACAACTATAACCACCAATGCTGTTAACTTTTCTGTAAGCCTGGGGCTGGACTTGCATGGTTCAACCGATCACTCATGCAAAGCAACAGAGGTGACTCAGTTTTTACAACAGACACAGAAGGGTACAGGGAAATGTGTCATTGAGATCCTGCATGCAAATGGGGACATGATAAGAATTGCTAAATCTGAAAAGGAAATCGCTGTATATCATTGGTCTGATATTTTCACAGGCTGCTCTCCCACATCCAAGGGCATGTTCCATCCCCTGCTAACTGTACCAGCATTATGCTGTGTTTGCTTGGTGAGTATGTGTGGTATGTGCTGTTGGATAAAAAGATTGGATTCCAAATTAAAACCACAGGCTCACATTGGCTGCGTCTACACGTGCACGCTACTTCGAAGTAGCGGCACCAACTTCGAAATAGCGCCCGTCACGTCTACACGCGTTGGGCGCTATTTCGAAGTTAACTTCGACGTTAGGCGGTGAGACGTCGAAGTCGCTAACCTCATGAGGAGATAGGAATAGCGCCCTACTTCGACGTTCAACGTCGAAGTAGGGACCGTGTAGACGATCCGCGTCCCGCAACGTCGAAATTGCTGGGTCCTCCATGGCAGCCATCAGCTGGGGGGTTGAGAGATGCTCTCTCTCCAGCCCCTGCGGGGCTCTATGGTCACCGTGGGCAGCAGCCCTTAGCCCAGGGCTTCTGGCTGCTTCTGCGGCAGCTGGGGATCTATGCTGCAGGCACAGGGTCTGCAACCAGTTGTCATCTCTGTGGATCTTGTGTTGTTTAGTGCAACTGTGTCTGGGAGGGGCCCTTTAAGGGAGCGGCTGGCTGTTGAGTCCGCCCTGTGACCCTGTCTGCAGCTGTGCCTGGCATCCCTATTTCGATGTGTGCTACTTTGACGTGTAGATGTTCCCTCGCTGCGCCTATTTCGATGTTGGGCTGAGCAACGTCGAAGTTGAACATCGACGTTGCTGGCCCTGGAGGACGTGTAGACGTTATTCATCGAAATAGACTATTTCGATGTTGGCTGCACGTGTAGACGTAGCCATTATGTCCCAATACGCAGCCTTCAAACAATTACATACAGTATGACCCTCGCACCACTGCTGTGAGTGAAGGGTCAAAAGGGGGACAACGTAGGGTTAATTAGCAGAAAAAGATTCACAGGAAACTGGAATATTGTCTTTAGGAGTTATAATTTAACTTATGCTGTAATATGTATCACTAAGGACAAAACCAGGCTCCATACTGTAACCAAGGCTCCATTTGGTAAAGCTTTGTTGAAACCAAAACGCTACCTCAATTGAGTGACGAGGGTATGAATTGTATTAGACGTGTGATTGTGTGTGATGGACCCTCAACACCAGCGGCTGAAGAGAGCAGACGGCTCCCCGAAGGTGAGAAAAAGTTTCACCCAAAGACAGAAGGACAAAGTCCCATTAAGGACAAGGGGAAAGTCACGTCTGAACACTGAGGCAGCCTGACACAGCAGGACCCATACGCTGACATCTAGCTTGTAGCCTATCAAAGAAGGGCTGAGCAGGGAAGACTCCGGGTAACGTTCCGCTGGCAACATCGGTGCCCCCAACAGAGACCCGGCACTTCCTCCTGCCTGGCTTTCCTGGCCAGTTAGCCACCACGAGCTGTGAACTCCAGCTACAATGAGGACCTGTAACTGTATAGCAGCTGCAGAACACTTGGGGGGGTGTTTGGAGTTGAGGCTCCTGCTCCCTGGTACCTCTTCCTCCTGGCCGGTCACAGTTTTCTCTCTGGAAACGACTGATGTTTCTCTGGCATTGGGCTTGTTTGTATAAGGTTGTAAAATACCAGAGTTAGCTGCATCAAGCAGCCTTGTGGGACCTGGTTTTACTGGCGTCCAGTCTGGCTCATCTGGTGCCCAAATGATATTGCTTTTTGTTAGCTGCCTAAACACTGAGAAGTCCTTTGCTTCAACACCTACCCCATGCCCAGGCCTGACACCCTCCTGGACAAGCTCGGGGGATCCCGCTACCTCACCACCACAGGCCTCTGGCAAGTGCCATTAGACCAAGATGCCCGGCTCAAGTTGGCTTTCATCACCCCGTGGGGCTCTACGAGTTCCTGGTCCTGCCCTTCGGCCTCAAGGGGGCACCCGCTACCTTCCAGCGTCTGGTGGACCAGCTACTGAAAGGGATGGAGAGCTTTGCCCTGGCTCACATGGACGACATTTGCATCTTCAGCCGGAGGTGGGAGGACCATGTGTCCCAGGTCACCGGGATGCTGGACTGACTCCAGGGGCCGCGCTGACTATCAAGGCAGGCAAGAGTGGGTGGGGATGGCCGAGGTGACCTACCTGGGCCATAGCTGGGCCCTGCGCTGACCAGTCTATTCTGTACTGGGTCCCTGTGGCCCCAGAACTCGTCTGTCCCCTGCCGAGTGAGAGTCACCTCCGCCTGCGAGGGGGCAGGGCCTAGGGACCCCCCACTCCCTGCCACATGGAACCCCCGATCCCCCCAGGCAGGACGTTCTCACCCCGCAGAGCTCAGGCAGACTCAGGGGCACCCGGAGCTCCCTGCCCGAGCCAGGGCCAGGGCCAGGGCCAGGGCCAGGGCAGAGCGGCCGGGCGGTGCAGGGCCCTGCAGCCCACTGAGCTCCCCTTGTCTGCGGGACAGCAGCAGCTGGCTCCGGCGCTGGGAGCCGAGACGGAGCCGCTTCCCCGGCGGCCGGGGCGGGGCGGGGCGGGGCGGGCCTGGCTCGGCTCGGCTCGGCTCGGCTGGCGCAGCAGTGCGGGGCGCTGGGCGGGATCGGGCCCGACGTGACCCCAGCGCTCCCACGGGGGGTCCCCGGCAGGCGGCGCGCGAGGCCGGGCTGGGCAGGAGCCGGGGGGCGCAGGGCCCGGCTGGGACCCGCGGGGGACACGGCCCCGCTCCCTGCAGCGCTCGGGGCGGCCGGGCCGAGCCCCGGGGCTGGGACCCCGTCCGGTCCGGTCCGGTCCGGTCCGATCCCGCCTCGCCCCGGGCCCCGCAGGATCGAGCCGGGGGTGGGGGCGGGGAGCTTTGTGCCGCCCCACGGCCCCAGTGACGCGCGCGGGGCGGGGCCGGGCCGGGCCGGGCTGCGCCACTCGGGCCGGAGCTCAGTCGTGGGACCGCGAGCAGCTGCCGCCGGGCGGTGAGTGCGGGGCGGGCCGGGCCGGGTTTTGCCGCTGAGCGCAGCCCTGCCCCCCCTCCCCCAGCCGCGCCCCCGGACCCCGACCCCCCGGGACTCCCCTCCCCGCCCCCCCGCCTGCAGCCCCCCCGCGACGCCCCCCCGGTACTCCTGCCCAGCCCCCTAGTCTGCATCCCCCCCGGGAACTCTCACGCGGCCCCCTGACCTGCTGCCCCCCGGCTCCCACCTGCCCGGTGCTGGGGCTTGTCTCTGCCCTGCTCCTCAGCTACCCAGGGTGTCCCCCCGTCTGTCTGTCTGTCTGCACCTGGGGTCTGTCTGAGCCTGGCAGCTGCGTGGGGTTTGTACAGCGCCTGGCACTGCTGCTAAGTGCTGCCCGTCCGCCAGGGACCGAGCTGGGGGGTGCCCGCGGCTTTAACCGGCCGCCAGGTACTGCCCGGCCTGCGCCCTGGGACCCTGCCTGCCCCGGCCCCACTGAGGGGCACTGGCCTGCCTGGGGCTCGCCCTGCCGTGCCGTGCCGTGCCTGGAGCCGGGCGTGGGGCTGGGGAAGCTGCGACAGCCGGGCTGGGCGGCTGGCGGGTTCCGGCGCCCGGGGGAGGAGCGGGGCTGTGCAGGATGTTGCAAGAGGCCTGGGCTGGAGGGAGGTGTTTTCCCAGCAAGCTCCGTCCAATCTCCCGCCCGGCAGCTGTGGAGGCAGCTTGTGTTGGGCTTGTCAGAGCACCGGGTGGCTCTTCCCAGGGGAAGGCAACAGGCCCGGCTCAGGGAGACACAGTCCGACGGCAGTGAGCATCTGCCCGCCCCCACGTGCACGCACACTCGCGCACACACACACTCACACTCTCACGCACACTCGCGCACACACACACTCCCACTCTCACACACACTCGCGCACACACACACTCACACTCGCACACACTCTCGCGCACACTCGCACGCGCGCGCACACACGCACCCACTCCCACGCTGATGTGCCGGTTGCTGTTGTGGTCCCCACTCCCACGGCTGCTGGCTTTCCGGAGTCGGCCGCACTGCTGGCCTGGGACCAGGTTCCTTCAGACCGGGCTGAGCCCCACTGGGAGTGGCCGAGGAGCCCCAGGCCTGCGGCAGAGCAGTGCCCTTCCCAGGGCAGGTTTGTGCACGGGGGTCGTCAGAGGGTGGGCAGCTGGGGGAGCGCTGGGTTTCCCCACTTCCTTACGTTTTCCTGCTCGTCGGTTGTCCCACCCTGTGGGTTCAGTCGCTGCTTTCTTGTCCTCACTGCTCTGCCTGCTTCCGTCTGAGTCAACAGCTCGCCCCCTTCTCACCCGGTAGTGCCGATGTGCGGACATCTGCGAGCCTGTCCTGTCCCCTAGCACATCTGGTGATCCTCCCTCTTCTCACACAGCCTCCCTCGCACCACAGGGCCTTCAGTAGCATAGAGGCAACAGCAGGATTTCCACAGACCATCAAGTGAGTGTTGACAAACCCTTTTTCCATTACACTCATCCCTCCCTTAACGAGTACTTCAGTTGTGAGCACTCGCGAAAATGAGGGACATATGTACCTATCTTTGTTCACTGCCATCACTGAACCTAACCAGGTTACTCACAGGATCACGGGCACTTTCTCATGCTCCTCTACTAACATCATATGTGTCATCATGTGCCAACAATGCCCAGATGCTTTGTATATTGGACAGACTTCTAACTCCCTTAGACAAAGGGTCAACGGGCACAAAACAGACATCAACACACTCCAGATCCACAAACCAGTTAGTCAACATTTTAATGGAGTGGGGCATTCTGTCAATGACCTCAAGGTATGTGTGTTACTGAAGAGAAATTATCGCACTGTTCTGGAAAGGGAAGCAGCCGAGCTGGCTTTTATATTCAAATTCGGCACATTAACACATGGTTTAAATCGTGATGGGAACTTTCTGAGTCACTATAGGGGCTCGTCTGCATACTTGGCTCAGTCTAATTCTTGACCTTCCTCCCCACCCCTCCACTCTCTGATTTGCTCACCTTGATTAGCTTTTTCTGATTTGTCCTCCTTGCTTACTGTTTTTGGTTCTCTGTGCCTTAAATATTGAGCCTGTTCTGGTCTGGCTGTCGTCTGAAGAAGTGGGTCTGTCCCACGAAAGCTCATCACCTAATAAACCATTTTGCTAGTCTTTAAAGTGCTACTTAACTGCTTTTTGTTTTGTTCACTATATGAATGAGTGGGGTCCCTGGCCAGGAGGATGGGAGACCCATGGCCCTGCGGCTGGCTCAGCTCCAGCCATGGGGTCCCTGGCTGGGAGGATGGGAGACCCATGGCCCTGCGGCTGGCTGAGCTCCAGCCGTGGGGTCCCTGGCCAGGGGTGGGGAGACCAACAGCTGGAGCCTTCTCCCTCCCTTCCCTCAGACACACAGCTGTCTGACAGCCCTTGGGCTGGGGGAGGAGGGGGAGAAGGCTCTTGGCCTGGTTCCCTCCCCTGCCATGGCGGGAATGTGAAACTGACCAGCCATGTGCTGATCGGTTTCCGGCCCCACAAGCCATGGGGAGACTGGAACCAGCCTGCCCCTGGTTCCCAGCTCCTGCCACGTTGGGAGCCAGGAAACTGACCAGCCCTGGTGGTTCCTGGCTCCCCTCCCCTTGCAGGAAAATTCGAGTCATGCAGGAGTTGCAGAAACAACCCGTGGGTAACTCCAGAGTTTACTGTATTAGACACCCACCTGCCCCGCAGACCTCACCCTCAGCCAGGTTTTAACTGCCCCCTGGGGTCCCAAACTGCTTCCAGCCTTAAACCCGCTCAGCAGCTCCAAACCTCCTCCAGCCTTAGACCCTTCCCCAGCAGCCCCAAGCTGCCCCAAAGCTTACACCCCCCAGCAGCTCCAAACCATACCCAGCATTCCACTCTGCATGCCGCCCCAAACTTCCCCCAGGCTTAGACACCCCCCTCTACATCCCCCAACATCCCCAGCCTTAGGCACTCCTCCTCCTCCTTCTGCAGGCTCTTCACTGGGGCTGCTAGGCTGGGTGGCTCCCCCAGTCCTCCTGCTCCCAGCATTTAACTCCAGTGTTCAGGTTTCAGCACCTAGGCATGAGGTAATTGCTATCCCTGGTGATAGAGATGGCTGCCATCTCCAGCAGCTATCGCTAGTGGTAGAGATCTGCCTGAGGCAGGAGTGTTAAGAAACTGCAAATGGCTCCTTTAATAGCCACATGGAGCTGGGAACTGCCCAGCTGGCGACCCTTAACAAATCTACTGGGACCCATAGGTTGGGCATCCCTGCTCTACATACACACACTGCATCCTAATTCTGGTGCCAAACTATTCAAATACATCAGACAAGTACCTAAACTCAACTGTTTATGTCAAGTTACAAGCCCTTGGTTCTTGTGCAGCTGATGAAGCGGGTCTCTGCCCACGAAAGCTTATGCTGCAAAATATCTGTTAGTCTAGAAGGTGCCACAGGACGGGTTGTTGTTCTCGGAGCCCTTGCAACGAATTGGAGACTCTTAGATGTATTTTAATGGGAATTTGGTGTCGCTCCTACGAGTTTTTGCCTCTGAGCAGTAATTTGGGTGGCTGGCAGGTGCTGGAGTCCCTGCACACTGCGTTCAGTGGGGCAGCGCTGGGGCTGGGCGAGTGGGGCCGTGTGGGCGCAGGGGGCGGGTTCACCTCTCACCCCCTCCCTGTTTCAGAGCGGGGGCAGGATGCCCAGCACCATGGTGAAGCTGAACGACGTGGAGATGTCTGCTGAGGGCTCGGACAAGACCGTCATCCAGATCCACATCACCCAGGAGTCGTGGCTGAGCTCCCTGCTCCAGTGCCTGCAGCAGCACCGGGCAAAGTCTGGGGCACGCGCCTGGCAGGGTCCTGCCAAGGGCTGTGCCCCGGGTGGCTGCTGCGGGGAGCAGAAAGTGCTGGGGGTACGTGCCAGCGTGCAGGGTGGGGGCCGAGGCTGGGGCGCCCGAGGGACACGGAGGAGCTTGGGGGCAGGGCAGGAGTCCAGCCGGCGCAGGAGTGCGGCGGACAGGCCGTTCGTACGCACCGAGGGAGCAGCCAGCCGCCGTCTGGGGCACAGGCGAGGGCCCAGCTGGGGTCCTGGCTCCACCCGGCCACCACCTGCAGGAGACGTGGCCCCGTTTGGGGCCGGCTCGTCCGTGGGACGGTTTGGGGCCCAGCGCTATGGTGGGCCCCACGTCGTCCCCCCGGCTGTCGTACAGCGGGACCCAGGCGGCCTGAGGGATTGCCAGGGTCAGGCCCCTCCTGCATTCCCCACGGTGGCTGGTCCGGAGCCCCTGGCAGCCTGTTCTGCCGGCCTCTGCCAGGCTGCCACGCTCCGCTTCACCGCAGCGCCGGACAGCCACGTGCCCCTGCCCCAGGGCGCCCCACTGCCCCCACAGCACCCGACAGTCGCGTGCCCCTGCCCCAGGGCGCCCCACTGCCCCCACAGCCATGTGCCCCCAACCCAGGGCGCCCCACTGCCCCCACAGCACCCGACAGTCGCGTGCCCCTGCCCCAGGGCGCCCCACTGCCCCCACAGCACTCGACAGCTGCGTGCCCCTGCCCCAGGGCACCCCCTGCTCCCCCACGGCACCCGACAGCCGCGTGCCCCCAACCCAGGGTACCCCACTGCCCCCACAGCACGGACAGCCACCTGCCCCTGCCCCAGAGCACCCCCTGCTCCCCCACGGCACCCGACAGCCGCGTGCCCCCAACCCAGGGTACCCCACTGCCCCCACAGCACCGACAGCCACCTGCCCCTGCCCCAGAGCACCCCCTGCTCCCCCACGGCACCCGACAGCCTCGTGCCCCCAACCCAGGGTACCCCACTGCCCCCACAGCACCGACAGCCACCTGCCCCTGCCCCAGAGCACCCCCTGCTCCCCCACGGCACCCGACAGCCGCGTGCCCCCAACCCAGGGTACCCCACTGCCCCCACAGCACTGACAGCCACCTGCCCCTGCCCCAGAGCACCCCCTGCTCCCCCACGGCACCCGACAGCCGCGTGCCCCCAACCCAGGGTACCCCACTGCCCCCACAGCACCGACAGCCACCTGCCCCTGCCCCAGAGCACCCCCTGCTCCCCCACGGCACCCGACAGCTGCGTGCCCCCACCCCAGGGTACCCCACTGCCCTCACAGCACCCAACAGCCGCGTGTCCCCACCCCAGGGTGCCCCACTGCCCCCACAGCACCCAACAGCCATGTGCCCCCACCCCAGGGTGCCCCACTGCCCCCACAGCACCCGACAGCTGCATGCCCCTACCCCAGGGTGCCCCACTGCCCCCCCACAGCACCCGACAACCATGTGCCCCCACCCCAGGGCACCCCACTGCCCCCCCACAGTACCTGACAACCACGTGCCCCCGCCCCAGGGCACCCCACTGCCCCCCCATGGCACCCAACAGCTGTGTGCCCCCGCCCCAGGGCACCCCACTGCCCCCCCACGGCACCCAACAGCCGCATGCCCCCACCCCAGGGCACCCCACTGCCCCCCCACAGTACCCGACAACCACGTGCCCCCGCCCCAGGGCACCCCACTGCCCCCACAGCGCCTGACAGCTGCATGCCCCCGCCCCAGGGCAACCCACAGCACCCGACAGCCACGTGCCCCCACAGCACCCAACAGCCACGTGCCCCCGCCCCAGGGTACCCCCCTGCCCCCCCACGGCACCCGACAGCCACGTGCCCCCACCCCACGGTGCCCCCCTGCCCCCCCACAGTACCTGCCAGCCGCATGCCCCCGCCCCAGGGCGCTCTCCTGCCCCCCGACAGTACCCGACAGCTGTGTGCCCCTGCCCCAGGGTGGCCCCCTTCCCCCCCATGGCACCTGACAGCCACGTGCCCCCGCCCCAGGGCACCCCACTGCGCCCCCATGGCACCCAACAGCTGTGTGCCCCCACCCCAGGGCACCCCACTGCCCCCCATGGCACCCAACATCTGCGTGCCCCCACCCCAGGGCACCCCACTGCCCCCACGGCACCCGACAGCTGTGTGCCCCCACCCCAGGGTGCCCTAGTGCTCCCAAAAGCTGGTAGAAGGTGGCGGGAAGGGGGAGACGACCCCCATATTCCCCAGCCCCCACGGCGTGGGGGAGGGGCTTTGGCAAGAGGCGGGGCCAGGGCGTGAGGGGGCAGGAACAGGGTGGGGTGGGGGGGCTGCAGGCAGGGACGGGGGGTTACCCCGGCCCTGCACCTGCCTAGGCACGGCCCTGGCCACGGGGTCCCGAGCAGAGGAACAAAGGCGATCCGAGAGTCGGTAAAGGAGAGAAACGTGGGCGAGTCCCTCTGAGAGTCCAGAGACGGCAGGGCCGGGAGGGGAGAAACGGGAACAGCCGCGGGGGGGAGGAGTTAATGGGAACAGCCACAGGGGTTGGGGGCAAAAGAACGGGAACAGCCGGGGTGCGGGGGGGGGCGACCGAACGGAAGCAGCTTTCAGGTGTGGTGGGGGTGGGGTGGGGGTGGGGATCGCCGGTTCCCCACGGCTGCTGAGGGAGTGGAACTGGGGGGTGGGTTGGATGCTTGGAAGAGCTCCCCCAGACTGGGGTGTCCCACCCCAGGGAGCACTGGGTCCCTGTTGCTGGAGGGGGTGAGAACTGGCTGGACTGGGCCGGCTCCCCTGGCAGTGCTGCAGGGCGGGGTGCTGCAGGTGGGGGGTGCGTGGGGGAGGGGCGCTCCAGCTGCAGGGGAGGGCACGGGGGCAGGGCAGGCTGCTACCCCCATGGCCTGACTCCGGTGGCCGATCTCGCAGGCGTGCCAGGTGCTGCTCGGTTTGCTGTGCGGGGCCTTCGGCGTGATCCTCTGCTTCGCGCCCAACACCGAGGAGTACTGGAAGGGAACCCCATTCTGGGCCGGCGCAATGGTGAGTCGCACCCAGCCCAGCCGCCCCACGCAGCCCAGCCTGGGGTCGGGGTGTCTGTGCAGGGCCCACAGCTGGGGCTCTCCCGGGGGCTCTCGCGCTGGGGTCGGGGTGTCTGGGGGGGGCCCACAGCCAGGGCTCTCCCGGGGGGGCTCTCGCGCTGGGGTCGGGGGGTCTGTGCGGGGCCCAGAGCTGGGGCTCTCCTGGGGGGCTCTCACGCTGGGGTCAAGGTGTCTGTGCAGGTCCCAGAGCTGGGGCTCTCCTGGGGGGCTCTCGCGATGGGGTCAGGGTGTCTGTGCAGGTCCCAGAGCCGGGACTCTCTGGGGGGCTCTTGCGCTGGGGTCGGGATGTCTGTGCAGGTCCCAGAGCCGGGGCTCTCTGGGGGGCTCTCGCGCTGGGGTCGGGGTGTCTGTGCAGGGCCCAGAGCCGGGGCTCTCCTGGGGGGCTGTTGCACTAGGGTCGGGGTGTCTGTGCAGGGCCCACAGCAGCCGTACGGTTCCATCCTCGGGCTTCGCCGCTGGGGACGTTCCAGGGCTGTGGCTCGTCCGCGAGTGACCTGGTTCTGGTCTCCTCCGGCACAGGCCAGGCCACCGGCTGCTCTGACCCCCCGGCTGTGCTCTACCCCCGGGGGCCCCAGGTGCTGTTGGCCGGCAAGTGCCTTCAGCTGTGGGCCCAGCAACCCCAACGCAGCCCCAGGGCTGCCGCCCGCACAGCCACCCCCTGCGCCTTGGCTGGGGCCGGGGCCGGGGCCGAGCTCTGCCCGCTGGTGGCACCCAGCGCTCCCCTCCCTTCCCTCCACAGCTCGTCCTCTCCGGTGTCTTCTGCATTGTGAGCGAGAAACGTGGCACCTGCTGCTGGGTGAGTGCGGGGGGCTGGGGCCGCTGCTGCCGGGGGCTCTGCTTTGTACCCATGGGAGCTGCCCCGGGTGGGGCCCATAGACCAGCTGTTCCCAGCCTGGCGCGGCCCCTTTCCCCTGCGGGCAGCGCACGGCCTGGCCCTGATGCCCGGTTGGGGAGCAGGCCTGCCTGGCGGGGACCCTCCTGGGAGGGGAAGGGGCCAGGGAGGAGCCCGGGGCTGTCGGGGCCCCGGGTTAGCGCCCTCAGGAGATGGGTCAGCGGTGGGGGAGGGAGCGGTAGGTCCCCGGCGGCCAGGCTGTGGGGCGGGGGGCTGTAGGTCCCCAAGGCATGCGGGGGGTGGCAGACAGCCCTTGGCTCCAGTAGGCAGGGGCCGGGTGACGGGCACCAGAGCTGAGCCTGGCCTGGCTGGGAGGAGGGAGCAGATTCTCCCTGGGCGGGAGGGAGCGTTTTCGCTCTCGCAGGAGGTGGCGTCACCTCTGTCCCTGCAGCTGTCGGCCACGTGCCCCTGCCCGGCCCTGGGGTGGGCGCTGGCCCGGCTGGGCGGGAGGGGAGGCCGGATGTCTGTGCCTCACCCACTGTTCCCCTCCCACAGGTCTCGCTGGCCTCCTTTCTGAGCCTGGCCAGCGCTGTCTCGCTGACCGTGGCTCTGGTCCTGGGGCTGGGCGATATCTCCCCGTATCCCTTTTCTGACTACAACCTGTCCTACCTGTGTGACCCCCCACAACCAGCGCCCACCTCCTGGGGCATGGACGAGCCCTGGCGAGTGCAGAACTGCAAGCGACAAGTGGGGATGCTGAAGGTGAGCAGTGCTGGCCTGGTGTGGACGGCAGGTGTAACGGGGGGTAGCTCGGGTCCTCGGGGGGGAGGCTGGGGGCGCTTGGGCCTCCCAAAGGCTCTGGCCAGCCGGAGGGTCCTTTGGCAGAATGGGGCGGGGGGGAGCTGGCCTCATCCCACTGCCCACATCCCCTGGCACCATCGCCACAGCACTCCAGCCCTCCACGCTGCAGCAACAGGTCCCTCTGCAGGCGCCAGTGTGGGTCTGGGCTGTCCCTCAGGCCCCAGCCAGGAAAGCGGCACACGGGGCCCGGGGGGAGAGACCCCACACTCGGGAGCTCTGCCTGGGCCCCCAGGGGCCGGAGCCTCGGCAGGGTGTGACCTGGCTGTGGGCCAGTGGTCACAGCCAGGGAGACTGTTTCCCGCGCCAGAGACCCCTTGCAGAGGAGGGCAGCCCCATGCTGCTGCGTGTGCCCTGGCAGGGGAGGGAGGGCCATGTGGCCGGGGGGCCGGGTCCCCCCTGTGTGTGCCGCAGCAGTCGGGGTGCCGGTGGGAAGTGCCAGGGGAGCCCTGGCTGGCTGGATCCTGCCTGCCAGCTCCGTGCTGCGCCCGGGGCAGCCCCAGCCGGGGGCATGAGACTCAGGAGGGGCTGAAAAGAGGGCCCAGCCCTAGAGCCCCCGGCCCAGCCAGGCCTCTCCCAGAGCAGCGGGTTGCTCCCCGGCCAGTGCCGCTCTGGTCCCAGGCCCCTTAGAGCCCCACTCTGCGCGCTGGCCCGGCCTGGCCCGGCCCGGCCCTCCAGCCGCCCTGCGAGCGCGAGCGCGACCCCCCCGAGCCGCCGGCTCCTGGTGACGGGTGCGTCACCCCCCTCCCCAGAAAGCGCTGCTGGGCCTGCGGCTGCTGCTGGCGCTGAGCATGGGCACCGGCCTCTGCATCGGCCTCTACTGCTTCCTCCACGGCTGCTGGGCCCTGTGCTGCAGGGCGCAGGTAACGGGCGGGGCGGCGCGTGCCCAGGAGGGGAGGGCAGGCCTGGGCCAGGGGCCGCCGCAGGGCTGGCAGGAGGGGCGGTGGCTCGGGGACATGGGGAGGTGCCCCAGAGATGTACGGGGGGGTGGGGGGGACGGAGACGTCCCGGCAGGACTCCCGGGTAGGTGAGGTGACCCTCCCCCCCGGCTGCTGTGGGGCTCCAGGGGCTCCGGCCTCCTCGGGAGTCTCCTCAGCAGGGGGCCCGATTCGGGGGTGCAGGGGGCCCCTCGCGCTGTCAGCGCCACCCACTGAAAGCTGCCCTGTAACGTGAGGTGTCCGGCCACTCGATTGGCCAGTCGAGCTGAGGGAGCCGCCTGATTGGTGGGCTGAGCTTTGCCCCCTTGAGGTCGTGGGGTAGCCCCACCCCACTAGCATCCCAGGGCTGGTTGGGATCTGGGAAGGGGTCAGGCTGGGGGTCCCTTCACGCTCCTCCCACGCCCTGTTCCTCTGCCCAGCCCAGCCCTGGGGGCATCTCTGAGCCCCGGGCCGGGAGGCTCTGCGGGCCCAGGGGAGTCTGGAGGGGCTGAGTGTGGGGGGTGCGACCCATCTCCTCCGCGAAGGGGCCCAGGCCGCGGTAGGAGGCTTCCCTGCACGGGGGCCTGTGCCAGCCCAGCCCTGGGGCAGGAGCGTGCCTGGTGCCGCTGCACAGGGCTATAACTGGGGCCCTGCCCCCCTTGGCGGGTGGGTGCTGGTGCCCTGAGCCTGCTGCCGCCGTAACCCCCTGCCGCCCCCAGGACCCGTGCGAGGAGAGCAAGGAGCCGCTGCTGTCCTCCGACTCCGTCCCCCCGCCCGACGAGGAGAGAGCCCAGGATGGGGAGGGCGTCTGAGCGCCCGGCCTGGCGCCAGCTTCGCTCCAGCAGGAACCGCTGGGCACAGCCTGCACCCCTTGACCGGCTGCGCCACGCCGCACCACCACCTCCCTCTCCCGCACCCCTGCCCGGCTGCGCCGCGCCGCCACCTCCCTCTCCTGGCACTGCGCGGACCCCGCAGCCCTCCCCTACTGACTGGGCCAAGGGCCTGCGGGGCCCTGCCGGGAACGCGCTGCTGGCTGCCTGGAAATAAACTCTCCCTCGCACGCGTCTGTCTTTGCCGCGTGGCAGCTCGTGTGACTGGGGGCCCGACCCCCCGTGTGGGCTGCACGGCACCTCCTGGCCTGGCGAGGGCAGGGCACAGCTGCCAGCGCTCTGCGTGGGGCGACGGAGGAGGAGAGGCCTCGAACCCCCAGCCCCTTCCCCTCTGCAGCCAGCTCGACCTCACGCTCCTCCCAGAGCCCAGCAGTCCTGACCCCCGTCCTTCCCGCTCTAACCACTGAACCCCACTTCCTCCCCCACCTCAGGAGAAAAGGCCAATGACCTGTGCCCTTGCCAGAAGGCCCAGGCCAGCCAGGTTACGGGGGGTGCGCTGAGGACAGAGGGGCAGGCTGGCTCTGACCCCGAGCCTGGTCTGTGCAGGGTGGGGGGGGTTCAGGGGCTCCCCCTGGGCAGCTCCCCCAGCACCGCGTTCCAGGAGCACAGGGAAAGCAGAGCAGCTCTTGACCCCACGGCACAAGGCAGTGTCCAGCCGCGACCTCGCTGTGCTGGGGCTGCTGGGCCTGTTCCCGAGGGCTCGGCCCCGACAGTGCACAGGGCAGATGGGTCTCAGCCGACACCCCCGTGGCAGCTCAGCGTGTAGCCGAGCCCCACGGCAGAGCGGTGGGGCCGGCACGTGGCATGGAGTGTCAATGGGGGCAGAGCGCGGGCGAGCCCCACGGCAGAGCGGTGTGGCCGGCACGTGGCATGGAGTGTCAATGGGGGCAGAGCGCGGGCGAGCCCCACGGCAGAGCGGTGGGGCCGGCACGTGGCATGGAGTGTCAATGGGGGCAGAGCGCGGGCGAGCCCCACGGCAGAGCGGTGTGTCCGGCATGTGGCATGGAGTGTCAATGGGGGCAGAGCGCGGGCGAGCCCCATGGCAGAGCGGTGTGTCCGGCATGTGGCATGGAGTGTCAATGGGGGCAGAGCGCGGGCGAGCCCCACGGCAGAGCGGTGTGTCCGGCATGTGGCATGGAGTGTCAATGGGGGCAGAGCGCGGGCGAGCCCCACGGCAGAGCGGTGTGTCCGGCATGTGGCATGGAGTGTCAATGGGGGCAGAGCGCGGGCGAGCCCCACGGCAGAGCGGTGTGTCCGGCATGTGGCATGGAGTGTCAAGGGGGGCAGAGCGCGGGCGAGCCCCACGGCAGAGCGGTGGGGCCGGCACGTGGCATGGAGTGTCAATGGGGGCAGAGCGCGGGCGAGCCCCATGGCAGAGCGGTGGGGCCGGCATGTGGCATGGAGTGTCAATGGGGGCAGAGCGCGGGCGAGCCCCATGGCAGAGCGGTGTGGCCGGCATGTGGCATGGAGTGTCAATGGGGGCAGAGCGCGGGCGAGCCCCACGGCAGAGCGGTGTGTCCGGCACGTGGCATGGAGTGTCAATGGGGGCAGAGCGCGGGCGAGCCCCATGGCAGAGCGGTGTGTCCGGCATGTGGCATGGAGTGTCAATGGGGGCAGAGCGCGGGCGAGCCCCATGGCAGAGCGGTGTGTCCGGCATGTGGCATGGAGTGTCAATGGGGGCAGAGCGCGGGCGAGCCCCACGGCAGAGCGGTGTGTCCGGCATGTGGCATGGAGTGTCAATGGGGGCAGAGCGCGGGCGAGCCCCACGGCAGAGCGGTGTGTCCGGCACGTGGCATGGAGTGTCAATGGGGGCAGAGCGCGGGCGAGCCCCATGGCAGAGCGGTGTGTCCGGCATGTGGCATGGAGTGTCAATGGGGGCAGAGCGCGGGCGAGCCCCACGGCAGAGCGGTGTGTCCGGCACGTGGCATGGAGTGTCAATGGGGGCAGAGCGCGGGCGAGCCCCATGGCAGAGCAGTGGGGCTGGCACGTGGCATGGAGTGTCAATGGGGGCAGAGCGCGGGCGAGCCCCATGGCAGAGCGGTGGGGCCGGCACGTGGCATGGAGTGTCAATGGGGGCAGAGCGCGGGCGAGCCCCATGGCAGAGCGGTGGGGCCGGCACGTGGCATGGAGTGTCAATGGGGGCAGAGCGCGGGCGAGCCCCATGGCAGAGCGGTGGGGCCGGCACGTGGCATGGAGTGTCAAGGGGGGCAGAGCGCGGGCGAGCCCCACGGCAGAGCGGTGGGGCCGGCACGTGGCATGGAGTGTCAATGGGGGCAGAGCGCGGGCGAGCCCCACGGCAGAGCGGTGGGGCCGGCACGTGGCATGGAGTGTCAATGGGGGCAGAGCGCGGGCGAGCCCCACGGCAGAGCGGTGGGGCCGGCACGTGGCATGGAGTGTCAATGGGGGCAGAGCGCGGGCGAGCCCCACGGCAGAGCGGTGGGGCCGGCACGTGGCATGGAGTGTCAATGGGGGCAGAGCGCGGGCGAGCCCCATGGCAGAGCGGTGTGGCCGGCATGTGGCATGGAGTGTCAAGGGGGGCAGAGCGCGGGCGAGCCCCATGGCAGAGCGGTGGGGCCGGCACGTGGCATGGAGTGTCAATGGGGGCAGAGCGCGGGCGAGCCCCACGGCAGAGCGGTGGGGCCGGCACGTGGCATGGAGTGTCAATGGGGGCAGAGCGCGGGCGAGCCCCATGGCAGAGCGGTGGGGCCGGCACGTGGCATGGAGTGTCAATGGGGGCAGAGCGCGGGCGAGCCCCACGGCAGAGCGGTGGGGCCGGCACGTGGCATGGAGTGTCAATGGGGGCAGAGCGCGGGCGAGCCCCATGGTACGCTGGCTGGCGCAGAGCAGTGGGGCGTCGCTGGCCATAGCTTCGCTCTGGTGGGGAATCCAGCACTTCACAGCCTGCGTCCCTCCTACGCCGCCTCGCCTGGCCGTGCGAGGACCCCGCAGCCCTCCCCCACGTACTGAACGCGGCCCCCAGCTGCCTGGGGATGAACCGTCCCCCCTCAGAGCGCGGGCCAGGATTGCAGTTACGCTGCCACGGCCTCCGGCACGTCTGTGGGAAAAGCCCGGCTGCCTTTGGGCCAGGAAGGGGCTTTCCAGCCATGTCACGTTAGGCTCCTGCCCTGGCCCCAGGGCTGGAGTGAGCTGGGCTGGGGAAAGGGCGCTGCAGGGCTGCCCTGGGGGAAGGGGCTCCATCCTGCCTACAGGAGGAACCGCTCCGCTCGCGGAGGCTCAGGCTCAACCCAGGCCTGGCCCTGCTGCTCCTCCTGTGCCTACAAGGGTGGCAGCTCTACCCCCCAGGTCGGCCCCTGAGCTGCCCCCGGCACCAGCTGCGGCCCTTGCTGCCCCAGCCCAGGTGGGCCCCCGCCCCAGCGCTGTGCATGGGAGCACCCCAGGGCTGGGGGCAGTGCTGCTCTCTGCAGCGCCCCTCACGCCTGCTGGTTTACGGCAGGGCCCAGCTCACAGGCTCTGCGGTGCCGGCTGGGGGATGGGGACGGCATGTCCAGAGTCAGCTCGAGGGGCACTGGGCTCCCAGCCCCATGCAGACCGCACCAGTGCGAGCACACCTGAGAGAGCTGCCCTGCCCTACTGCGGGGGGGGGGTGGGGACGGCAGCAGCCCACAGTAGGGTGATGCCCTGAGCTCCCCGTGCCCATGGGCAGACCCCATGTGGTGCTCCCCCCTGATCCCCACCCATTGATGGTCCTGAAACAGCCTTCACTGCCCTTGGTCCCTGCCCCCAACCCAAGCTAGGCAGGGGGCTGCTGGCTGCCCCTGCCCCCGGCTGGCACTGCTGCCTGCTCCTGCCCATGGGGACCTGCTGGCAAGGAATGGAGGCACCAGTGTCATGGGGTTCAGGGGTCCCCAATCACTGCACCCCATCGCAGGCAGGGGTGACTGTCACTCAGCAGGTAGAACAGGAGGTTTATGAGGCGACAGAGCCCAGCTCAGCACAGAGGTGTCAGTGCAGCCGGCAGAGACAGTCATTCCAACCCGTCCTGGGGAGAGGAGCCCGAGGGGGGCCCCCCTGGGGTGTAGCTTCCCCCCTCGCCAGGCTGGCTCCTTCCAGCTCCCTCTCCCCCAGCTTCTAACTGCCGCCCCAGAATCAAACCCAGCTCAGCTCCTCCCTGCTCTGTGTTCAGGGCAGAGGTGTTACCTGCCAGCCTAGGTTATAGCCCCAGGGTCATCCTTAGCCCTGGGAGCCGCTCTGCCTGTCACACACACATCCAGCCTGAGTCTCACACACCACCCCCAACCCCATCACACCCAGCTCTCCTCTCCTGGGGCTGTGGGGCTGTGCTGCCTGCAGCTGAGAGCCGTGGGGTTGGGATGACACCTCAGCACTGGTGCCCCACAGAGGCCAGGCCTGCGAGCGTGTCCCCGGATCACCCAGAGCCTCAGGCACCTGCCCGTTGGTTGTGGATTAACAAAGGAGCAATGGTTTATGAGCCAGCTGGGCTCCTGGGAGAGCCTCCCAGCCAGCGGGTGTGAGTGGCTGGGGCGGGAGCTGCCCTGTGTGCGAGAGAGCAGTAGGATTGCGCTGCGCTCCTGTACATGGAGGGAGAAAAGCCAGCTGAGGGTCTCTGGGTGAAGTGTAGAGGTGGGAGCATCCAGGCTGATGTCGCGGTGGGCGTCTGCTACAGCCCGTTGGATCAGGTGGACGAGGATTTCTTCAGCCAACTAAGAAGCTTCCAAATCACAGGCCCTGGTTCTCGCCGGGGACTTCACCCAGACCAGCGCAGCAGCACACCGCCACGCCAGGGAGTCTTTGGGGACAACTTCCTGGTACAAGTGCTGCCGGAACCAGCCGGGGCCATGCTCGGCTCGACCTGCTGCTCACAAACGGGGAGGAAGCGTGTGTGGCCGGCTGGCAGCAGAGACCACGAGATGGTGGAGTGCAGGGTCCCGACAAAGGAAGACAGGGGAGCAGGAGACTGACCCCTCCGGGAGCTGGGAGCAGGGTCCCCGGAGAAGCGGGCAGGAGGCAGGGGAGCTGGCTGTGTTTTAAAGGCGCAGGAAGAAACCGTCCCCGTGAGCAGGAAGAACAGCAAAGATGGCCTCTGTCCTGCTCGGCTCAGCAGGGAACTCCTCAGCAAGTGCCGATGCAGAGGGTCGCGTACAGGCCAGAGACAGGCGCGGGCCAGAGGAGTATAAAACGCTGCTGGAGGGTGCCAGGGAGTCACCAGGCAGGCCAAACATCCAGGGGCTGGGCAGGGTTGCCACCGGTGTGCTCGCTGGGCGAAGGTGCTCAGGGAAGGTTGGGAGTGGCTGGGGAAGGCTGACGCACTCCAGGCTTTTTTGGCCTCTGTCTTGACGGACAAGACCAGCTCCCCGAGTGCTGCACTGGGCGGCCTGGCGTGGGGAGGAGGTGGCAGCGCTTGGCGGGGAAAGGCCGTGTGCCCGTCCATGGGGCCAGATCTCATGTGTCTGCGGGTGCTGAGGGAATTGGCTGGCCTGCGTGCAGAGCCATTGGCACGTCGCAAACTCCTGGGCAGCGGGAGGTCCCGGGCCATTAGAAAAGGCAAAGGGAGGAAGAAGGAGAATCCGGGGGGCTGCAGCTCAGTCAGCCTCACCCCGGTCCAGGGGAGCACAGGAGGGACCGCGCATCCCCCAGTATCCACCCCCCATCAGCACTGAGCCACTTCCGGCGAGGGTGGGGGCAGCCTTGCCCCTTCCACCCAGTGGCACGGCCCGAGGCCAGTGCAGGCTACCTAGCGCGCTGGTCCGGCGAGGGCAGCGCTGCCCCCACACTCCCCAGAAGCACCATGGTGCTCCTGCAGGATGAGACAGGTGGGGGAAGATTGGGGTGGGGCTGGGAGGCATGGCGGGTGCCCCCACAGGAGCCCCTCACCAGTCGGCGTTGCCTCAGCCGCTGGAAAAATCCTGGCAGTGATCCTCAAGGAACCTACCCTGAATCTCCTGGGGGAGAGGAACGTGATCGGGGCAGTCAACATGATTCCCCCAGGGCAGGTCGTGCCTGGCCAGCCCACGTGCCTGCCGGGGGCAGGTGACTGCCTCGGGGGGAGGCAGGGGCTTAACACACCTTGACTTTAGCAGCTCTTTTGGGGCGATCGCCAGTAGTGTTCTTTCCCGCTACGTAAAGCAGTGTGACTCGGGTGGCCGCACTAGTCGCTAGATCACCGGGCTCCACAGGTGGTGACCAGCGGCTCGGTGTCCAGTGAGCAGCTGGTAGCACGTGAGAGTCTCCAGCGGTCAGTTCTGGGGCCAGACTTCTTCAACAGCTTCCTTTGGCGGAGGGGACGGACGGCACCCTCAGCAAGTTTGCAGCTGGCTCTTCGGAGGGCAGGGAGAGGGCCCAGACTGAGATGGACAAATAGGAGGATTGGGACAAGAGAAACCTGATTCTCTTCTACAAAGACGAGGGTTTGTTTGGGACGGACGACTCCCAAGCACTGCTACGGGCTGGGCACCAACTGGCTAAGCAGCCGTGCAGCAGAAAATCATGTGGAGATTGCAGGGAGCTGCACAGGATTACTGGCTGTGAGTCAGCAGAGTGGCCTTGTAGCCAAGAGGGCTAATGGCACATTGGGGGGCATTAGGAAGAGCATTTCCAGCAGATCTAGAGAAGCCATTATTCCCCTCCGCTCGCCGCTCGGCACTGGTAAGGCCACATCTGGAATCTGTCCAGTAGCCTCTCCCCCCACCACACACATTACAGAAAGGATGTGGATGCAATGGAGAGGGCCAGTGGAGGGCAATGAAAAAAATTAAGGGGCTGGAGCACAAGACCTATGAGGAGAGGCTGAGGGATTTGGGCTTGTTTAGTTTACAGAAGAGAAGACTGAGGGGTGATTTAACAGCAGCCGTCAGCTTCTAGAACGGGCTGTAAAGGAGATGGAGAGAAGCTGTTCTCAGTGGTGTCAGAGGGCAGAACAAGGAGCAATGGGCTGAAGTTACAGAGGGGGAGGTGCAGGTTGGATATTAGGAAAAACTCCTTCCCCAGGCGGGTGGTGAGGCACTGGGATGCGTTGCCTAGAGAGGTGGTGGATTCTCCATCCCTGGAGATTTTTAAATCCCGGCCCTGGCTGGGACGATGCAGTTGCAGAGAGACACCCATGTCCGTCTGTATCTTCTCTGATGTGTGACTAGATTTTTATTTGGGATATGAAATCTCTCATGCGTCCAGTGTTTCTACTGGCTCCACATTTTGTGCGGGGGGGGAGCGGGGGGGCACGTGAGGTGTCTAATGAAAGCTGAGGGTGCTCTGAATCTGTGCTGCTTATACGTCTGTATCGTGTGTGCAGGTAAAGTTATAGGTTTCAGGTATATAGTTGTATTAGGAATATTCAGAGGCAAGAGTACACAATGGGAGGTGTGATGGGTGCCCCAGCCAGGATGAATAGACTATTCTGATGGGGTTCAGGGGTCCCCAAGCTCTGCACCCGTCCGCAGGCAGGAGTGACTCTCACTCAGCAGGAGAACAGCGGGTTTATCAGCCGACAGGACACAGCGTCGTACAGAGGAGTCAGTGCAGCCGGCAGAGACAGCCAGTCCCAGCCATGCTGGGGAGAGGAGGCCCCAAGGGGCCCCTGGAGCCGGGGCCTGGCCCCCTCCTTTGTCTCCCTCTCTCCCAGCCCAGACTCACTGCTTCCAACTCCCATTTCCAATTCAAACCCCTCAGGCTCCACCTCCCCCTTTGTCTGCAGCCCAGAGGTGTCACCTGGTCACCTGGGCTCCAGGTTACCCCCAGCAGGAGACCCACAGCCTCTGTGAGCCACTCACACACACACAGGTATCCCCCATTCCATCACATCTCTCCCCACTTCCAGACCGAACTGAGCGGGGTCACTCAGCCAGTGGCCTGGGGAAGTTCGGGGCCCTGCTCCCCTGTGACAGGACATCGGCTGTACCCTCGGTGCTCCCCTTGATATGCACCACCTCCACGTCATAATCCTGCTGGGGGAGGCTCCAAGTCAGGACCTTGGTCTTGGCCCTTTTCATGTGATGCAGCCGGGCAAGTCCCTTTAGTTCCCTCAGGTTGGTCGGTCTCGCTGCTTCGGTCTCTGGTCCATCAGCCACATTCTCAAGTCGGGCAGGCAGAGCCCATACAGCTGCTGCAGCACCAGCAAATCAAACAGTTCTCTGGTCTGGGCCCTGCCCTGTCTGCCCACCAGCCCATACAGCTGCTCCAGCAGATGTCTGGAATTCAGTTACAGTCCAGTAAAGGAAGGTACAAATGCTTCCACCCTTGGCATTTAGCCAGACCACCACAATGGCTGTGTGCCTCAGTTTCCCCTTCCATGCCACACAATAGGTTTGGAATGTTCCTGCTCATGTCAAAGGTTGCAAGACTAGTTACAGGGAACAACAGTGACATTTCAGAGTTACAGACTCCTTCAACATACAATTCATGCTTCTACATCCATGTCATCATGTCACATGGCTCTTTCCAAACAGTCAGTACATGGTACAATTCTACAGCTTTGGGTAGCAGCACCCACTGGTTACAGCAGTCAGCGTCAGTAACGAGGACAAACCCATTGCAACTGTACTTTCACGTTGCTCTTTGGTAGACCACAACCTTTGTGTAACCTCCTTGAGAATCTGGTATTTTGGGGCTAAATGGCTGAGGCCTTTCTTAGCACCATCAAGTTCTAATCTTCTCTCTGGCCCCTTGGTGTGGAAATCTGATCTCTCTGGCTGTGCCCTCCCTTCTAACAAGAGCTGGGCCATTGATGATCTCAGGGAGACGGCCCCCTCCCAGCCAGTCTCGAAATTTGCAAACCAAACTGCTGCTCTGTTGTTTTCTGAAAGTTGCTTTGTGAGGCCCAGATTCAGAATCCACATGAAGGAATCCCTGTTTATCCCTTCCTGGCCCACCAGGCGGATTCCCACATAATCCCCCTCCAGGCAGACAGCCAGTACCACCGGACAGAAGGTCAGGATCCCTTTCCTCCCTTCTGCTACCAGCTCCTTTATCTTCATCAGTCAGCGTAACTCCATTGCCAGTCCGCTCTTCCTGTGTCCTGGCGAGAGGATGACTCTGGTAGGACAGAGTCCTCTCACCCCTCCCAGTAACACCTCAGCATCAGGCAAAGAACAAGTACTAGAATCATCTGGTCTCTGGGATTCCCTGATGATACTAACTGGATTAGACCGAGTTAAAGCATCATCCTCCCTGAGAGACACAGAGGTAGGCCCACTTCCCATCTGGGCTTCAGCTGCCCTCACATCCAGCTCTGGGATCTTGGCCCCATCTCCAGCCCCCACAGGCTCAGACAAAGGAGTCACTTCCTTAGAAGCAGAAGCACCTTTCTTGCACCAAGGACCAGCGTCCTTAGCAGGGACACCACTGCCCATCCCAGAGCCATTCCCTCTGCTCCAGCCCCCATGGCTGGATTCAGAGTCACACCTGAAATCCTCTTTCCTGGTGGTTCCCTCTCCAGCCACCCCAGGCTGGCGAATCCTCCTCAGACAATGGGCTAGTTTCCTCACTGGCACCTTTTCCAAATGCAGGCTCTGCTCTCTCCCCAGGCTGCTGCTGCTGTTCAACACAGACAGACAATGGGAGACACTCTCTCCTTTGTCCCAGCCCCCCGGCTGGTCTCAGACACACACCCAGAAGGTGAGGCAGCTTCTCTCACTGACAACTTGCCATTCCCAGGGGACAAGCTGCTTTCCTGCACAGACACACAGGCACATTCCTCGGCCCAGGCCTGGGAAACTCTTCGCAGGTCTGTCTTGGCCACTAGTAGATGATGGGTTGGAATCGCTCCTTCCCTCCTTGAGCTGCGGCAGGCCACTTGGTTCAGAGCTCCAGGCAGTCCAGGGTTCCCTGCCCCAATCTGGGCTCACCTCTGCAGGATTTTCCTTAACCCTCAGCTCTGCCATTGCACATCCACGCTGCCTTGTCCAGCTCCTTTAATCTCGATTCAGTTTCCAGGTGCTGCCACTTCACAGCGGAGTTGCTCAGCGTGGTTGCAGGCTCTCAGGCTGATGCTCTCTACATCCCACGATTCTTGGAAGAATCCCTTCAGTGTGCCAGACTCCTTTCATACCGGTTCACAAGCTCCCTGGGGTTAAGCCATAGGCCCCTCTGACCTCTGGGACCGACTCCAATAGACTCCCAGAGGAACCCCTTCTTCGCTGTGACACTTGCTCTCAAGGGCCACGACTACACTGTCTTGGGAAGAACTCATTCAGCGCGTCAGCCTCCTTGTGGGTCACTTGTTCCTTGGGGTTGGGCCCTTGGCCCCTCCGCCTTCTGGGACCAATTCCAACAGCCTCCTAGGAGTGACCCCCCCTCGGGTGTGACACCCTCTCTCGAGAACCACGACCACAGTTGCTCAGGTTTGGCCGCAGGCTTCTCTGCCTTGGGGAACTGCACCTCACTGCCCATCAGCACACCTGGGTCTTGCTGGCCCCCTTCTTCCTCCTGGGCCCCCGTCACTTACTGCTGGATGCTCCATCCTCGGGGTGCAGCACATCCCACTCCTGACACCAGTGTGATGGGGTTCAGGGGTCCCCAAGCTCTGCACCCGTCTGCAGGCAGGAGTGACTCTCACTCACCAGGAGAACAGCGGGTTTATTAGCCGACAGGACACAGCGTCGTACAGAAGAGTCAGTACAGCCGGCAGAGACAGCCAGTCCAGTTCACGTGGGGGAGAGGAGGCCCCGAGGGGCCCCAGATCCGGGGCCTGGTCCCCTCCTTTGTCTCTACCTCTCCCAGCCCAGACTCACTGCTTCCAACTCCCAGTTCCAATTCAAACCCCTCAGGCTCCACCTCCCCCTTTGTCTGCAGCCCAGAGGTGTCACCTGGGCGCCAGGCTGCCCCCAGCAGGAGCCCCACACCCTCTGTGAGCCCCTCACATATATGCACGTATCCCCAACTCCATCACAACTATAAACAAATGGAATGTTGGGCTGTCCTCTGGCACAATAGCCTACCTGGTCAGGTGGCAAGCCAAGGCCTGGCGGGAAGAAGAAAGGACTTTGTCCCTACTCAAGAGACAACTATGAAGTGGACCTAACAGCATCCATCTTGGACTCGATCTTGCTTCTTTGTTGTGGTCTCTATTCCAAGGATCCGTGTTCCAGCATGCTGGCTTCAGCCTGCCTGATCTCCAGTTCTCCAGTGAGCAAAGGTATGTGACCTGAAATTGTGCCCCAAATGGGGTGGACTTTCAGAGGCTTCTAAGAATCAGCATAGAACGTCACTGGCTGCAGCAATGGCTGTAACTGACGTGTGTCGGGTGTCGCTTTACCAGGTCTTCTCTCGCACTGTATTTTCTTTCTTTGTAAATAAACCTTTAGATGTTTAGATCGGAAGGACTGGCACAGTGTGTTGTTCTGGGAAAGGTCCAAGTGTATATTGGCTGCGGACTGTGGCTGGACCCTTTGGGGCCAGGAAAACTCTGGGTGGATTTGGTGAAATAGGTTTAATAACCACTCACCTGAGTGTGGGGTTGTTGGGCTCGGCTGGGAAGCAGCTGGGAAGCAGCTGGGCAGTCTGTGGGTTTGTTCATATGGCTTCTAGTTGGCCAGTGGGGCTGGCAGAGGGGCTGTTGTGGCTGATTGGATTTGCCTTAGTGAGAAGGAAACCCCAGCCTAGGGCTGTAAGTGGCCCAGATTTAAGCAGATACCTTGGATTGATTTCTTCAGCTGTGCCCTGAAACCCCATCATCTTACATTCACAGAACAAAAACAGTCCCGTAGCACTTTAAAGACTAACAAAATAATTGATTAGGTGATGAGCTTTCGTGGGGCAGACCCACTTCTTCAGGTTATTTAGTGGGGGTTGATCCTGCTTGAAGCAGGGGGCTGATCTCGATGGCCTCCTGAGGTCCCTTCCAGCTCTGGGAATCTACGATTCTCTGAGTCTGGGTGCATTTTTGGCATTGGGTTGCAGTGGCATTTCAGAGGTTCAATCCTGGCAGGGGCTGGATTGCAAGAGGAGACCAAGGAAAGGGTATTTCACAGACACCAGGATCTGACTGGGGGGGTGGTTGGTGGATGAGGGACGCTCTGACACAGGAATTCCTGTGCCTGGCCCTGTCATGTCCTTGGTTTAACACCATCAGTGTGCAAGACACCAGGGCACTGGCCTCGACTAGGGGAGGGGAGACCCACTTGGAGTCATCAGCCCAGGATACTGCCTGGAGCATCATCCTGCATGACCCTCTTTTCCCAGCAGGACACCCCCCTGCTAGCTCAGGCGATGGGAAGGTCAGTGTGCTCAGACACAGGGGAAAATCAATGGATGTGATTTATCTGGACTTTTGATACTGTCTCCCACAACATTCTTGTCGGCAAGTTAAAGGAATGTGGATTGGATAAATGGACGGTAAGATGGATAGAAAGCTGGCTAGAAGGTCGGGCCCAGCGGGTAGTGATCAACGGCTCAATCTCGGGATGGTGGTCGGTGTCTAGTGGAGTGCCCCAAGGTTCAGTTCTGGGTCCTGTTCTGTTCAACATATTTATCAACGACCTGGATGAGGGGCTGGATTGCACCCTCAGCAAGTTTGCGGACGACACTAAGCTAGGGGGAGAGGTAGATACACTGGAGGGTAGGGACAGGGTCCAGACTGACTTAGACAAATTGGAAGACTGGGCTGCAAGAAATCTGATGAGGTTCAATAAGGACAAGTGCAGAGTCCTGCACTTGGGCTGGAAGAATCCCAAGCATTGTTACAGGCTGGGGTCCGACTGGCTCGGTAGCAGTTTTGCAGAAAAGGACCTGGGAGCTGTAGTAGACGAGAAGCTGGACATGAGTCAACAGTGTGCCGTTGTAGCCAAGAAAGCTAATGGTATATCAGGTTGCATCAAGAGGAGCGTTGCCAGTAGATCCAGAGAAGTGATTATTCCTCTTTATTCAGCTTTGGAGAGGCCACATCTGGAGTACTGTGTCCAGTTCTGGGCCCCCAATTAGAGGAGGGATGTGGATACACTGGACAGGGTCCAGCAGAGGGCGACCAAAATAATTAGGGGGCTGGAGCATATGACTTAGAATCCTAGAATCATAGAACACTAGGACTGGAAGGGACCTCGAGAGGCCATCGAGTCCAGCCCCCTGCCCCAATGGCAGGACCAAGTACTGTGTAAACCATCCCTGACAGACATCTCTCTAACCTGTTCTTAAATATCTCCAGTGATGGAGATTCCACAACCTCCCCAGGCAATTTATTCCACTGTTTGACCACCCTGACAGTTAGGGACTTTTTCCTAATGTCCAACCTAAACCTCCCTTGCTGCAGTTTAAGCCCGTTGCCTCTTGTTCTATCCTCGGAGGCCAAGAAGAACAAGTTCTCTCCTTCCTCCTTGTGACTCTCTTTTAGATACCTGAAAACCGCTACCATGTCGCCCCTCAATCTTCTCTTTTCCAAACTAAACAAGCCCAGTTCTTTCTGCCTTTTTTCATAGGTCACATTCTCTAGACCTTTAATCATTCTTGCCGCTCTCTTCTGGACCCTCTCTAGTTTCTCCACATCTTTTTTGAACTGCGGTGCCCAGAACTGGACACAATACTCCAGCTGAGGCCTAACCAGCGCAGAGCAGAGCGGGAGAATGACTTCTCGTGTCTTGTTCACAACACACCTGTTAATGCATCCCAGAATCATGTTTGTTATTTTTTTGCAACAGCATCACACTGTTGACTCATATTTAGCTTGTGGTCCACTATAACCCCTAGATCCCTTTCTGCTGTAGTCGTTCCTAGACAGTCTCTCCCCATTCTGTATGCGTGAAACTGATTGTTCCTTCCCAAGTGGAGCACTTTGCATTTGTCCTTATTAAACTTCATCCTGTTTACCTCAGACCATTTCTCCAATTTATCCAGATCATTTTGAATTCTGACCCTATCCTCCAAAGCAGTTGCAACCCCTCCCAGCTCGGTATCATCTGCAAACTTAATAAGCGAACTTTCTATGCCAATATCTAAATCATTGATGAAGACATTGAACAGAACCGGTCCTAACACAGACCCCTGCGGAACCCCACTTGTCATATGCTGGATGACTTATGAAGAAAGGTTGAGGGAATTGGGACTGTTTAGTCTGCAGAAGAGAAGACTGAGGGGGGACTTGATAACAGCCTTTAACTTACTGAAGGGAGGCTGCAAAGAGGCTGGAGAGAGGCTGTTCACAGTGGCAGAACACGGAGCAATGGTCTCAAGTTGTGGCTGGGAAGGTCCAGGTTGAACATTAGGGAAAACTTTTTCCCTAGGAGGGTAGTGAAGCATTGGAATGTTCTACCCAGGGACGTAGTGGAGTCTCCATCCCTGGAAGTGTTTAAGTCTCGCCTCGACAAAGCCCTGACGGGACTGATCTGATGGGTTTGGTCCTGCTTACAGCAGGGGGTTGGGACTTGATGGTTGTTCTATGATTCTGTGACCTCAGGTAAGATCCTTTTCTGCTCTGGTTTATTATCAAGGAAAGTTTTATCCGCTTCACTGCAGTGAGAACATGAACAACCCTGTAGCAATAAAAAGGAATTGCAGTGGGTGTGCAGCTGCAGAACACAGTGAGGCGTTCGGGAGATAAGAGGTTATCAACATCCAGCACCGTGACCTCAGATTAGCCTGCAATAAGGTGCCAGCCAGGTGGGGGCAGAGAGCGGGGACATCATCCCACCAGGACGGAGCAGCTGTTCATTTCACAACTGGTTGACATGATGGAAAACCCAGCTGAGACAGACACCCAGAGGAAATCACAGGCAGCCAGCATACACTGCGCTGCAGTGAGGTTTTGCACACAGTGTAGCTAACCGGTGGAACTCACTGCCAGAAGATTTCGAGGCAAGGTGGGAGTTGGAGCATTTGGAGCCCATTTCACATGGATCCAGTGACTGTGCCAAGGTCCAGTGGTGGTGGGGCAACAGCACTGCCAGGTCCCTGGCAAGGTGCAGTGGGGGCCTGATTCCACACTCCCAGGACGGGTGGGGGTTTGGGGGCAGGGGCAGGGCTGTGACAGTTGGCCCTTAGAGCTGCCTGGAGCATGCGGCATTTCAGTGGCGATTAAAGGGCCTGGGGTCCGTTCACCACAACTGTCGCAGTAGGGGCAGCAATGGCCAGGACCCCCAGGCCCCTCTGAATGGCCGTGCCCTTGGCCAGGTGCTTCTCGCTGTTGGCCGCCCGCCCAGTGTGAATGAGGGCCGAGGTGAAGACCGCCAGTAGTGCTGGGAAGCCGCGCCTTGGATGGATGCTGGAGCCTATTTCAGGCTGTGGGCTGGCAGGACCGAGCTCACTGTGGCAAGGAACGAGTGTGGGGCACGGGCCGACTGCAGCCGCTCTGGTTGCGATGGTTTCAGGAACTGATGCAGGGGTGTCCCATACTTCCACCTGGCCGGGGCTGGCTGGTGTTTTCCTCTTAACCCAAGCAGCTCAAACACCGGCACCAGCCAAATGCCCCCGCACCCCTGTGCGCCGCACAGGGCCTGGGCTGGGTTAGCAGGAGCCTGGGACAACACAGTCACAAGCCCCCCATATATGAAAATCTTAATGGAATGCCATTATTTGTGCTTTACTGTCTGTTCCTGCAGATCGTTACTCGTGATGCGCAATCAGATGACACATCCGTTAATTTTAAAAGGGGAAGGACAGGATGGCAGAGAAAGTATGGTTCAGGAAATGCTCCAACCATATAGCATGGACCTAAGGAACAGGCAAGATCTGTGCTAGCGACAACACCCAAGAAAGGAAGTGCGCTGGAGTGCAAGAACTACAGAACGATTGCCCTAACGAGTCATCTAGGCAAGGTGCTGATGATGATACTGATGGAGAGACTGAGATCACAGACAGAAGAACACACAACAGACGAGCAAGCAGGGTTCAGAAAAGACAGAAGTACCATACAGCAGATATTGGTGCTAAGACTGATAGCGGAGAAAGCTCGACAAAAGAACAAGAACGTATGCACTTGCCTCATTGATTTTCAAAAGGCATTGGACAGTATAGATCGGAAAGTGACTTGGGCGGTGTTGGAGTCATGGGAGTGGATAGCAGACTGAGACGGTTGTCGAAGGACATCAGTGACAATGCGGAGGCAGCGGTGAGAACATGCGGGGAGTTGGGAAGTTGGTTTACAGCGAGTAGAGGTATGAGACAAGAGATCCCATATTGCCAAGTATCTTCATCACGTATCAAGACAGAGTGATGGAGAAGATCAAGGAAGAGGTAGAAGGGGTATCTGTGCCCGGGATGAGAGTTAACCACTTGAGGTTCGCGGATGATACAGTTATCATTGAGGAAGATGAGCAGACACTAGCGAAAAAGGTGCGGGTGTTAAACGAAGAACGGAAGCGGTACGGACTGATCGTGAACATCGATCAAACAAAAACAATGGTATTTGGAGATAAGGAGATAGGAAGGAAGATCAGTGTGGAGGGTATTGAACTAGAAATGTAGAGAAGTTCATGTATCTGGGGAGCAACATAACGTATGATCTAGACTGTAAGAAGGAAACAGCGACTAGAATAGCGAAAGTGAGAGCGAGTTTGAAGGCGAGGGATAAGACCTGGAAAAGCAAAGCAATTAGCTTAGGAGCTAGAAGGGCATCTTGCAAGCATGTGTATTCAGCAGCATGTTGTATGGATGTGAGACGTGGGTGACAACAAAAGACTCAAAGAGAAGGATATTGATGTTTGAGAGGAGCTGCTACAGAAAGATCCAGAGAATAGGATGAGTGCAGACGGTAGCCAATGAGGAATTACATGAGAAGATACAGTCGAAAGAGAACCTGCTGCAGAAGGTTATACAATAGAAGTTACAGCTATTTGGGCATATTTATAGAATGAACAATGAACGAAAACTCAAGACCGTGGTATTCAGCATCATGGCAGTTCGCATAGGAGAGGCCGACCCCACAGGGAATGGGAAGATGATATAGTAGATTGGTCTGGAGCTGGTCTACAGACACTAAGCCGCTCTGCACTGGACAGGGAAAGATGGAAGGAAATAGCGAGGGAGGCACCAGACATCAACGAGCGCTGAGCCCACGGTGGTTGATCGTGATGATGAAGGACAGGACGTGCTCCGACGGCCATATCCCAACAAACCAGAGCACCGGGGGTTAGGGCCGTGGTTCCCAGTTTTGTCTGGCCCTGGAACCCTGCTAAATACAACTCAGTTTTGAGGAACCCCTAAGAACAGTCTTACATATGGCGCTGAAAAAGCAGACCCCAACTCAGCAAAGAGAATAATAAACCCACATTAAACCAGGCCATGAGCTCAACATTTCCTTTAATTGCTCGCATTTAAAAACAAGTCACATTTAATGTGTACAACAAATAAATCTCAAAGACCCCCCTGCGTTCAACTGCTCGTTCTCCAGGCGCAGGGCTGCGGGTTTCTTCTTTTCCCGGCAAATTCTGTCTCTGTGTGGGGTACCGCGGGGCAGGCGGATTCGCCTAGCCGGGGGGGGGTGGGGGGGCTGTGGATTCCCTACTCCGCTTGTGTGGGTGTGCAACTGGAGGGCCCACTTTTGCACACCGGTGTGCTGGCGATGGGGAACGACCGGGGGGTGGCACGTGTCGAGGTGGCTGAGCAGCTGGGAGCTAAGCCGCCCCCAGGGCGAGCGCGGGATTTGGGCTGGCACGGACCAGGCGCCCGGCGTGGGCGCGGCGCTGGGTCGCCCCCGCGGCCGCGGGCACTGCCCGGGGAGGGACACGGCCGTGGCCAAGGCGCACGACGAGGGCTTGGATAACACGCCCCGGCGCAGACGCCTGAATTCCTGGCTGGGGGCGCCGCGAAGGCAGCGCCCGGCGGCGGCGGCGGCGGAGGGGGCCCGGGCCGGGCGGACTACAGCTCCCGACATGCCACCGAGCCGGCGGGGCGCACCGCCCCTTTCCGCGGCGCGGCGCCGCGCTCCCCGGCCGCTGTGCACCGGCCCTGCCCCAGCCCCAGCCCCGGCCCCGGCTCGCCGCGCAGCGCCGGGCGCACCCCGGGGCCATGGCCGCGGGGCCCAGCGCACGGGTAGGGCCGGGCCGGGCCTTGCGCAGGGCTCAGCTTGCGCCCCGGGGTGTGGCGAGTCCCCCGCCCCCGCCGCCGCCAGCGCTGCCCCCGGCCCAGGGGTGACCCCCGTGCGCTCGGCCCCGAGGGAGCCCCGTCCTCTGGGGGGACGAACAACCCCGGGGGCCCCAGCGGTACCTCTGCCCGGCTCTCCCCGTGGGTGGGGTACGAGCCCCGTCCGCCCTAGGGAACACCAGCTCTGCTCTGCTCTGCCCTGACCCCGGGGTGGGAGTGGGAGTGGGCTGGGGGCAGGGGACGGGGCCCGGCTCGGAATTGGCCCCAGGGCAAGGGGGCTGCTCCCGGCCCCGGGCGGGCAGAGAACTGGGGACGGGGCCTTTCCTCTGGACTGGATCTTGGGGCCCCGGCCAGCGACCGCTAACGGACCCGGTACGTGTTCTCAGTCCCTGAGCGTGCAGAGCCGGGTGGGGCTGAGCCGGGCTGTGTGTGGTTGCAGGTACCGGTGGCGTTCGAGGAAGTGGCGGTCTATTTCTCACCGGCGGAGTGGGCGGAATTGGCGGAGTGGCAGCAGGAGCTGTACTGGGAGGTGATGAAGGAGAACTACGCTCTGGTGGCCTCGCTGGGTAAAGAGATGCCCTTTCTTTGCAGCAGCACATGTGAAAATCCTAGTCTGGCCTCCTCATCCTGGAGCCCAGTGGAGTCCTGGTGCCCCCGGGACCTCCACTGCTGAGTTCATGGTTCTAAGAAATACTGAAAGGGAGAACAGCAAAGTACAGACAGTGGATTTCAGGAGAGCAAATGTTGGTAAACTCAGAGAGCTGGTAGGTAAGGTCCCAGGGGAAGAAAGATTAAAGGAAAAACAACTGAAGAGAGTTGGCAGTGTTTCAAAGGGACATTGTCAAGGCTCCAAAAGTGAGCTATACTGCTGCATAGGAAAGCTAGAAAGTATGGTGAAAGACCGCCTTGGCTTAGCCAGGAGACCTTGCATGATCTCCAAATCAAAAAGGAACCCTATAAAAAGGGGAAATTAGGATCTATTTGGAATGGAGATCCATCAACTACAAAAGATACATGTGTGCAGGGGCAAGATTAGAAAGGCCAAGGCACAGAACACACTCAAACTAGCCAGAGGCATAAAGGGTAACGAGAAGTCATTCTAGAAATATATTAGGAGCAAGAGGAAGACCAAGGACAGAGTAGGCCCATTGCTCAGTGTGGAGGGAGAAACAATACCAGGAAACCTGGAAATGGCAGAGGTGCTTAATGACTGCTTTATTTGAGACTTCACCAAGAGGGCTGGTGCAGAAATGGCTAACATAATCCATGCTAGTGGGAAGGGCGTAGGTTTAGGATAAAATACAAAAAGAACAAATTAAAAATTACTTAGAAAACTTAGATGATTGCAAGTCACCAGGGCCTGATGAAATGCATCCTAGAATAGTTAAGGAGCTGATAGAGGAGGTTTCTGAGCCTTTAGCTGTCATCTTTGAAAAGTCCTGGAAGTCAGGAGAGATTCCAGAAGGCTGGAAAAGGGCAAACATAGTGCCCATCTATACAAAGGAAAATGGAGCAAGCCAGGAAACTACAGACCAGTCAGTTTAACTTCTGTGCCAGGAAAGATAATGGAGCAGGTAATTAAGGAATTCATCTGCAAACATCTGGAAGAAAATAAGGTGATGGGGAACAGCCAGCATGGATGTGTAAAGAACAAATCATGCCAGACCAATGTGATGGCATTTTTGACAGGATAACAAGTTTTGTGGATAAGGGAGAGGTGGTGGATGTGGTATTCCTAGACTTAGTAAGACATTTGACATGGTCTCACTTGATTTTCTTATCAATAAGCGAGGCAAATGCAACTTAGATGGGGCCACTCTAAGGTGGGTGCGTAACTGGCTGGATGAACGTTCTGAGAGAATAGTTCTTAATGGTTCACGGTCACGCTGGAAGGGCATAACAAGTGGGGTTCTTCAGGGGTC
Source organism: Carettochelys insculpta (assembly GCF_033958435.1). Classification (NCBI taxonomy): domain Eukaryota; kingdom Metazoa; phylum Chordata; order Testudines; family Carettochelyidae; genus Carettochelys; species Carettochelys insculpta. The sequence goes on along the minus strand of NC_134138.1, from coordinate 280,370,349 downwards.
TGTTTTGGGGCTGGTTCTAGTCAATCTCTTCATCAACAATTTAGATATTGGCATAGACAGTACACTTATTAAGTTTGCAGATGATCCCACGCTGGGAGGGGTTGCAAGTACTTTGGAGGATAGGGTCATAATTCAAAATGATCTGAACAAGCTGGAGAAATGGTCTGAGGTAAATAGGATGAAGCACAGTAAGGACAAATGCAAAGTGCTCCACTCAGGAAGAAACAATCAGCTTCATACATACAGAATGGGAAGTGACTGTCTAGGAAGGAGCACTGTGGAGAGGAATCTAAGAGTCGTAGTGGACCACAAGCTAAATATGAGTCAACAGTGTGATGCTGTTGCAAAAACAGCAAACGTGATTCTGGGATGCATTAACAGGTGTGTTGTGAGCAAGACACGAGAAATCATTCTGCTCTACTCTGGGCTCATTAAGCCTCAATTGGAGTATTGTGTCCAGTTCTGGGCACCACATCTCAAGAAGGATGTGGAGAAATTGGAGAAGGTCCAGAGAAGAGCAACAAGAATGCTGAAAGGTCTAGAGAACATGAGCTATGAGGGAAGAGTGAAAGAACTGGGCTTGTTTAGTGTGGAAAAGAGAAGACTGAGAGGGGATGTGATGGTTGTTTTCAAGTACCTCGAAGAGGGTTACAAGGAGGAGGGAGAAAACTTGTTCTCCTGGGACTCTGAGGACAGGAGAAGCAGCAATGGGCTTAAACTGCACAAGGGAGGTTTAGGTTGGACATTAGGAAAAAGTTCTTACCTGTCAGGGTGGTCAAACACTGGAAGAAGTTACCTGGGGAGGGTGTGGAACCTGCATCTCTGGACATATTTAAAAGCAGGTTAGACAGACACCTAGCGGGGATGATCTAGAAGATGGTACTTGGTCCTGCCGAGAGGGCAGGGAGCTGGACTCGACCTCCCGAGGTCCCTTCCATTTCCAGTGGTCTATGATTTGTGCACTGGTGTGGAGGCGACGTGGGACACATCACGTCCATAGCTGCGCACATATCGGAGCTCATGTGGCAGGTTGGGCGGAGTGGTTCAGAGCAGGGGGGACTCACGGCTGCCTCGGAGAGAGGGGGGTGAGGGCTTGTTGTGTGATTGGATTTTGGGAAAAACCTGCAAAACGTCCTGGCAACCACTGTTCTGTGTTTGCACCAGCTCTTGTGTCTGTGTCTGTGGAAAGCTGGTGAGTGACTGATGCTGTTTGTGCTCTCATAGGCCTGTGTCTTCTCTGTATCTCAAGTTCTGAGTGTTGGCTCTGGGCTTGCGTTTGCTTGTGGGGGACTGTGAGAGGAAGGGTGGGCAGCTGTTGTGCATGGGAGTCAGTGCTTAGCTGACAAACCTGTCGTCTGTATCTCTCCGCATGTGGGGGGCTGGGCTGGAAACATTCGGAGCAGCAGACAGGCCGTGGCCGATTACCCAAATGGGACATGGACAGGTGACCTGCCCACGTGACGGGCTCCATCTCGGACGTGCTGCCACCCAGCCAGAGCAATGGGATTCTCTCCCCGTGGGCAGGGGACAAAGAGGGCCCTGGGAGCTTCTCCAGCTTTGTCGCCATTTCCTGCTCCCCGCAGGCTCCGATGACATCCGGTTGGGCAGTTGGATTGGGGCAACTCGCCAAGCCAAGCCAGGTATCCGGGCTGGTCGAATTGTCGGGGCTGCTGCAGGCCCCAGGGTCCCCCTGCACCAGGACAAGGCGGGCGAGAGACAGAGCTGTGTACGACCAGCACAGGTAAGGAGTGTGACACAAAGCAGGGGAGGGCAGGTGGGATAGGTGTGCGAGATACCAAGCTGTGCACGACTGGTGCGTGTAAGGAATGTGACACGAGGGCAGGGGAGGGCAGGTGGGATAGGTGTGCGAGATACCAAGCTGTGCACGACTGGTGCGTGTAAGGAACGTGACACAAGGGTGGGGGAGGACAGGTGGGATAGGTGTGCGAGATACCAAGCTGTGCATGACTGGTGTGTGTAAGGAACGTGACACAAGGGTGGGGGACGACAGGTGGGATAGGTGTGCGAGATACCAAGCTGTGCACGACTGGTGTGTGTAAGGAACGTGACACAAGGGTGGGGGAGGACAGGTGGGATAGGTGTGCGAGATACCAAGCTGTGCATGACTGGTGTGTGTAAGGAACGTGACACAAGGGTGGGGGAGGACAGGTGGGATAGGTGTGCGAGATACCAAGCTGTGCACGACTGGTGCGTGTAAGGAATGTGACACAAGGGCGGGGGAGGGCAGGTGGGATAGGTGTGCGAGATACCAAGCTGTGCATGACTGGTGTGTGTAAGGAACGTGACACGAGGGTGGGGGAGGGCAGGTGGGATAGGTGTGCGAGATACCAAGCTGTGTACGACTGGCGCGTGTAAGGAATGTGACACGAGGGCGGGGGAGGGCAGGTGGGATAGGTGTGCGAGATACCAAGCTGTGCACGACTGGTGCGTGTAAGGAATGTGACACAAGGGCAGGGGAGGGCGGGTGGGATAGGTGTGCGAGATACCAAGCTGTGCACGACTGGTGCGTGTAAGGAATGTGACACGAGGGCAGGGGAGGGCTGGTGGGATAGGTGTGCGAGATACCAAGCTGTGCACGACTGGTGCGTGTAAGGAATGTGACACGAGGGCAGGGGAGGGCCGGTGGGATAGATGTGCGAGATACCAAGCTGTGCACGACTGGTGCGTGTAAGGAATGTGACACGAGGGCGGGGGAGGGCCGGTGGGATAGGTGTGTGAGATACCAAGCTGTGCATGACTGGTGCGTGTAAGGAACGTGACACAAGGGTGGGGGAGGACAGGTGGGATAGGTGTGCAAGATACCAAGCTGTGTACGACTGGCGTGTGCGAGGAACATGACGTGAGGGCGGGGGAGGGTAGGTGTGATAGGCGGGTGAGATACAAAGCTGTGCACGACCAGTGTGACAAAGGTGACATAAGGAGATAAGAATGGCTGTTATTGGGTCAGACCAAAGGCCCATCCAGCCCAGCATCCCGTCTGCCAACGCTGGCCGGTGCCAGGTGCCCCAGAGGGGGTGGACCAAAGACAATGATCAAGTGACTTGTCTCCTGCCATCCATCTCCAGCCTCTGACATTCAGGGGCCAGGGACACCATTCCTACCCTGGGCTAATAGCATTTTATGGACCTAACCTCCGTGAATTTATCTAGCTCTCCTTTGAGCTCTCTTATAGTCCCAGCCTTCACAGCCTCCTCTGGCGAGGAGTTCCACAGGTTGACTATGTGCTGTGTGAAACCTGCTAACCCATTAATTTCATTTGGTGTCCTCTAGTTCTTATATTATGGGAAAAAGTAAATAACTTCTCTTTATTCACCCTCTGCACACCACTCAGTATTTCATAGACCTCTATCATATCCCCCCATTTCATATCTCCTCTCTTCTAAACTGAAGAGTCCCAGTCTCTCTAGCCTCTCCTCGTAGGGGACCCGTTCCAAACCCCTCAGCATTTTAGTTGCTCTTTTCTGAACCTTTTCTAATGCCAAAATATTTTTTTTGAGGTGAGGAGAGCACATCTGCGCGCAGTATTGAAGAAGTGGGCGTACCCTAGTTTTATAAAGGGGCAGTAAAATATTCTTTGTCGTCTTTTCTATCCCTTTTTTAATAATTCCTAACATCCTATTTGCTTTTTTGACTGCCGCTGCACACTGCGTGGATGTTTTAAGAGAACTATCCTCGATAACCCCAAGATCTCTTTCCTGATTAGCTGAGGCAAAATTAGCCCCCAGTACTTGGGGTTATTTTTCCAGTGTGCATTCCTTTACACTTACGCACATGAAATTTCATTTGCCATTTTGTTGCCCAGTCACTCAGTTTGGTGAGATCTTTTTGAAGTTCTTCACAGTCTGCTTTCGTTTTGACTATTCTGAGCAGTTTAGTATCAGCTGCAAACTTTACCACCTCACTACTTACCCCTTTCTCTAGATCATTTATGAGTAAGTTGAATAGGATTGGTCCTAGGACTGACCCTTGGGGAACTCCACTCATTACCCTTCTCCATTCAGAAAATTTACCATTTATTCCTACCCTTTGTTTCCTGCCTTTTAACCAGTTCTCAGTCCATGAAAGGATCTTCCCTCTTATCTCATGGCAACCTAATTTACACAAGAGCCTTTGGTGAGGGACTGTGTCAATGGCTGTTTGGAAATCTAAGTATACTATGTCCACTGGATCCCCCTTGTCTGCATGTTTGTTAATCCCTTCAAAGAATTCCAAGAGATTAGTAAAACATGATTTCTCTTTACAGAAACCATGTTGACGTTTGCCCAACAAATTATGTTCTTCTATGTGCCTGACAATTTTATTCTTTACTATTGTTTCGACTAATTTGCCCGGTACTGATGTTAGATTTACCGGTCTGTAATTGCCAGGGTCGCTTCTAGAGCCCTTTTTAAATATTGGCTTTATGTTGGCTGTCTTCCAGTCCTTGGGTACAGATGCTGATTTAAAGGTCAGGTTACAATAATGGTTAATAATTCCGCAATTTCCCATTTGAGTTCTTTCAGAACCGTTGGGTGAATGCCATCCGGTCCCAGTGATTTGTTACTGTTAAGTTTTACTGTTTGTTCCCAAAGCTCCTCTAATGACACTTAATCCGGGACAGTTCCTCAGATTCATCACATACAAGGGACGGTACAGGTTTGGGAATCTCCCTAACATCCTCAGCCGTGAGGACTGAAGCAAGGAGATCGTTTAATCTCTCTGCAATGGCTTTATCATCCTTGATTGCTCCTTTTGTATCTCAGTTATCTAGGGACCCCACTGGTTGTTCAGCAGGCTTCCTGCTTCTAATGTACTTAAAAAAACACTTTGTTATTACTTTTTGAGTTTTTGCCTAGCTGTTCCTCAAAATCTTTTTTAGCTTTTCTTATTACATTTTTTACCCTTAATTTGACAGTGTTTATGTTCCTTCCTATTTACCTCACTAGGACTGGACTTCCACTTCTTAAAAGATGCCTTTTTATCTCTCATTGCTTCTTGTACATGGTTGTTAAGCCACGGTGACTCTCTTTAGGTCTCTTAGTATGTTTTTTAATTTGGGTTATACATTTAAAGTGGGCCTCTGTTATGGTGTCCTTGAATATTTTCCATGCAGCTTTCAGGGATTTTACTCTAGTTACTCTACCTTTTAATTTCTGTTTAACTAACCTCCTCATTTTTGTGTAATTCCCCTTTTTGAAATTCAGTGCCAGAGTGTTGGACTGCTGCGGTGTTCTTCCCCCCACAGGCATGTTAAATGTTGTTATATTATGGTCACTGTTCCCAAGTGGTCCTGTAATAGTTACCTCCTGGATCAGACCCTGTGCTCCACTCAGTACTAAATCGAGAATTGCCTCTCCCCTGGTGGGTTCCTGTACCAGCTGCTCCAAGAAACAGTCATTTAGGGCATCAAGAAACTTCATCTCTGCGTCTCATCCTGCAGTGACATGTACCCAGTCAATATGGGGATAACTGAAATCCCCTATTATTATTGAGTTTTTTATTTCGATAGCCCCTCTAATCTCCCTTAGCATTTCAAAGTCACTATCACTGTCCTGGTCAGCTGGTCGATAATATATCCCTAGTGCTATATTCTTACTAGAACATGGCTTTTCTATCCATAGTGATTGTGTGGAACATTTTGAGTCATTTAAGATTCTTACTTCATTTGGTTCTACATTCTCTTTCACACACAGTGCCACTCCGCCACCCGCACGACCTCTTCTGTCCTTCCGCTATATTTTATATCCCGGTATGATGGTGTCCCGCTGATTGTCCTCATTCCACCAGGTTTCTGTGATGCCTGGTATGTCAATCTCCTCCTTTGATACGAGGGACTCTAGTTCTCCCTTCTTATTAGTCAGACTTCTGGCATTTGTGTAGCAGCACCATAAAAAATTGCCACCATTTATTTGTCTGCCCTTCCCTGGTGTGTGAGACTCTTTTATGTGTGAGTGTTTCCTGTCTGATCTGCCGCATTCTATGTCATCTCCCCTCCTCTCTTTCTGACTAGGACCTAGCGATGGACTCTCCTCTAAGGGAAGTCGCTGGCCGAGCCACGTGCCCCTCCGCACCAATCAGCTTCCCCCACCTTTTAGTTTAAAAACTGCTCTGTGACCTTTTTAATGGTAAGCGCCAGCAGTCTGGATCCACCTTGGTTTAGGTGGAGCCCGTCCTTCCTGTATAGGCTCCCCCATCCCAAAAGCGTCCCCAGTTCCTAATAAAACTAACCCCTCCTCCCTGCACCATCGTCTCGTCCAGGCATCGGGACTCTGAAGTTCCGCCTGCCTGGCCCTGCGCGTGGAACTGGAAGCATTTCTGAGAATGCCATTGTAGAGGTCCTGGGTTTTAGCCTCTTTTCTAGCAGCCTAAATTTGACCTCCAGGACATCTCTCCTACCCTTCCCTGCGTCATTGGTACCTTCATGTACTACGACCATCGGCTGCTCCCCAGCACTACACATAAGTCTGTCTAGATGCCTTGAGAGATCCGCAACCTTCCCACCAGGCAGGCAAGTCACCGCACGGTTCTTCCAGTCATCACAAACCCAACTCTCTATGTTTCTAATGATTGAATCACCCACTACTAACACCTTCCTCTTCCTAGCAACTGGTGTTCCCTGCCCTGGAGAGGTATCCTCAGTGTGAGAGGATACCCTAACATCCTCTATAAGGAGGGCCGCAACTGGGGGATGATTTCCCTCTGCTCCCATTGACTGCTCCCTTCCCCTGAGCCTGTCGTCCCCCTTAACAGCGCTGAGGCTGTCAGGCTGGCTGGGGGACAGGGCTACAGTGTCTGAAGCCTCATCAACAAATCCGCCCCCCTGAGCTCCTCCTGTTCCTCCAGCCTGGCCTCCAAAGCCCGAACTCGGTCTCTGAGGTCAGGAGCTCCTTGCTCGGGGTGCACACACGCCACCCGCCCACAGGGCAGGTAATCGTACGTGTTACGCTTGACGCAATGAACAGGATAACCCCCCTCTGCTGCGGGCTTCTGCCTGCATTTGCCCCGAAGAATCAATCTGATCATCTGCAGGGCGTTTATTTAACCGTTTGGGATGTGGTTTTATGAAGTTTTGGTCTAACGGTGGTCAGAAGTAACTGGCACCCTCTAAACTCCCCTCCCAGAACTCCCTTCAGTTAGCAAGTGCCCTGCCTGCCAGCAGGGGTGTAAAGCTCTGGCCTTCCTGATCGTCCCTCCTCCTGGCTCTGATTGGCTCCCTCTGGCTCTGGCTACGGCTCGACCCATGAGCAGCGAGTTTTTGATTTCAAATCCTAATTAAGGCTCACAGCTTCCAACTGCCAGGCTGAGCACGCGGCCTTTCAAACCCATAAACACACACAGCTCAGCTCAAAACTCCAAACACACAGACAAACTCCAGCCCTGAACCCCCAAACAAAAATGTGAGAGCTGTGTGTGACGGGTGCGTGTAAGGAGTGTGACACGAGGGCGGGGGAGGCAGGTGGGCTAGGCGTGCGAGGTACTAAGCTGTGTGTGACGGGTGTGTGTAAGGAGTGTGACACGAGGGTGGGGGAAGGCAGGTGGGATAGGCGTGCGAGGTACTAAGCTGTGTGTGACGGGTGCATGTAAGGAGTGTGACACGAGGGTGGGGGAAGGCAGGTGGGATAGGCATGCGAGGTACTAAGCTGTGTGTGATGGGTGCGTGTAAGGAACGTGACACAAAGGCGGGGGAGGGCAGGTGGGCTAGGCGTGCGAGATACTAAGCTGTGTGTGATGGGTGCGTGTAAGGAACGTGACACGAGGGCGGGGGAGGCAGGTGGGCTAGGCGTGCGAGACACTAAGCCGTGTGTGACGGGTGCGTGTAAGGAATGTGACACGAGGGCGGGGGAGGCAGGTGGGCTAGGCGTGCGAGACACTAAGCCGTGTGTGATGGGTGCGTGTAAGGAACGTGACACGAGGGCGGGGGAGGCAGGTGGGCTAGGCGTGGGAGATACTAAGCCGTGTGTGACGGGTGCGTGTAAGGAACATGACACGAGGGCGGGGGAGGCAGGTGGGCTAGGCGTGGGAGATACTAAGCCGTGTGTGACGGGTGCGTGTAAGGAACGTGACACGAGGGCGGGGGAGGCAGGTGGGCTAGGCGTGCGAGACACTAAGCCGTGTGTGATGGGTGCGTGTAAGGAACGTGGCACGAGGGCGGGGGAGGCAGGTGGGCTAGGCGTGCGAGACACTAAGCCGTGTGTGACGGGTGCGTGTAAGGAATGTGACACGAGGGCGGGGGAGGCAGGTGGGCTAGGCGTGCGAGACACTAAGCCGTGTGTGATGGGTGCGTGTAAGGAACGTGGCACGAGGGCGGGGGAGGCAGGTGGGCTAGGCGTGGGAGATACTAAGCCGTGTGTGACGGGTGCGTGTAAGGAACGTGACACGAGGGCGGGGGAGGCAGGTGGGCTAGGCGTGCGAGACACTAAGCCGTGTGTGACGGGTGCGTGTAAGGAACGTGGCACGAGGGCGGGGGAGGCAGGTGGGCTAGGCGTGCGAGACACTAAGCCGTGTGTGACGGGTGCGTGTAAGGAACGTGACACGAGGGCGGGGGAGGCAGGTGGGCTAGGCGTGCGAGACACTAAGCCGTGTGTGACGGGTGCGTGTAAGGAACGTGACACGAGGGCGGGGGAGGCAGGTGGGCTAGGCGTGGGAGATACTAAGCCGTGTGTGACGGGTGCGTGTAAGGAACGTGACACGAGGGCGGGGGAGGCAGGTGGACTAGGCGTGCGAGACACAAGCACGGGGGCAGCTGGGACGGGAGTGGCGGGTGCTCCCGGCAGCACCTCGCTGTTGGCTGGAACGGCAGCAGAGCCAAACCGCAGGCCGGTGTCTCCTGGCACGCGCTCTGCCAGGCGCAGCCCCAGGCAGCGGCTGTTCTGCTGGGCCGGGGCAGCCCACCGGCATGTGCCATCCGTCCGGGAGCCGGGCAGGGGGGAGCAGGGCACGTCCATGCCCGGCGCCGAGGGCCGGCTGTTCACAGCTGCGGCCCTGGCCTGTCGTGCAGGTGGCCTTCGAGGACGTGGCGGTGCGATTCTCCCCGGCGGAGTGGGCGGAGTTGGCGGAGTGGCAGCGGGAGCTGTACTGGGCCGTCATGCGGGAGACCTACGAGCTGCTGGCCTCGCTGGGTGAGGCTGCTCGCCAGGCAGAGCCCTTCCCCGCCCCGCGTCCCCTGAGCGCGCTGGCGGCTGGGGCCGCAGGGGGTCAGGTAGCAGAGAGGCCGTGTCTCCAGTGGGTTTGCCCCGGGCGTTGGCGCTGCTGCACCAGGGGACCTGGCCAGGGAGGGGCCCTAGAGACATGGGCATTGCCGTGGCTGGGCTCCGAGCAGCTCCAGGGGTCCCTGGCTGCGACTCCAGCCCCAGCCCCAGCTGGCCCGGGGCCCCTTAGCTCCCAGAGAGATCCCGGCACAGCTCTGCTCTCCCCGGGAGACCTGGCTGCAGCAGCAGCCCCTGCAGGCGGGAGCCGCCCGGGACCAGGTGCGAGCCGGATGCAGCCTGGCTGGGTTTTCAGTGAACCTCTAACGCCCTCGCGCCTGCGTCTCTCCCACCCCGCACAGGCTCTGCAGACGCCCAGCCAGAGAGCGCCTGGCACACGGAGCGCCTGGCACAGCAGCCCTGGCAGCAGAGAGGGGTTTATGAGGCCCCCAGCCTGGGTGAGCAACGCTGGGGCTCCCGGCTGGGAGGGGCTTGGCTGAGGGTGGGGTGGGCTGTGAGCACCCTGGCCTGCCCCCCACACCTACCCTGCTCTCTGGGGCCTGGGGCTGTCGCCTGGAGCTCCGGGTTTGGCACTGGTCACGTTCCCCCTCCCTGCCCCTTCCTTCGGCACCTCAGAGCCCTGCTGTGTCCTGCCAGGGGCTGTGCCGCCCCGGGGCATCCCAGCCCTCCCCTGCTGCAGCGTCGGCAGTGACCGCCGCGCTCTCTTTCGTCAGCAGGAGCCAGGAGCCGGGCTGGCGACACGCAGAGGTCCCCGGGGGCCCCAAAGCCGCTCAGCGGAGCAGCTGCCGCCCCGGCGCCGCACACGTGTAAGGACTGCGGGCAGAGCTTTGCGGAGCGGGACATGCTGGTCGTGCACGTGCTGAGGACCCACCTGGGGGACCGGCGGCTGCCCTGCAAGGAGTGCGGGAAGAGCCTGTCGGGGCCGGGCCGGCTGGCGGCGCACCAGCGGGCCCACCTGCGGGAGCGCACCTTCACCTGCGTGGCCTGCAAGCGCAGCGTCGTCTACAAGCCGCCCCTGGTGGACTCGGTGCGCCTGGAGCTGGCTGGCGGGAAGCCCTTCAAGTGCACCAGGTGCAGCAACAGGCTGACGTTGATGGTGGACCCGCTGGCGGCGCGCAGGAGGGGCTCCTTCCCCTGCCCCCGCTGCCAGAGGGTCTTCCCCTCTGCCTGCCTCCTGCAGCGCCACCAGCTGCTGCACGGCGGGGAGCCCGCCTTCCCCTGCGCCCAGTGCGGCAAGAGCCCCCCGGGCCGGGGCCGCATGGGCCGGCAGCCTGGCCCTTGCACCGAGTGCACCCTGCCGGAGCACCGCGCACCAGAGCCGCCCTTCCCCTGCGCCCAGTGTGGCCGGCACTTCCCCCGGCCCGGCGCCCTGGCTGCCCACCTGCGGGCCCACAGCCGCCCGCTGCTGCACGCCTGTGCCCAGTGCAGCCAGCGCTTCGGCAGCAAGCGGGCGCTGCTGGCGCACCAGCAGGACCACGCGCCGGCCCGGCCCTGCCGCGAGTGCGGCCAGTCCTTCCACTCCAGGGCGGCCCGGGCTGCCCACCGCCTGGAGCACGAGCGCCAGAAGCCCTTCTGCTGCGCCGAGTGCGGGAAGGGCTTCCGGTGCCCAGGCAGGTACGCACTACACCAGGGGCTGCACGCGCCCGTCGCCTGCCCCCAGTGCGGCCAGCACTTCCCTCTGCCCTCGCAGCTGGAGCGGCACCAGCGCCTCCACCGGGCGTCCCGCAAAGCCGGGCTCAGGGTGGCCATGCCAGGCGCAGAGCTGGGCCCCCAGGCCGGCCCTGCCGCGCCCTCCTTGTGCGACCCTGCCCCAGGCCCCTCGCCAGCCTGCGCCATGGTGTCCCCGCCCACCACATAGGGCAGGTGGGACCACACCCTGACCAGGAGGGCGCCAGGCCTGGCAGTGTGTGGCACGGTGCAGACCTGACTTCCAGGGCAGCTCTCCCGGGGGCTGGCTGTGTGCTGTGTTGGCTGCTGCCTCCTGTTGATTTGGGGCAGGGGTGTCTGATGGTAAGTGCCTCCTTGGCAGTGCGGGGGGAGCGCAGGGGAGGGGTCTGAGCAGCCCCCGTTGCTCTGTCTGTCCATCCCCCGGCACACTGGCTAGCTGGCGCGGGGGCTCTTCCGACGGCAGCACGCTGCCTGCAGCAAGGCTCCGACCAGGCTGGCACGAGAGGCCAGACGGGAGGGAAGTGCCAGTGCCTTGGGGCTCTGGGTCAGACTCCCTGCTCACTGGGCACGGGACAGCAGCAGCTGGTCCCGAATCCCCTGTGCCCCACAGGCCACACAGGGGCACGTGTGCTGCCCCACTTGATACCAGCCGGGGGGAGCAGAGGGCTCCCTTGAGCACTGGGGGAGAGAAAAGCCAGTGGTGGGGTCGTTAAGCAGCGTTAGAGCTGCCGGGGGCTCTCAGCTACCTGCCCACTTGTGCCCACGGAAGCTCCCCCCCAGTGCCGGGCAGCAGCCAGCTAGGGCCAGGTGGGGTGGTTACGGGTGGGCTCTGAAAGTAGGTCTCCCTCCTCTGGCCTGGGCGCAGGGCTCAGCTGTAACTCCAGGAACTCGGACTTCCGAGGCTGTGGCAGGTGTCTAATAAACCCTTGTATGGTGCAGAGCCGGCTGAGTTTCTGCGGGGCGGCGCGGGGCAGGATGGGCCCCTTGCTACGTGGGAGGCCCACCCAGCCGCCCCCAGGGGCCAGGCCTGCTGTGGGGAGTGGCGGTGGGAGCAGCCAGGCCGAGGACACCAGAGGAAAGCTGGAACCCATGGACTGTGCTTGGCCTGCAGGGGAGGGGACAGCAGACAGGATCCCGGGTCTCTGGTTTGAAAGGGGAGGGCAGGAGACGGTTTGCCGCCGCCCGGGAGGACCGAACAAGCAGTGGGCTCGGATTGTGGCCGGGGAGATTCAGCTCAGCCGTCTGGAGACACTCGCTGAGCAGCACTTCACCGCTGGGATAAGTTACCTGGGCAGGGGACTGAGGTTCCTTCCAGTTCTGTGGTGCCACGGCCCTTTGCTTCTTCTGTCTTCACGTGACTTGAGATGCTGGGGCTTTATGTCAAACGCCAGATAGTGTGTGCTGTGCGCCGACGGGGCGAGGGCCAGCGGGGGGCACCGTGTGCCGATGGGGCGAGGGCCAGCGGGGGGCACCGTGTGCTGACGGGGCAAGGGCCAGCGGGGGGGCGCCGTGTGCTAACGGGGCGAGGGCCAGTGGGGGGCACTGTGTGCTGTCCGGGCGAGGGCCAGCGGGGGGGCACCGTGTGCTGACGGGGCGAGGGCCAGCGGGGGGGCTCTGTGTGCTGACGGGGCGAGGGCCAGCGGGGGGGCTCTGTGTGCTGTCAGGGCGAGGGCCAGCGGGGGGGGCACCGTGTGCTGACGGGGCGAGGGCCAGCGGGGGGGCATCATGTGCCGACGGGGCGGGGGCCAGCGGGGGGGGCACCGTGTGCTGACGGGGCGAGGGCCAGCGGGGGGGCATCGTGTGCCGACGGGGCGGGGGCTAGCGGGGGGGCACCGTGTGCTGACGGGGCAGGGGCCAGCAGGGGGGTGGCGTGGGCTGTTGGGGTGAGGGCCAGCAGGGGGCGCCGTGTGCCAACGGGCCAAGGGCCAGTGCGGGGTGAGCTGTGTGTTGATGTGCTGAGGGCCAGCGGGGGGCGCCACATGCTGACGGGGCGAGGGCCAGTGGGGGGCACCATGTGCTGTCTGGGTGAGGGCCAGTTGGGGGGTGCCACATGCTCACAGGGCACGGGCCAGCGGGGGGCGGAGGGGTGAGCCCTATGCTAATGTGCCGAGGGCCAGTGGGGGGAACCGTGTGCCGACGGGGCGAGGGCCTGCAGGGGGGGTGAGCCGTGTGCTGTCGGGCCGAGGGCCAGCGGGGGGTGAGCCATGTGCCGAGAGCCAGCTGGGGGTCAGCCGTGTGCCCATGAGCCAAGGGCCAGCGGGGGGTGCCGTGTGCTGTTGGGGTGAGGGCCAGCGGGGGTGAACCGTGTGCCGACAGGCCGAGGGCCAGCGGGGGGGGGGGGGGTGAGCTGTGTGCTGACGGGGCAGGGGCCAGCGGGGGGTGCTGTGTGCTGTTGGGGTGAGGGCCAGAGAGGGTGAGCCATGTGCCAACGGGACGAGGGCCAGCAGGGGGGAGGGGGGGCCGTGTGCCGACTGGGCGGGGGCCAGCTGGGGGTGAGCCGTGTGCCGACGTGCCGAGGGCCAGCGGGGGTGAGTCATGTGTCGAGGGCCAGCTGGGGGTGAGCCGTGTGCCGACGGGCCGAGGGCCAGCGGGGGGGTGAGCCGTGTGCCGACGTGCCGAGGGCCAGCTGGGGGTGAGCCGTGTGCCGACAGGGCGAGGGCCAGCTGGGGGTGAGCCGTGTGCCGACGGGGCGGGGGCCAGCGGGGGGTGTGGCTCCCACTGCAATCAGAACATTGCCCTGTTGTGTGGCTTGGGACTTGTGCTGGCCGGCGCTATCTGAAGCAGCATCCGTGAGCAAGGCCTGCTCGGGTGCACGTGCTGTGCCCAGCGGCAGGGCTGGGACGGAGGTCTGGCTCCCAAGGGCCTGCCTGGCTCAGGCTGTGGCTGCAGCCCCGGGCACCTGCGGAGTCGCGCAGGCAGGGAGAGGCTCTGCCAGCCAGTGGCTGTGGGGGAGGGAGGCAGAAGTGCCGTGTTTCCTCGCCCGGCCCCGGCTGGGGTGCCGACGCTGTGGGTTGGTTTGCAGATCCATCGCAGAGCACGGTGTTGCCTGGCAGTGGGGCTGGAGCTGGCCCTGGCCCTGGCCCAGCAGCCGTGGAAGCCACTGAAGTCGATCCTGTGGTCCTGGCCAAGGCGGGGAGGTCTGGGCTGTGCATCTTTGTTCCCAGGTGGCCCCCAGCACTGAGCCGGGGGGAGCAGCCCTGAGAGTGATCGGACCAGGGCAGCCCCTCCCCCAGCTGCACAGCCTGGGCGCACAAATCCACCCAGAGCTGCTGGGCCCCAGGTGCAGCCAGCTGCTCCAGTGAGCAGGACTCCCGGCGTCCCCAGCTGCTCTCTGCACCTTTGGCCCAGACCCTCCCCTTGGTCGAGTGGCTGTTTGTCCTGAGGCCACCCACCGCATTGCCCCGCTCCACTCTAAATGGGACTGACCCTGGGCCTGTCATAACGAGCCACAGCAGCCATCTCCACAGCTGGGCCTGGCCCTCGTTGGTCACTAGCTGGTCAGCTGGCTGCTCGGCTTTCCAGTGGTCTGGAGACACCCAGTGACAAGCTGCAGCAGGGGATTTTGGGTAATGGCTCGTGCCAGCTCTGTTCTCGGGCTGGGCTTTTCCAGCTGCCCTTCCGCCTGTGCTCCCGCAAGTCTGTAGCGCTGCTTTTGAGTGTTCATGGGAGCTGGCGCCCGGCCCGGGTTGCTGAGTTGTAGCGCTCAGGTGCACTCAGCGTGAAGGATGGTCCCCACCGTGCACTCACAGGCCAGGTCTACACTGGGAGATGAAGTCAAATTGAAGGGTCTAAGGCTGACTTTGTAAACCATCGGTCTACAACCCACTGCTCAGTGGGTCCACCTTAACGGGGCTGTGAGGTCAACTTCTGTAACGCTGGATTCCCCGGGAGTAACTCCTAAGTTGATTTTACAATGTGCAGACGGCGGCATTATTAAAATCAATTTTATTGGCCTCCAGAACTGTCCCACAATACCGCTCGCTGCGTCCCTTCTGGGCTCTGCTCCACCTCTGCTGCTTCCAGGGGAGCAGGAAGTGGGTGACAGGAAGCAGCAGTCATCAGCCTGGGAATTTTGATTCACTTTCCTTTCCTCTCTGGCCAGCGTGGCGAGCAGACCTCAGGAGCACACCTCTGCAGCACACCTGGTAGCCAGGAGTTCCCAGGAGCGCAAAAGAGCCCCAGCATGGAGCCATCAGGAAATCCTGGACCTCATCGCAGTGTGGGGGGAAGAACCTATTTTCCTTCAGCTCCAAGCCAGGAAAAGAAATGCCGATATTTATGCGGCGATATCACAAGGCATGAGTCGGAGGGGGCACGCCAGGGACACACAGCAGTGCCGCGTTAAAATCAAGGAGCTGAGGCAAAACTACCAGAAGTGCAAACAAGCGAACGGTCAGGCTGGGGCCCCTCCCCAGAGATGCCGATACTATGATGAGCTTCACACTCTGCTGGGGACAGAGGCAACCGCTTCCCTCCGAAGCCACCACGGCTCTGCATTAAAGCGTGCGTCTCGGGAGGGTGACGAAGCGCATCCTGATGTGGAAGAGGCGGACAACAGTGGGGTCCAGGCAAGTGCAGAAGCAGAGCCTGTAAGCCGGGAGCCCTCTCTCAACTTGGAGCTTGTCCCGTTATCCCAGGAGGCGGCTTTGAAGGCAAACCGGGATGCTGGAGAGGGCCCTTCCGGTGAGTTCGCTTTGTTTCTACTGGTAACACTGTGGTGCAGTTGTGTGTGGGCAGGTCTGTGCCCGTTTCCCTTAGACCAGCTTGTTAGCGTTTCTGGGGCTGGAGCACAGATCCTGGTCAGATGTCTCGCTGAAGGTCTTAGAAAGGTGCTCTTGGATTCTCCTCGCAAGATTTTTGGGGAGACCTGACTTGTTCCTGCTTCCACAGTAGGACACCTGGCTGCCGCGCCAACCCACCAGTGAGTCATCTGGATTCATGACCCCACAGAGCATTCCTGCAGATTTCCCAAACCTGTACCTGGGCAGAACGAGCAACCTTCCCTTATCCCCTTTCCTACTTGGAGGAGGCTGAGGGCTCGTTTTGCAGCCTAGAATGCATGGGGAGGTTGAGAGTCACTAATGCCTGTGATCCACCCAGCGCAGAACAAAACTTATGCAGCCTGACTGGCTTTTAAATCATGGCGTGGCTTTAAAATCCAGGCGCTGCAGCTGCTTTAAGAAGGCCTCACTGCAGCCATCCACTCCCCCTGGGCTGGTATCTGCTCGGACATGCTGCCTCCCACCCCCTGGGCTTGTGGGTGATCAGAACCATGGCACAGTTTTTCCCCGTGAACCGAAGATAGCTTACCGTGGTGTTGAAGGTAAACCTGAGCTGCAGAAGAGCTTAAATTGTTCTGCTTGGAATCAGGCATTCTTCAGCTGTAAGAGTCACCTGAGTGACTTGGTAGTTGCAGTATGTTCTTCCATTGAGACAGCCAGCCACTCATTGTCAGCGTGCTCATTGTTCTGAGTAAAGACAAAAATGTTCCTCTTGTCAATGCCATTAATATTTCTACATTTATTTTTCCAGGAAGCGACCTTGCAAGACGAGGTAGCGGCCCCAGTCCCACCTGTACAAGGTTGCCCCAAATGCAGAGGAGGAAGAAGTCCCGGCATGAAATATGGGAGAGTTACGTTGACATAACAAAGGAAAATGGAAAGTTGAGTGACAGAAGGAAAAATATGGTGGACCGTCAAGCACAAATGAATTCTTCACTCCTGTCAATAATGAACAGGCAGCTTGAGTTATTTGAAGCACTCATTGAGAAATTCAAATAACTGAGCCCACATCCAATACGTGCCCCATTACATGCTATCCTATCCAGAAACATTACCTGCCCCATTTCGGGGCCATGTATTCCCTGGCCGCGCAGGTACCACTGTGACATGCCACCCTTACCCTATTCATTCTCCTCCCCGGACAGGGCTCATTGTCCCCTGGCCACTCCAGGCACCAGCATTTTAGATCTCTCTCAACCTAGTCAGTCCATTCCCTTGCTTGGGGCTCTGCATCCCCCATCCAATCTATGGCCCCCCTTTCCATACCGCCTCCCTCCAGACATTTCGCCCCCTCCTCTCATCAGGGACCCAGCATGTCAGGGGAACGTCATGGAGAGCCCTGCTCTATAGCCTACAAAATCACCCCCCAGCAGTTGGCTAACACACGACAAACCACGATCTTTATTATTATTATGTTTTCCTTATGCCAACAACTCTGCCATTAGTGCCCCCTAAATAAAAACATTGTAGTTTGGGAAAAGTTTTGTTTATTATTTAACATGCTTTGGGGTTGGGTGGCTGGTGATGGTGGTCATGCAGCTGGAGGGGAGTTTCACAAAGGGCAAGGAAATAGCATGAGTGGAAGGAGATGCCAGTTAACGCCTTTCGTGCTCATTCACAGGCTTGGTTTTCAAGGCATCCCTGATTTTCACTGCTTCTTTCTGGGATTTCCTATTTTCCCTTGGGGGGTCGGTTGCTGATAATTTCTTGCAAGGAGCTCTGCTTCTGACCTCCGTGCAGGCATGAAAATTTCTCCCCTCAACTGGCAAAGGTTATCAAAAATACAGCAGGCCCCAATGACAAGGGTAGTGTTTTCTTCATTGAGGTCTAAGTGGGTCAAAAGGCACCTTAACTTGGCTTTTAAATGGACAAAGGTACTTTCTACAACCATTCTGCACCTGCTCGGCCTGTAGTTAAAGACCTCCTTGCTGTAGTCCAGGGAGCCCATGTAGGGCTTCATGAGCCCAGGGAACATGGAATAAGCAGGGTCACCAAGAATCACTATGGGCATTTCCACACCATCATTGTTAATTTTCTGGTCTGGGGAGAAAGTTCCACTTTGGAGCTTTCTAAACAGACCAGAATTCCTAAAGATTCACACATCATGCACCCTTTCTGACCGCCCCATGTTGATGTCGCTGAAATGACCTTTGTGATCCACCAAAGTCTGCAGCACCATAGGGAAGTACCCCTTGCTGTTATTGTACTCTGAGGCCTGGTTCTCCGGTGCCAGGATGGGGATGTGCATTCCATATATGGCCCCACCAGTTAGGGAACCCCAGGGCAGCAAATCCGTCCAGTATGTCCAGCACATTCCTCAGTCACTGTTCTGTAGGAGAAGCTTATTGGTCACCTTGGCTACCTGCATGGTGACAGCCCCTGCTGTAGATTTGCCCGCTCCAAACTGATTTCCCACTGACTGGTAGTTGTCTGGCATTACAAGCTTCCACAGAGCAATTGGCACTCGCTTGTGAAGGGGCAAAGCCGGTCTCGTGCTGGTCTCGCTGCACGTTTTGCAGGGAGGGGGCACTTAGTTCCAGGAATGTGGCCTTAGGCTTGCTGAAGTTTTGCTGCCACTGCCGGTCGTTCCATTACTGCAAAACGATGTGATCCCACCAGTCTGAGCTGGTTTGGCGGGTCCGGACTCTGCACTCCACACCGTGCAGTGACTCCTGTGCTGCCAACAACTCCGTGGTGCCATTCTCCACATCTTCGCCTGTTAGTGGCCCCGGGATCGACGCGCCGAGAGCGCATGGACGTTCCATGCAGGAAGTGCTGCATCGCGGTGTGGGAAGGCATCACTAAACATCGCGCGTCTCGGGACCCATGTTATTTGCAGTGGCAAGTGGCAGGCAGCGTAAGAGCCGTGTGGAAATTCCATTGTCCGTTCCTTTGCAGCGGGAAGGGAGGGACCTGCATTCTGGGCTGATGCCATCAGAAACCCAGAACCACTTGGGTGACTTTTTTCCCCACGAGACACTGGGACAAAATCCCAAAATGCAACAGCTCTGCAGGAATTGTAGGACAGGAGCCCACAACACACTGGTGCCGCAGTCGGGCTCAGGCTCGCTGGTGCGGACGCACTAAAGCGACTTTGTGAGCAGTTCCAGGCATGCAAATTCAACTGTATAAAAGCTAGTGGTACAAAGTCGGCTTTAATACATTCGACTTGGGTCCCAAGTGGAGACGTAGCCCAGGCAGCACTGCCAGGAGAGGGTCTCGCTCCGTCCCGGGCAGTGGGAGCAGACACCCAGCCAGACCAGATGCGACGCAGCCCGGTGGAGGGCAGGAATGCAGCCGGGGGCTCCGTGTCCTGCTCTCCTCTCACGTCTCGGCCTCGGTGCACTAGTCAGTGGGTTGAGTGGGGGGCAGGGGGTCAATCCACAACAGCTGCACCGTCCCTGCTGCTCTGGGGGACACAACAGGGCCAGTTGCCTGCTCCTCTGCTCCCGTGATTGGTGAGTGAGCCCAGGCTGCTTAGGGCCATGAGTGTACCTGGTGCTAGGGTCGGCCTGTGACCCAGAAAGCTCAGCCCAGCTGAAGAAGAGGTGCCTGTCTGGGTGTTCAGAAGTCCCTGTGTCTCAGGCACCAGAGAAGGTCGGGTGAGGTCTTTAAAATCAGAGTCAGGCCAGTCCTCTGCCTCCCTGTGAAGTGTCTGTGTGTGTCCTGGCAGTGGGGCGTCCTGGGTCCATACCTCGGCATGTGCCCCACATGGGGAGTTCTGGGTCCATACCTCGGCATGTGCCCCACAGGGGGAGTTCTGGGTCCATACCTCGGCATGTGCCCCACAGGGGGAGTTCTGGGTCCATACCTCGGCATGTGCCCCACAGGGGGAGTTCTGGGTCCATACCTCGGCATGTGCCCCACATGGGGAGTTCTGGGTCCATACCTCGGCATGTGCCCCACAGGGGGAGTTCTGGGTCCATACCTCGGCATGTGCCCCACAGGGGGAGTTCTGGGTCCATACCTCGGCATGTGCCCCACAGGGGGAGTTCTGGGTCCATACCTCGGCATGTGCCCCACATGGGGAGTTCTGGGTCCATACCTCGGCATGTGCCCCACATGGGGCGTCCTGGGTCCATACCTCGGCATGTGCCCCACAGGGGGAGTTCTGGGTCCATACCTCGGCATGTGCCCCACATGGGGAGTTCTGGGTCCATACCTCGGCATGTGCCCCACAGGGGGAGTTCTGGGTCCATACCTCGGCATGTGCCCCACATGGGGCGTCCTGGGTCCATACCTCGGCATGTGCCCCACAGGGGGAGTTCTGGGTCCATACCTCGGCATGTGCCCCACATGGGGAGTTCTGGGTCCATACCTCGGCATGTGCCCCACAGGGGGAGTTCTGGGTCCATACCTCGGCATGTGCCCCACAGGGGGAGTTCTGGGTCCATACCTCGGCATGTGCCCCACAGGGGGAGTTCTGGGTCCATACCTCGGCATGTGCCCCACAGGGGGAGTTCTGGGTCCATACCTCGGCATGTGCCCCACAGGGGGAGTTCTGGGTCCATACCTCGGCATGTGCCCCACAGGGGGAGTTCTGGGTCCATACCTCGGCATGTGCCCCACATGGGGCGTCCTGGGTCCATACCTCGGCATGTGCCCCACAGGGGGAGTTCTGGGTCCATACCTCGGCATGTGCCCCACAGGGGGAGTTCTGGGTCCATACCTCGGCATGTGCCCCACATGGGGCGTCCTGGGTCCATACCTCGGCATGTGCCCCACAGGGGGCGTCCTGGGTCCATACCTCGGCATGTGCCCCACATGGGGAGTTCTGGGTCCATACCTCGGCATGTGCCCCACATGGGGAGTTCTGGGTCCATACCGCGGCATGTGCCCCACATGGGGAGTTCTGGGTCCATACCTCGGCATGTGCCCCACAGGGGGAGTTCTGGGTCCATACCTCGGCATGTGCCCCACATGGGGCGTCCTGGGTCCATACCTCGGCATGTGCCCCACAGGGGGAGTTCTGGGTCCATACCTCGGCATGTGCCCCACATGGGGAGTCCTGGGTCCATACCTCGGCATGTGCCCCACATGGGGAGTCCTGGGTCCATACCTCGGCATGTGCCCCACAGGGGGAGTTCTGGGTCCATACCTCGGCATGTGCCCCACAGGGGGAGTTCTGGGTCCATACCTCGGCATGTGCCCCACAGGGGGAGTTCTGGGTCCATACCTCGGCATGTGCCCCACATGGGGAGTTCTGGGTCCATACCTCGGCATGTGCCCCACATGGGGCGTCCTGGGTCCATACCTCGGCATGTGCCCCACAGGGGGAGTTCTGGGTCCATACCTCGGCATGTGCCCCACAGGGGGAGTTCTGGGTCCATACCTCGGCATGTGCCCCACATGGGGCGTCCTGCGTCCATACCTCGGCATGTGCCCCACAGGGGGCGTCCTGGGTCCATACCTCGGCATGTGCCCCACATGGGGAGTTCTGGGTCCATACCTCGGCATGTGCCCCACATGGGGAGTTCTGGGTCCATACCGCGGCATGTGCCCCACATGGGGAGTTCTGGGTCCATACCTCGGCATGTGCCCCACAGGGGGAGTTCTGGGTCCATACCTCGGCATGTGCCCCACATGGGGCGTCCTGGGTCCATACCTCGGCATGTGCCCCACAGGGGGAGTTCTGGGTCCATACCTCGGCATGTGCCCCACATGGGGAGTCCTGGGTCCATACCTCGGCATGTGCCCCACATGGGGAGTCCTGGGTCCATACCTCGGCATGTGCCCCACAGGGGGAGTTCTGGGTCCATACCTCGGCATGTGCCCCACAGGGGGAGTTCTGGGTCCATACCTCGGCATGTGCCCCACATGGGGAGTTCTGGGTCCATACCTCGGCATGTGCCCCACATGGGGCGTCCTGGGTCCATACCTCGGCATGTCCTGTGCAGTGGGGAGTCCTGGGTCCATACCTCGGCATGTCCTGTGCAGTGGGGAGTCCTGGATCCATACCATGGCATGTGCCCCACATTGAGAGCGTTCTGAGTCCATACCTCAGTGTGTGTCCTGCATGGGGGGGGGGTTCATACCTTGGTGTGTATCCCATGTGGGGGCAGTCCTGGGGCTATACCTCAGCATGTCCCCCACAGGGAGAGTCTTGGGGCTGTACCTTAGTGTGTGTCCTGCCTGGGGGCAGTCCTGGGGCCGTACCTTGGTGTGTGTCCTGCGGGGATGCGGTCCTGGGGCTGTACCTCAGAGTGCATCTTGCAGGGTGGGGATGGGGCGTTCTGGGTCCATACCTTGGCATGTGGTCCATGCGGGGGGGTGGGGGTCATCAGTCCTGGGGCCATAGCTCGGTGTGTGTCCCATGTGGGGGCAGTCCTGTGTCCATATCATGGCATGTGTTCCATGGGAGAAGTCCTGGGCCCATATCTCAGACTGTGTCCCGCACGGGGGCAGCCCTGGGGCCATACCTCAGCGTGAGTCCTACACGGGGGCAGCCCTGGGGCCATACCTCAGCGTGAGTCCTGCACGGGGGCAGCCCTGGGGCCATACCTCAGCGTGTGTCCTGCACGGGGGCAGCCCTGGGGCCATACCTCAGCGTGTGTCCTGCACGGGGGCAGCCCTGGGGCCATACCTCAGCGTGTGTCCTGCACGGGGCCAGCCCTGGGGCTGTACCTTAACGTGTGTCCCACACAGGGCAGGCCTGGGGCCATACCTCAGCGTGTGTCCTGCACGGGGGCAGCCCTGGGGCCATACCTCAGCGTGTGTCCTGCACGGGGGCAGCCCTGGGGCCATACCTCAGCGTGTGTCCTGCACGGGGGCAGCCCTGGGGCCATACCTCAGCGTGTGTCCTGCACGGGGCCAGCCCTGGGGCTGTACCTTAACGTGTGTCCCACACAGGGCAGTCCTGGGGCCATACCTCAGCGTGTGTCCTGCACGGGGGCAGTCCTGGGGCCATACCTCAGCGTGTGTCCTGCACGGGGGCAGCCCTGGGCCCATACCTCAGCGTGTGTCCTGCACGGGGGCAGCCTCAGTACCTAATGACTGGAAGACAGCTAATATAACACCAATATTTATAAAGGGCTCTAGAGGAGACCCTGGCAATTACAGACCAGTAAGTCTAACATCAGGGCCGGGCAAATTAGTAGAAACAATAATAAAGAATAAAATTGTCAGACACGTAGAGCAACATGATTTGTTGAGGAAAAGTCAACATGGTTTCTGTAAAGGGAAGTCGTGTTTTACTAATCTATTAGAGTTCTTTGAAGGGGTTAACAAGCATGCGGACGGGGGGATCCAATAGATATAGTGTACTTAGATTTCCAGAAAGCCTTTGACACAGTCCCTCACCAAAGGCTTTTATGTAAATTAGGTGGTCATGGGATAGGAGGAAAAATCCTTTCATGGATTGGGAACTGGTTAAAAGACAGGAAACAAAGGGTTGGAATAAATGGTAAATTTTCACAATGGAAGGGGGTAACTAGTGGTGTTCCCCAAGGGTCAGTCCTGGGACCGATCCTGTTCAACCTATTGGTCAATGATCTACAGAAAGGGGTAACCAGTGAGGTGGTAAAGTTTGCAGATGATACGAAGCTGTTCAGGACAGTCAAAACCAAAGTAAATTGTGAAGAACTTCAAAAAGATCTCAGCAAACTGAGTGATTGGGCAGCAAAATGGCAAATGAAATTTAATGGGGGTAAGTGTAAGGTAATGCACATTGGGAAAAATAACCCCAATTATACATACAATATGATGGGGGCAAATTTAGCTACAACAGATCAGGAAAGGCGTCTTGGAATTATAGTGGATAGTTCTCTGAAAACATCCACGCGGTGTGCAGAGGCAGTCAGTAAAGCAAATAGGATGTTAGGAATAATTAAAAAAGGGATAGAGAATAAGACGAAGAATATCTTACTTCCCCTGTATAAAACTATGGTACGCCCACATCTTGAGTACTGCGTGCAGATGTGGTCTCCTCACCTCAAAAAAGATATATTGGCATTTGAAAAGGTTCAGAAAAGGGCAACTAAAATGATTAAGGGTTTGGAATGGGTCCCATATGAGGAGAGGCTAGAGAGACTGTGACTTTTCAGTCTAGAAAAGAGGAGACTGAGGGGCGATATGATAGAGATATATAAAATCATGAATGGTGTGGAGAAAGTGAATACAGAAAAGTTATTTACTTGTTCCCATAATATAAGAACTAGAGGACACCAAATGAAATTCATGGGTAGCAGGTTCAAAACTAATACAAGAAAGTTGTTCTTCACACAGTCAACCTGTGGAACTCCTTACCAGAGGATGCTGTGAAGGCCAGGACTCTAACAGAGTTTAAAAAAGACCTCGATAAATATTTGGAGGTTAGGTCCATAGATGGCTATTAGGAAGGGGTAAGGTATGGTGCCTAGCCTTTTGTCGAAGGCGGGAGATGAATGGCAGGAGACAAATTGCTTGATCATTGTCTTCGGTTCACCTCCTCGGGGGCACCTGGCATTGGCTACTGTCGGCAGACAGGATACTGGGCTAGGTGGACCTTTGGTCTGACCCAGTATGGCCGTTCTTATGTTCTTATCCCACAGAGCTCGCTGGGCTGGTCCTGTGCAATCTAAAGGTTTGTTAAAAGAAACTATGTCAGTACTTTGGAGGACAGGATCATAATTCACAAAGAGCTGGACAAACTGGAAAATTGGTCCAAGGACAGATGCAAAGTGCTCCACTTAGTAAAGCACAAACAGCTTTATACATCCAGAATGGGAAGCGACTGCCTAGGAAGGAGTATGGCAGAAAGGAATCTAGGGGTTATAGTGGACCACAAGCTAAATATGAGTCAACAGTGTGATGCTGTTGCAAAAAAAAGCAAACATGATTCTGGGATGTATTAACAGGTGTGTTGTGAGCAAGACACGAGAAGTCATTCTCCCGCTCTACTCTGTGCTGGTTAGGCCCCAGTCAGAGTATTGTGTCCAGTTCTGGGCACCACATTTCAAGAAAGATGTGGAGAAATTGGAGAAGGTCCAGAGAAGAGCAACAAGAATGATGGAAGGTCTGGAGAACGTGACCTATGAGGGAAGAGTGAAAGAACTGGGCTTGTTTAGTTTGGAAAAGAGAAGACTGAGATGGGACATGATCGCAGACTTCAAATACCTAAAAGAGGGTTACAAGGATGGAGAAAACTTGTTCTCCTGGGCCTCTGAGGGTAGGACAAGGAGGAATGGGCTAAAAGTGCAGCAAGGGAGGTTTAGGTTGGATATCAGGAAAAAGTTCCTAACTGTCAGGGTGGTCAAACAGTGCAATAAATTGCCTGGGGAGGTTGTGGAATCTCCATCACTGGAGATATTTAAAAGCAGGTTAGACAGACACCTAGCAGGGGTGGTCTAGGTGGTGCTGGGTCCTCCCATAAACGTAGGTGACTGGACTTGATAACCTCTTGAAGTCCCAGCTAGTTCTCATGTTCTATGATTCGGTGAAAGGCAGAAGAAGTTGAGTAAAATTGTTAAAGAAATTACATTATAGACACCACGGCAAGCAGAGGGAGAGCAGGCTGCTGTCTTACAAGTCTCTGGAGCACATCCGTTGTTAGGGCGGGTCAGTGATCCTTCCGGGCCCAAGTTCCTAGCAAAGTTGCTCCTAAAGCGATGAGCTGGAGTGGAGACAAAGACGGAGAAGCTCCCAGGGCCCCATTTCCCCTTGCCCATGTGGAGGGAGTCCCATGGCTCTCCCTGTCTGAAGGCATGTCTGAGATGGGCCCTGTCACATGACGGCGCCGGACCTTGTATGAGTCGGTCCTTTTGGCAGCCAAGGCTTTCCTGATGCTCTAAGCCTGCCCAGCAACGCTGCTCGGAAGCAGACTGGAACCTGTCATGGCCTTTGTCTGTCAGGACCTGATTCACCCACCTAGGAGGTTTTGCAACAGGTGGCCAAGACTCCTCCCAGGGGCAAAGATAAATACAAGCCGAGAGCCAATTCTCAGAACTTCCAGGACAAAACCGACACGTGCCCAGGAGCAGCACACGCAGAATCAGAGCGTATCAATTGCTGCAAGCACTGTCCTGCATGCGCCAAACTTTCTCACTGAGCATGGTCCATTGCCAGACAAGTGCTGAGTCACTTCACTAGGAGCCCACTTCGCACAAGGTTTGGTGCAAAAACAGACCACAGGGATTGCAACAATGTTCTGTGTGTGTATCTCACACTCAGGTAATGTCACAAACTTCAGTGCAAGACCCCCACCAGGGCCCATCCCTGTCCTTCCTCCAACCCTCAATGCAAACCCCACAAGGGCCCACCTCTGTCCTTCCTCCAACCCTCACTGCAAACCCCACCAGGGACTATCTCTGTCCCTCCTCCGACCCTCACTGCAAACCCCACCAGGGCCCATCTCTGTCCTTCCTCCAACCCTCAATGCAAACCCCACCAGGGCACATCTCTGTCCCTCCTCCGACCCTCACTGCAAACCCCACCAGGGCCAATCTCTGTCGTTCCTCCAGCCCTCACTGCAAACCCCACCAGGGCCAATCTCTGTCGTTCCTCCAGCCCTCACTGCAAACCCCACCAGGGACTATCTCTGTCCCTCCTCCGACCCTCACTGCAAACCCCACCAGGGCCCATCTCTGTCCTTCCTCCAACCCTCAATGCAAACCCCACCAGGGCACATCTCTGTCCTTCCTCCAACCCTCAATGCAAACCCCACAAGGGCCCACCTCTGTCCTTCCTCCAACCCTCACTGCAAACCCCACCAGGGACTATCTCTGTCCCTCCTCCGACCCTCACTGCAAACCCCACCAGGGCCCATCTCTGTCCTTCCTCCAACCCTCAATGCAAACCCCACCAGGGCACATCTCTGTCCCTCCTCCGACCCTCACTGCAAACCCCACCAGGGCCAATCTCTGTCGTTCCTCCAGCCCTCACTGCAAACCCCACCAGGGCCAATCTCTGTCGTTCCTCCAGCCCTCACTGCAAACCCCACCAGGGACTATCTCTGTCCCTCCTCCGACCCTCAATGCAAACCCCACCAGGGCCTATCTCTGTCCCTCCTCCGACCCTCACTGCAAACCCCACCAGGGCCCATCTCTGTCCTTCCTCCAGCCCTCACTGCAAACCCCACCAGGGCCAATCTCTGTCCTTCCCCCAACCCTCAATGCAAACCCCACCAGGGCCAATCTCTGTCCTTCCCCCAACCCTCTCTACAGACCCCACCATGGGCTCAGATTCTTGCGTGTCACATCGGGTGCTTTGTCCGGGTGCAGCCAGTTGAACGCTCTCAGTTACCGGATTGGTTTGGCCTTGTGTTGGGTCCCTTTGGGGGCAAAGCCCCAGGGCGTGGGTATTTCTGTGGGTTACGCACTGTGCTGGGTGTGTTGGCGAAGTGCCCAGGGCCGGGAGGTGACCCGGCCGCAGAGGACAGCACAGCCCCTCCCCAGGGCCAGCCATTGCAGGAGATCAGCCCCCCCCCCCGGCCGTTTCCCGGCTCCCCACCCTGAAGCAGACCCCGAGCCGCCCCGGGCACAGGCTTTGGGGGCTGGCGGAGGGCGCAGCACCGGCAGGATCGAGCCCCGCGCACAGAGCTGTTGGTGCCGTCCCCTCCCCCTCCGGGGCCCGGGCACGGGAGGGGACCTGCAGCCCGGCCTTCCCCCGCGCTGCGCTGCGCTGCGCGTCCCGGGCCCGGGCGGCCGCGGAACAAAGCGGGGCCGGGCCGGGCCGGGCGGGTCTGCGCGCCCCGAGCCCCAGCGCACGCAGCGAGAGCGGGGAAGATGGCTGCGGGGGCCGCGGCGCAGGTAGGGCGGGGTGGCAGTTCCGGGGGGCAGGGCCGGGCTCTGGGGGTGCAGGATGAGGCCGGGTCCTGGGGGTGCAAGATGAGGCCGGGTCCTGGGGGTGCAGGGCTGGGTTCTGGGGGTGCAGGATGGGGCTGGGTTCTGGGGTGCAGGATGGGGCCAGGCTCTGGGGGTGCAGGGCTGGGTTCTGGGGGTGCAGGATGAGGCCGGGTCCTGGGGGTGCAGGGCTGGGTTCTGGGGGTGCAGGATGGGGCCGGGTTCTGGGGGTGCAGGATGGGGCCAGGCTCTGGGGGTGCAGGGCTGGGTTCTGGGGGTGCAGGATGGGGCCAGGCTCTGGGGGTGCAGGGCTGGGTTCTGGGGGTGTAGGATGAAGCTGGGCTCTGGGGGTGCAGGATGGGGCTGGGTTCTGGGGGTGCAGGATGGGGCCAGGCTCTGGGGGTGCAGGATGGGGCTGGGTTCTGGGGGTGCAGGGCTGGGTTCTGGGGGTGCAGGATGGGGCCAGGCTCTGGGGGTGCAGGGCTGGGTTCTGGGGGTGCAGGATGGGGCTGGGTTCTGGGGGTGCAGGGCTGGGTTCTGGGGGTGCAGGATGGGGCCAGGCTCTGGGGGTGCAGGATGAAGCTGGGCTCTGGGGGTGCAGGATGGGGCTGGGTTCTGGGCCACAGGGCCAGGCTTTGGGGGTGCAGGATGAAGCTGGGCTCTGGGGGTGCAGGATGGGGCTGGGTTCTAAGCCACAGAGCCAGGCTCTTAGGGTGCAGGATGGGGCTGGGCTCTGGGGCCCAGGGCTGGGTGTTCATCCCAGAGACCAGCCAGAGCCCCAGTTAGTGGGGACCGGCAGGAGGCAGGTGGCAGGCGTGGGGCCAGGCGCCCCAGCATTAGCGGAGCCTGTAGCCAGCTGCAGGGGTTGTGCTGGGGCTGAGCATGGGGTAGCTGCTGTAGTGGGGGAGGGGGCTGGGAGCCAGGACTCCTGGGTTCCCTCCACAGCTCTGGGGTGAGGGAGGGAGTTAGGGCTCCTGGAGTGGGAGCTCTTTTAGTCCTGTTGGGTTCTCTGCCTCAGTTTCTCCCTCCATAGAATGGGGCTAAGTGAATTGCTGTGCTCGGTGCAGGGCCACCGAGAGCCAGGCCCACCCCGCGCCCCAGCTGCCCCACCCCCACAGAGAGCCAGCCCTGGTGGATACAGGAGTGGGGAAGTCTCCCCCCCCACAGCGTTGCCCAGGCATCTCACACCCGCTCAGGCTCTGCAGACAGGCTAGTGGCTGTGGCCCTCATTACTGCAGCATGGGGCCTCCCCAGCGCACCCCAGCTGGAAGGGCCAAGTTGGCCAGGCCTGTCCCTGGCTCCTGCCCATCAGCAGCAAAGGACAGCTCCTGCCCAGGCTAAGGGAGCAGACAGCCTGGGATAGGGACTGTGCTTTGCCTCCTGGGAGCTGGGCTGCCCCATTGCGCTGCCCAGAGGGTGCCAGGGCTGTGGGATCTGCCACCTCTGCTCGGCGCCATTATAGGACAGCCTTTGTGATGTGGGCACCCAGGCATGGGCAGGGCTGGGGCCCCTCGTGCTGGGCTCTGCACACACTTGGGGTGGGCGCCGTGGGCGTGGGCAGGGCCGGGGCCCCTCATGCTGGGCTCTGCACACACTTGGGGTGGGTGGCGTGGGCAGGGCCGGGTCCCCTCGTGCTGGGCTCTGCACACACTTGGGGTGGGCACTGTGGGCATGGGCAGGGCCGGGTCCCCTCATGCTGGGCTCTGCACACACTTGGGGTGGGCACCCAGGCGTAGGCAGGGCCAGGGCCCCTCGTGCTGGGCTCTGCACACACTTGGGGTGGGTGCCGTGGGCGTGGGCAGGGCCGGGGCCCCTCATGCTGGGCTCTGCACACACTTGGGGTGGGTGGCGTGGGCAGGGCCGGGTCCCCTCATGCTGGGCTCTGCACACACTTGGGGTGGGCACCCAGGCGTAGGCAGGGCCAGGGCCCCTTGTGCTGGGCTCTGCACACACTTGGGGTGGGTGCCGTGGGCGTGGGCAGGGCCGGGTCCCCTCGTGCTGGGCTCTGCACGCACTTGGGGTGGGTGCCGTGGGCATGGGCAGGGCCGGGTACCCTCATGCTGGGCTCTGCACACACTTGGGGTGGGCGTGGGCAGGGCCGGGTCCCCTCATGCTGGGCTCTGCACACACTTGGGGTGGGCGTGGGCAGGGCCGGGTCCCCTCATGCTGGGCTCTGCACACACTTGGGGTGGGCGCCGTGGGCGTGGGCAGGGCTGGGTCCCCTCATGCTGGGCTCTGCACACACTTGGGGTGGGCGCCGTGGGCGTGGGCAGGGCCGGGGCCCCTCATGCTGGGCTCTGCACACACTTGGGGTGGGCACCCAGGCGTAGGCAGGGCCAGGACCCCTCGTGCTGGGCTCTGCACACACTTGTGGTGGGTGCCGTGGGCGTGGGCAGGGCCGGGTCCCCTCATGCTGGGCTCTGCACACACTTGGGGTGGGCACCCAGGCGTAGGCAGGGCCAGGGCCCCTCATGCTGGGCTCTGCACACACTTGGGGTGGGCACCCAGGCGTAGGCAGGGCCAGGGCCCCTTGTGCTGGGCTCTGCACACACTTGGGGTGGGGCTGTGGGCGTGGGCAGGGCTGGGTCCCCTCGTGCTGGGCTCTGCACACACTTGGGGTGGGTGCTGTGGGCATGGGCAGGGCCGGGTCCCCTCATGCTGGGCTCTGCACACACTTGGGGTGGGCGCCGTGGGCGTGGGCAGGGCTGGGTACCCTCATGCTGGGCTCTGCACACACTTGGGGTGGGCGTGGGCAGGGCCGGGTCCCCTCGTGCTGGGCTCTGCACACACTTGGGGTGGGCGTGGGCAGGGCTGGGTCCCCTCATGCTGGGCTCTGCACACACTTGGGGTGGGTGCCGTGGGTGTGGGCAGGGCTGGGTACCCTCATGCTGGGCTCTGCACACACTTGGGGTGGGCGCTGTGGGCGTGGGCAGGGCCGGGTCCCCTCATGCTGGGCTCTGCACACACTTGGGGTGGGTGCCGTGGGTGTGGGCAGGGCTGGGTACCCTCATGCTGGGCTCTGCACACACTTGGGGTGGGCGTGGGCAGGGCCGGGTCCCCTCATGCTGGGCTCTGCACACACTTGGGGTGGGTGCTGTGGGCATGGGCAGGGCCGGGGCCCCTCATGCTGGGCTCTGCACACACTTGGGGTGGGCGCCGTGGGCGTGGGCAGGGCTGGGTACCCTCATGCTGGGCTCTGCACACACTTGGGGTGGGCGTGGGCAGGGCTGGGTCCCCTCGTGCTGGGCTCTGCACACACTTGGGGTGGGCGTGGGCAGGGCTGGGTCCCCTCATGCTGGGCTCTGCACACACTTGGGGTGGGTGCCGTGGGTGTGGGCAGGGCTGGGTACCCTCATGCTGGGCTCTGCACACACTTGGGGTGGGCGCTGTGGGCGTGGGCAGGGCCGGGTCTCCTCGTGCTGGGCTCTGCACACACTTGGGGTGGGTGCCCAGGCGTGGGCAGGGCCGTGGACAGGGCTCGTGTGGCAGTGACCCAAGCAGGCACCGGGTTGCCTGCTGGCGCGGGAGGTGGCGGGTGGGGATGGGCTGACGTCTGTCTGAGAAGGAGCCCGAGGAGGGCGGCGCCGGGCTTGGCACTGAGCCGGGGGAGGTGTGTGTTCCAGGGGCCCGTGGCCTTCGAGGACGTGGCGGTGTATTTCTCCCCGGCGGAGTGGGCAGAGCTGGCGGCGTGGCAGCGGCAGCTGTACCGGCACGTGATGGTGGAGAATTATGAGCTGGTGGCCTCGCTGGGTGAGCTCCTCCGCCGTCCTTTGCTCAGCTGCACCCAGCTGGGACCTCACCAGGCCCGCGCTGAATGGGACCCTCCTGGAGCCCATGGGCCAGGCACAAGGGCGGGCTGGTGCCAGGGCAAGGAAAGGGGCAGGCTGGCGCTGGGTGAACCAAGGCATGCTGATGCCAGGGGGAGGTGGGGCTGAGGCAGGGGGCGGGCTGGTGCTGGGGGGGGCGGGGGTGACGTGGGGGCAGGCTAGCACCAGGGGGAAGTGGGGGTGAGGCGGGGGGGTGGGCTGGGGCAAGGTGGGAGGTGACGGGGGGTGATGTGGGGGTGGGCTGGGGGGAGGTGGGAGGTGACGTGGGGGTGACGTGGGGGCAGGCTGGCACCAGGGGGAAGTGGGAGGTGACGTGGGGGCGGGCTGGCAGCAGGGTGAGGTGGGGTTGAGGTGGAGGGTGGAGTGGGGGGCAGGGTGGCGTCAGGGCGAGGTGGGGGGTGGGGTGGAGTGGGGGGCAGGCTGGCGCCAGGGTGAGGTGGGGGGTGAGGTGGAGGGTGAAGTGGGGGGCAGGCTGGCACCAGGGCGAGGTGGGGGGTGAGGTGGAGGGTGGAGTGGGGGGCAGGCTGGCGCCAGGGCGAGGTGGGGGGTGAGGTGGAGGGTGGAGTGGGGGGCAGGCTGGCGCCAGGGTGAGGTGGAGGGTGAAGTGGGGGGCAGGGTGGCATCAGGGTGAGGTGGGGGGTGAGGTGGAGGGTGGAGTGGGGGGCAGGCTGGCGCCAGGGCGAGGTGGGGGGTGAGGTGGAGGGTGGAGTGGGGGGCGAGGCAGGGGTGAGGTGGAGGGTGGAGTGGGGGGCAGGCTGGCGCCAGGGTGAGGTGGGGGGTGAGGTGGAGGGTGGAGTGGGGGGCAGGCTGGCGCCAGGGCGAGGTGGGGGGTGAGGTGGAGGGTGGAGTGGGGGGCAGGGTGGTGCCAGGGTGAGGTGGAGGGTGGAGTGGGGGCAGGATGGTGCCAGGGCGAGGCGGGGGTGAGGTGGAGGGTGGAGTGGGGGGCAGGCTGGCGCCAGGGTGAGGTGGGGGGTGAGGTGGAGGGTGGAGTGGGGGGCAGGCTGGCGCCAGGGTGAGGTGGGGGGTGAGGTGGAGGGTGGAGTGGGGGGCAGGTTGGCGCCAGGGCGAGGAGATTACCCCTGGGCCCTGGGGACGGCGCTGCCCAGCAGACAGCCCCCCTCGACCAGCCTTGATGCCTGGGTTGCCCCCTGCCCCGCGGCGAGCGGCCTCGGAGAGCCAGGCCAGGCCTGAGCGCGCCAGGAACTGACGGTGCCTCTCCCCACCAGGCACCGCAGGCCCCGCGCCCGAGCTCGTGGCTCAGCTGCAGCGGGGGGAGGAGCCCCACGTGGGGGATGGCCGGGAGCTGCGAGCGCTGGAGAGCCCCAAGGGCCCTGGCCCAGGTGAGCGACGCAGACCCTCTGCAGACCCAGACCCCGGTTCCCAGCACAGAGCAGAGCCCGTGGCCTGTGGCGCCCTGGCTGGTTGGGCCACGTGTAAATGGTGAAGCAGCGCGGCAGTGGGGGGCAGGGGATCCAGCCCGTGGCTACTAGCTGGCTGGGATGCAGCCGTCACCAGGTGCCTGCTGGCTGGTGCGATGGGTGTGTGAGGTTCACCACCGTGCTGTGGGAACGAGCTCTGCACGCCCGGCTGGGCTGGATGCTGCGTGGCCGCGGGCTGTGTAGGGCCATGCGGGCCCCCTGCCCAGGCCAGCACACCGGAGCCACAGCGGTTGGACAGATGGCCCTGGTGCTCAGCCCTGGTGCTGCCGGGGAATTCGGCACGCTACACCCCTCACCCCAGAGCCCTCCCGCTGCTCGGTTCCCTCGGCCCTGCCCCACCACACACCCCGGGGGGTAGAGCCACGTCATGTCTTCTGCGTCTTGGGGTGCATAACGCTTGACTGCGCCCACGCCTGAGAGTGGTCGAGGGGAACCTGTGTCTGTGCCTGGTTCCACGCCTGGCACCTGCACAATCACAGAACCTCGAGAGGTCATCTAGTCCAGCCCCCTTCTTCAGACAGGATCAGCCCCCACTAAGTCATCCCAGCCAGGACCTTGTCCAGCCGGGACTTAAAAACCGCCAGGGATGGAGAATCCACCACCTCTCTAGGCAACACATTCCAGTGCCTCACCACCTGCCTGGGGAAGTAGTTTTTCCTAATATCTAACCTACACTTTTCCCTCTTCAACTTCAGACCATTGCGCCTTGTTCTGCCCTCTGACACCACTGAGAACAGTTTCTCACCCTCCTCTTTAGAGCTCCCCTTCAGGAAGTTGAAGGCTGTTATCAAATCACCTCTAAGTCTTCTCTTCTGTAAACTAAACAAGCCCAAATCCCTCAGCCTCTCCTCATAGGTCTTGTGCTCCAGACCCTTAATAATTTTTGTTGCCCTTCGCTGAACCTGCTCCAGCAAATCCACATCCTTTTTATCGTGGGGGCCCAAAACTGGACACAATATTCCAGATGTGGCCTCACCAGTGCCGAATAAAGAGGAATAACTACTTCTCTAGATCTGCTCGAAATGCTCCTCCTGATGCATCCCAGTATGCCGTTAGCCTTCTTGGCTACAAGGACACACTGTTTACTCATATCCAGCCTTTCATCCACCATAACCCCTAGGTCCCTTTCCATCATACTGCTGCTGAGCCAGTCGGTCCCCAGCCTGTAACAATTCTTGGGATTCTTCCACCCCAGGTGCAGGACTCTACACTTCTCCTTGTGAACCGCATCAGATTTCTTTTGACCCAGTCCTCCAATTTATCCAGGTCCCTCTGGATTCTCTCTCTTCCCTCTAACATATCTACCTCTCCCCCTAGCTTTGTGTCATCCGCAAACTTGCCGAGGGTGCAATCCAGTCCCTCATCCAGGTCGTTAATAAAGATGTTGAATAACACTGGCCCCAGAACCAAGCCTTGCGGCACTCCGCTTGAAACAGACCAACATCCAGATATTAAGCCTTTGACCACTACCTGCTGGGCCTGACCATCAGGCCAGCTTTCTATCCATCTTACAGTCCAAGGATCCAATCCATACTGCCTTAACTTATGGACAAGAATGTTATGGGAGACCGTATCAAAAGCCTTGCTGAAGTCAAGGTATATCACATCCACTGACTTCCCCATATCCACAGAGCTTGTTACCTCGTCACAGAAGCTAATCAGATTGGTGAGGCAGGACTTGCCCCCGGTAAATCCATGTTGGCTACTTTTTATGACCTTCCCCTCTTCCAAGTGCTTCAAAATGGATTCCTTGAGGATTTCCTCCATATTTTCCCAGGGATTGAGGTAAGGCTGACCGGTGTGTAGTTCCCTGGATTGTCCTTCTTTCCTTTTTTAAAGATGGGCACTATGTTTGCCTTCTTCCAGTCATCCGGCATCTCCCCTGATCTCCAAGAGTCTTCAAGGATAACGGCCAAAGGTTCAGCAATGACCTCTGCCAATTCCCTCAGTACCCTGGGGTGCATTAAATCCAGACCCATGGACTTGTGCACATCTAGTTTTTCTACATAACTTAGAACTTGTTCCTTCCTCACAGATGGCTGCCCTCCACCTTCCCACACTGCATCGTCTGGGACCGTAATGTGGGAGTTGACTTTGTCTGTGAAGACTGAGGCAAAAATACATTGACTACTTCAGCTTTTCCAACATCATCTGTCACTAGGTTACCTCCCTCATCCAGTGATGGCCCCACACCTTCCCTGATAACCCGTTTATTGTTCACATGCCTGTAGAAAACCTTCTTGTTACTCTTCACATCCCTTGCCAGCTGCAGTTCCAGCTGTGCTTTCGCTTTCCTGATTACTGCCCAGCGTTCTCCAGCCGTATGTTTATACTCCTCCTTAGTCAACTGCCCAGGTTTCCATTTCTTGTATGCATCCTTTTTGAATTTAAGCTGACTAAGGATTTCCCTGTTAAGCCAAGCTGGTTGCCTACCATGTTTGCATTTCTTACTATGCAGCAGGCTAGTTTGTTCCTGTGCCTTCAGTAAGACTTCTTTAAAATACTGCCAGTTCTCTTCAACTCTTTTCCCCTTCATCTTTTTTTCCCAAGGGATCCTGCTTATCAGTTCTCTCAGGGAGTTGAAGTCTGCTCTCCTGAAATTAAGGGTCTGTATGTTACTTCTCACGTTTCTTCCTTTTGTCAGGATCCTGAAATCTACCATCGCGTGGTCACTGCAGCCCAGGTTCCCTCCCACTTCTATTTCTCCTACTAGTTCTTCCCTGTTTGTGAGCAGCAGGTCAAGTTGCACATGGCCCCGGTCGGTTCCTTCAGCATTTGTACCAAGAAGTTATCCCCAACATTCTCCAAAAAGTTCCTGGATTGTCCGTGTGCTGCTGTATTGGTCTCCCAACAAATGTCCGGATGATTAAAGTCTCCCATGAGAACCAGGGCCTGTGATTTGGAAGCTTCATTTAGCTGCCTGAAGAAATCTTCATCTATCTCATCTCCCTGATCTGGCGTCTGTAACAGACACCAACTACATCATAGCTGCGTCTACACGTGCACGCTACTTCGAAGTAGCGGCAGTAACTTCGAAATAGCGCCCGTCACGTCTACACGTGTTGGGCGCTATTTCGAAGTTGAAATCGACGTTAGGCGGCGAGACGTCGAAGTCGCTAACCCCGTGAGGGGATGGGAATAGCGCCCTACTTCGACGTTCAACATCGAAGTAGGGACGTGTAGACGATCCGCGTCCCGCAACATCGAAATAGCGGGGTCCTCCATGGCGGCCATCAGCTGGGGGGTTGAGAGATACTCTCTCTCCAGCCCTTGCGGGGCTCTGTGGTCACCGTGGGCAGCAGCCCTTAGCCCAGGGCTTCTGGCTGCTGCTGCTGCAGCTGGGGGTCCGTGCTGCATATACAGGGTCTGCAACTAGTTGTTGGCTCTGTGTATCTTGCACTGTTTAATGAAAGTGTGTCTGGGAGGGGCCCTTTAAGGGAGCGACTTGCTGTTGAGTCCGCCCCGTGACCCTGTCTGCAGCTGTGCCTGGCTCCCTTATTTCGATGTGTGCTACTTTGGCGTGTAGACGTTCCCTCGCTGTGCCTATTTCGATGTTGGGCTGAGCAACGTCGAAGTTGAACATCGACGTTGCCAGCCCTGGAGGACGTGTAGACGTTATTCATCGAAATAGCCTATTTCGATGTCGCAACATCGAAATAAGCTATTTCGAAGTTGGGTGCATGTGTAGACGTAGCCCATCAGCTCTGGTACTTCCACCTCTAAGCTTAACCCAAAGACACTCAACTGGATTTTCTCCTTCCTCATACTGGAGCTCTGAGCAATCATACTGCTCCCTCACATAGAGCGCGACGACTCCTCCTTTTCTTACCCACCTGTCCTTCCTGAACAGTTTATACCCTTCCATGACCGTGCTCTAGTTATGCGAATCATCCCACCAAGTCTCCATTATTCCAACCGCCTCATACTTTGACTGTGCCAGGGCCTCCAATTCTTCCTGGTTGTTCCCCAGGCTTCTGGCATTAGTGTACAAACATCTCAGAGACGGGGCCAATTGGCCCACGTTCTCCTCTGCACCCAGGAAACCCACTTGATTTTTCCCTCCTTACCTCAGGGACTTCCCTGTTAAGCCAAGCTGGTTGCCTACCACGTTTGCATTTCTTACTATGCAGCGGGACAGTTTGTTCCTGTGCCTTCAGTGAGGCTTCTTTAAAGCACTGCCAGTTCTCTTCAACTCCTTTCCCAGGGGATCCTGCTCCTCAGCTCTCTCAGGGAGCCAGAGCTGCTCTTTTGAGATCAAGGGTCTGGATGTTACTGCTCAAGAATTGAGCTCACAACCCTACGATTAGCAGGCCAATGCTCAGACCACTGAGCTGTCTCCCACCTGTGCTAGCCTGGGTCCCATTGGCACGTCTCAGCCCTTTCTGCCCCAGGCTCCCTGCTGGGCAGGCAATGCCTTGTGCCTGGGCTGGCTGGAGCCTCCTCTATGAGCCGAGCTGAACCCCCAGCCAGGGGTCAGCGCCCACCTGGGCCTACCAGGTGTACGCTAGCAGTTCCCCACAGCCACGCCGGCCGGGCTGCAGCTTCACTGTGGGCTGGGCCTGCGTTAATGTCCCGTGATTTCCTGCTGCTCAGAGCCCCTGCGGGGAGGCAGCCAGCTGCTGGTGCACCGGCTGGTTGGGGTTCCCCACTCCTGGGTCACAGCCTCCCAGCTTGGGTGCCAGAGGCCCTGGGAGCCGGCCTGCCTGGCTTGTGTCGCCAGTTCTGGGGGCAGGCAGGGGCTGCTGTCGGAAGCAGAGCCTGGGACACGCTGATACCTTGGGCAAGTCGCAGCCTCCCCTCTCCCTTTCCCCAGGGGTAGCTGAGGAGGCTGTTAGCTCCCAGGAGGGTTCAGAGGCTCAGTGCTTTGGTCTGCAGAGCACCGGGGGCTGGTGGGAGGACCGGGGCCTTGGGGACCCAGAGGCGAGAGGAGCCCAGGGAATGAGGCAGGGGAGACCGGGGCGCGAGGCAGGGGAGGGGAGACGGCACGAGGCAGGGGAGGGACCGGGGCGCAAGGCGGGGGAGGGGAGACCAGGGCGGGCTCTTGGGAGCTGACCGGGTCCTTCTTTCCCAGCGGAGCCGCCCAGAGCCCAGCCCCCGCGCTGCAGGCCCCCCGCCGCGTCCAAGCGGAAGGAGCTCTCGCTGGCAGACAGGGTCAAGCTGCTGCAGGCCCTGGAGTCGCCCTCGGCCTCTCTGTCCAGCGTGGCCAGGATGTTCGGGATCTCCAAGAGCCAGGCGGGCCGCATCGGCCGCGGCCGGGAGCAGATCCTGGCCGACTGGCGCACCAACGCCAACCCGCTGCGGAAGCGCAAGCGGGAGGGCAAGGGCGGCGAGGTGGAGGACGCCCTGTTCCTCTGGTTCCAGCAGGCCCTGGCCAGGGGCGAGAGGCTCTCGGGCCCGATCCTCAAGGCCAAGGCCCAGGAGCTGGCCCTGTACTGGGGCCGGCCGTTCGAGGCCACAGACGGCTGGCTTTGCCGGTGGAAGACCCGCCACAACATTGCCTCCAGGCAGCCCCCACGTGAGCGGCCCGCCGCGGACGTCAGCAGCGCCCGGAGCTGGGTGAACGAGGTGCTGCCCTCCCTGCTGGCTGGCTACAGCGCCGAGGACGTCTTCAGCGCCGCCAAGACTGGGCTGCTGTACCGCGGCCCCCCGGAGCGGCCCCCCGCGGCCAAGGACCGCGTCTCCATCCTCTGCTGCGCCAACCAGGTTGGCACGGAGAAGAGGCGCCTGCTGGTGGTGGGCAGGAGCCGGCGGCCGCGGTGCCTGCCCCAGGATCTGTGCAGCCTGCCCGTCACCTACGCCAGCTCGGCTCACGCGGGGGTGACGGCGCCCATCTTCCGCCAGTGGCTGCTGCAGTGGGACCGGGAGCTGCAGCGCCACCGGCGCAGGGTCCTGCTCTTCCTGGCGCCCAGCAGCACCCACCCTCGCGAGCTGCAGGCCCAGCTGCGCCACATCACGCTGGCCTTCTTCCCGCCCCGCCCCAGCGGCATCGCCCAGCCCATGGGCGCAGGCCTCCTCCGCAGCCTGAAGGCGCACTACTGGGCGCTGCTGGCAGGCGAGGGCGCTGGGCGGGTCACGCTGCTGGATGCTGTGCTCATGCTGCACCAGGCCTGGAGCCTGCTCCGCCCGGCCACGGTGCAGAGCTGCTTCCGCAAGGCCGGCTTCCTCCTGGCGCCCAGCAGCGGGGAGGGGCCAGAGCTGCCAGCGCTGGCCGCCGTGCCCGGGCCACCCTTCGCGAGCCAGCTGGACTTGGGCAGCACGGGCGTGGAGGGGCCGGCAAGACGCGTGCACTGCCCCAGCCGGCCAACGGGGCCGAGAGCTCGGAGGAGGACAGGGGCCTGGACCCAGCGAGCCGGGTCACTGCCACCGAGGCGCTGGCCGGGCTGTCCA
The DNA here is from genome assembly GCF_033958435.1 of Carettochelys insculpta. Lineage (NCBI taxonomy): Eukaryota > Metazoa > Chordata > Testudines > Carettochelyidae > Carettochelys > Carettochelys insculpta. Next base: position 280,331,285 of record NC_134138.1, on the reverse strand, counting down.
CTGCCATGAAGTGGTGCCCCTGGCAGAGGCTGCTGGAGACGGAGCACTGTGCAGACGGCCGCCGTGCCCAAGGCTTTGAGCCCGGTGTGGGGCTGGGCTCGGCCCTGCTCTGAGCCTCCCGAGGGTGGGGAGGGGAGGGACAAGGCCCCGCTCCTGCAGCGCATGTGGCCGGCTGCTCGGGAGCAGTTCCAGTGCCGCCGGCCCCCCAGCGGGGCCTGTGGTCCTCCGGGTGGGTCACACGACAAAACTGATTCTGCCCCCGGGTGGAAGAATTCGCAGCTGGCGGGAAGGGCCGTGGGAATGGTGCCCCGGCCGGCCGGGAGCTGGGGTCCGGAGTTTATAATACAAAATGGTGCACAGTGTGGGCAGCCCCTGCACAGCCCTGCCGTGTCAGCGGCCTCGGAGTCACTGCGGACAGTTCTCTGAAACCAGCCACTCGCCTGCAGGCCAGCAGCCGCCAGCCCCTCGGGAGCGGCCAAGGAAGGGCCAGGCAGCAAGAGCGAGAGTGTCCCGGTGCCACTGTCGAAATCCCTGGGACGCTCCCAGCTTGCACACGGCCCGCGGACGTGGCGGTCCCATATCAAAGCCGGCCCCTTGCAATGGAAGTAGGTCCAGAAAAGGGCCTCCGCACCCGTTAGGGTACGGCTGAGCGAGTCCCTCAGCGTGGCCAGGGCCGGACGGCTGCAGGAGGTGAGAGAGCTCTGTAAAATCACGACCGGGGCAGAGGAAGTAAATAAGGACGTGCTCCGTACTACTCCCCGCTAGCCTGAGTGTAGCCTGGGCTCACCACATGGGATTGAGGGGCAGCAGGTTTAAACCTACCACAAGGGCGGCTTTCTCCAGGCCGCACACCCGCGGAACTCCTCGCCGCAGGGCGTTAGCAGCATTCACACAAAAGAACCAGAGAAATTCCTGGAGGCTGGGTCCCGCAGTGGCTGTTAGCCAGCCTGGGCAGGGCTGGAGCCCCGGTTGCTGTCTGTCACAGGCTGCAAATGGGCCACAGAGAAGGATTGCTCGCTGAGTCCCTGCTCTGCCCACTCCCTGCAGGGCACCTGGCCTTGGCCACTCTCGGCAGCCAGGACACAGGGCTCAGTGGACCTCTGGTCCGACCCAGTGTCAGACCCACTGGGGTGATTTCGCTGCCCGCCACCACCCGAGGCAGCAGCCCCTCACATGCTAATTGGGGTCACCTTGGCAGGGCGTTAGCGTGATGGGGGGGGAGGGGAGCTGAGAGCCCCTGAGCCAACCCGGAAATGCCGCACTAATGGGAACCACTTCCAGGCAGGGAGTGCAGGAGCCCAGCCCCCACACCTGTGCACCGGGGGGGGCTTTTGACTTGGGCCCCTGCAGGCCGGCTGCAATCCCTTGTTACTGCGGCTGGCTCAGCTGTTCTCCTAGGGAAGCCAGGGTGGTCGAAACACTCACTGAGAAGCCAGAGATAAATCGGCTGCAGTCCAGGGGCTCCCAGCTGGGGGGCTCTGAGCACACTGCCCTGCCCAGGCTGGGAGGCAGGAGGGGCTCCAGCTGGAAAAGGGGGGCAGCAGGCCCCAGGCCAGTGAGGTGGTGCACAGTCACAGGCGCAGGCCAGCAGTTACGCCAGCCCCGGCGTGCCTGGGGCGAGGCAGCAGCCCGTCAGGGCCTGGGCTTTCCGGTCCCCCCAGGCTGGCAGAAGCAGCACCTTGGCGCCTCCGCTCGGCAGCCCCGTGCTGGGTAGTCACCTGTGACCTAGACAGGCCCTGAAGCCACCCTCCGACCCTGCCCGGGAGTTCGCGGCCCAGCTCCCTGCTGAGCTCACCAGCTGCTCTCCCTTACCCACAGCGCCTCGCGGCGCAGCCCAGGCAGGGCCGGTCCTGCCCCAGCCCTATGGCCCCCCCCCCCCCACACTCTCTCTCTCTCTCTCATGTGGACACGTGTATGTGTGTGTACATGCTCATGTGGGACATGGTGTGTGCGTGTGACTCAACAGGCTCCCAGGCACGGTGGGGCACGCGGCTTCCCAGCCCGTGGACGGGGTGTGTGTGTCTCACCCCTCTCCAGCCAGGCTGGGCAGCCCAAGGCTTCGGAGGCGGCGCCTGACGGCTCCGGGCGTAAGGGCAGTGCTGTGCCAGCCGGTAGGCGAGACCTCACCTGCGCTTGGCCTGCGCATGCAGGCGGTGTTAGGCTGTAGCCCGCGCACCTCCTTGGCTGGCGGTTGTACCGCTCAGCCCGGCTGTGCCTGCCGCTGGTACCCCCCGGCACGCGGCCTGGCTGGGTCACTTCCGCTGCTGTGGCCTTTACCCAAAGCGGGGGTTTGGCTGTGCTACCGGGCCTGCAGCTGCGCTAACAAAGGCTGGCACGTGGCTGCTCCCGGCACTGGTAACACGTCTAGGACTCAAGCGTCTGGCCAGGGCAAGCCAGCACCGGTGCCGGAGGGCCAGGCTAGGGAGCTGGGGGGGGGGGGGGGGGCACAAGGCTAGAGCCACTGTGCCATGGGGTCAGGAGCGGCTGAGAGACACATCAACGTGATGCCACTGGTGTGACCTTGCCAGCGACATGGACCGTGTCACCAACGGACAGTGTGCGAGACACCAGGCTGGCAGGCTCAGCAGGGCCCCGGTTCCAGGTCCGACCCCAGGACTGCAGCACACGGGTGTCGTGGTGGTTTGCTGAGGACGAGGCAGGGAGCAGGGAGGGACTGCCAGACGCCAGGCAGGGCTTGTGCCGAATGGGGACACGCACCATTCCCTGGCAGTCCAGGCCCTGCAGGCACGACAGCCGGGTCGGCTCGCTGGCGTTAACTCTGCAGCTGTTAATTGCTCTGCCTGGCAGGGTCACGGCCTGGGCAGTGGGCGCCAGTGCCCCGGAACGCGAGGGAGGTGGCAGGACACCGGAGCCAGTGGCTTTTGAGTGGGAGGCAGTGACCTCCCCGGCATGCGGCTAGTGGAGGCTGGGAGGAGCCCGTACAGCACATCCGGCGCCAGCCAAGCCTAGGGAAGGACTGGGCCTTGAACCCACAGCGCTGGGCGTACAACCGGGCCTGCCCAGTCAGACGCGAGCCAGTGACTTCCTTCACTTGGGGCTCCTGGGCCGGCCCTGTACTGAGCCCGCGTAACCCTGGAGCCCAGGGCACCACGGCTCCATCTGACCCCTTCCCCGTGCTCCGGAGCGCTCTGCAGCCTCGCACCGTTTCACCCAACGGCTCCCGGTTCCTCTTTGCCCGGTTACGCCCACGCGCCGATCCCTGGGCCCGAGGAGGCGGGAGCAGCCAGGCGCACGTGCCCAAGGCTGCACAGCCAGACCCCTAAGAGGGATTACAGCTGCGTGCCACAGCTGAGGGTCAGGCACTCTCCAGAGGAGGGGGCAATCGCTGGCGGGGCCCTCCCAGGCCAGGGTTAAGCTACTGGCGGGTGGCAGCAATGGCCGTGTGCCAGGGAATCTGGGGCCTTCAGGAGTTTTAACGCACACCCTTGGCAGAGAGGAATCTTAAAGTGTCTTGCAAGTGCCAGAGCAGGGAACATCCTTGCTAGGGCTCAGGGATGGAGGGCCCAGGAGCTTAGAGCAGTGGGCTGGGGGCCAGGACTCCTGGGTTCTGGTCAGTTCTTTGCAGCGCCAGCAGGTACGCTGGTGGCCTTACAGCAATTGCCTGCTCCCCACTGCACGGGCAGGAGGTGCTGAGTGGGATCGTGGGCCCCCCCTGCGCACGGAGCTTGCTTGCTGCAGGCACCAGGGAGGCAGCGGTAGCGGCAAGGTCAGACACTCGCCAGAGACCGGGTATTTGCAAGCAGCTGGCTGCCCTGTTGGGAGCAGGAGCCCCAGAGGGCCCATGAGCGAGTCCCCAGCGCCAGGGTTTGCAGGAAGGAGCCAGGGCAGGGCAGTGGTGCAGTGCCGGAGGGCAGCCTGCCGGCGTGTGTAAAGTATGGCCGGAGCTGTGGTGTGACACACCCTGGTGTCGGCCTGGGCGGCTACAACGTGACAAGCGCCTGTGACCTGCTGCAAAGGCAGCGTCTCTGGGCTGCGGCCCCCCGCGTGCTGCCCAGCACCTGGGCGAGTCTGGGCGAGTGCAGGGACGAGCACCCAGGCAGGCGGGAGTCGCCCGCGCTCTGCCCCCATTGACACTCCATGCCACGTGCCGGCCCCACCGCTCTGCCGTGGGGCTCGCCCGCGCTCTGCCCCCATTGACACTCCATGCCACGTGCCGGCCCCACCGCTCTGCCGTGGGGCTCGCCCGCGCTCTGCCCCCATTGACACTCCATGCCACCTGCCGGCCCCACCGCTCTGCCGTGGGGCTCGCCCGCGCTCTGCCCCCATTGACACTCCATGCCACGTGCCGGTCCCACCGCTCTGCCGTGGGGCTCGCCCGCGCTCTGCCCCCATTGACACTCCATGCCACGTGCCGGCCCCACCGCTCTGCCGTGGGGCTCGCCCGCGCTCTGCCCCCATTGACACTCCATGCCACGTGCCGGCCCCACCGCTCTGCCGTGGGGCTCGCCCGCGCTCTGCCCCCATTGACACTCCATGCCACCTGCCGGCCCCACCGCTCTGCCGTGGGGCTCGCCCGCGCTCTGCCCCCATTGACACTCCATGCCACGTGCCGGCCCCACCGCTCTGCCGTGGGGCTCGCCCGCGCTCTGCCCCCATTGACACTCCATGCCACGTGCCGGCCCCACCGCTCTGCCGTGGGGCTCGCCCGCGCTCTGCCCCCATTGACGCTCCATGCCACATGCCGGCCCCACCGCTCTGCCGTGGGGCTCGCCCGCGCTCTGCCCCCATTGACACTCCATGCCACATGCCGGACACACCGCTCTGCCATGGGGCTCGCCCGCGCTCTGCCCCCCTTGACACTCCATGCCACGTGCCGGACACACTGCTCTGCCATGGGGCTCGCCCGCGCTCTGCCCCCATTGACACTCCATGCCACGTGCCGGCCCCACCGCTCTGCCCCCATTGACACTCCACGCCACGTGCCGGACACACTGCTCTGCCATGGGGCTCGCCCGCGCTCTGCCCCCATTGACACTCCATGCCACGTGCCGGCCCCACCGCTCTGCCCCCATTGACACTCCACGCCACGTGCCGGCCCCACCGCTCTGCCGTGGGGCTCGCCCGCGCTCTGCCCCCATTGACACTCCATGCCACGTGCCGGACACACTGCTCTGCCATGGGGCTCGCCCGCGCTCTGCCCCCATTGACACTCCATGCCACGTGCCGGCCCCACCGCTCTGCCCCCATTGACACTCCATGCCACGTGCCGGCCCCACCGCTCTGCCGTGGGGCTCGCCCGCGCTCTGCCCCCATTGACACTCCATGCCACGTGCCGGCCCCACCGCTCTGCCGTGGGGCTCGCCCGCGCTCTGCCCCCATTGACACTCCATGCCACGTGCCGGCCCCACCGCTCTGCCGTGGGGCTCGCCCGCGCTCTGCCCCCATTGACACTCCATGCCACATGCCGGACACACCGCTCTGCCGTGGGGCTCGCCCGCGCTCTGCCCCCATTGACACTCCATGCCACATGCCGGCCCCACCGCTCTGCCGTGGGGCTCGCCCGCGCTCTGCCCCCATTGACACTCCACGCCACCTGCCGGACACACCGCTCTGCCGTGGGGCTCGCCCGCGCTCTGCCCCCATTGACACTCCATGCCACGTGCCGGCCCCACCGCTCTGCCGTGGGGCTCGCCCGCGCTCTGCCCCCATTGACACTCCATGCCACGTGCCGGCCCCACCGCTCTGCCGTGGGGCTCGCCCGCGCTCTGCCCCCATTGACACTCCATGCCACGTGCCGGCCCCACCGCTCTGCCATGGGGCTCGGCTACACGCTGAGCTGCCACGGGGGTGTCGGCTGAGACCCATCTGCCCTGTGCACTGTCGGGGCCGAGCCCTCGGGAACAGGCCCAGCAGCCCCAGCACAGCGAGGTCGCGGCTGGACACTGCCTTGTGCCGTGGGGTCAAGAGCTGCTCTGCTTTCCCTGTGCTCCTGGAACGCGGTGCTGGGGGAGCTGCCCAGGGGGAGCCCCTGAACCCCCCCCACCCTGCACAGACCAGGCTCGGGGTCAGAGCCAGCCTGCCCCTCTGTCCTCAGCGCACCCCCCGTAACCTGGCTGGCCTGGGCCTTCTGGCAAGGGCACAGGTCATTGGCCGTTTCTCCTGAGGTGGGGGAGGAAGTGGGGTTCAGTGGTTAGAGCGGGAAGGACGGGGGTCAGGACTGCTGGGCTCTGGGAGGAGCGTGAGGTCGAGCTGGCTGCAGAGGGGAAGGGGCTGGGGGTTCGAGGCCTCTCCTCCTCCGTCGCCCCACGCAGAGCACTGGCAGCTGTGCCCTGCCCTCGCCAGCCCAGGAGGTGCCGTGCAGCCCACACGGGGGGTCGGGCCCCCAGTCACACGAGCTGCCGCGTGGCAAAGGCAAACGCATGCGAGGGAGGGTTTGTTTCCAGGCAGCCGGCGGCGCGTTCCCGGCAGGGCCCCGCAGGCCCTTGGCCCAGTGTGGTGGGGTTCTGGGGTCCCCCAAGCTCTGCACCCGGCCGCAGGCAGGAGTGTGGTGGGGTTCTGGGGTCCCCCAAGCTCTGCACCCGGCCGCAGGCAGGAGTGACTCTCACTCAGCAGGAGAACAGCGGGTTTATTAGCCGACAGGACACAGCGTCGTACAGAGGAGTCAGTGCAGCCGGCAGAGACAGCCAGTCCCAGCCATGCTGGGGAGAGGAGGCCCCAAGGGGTCCCAGAGCCGGGGCCTGGCCCCCTCCTTTGTCTCTCTCTCTCCCAGCCCAGACTCACTGCTCCCAACTCCCAGTTCCAATTCAAACCCCTCAGGCTCCACCTCCTCCTTTGTCTGCAGTACAAAGGTGTTACCTGGTCGTCAGGGTTACCCTCAGCAGGAGCCCCCACACCCTCTGTGAGCCACTCACACACACACAGGTATCCCCCACTCCATCACAGCCCAGTCGGTAGGGGAGGGCTGCGGGGTCCGTGCAGTGCCAGAAGAGGGAGGTGGTGGCGCGGCGCGGCGCAGCCGGGCAGGGGTGCGGGAGAAGGAGATGGCAGCAGGGCGTGGCGCAGCCGGGCAGGGGTGCGGGAGAAGGAGGTGGCGGCGGGGCGTGGCGCAGCCGGGCAGGGGTGCGGGAGAAGGAGGTGGCGGCGGGGCGTGGCGCAGCCGGGCAGGGGTGCGGGAGAGGGAGATGGCAGCAGGGCGTGGCGCAGCCGGGCAGGGGTGCGGGAGAGGGAGGTGGCGGCGGGGCGTGGCGCAGCCGGGCAGGGGTGCGGGAGAAGGAGGTGGCGGCGGGGTGCGGCGCAGCCGGGCAGGGGTGCGGGAGAGGGAGGTGGCAGCAGGGCGTGGCGCAGCCGGGCAGGGGTGCGGGAGAAGGAGGTGGCGGCGGGGCGTGGCGCAGCCGGGCAGGGGTGCGGGAGAAGGAGGTGGCGGCGGGGCGCGGCGCAGCCGGGCAGGGGTGCGGGAGAGGGAGGTGGCGGCGTGGCACAGCCGGGCAGGGGTGCAGGAGAGGGAGGTGGCGGCGCGGCGCAGCCGGGCAGGGGTGCAGGAGAGGGAGGTGGTGGTGCGGCGTGGCGCAGCTGGGCAGGGGTGCGGGAGAGGGAGGTGGCGGCGTGGCACAGCCGGGCAGGGGTGCGGGAGAGGGAGGTGGCGGCATGGCGCAGCCGGGCAGGGGTGCAGGAGAGGGAGGTGGTGGTGCGGCGTGGCGCAGCCGGTCAAGGGGTGCAGGCTGTGCCCAGCGGTTCCTGCTGGAGCGAAGCTGGCGCCAGGCCGGGCGCTCAGACGCCCTCCCCATCCTGGGCTCTCTCCTCGTCGGGCGGGGGGACGGAGTCGGAGGGCAGCAGCGGCTCCTTGCTCTCCTCGCACGGGTCCTGGGGGCGGCAGGGGGTTACGGCGGCAGCAGCAGGCTCAGGGCACCAGCACCCACCCGCCGAGGGGGGCAGGGCCCCGGTTATAGCCCTGTGCAGCGGCACCAGGCACGCTCCTGCCCCAGGGCTGGGCTGGCACAGGCCCCCGCGCAGGGAAGCCTCCTACCGCGGCCTGGGCCCCTTCGCGGAGGAGATGGGTCGCACCCCCCATGCTCAGCCCCTCCAGACTCCCCTGGGCCCGCAGAGCCTCCCGGCCCGGGGCTCAGAGATGCCCCCAGGGCTGGGCTGGGCAGAGGAACAGGGCGTGGGAGGAGCGGGAAGGGACCCCCAGCCTGTCCCCTTCCCAGATCCCAACCAGCCCTGGGATGCTAGCGGGATGGGGCTACCCCACGACCTCAAGGGGGCAAGGCTCAGCCCACCAATCAGGCGGCTCCCTCAGCTCGACTGGCCAATCGAGTGGCCGGACACCTCAGGTTACAGGGCAGCTTTCAGCGGGTGGCGCTGACAGCGCGAGGGGCCCCCTGCACCCCCGAATCGGGCCCCCTGCTGAGGAGACTCCCGAGGAGGCCGGAGCCCCTGGAGCCCCACAGCAGCCCGGGGGGGGTCACCTCACCTACCCGGGAGTCCTGCCGGGACGTCTCCGTCCCCCCCACCCCCCCGTACATCTCTGGGGCACCTCCCCATGTCCCCGAGCCACCGCCCCTCCTGCCAGCCCTGCGGCGGCCCCTGGCCCAGGCCTGCCCTCCCCTCCTGGGCACGCGCCGCCCCGCCCGTTACCTGCGCCCTGCAGCACAGGGCCCAGCAGCCGTGGAGGAAGCAGTAGAGGCCGATGCAGAGGCCGGTGCCCATGCTCAGCGCCAGCAGCAGCCGCAGGCCCAGCAGCGCTTTCTGGGGAGGGGGGTGACGCACCCGTCACCAGGAGCCGGCGGCTCGGGGGGGTCGCGCTCGCGCTCGCAGGGCGGCTGGAGGGCCTGGCCGGGCCGGGCCAGTGCGCAGAGTGAGGCTCTAAGGGGCCTGGGACCGGAGCGGCACTGGCCGGGGAGCAACCCGCTGCTCTGGGAGAGGCCTGGCTGGGCCGGGGGCTCTGGGGCTGGGCCCTCTTTTCAGCCCCTCCTGAGTCTCATGCCCCCGGCTGGGGCTGCCCCGGGCACAGCACGGAGCTGGCAGGCAGGATCCAGCCAGCCAGGGCTCCCCTGGCACTTCCCACCGGCACCCCGACTGCTGCAGCACGCACAGGGGGGACCTGGCCCCCCGGCCACATGGCCCTCCCTCCCCTGCCAGGGCACACGCAGCAGCATGGGGCTGCCCTCCTCTGCAAGGGGTCTCTGGCGCGGGAAACAGTCTCCCTGGCTGTGACCACTGGCCCACAGCCAGGTCACACCCTGCCGAGGCTCCGGCCCCTGGGGGCCCAGGCAGAGCTCCCAAGTGTGGGGTCTCTCCCCCCGGGCCCCGTGTGCCGCTCTACTGGCTGGGGCCTGAGGGACAGCCCAGCCCCACACTGGCGCCTGCAGAGGGGACCTGTTGCTGCAGCGTGGAGGGCTGGAGTGCTGTGGTGATGGTGCCAGGGGATGTGGGCAGTGGGATGAGGCCAGCTCCCCCCCGCCCCATTCTGCCAAAGGACCCTCCGGCTGGCCAGAGCCTTTGGGAGGCCCAAGCGCCCCCAGCCTCCCCCCCGAGGACCCGAGCTACCCCCCGTTACACCTGCCGTCCACACCAGGCCAGCACTGCTCACCTTCAGCATCCCCACTTGTTGCTTGCAGTTCTGCACCCGCCAGGGCTCGTCCATGCCCCAGGAGGTGGGCGCTGGTTGTGGGCGGTCACACAGGTAGGACAGGTTGTAGTCAGCAAAGGGATACCGGGAGATATCGCCCAGCCCCAGGACCAGAGCCACGGTCAGCGAGACAGCGCTGGCCAGGCTCAGAAAGGAGGCCAGCGAGACCTGTGGGAGGGGAACAGTGGGTGAGGCACAGACATCCGGCCTCCCCTCCCGCCCAGCCGGGCCAGCGCCCACCCCAGGGCCGGGCAGGGGCACGTGGCCGACAGCTGCAGGGACAGAGGTGACGCCACCTCTTGCGAGAGGGAAAACGCTCCCTCCCGCCCAGGGAGAATCTGCTCCCTCCTCCCAGCCAGGCCGGGCTCAGCTCTGGTGCCCGTCACCCGGCCCCTGCCTACTGGAGCCAAGGGCTGTCTGCCACCCCCCGCATGCCTTGGGGACCTACAGCCCCCCGCCCCACAGCCTGGCCGCCGGGGACCTACCGCTCCCTCCCCCACCGCTGACCCATCTCCTGAGGGCGCTAACCCGGGGCTCCGACAGCCCCTTGCAGGAGGTGGTTCCAGCCCCGGGCTCCTCCCTGGCCCCTTCCCCTCCCAGGAGGGCCCCCGCCAGGCAGGCCTGCTCCCCAACCGGGCATCAGGGCCAGGCCGTGCGCTGCCCGCAGGGGAAAGGGGTCGCGCCAGGCTGGGAACAGCTGGTCTATGGGCCCCACCCGGGGCAGCTCCCATGGGTACAAAGCAGAGCCCCCGGCAGCAGCGGCCCCAGCCCCCCGCACTCACCCAGCAGCAGGTGCCACGTTTCTCGCTCACAACGCAGAAGACACCGGAGAGGACGAGCTGTGGAGGGAAGGGAGGGGAGCGCTGGGTGCCGCCAGCGGGCAGAGCTCGGCCCCGGCCCCGGCCAAGGCGCAGGGGGTGGCTGTGCGGGCGGCAGCCCTGGGGCTGCGTTGGGGTTGCTGGGCCCACAGCTGAAGGCACTTGCCGGCCAACAGCACCTGGGGCCCCCGGGGGTAGAGCACAGCCGGGGGGTCAGAGCAGCCGGTGGCCTGGCCTGTGCCGGAGAAGACCAGATCCAGGTCACTCGCGGACGAGCCACAGCCCTGGAACGTCCCCAGCGGCGAAGCCCGAGGATGGAACCGTACGGCCGCTGTGGGCCCTGCACAGACACCCCGACCCCAGCGTGAGAGCCCCCCAGAGAGTCCCGGCTCTGGGCTCCACACAGACACCCTGACCCCAGCGTGAGAGCCCCCCCGGGAGAGCCCTGGCTGTGGGCCCTGCACAGACACCCCGACCCCAGTGCGAGAGCCCCCCAGGAGAGCCCCAGCTCTGGGCCCCGCACAGACACCCCGACCCCAGCGCGAGAGCCCCCCCGGGAGAGCCCTGGCTGTGGGCCCTGCACAGACACCCCGACCCCAGTGCGAGAGCGCCCCCAGGAGAGCCCCAGCTCTGGGCCCTGCACAGACACCCCGACCCCAGGCTGGGCTGCGTGGGGCGGCTGGGCTGGGTGCGACTCACCATCGCGCCGGCCCAGAATGGGGTTCCCTTCCAGTACTCCTCGGTGTTGGGCGCGAAGCAGAGGATCACGCCGAAGGCCCCGCACAGCAAACCGAGCAGCACCTGGCACGCCTGCGAGATCGGCCACCGGAGTTGGGCCATGGGGGCAGCAGCCTGCCCTGCCCCCGTGCCCTCCCCCGCAGCCGGAGCGCCCCTCCCCCACGCACCCCCCACCTGCAGCACCCCGCCCTGCAGCACTGCCAGGTGATCCTGCCCAGTCCAGCCAGTTCTCACCCCCTCCAGCAACAGGGACCCAGCGCTCCCTGGGGTGGGACACCCCAGTCTGGGGGAGCTCTTCCAAGCATCCAACCCACCCCCCAGTTCCACTCCCTCAGCAGCCGTGGGGAACCGGCGATCCCCACCCCGCCCCCACCACATCTGAAAGCTGCTTCCGTTCGGTCGCCCCCCCCCGCACCCCGGCTGTTCCCGTTCTTTTGCCCCCAATCCCTGTGGCTGTTCCCATTAACTCCTCCCCCCCGCGGCTGTTCCCGTTTCTCCCCTCCCGGCCCTGCCGTCTCTGGGCTCTCAGAGGGACTCGCCCACGTTTCTCTCCTTTACCGACTCTCAGATCGCCTTTGTTCCTCTGCTCGGGACCCCGTGGCCAGGGCCGTGTCTAGGCAGGTGCAGGGCCGGGGTAACCCCCCGTCCCTGCCTGCAGCCCCCCCACCCCACCCTGTTCCTGCCCCCTCACGCCCTGGCCCCGCCTCTTGCCAAAGCCCCTCCCCCACACCGTGGGGGCTGGGGGAATATGGGGGTCGTCTCCACCTTCCTGCCACCCTCTCCCAGCTTTTGGGAGCACTAGGGCACCCTTGGGCAGGGGCACACAGCTGTCGGGTGCCGTGGGGGCAGTGGGGTGCCCTGGGGCGGGGGCACGCGGCTGTTGGGTGCCATGGGGGCAGTGGGGTGCCCTGGGGTGGGGGCACGCGGCTGTTGGGTGCCATGCGGGGGCAGGGGGTGCCCTGGGGCAGGGGCACATGGCTGTTGGGTGCCATGGGGGGGCAGTGGTGTGCCCTGGGGTGGGGGCACGTGGCTGTCAAGTGCCATGGGGGGGGAAGGGGGCCACCCTGGGGCAGGGGCACACAGCTGTCGGGTACTGTCGGGGGGCAGGGGGGCACCCTGGGGTGGGGGCACGCAGCTGTCAGGTGCCGTGGGGGGGGCCGGGGGGCCCTGGGGCAGGGGCACATGGCTGTCGGGCACTGTGGGGGCAGTGGGGTGCCCTGGGGCGGGGGCACGCGGCTGTCGGGTGCCGTGGGGGCAGTGGGGTGCCCCGGGGCGGGGGCATGCGGCTGTTGGGCGCTGTGGGGGCAGTGGGGAACCCTGGGGCGGGGGCACGCAGCTGTCGGGCGCTGTGGGGGCAGTGGGGTGCCCTGGGTTGGGGGCACGTGGCTGTCGGGTGCTGTGGGGCGCCCTGGGGCGGGGGCACGCGGCTGTCGGGCGCTGTGGGGGCAGTGGGGTGCCCTGGGTTGGGGGCACGCGGCTGTCGGGTGCTGTGGGGCGCCCTGGGGCGGGGCATGTGGCTGTCGGGTGCTGTGGGGGCAGTGGGGCGCCCTGGGTTGGGGGCACGCGGCTGTCAGGTGCTGTGGGGCACCCTGGGGCGGGGGCACGTGGCTGTCGGGTGCTGTGGGGGCAGTGGGGCGCCCTGGGTTGGGGGCACGCGGCTGTCGGGTGCTGTGGGGGCAGTGGGGCGCCCTGGGGTGGGAGCACACGGCTGTCAGGTGCTGTGGGGGCAGTGGGGCGCCCTGGGTTGGGGGCACGTGGCTGTCGGGTGCTGTGGGGGAGCAGGGGGTGCCCTGGGGTGGGAGCACATGGCTGTCGGGTGCTGTGGGGGCAGTGGGGCGCCCTGGGTTGGGGGCACGTGGCTGTCGGGTGCTGCGGGGGCAGTGGGACGCCCTGGGGTGGGAGCACACGGCTGTCGGGTGCTGTGGGGGCAGTGGGGCGCCCTGGGTTGGGGGCACGTGGCTGTCGGGTGCCGTGGGGGAGCAGGGGGTGCCCTGGGGCAGGGGCACGTGGCTGTCGGGTGCTGTGGGGGCAGTGGGGTGCCCTGGGGCAGGGGCACATGGCTGTCGGGTGCTGTGGGGGCAGTGGGGCGCCCTGGGGCAGGGGCACGTGGCTGTCGGGTGCCGTGGGGGAGCAGGGGGTGCCCTGGGGCAGGGGCACGTGGCTGTCAGGTGCCGTGGGGGAGCAGGGGGTGCCCTGGGGCAGGGGCAGGCGACTGTCGGGTGCTGTGGGGGCAGTGGGGCGCCCTGGGTTGGGGGCACGTGGCTGTCCGGCACTGCGGTGAAGCGGAGCGTGGCAGCCTGGCAGAGGCCGGCAGAACAGGCTGCCAGGGGCTCCGGACCAGCCACCGTGGGGAATGCAGGAGGGGCCTGACCCTGGCAATCCCTCAGGCCGCCTGGGTCCCGCTGTACGACAGCCGGGGGGACGACGTGGGGCCCACCATAGCGCTGGGCCCCAAACCGTCCCACGGACGAGCCGGCCCCAAACGGGGCCACGTCTCCTGCAGGTGGTGGCCGGGTGGAGCCAGGACCCCAGCTGGGCCCTCGCCTGTGCCCCAGACGGCGGCTGGCTGCTCCCTCGGTGCGTACGAACGGCCTGTCCGCCGCACTCCTGCGCCGGCTGGACTCCTGCCCTGCCCCCAAGCTCCTCCGTGTCCCTCGGGCGCCCCAGCCTCGGCCCCCACCCTGCCACGCTGGCACGTACCCCCAGCACTTTCTGCTCCCCGCAGCAGCCACCCAGGGCACAGCCCTTGGCAGGACCCTGCCAGGCGCGTGCCCCAGACTTCGCCCGGTGCTGCTGCAGGCACTGGAGCAGGGAGCTCAGCCACGACTCCTGGGTGATGTGGATCTGGATGACGGTCTTGTCCGAGCCCTCAGCAGACATCTCCATGTCGTTCAGCTTCACCATGGTGCTGGGCATCCTGTCCCCCCCTCTGAAACAGGGAGGGGGTGAGAGGCAGACCCGCCCCCTGCGCCCACACGGCCCCATTCGCCCAGCCCCACTGCTGCCCCACTGAACGCAGTGTGCAGGGACTCCAGCACCTGCCAGCCACCCAAATTACTGTTCAGAGGCAAAAACTTGTAGGAGCGACACCAAATTCCCATTAAAATACATCTAAGAGTCTCCAATTCTTTCCAAGGGCTCCGAGAACAACAAGCCATCCTGTGGCACCTTCTAGACTAACAGATATTTTGGAGCATGAGCTTTCATGGGCAAAGACCCGCTTAATCAGCTGCACGAGAACCAAGGGCTTGTAACTTGACACAAACAGTTGAGTTTAGGTACTTGTCTGATGTATTTGAATAGTTTGGCACCAGAATTAGGATGCAGTGTGTGTATGTAGAGCAGGGATGCCCAACCTATGGGTCCCAGTAGATTTGTTAAGGGTCGCCAGCTGGGCAGTTCCCAGCTCCATGTGGCTGTTAAAGGAGCCATTTGCAGTTTCTTAACACTGCTGCCTCAGGCAGATCTCTATCACTAGCGGTAGCTGCTGGAGATGGCAGCCATCTCTATCACCAGGGATAGCAATTACCTCATGCCTAGGTGCTGAAACCTGAACACTGGAGTTAATTGCTGGGAGCAGGAGGACTGGGGGAGCCACCCAGCCTAGTAGCCCCAGTGAAGAGCCTGCAGAAGGAGGAGGAGGAGTGCCTAAGGCTGGGGATGCAGAGGGGGGTGTCTAAGCCTGGGGGAAGTTTGGGGCGGCATGCAGAGTGGAATGCTGGGTATAGTTTGGAGCTGCTGGGGGGTGTAAGCTTTGGGGCAGCTTGGGGCTGCTGGGGAAGGGTCTAAGGCTGGAGGAGGTTTGGAGCTGCTGAGCGGGTTTAAGGCTGGAAGCAGTTTGGGACCCCAGGGGGCAGTTAAAGCCCGGCTGAGGGTGAGGTCTGCGGGGCAGGTGGGCGTCTAATACAGTAAACTCTGGAGTTACCCACGGGTTGTTTCTGCAACTCCTGCATAACTCGAATTTTCCTGCAAGGGGAGGGGAGCCAGGAACCACCAGGGCTGGTCAGTTTCCTGGCTCCCAAGTGGCAGGAGCTGGGAACCGGGGCAGGCTGGTTCCAGTCTCCCCATGGCTTGTGGGGCCGGAAACCGATCAGCACATGGCTGGTCAGTTTCACATTCCCGCCATGGCAGGGGAGGGAACCAGGCTAAGAGCCTTCTCCCGCTCCTCCCCCAGCCCAAGGGCCGTCAGACAGCTGTGTGTCTGAGGGAAGGGAGGGAGAAGGCTCCAGCTGTTGGTCTCCCCACCCCTGGCCAGGGACCCCACTCATGTAAGCGAGGGAAGTTCACTCATATAGTGAATAAAGGTAGGTGTATATGTCCCTCATTTGAGCAAGTACTCATAAGTAAAGTACTGTTAAATGAGGGATGAGTGTAATGGAAAGGGGTGTTTGTTAACAAGCTCTGCCATGAAGCCTCTATGAGCGCCATGCCAGTCCCGAAGGAGGAAGTAGAAAAAGCAGTGAAACAACTAAAGAACAACAAGAGCCCTTGAAATGATAAGATCAGGGGAGAGATGATCAAATATGGTGGAGAAAGCAGGATTCAGGAACTACACCGACTACGTAATATAGCATGGAAAGAAGGGAAGGCGCCTAAGGAATGGGCAAGATCTGTGCTAGTGACAATACCCAAGAAAGGAAGCGCACTGGAGTGCAAGAACTACAGAACGATTGCCCTAACGAGTCGTCTGGGCAAGGTGCTGATGATGATACTGATGGAGAGATTAAGATGGCAGATAGAAGAACATACAGCAGACAAGCAAGAGGGGTTCCAAAAGGACAGAAGTGCCATACAGCAGATACTGGCACTGAGACTGATAGCGGAGAAAGCTCGACCGAAGAACAAGAACGTACACGCTTCCTTGTCAATTTTCAAAAGGCATTTGACACTATAGATCAGAAAGTGACTCGGGCGGTGTTGGAGTCATACGGCGTGGAGAGCAGCCTGATGGTTTTTGAAGGATATCAGTGATAATGCGGAGGCAGCGGTGAGAACATGCAGGGAGCTGGGAAGTTGGTTTAAAACAAGTAGAGGTACAAGACAAGGAGATCCAATATTGCTAAGTATCTTCATCGCACATCTGGAGAGAGCGATGGAGAAGATCAAGGAAGAGGTAGAAGGGGTATCTGTGCCCGGGATGAGAATTAACCACTTGAGGTTCGCGGATGATACAGTTATCATTGAGGAAGATGAGGAGACGCTAGCGAAAATGGTGCGGGTGTTAAACGAAGAAGGGAAGTGGTACGGACCAATCATGAACATCGATCAAACAAAAACAATGGTATTTGGAGATAAGGAGATAGGAAGGAAGATCAGTGTGGAGGGTATTGAACTAGAAATGTAGAGACGTTCACGTATCTGGGGAGCAACATAACGTATGATCTAGACTGTAAGAAGGAAATAGTGACTAGAATAGCGAAAGCGAGAGCGAGTTTGGAGGCGAGGGATAAGACCTGGAAAAGCAAAGCAATTAGCTTAGGAACGAAGCTGGGCATGTTGAAAATGTGTATTCAGCAGCATGTTGTACGGATGCGAGACGTGGGTGATAATGAAAGATTCGAAAAGCAGAATATGGGCGTTCGAAAGGAGTTGTTACAGGAAGATTCTGCGAATAGGATGGATGCAGAAGGTCACCAATGAGGAACTGTATACGAAGATACAGCCGAAAGAGAACCTGCTGCAGAAGGGTATAAAACGGAAGCTGCAACTATTTGGACATATTTGCAGAATGAACGACGAACGAAAACTCAAGACCCTGGTATTGAGCACAATGGATGGTTGGAATAGGAGAGGCAGAGCCCACTGAGAATGGGGAGATGATGTAGTAGATGGGTCTGGAGCTCGTCTACAGACACTAAGCCGCTCTGCACTGGACAGGGAAAGATGGAAGGAAATAGTGAGGGAGGCACCAGACACCAGCGGGCGCTGAGCTGATGGTTATTGATGATGATGTTTGTCAACACTCACTTGATGGTCTGTGGAAATCCTGCTGTTGCCTCTATGCTACTGAAGGCCCTGTGGTGCGAGGGAGGCTGTGTGAGAAGAGGGAGGATCACCAGATGTGCTAGGGGACAGGACAGGCTCGCAGATGTCCGCACATCGGCACTACCGGGTGAGAAGGGGGCATGCTGTTGACTCAGACGGAAGCAGGCAGAGCAGTGAGGACAAGCAAGCAGCGACTGAACCCACAGGGTGGGACAACCGACGAGCAGGAAAACGTAAGGAAGTGGGGAAACCCAGCGCTCCCCCAGCTGCCCACCCTCTGACGACCCCCGTGCACAAACCTGCCCTGGGAAGGGCACTGCTCTGCCGCAGGCCTGGGGCTCCTCGGCCACTCCCAGTGGGGCTCAGCCCAGGCTGAAGGAACCTGGTCCCAGGCCAGCCGCGCGGGCCAGCAGCGCGGCCGACTCCGGAAAGCCAGCAGCCGTGGGAGTGGGGACCACAACAGCAACCGGCACGCCAGCGTGGGTGTGGGTGCGTGTGCGCGCGCGTGCGAGTGTGCGCGAGAGTGTGTGCGAGTGAGAGTGTGTGTGCACGCGTGCGTGTGTGTGAGTGTGCGCAAGAGTGTGTGCGAGTGTGAGCGTGCGCACAAGAGTGTGTGCGAGTGTGAGTGTGTGTGTGCGCGAGTGTGCGTGCACGTGGGGGCGGGCAGATGCTCACTGCCGTCGGACTGTGTCTCCCTGAGCCGGGCCTGTTGCCTTCCCCTGGGAAGAGCCACCCGGTGCTCTGACAAGCCCAACACAAGCTGCCTCCACAGCTGCCGGGCGGGAGATTGGCCGGAGCTTGCTGGGAAAACACCTCCCTCCAGCCCAGGCCTCTTGCAACATCCTGCACAGCCCCGCTCCTCCCCCGGGCGCCGGAACCCGCCAGCCGCCCAGCCCGGCTGTCGCAGCTTCCCCAGCCCCACGCCCGGCTCCAGGCACGGCACAGCACGGCAGGGCGAGCCCCAGGCAGGCCAGTGCCCCTCAGTGGGGCCGGGGCAGGCAGGGCCCCAGGACGCAGGCCGGGCAGTACCTGGCGGCCGGTTAAAGCCGCGGGCACCCCCCAGCTCGGTCCCTGGCGGACGGGCAGCACTTAGCAGCAGTGCCAGGCGCTGTACAAACCCCACGCAGCTGCCAGGCTCAGACAGACCCCAGGTGCAGACAGACAGACAGACGGGGGGACACCCTGGGTAGCTGAGGAGCAGGGCAGAGACAAGCCCCAGCACCGGGCAGGTGGGAGCCGGGGGGCAGCAGGTCAGGGGGCCGCGTGAGAGTTCCCGGGGGGGATGCAGACCAGGGGGCTGGGCAGGAGTACCGGGGGGGCGTCGCGGGGGGGCTGCAGGCGGGGGGGGCGGGGAGGGGAGTCCCGGGGGGTCGGGGTCCGGGGGGGCAGGGCTGCGCTCAGCGGCAAAACCCGGCCCGGCCCGCCCCGCACTCACCGCCCGGCGGCAGCTGCTCGCGGTCCCACGACTGAGCTCCGGCCCGAGTGGCGCAGCCCGGCCCGGCCCGGCCCCGCCCCGCGCGCGTCACTGGGGCCGTGGGGCGGCACAAAGCTCCCCGCCCCCACCCCCGGCTCGATCCTGCGGGGCCCGGGGCGAGGCGGGACCGGACCGGACCGGACCGGACGGGGTCCCAGCCCCGGGGCTCGGCCCGGCCGCCCCGAGCGCTGCAGGGAGCGGGGCCGTGTCCCCCGCGGGTCCCAGCCGGGCCCTGCGCCCCCCGGCTCCTGCCCAGCCCGGCCTCGCGCGCCGCCTGCCGGGGACCCCCCGTGGGAGCGCTGGGGTCACGTCGGGCCCGATCCCGCCCAGCGCCCCGCACTGCTGCGCCAGCCGAGCCGAGCCGAGCCGAGCCAGGCCCGCCCCGCCCCGCCCCGGCCGCCGGGGAAGCGGCTCCGTCTCGGCTCCCAGCGCCGGAGCCAGCTGCTGCTGTCCCGCAGACAAGGGGAGCTCAGTGGGCTGCAGGGCCCTGCACCGCCCGGCCGCTCTGCCCTGGCCCTGGCCCTGGCCCTGGCTCGGACAGGGAGCTCCGGGTGCCCCTGGGTCCGGCTGAGCTCTGCGGGGTGAGAACGTCCTGCCTGGGGGGATCGGGGGTTCCATGTGGCAGGGAGTGGGGGGTCCCCAGGCCCTGCCCCCCCCGCAGGCGGAGGTGACTCTCACTCGGCAGGGGACAGACGGGTTCTGGGGCCACAGGGACCCAGTACAGAACGGACTGGTCAGCGCAGGGCCCAGCTATGGCCCAGGTAGGTCACCTCGGCCATCCCCACCCACTCTTGCCTGCCTTGATAGTCAGCGCGGCCCCTGGAGTCAGTCCAGCATCCCGGTGACCTGGGACACATGGTCCTCCCACCTCCGGCTGAAGATGCAAATGTCGTCCATGTAAGCCAGGGCAAAGCTCTTCTCTTAACAGGGAAATCCTTCGTCAGCTTAAATTCAGAAAGGATGTATACAAGAAATGGAAACGGGGACAGTTGACTAAGGAGGAGTGTAAACATACGGCTGGAGAATGCCGGGCAGTAATCAGGAAAGCAAAAGCACAGCTGGAACTGCAGCTGGCAGGAGTTGTGAAGAGTAACAAGAAGGGTTTCTACAGGCATGTGAACAATAAACGGGTTATCAGGGAAGGTGCAGGGCCATTGCCGGCTGAGGGAGGTAACCTAGTGACAGATGATGTAAGAAAAGCTGAAGTACTCAATGCTTTTTTGCCTCAGTCTTCACGGACAAAGTCAACTTCCCCATGACCGTCCCAGACGATGCAGTGTGGGAAGGTGGAGGGCAGCCATCTGTGGGGAAGGAACAAGTTCTGAGCTATGTAGAAAAACTAGATGCGCACAAGTCCATGAGTCTGGATTTAATGCACCCCAGGGTACTGAGGGAATTGGCAGAGGTCATTGCTGAACCTTTGGCCATTATCCTTCAAGACTCTTGGAGATCAGGGGAGATGCCGGATGACTGGAAGAAGGCAAACATAGTGCCCACCTTTAAAAAAGGAAAGAAGGACAATCCAGGGAACTACACACCGGTCAGCCTTACCTCAATCCCTGGGAAAATATGGAGGAAATCCTCAAGGAATCCATTTTGAAGCACTTGGAAGAGGGGAAAGTGATCAAAAGTAGCCAACATGGATTCACCAAGGGCAAGTCCTGCCTGACCAATCTGATTAGCTTCTATGACGACGTAACAAACTCTGTGGACATGGGGAAGTCAGTGGATGTGACATACCTTGACTTCAGCAAGGCTTTTGATATGGTCTCCCACAACATTCTTGTCCATATGTTAAGGAAATATGGATTGGATCCTTGGACTATAAGATGGATAGAAAGCTGGCTTGATGGTCAGGCCCAACGGGTAGTGGTCAATGGCTCCATATCTGGATGTCAGACTGTTTCAAGCGGAGTGCTGCAAGGCTCGGTTCTGGGGCTGGTGTTATTCAACATCTCTATTAATGACCTGGATGAGGGACTGGGTTGCGCCCTCAGCAAGTTTGCAGATGACACAAAACTAGGGGGAGAGGCAGATACGATGGAGGGTACAGAGAGAATCCAGAGTGAGCTGGATAAATTGGAGGACTGGGCCAAAAGAAATCTGATGCAGTTCAATAAGGAGAAGTGTAGAGTCCCGCACCTGGGGCGGAAGAATCCCAAACATTGTTACAGGCTGGGGACCAACTGGCTCAGCAGCAGTACAATGGAAAGGGACCTAGGGGGGTTATGGTGGATGAAAGGCTGGATATGAGTAAACAGTGTGCCCTTCTAGCCAAGAAGGCTAACGGCATACTGGGGGGCATTAGGAGGAGCATTTCGAGCAGATCTAGGGAAGTAGTTATTCCTCTTTAGTCGGCACTGGTGAGGCCACATCTGGAATATTGTGTCCAGTTTTGGGCCCCCCACTATAAAAAGGATGTGGATTTGCTGGAGCAGGTTCAGCGAAGGGCGACAAAATTTATTAAGGGGCTGGACCACAAGACCTATGAGGAGAGGCTGAGGGATCTGGGCTTGTTTAGTTTACAGAAGAGAAGACTTAGAGGTGATTTGATAACAGCCTTCAACTTCCTGAAGGGGAGCTCTAAAGAGGAGGGTGAGAAGCTGTTCTCAGTGGTGTCAGATGGCAGAACAAGGAGCAATGGTCTGAAGTTGAGGAGGGAAAGGTATAGGTTAGATATTAGGAAAAACTTCTTCCCCAGGCAGTTGGTGAAGCACTGGAATGAGTTGCCTAGAGAGGTGGTGGATTCTCCATCCCTCGAGGTTTTTAAGTCCCGGCTGGACAAGGTCCTGGCTGTGATGACTTAGTGGGGGTTGATCCTGCTTGAAGCAGGGGGCTGGACTAGATGACCTCCTGGGGTCCCTTCCAGCCCTGTGATTCTGTGATCCCCCTCAGCAGCAGGTCCCCTAGGTGCGGGAAGGAGGCAGGTGCCCCCTTGAGGCCAAAGGGCAGAACCAGGAACTCGTAGAGCCCCAAAGGGGTGGTGAAAGCTGACTTGAGCAGGGTATCTTCATCCAATGGCACTTGCCAGTACCCCTTGGTGAGGTCCATGGTGGTGAGGTAACGGGCTCCCCCGAGCTTGTCCAGGAGCATGTCAGGCCTGGGTGTGGGGTAGGTGTCCAATACGGTGATGGCGTTAAGCTTGTGATAGTCCACACAAAAGCAGAGTGACCCACCCTTTTTGGGGACTAGCCCCATGGGAGAGGCCCAGGGCTGTAGGATGGCTGAGACACCCCTAGTGCCAGCATATCTGGGACATCCCATTCTATGTCCTAGGCAATTTTCCCCATGGCTCTGAACTGGGAACACCTTGCAGGAGCTGTGGGCGCCCATCTCTGTCTGGTGGAGACAGGTCAGTGAGCCTGGTCTGGTCAGAGAACAGCTGATGGTGCGAACGCAGCACCTCTCTGATCTCCGTCTGCTGGGCAGGGCTCACCCGGTCCGAGAGGGGAATAGATTCCAGCAAGGAGCCGGCTCCAGTCCCAGCAAGCAGATCTAACAAGGGATCATCCCCCTCCCCCTGCCCGTGTTTGCGTACAACCAGCACCCAATTCTCCCCCTCCCAGTACGGCTTCATCATGTTGACGTGGTGCAGCCGGTGGGTGTGCGCCCGGTTCAACAGTTCCACCACTTAGCTCACCTCGTTCAGCTGTTTGATGACCTCGAAGTGTCCATAACAGGCAGCTTTTAGCTCGTTCTTCCGCACGCATATCTCATGAGAACCATCCCCTGCTGGCGTGGGTACAGGCCCAGGCAGTGCCGTCACACCAGACCTTCTGCTTCCCTTGGGGTCTGGACAGGTTCTCCCTGGCCAGGCCCATGAGCTCAGTGAGCTTTTCCCAGCAGGCACGTACTTTGGGAGAGGCCGTCCCCTCCCACTCCTCTCTTACCAAGTCCAGGGGTCCCCTCACTTTCCTCCCATACAGCAGTGCAAATGGGGAGAACCCCGTGGATTCCTGGGGAACCTCCCTGTATGAAAACAGCAGGTGGGGTAAGTATTGGTCCCAGTCTTGTGGGTGCTGGTTCGTAAGTGTTCTCAGCACCTGCTTCAGGGTCCCATTGAACCTCTCCACCAGCCCTTTGGGCTGGGGGACGCGCTGCCAGACCTCACACTTCCCCCACAACCACTGCAGCAGGGCTGACCTGAGGTCAGTAAGGACCTTGCTGGGGAGCCCCAACCTGCTGAAAATGGTGAGCAGCAGAGCCTCCTCTGGCTGGAGAGGGAAGCGGGACAGGGCCCCAGCTCGGGGGCATCCTCTCCATGAGACAGATTGTACTGACGGCTTCTGGTGTCTGCTGACAAGTCTGTTCTACGCTGTGTCCCTGTCACCCACTAACCCTTCTGTGCTACCTGCTGAGTGAGAGTCATGTCTGGCTGTGGATGGGGTGCAGGGCCTGTGACCCACCTACACTCCGTGACATCTGGTGTCAGAAGTGGGATCCACTGCACCCCTGTGGATGAAGCATCCAGCAGTAAGTGACTGGGGTGCAGGAGAAAGACGGGGGCCAGTGAGATCCAGGTGTGCTGCAGGGCAGTAAGGTGTGTTTCCCCTGGTTAGGTTACATGTGTTTCCTACTGTCTTGTAGTAACCCGAGGTGGGTGCCTCAGTTTCCCTCGGCAGCTACCTGGTGTTACTGCAGGACAGTACGGCACACATGCAATCTAACCAGGGGAATAATATCCTGACACACACACTTTGTCACACGCTGGGTCAGTACTTGTAAAAACAACAAGAAGTCGTGTGGCACCTTTTAAACTAGCAGATTTTTTGGAGCACAAGCTTGCATGGACAAAGATCCGCTTTGGCAGGTGATCAGATGAGGCAGGTCTTTGCCACGAAAGCTTATAATCCATACAATGTCAGTCTGTGAGGTGCCACAGGACTTCTCATTGTTTTGTGGATACAGACTAACATGGCTCCCCCTCCAGAACCTGTAAGATATATAAGTGGGGGTTGGAGGGGGACATGGGGTGCAGGAGTCGGGGCAGGAAGTTGGGGGGTGAGGAGGGTTCAGGGCAGGGGCTGGGTTGTGGGGGCGCTGAAGTCAGTGCCGGGGCATCCTTCCCGCAGGATTGCTGTCTATCGGTACCGCTCTGCGATGATCTCTCCAGGAAATATTAGTCATCAGTAAGAACCCTGCACTATTGCCAGGCCCTGCAGCAGTCTGACTCCAGAGCTTTTCCCTGTGCTCAGTTATTGCAACATCCCAGCGAAGCAGCCAGCTGTGCCAGAGCAGCAAACACCGGAGCAGCAAGCTGCTGCTGCTCCCAGGAGCACCACCCGATTCGCTGCCGGGCACGAAATCGCTCTTACCATTTATTCCTCCCCGCCCAGGCTGACGCGGTCGTCCTTTCTGCCCTCCTTCCCATGCTCCCTGGGCCCAGCAGCGCCCTGGCATTTCAGGCGGGTTTTGGTCCTTGGCGTTACACCGCCCTGGGCTGGGCTCCAGTTTGCAGCCTTGCCGAGGGGTTTGCTTCTGCTGGTTGCTGCAGGGTTACGCGCTAGGAACAGACAGCCCGAGGCAGCGACCGCCCAGACCCTGCGACACACAGAAGCGGGTCTGTGTCACCAGGCATGTTAGAGCCACCGGTGTGGTCGGTCGCGTTACCTGCGCACACAGAACGTGGACACAGACCTACATACGAGTTCCACTGGCCTCCTCCTCGACAGTGTCAGGGCCTGGGGGGCTCCTGGAATCATAGAATCATAGAAAAATAGAGCTGGAAGAGACCTAAAAAAGCCATCGAGTCCAGCCCCCTGCTCTAAGCAGGACCAAACCCATCAGATCAGCCCCACCAGGGCTTTGTCTAGGCGAGACTTAAACACCTCCAGGGATGGAGACTCCACTACTTCCCTGGGTAGACCATTCCAACACTTCACCAGCCTCCTAGTGAAAAAGTTTTTCCTAATGTTCAACCTGGACCTTCCCAATCGCAACTTGAGATCATTGTTCCGTGTTCTGCCATCCGTGACCACTGTGAACAGCCTCTCTCCAGCCTCTTTGCAGCCTCCCTTCAGTAAGTTGAAGGCTGTTATCAAGTCCCCCCTCAGTCTTCTCTTCTGCAGACTAAACAGTCCCAATTCCCTCAACCTTTCTCCATAGGTCATATGCTCCAGCCCCCTAATTATTTTGGTTGCCCTCCACTGGACCCTCTCCAGTGTATCCACATCCCTCCTATAATTGGGGGCCCAGAACTGGACACAGTACTGCAGATGCAGCCACACCAAAGCCGAATAAAAAGGAATAATCACTTCTCTGGATCTACTGGCAACGCTCCTCTTGATGTACCTAATATGCCATTAGCTTTCTTGGCTACAAGGGACACTGTTGACTCACGTCCAGCTTCTCGTCCACTACAACTCCCAGGTCCTTTTCTGCGGAACTACTACTGAGCCAGTCAGACCCCAGCCTGTAACAATACTTGGGATTCTTCCAGCCCAAGTGCAGGACTCTGCACTTGTCCTTATTGAACCTCATCAGATTTCTTGCAGCCCAGTCTTCCAATTTGTCTAAGTCAGTCTGGACCCTGTCCCTACCCTCCAGTGTATCTACCTCTCCCCCTAGCTTAGTGTCATCGGCAAACTTGCTGAGGGTGCAATCAAAGCCCTCATCCAGGTCATTGATAAATATGTTGAACAGAACAGGACCCAGAACTGAACCTTGGGGCACTCCACTAGAAACCGACCACCATCCCGACATCGAGCCGTTGATTACAACCCTCTGGGCCTGACCATCTAGTTAGCTTTCTATCCATCTTACCATCCATTTATCCAACCCACATTCCTTTAGCTTGCCAACAAGAATATTGTGGGAGACTGTATCAAAAGCTTTGCTAAAGTCAAGATAAATCACATCCACTGATTTTCCCCTATCCACAGAGCCAGTTCTCTCATCGTAGAAACTAATCAGATTGGTCAGGCATGACTTGCCCTTCATGAATCCATGCGGCCTATTCCTGATCACTTCCCCTCCTCCAAGTGCCTCAGAATGACTTCCTTGAGGAGCCCCTCCATGATTTTTTCAGGAACTCATGTAAGACTGACTGGCCCTGGATCATCTTTCTTCCCTTTTTTTAAAGATGGGCACTACATCTGCCTTTTTCCAATCATCCGGGATGTCTCCCGATCTCCACGACTTTTCAAAGATAACGAGCAAGGGCTCGTCAACAACATACTCCAACTCCCTCAGAACCCTCGGATGAATTAGGTCCGGGTCCGTGGATTTATGGACATTTAGCTTTTTTAGATAGCTCCTGACCTGTTCTTTCCCCACCAAAGGCTGTCCACCTTCATCCCACAATGCATCACTTATCGCGTTAGTCCGGGAGCTGTCCTTGTCTGTGAAGACAGAGGCAAAGAAAGCATTAAGTATTTCAGCTTTCCCTACATCATCTGTCACTGGGTTACCTCCCTCATCCAGGAGGGGCCCCACGCCCTCTCTGATCACCTTCTTCTTGCTAACATGCCTGTAGGAACTTTTCTTGTTATCCTTCACATTCCTCACGAGTCGCAATTCCAGTTGCGCTTTCGCCTTTCTGATAACTGCCCTACGTTCTCGAGCTGCACGTTTATACCCCTCCCTCGACATCTGTACACGTTTCCAACTTTTGTAAGCTCCCTTTTTCTGCCTAAGTTTTCCAAGGATTTCCCCAGTAAGCCAGTCTGGTCTCCTACCATATTTACTTTTCTTGCTGTGCATCGGGACAGTTTCTTTCTGCGCCTTCAGTAGGGCTTCCTGAAAATACTGCCAGTTTTCCTGGACACCTGTTCCCCTCATGGTAGCATCCCAGGGGACTCTGCTCATCAGGTTCCTGAAGGAGTCAGTCTGCTTTTCTGAGGTCCAAAGTGTGTAATTTGCTGCTCTCTTTCCTTCCTTTGGTAGGATCCTGAAGTCTCCCATCTCATGATCACTGTGTCCCAGGTTGTCCCCCACCTCTACCTTCCCTATTAGTTCCTCCCTGTTTGTAAGCAGCAGGTCGAGCCGCGCACAACCTCTGGTCGTGTCCTTCAGCACTTGTACCAAGAAGTGATCCCCAACATTCTCCAGAAATTTCCTGGACTGCTTGTGTACCGCCGCATTGGTCTCCCAACAGATGTCAGGGTAATTAAATTCCCCCACAGTTACGAGAGCCCGCGATCCGGAAACTTCTCTCAGTTGTCCAAAAAAAGCCTCATCTACCTCATCATCCTGATTTGGCGGCCTGCAGCAAACACCAACCACCACATCTCCAGTGCTGCCTACACCACTAAGCTTGACCCATAAATTCTCACCAGGCTTTTCTCCCTCTATGTACTGGAGTTCCAAGCAGTCATAGTGAGCTCTCACATACAGTGCAACTCCTCCTCCTTTTCTCCCTTGCCTGTTCTTCCTGAGCAGTTTATACCTTTTCACGACAGCGCTCCAGTCATGAGCGTCATCCCACCAAGTCTCCTGCTTCGATCACTGGGCTCGGAGTAACACATGTAACCCCTTCTGGGCACCCCTCTTTCGTCGTGGGAGTCTGCCTGTACCTGCATTGTGGGCATGTCCCTGAGAGTGTCACCCCTCATTCTGCCTCCTGGCCAGGGCCCCTAGAAACAAGAGCCCCCCATTTCTGAGGTGCTCGCAGCCGGCTCTCCTTGTCGCATGGGGACTGGGCACCCTGTGGGCCAATACCTGGAGCTATACCTCTGTCACAGAGCTGGAAGGGACCATCAGGGCTCATCAAGTCCAGGCTCCTGCCCTAACAACAGGGCCTAGCACCAGCCCTGACTGATTCTGATTTGCCCCAGACCCCAATGGCCCCTCAAAGACTGAGCTCCCAGCCCTGGGTTTAGCTGCCCATTGCTCAGACCAGATGGCAGAGGATGGAGGCAGAAGCCCTGTGACAGCATTTTTGCAATTTGAGATTAATTTGCTGGCTCATTTCTTGCAGTGCTGCAGCGGGCGGCTTGGCCCAGGGCAGGGCTCTCTGTCGGTGTGCCACTCCTCAGATCAGCTTGGGGCCAGCGGGCACCCCTCAGGCAGCACTTGGGGGCGGTGGGGTCTCTGTGCGTCCCCCCACTGCTCCTCTGCCGGCCCCACCTGCCGTCCAGCCCGCTGTCCGCGCTGCCCAGGGAGGGGGGCCGCAGGTTTCATCTGCCCCATCTCCCGCCCCCTTCACATGGGCGTTGCGGTCAGCTGCCTGCAGTGACCAGTGCGGAGGGAGCCCCGCAGGCCCCTGCCCCAGGGACCGCAGCAGTTGTGGGGTTTGAGCCCCCTGGGCCCTGCCTTGTCGGGGTCCGAGGCCGCTGCCGCGCACGGCAGGGGAGCCCTGGAGAACAGGGAGGGCGCTGGGGTGGGGCGGGGGCTCGGAGCCTGTCCCTGCCTTATGCCCCACCCAGGGCGCGGCAGCTGCCAGGAGAGTTCCCCTCGGTAGCCGGCCGGTCCTCCCCCCACAGCCGAGGCAGCGGGACCCGACCCCTCCCCGCAGGGGCGGCGCGTCTGCCGGGTGGAGTGGAGCCCCGCCGGGCGGGGCCGGGCCGGGCCGGGCCGGGTCTGCCTGGCCCATGCGGGCTGCTGGGAGATGTAGTTCCGCCCGTGCCGCGGAGCCGGAACAAAGCCCCCGCGAGCCGCGCCGGGAGATCGGCCCCGGCCCCTGCGCCTCCCGTGCGCCCAGGGCGCGCCGCGGCGGGGAGCGCAGCCGGCCATGCCGGCGCAGGTAGGGCCGGGCCGGAGGGAGCCTAGCGCGGGGCCGGCCTGCGAGCGA
This sequence comes from Carettochelys insculpta, assembly GCF_033958435.1. Lineage (NCBI taxonomy): Eukaryota > Metazoa > Chordata > Testudines > Carettochelyidae > Carettochelys > Carettochelys insculpta. The sequence continues at coordinate 280,302,951 of NC_134138.1, read as the reverse complement.
CCGGCTCGGCGGCGGGCTCCGGGACGCTCCTTGCGGTGGGGCAGGCCGAGGCCGGGCGAGATCCGGGCCCTTGTCCTGCAGGGGCTGCTTTGTTATTGTAGGGTCGCTTGGAGGGGCTGGGTCTGCGGGAGCTGGTGCCTGTGATTCTGGGCCCCCTGTTGTGTTTTAGGGCGAGGGTCTCCCAGGGAGCCCAGCAAGCAGCTGCTGCACAAGGGCCCATACCAGGGGCCTTTGGGGACCACAAGGTAAAACCCAAGGACAGGTATCGGTGCCAGGTGGTGGGACCCGCTGGGTGGTGCAGGGCAGGTGTCGGTGCCGGGTGGTGGGACCCGCTGGGCCAGGCAGGGCAGTCCAGGAGCAGCTGGGCTTTTCGCTGGGCTCCTGCGTGGCCATGACCAGCACAGACGGAGGAGAGTGGAGATCTGAAGGGGAACCAAGCCCAGTCACAGCTGTCACACATCCCTGCAGAGGCAGCTCTTGGTCTGGGAGCAGCTGCAAAGTGCTGCGGGTGCATCAGGGTGAGTCCAGGGGGCATGCGGAGGGGATCCCAAAGTCCTGTGTCCCCGCTGGGTTGGCCCCAGCCCTGGCAGTTCCGTGCTGGGGCTTGTTACCCGACCTGCCTTGCGTGAAAGGGGCTCGTGTAAGAGAAGCTGAGGGCCGCACTTGGGTCGCACGGCTCCACAGCGCTGAGGTCCCTGGGCAGGCCTGGAGCTGGCAGTGAGGAGGGGGTCAGAGAAGTGCCCAGAGCAGCCTGTGTGTGTCTGCTCCTGCCCGGGGCCCCTGGCACTGAGGGAGGCGCGTTTGTTTTGCAGGTGCTGGCGGTGTTCGAGGAGGTGGCGGTCTATTTCTCCTCCGAGGAGTGGGCGGAGTTAGACGAATGGCAGCGGGAGCTGTACCGGGACGTGATGATGGAGAATTACGAGCTGGTGGCCTCACTGGGTGAGGATCCCTTTGTTAGCAGGAGCAGCAGCACCTCAGACCCCCCACGGATGGATGTGGGGGGTCTCCCGCTCCCTTGGTGCTGGGGACTGATGGCTGATGGCCTGTACCTGAAAGTGGGAGACTGCAGCGCTGTCCCCCATCGTGGGACGCGTGTTCTGGTTCTGGGGCGCTGGCGTGTCTGGGCGGTAAATCCATCCTGTCTGCTCCCCTTTGCTTGGTACTCTCCCAGCAAGGATATGCAGACAGCCAGGGGCTGCAGCTAGAGGGCTGGGGGAGGGTGCGTCATCTCCTACCACCCTCCACCATTCGGGGCAGAGCCTTACTGTTGGTGCTGAGGTTGCAATGGCAGAGGGGTCAGAGCATGGTCCTAGCATGGCTGGCACTGGCTGGGTGGCTGGAGAATGGCTGCTGGCCAGGTGCCCAGCTCTGAAGGCTGCAGTCCCGCCAGCAGCAATGCAGTCGGGTGGCAGGGGTGGTGTACTGCTTCCCTTGCTTCTGCTCTGCTGCTGGCAGGGGTGGCCTTCGCAGCCGGGCGCCAGTGAGCAGTGACTGCAGCCTGGGAGACCAGAGGTGCTGGGCTGTGACTGGCCAGGCCCAGAGGGGCAGGCACCGTCCCATCGGCCTCTCTGCAGTGCTCCGGGTCTCTGGGACCTGGCAGCTGGGCTGCTGCCAAGCTGCGTTTGTGATGCTCCCAGGGCTGAGCTGGGGGTGGATGCAGGACCAGCAGATGTGGGTGTGCGCCCTGTGCCCTTTGCCAGCTGCCCCTTCGCTGCCAAGTGCGCTCTGCGGCGCCAGGCTGTCTGTGGGGCCCAGCACTCCGGAAGGCAGCCAGCAGCCTGGAGCTACCCTGCTGGGGGCTGCTGGCAGGCGACACTCCCAGGGCAGGCAGTGACCGTCGGCCAGGCCCTGGGAACTGCAGGGCACAGCGGGTTCTCTTGCCTGTGCACAGGCTCTGCGAGCCCCAGGCCCAAGGCGTCGGCTAGAAAAACGAAACGGGAGACGGCGTCGTATGCCTGGGACCATCAGTACTCGAGAGCCGAGGTCCTGGTGCTGCCAGCCCAGGGGAGCGACGCCCCAGGCCAGGTGAGGCCCACGGTGGCTGGGAGAGCAAAGGACAGGAAACGCAGCAGCTCTGGGCGCAGGGGCCTGGCGAGAAGGCCTGGGCTGGGGCAAGCTGGCCGGTCTGAGGCCTTTCTGAGTGGAGCGGCAGGCTGAAGCCATGCCTGTGCTTTGGGCTGCCAGCTCCATGGGCTCCCTGACTTCCTCCTGGGGAGCTTCGTTAACTGGTCCTTGGGTGGGGCTCCCGGGATCTGGGCTGCTCCCTCTGCTCCAGTGGCTACTCCCTGCCGTGGTGCAGGCTGGGTTCTGGGCCGTGGCGTCAGTGGTGGGCAGTGGCCCGGGGACGTGCTGAGCCTGGTTCGGAGGCGATCGCTGGGGGAGGGCCTCTGGCTGTGCCGGGCACTAGTGCCACTGTGGGGGCGTGGGCATTAGCCGGCCTCTTTGCTCCTCACCCCATCCGGGGGATGGGTTCAGGTCTCTCCATGCCCAAGGTGCCAGGCCATGGGGCGAGGGCATTGGGTCACTGCATCCAGCAGGCCCGGGGCATGGGTCAGCTGCTGGGGGAGCAGGTCGGCCGCCAGGGCGAGGGTTGGCCATCCAGGGGCGCAGGTCGGCCGCCAGGGCGAGGGTCGGCCATCCAGGGGCGCAGGTCGGCTGCCAGGGCATGGGTTGGCCATCCAGGGAAGCGGCTGAGCAGGGCTGTTCGGCCGGCAGGAGCGGGTGCCCTTCGAGGACGTGGCGGTCTACCTCACCACAGAGGAGTGGAGGGAGCTGACAGGGTGGCAGCGGGAGCTGTACCAGGACGTGATGAAGGAGAATTACGAGCTGGTCGCCTCTGTGGGTAAGCCCCTTATTGGCAGCAGTGACCGCGGCTGCGTCCCCCCAGGCTGGCTTGTGCTCTGCTGGGGTTCGCAGGCAGGGGGCCCCGATTTTCGCTCCGTACGCGGGGATCATAGGTGGCAGGTACAGCCCCCAGCGACCAAAGCCAGGTGTGTCAAACCCAACCAGGCAGCCAGCCAGTGTGCGTGTCGGAGCCCCCGGGGGGGGCATCATTAGGTGGGTAACAGACTGTGTCAGATCGCCCCGGGGGGGGCATTGTTAGGTGGGTAACAGACCGTGTCAGATCCCCCGGGGGGGGCATTGTTAGGTGGGTAACAGACCGTGTCAGATCCCCCGGGGGGGGCATCGTTAGGTGGGTAACAGACCGTGTCAGATCCCCCGGGGGGGGCATCGTTAGGTGGGTAACAGACCGGGTCAGATCCCCGGGGGGGGACAGCATCGTTAGGTGGGTAACAGACCGGGTCAGATCCCGGGGGGGAGGGGCATCGTTAGGTGGATAACAGACCGGGTCAGGTCCCTGGGGGGGAGGGGCATCGTTAGGTGGGTAACAGACCGGGTCAGATCCCCCGGGGTGGTGGGGAAGTCAGGGCATGGTTAGGCCTGTATCAGATCGGATCCCTGGGGGGACGGGGTGCGAAGTGGTTAGCCAGGCCTGTAACTGCCCTCGCCTTCCCTCAAGCAGGGGACAGTGTGGAGAAACCGGAGATCGTCTGTAGGCTTGAGCAAGGGGAAGAGCTGCACGGCCCCAGAGAGACATGTGTGGCTGGGCCCCACGGCATGGGTAAGTGAGGCCAGCGACTGCCCCAGAGCTGCTCCAGCAGTCGGGGTCCCTGCGCTGGCTCCTGGCCCTCTGCTGCCCAGTTCACAAACCTGTCCAGCCCGGCGAGTGCAGCGCCCAGCTCTGGGGAGGAGTTGGGACTCCACTCCCGGCTGCAGCCAGTCCGTGGGTCTGTCATTGCCCAGGCCAACCCCATGGGGTCCCTCTGCCCCCTCCCACCTGTGCCAGCCGGGGGCACTGTTCCCATGCGACGTCCAGACGCACTCGTGTGTGCGGAAGCGTGTCCCCTCGTCGGCAGACAGCGTCATGCTGCGAGATGGTCAGTGCAGGGTGGGCAGAGCCTGGGCGGGTCCCAGTGGGGCAGGCCTCCGGGGGGCTCTGGCAGTAGTGACTCAGTAAGACCTACCCGGGTGAATAGCAGATGTGGGGCAGGGAGGGCCGGGGGGCAGGCTCTGAACCAGCAGTGCTGTGAATGGGGACCGGTCCCTGGGGAGATTCCAGGTGTTGGGCCCCGGGCGCCGGGGCTGAGACCCCAGTCTCGGCTTTCCTCCCCGGCTGATGCCCGGCACTCCTCTCCCGGCAGGCGGTCGGAGCCGGCGAGCTGGCGAGGACGATCCAGCCGGGCAGGACCCAGGCGAGACGCCAACCAGGCGAGGTGCAGCAAGAGCTTCCCCGTGCTCAGCCAGGGCAGGCGCCAGCGCGAGTCGCAGTCGGTGTCAGGGGAACGGATACGCTGAACCCCTGTGGGGCGAGAGGGGGATGAGGGACTCCCCAGCCACCAGGACCCCACGGAGCCAGCGGGGCAGTGGGGGGGCAGCGGCCCTGGCTGGGGCCCCGGGTGCAGAGGGGCTGTGTGTGGGGAGCACTGGGCTGTGGGGGCAGCGAGGAGAGGCGCTCGCTGCTGCGGGGGGAGGGAGGCCCCGCACGTGTGGGGAGTGTGGGCAGGGCCTTGGCAGCCAGGTCGCCCTGGCCAGGCACCAGCGGCAGCACGCCGGGGGGGGCGCCTTCCCCTGCGGCCAGTGCAGCAAAGCCTTCAGCAGCAAGGGCAACCTGCAGCGGCACTGCCAGCTGCACAGCGGGGAGGTGGCGCACGCCTGCGCCGAGTGCGGGCGGCACTTCCGCACCAAGCGCGCCTTCCTGGGGCACCAGCGCGTGCACAGCGGGGAGAAGCCCTTCGCCTGCCGCCAGTGCGGGCGCGGCTTCACCCGCAAGGAGAACCTTGTGCGGCACCAGGAGACCCATGTGCACAAGAAGCCCCACCCCTGCCCCGAGTGCGGGAAGAGCTTCCTGCACGAGGGCTCGCTGCTCCTGCACCGCCGCGCCCACGCCGGGGCCTGGCCCTTCACCTGCCCCCACTGCAGCAAGAGCTTCACCTGGAAGACCAACTTCACCGCCCACCTGCTCAGCCACCCGGAGGAGCAGCCCCCCGCCTGCCGCCTGTGTGGCCAGCGCTTCGCCGAGCGTGGGGATCTGCTGCGGCACCGCATGGCTCACGCCCGCGGCGGGGCGCCGACCAGCTGCGCCAGCGGGGAGACCTTCAGCGAGTTCCTGCAGATCCACGAGATGCTGATCTCGCGCTCGCACGCCCGCCAGCCCCTGGGCGCCCTCACCAAGTACAAGTGAAACCCGGCGGCTGGCCCGGGGCGAGGGGGAGCGCCCAGCCCCAGCACCCGTCACGTGGCAGCAAAGCCACCCCCTGCCGGGGCCCTAGTACCAGTGGGGTTCCAGCCAGGCGGGAGCCCTCCACGGCTCTGGCTCTTCTGCCAGTGCCTGTCCTGGGGGTGCTGGCCCCTCCCTGGGCCCTGGTCCTGCGGTTCAGACGGCTGAGTGCTAATGGAGGAGCCCTGCCCCGTGTGCGCCCTCGCTGACCTTGCGAGGCAGCTGCAGCTGCTTGGCCCTGGAGCAGGGGCCTGGGACAGCCCGTGTGGCTGCTGTGCTCCGGCCGCGGGGACGCGAGTGGCAGGTCCCACTGCAGCCTGGCCTGCGGCTGGGAGAAAAGGCAGCTGTGGGGACGCGGAGGAGGGGCAGCCTGCTGCTGGCTGCGCTCTGGGGCGAGGCGGCAGGAGGCCGTGTGGCGACGGTAGGCAGGGCAGGCTGGAGAGCTGCAGTCTACCGAGCACAGAGCCTCTTCCTGCTCGTCCCAGCAGAGCGCTGGCTCTGCTACACAGACAGGCAGAATATGGGCTGCCAAGGGCGGCCTGGCTCACTGGTGAAGGGCCTGGCGCCATCGACCAGGCGGGGGTCTCATTACCCAGCCAGGATCAGTCCCCACTGGGGGATCCCTGCTGCTGGCCAGCACGTCCCCCCGCCTTGCCAGGCCAACTGGTCCCACCATTCCCACGCCCCTCTTGTTACCCAGCCAGGATCAGTCCCCGCTGGGGGATCCCTGTTGCCGGCCAGCACGTCCCCCCGCCTTGCCAGGCCAACTGGTCCCACCATTCCCACGCCCCTCTTGTTACCCAGCCAGGATCAGTCCCCACTGGGGGATCCCTGCTGCTGGCCAGCACGTCCCCCCGCCTTGCCAGGCCAACTGGTCCCACCATTCCCACGCCCCTCTTGTTACCCAGCCAGGATCAGTCCCTGCTGGGGGATCCCCGTTGCCGGCCAGCATGTCCCCCCGCCTTGCCAGGCCAACTGGTCCCACCATTCCCACGCCCCTCTTGTTACCCAGCCAGGATCAGTCCCTGCTGGGGGATCCCTGTTGCCGGCCAGCACGTCCCCCCACCTCGCCAGGCCAGCTGGTCCCACCATTCCCACACCCCTCTTGTTACCCAGCCAGGATCAGTCCCTGCTGGGGGATCCCTGTTGCCGGCCAGCACGTCCCCCCGCCTTGCCAGGCCAGCTGGTCCCACCATTCCCACACCCCTCTTCCCTTTCATAGGCCCCTAGAAATAGGGGGCTGGAGGTGGCCTTGCGAGGTCACTAAATCCTGGCCCCGGTGCTCGGCAGGGCCATGAAAGCCTAGCCCAGCCCTGGCAGCTGTTTGTCCATGTTCTTGACAACCTCCAGTGATGCAGATCCCAGAGCTTCCCTGGGGACCTGGCTCAGAGCTTCACAGCCCCGACCCAGAAAGTATTTCCCCATCTGCCCCTCAGTCGCCCTCCATTCCCCTACTTCAGTTGAGAGCTGTGGTAGCTGCAGCTGGGGTACAACCTCAGCCAGTGCTGGCTCCCCTGGGAAATGGGGGAGCACTGTGTGTCATACGTCTTGCTGTGTCCCCGGGGAGCTGCTCTGGGTGCTCCGGGGCATGGGGGTTCAGGTGGGTGAGCAGGGAGGGAGGGTGGGAGAGCCAAGGGGTATCAGCATGAATGGTGCCAGTACTGTAAATCACAGCCAAGCCCAGGAAGGAAACGTGCTGGCTTCACGCGGGGGAATGGCCATGCGGTGTGTAAATACGTACGCTCAAGCTGGGTCCGACCCAGCGCCAGTAAAGCAGCCTGCCTGTCCTCCTCTGTTGCACTGTGTCTGTGGAAGGGGTGTAATACAAGGGGGTTTCTGGGCACAGCTAAGGAAAACAATCCAGGGTATATTGCTTAAAACTGGGCTACTTACAGCACCAGGCTGGGATTTCCTGCTCACTAAGGACAATCCAACCAGCCACCACAGCACCTCTGCCAGCCCCACTGGCCGGAAGCCACACAAGGAAACCCACAGACTGCCCAGCCGCTCTACCAGCCCAAACCAACAACCCCAAATCAGGTGAGAAGTTTCTAAAACTCACTTCACCAACTCCACACAGATTCTTCCAGGCCCCAAAGGGTTCAGCCACAGTCCTGGGTCCAGCCACAGTCCCAGGTCCATATATACTTGGATCCTACCCAAATCACCACGCTGGACCTACCCTTTAGAATCTAAAATGTAAAGGTTTATTAAGAATGAAAGAACAGGGTGAAAGAGACCATTGTTCAGGTGATACTTTACATACATCAATTACAGCTATTGATGCAGCCAGCGAAGAAAGTCTCTGACAGTCACCCCATAAGGGGGATGATTCCAGGCTACATTGTCTCAGTTACTGGAGATGTGGTGAGCTGGAGCCAGCAAGCTGGAACATGGATCCTTGGAACTGAAACAGGAACCCAGATGTCAAGTATCGGAGGGGGAGCCGTGTTACTCTGGATCTGTAACAGCAATGAAGGGTCCTGTGGCACCTTATAGACTAACAGAAAAGTTTTGAGCATGAGCTTTCGTGAGCACAGATTCACTTCATCAGATGCTAGTCCAGATCTGGGTCCAGGAACCCAGATGGACACTGCCAGGCCCATTTTCCAGTTTTTCATGGGGAGAGGAAAAGCCCTTTCTCCTACCCAGCAGACACTGGAGAATCAGCCACCTGACTCAGGCTGTCTGCTGTGGCGCTCTGGGGTGGGTTGTTGAGCTTGCCGGCATCTGATTTCCATCCCACTGCTTCGCCCAAAGTCACTTGACCCAGCCCGTCACCACTGGGTGCATCGCAGCAGAGAAGTCCCACGTTCCTGAGGTGAGTCTGGGCTGTCGGAGCCTTTGTTCAGCCCATCATCCCGGCAGCGGTGGAGATCACATCTCCTGGTGTAAGTCTTAGCACTAAAAATGCTTCTAATACAGCTACAGAGCTAAACTATAACTACCCACACACAACACAGACGTACCCCACAGGTTCAGGGCATCCTCAGCTTTCATTACACACCTCACCTGGCCCTTTGGCACAATATTTGTGGTCAACAGGTACAATGGACACATCAAATGGCTTCCAGATGTGATGGAGTGGGGGGTGCATGTGTGAGACTCAGGCTGGACGTGAGAGACAAGCAGAGCAGCTCCCATTGGCTAAGCATGACCCTGGGGCTATAACCTAGGCTACCAGGTAACACCTCTGCCCTGAACAAAGAGGAGGGAGGAGCCGCGCTGGTTTTGAATCGGGGGGCGGCAGTTAGCGGCTGCGGGGAGAGGGAGCTGGAAGGCAGCCAGCCTGAGGAGGGGGAAAGCTACACCCCAGAGGGGCACCCCTCGGGCTCCTCTCCCCAGGACGGGTTGGAAGGACTGTCTCTGGCTGCTGTACTGACGCTTCTGTGAGAAACTGGGCTTCTGTTGCCTAATAAACCTCCTGTTGTACCTGCTGAGTGACAGTCACTCCTGCCAGCAGACGGGGTGCAGTGCAGGGGGACCCCTGAACCCCATCACACTGGTGTCAGAAGTGGGATGCACTGCACCCACGGATGAGCTCCCAGCAGTGGCTGACTGAGCGCAAGAGAAGGAAGGAGCCTCACGAGCCAGAGGGGGAACAGAGCAATTCCTGCAGCTGCTGCTGGTGAGTGGATACCCCGGGAGACAGCGGGGAGATGGATTATACCCGACTCCTGAAGGCAGAGCTAGTGGGGCTGTGCAGAGAGAGGGGCCTGACCATGGGGAAGGCGACCAAGGCCCAGCTGATTGCCCAGCTGGAAGAGAATGACCGATCGGGGGGGCAGAGCCTGTCCTGGCAGGAAGTGGCCGGTCAGCCTCGGGAAGCATTTCGGATTCTCCGACAGGAGCAGGGGCTCGACGCCGTCAGACAGACGTGGTGCCCACCAGGTTGCGCTCAGCTAGTGGTGGTCCATCGCGGGCAGAGTCCCCCGCCGCAGAGCTGCGATGGCTGGAGCTCGAGGTGAGATTAAAGGAACTGGAAGCCCGGGAACGGCAGAGGGAACACGAGCGCCAGGTACAAGAGAGACAGCGGGAGGAGAGAGAGCGAGAGCGGGAGCATGAGCAGGCCATGGCAGAGTGGAGACGCCAAGAGGCCCCAGCTGCGGTAAGCGGGGAGAGGGCCAGATGGCTCGGGGTGGCCAGTCACTTGGAGACACGTGTGCTGGCCCAGTGTCAGGACCCAGGGGACATGGACGAGTTCCTTACCACCTTTGAGCGAGCCTGTGAGTTGCACGAGGTTCCCGCAGCCGAGTGGCTCCGGCACCTCACCCCCTTGCTGGGCCAGAAGGCCGCAGCGGTGCTCAGCCAGCTGGTGGGGCTGCAGCCTGGGGACTATGAACGGCTCAAACAGGCCCTGCTGCATAAGTTTGGACTGACTCCGGAGATGTACAAGAAGAGGTTCCAGGAGGCGCAGAAGAGGCCAGAGGAAACCCATGTAGATACAACCGCCCGCCCGAGGCAATACTACCAGAAATGGGTGTTCGGGATGGGAGTCCAGTCCGTAGAGGACCTGATCGAGCTGGCGGTCCTGGAGCGATTCTATGAGATGTGCGCACATGACCTGAGGGTGTGGCTCGTGGACCGGAAGCCAGGGGATTCACACAATGCAGGGAAACTGGCAGATGACTTCACAAACAGCTGGGCCAGGTTTGAAAGTGAGCCCCACAAAGAGAGGGAGTCTCGGAGAGACCGAGAATCTCAGACAGACCAGTTCCTGACCGTACAACAGAGGGGACCACCTCTTGGGCGAGCCCAGGAAAGAGGGGCCAGCCACCCACCCCCCAGAGAGCCAAACAGAGCCCGGACAGAGCAGCCGGCCCGAGGGACACAACAAGACCCAGGCTGTTATCGCTGTGGGCGAAAGGGGCATAGAGCAGCCCAGTGCCCCAAGCTCCCAGACAGGTTGAGCAGGCCGGGGGGGTCATGGAGTCAACTGGGTGGGGTCCCAGAAGCCAGAGGGGCTGGCGGCCAAGGCGGGTGGTGCTGACAATGGGTACTCGGATTGGGCTGAGTCCGCCCCACAGACCAGCTCCTCAGGGGGACCAAATGCTCAGAGGTCAGTTTACAGAGTGGGGGCGGCACTACCTCTGTGGAGCAAGTGTCTCAAACACCTCGAGGTAGACGGGAAAAAGGTCACGGGGTTCTGGGACACAGGCATTGACGTGACGCTGGCCCGACCCGGGGTGGTGGCACCGGGCTGCATGATACCCAATTCCCACCTGCCTGTAACAGGAATTGATGGGACCCCTTTCAAGGTGCCCATGGCGAGGGTGCACCTGAAATGGGGGAAGAAGGAAGGCCCCAAGGAGGTGGGCGTGCACAGCCATTTGCCAGCGGATGTACTGATGGGGGGTGACCTGGAGAACTGGCCAGGTGAACGCCCTCGTGCCCTGGTCCTGACCCGTAGCCAAAGAAAACGAGGGGTGCGCTCCCCAGATTCAGGGGTACAGGCCCAGCCAAAGCCACAGGAGCCACAGAGGCCAACCCTAAGAGAAAGGGGGCCCCCAAAAACCAGATCTCACAGGTCAGGGGTGCTGGATCCAGGCAGGGAAGGGGAAGTGGCTTCTGCCCCTGTCCTGGCCGAAGAGTTCCAGGCAGAGCAGCAGAGAGACCCTCCCTCCTTGCAGAAGCTGAGGGAACTGGCCAGTCTCAGCCCATCTCCACAGCTGGGGGAGGGCTGCAGGGAGAGATTCCTGTGGGAAAAGGGATTCCTGTACCGGGAGTGGGCTCCCAGACGCAAAGCGGAGCCATGGAAGGTCCAGAGGCAACTGGTGGTTCCCCAAAAGTACCGGCGCAGGTTGCTGTACCTAGCCCATGATGTCCCGCTCGCAGGACACCAGGGGATCCACCGCACCAGGGAAAGGTTGTTACAGAACTTTTTTTGGCCAGGGATCTTTGCAGCTGTCCGTCTGTATTGCCTCACCTGCGATCCCTGCCAGACGGTGGGGAAGATCTGGGACAAGGGGAAAGCTGCCCTAAGGCCACTGCCTATCATAGAGGAGCCTTTCCAGAAAGTGGCTGTGGACATAGTGGGAACCTTCAGCAAGGCTGGGACTTTTCAGTTTGGAAAAGAGGCGATTGAGGGGCGATATGATAGAGGTATATAAAATCATGAATGGTGTGGAGAAAGTGAATATAGAAAAATTATTTACCTTTTCCCATAATACAAGAACTAGGGGACACCAAATGAAATTGATGGGTAGTAGGTTCAAAACTAATAAAAGGAAATTTTTCTTCACACAGCGCACAGTCAACCTGTGGAACTCCTTGCCCGAGGAGGCTATGAAGGCCAGGACTCTATTAGGGTTTAAAAAAGAGCTTGATACATTTTTGCAGGTCAGGTCCATAAATGGCTATTAGCCAGGGATAAAGTATGGTGCCCAGCCTTCAGAACAAGGGCAGGAGATGGATGGCAGGAGATAAATCACTTGTCTTCTGTTCTCCTTCTCTGGGGCACCTGGCATTGGCCACCGTCGGCAGATGGGATGCTGGGCTTGATGGACCTTTGGTCTGACCCAGTATGGCCGTTCTTATGTTTTTATGTTCTTATGTTCTTAAGGCAACACGTTCGGGGAAGAAATATATTTTGGTGATGGTAGATTTTGCCATGCGATACCCAGAAGCAGTGGCCTTGACCTCTGTCGACGCTGACACCGTGGTGGATGCACTGCTGTCCATTTTCAGCAGAGTGGGGTTCCCCAAGGAGATCCTCACAGATCAGGGGTCCAACTTCATGTCGGCCCTGCTGCAAAACTTGTGGGACAAGTGTGGGGTCCGGCACACCTGGGCCACAGCCTACCACCCGCAGACCAATGGGCTGGTGGAGAGGTTCAATGGGACTCTGAAGCAGATGCTGAGAACCTTCATGAATCAGCACCCCCAAGACTGGGACAAGTACTTACCCCACCTGCTGTTTGCATACAGGGAGGTGCCCCAGGAATCCACGGGGTTCTCCCCGTTTGAGCTGCTGTATGGAAGGAGGGTACGGGGACCCGTGGACTTGCTCAGAGAAGAGTGGGAGGGGACGGCCTCTCCTGAAGGGGAGTCAGTGGTACAGTATGTACTGACCTTCCGGGAAAAACTCACCGAGCTCATGGGCCTGGCCAGGGAGGACCTCTCCATGGCCCAAAGGAAGCAAAAGGTCTGGTATGACCGTAACGCCAGGGCCCAAGCCTATGCCACCGGGGATCAAGTAATGGTCCTTGTACCTGTGCGGCAGAACAAGCTGTAAGCGGCCTGGGATGGGCCCTTCAAGGTCGTCAAACAGCTAAATGACGTGAATTATGTGGTGGAACTGTCAAACTGGGCCCACAGCCACCGGGTCTATCATGTGAACATGATGAAACCTTACTGGGACAGAGAGAACTTGGTGCTGGCCGTGTGCAGACACTGGGAGGGGCAGGGGGATGAGCCCTTGGTGGATTTACTCACAAGGACTGGAGCCGGCTCCTTGCTGGAGTCTATTCCCCTCTCAGACCAGCTGACCCCTGCCCAGCAGACGGAGATCAAGGAGGTGCTGCATTCGCATCAACAGCTGTTCTCGGACAGACCCGGACGCACTGACCTGGCTGTCCACCGAATAGAGACAGGCACCCACGACCCTAACAAGTTTGTGCCATTCAGAGTCACAGGGAAGAAGGCTCAGGACATAGAGCGGGAGGTTGAAGACATGCTGGCTGTGGGGGTGATCCAACCCTCTTCCAGTCCCTGGGCCTCTCCCGTAGTGTTAGTCCCTAAAAAAGATGGGTCTGTTCGGTTTTGTGTGGACTATCGCAAGCTTAACGCCATCACTGTATCAAACGCCTACCCCATGCCCAGGCCTGATGACCTTTTAGACAAGCTGGGGGGAGCCCGTTACCTCACCACCATAGACCTCACCAAGGGGTACTGGCAAGTGCCATTAGACAAAGATGCCTGGCTCAAGTCAGCTTTCATCACCCCTGTGGGGCTCTACGAGTTCCTGGTCCTGCCCTTTGGCCTCAAGGGGGCACCCGCTACCTTCCAGCGTCTGGTGGACCAGCTACTGAAAGGGATGGAGAGCTTTGCCCTGGCTTACATGGACGACATTTGTATCTTCAGCCGGACGTGGGAGGAGCATGTGTCCCAGGTCAAGCAGGTGCTGGACCGACTCCAGAAGGCCGGTCTGACTATCAAGGCAGGGAAGTGCAAGGTGGGAATGGCTGAGGTGACCTACCTGGGCCACAAGGTGGGCAGCGGCTGCTTAAAGCCAGAGCCAGCTAAAGTGGAGGCTGTCAGAGATTGGCCAACACCCCAGACTAAGAAGGAGGTCCAGGCCTTCATTGGGATGGCGGGGTACTACCGGAGGTTTGTGCCCCACTTTAGCTCCATCGCAGCCCCCCTCACGGAGCTATGTAAAAAGGGAAAGCCTGACAAGGTGGTCTGGACGGAGCAGTGGCAGGAGGCCCTCTGTGCGCTGAAGGAGGCTCTGGTCAGAGCCCCAGTGCTGGCAAATCCAGACTTCGACAAATTCTTCCTGGTGTTCACTGATGCCTCAGACGTGGGGCTGGGGGCGGTGCTAATGCAGGTGAATGACAAAGGGGAGAAACACCCCGTCGTGTACCTGAGAAAGAAGCTGCTGACCCGGGAGCAGAACTACGCAGCCATAGAGAAGGAATGTCTGGCCATGGTGTGGGCACCGGGGAAGCTGCAGCCGTACCTGTTTGGACGGCGTTTCACCGTGTGCACCGATCACTCACCCCTGACCGGGCTGCATCACATGAAAGGGGCCAACGCCAAGCTCCTGCGGTGGAGTCTGCTCCTGCAGGACTACGACATGGAGGTGGTCCATGTGAAGGGGAACAACAACACCATAGCCGATGCCCTGTCACGCAGGGAGGGCCCCGAACTTCCCCAGGTCTCTGGCTAAGTGACCCCGCTCAGTTCGGTCTGGAAGTGGGGAGAGATGTGATGGAGTGGGGGGAGTGCAAATGGGAGACTCAGGCTAGATGTAAGAAACAAGCAGAATAGCTCCCAGTGGCTAAGGATGACTCTGGGGCTATAGCCTAGGCTGGCAGGTAACACCTCAGCCCTGAACAAAGAGAATGGTCTATGGTCTGAAGAAGTGGGTCTGTCATAAGAACATAAGAATGGCCATACTGGGTCAGACCAAAGGCCCATCCAGCCCAGCATCCCATCTGCCGACGGTGGCCAATGCCAGGTGCCCCAGAGAAGGAGAACAGAAGACAATGATCAAGTGATTTTTCTCCTGCCATCCATCTTCTGCCCTTGTTCTGAAGGCTAGGGCACCATACTTTATCCCTGGCTAATAGCCATTTATGGACCTAACCTGCAAACATTTGTCAAGCTCTTTTTAAAACCCTAATAGAGTCCTGGCCTTCACAGCCTCCTCAGGCAAGGAGTTCCACAGGTTGACTGTGCGCTGTGTGAAGAAAAATTTCCTTTTATTAGTTTTGAAGCTACTACCCATCAATTTCATTTGGTGTCCCCTAGTTCTTGTATTATGGGAAAAGGTAAATAATTTTTCTATATTCACTTTCTCCACACCATTCATGATTTTATATACCTCTATCATATTGCCCCTCAATCGCCTCTTTTCCAAACTGAAAAGTCCCAGTCTCTCTAGCCTCTCCCCATATGGGACCCGTTCCAAGCCCCTAATCATCTTAGTCGCCCTTTTCTGAACCTTTTCTAATGCCAATATATCTTTTTTGAGGTGAGGAGACCACATCTGCACGCGGTACTCAAGATGTGGGCGTACCATAGTTTTATATAGGGGAAGTATGATATCTTTTGTCTTATTATCGATCCCTTTTTTAATAATTCCTAACATCCTATTTGCCTTACTAACTGCCGCTGCACACTGCGTGGATGTCTTCAGAGAACTATCCACTATAACTCCAAGATCCCTTTCCTGATCTGTCGTAGCTAAATTTGACCCCATCATGTAGTATGTGTAATTTGGGTTATTTTTTCCAACATGCATTACCTTACACTTACCCACATTAAATTTCATTTGCCATTTTGCTGCCCAATCACTCAGTTTGCTGAGATCTTTTTGTAGTTCTTCACAATCCCTTTTGCTTTTGACTGTCCTGAACAACTTGGTGTCATCTGCAAACTTTGCCACCTCACTGCTTACCTCATTTTCTAGATCATTGATGAACAAGTTGAACAGGATCGGTCCCAGGACTGACCCCTGGGGAACACCACTAGTTACCCCCCTCCATTGTGAAAATTTACCATTTATTCCCACCCTTTGTTTTCTGTCTTTTAACCAATTCCCGATCCATGAAAGGATCTTTCCTCCTATCCCATGACCACCTAATTTACATAAAAGCCTTTGGTGTGGGACTGTGTCAAAGGCTTTCTGGAAATCTAGGTATATTATGTCCACTGGGTGCCCCTTGTCCGCATGTTTATTAACCCCTTCAAAGAATTCTAATAGATTAGTTAGACACGACTGCCCTCTGCAGAAACCATGCTGACTTTTGCCCAACAATTCGTGCTCTTCTACGTGCCTTGCAATTTTATTCTTTACTAGTGTTTCTACTAATTTGCCTGGTACTGATGTTAAACTTATCGGTCTATAATTGCCAGGGTCTCCTCTAGAGCCTTTTTTAAATATTGGCGTTTATATTGTCCGTCTTCCAGTCATTTGGTACCAAAGTGGATTTAAAGGATTTAAAGGATAGGTCCCACGAAAGCTCACCTAATAAACTCTTTTGCTAGTCTTTAAAGTGCTACTTGACTGCTTTTTGTTTTGATAGTGTATAGACGAGCACGGCTCCCTCTCTGTTACTACTGAACAAAGAGGAGGGTGGAGCTGAACTGGTTTTGAATCGGGGGTGGCAGTTAGAGGCTAGGGGAAGAGAGAGCTGGAAGGCAGCCAGCCTGAGGAGGGGGAAAGCTACACCCCAGAGGGGCACCCCTCGGGGTCTTCTCCCCAGGACGGGTTGGAAGGACTGTCTCTGGCTGCTGTACTGTTGCTTCTGTGAGAAACTGGGCATCTGTTGCCTAATAAACCTCCTGTTGTACCTGCTGAGTGCGAGACACTCCTGCCAGCGGACAGGGTGCAGTGCAGGTGGACCCCTGAACCCCATCAAAATATCCCCTGGAGAAAGGCAGTCATGTCACAGGGGTGAGTGACCCAGGGAGACAGAGACCTTCGTGTGACTTGGGGAGATAAAAATCAATTATTTTAAAAAGATTAAAAATCTAATTTTTGATTTTTTAAAAATCAAAATAATAAATTTCTCATTTTCAAGCGACAGCCACAATCAATCTCCTCGCAGGCCTGCTACGCCTGCCCCGCCGTCCCCAGACTGAACTACCGGCACTTGGCTGTCCAGCCCGTCTGCCAGCTCCTGCTTCTGGAAAGTTCCCCGCTTTCCATTTCTGTTTCTCCGCAGCCTGGAAAGTAACGTGCACAGAGAGACGTTCGCTGCCTGGGATTGCTTTGTCCCCTCTTAGGCGGTGAGGGGGTCTGGGCCAAGCACGGCAGAGGAATTTGCTACGACACTGTCTTAAAGACAGAGATAATGGACAGGACAGGAGGGAGGCAGCGTGGAAAGGAACAGTGGAGCGGCCTAGAAAGCAAAAGGGAAGCGGTTGTCCAGCACACCCGCAGCTTCCTGCATTCCCCCTGCTTCTGCCACAGAAAAACTCTCCTGGCTTCTGGGCGTGAGCGAGCCCGTCTGGGAGCACTGCAGAAATTCGCTCCGTGGGTAAAAAGGAAAGGTGCCAGAAGGAGCCGCAGGACCTGGCTGCAAGCGTGAACCATGGCAAGGAAAACTGCTTGTTGGGCGAGCGGGAAGTGGAGGAAGATGAGGATGTGGCCGAGTGGATGGACCGGTTAGTCACTTACAGAACTGACTTTGCCAGGCCTCGCTCCTCAGGACAGAGCTGTTTGGATAAGGAGCTTCCCAAGCCATTTGCCGGGTCGGATGTTGCCAGAAAACGAGCTGAGCTAATCCCATGGCTAGTTTAACAAGGGATGAGTGTCCGTGTGGGACCCTGGGCCCTGTCAGGGCTGGTCGGCCCGGGTTCCATTTTGTTCCCAGTGGGGACGTGGGAAGTTGAAGGATCAGGCTGCCTGTTCTCACCAGCCAGGGTGGCCTGAAAAGTAGGTCTTGGGGCCCGCAGCTGTCCTGGCTGGAGCTGTGTAAGGCGGTTCCACCTTCAGCTCTAGTGGGGGCGGCCGGGGAACTGGGTTCGACTCTCGACGCCAGGTGCAGGGCCAGCAAGAGGAACCGCTGTGCAATATCCCGCGGGGTGGCCTGGCACAGCCCCAGCCTGTGATGCTGCACACCCAGACGTGGCTCAGCCTTGCAGGGCAACCCAGGGCTCCCCTAGCGCAGGGCCCTGGCGGTTTGGTAACTGGAGGTCAGTCACTGGCCTCAGGTTAACCAGCCCCCGGGCGCCCTGTCCCGAGCCCAGCCACAGGCGTTCCAGCCCGGGCAGGGGCTCCCCTGGCACCGGTACGGTGGATGGGCGGGTACCGTCCCCGAGCACCCCGTGCCCAGCCCGGGCCGGTGTGGCCGCTGCCCCTGGCCCGGGCACGCAGCCTGGGGAGGGGTATGCCAGAGGCACGGGCAGTCCCCTCCAGCTGCCGGCAGGCTGGGGCAGCCGGGCTTGGTCGCGGGGAGCCCTGCGGGCAGCAGAAGCCAGTTGTCCGTGGGACCGGGCTGGGGGCTGGGCTGTCCCGGGGACCGGGCCGGGCGGGCTGGGGGCGGGGCTGTCCCGGGGACCGGACCGGGCTGGAGGCGGGGCGGGGCTGTCCCGGGGACTGGGACAGGCGGGCTGGGGGCGGGGCTGTCCCGGGGACCGGGCCGGGGAGGCTGGGGGCGGGGCTGTCCCGAGGACCGGGCCGGGGGGGCTGGGGGCGGGGCTGTCCCAGGGACTGGGCTGGGGGCGGGGCTGTCCCGGGGACCGGGCCGGGCTGGAGGCGGGGCGGGGCTGTCCCGGGGACCGGGGCGGGGGTGAGGTGGGGGTGGGGCTGTCCCGGTGCCCGCGGCGCGGCTGGACCCGCCGGTCTGTAGCTCGGGCTGCGGCTCCGCCCCCGCGCCCGCCCCGGCCCCGCCCGGCTCCTTCCGGCCCCGCCGCCCCGGCCGGCGGAGGAAGCGGCGGCGGCCGCGGAGCCGAGCGGGCAGCGCGGGGGATGGCCGCGGGCTCCGCGGAGCAGGTAGGGCGGCTCGGCTCGGCTCGGCTCGGTCCGGTCCGGTCCCGCCCTGGGACGGAGCCTCCCCCGGCCGCTCGAGGGGCTCCCGCAGCAGCGGGGCCCGGCCCGGGAGAGGCCGGAGCGGGGCTGGCGGCCGGGCGGGGCTCTGCGTGGCCGTGGCGGGCGCAGGCCCGGCGCCTTGTCTACACTAGGGCCGGGTCCGGCCGGGCGCGCTGCGCACAGCGAGCGGGCAGCCATGGCAGCGCCCTCCCTGGGCGGGTGCAGCGGCCTTGGGGCGCCCCCCGGGGGCGGTGGGGGGCAGCGCTGCCCTGCGGCCGGCCGGGCCCTGCGCCCGCTTCCCCGCAGGGCAGGAGTCGCTAGAGCGGCGCCGCGGCGCGTGTGGACGGACGGGGAGCGACGGGAGCGACCGTCCCGCAGCAGCACTGCGCGTTGCGGGGACCGGGCCGGGCCAGGCCATTCCCTCCCCTCCCCTCCCGCGGTGGGCCAGAGGCAGGAGGAGCCCTGTGAGAAGCCCCCGGAGAGCTGCCGGTGGCTGACCCTGCCAGCCTGGGGCTCTGTGCCAGTCCCTGCTCCGCTCCTTGCCCTGCTGCACCGTGGGCTCAGCCCTGCCGGAGCCCCGTACGGGGGGACCGGACCGGACCGGACCTGCCCCCTGTGGCGGAGCTGGCCCTGCAGGCCCAGCCCGGCTGGCTAACCCAGGGTGGGGGCTGCACCCCTGTTTGCGGTGCGGAGCTGAAGTTCAGCTGCCCCGCAGTCCTGGAGGTGACTGGGAGCCCCTGCCATGTCTCTGGGCGGAGGAGAGGGGGCTGAGGGAAAACAACCCCCCAGTGGGGCTCTAGCATCCCTCTGGCCTTTGTGCCCCACCGCAGAGGGGCAGGAGCCCGGCGCTGGGCACATCCCCGGTGTGTGGGGGTTGCTCATTCCCTGGTGTCTCCCAACGCTGCAGCTGTTGGCATGTGGGCACCGCTTCGGCACCCGCCGGGCACGGCCAGAGCTGGACACGGTGCTTGTCCAGGACTCTTGCGGGGGCTGGATGAGGGTCCCTCCCTCTGCAGGGCAGCCATAGGCAGTGCCAGCCTGGCAGTGATCACAGGCAGATAAATGGGGGAGGCAGGCGGCGTTAGACCTCTGTCAGTGCACTGGGGGCGCTGAGTGACTTACCCAACATCACGAGGGCTCCGGGACAGACCCTGGAACTGCCCTCAGGTCCCCTGAGCGCCAGTCTGGCGTTGTGCCCTCCTGCCAGCTCTCCCCACCCCCGTGTAGGAGCAGCTCCACATACCCCTGTGCCTGGAGCCTCCCGTGTTGCCCCGAGGGCCTGGCCAGCGCAGGCTCAGACAGAAGCGTCGCGGGGGTGGATGGGGGAGGCAGGAGACCTGGCTGGGCAGGGGCAAGTGGGGCCGCTTGGAGGGCGTGATCATGTGGGGTGCCCATGGACACCCCCTGGTGGGTGGTGGTCACAGATGCCATGGAATCGGCAGGCCCCGGCCGCAGCCCCTTCTCGTGTTGCAGGCCCTGGTGTTGTTCGAGGACGTGGCGGTGTATTTCTCTCCAGAGGAGTGGGCGGCACTGGCTGGATGGCAGCGGGCGCTGTACCGGGAGGTGATGACAGAGAATTACGATCTGGTGGCTTCGCTGGGTGAGCGTAGGGCCCCGGTAGCCTGGGAGAGGCCTTGGCCGGTACCAGCCTGGGAGGGGGCTGAAATTGACCTGACGGGTGACCCTCCAGCTCCCAGGAGCTGGGCAGAGCCCTGTCCTAGCCCACAGGCCTCTCAGGCTACAAGTGAGCACTGTGCGTGGCCGGGCATGGCCCAGGTCCCACGCCCCCTGCAGTGCTCCCAAGTGTCCTTTCGGATGTGCCTGGGAACCCAGCTGAACGGCTCTGCTGGGAGCTGTCATCTGCACAGGGCCCAGGGGTGCTGGGCATGACCCGCCCAGCCCTCGGCAGCTGCCCCTGCAGGGCTCCAACCCTCTCCCGATACCGTGGGCTGCGGGCCGCGCAGGCAGTTCCGGTTGCCACGCTGCCGTTATGTGTGGCCACGGAGCTGCGGGGGCTGGGTACGTCCTGGCCAGTTCTGCCAGCGGCCCTGCCCCAAGAGGCTCGCAGCTCCCGGGGCAACATCTCCTGTCGCGTCCCAACGCGTTTGCAAATGGCCTCTCCCGTGGCAGGCCCAGGAACCCAGAGCGCGGTTCTGTCCCCTGTGCCCAGGCTCTGCCGGCCCCAAACCAGAGCTGATCTGTAAAATGGAGCGAGGGGAGGAGCCCCCTGCCGCAGCGCCCCCCGGGGAGAGGGAGAGAGGAACCCTGGATGCCCCCAGCCCAGGTGAGCAGCCGATTCGCCCTCCCAGCAAAGCGCCCAGCACCGACAGAGCAGGAGCTCTGCAGCTTTCAGTGAGTGGCCCCCGGGGGAGACGGCCGACGACTCTCTGGCTGGTTCCTTAGCCAGAGAGGGACTTGGGGTTCATGAGCACTCGTGCAGCAGTGCCTGGGCATGGCCAGAGCGAGGAGGGGGCTGAGGGTGCAGCTGCCCGTGCCGGCTCTCAGCCACGCACGGCAGCCAGGGCGGGGGCGGGGGCGGGGGGGGGGCGCTCTGCCTTTGACTCCCCTCTCCCTGGGCTCTTGGCGCTGAAATGAGCTCTGCTGCAAGTCAGGGGCGGGCAGCACTGACCGGCCATTGGCTCCCCCACCCTGCGCGTCACCGAGGGGGAGCGTGATGCGACCTGGCGCACCCGCCTCAGCCTGGACCCGCGCCGGCAGAGAGGCTGTGGTGCACGTCTCTGGAGCCTGCCAGCGTCGCTCCGCCGCAGCGCGGTGCCGGGCAGGGGTGGGCGCTAGGCGCTCCGGGGCAGCCGAGGGCGGGCGGGCGTCAGCAGAGTGGTGCATGACTAGCCCTGGCTTGGCCCAGCTGAGTGCCCAGGCCGGGATGTGCCAACCATGTCCCTGCCTGACTTGTCTATCCTGCAGCCGGCTGGGGCAGGCGCGTGAAGGAGGAGCTGGCCGTGGAGGACTGCAGACAGCAGTGGGGGCCGCCCCCGGTGCTGGCGGGGGCCGCCGAGGGCTTTGTGCTGGAGTTCCCCGCCCTGTGGTGCGAGGTGACGCCGAGGGACCCCGCAGGAGACGCCCCCCAGCAGTCCCCGGCCGGGCCCTTGGCTGCGACCCCCGCGGAGAGCGAGGGGCCCCTCATCTGCTGTGCCTGCGGGAAGAGCTTTGAGGACGAGGCGGCGCTGAGCGCCCACCAGCGCCTGCACCCGGGTGCCGGGCCCTTTGGGTGCCGGGCCTGTGGGAAGAACTTCCGCCACCACCGCAGCCTGCTGGCCCACAAGAAGCTGCGGGGGCGGAGCCGGCACGCCTGCGCCGAGTGCGGGCAGAGCTTCTGCCTGAAGGGCGACCTGCTGCGGCACCGGGCGGCACACGCCGGCGAGGGCGGCTACGCCTGCGGCCTCTGTGCCCAGCGCTTCCGCCACAAGCGCCACCTGCTGGCCCACGGGAAGGAGCACGCCGGGGCCACGCCCCAGCCCTGCCCCGAGTGCGGGCAGAGCTTCGGCGACCCGGCCAGCCTGGCGCAGCACGCGGCGGCGCACCGCGAGGAGCGGCCCTTCGTCTGCACCCGCTGCAACCGCAGCTTCAGCTGGAAGGAGAGCCTGCTGATCCACCAGCGCAGCCACCCCCAGGAGCGCTCCCACCGCTGCGCCGACTGCGGGCGCAGCTTCAGCCGCAGCGGCAACCTGCGCATGCACCGGCGCGTTCACACCGGGGAGCGGCCCTACGCCTGTGCCGAGTGCGAGCGCGCCTTCTGCAACAAGGCCAACCTCGTGGCCCACCGCAAGCTGCACCGCCGCTTCAAGCCCTACGCCTGCCCTCAGTGCGGCCGCAGCTTCAGCTTCAAGAGCAAGCTGCTGCTCCACCAGCGGGCCCACGGGGATGAGCCGTAGGCCCCCGCAGGCTGCAGCCAGGCCGCGGGGCTCTGCCGGTCTGGGGCTGCGGCCCTAGGCCTCACCTCAGTCTGGGGTGCCCGGGCGCGGGCCTTTGCGGGAAGCTGCGCTGTGTTGCAGAGCTGGGTGACTTAGGAGAGCTCTGTCCGTGCGGGGGGGTGAAGTGTGCCAAGGCCCTGATAGCGCAGGGTGGCCGGGCCCAGGGCGAGTCTGGTGCGTTAGGGTGAGATCTACAACCCCCCCATCGAGTGTCAGCTCTGCGGCCCCCACCGGGCTGTGCCATCAGCCCCCCCAGTGACCGGTGCTGCCCACAGGCGGTGAGGGGCTTTGAGATCGCAGCCGGAAAGGCCGGAAGAGGTGGTTCTGACCGTTCAGTCTGGTCTCCTGGGGCCAGGACTCTCCCGCTGGAGTTCCCCCATGCCCCCAGAAGGGACCATTGTGCTGTATCCGGGAGAGGTCAGGGTACAAGCTGCAGCCCTGGGGCTGTATGCCTGCTCTGCTACAGACTTTGACATGACCTTGGGCATGTCCCTTAGCCTCTCATGGTCTCACTGCCCCAGCCATACAATGGTGATACCAGCTTGATACCTCGGTGATGGGCCAGACCAATGGAGGGATGTCCAGTTCACTCGCTACACTCAGGGCTGAGTGTGAGGCTCCTCTAGCTGCTCTTCCTGGTGTGACTGGTTCTCCCCTGGGGCATTTCGCAGCTGGCTGCCTGCGCTGTGCGGGTGGTTGGGAAGTGGGCAGCAGGGCCACCCTGGGGGTTTTACTGCCACATCGAGGGGCTGCCCTGTAAGCACATCCACCTGCGCTGGGGCCGTGCAGGGATTTTGGAAATGCCCTGGCAGCTCCCGAGCTGTTCGGGTCCCATTGCAGCGGAGGGGTGTGGGGGTGGGGGCGCAGGGGGCTCCCCACAGGTTTTGGGGTGGGGAAGATGGAGCTCTTTGCAGCGCTCAGGACTGATCGAACCAGGCTGCAGCAGCGTGGTGAAGTGACCCACGCCTCTGTGCTCCCCCGGGAGACGCTGCGCAGTGTCCGTGGGCTCTGTGCACCTGCCCGGACACGCAGAGGTTCCCTGAGGGGCTGTGCAGGCGTCTGCCCTCCAGAACACCCGGGCGGCCCAGCAAGCGGCACCGGCACAGCGCCGCAGGCCAGGGAGCCCCTGGTGCCCCTGCCGGGGAGATGGTGGAGACCAGGGCTTTACCAGGGTTCAAAGAGCGAGATAAACTCCTGGCAGTCAGGTCTGTCGGGGCTGTTAGCTGGGCGGGGCTGGGATGCAGCAGTCCCCGCTGGGTGTTCCTGAGCAGGAGCTGGGCCACCCGACGGTCGCCCTGTCCTGCTCGTCCCCTTGGAAGACGGGGTTCTCGGCGAGCAGGCCCATGGGTCCAACCAGCACGGCCGTCCTACTCAGCCCGCCCCGCCAGCAAGGCCGGCGTTGGTTGCGCACTTGTCTGCTTCTCCCCCTGGCCTCCCGCGGGCGTGCAGCCCTTGCAGAACTGATCCGAGGCCGCTGCTGTCAGCACCGTGTCCCTCCTCCGGGCCAGGGCTGCCTGGAGCCGCCGGGGCTTGGCCACCTACCTACATGGGTGCGTGTGGTGGGGACCGGCCATGGCCATGGCCCGCTCACTATGGGGGGCAGGGGGCCACCCTGGCCAGCCAACTGTGTGTGTGGGTGTGCTGGAGTCGGGGGAGTGCACGTGTGAGACTCAGGCTGGATGTGTGTGACAAGCAGAGCAGCTCCCAGTGGCTAAGGATGACCCTGGGGCTATAACCCAGGCTGGCAGGTGACACCTCAGCCCTGAACACAGAGGAGGGAGGAGCCGAGCTGGTTTTGAATCAGAGGCAGCAGTTAGAGGCTGGGGGGAGAGAGAGCTGGAAGGCAGCCAGCCTGAGGAGGGGGAAGCTACACCCCAGAGGGGCACCCCTCGGGCTCCTCTCCCCAGGACAGGTTGGAAGGACTGTCTCTGGCTGCTGTGCTGAAACTTCTGTGAGAAACTGGGCATCTGTTGCCTCATAAACCTCCTGTTGTACCTGCTGAGTGAGAGTCACTCCTGCCAGCGGACGGGGTGCAGTGCAGGGGGACCCCTGAACCCCATCACAGTGGGGGGGGTGTATAGCTGTGGTGTATTTATTCACTCCCCCTCCCCTTGTGCACTTACTGCCCTTGGCCAGCCATGCGCTGGTTGGAGCTGGGCTGCAGCCCAGCAGTAACACAGCACTGCAGTACAGGAAGGAGGACCCTGGGCGCGGGGTTCGTCTGGGCTGGCGAGTGTGTCCCTGTGGGCCCCGTGTGGGCACAGCTGGACCGTTCCTGTGACTGGGTAACCTCAGGGTAACCAATAAACGTCTCACACTTATTTCGTGTCAGGCTGCTTATTCCTTGGGGAGGGGGCGTTAATTAGGAGCTGGCCCCTGCGTCGCATGATAAGACCCCCGACTCCAGCCTGCTCCACCCACTCCTCTGCTCAGCGGCCTGTGCTCGTGTGAGACCGACAGCCTCTCGCTGCTGCCACCCCGGCTTGGCTCTCCCCCACGCAGCCAGCATTTCCCCGTGCCCGCCGCCTTCAGCAGGGACGTCCCCATTGGGCCAGAGGGACCCTAGACCTGGAAGCATCTGATGAAGTGAGGCTGTGCTCATGAAAGCTCATGCTCAGAACTTTTTTGTTAGTCTATAAGGTGCCACAGGACCCTTTGTTGCTGTTGTAGACCTGGAAGGGAGCTCGAGAGAGCCTCAAGTCCAGGCCCTGTCCTCGTGGCAGGGCCCAGCTCTGCCTAGAGCAGTGTTTCTTAAACTGTGTTGTGCGAACAGTGCGCCGCAAGTGTTGGGAGAATACACTGCTGGGTGGTATCGTCTGTTGTTCAAACCGGATCCAATGTTACTTCTTCGTTGTTCTGTTACTGGTTAAATTACTTCATTGGGTTTCTGCTGTACTGTAGATGTGGCTGCTTGGTGGGATTTTTTTTTTTTTTAAACAATTTTGTTTTGAAGAAAATATTCATAGGTGTTCCATGTAAAAAATGTTTGGTGTTTCGTGTTCTCAAGGAGTTTAAGAACTCATAGAACACTAGGACTGGAAGGGACCTCGAGAGGCCATCGAGTCCAGCCCCCTGCCCCAATGGCAGGACCAAGTACTGTCTAAACCATCCCTGACAGACATCTAACCTGTTCTTAAATATCTCCAGCGATGGAAATTCCACAACCTCCCCAGTCAATTTATTCCACTGTTTGACCACCCTGACAGTTAGGCACTTTTTCCTAATGTCCAACCTAAACCTCCTTTGCTGCAGTTTAAGCCCATTGCCTCTTGTTCTATCCTGAGGCCAAAAAGAACAAGTTTTCTCCCTCCTCCTTATGACACCCTTTCAGATACCTGAAAACTGCTATCATGTCGCCCCTCAATCTTCTCTTTTCCAAACTAAACAAGCCCAGTTCTTTCAGCCTTTCTTCACAGGTCACATTCTCTAGAGCTTTAATCATTCTTGTTGCTCTTTTCTGGACTCTTCCCAGTTTTTCCACATCTTTCTTGAACTGCGGTGCCCAGAACTGGACACAATACTCCAGCCGAGGCCTAACCAGCGCAGAGCAGAGCGGAAGAATAACTTCTCGTGTCTTGTTCATAACACACCTGTTAATTCCTCACAGAATCATGTTTGCTTTTTTTGCAACAGCATCACACTGTTGACTCATATTTAGCTTGTGGTCCACTATAACCCCTAGATCCCTTTCTGCTGTACTCATTCCTAGACAGTCTCTCCCCATTCTGTATGTATGAAACTGATTGTTCCTTCCCAAGTGGAGCACTTTTGCATTTGTCTTTATTAAACTCCATCCTGTTTGCCTCAGCCCATTTCTCCAATTTGTCCAGATCATTTTGAATTATGACCCTATCCTCCAAAGCAGTTACAGCCCCTCCCAGCTTGGTATCATCTGCAAACTTAATAAGTGTACTTTATATGCCAATATCTAAATCGTTAATGAAGATATTGAACAGAACCGATCCTAAAACAGACCCCTGTGGAACCCCACTAGTTATACTTTTCCAGCAGGATTGAAAACCGTTAATAACTACTCTCTGAGTACGGTTATCCAGCCAGTTTTGTACTCACCTTATAGTAGCCCCATCTAAGTTGTATTTGTCTAGTTTATTGATAAGAATATCATGAGAGACCGTGTCAAATGCTTTACTAAAGTCTAGATGTACCACATCTACCGCTTCTCCCCTATCCACAAGGCTCGTTATCCTATCAAAGAAAGTTATCAGATTGGTTTGACATGATTTGTTCTTTACAAATCCATAGTGGCTGTTCCCTATCACCTGACCACCTTCCAACTGCTTGCAGATGATTACCTTAATTACTTGTTCCATTATCTTTCCTGGCACAGAAGTTAAACTGACTGGTCTCTAGTAACGGAGAGAAAGCCGTGCTAGTCTATATACTATCAAAACAAAAAAAGCAGTCAAGTAGCACTTTGAAGACTAACACAATAATTTATTAGTTGATGAGCTTTCATGGGACAGACCCACTTCTTCAGACCAGAGCCAGACCAGAACAGACTCAATATTTAAGGCACAGAGAACCAAAAACAGTAATCAAGGTGGACAAATCAGAAAAAAAAATTATCAAGATGAGCAAATCAGAGAGTAGAGGGGCAGAGTGACTATAGGGACTCGTTTGCATACTTGGCTTAATCTAATTCTTGACTTCCCCCCACCTTCTGCCCCTCTACTCTCCGATTTGCTCACCTTGATAATTTTTTGTCTGATTTGTCCACCTTGATTACTGTTTTTGGTTCTCTGTGCCTTAAATACTGAGTCTGTTCTGGTCTGGCTATGGTCTGAAGAAGTGGCTCTGTCCCATGAAAGCTCATCACCTAATGAATTTTTTTGTTAGTCTTTAAAGTGCTATTTGACTGCTTTTTTGTTTTGACTGGCCTGTAGTTTCCTGCGTTGTTCTTATTCCCCTTTTTATAGATGGGCACTATATTTGCCTTTTTCTAGTCTTCTGGAATCTCTCCTGTCTCCCAAGATTTTCCAAAGATGATAGATAAAGGCTCAGTTATCTCCTCTCTCAGCTCCTTGAGTATTCTAGGATGCATTTCATCAGGCCCTGGCGACTTGCAGACATTTAACTTTCCTAAGTGATTTTTAAATTGTTCTTTTTTTTTTTAATCTTCTAACCCTACCCCTTTCCCACTAGCGTTCACTGTGTGGGGCATTCCTTCCTCAGCCTTCTCAGTGAAAACCGAAACAAAGAAGTCATAAAGCAGCTCTGCCATTTCCAAGTTCTCTGTTACTGTTTCTCCCTCCTCACTGAGCAATGGCCCTACCCTGTTCCTGGTCTTCCTCTTGTTTCTAATGAATTTATAAGAAGTCATCTTGTTTCCCTTTATGCCTGTAGCTCATCTGAGCTCATTTTGTGCCTTTGCCTTTCTGATCTTGCCTCTGCGTTCTCGTGTTGTTTGCCTGTATTCAGCCTTTGTCATTTGTCCTAGTTTCCATTTTTATATTATTCCTTTTTTATTTTGAGATCATGTAAGATCTCCTGGTTAAACCATGGTGTTCTTTTGCCATATTTTCTATCTTTCCTACGCAGTGGAATAGCTGGTGTTTGTGCCCTTAATAATGTCCCTTTGAAAAACTGCCAACTCTCCTCTGTTGTTTTTCCCCTCATTCTTGCTTCTCATGGGACCCTACCTACCAGCTCTGAGTTTACCAAAATCTTCCTGCCTAGAACCCTTTGTTTCTAGTTTGCTGTTCTCCCTTCTACCCTTCCTTAGAATTGTGAATGCTATGATTTCATGATCACTTTCACTCAAGCTGCCTTCCACTTTCCGATTCTCAATCAGTTCCTCCCTATTTGTTAAAATCAAAACTAGGACAGCTTCCCCTTGGTAGGTTTTTCAACCTTCTGAAATAAAAAGTTGTCTTCAATGCAGTCCAAGAACTTATTGGATAGTCTGTGCCCTGCTGTGTTAGTTTCCCAACATATATCTGGGTAGTTGAAGTCCCCCATCACCACCAAATCCTGGGCCCTTGATGTTTTTGTTAGTTGTTTAAAAAAAGCCTCATTCACCTCTTCCACCTGGGCAAGTGGCCTATCGTAGACTCCTAGCAGGACATAACCTGTGCTTTTTTACCCCTTTTAGCTTAATCCAGAGGCTCTCAACACATCCGTTTCCTATGTCCATCTCCACATCACAAGTGTGTACATTTTTAATATATAAGGCAACACCTCCTCCCTTTTCCCCCCATCCTTCCTGAGCAGGCTGTACCCTTCCATACCAACATTCCAATCATGTATTATCCCACCAAGTTTCCATGATGCCAACGATGTCATAGTTGTATTTATTTATAGAATCATAGAAGAGTAGGACTGGAAGGGACCTCGAGAGGCCATCGAGTCCAGCCCCCTGCCCTCATGGCAGGACCAAGCACTTTCTAGACCATCTCTGAAAGCCATCTATCTAACCTCTTCTTAAATATCTCCAGTGATGGAGATTCTACCACCTCCCTTGGCAATTCGTTCCAGTGTTTGATCATCCTGACAGTTAGGAACTTTTTCCTAATGTCCAACCTGAACCTCCCCTGCTGCAATTTCAGTCCATTGCCTCTTGTTCTATCCTCAGAGGCAAGGAAGAACAAGTTCCCTCCCTCTGCCTTATGACACCCTTTTAGATACCTGAAAACTCTATCATGTCCCCCCTCAATCTTCTCTTTTCCAAACTAAACAAGCCCAATTCTTTCAGCCTTTCTTCATAGGTCATGTTCTCTAGACCTTTGATCATTCTCGTTGCTCTCCTCTGGACCCTCTCCAATTTCTCCACATCCTTCCTGAACTGCGGTGCCCAGAACTGGACACAATACTCCAGCTGAGGCCTAACCAGCGCAGAGTAGAGCGGGAGAACGACTTCTCGTGTTTTGTTCACAACACACCTGTTAATGCATCCTAGAATCATGTTTGCTTTTTTTGCAACAGCATCACACTGTTGACTCATATTTCGCTTGTGGTCCACTATAACCCCTAGATCCCTTTCTGCTGTACTCATTCCTAGGCAGTCCTTTCCCATTCTGTATGTGTGACACTGATTGTTCCTTCCTAAGTGGAGCACTTTGCGTTTGTCCTTATTAAACTTCATCCTGTTTACCTCAGCCCATTTCTCCAGATCCTTTTGAATTATGACCCCATCCTCCAAAGCAGTTGCAACCCCTCCCAGCTCGGTATCATCTGCAAACTTAATAAGTGTACTTTCTATGTCAATATCTAAATCATTAATGAAGATATTGAACAGAACCGGTCCTAAAACAGACCCCTGCGGAACCCCACTTGTTATACTTTTCCAGCAGGATTGAAAACCATTAATAACTACTCTCTGGTTACGGTTGTCCAGCCAGTTGTTCACCCACCTTATAGTAGCCCCATCTAAGTTGTATTTGCGTTATTGATAAGTATATTATGTGAGACTGTGTCAAATGCTTTACTGAAGTCTAGGTATACCACGTCCACCGCTTCTCCCTTATCCACAAGGCTTATTACAACTTCCAGTTCTTCCTGCTTATTACCCATACTTCTTGCCTTTGTATATAGGCATCTAAGATACTGATTTGATCTTGCCTCCCAGTTTTGCCCTGATCCTCCTTTTTCTCTGCCATTATAGCCCCTGCTCCCTCCCATTTCTAACCCATCTCCCAGGTTTCCATCTTCTCTACTTACCTGTGGGCTTTGTTCCCCCATCCCTGCTCGGTGTCTGTCTGACTTGCTCTTAAATATCTCCTGCAGTGGAGATTCCACAACCTCCCCAGGTAACTTATTCCAGTGTTTGACCACCCTGGCAGGTAGGAAGTTTTTCCTAATGTCTAATCTAAACCTCCCTTGCTGCAGTTTAAGCCCGTTGCTCCTTCTCCTGTCCTCAGAGGCCAAGGAGAACAAGTTTTCTCCCTCCGTGTTAGGTGCTTGAAATCTAACATGTCCCCTTTCAGCTTTTCTCTTTTCCAAACTAAACAAGCCCAGTTCTTTTCATCTTCCCTGATGGGTAACTAGAGCTTTTAATCATTCTTGCTGCTCTTCTCTGGACCTGCTCCAATTTCTCCATCTTTCCTGAAATGCGCTGCCCAGAGCTGGACACAACATTCCAGCTGAGGTCTAACCAGGGCAGCGCAGAAGCATGACTTCTCGTGTCTTGCTCACAACGCTGCTGTTAGTGCAGCCCACAATCAGGTTTGCTTTTTTGGTAGCAGTGCTGAGCCCTGGGGAGCAGAGCCAGGGTGGGAGGGAGGCTCACCAAGGAGCCTGTCGGGTTACCAAGGGAAAGAAGGGGACTGCTGGCCCCGACACTCACTCTCACCAGGGCGAAGTAGAACCTGCTGGTTGGTGGGGATCAGAACAGTTTCTCTGCATGCTGCAGGGCTCTGGTGCAACAGCCCCATACCCAGGTGTCTCCGTCCATGGCCGACCGCCTGTGCTAATGAGGCAGAGCCCCTTACGTACGGCTCAGCCGTTGGCCTGGTGGTCACAGCGCTGTAGGGCAACCAGGGAGACCCAGCAGCCGGGAAGCAGCAGCGAGGGGTAGGCTGTGGAGGCCTGGGAGGCAGGGTGGGAGGCTGGCTGCTGAGCCCCAAGCCCAAAGGGACCATTGTGAATTACTGCGTCTGCCTGGCATGACACAGGCCCCAGTTCCTCCCCTGCACTGGGGCCGGCTGCAGGAGGTGGAGCTGGTGGTAGAGTGTCAGTGTCAACTGAGAGGCTCCAGTGGGGGCAGCCCTCCCCCCAGGAGTGCCGGTGGCTGGTGGGTGAAGGGGTGCACATGGCTGCCCGTTGAGTTCAGCGCTCCCAGCGGAGGGACACGGTGAAGGTGTGAGATGGGCAGAGCAGCTGGCCGCGGTGGGCTAGTGGCTGTTCCATGCTCCAGGTTGGGTTCTGTTGCCAAGCAGGGTGTGCCAGCCTGGAGCCAGCCCAGCAAGAGTGCAGGGCCAGCGCTGCCAGCTGCCAAGTGGAAAATGTTCATGGCCCCAGGGGACTCACGGGCCAGTGGTCTCCTGGTCCATTTCTCAACCGTCAGCTCTTCTCCCCCCGGGCCAGCCGGCAGAGGAGGAGCCACTGGTTCTGCAGGGTGGCCGGCCAAGTGTGAACCCCCTGGGCTGCAGCCCTCCCATGACGCAGGCGGAGCTGGCGAGTTTCTGTGGGCCGGGGCAGTTGCTGTCAGTTCACACTGGCAGGTTGTGGAGCTCAGGGAGGTCCCTGCGGTTACACACGCTGGAAAATTATCCACCAGCTTTCGAGTGGAAGCCGCCCCAGTCTGCATGACAGGCCAGGTAGGGCTCAGTGCTGCCTGAACGCCGGGTGCGTGCACAGCAGCCCAGCTCATTGGCAGAGCGCCCGCAGACGCTGTTACTATTGGTGGTGGTGTGTTTCCTACTGTCCTGTGGTAACCCCAGGTGGGTGCCTCAGTTTCCGCAGGCCCAGCATCAGTGCATAGCCTGGAGGGGAGTTTCCCTGTGATGACTACTTGCACAGTAGGCTAAGTCCTCCAGGCGCTTTCTAACCCAGGCAACCAGGGGACCCCTTTCTTCCCCGGGAAACAGGACAGAGGTGGAGGAGGCGCCCATCTGGTTTAACTGGAGCTGGGCTGGGGGATGGAGCAGTGTCTCTGGCTGGAGATGGGGGGGGACCAGGGCCCCGCTCCCCAAGATGGATGGTGCTGACGCCTGGTCCCGGTGCTGACCAGTCCGTTCTGTGCTATGTCCCCATCGCCCCAGAACCCATCTGTTGTCCCTATGGGGGCGGGGCAGCGCCTGGGAACCCCCCACGCTGACAGGGTGGGGATGCACCCTGAGGAAGAGCCAGCTGCTAACGGGGCGAGACTCAGTGGGAGCTCCCCTGGGCTCCGTGGACAGGTGCCAATGCCAGTTGGAGATGGTGCAAAGGGCACCCGGGCCAGGGAAGGCCTGTGGGGAACAGACCCTGAATCCCCAGGGGGTGAGGGGTGTCAGGGACTCCCCAGCAGGCGCACAGCACCTGGCTCCAGTGCCCGAGAGCTGGGGACCAGCCTGGAGCCAGAGGCCCTGAAGCCTGTGTCCCAAAAAACTCCTGCCTGGCAGTGTCAGAGACGTTGCTAAAGCCAGGACGATTTACCACCCGTCACCCCCTCACCTGCCCATTGTGAAGCTAAGTAGGCTGAGCTGCCTGAGTCCGCCCAGTCATCGTCTCTACGACTCTTCTCTGAGCTGTCTCCTGCGGATCTACAGCCAGGCCGCCCTCCGCCGTCGTCCCAAGAGCTGAGCACCGCTCGCAGCCTGGCTCCTTCGAGGGGCAGGACTCAGCGTGGTGCATTTTTCAGACTTCACCGTGTCTGGCACTCCAGCCCCTGCTCACTGTCCTTCTGGCCCGTCTCCTGCTCCTGCTCCCCAGGGACCAGCTCCCAGCTCTGTGTGCACAGCCCCTTTAGAACTGGGTTGAGCAGGGCGGGAGGAAGAGCAGGGTGCGGATGATACCTGGACCAGGCTAACGCATCCCACGTCCAGCACGGAGGAGGAGCCCCGCGATCTGCCCTGGGCCACAGGCCTGCCATGGGATCCAAGCACTGTCCCCACTCAGCCTGAGACCCAGTGGCTGAGGGGCAGGTCACAGGAGGGCTGGGCTTAGCCAAAGGCTTGAAAGCAGGACAGGAAGAGGGGGCTTGAGGGGGAGCTTGGCGAATGGTTTCAAATGCATTTGAGCCTGCAAACGCTCAGCGAGTCGCCGGGCTCCACGACTGGGCCTTCCAGGGCAGGTGGCGATTGTTAGGCAGGGCGGAGGGATGGTACCTGACCCGCCATGCATGGCACTGGGCAATGCATGGACCCTAAGAGCTGAACGGACCCCTCAGCACTCCTCCCGTTACAGACCATCCACTGTCTCTGCTCTGGAGTCTGTTCATCCCTAATAACGCCACCAGGGAGCCTGGCAGCCTCTCGTTCCTGGGCCCAGCTCCCCTCCCCCCATTGTACACTCCCCCTCCCCAACCCCCAGTCTCCGGATCATGATGGCATCAGGTATTCGCAGGCCTGCGATGCTGGATGTACTGGAGTCTCAGGATGGTTCGTGGCACACCACCTGTGCCTGTATTCCCTCTCAGTCGGGCTCCCGCCCTCACCCGCTGCCTGTCTCCAGCAAGCCCCACGTCTCTCGCCAGCTGGTACCCCTGCCTGGGCATTTCCTGCCCTTGCTTATTCCCAGCAAGTCAGCCAGCAAGAGGCCTGCTTTGGGGGGAGGGAACAGCTCAGTGGTTTGAGGACTGGCCCGCTAAACCCAGTGTTGGGAGCTCAAACCTTGAGGGAGCCATTTAGGGATGTGCGACAAATAGGCTCCCCCCAGACAGGAATCACAGCATAACTCACCCCCCACCTTCTCCAGGCAAACATCTATTCTAAGGGCAAAACCAGCCCAGATGCAGCCCGTGACAAACAGAAGCATCACACAGTCTGGTCAGCTCACAGGCAGCCCCTTTCCTCCCCTCCGGCAGGAGTCCTTCGGCCCCCTTATGTTCACAAGTTCACAGCGACGCCAGGCCTGGGCTCACAGCTGGGGTGCCCAGAGCAGGAGCTCTGGGGTAAAGGGTTTTCTCAGCTTCCAGAGGGCAGGCTCAGAGGTGGGTCATTCCTGTGCCCCAGCCCCAGCACGTCCTAGGAAATCCACTTCCCACAGTCTCCCAGGAAAGCCCTGAGCAGTCTGAGCCCTTCCCACGGACTGCGCTAGTGTCTGTCCAGAGTGGGCCTGTCCCCAGCCCCAGTGACACAGTCAAGCCCACTCGGTGCCTAGAGGCTGTCCTAGTACCATCAGTCAGCGCGTGTACCTGAAGCGTAATAGGCGAGCCCAGGGCATCCCTGGCTCTGCTGCAGCAGGCGGTGAGGATGGGGCCACACTGGCACAGCAGGGGCAGCCCTGAAGAGCTGCCGGTTGAAGGGAATTGGGCACTCCAAGCCGCCCGGGGAGAGGAGGCGGAACACCAGGGTTCCACAGAATCAGGCAGTACGCAGAGGACGGCGCCGCACTCCAATCCCTGGTGCAGTCGCGGCCGCCACCAACGGACACGGTGCCTGACCATGCAGGAGTCACGCAGCCACCGCGAACAAGCCCTGCTCCGTGCAGTCCTGATACACGCGTGCACCCTGGCAGGGGAATGTTTGCATGCACGTCACACGGTCCGCACCCGGCCCATCTGTACACGTGGCCCTGACGGGCTCAAAGTGCCAGGCTATGCCTGGGTAGCAGGACTCCGGGGCTCAGCTGCAGCTAAACTTTCAAGCCCAGCCACAGCACGAGACCAGGGCACTGAGGCTCTGGTGCAGCAGGTGGAACGGAGAATCCTGCAATAGCTTCCACACAGAGAGCTGACACCCTGCCCCCGAAGAGCCCTGCCAGCAGCAGAACCAGTTCTCTCCTCCTGCCAGCATCCACCAGGCAGGGCAGAGCCCAATCCAGTGCTCCGGTTTGAGCCCAGAGACCCAGCACCACGATGAGCCTTCCTGGCCAAGGCCCAGACGGTTTAGTGTTTGGGCCTGGCCCCGTCCCTGGCAGGCTCTGTGTCTCTGCACATGTTCTAAGACACAGGCCATCAAGACCCATTTGTAAATGTCAATGGCCTGGCACAGCCCAGTAAATTGTCTGGGGCTGGGGGCCCTGGGCGGAGCTGGAACTAGGCATTACAGTCCAGCAAGCACATCTGCATCCCCGACCAGGTGAGCTCTGGGGACAGGGGTCATGCAGGTCACCTGCACCCCCTAGAATTTGGTGTTGCACCCCCAGTCTGGACAGCCTGGGCCTGGAGGTGGAGGTCCCTCCCTGAGCTCATTCCTGCCCTCAAAGGCCAGCCTGCCAGCCTGAGCTCTGCACCCTGGACTGCTGTGCCACCTGCCCTGCCCTAGGATGGCCTGGGCTGGGTCCTGCCCCACGCTCATCCTGCAGTGGCAGCTCCGTCCTGAGGGCCTGGCTGGCTGGTTGGACACAGCAAACACCCCCAAACTGGACCACATAGTGAAGCAGGGACCTGCAGGGCCACGGCCTCAAAGGGGGACAAACCGGAGCGGTGCTGGGACCCAGGGAGTGCAGTGCCTGGAGCAGGGAGGTGGCAGTTAGGTGCCAAACACCCTTTGAACCATCCTGGGCCCCGAACCCGAACTGCAGCACTGGGGTAAGGCGCTGGCTTGCACCGGATGGGGGCGGGGAACGCCAGCAAGTCGGGGTTCCAGCAGCGCCGGGCACATGGCAGCTCCCTGCTGCCAGTCCAGCACATGGCTCAGCGCAGGCCCTGGCTGCCAGGGTCGGCCTGTCTCTGGCTTCCCACAGCCACAGCTGCCGGGATTGTTACCTCCCACTTCCCTCTCCGCGCCGGCCTGAGCGCCTCTGCCCCCCGCAGCACCCAGAGGCCGCAGGCCTGAGCCGCTCAGCCGCCAAGCGCTTCCTGCTGCGCCGCCGATCCGGCTTGGGGGTGCAGCAGGGGCCGGCCCGGCTCGGCTCTGCGGCCCCTCGGGACGTGGGCCCCGGGGACGCTGAGAGGGTCCCGACCTGCCCCCCCGGCTGCCGGAGCCGTGGTTCCCCCGCGGGGCCCGGCCGGCGCGGCGCTGTGCGGGGAGCCCTGCGCCCTGGCGAGGTGCGCTCCTGCGCCCCCGTGCGCTCGGCCCCGCCGGCTCGGCTCGGCCCGGCCCGGCCCGGCGCGGCGCGGACTACGGCTCCCAGGATGCAGCGGGCGCGCAGCCCATTGTCTCCCCGCCCGGCGGCGCTGGCTCGGCCGCGGCGAGCTCCCGAGTCGGCGGCCAGGGGCGAGGGGGGCGCCGCCCGCGGGGGCCGAGCGCGCAGCGGTGAGTGCGGCCGGCGAGCCCCGCGGGGCCCCGGGCTGAGCGCAGCGCAGCGCCGGCCGGACCTGCCCGGGGGCAGCCGCGGGGCGCCTTTGTTCCCGGCCCCGCTGCGCACCCAGAGCCGGGCCGGGCCGGGCTCCTCCGCGGGCCGGGGGCGGCTTCTCCGGCCGGGCCGGGCTCGGGGCAGGGAGCGGCCAGGAAGACAATGGCCGGGCCGGGCCGGGCCGCGGCGCTGCACGCGGGCCCCCCCCGCTCCGTGGGCCGCGCTCCCCGCGCCGCGCCGCGCCGGAGGGTTGGGGAGGGGCAGAAATCCCCGGCCGGTGGATGGGAACAGCCCCTTGAGCCCGGCCCGGCCCGCCTGGGCCTGGATCCAGGTGCCGGCCAGCCCGGGCCTTTGCCCCGCGGAGCCGCCCCGCCGGCAGGTGCACAGGGGCGGGTGTGCGGGGGACGGTCGGTTCTCCCGCTCCTCCTCTGGGACCCCCCCGCCGGCCGCACGGGCGTGTCCCGGGGCCAGTGCTGCGCCCCGCGCGGGCCGGGGGAGGCTGGGGTGCGGACTGGCGCAGCACGGGGCGGGGAGGCCTCGGGCCAGTCTCAGGCTGCAGCGCCGTGCCCGGCTGTCACGCCCGGCCCGCGTGGGGGAGGCTCAGTGGTTAGAGCAGCGGCTTGGGCACGTCGGACGGGTGGTGAGCGCAGCCCTGAGGGGCCGCCTGGGGCAGCAGAAAGAAAGAGGCGTGAGGGCTGGTGCTGGGCCCGGCGCTGCGGGCGGGGACTGGACTCGGTGACCTCTGGCGCTCCCCTCCAGCTCTGCCGGAGATGGCCCTGCGTTGGCTTCCCGTTGTCCCGCTGCTCCCCAGCTCCGCGCAGGCCGGGGCGCACCGCCGGGGTGGGGAGGCTCCGCAGGGGAGGCCGGCCAGCTGCCAGGTGGAAGGTGCGTTTGCCCTGGGCACTGCAGCTGCCCTGCGCTGGCAGAGGGGAAACGCGCCCCACGGCTCCAGCAGGCAGCACGTTCCCGTCTCACCGCCCCTCAGCCCCCGGGGGCTGTTCCACGGCTCAGGGCCTCTGGTCCCACGCCCAGGCCATGCTCCCGCTCGCTGCGTGGGGCTCCCTAGGGTTGGGCTGCTCGGGCGTGAGCTGTGTGAGGCAGGTCTGTGCTCTGGTGTCGCATGGCTGCGAGCGGGGCACAATTCAGCCTATCCCTGGTCTCTGTGCCCAGAAGGCTCTGAGCACCCGCCTCTGGCGCTGTGTGAACACGCGTCCCGCAGAAGCAACCGGTGGCGCGTTCCATGCACTGGCATCATTGGGGCTGGGACAGTCCCCGGGACAGCAGGGGAAGCCGACGCCAAGCAGGGAGTGGTGCGTGCCGGGTGCTGGTACGCCAGAGAGCTGGTAGCCTGCCTGTCCCTAGGAGTGGGTGGCAGCAGGAGCTCTGCAGGGCCAGCCAGGCAAGGTACAGGCCGGGCGTTCTCTGGAGCCCGAACTGCTCCAGCTGGCGTCGGATCAGGACTAGTTTGAAAGCTCTGGGAGCGCCTGTGCCCTCATCTCGCGCGTTTCACACCTGGAGCGTCGCCCGGACGTCTTGCGGCCAGTCGGCGGCACCTGGGACTGGGGCGTGGGCCTGGCAAGCAGGGGAGGTGGGCCCCAAACCAGCAGGTGGTGCAACCTGGGACAGGCCTTTCCCCTCCAGCTTCAGGGCAACCCCTGCCTTGGTTCCCAGCCTGACCATGGTCAGTTCAGAGCTTGGCACGTCGTCCCCAGCTCAAGTCCTGTCTCTGTTATTCCTGGGCTGCTTCTCTGGTGGGTGCTGCCGTGTGAGAGAAGCAGTGAAGCCACGTGGGCCGTGTGTGCATGGGGACTTGTGCACGTGCTCAGCTGTGTGTCTGGGAAGGGACTGCCTCTGCTGCCTGGCTGCCAGGGACAGGCCGAAAGTGGCACCCCCCTGCAGGTGGCTGCTACAATCCCTGAGTTCGCCCGATGAAGCAACTGCGCTGGCTGGGAAGTGGTGGCAGCGGGCTGACCGCATGGCAGGGAGGCGGTAGGGCCCGTGGCTCGCTGGGCGCCAGGGCTGGGCATTCGAATCCTCGCGCTGTGCTGGCAGCCCGGCTGGCAGAGCGAACGTGGATCCGCTTATGGGCCGTGCTGCCTGCGAGGGGGGTTCTGGGCCATTCCCGGCACGCCCTGGGATGCCCAGCACCTGACTGGCCTTTCCCCCGGGCAGGCTCTGCTGGCACCAGCCCTGCGGGCGTGTCCGCGATGGAGCAAGGGGAGCGGCTGCGTGCAGGGGCCCGCCGGGCGCTGCGGAAGAGGGGAGCACCTGACAACTGCAGCACAGGTGAGTGGTGCTTGGAGCCCTGGCGCTGCACGGCAGGAAGCAGGCCCATTTTGGTACGCTGCCCCCGTGCCCCGGAGAGCCCCTGGGTGGCAGTGCAAGGGAAGAGTGTGATTGAGGTGGGGGGAGTGCAAATGTGAGACTCAGGCTGGATGTGAGAGATGGGCAGAGCAGCTCCCAGTGGCTGGGGATGACCCTAGGGCTACAGCTGGCTGGTAACACCTCTGCCCTGAGGTGGGGGGGGAGGGAGGAGCCGAGCTGGTTTTTTGAATCGGGGACGGCAGTTAGAGGCTAGGGGAAGAGGAGCTGGAAGGCAGCCAGCCGGAGGAGGGGGAAAGCTACACCCCAGAGGGACACCCCTTGGGGTCTTCTCCCCAGGACGGGTTGGAAGGACTGTCTCTGGCTGCTGTGGTGACGCTTCTGTGAGAAACTGGGCATCTGTTGCCGAATAAACCTCCTGTTGTACCTGCTGAGTGAGTGTCACTCCTGCCAGCGGACGGGGTGCAGTGCAGGGGGACCCCTGAACCCCATCACACAGGTGTCAGAAGTGGGATGCACTGCACCCATGGATGAGCTCCCAGCAGTGGCTGACTGAGCGCAAGAGAAGGAAGGAGCCTCACAAGAGCCAGAGGGGGAACAGAGCAATTCCTGCAGCTGCTGCTGGTGAGTGGATACCCCGGGAGACAGCGGGGAGATGGATTATACCTGACTCCTGAAGGCAGAGCTAGCGGGGCTGTGCAGAGAGAGGGGCCTGACGGTGGGGAAGGCGACCAAGGCCCAGCTGATTGCCCAGCTGGAAGAGAATGACCGATCCAGGGGGCAGAGCCTGTCCCAGCAGGAAGTGGGCGGTCACCCCCGGGAAGCGTTTCGGATTCTCTGACAGGAGCGGGGGCTCGACGCTGTCACACACACAGTGTCCGCCAGGTCGCGCTCAGCTAGCAGTGGTCCATCGCGGGCAGAGTCGCCTGCCGCAGAGCTGCGACGGCTGGAGCTCGAGGTGAGATTAAAGGAACGGGAGCACCAGGAACGGAAAAGAGAGCGTGAGCAGGAGCGCCAGCTACAAGAGAGACAGCGGGAGGAGAGGGAGCGAGAGCGGGAGCATGAGTGGGCCATGGCAGAGGCGAGACGCCAAGAGGCCCCAGCTGCGGTAAGCGGGGAGAGGGCCAGGTGGCTCGGGGTGGCCAGTCACGTGGAGACGCGTGTGCTGGCCCAGTGTCAGGACCCAGGGGACATGGACGAGTTCCTTACCGCCTTTGAGCGAGCCTGTGAGTTGCATGAGGTTCCCCCAGATGAGTGGCTCCGTCACCTCACCCCCTTGCTGGGCCAGAAGGCCGCAGCGGTGCTCAGCCAGCTGGTGGGGCTGCAGCCTGGGGACTATGAATGGTTCAAACAGGCCCTGCTGCATCAGTTCGGGCTGACTCCGGAGATGTACAAGAAGAAGTTCCAGGAGGCGAAGAAGAGGCCAGAGGAAACCCATGTAGATACAACCGCCCGCCTGAAGCAATACTACCAGAAGTGGGCGTTCGGGATGGGAGTCCAGTTCGTAGAGGACCTGATCGAGCTGGCGGTCGTGGAGCGATTCTACAAGATGTGCTCACCTGACCTGAGGCTGTGGCTGGTGGACCGGAAGCCAGGGGACTCACATGATGCAGGGAAACTGGCAGATGACTTCACAAACAGCCGGGCCAGGTTTGAAAGTGAGCCCCGCAAAGAGAGGGAGTCTCGGAGAGAGAGGGAGTCCCGGAGAGACCGAGAATCTCAGACAGACCAGATCCTGACCGTACGACAGAGGGGACCACCTCTTGGGCGAGCCCAGGAAAGAGGGGCCAGCCACCCACCCCCCAGAGAGCCAAACAGAGCCTGGACAGAGCAGCCGGCCAGAGGGACACAACACGACCCAGGCTGTTATCGCTGTGGGCGAAAGGGGCATAGAGCAGCCCAGTGCCCCAGGCTCCCAGACAGGTTGAGCAGGCCGGGGGGTCATGGAGTCAACTGGGTGGGGTCCCAGAAGCCAGAGGGGCTGGCGGCCAAAGCGGGTGCTGCTGACAGTGGGCACTCGGATTGGGCCGAGTCCACCCCACAGACCAGCTCCTCAGGGGGACCAAATTCTCAGAGGTCAGTTTACAGAGTGGGGGCGGCACTACCTCTGTGGAGCAAGTGTCTCAAACACCTCGAAGTAGACGGGAAAAAGGTCACGGGGTTCTGGGACACAGGCGCTGACGTGACGCTGGCCCAACCCGGGGTGGTGGCGCCGGGCTGCATGATACCCAATTCCCATCTGATGGTAACAGGAATTGATGGGACCCCTTTCAAGGTGCCCATGGCGAGGGTGCATCTGAAATGGGGGAACAAGGAAGGCCCCAAGGAAGTGGGCGTGCACAGCCATTTGCCGGCGGATGTACTGATGGGGGCTGACCTTGAGAACTGGCCAGGTGAACGCCCTCGTGCCCTGGTCCTGACCCGTAGCCAAAGAAAACGAGGGGTGCGCTCCCCAGATTCAGGGGTACAGGCCCAGCCAAAGTCACAGGGGCCAACCCTGAGAGAAAGGGGACCCCCAAAAAACAGATCTCACAGGCCAGGGGTGCTGGAGCCAGGCAGGGATGGGGAAGTAGCTTCCACCCCTGCGCCAGCCGAAGAGTTCCAGGCAGAGCAGCAGAGAGACCCCTCCTTGCAGAAGCTGAGGGAACTGGCCAGTCTCAGCCCAGCTCCACAGCTGGGGGAGGGCTGCAGGGAGAGATTCCTGTGGGAAAAGGGATTCCTGTACCAGGAATGGGCTCCCAGACGCAAAGCGGAGCCATGGAAGGTCCAGAGGCAACTGGTGGTTCCCCAAAAGTACCGGCGCAGGTTGCTGTACCTAGCCCATGATGTCCCGCTCGCAGGACACCAGGGGATCCACCGCACCGTGGAAAGGTTGTTACAGAACTTTTTTTGGCCAGGGATCTTTGCAGCTGTCCGTCTGTATTGCCTGTCCTGCGATCCCTGCCAGAGGGTGGGGAAGACCCAAGACAAGGGGAAAGCTGCCCTGAGGCCACTGCCCATCATAGAGGAGCCTTTCCAGAAAGTAGTTATGGACATAGTGGGACCCTTCAGCAAGGCAACGCGTTCGGGGAAGAAATATATTTTGGTGGTGGTAGATTTTGCCACACGATACCCAGAAGCAGTGGCCTTGACCTCTATCGACGCTGACACCGTGGCGGATGCACTGCTGTCCATTTTCAGCAGAGTGGGGTTCCCCAAGGAGGTCCTCACAGATCAGGGGTCCAACTTCATGTCGGTCCTTCTGCAAAGCTTGTGGGACAAGTGTGGGGTCCGGCACACCTGGGCCACAGCCTACCACCCGCAGACCAATGGACTGGTGGAGAGGTTCAGTGGGACTCTGAAGCAGATGCTGAGAACCTTCATGAATCAATACCCCCATGACTGGGACAAGTACTTACCCCACCTGCTGTTTGCATACAGGGAGGTGCCCCAGGAATCCACGGGGTTCTCCCCGTTTGAGCTGCTGTACGGAAGGAGGGTACGGGGACCCGTGGACTTGCTCAGAGAAGTGTGGGAGGGGACGGCCTCTCCTGAAGGGGAGTCAGTGGTACAGTATGTACTGACCTTCCGGGAAAAACTCACCGAGCTCATGGGCCTGGCCAGGGAGAACCTCTCCATGGCCCAAAGGAAGTAAAAGGTCTGGTATAACCGTAACGCCAGGGCCCGAGCCTCTGCCACCGGGGACCAAGTGATGGTCCTTGTACCTGTGCGGCGGAACAAGCTGCAAGCGGCCTGGGATGGGCCCTTCAAGGTCGTCGAACAGCTAAATGACGTGAATTATGTGGTGGAACTGTTGAACCGGGCCCACAGCCACCGGGTCTATCATGTGAACATGATGAAACCTTACTGGGACAGAGAGAACTTGGTGCTGGCCGTGTGCAGGCACTGGAAGGGGCAGGGGGATGATCCCTTGGTGGAGGATTTTCTCACAGGGACTGGAGCCGGCTCCTTGCTGGAGTCTATTCCCTTCTCAGACCAGCTGACCCCTGCCCAGCAGACGGAGATCAAGGAGGTGCTGCATTCGCATCAACAGCTGTTCTCTGACAGACCCGGACGCACTGACCTGGCTGTCCACCGAATAGAGACAGGCACCCACGCCCCTATCAAGTGTGTGCCATTCAGAGTCACAGGGAGGACGGCTCAGGACATAGAGCGGGAGGTTGAAGACGTGCTGTCTCTGGGGGTGATCCAACCCTCGTCCAGCCCCTGGGCCTCTCCCGTGGTGTTAGTCCCTAAAAAAGATGGGTCTGTTCGGTTTTGTGTGGACTATCGCAAGCTTAACGCCATCACTGTATCGAACGCCTACCCCATGCCCAGGCCTGATGACCTTTTAGACAAGCTGCTGGGAGCCCGTTACCTCACCACCATAGACCTCACCAAGGGGTACTGGCAAGTGCCATTAGACCAAGATGCCCGGCTCAAGTCGGCTTTCATCACCCCTGTGGGGCTCTACGAGTTCCTTGTCCTGCCCTTCGGCCTCAAGGGGCACCTGCTACCTTCCAGCGTCTGGTGGACCAGCTACTGAAAGGGATGGAGAGCTTTGCCCTGGCTTACATGGACGACATTTGCATCTTCAGCCAGACGTGGGAGGACCATGTGTCCCAGGTCAAGCAGGTGCTGGACCGACTCCAGAAGGCTGGTCTGACTATCAAGGCAGGGAAGTGCAAGGTGGGAATGGCTGAGGTGACCTACCTGGGCCACAAGGTGGGCAGCGGCTGCTTAAAGCCAGAGCCAGCTAAAGTGGAGGCTGTCAGAGATTGGCCAACACCCCAGACTAAGAAACAGGTCCAGGCCTTCATTGGGATGGAGGGGAACTACCGGAGGTTTGTGCCCCACTTTAGCTCCATCGCAGCCCCCCTCACGGAGCTGTGTAAAAAGGGAAAGCCTGACAAGGTGGTCTGGACCGAGCAGTGCCAAGAGGCCCTCTGCGCGCTGAAGGAGGCTCTGGTCAGGGCCCCAGTGCTGGCAAATCCAGACTTTGACAAACCCTTCCTGGTGTTCACCGATGCCTCAGACGTGGGGCTGGGGGCGGTGCTAATGTAGGTGAACGACAAGGAGGAGAAACACCCCATCGTGTACCTGAGTAAGAAGCTGCTGTCCCGGGAGCAGAACTACGCAGCCATAGAGAAGGAATGTCTGGCCATGGTGTGGGCTCTGGGGAAGCTGCAGCCGTACCTGTTTGGACGGCGTTTCACCGTGTGCACCGATCACTCGCCCCTGACCTGGCTGCATCGCATGAAAGGGGCCAACGCCAAGCTCCTGCGGTGGAGTCTGCTCCTGCAGGACTACGACATGGAGGTGGCCCATGTGAAGGGGAACAGCAACACCATAGCCGATGCCCTGTCACGCAGGGAGGGCCCCGAACTTCCCCAGGTCACTGGCTAAGTGACCCCGCTCCGTTTGGTCTGGAAGGGGGGAGAGATGTGATGGAGTCGGGGAAGTGCAAATGCGAGACTCAGGCTGGATGTGGGAGAAGGGCAGAGCAGCTCCCAGTGGGTGGGGATGACCCTGGGGCTACAACTGGCAGGTAACACCTCTGTCCTGAGTGGGGGAGAGGGAGGAGCCGAGCTGGTTTTTTGAATCCGGGGCGGCAGTTTGAGGCTAGGGGAAGAGGAGCTGGAAGGCAGCCAGCTGGAGGAGGGGGAAAGCTACAGCCCAGAGGGGCACCACTCGGGGTCTTCTCCCCAGGACGGGTTGGAAGGACTGTCCCTGGCTGCTGTACTGTCGCTTCTGTGAGAAACTGGGCATCTGTTGCCTAATAAACCTCCTGTTGTACCTGCTGAGTGAGAGTCACTCCTGCCAGCGGACGGGGTGCAGTGCAGGGGGACCCCTGAACCCCATCACAAAGGGCCCTTCCCCTGCCCAGCGGCAGTCAGTGCTGCATCTGCCTCCCAGGCGAGTGTCATCTGTCTGTCCTGGTCCCCAGGCCCTGCCCCACCCGCAGGCGGAGGTGACTCCCGCAGCAGGGGCAGATGGGTTCTGGGGCGACCGGGACACGGCACAGAATAGACTGG
Source organism: Carettochelys insculpta (assembly GCF_033958435.1). Taxonomy (NCBI): domain Eukaryota; kingdom Metazoa; phylum Chordata; order Testudines; family Carettochelyidae; genus Carettochelys; species Carettochelys insculpta. Next base: position 280,258,365 of record NC_134138.1, on the reverse strand, counting down.
TCAGCGCAGGAAGCAGGAGTTACAGGAGCAGAGGTGCAGGCTGGGCGTGAAGAGCGCCCCTGCCCGCCCCCGCGCAACCACTTGAGTACAAGTCCACACCCCTAGATGCACATCACTCTGCCACCGCACACCCAGACTGACACACGCACCCCTAGATACACACCCGCACATCACTCCGCCACCGCACACCCAGACTGACACTCGCACCCCTAGATACACACCCGCACATCACTCCGCCACTGCACCCCCAGACCGACACACGCACCCACACATCACTCTGCCACCGCACCCCCAGACCGACACACACACCCACCCACACCCCTAGATACACACCCACACATCACTCTGCCACCGCACACCCAGACTGACACTCGCACCCCTAGATACACACCCGCACATCACTCCGCCACTGCACCCCCAGACCGACACACACACCCACCCACACCCCTAGATACACACCCACACATCACTCTGCCACCGCACCCCCAGACTGACACACGCACCCCTAGATACACACCTGCACATCACTCCGCCACTGCACCCCCAGACCGACACACACACCCACCCACACCCCTAGATACACACCCACACATCACTCTGCCACTGCACCCCCAGACCAACACACACACCCACCCACACCCCTAGATACACACCCGCACATCACTCTGCCACCGCACCCCCAGACTGACACACCCCTAGATACACACCCACACATCACTCCGGCACTGCACCCCCAGACCAACACACACACCCACCCACACCCCTAGATACACACCCACATGTCACTCCGCCACCCAGACCGACACCCACACACACCCCAGGTACACACCCACACGTCACTCCGCCACTGCACACCCAGACCGACACCCCCCCCAGATACACACCCCCATGTCACTATGCCACTGCACCCCCAGACCGACACACACACCCATACACACCCCAGATACACACCCACACATCACTCCACCACCGCACCCCCAAACCGACACACACACACCCCTAGATACACACCCACACATCACTCCACCACCGCACCCCCAAACCGACACACACACACCCAGACACCCCAGGTACACACCCACACATGACTCCGCCACTGCACACCCAGACCGACACACACACCCCTAGATACACACCCCCACGTCACTCCGCCACTGCACCCCCAGACTGACACCCACACCCACACATCACTATGCCACTGCACCCCCAGACCGACACACACACCCACACATCACTACACCACCACACCCCCAGACCGACACACACACCCATACACACCCACACATCACTACACCACCACACCCCCAGACCGACACACACACCCCTAGATACACACCCACGTCACTCCGCCACCGCACCCGAGACTGACACACGCACCCACACATCACTATGCCACTGCACCCCCAGACCAACACACCCACACGTCACTACACCACCACACCCCCAAACTGACACACACACCCACACACACCCCAGATACACACCCACACATCACTCCACCACTGCACCCCCAGACCGACACACACACAGACACACACACATCTAGATACACACCCAGACACACACACACAGTCCACACACCCCTGGCCCCCGGGGGCGCCGTGCCTTAAGGCCGAGGCCATCGTGTGGGCGTGCCGGGAAAAGGGACGTGGCGAGGCGCGTGCTGGGATACATGTGTGGGACGTGTTGCAAGCGGGATATGTTGGGAAGAAGAGTCAGACGGCAGAACAAGGAGCAATGGGCTGAAGTTACAGAGGGGGAGGTGTAGGCTGGATATTAGGAAAAGCTCCTTCCCCAAGCGGGAGGTGAAGCACTGGGACGCGTTGCCTAGAGAGGTGGTGGATTCTCCATCCCTTGAGGTTTTCAAGTTCTAGCTAGACGAGGTCCTGGCTGGGCTGACTTAGTGGGGTTGATCCTCCTTGGGGCCGGGGGCTGCACTCCATGACCTCCTGAGGTCCCCGCCAGCCCCAGGATTTTATCATTCTATGACTCTAAGCCATCAGCACCATCCGTCTTGGGGAGAGGGGCCCAGAGGGGTTCCTGAGCCAGGCCCTGGCCCCCTTCCTCCTCCTCCAGCCAGAGACACTGCCCCACCCCACAGCCCAGCTCCAGGACAAACCAGCCGGGCCCCTTCTCCTGCCCTGCCCTGGTCCCTGGGGAGAAAGGGGTCCCCTGGCTGCCTGGGTTCAAAGAGCCTGCGGGCCCTTGAGTACACGTGAGAAGTCATCACTCCAACACTCCCATCGCCACTACGCACTGCTGCTGTGCCTAGGGAAACTGAGGCACCCGCCCAGGGCGATACAGGACAGTAGGAAACACACGCAGCCCAACCAGGGGATAAAATCCGTGCAGGCCCCCTCGTCACCCCGGCTTCCAGCCTTGTGCTCTGCCCTGGCTTGGATGGCGCCCACAGGACAGCCCCGCTGCCCAGGCTGGCGCCACATCTGAGCCTGCTGTCAGGCGGTGCCCAGGAACCCGAGCGTGACCCTCTGTCCTTGGCAGGTGCCGCTGACCCCTGCACCAAGGTGCTCATTAAAATGGAGCCGGAAGAGGAGCCGTGCAGCAGGGCGGCCCCCGGGCAGCCGGAGGCGGGAGAGCCCCGGGCCCCTGGCACGGGTGAGTGCTGCCAGCTCCTTCCCTTGGGGCGCTCCAGCAAAGGGAGGCTGGGAGGAGCTCAGGGCTCAGTGGGGCCACGTGAACGCCAGCGGGCGGCCCGCTGTGTCCGGCTCGGAATTGCACTAAGGTGACCGAGCAGGGCCAGGCATGTGCCGGAGCTGTAGGGCTGCGTCCGCCCCTGTCGCATGGCCCCGGAGGGGAGCAGGGCTGGCCGGGAGCTTGGCAGGGCTGGAATAATGGAGGTTTCTTCGGGCACAGCTGAGAGCCAAACCCAGGCAAACAGCCCACCCTGGGGGTCCTCCACTGCAAGGCACCAAACCTGCCACGCAGGGCACGGCTGTGCCAGGCCGGCCGGCCAGAAACCACCCAGCAACCCCCCCCCTCACACTCCAGCTCCCCTGGGGCCACAGGCTGGCCCCCCCTCACACCACCCAGCAACCCCCTCCCACACTCCAGCTCCTCTTGGGCCACAGCCCAGCCCCTCCTCACACCACCCAGCAACCCCCTCCCACACTCCAGCTCCTCTTGGGCCACAGCCCAGCCCCTCCTCACACCACCCAGCAACCCCCTCCCACACTCCAGCTCCTCTTGGGCCACAGCCCAGCCCCTCCTCACACCGCCCAGCAACCCCCACAACTCCAGCTCCCCTGGGGCCCAGGCCAGCCCCCTCCCACACCACTCAGCAACCCCCCCCCCCCAACTCCAGCTCCCCTGGGGCCCAGCCCAGCCCCTCCTCACACCACCCAACAACTCTCCCCCCACTCCAGCTCCCCTGGGGCCACAGCCCAGCCCCCCCCCCACACCACCCAGCAACCCCCCCCCCAAACTCCAGCTCCCCTGGGGCCACAGCCCAGCCCCCCCTCACACCACCCAGCAACCCCCCCAAACTCCAGCTCCCCTGGGGCCACAGCCCGGCCCCCCCCACACCCCCAGCAACTCCCCAACTCCAGCTCCCCTGGGGCCCCAGCCCGCCGCCCCCCCCCCCCCCAACACCACCCACCAACCCCCCCCCCCACCTCCAGCTCCCTTGGGGCCGCAGCCCGGCCCCTCCTCACACCACCCAGAAACCCCCTCCCACTCCAGCTCCCCTGGGGCCCCAGCCCGTTTTCCCGCGCCCCAACTCCAGCTCCCCTGGGGCCGCAGCCCGGCCCCCCCCTCACACCACCCAGCAACCCCCCCACCCCCACTCCACCTCCCCTGGGGCCCCAGCCCCGCCCCTCCTCACACCACCCAGCAACCCCCCCACCCCCACTCCAGCTCCCCGGGGGCCCAGCCCGGCCCCTCCTCACACTACCCAGCAACCCCCCAACTCCAGCTCCCCTGGGGCCCCAGCCCGGCCCCCCCTCACCTGGGAGAGGTGCTGAGCACCAATCGCCCCCCATCCACACAGGCTCTTCCCGCCCCAGGGGCCCGGCCCCAGCCCCGCTCGGTGCATGGCTCAGACCTGGCCCCCCAGAGCGCGCTGGGCTGGCGCTTTAGCATCCAGCAGCTGCAGGGCGGGTGGGAAAGGCCAGACGGACGCGGGTTCGGGTACGACGGGTGCAGCTGCCACATTGGGTGCAGCAGTCGCACAGGCCGTGGTGCCGGCTGCGGCGGGGGGAGTCGGCGGCTCTCCTACAAGTCTCTGGATACGCCCTTCGCTGGCCGGGTCAGCCCCCCTTCCGGCGCTGTTCCCAGCAGGGTGCTCCTGCCGCCCCAGCCGGAGGGGAGCTCCCAGGCCCCCCGGCCCGTGTGGGGGAATCCCGCGGCTCCCCTGGGTGGCAGCAGGGCGGAGGAGGAGAGCCCTGCCCACGAGCAGGTCGCCTGCCCAAGGCCGTGTTTGCTCTGTCGGCCGCAGAGCGGCTCCTGGGCTCCGCGCCCACCGCCAGAGCCCTGCGGCGCAGGTGGGATCTGTGCGGCTTCCTCCTACGGTGAGCCCCACACCAGACGTTGCTGCGCCTCCTGTTTGTGGTCTCCCAGAGACCAGAACTTCGCCCAGTGGGTGCAAGTGCCAAGCGCAAGCCCAGAGCCGCCCCTTCTAACTCCACCTGCAGAACGGTACAGGCGTGCGAGCGCCGTACACGGATTCAGCCACTCACCAGCCTGCATCAGGCACCTCGCTGGCCCCACCTGGTGCAGACCGAGGCCAGGGGTTGCCTTAGGCTTTTGCATGTTCACTTTAAAATCCAGTAAGGTCACAGGGCGCGTGGTCCCTGTGCTCACATGCAGGCCTGACCCCTCCCTGCGGCAGGCGGCTGGGCGCACACAGCACCGGGAGGGGCCCTGCCCGGCCGTGGGGGCAGCCGGGCTCCGGGGACCAGCGGGGACCCAGGTGTGGCCCTTCCTCCCATCTCTCTGCCCCCAGGTGCGGACTGGCCCCACGTGAAGCAGGAGGTTGTGGTGAAAGCGGAGCCAGAGGACGTCTCATATGCAGGGTACCCCCAGGGCCTGGGGGGCCAAGAGCTCCCAGGATTCCCCAGCACCGGTGAGTGACACTAACCGCGCCCGGCTGGCACAGGGGCAAGGGCGAGCTGGAAGTTGGCAGGGGAGCCTCTTCTGGCCCTGGGCAGCGGCTCGAGGAGCCGCACGTTTCCCCCAGCCTTGCGAGCGCGGCATGGTCCCCCCCTCAGCAGGCAGTGACTCAGCTGGGTCCTCCCCAGTTCCTCCTGCTCCCCTTGCTGGGGCGGCTGGGTGGGGCATGTGCGGGGGACGCGCCCCACGGACACCGCTGAGCCCCAACAGCGCCCCACACGTTCCCCCTGTTGCTGTGGGGAGGGGCAGGGATCGGCTCCCCTTCCAGCTCCCAGCAGAGGCGCGTCCGGAGCCTCACCCGCATCAGCCGAGGTGCCCCCCAGTGTGCCCTGGGAGCTGGGATCTTGGGCGGCCACCTGGGGAGATTGCGGTGTGCCCCAGCTGATTGGCAGGGCGCCCGCGCTCACTCAGAGCCGGCGGCGTCTTTCTGCTTGTGGTGCGCGTCGGCACCGGCCTGGAGCACACGCCAACATTTATTCCTCCCTGGATGGAGCAAACGAGAGGGCGCACTGGGGGGCGGCCGGTCCCTCGCCAGGAGCAGCGGCTGAATCCCTGCCAGGAGATGCACCCCCTGCGTCCCCGTGTGACTGGCACGGACGGTGTGATGGAGTGGGGGATACGTGTGTTGGGGAGGGGGGTCCTGCTGGGGGTGTCCAGATGACCAGGTGACACCTCTGGGCTGCAGACAAAGAGGGAGGTGGAGCCTGAGGGGTTTAATTGGAACTGGGAGTTGGGAGCAGTGAGTCTGGGCTGGGAGAGAGAGACAAAGGAGGGGGCCAGGCCCCGGATCCGGGGGCCCCTTGGGGCCTCCTCTCCCCAGCATGGCTGGGACTGGCTGTCTCTGCCGGCTGCACTGACCCCTCTGTACGACGCTGTGTCCTGTCGGCTAATAAACCCGCTGTTCTCCTGCTGAGTGAGAGTCACTCCTGCCTGCGGCTGGGGGCAGAGCCTGGGGACCCCTGAACCCATCACACAGGGTGCTGGGGTCTGTGAGGTGACTAGTCCCTGCGGGCTCCCCGGATAAGATGTCCCTGGTGGGCGGGAAGCTGCACGTGCTCTGCAGGGAGGGAGGGTCAGTGCGGAGAGCAGCCCGGGGGAGCCGGACGCCAGGTGGAGCTCGGCTGTCCCACGCCGCCGGGCCGGGCTCTGTGACACGCTGGCTTCCCGCAGGTATCAAAGCAGAGGTCGTTGTCAAACTGGAGCCCGAGGACGAGTCGTACAGCGGGTGCGCCCAGAGCTACAGCGAGGGAGACGGCCCCGATGACCCCTTCTGTGAGTGGGCCGGGCTCTGCCGGGTGAGGGGGGCAGGGGCAGGGGCAGGGGCCCCAGGCCTGGGCTTTGCTCCACCTCCTGGGGTGTGCGTGGGACGGGGACTTATGCCAGCTGCAGGACAAGCCAGGGGCACTGTGGCTGTATTCACTGGCGGGGCAGAGGCCACTGGGTTGTCTTGCAGTCACTGCCGCAGAATGCCGTATTGACAGACAGACAGACAGACACGCCCTGGCCCCTGCCGTGTTCCCAGGCAATCAACCCCCCCTCAAAAGCTGCATTGCCAGTTCTTCTCCCCAGCTGCGAGGGGCTGCTGGAAACGCCGCCTGAGGCACTTCTCCCCTGCCAACAGGTGATACCAACCCGGAGCTCATCGTGAAGGTGGAGCCAGAGGAGGAGGTGGCCGGCGGGCGTCTGCTGGGCCAGAGCAAACGAGGAGTCACAGGTTACCCCAGCCCCGGTGAGCTGTGCCGAACCCCCCCCAGCTCAGGGGGACGGGAGGAGCTGGGACCTGGGAGAGCCCAGCTCGCCGTGTGCTGCCAGCTCCTGGCACGGGGCCCCGGGTAGCTGCTGGGAACACTAGAGTAGACCCCCAAGATATGCCCCTTCGACTCCTGCATTTGTCATTTTAACCTGAGTCGAGGGGGACCCCAGCGGCAGCTCCAGCCAGAGGGAGCCGCCAGGGCCGGGGGGGTCCCCAGGCGTTAAGGGGGATGGGATGGGAGCTGCCGGAGCACAGTGCTGGGGCTGGGGGAGTGCTGGGTTGTGGGCCATGGGAGCTGGCAGAGCTGAGCTCCGCTAGTTCCAGTCCCAGGGAGCCAGTGCCAGGGCTGGAAACCAGGCAGCGAAAGAGCTTGCAGCTGGCCAGGGTGCAGCCTCAGTAGGCAGCCCCAGCCCCATGGAGACAAGGGGGCAGGGATCTCTGTGGCGCCGCCCTGCTGACACCCTAGCCTGGAACCCTGGAGGAGGGGCCCAGGGGCGGGAACATCCGGCTCCTCTTTTTGACAGAAATAGCACCGGCCGCCCTTGGGGCTGGCGCACCTCTCGCAGCTCACGTTTCAGCGTCCCGTAACTAGTGACCGTTAAACACGAGTGCATCTCATCCAGACAGCCGCTCTCCCCCTGCGCCTGCCTCCAAAAAGAAAAGGAAAGCCATCACTCTGGAGGAGAAGCTGGAGGTGGTGAAGCGCTACGAAAGAGGCGAAAAGACGGCGAGCATTCGGCGCGCGACTGGGCTGAGCGAGTCCACCCTCCGGACAATTCGGGACAATGCCGAGAAAATCAAGGAGTCCTGTAAGAGTGCCACCCGTTTATCGACTGCCCGCGTCACAATAACTCGGTCAGCGACCATGGAGAAGATGGAGCGTCTCTTGACAACGTGGATTGAGCATCGAAATCAGGAAAACGAGCCGCCTTCTGCCCAAGCCATTCAAGCAAAAGCCCGCAGCATTTACGAACTGTTAAACCGGGAGAATCCTGACGCCAAAGAATTTATTGCAAGTGCTGGCTGGTTCGAGAGGTTTAAAGCCCGCCACGGGTTTCACAGCCTTAGAGCAAGCGGCGAAGCAGCTGCTGCCAATAAAAACGCTGCAGATAAATTCCCTTCCATTCTGAAAGCCGCCATCGAGGAGGGGAGCTATGACCCTAGGCAAGTTTTTAACCTGGACGAAACTGGACTCTTGTGGAAGCGGATGCCAAGTCGAACGTTTTTATCAGCTGAAGAGAAAACCACCCCCGAGTTCCAGGCCGCAAAGGATCGCTGCACGCTGCTGCTGGGAGCAAACGCCGCTGGGGACTTCAAGCTGAAACCGCTGATGGTTTACCATTGTGCAAATCCTCAGGAACTTACGGGCTACTCAGAGGGACCCCTGCCTGTGCACTGGAGAGCTAACCGGAAAGGATGGGTTACTGGCTCCTTGTTTGAAGAATATTTTTCCAGTGTGCTGCATGCAGAATTGAGGGCTTATTGTAATGGGCAAAATCTGCCTTTCAGAACTCTAGTGCTTCTAGATAATGCCCCAGGGCACCACCCAAGCCTTGGCGAGCTCAGTGAGAACATTAAGGTGCTGTTCTTGCCACCGAACGCATCGTCGCTGATGCAGCCCATGGAGCAGGGCGTTATAAGAGCTTTTAAGGGCTATTATCTGCGGAGGGCATTCCAGATGCTCGTCAGCGAGACAAACGACAAGGCGGGTGTCAGAGAATTTTGGGGGAAGTTTAACATGAAGATGGCCATAGACCTCATCGGAGAAGCCTGGAATGATGTACAGCAGAAGTGCCTGAATGGCGTCTGGAAGAATATCTGGCCTGAGGTTGTGAAGGACTTACGAGGCTTCGCTGCTGCTGAGGTTCTTAGGGAGACAAGGCAGGAGATTGTCGCGCTGGCTAAACGTGCCGGCTTTGAGCAGGTTGATGAGGGAAACGTGGCTGAGCTGCTCGATTCCCATATGGAGGAACTCTCGTACGAGGATCTCCTGGAGCTGGACAAGGAACACCATGAGGAGGAAAAGCCCGTGAAAGCCAAAGCAAAAGAAGAGCCCCCCCCTCGAATTCTGACGGCGAAAGGGATGGCGAACGCCTTCAAACTGCTGGATGGTTACCTGGCCTTCTTTGATGAAAACGACCCCAACCATGACCGAAGCGCGAAGGTTGCCCGGCTGATGAGGGAAGCCAACGCCTGCTACGTGGAGCTTTACAGAGAGAAACAGCACAAGTCGGCGCAGTCCTCCTTGGACAAGTTTTTCAGGAAAAAGGTTGGCAATAGAAGCTCAACCCAGTCCACCCGCCCTCAGCCCTCAACTTCCGGGGGAGGGGCAGCTTCCCCAGGGCGCGGCACAGACTGACACTGGGTCTGCGCTGTTCTGTCGTGCGTGTACGTTTGTGTGTTTCTTCCAGCCTGGCACGGCACGGCGCGGCACGGCACGGCACGGCGCGGCACGGCGCGGCACGGCACGGCACGGCGCGGCACGGTTCTGAGCAAGCTCCCAGTACGGTTTTGTCCAATAAAGAAGGCGATAAGATGTTTTGTAATGCAGTAAAATAAATAAAGTATTGTTTTTGAAAGGCTGAGTTCCAGGGCGTGTTGTCTGGGAGCTAATGCTCTGGGGCTGAGCACGGCTTTGCTTTTCCTTAGGATTAGCATTAGTATTTTTTTCTCCATAAAAAGAGGAGCCGGCTGAGCTGGCACCCTGTCCCCACCCCCAGGGTTTCCCCTGCTGGAGGTGTCCCAGCCCTGCTGCTGCCGGAGACTCCTGCTCCCACTTGTCTCCGTGGGGCTGTCGCTGGCTGGCTGCTGAGGCTGCGCCCGGCCAGCTCCCAGCTCTTTTGCTGCCGGGTGTGTGGCCCCAGCAGCTCTGTGGGGGTGGAGCTGGCGGAGCGCTGCGTTCTGCCACGTCCCATCCCCTGGGGTTCCCTGGCCCTGCTGGCGGCTCTGGGGCTGGAGCTGGTGTGAAATTTAAGCTACGCCCAGCTGCCCAGGAGCATAAGCCACGCACAGGTCGGGGGGCTGCTGTACAGCCCAGAGCAGCGAGACTCTGCCCCCGCGGGCATCTCCCTTCCTGCCTCAGGGGGGCCCTCGCACCGATTGCTTTGTGACCACTGCTGGCGCTCTCCCTGCAGCGGTGCCGCTCGGGAGCTCTGAGCTGGGTCCCGGCAGGGCTGGGGGCCGGGTCTCCCCGCTGGCCTCCACACCTGGGAGGGTGCACGCAGCACTGGTCTGGGCCTGCTGAGGACTGTCGGAGTCGTGACATTGTGGAACTCGCTGGGGGCCTGTGTCTGTGTGCGGCTTCTCGCCTGCAGCCCTGACGTGGGGTGCAGGGCGCCAGCCTTGGCTGTAGCACCACGAGAACCCTGGAGCAGTTCCCCAGCCTCCTAGCCAGCTGGGAGGGCCCTAGCCCAGCCTCCCATGGGGCTCCTGAGCCAGGCAGTGACACAGCCGCCCTCCGCCGGCCCCGACCCCCTTCCCAGCCGCGGCTCCAGTGGGTCAGTGAAGCAGCGAGTCCCGCGAGCAGGGGGCACTGGGAACCGCTATGTCGATAGCGTTTCACCAGCTCCTCGCAGCACGGGCTGGCGCAGGGCGGCCTCCCGGGGAAGATGCTGCCGGCTGATCAGGAGGGCTCCCCCGCCGGCTGCAGGCGTTTCTCCCAGAGAAGGCCACCGCCGCCTGCTGAGCTGCTTTCAGTTCCCGTCGGCGGGAGGCAGCTGCACGGGTGCCCTCGGCACAGACCAGGCCTCCGGCTCCTAAGGAAACGACCCGCCGCTGCCTCGAGCGCGATGAGGGTATTATGGCCATGGGAGGTGATGCTGTGACACCCCCCTCCCCCCCCGCCTGGCTGAGCTCGATTTCCCAAGGCGCACACGCGAGCGAGGTGCCTGCGGGCTGCTGCGTCCACTGCCGCTTGTGTGAGCAGATGTGTGCTCGGTCCGGAGCTCAGCGCTGCGAGCCGAGCACGTCTCAGCTCCCGGCACTTCGCTGTGTGCGGCCTTGCCCCGGGATAACGCCTGGCCTCTCTCTCCCCAGCAGGTGGCGGGAGCAGCCGAGCCTGCGAGCAGCCGTGCCCGGGGGAGGAGCCCGAGGATGAGAAACCGAGCCAGGCTTTGCTGGCCAGGAGCCTGGAGCCTGCGTCCCCGCTCCGGACCGAGCCCAGCATCAATCACTGGGAAGTGCAGCACGCCCCGGGAAGCAGCCCGGCGCTCCACAGACGCGCGGCGGCTCCGGGGGGGCTGCAGGTGGCCCTGGAGCCCCCAGGAAAGCCGCCGCCAGCCCCGCCGCACCACCCTAGCCAGACGCGCCTGGCTGGCTCTGAGCGCGGGGGGGCTGCAGCTGGAGCTGCCAGCACCGAGGCGGGGAGGCGCCCGCGAGCGCATGCCGCCGAGCGCCCCTTCCCCTGCACCGAGTGCGGGAAGAGCTTCCAGCACCGGGGGAACCTGATCACACACCTGCGGGTGCACACGGGCGAGAAGCCCTTCACCTGCCCCGAGTGCGGCAAGAGCTTCAGCCAGAAGGGGGACCTCATGCGGCACCGGCGCATCCACACGGGCGAGAAGCCCTTCGAGTGCACCGTCTGCGGGAAGAGCTTCTGCTCCAAGCAGACCTTCATCCTGCACCAGCGCATCCACACCGGCGAGAAGCCCTTCGCCTGCCCCGAGTGCGGCAAGCGCTTCAACCGCAAGGCCAACTTCCTCACCCACCAGAAGATCCACCGCGGGGAGCGCCCCTTCGTCTGCCCCGAGTGCGGCAAGGGCTTCTGCGCCAAGAAGACCTTCATCCTGCACCAGAAGATCCACGTGGGCGACCGGCCCTTCGGCTGCGCCCAGTGCGGCAAGAGCTTCAGCCGCAACGGCGACCTGACCCGGCACCAGCGCATCCACACGGGCGAGCGGCCCTTCGCCTGCGCCGACTGCGGCAAGTGCTTCAGCCACAACGGGGAGCTGATCAAGCACCAGCGCATCCACACCGGCGAGAAGCCCTTCACCTGCGGGGAGTGCGGCAAGAGCTTCAACCGCAAGGGCACCCTCATCACCCACCAGCGCATCCACACGGGCGAGCGCCCCTTCGTCTGCCCCGACTGCGGCAAGACCTTCAACCTCAAGACCACGCTGATGAAGCACAAGCGCATCCACACCGGGGAGCGGCCCTTCACCTGCGCCGACTGCGGCAAGAGCTTCAAGTACAAGGGCAACCTGCGGACGCACCACCTCACCCACACGGTGCAGCGGGTCTACCCCTGCACCGAGTGCGGCAGGGTCTTCGGCCACCGCAAGGAGCTGACGGCGCACCAGGGCGACCACACCAAGGAGCGGCTCGTGGCCTGCTACGGGGACGGGGAGTCCTTCAACGCCTTCCTCCAGGTGCACCCGCTGCTGCTGTCCTGCGCCCCCCTGCAGGCCTTGGCCAAGTACAAATAGGGAGGGGGCACAGGGACCTGGCGCTTCGCCACCCGCCCTGCCCTGCCCTGCCGAGGCGCAAGGCTGCCGTGATGCACGTTGGACATGCCGCGGGGCCGAGCAGTGCGCGGGTGACGTGACTCCTCCCTGCTCTGCGGAGCTCCCGGGCCGCCGACCTGCACGGACGGGCCAGCCGGGCATCCCTAAGGGAGCGTCTGCGCATGCCCTGTGCGGCGCTGCTCGGATTCCAGCGCCCACGAGGCGCGAGTCGCTGCCGGCTGCCGGTGCAGCAGCGGGGACTCCCCGGCTGGGTGGGATGGGCGGCGTTTGCCCCAGAGCTGCCCGAGGCAACGGCTGACACGAGGGCCTGGAGGTTTGGGGAAGGGGTCTCTGGGGTAGGGAGCAGCATCCAGCAGGCCTGGGGAACGGCAGGGCCGGGGTTAACTGCCGAGGGATCTCCGTCACTGCTGCAATGGGGGCAGGGGCCAGCAGGGCTCTCCTGCGTGGCACACCCGGGTGTGCCGTGTTCGTGGGGTTGTTATGGCGAAGGCCGGGAGGGTCCGTGCAGCTTGCTAGTGCCAGGTCAGGCGCCGCGGGTGCAAGGGCCGGGGGAGGGGCTTTGCTCCTGCATACGCCGGCAGCTGCTCAGTGAGACGGGGAGAGCTGGCCTGGCCGGACAGACGGACAGCTCCTGTTCCCATGGCGGAGGCAATAGGCTGGGCCAGGAGAGCAAACCTCAGCCCCCGCTGGGTGCCGGGGCCTGGAGCAGTAATGGCTGGCGGGTGTTTCCGCTCGTCTCTCGCTGCCTGCTTGTACCCCGGCAGTGTGCGTGGGCGTCACCACCCTGCGTGGCCTGACCCCCGAGAGCTCCCATCTCCCCGGCCCTGCGCAGGGTCCCGACGCGGTAGGGCAGCCAGGGGGCATCAGGTCCAGTCTCCAGCCCTCACGGCAGGGCCCAGCGCCATCTCGACCACCCCCGGCAGGGGCTTGTCTGCCCCGCTCTTAAGGTCAGTGCCAGGGAGGGCTAGAGCTGGGGGAGACCTGGTGGTCGTTTTCCCCACCCCCACCCGTGGCAGGGTCGGGCCCACTGCACCGCTGCCAGGAGCATGTCCAGCCTGGCTGTGCGCCCCTGCGGCGATGGGCCCCGTCCCCCTGCACGCCAGTTCTCTGCTCCTGTAGGAGGGACTTGGCCGTAGGTAGGTAGGAGAAGGGCAGTTCTGAAGCCAAGTCAGTCGTCCCCCGAGTGGATGGAACCGGCGTCACTGCATTTGGAAAAGAAGGAAGAAGCCTTCTAATAAACCCCGGGTCTCCTCCCTGCCGGGGCCGGCCGGTCGCTGCTGCGCGTGTCCCGCCCTTGGAGGCTGTCGCCTTCCGGGGAGAAGCTCCACGACCCCAAACCTCTCTCCGTTGGGAAGTCTTCCCTGAGGCTGAGCTGAAATCCTTGGTTGGGTCCACTTGCCCCCACCTGGACTGTGGTGTCCTGTCTGGTCAGTGCTCAGCCCCGCCGGCCGTCCTTGTCTCTCTTCTCAGCCGCGAGCCCCTCGGGGCGCTGGGCGGCATCTCCGAACGAGCGCCCGTAGGCTTCCCGTTGGGCTGAGGAGCCCGGTGTCCCGGCCGAGCTGTCGCCCCTCGCCGCATCACGCACCCTCCGGTGTCGCGCGTTTCCGACGGAAGCCGCTGGCTGATGGGCTGCTGTCGACTCAGTCCCCCAGGTTCTGTCTGTTCTGCTGACGCCGGGGGCAGCTGCTGCCCCAGTAACAGGTCCTGCCGCCTCGGCCGCTGAGTCGGGACGAAATGGCACAAATGGGGCAATCCCCGTGACCAGCCGGGTCCTGGCCGAGCAGCGCCCGGTGCTGGCTCACGCTCCTTCCGCCCGTGGTGGGCGCCTGGGACGGGCCGTGCTGGGGCCACGTCTCCCCTCATGCTTCCCCCCCCCCCCCCCCCCGCGGCTGCCACCTGGCCCCAGGGGCTGCTGAGAGTGGGAGCTCGGAGAACCTGGCTCTCCCTGTGCCAGCGTCTGCTCCTCCTCTCCCCCGAGGCGGGGCCCAGACCGGCCTGGCTGTGCTCGAGAATGGCCTGGCCGTGGGGCGACTCAGCCAGAGCCTAGGGCTGGGTAACTGGCCGAGAACCGCAACAGGGAGCAGGGCAGGGGCTGTGGGGCAGTGCCCCAGGTTGGGTTTGGTCACCCCCACCCCCAGCCCAAATTCCCCTGTGGGGGAAGGAGCCCGGGGCGCAGGCGTTAACCGGGGCCATTTCACAACTTTTGTGTTCCAGACACTGCCTGCAAGGTGCTGGTTTGGGCAGCGTGACCAGTGAGGGGAGAACGGCAGCCAGAGAGGTCGGGCATAGGCAGGGTGAGATGGCTGGTGTGTTGGACCAAAATCCCAAGCAGGGCAAAGGAGAACCCGGGGGAGTTTCTGTAGGGCTTAAGGGGGGTCGAGGCCATGTCCAGCTGCCCTCCATGGGGTGAGTTTCACCCCTCAGCAGTGTTCCCTGTAAGCTGAGTGTGTGGGCAGCTGCCCAGGGGAGATTCAGATGCCACCCAGCTGATTAGCACAGCGTAGGCAGCCCCCAGCCTGTGTTTCTAGTGGCGGTGCACATTTGTGCAGGCCTCGGTGCACACAATAAAATTTATTCTGCACACGGAGGGAAAAAATTGTGGGAACCTGCCCCTTACTCAGTCAGATGTTCAGGACCAGCTGTGGCTACCAGCGAGGCTTCGAAAGTGAAACCCCCTGGGAGAACTCCCTCGGAAGGAGCGTGTTTCCTGCCTCCCATAAGGGAATTTCTTCTGGTCCCAGTTCGGGAGACCCCTCCCGAACCTGCAGAGTTGTTCTCTGCTCCCTCCCTGCCTTGGTGCCACAGGCTCTCCCGGGCGAGAGGGTGCAGCTGGGGAAGTAACCTCCTCCCCCTGCCCCAGCACTGTGAAACTGAGCTCCTGGGTGCAGGGTGGGGTAGTTCAGTATCGAAGCTCCGGTTGGTAATAACCCAGCCAAACGAGGGTGAGTTGGCAGGGGTGAAACGCCCTTTTGCAGGTACTGCCGCTGCCGAAGTCTCGGCTGCGACTTGGGGTTCGCAGAGAAGCTGGAGAGGCTAAACTGGCCGGCGGCTGTCCACCCAGCCCTGCCAGGGCGCGGGGAGTTTGCTGCGTATTGGCGCTTCGGGGCTGTTTGGACAGGCGCCTTCGCTGACCTCTTCTGCATGATCTTCCGCGCGGTAGATAGTCGTGTGTGGTGTGCACCTCGCAAATGTGTGTTTATGTAAATGACTCTGATGCCATTGGCTAGTGGGTGCCAAGCCAGGGCTCTCTGGCATCAAATGGAAAAAATCCCCCTGGCTCCAGCAGGGGGTCAGGAAGGGGCCACTGAGGCTATTGATGATTTTTATGCAAAAATCCTCCCCTGGGACTATTATTGTGGAAGAGGGTCGTTGTGCCAAGAGCCTGGGAAGCCTCGCACAGCGGTACCCCTGCTTACTGGGGAGAACCTCTTCCCTCCCGTCTCTGGGTCTGTAATTGTTTAGGCCCCATCCCCCATTCAATTTCATATGCCGTCACCTGGCTCTACAGGCAGCATGGAGGGCAGTGGCCGCTGGCTGGGCATCCAGCTTGGACGGTGGCAGCTGCTGCCCGGGTGACCAGCTTGGCACAGAGGGCGCTGGCTGCTGGCCAGGCGCCCAGCTTGGCATGGAGGGCAGCAGCTGATGGTTAGGTGCCCAGCTCGGCGCAGAGGGTGGGGGCTGCTGGCCAGGTGCCCAGCTCACAATGCAGCCCTGTCCTAGTAGCAGTAGCAGCAGCACAGAAAGTAAAGGAACATCACTTCTCACAGCAGACTTAACACCCCATTGCCACCTGAGGGCTGATGGCTGGAGGCCTGGCACCCCAGGTAATGGACAGGGGAGAAGGATGGCCTGCACTGGGTGACAGCTCTAGTTTTCCCTTTTATCCCTGTCCCCTGGATGTGCACGGCCCTTCTGCGCAATGTCAGCCAGTGCTCTCAAAAAACCAAACCATCAACAACAAGAAAGAACCCAGCCAGCTCGCGTCTCCCTTGCCGCAGTCCAGTGCCTCCCTTGGAGAACTGCCCCATCTCTTGAGGGCTGCTGCCGTCTCATCCAGGCTCTGACGCCTGCCGGGGTCCAGTCATCTATCTTCTCAGCCTCCGTTTCTCCACCTGGAGCCTGGGGGTGATGATACGTGGGGCATAGGGGGGTTGGGAGGGTGGGTGACCTGCCTGGGAGCGGGCTGGAGAGGTGACAGAAAGCTGGATGGGAAGATGAAGGTTTGTTGCTGCTGGGGCTTAGGGCCTGGCTGGGTTTGGAAGGTCTCTGGAGACGCCCGCAGCTTGCAGCAGAGCGAGGGCCACGGTATTTATAGTCTCACTCTGTTTTCTAATCTAGAAGCTAATAAAAGGTTAGAGACGAAACGCGCCACCTCTTCCGTTCGCGCCGTTTGTCCTGGGGCTCTGCACTGCTCATTTCCCACGTCTCGGAACTGGACGGGTCGACCCCTCCCGGGGCTTCCTGTTGTGTTACTAGCAACTTATAAGGCAGGAGTTGTCGGCCCCTCTGGGAATTGGTACTTTGGTGGCATTGTCTCTGCCCCCGCGCATGTCGGCTGGCCTGGCCCCTGCCTGCTGCCCCTCACAGGTGCAGCCCTGCCACGGGCGGCATCTTCCCCGCACAAGTGTCTGGAGCTGCAGCTGAACCGAGCAGCAGGAGCTCGAGAGCGGCCGCTCTGTCTCTCCCGGCTGCCAAGGAAACACCTGTTTGCCCTCCCAGGGCTGCCTTCTCCAGGTGCTCGTGCCTGTCATGCCGCTCAGATCCCAGAAGCACTCGGCACCGAGACAACGGGGGGTGTCTTCCAAAGCCCCCAGGGCCCCATTTCTGAGCTCTGCTGAAGCCCGGCCACGCGGCGCCAGCCAGGCGCAGTTCCACCTCCCAGCTGGAGCCCTCTCCGGCTCGTGATTGTTCAGAACTGCCTGCGGGCAGCTGCTGCAATGGTACGTTCACTGGGGCGTGGGGTTACATGTAGCTCGGGGTTCTCACGCTATGGGCCCCTTGGCTCCCAGCTGCAGCCCATTTACAGCTTCCGGGCTGCATGGCCAACGTATGGCTAGTGTGTGGGTCTGGCCCAGGCAACGCGGCTGTGTCTGCGGCCCACGATGCCCAACAGGTGGAGACCTGCAGCTTTACACTCTAAAGCAGGTAAATCTGCCACAAGAGGTCCCCCAGCAGCTGCTTTTAGAGTCACCCTCCCAGCACTGGATTCTGCACATCTTGTCTTTTCCCAGTAGACCGGATGGGACCAGGTAAAGGTTGCCAGCAGCTCATCCTTAATTGCAATGTCATTCAACCTGCAGGGTGGCAGCGGGAGCCCTTAGTCACTGGGTTTGGAACCTCCTTCCCAGTCCATCCTAGTGGGGTGCGTGGTGCATAAGGTGCAATTCAGCGCGTGAGTGTGCAGGGCTGGGGCCCAGGCATGGCTGTGGTAAGTGCAGAGGTGCATCAAGCCCATCTGTTCCTTTTCCCTTATTCCCCAGCCTATGGGACAAGCCCTCAGGCAACGGGTGGCCAACACGTGGCCCACGGGCCAGAATCCAGCCTGGGGAGCCAGCAGTGGTGTGGTTTTAGAAGCTGGGTGGCTCTGAGCCGCATGTAGCTCGCTAAGGAGCCATTTGCAGCTCCTGCTTCTGCTCGCTCCCCTTGCTCCCTGCCTGCTGTGCTGAGAGTAGAACTCAGCTTAATTGGTTTGTCGATGGGCAGGCGGGATCCGGCCGTTAAACTGATTAAACTGCATCCCATTATTTCAGCAGGGCAGGGCAGAGAGCTGCCCTGGCCACGCTGTGTGTGGGGGAAGGGAGTAGAAGGGCTGGGGGGGAGCCACGCAGCTGTGGTGAGGAGGCGATGGTGATCCGGGGAAGGTGTAGTGGGGGTGGCAGAATGCGGAGCTCCTGTGTAAGGTAAGTGAATCCTGGGTTTGGGGCTTCAAGGGGTTAAACCTGGGCACAGTTTGGGGCGGTGAGGGGTTAAGCATGGGGGGAAGGGGGCGGTTTGGTGCTCTTTTGTGTTGGGCCCCTGGAACATGGAAAAATTGCCATGTGGCCCCCAATCAAAAAAGGTTAGTCACCCGCCTTAGACGCAGGGAAGGTTAGGGTGGGAAGAGACAGTCAAGTCCAGCCCCTACCGAAGGCAGAGTCAGCCCCAACTAAGTCATCCCAGCCAGGACCTTGTCTAGCCAGGACTTAAAGACCTCCAGGGATGGAGAATCCACCACCTCTCTAGGCAACACATTCCAGTGCTTCACCACCTGCCTGGGGAAGGAGTTTTTCCTAATATCCAACCTACACCTCCCCCTCTGCAACTTCAGACCATTGCTCCTTGTTCTGCCATCTGACACCACTGAGAACAGCCTCTCTCCATCCTCTTTAGAGCTCCCCTTCAGGAAGTTGAGGGCTGCTAGTAAATCGCCCCTCAGCCTTCCCTTCTGCAAACTACACACAGTAGAACCCCAAGTGAGCACTTCTCGCGGCCCCTGCCTAACTCAAATTTTGCGTAAGTCGGTGGACAGGGACCCCTGCCTCCCTCCTCTGAGCCCCGGGGAGCCTGGCGCCAGGTGTAGCAATGCCTGGTCACTTGCCAGGCTCCTGCTCAGCCATAGGGAGCTGGGACTCTGAGCAGCAGCTTTCCAGTTCCTCGCTGCTCACAGGAGCCGGCAACCTGACCAGACACTGCTGCTCCTGGCTCCCTGGGGCTGAGGGACTTCCCCCCGCCTTCCTCTCCCCCACTGGCCTTACCGAGCTGGGGGAAACCAGGGGAAGCCATGGGGCTGCTCCTTTCAGCACTCCACAGCCAGGTCCAGTGCTTGGAGCCAGTGGCAGAGCACCAAAGGAACAGCCCTGCAGGGGGGAGCCATGTCCCGCCCCATGCTCCAGCCATCAGCTTCGCCCACCTGGGGGCTGGGAGCCAGGGTGCTGGCACTCGCGTTAGTGTGATGAACGCGTGTAGAAATGGTGCAGAGCGGGTGTTTACCGTAAGCCCAGATCCCTCAACCTCTGCTCACAGGACATGTGCTCCGGCCCCCAAAGCACTTCGGTTGTCCTCCTCTGGATCAGCTCCAGCGCATCCACGTCCTTTCCATACTGGGGGGCCCAGAACCGGACGCAATACTCCAGCTGTGGCCTCGCCAGAGCCCAGCAGAGAACAATAATCACTTCTCCAGCTCTGCTGGAAATGCTCCTCCCAGTGCACCCCAATATGCCGTTAGCCTTCGTGGCTGTTGACTCATATCCAGCCTCTCAGCCACTGTACTCCCCAGGTCCCTTGCTGCTGCACTGCTACCGAGCCAGCCGCTCCCCAGCCTGTAACACTTGGGATTCTTCCGGCCCTACTGCAGGACTCTGCACTTCTCCTTGTTGAACCTCATCAGCTTTCTTTTGGCCCAGTCCTCCAGTTTGCCTGGGTCACTCTGGCCCCGTCCCTACCCTCCGATGTATCTATCTGTCCCCGCTCTTTGTGTCACCCACATATTTCCTGAGGGTGCAAACCAAGCAATCCTGTAAACAAAACGGGCCCCAGAACAGCCCCCTGGGGCGCTCTGCTGGACGGCTGCTGCCCACTGGACAGTGGGCCATTGCTCGCTACCTGCTGTGCCTGAAAATCTAGTCAGCTTCCTGTGCATGTTAGAGGTCATTCATGAGGCCCCACTAGCACCAGCCTGAACTCTGCCAATGACCTGGCATAAATCACTGCCCATTCCGTGCCTCAGTTTCCCCTTAAGCCCTCTGGAGCAGGGACTGCCCCTGTGTGTGGAGTTGTGTAGCACATAGGACCAGGGGGCCCCAGCTGGGGTGTCTGTATGCTACCCTAAGGCAGATAGCCACATCCACCTCTGCGGTTTGGCACATTCCTCTTCAAGACCCTCGCACCAGGCAGTGCAGCCCGGGGGGGGACATGCTGCAGGCAGGTGGCCACAGTGGTGTCCTCGCTGTGCTAGCCTCGGAGTGCCAGCGAGCAGACGTGTGTCGGGGAGGAGGTAACATCTTTCGTGGGATTGACGTCTGCAGCAAGGCACCAGCTGGTGAGCTTGCACAGATACCCTCCCAGCAGCTCCCCGGGCCCCATCCTCCGCCAGGTGGCTGCACGTGGCTGCCATCACCTCCCCAGGCTGGCGCGAGGGTGCTCCGAGGGAGGGCCATGGGCTGCCCCAGGGGGCAGGAATCAGAGGCATGGCACAGCTGTGGGGTGGGACTTTCTGTGGCAGGGCTGGAAAATGCAGGTGGCAGATGTCACTGCTCCACTCTGCCCCATGGCAGCACCCAGGGTCTGGCAGGGGGGACGGGGGCGGCATTCATCAGGGCTCCTGCCTTTCCCCTAGGAACCCAGGGCGAGTCCTGCTGCGGCACTGTGGGGCGAGCAAGCGAGATTCCCTCCAGCCATCAGCAGAGGCCCCCTCTCATCACACCAGGCACAGCACAGCCCAGCGAGCACCATGCGGTGCGAAGGCCCTGGACTGTGCCCTGGCTGGCTAGTTCCAGGGGGCGGGGGGCTGCCCCAGGCCCCTCGGGCTGGGAGCAGAGTCACTTACACATGGGGTTTGCAGTTTGGGTTGGTGGCTTTCAGCACTACCCAAGCGGTTCCAGCCCCCCCCCAGGAAAGGTGGTGTCCTGCCACAAGCTCTAGCAGGCTCTGGCTTCCCCCCACCAAACTCCCTGGAGCCTCAGGGGCCGCTGCTTGGGAGACCTGGCCTGCTTTGCACCATGGCTAGCTCTCCAGGTGAGTTCTGCAGAGCCCTGAGCGGCCCCCAGCCTGGGCAGGGCAAGGCCAGGCCAGTGCCCGGAAGGGCTCGTAGCGGTAATGTGACCAGGAGCCGCGTCTACATGTGCATGCTACTTCGAAGTAGCGGCGCCAACTTCGAAATAGCGCCCGTCACGGCTACACGTGTTGGGCGCTATTTCGATGTTAACATCGACGTTAGGCGGCGAGACGTCGAAGCCGCTAACCCCATGAGGGGATGGGAATAGCACCCTACTTCGACGTTGAACGTCAAAGTAGGGAACGTGTAGACGATCTGCGTCCCGCAACATCGAAATAGCGGGGTCCTCCATGGCGGCCATCAGCTGAGGGGTTGAGAGACGCTCTCTCTCCAGCCCCTGTGGGGCTCTATGGTCACCGTGTGCAGCAGCCCTTAGCCCAGGGCTTCTGGCTGCTGCTGCTGCTGCAGCTGGGGATCCATACTGCATGCACAGGGTCTGCAACCAATTGTCGGCTCTGTGGATCTTGTGCTGTTTAGTGCAACTGTGTCTGGGGGGGCCCTTTAAGGGAGCAGCTGGCTGTTGAGTCCGCCCTGTGACCCTGTCTGCAGCTGTGCCTGGCACCCTTATTTCGATGTGTGCTACTTTGGCATGTAGATGTTCCCTCGCAGCGCCTATTTCAATGTGGTGCTGCCCAACGTCGACGTTCAACGTCGACGTTGCCAGCCCTGGAGGATGTGTAGACGCTATTCAGCGAAATAAGCTATTTCGATGTAGCGTGCGCATGTAGACGTAGCCCAGGAGAGAAATCGCAGCCCGCGGAGGCGGGAGCAGCCCCTGGCGGTTGGGGGGAACAGGCCCAGGCCGCCAGGAGCGCTGCCACACTGGAGGGTGCTGACAAGGTGGGACGGCCGGCCGGGCTGTGCTCCAGCATCTCCCACACCTCTGCCCGCGTGACGCCATCGGCCGGGCTGGCCCGCGTCACCTCAGGGCAAGAGGCACCCCGCGGACTGGGCGCGGGGTGAGGTGAGCCCTGCCTCAGCCAGGGGTCGGGCCCTGGCCGCTCCAGGGACACGGCCGCCATACTGCGTAACTTGGCCCGGGGGTGGCGCCGGCTGGAAGAGCGGCAGACAAGGGACCGGGGGCCAGACACGCGGTCAGTGTGCAACAGTGAGTCCATTGCAGAGCTCGGGGAGGTGGGAGAACAAACCCCTCCCTACTGGGGGCCAGCCCAGGAAAGCCCCAGCTTCTGCCCCAGGCTCTGTCTCCTCCCTGCCTCCACTCCAGCCCCGCTGACTGGGGCGGGGGGCAAAGAAGAGAGTTGCCCCGGGGGCCTGGTGTTTCAAAGGGCCAGCAGCTCCGGCCGTCTCTTCTTTGGTGGCCAGAGCGCCAGCCCCTTTCAATGGCCACAGCAGCGCCACTCCGCAGGGTGAGCAGAGCTAAGGGCTGACTGCCCTAGGCCACACCCCTTCTGCCCTAGGCCCCGCCCCTTCTGGGGGGCACAGAGCCAGCCCCCCCGCCACCTCGCTCCGGGGCCTGCGATGGCTGTCAGCCCCATTGCCCCTTCCTGACCCTTTGCCCAAGCCCCCAGCCTGCCCTGCCCATCTTGCTTCTTCCCGCGCCCATTCTGCCCCTCCTGCGACATGGCCCAGGGACCAGCAGGATCAGGCCCATGCCCGGTCTCACCGGCAGCAGTCAGAAGCAGGGCAAACCCAGCCCAGCCTGGTCCACTCCCAGCCACGTCGAGCTGCTTCCCACAGGTGCGTCTGGGGCGGTTCTGCTCTTTCCCCCCACCCCCAAGTGACGCAACTGGGAGCTGGGCTTGCGGGGGTGGGGGGGGAGTGCGGCTTGGGCTGGGGCTGGATCACTCCTTTTCCTGCCACCACTGGTGAGTGTGGGGGGCCCCAATCCCTATGGCCTGCACCAGCCTCCTGCTGGTCCACCAGGCCACCCTGGGCCCCGCAGAGCCCCCAGTGTGCAGGACCTGGGGCAGTGGCTTTGAACTGGCCAATGGCTCTGCACAACAGCACGTGCCCCACACCTTACACCAGAGAGGCCAAGGACGCTGCTCAATGCACGTCCATGCGGGGCTGGTTCTGAGCTCTAGGGTGGGATTTCCCAAGCTATTGCCGGGTGACTTCTCTGCCTCTTACATGGACTGTTTCTTTTCCACTCAGACGCTGTGCTGGCGAGTGGGGAAGCATTGCCTCTCCAAGCCGCCCAGGGGTGTGTGAATTTCCCAGGCTACTGCATGGGCGGCTCGAGCTGGTTCTGTGGGAGATGGATGAAAAGGAACCCCTGGATGTTGAACCTGCCCCTGGCTGCTGCCAGCTCCTTCCGGCACAAAGGTTACACTTACCTGAGGAAACAGCGAGCGTGGAAATAGTGGCCCCACAGGGCAGGAGCTGAAGGGACATAATCGGTCTTCTCCGGCAGCAAACACAAGTGCTGCAGCTTCCCACCTTCGCAATCCCTGGTGGCTGCTCCTGGTGCCCCCGCAACACTCCTTCGACCACAGGCGCTGCAGCAGCAGCTGCGCATCAGACCTGGGCTGCGGCACAGCAAACAGTTGACTTCTGGTGCAACTACGCACCAAGGCACAGCGCTCTGTCCCCTGCACAGCGCTAGGGGTGGAAGACAAAACCCGAGAACACGACCCATTCCTATGGGCTATCTGCGGCTCGGTCCAGCAAGGCCAAGCCCCCCAGCAGCACAGCAGACAGTGGAATCAAAGCAGCTCCAAATGCCAGACCAGCCCTGGAAACGCCACCACCCCCATCAGCAGGAGGAACGACTTGAACACGGCCACGAGCTGGGACGCTCCCGATCCCTGCACAGACCTGTCGTGCTTGCGGACACTCGGCACTCCAACGTGCAGACCAAAGACACTTCCTGCCAAGCCCAGAGCTCGCCCAGATCCCGGCGTATTACTGGGAGCCACAGAAGATGTTTCAGTGGGGAATAATGGGGGCGACCCTATGGAGAACACAGGGTGACACTGTGGAGAAGCTGCCCCTGGGGCAGAAATGGATAGAACTGCACGTGGGCCTAGGACTGACCCCCAAACACACCATGCGGCCTGTCCTGAGCCCAGCGTCCCTGTGGCTGTCTCGCTAGCACCATGTGCACAGCTAATGCCTCCCGACCCTGACTTGCTACTCCCCTGGGGTGCCCAGGGCAGGTCAGACCCACCCGCCAGCTCCTCCAGGGCCTGGCTTTAGAGCATTGGCAGCACCAGAGCCCTCGCTGAACCAGACCAGCGCCGTGTAAACGGAGGGAGACCGGGCGCCAGGTGTCTCAAGCTCTGGGGAGGGAGAACGGGAGAAGCAGGGACCAGCTGTATGTGAACTGCTTCCCTGCCGCACAGAGCAGCACCTCATGGCTTCCGCAGGTGTCATGGGCCACGGCGAAAGGGCTTTCCCCCACATCTCCCCCTCACCCCTCCACCTTCCATTGCCGCTGGCCATTGCACCCCCAGCACCTCCTGGGGACCATCTTCACCTCCGTGTTGCATGGATGGCCCCCGCGACGCTGACACTCGATCCTGATGGACATTCCCCTTGAACACCCTTCCAGTCTTCCTGCGGCTCCTGTCCTGTGCAGCCAGCCGGTTCCAGGCCGGCTGGTTCCTGACACAGGGTTTTGCTGCTTGCTGCCAGGGGAGGTCACAACGCTGGCTGAGCCAAGGCATTCTTGGCACGGGGCTTATCCCTGTGACTTCTGAGAAACAGAAGGTGTTCTGCTCAGCACTCAGCATTCACTGCTGCTCCGTCATCCATACCCCTGGGAGGAAACAGGCAGAGAGGGTACCACTGACTGAGCCAGTGTAACGGTATAACCAGTGTGGTTTCTCCAGCCATTTAGAGATGCCTAGAGCTCGTCTGCCGCCAGACTAAAGAGCAGCAGCCAGTAACGGTGAAGCTACAAGTCACATACTCACTTTCCATCTACGTTTCAGCACAACAGTAGCATATCAGGCTGTTAAGAAGAAGATCCCATCCTAGTGCCTCCCACTGCTAAACAGAACTCAAGATGGGTAAAGAAAACTTAATTAACAGCATTTCCTCTGGCAGGCAACGACTTATCAACAGCTGAGGTGGAACCACCGTTCTCTGATGATTGTCTTCACTCTCCTACTGTTTTCTGAATATTCCCTGTCTGGTTTGTAATTGCTCCTGTCTGCTGGATAATTAATTTTGTTAGGTGCAAATCAGTGAAGGTGCTGGGTTATGATTGGTTAGGTAATTCTGTTACTGTAGGCTGTGATTGGTTAGTAAAATTGTACTAAACTAATTGGTCAAGGTATAGCTAAGCAGAACTCAAGTTTCACTACTTAAAAACTGGCGTCCAAGAAGAAGTGGGGAGGAGGAACAGAACATCAAGAGGGGGAGAAAGAAGAACAGAACATAGAATCATAGAACACTAGGACCGGAAGGGGCCTCGAGAGGCCATCGAGTCCAGTCCCCTGCCCTGACGGCAGGACCGACCACTATCTACACCATCCCTGATAGACATCTATCTAATCTGTTCTTAAATATCTCCAGCGAGGGAGATTCCACAACCTCCCTTGGCAACTTATTCCAGTACTTGACCACCCTGACAGTTAGGAACTTTTTCCTAATGTCCAACCTAAACTTCCCTTGCTGCAGCTTAAGTCCATTGCCTCTTGTTCTCTCCTCAGAGGCCAAGAAGAACAAGTTTTCTCCCTCCTCCTGATGACACCCTTTAAGATATCTGAAAACCGCTATCATGTCCCCCCTCAATCTTCTTTTTTCCAAACTAAACAAGCCCAATTCTTTCAGCCTTTCTTCATAAGTCATGTTCTCCAGACCTTTTATCATTCTAGTTGCTCTTCTCTGGACCTTCTCTAATTTCTCCACATCTTTCTTGAATTGGGGTGCCCAGAACTGGACACAATATTCCAGCTGAGGCCTAACCAGCGCAGAGTAGAGCGGTAGAATGATTTCTCGTGTCTTGTTCACCACACACCTGCTAATGCATCCCAGAATCATGTTTGCTTTTTTTGCAACAGCATCACACTGTTGACTCATATTTAACTTGTGATCTACTAGAACCTCTAGATCCCTTTCTGCTGTACTCCTTCCTAGACAGTCTTTTCCCATTCTGTATGTGTGAAACAGATTATTCCTTCCTAAGTGCAGCACCTTACATTTATCTTTATTAAACTTCATCCTGTTTACTTCAGACCATTTCTCCAACTTGTCTAGATCATTCTGAATTATGACCCTATCCTCCAAGGTAGTTGCAACCCCTCCCAGCTTGGTATCATCTGCAAACTTAATAAGTGTACTTTCTATGCCAATATCCAAATCATTAATGAAGATATTGAACAGAACTGGTCCCAAAACAGACCCCTGCGGAACCCCACTTGTTATGCTTTTCCAGCAGGATTGAGCACCATTAACAACTACTCTCTGGGTGCGATTAACCAGCCAGTTATGCACCCACCTTATTGCAGCCCCATTTAAGTTGGACTTGCCTAGTTTGTCGATAAGAATATTATGCGAGACCGTATCAAATGCTTTACTAAAGTCTAGGTATTCCACATCCACTGCTTCTCCCTTATCTACGAGTCTCGTTATCGTGTCAAAAGAAGCTATCAGGTTGGTTTGACATGATTTGTTTTTTACAAAACCATGCTGGCTGTTCCCTATCATTTTACTACCTTCCAAGTGCTTGCAGATGACTTCCTAAACTACCTGCTCCATTACCTGTCCTGGCACAGAAGTTAAGCTGACTGGCCTGTAATTTCCTGGGTTGTTCTTATTCCCCTTTTTGTAGATGGGCACTACATTTGCCCTCTTCCAGTCTTCTGGAATCTCTCCTGTCTCCCATGACTTTCCAAAAATGAGAGCTAACGGCTCAGCTACCTCTTCTATCAGCTCCTTGAGGATTCTAGGATGCATTTCATCAGGCCCTGGTGACTTGCAGACATCTAATTTTTCCAAATGGTTTTTAACTTGTTCTTTTTTTATTTCAAAAACTAACTCTACCCCTTTTCCACCAGCATTCACTATGTCAGGCATTCCTTCAGACTTCTCTGTGAAGACCGAAACAAAGAAGTCATTAAGCATCTCTGCCATTTCCAAGTTCCCCGTTACTGTTTCTCCCTCCTCACTGAGCAATGGCCCTACCCTGTCCTTGGTCTTCCTCTTGTTTCTAATATATTTGTAAAAGGCCTTCTTGTTACCCTTTATGCCTGTAGCTAGTTGGAGCTCATTTTGTGCCTTAGCCTTTCTAATTTTACTCCTGCATTCCTGTGTTATTTGCCTATGTTCATTCTTTGTAATTTGTCCTAGTTTCCATTTTTTATAGGATTCCTTTTTTAGTTTGAGATCATGCAGGATCTCCTTGTTAAGCCAAGGCGGTCTTTGCCCGTATTTACTATCTTTCCTACACAGGGGAATAGCTTGTTTTTGGGCCCTTAATAATGTCTCTTTGAAAAACTGCCAACTCTCCTCAGCCTTTTTTCCCCTCAGTTTTTCCTCCCATGAGATCTTACCTACCAGCTCTCTGAGTTTACCAAATCTGCCTTCCTGAAGTCCATCATCTCTATTTTGCTATTTTCCCTCCTACCAGTCCTTAGAATTGTGAATTCTATGATTTCATGATCACTTTCACCCAAGCAGCCTCCCACATTCAAATTCTCGACCAAGTCCTCCTTATTTGTTAAAATCAAATCCAGAACAGTTTCTCCCCTGGTGGCTTCTTCAACTTTTTGGAATAAAAAATTGTCTCCAATGCAGTCTAAGAACTTATTGGATAGTCTGTGCCCCACTGTATTAGTGTCCCAGCATATATCTGGATAGTTAAAGTCCCCCATCACCACCAAATCCTGGGCTCTGGATGATTTTGTTAGTTGTTTAAAAAAGCATCATCCACCTCTTCCACCTGGTTAGGTGGCCTGTAGTAGACTCCTAACAGGACATCACCCTTGTTTTTTACCCCTCTTAAACTAACCCACAGACTCTCAACACGTCCATCTCCTATGTCCATCTCCACCTCAGTCCAAGTGTGTACATTTTTTATATATAAGGCAACACCTCCCCCCTTTTTTCCCTGTCTATCTTTCCTAACCAGGCTGTAGCCTTCAATGCCAACATTCCAATCATGTGTATTATCCCACCAAGTTTCTGTGATGCCAACGATATCATAGTTGTATTTATTTATTAGCACTTCCAGTTCTTCCTGCTTATTACCCATACTTCTTGCATTGGTATATAGGCATCTTAGATATTGATTTGAACTTTCCCCCCAGTTTTTTCCTGGCCCTCTTTTTACTCTGACATTGTTGCCCATGCTCCCTCCTACTTCCGACCCATCTCCCAGGTTTCCATGTTCTCCACTTACCTGCGGGCTTTGCTCCCCTGTCCCCGGCAAACCTAGTTTAAAGCCCCCCTCACCAGGTTAGCAAGTCTGTGTCCGAATATGGTCTTTCCCCTCCTCGAAAGGTGAACGCCATCTCTGCCTAGCAGTCCTTCCTGAAATAGCACCCCGTGGTCGAGGAAACCAAAGCCTTCCCGGCGACACCATCCACGCAGCCAGGCATTCACCCCTAGGATGCACCTGTCTCTGCCTGGGCCCCTACCTGCAACAGGCAGGATTGAAGAGAATACCACCTGCGCCCCAAACCCCTTCACCCGTGCCCCCAGAGCCCTGTAGTCACTCTTGACCTGCTCAGCATTACACCTCACAGTATCATTAGTGCTCACATGGATGAGAAGCATGGGATAGTAGTCTGAGGGCCGGATAATCCTCGACAACGCCTGCGTAACGTGTCGGATACGGGCCCACGGCAGGCAGCACACCTCCCGAGAGGAAATGTCAGGGCGACAGATGGGTGCCTCTGTCCCCCTCAGAAGAGAGTCTCCAACCACCACTACTCTGCGTTTCCTTCTTGCAGGGGTGGCAGGAGACTTCCCAGCCTCGGGGGTACGAGGCTTCTCCTCTTCTGTACTGGGCGACTCATCTCCTGTATCGAGTGCAGCATAACGGTTTTCCAGTACCACGGTGGGAGGGTTCTGAGCAGGGGTGGGACACTGCCTGCTGCCAGAAGTAACCAGCTGCCAGTGTCCACCCTGGTCCACCTCCTCCAGTGGTTTATCAGCCGTCCTGTGCACTGGGACAGTTACCTCCGCAGTCTCCACCTGAATACTATCCAGGAACCGCTCATGGACTCGGATACTCCTCAACCTGGCCACCTCCTCCTGTAGCTCCCCCACCTGCCGCCTGAGAGCTTCCACCAGCAGGCACCTTCCACACTGAATATTCCCCTCAGCCTGGGTATCTGTAACTGCGACTTGCAAGGCACAGTCCTTGCAGAACCACACCAGGGTCTGGGTAGAGGCATCCATGGTCAGGCAGCCTGTCTGGCTACAGGCAGAGGTGGAGGAGACAGCAGTAGTGGTGGCACAGGTGTTGCAGGTCTTCCTGACCATCGTAGGCCTCCCTTCTGCCAAACTCCCTCTGTCAAACTCCCTCTTAAACTCTCCTGTCAGCAGCTCCCTGTCAGCTACAGGAAAAGAGAGGAACAGAACATCCAGGAGGAGGGAAGAAGGGACACCTAAAAGACTCACGTCCAAGAGCCCCCCAGGACCCTGAGATGCAGCAACCAGCATGCAGAGAGTGACTTTGTCTGTCCCAGCAGTGGAAGTCTGCCTGCCGGCCTTGTCAGGACTAGCGAGCATGATACCGAGCGCTTAGCCTGTGTCCTGCTTTCTGGTAATTATAAATAAATAGAGAATAGGAATATTACTGTGAAAGGCTTTTTCGGTGGCACAGATCCTGCAGCCCCGCAGGGAATTATGCCCTGAGCCCTAGGAATTGGGTAAGGGTGGGAGTTTAAATTTACAGGGTCGCGCCTTGAGCCCTACGGATTGGGTAAAGGTGTGTGTGTCCCTGAGTGTGAAGGGATGAGAAATTTGTGCGGGTAACAAATTTGGTGGAGAAATGCGGGCAGCCTAAGGTTGTTTGGACCGAATTGATCGAGCCTAACACAGCAATAGCAGAAGCAGAATAGTAGTGGCATTGTGACATACGGTAAAATGTTCACCCTGAAGGAACAGGAGCGGAAGGAAACCAAGTAAAGGGACCGGGGGGGTGGGTGTTAGCTGAAGAGCCCCCTCTCCTTGCTAAACGGGTAGCAGAACAGGGCCGATGCCTGGGGGCAAGATTCTTTCCGGGGAGGGATGCCCTTGATGCTGCTTGTAAGGGGTTTGACGCATTCTGTAATGGTATGAAACGGAAACCAAAGCAAAATGCTGTCAAAGCAGCAGCAGCCTGGGCATTGTGAAAAACTGTCACCCACCTCTCCAGCCCGGCAGCGCGCCAGGAAAGGTGACTGAAGGATTTTTATAAATTCGAGCTGACTATAGTGAAGGCCAGTCTGGCTCAATATAAGGCATCAGAGTGTGCCAGTGCAGCTTCAGCATTACCGAATGCAACATTTCTGCAAGCATAGACAGGAGAGTGGGAACCACTGAAGCTCACAGTGGGAAGCCTGAATAGGGAGCTATCCACACTGCAAAGGAAGTTGCAGGATGCACAGGCAGCTGTGAGAGCCGTGCTACAGGAAAGTCAGGATTGGGCCCAGACAGGCACTGACCATTCAGCTTGCAGACAGTGGATAGAGAAGCTAGAAAGTATGTTGGGAACCCAGAGGGGCATAATAGCAGCAGGGGAGGGAGGTGTGAGTGGACCCTGGGGGCACAGACCTGAGAGGAAACTAGGAATAAAAGAGCTGGATGGCTCCGGAACAGAGAGATCCTGAGTGCCCAGATCCCCCCGAGGCTTTTCCCGAGGGGCCCTATGCCCCGTACAAAGGGAACTGCGGGATTTGAAAGCAAAGGCACAAGAGCTCAATCCTGTGGCTCCAGTTCTCGCCAGGGTGGGACCAAGAGCAGAACCTGCCCCACAACAACAAAGGCAGTTCAGGCAAACCACTACGGAGGGCTCTGATTTTACCGCAGCTCAGGTACGAGCATCTGCTCAGCGACTGGGACCCCTGGAACAGAGCACACGTCTGGACTGGCGGGGGAAGGTGGTGTCACCGACTGGGACCCCTGGAACAGGGCACACGTCTGGACTGGCGGGGGAAGGTGGTGTCCCCGACTGGGACCCCTGGAACAGGGCACACGTCTGGACTGGGGGGGGGGAAGGTGGTGTCCCCGACTGGGACCCCTGGAACAGGACACACGTCTGGACTGGGTGGGGGAAGGTGGTGTCCCCGACTGGGACCCCTGGAACAGGACACACATCTGGACTGGGGGGGGGAAGGTGGTGTCCCCAACTGGGACCCCTGGAACAGGGCACACGTCTGGACTGGGGGGGGGAAGGTGGTGTCCCCGACTGGGACCCCTGGAACAGGACACACGTCTGGACTGGGGGGGAAGGTGGTGTCCCCAACTGGGACCCCTGGAACAGGGCACACGTCTGGACTGGGGGGTGGGGAAGTGTTGTCCCCGACTGGGACCCCTGGAACAGGACACACGTCTGGACTGGGGGGGAAGGTGGTGTCCCCGACTGGGACCCCTGGAACAGGACACACGTCTGGACTGGGGGGGGGGGAAGGTGGTGTCACCGAGTGGGACCCCTGGAACAGGGCACATGTCTGGACTGGGGGGTGGGGAAGTGTTGTCCCCGACTGGGACCCCTGGAACAGGGCACACGTCTGGACTGGGGGCGGGGAAGGTGTTGTCCCCGACTGGGACCCCTGGAACAGGGCACACGTCTGGACTGGGGGCGGGGAAGGTGGTGTCCCCGACTGGGACCCCTGGAACAGTACACACATCTGGACGGGGGGGGGAAGGTGTTGTCCCCGACTGGGACCCCTGGAACAGGACACACGTCTGGACTGGGGGCAGGGAAGGTGGTGTCCCCGACTGGGACCCCTGGAATAGGGCACACGTCTGGACTGGGGGGTGGGGAAGTGTTGTCCCCGACTGGGACCCCTGGAACAGGGCACACGTCTGGACTGGGGGGGGAAGGTGGTGTCCCCGACTGGGACCCCTGGAACAGGGCACACGGCTGGACTGGGGGGTGGGGAAGTGTTGTCCCCGACTGGGACCCCTGGAACAGGGCACACGTCTGGACTGGGGGGGGAGGTGGTGTCCCCGACTGGGACCCCTGGAACAGGACACACGTCTGGACTGGGGGGGGAAGGTGGTGTCCCCGACTGGGACCCCTGGAACAGGGCACACGTCTGGACTGGGGCGGGGGGGAAGGTGGTGTCCCCGACTGGGACCCCTGGAACAGGGCACACGTCTGGACTGGGGGCAGGGAAGGTGGTGTCCCCGACTGGGACCCCTGGAACAGGGCACACGTCTGGACTGGGGGGGGAAGGTGGTGTCCCCGACTGGGACCCCTGGAACAGGACACACGTCTGGACTGGGGGGTGGGGAAGTGTTGTCCGCGACTGGGTGGAGGGCAGCAGATTCTGAGGTTTAGGCCCAGGCCTGTACCAGTGCTTCGGACTGGGCAGTAACACACAGCGCTGGGGGGTGCTTAGGTGGCAATGGTGTTGCTGCTACTGGCTGGGCCTGGGTGAAGGAAGTAATGAAGGTTGTGACGTCAGCCAGACAGCTGGGGAAATTGTTCGACGTTAACAGACCAGGGCCCTGGTGGCGCCCCAGAGCTGTATGTTACTGAGAAGGAAACATTGGCCGCGGCTGCTGGGGTTGTGCCAGTGGTACCCGGAACTGCCCTGATTTCAATACACAGGCCTGTAAGGCTGCGTTGCTGGATGGCTTCAATTCATAAGAACATAAGAACATAAGAATGGCCATACTGGGTCAGACCAAAGGTCCATCCAGCCCAGCATCCCATCTGCCGACGGTGGCCAATGCCAGGTGCCCCAGAGAAGGGGAACAGAAGACAAGTGATTTATCTCCTGCCATCCATCTCCTGCCCTTGTTCTGAAGGCTAGGGCACCATACTTTATCCCTGGCTAATAGCCATTTATGGACCTAACCTGCAAAAATTTATCAAGCTCTTTTTTAAACCCTAAGGCTACGTCTACACGTGCACCCAACTTTCGAAATAGTTTATTTCGATGTTGCGACATCGAAATAGGCTATTTCGATGAATAACGTCTACACGTCCTCCAGGGCTGGCAACGTCGATGTTCAACTTCGACGTTGCTCAGCCCAACATCGAAATAGGCACAGCGAGGGAACGTCTACACGCCAAAGTAGCACACATCGAAATAAGGGAGCCAGGCACAGCTGCAGACAGGGTCACGGGGCGGACTCAACAGCAAGTCGCTCCCTTAAAGGGCCCCTCCCAGACACACTTTCATTAAACAGTGCAAGATACACAGAGCCAACAACTAGTTGCAGACCCTGTATATGCAGCACGGACCCCCAGCTGCAGCAGCAGCAGCCAGAAGCCCTGGGCTAAGGGCTGCTGCCCACGGTGACCACAGAGCCCCGCAAGGGCTGGAGAGAGAGTATCTCTCAACCCCCCAGCTGATGGCCGCCATGGAGGACCCCGCTATTTCGATGTTGCGGGACGCGGATCGTCTACACGTCCCTACTTCGATGTTGAACGTCGAAGTAGGGCGCTATTCCCATCCGCTCATGGGGTTAGCGACTTCGACGTCTCGCCGCCTAACGTCGATTTCAACTTCGAAATAGCGCCCAACACGTGTAGACGTGACGGGCGCTATTTCGAAGTTACTACCGCTACTTCGAAGTAGCGTGCACGTGTAGACGCAGCCTAATAGAGTCCTGGCCTTCACAGCCTCCTCGGGCAAGGAGTTCCACAGGTTGACTGTGCGCTGTGTGAAGAAAAATTTCCTTTTATTAGTTTTGAACCTACTACCCATCAATTTCATTTGGTGTCCCCTAGTTCTTGTATTATGGGAAAAGGTAAATAATTTTTCTATATTCACTTTCTCCACACCATTCATGATTTTATATACCTCTATCATATCGCCCCTCAATCGCCTCTTTTCCAAACTGAAAAGTCCCAGTCTCTCTAGCCTCTCCCCATATGGGACCCTTTCCAAGCCCCTAATCATCTTAGTCGCCCTTTTCTGAACCTTTTCTAATGCCAATATATCTTTTTTGAGGTGAGGAGACCACATCTGCACGCAGTACTCGAGATGTGGGCGTACCATAGTTTTATATAGGGGAAGTATGATATCTTTTGTCTTATTATCGATCCCTTTTTTAATAATTCCTAACATCCTATTTGCCTTACTAACTGCCGCTGCACACTGCGTGGATGAAAGTGATTTTAGGACCCACTGACCCCGGGTGGGGATACCCAGAGTTAAAGCAGGATATTTTCCGAGCAGCAGTAGTTTTTCGGGGCACACAGGGACAGGCAGGAAAAGGAAATAAGGACAGGAGAATGGAGCCTGTACAGGCAGTAACTTTTGCCAACAATGGGCCCCCAGACCTTCCAGGGGAGCCAGGAGATAAGGGGTCTGGTGCACAGGGGCCTGGTAGAGGGAGAGGACAGAGCAGTGCAGTGAGCAACAGAGGAGCGAGAGGAAGGAGTGGGTGTGGGATGCAGAACAGAGGCTGATGCCCTGAAGGCACAAGAGATGCTCTGAGAGCACAAGTCTGGAGGAAACTCATGATGGCTGGGGAGCCAAAGGAGAGGTGGGATGGGAAGCCCACAAGTGAGTTACTGCAGAGGGCTGCCCAGTTAGAGACGCAAAGTGAAACGACTGAGGCTCCTGTAACTCCCATAATAGACCCGGAGCCATCAGTGCGACTCCAATAGGGGTGCCCGCCTCCCCGGACTCCCCCTAAGGTAGTGGCTAAACTGCAGTATGACAAATGGGGGCTTCCCACTGTAGGGGCAGTAATGGGGAGAGGGGGAACAAACACGCCCCACTGTGCTAATGGACACTGGAGCATCAGTCTGTGTGCTGGGAGAGAAATGGCTCTCCAGGAATGCTGTAGAGACAGGAAATTCAGCACAGCTGGTATCACATACCGGGGACACAACTAAGCACACGTCCCAAGAGCGATCCTGACCCGTGTGGGGAATCAGGAGTCGTGGATCAAACCCTGTGCTCAGAAACAGGATCAAACTGCTCGTGAGAACAAGGCGGGGGGAACCCTGGGAACGCCTCACCTTAGTCAGGGGAGACTGACAGTGGATTTAGCCAGTGGGCTCCTGTGGGGAAGCAGTGAAAAGCCAGAAGAAACACCCCCCTCGCCCCCGCATTAATGCCATACACAGAAGTGCGGCTGTAAAGGGCCCAGAAGGCGGCAAACAGAGGAAAGGGACCCGGGTGGAGAAGCTTCCTGGTGTGTGGGCCAAGAATAAATTGGAATGTGGAAAAATTGCTGCTCAGGTTTTAATTCAGGGGCCTGACCCCGCCCCCCCTGCCCCCCCAGCATCAGTCCGAGTATCCCCAGGAGGCAGATGAAGGGCTAAAATCCACCACTGAAAGTGTGTTAGAGCAGGTGTTACTGTACGAGTGGCCAGCACTAATAATGCCCCAGTTTGGCCTGTACTGAAGGGGGATGGGAAAACCTGGCGACTGACAGTGGATTTCAGAGCACTGAATGCAGTAACCCCGGCCACTGCTCCCGGCGTGGCTAAGGACCCAGAGGTAGTTGCTGCAGTAGCAGCAGGAGCACAGTGGTTCTCAGTCACAGACTTAGCGAATGCCTTCTGCGCCCTTCCCTGGCACCCCGCAGCTTGGTACAAATTGGGGTTCACTTATGGGGCCAGCAGTTCTGTTTCACAAGAGTCCCGCAGGGTTTTCACAACCCCCCTGCAACGTGTCGCTCTCGTGTAGTGAAGCTGTGGGAAAAACCGACCCCTACAGACCAGAAGGTCATTTCTTGTGTTGGTGATATCCTGGTGCAAGGGGACAATGAGGAGGCAGGTGGGAGGGTAACGGAGAGTGTGTTACAGATCACCCCAGACTCTGGATTCCAGGTTAGCAGAGCCAAGGCACAGGTGGTGCAGCAGGAGGTAAAGTCTTTAGGGGTCGCACTGGGAAAAGAGGGACGAGCCCCAGATGCACAATGGTGGAACTGATTGGAAAGTTTCCTGCCCCCAGCGATGTGGCCTCCTTAAGAGCCCTGCTGGGGACCATGAACTTCTGGAGGGATTTTACTGAAATGTGCACTGACAAGAGTCGCCCGCTGTGTCTTCTCCTGAGGAAAGGGCGGCAATGGGAGTGGGGCCCTGATCAAGCCAAGGCCTTACTGACCCTGAGACAGGATCTGGCCCAGGCCCCAGCCCCAGCGTATCCAAAGCTGGGAGAGCCATTCATCCTGCGATTGGCCAGCACTGACCCAGTGCTGGGAGCAGCGCTGCTACAGAAGCAAAGCCCAGGGAAACGACAGGTTGTGGCCGATGGGTCCAGAACACTGAATTACACGGAACAGAACTTCACCCCTCTGTGCGAGAGAGAGCTTGGCCTTTGTGTGGGCCTGGCAGCATCGGGAGTGTATCATTGGTGGGTCCAGAATCACCATACAGCACACACATTCCCCACTGCAATGCAGCATCTCAGGAGCGGTCCAAGAAGGGCAGGTCTCTAACCCTAGGCTGGCATGATGGACTCTGGCTCTTGTAAACCGAGGGGTAACTGTAGAACAGGAAAAGGTCCTGTCCCCTGTGCCACATGGCCTTGTAGTGCCAGGTCAGGAACATGACTGTCCCCTGCCAGGGTACAAGCAGGGGGACCGGCCAGTGAAATCAGGAGTTACCTTACAGAAGGCTCAGGAGGAAAATGCCCAGGTCTGGTTTGTAAATGGGTCTAGTTTTTTCAGCACTGGGAAAGCTAAAACGAGATTTGGAGCAGTGAAGGTAAATACCAACCAGGAACTGAAGGGACCGGAGAGGCCACACTCAGCGCAAGCTGCAGAAGTGGTGGTGGTATTGAAAGGGTTACAGGACGAGGAGCAGAAAACCAGCCTGGCAATATTTACTGACGGCATCCTTGGCACGGAGCTTGTTCTTGTGATTTCTGAGAAACAGAAAGTGTTCTCAACATTCAATGTCCTCCCCCCCGACTCACACACCTGGGGCGGCCTCTGACCGAGGCTGGGTCTGCACTAGAGTTAGGCCAACGTGGTCACCGTGCGTCGACCCAGCTGTGCATGTGTTTGCACTTCAATTTGTGCCCCACCAAAGGAAGTGCTCATTACAGCCTCGCCCTCATGCTGGGTCCTACAGCCGTAGGGAGCCAGAGAGGTGGGGCAATGGGCAGGTAGACACTAAGGTACCTATGTCCATGGGCAGCGGCTGAACTACGGGCTTGGGAGCCATGGCTCCACTGCTGCCTGGCCTGGCCCTTCTGGCTGCCCCCACCACTTCTCCCTAGCTGGAACAAGAAACTCTGCCCCCGTCGCCAGCCCCAGGTTCCCTGGGCACCTCCAGCCCCAGAGCATGAGTGCCCCCAACCCTGGAGCACTGCGCCGACAGAATGCCCCATGGCCAAGCCCAGGAACACCAATATTCCACATGAAGATGGATTACAAGCCATCGGCAATATCCTCCCTGACGTTAACCTTTGGGTTAAGCTTAGAGGTGGAAGTGCCAGAGGTGATGTTGTAGTTGGTGTCTCTTACAGACCTCCAGATCAGGGAGAGGAGATAGATGAGGTTTTCTTCAGGCAGCTTAGTGAAGCTTCCAAATCACAGGCCCTGGTTCTCATGGGAGACTTTAATCATCCGGACATTTGTTGGGAGACCAATACAGCAGCACACAGACAATCCAGGAAGTTTCTGGAGAATGTTGGGGATAACTTCTTGGTACAAGTGCTGAAGGAGCTGACCAGGGGCCGTGCGCAACTTGACCTGCTGCTCACAAACAGGGAAGAACTAGTAGAAGAAATAGAAGTGGGGGGGAACCTGGGCTGCAGCGACCATGAGATCGTAGATTTCAGGATCTGTGTCCAGAATTTGTTTCCAACACCTACCTTGATAACACTTGTTCTGATCTGTCAACCTTGATAACAATTTTTGGACCTCTGTGCTTTAAATATCGAGTCTGTTCTGGTCTGGCTGTGGGATGCAGAAGTGGGTCTGTCCCACAAAAGCTCATCACCTAATAAATTATTTTGTTAGTCTTTAAAGGGCTACTGGGCTGCTCTTTTGTTTTGCTAGAATACAGACTAACCTGGCTATCCCTCTGTTATACTCCTGTGAAGAGAGAGACTCAAGACATCGAGAGTTGTTTTTATTAATGGTGATGAATTTGGGGCAGTGGATTAAGCCTGGTGCTTCAGGGCATAAACAGAATTCCTAGAGCCCAGGATGAGATGTATCGGCACCAGTGATGGGAGCAGGGAGGAGGAATTGTCCCACATCTGCCCCTTGCGAGGGAGGTTTGTGCACCTTCCTATGAACCGGGAGGGGCTGCCCACGGGCAGAGACAGGCTGCTGAGCAAGGTTGCTGGCAACAGGAGCTGAAAACGGTGGTACCTCAAACTGTCACATGTTCTCCGTAGCCAGTGCCAGACCCAGCGCATTGGTTGGATTTCAGTACATGGGGGAAGAGAGAACCTGTCAGGTGTCTCACACTTGGGGAAAGGGCCAATCATCTCCACTGCAGTGCTGGTGGGAGAGATGGACCAGCACTGCAGCTCCCCGGTTCGCTCACTGCTCCATTTCCGACACAGTGACAGGCTGAGAGCTGCCAGGTTCCCTAGTATTCGTGAAGCACCTCTGGGATTGTTTTCCAGATTAAAGTCACTTGCTAATCAGCTCAAAACTTCCCCCAACTCTACCTATTTCCTCACACAAATTACTTAGTCCAGTAACAAAACTGACATCATTGTTTTGTTCTTTGTCTTTCTGCCAGCACTGAGTTTTGGTTTCACTTTGAATCAGATACACAACAGCAGCAGCCCTATAAATTGGGACCAGTTTGGTCCGAGCCCCAGGAGCTGGCAGGAGAGGGCACAACAGCTGGAAGGAGCATCCGAGGCTGCAGGAGGAGCGTGCATTTTTCTCCAGGCACAGAGGTATTATCTGCTTGTTGCCCAAACTTGGCTTTAATGTCTGACTAGAAATGTACATAGTTGAAAATCTGTCTGTGGAAATGGTCCTGGGTTACAGTAAGAACAAGTACTTGACTAGCAGATTTCTCTCTCTCTCTCTCTCTCTCTCTCTGCCTGCATAAGAACCAGCTGATACCAATTGTCAGGAGAGCTGGAATCACCCCAAAGGTGGTTCTTTAGACCACTGATTGAACTGAGCTCATAATCTCATGGCCGCTGGAGAGCTCCTCCATGCATTTAGCATCGTTAGCATCACGCTGCAGAAGGTGCCCCTTCCAGAACGATACTGCAAACAGGAACTCGGCGTATTCCGAGTGCTCTGGCTGTAGGTCAGCCCCGGGTGTAGGTACAGGAGGGTCAGACAATCGGGTGCCCAGTGAA
This sequence comes from Carettochelys insculpta, assembly GCF_033958435.1. Taxonomy (NCBI): domain Eukaryota; kingdom Metazoa; phylum Chordata; order Testudines; family Carettochelyidae; genus Carettochelys; species Carettochelys insculpta. The sequence continues at coordinate 280,218,951 of NC_134138.1, read as the reverse complement.
ATTTGCAGGTGTGGTATTTTCCGTCGGTGGCTCTCTCCCGTTGCTGCAGGTGTGTTTGTGACCTGTAAAGGCTTCGCAGTACTCAGGGTGAAATGCTCATGGGCAGCGTAGGCGTTTGCAGAGTTTTACTCTCTGTCTCTCCCTAGAGCTTATTTAGAATCTCACTAGACTCCCTAGGCTGCAGCTGCCACATTGTGGGCGCCTGCAGGAAGGGGTAGGGGGAGAACAGGGCTGGGAGCAGACGAACAGGGGGTGCTCTGCCCGGGGGGACAGAGCTTCCTTACCTATTATCCCCCCTGCCACACCCACCCACCATCCATGACAACAACACAAACGACTAGCAAAGGACTCGGAGAGCTGCTACCTGCTGCAGGCTCCCGGGGGCTCGCCCTGCCGGCTGTTTGATGGGGGAGAGCTCATGACGTGTGTGGCAGATCGACAGGGAACCCCACCTTCGTGTGACACTCTGGCAGGTGAACAGACCCCAGGGCTCTGGAGTACATTGCAGAGTCTCAGGCCCCACAGCGGGGGCGGGAAAGGGGACAGTTGCCCCCAGGCTTGGTGTTTCAAAGGGGCCCTGAGCTCTGCAGTGGCTGTGGCAGGAGATCCTGGCCCCTTGAACGGCTGTGGCTGTGATGGAGGGGGTGCGCCCAGCACCACTGTCCAGGCAGTGCTGAAGGCTGAATGCCCTAGGCCCTGCCCTTCCCCCTCGCAAAGCCCCCCCGGGGGCCCATGGTGCCCCTCTGCACCACTGCAGAGTCTAACAGTCCCTCTCTCCCTGGAGCAAATCCCTGGGGCAGACCTGCTGCTCCCGTAAGCTCACAAGCATCGACCCCGGGGCCAGCGCTGCGACCGGGGAAGAGAAGCCGAGATGAGGCTGTTGGACCCGCACTAATATGCAGTGGGGGGGCCAGTCCCCAGGAGCAAGGGAGAGGGGGAGCACTAGAGGCCGGGTAGGCTAACGGGGGAGCTGGGAGGCTGGGGACAGGATTGCCTGGCTCAGACTGTGGGACTGAGCTAAGGAGAGAGCAGAGCCCGGCCAGCCAGCGAGAGCCAGAGCTGCAGCCTGCGGAGCAGATCCAGGCTGGGAGCAGGGCGGCAGGAACACAGCCCAGTCACACGCCCCAGGAAGGGCTTGTCGAAGTCTGGATTTGCCAGCACTGGGGCCCTGAGCAGAGCCTCCTTCAGCGCGCACCATCTGCTGAAGTGAGTCTGTGCTCACGGAAGCTCATGCTCAACTTTTCTGTTAGTCTATAAGGTGCCACAGGGCCCTTCGTTGCTGCTACAGATCGACTAACATGGCTGCCCCTCCGACACTCTGCAAGTCTTGCGGGGGCTGGTTCATAAAGGTTCTCAAAATCTGCTTCAGGGTCCCATTTAACTGCTCCCCCAGCCCATTGGTCTGCGGGTGGTCGGCTGTGGCCCAGGTGTGCCAGACCCCCCACTTGTCCCACAAGCGTTGGACCCCTGATCCGTAAGGGCCTCCCTGGGGAACCCCACCCTGCTGGAAATGGACAGCCACACATCTGCCACACTGCCAGCCTCAACAGAAGTCAGGGCCACTGCTTCTGGGTGGCGAGCTGCAAAAGTCTATCGCCACCAGGATGTGTTTCTCCCCAGGACGCGTTGCCCACAGTGATAACAGACCAGGTCTTGCTGGGTCCCTCAGGCTGGCTGGCCTGCCCTGGTGTTGGCCGGCTCCCTCAGGGATACAAGGGGTTTACCAGAGTACCCCTGCCAGGGAGCCCCAGGGTGACCTCTCTTCTGCACTGCTGTGCCCCGGTCCTTCTGGCTTTCTCCATCACCCCTGGAACGGCCGTCTGTAAACTCATCAGCCAGCTGCCCGGCGCTTTATGGGCCCATCGGCTTCTGGTCCACCAGCCACCGTCTCAGGTCGCTCAGGCAGAGCTCATACAGCTTCTCCAGCACCAGCAGACCAACCGCTTCCTCTCTAGCCCGGGCCCTGACCCATCTGCCCACTTGCAGGCGTACTGCGCCCGCTGCTGCTCCAGCTCCTGGTACGTCTCCTCAGGGGCTTTCTGTGCACTCTGGGACCTTGTCCAATACCCTTCAGGGCCCCCCTTGGGTAGCACAGCCCCTTGCAGAGCTCAGACTCCCCTGCTTGTAACCCGTCCATCTGGCTGTGCATCTCTCGTGCTTTGGGATCCAGGCAAGGATTGAGATGTGGTGGCCCGTCTGGGGGAGCGACCTCGTGCAGGACACAGGCCTTCTCAAAGGAGGTGAGGAAAGCACCTATGACGTCCCCCCCCTTGAACAGGACCAGGGTGTTCACCCCAAAGCGCCGAGCAGCCTGGGGCCTCCGCCCTCATCTCGACTCACCACTGCAGGGGCTTCTTTAGCCCGCAGTTCTGCCACCGCACGCTCGTGCAGCTGCGCTCGCTCCGCCTCCCCGCTGACGGCCGTTCTCCTTTTCTCGGTGCTCCTGCAATTCCCTCAGCCTGAGCTCAACTTCCAGAGCTTTAACTCCACAGGGGAGGTGCTCAGTGGGGAGGAGCTGCGACCGGCTGGGTGGATTCCAGCTGCTCCGGGGTTCATCTGGCTGCTCCCAGCCCCTTCCTGGGCCTCAGCTGGGCAGGGGCTGGAGTCTCCCCAGAGCCTGCCTGGTGGCTCCCCGTGGGGCCTGGCCCCGTTCTCCTCTAGCTGGGCAATGAGCTAGTGTTGGTGGGTTTGCCGCTGGCGAGCCAATCTCCCTGCACAACTGGACAATGTCCATTTTAAGGAGATGATGGTTCGCCATTGCGGCTGTTCATGGAGGTCTCCTCAGCGTGCCAGCCTCCTTGTAGGTCACACATCCCAGGGGCTAGTCTGTGCCCACCCCCCCACCTTCTGGGGCTGATTGCAACAGACTCCAGGAGTAACCCCTCACTTGGTGTGACAGCCCCTCTTGAGGACCACAGCCACATTCTCTTGGGTTCAGCTCTAGACCACATCTGGGAACCATGACTTACTGCCCTTCAGCATGCCTGGACCTCATTAGCCATCCTTCCTCCTGCACCCCAGTCACTTACTGCCAAATGCCCATCCACAGGGTGCAGTGCATCCCACTGCTGCCACCAGATATAATGGGGTTTGGGGGGTCCCCGAGCAATGCCCCCCGTCCGCAGCCAGGACTGACTCTCACTCAGCAGGGAGAACAGACGGGTTAGTAGGCAACGGGGACACCGGGTGGTGTGGACTTGTCAGCCCAGGAAGCAGTCGTCGTCAGTTCATTCCATACTGGGGGACTGGGATCCTGCCTCCTTTGTTCCTTTCCTCGTTCCATACTAACCCCACCCCCAACTGCCCAGGTCTAATTCAGAAACAGCCAGTCTCCACCCTCTCTTTTGTTGGGTTCCCCCAGAGCAAAGGCCTTACCTGGCTGCCTAGGTTACAAATAGCCAGGACTAGGCTGGGTTTCCACACCCTACATGAGCTACTCAGCAGCCAGAAAACAGCCTGTCGCACAGATGTGCACGGCTCACTTTATCACGCACCCTTCGCCCAGCTGTCCTTCCCAGACATGCTCCCCAGCAAGGGTTCCACGCCGCATGTCCCTGAGCCACTGCCCAGCGCTCAGCGCTCACGCAGGGCAGCAAGATCCCTGAGCGCCCACAGGCACACCAGTAACATCAGCAGTGTTGCCCTTTGGCCAGGCTTCCGCCAGGGCCGGTTACTGCTGGGAATCACCTTCGGCGCCCATGGTACGAAGCCCGACCAGGTGTCGGGAGTGACACGGACCCACGCTCACAAACTCACCCTGCCGATGTGATGAGCCAAACGCAGCTGGTTGCAGAGGTGCGACGCCTGCAGCCAGGGAGCAGCATTTGACTCGGCCCTGGAGGATGTCAGTGTAACGCGAGTTCTTTCTTGCAGACTGACGCAGAGGAAAGCATTTGCACGTTGGCCATGTCAGGTGACACCATTGAGATACCGGCTCTGGGCCGCCCCTTCCAGCTAGGGATGCTGTACGACTGCCGCAAGGACTCCCTTATCCCAGGTAAGCCCCAGCTGTGCCCCTGAGCTCAGCAGCGAGAGGCGGAAAGGGCCACGCTCCTACCCAAGAGGGCTAATGGCATACTAGGGTGCATTAGGGGGAGCATTTCAAGCAGAGTTAGAGAAGGGGTTGTTCCCCTCTATTCGGCACTGGTGAGGCCACATCTGGAATATTGTGTCCAGTTTTGGGCCCTCCAGTATAAAAAGGATGTGGATTTGCTGGAGCAGGTTCAGCGGAGGACAACAAAAATGATTAAGGGGCTGGAGCACAAGACCTATGAGGAGAGGCTGAGGGATTTGGGCTTGTTTAAATTACAGAAGAGAAGACTTAGAGGTGATTTAATAGCAGCCTTCAACTTCCTGAAGGGGAGCTCTAGAGAGGAGGGTGAGAAACTGTTCTCGGGGCGACTGATGGCAGAACAAGGGGCAATGGGTGGAAGTTACAGAGGGAGAGGTGTAGGTTGGATATTAGGAAAAACTCCTGCCCCAGGCAGGTGGTGAAGCACTGGAATGCGTTGCCTAGAGAGGTGGTGGCTTCTCCATCCCTGGAGGTTTCTAAGTCCCAGCAGGACAAGGTCCTGGCTGGGATGACTTACTGAGGGTTGATCCTGCTTTGGGCGGGAGGCTGGACTAGATGACCTCCTGAGGTCCCTTCCAGCCCCATGATTCTGTGATACCCTTTATCCCTGGGACTGAGGCAGCTGGCTGCAAGTGGCCTGGTTACGGGTGCTTTGGGAACTGCCTTACCCACTCCCCCAGTGTCAGAGTCTGCAGTAACGGCTGGGGCAGGAGGTTCGTGCATGGGCTGGGGACATGCCGCCATTCCTTCTGGGTCAGTGGTTCTTCCCTTCTTTGCTTCTGCGTGGTTCACGCCTCCCTCCCACCGCACACGTACCCACACTGGTCAGAGGTAATCCACACGCAGCTCTCAGTCCGTACCACAGACAGGCAGGCCCTGACTGGGACAGACGCAACCTGCAGTTGTGGCTTGATGTACAGATGGCCGTGACTTCATGTAATGCCTCACAAAACACGCCCCACCCCTTGCAGGTCAGGGCACGTGGAACCAGCAAGAGGTGGACTCAAATCTGGGACCGCTGGAGCGTAGGGCAGGATCTGCTAGAGCGCTGAGCTACAAGGCAGCTGGGGCTCAGCAATGGCTGTAGAGCAGAGTCCAGCTTCCTCTGTAAACAGTCTAAGTGCCACCCCATGAGCGAGACAGTGACCCACTTGCAGGCGGTGCAGGGGTTACGCCCTCGCCCTCGCCCAGGAAGGGGCGTCCTGCGCTTCAGAGAGCCAGCTGGAACGCCAGATAAGCCCTCCTTGTCACCGCCGGCAGACAGCCTCCAACCGGGGACCACTACAGCTTTCAGCTGAGAGCCAATGGCCACTCAGCTAAGGCTGCAGAGGACACACACACACGGTCCACGTGCCACGCCATGGGACAGTGACACATGCCCGGGGGGTGTGTGGGTTACACAAGGTGCCATCGAAATCAGTGCTCTTGACCATTTGGGTTGGTTTTTTGAATTTAACATTGACCCAGGATCTAGCCCGTCCATTCCCAGAGGCCCTGCCCCTCCCTCGGCCCCACCCCACTCACTCCCCTCTCCCTACATCCCTCGCTCCTCCCCATCACCCACTTGTACCAGGCCGGGGAGGGGGGCTGGGTGCAGACTCTGGGCTGGGGCAGGGGGGTTTGGCCCATGGGGGGTGGGGCTCCAGGCTCAACTGGGGCCGAGGGGTTTGGCCCATGGGGGGTGGGGCTCCAGACTCAGCTGGGGCAGGGGGGTTTGGCCCATGGGGGGTGGGGCTCCAGGCTCAGCTGGGGCCGAGGGGTTTGGCCCATGGGGGGTGGGGCTCCAGGTTCAGCTGGGGCAGGGGGGTTTGGCCCATGGGGGGTGGGGCTCCAGGTTCAGCTGGGGCAGGGGGGTTTGGCCCGGGGGGGGTGGGGCTCCAGGCTCAGCTGGGGCAGAGGGGTTTGGCCCGTGGGGCGGGGGGGCTCCAGACTCAGCTGGGGCAGGGGGGTTTGGCCCGGGGGGGTGGGGCTCCAGACTCAGCTGGGGCAGGGGGGTTTGGCCCGTGGGGCGGGGGGGCTCCAGACTCAGCTGGGGCAGGGGGGTTTGGCCCGTGGGGCGGGGGGGCTCCAGTCTCAGCTGGGGCAGGGGGGTTTGGCCCGTGGGGGGTGGGGCTCCAGGCTCAGCTGGGGCAGGGGGGTTTGGCCTGGGGGGGTTGGGGCTCCAGGCTCAGCTGGGGCAGAGAGAGGGGTGCAGGAAAGGGGAGCACAGGCTCTGGGAGGTGAGCGTAACTAGCCCAGCTAGTCTGTGTCTGGGAGAACGACGAGAAGCCCTGTGGCGCCTGATGGACTAACAGATGTGCTGGAGCGTGAGCTTCCGAGCTGCTGGTCCCCACGGGCGAGCCCCAGCCCATGGGAGCTGCAGGGACAGTGCTGAGGCTGGGGCAAGTGCCTGGAGCTGCCTCACCTCCTCCACCCCCGCAGGCTGGGCCATGGAGAGGCGCCAGCAGCCAGCTGCTGCTGGGGGAGGTGCAGGGCAGGGGCCAGGGCAGATGGGGCCCACCTGAGTGCCCCCCCTGCATGGGGGACTTTCAGTGCCAGAAATCACAATCAGCTGGCAGGGGCAGCAGGTCAATTGCGATTGACCGGCTGGTGCCCCCGACACAGAGTTAAATGCGCAGCCCTTTGCGACAGCGGGGGGCATTGGTGTTGCTCCTTGTTCATTGCTGTGGGTGAGCTGTGCCCGGTGGGGTTTGTCACGCCCCCACCTTGGGCACTGGGCACGTAGCAGTGAAACGTCCCTGTTCCTGGTTAAATGAACCTCCCCCTGCCCGGTAGGGAAGGTTTACTTTCTCCTGATCCTTCCTTGGAGGGGGGGCTGCCCCCCAATATCCTCACCCACCCACAGCTCCCGAGAGACTCCGAACACCCCTCGCTGCATTAGTGATCTAAGAACATCAGCCCGGCCACGCCGGGTCAGCGCATTGCTGCACCCAGCCGTGTCCTGTCTGCCCACAGTCGTCGGTGCCGGCGCCTCGCAGGGTGACCAGACAGGTCGGTTCCCGAGAGACGCATTCACTCCTGTCAGCCCCAGCTTCCGGCAGCCCGAGGGTCAGGGACACCCGGAGCCTGGGGCCGTGTCTAATCGCCGTGACGGGCCTGTCCTCTGGGAACTTTTAAACTCTCTTTGCCCCCAGTGATAACCTGGCTGGGTTACTCCAAGTGCCCCTCCCCCATCTATCCTCAGGCCACCCCAGCTCCAGCCCCACGACAGCCGCTCTGCGCATGAGGAGGCTCATTGTGGGAGATTACAGGTGTCTTGGGGGTGCAGCTGGAACGAACAAGAATCTGACTTGTTGCACAGACTCAGAGACGTTGGGGCCAGAAGGGACCATCAGCTCCATTGGTATCTCCCAGGCTGTCGCTCTTCCTCCCCTTCCCCAGCCCCGGAACTTGGGTTCACTAAACCCACCTGGGCTGGATGCTGGGGCCAGGCTGCCACTTCCTTCCTCGCTCTTCTCCAGTCCCCCCGTCCCCCGAGGAGCCACGACCGTGGCTGGACAAACACCCAGCGCCCCCCTCTCCCGGGAACGGCAGCCAGTCTGTGCGAGGCTCCCGCTGCACAGGGACCCGAGAGTCGGGCTGGAGACTTAGGGCCATTCCCTCACTACCAGGTTTCACCTGGTGCCCAGAACCAGCCCAGCCAGAGAACAAAGGCCTCTCTTAGGCGCACACAGCATGGGCTCTGCTGCGCATACCAGGTGTCACGAGAGGGGCTCCCCTTGGAACGTCCATGCAAATCTGGTTTCCCTTTCCCGGGAGGCAATTTCTGCTCAGGGTGTCCTGTCCAGCTGCCTGGCTAAGCTCACGTGAAGTGCTGTGGAGAGACCGTCGTGCCAGAGTCCTTTCCCTTACGTCAGCTTCATGCAGGAACCCTCCCAGCGACTCCAGCAGGCGCTGGGGGAGCAAGAGCAGAGCATGCTCAGGAGAGTAGCCAGGGTGAAGCTACTTTCCATTGCCGGGCGATTTTTTACCCTCCTAGCAGCCAGGACCCCACTTCTGCTCCTGCCCCTACTGTGTTGTGCTTAGGCCACACCATCCCAAGGGAGATCAGCAGGCTTAGCCATAGGCCTATAACAACCCGTACTCTGCCGCAAAAAGGGGCTGGGGCACGCTGCTCCCAGCCTGCGATGGCGATGGGCACCCAGGAGGCAAACCACAGTTCCGTACTCAGTGCAGGGCTTGAGCAGTGCGCCACGAATAAAACCTGGGGCCACGTATTCAGTGCACGAGGAAATATTGCTACCATAATCCCCATGAGAACCATTCCAGCTGTGCACTGAACGGGAGGTACGGTCAATCCCCGATTTTACAGACCCCAATTTAGCGGAATTCAGGAAGGTGGGACATCCCCCAGCCTCCCCGCGTGTTGTTCCCCAAGTCCGCTGCATCGGTGCCCGTAAAATACTAAATCCCACCGCACCCCCCAAGAAAAGGTCAGGCGACTGACCAGACCCACCGCTTCCAGTCGCTGGACACTCACCATGGCTTGGCCCACTGTCGGAGGCGCCATGCGCTCCTCCCACCACAGGTGGGGTGCATACGTGGGCAGATGGCACTTGCCTCCCTGCCCCACCACTGCTGGGGAGGAGCACGTTGCGGACCTGGTGGCTCCAGTGGCTCCTCCAGTGTGAGCGGTTCAGTGGCATTTCTTTTGGGGGAGGCGGGGCTGGGGCTGGGGCTGGGGCAGCTTGGCGGGGGGGGGCCCATAAACCCTCATAATTAACAGATTTTCAGGTTTGACGGACACCCCTCCCCACATTAACAGGTGTGTTGTGAACAAGACACGAGAAGTCGTTCTCCCGCTCTACTCTGCGCTGGTTAGGCCTCAGCTGGAGTATTGTGTCCAGTTCTGGGCACCGCAGTTCAAAAAAGATGTGGAGAAACTAGAGAGGGTCCAGAAGAGAGCGGCAAGAATGATTAAAGGCCTAGAGAATGTGACCTATGAAGAAAGGCTGAAAGAATTGGGCTTGTTTAGTTTGGAAAAGAGAAGATTGAGGGGAGACATGATAGCGGTTTTCAGGTATCTAAAAGGGAGTCATAAGGAGGAAGGAGAGAACTTGTTCTTCTTGGCCTCTGAGGATAGAACAAGAGGCAATGGACTGAAATTGCAGCAGGGGAGGTTTAGGTCGGACATTAGGAAAAAGTTCCTAACTGTCAGGGTGATCAAACACTGGAACGAATTGCCAAGGGAGGTGGTAGAATCTCCATCACTGGAGCTATTTAAGAAGAGGTTAGATAGGTGGCTTTCAGGGATGGTCTAGAAAGTGCTTGGTGCTGCCATGAGGGCAGGGGGCTGGACTCAATGGCCTCTCGAGGTCCCTTCCAGTCCTAGTGTTCTATGATTAGGCTATTAAATTGAAGGTTTACTGTGGACCAGGTCATTAAAGTGCATGTCAGGGTGCATAAACACAGGGCAGCTGAATTAAGACTGCCTGGAAACCTCAGTTACGGCCTTGCCTGTGTCTGCTTGGCTCTGCCACCTTCGCTTTCTTCCACATCCAGCTTTCTTTTAAAAACCTGATGTGTGTAGATATTGCACTGGAGAAGCAGCTAGCGCCAGGCGTTACTTCCCTTGGGACCCCCGGGGTGAGAAGCACATGTGTAAGTGCTTGTTAGCCCCGTACCTGTACTCAGTGCTTTGGGGTTTTTAGCCTGGCTAGCCCCAGTACCAAAAGAAAGGGGAGGGGCCATGAGAAATCAGGACCCTGAGACTGACAATGCCCAACAACAATGGGAAGACGTCAATGCCCCAGGTCAGTCTGAATGAGAGGACAAGCAGGCTAACGAGGGAGCCAGGGGAGTCCTGTCCTCTAGAACTGGACTTGCCTGGGTCAGATTGAGTGGGGCAGAGCTAAAGAGACGGCATGTGCCTGCGCTGAGCTGGGCACCAGACAGAGCCAGAGGCACAGCCCAGAAGCAGAGCTTTGCTGGGTGGGAAGCTGCAGCCAGAGCCCCTGAGTCCAGCACAGAGGACAGATCCTGAGACAGAGCCAGAGATCCAGCCTGGAGCCACGGTGGGAGTCGGGTGGCAGCTCCAGAGCCAGAGAGGCCACGGTAGCAGCCCAGGAGCTGATGGCAGCACAGCAGAGTGGAGCTGGAGCAAGCTGGGTGCACGGAGCAGCTGGGGAGAGCAGAAGGTACCAGAGGCAGCGGCCAGGTGGTGGGGTTACACGGACTCTGCTGCACAGGACAGCAGAAGGGGAGCCCTGGAGGTCTGGGAGGAAGTGGGAGTGGGGACTCAGATCCTACCACTAGCCCATTTCCTGGGGTAGTGCAGACGCCAGGAAAGTTCCCCTCAGCAGCAGGCCCATTCCCCTGCTTACACACGTAGGTGTAACACTCTCGCCATCCGCGGCAGAGAGCAGCGCCACAGGCTAGCGTAGAAATGTCATTGTCATCCTCCTGTGGCAGGGTCGGGCTTCGTGTGTCCGTGTTCCGCTTGTACACGCCGCAGCCCATTTTCATCTCACGCACAGACACAAGAAGTGACACGTGTCACCGGTTCAGGATCATTTCGCTCTTATTCTAACTGGAGAGCGCGTCCTGTGTTACAGCAGAGGAAGGGTTGTTACTCCTGCTGCCGTTTACCCGTGTCTCCAAAGAGACTACAGCAGCAGACTCCAAAGGGAGATGTGTGAACTGGGGTTCATACTCAACACTTGGTCTCAATAGAGACAGCAATTACCTCACTCGTTACAAGGCCTGTTTCCCTTCCTTTGGTATTCGTAGTGATCTCAGGCAAGACACTTCGTATCTCTGCCCCTACCCCAACCCCTTCAGTTCCAGGTGTCTGATTTGTCAGTTTTTATTTCAATTTTTTTTTCAACCTCTGTGCTATATAACTGTCAGTCTTTACGGAAAATGCTGTTGATCTGAAGAAGTGGGTCTGCCCCATGGAAGCTCATTACCTAATAGATCATTTTGTTAGTCTTTGAAATGCTACAGGACTGCTTTTGTGTTTTGTTAGAATGCAGATTAACACGGCGACCTCTCTGTTACTGTTCTGCTCTAGGCATCACGTTATGGGATCTGGAGACACTTCGAAATCATGTAGACACAAAACCCCAGTCCAAGACCAAATTTCAGATTATTGCATCTGACACCATTGAAGACAAGACCTCTGCCCTCAGCGTCACAGCAGGGCTGAAGGCCAGTTTCCTGTCTGGTCTGGTTGAAGTGAGCGGCTCTGCAGAATATTTAAGTGATAACAAGACATCAAAACATCAATACCGTGTTTCTTTGCAGTACTCAACTACAACAGAGTTTAAGCAGCTCACTATGAGCCATTTAGGGCGCCACAATATCTCTTACCCTGATGTGTTCGACCAAGGCACGGCCACCCACGTGGTCACAGCCGTGCTGTACGGGGCTCAGGCTTTCTTTGTCTTTGATCAGGAAGTTTCTTCATCTCAGAACACACAAGAGATACAGGGAAAACTCCAGGTGGTAATTAAAAAGATACCTCAGGTCTCCATCGAAGGGGAAGGAGCTCTCAAAATGGATGAAAATGAAAAAGCACTAGCTAATCATCTCAGTTGTAGGTTTTATGGTGATTTTGCTCTTGAGAATAATCCAACCACTTACCAAGATGCCATGAAAATATATTGCAGCCTCCCAGCACTGCTGGGTGACAACGGGGAAAAGGCCGTCCCAGTGAGAGTCTGGCTGTACCCACTGGCCAAGCTGGATTCCCGAGCTGCTCGGCTGGTGCATGAGATCAGCACAAAATGGCTCATTGGTGTTCAGACCACCCTGGAGCAATTGACAGAACTCGACGTGCGTTGTAACGACATGGTAAAGAATCAGATAGCCACAATCTTCCCTGAAATCCAGAGGAAAATCCAGCAGTTCCAAGAGCTGTGTAAGCAGCATAAACAGACCTTCCAGCAACAGCTAGCAGAGCTCCTACCCTCTATCCGTGGAGGGGGAAGAAAGGAAGGGGCCCTGGTGGACATTCTGTCACATGAGAACCAGTCACCATCTGACACCCAGCGACTCAGTGAATTTCTGGACACAAAGGAGCGAGAGATGAATTATGTGAATTCCTACCTTGGTGCTCTGAGCAATGTCAAAGTGGTGTCCTCTGAGAGTGAACTAGATCAAATAATACTTGACCCTCAGCTTGACTTTGTCGTCTCCTTTACGTTCACCTCCCTGCATGAAGAGGAGCCGTATTTAGCTGAGTTAAAACAACGGCTTCAGACCCAGTCTGGAAAGGAAACTCATGATCCTGCCTCAGCCAGTCGTGTCCGTCAGAAACCAAACTCCAAAGTGTGGTTTGAGGAAAGAGAAATATGTAAAAAAGCTCGAATCTCTGCAAAGGCCCTTTCAAAGTTCGTCCGTGTCAACAAAGCTAACGAGAAGACCCGGTTCGTTGTGGCCTCTGTTCCAGACAAGGCCCATCCCGGTGCTTCCATTTACCTGTATGAGGATGGAGACCTGATCAGCACCAACTTCCAGCCCCCAGCGACGCCTCTGCCTCCCCTGTGTGAAGGAATCAGACATGACCATGTGCAGCTCACGCTGAGACCAGCCACCTATGGCAGAGGTGAGATATCCGGCTACCGGGCAGAGTACAGAATTGTCGGGCAGGAGAACTGGATGGCCGTGGATGTAAATAACACACAAGAGACGCTCGCAGTAACAGGGCTATGTCCAAACACCAAGTACCAGTTCTGATACGCTGCAGTGAGCAAACCAGGCCTGAGTGAGAGCAGCAACGTGAGTGATCCTCTGAGCACTCTGCCTACCAGCCCCCCTGGGAAGCCAGTAATAGATGCTGTAGAATCAACTGCCATTGCCCTGACTTGGGACAGGCCGAATATTACTGGAGATGGAGTTGTTATAAAGGAGTATAAGGTGGAATATAAAGAGCAGGCTGATCATAGAAGGTGTAAGGGGAAGGATGACTGGCTGGAACAAAGGACAGGGGAGAGAACTGAGGTCTGTACCATTAACAGGCTAAGGCCTGGGACACCCTACAGATTCCGGGTGTCGGCTGTGTGTGTGGATGGGGCTGTGAGTGCCCCAAGCGAGGAGACACTGATTTCAGCGCTACAGAGGAAGGAATTGAAGAAGCAGCAACACCATTCCCTTAAGAAAGGCCCTGTGACAAGAGACAAACAACCTCCAACACCACCAACTAAGTCACAGGCAACAGCACAACATTTTGTGAACCAAGGGGCTCTGATAACAGCAGGGCCCCCAGCAGTTTACACCCTTCCGGTAGGCAAAACACCATTGGGTCCTACTGCACTTTACATGAAGAACAGTCTGGGAGAAGAGAACCTAATGACCCCTAACAAAGTCATTATGGTGGTGGGAGCAACTGGGTCAGGGAAAACCACCCTCATCAATGGGATGATCAACTACATCCTGGGCGTGCAGTGGGAAGACGGATTCAGGTTCAAACTCATCCATGAAATTACAAACAGAAGCCAAGCCCAGAGTCAAACATCTGAAGTGACAGCCTATCAGATCAACTGGAAAGAAGGCTTCCAAGTCCCCTACTCCCTGACTATAATAGACACCCCGGGATTTGGTGACACCAGAGGAATAGATCATGACAAAGAAATAACAAGACAAATTCAAGAGTTTTTCACCACTCCAGGGGCCATTGATCAGATAGACGCCGTCTGTATCATTGTTCAGGCCTCACTAGCTCGCCTGACACATGCCCAGAGATACGTGTTCGACTCGGTGCTCTCCATTTTTGGCAAGGATATAAAAGACAATATGCAAATCCTGATCACCTTCGCTGATGGTCAGACCCCCCCTGTTCTACAGGCCATTCAAGAGTCTGATGTGCCGTGTTCCAAAGATGCTCAGGGCACACCCATTCATTTCAAATTCAATAATTCTGCACTGTTTGCCAGCAACGCTGGCGCTGACAAGGGCAGTTTTAATTTTGATGCCATGTTCTGGAGGATGGGAATTATGAGCATGGAGACATTTTTTAAGTCTCTGGGGAATTTAAAAACAAAGAGCTTAACACTGACAAAGGAAGTTCTCAGCGAGCGGAGGGCGCTGGAGGCAGCTGTGCAAGGCCTGCAGCCACAAATCAAAGCTGGTCTGGTGAAGTTAGAAGAACTGACGAAGACCGTGAATACTCTGGAGCAGCACAGGGGTGAGATGGAAGCTAATAAAGATTTTGAGTATGAGGTAGAAAAAACAGTGCCAGTGAAACAAGAGGCTCCTAAAGGCTATTTAACAAACTGCCAGCAATGTCATTTCACATGCCACTACCCCTGCGCTTATGCTGACGATAAGGACAAGTATCGGTGTTGTGCTATGGACGAGTCTGGAGTTTGCACTGTTTGCCCAGGGAAATGTCAGTGGAATGTTCACTTCAATCAGAAGTACCGGTGGGATTACATAGTGGTAAAAGAGAAACAGACCTATGCACAACTGAAGCAAAAGTACGAGAAGGCGTCTGGTGAGGTGATGACAACTGAGAAGTTATTTGAGCAGCTTTTTGAGGAATATGCTGAGGTGGAAGAGATTGTCCTAGAGCTTATTGAGAGATCATCTCGCAGCCTCCAGCGCCTGCAGGAAATTGCCTTGAAACCCAACCCGCTGTCCACTCCAGAACACGTTGATCTGCTGATCATGTCAGAAGAACAGGAAGCAAAACCTGGGTACCAGGAACGCATAAAATCACTGTATGAAGTGAGAGAAATGGCTGTGATAATAACCAAGATTGCCAACCGTGAGGAGTTGCTGCCGGCAGATGCTGAATTGTATGAGAAGCGTAGACCAAAGCGATCTGCATTGCGGCGATTGTGTGGTGCAGTAAGAGAGTGGTTCACAAAACCATGGTGAAAGTATTTAGGATTTATTAAACTTTACAGGCCTGGCTCTCCTTTGCCTTGCCCCTTGTGTTCTCACTTTACAGCGCTGCAAAGTGGGCACAACTTGTATGTCAGCTACAACCAGATCAGCCTGGTATCCACTCTGCATTGACTTTGCACGTATGTAAACAACACAAGGTGCAGGGTAAAGGGAGAATCAATGATTTTATCTTTAAGTCGCTACACAGAACAGGAACTTGAAAAACCTACAACCAACACCTTAAATCTGAAATTCAGATCAAATCCTGAAAGCAGATGCTTTTTTTTTTCGGCCAAGTCTTTTGTTAGTCTTTTAAAGTGCTACTTTACTGCTTTTTTTGTTTTGATAGTATATAGACTAGAACGGCTTTCTCTCTCTGTTACAAAATGTCTTTGTGACACTTTCCTTAAAATTTTAGAGACTAGTTCTAAAACCTTTGATAATTATGTACATATTAAATTAAAAAAAATTCTCATACTTGTTTTAAACACTGTTTGTCACTGATTTAAATAACTCTGTAAAAATAATATCGAAAAGCCCCTGTTATCACACAGATGAGGCAGTTGGACTAAATAATCCACCATCTATGTAGTTTACTTTTTGTAATCAGTAAAATTGTTACATGCAAACTAGCTGTAGAATAAGGGTGGTGATTGGTTATGCTGGGGGGAAGGATAGCTCAGTGGTTTGAGCATTGACCTGCTGAGCCCACGATTGTGAGTTCAATCCTTGAGAAGGCTATTTAAGGATTGGGGCAAATAGATGTCAGGGATGGTGTTTTGTCCTGCCAAGAGGACAGGGGCCTGGACTAGATGACCTCCCAAGGTCCCTTCCAGTTCTAGATGTGTGTGTGTAAGGACGCATGACCAAGTTCATCCTTAGCAGAGCTCCACCGAAGTCAGAAACAGATCCATGTGCAATGCTCCATGCACCCCGGCTGTGCTCCAGTGGGTCACGTTCTCTTTGAAAAGTGCAGAGGTTCCAGCACCTCCCACATAAGTCAGTGGGAAAAGCTGCCTCTGCCCACTTGACAGTAAGACCACTTGTTTTGAGACAATAGCCCAGGACCCGGGAGGCTTGGGTTGAATGCCTCATTCCTGCTGGAATGCAGGGCAACTGCCTTCTGGCACCTTTTTGCCAGGATTCCAGGGCTGAGGCTGCTGGCAGGACTTGAGTTCCAGCACCTTTTGCTTTAGGAAAACAAAAAAAAGCTCTGCTTAAGCTCAATCCCCAGCTCAACCACAGACCCACAGTGGGACTTTGGGGAACAGCCTTGGGCTCCAGTCCTCAGAGGTATTTATGCTCCTAACTTCCATTGATTTCATGCCACCCACTGATTTCAAGAGGAGTTGGAACCCCCATACATTTGTTGTGGGCCTGAGCCTTTCTGTGCCTCAGTTCTCCACCTGCATAAAAGATATGAGCACTTCTGTGCCTCACACAGGTGCATTTATCCTGCCCGCGTGAAAGCCTGGATGCTTAAACACTCTCATGCTTAACTGTAGGCACCCACTTTTTTTCCAGAGCTTGACCAATCTCCATAACACACTTAGGGGCCCCACTTCTGATTCTGACAGAGGTTCTTCTGTCCCCTAGAGTCCAATCTTCCCTCTCGGTAGAGAAACAGGTTTTTATTTTCAAAAACTCAATGCTAAGACAGAGGTTTCTAAGCAGAGGAAAAAGATTGTGAACTGTCTTTGATGTAGCAAACCAGAAATATAGTTAGAGAGTTTTTGAGAAACCCAAAATATGCAAAGGTTATTACTATCCAAGGATCTGCGCCACCAAGGCCTTGCTGGTTTCTCACAATAGGTGCTCCCCCCGCTTTTTTTTTTAAAGCTACACATTTGCTCTAATTTGGCTTTTTCTTTGGGATTTCCCTGCAGTGTTGCTCCAAACCTTTCTTTATTTCCTTCTGGTTTCTCTTCTCTCTTTATCCCACGTCCTCTGGCATTTTCCAGGGTGTTCTTTTGCTTTCTCTTTCGCCTTATTCTCACTTGTTTTCAGGTCCTCAATTCCTCCTATCTACCTTCAACTTGGGCCTAGCCCTAAAAGGATTTTGAAAGTCAAGTTCTCTCTTTTTGCTCCTAGCTCTTCCTTTCCATCTACCCCTGCACAA
Source organism: Carettochelys insculpta (assembly GCF_033958435.1). Lineage (NCBI taxonomy): Eukaryota > Metazoa > Chordata > Testudines > Carettochelyidae > Carettochelys > Carettochelys insculpta. The sequence continues at coordinate 280,201,930 of NC_134138.1, read as the reverse complement.
CCTTCTCCACTGCCTTTGCTTCTTCAGACCAAGTTTCTCCTCCCATTCACTCCCATACAGCTGTTTTGCCTCTTCCAGTCCCTGTCTCTTCCCTCCCCTCCTGGCTTGGCCAGCCTGAAATTCCTTTCATTGAGGCCTTTCTCATCTGAAGACTTGGACAACTCTGATGCTACTGAACTGCTGCTGTTGCTGGTTCCTGAGTGCCTCTCAGCAGTGCCATGGTAAGGGAAAGCCCCTTCTGCTGGGCTGCACAGAGGATGAGGGGATGAGTTGCTTCTTCCACCTGGTGGCACGAGAAAGGTGCTGCAGCGTTTATAAGCTGGCAGTGCTGGCTGAGAAGGTGAACAAATGTCCAGATCATCTGTGGAAAACATGGAGAGAAAGCTGGGTCCTTAGACACTTCAAACCAGGAAGGGCCTGGTAAGCGAGGGTGAGGCACCAGTCCTTCCTGTGCAGATTAGTGTTTTTAATGTTTGTCCCAAAATAATTCCTGGAGCAGATCTTTTAGGAAAACTTCCACCCTTGATTTAAAATGTGCCTGTGATGGAGAATTCACCACAAGCCTTGGTAAATTGTGCCAGGGGCTAATTACAGGCACCATGAAAAATTTACACTTCATTTCCCGCCTAAATTTGTCTAGCTTCAAATTCCAGCCATCAGATATGTTATCCCAACCTGTCTCAAGAGCATGTCGCCAAATATTGGTTTCCCACATAGTGTTAGTCAAGTCAACCCCTGATCTCCTCTGTGAGTGTTGTCGCAACCCTGCTGATCCCAAGATATCAGAGACAAGGTGGACAAGGTCATGTCATTTATTGGAGCAATTTCTGTCGGTGAGCGTGACCAGCTTTTGAGCTTATACTGAGCTCTTCCTTAGGTCTCTGAAAAGCTTGTTCTTCCCACTAAAGAAGTTTGTCCAACAAATGATATTACCTCATGTGATGTTATTAGATTTTAAAATGAATAGAGGAACCCAGATTGTAACCACAGTCCTACGTTTGCACCAAATCTTGTGCCAAGTGGGCCACGTGAGGTGTCTAAAGGAAGCTGGTGAGTCGCTGAATTTGTTTGTGCCCCTTATATGTTTGTATCATTTTTATCTGTGAAGTTAGAAGGATTTGCTCTGGAATTTAGGAGGTGGGGCAGCCTAGTGTGAAAGAATTCCTGGGCAGGCAAAGCAGAATGGATTCCAATCCACTTCTCAGGAATGTAGCTGGGATGTGATGTCTGATTTGTTGCCAATGGCAGAATGCCCCAAAAAGGGTGGACAGGGGGCCTGGTCCTGTGGTTCTTCACTGCGTCCATGATCCCAGGCAGGGCTTTCCCTCCACATGGGCAAGGCTATAACAGGGACTCTGGCAGTCACCACTGGGTCTCCAGTCTGCATTCTCCAGCTTGTCTGCAGTTTGCAGGAACGTCTCTGCTATGGACTGAGCCTGAATGGACTGGGGAGCCATCCGACAAAGGGTATATTTCCAGAGACCATGAAGATAGGAGCCTATTCCACCTGCTGCAGCCTGCATCAAGGAGCCAGTACCAGCCGAGGGAGCTGCTAGTGACAGGAGCAGCTCAACACGGTGGTGCGAGGACATGGCATGTAAGGGTCCTTTGCCGAAAACCCTCCCCTCCCCCAGCCAGGCTGTGTTCCTGTCACCTGTTCTCCCGTCTCAGCACCACAGGCCTTCGCCATCGTACCTCCTCAGCCCTGCCAGAAAGAGGTGCAGTCAGGGGTCCATTCTGGTTTGGAGCCTGTGTCCGTCCCACCCCACTGGCAGCGGGAGGAGCTCTTGTTGCGTCCGTGGCCTGGCGGAATAGCAGGGCCCTCTCCACACGGCGTATCCTGGGGGTGCAGTAGGGGCATCTGACCCTAAACTGGGGGAAGGAGAGAGACTCATCCCCCAGCTGGGGTCAGTCTCCCAGGACGGGCAGGTTTCACAGGAGTCCCACTGCCCAGCTGGGGGCACTCTCACATAGAAAGGGGCTGATTTCTTCGGGGGTCCCGCTGCCCAGTTTCCAGCAGTGGCAGTCTGCTAATGGGTCCCCTTTCTCAGCTGGCTTTCCTCACCTCTGGTGCAGAAGCAGGGGGTGGAGCTGGTAGCTCCACTCCCTGGGGTGCTGGCTGCTGGCCTTGGCTGGGGCACTGGTGTATGGACCCTGCTGAGCCCCAAGAACCCCCTTCTGGGGTAGATGTGCTGAGTTCTCATGGAAGGCCGAGGAGAGGGGGTTCCATCAGCCTTCTGCTGTCAGCTCCCAGTGTCCCCTGGTCCAGCAGCCTCCCTCCCCCAGCCCTGCCGAGGCCCCTGGCTGGAGATGCTGGGGGAGAGAGGAGCAAGAGCCCCCAGAGAGGCTGGAACAAAGGGATGTGGGCAAGGCCTCCAGTAAGACTGATCCCCCAGGCTCTCCAGCTTGGCAAGAAGGGACCCAAGGCCAGGCACACACCTGGCTAAAGGACAACCCCCTTGAGGGCCCAGGTTCACCACCTAACCAGGAGAAGAACTTGACCCAAGCATGTCTCCTGCCCTGCTCTGGCTCTGCCACTCCAAGGGGAACACCCCTACGCCACAGCCCCTGCAGCAGCAGATCCTGCAGCCCCTCACAGCCTCTCCCCTGCACCTGAAGTCAGGGAGCTGGGGTCAGAGGTCATTTCCCAGGGGTTGCATTCACGGAGAGCCCTATGGGCATACTAAGGACAGGTGGGGCGCTGGGTCAACACAGTCACAAAGCCCCTCCCCCCATCATATTAAAATATGAATGTACACTTACACACCAGAATAGCCAGCTGGTTTATACATCACAGCTGTAGTTGTAATAATTAAGCATGGTAGGAAGCGTTTCAAAGCTCAAAATAACATTGGACATCATTTACAAATGCAATTTCAGATGACCAAACACAAAACAAAAAAACCATCTCAAACCGTGCAGTAAAAGTCGGGCACGATAGACTTCTCTCATACAAGCTAAACACGCATTATTAAGGTGGAAATGCTGAGTGTGGTATCAGCTAAACTCCTAATTGAAAACCTTGCGAAATGTCTGAGTTACTAAAGCCGTTTCACACCACCCACATTAAAGCGCGATTCCTCCCTTTTGTTTCAGCAAAATCATGATGAATGGTATTCGAGTCTATACGGTGTAGCATTCCATGCCCAACTGACAAGAGAATTAGCATATTCAAATGATGTTGGTGCATCACTGACTATAATTTTTCTTAACCTTTGTTCTTAATCAGCCCAAACTTTGTAAAGGAACCTTCTCCAGTAGGGTTCGATGCCACGAGTCAAAGATATAAATGCAAAACTATGTCAGCATTTTGAAACGTACCTTCAAGATCATAAGAGTGATGCACGCTGTACATTTGCATGTCAAATCCCTGGCTCCGCCCTGGGCTGCAAGATGGCCTACCAGAGGCGCAGCCGCCCATGGGGAGGGAAAGGCAGCTTATGCCACCATGAAGATCAACAACATACATACAATATGATAATAGAAGCAGGTAAAGGTGTACCAGGCAAGATGTTCTTGAAAAATCTGTCAGTGCGAAACCCACCCCACGTGGCAGCCACAAATACAGCCCAGCTCGGTCTCACCACCTCAGACGTTTCAAGGAAGTTGGAACCAATGAGCTGTAAGTTAGCTGGTGCTGTTTTGAATATGAGAACATCATTAGTTAGGCATTAAAATATATTATTCATGCTTATTATTACTCATTAGGCCTAATAAAATTGCACTTGTGTTAATTTGAAAGGAAAAATGACAGGGCACGTTTCTTTTGTTCCATTAAAGTGAATTGTTTAAACAAAACTGAATTATGGAGCCTTGGGGCCTCTCACACCTGGGGGGCGTGAGCCAACTGCCCCTTTTGCCCATATGTTAATCCATCACTGGAGAGTGCTGGTGAACGGAGCAGGGCTCTACTGCACCATATGGCCCTGGCTCTGTCCTGGGGTGCTCTGGCCCTGACCCCAAAGCTGCCACGCTGTGGGGGAGGGAGGCAGGGCAGGGGCACTGGGCAGGGGCGTGTGCGGTGCAAATGAGCCCTCCCCATTCACTGGGGGGGAACATGGCGCGCACGGGGACCATCTGACTCAGGGGTCACAGAGCTTTCCACGGGGGGTGGGGCCCCCAGGACAACACGTGTATCCTGCAGTCACAGCTTGTCACTGTCTCCAGCTGGAGCAAATGTTCAGTGTCAGGCTGGTCCCCTCCTCCCTGAACCCCTGATCCACGCACAGCTCTGCAGGAAGGAGACAGACCTGGCCCCCTCCCCACTGGAATACCCTTGGGGGTAAGCAGTGAGGTGGCAAAGTTTGCAGATGACACCAAGTTGTTCAGGACAGTCAAAAGCAAAAGGGATTGTGAAGAACTACAAAAAGATCTCAGCAAACTGAGTGATTGGGCAGCAAAATGGCAAATGAAATTTAATGTGGGTAAGTGTAAGGTAATGCATGTTGGAAAAAATAACCCAAATTACACGTACTACATGATGGGGTCAAATTTAGCTACGACAGATCAGGAAAGGGATCTTGGAGTTATAGTGGATAGTTCTCTGAAGACATCCACGCAGTGTGCAGCGGCAGTTAGTAAGGCAAATAGGATGTTAGGAATTATTAAAAAAGGGATCGATAATAAGACAAAAGATATCATACTTCCCCTATATAAAACTATGGTACGCCCACATCTCGAGTACTGCGTGCAGATGTGGTCTCCTCACCTCAAAAAAGATATATTGGCATTAGAAAAGGTTCAGAAAAGGGCGACTAAGATGATTAGGGGCTTGGAAAGGGTCCCATATGGGGAGAGGCTAGAGAGACTGGGACTTTTCAGTTTGGAAAAGAGGCGATTGAGGGGCGATATGATAGAGGTATATAAAATCATGAATGGTGTCGAGAAAGTGAATATAGAAAAATTATTTACCTTTTCCCATAATACAAGAACTAGGGGACACCAAATGAAATTGATGGGTAGTAGGTTCAAAACTAATAAAAGGAAATTTTTCTTCACACAGCGCACAGTCAACCTGTGGAACTCCTTGCCCGAGGAGGCTGTGAAGGCCAGGACTCTATTAGGGTTTAAAAAAGAGCTTGATAAATTTTTGCAGGTCAGGTCCATAAATGGCTATTAGCCAGGGATAAAGTATGGTGCCCTAGCCTTCATAACAAGGGCAGGAGATGGATGGCAGGAGATAAATCACTTGTCTTCTGTTCTCCTCTCTGGGGCACCTGGCATTGGCCACCGTCGGCAGATGGGATGCTGGGCTTGATGGACCTTTGGTCTGACCCAGTATGGCCATTCTTATGTTCTTATGTTCTTATGTTCTTATGGGGGTGGGAAGCAATGGCTGGGAGGACGCCCCAGGCATCTCTGGGCCCGTGGGCGAGATGGGCTGACTCCCTGGGCAGTCTCCTGTTCGTCCGAAGGTGCCAGTGACTCTTCTCTGGGACCGTTTCTGGCTCTCACGGTGGGGGATGGTTGAGACGCTGTCCCCAGGCCGGCCTGGGGCCCGGTGCTTAGGGCCCAACCGCACCAGGCAGAGCCCTGGCGTGGAATCCAGCTCCCTCTCTGGGCCTGCAGGACGATGGGCCCAACGCTGCTTTGCACTGACTGCCCTGAGCGAGGACGGCCCAGGGGATCCCAGCTGGGAGGACAGATTAGAGAACGGATCTTCCCCTCTCTCCTTTCCAGGCCGTCCCAGTGCCAGGGTAAAACTGCCTCTGACCCTCCTCACCGGGCTCATCCCCACGATGTGCTGGAGTCTGTCTGCGTGTGTGTGTTTGGGGCGGAGGGGGCAGATTCTGCCAGCAGCATCCCCAGCCTGGCATCCAGGAGGTTTGCCATGAGTCTGGGCTGAGCCTACATGGGAAGGGAGAGCCACGGGTCAGGGGCTGCACCAGCTCCAGGACAGTCAGGTGTGTGAGACCCCAAACCCCACTGTGGCCTCTCTCATTCACATCGACTGTGGGATTTGTCCCCCGCCGTGTTGTGTTTCTCTGGACTAGATGGTTTAATGGGTTTCAGACTGGTGCTCAGCACCACGGAACAGCCCCCGTCCTCCCCAAAGTGCTGTAAGGCCATTGTCTCACCCAGACGCACCTCTGCCAGGAGTTACACAAATGTCTCTCTTCCCATTGTGCAGACTGGGTCCTGAGGTACAGAGATGGGAAATGACCCACCCCAGTCACACAGCAAGGGGGTGGCACACAGCAAACCCCCCCCCCTCAAAGGCAGGGCCAGAGCCCAGGAGCTGAGGTGATGGGAATTTTTTCTGGAAACAGTTTTATGGTGGAGAATCTCAAGAACACTACACAAGCTTGATTTCTGAAATCATAAATCAATTTGGATGAAAGTTCTTTTAAAAAATGTACATTTTACAAAACAAAAGCATCTCCTGATTGTCACACACAATTCAGTTGTATCACTGCACACAAAAAGTAGGCAAAACAAAAAAGCCGTCCTGTAGCACCTTAAAAACAAACAATATAATGTATTATATGTCATGGGACAGACCCGCTTCTCCAGATCTGGAAAATAAATGATTAACCGAGAAAAAGAATTTTAAAAAGATAGAAAAGAAATTAAAGAAAAAAGCTGACAAATCAGCTAAAGGAGAAGGAAGCTGGGGAAGGGGAATAAAGCGTCTATAAAGCTGCAAGTGTCTTTCTATTATAATAAAAAGAGACGACCAGTCTCCTGGAAAAAGTCTGCAGTCCAGATGTAGCCAACGTGTCTCCTCTTTACTTAACTTTATCGACACTTGCAAGTGGTCACTGTCGGAAAATCGGACCTGTTCCGCTGACACCCTGGTACACCTTGCGCCATGCGGCAACAGGGGTGTCCTGGCAGAGGGGCTTTTCCCGACATACAGCACCGTGTGGATGGGCCAGCTGTTGGGAAAGACTTTCATTTAGAAACTAGATCGGCTGCTTCAGTCCAGGCTAACGAGTGGCTCCTCTCAGTGATGAAAACATAATAAACCACCCACAGAACTGACTGGTTCAGCCATTCCACAGCAGAGCCCCATTTAACACACAGAACTGGGGCCAGGGCCAGGTCACCCCGTCACACATGGGGCTAATCTGGAGAATGGGCCAGTGCGAGGCTGCAGCGCCTTTGAGTGGGCACAGGAGAACTCGCCTGCTCGTGGCCCTGCGTGTGCCAGTTGGGGAGTGAACATCGGAAGTGCCCAATGGGAGGTTGGAAAACAAGGTTCTGCTGCAGCACCTCATTGTCTGTGATGACCCCACGTGACGGGAGACCTCCTTCGACACCCAGGTGCTGGTAACACTCCATCACAGCTCCCCCCACCCACCTGCCCCTGCCCACGGGGCAGTTAGGAGAGGGTTGTCGGTGTTGAGAAGCAGAACAATGTCCAAAGCAGACGATTGCTTCCAGCTCATTTGCTGACTCTTAAAAGAGAACAACAAAGCCCCGAGTCTCTTCCCGGTCACTGGCCCCCCAGCTCAGCCAATCCGCACTGAGAGTGCGAGGGGGTGGAGGCCGCGGGTTCCCCCAGATGACCCAGGGATGGCTCACGTCATCAGCAGGATCACGCTCAGGGCTCTTTTCTTGCCTTGTCTCTTTGTGAGGCCCCCCACCCACGAAGGGTAGAGAGCGGCCCCCTCCTTGCCAGGGCAGGGGGGAAGCAGGGAAAAGGGAAATTAAAAAAAGACAAATCCCAGTGTTCCCAGTGATTCTCAGGACATTGGCCTTGGGAAAAAATTCTCCCACCTCAAGCTAGTGTTTTCCATACCTTCAATTCAGCCAGCCCCAGGTGCATCAGGCTGCAAAGGCACCAGACTTCTGAGAGGCTCCTACCTTCTCTGCACAGACGTTCCTTCAAGTTCAATTAGTCGTGGGAAAGGGGAAGACTCCAGAGAGGTTCCTTTTTGCACTCGTACATAATCCTGACTTCTCTCCCAGTCCTCAAGCGCACAGCTCAAGAAGGAACCTCCCTGTGGCAAAGCCCTGGGGGGTCTCTGAGATGGCCCCTGTCTTGCAGCCTGTCCCACCTGGCCATTGGCCTGCCTCGCAACCTCCTTTAGCCAACCATCTGAGGTGTTGCAAATGGTCCTTGTGATAAGTATCAGAGAGGTAGCTCTGTTAGTCTGCAGCTTCGAGAACAACAAGAAGTCCTGCGGGGTCTTTGCCCACGAAAGCTCATGCTTCAAAATATCTGTTAGTCTATAAGGTGCCGCAGGACTTCTTGTTGTTCTCGGTCCCTGTGATGTCACTGTCACACCCTCTGTCCCCTGCAGGGCTAAATGTCCTGCCCCCAGCCACTTCCTTTGCGCGGTTGAGCTGCTCTGTAACCGTATAACCAATATGGTTTCTCTAGCTATTTTGAGAGGCCTAGAGCTTGTCTGCAGCCAAACAAAAGAGCAGCTGCCAGTAACGGTGAAGCTACAAGTCACACACTCACATTCCATCTATATTCCAGTACAATCGTGTCACATCAGGCTGTCAAGAAGAAGACCACATCCTAACGCCGCCCGCTGTTAAACGGCTCTCAAGCGATCAAAACAAAAAAGCAGTCCAGGAGCACTTTAAAGGACGACAAAATAATTTATTAGGCGATGAGCTTTCGTGGGACAGACCCACTTCTTCAGACCAGAGCCAGACCAGAACAGACTCAATATTTAAGGCACAGAGAACAAAAACAGTAATCAAGGTGGACAAATCAGAAAACAAATTATCAAGGTGAGCAAATCAGAGAGTAGAGGGGCAGAAGGCGGAGGAGAGCCAAGAATTAGATTGAGCCAAGTATGCAAACGAGCCCCTATAGTGACTCAGAAAATTCCAGTCTTGGTTCAAACCACATATTAATGTGTCGAAAATAAAAGAGAGTTCACAAAGACGGATTACAAGCGATCAGGAACACTATCCCTGATGTCACCACAGCCAGTCTGGTGTCTGACCTCTGTAACTTTGTTCTCACCCACAATTATTTCCGATTTGGGGACAATTTATACCTCCAGATTAGTGGAACTGCTATGGGCACCTGCATGGCCCCATAATGTGCTAATACATTTATGGCTGACCTGGAACAACGATTCCTCAGCTCTCGTCCCCTATTACCACTCCTCTACTTAAGATACATTGATGACATCTTTATGATCTGGACCCATGGTACAGAGGCTCTAGAAGAATTCCACAGAGACTTTAACAATCTGCACCCCACCATCAACTTATGCCTCAATTACTCCATGTGAGAGATGCATTTCCTGGACACAACAGTACCAACCAAGGATCGGCTGATCGGTACCAAACTGTACCGGAAACCCACTGATCGCTGTACTTACCTACACCCTTCTAGCTTCCATCCTGCACACATAACTAGATCCATTGTTTACAGTCAAGCCCTTAGGTACAATTGCATTTGCTCTGATCTTACTGACAGAGACCAAAAACTACAAGATCTTTACGAAATATTCATAAACCTGAATTACCCACCAGGAGAAGTAAAAAAACAAATCGACAGGGCCAGACGAACACCCAGAGACCAGCTACTCCAAGATAGGCCCAAAAAAGCCAAGAACATAACACCACTGGTCATCACCTTCAGCCCACAACTCAAACCACTGCAACAAGTTATTAAAGACCTACAACCTATCCTTAATCAGGATGCCACACTCCAGAAGGCCCTGAGTGACAGGACTGTTCTGTCCTACAGACAGACAACCTCCCAACCTTATAAGGATCCTCACCAACAGCCACAGTCTATACTGTAGGAACACCCATCCTGGGACTTTTCCTTGCAACAAAGCCTGCTGCCAGCTTTGTCTGCTTATCTTTTCTGGAGATACCATCACTGGACCTAACCAGGTTAACCAGGACTAACCAGGTTAGTCACAGAATCACAGGCACATTCTCTTGTTTCTCAGCTAACATCATATATGTCATCATGGGCCAACAATGCCCAGATGTTTTGTATATTTGACAGACTTCAAACTCTCTTAGACAAAGAGTTAATGGGCACAAAACAAACATCAAAAACACTCCAGATCCACAAACCTGTTAGTCAGCCTTTTAATGGAGTGGGCCATTCTGTTCATGACTTAAGAGTTTGTGTGTTAGTGAAGAGGAATTTTCACAACACTCTTGAAAGAGAGGCTGCTGAACTCTCTTTTATATTCAAACTCAGCACATTAACATGTGGTTTGAACCGAGGTGGGAATCTTCTGCGTCACTATGGGGGCTCGTTTGCATACTTGGCTCAATCTAATTCTTGACTCCCACCACCCCCTTTTCTGCCCCTCTATTCTCTGATTTGCTCACCTTGATATTTTTTTTCTGATTTGTCCACCTTGATTACTGTTTTTGTTCTCTGTGCCTTAAATATTGAGTCTGTTCTGGTCTGGCTCTGGTCTGGAGAAGTGGGTCTGTCCCACGAAAGCTCATCACCTAGTAAATTATTTTGTTAGTCTTTAAAGTGCTACTGGACTGCTTTTTTGTTTTGATAGTATATAGATTAGCACGGCTTTCTCTCTGTTACCATTCAATGTGTAAATAAAGTTTGCTCCTCTTTGCTTAGGTGTGTTAGATTTTCAGCAGAGGGAGGGGTGTTTTCCTCATTGTCATCATTTCATCACTTTCCTCAGCTGCATCTGCTGAAGCGGGTCTTTGCCCACGAAAGCTCATGCTCCAAAATATCTGTTAGTCTATAAGGTGCCACAAGACTTCTTGTTGTTGTTCTCGAAGCTACAGACTAACACGACGAGCTCTCTGATAATTTTCATCAATGTAATTTGTGACACAGCTCCGGCTCTGTTTGTATTCACTGCAGGGGCGCCTGAAATCTGGCTACCAACATTTGTAAGTTTGTGGGAATACAAAAAACCAGGACTGCACTGAAGTGGTCCAAAGGGAAGGGCTCAGAGGCAGCAAAAGGAACCCAGCTAAGCAGGGGCTCGATCCTCCAGCGCTCCTAGGGTGGAGAGCCGGTTATTTTGATGAGAGAGAAGGTGAGTCTCTTTTGGGGGGGCTGGTTTGACCAGCTCTCCTCCTCCCCACACTGTTCAAAGAACAGAGCTAAACAGGCACCACTAAGAGCCAATGTTTCTTTTACCTGGCCTGTGAGGAGCTGAAATCACTTGGGACTGACAGGCAGAAGTCACAGCCAAGTGGGGGTCGCAGATGGATGGTGCTGATGGCTGGGCCCTGTGCTGACAAGTCTGTTCTGTGCTGGGTCCCTGTCGCCCCAGAACCTGTCTGTTCCCCTGCTGCATGAGAGTCACCTCTGCCTGCAGGTGGGGCAGGGCCCAGTGACCCCCCCCCCCACACACACACCTTGGTGACACTCACCGTAAATGCCCCTCTGAACGCTGGGTCTGCCCTGACCAAGGGCAGCTGCCTGGCGAGGGGAGCAGAGGGCTGGGCACATGAAGGGGACGTTGGGGTTGCTGGATTTAGACCCCAAGGGGCAGAGGACGCTGCCCAGCCTGCCTGGGGTGGGACCATCACTCCTGGTTTGTGTTTATGAGCCTGTTGTGGGGTTCTGCCAATGAGTGTCACGTTAGTTCCCTGCCTTTCACTGAAACTGTCTTCTCCCCACTCCGACTCTGGGCTGGCGAGTGGCAAGCGTGGCCTCTCCGAGGTGCCCAGGGGTGGGGGGCGCTTTTCCCGGGTTACTGGTGGGGGGGAGCTGGAGCTGGTTCTGTGTCAGACAGATGAAGAGGAACCCCAAGATATGGAACCTGGCCCAGGGACGGGGGGTGCGTTTCCCTGGTTACTGGGTGGGACTGGAGCCAGTTCTGTGTTGGATGGATGCAGAGGAACCCCGAATATGGAACCCGGCCGAGGGGTGTGGGCTGTGTCTCCCAGGTTACGGGGGGAGGAGGAGGCGGAGCCGGTTCCGTGTTGGAGGGATGCAGAGGAACCCCGAGATATGGAACCCGGCCTGCAGTGGGGACTGTGTTTCCCAGGTTACCGGGTGGGGGCTGGAGCTGGTTCTGTGTCGGATGGATGGAGATGAACCGAGAGATGGAACCTGGCCATACCAGGAACGGGCCCGCACTGTGCTTCCTTTCCAAAGTTTCCTGGCACCCACAGCCCCCTGCAGCCCCCCTTCACCCCTAGGCCTTAACCCCCCACTTTGCTGAGGACTTGCGTCCGCACAGCCCCGGGTGGCTGCTCCCCAGAGGCTGGGCTGGCTGCAGATCCACGGCAAGGAGCGGGAGACTGGCTGCTTGACTTGGGTCGGCCTCGGGTCACGTCTGTCTCAGACTCCCCCAAACAGCCCTTGCTGGGAATGAGCTCGGACCTGGGCCCTGGACGGGGGCAGCTTTCCCTGAGCTGCACGTTGCCGGCTACCTGCAGTCATGGACGTGTCACTTCAGAGGGCCGTGACGCACAAAACCAGGCAGGACACATGGCTGCAGGGACGGGCCTGGGCAGGCAGCCTGCAGCTCAGCAACTGACAGCGAGGGGCACTTCTCCCCTGGGCAGCTGGGTGCTGGTGTGGAGAAGAGACGAGAAAGCTGGTGGGGGCTTGTGCCCCAGCAGCCCCGGAGACGCAGGCGGCCGGATACCCCAGCAGGCAGAAAGCCCCTTTCCTGCTCCAGGGCGAGGCCTTTGCTCCTGGGAATGGGCTTTGCTTTGTTTAATGACCAGTTAATTTATTCCCCACACACAGCACAGATTGGCTGATTTGTGCCAGCCCGGCCGGTCACCTGCTGCTGGACAGGGCTGGCTGACAGCCTCCCGGGGGCCAGACTCTGCACGGGGCTGGTAGGCCCCTCGGTGCTTCCAAAACCTCACTAGCTGCAGCCGTGGGTGCCTTAACATCCTTAACCCTGGCGCAGCTGGGCAGGGGTGTTCGTGTTTTATTTAGGCACCAGGGATCTATTTAGGATTCACACCCCAGGGCAATGAGGGGACCACCGACCTGCCAGGGACAGGAACCAAGAGTGGGAGAGGATCCTGTTGGAAGGGGGAGGCTCACACTCCCTGCGAGACGTGGGTATGAGACAGAGACCTTGGGCTGGCCGGTCACAGAGCCCAAGCAGGAGACATCCTGGGTGGTGAGGGTGGGAGGTGGCTGGGTGCTCGGGAGTTGGAGAACACAGTTAATAGACTCAGCTATCATATTGCCAAACCCATAGGCTCACACACCATGATTCGGGCACCCGCAACCCCGAGAGGGGCTTGAAAAGCCTCAGCTACTCAAGCCAGTACATCTGTGGTTCTGCCCACGTGCCTTAAGGCCCACCCCTCCTGGCTTTCCGCTGCGGCCAGCAGCGCTAGCCATTGCTAACAGAGGAAAGCTGAAGATTCAGGTAATCACGGGACTCCAGGAGCTGGGGCTTGTGGGACAAACACAACTAGTGCAGACTGGTGGTAAAATCACAAGAATGGGCCATGTGGTTCCGCGCTCATGTACCACCACAGCTGGCGAGGGGTGGGGCTGGCAGGCCATGGCGGGTGATGGGGACAACACAGGTCTGCTCTTGGTGGCCCCCTCTGGCCCCAGCACATCGAGCTGCCCTGGTGTGAACTCCAGCACCGCCTTGCGTAGGCCTGTGCCCTGCCACCAGGCCAGCTGGGTGTCTGCCCTGTAGAAGGCGCCTCCCGCAGCCAGTCTCGGAGCCGGCTCGGCCACGCTGCAAAGAGCCACGTGGGTGCCCCGCTTGGCCGCCGGGGGGATGGAGGGGTCAGGGCTCGAGTGGGGATTTCTGCGGTTAGCTCAGAGCAGCCGTGCACGCCCTGGCCTGCAGACCTGGGACCGAGACCCAGCCCGCGGGCAGCCTCACCGACAGGCACCCGCAGGGCTGGCGAACCGGCCACCGGAGCCGGTGGCCTCAGGCCCGTGCGTGAGCCGCCGCAGGGACTCGAGCTCGCCCTGGCGCTGCCGGGTCGGGCTGGCGTGAGGCGGGCGCACGCCTGGAGCAGGCAGCGCGGCCAGGATCGGGCCCCGCTCCCTGGGACGGGGGCTCCGACCAGCCCCAGCCGGTGGCCCCGAGCACCTGGCCCGGCTGCCCGCTGAGCCCTGCCCGTGGCCGGGCGGGTGGCGAGCTCAGCCCAGTGCCAGCGGCGCCATGCAGGGCTGCAGGGACACCCGCTGCTCGTCCGGCCACGCCTGGAGCCGGCCCCGGGCTCTGTGCCCTGCGGGCTCCGGGCTTGCGCGGCTCCTGCGCTGCGCGGCTTTTTTGCGCGGCTTTTGCGCGGCCCCGCCCCGCCCCCGCGCAGGGCCTCGGCCGAGTCCGCCGCCGCCACCCGGCGGGACTACAACTCCCACCATGCCCCGGGAGCCGCCCGCCGCTGCGCAGCATCTCGGGCTGCCGGCCGGGTGCTACACGCGGCCCCGATCCCCGCCGCGGCCGGGCGCTACACGCGGCCCCGATCCCCGCCCCGCCCCGGCCGGGCCAGAGGCCAGGGGGATGGCCGCAGAGGGCGCCGCTCAGGTAGGAGGCTGCGCCCGGCCAGCGGCGGTGCTGGGGGCGGCCGCAGGGCTCAGCGGGGCGGGGGGCTCAGCGCCCGGGGGGTCTGCCTCGCCTGTCCGGCACCGGGCACCGGGCTGTGCGGGCCCATGGGGTGCCGGGAGGCGCTGCCGGGTTGGGGCTGCGGGGTAGCCTGGGATGGGGGGGTCTTTGCCCCAGAGTGTGGGGGGGGATTGGCGGCTCTGCCCTGGGGCGCGGGTGTAGGGGGTGGGGGCGGCTCTGCCCTGGGGCGCGGGTGTTGGGGGTGGGGGTGGGGGCGGCTCTGCCCTGGGGCGCGGGTGTAGGGGGTGGGGGCGGCTGTGCCCTGGGGCGCGGTTGGTGGGGGTGGGGGTGGGGGTGGGGGCGGCTCTGCCCTGGGGCGCGGGTGTAGGGGGTGGGGGCGGCTGTGCCCTGGGGCGCGGGTGTTGGGGGTGGGGGCGGCTCTGCCCTGGGGCGTGGGTGTTGGGGGTGGGGGTGGGGGCGGCTGTGCCCTGGGGCGCGGGTGTAGGGGGTGGGGGCGGCTGTGCCCTGGGGCGCGGGTGTTGGGGGTGGGGGCGGCTCTGCCCTGGGGCGCGGGTGTAGGGGGTGGGGGCGGCTGTGCCCTGGGGCGCGGGTGTAGGGGGTGGGGGCGGCTGTGCCCTGGGGCGTGGGTGTTGGGGGTGGGGGCGGCTCTGCCCTGGGGCGTGGGTGTAGGGGGTGGGGGCGGCTCTGCCCTGGGGCGCGGGTGTTGGGGGTGGGGGTGCCTTCACTAACGTGCTTTGCTCCCCAGCAGAGGCCCTGGTGACAGGGCAGTGGGGGCGGCTGCACCCCAAGGAGCAGGCCTGGTGGGTGGGTGCGGGCGCCCCGGTTGCCCTCGCTGGCCCAGCTCAGTGGTGCATGTGGCTCTTCCTTCCCACCCTCGTTCTCGAACCTCCCTCCCGCCCCGCTGGGGCCACGGGGCCCACCCGTCCAGCTGTGCGGCGCCGAGTGAGCTGCATGGCCCGTCCCTGGCACCCCTCGCTGGCCCTTATGCGCCGGCAGTAACAGGTGCCCCTAGAACCGAAGGCCGGGACGGGGGCGGTACCAGGGTGGGCACAGGCGGCTCCGGGGGGTCCTCTGAAAGTGTGACTCACTCTCCCGCGGGACGGGGTCGCCTCGGCCATCGAGAAGGGCCTGGGACCCGTGAGTACAGCCAGCCGGGGCGGCGTGACTGAGCCCAGGGTCACGCAGGGCCAACCAGGGTGTCTCATAGCTCACTGCACAGCTGGGGCACCTCACCTGGGGTTTGCATCCTGCCCTCTGTGTGTGTGTGTGTGTGTGTATGTGTATGTGTATGTGTGTGAGAGAGAGAGAGAGAGAGAGAACCTCTGAGACTCTGGGCAGAGGAGCCACTCCATACGTGTGTGTGTGTGTGTGTGTGTGCATGCATGGGTTCATGCATGTGTGTATGTATGTGAGTGTGTGTGAGTGTGTCAGAGAAACCCCTTCCTGCTCTATCTTTGGGGCTGCACAGTTTGCAGGCGGCTCGCTCCCGTGGTCGTAGCACGATCCCTTCCCCTGCTTCCACTCTTCCGGCATCTCTCCTCCTCCGCTCAGCCTGCCCCTGTCTCCCTGCCCCTCTAACCTGACCTCACCCCAGTGCCCGTTGCGGGCGGGTCTGACGCTGGCCTGTGCCGGGCAGGAAGCAGAGGGCTAGTTACGCTGACTCTGCTGTCTTCCCCCTTCTCGCCCTGCGCCTCCGCGTGCAGGAGTACCAGTCGCTCTGAGTCTCCCCACCCGCCCCAGCCTCGGGGTGAGTTACTGCCCCCGGGCCTGGGCCTTACTGCAGATTCAGAGCCGAGATTTACCAGGTAACCCGCCAGCAGGCTGCTTCTCTGCCTTCCCCAGCAGCCCCTCCGCTGTCACCTCCTCATCGTCAGGGCTCCGGTAACGCCGGCACCTGCAGCTGGGCTGGGGCACTCTGGCTGAAGGGCTTTGCACACGCCTGGCTGCTGTGGCAGGCCCCGGCGCTGAGCCAGGTGGGGTGTCGTTGCAGGTGGCGTTCGAGGAGGTGGCGGTCTATTTCTCCCCAGCGGAGTGGGCGGCGTTAGAGGACTGGCAGCGGGAGCTGTACCGGGACGTGATGAGGGAGAACTACGAGCTGGTGGCCTCGCTGGGTGAGGATCCCTCTCACCCCCTCAGGGGCTGGGCTGGGTCATTCTTACCTTGACGGCTGCATAGGGAGTTGGGCCCCTAATGTCCAGTGCCTAAGCTGGCAGAAGCTGGCCCGTGTGCTGCCCTCTTAGTAAACCCTCCCCGAACACCGTGAGCGCGTGGTGCACTCTGTGGCCATGCGGCCAGTCCCAGGCGTTACAGTCGGACGCCGGGCGGGGGACTGGGGCAGGAGGCCAGTGGAGGGTGGATTCCTCTGTCTTTCTGCGTGAGTGAGGCCAGAGCCTGGTGGCTGGAGCAGAAGGGGTGTGTGGGGGCAGCAGCGCACAAGAGACGAGTGGGTTGGAGTGGGGGATACGTGTGTGTACGTGAGTGGCTCACAGAGGGTGGGGGGCTCCTGCTGGGGGTAACTGAGGGGACCAGGTGACACCTTTGGGCTGCAGACAAAGGGGAGGTGGAGCCTGAGGGGTTTGAATTGGAACTGGGAGTTGGAAGCAGTGAGTCTGGGCTGGGAGAGAGAGAGACAAAGGAGGGGGCCAGGCCCCGGCTCTGGGGCCCCTCAGGGCCTCCTCTCCCCAGCATGGCTGGGACTGGCTGTCTCTGCCGGCTGCACTGACTCCTCTGTACGATGCTGTGTCCTGTTGGCTAATAAACCCGCTGTTCTCCTGCTGAGTGAGAGTCACTCCTGCCTGCAGATGGGTGCAGAGCTTGGGGACCCCTGAACCCCATCACACTCTTGCCTGCGGCCGGGTGCAGAGCTTGGGGACCCCGAACCCCATCACAATGAGTCGGAGAGGGGGCCAGGTAGATGAAGGTGGCACTCAGGAGAGAGGAACAGGAAGCACACACAGCATCACTGAATCCCTGGGCTGGAAGGGACCTCAGGAGGTCATCCAGTCCAGCCCCCTGCCCAAAGCAGGATCAACCCCCACTAAGTCATCCCAGCCAGAACCTTGTCAAGCCGGGACTTACGAACCGCCAGGGATGGAGAATCCACCACCATGGAGTTTGTTTGTTTGGAGCGCTGAGCTGAGTGTGTGTTTGTTTGAAAGGCCGTGTGCTCAGGCAGGCAGGCAGGCAGTTGGAAGCTGATTAGGTTTGAATTGAAACAACCGTGTGCTGATTGGCTGAGCTGTAGGCAGAGGGAGGAGCTATCAGGGAGGCCGAGCACTTAAACCCTGCTAGTAAGCGACCAGGGAGCTTTGCGACCGGGTGCTCGCGACCAGGGTGCGTGCGAACAGGAGGGAGTTTGGAGAGGGGGAGCTTGGAGGGAGCCAGTGACTTCTGTTGCCCTTAAACTAAATCCTTTATAACAACCTCTATCTGAAACATTTAATTAACCCTCATATATAACTAGAGTAGGAAATGGAGGCAGAAGCCCAGCAGCAGAGTGGGGGGCTATCCTGTTTATTGTGTCGAGTGCAGCATGTATGACTACCTCCCCTGTGGGCGGGTGGCGTATGTGTGCGCTCGATGCAAGGAGCTCCTGGCCCTCAGAGACCGAGTGCGTGCTTTGGAGGCCAGGGTGGCTGAACTGGAGGAGCTAAGGAAGGCAGAGGTGTTTGTGGATGAGACTTTCCGGGACATAGTAGGGCTGTCCCACCTCCAATCTGACAGTCCTGATGCTGTTACGGAGGATGAAAGGCTCAGGGAAGGAGAGCAGTCAATGGGAGCAGAGGGAAACCATCCCATAGTTGGGACCCTCCTTCCAGAGGGGGGTGATGTATCCTCTCGTGCCGAGGATACTTCTCCGGGGGAGGGAGCGCCAGCTGTTAGGAAGAAGCAGGTTTTAGTAGTGGGGGATTCGATCATTAGAAATATAGATAGTTGGGTTTGTGATGACCGGGAGAACCGTATGGTGACTTGCCTGCCTGGTGCGAAGGTTGCGGATCTCTCGAGGCATCTAGACAGACTTATGGGCAGTGCTGGGGAGGAGCCGGTCATCGTGGTACATGTTGGTACCAATGACATAGGGAAGGGTAGAAGAGATGTTCTGGAGGCCAAATTTAGGTTACTAGGAAAGAGACTGAAATCCAGAACATCTTTGGTGGCATTCTCTGAAATGCTTCCAGTTCCACGCGCAGGGCCAGATAGACAGGCAGAACTTCAGAATCTCAATGCGTGGATGAGACGATGGTGTAGGGAAGAGGGGTTTAGATTTATTAGGAACTGGGGACACTTTTGGGGTAGGGGGAGCCTATACAGGAATGATGGGCTCCACCTAAATCAAGGTGGATCCAGACTGCTGGCATTAAACATTAAAAAGGTCATAGAGCAGTTTTTAAACTAAGAGGTGGGGGAAAGCCGATTGGTGCGGGGGAGCACCTGGATCGGACGGAGACTTCTCTTACACGAAGCTCCATAGATAGGGATTCCCTAGAAGTTAGTCAGATAGGGAACGTGGGAAATAATATATGGGCAAGATCAGATGTGAAACAATCGTGCATAAAAAAATCCAACGCGTCTGTGAAAGGCGGACATATAAATAGTGGTAGTTTTCTAACATGCTTTTACACTAATGCTAGGAGTCTGTCTAATAAGATGGGTGAACTGGAGTACCTCATATCAAAGGAGGAAGTTGACATAATAGGCATCTCAGAAACATGGTGGAATGAGGACAATCAGTGGGACACTATCATACCGGGATATAAATTATATCGGAAAGACAGAACAGGTCGTGCGGGTGGCGGAGTGGTACTATATGTGAAGGATAGTATAGAATCAAATGAAGCAAAAATCCTAAAGGAATTAAAATGTTCCATAGAATCATTATGGATAACAAATTCATTCCTCTAATATGAATATGGCATTAGGAATATATTACCGACCACCTAACCAGGACAGTGATAGTGATGCTGAAATGATAAGGGAGATTAGAGAGGCTATCAAAATAAAAAACACAGTAATAATAGGAGATTTCAATTATCCCCATATTGATTGGGTGCATGTCACCTCAGGACGGGATTCAGAGATTAAATTTCTTGATGCCTTAAATGACTGCTTCTTGGAGCAGCTAGTACAGGAACCCACAAGGGGAGAGTCGATTCTCGATCTAGTCTTGACTGGAACGCAGGATCTGGTCCAAGAGGTAACTGTTACTGGACCGCTTGGAAATAGTGACCACAATATAATAACTTTTAATATTCCTGTGTTGGGAAGAACACCGCAGCGGTCAAACACTCTGGCATTTAATTTCAAAAAGGGGAATTACACTAAAATGAGGAAGCTAGTTAAACAGAAACTAAAAGGTAGAGTAATTAAACTAAAATCCCTGGAAGCTGCATGGAAACTGTTTAAAGACACCATACTAGAGGCCCAACTAAAATGTATACCCCAAATAAAAAAACACAGTAAGAGACCTAACAAAGAACCACCATGGCTAAACAGCCATGTTAAAAAGGCAGTGAGAGAGAAAAGGGCAGCTTTTAAAAAGTGGAAGTCAAATCCTAGTGAGGAAAATAGAAAGGAACATAAACACTCCCAAATTAAGTGTCATAATGTAGTAAGAAAAGCCAAAAAAGAGTTTGAGGAACAGCTAGCCAAAAATTCAAAAAACGATAGTAAAATGTTTTTTTAAATACATTAGAAGCAGGAAGCCCGCTAAAAAAGCAGTGGGGCCCTTGGACGATAAAGATATAAAAGAACATAAGAACATAAGAATGGCCATACTGGGTCAGACCAAAGGTCCATCAAGCCCAGCATCCCATCTACCGACGGTGGCCAATGCCAGGTGCCCCAGAGAAGGAGAACAGAAGACAAGTGATTTATCTCCTGCCATCCATCTCCTGCCCTTGTTATGAAGGCTAGGGCACCATACTTTATCCCTGGCTAATAGCCATTTATGGACCTGACCTGCAAAAATTTATCAAGCTCTTTTTTAAACCCTAATAGAGTCCTGGCCTTCACAGCCTCCTCGGGCAAGGAGTTCCACAGGTTGACTGTGCGCTGTGTGAAGAAAAATTTCCTTTTATTAGTTTTGAACCTACTACCCATCAATTTCATTTGGTGTCCCCTAGTTCTTGTATTATGGGAAAAGGTAAATAATTTTTCTATATTCACTTTCTCCACACCATTCATGATTTTATATACCTCTATCATATCGCCCCTCAATCGCCTTTTTTCCAAACTGAAAAGTCCCAGTCTCTCTAGCCTCTCCCCATATGGGACCCTTTCCAAGCCCCTAATCATCTTAGTTGCCCTTTTCTGAACCTTTTCTAATGCCAATATATCTTTTTTGAGGTGAGGAGACCACATCTGCACGCAGTACTCGAGATGTGGGCGTACCATAGTTTTATATAGGGGAAGTATGATATCTTTTGTCTTATTATCGATCCCTTTTTTAATAATTCCTAACATCCTATTTGCCTTACTAACTGCCGCTGCACACTGCATGGATGTCTTCAGAGAACTATCCACTATAACTCCAAGATCCCTTTCCTGATCTGTCGTAGCTAAATTTGACCCCATCATGTAGTACGTGTAATTTGGGTTATTTTTTCCAACATGCATTACCTTACACTTACCCACATTAAATTTCATTTGCCATTTTGCTGCCCAATCACTCAGTTTGCTGAGATCTTTTTGTAGTTCTTCACAATCCCTTTTGCTTTTGACTGTCCTGAACAACTTGGTGTCATCTGCAAACTTTGCCACCTCACTGCTTACCTCATTTTCTAGATCATTGATGAACAAGTTGAACAGGATCGGTCCCAGGACTGACCCCTGGGGAACACCACTAGTTACCCTCCTCCATTGTGAAAATTTACCATTTATTCCCACCCTTTGTTTTCTGTCTTTTAACCAATTCCCGATCCATGAAAGGACCTTTCCTCCTATCCCATGACCACCTAATTTACATAAAAGCCTTTGGTGTGGGACCGTGTCAAAGGCTTTCTGGAAATCTAGGTATATTATGTCCACTGGGTGCCCCTTGTCCGCATGTTTATTAACCCCTTCAAAGAATTCTAATAGATTAGTTAGACACGACTTCCCTCTGCAGAAACCATGCTGACTTTTGCCCAACAATTCATGCTCTTCTATGTGCCTTGCAATTTTACTCTTTACTAGTGTTTCTACTAATTTGCCTGGTACTGATGTTAAACTTATCGGTCTATAATTGCCAGGATCTCTTCTAGAGCCTTTTTTAAATATTGGCGTTATATTGGCCATCTTCCAGTCATTTGGTACCAAAGTGGATTTAAAGGATAGGTTACAAACCACTGTTAATAACCCCGCAATTTCACATTTGAGTTCTTTCAGAACCCTTGGGTGAATGCCGTCTGGTCCTGGAGACTTGTTACTATTCAGCTTATCAATTAATTCCAAAACCTCCTCTAATGTCACTTCAGTCTGAGTGAGTTCCTCAGATTTGTCACCTAAAAAGGCTGGCTCAGATTTAGGAACCTCTGTAACATCCTCAGCCGTGAAGACTGAAGCAAAGAAATCATTTAATCGCTCCGCAATGGCACTGTCTTCCTTGATCGCTCCTTTAAAAAAGGCTCTAGAGGAGATCCTGGCAATTATAGACCGATAAGTTTAACATCAGTACCAGGTAAATTAGTAGAAACACTAGTAAAGAGTAAAATTGCAAGGCACATAGAAGAGCACGAATTGTTGGGCAAAAGTCAGCATGGTTTCTGCAGAGGGAAGTCGTGTCTGTCTAATCTATTAGAATTCTTTGAAGGGGTTAATAAACATGCGGACAAGGGGCACCCAGTGGACATAATATACCTAGATTTCCAGAAAGCCTTTGACACGGTCCCACACCAAAGGCTTTTATGTAAATTAGGTGGTCATGGGATAGGAGGAAAGGTCCTTTCATGGATCGGGAATTGGTTAAAAGACAGAAAACAAAGGGTGGGAATAAATGGTAAATTTTCACAATGGAGGAGGGTAACTAGTGGTGTTCCCCAGGGGTCAGTCCTGGGACCGATCCTGTTCAACTTGTTCATCAATGATCTAGAAAATGAGGTAAGCAGTGAGGTGGCAAAGTTTGCAGATGACACCAAGTTGTTCAGGACAGTCAAAAGCAAAAGGGATTGTGAAGAACTACAAAAAGATCTCAGCAAACTGAGTGATTGGGCAGCAAAATGGCAAATGAAATTTAATGTGGGTAAGTGTAAGGTAATGCATGTTGGAAAAAATAACCCAAATTACACGTACTACATGATGGGGTCAAATTTAGCTACGACAGATCAGGAAAGGGATCTTGGAGTTATAGTGGATAGTTCTCTGAAGACATCCATGCAGTGTGCAGCGGCAGTTAGTAAGGCAAATAGGATGTTAGGAATTATTAAAAAAGGGATCGATAATAAGACAAAAGATATCATACTTCCCCTATATAAAACTATGGTACGCCCACATCTCGAGTACTGCGTGCAGATGTGGTCTCCTCACCTCAAAAAAGATATATTGGCATTAGAAAAGGTTCAGAAAAGGGCAACTAAGATGATTAGGGGCTTGGAAAGGGTCCCATATGGGGAGAGGCTAGAGAGACTGGGACTTTTCAGTTTGGAAAAAAGGCGATTGAGGGGCGATATGAAAGAGGTATATAAAATCATGAATGGTGTGGAGAAAGTGAATATAGAAAAATTATTTACCTTTTCCCATAATACAAGAAGTAGGGGACACCAAATGAAATTGATGGGTAGTAGGTTCAAAACTAATAAAAGGAAATTTTTCTTCACACAGCGCACAGTCAACCTGTGGAACTCCTTGCCCGAGGAGGCTGTGAAGGCCAGGACTCTATTAGGGTTTAAAAAAGAGCTTGATAAATTTTTGCAGGTCAGGTCCATAAATGGCTATTAGCCAGGGATAAAGTATGGTGCCCTAGCCTTCAGTACAAGGGCAGGAGATGGATGGCAGGAGATAAATCACTTGATCATTGTCTTCTGTTCTCCTTCTCTGGGGCACCTGGCATTGGCCACCGTCGGCAGATGGGATGCTGGGCTGGATGGACCTTTGGTCTGACCCAGTATGGCCATTCTTATGTTCTCTCTAGGCAACACATTCCAGTGCTTCACCTCCCGCCTGGGGAAGGAGTTTTTTTCCTAATATCTAACCTACACCTCTCCCTCTGTAACTTCAGACCATTGCTCCTTGTTCTGCTGTCTGACACCACTGAGAACAGCCTCTCTCCAGCCTCTTTAGAGCTCCCCTTCAGGAAGTTGAAGGCTGCTGTGAAATCGCCCCTCTCTCTTCCCTTCTGCAAACTAAATAACCCCACATTCCTCAGCCTCTCCTCAGAGGTCATGTGCTCCAGCCCCTTAATCATTTTCATTTCCCTCTGGTGAACCCTCTCCAATGCGCCCACATCCTTTCAATGCTGGGGAGCCCAGAACTGGATGCAACACTCCAGATGTGGCCTCAGCAGTGCTGAGTAAATGGGGGATTTGCAGCAGCCAGAGCTGAGAGCGAGGGCAGTACTCTACCATGTGCATGGAGGAGCCCGTCGAGTCACGTCGAAGTAGGTGTGTGACTCTGTTGTTCTCCCTCCGGGAACAGGGCGGCCTGCTGCCATGCCGGAGATTATACATCAAATGGAGCAGGATGAAGAGCCGTGTGTTGGGGACCCGCCGCACCCCAGCGAGTGGCGAACCCCCCAGCCTGTCTGGCCAGGTGAGCGGGGGGATCCCAGAGGACGGGGGGACAAGCCAGAGAAGGGCTGGACTTCCAAAGGATGACCTCAAGTTTAGGGCCTTGGGCCTAGAGTTACATTCATTAAAGGGCTTCTACGGTGCCGGAGCCTGGGGCAGCCGGAAGGGCGTCCCTCCCTCACTCTGCCAGTGTGCAGCCAGAATCCCTCTGTGGCTTGGGCCCATGGTGACTTCCCACAGAGCTAATTAACTCTGGCCCGAGTCCCTCCCTCAGCCCTCACGGCATCAAGTGGGAGAAATGCAGGCACTCAGAACGCCCCTCCGGGGCTCCTGGGGCTGGCCAGGACCGAGGCTCAATAAAATAGAAACGTGCGAGGCAGGAATCCCCCGCGTACCACCTGACTGCCTCCGCGGGCAGAGCGGTACGGCCAGGACGTGCTCTCTTAGGCCAGAGCAGCTCTGGTGCCATCACAGGGCTGCCCCAATAGGGCTGAGCGCAGACACTGCATCCCACTGAGGCCCCTAGGGCAGGTCGCCGTCGTGGGAGCCAGGGCTGTTAGGCGAATGCCGATGGCCTCCGCGGGCTAGTTCTTGGCCAGCGGAGTCTCTGCCGTGGTGGGAACCTCTCTGTAACGTGTGGCAAGCCAGAGGGTCTCCCAGTCGCTGAGAGACAATCCAAACTGGCCAGCTGATTCATTGACAGGCTTTCAGCAGGACCCCCCGGATTCCCCCTGCCAGGGGGCTGGTTGAACAGGGGTGGAGGGGGGTCCCGTCCTCTATACATAAATGACGTCCAGAATCTCCCCTCTGTCTTCTGTCCAGCAGGTGATGGACTCGGGATTAAGAAGGAGAAGGAGGAGGAGGCCCAGGACCCAGAAACCCCAGAGCCGCCTGGTGGCTTCTCTGGAAAGCGGGAGGAAGAGAGCCGCCCGCCGCGGCGTGTAAGGAGGAGGAGCAGCCTGGCCCCAGGCAGGTCCCCCAGGAAGCCCCGAAGGCGCCGCGTGAAGAGCGCTCAGGATGGCCCCCCGCGGGCGTTGCCCCAGAAGGTCTTGCTGAAGCAGAACCCCCCGACCTGTCCCGAATGCGACAAGAGCTTCAGGAGTAACACGGCCCTGACCATCCACGAGAGGAGCCACACGGGGGAGCGGCCCTTCAAGTGCCCGACGTGTGGGAAGGGCTTCCCCTCCAAGGGGGACCTGAAGAGACACCAGAAAACCCACGTGGGCAAGGCAGACGCCGACCCCCAGAGAGCGGGGGGCCTCCCCCACAAGCTGCTGCTCCCCAGGCCCCAGCAAAGCCCTCGGGCGCCCAAGGGGCCACACTCCTGCGCTCAGTGCGGGAAGAGCTTCCGCCGGAGCAGAGACCTCCGGAAGCACCAGCGCAGCCACACGGCGGCGAGGCCCTTCCCCTGCCTGCAGTGCGGCAGCAGCTTCCGGCTCAAGCAGATCCTGGTGTCCCACCAGAAGGTGCACCAGGGGGTGAAGCCCTTCCAGTGCCCGGACTGTGGGAGGAGCTTCAGCCAGAAGCACCATCTCGTGAGCCACCAGCGCACCCACACCGGGGAGCGGCCCTTCCCCTGCCGCCAGTGCGGGCACAGCTTCACCCAGAAGCACCACCTGCTCAGCCACCAGCGCATCCACACGGGCGAGCGGCCCTTCGCCTGCGCCTGGTGCGGCAAGTGCTTCAAGGACAAGAAAACCCTCGTCATTCACGAGCGCATCCACACGGGCGAGCGGCCCTACCGGTGCAGCCAGTGCGGCAAGACCTGCAGCCAGAAGCAGCACCTGAAGAGCCACCAGCGGGTGCACCGGGGTGGGGGGCCGGGGGGCGAAGGGGAGCAGGGCCTGGGGGAAGGCCTGGCTCTCCCCAGCCAGGGGGGCTCCGTGGCAGAGAAGCTGTTCCAGTGTGCGGAGTGCGAGAAGAGGTTCCGGGACGAGCGCATCATGCGAGCTCACCAGAGAACCCACGCCGAGCAGGCGCAGGGGCAGCGCACTGGGGCGGGCGCCAGCCAGAGCCCACGGCCCCTGCTCCGGCCGGAGCCCTTCGCCAGCAGCCCGCAGCACAGGGCCCAGGTTAGAGCCCGGCAGGCAGCCCCGCCTGGAAAGAGACCGGCGTGCCCGCGGGGGGAGCGTGCGAAGAGGTTCACGCAGAACCAGAGGAGCCGCACGTGAGCGAGACCCGTTTCCCTGGGTGGAAGGTGGCCAGCGCGGCCTGCGCGCCAGGATCGGGCGAGGCGCGTGAGTGAAGCGCAGGGGGAGCTCGGACAGGCTCTCCTGGGAGACGCGTAGCTGCAGAGGCCGGCCCAGCAGCCCCCGTGGGACCGCCCCTCCAGCTGGGGCGTGCAGAAGTGATGTTCCTGACACCCGCTCCACTCCCCGGGCCCCTCCTTGTTGTGGGACCTGGCCTGGAAGCAGCTCACCTGTCTCCTCGCCAGAGTGGGAATTTCCTACAAGCCACTGGATCGGCCTCCTAGATGTGTAGTGTTTGGCTGCCAAGTGAATACACTCAAATAGCTTAACCAAAAGATGCGTAAGTGCCCGTTAGGTCCATTCGCTCTCTAGGGCTCAGAGCCCTGGGCTGCTCTGCGCTGTGTCTGTGACGGTTGCTGATGCTTGCGAACGAGACCCTCGGCCTGCACTTCAGGAGCCAGGAGCCTGCCTGCTGAGGAGGGTTGCTCGTTAAGCTGAGCAGGTGGTTCGGGTGATTGCTGCTGTCCCGGCGCTTTGCTTGGTGAGCGTGTGAGCGGCTGAGTGATGGGAGAACTCACAGTGCCTGGCCAGGCGCTGGGGGTGGCGTAGTGGCAAAGCTGCCTCTGTCTTTGTTAGTTTACCGAAGTGGTTGTTAGCAACATGCTGCTGTGGCTGATGTCTGCCCAGGTGTCTCCGGTATAAAATCCTGGCCGGTTTCGGTTCGCAGTCGTTAGCACTGAGATGCTCCTGCTCGGCGCAGGAAGCCCCCTGGCCTGCCGCAGGGCGCGGCTGGGTGAAACCAGGTGAATGCAGATGGGGGAGGGTTTCTCCAGTCAGAAAGAGGCAGACCAAAGCGTGGCAGCTGCTCTGTGAGGTGCATCACCTCCTTGGCAGCCCTGTGCATTCTCCCTTTGCCTGATGCTTGCTGTGATGGGGTTCAGGGGTCCCCCTGCACTGCACCCCGTCCGCTGGCAGTAGTGAGTCTCACTCAGCAGGTACAACAGAAGGTTTATTAGGCAACAGATGCCCAGTTTCTCACAGAAGCGACAGCACAGCAGCCAGAGACAGTCCTTCCAACCTGTTCTGGGGGGAAGACCCCGAGGGGTGCCTCTCTGGGGTGTAGCTTCCCCCTCCTCCCGCTGGCTGCCTTCCAGCTCTCCCTTTCCCTAGCCTCCAACTGCCACCCCCGATTCAAAACCCCCCTCAGCTCCTCCCTGCTCTTTGTTCAGGCAGAGGTGTTACCTGCCAGTTGTAGCCCCAGGGTCATCCTTAGCCACTGGGAGCTGCTGCTTGCCTCAGACATCCAGCCTGACTCACACATGCACCCCCCCCCCCACTCCATCACATCTCTCCCCACTTCCAGACCGAACTGAGCGGGGTCACTTAGCCAGTGACCTGGGGAAGTTCGGGGCCCTCCCTGCGTGACAGGGCATCGGCTATGGTGTTGTTGTTCCCCTTGACGTGGACCACCTCCATGTCGTAGTCCTGCAGGAGCAGACTCCACCGCAGGAGCTTGGCGTTGGCCCCTTTCATGTGATGCAGCCAGGTCAGGGGTGAGTGATCGGTGTACATGGTGAAACGCCGTCCAAACAGGTACGGCTGCAGCTTCCCCAGCGCCCACACCATGGCCAGACATTCCTTCTCTATGGCTGCGTAGTTCTGCTCCCGGGGCAGCAGCTTCTTACTCAGGTACACAGTGGGGTGTTTCTCCCCTTTGTCATTCACCTGCATTAGCACCGCCCCCAGCCCCACGTCTGAGGCATCGGTGAACACCAGGAAGGGCTTGTTGAAGTCTGGATTTGCCAGCACTGGGGCCCTGACCAGAGCCTCCTTCAGCACGCAGAGGGCCTCTTGGCACTGCTCGGTCCAGACCAGCTTGTCAGGCTTTCCCTTTTTACACAGCTCCGTGAGGGGGGCTGCGATGGAGCTAAAGTGGGGCACAAACCTCCGGTAGTACCCCGCCATCCCAATGAAGGCCTGGACCTGTTTCTTAGTCTGGGGTGTTGGCCCATCTCTGACAGCCTCCACTTTAGCTGGCTCTGGCTTTAAGCAGCCGCTGCCCACCTTGTGGCCCAGGTAGGTCACCTCAGCCATTCCCACCTTGCACTTCCCTGCCTTGATAGTCAGCCCGGCCTTCTGGAGTCGGTCCAGCACCTGCTTGACTTGGGACACATGGTTCTCCCACGTCTGGCTGAAGATGCAAATGTCGTCCATGTAAGCCAGGGCAAAGCTCTCCATCCCTTTCAGTAGCTGGTCCACCAGACGCTGGAAGGTAGCGGGTGCCCCTCTGAGGCCAAAGGGCAGGACCAGGAACTTGTAGAGCCCCACAGGGGTGATGAAAGCCGACTTGAGCCAGGCATCTTGGTCTAATGGCACTTGCCAGTACCTCTTGGTGAGGACTATGGTGGTGAGGTAACGGGCTCCCCCCAGCTTGTCTAAGAGGTCATCAGGCCTGGGCATGGGGTAGGCGTCCGAGACAGTGATGGCGTTAAGCTTGCGATAGTCCACACAAAACTGAACAGACCCATCTTTTTTAGGGACTAACACCATGGGAGAGGCCCAGGGGCTGGACGAGGGTTGGATCACCCCCAGAGCCAGCATGTCTTCAACCTCCCGCTCTATGTCCTGAGCCGTCCTCCCTGTGGCTCTGAATGGCACACACTTGATAGGGGCGTGGGTGCCTGTCTCTATTCGGTGGACAGCCAGGTCAGTGGGTCCGGGTCTGTCCGAGAACAGCTGTTGTTCGAATGCAGCACCTCCTTGATCTCCGTCTGCTGGGCAGGGGTCAGCTGGTCTGAGAGGGGAATAGACTCCAGCAAGGAGCCGGCTCCAGTCCCTGTGAGTAAATCCACCAAGGGATCATCCCCCTGCCCCTCCCAGTGTCTGCACACAGCCAGCACCAAGTTCTGTCTGTCCCAGTAAAGTTTCATCATGTTCACATGATAGACCCGGTGGCTGTGGGCCCGGTTCGACAGTTCCACCACATAATTCACGTAATTTAGCTGTTTGACAACCTTGAAGGGCCCATCCCAGGCCGCTTGCAGCTTGTTCCGCCGCACAGGTATAAGGACCATCACTTGGTCCCCGGTGGCATCGGCTCGGGCCCTGGTGTTACGCTCATACCAGACCTTTTGCTTCCTTTGGGCCATGGAGAGGTTCTCCCTGGACAGCCCATGAGCTCGGTGAGTTTTTCCCGGAAGGTCAGTACATACTGTACCACTGACTCCCCTTCAGGAGAGGCCGTCCCCTCCCACTCTTCTCTGAGCAAGCCCAAGGGTCCCCGTACCCTCCTTCCGTACAGCAGCTCAAACGGGGAGAACCCCGTGGATTCCTGGGGCACCTCCCTGTATGCAAACAGCAGGTGGGGTAAGTACTTGTCCCAGCCGTGGGGGTGCTGATTCATGAAGGTTCTCAGCATCTGCTTCAGAGTCCCATTGAACCTCTCCACCAGCCCATTGGTCTGCGGGTGGTAGGCTGTGGCCCAGGTGTGTCGGACCCCACACTTGTCCCACAAGCTTTGCAGTAGGGCCGACATGAAGTTGGACCCCTGATCTGTGAGGACCTCCTTGGGGAACCCCACTCTGCTGAAAATGGACAGCAGTGCATCTGCCACGGTGTCAGCGTCGATAGAGGTCAAGGCCACTGCTTCTGGGTATCCCGTGGCAAAATCTACCACTACCAAAATATATTTCTTCCCCGAATGCGTTGCCTTGCTGAAGGGGCCCACTATGTCTATAGCCACTTTCTGGAAAGGCTCCTCTATGATGGGCAGCGGCCTCAGGGCAGCTCTCCCCTTGTCCCAGGTCTTCCCCACCCTCTGGCAGGGATCGCAGGACAGGCAATACAGACGGACAGCTGCAAAGATCCCTGGCCAGAAAAAGTTCTGTAACAACCTTCTCCTGGTGCGGTGGATCCCCTGGTGTCCTGCGAGCGGGACATCATGGGCTAGGTACAGCAGCCTGCGCCGGTACTTTTGGGGAACCACCAGTTGCCTCTGGACCTTCCATGCCTCCGCTTTGCGTCTGGGAGCCCATTCCCGGTACAGGAATCCCTTTTCCCACAGGAATCTCTCCCTGCAGCCCTCCCCCATCTGTGGAGCTGGGCTGAGACTGGCCAGTTCCCTAAGCTTCTGCAAGGAGGGGTCTCTCTGCTGCTCTGCCTGGAACTCTTCCGCTCGGGCAGGAGCGGATGCTACTTCCCCATCCCTGCTTGGCTCCAGCACCCCTGGCCTGTGAGACCTGGTTTTTGGGGGCCCCCTTTCTCTCAGGGTTGGCCCCTGTGGCTCCTGTGACTTTGGCTGGGCCTGTACCCCTGAATCTGGGGAGCGCACCCCTCATTTTCTTTGGCTACGGGTCAGGACCAGGGCCGGAGGACGTTCACCTGGCCAGTTCTCCAGGTCAGCCCCCATCAGTACATCCGCCGGCAAATGGCTGTGCACGCCCACTTCCTTGGGGCCTTCCTTCTTCCCCCATTTCAGGTGCACCCTCACCATGGGCACCTTGAAAGGGGTCCCATCAATTCCTGTTATCGTCAGGTGGGAATCGGGTATCATGCAGCTCGGTGCCACCACCCCGGGTCGGGCCAGCGTCACGTCAGCGCCTGTGTCCCAGAACCCCGTGACCTTTTCCCCGTCTACCTCGAGGTGTTTGAGACACTTGCTCCACAGAGGTAGTGCCGCCCCTACTCTGTAAACTGACCTCTGAGCATTTGGTCCCCCTGAGGAGCTGGTCTGTGGGGCGGACTCGGCCCAGTCCAAGTGCCCATTGTCAGCACCACCCGCCTTGGCCGCCAGCCCCTCTGGCTTCTGGGACCCCACCCAGTTGACTCCATGACCCCCCGGCCTGCTCAACCTGTCTGGGAGCCTGGGGCACTGGGCTGCTCTATGCCCCTTTCACCCACAGCGGTAACAGCCTGGGTCTTGTTGT
This sequence comes from Carettochelys insculpta, assembly GCF_033958435.1. Lineage (NCBI taxonomy): Eukaryota > Metazoa > Chordata > Testudines > Carettochelyidae > Carettochelys > Carettochelys insculpta. The sequence goes on along the minus strand of NC_134138.1, from coordinate 280,170,683 downwards.
GTCCCTCGGGCCGGCTGCTCTGCCCAGGCTCTGTTTGGCTCTCTCGGGGGTGGGTGGCTGGCCCCTCTTTCCTGGGCTTGCCCAAGAGGTGGTCCCCTCTGTCGTACAGTTAGGGACCGGTCTCTCTGAGATTCTCGGTTTCTCCAGGACTCCCTCTCCCTCCGGGACTCCCTCTCTTTGTGGGGCTCACTTTCAAACCTGGCCCGGCTGTTTGTGAAGTCATCTGCCAGTTTCCCTGCATCATGTGAATCCCCTGGCTTCCGGTCCACGAGCCACACCCTCAGGTCAGGTGCGCACATCTCGTAGAATCGCTCCACGACCGCCAGCTCGATCAGGTCCTCTACGGACTGGACTCCCATTCCGAACGCCCACTTCTGGTAGTATTGCTTCAGGCGGGCGGTTGTATCTACATGGGTTTCCTCTGGCCTCTTCTGCGCCTCCTGGAACTTCTTCTTGTACATCTCCGGAGTTAGCCCGAACTTATGCAGCAGGGCCTGTTTGAACCGTTCATAGTCCCCAGGCTGCAGCCCCACCAGCTGGCTGAGCACCGCTGCGGCCTTCTGGCCCAGCAAGGGGGTGAGGTGCCGGAGCCACTCATCTGGGGGAACTTCATGCAACTCACAGGCTCGCTCAAAGGCGGTAAGGAACTCGTCCATGTCCCCTGGGTCCTGACACTGGGCCAGCACACGCGTTTCCAAGTGACTGGCCACCCCGAGCCGTCTGGCCCTCTCCCCGCTTACCGCAGCTGGGGCCTCTTGGCGTCTCGCCTCTGCCATGGTTCGCTCATGCTCCCGCTCTCACTCTCTCTCCTTCCGCTCTCGCTCTCTCTCCTCACGCTGTCTCTCTTGTAGCTGGCGCTCCTGCTCACGCTCTCTTTCTCGTTCCTGGTGCTCCAGTTCCTTTAATTTCACCTCGAGTTCCAGCCGTCGCAGCTCTGCGGCGGGGGACTCTGCCCGCGATGGACCACCGCTAGCTGAGCGCGACCTGGCGGGCACCGCGTCTGTCTGATGGCGTCGAGCCCCTGCTCCTGTCGGAGAATCCGAAACGCTTCCTGAGGCTGACCAGCCACTTTCTGCCGGGACAGGCTTTGCCCCCCCGGATCGGTCATTCTCTTCCAGCTGGGCAATCAGCTGGGCCTTGGTCGCCTTCCCCACGGTCAGGCCCCTCTCCCTGCACAGCCCCGCTAGCTCTGCCTTCAGGAGTCGGGTATAATCCATCTCCCCGCTATCTCCCGGGGTATCCACTCACCAGCAGCAGCTGCAGGAATGGCTTTGTTCCCCCTCTGGCTCTTCTGAGACTCCTTCCTTCTCTTGCGCTCAGTCAGCCACTGCTGGGAGCTCATCCGTGGGTGCAGTGCATCCCACTTCTGACACCAGTGTGATGGGGTTCAGGGGTCCCCCTGCACTGCACCCCGTCCGCTGGCAGGAGAGACTCTCACTCAGCAGGTACAACAGCAGGTTTATGAGGCAACAGATGCCCAGTTTCTCACAGAAGCGACAGTACAGCAGCCAGAGACAGTCCTTCCAACCCGTCCTGGGGAGAAGACCCCGAGGGGTGCCCCTCTGGGGCGTAGCTTCCCCCTCAGGCTGGCTGCCTTCCAGCTCTCCCTTTTCCTCCCTCTAACTGCCGCCCCCGATTCAAAACCCAGCTCGGCTCCTCCCTGCTCTTTGTTCAGGCAGAGGTGTTATCTGCCAGTTGTAGCCCCAGGGTCATCCTTAGCCACTGGGAGCTGCTGCTTGCCTCGGACATCCAGCCTGACTCACACATGCCCTCCCCCCCCTCCATCACACCTGCTCCTCCCTGGCCACGTTGCTCCTGTGCCCTGAACTTGTGCCCCAGCGTCCTGCCTCCGGCCAGTGGAACGAGCAAAGCAGGGAGGCATCCGGTGGCCCCTCTCCACTGCCCATTCCGGGCTTCTAGCAAACTCAGGTGTCTGGTGTCTGGGTTTCCTGCCCTTGCAGCTGTGCCTCCTGCCAGGTTCCTGGCGGTGCTGCTCAGGGTTGCGCTGCCTCAGAGCCGGACCCCGTGGGGATAATGCCATGCCGCTGATTTGACTTTAATAGGAGTCAGGTGTGGCCTGCTGGGCGTGGGGCAGAGCGTGGCCCCCAACTCTGAGCTGGGGAGGGGCTACCTGGGCTGGCCTGCCAGCGGATGCCGCTGCCTCTCCGGTGCTGCCAGTGGGAGATGAACCTGTAGTTTACCCACGGCGCCCCTAGCCCAGAGCCGTGCGGCTTAGACCGTGGCTCTCAATGTATCTCCTGCAGCACCTGATGTTGAAACACTGACTGACCCATTGTAATAGGACGGGGTTTCTGGGCACAGCTGGAGGAATCAATCCAGGCACCTTAGCTTAAAATCCGGGCAACTCACAGCCCCAGGCTGGGATTTCCTTCTCACTAGGGCAAATCCAACCAGCCCCCACAGCACCTCTGCCAGCCCCACTGGCCAGCCAGAAGCCACACAAGCAAACCCAGTACAGGCTGCCCAGCTGCTGTACCAGCCCAGACCAACAACTCCCAACTTAAGGTTAGAGGCTCTTAAGCCTGTTTCACCCAACACTGCACAGATTGTCCCAGACCCCAAAGGGCCCAGCCCCAGATCCCAGTCTACATATACTTGGATCTCACCCACACAACACGCCCATCCATCCTTTAGAGCTAATATCTAAAGATTTATGAATACAAAAGAAAGACCAGGGTTAGAGAGAAGGATTCTTACAGCACTACTTTACATGCATCAATTACAGCTATTGATGCAGCCAGTGACGTTATTTGCTGATTCTTGTAAGTCTCTGAAAGTTCATTTCCGGTTACCTAGATTCACTTGTCAAAGCGTTGGAGATCCGGCCTCCTGGGGTCCACATGCTGGACATGGACCCATGGAGACCACAAGACAAAGGATCCAGGATGGACCCTGCTGAGTCTACAGCCTGGCTCTTGATGGTGTCCTTGTGTTCTCTCATTCTGGAACAAAAACCCTTCTTTTTCCCAGAGTCCCTTCAGGGTCCGCCCCCACCTGACTCTGGGGGGCTCTTGTGGGAAACGGCCATTGGCTGAATCCCAGGAGACCATCTCACATTTCTGAGCTGGATCTGTTCCTTTGTCTCAGCCCGGGTCAGTTGACCTTTGGGCTCCATCCTGTTGACATGTCCCAAGCATCTGGGATATGGAGTTGGCATCTGAGTACCTGGTTTCCACCCTGTTGTTCAGCCCAATTTCCTGGCTGGGGCTGACTTCACACCTGCTGCTGTGAAACTCAGCACTCAAGACATTGTCTGACGCAGCAACACAGATAAAATCTATACCATTACCTACATACATGATAGAGACACACAAGTAGCACCCTTAGATTCAGGGCATCACCAGCTTTCATCTGACACCTCACGCGGCTCCCCCAGCACAGTATTTGGGGCCGATAGCCACACTGGGCATATAAATGGTTTCCAGACCCAATATAAAAGTCCAGCCACCTGCCACTTACTAACGAATCAGGTGCTTTAGCTGTTAGGAACCTGTTCAGTTACCCTCCTGCACTAAGTAACTTATTAGCCGTGAGAATAATTGCAGGTAGGTGAGAGTAGGTCTGTCCCCTGTCAGTCACACGCCTGCAGTGCTCCTGGGTCATGTTACTGGCTGATTTGGCTCCTGCAGCACTGAGGTCGGGATATCACTGATGAGAGCAGGGGTCAGCCCCCTGCCGAGGCAGAGCGCCGAAATCTGATCTCTATGTGCGGTCCAGCCATAGTTGTTAAAGTCACCAATGGGCCTACTTACACCAGCTTCGTTAATAAATAAATCGAGGCAGAGCTTTCCCGGTTAGCTGGCGGTTGGCAGCATTAGCTGGTCTTTGGTTAGTCCACAGGCGGCCTGGCCTTGAGCAAGCTCTGGCTGAATGGGGAGGAGGGGCGGGGCTGAGTTCCCACCTTGTGTGCCGATGAAAATGGCCTCGCGTGCCGCTTTTGGCACCAGTGCCGGGGGTGGCTGTCCCCTGACTTCAGCCCACCGGTGGTGGGGATTTGTGATGGCCGCTGTTGGAGGTGGCTTCATGCCCCGGCCCTTGTGGGTTTGATCGTCCTGTACGGAGGAGGAGGAGGAGGTACGAAATGTGGGTCCAGTGAAGGTTTTGTAAAACCGGGCAGGAGCCAGCCTGCTCCCCTGCTGCTGGCACAGCCCCTGTGGGGTGTAGGCAATCCCTGGCAGCGTTGAATGCCAGACCCCGGCGGCCCCGTACTAACCCGGGCACAGGACGAGACGCAGGAGCCAACCCAAGCAGTCCAGCTCCATGTCCCACACAGCCGGCAGTGCACAAGGCGACCAAGCCCCGACCGCGCCCCCGAGAAACCGAAGGAGAAGGGTTCCGGTTTTCTGCCTTAGTTCTAGGCCAGAGCCATTGATCGTGCAGCTGAGTTGTGTGACGCTCTCCGGGGCCACCAGCGTGGCCATCCCAGCCCAGCATCCCTAACCCAGGAGTCCAACAGCCACGGCCCAGCGGCGGCAGAGCCCAGGCAGGTGCGACCTCGCTGGTGTGGAGGGAGGTCGGGCGGCCGAGGGCGGGCGTCAGGGAATGCAGAGGAGGGCGGAAGCCGGACTGAGGGGGGCAGGGAGTGCAGCAGTGGGGCCGAGGAACGGACCTGGCCGCGGCTCGTCTGCTGGCTCCGTCCCAGCCGGTGCTTGTGGGCGGGGGTAAGTCCTGGAGTGTGGCTGTGACAGGCGAGCGGGGTCATCGCTGCCCTTCGTCTCCAAGCGAACAGCTCAAATACCACACGTGAAGAGGCGGCGTCGCTGCGGGGACGTCGCTCTTCCTCCGGCTCTTTTCCTTCTCGCCGTGCGCAGAGCTACAGTCCAGAGTGGAAAACCTGTCGTGCACCCGTCGAGTCTCTGGCCGATGCCCCACCCGGCCTCCTCACCCCGACCAGCGCAGCCTGCTCTGCTCTTGCCCCGGTACGGCCACGTCCGATGGCTTAGCGCCACGCCACGCCGCTGCCGGGACGCCTGCTCTGCCCTTCCCCCGGTACGGCCACGTCCGATGGCTTAGCGCCACGTCACGCCGCTGCCGGGACGCCTGCTCTGCTCTTGCCCCGGTACGGCCACGTCCGATGGCTTAGCGCCACGCCACACCGCTGCCGGGACGCCTGTTCTGCCCTTACCCCGGTACGGCCACGTCCGATGGCTTAGCGCCACGCCACGCCGCTGCCGGGACACCTGCTCTGCCCTTACCCCGGTACGGCCACGTCCGATGGCTTAGCGCCACGTCACGCCGCTGCCGGGACGCCTGCTCTGCTCTTGCCCCGGTACGGCCACGTCCGATGGCTTAGCGCCACGCCACACCGCTGCCGGGACGCCTGTTCTGCCCTTACCCCGGTACGGCCACGTCCGATGGCTTAGCGCCACGCCGCGCCGCTGCCGGGACGCCTGCTCTGCTCTTGCCCCGGTACGGCCACGTCCGATGGCTTAGCGCCACGTCACGCCGCTGCCGGGACGCCTGCTCTGCTCTTGCCCCGGTACGGCCACGTCCGATGGCTTAGCGCCACGCCACACCGCTGCCGGGACGCCTGTTCTGCCCTTACCCCGGTACGGCCACGTCCGATGGCTTAGCGCCACGCCACGCCGCTGCCGGGACGCCTGCTCTGCCCTTACCCCGGTACGGCCACGTCCGATGGCTTAGCGCCACGTCACGCCGCTGCCGGGACGCCTGCTCTGCTCTTGCCCCGGTACGGCCACGTCCGATGGCTTAGCGCCACGCCACACCGCTGCCGGGACGCCTGTTCTGCCCTTACCCCGGTACGGCCACGTCCGATGGCTTAGCGCCACGCCGCGCCGCTGCCGGGACGCCTGCTCTGCTCTTGCCCCGGTACGGCCACGTCCGATGGCTTAGCGCCACGTCACGCCGCTGCCGGGACGCCTGCTCTGCCCTTGCCCCGGTACGGCCATGTCCGATAGCTTAGCGCCACGTCACGCCGCTGCCGGGACGCCTGCTCTGCTCTTGCCCCGGTACGGCCACGTCCGATGGCTTAGCGCCACGCCACGCCGCTGCCGGGACGCCTGTTCTGCCCTTACCCCGGTACGGCCACGTCCGATGGCTTAGCACCACGCCACACCGCTGCCGGGACGCCTGCTCTGCCCTTCCCCCGGTACGGCCACGTCCGATGGCTTAGCACCACGCCACACCGCTGCCGGGACGCCTGCTCTGCCCTTACCCCGGTACGGCCACGTCTGATGGCTTAGCGCCACGCCGCGCCGCTGCCGGGACGCCTGCTCTGCTCTTGCCCCGGTACGGCCACGTCCGATGGCTTAGCGCCACGCCGCTGCCGGGACGCCTGCTCTGCCCTTACCCCGGTACGGCCACGTCCGATGGCTTAGCGCCACGCCGCTGCCGGGACGCCTGCTCTGCCCTTACCCCGGTACGGCCACGTCTGATGGCTTAGCGCCACGTCACGCCGCTGCCGGGACGCCTGCTGCGGTACAGCCTCAGTGAGCAGCCAGCGCCCCAATCCAGCAGGCCCTCGCCGGGTGCTTGGTTGCCTTCCTGTGACGGGACTGGATGGGGCTCCTTCCCGCTCGGCTGCTTCTCCTCAGTTCCCGCCTGTGCTTCAGCGGCGCCGCCCTGCTCCTGTGTCCTCGGGTGCAGAGAACCCTTCCCGAGGCCTCCCCAAAGGGCTGCCTCTGCCAGGCCCAGTGTGCGCCCCGCCCGTCGGCCTTGCACCAGCCCTGTCTTAGCCCCCTCCGACCTTTCACCCCCCAGCCATCTGGCTCCGCTTTGCCTTGGCTGGCGCCCACATGCCCTGCTCAGGCGCCTCCTTTCCCAAGAGCTGCCCACATCCCTAGTACCACTCGGTCGGTTCCCCCTGCAGCGCTGCCTGGCTTGGCCCTGCGTGGAACCTGGGGTGTCCACAAGCTCTGTGGTGCCCCGCGTGGGGCTGGGGGAGGGCCGTGCTCGGGGCTGTGGGGGCAGGGCAGGGAGGCCTAGGTGTGGGAGCAGCCACCTGGGCCTGCACTGCCAGCCCCACCCCCAGGCCTGTGCCATCCCTCCCCTCCCAGAGACGTGCCGGGGTGGGACCGACTGCTAGACCAGCGCTGCCGGTACTTGGCTGTCCAGTCTGGGGGCAGGCGGGGGGTGCCTGGGTGCACAGGCTGGAGCTGCCTAGGGCGCCTGGTGCAATGTGCACGTGCCAAAGGCCGGACGGCCTGTGCCAGACCTGGGCTCTGGTCTCTTCCCAACAGCCCGAATGCGGCCGCCCTGGCCTGTCAGTGGAAACGGCCGGTAGCAGCCCACGGCCGGGCCCAGCCCCGCACCTGTCTGCCGAGGCGGCTCAGCTCCCACCTCTCCGCACCGCTAACCGCTGCCGACCGGTTCCCAGTGCCAAGGGCCCTTCGCAGCCCACAGCTACATGCAGGGCGGAGCAGGAATTCTGCAGCCGTACTCTGAAGGGCTCTGGCTCACCTGCTAGCCTGCCGCTGGTGGCCCACACGCCGTCCATGTGCCCAGCGGGCTGTGGCGAGTGCAGCCCAGGGCCACAGGACAGCTCGCACGGCTCGGAGCCACTTGGCGCGCTGTGGCGCAGGACCTCACTAAGTCGCCAGCAGTTTGGGTTGCAGGTAGGGTGCCTGTCGGGGACGATGGGGTGTGCCTGGCTGGGAGGGAAGGATGGGGGGTGCCTGGCTGGGAGGGAAGGATGGCGGGGTGCCTGGCTGGGAGGGAAGCATGTGGGGTGCCTGGCTGGGGGACGAGGATGGGGGTTGCCTGGCTGGGAGGTGGCAGTTTTCAATTGGTAGTTTAAACGTTGACACGATCACTCAGTCAGGCGCTCTCATCCCCATTGGCTGGCCTCTGCTTTTTCACTTAACTTACTACGAGATAATTATTATATAAAATTATAACATCAGCGATTATAAAAGCATTAGCTTAACTGACAAAGTCTTAATAGAATATGGCTTCTGTAGCTTGCGGTTACGTATCTGGTTTATCATGTTCCCTGCTTGCCTGTAGCCTGGGTTGTTGCAGTTTCCTGACGCCTGCGGCCTGGCTTGTACACACAAAGCTTTTGGCTAAGCAGCCTAGCTGAGTTCTGGAGCCTTTCTAAACTCACCCTGACAGTATAGACAAATGTTCTGTCCTTTTGCTCTTTTACCGGGCAGCAGTCCCCTCTCCAGTCATCCGGTTTATGATTACACACAGAGTAATGGAGCCTAAAACACCCGATGTCCCTGTGTGCGGGCTCACAATGGTACTCGCCATGTAAAACAGAGCCGAGAGCCCTCCAACCCCAGCCCCATGTTTTGTGGGTACAGCTGCTTGAAGCCCATCTTTGAGTTTACCATGTGATGTCTCTTCAGCTGTTGTTGTCCAATTCCCCTGGCCATTGGCGATCGTGGCCCTTTACATCCCCCAGTACTAGCTCTGGGTCCCTTTTCGTTGCTGTTAAAATCAGCTTCCTTAACGTCTGGAGCATTCTGCCGTCTCCAGGAAGCCACCACTGGAGACGTTGACCGAGAAAGGGAGAACACGCAAAATGTTCATTTGAAGCACACGGATCACAGCGGTCTTAGGATTTGCGGACCTTTTCTTCTGACCTCTGTCTTCAAAGCAATCGACCCCAAAGATGAATTTGATACACACATTCTCCTGCAAGGAATCTGTTCATCCCTACGAGATGGGTTGGAATGGCTCGGTTTCGGAAGAGAAGTGTGTGCCGCTCTTTCAGCCCTGCTTTCCTCCACAGCCTGAAACTTTGTAATTCTCTTCTCTCGCGTCCTGCCCAGCACTAGGGACAGCCGCTTTATCAACCGAACAGCACAGCCGGAGCAGACGTGTCTGTGGTCTCCTGCGCAAGGAGCCTGCGTAGAACTAGCTTTTATGCGCTTTGCAAGAAGTTCCAGCACTACAGCTCCAGGGATGAAGGGAGCTGCCGGGGCAGACCTCAGGCACATGTTCCTTCAGGGGTTCTCGCAGTCCTGCTCCAGCTCTAATTCTTAGGCTTCTTGTTGTCTCCTCCTGCTTCCCTGGAGAGGTCACCTGGCCACCCTCCAGCAGCTTCAGCTGCTACTACCTGGCTTTGGTCCCTTGCAAGTTCTCTGCTGCAGAACCAGGCAGGACCTACACCAAGGACTCCCCTCCCCTCTTTCAGTGACTGTGGGGTTTCTCCCTCCCCATGGCTACTTGTGCAACGTGTCCCGTCACCTCCCAGCTAGATCTTCTCGTACGCCGCTCTTCCACCACCAGCGCCCACCTCTGTGTCTTCTGGCACAGGCTTGTGCCCATGTTCTGCCACTTCCCCTCTGGAGGGGTATTTCTTTACACAGAGCACACGTCAATGGTTCCCGGCCTCTGCGGTTTACTCATCTGTTACCTCCACGGGGGCTTTAAGTGAACTTTGTCTAACAGACGGCACATGCGGAACAGGAGTCAGTGGGGACAAGGGGCTGGCTGGCAGGTGGAAGGGCCCAGGGGTTGAGTCTATGGTCTTGGGTGTCCGACTGCAGCTACTGCCATGGAGAATTGGACTCCAGCCCGGCTGGGCTTCCCCTGGAGTTCTGCCGGGAATGAGCCCGGAGCTCAGGTGTGAGGCTGAGTCAGCAGAGACGCTCTGGATCCAGGGAGCGGGTGGTGGTAAGGGACCTGGACCGTTCGGGTGACTGCCCTGACGGACAAGAAAGGCTGTTCCATTAGCTTTGCAAGTGAGTGTGCGAGCAACGCAGGGATCCGTGCTCGGGCACTGGTCACCCCACAGGGGATGGGATTCAGGGGGTACCAGTGCGACAAACCGCCAGGCCAGGAGGTGGGTGGAGGAAAAGCACGAGCTGTGGTGGTGTGTGAGGCTCTTGGGAGTCCCCACCCGGGGCAGGGCAGGAGCAGGACCCATCCGGCGCCCTCCAACAGGTGCAGAGGGGGAGCCAGGAGCTGGGAGTACGTGCAGGAACCTGGGCAGAGGTACGTCGTGCAGAGGGTAACAATACCCACATGGGGCGTATTGTCAGGCAGGAGTGGGACACCCCCCAGCTCAGGAAACCCGGAGGTTCACTGCGGGGGAAAGCGGCGGGTCGGCGGTGCAAACGGGCGGCCAGGCTTCGGCTCCATGGCCGGGGAGTCGAGTCGACCCTTCCCAGCTCTCACAGCTTCCTGGGCCCTGCTAACAGGGTGCAGCTTCCCGGGCGCCCAGGGAGGGGCAGCGGGGCCGGCTCTGGCTCTGGGCTCTAGGACCTGCCCCTCCTGCACGTGGCTCTTCTGGTGCATCACCAAGTCCCACCTCTGGCAGAAGCTTTTCCCGCGGTCCTTGCCGGTAAACGGGGTCATTTCCCGGCGGGTCCTTGCCAGTGCCGTCTGCGGGAGGCCGGCCCCGCGCTCGCCACCAGGAGCGCAGGAAGGAGAAGCTCTTCCCCCAGACGGGGCAGATGCTCAGCAGTGCCCCGCGGTGGATTTTCAGCGAGCCCTTAGTGGTGAAGCTCTTCCCTCACTCAGGGCAGGCGAAGGGCCTCTCACCCGTGGGCTTCCGCTGGTGCATCCTGAGGTCCCCCTTGGAGGGGAACCCCCCCCGCACTCGGCGCAGGAAAAGGGCCACTCCCCCATGTGCAGCCGCAGGTGGATCTTCAGGTCCCCCTTCTGCGAGAAGCGCTTCCCACACGCGGGGCAGGGGAACGGCCGCTCCCGCCGCCGGCTCCTCAGCCACGCCAGGGCGTTCGTCGTCTTCGCCGGCAGTTCTGCTCACGTTCCGGAGGAGCAGCTGCACCCGCCACCCCCGGGGCCCTCGGCTGCACCGTGCTGCCAGCAGAGTCCTCTGGCACGTTCCCAGCAGAGCTTCCCTCAGCGGGCTGGAGTCGGCGCTGACTCGGGCTGGGCCACCCCGTCACCAGACTCTGGGGAGCCCCCTCTTCATGTCTTGCTGGGAAGCTTTGGGCCAGATGCAGGTTTCCCGCATCTCCCTCCTGTGTCCGCTCCTCGGTTCCTTCATTCCCCATCACCTCAGCCACTGAAGAGAGACAACAGACCGGCTAGCAGCAACGAAGGGTCCTGTGGCACCTTATAGACTAACAGAAAAGTTTAGAGCATGAGCTTTAGTGAGCACAGACTCACTTCTTCAGATGCAGTTAACTCACGAAAGCTCATGCTCTAAACTTTTCTGTTAGTCTATAAGGTGCCACAGGACCCTTCGTTGCTGCTACAGATCCAGACTAACACGGCTACCCCTCTGATACTTGACAACATGCAACAGACCGGCTGTGATCCCACGAGGGGCCACAAAGGAAACACAAGCTGCTAATCCCTGCAAAGTCCCGGGGTCGGCGAATCACCCGGGGAGAGAGAGCTGGAATCTGGTCTGGATGATGCTGACAGACTGGGTGGTCTCTCTCCTGTGCCTCAGCCAGGGACTGACAGACACACAGCTAGACTCTGGCCAGGCTCCCTGCCCCGGTGTGAGGGTGCTACCCCTGCTCTGGTGTCGCTGCTGGGAGAGCTAGCAGGCTTTATTGCAAGGAATAGTTCCAGGATTTTGTTGCAAGGAAAAGTTTCCTGGAACTTCTCCTTGCAACATAGCCTCCTGCCAGCTTTGTCCACATATCTATTCTGGAGATACCATCACTGGACCTAACCAGGTTACTCACAGAATCACGGGCACATTCTCATGTTCCTCAATTAACATCATATATGCCATCATGTGCCAACAATGCCCAGATGCTTTGTATAGTGGACAGACTTCTAACTCCCTTAGACAAAGGGTCAACGGGCACAAAACAGACATTAAAACACTCCAGATCCACAAACCAGTTAGTCAACATTTTAATGGAGTGGGGCATTCTGTCAATGACCTCAAGGTATGTGTGTTACTGAAGAGAAATTATCGCACTGTTCTGGAAAGGGAAGCAGCCGAGCTGGCTTTTATATTCAAATTCAGCACATTAACACATGGTTTAAATCATGATGGGAACTTTCTGAGTCACTATAGGGGCTCGTCTGCATACTTGGCTCAATCTAATTCTTGACCTTCCTCCCCACCCCTCCACTCTCTGATTTGCTCACCTTGATTATCTTTTTCTGATTTGGCCTCCTTGCTTACCGTTTTTGGTTCTCTGTCTCTTAAATATTGAGTCTGTTCTGGTCTGGCGATGGTCTGAAGAAGTGGGTCTGTCCCACGGAAGCTCATCACCTAATAAACCATTTTGCTAGTCTTTAAAGTGCTACTTGACTGCTTTTTGTTTTGACAGTATATTGACTAGCACGGCTTCCTCTCTGGTACTTTTCAGAAAGCAGTTTGGTTTGCAAATTTCCAGACTGGCTGGGAGGAGGAGGAGGAGGTCATCCCAAGGATCACTAATGGCCTAGCTACTGCTAGAAGGGAGGGCACAGCCAGAGAGATCAGATTTCCATCCCACAGGACAAGGGAGATTAGAACCTGATGGTGCTAAGAAAGGCCTCAGCCATTTAGCCCCAAAATGCCAAATTGTCAAGGAGGTTACACAAAGGTTGTGGTCTACCAAAGAGCAACGTGAAAGTAGAGTTGCAATGGGTTTGTCCTTTTACCCACGCTGACTGCTGTAACCAATGGGTGCTGTGACCAAAAGCTGTAGAATTGTACCATGTACTGAATGTTTGGAAAGAGCCATGTGACATGATGACATGGATGTAGAAGCATGAATTGTATGTTGGAGGAGTTTGTAATCCTGAAATGTCACCATTGTTCCCTGTAACTAGTTTTGCAACCTCTGACATGAGAAGGAACATTCCAAACCTATTGTGTGTCATGGAAGGGGAAACTGAGGCACACAACCATTGTGGTGGTCTGGCTAAATGCCAAAGGTGGAAGCATTTGTACCTTCCTTTACTGGAGTGTAACTGAATTCCAGACATTGGCTGGAGCAGCTGTATGGGCTGGTGGGCAGACGGGGCAGGGCCCAGCCCAAGGAAGAACTATTTAATCTGTTGGTGCTGCAGCATCTGTATGGGCTCTGCCTGCCCGACTGGAGAACGTGGCTGATGGACCAGAGACCGAAGCAGGGAGACCAACCAACCTGAGGGAACTAAAGGGACTTGCCCGGCTGCATCACATGAAAGGGGCCAATACCAAGCTCCTGATGTGGAGCCTCCCCCAGCAGGATTATGACGTGGAGTTGTTGCACATCCAGGGGAGCACCGAGGGTACAGCCGATGTCCTATCACTCGGGGAGGGCCCTGAACTTCCCCCGGTCACCGTCTGAGTGACCCCGCTCAGTTCGGTCTGGAAGTGGGGAGAGATGTGATGGAGTGGGGGATACGTGTGTGTACGTGAGGGGCTCACAGAGGGTGGGGGGCTCCTGCTGAGGGTAACCTGGTGACCAGGTGACACCTCTGGGCTGCAGACAAATGTGCAGACCAGGTGGAGCCTGAGGGGTTTAATTGGAACTGGGAGTTGGGAGCAGTGAGTCTGGGGTGGGAGAGAGAGAGACAAAGGAGGGGGCAAGGCCCTGGCTCTGGGACCCCTTGGGGCCTCCTCTCCCCAACATGGATGGGACTGGCTGTCTCTGCCGGCTGCACTGACTCCTCTGTACGACGCTGTGTCCTGTCGGCTAATAAACCCGCTGTTCTCCTCCTGAGTGAGAGTCACTCCTGCCTGCAGACGGGGTGCAGAGCCTGGGAACCCCTGAACCCCATCACAGCCACATTCCCCCTGACTGAACTGACTGGACTTCTCCTCTCTTGATCTTCACCCCTCCGCATTAACTGCCAATAATGGGCCACGTCCGCCATGAGTGAATAGACCTTGTCAGCTCTGCAGACACAGGCTAACACGGCTGCCCAGTCATCTCCAGCCCTGACTAACCCCGTGTCCTCTGGGGGTTTTGCCACCCAGCTCCTCAACCCACCTTCCACAGAATTTCTAACCGCGCTCACAGCCAGCCTGAGATTCGACCAGGGCAGCACCCGCCGTCCACAGCCGGCCATGGTAAAAAGGGCCAGCCTGTTCTCCTCTCTTAGCCTCCTCCTGCTGCACGGCCGTGTTGCCTCTGCCCCGCGCGGCTCCGTCTGCGCCTGAGCACGGGACTTCGGACAGCGAGGTCCCTGCGGGTAACGCGAGCCAGGCCGTGCACCAGTGTGATGGGGTTTGGGGTTCCCCAAGCTCTGCACCCCCTCTGCAGGCAGGAGTGACTCTCACTCAGCAGGAGAACAGCGGGTTTATTAGACGACAGGGCACAGAGTCATACAGAGGAGTCAGTGCAGCCGGCAGAGACAGCCAGTCAAATCCAGGTTGGAGAGAGGAGGCCCCGATGGGCCCCAGAGCTGGGGCCTGGCCCCCTCCTTGGTCTCTCTCTCTCCCAGCCCCGACTAACTGCTCCCAACTCCCAGTTCCAATTCAAACCCCTCAGGCTCCACCTCCTCCTTTGTCTGCAGTACAAAGGTGTTACCTGGTCATCAAGGTTACCCTCAGCAGGAGGCCCCCACCCTCTGTGAGCCACACACACACACACACAGGTATCCCCCACTCCATCACAGCCAGGTCTTTAGTGCACGTAATCCCGAGAATTTTCCTTCCTCGCCCAGTGGGGCGCTCACACGGGCCGTCTGTCCGTACGACGGCTGCATTACAAACCCTCGGCTGGGGCGGCCCTCTGTGGCCCTCAGCCAAACGCGGGCTGCTCCTCCGAGCGCTTACAACTGACCCGTCACGTACTGAAACTTTTCTGTGCCCCAAGTGCTGCAGTCTCGGCCCAGCGTGCACTTAGCACAGAGCTCTGCTGCATTGGCTTTGCTCTTCCCTCCCTCGGCCGGCTCTGCTGCTGCCCGGTGGGCAGGCCGGCGCTAAGTGGCATGTGGCTGACCGGGCTGCTCGTGACCCTGGTGTGTGTACCGCTGAGCTCCCACTGTAGCGGGACCAGGACCGAGACTCTGGTGTAAGCGAACCATGGGCGAGAGCAACAGTGAGTGGAAACAGTTGGTTTAAAGCCAGGTGCCTGGGCAGGGCACTAAAACGTGCCCCCCTGAGCCTGTTCCTATACGCACACCCATCCGTGGCCCCAGCGTCGCGAGACCTCTTCATCAACCTGCTCCTGGCCCTCGCCAGCGCTGCGACTTATCACCCCTGGAGGAGGAGGGTGGCCAGGGGTGCTCGGCGACTGTGGGGCCTGCTTCCGGTCCCCCCTTGTCCTGCGCATCCAGGCAGAGCTCCGCTGGGCGGCGTCTGCTGGCTCCTCAGCCAGCTTCAAGCAGCAGTGGGCAGCGTCCGGGGTTCTGTGCTCGGTGCCCCCTTCCGGTTCCGGCCTTCTAACCCTGAGACCCTCACCGCTCGGCCCCACCTCCTTCTAATTTGTCCCACGTGTTCAACTGAGTCTGGGCCCGTTAGCCCCTCCGGTTAGGCGGGGGAGGGGCCTTGGCCCACCACCGGCCCCACCAGCGCTCACACAGAGCCCCGGGGCTCGCCGGGGTAGGTTGGAGAGACCCTTGTGACGTCACAACACCTTTCCTGAACGCAGCCCACTGGCTGCTGATGTCACCGGTGGCCAACTCCGGCCCTCAGGGCTGAGCCAGCATCCAGGCCGGGGGATGTCAGGGTGCTGAGGCTCATCTGCTTACATCGGGCTAAGGCGCTAGAGCAGGACCTGCCGGACCTCTGGCTGCAGCTGGTACAAGCTGTCACAGGACAGGCCGCCTCCTCCTCCAAACAGAGCATGGCAGTGCAAGGTCTCTCCTTAGTCTTCCCTGCCTGGGTCGGCGCCTTGTTCCCAGAAAGCCTCGGCCGTTGCGTTCGCCCCCGCTGGGTCCGAGTGGGCTGGGAAATTCTCCCAGAGGACTTGGAGCAACTGCAGCTTGGAAGCCAGCTTCAGTCAGCCTGCCTGCCCTACCCGCTGGACCGCCTGTCTCGCTGCTTTACCAGCCTGGCGACAGCCCAGGGAGGCTGGGAGCTTCTGTCTGCCAGCTGCCAAGTTACACTTCTCCTCCTCGGCGGGTTCTGTGTGCGTGGGCTTTGGAGCAAACTCAGACGCCCCCCGGAGAAGGTATCTGTCCAGACCTCTTCCCTTTCCGTCGTGGCAGACCCTCCCGCTCGGTGTACCTGCAGCGTGGACCGCCTGCTCTGCCGGCTGGTGGCGAACACCTCTGTCATGATGAAATACCTCAAGTGCGTCTGCCGCCGTCGCAGGCGCGAGCTCAGGCACCGCAAGTTAAGTAGGAAGCGGGAGGATGGAGAACCGAGGGCTGCAGAGACCTTCCCCGTTTGCCCGTACAGCCACAGCTGCATGGACACCGCGGAGCAGGAAGTGTAGGGAAAGGGCGGCTCGTTGCGCAGCAATCAGCTCCGTGTGCTCTAATCGCCGCTCGTCCGTACTCTTTGCAAGGCAGGAGGGAGGGGAGGCCAGCGACAGACGCGAGGTGCACTCGCTGGCTCTCTGACGCTCACCTCACAGCGCCAGCCTGACACTGGAATGCCGTTGAGGGTCCTGGGCACAAGAAGGGGAGGGAAGGGGGCAGTAAGAAAACCCTGGAGCAAGAGGGGGAGCGTTGAACCAGGCACAAGCCGCCACCTCTGGCCCAGCCAAGGGACCAGCAGCTGGATTGTCCTGGGGGAAGCCGAGGCAAAGCCCAGGGCAGCCACGTGAGGAAATGGGGGAGGGGTGGGGAGGGGGCTGGTCTTCTGCCCCCACGGCTGAGAGGAAACCACGGTGTAATAGTGGGGGGTCAGAACAGCCTGCGAGGGTGCATGTAGCAAACCCCAGGCCGGAGGCTACAACTTCCAGCGTTACCTTCTGGGACAGCGTCTGGCCAATGCTTATTCCAGCCGTTCCCCACCTGGGCTGCCCAGGGTCAGCACCGGTGGTGGGGGCGCTGGGGCAGACAGGACAGCAGGCCCTGGCCTTTCGCCTAGCTCCAGAGAGGGCTGCAGAGCCAGGCAGTTAAACCCCAGGGGCTGCTCCCCACTGCAGGAGCTCTGCCAGCGGCAGACAGGGGGGGTTGGCAGAGGAGCCCAGGGTTTGGAGTGCACTCCGGCCTCTGAACCCAGAGGGGCCAGGCCCTCGGGGGGCGCAAGCCAGCTCCAGCTGCTTGGGCATCAGCAAGGCGCCACCTAAGCCAGCAGCCACGGAGCTGGCCAGGGCCTTGCAGAACAAACGTGCCAGCTCCTTGCAGCCGGGCACGGCCCTGCCTGGCCTGTGCAGCAGCCGCCAGGCGAGCACCCCCGAGCTGCTCTGAGAACCGGCATTCTCACTCTGCCTCGCGTCACTCGCGCGCAGCTGGCAGCCATGGGGCTCCCGGCTCCCTCTGGCCGCCCTCGCCAGCTGCCCCGGCACGGCCCTTCTGCACTGCCCGCTCAGCTGGGCCGGGAGGGCAGCTCGCCTCCCTCCCAAGCCGGGATGGTTTGGTGAGGGCGCCGGGTGAGCTGGGAGCAAGCGCATCGCAGGGGAGCTCCTTCACGTCCGGGCTGCGTTCAGTGAGCGCCGGTGCCCGGGCGGCCCAGCCCCGAATGGCAAACGACTCACCAGCAGGTTCTGCGCACAGAGGGGCTCTCAGCGTCCTGCCATGGCCGGGCCTGGACATGGGCATTTCCAGTGATGGGGCAAGCTGTGCCCTGTGAGAGGTGCTGCGGGGGGCGGGGGGCTGTGCCCTGTGAGAGGCGCTGGGGGGCGCAGAGTGAGGCGCTGGGGGGCTGTGTCCTGTGAGAGGCACCGGGGGGCGCAGAGTGAGGCGCTGGGGGGCCGTGCCCTGTGAGAGGCACCGGGGGGCGCAGAGTGAGGCGCTGGGGGGCCGTGCCCTGTGAGAGGTGCTGCGGGGGGGGCTGTGCCCTGTGAGAGGCGCTGGGGGGGGCTGTGCCCTGTGAGAGGTGCTGCGGGGGGGGGGGGCTGTGCCCTGTGAGAGGCACCGGGGGGCACAGAGTGAGGCGCTGGGGGGGGCTGTGCCCTGTGCGAGGTGCTGCGAGGGGGGGCTGTGCCTTGTGAGAGGCGCTGGGGGGGGCTGTGCCCTGTGCGAGGTGCTGTGGGGGGGGGGGCGGTGCCCTGTGAGAGGTGCTGGGGGGCCGTGTCCTCTGAGAGGCACCGGGGGGCGCAGAGTGAGGCGCTGGGGGGCCGTGCCCTGTGAGAGGTGATGCTGCCTGTCCAAGGGGTGTGCCAGGGTGGGGTGGAGGGCATCTGCCCCAACTTTGCAGTCTGCCTGGGCAGGCAGACTCCTGTGGGTACGGTGCCCAGCCCTCGGTGCACGCCTGCGGGTGTGGGGGGCTGCCCTGATGGGAGCCGGGGCTGGTTCTCCCACTGCCCCAGGCCAGGATTGGGGGCCTGGTGTGCGGATGCTCCTGCCCAGGGCACCGGCACAGCTACCAGAGCCCACGGTTCCCTCTCTGTTACTATTCAATCTGTGCTACTCACGTCTGAGGGAGTGGGGCTTTGCCCACAAACGCTTATTGAGTCTCTTCTGCTCTGGCTCTGGTCTGGAGCAGTGGGTCTGTCCCACGAAAGCCCATCACCTAATACGTTATTTTCCTAGTCGTTAAAGTGCTACTGGACGGCTTTTTGTTTCGATAGTGTGTAGAGTAGCACGGATCCCTCCCCGGCACTATCCAAAGTAGCTGTTAGTCTGTAAGGTGCTGCAGGACTTGTTGTTTTTGAAGATACAGGCTAACGTGGCGACCTCTCTGACACTTGTGTCATGTATGTAGGTAAAGTACAGCTGTATTAGAGAATGTTTCTGTGCTGAGCAGCTGATGAAGCGGGTCTTTGCCCACGAAAGCTCATGCTCCAAAATATCTGTTTGTCTGTAAGGTGCCTCAAGACTTCTTGTTGTTCTCAGAGAGAAAGCCGGGCTAGTCTGTGTACTATCAAACCAAAAAAGCAGCCCAGGAGCACTTTAAAAACTAACAAAATAATTTATTAGGTGATGAGCTTTGGTGGGACAGACCCACTGCTTCAGACCATAGCCAGACAGAACAGACTCAGTATTTAAGGCATCGGTAAGGTTAGAAAGACTCCAAAACTCAACTAGGCCGCTTAGCCAAAAGCTTTATGTGTACAAATCAGGCCGCAGGTGTCAGGAAACTGCAACAAGCCAGGCTACAGGCAAGCAGGGAACATGATAAACCAGATACATAACCGCAAGTTACAGAAGCCATATTCTATTAAGACTTTATCAGTTAAGCTAATGCTTTTATAATCGCTGATGTTATAATTTTATATAATAATTATCTCGTAGTAAGTTAAGTGAAAAAGCAGAGGCCAGCCAATGGGGATGAGAGCGCCTGACTGCGTGATCGTGTCAACGTTTAAACTACCAATTGAAAACTGCCATCACAGCGAAAATTAGCATGGAAAGCGGAAAAACAGAATAATAAGTTACTGATTAGCATAAAAAGCGGAAAAACAAAATAATGTTAGAGATCAGCACGGTGAGCGAAAAAATGGCATAACTGGGGGGAAAAAATGGAATATGATTATGAGCCATGAGTAGAAAAGGCCCCATGGGCCAGTCACTCATTGTGAACTGGAGGACAAGATACCTGAAGGGCGTTAAGTTTGCCATTCGGGGACCCGCAATAGGACGGCTGAGCACTGCCGCTGTCGGTCCAAACAACAACATACGGGGACCGTCTGCAACGTCCATAAACTGGATTGCCTGAGTACCTCTATGCTCTGTGAGGAGTTGGCTTAGGTAAGACCTCGCCCGGCCAGGGGAGCAGGCCCCAGTTGCTAGTAACAGCTCTAAGGCGCAGTAAAATAGGCCTAGGTAAATGTAACCTGGACCCAGATTGCCCTCGGGGACAAAGGAATTAGGGGAACCTCTGGTAGAGGATCCCCACCGTACAAGCTGGTAATGATCACCAAGTGGTCGGCCTCTTTAGCCCACCGTGGTCCTGGAAACTGCATCTCTAGTTGGGAGGTCGGCTGTAGCCTGGTTAGAAAAATGAAATGTCCAATGTAACTAGGGATGACCTGGAAGGCATTCTCTCTGCTTGTATTGGAAACACCTGTATGTCTTTAATTGGTCTTCTCCTGTTCTTATCTTTACTATTAATAAACTTTGTAAAAAAACAAACAACAAACCTTAAGGTGTAATCTCTGGAATTCCAAATCAATGCATAGTAACAAGCAATTATTATTAATAAATAAATATATAATATAAATAAATATTAATAATAAATAATATGGAGGTAAAAGTCTGCGCTTGGCCAGGCCACCAATAAGACCCCCCAAAACTTACCTCTCACAGATCCGTAGAAGGAAATAAACCACAGAGTCCATGTCTCACGTGTATCAGATCTAAAGAATTGGCGAGTGTGTTGTTTGGGTAAGAGCCAAGTATGTAAGGACCAGGGTCTGGGGCTGGGCCCTTTGGGGTCTAGAAGAATCTGTGGGGTGTTTTGTGAAACAGGCTTAAGAGCCCCTCACCAGAAGCTGGGGGTGTTGGTCTGGGCTGGTACAGCAGCTGGCCACTCTGTGGGTTTGCTCTTGTGGTTCCGACCAGTGGGGCTGGCAGAGGTGCTGTGGTGGCTGGTTGGATTTGCTGGACTGAGAAGGAAATCCCAGCCTGGGGCTGTGCGTAGCCTGGATTTTAAGCAGAGTTGCCCTGGACTGAGTTCTCTAGCTGTGCCCAGAGACCCCCTGTGATGGAGTGGGGGGAGGGCATGTGTGAGTCAGGCTGGATGTGAGAGACAAGCAGAGCAGCTCCCAGTGGCTAAGGATGACCCTGGGGCTACAACTGGCAGGTAACACCTCTGCCTGAACAAAGAGCAGGGAGGAGCCGAGCTGGTTTTTTGAATTGGGGGCGGCAGTTAGAGGCTAGGGGAAGAGGAGCTGGAAGGCAGCCAGCCTGAGGAGGGGGAAGCTACACACCAGAGGGGCACCCCTCGGGGTCTTCTCCCCAGGACGGGTTGGAAGGACTGTCTCTGGCTGCTGTGCTGACGCTTCTGTGAGAAACTGGGCATCTGTTGCCTAATAAACCTCCTGTTGTACCTGCTGAGTGAGAGTCACTCCTGCCAGCGGACGGGGTGCAGTGCAGGGGGACCCCTGAACCCCATCACACTGGTATCAGCAGTGGGATGCACTGCACCCATGGATGAGCTCCCAGCAGTGGCTGACTGAGCGCAGGAGAAGGAAGGAGCCTCACAAGAGCCAGAGGGGGAACAGAGCAATTCCTGCAGCTGCTGCTGGTGAGTGGATACCACGGGAGACAGCGGGGAGATGGATTATACCCGACTCCTGAAGGCAGAGCTAGCGGGGCTGTGCAGAGAGAGGGGCCTGACCGTGGGGAAGGCGACCAAGGCCCAGCTGATTGCCCAGCTGGAAGAGAATGACCGATCCGGGGGGGCAGAGCCTGTCCCGGCAGAAAGTGGCTGGTCAGCCTCGGGAAGCGTTTCGGATTCTCCGACAGGAGCGGGGGCTCAACGCTGTCAGACAGACATGGTGCCCGCCAGGTCGCGCTCAGCTAGCGGTGGTCCATCGCGGGCAGAGTCCCCCACCGCAGAGCTGCGACGGCTGGAGCTCGAGGTGAGATTAAAGGAACTGGAGCGCCAGGAACGGGAAAGAGAGCGTGAGCACGAGCGCCAGCTACAAGAGAAACAGCGGGAGGAGAGAGAGCGAGAGCGGGAGCATGAGTGGGCCATAGTGGAGGCGAGACGCCAAGAGGCCCCAGCTGCGGTAAGCAGGGAGAGGGCCAGACGGCTCAGGGTGGCCAGTCACTTGGAGACGCGTGTGCTGGCCCAGTGTCAGGACCCAGGGGACATGGACGAGTTCCTTACCGCCTTTGAGCGAGCCTGTGAGTTGGACGAGGTTCCCCCAGCCGAGTGGCTCCGGCACCTCACCCCCTCGCTGGGCCAGAAGGCCGCAGCGGTGCTCAGCCAGCTGGAGGGGCTGCAGCCTGGGGACTATGAACGGCTCAAACAGGCCCTGCTGCATAAGTTCGGGCTGACTCCGGAGATGTACAAGAAGAAGTTCCAGGAGGTGCAGAAGAGGCCAGAGGAAACCCATGTGGATACAACCGCCCGCCTGAGGCAATACTACCAGAAGTGGGCGTTCGGGATGGGAGTCCAGTCCGTAGAGGACCTGATCGAGCTGGCGGTCCTGGAGCGATTCTACGAGATGTGCGCACCTGACCTGAGTGTGCGGCTCGTGGACCGGAAGCCAGGGGATTCACATGATGCAGGGAAACTGGCAGATGACTTCACAAACAGCCGGGCCAGGTTTGAAAGTGAGCCCCACAAAGAGAGGGAGTCCTGGAGGGAGAGGGAGTCCCGGAGAGACCGGTTCCTGACCGTACGACAGAGGGGACCACTTCTTGGGCGAGCCCAGGAAAGAGGGGCCGGCCACCCACCCACCAGAGAGCCAAGCAGAGCCTGGACAGAGCAGCCGGCCCGAGGGACACAACAAGACCCGGGCTGTTATCGCTGTGGGCGAAAGGGGCATAGAGCAGCCCAGTGCCCCAAGCTCCCAGACAGGTTGAGCAGGCCGGGGGGTCATGGAGTCAACTGGGTGGAGTCCCAGAAGCCAGAGGGGCTGGCGGCCAAGGTGGGTGGTGCTGACAGTGGGCACTCGGAATGGGCCAAGTCCGGCCCACAGACCAGCTCCTCAGGGGGATCAAATGCTCAGAGGCCAGTTTACAGAGTGGGGGCAGCACTGCCTCTGTGGAGCAAGTGTCTCAAACACCTCGAAGTAGACGGGAAAAATGTCACGGGGTTCTGGGACACAGGCGCTGATGTGACGCTGGCCCGACCCGGGGTGGTGGCACCGGGCTGCATGATACCCGATTCCCACCTGACGATAACAGGAATTGATGGGACCCCTTTCAAGGTGCCCATGGTGAGGGTGCACCTGAAATGGGGGAACAAGGAAGGCCCCAAGGAAGTGGGTGTGCACAGCCATTTGCCGGCGGATGTACTGATGGGGGCTGACCTGGAGAACTGGCAAGGTGAACGCCCTCGTGCCCTGGTCCTGACCCGTAGCCAAAGAAAACAAGAGGTGCGTTCCCTAGATTCCAGGGTACAGGCCCAGCCAAAGTCACAGGAGCCACAGGGGCCAACCCTGAGAGAATGGGGGCCCCCAAAAACCAGATCTCACAGGCCAGGGATGCTGGAGCCAGGCAGGGATGGGGAAGTAGCTTCCGCCCCTGCCCCAGCCGAAGAGTTCCAGGCAGAGCAGCAGAGAGACCCCTCCTTGCAGAAGCTGAGGGAACTGGCCAGTCTCAGCCCAGCTCCAGAGTTGGGGGAGGGCTGCAGGGAGAGATTCCTGTGGGAAAAGGGATTCCTGTACCGGGAATGGGCTCCCAGACGCAAAGCGGAGCCATGGAAGGTCCAGAGGCACCTGGTGGTTCCCCAAAAGTACCGGCGCAGGCTGCTGTACCTAGCCCATGATGTCCCGCTTGCAGGACACCAGGGGATCCACCGCACCAGGAGAAGGTTGTAACAGAACTTTTTTTGGCCAGGGATCTTTGCAGCTGTCCGTCTGTATTGCCTGTCCTGCGATCCCTGCCAGAGGGTGGGGAAGACCCGGGACAAGGGGAAAGCTGCCCTGGGGCCACTGCCCATCATAGAGGAGCCTTTCCAGAAAGTGGCTATAGACATAGTGGGACCCTTCAGCAAGGCAACACGTTCAGGGAAGAAATATATTTTGGTGGTGGTAGATTTTGCCATGCGATACCCAGAAGCAGTGGCCTTGACCTCTATCGACGCTGACACCGTGGCGGATGCTGTGATGGAGTCGGGGATACCTGTGTGTGTGTGTGTGGCTCACAGAGGGTGTGGGGCTCCTGCTGAGGGTAACCCTGACGACCAGGTAACACCTTTGTATGGCAGACAAAGGAGGAGGTGGAGCCTGAGGGGTTTGAATTGGAACTGGGAGTTGGAAGCAGTTAGTCTGGGCTGAGAGAGAGAGAAAGACAAAGAAGGGGGCAAGGCCCCAGCTCTGGGGGCCCCTCGGGGCCTCCTCTCCCCAACATGGCTGGGACTGGCTGTCTCTGCCGGCTGTACTGACTCCTCTGTACGATGCTGTGTCCTGTCGGCTAATAAACCTGCTGTTTTCCTGCTGAGTGAGAGACTCTCCTGCCTGCGGACAGGGTGCAGAGCTTGGGGAACCCCAGAACCCCATCACACTGGTGTCAGGAGTGGGATGTTCTGCACCCAGAGGATGGAGCATCCAGCAGTAAGTGACCGGGGCCCTGGAAGAAGTGGGGCCTGCGAGACCCAGGTGTGCTGACAGGCAGTGAGGTGCAGTTCCCCAAGGCGGAGGGGCCTGCGGCAGAACCCAAGCAACTGCGGTCGTGGTTCTCGAGAGGGGGTGTCACACCCGAGCAGGGGTTACTCCTGGGAATCTGTTGGAGTCGGTCCCAGAAGGTGGAGGGGCTGAGGGCCCAACCCCCAGAAAACAAGTGACCCCTGAGGAGGCTGACGCTGAATGAGTTCTTCCCAAGACAGGGTGCTCATGGTCCCTGAGAGCGGGTGTCACACTGAAGAAGGGGTTCCACTGGGAGTCTATTGGAGTCGGTCCCAGAGGGCGGAGGGGCCTACGGCCTAACCCCGGGGATCTTGTGACCCGCAAGGAGCCTGGCACACTGAAGGGATTCTTCCAGGAATCGTGGGGTGCAGAGGGCATCAGCCTGAGAGCCTGCAACCACGCTGAGCAACTCCGCTGTGAAGTGGCAGCACCTGGAAACCGAATCGAGATTAAAGAAGCTGGACAAGGCAGTGTGGATGTGCAGTGGCACAGCTGAGGGTTAAGGAAACTCCTGCAGGGGTGAGCCCGGATCGGGGCAGGGAAACCTGGACTGCCTGGAGCTCTGAACCGAGTGGCCTGTCACAGCTCAAGGAGGGAAGGAGCGATTCCAACCCATCATCTACTAGTGGCCAAGACAGACCTGCGAAGAGTTTTCCAGGCCTGGGCCGAGGAAGGTGCCTGTGTGTCTGTGCAGGAAAGCAGCTGATCCACTGGGAATGGCAAGTTGTCTGTGAGAGAAGCTGCTTCACCTTCTGTGTGTATGTGGAGACCAGCCGGGGGGCTGGGACAAAGGAGAGAGTGTCTCCCATTGTCTGTCTGTGTTGAACAGCAGCAGCAGCCTGGGGAGAGAGCAGAGCCTGCGTTTGGAAAAGGTGCCAATAAGAAAACTAGCCCATTGTCTGAGGAGGATTCACCAGCCTAGGGTGGCTGGAGAAGGAACCACCAGAAAAGAGCATTCCAGGTGTGTCTCTGAATCCAGCCATGGCGGCTGGAGCAGAGGGAATGGCTCTGGGATGGGCAGTGGTGTCCCTGCTAAGGACGCTGGTCCTTGGTGCAAGAAAAGTGCTTCTGCTTCTGGGGAAGTGAATCCTTTGCCTGAGCCTGTGGGGGCTCGAGATGGAGCCAAGATCCCAAAGCTGGATCTGAGGGCAGCTGAAGCCCAGATGGGAAGTGGGCCTGCCTCTGTGTCTCTCAGGGGGGATGATGCTTTAACTTGGTCTAATCCAGTTAGTATCATCAGGGAATCCCAGAGACCAGAAGATTCTGGTACTTGTTCTTTGCCTGATGCTGAGGTGTTATTGGGAGGGGGTGAGAGGACTCTGTCCTACCAGAGTCATCCTCTCGCCAGGACACAAGAACAGACGGGCAATGGAGTTACGCTGACTGATGAAGATAAAGAAGCTGGTAGCAGAAGGGACGAAAGGGACCCTGACCTTCTGTCCGGTGGTACTGGCTGTCTGCCTGGAGGGGGATTACATGGGAATCTGCTTAATGGGCCAGAAGTGATCCGGGGTGTAGGTGAAACACAGGAGCTGGTTGTGGCTCAAGGGAGCAGTGCCCCTGTGGAGGCAGACAGGGGTGAGTTATTGTTTGGGGAAGCTCTTAAGGAAGAGAATTTCCCTAAAACTTTTCCTGACCTGTCTGTGGGGACTGCAGAAAATGGGAGTGAGGTGAAGGAGAGTGAACAGGAAAGGTGCTTGTCTGTGAGAGCCGGAGCAGCCCTTTGCCTGGGGAGAAGTTTGTTTCAGCTCCTGATGGCCAGGACCTGCCTGAGTGTGAAACCACTGGCTGTGCTCTGCAAGGGTCCAAAGCAGGCAGGGTAAAAGTTTCTCAGGAATTGGAAGTTGATGCAAGTAAAGTAAAACCTATCAGGGAGTGTGAGCAGCCCTGTAAGAACCAAGTAAAACAGCTGCACAGTCAGTCTCTGTAGGATGCAGGAGAGGGCCAGCAATTCCCCATCTCCAGATGGTGAAAACACTTATATTCGTATACTGAACTCCACTTCTGATTCCATGGGGAGGCAGTAGTTGGAGGGGGAAGGACAAAGGAGCTGTGGTCCTGGTGGGACAGTAAGGTGTAAACAGGGATTCCTCCATGTGGATTCTGCGTCTGGGACTCACAAAACAACTCTCAAAAAGCAGTTTGGTTTGCAAATTTCCAGGCTGGCTGGGAGGGGGCCGTCTCCCTGAGATCATCAATGGCCCAGCTCTTGTTAGAAGGGAGGGCACAGCCAGAGAGATCAAATTTCCACCCCAGGGGGCTAGGGAGAAGATTAGAACTTGATGGTGCTAAGAAAGGCCTCAGCCATTTATCCCCAAAATACCAGATTCTCAAGAATGTTGCACAAAGGTTGTGGTCTACCAAAGAGCAACGTAAATGTGCAGTTGCAATGGGTTTGTTCTGTAACTCACGCTGACTGCTGTAACCAAGGGGTGCTGCTACCAAAAGCTGTAGAATTGTACCATGTACTGAAGGTTTGGAAAAAGCCATGTGACATGATGACATTGATGTAGAAGCATGAGTTGTATGTTGAAGGAGTCTGTAACTCTGAAATGTCACCATTGTTCCCTGTAACTAGTCTTGCAACCTCTCACATGAGGAGGAACATTCCAAACCTATTGTGTGGCATGGAAGGGGAAACTGAGGCACACAACCATTTTGGTGGTCTGGCTAAATGCCAAGGGTGGAAGCATTTGTACTGTCCCTTACTGGGCTGTAACTGAAATCCAGACATTGGCTGGAGCAGCTGTATGGACTGGTGGGCAGACAGGGCAGGGCCCAGACCAGAAAAGAACTATTTGATCTGTTGGTGCTGCAGCAGCTGTATGGGCTCTGCCTGCCCGACTTGAGAACGTGGCTGATGGACCAAAGACAGAAGCAGGGAGACCGACCAACCCAAGGGAACTAAAGGAACTTGTCCGGCTGGATCACATGAAAAGGGCCAAGACCAAGCTCCTGAGTTGGAGCCTCCTCCAGCAGGATTATGACATGGAGGTGGTGCACATCAAGGGGAGCACTGAGGGTACAGCCGATGCCCGATCACGAGGGGAGGGCCCCAAACTTCCCCAGGTCACTGGCTGAGTGACCCCGCTCAGTTCGGTCTGGAAGGGGGGAGAGATGTGATGGAGTGGGGGATACCTGTGTGTGTGGGGGGCTTACAGAGGGTGGGGGGCTCCTGCTGAGGGTAACCCTGACGACCAGGTAACACCTTTGTACTGCAGACAGAGGAGGAGGTGGAGCCTGAGGGGTTTGAATTGGAACTGGGAGTTGGGAAGCAGTGAGTCTGGGCTGGGAGAGAGAGAGACAAAGGAGGGGGCCAGGCTCCGGCTCTGGGGGCCCCTCAGGGCCTCCTCTCCCCAACATGGATTGGACTGGCTGTCTCTGCCGGCTGCACTGACTCCTCTGTATGACGCTGTGTCCTGTCGGCTAATAAACCTGCTGTTTTCCTGCTAAGTGAGAGACTCTCCTGCCTGCGGACAGGGTGCAGAGCTTGGGGGACCCCAGAACCCCATCACAGATGCACTGCTGTCCATTTTCAGCAGAGTGGGGTTCCCCAAGGAGGCCCTCACGGATCAGGGGTCCAACTTCATGTCGGCCCTACTGCAAAGCTTGTGGGACAAGCGTGGGGTCCGGCACACCTGGGCCACAGCCTACCACCCGCAGACCAATGGGCTGGTGGAGAGGTTCAATGGGACTCTGAAGCGGATGCTGAGAACCTTCATGAATCAATATCCCCATGACTGGGGCAAGTACTTACCCCACCTGCTGTTTGCATACAGGGAGGTGCCCCAGGAATCCACGGGGTTCTCCCCGTTTGAGCTGCTGTATGGAAGGAGGGTACGGGGACCCTTGGACTTGCTCAGAGAAGAGTGGGAGGGGACGGCCTCTCCTGAAGGGGAGTCAGTGGTACAGTATGTACTGACCTTCCGGGAAAAACTCACCGAGCTCATGGGCCTGGCCAGGGAGAACCTCTCCATGGCCCAAAGGAAGCAAAAGGTCTGGTACGACCGTAACGCCAGGGCCCGAGCCTATGCCACCGGGGACCAAGTGATGGTCCTTATACCTGTGCGGTGGAACAAGCTGCAAGCGGCCTGGGATGGTCCCTTCAAGGTTGTCAAACAGCTAAATGACGTGAATTATGTGGTGGAACTGTCAAACCGGGCCCACAGCCACCGGGTCTATCATGTGAACATGATGAAACCTCACTTGGAAAGAGAGAACTTGGTGCTGGCCGTGTGCAGGCACTGGGAGGGGCAGGGGGATGATCCCTTGGTGGATTTGCTCACAGGGACTGGAGCCGGCTGCTTGCCGAAGTCTATTCCCCTCTCAGACCAGCTGACCCCTGCCCAGCAGACAGAGATCAAGGAGGTGCTGCATTCGCACCAACAGCTGTTCTCTGACAGACGCGGACGCACTGACCTGGCTGTCCACCGAATAGAGACAGGCACCCACGCCCCTATCAAGTGTGTGCCATTCAGAGTCACAGGGAGGACGGCTCAGGACATAGAGCGGGAGGTTGAAGACATGCTGGCTCTGGGGGTCATCCAACCCTCGTCCAGCCCCTGGGCCTCGCCCGTGGTGTTAGTCCCTAAAAAAGATGGGTCTGTTCGGTTTTGTGTGGACTATCGCAAGCTTAACGCCATCACCGTATCGGACGCCTACCCCATGCCCAGGCCTGATGACCTTTTAGACAAGCTGGGGGGGAGCCCGTTATCTCACCACCATAGACCTCACCAAGGGGTACTGGCAAGTGCCATTAGACCAAGATGCCTGGCTCAAGTCGGCTTTCATCACCCCTGTGGGTTCTCTACAAGTTCCTGGTCCTGCCCTTTGGCCTCAGAGGGGCACCTGCTACCTTCCAGCGTCTGGTGGACCAGCTACTGAAAGGGATGGAGAGCTTTGCCCTGGCTTACATGGACGACATTTGCATCTTCAGCCAGATGTGTGAGGACCATGTGTCCCAGGTCAAGCGGGTGCTGGACCCACTCCAGAAGGCTGGTCTGACTATCAAGGCAGGGAAGTACAAGGTGGGGATGGCTGAGGTGACCTACCTGGGCCACAAGGTGGGCAGCAGCTGCTTAAAGCCAGAGCCAGCTAAAGTGGAGGCTGTCAGAGACTGGCCAACACCCCAGACTAAGAAGCAGGTCCAGGCCTTCATTGGGATGGAGGCGAACTACCAGAGGTTTGTGCCCCACTTTAGCTCCATCGCAGCCCCCCTCACGGAGCTATGTAACAAGGGAAAGCCTGACAAGGTGGTCTGGACCGAGCAGTGCCAAGAGGCCCTCTGCGCGCTGAAGGAGGCTCTGGTCAGGGCCCCAGTGCTGGCAAATCCAGACTTCAACAAACCCTTCCTGGTGTTCACCGATGCCTCAGACGTGGGGCTGGGGGCGGTGCTAATGCAGGTGAATGACAAGGGGGAGAAACACCCCATCGTGTACCTGAGCAAGAAGCTGCTGCCCCGGGAGCAGAACTACGCGGCCATAGAGAAGGAATGTCTGGCCATGGTGTGGGCGCTGGCGAAGCTGCAGCCGTACCTGTTTGGACGGCGTTTCACCGTGTACACCGATCACTCACCCCTGACCTGGCTGCATCACATGAAAGGGGCCAACGCCAAGCTCCTGCGGTGGAGTCTGCTCCTGCAGGACTACGACATGGAGGTGGTCCATGTGAAGGGGAACAACAACACCATAGCCGATGCCCTGTCACGCAGGGAGGGCCCGAACTTCCCCAGGTCACTGGCTAAGTGACCCCGCTCAGTTCGGTCTGGAAGGGGGGAGAGAAGTGTGATGGGGTTCAGGGGTTCCCCTGCACTGCACCCCGTCCGCTGGCAGGAGTGACTCTCACTCAGCAGGTACAACAGGAGGTTTATTAGGCAACTGATGCCCAGTTTCTCACAGAAGCGACAGTACAGCAGTCAGAGACAGTCCTTCCAACCCGTCCTGGGGAGAAGACCCCGAGGGGTGCCCCTCTGGGGTGTAGCTTCCCCCTCCTCAGGCTGGCTGCCTTCCAGCTCCCTCTCCCCCTAGCCTCTAACTGCCGCCCCCGATTCAAACCCAGCTCGGCTCCTCCCTCCTCTTTGTTCAGGGCAGAGGTGTTACCTGCCAGTTGTAGCCCCAGGGTCATCCTTAGCCACCGGGAGCTGCTGCTTGTCTCTTACATCCAGCCTGACTCTCACATGCACTCCCCCCACTCCATCACAGGGTGTGGGTACGGGAGAGTGGCGCAGCGCCTGGCTGGCCGGGGGCGCAGGAGAGGTGCTTCTCTGGCTGGCCTGGGGACTCAGTTTGAAGCAGTTTGCCCAGGGCAGGTTCTCCCAGCTTGGCCCAGAACCCCTTGTAATATCACACAGGGCCAGCAAGCCGGGGGGAAAGACCCTCTCACCCCGCTGCCCCCCACGGGGCTGGGAGCCTTGCCCCCGCCGCTGGCAAAGCACAGCCTTGGCCCCCGCCCAAGGGAGAGACCCCGGCCCAGAGCAGTGGGAGCAGGCGCTGGCCCTGGGTGTGGGGCAGGGGCATCGGCCACCTCAGCGGGGTCTTAGGAGCAGCCGTTTCTCCCGGGGCACTAACCGGCTGGGAGGGGAACCAGGCTGAGCTCAGCCTGTGCTGGAGGCGCCGGCCCCAGCAGCCTGGAGCTCACATCTGGGGCTCTGTGCTGTGGGGACTCAGCCTGGGACCTACGACTCCCCTCCCCCAGCCAGGATCTGCAGCCCCCAGCGCCTGTCGCTTAGCCCTGCCCATGCCCAGCCCACAGCCCTTGTCAGGGGCACCGCAGCTCCCAGCCCCAGCCCCAGCCACTCACCGCACCCGGCCCTGGGCTGGCAGAGGGCTGGGCCCTGGCACGGGCCCCGTTGCCGATGCCACTGTGCTCTGGAGCACGGCCAGGACCCGCCGCAGGTGGGGGCAGCAGCGACCTCACCCCGCCCCGCAGCAACAGTTCACAGAGTCGCCTTTGCAGGCAGTGCTGGTCACTTTATTACAGAGCTACAGCGGGAAAAGCTCCACTGGGCAGTGCTGGGGAGCCGGGGCCGGAGACGCCCCACTGGGCAGTGCTGGGGAGCCGGGGCTGGAGACGCCCCACTGGGCAGTGCTGGGGAGCCGGGGCCGGAGACGCCCCACTGGGCAGTGCTGGGGAGCCGGGGCCGGAGACGCCCCACTGGGCAGTGCTGGGGAGCCGGGGATGGAGACGCCCCGCTGGGCAGTGCTGGGGAGCCGGGGCCGGAGACGCCCCACTGGGCAGTGCTGGGGAGCCAGGGCCGGAGACGCCCCACTGGGCAGTGCTGGGGAGCTGGGGCTGGAGACGCCCCACTGGGCAGTGTTGGGGAGCTGGGGCTGGAGACGCCCCACTGGGCAGTGCTGGGCAGGTCGGGGGAGTCAGGGATCCGGCACCGGATGCACATTGCCACTTTGCTGTCCTCGCCCCGGCATCCCGGGGGGCCTGGCACGCAGACACCTCAGCGCTTGGAAAAGTCCCCACCTGGCCAAGACAGGAGAGCCCAGGTTAGGGAAAGCACAGGGAGGGGCTGCTCGGAAAAGGTGGGACCCTGCCCAGGCCAGGCGACGGCTGGGGCTGCCGCACACATGCTGAAGATACCCAGCACGGAGAGACAGAGAGGGTGCGGCTGTGCAGTGAGGCCCGTTGTCGGGCCGTGCAGTGCGGTGATGCTGGGCCCAGGGGCACTGCAGGGTGCGTCTGTGCAGTGACACCCGTTGTTGGGCCGTGCAGTGGGGTGATGCTGGGCCCAGGGGCACTGCAGGGTGCGTCTGTGCAGTGACACCCATTGTTGGGCCGTGCAGTGGGGTGATGCAGGGCCCAGGGGCACTGCATGGTGCAGCTGTGCAGTGATGCCCATTTTTGGGCCGTGCAGTGGGGTGATGCAGGGCCCAGGGGCACTGCAGGATGTGGCTGTGCAGTGATGCCCATTGTTGGACTCTGCAGTGGAGTGATGCTGGGCCCAGGGGCACTGCAAGGGGCGGCTGTGCAGTGACGCCCATGGTCAGGCCATGCAGTGGGGTGATGCTGAGCCCAGGGGCACTGGAGGGTGTGGCTGTGCAGTGACACCCATTGTTGGGCTGTGCAGTGGGGTGATGCAGGGCCCAGGGGCACTGCAGGGTGTGGCTGTGCAGTGATGCCCATTATTGGACTGTGCAGTGGGGTGATGCTGGGCCCAGGGGCACTGCAGGGGGCGGCTGTGCAGTGATGCCCATGGTCAGGCCATGCAGTGGGTTGATGCTGAGCCCAGGGGCACTGCAGGGTGTGGCTGTGCAGTGACACCCGTTGTTGGGCTGTACAGTGGGCTGATGCAGGGCCCAGGGGCACTGCACGGTGTGGCTGTGCAGTGACACCCGTTGTTGGGCTGTGCAGTGGGGTGATGCTGGGCCCAGGGGCACTGCAGGGGGCGGCTGTGCAGTGACGCCCATGGTCAGGCCATGCAGTGGGGTGATGCTGAGCCCAGGGGCACTGCAGGGTGTGGCTGTGCAGTGACACCCGTTGTTGGGCTGTGCAGTGGGGTGATGCTGGGCCCAGGGGCACTGCAAGGGGCGGCTGTGCAGTGACGCCCATGGTCAGGCCATGCAGTGTGCTGATGCTGGGCTCCAGTCTCACCCCGGCAGTGGGTTCTGGGTGCACTGGCCCATGAGGCAATGTGAGCCCTGGGCCTGCTGGAGCGCTGCTGTCCCCCTGCTACCACACCGCCTCTGACACTCACTGGTGGCGCCTGAGCCCCGTCCCGGCCCCAGTCCCAGGTTGTGCCCCAGTGCCCCCCACATACCCACTCCAGCCCCTGGCCCCACCCCAGGCACAGCCTCAGCCCAGTTCTGCCAGCAGTGCCGCAACCGGGGCCCCAGAGCAGCCCGAGCTGAGCGGGCCCAGCCCAGCGCCACTCACCCTGGCAGCTGCTGCACGCACAGCTGTGGATGACGGGCACCACCACAGGCTCCACCTCCCCGTCCTCGCAGGGCAGGCTCAGGATGCGCACGGGGCTCACCGGGTCCAGGTGGTAACTGCAGCACTCGCACAGCGTCTGCAGGTAGGGCTCCTGCAGGGGAAGGCGCGGCTGGCGTGGGCCAAGGGCTCTGGGGCAGGGCGAGCGGGACGCCACGTGTTCCCCCTGGCCCGGCTCCCGCCCGCCACGTGTTCCCCCCGGCCCGGCTCCCGCCCGCCGCGTGTTCCCCCCAGCCCGGCTCCCGCCCGCCGCGTGTTCCCCCCGGCCCGGCTCCTGCCTGCTGTGTATTTCCCCCGGCCCGGCTCCCGCCCGCCGCGTGTTCCCCCGGCCCGGCTCCCGTCCGCCGCATGTTCCCCCAGCCCGGGCTCCCGCCTGCTGTGTATTTCCCCCGGCCCGGCTCCCGCCCGCCGCGTGTTCCCCCGGCCCGGCTCCCGTCCGCCGCGTGTTCCCCCCGGCCCGGCTCCCGCCCGCCGCGTGTTCCCCCCGGCCCGGCTCCTGCCCGCTGTGTATTTCCCCCGGCCCGGCTCCCGCCCGCCGCGTGTTCCCCCGGCCCGGCTCCCGTCCGCCGCGTGTTCCCCCAGCCCGGCTCCCGTCCGCCGCGTGTTCCCCCAGCCCGGGCTCCCACCTGCTGTGTATTTCCCCCGGCCCGGCTCCCGCCCGCCGCGTGTTCCCCCAGCCCGGCTCCCGTCCGCCGCGTGTTCCCCCAGCCCGGGCTCCCACCTGCTGTGTATTTCCCCAGGCCCGGCTCCCGCCTGCCGTGTGCTCCCCTGGCCCGGCTCCCGCCCACCACATGTTTCCCCAGGCCCGGCACCCGCCTGCCGTGTGTTCTGGGCCAAGGTCCTGCCCGCCGTGTGCTCGGAACCACAGACAGACCAGACTTGTACCTGTTTTCTGCGTTCCAGCTCCAAACAGAGCCAGTGCGGTAAGGCCCAGGCTGCTGGTGCAGTGCCCTGGCCTGGGAACAGCATCCCTCCCTCAGGCGCGCCAGCTCCTGGTCTGGCCGTGCCCGCCGGCTCACCTCGGAGATGACGTTGGTGCGGGAGGGGCAGCGCCCGCTGCAGTAGCTGACCTCCACGCCGGGCAGGGCGCAGCGCCCCTTGGTGATGTTCCGCACCTCCGTGAAGCGCTGGCAGACGGACGACGGCTCCTCTGCAAAGCAGAGCGGCGTGGCACTGCCCGGCTCACCAGGGGTCCCTCCCTGCACCGGCATGCGCCCGCCTCTGGGGAGGCCCCGCTGGTGGCTGACAGCCCGGTGCTCAGCCTGCCCGGAGGCCTGATTTCCACTCGACTCCTGGTGAGAAGGGCCTGGGGGTTCCATTCACACCGCCAACGGGCTGGGCTGTTAACCGGCCAGTCGCCAGCGCAGCAGGGCCGAGGCTAACCGGCTCCCACCTGCCGGCTCTGCACAGCTCCGGGAGTGGCCGCCAGTCCCTGCGGCTGGCACGTGGTGGGGCAGCCAGGGAGGCTCCATGTGCACCCGTCCCCCCTTCCCAAATGGCAGCTCCACAGCTCCTGTGGGCTGGGAACCGTGGCCCCGGGGAGCTGCAGGCCTGAAGGCAACGCAGGGAGCCTCCCTGCCACTCACGCCCTAACAGCCACAGGCCCTGGAAGCCACTTGCTGGGAACCCCAGTGAGTGCTGCTGGGATCCCACAACTCAAACCCCCTCCTGCACCCCACCTCCTGCTCCAGCCTACGGCCCCTCCCACACTCCGACCCCCTCACCCCGGCCTGGACCCCCTCCTGCACCCCACCTCCTGCTCCAGCCTATGGCCCCTCCCACACTCCGACCCCCTCACCCCGGCCTGGACCCCCTCCTGCACCCCACCCCCTGCTCCAGCCCACGGCCCCACCCACACTCTGACCCCCTCACCCCGGCCTGGACCCCAAATCCCTCTCAGCCCCTCACTTTCCAGCCCCCCCAGCCCCCTACTCCAAGCTCCCTCCATCCAACCTCTACCCCAGGCCCCGCAGCCTCAGCACAGCCATGTCCAGCCGAGACACTCACCCAAACCTGGGAGTGTCGGCAACGATCAACCCCCCACCTGGGTTTAGCCCCTCCTCTGAGAGATGGTCCCTCCAGCAGCACAGCGTCCCTGGGCCACGCAGGGACACCCCCACGGATGGGGGAGAACGCCCCATAGGGGTCCCTGGCAGCACAGCGCCCCTGGGCCACGCAGGGACACCCCCACGGATGGGGGAGAATGCCCCATGGGGGTCCCTGGCAGCACAGCGCCCTGGGCCACGCAGGGACACCCCCACGGATGGGGGAGAACGCCCCATGGGGGTCCCTGGCAGCACAGCGTCCCTGGGCCACACAGGGACACCCCCACGGATGGGGGAGAATGCCCCATAGGGGTCCCTGGCAGCACAGCGCCCTGGGCCACACAGGGACACCCCCACGGATGGGGGAGAATGCCCCATTGGGGTCCCTGGCAGCACAGCGCCCCTGGGCCACGCAGGGGCACCCCCACGGATGGGGGGAGCGCCCCCTGGAGGTCCCCGGCAGCACAGCACCCCCAGCACACCCCAGATGCTCCCAGTGCGAAGAGGCCCCGGTGGCTCCCTGCCATGGGCGGCGCCGTACCGAACGACTCCCGCCGGCACACGGGGCAGCATCCGCTGGGCTCCTGCACCTTCACTTCGCCCTGGGGAGAGAGCGAATGTGAGCGACAGGCGGCCGGGGAGCCGCGTGAGGGGCCAGGCCTGGCAGCTCTGGTGCAGGGCAGCTCACCCCGTGGCCAGCTGGGGGGGGCCGCTCCAGCCAGCAGCCTGTTGCCCCACCCCACGGCCGGGGGCTCCTGCTGCCCGCAGCGGCCTCGCGTCAGGGTCAGCCCAGGGACCGTCCTGCCCGGCCTCAGAGTCACACGCTGCTGAGCTGAGTCCGGCTTGGGAGGGACCTCCCAGCTCTGCCCCACACACCAGCTCCTGCTGCTGCGCCCCGGAGGGTGCAGGGAGAGGCCATGGGGCAGGATTAGGGCTCAGCCCTGTGCCCACACCCAGGCAGGGCCTGCAAGCTGGGCTGCTGCAGAGGGGCGGGGGGGCAGCTGTGGGTGGGCAGTCTGCCCAGGGGCACCCAGGGGACTCTGCCTGCAAGAGGGAGCAGACCCATGGCCACCCCAGGGGCTGCACTCCTCCACTGAGCTGTGCCGCGCCGAGCCGCGCCGTACCTCCAGGCACAGGATAGGGGGGCAGCCTGCTGAGCACTCAGCTCGCCCATTCACACAGCGGCAGCTCTCACAGCCCTGCTGCCACTCTGTGCCAGCCTGGGGGAGAGAAGCAGCGTTGGAAGTGGCAGGGACAGGCAGGATGAACCCCAGCCCAGGTCCCCAGCCCAGGGCCGTGCAGGCCGACGCGGACGGACCCCCGGCTCCGGCTCTCCAGCCCAGGGCTGTGCAGGTCGATGCAGACGGACCCCGGCTCCGGCTCTCCAGCCCAGGGCTGTGCAGGCCGACGCGGACGGACCCCCTGCTCCGGCTCCCCAGCTCAGGGCCGTGCAGGTTGATGCAGACGGACCCCAGCCCAGCTCCCCAGCCCAGGGCTGTGCAGGTCGATGCAGACGGACCCCGGCTCCAGCTCCCCAGCCCAGGGCCGTGCAGGCTGACGCAGACAGACCCAATGGGGCAGCCCTGGGCACTGGCTCACAGACCCAGCAGGGCCATACAGTGCAGACCCCCCCAGCTCAGAGGGGTGACCCCAAGCCCCCTAGACCCTGGTGGCCAGCAGAGCAGCATCTCATGCAGGGCAGGGCTCGGCCATGCCTGGCAGCCCCCTGTCCATGTGCCAGACAAAGCTGCCTGGCCTGGCAGGGGCAGGGCTCCCTGGCCGACCTGTGCTGCGGGGATGGGTCGGAGCTGCAGCTCTCGCACACTCACTGGGTGCAGCTGGCCCTCGTGCTCACACTCGCAATGAGCAGCGGTGACGCAGTGCCCACTGCTGTTCCGGTAGCGCCCGGCCTCGCACACGCAGCCTGGCACGGCCCCCCCGCTGCAGTTGTGCTGGGCTTGCTGGTAGATCTGTTGGCAGGTGCGTTCGCAGGGCGCCGTGGGGCTAGGGCTGTGCCAGTGTTCACCTGTGGGGCAGACTGCAGCAGCAACCCGACATGTCAGGCCAAGGAACTCCAACCCACCATCCCCTCCCTGCCTCCCTGCCCACACTAAGGGGGCCTGTCTGGCCTGGCCTGCCCCTACCCAGCTGGGTGCCCACCCGTCTCTGCCACCCCTTGTCCCTCCCCAGGCATGCGGCTCCCCGCGCCCCCAGAGCAGAGCTCCTGGCAGCACAGGGGGCCTGCTCCCGGGGCCCCGTCTCAGCCCACTCCCACCGCAGCAAACGGCCGTGCCGTGCCGTGCCGGCGGCTCACCGCAGTCGTGCAGGGAGCAGGGCGTCCGGCGCGTCGGGGGCCCCAGGCACTCGGCCCCGTCGTACAGGCGCTGCTGCAGCGGGTGCCGCTGGGAGATCCGCACGCCCGGCCCGCAGGTCACAGAGCACGCGGACCAGGCCGACCACGCCGACCACAGGCAGTCCACTGGGGAGAACGGGGGTGAGGGCTGAACCCACGGCACTGGGGGGCAGAGCTGGGGCTGGGGGGGCAGAGCTGAGCGTACAGCACTGGGGGGCAGATCTGGGTTCACGGGGGGCAGAGCTGGGTGTATGGCACTGGGGGGGCAGAGCTGGGTTCACGGGGGGCAGAGCTGGGCGTATGGCGCTGGGGGGGCAGAGCTGGGCGTATGGCATTGGGGGGCAGAGCTGGGTCCATGGGGGGCACAGCTGGGTGTATGGCACCGGGGGGCAGAGCTGGGTCCATGGGGGGCAGAGCTGGATCCATGGGGGGCAGAGCTGGGCGTATGGCACTGGGGGGCAGAGCTGGGTTCACGGGGGGCAGAGCTGGGTGTACGGCACCGGGGGGCAGAGCTGGGTCCATGGGGGGCAGAGCTGGGCGTATGGCATTGGGGGGCAGAGCTGGGCGTATGGCACTGGGGGGGCAGAGCTGGGTCCATGGGGGGCACAGCTGAGTGTACAGCACTGGGGGGCAGAGCTGGGCGTATGGCACTGGGGGGCAGAGCTGGGTCCATGGGGGGCAGAGCTGAGTGTACAGCACTGGGGGGCAGAGCTGGGCGTATGGCACTGGGGGGCAGAGCTGGGTCCATGGGGGGCACAGCTGAGTGTACAGCACTGGGGGGCAGAGCTGGGCGTATGGCACTGGGGGGCAGAGCTGGGTCCATGGGGGGCAGAGCTGAGTGTACAGCACTGGGGGGCAGAGCTGGGCGTATGGCACTGGGGGGCAGAGCTGGGTCCATGGGGGGCACAGCTGAGTGTACAGCACTGGGGGGCAGAGCTGGGCGTATGGCACTGGGGGGCAGAGCTGGGTCCATGGGGGGCAGAGCTGGGTCCATGGGGGGCAGAGCTGAGTGTACAGCACTGGGGGGCAGAGCTGGGCGTATGGCACTGGGGGGCAGAGCTGGGTCCATGGGGGGCACAGCTGAGTGTACAGCACTGGGGGGCAGAGCTGGGCGTATGGCACTGGGGGGCAGAGCTGGGTCCATGGGGGGCACAGCTGAGTGTACAGCACTGGGGGGCAGAGCTGGGCGTATGGCACTGGGGGGCAGAGCTGGGTCCATGGGGGGCACAGCTGAGTGTACAGCACTGGGGGGCAGAGCTGGGCGTATGGCACTGGGGGGCAGAGCTGGGTCCATGGGGGGCAGAGCTGGGTCCATGGGGAGCACAGCTGAGTGTACAGCACTGGGGGGCAGAGCTGGGTGTACAGCACCGGGGGGCAGAGCTGGGTCCATGGGGGGCAGAGCTGAGTGTACAGCACTGGGGGGCAGAGCTGGGTGTACAGCACCGGGGGGCAGAGCTGGGTCCATGGGGGGCAGAGCTGAGTGTACAGCACTGGGGGGCAGAGCTGGGCGTATGGCATGGGGCGGGGGCAGAGCTGGGCACTCAGAATTCGGGGGTGAGGTTGCTGGGTATTCAGACGAACGGGAAAAGCCTCCAGTCCCAAAGGGGGCCAGCCCCAGCCCCAGCCCCAGCCCCAGCCCCAGCCCCAAGGCATTTGTGGGGTGAGATGTGGCTGTTTGTGCTCGGCTGTGCCAGCGGCCGGCCCTGGCCCTCCCTGCATGGACTCCCTTGGGCTGCAGGAACAGCGCCCTCCTGCCCCACAGCCCTGCCCCCGAGTGAGCTCCTCCAGCGAGTGGCCGCTGGCCCCCGGGGTGAGCTGCCGGCGGGCGGGGGGCTGTGCCCGCACACAGGGCACTTACCATCGCAGTCCCGCTGGGAGCAGCTGAAGGCGCCGCGGAGACAGACGCTGCAAAGGGAGTGCGGCGAGGTGAGAGCCGGGCCTGTGGCTGCGCCCCGCAGCAGCCGTCACTCAGCTCACCCCCCGGCCCAGATGGTGGGAACCCAGGAGTCCGGGCGCCCGCTCAGCTCTGCCCCCGCGCCCGGGGTGGGCCGAGCAGCGTGTGCCCGGAGCCGGGGAGAGGTGCCGGTGCAGCCGGGCCAGCCTGCAGGGCTCACGGGCCCCAGCCCAGTCCAGCCCAGCGCCCGCTCGTACAAGGGCCAGTACTCAGCCCTGCAGAGGTGCCCGGTCGCGGTACCAGCAGGTACTGCCACAAAACCAGCCCCACCCAGGGCCGGGCGGTGCCGCCCACACACCCGCCCCACTCGGGACGGGCCTGGCACAGGGGGCAGCTGTCACCCGCACTGTGCCCATGGGAGAGCCCTGCCCTGGCACTGCCCTGCTCCCCAGGTGCCGCAGGCCCCTCGAGCTCAGCACTGACCAGCTGTGGCACTGGTGCTGGATGGTGCTGCCGGGCGGGTACTCCCTCGCCCGCTCCTCCTGCGACAGGTTGGAGGCCCAGGGCACGGCAGGGACCAGAGTGCAGCGGCATTCC
Source organism: Carettochelys insculpta (assembly GCF_033958435.1). Classification (NCBI taxonomy): domain Eukaryota; kingdom Metazoa; phylum Chordata; order Testudines; family Carettochelyidae; genus Carettochelys; species Carettochelys insculpta. The sequence goes on along the minus strand of NC_134138.1, from coordinate 280,130,711 downwards.
TCCGGGGGCACGCACGCCCCCTCCTGCAGCACCTGCGGCAACGCGGCAGCTGGCACCCGAGCCGCCGGGCCCCTCCGTCTGCCCCACACTCCTGGGGAGCCCCCTGCCCCCCCAGAGCTGCCGGGGCCCCTCCATCTGCCCCACACCCCTGGGGAGCCCCCTGCCTCCCCCCGAGCCGCTGGGGCCCCTCCGTCTGCCCCACACCCCGGGGAGCCCCCTGCCTCCCCCCAAGCCGCTGGGGCCCCTCTGTCTGCCCCACACCCCTGGGGAGCCCCCTGCCTCCCCCCGAGCCGCTGGGGCCCCTCTGTCTGCCCCACACCCCTGGGGAGCCCCCTGCCTCCCCCCGAGCCGCTGGGGCCCCTCTGTCTGCCCCACACCCCAGGGAGCCCCCTGCCTCCCCCCTAGCCGCTGGGGCCCCTCCGTCTGCCCCACACCCCGGGGAGCCCCCTGCCTCCCCCCGAGCCGCTGGGGCCCCTCTGTCTGCCCCACACCCCGGGGAGCCCCCTGCCCCCCCAGAGCTGCCGGGGCCCCTCCGTCTGCCCCACACCCCGGGGAGCCCCCTGCCTCCCCCCAAGCCGCTGGGGCCCCTCTGTCTGCCCCACACCCCTGGGGAGCCCCCTGCCTCCCCCCGAGCCGCTGGGGCCCCTCTGTCTGCCCCACACCCCTGGGGAGCCCCCTGCCTCCCCCCGAGCCGCTGGGGCCCCTCTGTCTGCCCCACACCCCAGGGAGCCCCCTGCCTCCCCCCTAGCCGCTGGGGCCCCTCCGTCTGCCCCACACCCCGGGGAGCCCCCTGCCTCCCCCCGAGCCGCTGGGGCCCCTCTGTCTGCCCCACACCCCGGGGAGCCCCCTGCCCCCCCAGAGCTGCCGGGGCCCCTCCGTCTGCCCCACACCCCGGGGAGCCCCCTGCCTCCCCCCGAGCCGCTGGGGCCCCTCTGTCTGCCCCACACCCCTGGGGAGCCCCCTGCCTCCCCCCGAGCCGCTGGGGCCCCTCTGTTCTGAACTGCCCTTCTCTGCTGTGCCCCAGGACCCTTTGATACCCCACCCACAGCCCCCTGTGAGTGCAGGTGGTGCTTGGGGTGAGTGGGTGGCGGGGGCCTGCTCAGTGCCCAGCAGCCCAGCCCCTCGCTCCGCAGTCAAACAGCCCTCAGGCCCCGGGGCTGGGTGAGCCTCTGCCCTCCAGGTTGCTGGGGGCTCCCCTCCCGCAAGCCCTGCTCAGGGCCCCTCGGGCAGGCTGGGGCAGGGGTGAAGGAAGAGGCCAGACCCAGCCCGTCGGCCCCGCGCAGCAGGCAGGGCTGCGGTCTCAGGCCCAGGCAGCAGCAGCTGCTGCCCGCCCCGGGGGCTGCCACAGGCACAGAGACCCACCTGGCCAGGCGGGCAGGCACAGCCGGGCTGGCACCGCTCCTGCAGGCACTCGGTCCCTGGGCGCAGGTCAGAGCAGGTGTGTGGACAGGCGTTGGCACAGGAGCTGTACACCTGGGTGCCTGGGCACTCTGCACACAGCAAGGGCAGGTCACACCGGGGAGCCAGCGGCCCCCCCACCGCTCCCCACAACATCGTACTCGAGGGGGATGGGATGCACAGCCCGAGGGCCCCACACGGCACCACGTACAGGTGGGTCCCCTCTGCCGGGCACACGGCACCACGTACAGGTGGGTCCCCTCTGCCGGGCACACGGCACCACGTACAGGTGGGTCCCCTCTACCGGGCACACGGTACCACGTACAGGTGGGTCCCCTCTGCCGGGCACACGGTACCACGTACAGACAGGGGCTCCCCTCTCTGGACACGCCAGCCACGCCCACGCTGGGCTGGGGCTCCCCTCTCTGGACACGCCACGCCCGCGCAGGGAGGGGACTCCCCCTGCTCCCCTTAGGGGCTCTTGGCCCCCAGCCCGTGCAGGCCGACACGCTGGGCACTCGAGGGTGCCGCCCTGCCCCCCAGCCCTACGCTGGCAGCTGGCTGACCCCCCGCCCCCGTACCTGGTGTGCAGTTGTGGGTGTTGCAGGCACGGTGCTGCAGCAGCGGGACGGGGCACTGCTCCCCCTCGCCATCCCCTGGGGCCAGCGGGCGCCGGCTGCGCTCCACCACGCCCCCGCCACAGCTGGCGCTGCAGGGGCTCCACCCCGACCAGGGGCTCAGCTGGCAGCCGGCTGCAAGGGCAGAGCCGGCTCAGGCTGGGGCAGGGGCTCGCACAGCCGGAGCCGCGCAGGCCGGGGCGGGGGGCTGGCGCCCTGCGAACGGCAGCTCACAGGCAGCAGCCAGGGCGAGCGCCTGGGCCGTTGGGGCTGCGCCGACGCTGGTGCCGAGGGAGGCGGCTGTTTTACTGCCGCTGTCGTGCCAGTCGGGCGGGCGCGGCTCCTGCTCACCATCACCCTCCCTGGGAGACCACCCAGCCCCCCGGCACAACCGACGGCGGAGGGGGCGCGGCCGGAGGCAGAGCAGCACTCGGCTCCCATCTGCGGCACAGGACTTCGGCTGCAGCCCCGTGGCCTGGCAGACCCCACGCAAGGCCTGGGACAGGCTCCAACTCCTGCTTCCACACCGGGGACTCAGTGGACTTGACTCAGTGTGGGCCGGGGGGCCTGGGAGCTCCCCTCCGGCTGGGGCGGCAGGAGCACCCTGCTGGGAACAGCGCTGGAAGGGGGGCTGACCCGGCCAGCGAAGGGCGTATCCAGAGACTTGTAGGAGAGCCGCCGGCTCCCCCTGCCGCAGCCGGCACCACGGCCTGTGCGACTGCTGCACCCAATGTGGCAGCTGCACCCGTTGTACCCGCACCCGCGTCCGTCTGGCCTTTCCCACCCGCCCTGCAGCTGCTGGATGCTAAAGCGCCAGCCCAGCGCACTCTGGGGGGCCAGGTCTGAGCCATGCACCGAGCGGGGCTGGGGCCGGGCCCCTGGGGCGGGAAGAGCCTGTGTGGATGGGGGGCGATTGGTTCTCAGCACCTCTCCGGGGTGAGGGGGGGCCGGGCTGGGGCCCCAGGGGAGCTGGAGTTGGGGGGGGTTGCTGGGTAGTGTGAGGGGGGGCTGGGCTGGGCCCCAGGGGAACTGGAGTCGGGGGAGGTTGCTGGGTGGTTTCTGGCCATGCTCCGTGGGGCGGGTTGGTGCTTTGCACAGGAGGGCCCAGGTGGGGCTGTGAGTGCCCCCTTGTTACGCAGTTTTCCTTGGTTGGACGCTTCCTGTGCCCAGAGAAACCTCCAATGTTACACTGCTTCTGCAGAGCCCCAGACAGCAAGGGGGCCGGCACTCACCAGGGCAGGGCCGTGGGGCTCTCGGGGAGCAGGGCCGTGGGGCCGGCACTCACCGGGGCAGGGCTGTGGGGCTCAGAGCGGGGCAGGGCCAAAGGGCCGGCACTCACCGGGGCAGGGCCGTGGGGCTCAGAGCGGGGCAGGGCCGTGGGGCTGGCACTCACCGGGGCAGAGCTGTGGGGCTCAGAGCGGGGCAGGGCCAAAGGGCCGGCACTCACCGGGGCAGGGCCGTGGGGCTCAGAGCGGGGCAGGGCCGTGGGGCTCTCGGGGGGCAGGGCCGTGGGGCTCAGAGCGGGGCAGGGCCGTGGGGCTCTCGGGGAGCAGGGCCGTGGGGCCGGCACTCACTGGTGCAGGGCCGTGGGGCTCAGAGCGGGGCAGGGCCGTGGGGCTCTCGGGGGGCAGGGCCATGGGGCCGGCACTCACCGGGGCAGGGCTGAGGGTTGCACTCCGCGATCTCCTCCATGGCCTCGGCGGTACACGGGGCGCCGCCGGGGCTCTCGTGGCAGAGGCGGTACCGCAGGGCGCTGCCCCCCCCGCAGCTGACGGCGCAGGGGCTCCAGGGCGCCCAAGGCCCATAGGAGGGGCACTCCGGCTCCGGGCAGGCGAAGGAGCCGTTCACGCAGGTGCTGCAGGGAGAGGCCTGGCTCAGGGGCCCCCCCTCGGCTCAGGGGGACGGCAGCCGGCACCCGCCTGCTGCCCCGGCCCTGTTAACCCTTTACTGCCCGGCGGAGCCGCCCTAGTCCCTGCCACCCGCCGCCCCGCGGGGACCCCCACCTGCCCCACCTGCCGGCTCCTTACCAGTTGTGACACTCCAGCGCGGCCGCCTGCCCCGGCCACAGCTCCCGCGAGCCGTTGGCGGTGGGCAGCCCACAGCGGCAGGAGGAGACCGGCACACACCCGCCATCCTGCAGCAGCTGCCCCGCCGGGCACCGGCAGCCTGGGGGAGAGAACGGGAGGGCTGGGACCAGGAGGTGGCGAGTTGATGGGCAGAGCCGTGGGGCTGGGGGTGGGCATGGGGGGGGCGACAGGTGTGGGGACGGGAGGAAGGGGTGAGTGCTGCTCAGCCAGGGCAATAGGGGGGCTGGGGTGCGCCATGGGGCTGAGGAGATATGAGTGGCAGATAAGCAGGCTCCATGGGCTCTATAGGGCAGGGGGCCGGGCGAGCGCCCTGGGGCCGGGCAGGGGGCCGGGTGAGCGCTTTGGAGCCAGGCAGGGGGCCGGGCGAGCGCCCTGGGGCCGGGCAGGGGGCTGGGCGAGCGCCGTGGGGCCGGGCAGGGGGCCGGGTGAGCGCTCTGGAGCCAGGCAGGGGGCCAGGCGAGCGCCCTGGGGCCGGGCAGGGGGCCAGGTGAGCGCTGTGGGGCCGGGCAGTGGGCCGGGCGAGCGCCTTTGGGCAAGGTACAGATGAGCTGGGCAGGGGGCCGGGCGAGCGCTGTGGGGCCGGGCAGGGGACCGGGGGAGCACTCGGGCCAGGCAGGGGGCCGGGGGAGAGCCCTGGAGCCGGGCAGGGGGCTGGGCAGGGGGTCGGGCGAGCGCTCTGGGGCCGGGCGAGTGCTCTGGGGCCGGGCAGGGGGCCGGGGGAGCGCCCTGGGGCCGGGCAGGGGGCCGGGGGAGTGCCCTGGGGCCGGGCAGGGGGCCGGTGAGCGCTCTGGGGCCGGGCAGGGGGCCGGGCGAGCGCCGTGGGGCCGGGAAGGGGGCCGGGCGAGCGCTGTGGGGCTGGGCAGGTACCTGGCTTGCACTCCCCCTGCAGACACTCCACGTGCTCCCACAGGTCGGCACAGGTGCGGGGGCAGCGGTTGGCGCAGGCCGGGACGTGCTCCTTGCCCCGATCTTCACAGGCCTCTCCTGGGGGAGGACAGCAGGGCCGGGGGAGGTGGGAGCCCCACTCCTGGCCTGGCGCCCGCCCCCGTCAGCTCCCCCGGGGTGGGGCAGGGCCGGGCTCTCGGGCACCTGAGAGGCAGTTTCCCATGTGCCCCCGGTGACCCTGCACCCCCAGGCCCAGCTGGGCCGGTAGCAGGCGGACTCTGGGCCAGGCGCGGGTGCAGTGGTACGGACTCTCCCCCAGGCCGGGCCGAGCTGAGCCGGGCCAGGAGATGCCCCAGGGAGCCCCCGGCTGGCCTGGTTCCTGCCCAGCCTCCTCCTCTGACTGCCGCCTCCGGTTCAAACCCGGCCCTGTGCCGGGGCCCGAGGCGCTACCTGCCAGCTCAGGTCACAGCCCCAGGGGTCAGCCCCAGCCGGTGGGAGCTGCTCGGCCTGTCTCACACCCACCCCCCGACGACATCACAGAGCGAGTGGCGGGGCCCTGTGCCGGGTGCCAGGGAGGGGGGCAGTTGGTAGGGCCCTGTGCCAGGGGTGGGTTGGGCCCTGGGCCAGGCACAGGTGGGGGGCAGGGCCCTGGGCCCGCTGGGGCTGGTTGGAGACAGGGCCCTGGGCTGGGGGGGGGGGGCGTGGCAGGACCCAGGCAGGTTACCTGGGCTGGCGGGGGGGGCGGGTGGCAGGACCCAGGCAGGTTACCTGGGCTGGCGGGGGGGGTGGCAGGACCCAGGCAGGTTACCTGGGCTGGCGGGGGGGGTGGCAGGACCCAGGCAGGTTACCTGGGCTGGCGGGGTGTGGGGGGGGGTGGCAGGACCCAGGCAGGTTACCTGGGCTGGCGGGGGGGGGGTGGCAGGACCCAGGCAGGTTACCTGGGCTGGCGGGGGGGGTGGCAGGACCCAGGCAGGTTACCTGGGCTGGCGGGGGGGGGGGTGGCAGGACCCAGGCAGGTTACCTGGGCTGGCGGGGGGCGGGGTGGCAGGACCCAGGCAGGTTACCTGGGCTGGCGGGGGGGGTGGCAGGACCCAGGCAGGTTACCTGGGCTGGCGGGGGGGGGGGGGGGGGGGTGGCAGGACCCAGGCAGGTTACCTGGGCTGGCGGGGGGGGTGGCAGGACCCAGGCAGGTTACCTGGGCTGGCGGGGTGTGGGGGGGGGTGGCAGGACCCAGGCAGGTTACCTGGGCTGACGGGGGGGGGGTGGCAGGACCCAGGCAGGTTACCTGGGCTGGCGGGGGGGGGTGGCAGGACCCAGGCAGGTTACCTGGGCTGGCGGGGGGGGTGGCAGGACCCAGGCAGGTTACCTGGGCTGGCGGGGGGGGGGGGGGGGGTGGCAGGACCCAGGCAGGTTACCTGGGCTGGCGGGGGGGGTGGCAGGACCCAGGCAGGTTACCTGGGCTGGCGGGGTGTGGGGGGGGGTGGCAGGACCCAGGCAGGTTACCTGGGCTGACGGGGGGGGGGTGGCAGGACCCAGGCAGGTTACCTGGGCTGGCGGGGGGGGGTGGCAGGACCCAGGCAGGTTACCTGGGCTGGCGGGGGGGGGTGGCAGGACCCAGGCAGGTTACCTGGGCTGGCGGGGGGGGCGTGGCAGGACCCAGGCAGGTTACCTGGGCTGGCGGGGGGGGGTGGCAGGACCCAGGCAGGTTACCTGGGCTGGCGGGGGGTGGTGGGGGGGTGGCAGGACCCAGGCAGGTTACCTGGGCTGGCGGGGGGGGGGTGGCAGGACCCAGGCAGGTTACCTGGGCTGGCGGGGGGGGCGGGTGGCAGGACCCAGGCAGGTTACCTGGGCTGGCGGGGGGGGCGGGTGGCAGGACCCAGGCAGGTTACCTGGGCTGGCGGGGGGGGCGGGTGGCAGGACCCAGGCAGGTTACCTGGGCTGGCGGGGGGGGGGTGGCAGGACCCAGGCAGGTTACCTGGGCTGGCGGGGGGGGGGGGTGGCAGGACCCAGGCAGGTTACCTGGGCTGGCGGGGGGGGGGGTGGCAGGACCCAGGCAGGTTACCTGGGCTGGCGGGGGGCGTGGCAGGACCCAGGCAGGTTACCTGGGCTGGCGGGGGGGCGGTGGCAGGACCCAGGCAGGTTACCTGGGCTGGCGGGGGGGGGGGGTGGCAGGACCCAGGCAGGTTACCTGGGCTGGCGGGGGGGGGGGTGGCAGGACCCAGGCAGGTTACCTGGGCTGGCGGGGGGGGGGGTGGCAGGACCCAGGCAGGTTACCTGGGCTGGCGGGGGGCGTGGCAGGACCCAGGCAGGTTACCTGGGCTGGCGGGGGGGGCGGGTGGCAGGACCCAGGCAGGTTACCTGGGCTGGCGGGGGGGCGGTGGCAGGACCCAGGCAGGTTACCTGGGCTGGCGGGGGGGGGGTGGCAGGACCCAGGCAGGTTACCTGGGCTGGCGGGGGGGGGGGGTGGCAGGACCCAGGCAGGTTACCTGGGCTGGCGGGGGGGGGGTGGCAGGACCCAGGCAGGTTACCTGGGCTGGCGGGGGGGGGGGTGGCAGGACCCAGGCAGGTTACCTGGGCTGGCGGGGGGGGGGGGTGGCAGGACCCAGGCAGGTTACCTGGGCTGGCGGGGGGGGGGGGGTGGCAGGACCCAGGCAGGTTACCTGGGCAGGCGGCCGTATTGCAGCTCTCTGACTGGACCCGGGCTCCCCGGCACCGCCCGCCCTCAGCCGGGTGCCGCACTTGGCGCCAGCGCAGCCGGAACCCACCACTGCAGGGCTCCCGGCACGGGCCCCAGGGGCTCCACTCACTCCACAGGCAGAGATCTGTGGCACAAGGACAGAGCCGGGCACCAGCAGCCCCCGTCAGCTCCTCCCGCCCCGTGGGCATCCGCCTGCCCCTGCGATGCGGCTGCGGCTGGGGCAGGGCCGTGCCGGGGGAACACAGCGCGGGAGATGGAGGGAGCCAGGGCGGCAGTGTGAGCCCATAGGCCTGGCTAGCGCCCCGGGCCAGGGCCGTACTGCTGTGCACTCAGCCTGCAGGGGAGCACGGCCAGGGGCGTAAGCGTGTTCCGGCTCCGTGCAGCCACTGGCCCACGTCTTCCCCAACAAACAAGCAGTCCGGGGACACCTGAGAGCTCCCACTTCCGCTCCGGCGCCTGAGGACGTGGCCCTGCCCCAGGAAAGCTCATCGCCTCGGTGCCGGGTGCCCCAGGGCTGCTTGCTTTGCTCTGCCCCTGCGGAGGGCAGTGCGGGAGGGCCGCGGCTGGTGAGAGCCAGGCCGAGGGAGGGAGCAGGCCAGCCGGGCACTGCTGCGTGTGGCATTGACGGGTGAGCCGGGGCGCGGGGAGCGCCTGGAGGAGGGGACAGGCAGCCGCAGGGAGACCGGCAGGAGGAGAGAGCAGCAGGAAAACGTAAGGAAGTGGGGAAACCCAGCGCTCCCCCAGCTGCCCACCCTCTGACGACCCCCGTGCACAAACCTGCCCTGGGAAGGGCACTGCTCTGCCGCAGGCCTGGGGCTCCTCGGCCACTCCCAGTGGGGCTCAGCCCGGGCTGAAGGAACCTGGGCCCAGGCCAGCCGTGCGGCCGACTCCGGAAAGCCAGCAGCCGTGGGAGTGGGGACCACAACAGCAACCGGCACGTCAGCGTGGGAGTGGGTGTGTGCACATGTGTGTGTGGGGGTGTGCGTGTGGGCTGGTGTGTGTGGGTTGCGGGCTGTGCGTGTGGGGTGCGTGTGTGTGCACATGGGGGCGGGGGATGCTAACTGCTGTTGGACTGTGTCTCACTGAACGGGGCCTGTCGCCTTCCCCCAGGAAGAGCCACCCGGTGCTCTGACAAGCCTAACGAGCCCTCTGAGCCCCCTAGCACCGCCGTGGGGCCAGCACTGACCGGAGGGTGCCCCCTGCTGAGCCCTGCGCCCCTAGCACCGCCGTGGGGCCAGCACTGACCGGAGGGCGCCCCCTGCTGAGCCCTGCGCCCCTAGCACCGCCGTGGGGCCAGCACTGACCGGAGGGCGCCCCCTGCTGAGCCCTGCGCCCCTAGCACCGCCGTGGGGCCAGCACTGACCGGAGGGTGCCCCCTGCTGAGCCCTGCGCCCCTAGCACCGCCGTGGGGCCAGCACTGACCGGAGGGCGCCCCCTGCTGAGCCCTGCGCCCCTAGCACCGCCGTGGGGCCAGCACTGACCGGAGGGCGCCCCCTGCTGAGCCCTGCGCCCCTAGCACCGCCGTGGGGCCAGCACTGACCGGAGGGCGCCCCCTGCTGAGCCCTGCGCCCCTAGCACCGCCGTGGGGCCAGCACTGACCGGAGGGAGCCCCCTGCTGAGCCCTGCGCCCCTAGCGCCGCCGTGGGGCCAGCACTGACCGGAGGGAGCCCCCTGCTGAGCCCTGCGCCCTAGCACCGCCGTGGGGCCAGCACTCACCAGAGGGCGCCCCCTGCTGAGCCCTGCGCCCTAGCACCGCCGTGGGGCCAGCACTCACCAGAGGGCGCCCCCTGCTGAGCCCTGCGCCCTAGCACCGCCGTGGGGCCAGCACTGACCGGAGGGCGCCCCCTGCTGAGCCCTGTGCCCCTAGCACCGCCGTGGGGCCAGCACTGACCGGAGGGCGCCCCCTGCTGAGCCCTGCGCCCCTAGCACCGCCGTGGGGCCAGCACTGACCGGAGGGTGCCCCCTGCTGAGCCTTGTGCCCCTAGCGCCGCTGTGGGGCCAGCACTGACCGGAGGGTGCCCCCTGCTGAGCCTTGTGCCCCTAGCGCCGCCGTGGGGCCAGCACTGACCGGAGGGCGCCCCCTGCTGAGCCTTGTGCCCCTAGCGCCGCCGTGGGGCCAGCACTGACCGGAGGGCGCCCCCTGCTGAGCCCTGCGCCCTAGCACCGCCGTGGGGCCAGCACTGACCGGAGGGCGCCCCCTGCTGAGCCCTGTGCCCCTAGCGCCGCCGTGGGGCCAGCACTGACCGGAGGGCGCCCCCTGCTGAGCCCTGCGCCCCTAGCGCTGCCGTGGGGCCAGCACTGACCGGAGGGCGCCCCCTGCTGAGCCCCGGCCCTGCTCCCTCCAGCACAGCGCCCCCTACTGGCTCCCTGGGGCAGGGGGGGATCAGTGCTGAGGAAGGGCTCCCCCCGCTGCAGCCTGCCCCATGGGTGCCCCCCTGCCGCCCGGGGCCCACTCACCGGCGCAGAGGTGGGGCTCGGGGCAGAGACGCTCCTGCTGCAGCTCGGCTGAGCACAGGGCTGCTCTGCCGGCCCAGGGCCGGCCGCTCTGGGGGTCCAGGCACAGGCGGTAGCGGTGCTGCACGGAGGCCAGGGGGGCGCCGTCCGGCGGGGGGGGGCCCACTGTCCTGCCAGCCGCCGTGCTGGGCCAGGAGCACGGCCAGGGTGCCGGGGCTGAGAGCCGAGAGGGGCAGGCAGGCGCTGCAGGGCGTCCAGGCCGACCACTCGCTCAGGGGCAGCAGGCCTGGCAGGGCAAAGCCACAGGCAGGGCCGTGAGCCCCACAGACGCCGCCGTGGGACGGGCCATGGGGCAGCGCTTCCCTGGCAAGGGGCGGGCACGGCTCTGGCTCTGCAGCGTAGGGCAGCTAGACCGCAGGCAGCTGCCACCTGCCAGCGTGGGGCAGCCCTGCCACTTCCTCCAGGGGCTGGCTGGGGCAGTGGGGTATTGATGGGAGGTTGGGGCAGGCTGGTGGGGGGGCAGGGGGAGGGTATTGGGGCAGGGCTGGCTGGGGCAGTGGGGTATTGATGGGGGATTGGGCAGGCTGGTGGGGGGGCAGGGGGAGGGTATTGGGGCAGGGCTGGCTGGGGGTGCAGGATATTGATGGGGGATTGGGGCAGGCTGGTGGGGGGGCAGGGGGAGGGTATCAGGGCAGGGCTGGCTGGGGGTGCAGGATATTGATGGGGGCTTGGGCAGGCTGGCGGGGGGCAGGGGGAGGGTATTGGGGCAGGGCTGGCTGGGGCAGTGGGGTATTGATGGGGGATTGGGCAGGCTGGCGGGGGGCAGGGGGAGGGTATCGGGGCAGGGCTGGCTGGGGGTGCAGGATATTGATGGGGGATTGGGCAGGCTGGCGGGGGGCAGGGGAGGGTATCAGGGCAGGGCTGGCTGGGGGTGCAGGATATTGATGGTGGATTGGGCAGGCTGGCGGGGGGCAGGGGGAGGGTATTGGGGCAGGGCTGGCTGGGGCAGTGGGGTATTGATGGTGGATTGGGCAGGCTGGCGGGGGGCAGGGGGAGGGTATTGGGGCAGGGCTGGCTGGGGCAGTGGGGTATTGATGGGGGCTTGGGGCAGGCTGGTGGGGAGGCAGGGGGAGGGTATCAGGGCAGGGCTGGCTGGGTGCAAGGGGGTATTGATGGGGGAGCAGGGGGGGCATCGGGGGGCAGAACTGGCCAGGGGGGCAGCACCAAGCAGGGCACGCCTGGCTCAACCCGCCTCGAGTGGCTGGTACCCCCCTCCCTACTGCCCCAGGCAGGCCCCCGGACCCACAGGCGTGGGCTACTCACCCTGGCAGTTCTCACTGCTGCACTGCAGGGCCCCCTCCTGGCACACGCTGCAGACACAAACCAGCCGCTCAGTGCCCGGCGTGCCCCCGGCTGGCTCCCCCCTCCAGCCCCTCGGCCAGGCCAGGCGGCTCCCGCGCTACTGCCCGTGCCCGCCCCTGGCACCCCGCTGCCCCGGCGCTCACCATTCCTTGCAGCCGACCAGCACGCGGTCCCCTGCCGCCAGGTGCACCAGCCCTTCGCCTGGGCGGAAGTGGAGGCAGCCGCACTGCGCGGGGGGCACACAGGCTCCCCCCTGCTCCACCAGGCCCTGCCGGGCACAGGAGCAGCCTCAGTGGGGACGGGGCCCCCCCCAGTCCAGGCAGGGGGCCCAGAGCCCAGGCAGGAGTAGCCCCCAGACCAGATACTCCAGGGACGGGGTGTCCGCCCATGCCCACCCCTGGTGCCCTGCCCCCCCGGGTCGGTGCCCCCCCAACCCCGAACCCTCGACATCCTCCCCCTGGTGCCCGGCCCCCCTGGATCTGTGCCCCCCAAACCCAAACCCTCGACATCCTCCCCCCAATGCCCGTCCCCCCCCCGGGTCGGGCCCCCCCAACCCCGAACCCTCAACATCCTCCCCCCAATGCCCTGCCCCCCCGGGTCGGGGCCCCCCCAACCCTGAACCCTCAACATCCTCCCCCCAATGCCCTGCCCCCCCGGGTCGGGCCCCCCCAACCCCGAACCCTCAACATCCTCCCCCCAATGCCCTGCCCCCCTGGGTCGGGGCCCCCCCAACCCCGAACCCTCAACATCCTCCCCCCAATGCCCTGCCCCCCCGGGTCGGGGCCCCCCCAACCCTGAACCCTCGACATCCTCCCCCCAATGCCCGTCCCCCCCCCGGGTCTGTGCCCCCCCAACCCCGAACCCTCGACATCCTCCCCCCAATGCCCTGCCCCCCCGGGTCGGGGCCCCCCCAACCCTGAACCCTCGACATCCTCCCCCCAATGCCCGTCCCCCCCCCGGGTCTGTGCCCCCCAAACCCAAACCCTCGACATCCTCCCCCCAATGCCCGTCCCCCCCCCGGGTCGGGCCCCCCCAACCCCGAACCCTCAACATCCTCCCCCCAATGCCCTGCCCCCCCGGGTCGGGGCCCCCCCAACCCTGAACCCTCGACATCCTCCCCCCAATGCCCGTCCCCCCCCCGGGTCTGTGCCCCCCAAACCCAAACCCTCGACATCCTCCCCCCGGTGCCCTGCCCCCCCGGGTCTGTGCCCCCCCAACCCTGAACCCTCGACATCCTCCCCCCGCTGCCCTGCCCCCTGGGTCTGTGCCCTGCCCCCATCCTGTCCGTGGCCCTGTCCTGGCACTGTGGCAGAGCCGCCCAGCCCAGGTGCCGCCGGAGCCCCACGGCAGCCAGGCCCGCTGCCCTGCAGGCTGTGATGCAGCAGTGAGGCTGCGGGGTAGCAGTGCCTGTCTGGCATCGCTGCCCCCAGCCCCACGGCACAGCCCCTCACCGGTGGGCAGTAGCAGCCGGGCAGGCAGGTGGGGAGGGACGCGCAGAGCTCCGGGCGCCGCAGGGTGGAGCACAGCCCGGCGCAGGGGGAGCCGCAGGCCTGGAACTCGAAGGGCAGCTCGCAGCTGGCTTCTGCGGGGCACAGGGCACAGGTCAGCCCGGCCCAGGGGAGCCAGCGGGGGGGCAGCGGGCACAGGGGGAGCCGGCGGGGCGGGGGGGGGGGGACAGGGCAGCCCGACCCAGGGGAGCCGGCGGGGGGGCAGCGGGCACAGGTCAGCGGCCCAGGGGAGCCAGTGAGGGGAGGCGGCGGGGGGGCAGCGGGCCCAGGGGAGCCGGCGGGGGGGCAGCGGGCACAGGTCAGCGGCCCAGGGGAGCCAGCGGGGGGGCAGCGGGCACAGGTCAGCGGCCCAGGGGAGCCAGCGGGGGGAGGCGGCAGGGGCATGGGGCTGCCCACCCAGCCTGCTGTAGCAGAGCCCCCGGAGTGTCTCAGAGCCACGCTCCCAGCAGGGCTCCGGGCGGGCGAGGGGACCCAGGGCGAGGAGGGGGACCAATGGCTCTGGCTGCCCCCAGGGGCGCTGCCTCAGAGAGGGGAGTCTGCAGGCCTGAGCCCCAGCATGCGGGAGCCGGGGAGCCGGGCACCGACCGCCCCCGTCCTGGGTCCCCCCCAGGCCCCGCCCCACCCTCACCGGAGCACTGGGAGACGTCACAGGCGCGGAACTGGCTGTCCAGCCCCAGACACGGCTCCCCGCGGGGGGCCAGGCCCCACTGGTTCCGGTAGCGCTGCTGCACCGGGGAGCTGCAGGCACACTCCGTCCACGGCGTCCAGGGGCTCCAGGAGCAGGCGCCTGGGGAGGGGCCGGCATGGCAGTCTGGCACGCGCCCCGGCGGCCGTGGGGGGCTGGAGCGAGGCAGCCGCTGCAGGCGTAGGGGCCAGGCGCTGCCCCAGGAACGCTGCGTCGGAACGGACACTGGCCCGGGCCCGCCTAGTGGGAGGCTCTGGGGCAGGCAGCAGGAGCACGGGCGTGCCTCGGTTTCCCCGCCCGGTGCCCGGCTGCCCAGCAGGGGAAAGGACTGAGGCTGCCCTCAGGCGGGGCGCAGAGCCACCAGCGGGGCGGGACTGTCCGAGACGGCCCCCCGAGCAATGGGAGCCCTGCACAGACAAGGGCAGTCCCAGCCCCACAGCGGGGGAGGGGGTGCTGCGGGTGGGGGTGTGGGGGGCTCTGAGCTGCGACCTGGCCCAGGCAGGAGCCAGCAAGGGACAGAGCCAGGCCACACCGCGACCACAGCTGGGCTGGGCTCTGGGCAGGGCTGATGGGCTCAGCTCTAACCCGCCCCTCAGGGCACCCCAGGCTGTGGCCAGGTGACTGCAAACCCGGCCCTGGGCCCACACCGGCAGAGGGGGCCCCAGAGCCAGGCTGGGCGCCCTGTGCCCCATGGTGCAGACGGCCCCACACCCCGGCTCAGCACCGCTGGCTGAGGGGGCCCCAGAGCCAAGCTGGGTGCTCTGTGCCCCATGGAGCAGACGGCCCCACACCCCAGCTCAGCACCGCCAGCAGAAGGGGCCCTAGAGCCAGGCTGGGCGCCCTGTGCCCCATGGAGCAGACGGCCCCACAGCCCGGCTGGCAGACATGCGGAGGGAGCTGGAGGGCTGTACGCACAGCAGCCCTGGCCAGCCCTGGCGCAGGAAGGGAGCCTGGCGGCTGGGCGAGGCACCAGCCTGAGCCGGTGGCCGTGGGAGTCCACGTCCCACCAGCCCCGGTTCGGGCCCACGGGGGAATGGACGCCCTGCCCGCCAGGCCCACCTTCGCAGGGCTGCAGGTAGCAGGGCTGTGCCTCCTGGCGGGCGCTGTCGTTGCAGGGGGCGCCGGGCTCCTCGGGGCTGGGGCTGGGGCTGGGGCAGGCGCAGGTGCCCATCCGCGTGACCAGGCCGGTGCCGCAGGGGCGCGAGCAGGGGCTCCAGGCCGACCAGGCGCACGGCTCGGCAGCTGCGGGGCACAGGGCATCAGCAAGGCCGGGCGCAGGTCCCCGGCCCCTCTCCGGCCCACGCGGGCGGCCCCTCACCTGGGCAGGGCCGGGCAGCGCAGCCCTGGGCCTCGGCCGTGGGGCCGGCGCAGGCGGAGCCGTTGTTGCGCGGCGAGGGGTTGATGCAGGCCCTGGTGCGGACGTGGGTGCCCTCCCCGCAGGTGACGGGGCAGTCGGACCAGGGAGACCAGGGCGTCCAGGCGCCGTGCACTGGGGAGGCAGGCGGGGTTAGCAGGAAGGGGGGTGCCCCTTGGCGGGGCGGGGCGGGGTTAGCAGGAAAGGGGGCGCCCCGTGGCAGGGCAGGGCAGTGTTAGAAGGAAGGGGGGGGTGCCCCTTGGCGGGGTGGGGCAGGGTGGGGTTAGCAGGAAGGGGGGCGCCTCTTGGCGGAGCAGGGTGGGATTAGCAGGAAGGGGGGGTGCCCCTTGGCGGGGTGGGGCGGGGCAGGGTTAGCAGGAAGGGGGGCGCCCCTTGGTGGGGCAGAGCGGGGTTAGCAGGAAGGCGGCTGCCCCTTGGCGGGGCAGGGCAGGGCAGGGTGGGGCACTCACCTGCACAGGCGATGTCCTGGCAGTAGATGCCCTCCGGGGTGCAGACACTAGAGGGACAGACGGGGCAGAGGGCTCGGGGTGGGTGGGGACCCAGCGGAGAGCAGCCCCAGGGGCGCTGAGCGCTCCTGCCCAGCCTGACCACCCACGCCCCAGGAACTGCTCCCCGGGTGCACAGCAGGTCAGCCCTGCTGTACCCAGGCCAGAGACGGGCACACGGCCACCCCGCATCCCAGCCCCCACTCAGACCCCATCCGACATCCCTGCCCCTTGCCCCAGCCCCGCCCATCCGCCCCGACCCCCATTCAGACCCCGCCCCGCGTCCCGGCCCCCCTCGAGGGCCCCGCAGCAGAGCGCACGGCCGGGACGGCCGCCCCCGGGCACTGACCACTCCTGGCACTCCCCCAGCCGCCAGCTGTCCCCCAGGCGTCTCTCCCGGCCCTGGTGCAGGCAGAGCAGGGGGCAGGGCCCCTGCGGGCAGGGCCGGGTCTGCGGCTGCTCCTCCTGGCACTCCGGGGCGGTGGAGCCGGATGTGGCCGTCCTGGGGAGGGAGAGGGAGGTGGGCACAGCGAAGCCGGGGGGGGGCAGGCTGGGGGAGCTCAGTGCCACCTGCTCGCCAAGGGAAAAAGTACAGGGGTGGCCCCCCGCTGGGAGTGCCCTGCAGCCGGCACTCGCCCCCTCCCCCCAGGGCCCCACAGCCGAGGCCCTGCCCCCTCCCCCCAGCACCCTCTCCTGCAGCCTGGGGCCCCAGCACCCCCCCGCAGGGACACCCCAGGCGGGTGGCTCACCTGAAGCGGGTTTGCAGCCCGTCCCCACAGGTGACGCTGCACTGGGACCAGCTGGACCAGTGGCTCCAGTGGCACTGGCGGGGGGGGCAGGGGCGCTGGGTGCACAGCAGCCGCCCCCTGGAGCAGGTGCAGTTGTTGCAGCCGTCCTGGTGCTGGCTGCCGGGCGCCCAGCTGCGCCCCTGGGCGTCGGTGCACTCGCAGTGCCGTGGGGAGACGCAGGCGCCGTCCTGCTCCAGCGTCCCTGCACGGGGCGGGGGGAGACGGGGACACGTGGTGGGAGGGCTCTTCCAGGGGCACCCTCTGCCAGCTGCCACTGGAGCTGCGTGGGGGTGTCATGGCCCCCATACTGCTCCCAGCGTGTGGTGAGTCGCCGTACCCTGCTTTCAGCACAGAGGAGCCGAGGGCTGGGGCCCGTCTCGGGAGGGGGGCTGCCCTGGGGTCCCTGCCCCCCACAGCACCCGCACTGTCCCACTGGGCACCCACCGTCTGGGCAGCGGCAGCCGGGCTGGCAGGCTTCCCCGTCCTGGCACACGATGCCCTCCTGCAAGTCCCAGCAATGGCGCGGGCATCTGTTGGCGCAGTCCACCATGGCCATGGCAGGCGGGCAGCCCTCCTCTAGGGCGCAAGGGGGACGTTACCCTGTCTGACCCCCTGCAGCCCCGACCGACACAGACCCACACCGGGGGGGCGCGGCAATGAGCACAGGGCGGGGCTGGGTACAGGGGCCCAGGCTCTGGTCTGGGGAGCAGGGCGGGAGTTCGGCAGGGCTGGGGGGGGCTGGGTCTGAACCAGGAGACGGGTCGGATGAGGGACAGGGTCAGACCCATGTGACAGATGGCGGGAAGTGTGGGGTGTAAGCCAGGTGGCAGATTAGGGGAGGGGCGGGGTCTGACCTGGGCGGCAGGTCGGGGGAGGTGCAGGGTCTCACCTGGGCGGCAGGTTGGGGGAGGGTGAGGATCTAACTCAGATGACAGGTTGGGGAAGGGGTGGGGGCTAAAGGAGGGGCAGGTCACAGGAGGGGTGGGGGCAGGTTGGGGGAGGGGCAGGGGCAGGGTCTGAGCCGGGGGCAGGTCGGGGGAGGGGCAGGGTCTGGGCCGGGCTGGGGGCAGGGCGGGGGAGGGGTGGGCCGCGTTCCCCGCTCACTCTGCCTGTGCCAGGACGCTGGAGAGGTGGGCGCCCCTCCCCACTCCCAGGGCCTCTCCCGCCGTGGCCCCATCTGCCCAGATACCAGCCCCCCCCCGCTGCCTACCGCAGGGCTGGGGGTTGCAGACACGCCCCTGGTACTTCTCCCCTGGGCAGGGGGGGCCCCCGTTCTTGGGCGGGGGGCTGGTGCAGGTGCGGGTGCGCACGGAGCGGCCCCCCCCACAGGTGCGGTCACACCAGGACCACGGGCTCCACTTCGACCAGGCTCCGGCCACTGGCAGCGGAGGCACCCGGGGCACGGCGGGGAGACAGAGAGGGGAGAAGGGCTGTTACTGCACCCTCGGACAGCCACGGCCACGGCACGGAGCTCTGCCCGCCCAGCCCCAGCCACGGCACAGAGCTCTGCCCAGCCGGCCACGGCACGGAGCTCTGCCCGCCCAGCCCCAGCCACGGCACAGAGCTCTGCCCAGCCGGCACCCAGCCACGGCACGGAGCTCTGCCCGCCCAGCCGGCATCCGGCCACGGCACGGAGCTCTGCCCGCCCAGCCGGCATCCGGCCACGGCACGGAGATCTGCTCACCCAGCCGGCACCCGGCCACGGCACGGAGCTCTGCCCGCCCAGCCGGCACCCGGCCACGGCACGGAGCTCTGCCCGCCCAGCCCCGGCCACGGCACGGAGATCTGCCCGCCCAGCTGGCGCCTGGCACAGAGCTCTGCTCGCCCAGCCAGTAGGCAGAGGTCAGTTTGGCTCTGCCACCCCAGGGCAGGCGGAGAGGGGGCAGCGAGGGGCGGTGCGCGCCGGGTGAGCCTGCCAGCCGGGGGCAGGGACGCTGCCACCCAGGCCCAGGCCCTGGCCTCACCTTTGCAGGCCTGCAGGCTGCAGAAGCGCCGCTCGGCGTTGGCACTAAGGATGTCCTGGCACCAGAGGCCGCCCTCGCCGGGCGGGTGGTAGGAGCGCAGGCGCCGCTGCTGGCCGACGCCGCAGCTGCGGGAACACTCGCTCCAGGACGCCCACGGGGTCCAGCTGCAGTTCCTGCCGGCGCACTCCTCAGCCGGGCACGGGGCCGCCTCTGCGGGGCGCGGGACAGAGAGCACTGAGCCCGCCAGCCCACTGCCTGCACAGTCACGCTGGGGGGCACAGCCAGCGGGGGGGCACAGCCGGGGGGGCACAGCCAGCGGGGGGCACAGCCAGTGGGGGGCGCAGCCAGCGGGGGGGCACAGCCAGCGGGGGGGCGCAGCCGGGGGGGCGCAGCCAGCGGGGTCGTGCTGCAGGGGCACACAGAGGAGCCCGGGGCCAGGTGGGGCTGGGGGTAGCGAGGGCTTTCAGTGAAGGGAGCAGCCGTGGGACAGGAGGGGCGCAGGGCCGGCCTAGGTCGGGCGCCGGGTACGACAGGAGCCAAAGGCTGGGCTCTCAGGACAGGAGGGGAGCCCAGCGCCGGCCCAGGGGGTCCCGCGGCCCACCCCCATCAGGTCACACAGGAGCCGGGAAGGGGGTGCGTGCGCAGAGGTCAGTGCCAGGCAGAGCGCGAGGCGCAGGGGCGACGGCGCACGGGGCAGCCGCATGCAGAGCGAGGCAGCGGAGGTGGCCATGCGACTGCACACGGTACAGCGCGGGCGCTCGGGGTCGCCGCGCAGCCCTCAGAAACCAGCCGCTCACGGCAGCAGCCGGCAGAGCGGCCAACGGCCTGGGGCCTGGCTAGGGAAGGGCCAGAGAACGGAGCGAACACCTCCCTCCACGGGCCCTGCTGCCCCGGCTGAACGCTGCCCACGCTGCGGCGCAGGGCGCTGGGCCTGGAGGGGGCTCAGCGGAGGGCGAGAGGAGGGCCGGGGCGGGGGACGGCGCCAGAGGAGGAGGAGGGACAAGGCTGGGACGGCTCAGCTTGGAAAAGACGGGGCTGAAGTCCCAGCTGGAGCCCAGCATTAACCCAGGCCGAGCTGTGGACCCTTCCCCGAGCACAAGGCCTGGGCTCACCCACTGGGAGTACAGGCCCCTGGGCGGGCGGCACCTTTGGTCTGACCCCGCGTGGCCGCTCTGAGGCTCTCGTGCTCGTGAACCAAAGCAAAGAAACTTCACGCGGGGCACAGGCGCCCGGGCACTCCCTGCCGGGGGGTGCTGAAGGCCGGGGCTAGAACGGGGCCCAGCAAAGAGCTAGGGGAGCCCACGGGGGACAGGGTGTGATGGGGGGGTGCGTGTGAGACTCAGGCTGGATGTGCGTGTGACAGGCAGAGCGGCTCCCAGCGGCTGAGGATGACCCTGGGGCTGTTCCCTAGGCTGGCAGGTAACACCTCTGCCCTGAGCACAGAGCAGGGAGGAGCCGAGCTGGGTTTGATTCTGGGGCGGCAGTTAGAAGCTGGGGGAGAGGGAGCTGGAAGGAGCCAGCCTGGCGAGGGGGGAGGCTACACCCCAGAGGGGCCCCCCTCGGGCTCCCCTCCCCAGGACGGGTTGGAAGGACTGTCTCTGGCTGCTGTACTGACACCTCTGTGCTGAGCTGGGCTCTGTCGCCTCATAAACCTCCTGTTGTACCTGCTGGGTGAGAGTCACTCCTGCCTGCGGACAGGGAGCAGAGCTTGGGGACCCCTGAACCCCTCACACAGGGCCATCAGCAGCTGGTAGCCAGGCCAGTGGGCGGGTGTCAGGACGGGGGGGCTCTTGCTGACCCCTGCTCTGTCCATTCCCTCGGGGGCACCTGGCCCTGGCCGCTGGCAACAGATGGGAAGCTGTGCGAGACGCCTTTGGCCGTTCTTATGTTGCAGTATTTGGGGGCAGCTGGGAGGGTGGGAGCTGGGGGGCAGGGCGAGCTGGACGAGGCTCCCTGTGCAGGGCAGTTCAGGGTGCTCAGGCCGTCGCCCGGAGGCAGCCCCTGATCCCTGCCCAGCTGCCAGCCCAGAGCTGGCCCGCGGCCCAGGACTGCTGCCCGGTGTCCCGGATCCTTGCCCGGCACTCAGGGCCCTTTGCAGGACTCCCCACACTGTGCAGAGCACGGCCCTGGGCTGTGGGGCCCCAGCTCCCCAGACCCAGCCAGGCAGGGGCACTGCAGCCCACCCTGCTCAGCCAGGGCCACCCTGGGGGGTAAAAAGGGGGCTCAGACCCTTGGCCTCCACCCGAATTGCCCTGGGCCCCCGGGGCCGCCTCACCTGTGCACTGGGGCAGGTTACACGCCTGCTCCTGGAAGGGCTCCCCGGTGCAGTTGGCTCCACCCCCACACGCCCGGGTCCGGGTTTTAGTAGCTGGGGCCGCGGGGTCGGTGCAGGTTTTGGAGCAGGGGCTCCAGGGGGACCAGAGGCTGAAGCCCTCCTCGGAGCCTGAGGCAGGACAGAGGGCGGCAGCAGGGGGTAACTCGGCTCCTGGCCGAGCGGCTCCCGGTCCCCCCACCCCCCTGCGAGCAGCTGGGGAGACCGAGGCAGGTGGGCAGGGACTGACCCAAGGCCACAGGCAGCACCGGGGCAGCCTGGTTCCCACCCCACGGCTCTAACCACGAGTCAGCACTGCCAGCCCAGCGCTGGCACAGAACCCGGAATCCTGGGTCCCAGGGCAACTCGCGTCAGCCACTAACCCCGTGGCACTCCCAGCACTGGGGCAGAACCCCGGAGTCCAGGATCCCAGCACCACCCCCCCAACCACTGGACACCGCTGCCCTCCCAGGCCCAGAGATGGAGCCCAGGTCAGCAGCGCTGCTCTGGCACATGCCATGGGGACCACCCACTGGAAGCAGGTTCTGGGAGGCTTCTGCCCCCTCTGCCCTCTGCAGAGTCCATGCCAGGCAGAGCAGCCTGGTGTGCCCCCCTCCCTGGCGAAGGGGGGGTAGGAAAGGCTCCAGCCTGACCCCCTGTTTGTAACAGCCCAGCCCACCTGAGCCCAGCGAGGCCCTTGGGAACCCCCCGCCCTCACCTGGCACGCTGGGGACGGGCTCCGTGGGAACAGCTGGCCCTGGGGACAGAAGAAAGAGGGGCAGGGGGGTTAGGAGCCTGGAGCTGCCGGCTTCCTCTCCTGCCCACTGCCAGGGCTGCTGGCTGGCACAGCCGGAGGAGGTGGCAGGGCCCCAGCTCCAGGCCCTGGGGCCCCCAGGAGACGAGTCCATGGGGCCCGGCAGGGGCAGTCGTTGGGGAGACACTCACAGCTAACAAGAGCCAGTGGCTGGAGTGTGTCCACCAAAACCGCACAAGTGCCACCTGGCAGAGGGAGCCACCCTGGGCCCAGTGGGCCGGGACCGGGGCAGTCCGGCAGTGCCCACCCTGCTCTCGCTGGCACTGCCCTGCAGCCCGGCTGCCTGGGGATGGGGCGGTCTGGCAGTGCCCACCCGGCTCTCACTGGCACTGCCCTGCAGCCCGGCTGCCTGAGGACGGGGGGTCCGGCAGTGTCACACCCGGCTCTCGCTGGCACTGCCCTGCAGCCCGGCTGCCTGAGGACAGGGCGGTCCAGCAGTGTCACACCCTGCTCTCGCTGGCACTGCCCTGCAGCCCGGCTGCCTGAGGACAGGGCGGTCTGGCAGTGTCACACCCGGCTCTCACTGGCACTGCCCTGCAGCCCGGCTGCCTGGGGACGGGGCGGTCCGGCAGTGCCCACCCTGCTCTCGCTGGCACTGCCCTGCAGCCCGGCTGCCTGAGGACAGGGCGGTCCAGCAGTGTCACACCCGGCTCTCGCTGGCACTGCCCTGCAGCCCGGCTGCCTGGGGACGGGGCGGTCCGGCAGTGCCACACCCGGCTCTCGCTGGCACTGCCCTGCAGCCCGGCTGCCTGGGGACAGGGCGGTCCGGCAGTGCCACATCCCGCTCTCGCTGGCACTGCCCTGCAGCCCGGCTGCCTGGGGATGGGGCGGTCCGGCAGTGCCCACCCGGCTGTCTCTGGCACTGCCCTGCAGCCCGGCTGCCTGGGGATGGGGCGGTCCGGCAGTGCCCACCTGGCTGTCTCTGGCACTGCCCTGCAGCCCGGCCAGCCCAGGCATCTGAGCACTTTCCCAGCCCCTGGCACCCATGACCTGCACCTGAAGAGGCAGGGGCCTGCCTGGTACTTGCTATGCTCTCGGGCACGCCAGCTGAGCACTGCCCCAGGGCAGCACAGGGTGCAGCGCCAACCCCGGCCTGAGAGCTGCGGTTTCACCAGGTTGGGGCACTGCCCCACAGAGCCTGCGCAGCAGGCAAAGTGCCAGGGCCTGGAGGGACAGCTGGGTGGTGCCAGTCCTGCCCATCTCACCCGCCCCACAAGGCAGAGGGTCTGCAGAGCCCCTGGGCACCAGCTCACCTGGGCAGTCCGGTGCCTGGCAGTACTTGGTCTCCGTGCGAGGGCCCACGCAGTCCTTCCCGCCGTTGGCAGGGGCAGGGCTGGTGCAGGCCCGGGCCCTGGTCATGTGCCCCAGCCCCCCACAGCTCACGGAGCAGGGAGACCAGGGGCTCCAGGGCGCGAAGCCGCCGTCCAGCGGGCACAGGGAGAAGGAGCAGTTCAGCTGGCCGTGCTGGCAGGTGCTGGGCAGGAATGGCCAGGGCAGGTCAGGACACGAACGGGGCAGCCCGGGCAGGGAGGGGCGTGGGAGAGACAGAGGTCTGCGTGCTGCCCGGGGGAGGAGCCGGGAAGCAGAGCGGCTCAGGGGGGCGGTTCGGGGCAGGTGTGGGGGGTGTGTGGCACAGAGACGGTGCTGCCCGGGGCAGGAGTCGGGAAGCAGAGCGGCTCAGGGGGGGCGGTTCGGGGCAGCAGTGGGGCAAGGAGGGAGCGTGGTGCACACACGGTGCAGCCCGGGGGAGGAGCCGGGAAGCAGAGCGGCTCAGGGGGGCGGTTCGGGGCAGGCGGGGGGTGGGGGGTGGGTGTGGCACACACACGGTGCAGCCCAGGGAAGGAGCCGGGAAGCAGAGCGGCTCAGGGGGGACGGTTTGGGGCAGGGGTGGGGAGGGGTGTGTGGCACACACATGGTGCAGCCCAGGGAAGGAGCCGGGAAGCAGAGCGGCTCGGGGGCGCGGTTCGGGGCAGGCATGAGGGGGGGTGGCACAGAGACAGTGCAGCCCGGGGGAGGAGCCGGGAAGCAGAGCGGCTCAGGGGGGCGGTTCGGGGCAGGTGTGGGGGGTGTGTGGCACAGAGACGGTGCAGCCCGGGGAAGGAGCCGGGAAGCAGAGCGGCTCAGGGGGGCGGTTCGGGGCAGGCGGGGGGTGGGGGGTGGGTGTGGCACACACACGGTGCAGCCCAGGGAAGGAGCCGGGAAGCAGAGCGGCTCAGGGGGATGGTTTGGGGCAGGCGTGGGGGGGGGTGTGGCACAGAGACGGTGCAGCCTGGGGGAGGAGTCGGGAAGCAGAGAGGCTCAGGGGGGCGGTTTGGGGCAGGCGTGGGGGGGGGGTGCGGCACAGAGACGGTGCAGCCTGGGGAAGGAGCCGGGAAGCAGAGAGGCTCAGGGGGGCGGTTTGGGGCAGGCGTGGGGGGGGGGTGCGGCACACACACGGTGCAGCCCGGGGCAGGAGTCGGGAAGCAGAGCGGCTGGGGGGGGCGCGGTTCGGGGCAGGCGTGGTGGGGGGCGGGACAGAGACGGTGCAGACCAGGGAAGGAGCCGGGAAGCAGAGCGGCTGGGGGGGGCGCGGTTCGGGGCAGGCGTGGTGGGGGGCGGGACAGAGACGGTGCAGACCAGGGAAGGAGCCGGGAAGCAGAGCAGCCGGCCCTGCAGCCCAGGGGGGTGGTTCAGGGCAGGCAGGGGGCAGGCAGCAGGTGCTCCCCGGGCGCGTGCCCAGACGGGCGCAGGTCCAGGAAGCTGTTCATGGGCGCGGCGGTGCAGAGCTCTAGCCCAGCTCACCCCTGAGCCGCCCGCCCCGGTACCGGCTGAGAGGCGACGTCGCAGCCCCAGCGGGCGTTTGGCTGGTCGCTCCCTGCGTAGCCGCCTGACACGTGCCTTCAAAGCCAGCCGGTTCCGGCAGCACAAGCCTGGCCTGGTCCCACGCTGCTTGGGGGCTGCAGCTCCCACCAGCCGTCGGGCCGGGGGCAGCCCTACCTTGGCCCTGCCTGGCTCTGCCGGCCCTACCTTGGCCCTGCCTGGCTGCTCAGCACAGGGTAAGAGGCCCTGGCCTTTAGCCAAGCCTGCTCCCTGCCCCAGGCCTGCGGGAGGCCGTGGGGCTCGGCTCAGCCCCACGTGGGGCTCGGAAGCAGAGGCTTGCTCCCATGGGGGCAGTGGGCCCCACCCAGTCACTGCTGCTGGCACCAGCCCCGGAGCCTGAGGCACTGCCAGAGCCAGCCCAGCGCGGGCGCAGGGGCCGAGTCCTGGGAGCTGCCTGGCCGCCGCGGGCCGACTCACCAGGTGCTGCAGGCCGAGTGGACGGTGTCGTGGGGCTGCACCTCCTGGCCCAGCGAGAGCGGGCGGCCCTGGGCGCTGAGGATGGCCGGGAGAGCGCTGGCGTTGGCCGACTGGCTGTGGAACTCCTTCAGGGCCTCCTCGGTCAGCAGGCAGGGGCACTCCTGTGGGCGGCACGAGCCCTGCTGGTTGCTTGGGGGGCAGGCCTCTGCCATGGAGAATGCAGGAGGGCCCTGGCACCGGGCTGGTGCTGAGGGGTGGGCCCTGAGAGCCGCCCCCCGCTGCAGGCGTGCCGGGAACCAGCAGGGCCAGGAGCCACCAGCTGCACTCGCTGGAAGTGTGGAGTTGAGAGGGGCGCAGACTGCATCTCCCTGGTGGGTGGTGAGGTGGGCAGGCCTGGGCAGTGGTCAGGGGCTGGGCTGTGGGGCAGCCCAGGCCTCCCGCCACCGGGCACCGCCCCTCTGGCCTGGTGCGCCCCCTGTGCGCCTGCAGCCAGGTCTGCCGGGGTGGGCGGCGTGGGCCTGCTCTCGTGCTGACACCCCTGTTCTATGGTTGCACCCCGGGGCGCTGGTGAGTCGCTGACTTTACACCGCTCGTGTTCGCATCGTGCTGGTCTGTGGAGCTGGACGCGCTGGCTCTGGGCCCGTGAGCCGCGCGTTTGCTTCTGGGAGCTCTCGGCAGGGTTGCTAGCCAAGTGACACCGGCATTAGCCACGTCTGAGGAACTCTGCTGGGAACGTTCCCACCAGCACGGGAGCCCTGGCTGCTATGGAGTCAGGAGTGGACGGGTGACCTGCTTCCCTGACAAACTTCCTCCTGGGCACGCCTCTGCACAGGGAGAACAATGGACCAGCCTCCCCATTGTCAAGGGGACAAAGGGGGCCCTGAGGTTCCTCCCTCTTTGTCTTCACTCCAGCTGGGGGCGGCAGGAGCCCCCTGCTGGGAACGGCGCCGGAAGGGGGGCTGACCCGGCCAGCGAAGGGCGTATCCAGAGACTTGTAGGAGAGCCGCCGACTCCCCCCGCTGCAGCCGGCACCACGGCCTGTGCGACTGCTGTACGGACTGGAAGAGGGGCTTTGCCCACGACAGCTCATGCTCCAGCCTATCGGTTAGTCCATGAGGTGCCCCAGGACTTCTCGCTTCAGAAAGTTCATTCTCAGCCTAGTCTGTCTTTTATAGTACTAGACCTGCAGCTGCTGGACGCTAAAGCGCCGGCCCAGTGCGCTCTGGGGGGCCAGGCCTGGGCCATGCACTGAGCGGGGCTGGGGCTGGGCCCCTGGGGCGGGAAGAGCCTGTGTGGCTGGGGGGCGTTTGGTTCTCAGCACCTCTCCCCTGCATGGGGGGACAGGTGGTGGCCCAAGGCGCGTGTGCAGGAATCCTGGGGGTGGTTCCTGGCGACAGAAGGGCCCTGCGTGAGGACCTGCAGCCGAGGGCTGTACGTTGCCCTGTCCCTAAGCAATTTGTCCTGTTCCAGCCTCTCAGCTCTGCCTCCAGAAACCCCTTTGTTACATTCATCTCCCCATGGTGCACTGGGGCAGGGCTGAGCTCACCTGTCCCCCCACAGTGCACTGGGGCAAGACTGAGCTCACCTGTCCCCCCACAGTGCACTGGGGCAGGGCTTAGCTCACCTGTCCCCCCACGGTGCACTGGGGCGGGACTTAGCTCACCTGTTCCCCCACAATGCACTGGGGCAGGGCTCAGCTCACCTGTCCCCCCACGGTGCACTGGGGCGGGACTTAGCTCACCTGTTCCCCCACAATGCACTGGGGCAGGGCTTAGCTCACCTGTCCCCCCACGGTGAACTGGGGCGGGACTTAGCTCACCTGTTCCCCCACAATGCACTGGGGCAGGGCTCAGCTCACCTGTCCCACCCACAGTGCACTGGGGCGGGACTTAGCTCACCTGTCCCCCCACGGTGCACTGGGGCAGGGCTTAGCTCACCTGTCCCCCCACGGTGCACTGGAGCAGGGCTCAGCTCACCTGTTCCCCCATGGTGCACTGGGGCAGGGCTTAGCTCACCTGTCCCACCCACGTGCACTGGGGCAGGGCTCAGCTCACCTGTCCCACCCACAGTGCACTGGGGCAGGGCTCAGCTCACCTGTCCCACCCACAGTGCACTGGGGCAGTGCTTAGCTCACCTGTCCCCCCACGGTGCACTGGGGCAGGGCTCAGCTCACCTGTCCCCCCACGGTGCACTGGGGCAGGGCTTAGCTCACCTGTCCCCCCATGGTGCACTGGGGCAGGGCTTAGCTCACCTGTCCCCCCATGGTGCACTGGGGCAGGGCTCAGCTCACCTGTCCCACCCACGTGCACTGGGGCAGGGCTTAGCTCACCTGTCCCCCCATGGTGCACTGGGGCAGGGCTCAGCTCACCTGTCCCCCCACAGTGCACTGGGGCAGGGCTTAGCTCACCTGTCCCCCCACGGTGCACTGGGGCAGGGCTCAGCTCACCTGTCCCCCCACGGTGCACTGGGGCAGGGCTCAGCTCACCTGTCCCACCCACGTGCACTGGGGCAGGGCTTAGCTCACCTGTCCCCCCATGGTGCACTGGGGCAGGGCTCAGCTCACCTGTCCCCCCACAGTGCACTGGGGCAGGGCTTAGCTCACCTGTCCCCCCACGGTGCACTGGGGCAGGGCTCAGCTCACCTGTCCCCCCACGGTGCACTGGGGCAGGGCTTAGCTCACCTGTCCCCCCACGGTGCACTGGGGCAGGGCTCAGCTCACCTGTCCCACCCACGTGCACTGGGGCAGGGCTTAGCTCACCTGTCCCCCCACGGTGCACTGGGGCAGGGCTCAGCTCACCTGTCCCCCCACAGTGCACTGGGGCAGGGCTCAGCTCACCTGTCTCACCCACGGTGCACTGGGGTGGGTCTTAGCCAGGCGGGGAGGCTCTCTGCCAGTGGGTGCCTTACCTGCACGCAGGTGCCGTTGTGCTGGTAGGTGCCCACCGGGCAGTGGCAGCCCTCCTCGCAGCCGTCCGAGAAGCAGCCCATCTGGCGGGTGAGGTGGGCGCAGCTGTAGGGGCAGCCCTCCTCCTGCAGGCACTCCCGGAACAGGCGCCCTGCGGGGCAGCCCACCTCTGTGGGGAGGGCGAGAGGCACGTCTGAGCTGGCTACGGGCTGCCCACGGGCCTGGGGAGTGAGCGCAGGGCCCAGGGCGCCCCAGAGCTGGAGGGGATCTGTCCTGTCCCCCTGCCCTGCTGCAGAGCCAGCCCTGCCCTCACCTGCACCCTCACAGGTGGCCTGTCCTGGGCTACGCACTGAGGCAGGGCAGCAGGGGACTGCTACTGGGGGGAGCTACCCCCTGAGGGAGGCTGGGCATAGCCCAGTTACCCCCAGGCAGGGGCAGTTACCCCAAGAAGGGGGCAGGGAATGGGAATGGGGGTGGGACGGTGTCATGCAGTGATGTGATGGAGTGGGGGGGGTGTGTGAGACTCAGGCTGGATGTGGGAGACAAGCAGAGCAGCTCCCAGCGGCTGAGGATGACCCCTGGGCTGTACCCTAGAGTGGCAGGTGACACCTCAGCCCTGAACACAGAGCAGGGAGGAGCCGAGCTGGGTTTTTGAATCGGGGGCGGCAGTTGGAGGCTGGGGGAGAGGGAGCTGGAGGGCAGCCAGCCTGAGGAGGGGGAAAGCTACACCCCAGAGGGGCACCCCTCGGGCTCCTCTCCCCAGGACGGGTTGGAAGGACTGTCTCTGGCTGCTGTACTGACACCCCTGTGCTGAGCTGGGCTCTGTTGCCTAATAAACTTCCTGTGCTACCCAGAGGAGGCAGTGCCAGGCCGTTCCCAGGGGGGCGGTTACTCCCGGGGTGGGCAGTGCCAGGCCGTTCCCGGGGGGGCGGTTACTCCCGGGGTGGGCAGTGCCAGGCCGTTCCCGGGGGGGCGGTTACTCCCAGGGGGGGCAGTGCCAGGCCGTTCCCGGGGGGGCGGTTACTCCCGGGGTGGGCAGTGCCAAGCAGTTCCCAGGGGGGCGGTTACTCCCGGGGGGGGCAGTGCCAGGCCGTTCCCGGGGGGGCGGTTACTCCCAGGGGGGGCAGTGCCAGGCCGTTCCCGGGGGGGCGGTTACTCCCAGGGGGGGCAGTGCCAGGCTGTTCCCGGGGGGGCGGTTACTCCCGGGGGGGGCAGTGCCAGGCGGTTCCGGGGGGCACTCACCAAGGCAGACCTGGGTGCGGCAGGTCTTGCTCTGGGCGCTGAGCCCCCGGCAGCCGGACCGGCGACAGTGGCGTGTGCGGATCTGCTCCCCCCCGCCGCAGGACACGCTGCACGGCCCCCACGGGGACCACTCGCTCCACGGCGCCTCCTCTGCAGGGCCGGGCACACACTGGGTACGAGGCCCTGCCCAGGCACCCCCCCGCCGGCCTGTGCTCGCGGCACAGCTCTGACCTCCCAGGCTGTGCCGGTGCCCCATGTGGCCGGGCTGGGCTGGAGGTGCCCTGCGGCACTGCCCCCCGTGGCTCCGCTCTCACCTGGGCAGGGCGGCTCGCCCTGGCACGCCCGCTGCTGCTGGCCGTCCCCGGCACAGCCCCTGCCCCCCTGCTGTGGGGCCGGGTTGTCGCAGGCTCGGAAGCGGAGCTGGGTCCCCCACTGGCAGCGCTGCGAGCAGGGTGACCACGGGCCCCAGGCGCCCCAGCTGCCATCCAGGCGGCAGGTGGGCTCGGCGTGGCACTGCAGGTGCCCGTCCTCACAGGTGCTGTGGGGGGGAGGGTGTGTTACTGCCACCCAGCCCCCAACTGCGCCTGCAGCCAACAGCCCAGCCAGGCAGCTGGCGAGGAAACCACGGTGAAACCCGGGCACTGCCCCCAACCACCCTCAGGCATCGCCCCTGGGCACTGCCCCCAACCACCCGCCCAGCTACCGCCCTCGGGCACTGCCCCTGAACATCCCCGGACACTGCCCCCGACCACCCCCAGGCATCGCCCCTGGGCAGAAATCTCCAGCTGCAGGAGTCCTGGGGCGAGGGGACTGGGGTGCACAATGGCTTTTGCTGGGGATCCCCACTCCTGAGACTGCCCCGAGGCCCAGCAGCTGGCAGCCCCAGGCGGGCGTGGGCAGTGCCGGCGGGGAGGGAGCCTGGGCGCTCTCAGTCCTTCTCTCACCAGTTCTGGCAGGGCCCGTACACCGTCTGCCCGGGCTCCACGGAGCGCCAGGGCCCAGGGCCAGCCCCGGCCGAGAGGGGCGGCTGCTCCGCAGGCTCTGCAGGGAGACGGGCGGATACGTCACCTTCCCCCAGAGCCGCAGGCACGGACCCCCCCTCCAAAGCGCTGCCCGGCTGTGCAGCCCCCCGCCCAGCTCAGCGCCAGCCCCTGACCTCTGCCTTCCCTCCCCCACCCAGCGCCAGCCCCCGAGATCTGCCTCCCCTCCCCCGCCCAGCTCAGCGCCAGCCCCCGACCTCTGCCTCCCCTCCCCCACCCAGCTCAGCGCCAGCCCCCGACCTCTGCCTCCCCTCCCCCGCCCAGCTCAACGCCAGCCCCCGAGATCTGCCTCCCCTCCCCCGCCCAGCTCAGCGCCAGCCCCCGACCTCTGCCTTCCCTCCCCCACCCAGCGCCAGCCCCCGAGATCTGCCTCCCCTCCCCCGCCCAGCTCAACGCCAGCCCCCGACCTCTGCCTCCCCTCCCCCACCCAGCTCAGCGCCAGCCCCCGACCTCTGCCTCCCCTCCCCCACCCAGCTCAACGCCAGCCCCCGAGATCTGCCTCCCCTCCCCCGCCCAGCTCAGCGCCAGCCCCCGACCTCTGCCTTCCCTCCCCCACCCAGCGCCAGCCCCCGACCTCTGCCTCCCCTCCCCCACCCAGCTCAGCGCCAGCCCCCGACCTCTGCCTCCCCTCCCCCGCCCAGCTCAATGCCAGCCCCTGAGATCTGCCTCCCCTCCCCCACCCAGCGCCAGCCCCCGAGATCTGCCTCCCCTCCCCTGCCCAGCTCAACGCCAGCCCCCGAGATCTGCCTCCCCTCCCCCGCCCAGCTCAGCGCCAGCCCCCGACCTCTGCCTTCCCTCCCCCACCCAGCGCCAGCCCCCGAGATCTGCCTCCCCTCCCCCGCCCAGCTCAGCGCCAGCCCCCGACCTCTGCCTTCCCTCCCCCACCCAGCTCAACGCCAGCCCCCGAGACCTGCCTCCCCTCCCCCACCCAGCTCAACGCCAGCCCCCGACCTCTGCCTCCCCTCCCCCGCCCAGCTCAGCGCCAGCCCCTGACCTCTGCCTTCCCTCTTCCACCCAGCGCCAGCCCCCCGAGATCTGCCTCCCCTCCCCCGCCCAGCTCAGCACCAGCCCCCCGACCTCTGCCTCCCCTCCCCCGCCCAGCTCAGCGCCAGCCCCCGACCTCTGCCTTCCCTCTTCCACCCAGCGCCAGCCCCCGAGCTCTGCTTCCCCTCCTCCGCCCAGTGCCAGCCCCCCGAGCTCTGCCTCCCCTCCCGCACCCAGCACCAGCCCCCCGACCTCTGCCTCCCCTCCCCCGCCCAGCTCAGCGCCAGCCCCAGCCCCCCGAGCTCTGCCTCCCCTCCCGCACCCAGCACCAGCCCCCCCCGAGCTCTGCCTCCCCTCCCCCGCCCAGCTCAGCGCCAGCCCCCGAGCTCTGCCTCCCCTCCCCCGCCCAGCGCCAGCCCCCGAGCTCCTGCACCCCAACCTCTGCTTCCTCTCCCCCGCCCAGCGCCAGCCCCCCCCGAGCTCCTGCACCCCCGACCTCTGCCTCCCCTCCCCTGCCCAATGCCAGCCGCCCGAGCTCTGGCACCCCCCTGAGCTCTGCCTTCCCTTCCCCGCCCAACGCCAGCCCCCTGAGCTCCTGCACCCCCAACCTCTGCCTGCTCCCCCCTGAGCTCCCTGAACCCCCTCACCTGCCCAGCACCAGCCCCCCGAGCTCCTGCACCCCCCTGAGCTCCCTACCTCCCCTCCCCACCCAACACCACCCCTTGAGCGCCTCCCACCCCTCCCCCACCCAACACCAGCCCCCCGAGCTCCCTGCAACCCCGGCCTCTGCCTCCCCTCCCCCGCCCAATGCCACCCCCCTGAGTTCCTCGTACCCCCATCCCCACCCAGCGCCAGCCCCCTTAGCTCCCCGCACCCCCCTGCCCAGTGCCAGCCCCCTAAGTTCCCTTCCCCCCATGCCTCTGCCTCCCCTCCCCACCCAACACCATCCCCTGAGCTCCCCGCAACCCCTGAGCTCCCTGCACCCCCCAAGCTCCTGCACCCCCTGGCCTCTGCCTCCCCTCCTGCACCCAACGCCTGACCCCTGAGCTCCCTGCAACCCCTGGCTTCTGCCTCCCCCACCCCTGCCCAACACCATCCCCTAACTCCCTGAGACCCAGCCAGCCCGGGCCCACGGGGACAGGGCAGACCGAGCCAGACGGGGCCCATGGGGACGGCGCAGACCCAGCCGGTCGGGGCCCACGGGGACAGCGCAGACCCAGCCGGTTGGGGCCCACGGGGACATGGCAGACCCAGCCGGTCGGGGCCCACGGGGACGGCGCAGACCCAGCCGGTCGGGGCTCACGGGGACGGGGCAGACCCAGCCGGTCGGGGCCCACGGGGACGGGGCAGACCCAGCCGGTCGGGGCTGCAATTGGCCCAGCCCTGAGAGCTGCCTGGACTGGGCTAGACACTCAACAGCCCCCCCGGTGTTAGGCTGGCCGGGAGTCACGGCAGGCTGGAGGGTGGGCCAAGGACGGGGGGCTCTGGAGGAACCCAGGAGGGACCCAGGTGCCGGGGGCTGACAGCCAGGACGCAGCCGGGCTGACCCCACGGGAGAGCAGCCCCCGGGAAGGGGTCACAGACAGACCAGGGCCTCTGCTGCCGCGGGACAGGTGCAGGCTGCCGGCCCTGGCCCCGGCCCCGCTCACCCTGCGAGCTGTCCTGCATCTTGCAGCGGCACTGAGCCGGGCTCACGCACACCCCGTCCTGCAGCAGGCGGCCGGCGGAGCAGCCGCAGGAGGGCTGGCAGCGGGGGCTGTCCAGGCAGGCTGTGTCCGCCTGCAGGTCCTCGCAGGAGCGCGGGCAGGGCTTGCCACAGGCCCAGGCCACCTGCCCCCCGCCGCAGCCTGTGGGAGAGAGCCGGCTCAGCCCCTTGCCACACCTGCAACGCCCGGCGCACGGCCCGAGCCACGGTGCCCCCTCGCCCACCGCTGCCGGGGCAGTGTCACCGAGGGCCAGGCTGCACGGGAGTGGCCAGGCAACCCTGCCCGGAGCCAGCCTGCTCTCCCAGCTGCCCTCAGGGCCTGCTGCGCCCCCCGCCAGCCCTCCCGCTCTCACACACCGGCCCCAGAGGTCCTGCTGCTGCGTGGGGGACGCCAGAGAGCAAGCGCCACAGCGAGGGCAGCTCAGGAGGGTGCTGGGCCAGGTGCAGCGTGCAGGGACGGGGCCGTGGTTTGGGGGCTGAGTCGGGGTGCAGCGTGCAGGGATGGGGCCGTGGTTTGGGGGCTGAGTCGGGGTGCAACGTGCAGGGACGGGGCCATGGTTTGGGGGCTGAGTCGGGGTGCAGCGTGCAGGGATCGGGCTGTGATATGGGGGCTGAGTCGGGGTGCAGCGTGCAGGGATCGGGCCGTGGTTTGGGGGCTGAGTCGGGGTGCAGCGTGCAGGGATCGGGCTGTGATATGGGGGCTGAGTCGGGGCGCAGCGTGCAGGGATTGGGCCGTGGTTTGTGGGCTGAGCTGGGGCGCAGCATGCGGGGATAGGGCTGTGGTTTGGGGGCTGAGTCGGGGTGCAGCGTGCAGGGGTGGGGCCGTGATCTGGGGGCTGAGTCGGGGTGCAGCGTGCAGGGATGGGGCTGTGGTTTGGGGGCTGAGTCGGGGTGCAGCGTGCAGGGATAGGGCTGTGGTTTGGGGGCTGAGTCGGGGTGCAGCGTGCAGGGGTGGGGCCGTGGTTTGGGGGCTGAGTCGGGGTGCAGCGTGCAGGTATCGGGCCGTGGTTTGGGGGCTGAGTCGGGGTGCAGCGTGCAGGTATCGGGCCGTGGTTTGGGGGCTGAGTCGGGGTGCAGCGTGCAGGGGTGGGGCCGTGGTTTGTTGGCTGAGCTGGGGCGCAGCATGCGGGGATGGGGCCGTGGTTTGTGGGCTGAGCTGGGGCGCAGCATGCAGGGATAGGGCTGTGGTTTGGGGGCTGAGTCGGGGTGCAGCGTGCAGGGGTGGGGCCGTGATCTGGGGGCTGAGTCAGGGCGCAGCTTGCAGGGGTGGGGCTGTGGTTTGGGGGCTGAGTCGGGGTGCAGCGTGCAGGGATGGGGCCGTGGTTTGGGGGCTGAGTCGGGGCGCAGCGTGCAGGGATGGGGCCGTGGTTTGGGGGCTGAGTCGGGGCGCAGCGTGCACTGGTGGGGCCGTGGTTTGGGGGCTGAGTCGGGGTGCAGCGTGCAGGGGTGGGGCCGTGATTTGGGGGCTGAGTCGGGGAGCAGCGTGCAGGGGTGGGGCTGTGATTTGGGGGCTGAGTCGGGGTGCAGCGTGCAGGGATCGGGCAGTGGTTTGGGGCCTGAGTCGGGGTGCAGCGTGCAGGGGTGGGGCCGTGATTTGGGGGCTGAGTCGGGGTGCAGCGTGCAGGGGTGGGGCTGTGATTTGGGGGCTGAGTCGGGGTGCAGCGTGCAGGGGTGGGGCCGTGATTTGGGGGCTGAGTCGGGGTGCAGCGTGCAGGGGTGGGGCTGTGATTTGGGGGCTGAGTCGGGGCGCAGCGTGCAGGGGTGGGGCCGTGGTTTGGGGGCTGAGTCGGGGTGCAGCGTGCAGGGGTGGGGCCATGGTTTGGGGGCTGAGTCAGGGCGCAGTGTGCAGGGATCGGGCAGTGGTTTGGGGGCTGAGTCGGGGTGCAGCGTGCAGGGATGGGGCCGTGATTTGGGGGCTGAGTCGGGGTGCAGCGTGCAGGGATCGGGCAGTGGTTTGGGGGCTGAGTCGGGGTGCAGCGTGCAGGGATCGGGCAGTGGTTTGGGGGCTGAGTCGGGGTGCAGCGTGCAGGGGTGGGGCCGTGGTTTGGGGGCTGAGTCGGGGTGCAGCGTGCAGGGATCGGGCCGTGGTTTGGGGGCTGAGTCGGGGCGCAGCTTGCAGGGGTGGGGCCGTGGTTTGGGGGCTGAGTCGGGGTGCAGCGTGCAGGGATCGGGCAGTGGTTTGGGGGCTGAGTCGGGGTGCAGCGTGCAGGGATCGGGCAGTGGTTTGGGGGCTGAGTCGGGGTGCAGCGTGCAGGGGTGGGGTGCTACATGCCGAGGGTTGGACTGAGCAGGCTGGTTGCTGCGTACAGAAGCCGCAGGGCAGCAGGGGCCTGGTGCACAGGGGACAGGCTCCAGTGGGGTGCGGCGAGAGGAGGGCGGGTGTGTGTGGGGGTGGCTGGGTGGCCGTGGCAGGTGGCGCTGGTCATGGGGTGTCCCTGGCGGGGGCGGGGGCAGGGCGATAAGACCGAGCCCCCCGTGGCTGCGGCCAGGTGACCCGGAGAATGTGCCGGCAGAGGGGAGGTCCCTGGGCCGGACTCACCTTCACACTCAGTGTCTCCGTCGTGGCATGCGCGGCTCTGCCGGGGCTCTCCGGGGCAGGGCAGGCCCCCGAAGCGGGCAGGGGGGTTGCTGCACTCCCGGCTCCGTGTCGACTCCCCAACGCAGGCAGCACAGGCCGACCACGGCCCCCAGGAACTCCAGCCACCGGCCACTGCAAAGCGGCCCAGAGAGGTGAGCCCGGAGGGCTGAACCGCAGCTGGCGGGGGCCTGCCCTAGTGCCAGGGTGCAGGGCACAGGCCAGAGCAATGCGGGGTCCCGCCCGGGGCAGAGGCGCTGTCCTGGCTGGGCCATGGCTGCATACGGGCGGTGCCAGGCGCGGGGGCAGCATGGCGAGGGCCAAGCGAGCACGTGACCTGACTGGCGGCTGAGGCGAACATGCAAAACGCTGGTGCAGCCCCTCGTGCGTTGCACCAGTGCTCGTGCCAGGGGCCGGGAGGGGCCCCGTGAGAGCTGGCGCTTGGCTGCTTCTGTCGGTGCTGCTCACAGGCACACCCTGGCCGCACCGGCTCTGTGCTCGTCAGTCAGCTGCTTGCACCTGTGAGCGCCCGGCCCCCTCTGGTGAAAGGGCAGCTGGCAGGTGGCGGCTGGCAACGGGCCTCGTCGGGGCCAAGCACCCGCGAGGGACCTGCCTGTGCGGCTCCAGGCCAGCACCGGAGCAAAAGGCACCGAGCAGGGCATGGACAGGTGACCTGCTCCTGGGACCAGCTCCGCTGGGACCCAGCCGCACGCAGCCAGGCCAGCGGGACGCCCTCTGCACGGGCAAGGGCCTGAGCCTCGTCTGTCCACGTCCGCTCCAGCTCATCACTCAGGTGGCATCTCTGCCGTGAGCTGAGCCGGGGAGGACCAGTGAACCGTCCCGAGCCACAGCCTTCCCCAGACTGAACCGCCTGTGCCGTACGCCGGCACCGGGGCCTTCGCAGCACGTACGGCGCTCGACTGCCTGAGCCCTCCTTCCGGTCCGTTAGTTTCTCTCCTTTTTCTCTTAATGACCCTGTAGCTGCTGGATGCTAAAGCGCCGGCCCAGCGCGCTCTGGGGGGCCAGGTCTGAGCCATGCACCGAGCAGGGCTGGGGCCGGGCCCCTGGGGCAGGAAGAACCTGTGTGGATGGGGGGCAATTGGTTCTCAGCACCTTTCCTGGGTGAGTGGGGGCCAGGCTGTGGCCCCAGAGGAGCTGGAGTTGGGGGGGGAGGGGTTGCTGGGTGGTGTGAGGAGGGGCCGGGCTGGGGCCCAAGGGGAGCTGGAGTGGGTGTGGGGGGTTGCTGGGTGGTGTGAGGGGGGGGCCGGGCTGGGGCCCCAGGGGAGCTGGAGTCGGGGGGAGTTGCTGGGTGGTGTGAGGAGGGGTCGGGCTGGGGCCCAGGGGAGCTGGAGTGGGTGGGGGGGGGTTGCTGGGTGGTGTGAGGGGGGGGCCGGGCTGGGGCCCCAGGGGAGCTGGAGTAGGGGGGAGTTGCTGGGTGGTGTGAGGAGGGGTCGGGCTGGGGCCCAGGGGAGCTGGAGTGGGTGGGGGGGGGTTGCTGGGTGGTGTGAGGGGGGGGCCGGGCTGGGGCCCAGGGGAGCTGGAGTGGGTGGGGGGGGAGTTGCTGGGTGGTGTGAGGAGGGGTCGGGCTGGGGCCCCAGGGGAGCTGGAGTGTGGGTGGGGGGTTGCTGGGTGGTTTCTGCCCAGCCGGCCTGGCACAGCCGTGCT
The DNA here is from genome assembly GCF_033958435.1 of Carettochelys insculpta. Taxonomy (NCBI): domain Eukaryota; kingdom Metazoa; phylum Chordata; order Testudines; family Carettochelyidae; genus Carettochelys; species Carettochelys insculpta. The sequence continues at coordinate 280,093,888 of NC_134138.1, read as the reverse complement.
GTGTGTGAAATGGGGTTCATGCCTTACCCTGGAGGACCCCACTCTGGGGCTCTCCGTACCCGTGTTACACAATTTGCCCTGGTTTTGTCACTCTCAGTGGTGCACCAGAAAACTCAGAAAATTACAGGTTTCTGGCTGGGGTCTTACCAGGGGACAGAGAGGGCAGTGGGACCGGAGCCGGGGGCAGAGCAGTGGGGAGGGCTGTACCTGGGGGAAGTACAGCGGGCGCAGGGGCTGTAGTGTGCCGGGGGGCGGGGGGCAGTGGGGGCTGGAGCGTGCCGGGGGGCAGGGGCTGGGAGTGTGCCGGGGCGCAGGGGCTGGAGCGTGCTGGGGGGCAGCGGGCGTGGGGGCTGAAGCGTGCCAGGGCGCAGGGGCTGGAGCGTGCTGGGGGGCAGCGGGCGCAGGGGCTGGAGCGTGCCAGGGCGCAGGGGCTGGAGCGTGCTGGGGGGCAGCGGGCGTGGGGGCTGAAGCGTGCCAGGGGTCAGGGGCTGGAGCGTGCCGGGGCGCAGGGGCTGGAGCGTGCCAGGGCGCAGGGGCTGGAGCATGCCGGGGGGCAGCGGGCGCAGGGGCTGGAGCGTGCCAGGGCGCAGGGGCTGGAGCGTGCTGGGGGGCAGCGGGCGTGGGGGCTGAAGCGTGCCAGGGGTCAGGGGCTGGAGCGTGCCGGGGCGCAGGGGCTGGAGCGTGCCAGGGCGCAGGGGCTGGAGCGTGCCGGGGGGCAGCGGGCGCAGGGGCTGGAGCGTGCCAGGGCGCAGGGGCTGGAGCGTGCTGGGGGGCAGCGGGCGTGGGGGCTGAAGCGTGCCAGGGGTCAGGGGCTGGAGTGTGCCGGGGCGCAGGGGCTGGAGCGTGCCAGGGTGCAGGGGCTGGAGCGTGCCGGGGGGCAGCGGGCGCAGGGGCTGGAGCGTGCCAGGGCGCAGGGGCTGGAGCGTGCTGGGGGGCAGCGGGCGCAGGGGCTGGAGCGTGCCAGGGCACAGGGGCTGGAGCGTGCTGGGGGGCAGCGGGCGTGGGGGCTGAAGCGTGCCAGGGGTCAGGGGCTGGAGCGTGCCGGGGCGCAGGGGCTGGAGCGTGCCGGGGGTCAGGGACTGGAGCGTGCCGGGGGGCAGCGGGCGCAGGGGCTGGAGCGTGCCAGGGCGCAGGGGCTGGAGCGTGCTGGGGGGCAGCGGGCGTGGGGGCTGAAGCGTGCCAGGGGTCAGGGGCTGGAGCGTGCCGGGGCGCAGGGGCTGGAGCGTGCCGGGGGTCAGGGACTGGAGCGTGCCGGGGGGCAGTGGGCGCAGGGGCTGGAGCGTGCCGGGGGGCAGCAGGCGCGGGGGCTGAAGCGTGCCAGGGGTCAGGGACTGGAGCGTGCCGGGGGGCAGGGCTGGAGTGTGCCAGGGTGCAGGGACTGGAGCGTGCCGGGGGGCAGCGGGCACAGGGGCTGAAGCGTGCCGGGGGTCAGGGACTGGAGTGTGCCGGGGGGCAGGGGCTGGAGCGTGCCGGGGGGCAGCGGGCGCAGGGGCTGGAGCGTGCCAGGGCGCAGGGGCTGGAGCGTGCCAGGGCGCAGGGGCTGGAGCGTGCCGGGGCGCAGGGACTGGAGCGTGCCGGGGGGCAGCGGGCGCAGGGGCTGGAGCGTGCCAGGGCGCAGGGGCTGGAGCGTGCCAGGGCGCAGGGACTGGAGCGTGCTGGGGGGCAGCGGGCGTGGGGGCTGAAGCGTGCCAGGGGTCAGGGGCTGGAGTGTGCCGGGGGGCAGCGGGCGTGGGGGCTGAAGCGTGCCGGGGGGCAGGGGCTGGAGTGTGCCGGGGGGCAGGGACTGGAGCGTGCCGGGGGGCAGCGGGCGCAGGGGCTGGAGCGTCCCGGGGCGCAGGGACTGGAGCGTGCCGGGGGGCAGCGGGCGCGGGGGCTGAAGCGTGCCGGGGGGCAGGGGCTGAAGCGTGCCGGGGGGCAGGGACTGGAGCGTGCCAGGGGACAGGGGCTGGAGTGTGCCGGAGGGCAGGGGCTGGAGCGTGCCAGGGGGCAGCGGGCGCAGGGGCTGGAGCGTCCTGGGGCGCAGGGACTGGAGCGTGCCAGGGGGCAGCGGGCGCAGGGGCTGGAGCGTGCCGGGGTGCAGGGACTGGAGCGTGCCGGGGGGCAGGGACTGGAGCGTGCCGGGGGGCAGCGGGCACAGGGGCTGAAGCGTGCCGGGGGTCAGGGACTGGAGTGTGCCGGGGGGCAGGGGCTGGAGCGTGCCGGGGCGCAGGGACTGGAGCGTGCCGGGGGGCAGCGGGCGCAGGGGCTGGAGCGTGCCAGGGCGCAGGGGCTGGAGCGTGCCAGGGCGCAGGGACTGGAGCGTGCTGGGGGGCAGCGGGCGTGGGGGCTGAAGCGTGCCAGGGGTCAGGGGCTGGAGTGTGCCGGGGGGCAGCGGGCGTGGGGGCTGAAGCGTGCCGGGGGGCAGGGGCTGGAGTGTGCCGGGGGGCAGGGACTGGAGCGTGCCGGGGGGCAGCGGGCGCAGGGGCTGGAGCGTCCTGGGGCGCAGGGACTGGAGCGTGCCGGGGGGCAGCGGGCGCGGGGGCTGAAGCGTGCCGGGGGGCAGGGGCTGAAGCGTGCCGGGGGGGCAGGGACTGGAGCGTGCCAGGGGACAGGGGCTGGAGTGTGCCGGAGGGCAGGGGCTGGAGCGTGCCAGGGGGCAGCGGGCGCAGGGGCTGGAGCGTCCTGGGGCGCAGGGACTGGAGCGTGCCGGGGGGCAGCAGGTGCGGGGGCTGAAGCGTGCCGGGGGGCAGGGGCTGAAGCGTGCCGGGGGGCAGGGTCTGGAGCGTGCCAGGGGGCAGGGGCTGGAGTGTGCCGGAGGGCAGGGGCTGGAGCGTGCCGGGGGGCAGCGGGCGCAGGGGCTGGAGTGTGCCGGGGGGCAGCGGGCGCAGGGGCTGGAGTGTGCGGGGGTGCAGGGGCTGGAGTGTGCCGGAGGGCAGGGGCTGGAGCGTGCCGGGGGGCAGCGGGCGCAGGGGCTGGAGTGTGCGGGGGCGCAGGGACTGGAGCGTGCCGGGGGGCAGCGGGCGCGGGGGCTGAAGCGTGCTGGGGGGCAGGGACTGGAGCGTGCCAGGGGGCAGGGGCTGGAGCGTGCCAGGGGACAGGGGCTGGAGAGTGCCGGGGGGCAGCGGGCGCAGGGGCTGGAGCGTGCCAGGGCACAGGGACTGGAGCGTGCTGGGGGGCAGCGGGCGTGGGGGCTGAAGCGTGCCGGGGGGCAGGGGCTGGAGTGTGCTGGGGGGCAGCGGGCGTGGGGGCTGAAGCGTGCCAGGGGTCAGGGGCTGGAGTGTGCTGGGGGGCAGCGGGCGTGGGGGCTGAAGCGTGCCGGGGGGCAGGGGCTGGAGTGTGCCGGGGGGCAGGGACTGGAGCGTGCCGGGGGGCAGGGGCTGGAGTGTGCCGGGGGGCAGCGGGCGCAGGGGCTGGAGTGTGCCGGGGGGCAGCCGGCCAGGCCATACCTGGGCAGAAGGCGGGCGAGGGGCACTCCTTGTGCTGCAGCTGGGTGCCGGTGTCCCCGTGCCAGTCATGTGCTCCGGGGCATTGGGCCCCACCGTGCTGAGGCAGGGGGCAGGCGCAGGTGCGGTACCGCGTCACCACCTCGCTGCCGCACGTCCGGGAGCAGGGGCTCCATGGCGCCCAGTCGCACCAGCCGCCGGGCACTGGGGGCACGGAGTCAGGTTGGGGGGCTCCTAAGCAGCTGGGGGACTCTGCCCCCATCTCCCCTCCTCCCCCCACTTCTCCCCCCACCCCATCTCCTCCTCTGCCCCCCACCTTCTTTCACCACCTCCCCAGCCCCCCACCCTGTCACCCAGTCAGGGCCTGGCCTGTGACCTTCTCTCCCCCTCCCCTGCACAGCCCTCCCCCATCAAACCTGCCCCGGATCCCTCCCCACTCCCAACACCTCACCGGGGGTCCCCTGCTCCATCCCGCCCCTCGGCCCCTCGGTGCCCTTCTCACCCTGTGGGCCCCTCCCCACCCCAGGCCCCTCCCCCTGCCCCAGGAACCCCTGGCCCCTCCCCACCCCCGGTGACCCCTGGCCTGGCCCCCTGCCCCAGTGAGCCCCACCACCTCCCCAGCAGTGCTGCCAAGGGCTGGGCACTCACCAGGGCAGGGCAGGCTGGTGCAGCGCAGGGCCCCCCGGGTGCAGGTGCTGGGGAGGGAACAGAGGCACAGTGAGGCCCTGGCATGGGTGGGAGGGTCCCAGGGCTGGGGCCCAGGCGGGGGAGACCCAGAACGGGCCCCCAGGGCCTCCAGCCCGCAGGGCAGGGGCCGTGTGACCAGCGGGGTTCAGGTGCGGGTGTTTCCTCCTGCCCTGCAGCACCCCGGCGGGTGCCTCAGTTTCCCCCAGTGTGACAGCAGGGCCGAGTGGGGAGCGGGGCTTCCCTCTGAGGATGTCTCCTGTGTGGGCAATGGCTGGGCCCCTCCGAACCCAGGGGACCCCTTTCTCCCAGGGACAGGACACGAGCCGGGGGGCCCAGCTGGGCTGACCTGGAGCTGGGCTGTGGGGTGGGGCAGTGTCTCTGGATGGAGAGGGAGGAAGGGGGCCTGGGCCCGGCTGGGGGACCCCCCTGGGCCCCGCTCCCCAAGATGGATGGTGCTGACGGCTGGGCCCTGTGCTGACCAGTCTGTGCTGTGCTGGGTCCCTGTGCCCCCAGAACCCGTCTGTTCCCTGCTGCAGGAGTCACCTCTGCCTGCGGGCGGGGCAGGGCCTGGGGACCCCCGGCGAGGCTGGGCCAGCGCTGGGGTGTCGTGCTGCAGGGCAGGGCCATGACATTGTGGGGTGAAAACGTCGCCCTTTGGGCAGCGCTGAACCCGCGCCCTGTGCCTCCCCCACCCCCTGTCCAGGCGGCTCGCTAGGGCTGGCACGACTGTGCCGGGTGCATGTGTCGCGCTGTGTTCCTGGCACTGGGGCCACACCTGAGCTCTGGCCCTCGCCGGGACCACCCGTCCTCAGCACCGCCCCCTAGAGCCCTCCTGCAGGGCAGCTGCCTCTGGGGGGCAGCGCCGCACCCTATGGCAGCGCCCCCCCCGAACCCCCCTGCAGGGCAGCCACCTCTGGGGGGCAGCGCCGCACCCTATGGCAGCACCCCCCCTGAACCCCCCTGCAGGGCAGCCACCTCTGGGGGGCAGCGCCGCACCCTATGGCAGCGCCCCCCCCGAACCCCCCTGCAGGGCAGCCACCTCTGGGGGCAGCGCCGCACCCTATGGCAGCGTCCCCCCCGAACCCCCCCTCCAGGGCAGCCACCTCTGGGGGGCAGCACCGCACCCTATGGCAGCGCCCCCCCCGAACCCCCCCTCCAGGGCAGCCACGTCTGGGGAGCAGCACCGCACCCCACGGCAGCTCTGCCCCCGGGGTACCTGCACCTCTGCACCCACAATCCCACTGGCGTTGTCCCGTCCCCATCCCGCCCCCCAGCCCCTCCCGCTGCCCCTGCCCCCCGGTTCCACCCGCCCGCTGGCGACACCCTCCGCCCCCCGGGGCACAGCGGGCCGGTGCCGGGGCTCCCAGCCGGCTGGGGAGAGCGGCTGCCCCCACCCCACTCACCAGGTGTTGCAGCCGTCCGGGTGGGCCAGGCGCTGCCCCGGCGGGTGCCTCTGCCCGGTGAGCAGGTCCAGGCAGGGGCAGTCGGGCTGCTCCACGCAGGCCGAGCCGTTCCCGCTCAGCACCCGGCCGCTGGGGCAGTAGCAGCCGGCCTCGCAGCGCCACTGGCAGTGCTGGGGGCAGAGGGGCGCCGTGGGGCCGGGGGTCTGGGCCGTGGGGGGCACTCAGGGTCCATGCCCACGCCCGGAGGGCAGGGCCCTGGGGGGAGCAGGGGGGAGGTCCCCCAGTGCCCCGCGGGAAGAGCCCCCCACGCCCCAGCAAAGGGGAGCGCTGCCCGCCGGGGGCGGAAAGGGGGCGGGGCGGGGCGGGGCGGGGCTGCCCCCTTACCGAGATGTCGTCGCAGGAGCGGGGGCAGGAGGGGCCGCAGCGGCTGTACACGGAGCCCGGCACGGCCGCGCAGTCCGGCGCTGCGGAGACCGGCAGAGCCCGGCGTGAGGACGGGCGCTCGCAACCTGGCCTGTGCCGACCGGCCGCCCCTCAGCCAGCGGGGAGGGGGCGGCCGCGCTGCACCTGGGGGCACCACCAGCCCCGCAGCCCCTCCTGCTGAACCCCCTGCCCACTGCCCGGCCCCCCCCCGCTCCCCATTCACTGCAGCCTGGCACCTCCGGCCCAGACCCACCCCCCTCCTCCCACCCAGTGCCCCCCGCAGCCCTGTGCACCCAGCTCAGCCCCCTCTGCTCCCGGCCCACCTGCATGGGCCCTGCCCTGCCCCCCACAGCCCCCTGCCCAGCCCAGCCACCTCCCTGTCTGCCCCCTGCCCAGCCCCTGCCCCCCCACCGAGCCCCCGAGCCCTGTTCCCCACCGCCTGGCCCCACGACTGCAGTGTGTGCTCAGGCTCGGCCAGGGCAGGGGATGGTGTCCCGCCAGCCCCGCTCTGGGAGCCCTCCCCGGCTGCCCCACACACCTGGGCACTGCCCCGCGTGGCAGGCCTCCACCTGGGCGGGGGGCCCCTCGCAGTAATCGCCGGGGCCCAGCGGGGCGGGGCTGTCGCAGGCTCGGGCCCGGCTCCGCAGCCCGGCCCCACAGCTCTTGGTGCACCGGGTCCAGGGGCTCCACTGGCCCCAGGCGCCGCTCCCTAGGGCAGAGACGCGCCCGTCAGGCCCTGTCCCTGCCCAGCCGGGGGCACTGGGCGCCCCCAGGAGCTGCAGTGCCGGGCGTGGAGCAGGGGCTGGGGGCAGCTCCCCGCGCAGGGTGTGGTGCTGCAGGCCAGGCGGGGGCACTCACGGGCGCAGGGCTGCAGGTGGCAGGGCTGCTCCTCCCGCGCCAGCCCCAGGCAGGGCAGTCCGGTCCCGGACGGAGGTGGGGCTGTGCAGAACCGGAACCGGCTCTGGAGGCCCAGCCCGCAGGAGGCAGCGCACTCGCCCCAGGGCGTCCACTCCGACCAGCCACCGCTCACTGCCCGGGAGAGCAGACGCCCGTCAGCAGCTGCCCAAAGCTGGCGGGCAGGCGCCGCCAACGGCCCAGAGACCACCAGCCCAGCACCATGGGGGACAAGTGGCCGGGGCGGGGGCGGGGGGGGGTGGGAGAACGGGGCCGGGGCTAATGTCATGCACACAATGGTGCAGCCATGAGGCCATCTCCCAGGTCTCTGGGCTGGACACTGGGGCCCTCGCGCGGGACACGGTCCTGGCATCTCATGGGCCCATCAGCTCCCGCCTCTGCCCGCTTGGTCACCCCCGCGTGTCCTGCCCAGTCCAGCCCAGCCTGGCACTGCCTTGTACCCCCAGCCCAGCCCAGCCCAGCCGGGCACTGCCTTGTACCCCCAGCCCAGCCCAGCCCAGCCGGGCGCTGCCTCGTACCCCCAGCCCAGCCCAGCCCAGCCCAGCCCAGCCGGGCGCTGCCTCGTACCATCCCTGCAGGCCGCCCGGGAGCAGTTGGCGATGCGACCGGCCACGCAGGAGCTACAGGGAGAGAGTAGCCGCTTAGCGCCCGAGGGTCGAGGTTGGGGTTGGAGTCGGGGCCGGGGCCAGGGCAGGGGAGCCCGGACAGGGCACACTGACCAGTTCTCACAGCCCCGGGGCACCATGTCTCCTGGGGCATAGAGCACCCCGCCCTGGGCGCAGGGACACTCCGCCTCCGGCACGCACAGGTTGTTCTGGAACAGACAGCACAGGCCGGAGCGTGAGGGCTGGCGGCCCGGGGAGAAGCGCATGCCCCCGGAGCTGCGCTCGCCCTGCGCAACACAGCTCCGAGCCCCCCGCCCGCCCGCCCGCCCGCGAGGGCTCCTTGGGCGTGGTCTGATTGCCGGTTCGGCTGCTGCTGCCAGTCGTGGGCACGTGTCCGCCTGGCACCTGCAGAGATGAGCGTCGGCCCTGCCAGGGTTTCATGCCAGCCCGAGTGGAGCCCCCAGGGCGGCTGGGAAAGCCTGGCCAGGTAACGGGCCCATCAAGGAACACCCAGGCGACAGTGGAGCCGGGGAGGCACCAGCTGTGCGCAAAGGACTCCCCTGCAGCCCTCCGTCTGCACCGTGGGCCCTGGCAGCACCTGGGCAGCCCAGACCCAGGCCCGGCCCTGGGGCTCGAGTGCACCGTGGGACGTGCTGCTACACAGCCACAGCAATGGGAGACCCCCGCAGCCAGGAGAGGGAGGGCCCCGGAGACCTCCACTGCCCCTTCAGTCCCACTCTGGCCGCCGGAGGGGCTTCGCTACGAGCCCAGGCTCTGAATGACCCAGCCAGTGCGGGTGGGCGCCAGCGACCTGCCTGAACCGGCCACTCGCGCCAGCCCTGCTCCCCACCGCCCTGGGCAGCGCCACGGCTGGGCGTGGTGGATAGACCGATTCCGCGGCTTGGACAGGCACCTAATTCAGCCCAGCGCCCCCAGGCCGCTCGTCCCGACTGGGAGCCTCGCCCCAGAGGTGGCCAGGCCGCCGGGGAGGGTTCGCAGCAGTGAACACTTCAGACAAAGCCCGGAGCCAGCGTACCAGCAGATGGGGCACATGCCCGTGAGCAGCACACGCCCAAGCCGCCAATCGCCCGCTTTCCGCAGACCCCGCCCCCGGCCCCGCCCCCTTTGCACAAGAGTCCGTGCAAACCTAGAACAGCAGTGGCCAGAGGCTTTTGTGCGGTCACAGCCACGCCGGCCACAGCTGGCATGTCCAGGGACCAGCCTCCCCACCCGCTGCCCTCTGCGACCCACTTGGTCGCCCAGGCCCTGCCCACAGCTGGGCAGGCCTGGGGCACAGGGCCCGGGGGCTCGTTCACTCACCAGCAGGACGGTGCCGGGGGGGCAGTAGCAGCCAGCATGGCAGGGCTGGTCGATGGGGGGCTCCGTGCCCAGCTCTGCGCAGGAGGCTGGCGTGTTGGCGCATTCCTGCCACAGCTTCCCCTCCGGGCAGATGCCGGGCGCCTCGCCTGGGCACAAGCAGAGCGGGAGCCATGGCAGAGCAGGAGGTAAGGAGGGGAGCACGCCAGGCCCTGGCACTGCAGCCCCAGGCACAGCGCTGTCGAGGGGAGAGCGCCCCTGACTGACCCCCAGCAGCAGCTGGGCCCCTTGTTGCCCCCACATCAGCAGTGTGTCTCTGGATGACCAGACCAGTTGGGGTATCACAGTTAACCTGTGGAACTCACTGCCCTGTGACAGCCCCATTCTGGAGGGCCGTGTGTCTCTGGACGACCAGACCAGTCGGGGGTGTCACTGTTAACCTGTGGAACTCACTGCCCTGTGACAGCCCCGTTCTGGAGGGCCGCGTGTCTCTGGACGCCCAGACCAGTCGGGGTATCACTGTTAACCTGTGGAACTCACTGCCCTGTGACAGCCCCGTTCTGGAGGGCCGCGTGTCTCTGGACGCCCAGACCAGTCGGGGTATCACTGTTGACCTGTGGAACTCACTGCCCTGTGACAGCCCCGTTCTGGAGGGCCATGTGTCTCTGGACGACCAGACCAGTCGGGGGTATCACTGTTAACCTGTGGAACTCACTGCCCGGTGACAGCCCCGTTCTGGAGGGCCACGTGTCTCTGGATGACCAGACCAGTCAGGGTGTCACTGTTAACCTGTGGAACTCACTGCCCCATGACAGCCCCGTTCTGGAGGGCCGCGTCTCTCTGGACGAGCAGACCAGTTGGGGTATCACAGTGGTCATACGCATTGTGGAAGGCCAATGAGACCCCCCAGACGGGGCTGCAGCTCCCACCACCGTCAGTGGGTTCTTGTACCCCCCAGTCCCTGGCAGGCTGGGACTGGGCTGGGCTGCGGGCCCTGGGCTGAGCCTATGATGCCAAGGGGTGGGGAACCGTGGCACAGGCAGACAGGTGGACGGACGGACAGGCAAACAGCTGGCCAGACAGATGGGCAGGCGGACGGACGGACGGACTCACCGGTACAGGGCTGGAGGTTGCAGGTGGCGAACTCGATCCGGTGCGGGATGGCGCTGGCCCGTGTACGGTTCCGATAGCCACCGCCGCAGGGCACGGAGCATGCCGACCAGGGGCCCCACTCTGCCCCCGGGCCTGCCGGAGAGATGGGGCAGCTTGGGCACCCCAGAGCCCTGCCCACAGGGAGAGGGACCCAGGAGTGCCCCTGCCCCACAGACCCCACCCCACTGGGAGAGGGACCCAGGAGTGCCACTGCCCCACAGACCCCACCCCACAGGGCCAGCAACCCCAGGCTGCCCCAGGCCGGTGACCCCTCTGAGAGCAGGCAAAGAGCAGAGGCTTCCCTGGCAGGTTGGTTGTGGGGCGGCTCCACCCCTGTGCTGTGGCCCTTGCTGCGGCCACCAGCCCCGGGCAGGGCTGTGCCCAGAGAGTGGCAGCAGCGCCCCAGCCGCCGGGGCAGGGGGGCGCAGGGCGCTCACCCCTGCAGGGCTGCAGGCTGCAGAACTCCAGCTCCATGCGGGGGCCCTGGCAGGCGGCAGGCGGAGCAGAGCCGGCCCGGTAGCGCCGCCGTGTACCCACGTTGCAGCTGCGGCTGCACGGGCTCCACGCAGTCCAGCCGCTCCAGCTGCAGGGCACTGGGGAGACGGAGGGTTAGAGACCTGTGGGGGCAGCGACCCCCACCCCCGCCAAGCCCAGGGCACCTCCCTGCCCCGCCCCAGGCTAGCTGGGGGCCTCCGACCTGCCCGGCTCCCCCTGGGGCTGTGGGACGCCTGTGCCACCGTGGGCAGGGCCAGGGGGGTGTGATGCAGCCTGTGAGGATTTACCCCGGCTAGGCTGTGTGTGTTTCCTGAGGCCCTGTGGTAAGCCCAGGCGGGTGCCTCAGTTTCCCCAGGCACAGCATCAGCACATAGCAGTGGGGGGGGCCAGGCCCTCCAGCTGCTTCCTAACCCAGGCAGCCAGGGGACCCCTTTCTCCCCAGGGACAGGCCAGGGCGGGAGGAGGGGCCCGGCTGGGCTGACCTGGAGCTGGGCTGTGGGGTGGGGCAGTGTCTCTGGCTGGAGAGGGAGAAAGGGGGCCTGGGCCCAGCTCAGGGACCCCCCTGGGCCCCTCTCCCCAAGATGGATGGTGCTGACGGCTGGGCCCTCTGCTGACCAGTCTGTTCTGTGCTGGGTCCCTGTCGCCCCTCAACCCGTCTGTCCCCTGCCACGGGAGTCACCTCCGCCTGCGGGTGGGGCAGGGCCTGGGGGCCCCCACAGCTTTAGATGGGGGAGGGCCCTCGTGAGCAGACCTGGCAGGAGTGGGGCAGGTGTGGGTGGGGCTGGCAGGAGAAGGGCTGGCGAAGGCAGACTCGCCATGGGGCAGCGAACAGGGAGTTTGCCTGGGAGAACATCTGAGAGGAGCTCAGGCGAGTGGCTTTTGGGGGGCTGCGTTGTGAGCTGCGTTGGGGGCCGAATCTCCAAGTGTCTGTCTGCGTCTGAGCACTTGTTCGCACGTCTGCAAAGAGGAGCAGTTTAGAAGTGTGTTGGGCGGAAGAGGAGAGTGAGGGGCGACTTCATAGCAGCTTCGACTTCCCGAAGGGGAGCTCTAGAGAGGCTGGAGAGAGGCTATTCTCAGGGGTGTCAGAGGGCAGAACAAGGCGCAATGGTCTGAAGTTACAGAGGGGGAGGTGTCAGGTAGATATTAGGAAAACTCCTTCCCCAGGCGGGTGGTGAAGCACTGGGACGTGTTGCCTGGAGCGGTGGTGGGTTCTCCATCCCTGGAGGTTTTTAAGTCCTAGTGTCACATGGCTGGACTTTTACATTGGGTGTGGAAACCATTTATATTATACATCTAGTGTGGCTGTTGGCCCCAAGTATTGTGCTAGGGGCCATGTGAGGTGCCAAATGAAAGCTGATGGTGCCCTGAATCTATAGGTGCTACTCACATGTCTGTGTCATGTATGTAGGGAAAGTTACAGATTTTTAACTCTGCAGCTGTGTGAGAAATGTTTCAGAGCTGAGGTTCACAAAGGGATGTGGGGCTCCACCCCAGCCAGGACAATAGACTGAGCGAAGGTCCAGATGGCCCACACCCATTTTGCAACGGTGGGTTTTCCTGCTGGGACTGCAGCGAATGGAAACTCAGCACAGAGACCCACCTGGTCAGGAGTTAAGCCAAGGCCTAGGGAGAAGAATGGAATTTTCCCTGCAGATATGAATAGCTGTAAGATAGGCCCTGGCAGGGACTTTCTTCGTTCTTCAGTCCTCACAGGTTAAGCCTGTCTGGACTGGGGGCCCATTCTGCAAGGGGGATGATGTGGATTTAGCAGCATCCATCTTGGATCTTTTGTCTTGTGGTGTCCAAGGGCCCATGTCCTGGCACGTAGACCCCAGCAGGCTGGATCTACAATGCTTTGACAACTGAATCTGTGTAACCTGACGTGAACTTTCCGAGACTTTCAAGGATCAGCAGATTACGTCACTGGCTGCATCAGCAGTTATGACTGACGTATGTAAAGTATTGATTTAACAATTCTTCTCTCTAACCCTGTTCCTTCTTTTGCATTCATAAACCCTTAGATATCAGATCTAAGGGTCCGGCTTTTGCGTGGTTGTTTGGGTGAAATCCGAGTACGTGTTGACCAGGGGCTGGGGTTGGGGCTGGGCCCTTCGGGGTCTGGAACAATCTGGGGGGTGTTTGGTGACCCAGGTTTAATAAGCTCTCCCCTGATTTGGGGGTGCTGGTCTGGGCTGGCAGAGCGGCTGGGCAGTCGGTGGGTTTGCTCGTGTGGCTCTGGCCAGTGGGGCTGGCAGAGGTGCTGTGGGGGCTGGTTGGATTGGCCTTAACGAGAGGGAAATCCCAGCTGGGGCTGTGAGTGGCTGGATTTTAGGCAAAGGCGCCCGGATGGATTTCCCCAGCTGTGCTCAGAAACCCCTGTCCTGTCACGCATGGCTTGACAGGGCCCTGGCCAGGATGACGTAGTGGGGTTGGTCCTGCTTTGTGGGGGGCTGCACTCAATGACCTTCTGAGCTCCCTGCCAGCCCCAGGAGTCTGTGATTCTCTGGCCCAGCGGGCGCGAGCTGCTGGGAGCAGGGCTGGCGAGGGCAGGCCCGGCAGGGGCAGCATTACCTGGGCAGGGCTCCGTGCCACACACCATCTGCCCGGCCACGCAGGTGCTGCAGGGGAGAGAGGGAGAGCTCAGTGCCACGGGGCAGGCTGGCCGGGGGGCTGGGAGCCCCACAGCAGACCCAGGGCATGTGCCCAGGGTGGGGGGCAGCCGCCCGAGGAGGGGGCCCAGGTGGGACGCACCAGTTGTTGCAGGCGTCGAGGGGGGCAGTGTGGCCGGGCGGGTAGAGCGCCCCCCGGTGGTAGCACTGGCACTGGCTGGGCGGCACGCAGCTGCCGTTCTGCAGGAGCAGCCCCTCGGGGCAGGAGCAGCCCTCGTAGCACTGGCTGAGGCACTCGACGCCGGCGCCCTGGTCCAGGCAGAGCCGCGGGCAGGGCCCCCCGCCGCGCCCGCACTCCTCCGCCGTCCGGTGCTCCATGGGCGCGGGGCAGAGCGCTGGGGGGCGGGCAAGGGCGCCGGGCTCGCTGAGAGGCGGGCGCAGCAGCCAGCCGGGGAGCCGGGCACGAGCCGGGGCTGGACACCCCACTCCTCAGCACCCTGCCCGGACGCTGGGCTCCCCGCTCTGCTCCGCAGGGCCCCACCCCAGCCCAAGGGGAGCCCCCCGATAGCTCAGCAGGGTCACACACCCAGCCCAAGGGGAGCCCCGGTACCTCGGCAGGGCCCTGCCCCAGCCCAAGGGGAGCCTCCCGATAGCTCAGCAGGGTCACACACCCAGCCCTCAGGGAGCCTCAGTACCTCCGCAGGGCCCCACCCCAGCCCTCAGGGAGCCTCAGTACCTCGGCAGGGCCCCGCCCCAGCCCAAGGGGAGCCCCCTGGTACCTCAGCAGGGCCCCGCCCCAGCCCTCGGGGAGCCCCAGTACCTCGGCAGGGCCCCGCCCCAGCCCTCGGGGAGCCCCAGTACCTCCGCAGGGCTGGGTGTTGCAGTCCCGGGTCTGGAGCAGGGGCCCAGTGCACTCGGGGCCCCCGTAGGCCGGGCGGGAGCAGGCGCGCTGGCGGGTCTGCACACCCACATCGCAGGGAGCCGAGCACTGGGACCAGCCCGTCCAGGGGGTCCAGACGCCCCCCACTGTGGGGACAGCGGAGCCAGGGGGGCCTGACGCGCACAGCAGGAGAGCAGCCGGTCCGGGCCCCCCACGGCGCACCACTCACACCCCACCCCACAGCCAACCCCTCCTTCTATGGGCCCAGACCCCTGCCCCATGGACACCCCCCTCCCTCCTTCTATGGGCCCAGACCCCTGCCCCATGGACACCCCCCTCCTTCTATGGGCCCAGACCCCTGCCCCATGGACCCCCCCTCCCTCCTTCTATGGGCCCAGACCCCTGCCCCATGGACCCCCCCTCCCTCCTTCTATGGGCCCAGACCCCTGCCCCATGGACACCCCCCTCCTTCTATGGGCCCAGACCCCTGCCCCATGGACCCCCCCTCCCTCCTTCTATGGGCCCAGACCCCTGCTCCATGGACCCCCCCTCCTTCTATGGGCCAAGACCCCTGCCCCATGGACCCCCCCTCCTTCTATGGGCCCAGACCCCTGCCCCATGGACCCACCCCCCTCCTTCTATGGGCCCAGACCCCTGCCCCATGGACAACCCCCGCCCCTGCACCCGCCCGCATAGAGCTGCCCCGGCTCTCCCCACGGCACTCACCAGGGCATGGCGGCGTGTCACACAGCTCCTCCTGCTCGGCTGTCCCCTGGCAGTGCCCTGCGCCCTGCCCGCTGCCATGGCAGTGCCGGAACCTCTTCCGCACCCCCACCTGGTCCACCGCGTAGAAGCAGGTCTTGGAGCAGGGGGACCAGGGCGTCCAGTCGCTCCAGGGGCCAGCGGGCTCTGGGTTTGGGGGAACGGAGCCGGTGAGCGCGACAGACCCGGGCAGAGGGATGGGTCCCAGCAGTGGTGTCCCTGGGGCAGGGGATGGGTCCCAGCAGCGGTATCCCTGGGGCAGGGGATGGGTCCCAGCAGCGGTATCCCTGGGGCAGGGCCGGGCGGAGGGATGGGTCCCAGCAGCAGTATCCCTGGGGCAGGGCCGGGCAGAAGGATGGGTCCCAGCAGCGGTGTCCCTGGGGCAGGGCTGGGCTGAGGGATGGGTCCCAGCAGCGGTGTCCCTGGGGCAGGGCTGGGCTGAGGGATGGGTCCCAGCAGCGGTGTCCCTGGGGCAGGGCTGGGCTGAGGGATGGGTCCCAGCAGTGGTGTCTCTGGGGCAGGGCTGGGCAGAAGGATGGGTCCCAGCAGCGGTGTCCCTGGGGCAGGGCCGGGCAGAAGGATGGGTCCCAGCAGTGGTGTCTCTGGGGCAGGGCTGGGCTGAGGGATGGGTCCCAGCAGTGGTGTCCCTGGGGCAGGGCTGGGCTGAGGGATGGGTCCCAGCAGTGGTATCCCTGGGGCAGGGCCGGGCGGAGGGATGGGTCCCAGCAGCGGTATCCCTGGGGCAGGGCCGGGCAGAAGGATGGGTCCCAGCAGCGGTGTCCCTGGGGCAGGGCTGGGCTGAGGGATGGGTCCCAGCAGTGGTGTCTCTGGGGCAGGGCTGGGCAGAAGGATGGGTCCCAGCAGCGGTGTCCCTGGGGCAGGGCCGGGCAGAAGGATGGGTCCCAGCAGTGGTGTCTCTGGGGCAGGGCTGGGCTGAGGGATGGGTCCCAGCAGTGGTGTCCCTGGGGCAGGGCTGGGCTGAGGGATGGGTCCCAGCAGTGGTATCCCTGGGGCAGGGCCGGGCGGAGGGATGGGTCCCAGCAGCGGTGTCCCTGGGGCAGGGCTGGGCGGAGGGATGGGTCCCAGCAGCGGTATCCCTGGGGCAGGGCCGGGCAGAAGGATGGGTCCCAGCAGCGGTGTCCCTGGGGCAGGGGATGGGTCCCAGCAGCGGTATCCCTGGGGCAGGGCCGGGCGGAGGGATGGGTCCCAGCAGCGGTATCCCTGGGGCAGGGCCAGGCGGAGGGATGGGTCCCAGCAGCGGTATCCCTGGGGCAGGGGATGGGTCCCAGCAGCGGTATCCCTGGGGCAGGGCCGGGCGGAGGGATGGGTCCCAGCAGCGGTGTCCCTGGGGCAGGGCCAGGCGGAGGGATGGGTCCCAGCAGCGGTATCCCTGGGGCAGGGCCAGGCGGAGGGATGGGTCCCAGCAGCGGTATCCCTGGGGCAGGGGATGGGTCCCAGCAGCGGTATCCCTGGGGCAGGGCCGGGCGGAGGGATGGGTCCCAGCAGCGGTGTCTCTGGGGCAGGGCCGGGCGGAGGGATGGGTCCCAGCAGTGGTGTCCCTGGGGCAGGGGATGGGTCCCAGCAGCGGTGGCTCTGGGGCAGGGCTGGGCTGAGGGATGGGTCCCAGCAGTGGTGTCTCTGGGGCAGGGGATGGGTCCCAGCAGTGGTGTCCCTGGGGCAGGGGATGGGTCCCAGCAGCGGTGTCTCTGGGGCAGGGCTGGGCTGAGGGATGGGTCCCAGCAGTGGTGTCCCTGGGGCAGGGGATGGGTCCCAGCAGCGGTGTCTCTGGGGCAGGGCCGGGCTGGGGACTCGGCTGCCCAGGGAGGGGCACTTAGGTTGGTTCTTATCTCCAACGTCAACTGGCAATGCTGGCAGGACGCCTGGGTTCCCCTGTCCAGAAGAGATGGGGGCTGCCCCACGCCCCAGGGCAGTGTATGTGAGGGGGGGCTGCCCCACGCCCCAGGGCAGTGTGTGTGAGGGGGGGCTGCCCCACGCCCCAGGGCAGTGTGTGTGAGGGGGCTGCCCCACGCCCCAGGGCAGTGTGTGTGAGGGGGGGCTGCCCCACGCCCCAGGGCAGTGTGTGTGAGGGGGGGCTGCCCCACGCCCCAGGGCAGTGTGTGTGAGGGGGCTGCCCCACGCCCCAGGGCAGTGTGTGTGAGGGGGGGCTGCCCCACGCCCCAGGGCAGTGTGTGTGAGGGGGCTGCCCCACGCCCCAGGGCAGTGTGTGTGAGGGGGGGCTGCCCCACGCCCCAGGGCAGTGTGTGTGAGGGGGGCTGCCCCACGCCCCAGGGCAGTGTGTGTGAGGGGGCTGCCCCACGCCCCAGGGCAGTGTGTGTGAGGGGGGGCTGCCCCACGCCCCAGGGCAGTGTGTGTGAGGGGGCTGCCCCACGCCCCGGGGGATATGCGCCAGACGTGGCAGGCAGGCCCCTCCCCGCGGACGGCCCCGGCTGGGCGTGTTGTACGTACCGGGGACACAGGCTGTGTGGCACTCGCGCACCTCCTGCGCGTCCCCTTGGCAGGGGGCTCCGCCGTTGGCAGCTGCCGGGTTGGTGGGGGATCTGGGGAGGCATTGGGGAGGCGTGAGGCAGCCGGGGCGGCACAGCCAGAGCTCCACGGCGCCGCCACAGACCACGGCCCCCGGCCATGCCGCAGGTGGGGTCCTGCACGCTGCTCCTGGGGAGCCTCGGCTGCACCCGCATCCCTGCCCCTGTGCCAGGGAGGGGAGCACAGGCCGGGCCGGCGGGCAGGGCACCGGCCACGGGAGCCTAATGGGGCACGTGTGAGACTCAGGCTGGATGTGTGTGTGACAGGCAGAGCAGCTCCCAGGGCTAAGGATGACCCCTGGGCTGTACCCTAGGCTGGCAGGTAACACCTCAGCCCTGAGCACAGAGCAGGGAGGAGCCGAGCTGGGTTGGAATCGGAGGCGGCAGTTAGAGGCTGGGGGAGAGGGAGCTGGAAGGAGCCAGCCTGGGGAAGGGGGAAGCTGCACCCCAGAGGGGCCCCCCTCGGGCTCCTCTCCCCAGGACGGGTTGGAAGGACTGTCTCTGCCGGCTGCACTGACACCTCTGTGCTGAGCTGGGCTCTGTCGCCTCATAAACCTCCTGATCTACCTGCTGGGTGAGAGTCACTCCTGCCTGCGACGGGGGCAGAGCCTGGGGACCCCTGAACCCCATCACAGAGAGACTCCAACAGAGGGGACCCAGGGGCCACAGCTGAGAGACTCCGACAGAGGGGACCCAGGGGCCACAGCTGGTTTGCAAATCCCCCCCACTGGGCACAGCCCAGAGCCCAGCCCCCTGCACTACAGCCCCCAGCAGGCGGTGCGGCCGCCTCGCCCCATGGGGAGCTCTGCTGAGCCCCTGGGATGAAGTGAGCGTGAGGGGCTTATCCCCCGGTTAGGCTGCATGTGCTTCCTCCTGCCCTGCGGTAACCCCGCCGGGGGCCTCAGGTTCCCCAGGCCCAGCATCAGTGCACAGCGGTGGGGGGAGTTGCCCTGTGAGGGCTTCTCCCAGGCGGACCAAGCGGGTCTTTGCCCACAGAAGCTTCTGCTCCAAAGTATCGGCTAGTCTGTGAGGTGCCCCAGGGCTGCTTCCTGGTCTCGAAGGTACAGACGAACACGGCTCCTCTCTGACAGGCGGCCAATGGACCACCTGCCCTATGCCACCAGGGGACCCCTTTCTCCCAGGGACAGGACACCGGCCGGGGGGCCCGGCTGGGCTGACCTGGAGCTGGGCTGTGGGGTGGGGCAGTGTCTCTGGATGGAGAGGGAGGAAGGGGGCCAGGGCCCGGCTGAGGGACCCCCCTGGGCCCCGCTCCCCAGGATGGATGGTGCTGACGGCTGGGCCCTGTGCTGACCAGTCTGTGCTGTGCTGGGTCCCTGTGCCCCCAGAACCCGTCTGTTCCCTGCCGAATGAGAGTCACCTCCGCCTGCGGGTGGGGCAGGGCCTGGGGACCCCCCCCATCACACCCCAGAACCCGTCTGTTCCCTGCCGAGTGAGAGTCACCTCCGCCTGCGGGTGGGGCAGGGCCTGGGGACCCCCCCATCACACACCAGAACCCATCTGTCCCCTGCCGAGTGAGAGTCACCTCCACCTGCAGGTGGGGCAGGTCCTGGGGCCCCCCCCCATCACACCCCAGAACCCGTCTGTCCCCTGCCGTGTGAGAGTCACCTCCGCCTGCGGGTGGGGCAGGGCCTGGGGACCCCCCCCATCACACGCCAGAACCCGTCTGTTCCCTGCCACGTGAGAGTCACCTCCGCCTGCGGGTGGGGCAGGGCCTGGGGACCCCCCCCATCACACCCCAGAACCCGTCTGTTCCCTGCCGAGTGAGAGTCACCTCCGCCTGCGGGTGGGGCAGGGCCTGGGGACCCCCCCCATCACACCCCAGAACCCGTCTGTTCCCTGCCGAGTGAGAGTCACCTCCGCCTGCGGGTGGGGCAGGGCCTGGGGACCCCCGCACTCTGGGCCAGCCCTCCCGCCAGCCCCCCAGCATGGGTCCTGCTGCCGCTGACCCTGCCTAGCTTGAGGGACCCGGCGAGGTCTCAGCCCAGTGGCAGGAGACCCCCGCCCGCTGCCCCCCCCAGCACCGGCACCTGAATCTCTGCTGCATGCCGACGCCGCAGCTGCGGTCGCAGGGTGCCCATGGGGACCAGGCCGACCAGCTGCAGGTCACCGGGCAGGCCAGGTCGTCGCAGGTCACCACCCCGTCCAGGCACACGCTGCGGAGGGGAGACGCGGGCTCAGGGGCTGCCAGTGCCGAGCCGGCCGGGGGGCCGCTGCTCTCGCTCGTTTGGGGCAAGGGGCCCAGCCCCGAGCTGCACCCCAGCCGCTGGGCACAGAGGCAGGCAGGGGCACGGCGGGGAGACGCAGCAGGCGGGGGCACAGGAGTGCGGACGGGCGGGCAGGCGGGAGGGGGCACAGCAGGTGTTGGTGGGCTGCCGTGGGGCATGGGGAGGCTGCATGGCTGGAGAGGGTGGGGGGACAAGCAGAGCCTGCATGGGTCTGGGGGGACAGACAGAGGAATGCGCAGCTGTGGGGGGTGGGCAGGGGCTGCGGAGCTGTGGGGAGCAGGCAGGTGGCATGGCCGTGAGGGGTGGGCAGGGGGCTGCAGGGCCATGGGGACCAGACTGGGGGCTGCGGCGCCATGGGGGGCAGGCAGGGGGCTGTGTGGCCGTGGGAGGGCGTAGATGGGGGCGGGCAGGGGGCTGTGGGGTCAGGCGGGGGGCTGCGGGGCTTTGGGGGGCTGTGGCTGTGGGGCTGTTGGTGGGGGTAGGCAGGGCACTGTGGGTCTCTGGGCGGCAGACGGGGGCTGTGGGGGTGTGGGGGGCAGGCAGGGTGCTGCGAGGCTCTGGGGGGCCATGGGGGGCAAGCGGGGTGCTGTGAGGCTCTGGGGGGCTGTGGGAGGTGCAGGGGGCTGGGGGACCGTGGGGGGCAGGCGGGGTGCTGCGAGGCTCTGGGGGGCCGTGGGGGGTGCACAGGGGGCTAGGGGGCCGTGGGGGGCCATGGGGGTGCTGCGAGGCTCTGGGGGGACTGTGGGGGTGCAGGGGGCTGGGGGGCCGTGGGGGGCCGTGGGGGTGCTGCGAGGCTCTGAGGAGACTGTGGGGGGTGCAGGGGGCTGGGGGGCCGTGGGGGACCGTGGGGGTGCTGTGAGGCTCTGGGGGGCCATGGGGGGGCTGGGGGGCTGGGGGGGGGCCGTGGGGGGCCGTGGGGGGTGCAGGGGGCTGGGGGGGCCGTGGGGGTTGTTGCAAGGCTCTGGGGGGCCGTGGGGGGTGCGGCAGAGCCCAGGCCGCACACTCACCACTGGCTGCAGCGGTGCAGGAACCTCTCCGCAGGCTGGCGCTGCTGCCGGTGGAAGTGGCATTGGCACTGGCTGGCGTTCACGCAGCCGCCCTCCTGCAGGTAGAGCCCCGGCGGGCACCGGCAGCCTGCAATGCCAGCCGCACAGTGAGCCCAGTGCGGCACCTGGGCTGGGTCCCCAGCAGGGACCCGGGGAGCCCGCATGGGCCACGGGCTTGCGCAGCCTCGCCCCTCCCGCTGGCGGCGCTGGGGCAGCACAGTGCCCAGGGGGCCAAGGACACGCCGGCCCCTCCCAGTGCCCCCGGCGCCTGCCCGGCCCCTCCTTTGCCGCGGGCAGGAGCCGTCGGCCCCTCGGAGCCCCCCCGCACCGCTCACCCTCCATGCAGCGGCTCTGGCAGCGGCTCTGGGAGCTCAGCTCCTGGCACGACGCCGGGCACGGTGCCACCAGACCCCTCTCGCAGTCCTCGGCCTGCACGAGCACCATCTCGGGGCCACAGTCTGCGGGGCGCATGGTGCACTCAGCCTGCAGCCAGCCCTGCCGGCGCCTGCTGTGGGACCCGCTGCCCCATGCCCCCGGCGCCCAGCCACCCGGCCCCTCCCAGTGCCCTCGGCGGCCACCGCCCGGCCCCTCCCAGTACCCCAGCGCCCGCCTGGGGCTTCCCAGTGCCTCCAGCACCCGCCCAGCCCCTCCCAGGGCCCCCGGCGCCCGCCCGGGGCTTCCCAGTGCCTCCAGCACCCGCCTGGCCCTGCCCCCAACACCCCACACTCACAACCTGCCCTTCTCCCACTCCTGCTCTCCCAGCATTTCAGCGACACCCGCTGGCCGCCCCCAGCTCTCCCTGCCCCACGCCCTGCCCCGGCCCCGGCCCCGGCCCCGGCCCCGGCTCACCCCGGGTGTCCCCGCAGGGCTGCAGGTTGCAGGCCTCCGTCTGCACGGCGTCACCGGGGCAGGGCCGGCCCCCGTTCTTGGGCGGGGGGTCAGCGCAGCTCCGTGTGCGGCTCCGCACCCCGCCCCGGCACTCGGCGTCGCAGTCCGACCACGCGCCCCAGGCGGCCCACGCCCCGGCCACTGGCACCGAGAAAGGCAGGGCCAGGTGAGCTCCCCTTCCCCGGGTGCCACGCCGAGCCCTACCCGCCAGCTCTCCACCGCTGGCCGACCCCACGCCAACCCCCTTCCCCGAGCCCCACGCCGAGCCCCTTTCCCCCCGGCTCTGCGACCAGCCTTGCTGCAGGCTTGCCGAGGGTAAGCACGGGGGGCGGGGGGCAGCCCCGAGGAACAGGCCCGTCCATTGAGGTGCCTGGGGGGTTCCCACCTTCCCCAGTGCACCAGCAGCAACTAAAGAGCGGCTGGCTGGATGCAGTGGGCAGGAGTGGGCCCAGCCCCTGGCCCCGTGGGGCTCAGCAGGCAGCGGCTGTGTGTCGAAGAGGGGGCTGAGCCTCTACCCCCACCTGCGAGGGGCAGTGCATGGGGGCAGCAGGTGGCCAGGATGGGGGGCCCTGCTTCCCAGGGTTGCAGTGGGGTCTGGGGGAGCCCTGCTCCCCGGGGGTGCAGTGGGGTCTGGGGGAGCCCTGCTCCCCGGGGTTTCAGTGGGGGTCTGGGGGAGCCGTGCTCCCCAGGGTTTCAGTGGGGGTCTGGGGGAGCCCTGCTCCCTGGGGGTGCAGTGGGGTCTGGGGGAGCCCTGCTCCCCGGGGTTTCAGTGGGGGTCTGGGGGAGCTCTGCTCCCTGGGGGTGCAGTGGGGTCTGGGGGAGCCCTGCTCCCCGGGGTTTCAGTGGGGGTCTGGGGGAGCCGTGCTCCCTGGGGGTGCAGTGGGGTCTGGGGGAGCCCTGCTCCCCGGGGGTGCAGTGGGGTCTGGGGGAGCTGTGCTCCCCGGGGGTGCAGTGGGGTCTGGGGGAGCCCTGCTCCCCGGGGAAGGGGGGGCTCACCTGGGCAGGCCCGGAGGAAGCAGGAGCGGCTGTCGAACTGCAGGCGCTCACACTGGCCCCCGGGCAGGGCGCTCCGGAGCAGGTCCCGCTGGCGGAAGGTCACGCCCAGCCCGCACGACCGGCTGCACTCACTCCAGCTGCTCCAGCCGGCCAGGACGCAGTCCACTGGTGGGGCAGGCACAGGCCTCAGCGGCACCCCAGGGTGCTGGGTGGCCCAGCCTCAGTCCCCAGCCGGCGCCAGCGCCCTGGGTTCCAGCCTGCCATGGCTCGCCAGGACCACAGGGGCCGCTGGGCGCTCCCAGCACCAGCCCCAGTGGGATCAGCCCAGGACACAGGGAACCGCACACCTCCCGCGCCTGGCCCTGGCCGGCGCCTGCCGGGTTCCCGCCAGCGGGCGTGCGGGTGGCTCGGGCTGGGACCGGAGGGCCGTGAGGCTGCAGGATTGCAGGCGAAGACGCAAAGCGCCGTTGCAAGCCCGGGCCCAGGCCCGCACCGGCTCCCGGCCCAGCGAGGCTCCGCGGGAAGCTGGCGAGGGGCTGAGCCTGTCTGTGTGACACGCGGCGGCAGCTGAAATCCTGCGTCTCTGGGGGCCGCACACAGGAGGGGCTGCGCCTCGCTGGGAAGGGCTCCGGAGCCCGCACAGATCCCACCCGCGCCGCAGGGCTCTGGCGGTGGGCGCGGAGCCCAGGAGCCGCTCTGCGGCCGACAGAGCAAACACGGCCTTGGACAGGCGACCTGCTCGTGGGCCGGGCTCCTCCTCCGCCCTGCTGCCACCCAGGGCAGCCGCGGGATTCCCCCCGCACGGGCCGGGGGCCTGGGAGCTCCCCTCCGGCTGGGGCGGCAGGAGCACCCTGCTGGGAAGGGCGCCGGAAGGGGGGCTGACCCGGCCAGCGAAGGGTGGACATTAGGAAGAAGTTCCTGACTGTCAGGGTGGTCAAACACTGGACTAAAGCGCCCGGGAGGTTGTGGACGCTCCCTCCCTGGAGGTCTGTAAGGGCAGGTGAGACAGACACCGAGCAGGGATGGGCTGGATGGTGCTGGGTCCTGCTGTGAGGGCAGGGACTGGGCTCAATGACTCTCCAGGTCCCGTCCAGGTCTAGTGCTCAGTGATTGCACGATGCACTCCAGAGACTTACAACATATCAGCAATTCCACCCCCGCCGCAGCCGGCACCACAGCCTGTGCGACTGCTGCACCGAAGTCGAGCGCGTTAACAAACGGACCCTGTTAGCGGAGAGGTGCGGAAGGACCGGCCCAGCGCGCCCGGGGGGGCCAGGTCTGAGCCATGCACCGAGCGGGGCTGGGGCCGGGCCCCTGGGGCAGGAAGAGCCTGTGTGGATGGGGGGCGATTGGTTCTCAGCACCTCTCCCGGGTGGGGCGGGGGCCGGGCTGTGGCCCAGGGGAGCTGGAGTGGGGGGGTTGCTGGGTGGTGTGAGGAGGGGCCGGGCTGGGCCCCAGGGGAGCTGGAGTGGGGGCGTTGCTGGGTGGTGTGAGGAGGGGCTGGGCTGTGGCCCAGGGGAGCTGGAGTAGGGGGGTTGCTGGGTGGTGTGAGGAGGGGCCGGGCTGGGCCCCAGGGGAGCTGGAGTGGGGGGGTTGCTGGGTGGTGTGAGGAGGGGCCGGGCTGTGGCCCAGGGGAGCTGGAGCGTGGGAGGGGGTTGCTGGGTGGTGTGAGGAGGGGCCGGGCTGGGCCCCAGGGGAGCTGGAGTGGGGGGGCTGCTGGGTGGTGTGAGGAGGGGCCGGGCTGGGCCCCAGGGGAGCTGGAGTGGGGGGGTTGCTGGGTGGTGTGAGGAGGGGCCGGGCTGTGGCCCAGGGGAGCTGGAGTAGGGGGGTTGCTGGGTGGTGTGAGGAGGGGCCGGGCTGGGCCCCAGGGGAGCTGGAGTGGGGGGGTTGCTGGGTGGTGTGAGGAGGGGCCGGGCTGTGGCCCAGGGGAGCTGGAGCGTGGGAGGGGGTTGCTGGGTGGTGTGAGGAGGGGCCGGGCTGGGCCCCAGGGGAGCTGGAGTGGGGGGGCTGCTGGGTGGTGTGAGGAGGGGCCGGGCTGTGGCCCCAGGGGAGCTGGAGTGGGGGGGTTGCTGGGTGGTGTGAGGAGGGGCCGGGCTGGGCCCCAGGGGAGCTGGAGTGGGGGGGCTGCTGGGTGGTGTGAGGAGGGGCCGGGCTGTGGCCCCAGGGGAGCTGGAGTGGGGGGGTTTCTGGGTGGTGTGAGGAGGGGCCGGGCTGTGGCCCAGGGGAGCTGGAGCGTGGGAGGGGGTTGCTGGGTGGTGTGAGGAGGGGCCGGGCTGTGGCCCCAGGGGAGCTGGAGCGTGGGAGGGGGTTGCTGGGTGGTTTCTGGCCGGTGGGCCTGGCACGGCCGTGCTGTGTGTGTCTGGTTTGGTGCCTTGCACTGGAGAGCCCCTGGTCTCAGGATGCAATTAGCCCTGTCTGTAAGCCATTTGCCCTGCTTCAGCCCACCCAGCTGTGCCCGGAGAAGCCGCCTGCATTACAAGGTGGGGGCTGCAATAGGATGGAGTTTCCAGGCACAGCAGAGAAACCCATCCAGGGTGACTTTGCTTCAAGTCCGGGCCACTCACAGCCCCGGCTGGGATTTTCTTCTCGCTAAGTCAAATCCAACCAGCCCCCACAGCACCTCTGCCAGCCCCACTGGCCAGAGCCACACGAGCAAACCCACAGCCTGCCCAGCCGCTCTGCCAGCCCAGACCAGCACCCCCAAATCAGGGGAGAGCTTATTAAACCTGGGTCACCAAACACCCCACAGATTGTTCCAGACCCCAAAGGGCCCAGCCCCAGCCCCAGCCCCTGGTCAACACGTACTCAGATCTCACCCAAACAACACACTGGCCAATAATGTAGATGTGATCTCTAAAGGTTTGTGAGTACAAAAGGAAGACCAGGGTTAGAGAGAATGGGCACAGAGATGCTTTACACCCATCAGCCATAACTAGGCCTGCAGCCCGCGGCGCCATTTGCTGGTTTCTTGAGAGTCTCTGAAAGTTCATTTCAGGTCACCCAGTGACAGAGGGAGCCGTGTTCGTCTGCACCCGTCAGAACGAACCAGCAGCCCAGCAGCACTTTGCAGACCGACAAAATAATCCCTTCGGTGGTGAGCTTTGGTGGGACCGACCCACCTCTCCCGACCAACTGGATTTAAGATGCCTGGCCGGGAGAGGTGGGTCGGTCCCACCAAAGGTCACCACCGAAGGGATTATTTTGTCGGTCTTTGAAGTGCTGCTGGGCTGCTGGTTCGTTCTGACAGGTTACACCAATTCAGTCCTTGGAGCGCTGGAGATCCGGCCCGCTGGGGTCCACATGGACATGGGCCCTTGGAGACCACAAGACGAAGGATCTAAGCAGGACCCTGCTAAGACCACAGCCTGGCTCTCTCCTGTTGTCGTCTCTTCTGTCCAGGACCAAGCCCCTTCTTTTTCCCACAGTCCCCTGTGGGTCGGTCCCCAGCTGGCTCAGGGGCTGTTGAGCAAACCGCCCTTGGCCGAACCCCCAGACCTGCTCTTTTGTTTCAACCCAGGTCACTTGACCCTTGGGCTGTGGATTCGAGGTCTGGACACCTGCTTTCCAGCCCATCGCTCAGCCCAGTGCCTGGGCGGGGGCTGAGGTCAGATGCCCTATTGTGAGCCCAGTGCTGGAACATTTTCCAAGGCAGCCGCCTGGCTAAAATCTGGGACTTTACCTGCACATGGCAGACGTGAGCAGCACGCACAGAGTCAGGGCACCTCCTCTTTCCTGGGACACCCCATACGGCTCTGGGGCCACGAGGCACTGGGCATGCAGGCCCGGGATAAAGTCCAGCCACGTGAGGGTGGGGCAGGACGGGCTGCCAGTGCCAGACAGGCCGGGAGCCCTGCTCGGGGGTTCAGGCAGCTCCCCGGGAGCTGCTGGCCCAGCCCCACAAGGAAGCACCCGGCACGTACCACAGTCGCTCTCGTCAGAGCCGTCCTGGCAGTCGGGGCGCAGGTCGCAGCGCTTGGCCAGGGCCAGGCACTCCCCACTGCCACAGGAGAACTGCTTGGCAGAGCAGGCGCCCGGCCGCCAGGTGGGGGACGACGCAGCTGTGGGGGCCATGGGCGAGGCCGTGGGGCCACCTGCAGAGACGAGGGGGGCAGGAGACAAGTGAGGGGAGCGTCTGGCCCAGGACTGCCGCTGATGCCCCTTGGGGATGACCATGACCCACAGGCCTGTCCCAGACCCCCCAGCCACCAGGCCTGTGCCCCGACCACTCAGCATGGAGCCCCCACCTCTAGCCCGGGCCGGCCTCGCCTGCACATGGCCTGCCCCAGTCCCTGCCCCCAGGCTGGCTGGACAAGGGGAGGTGAGGGCTGGAGCCCATGGCCGCAGGGACATGGCTCACACCCCCCTGTCCCCATGGGGCCCGGCAGAGGCCCGGGGAGGCGGTGGGAAGGGACGGGCGGGAGGCTGTCGGCAGAGGCCCGGGGAGGACAGGAGAAGGGACAGGCGGGAGGCTGTCGGCAGAGGCCCGGGGAGGCGGTGGGAAGGGACGGGTGTGAGGCTGTCGGCAGAGGCCCGGGGAGGACAGGAGAAGGGACGGGCGGGAGGCTGTCGGCAGAGGCCCGGGGAGGCGGTGGGAAGGGACGGGCGTGAGGCTGTCGGCAGAGGCCCAGGGAGGCCGGGAGGAGGGACGGGTGTGAGGCTGTTGGCAGAGGCCCAGGGAGCTGGGAGGAGGGACGGGCGGGAGGCTGTCGGCAGAGGCCCAGGGAGGCTGGGCGAAGGGACGGGCGGGAGGCTGTCGGCAGAGGCCCGGGGAGCTGGGAGAAGGGACGGGCGGGAGGCTGTCGGCAGAGGCCCGGGGAGGCTGGGCGAAGGGACGGGCGGGAGGCTGTCGGCAGAGGCCCGGGGAGGCCGGGAGAAGGGACGGGCGGGAGGCTGTCGGCAGAGGCCCAGGGAGGCCGGGAGGAGGGATGGGCGGGAGGCTGTCGGCAGAGGCCCGGGGAGGCTGGGCGAAGGGACGGGCGGGAGGCTGTCGGCAGAGGCCCGGGGAGGCCGGGAGGAGGGACGGGCGGGAGGCTGTCGGCAGAGGCCCGGGGAGCTGGGAGGAGGGACGGGCGGGAGGCTGTCGGCAGAGGCCCGGGGAGGCCGGGAGAAGGGACGGGCGGGAGGCTGTCGGCAGAGGCCCGGGGAGGCTGGGCGAAGGGACGGGCGGGAGGCTGTCGGCAGAGGCCCGGGGAGGCTGGGCGAAGGGACGGGCGGGAGGCTGTCGGCAGAGGCCCGGGGAGGCCGGGAGAAGGGACGGGCGGGAGGCTGTCGGCAGAGGCCCGGGGAGGCTGGGCGAAGGGACGGGCGGGAGGCTGTCGGCAGAGGCCCAGGGTCCCGCTCGCTGAGGGCCCCGGGGCCAGCTCAGAAGCTGGGACCCTGGCACTGCTCCAGTGGGTGCATGGGGGGCTGATGCCAGGCGAGCCCCAGGCCCAGGCAGGGCTGCAGGGGGCAGTGGGGGGCCCCAGGGTGCAGTCCCCCCGACGAGATCCCCACTCACCGCAGTGCCACTCGTCCGAGCCGTCCAGGCAGTCCTCCCACCCGTCGCACACCACAGCAGGCTCCACGCACCCCAGCAGCTCGCAGGCAAACTGGCCCGGGGGGCAGAGCAGCCGGGGAAAGGGTGACCCTGGCGGAAGGGCGCACGGGCTGGGGTGCTGGCACGAGGCCCTGGAGAGCCCAGCCAGGGCTTCCCTGCCCCCCATAGCCCCCCACCGCAACCTGGGGGCACAGCCCCAGAGCGCCCCCCTGTGGGGCTGGATCCCAGCCCTGGGGAATCCTGGGCTGCTCCCCGCGGGGCCCAGGCAGGGGCCGGGGCAGTGCCCTGCCTCGCCGAGCCCAGGAGCGGTAATGACGTTGGGCACCGGGTGGTCACTGGCTCAGAGGGCGGCTCCTCCCTGGGGTCTGCCCCAGAGGGGCTCCTTGCAGCTGCCACCTGCTCATCCGGCAAGCACCAGCCAGCTCCCGGCCAGGCCCTGCCCCCCGCCTGGCACTTACCTGCCGGAGTGGGTGTGAACGGACCGGTGTGCAGCCCGGGCAGCCCCGTGGGGCCAGGCCGGGGTCCTGCTGCCGACACCGTCACAGCCGCCATGCCCGGCAGGAGCCTGGGAGTCCCAGGGGAGCCGGTGGCGGGCTCCTCGCGCAGGCCGGGCGTCCCCGTGCCCCACTGGGGCTGAGCTGTGGTGGGGAGGGGCACGGCGGTGCCAGCCTCTCTGGGGCTGCCTGTGCCCCCAGCGGGCCGGGTCGTCCCCAGCGTTGGCTGGGCCCCCGGCTCCTTCCCTGGCGAACCAGAGAGAGAACATGCCTCAGTGATGGGCCAGGCCAGGCGCCGTATTTCCCAGCCCCACTCTGTCCCCCCAGCCCCACCTGCCAGCCCCACACCTGTAACCCCCACCTCTATCCCACAGGGCTGGGGCCAGGCTGGCTGAGGGGGGCTGTATCCCCCGAGGCTGGGTCCAGGCTGCTGAGGGGGGCTGTATCCCCCGAGGCTGGGTCCAGGCTGCTGAGGGGGGCTGTATCCCCCGAGGCTGGGTCCAGGCTGCTGAGGGGGGCTGTATCCCCCGAGGCTGGGTCCAGGCTGCTGAGGGGGGCTGTATCCCCCGGGGCTGGGTCCAGACTGGCTGAGGGGGGCTGTAAGCCCCGGGGCTGGGTCCAGGCTGGCTGAGGGGGGCTGTAGCCCCTGGGGCTGGGTCCAGGCTGGCTGAGGGGGGCTGTAGCCCCCGGGGCTGGGTCCAGGCTGGCTGAGGGGGGCTGTAGCCCCCGGGGCTGGGTCCAGGCTGGCTGAGGGGGGCTGTAGCACTCGGGGCTGTTCCCGGGCCGGCTGAGGGGGGGGCAGTGCTGCCGGGCACCCCATGCACAGACCAGGCCCTGGCTGGCAGAGCGGTCAGAGGGGCTGGGTGGGGCAGTGGGGTTGGAGTGGGGATGGGGAGAGGAGCCCGGGGGTCTGGCACGAGGAAGGGGTCCCTCCCATGGGCTGCTGCGACGCTGGGGCCATAGCTGGTGGGAGATCGGTGACAGGAGGGATACAGGGCTGCTGGCAGGGCGGGTTGGGCCGGTCCGTCCCCAGGCTCTAGGAGCCCCCGTGGCCCTGTCCCAGCCCTGCCTCACCTTCTCGGGGAGCAGAGCTGGGGGTTCTGGGGGGAGCAGAGCTGGGGGGCCCAGGGGGAGTGGAGCAGAGCTGGGGGTTCTCGGGGGAGCAGAGCTGGGGGGCCAGGGGGAGCGGAGCAGAGCTGGGGGTTCTGGGGGGAGCAGATCTGGGGGGCTCCAGGAGAAGCAGAGATGGGGGGCCCATGGGGAGCACAGCTGGGGGGCCCACGGGGAGCAGAGCGGAGCCAGGAGGTTCCAGGGGGAGCAGAGCTGGGGGGCCCAGGGGGAGCGGAGCAGAGCTGGGGGTTCTGGGGGGAGCAGAGCTGGGGGGCCCAGGGGGAGCGGAGCGGAGCTGGGGGGCCCAGGGGAAGCAGAGCGGAGCTGGGGGTCCCAGGGGGAGCGGAGCGGAGCTGGGGGGCCCAGGGGAAGCAGAGCGGAGCTGGGGGAGCCAGGGGGAGCGGGGCTGGGCAGACGGACCACGGTGGCGTGGGAAAGCCGAAGAGCCCCAGCCCCAGCCCCCCCGGCTCAGCGCAGCGCAGCTCGTCGGAGACGTCTCCGCCGTCGTCCACGCGGTCGCACAGGACGCCGTGGGGCCCGGCGGGGACGCAGCACCCGTTGCGGCACTGGAACTGGCCGGGGCGGCAGGCGTGGGGGGGCGGCAGGGCCATGGTTCTGCCGGGCGGGGCGGGGGGCACTGCGGGGCGGGGGGAAGGCCCAGGGTCAGTCCCAGGAGACGCCCTCCCTGCCCCGGGGCCCCGGCTCGCGGCAGCCCCCGGTACCTCTCTCGCAGCCCAGCAGCTCCGCGCGCAGGAAGACGCGGTGGTGGAAGTCCCGCGGGAGGATGCGGACGTGTCGGGCCTGCACCATGCGCTGGAAAGTCCTCACCACCGGCGTGGAGTCATCCCAGTTCCCCAGGAACAGCTGCGGGGACAGAGACCAGCCGGCTCACCTGGGATGTGGGCTCCCCCCGGGCCCACGTGCACCCCCAGCCCCCTGCCCACCCCCCCAAACACATGTGCCCCCCAGCACCGAAGTCCCACAGCTCCCGGCGCACCCCGCAGAGCCCGGGCTGAAGGGGGACTTGGCTCCGCCCATCTCCCATGCAGGGCGCGTGCCTCAGTTTCTCCCGTGCACTGCACGAGTAAGGAGGTTGCTGGGGTGTGGGTGTTTGTGTGGGGGGGGCTGAGGGGCTGCGGGGTTGTGGGTGGGTGTATGTGTGGAGTGTGTGTGTGTGAGGGACTGTGGGTGGGTGGGTGTGGCCGGGTGTGGGGGTGCAGCTGTGTTTGCAGGGGGAGTGCACATGGGGGTGTGGGTGGGTGGTGGGTATGTGTGTGGGAGGGTGTATGGGTGCGGGGTGTGTGTGAGGGGCTGTGGGTGTGTGTTTGTGGAGCGTGTGTGTGAGGGGCTATGGGGGTGTGGGTATTGTGATGGAGTGGGGGATACCTGTGTGTGTGTGGGGCTCACACAGGGTGTGGGGCTCCTGCTGAGAGTAACCTTGATAACCAGGTAACACCTTTGTACTGCAGACAAAGGAGGAGGTGGAGCCTGAGGGGTTTGAATTGGAACTGGGAGTTGGAAGCAGTTAGTCTGGGCTGGGAGAGAGAGAGAGACAAAGGAGGGGCCAGGCCCCAGCTCTGGGGGCCCCTCGGGGCCTCCTCTCCCCAACATGGATTGAACTGGCTGTCTCTGCCGGCTGTACTGACTCCTCTGTATGATGCTGTGTCCTGTCAGCTAATAAAACTGCTGTTTTCCTGCTGAGTAAGAGACTCTCCTGCCTGCGGACAGGGTGCAGAGCTTTGGGGACCCCAGAACCCCATCACACTGGTGTCAGGAGTGGGATGTTCTGCACCCCGAGGATGGAGCATCCAGCAGTAAGTGACCGGGGCCCCGGAAGAACTGGGGCCTGCGAGACCCAGGTGTGCTGAAGGGCAGTGAGGTGCAGTTCCCCAAGGCGGAGGGGCCTGTGGCCGAACCCAAGCAACTGCGGTCGTGGTCCTCGAGAGGGGGTGTCACACCCGAGGAGGGGTTACTCCTGGGAGTCTGTTGGAGTCGGTCCCAGAAGGTGGAGGGGCCGAGAGCCCAACCCCCAGGAACAAGTGACCCCTGAGGAGGCTGACGCTGAATGAGTCCTTCCCAAGACAGGGTGCTCATGGTCCCTGAGAGCGGGTGTCACACTGAAGAAGGGGTTCCGCTGGGAGTCTGTTGGAGTCGGTCCCAGAGGGCGGAGGGGCCTACGGCCTAACCCTGGGCAGCTTGTGACCCGCAAGGAGCCTGGCACACTAAAGGGATTCTTCCAGGAATCGTGGGGTGCAGAGGGCATCAGCCTGAGAGCCTGCAACCACGCTGAGCAACTCCGCTGTGAAGTGGCAGCACCTGGAAACTAAATCGAGATTAAAGAAGCTGAACAAGGCAGCGTGGATGTGCAGTGGCAGAGCTGAGGGTTAAGGAAAATCCTGCAGAGGTGAGCCCGGATCGGGGCAGGGAACCCTGGACTGCCTGGAGCTCTGAACCGAGTGGCCTGCCACAGCTCAAGGAGGGAAGGAGCAATTCCAACCCATCATCTACTAGTGGCCAAGACAGACCTGCGGAGAGTTTTCCAGGCCTGGGCCGAGGAAGGTGCCTGTGTGTCTGTGCAGGAAAGCAGCTGATCCACTGGGAATGGCAAGTTGTCTGTGAGAGAAGCTGCTCCACCTTCTGTGTGTGTGTGGAGACCAGCCGGGGGGCTGGGACAAAGGAGAGAGTGTCTCCCATTGTCTGTCTGTGTTGAACAGCAGCAGCAGCCTGGGGAGAGAGCAGAGCCTGCGTTTGGAAAAGGTGCCAATGAGGAAACTAGCCCATTGTCTGAGGAAGATTCCCCAGCCTGGGGTGGCTGGAGAAGGATCCACCAGAAAAGAGCATTCCAGGTGTGACTCTGAATCCAGCCATGGGGGCTGGAGCAGAGGGAATGGCTCTGGGATGGGCAGTGGTGTCACTGCTCAGGACACTGGTCCTTGGTGCAAGAAAAGTGCTTCTGCTTCTGGGGAAGTGAATCCTTTGTCTGAGCCTGTGGGGGCTCAAGATGGAGCCAAGATCCCAGAGCTGGATCTAAGGGCAGCTGAAGCCCAGATGGGAAGTGGGCCTGCCTCTGTGTCTCTCAGGGGGGATGATGCTTTAACTCGGTCTGATCCAGTTAGTATCATCAGGGAATCCCAGAGACCAGACAATTCTGGTACTTGTTCTTTGCCTGATGCTGAGGTGTTACTGGGAGGGGGTGAGAGGACTCTGTCCTACCAGAGTCATCCTCTTACCAGGACACAAGAACAGACGGGCAATGGAGTTACGCTGACTGATGAAGATAAAGGAGCTGGTAGCAGAAGGGAGGAAAGGGATCCTGACCTTCTGTCCGGTGGTACTGGCTGTCTGCCTGGAGGGGGATTACGTGGGAATCTGCCTAACGGGCCAGAAGTGATCCTGGGTGTAGGTGAAACCCAGGAGCTGGTTGTGGCTCAAGGGAGCAGTGCCCCCGTGGAGGCAGACAGGGGTGAGTTATTGTTTGGGGGAGCTCTTGAGGAAGAGAATTTCCCTGAAACTTTTCCTGACCCGTCTGTGGGGACTGCAGAAAATGGGAGTGAGGTGAAGGAGAGTGAACAGGAAAGGTGCATGTCTGTAAGAGCCAGAGCAGCCCTTTGCCTGGGGAGAAGTTTGTTTCAGCTCCTGATGGCCAGGACCTGCCTGAGTGTGAAACCACTGGCTGTGCTCTGCAAGGGTCCAAAGCAGGCAGGGTAAAGGTTTCTCAGAAATTGGAAGTTAATGCAAGTAAAGTAAAAACTATCAGGAAATGTGAGCAGCCCTGTGAGAACCAAGTAAAACAGCTGCGCAGTCAATCTCTGTAGAATGCAGGAGAGGGCCAGCAATTCCCCATCTCCAGATGCTAGAAACACTTATATTCTCATACTGGATTCAACTTCTGATTCCATGGGGAGGCAGTAGTTGGAGGTGGAAGGACAAAGGAGCTTTGGGCCTGGTGGGCCAGTAAGGGATAAACAGGGATTCCTTCATGTGGATTCTGCGTCTGGAACTCACAAAACAACACTCAAAAAGCAGTTTGGTTTGCAAATTTCCAGGCTGGCTGGGAGGGGGCCGTCTCCCTGAGATCATCAATGGCCCAGCTCTTGTTAGAAGGGAGGGCACAGTCAAAGAGATCAAATTTCCACCCCAGGGGGCAAGGGAGAAGATTAGAACTTAATGGTGCTAAGAAAGGCCTCAGCCATTTATCCCCAAAATACCAGATTCTCAAGGAGGTTACACAAAAGTTGTGGTCTACCAAAGAGCAACGTAAATGTACAGTTGCAATGGGTTTGTTCTGTAACTCACGCTGACTGCTGTAACCAAGGGGTGCTGCTACCAAAAGCTGTAGAATTGTACCATGCACTAAATGTTGAAAAAGAGCCATGTGACATGATGACATTAATGTAGAAGCATAAATTGTATGTTGAAGGAGTCTGTAACTCTGAAATGTCGCCATTGTTCCCTGTAACTAGTCTTGCAACCTCTGACATGAGAAGGAACATTCCAAACCTATTGTGTGGCATGGAAGGGGAAACTGAGGCACACAGCCATTGTGGTGGTCTGGCTAAATGCCAAGGGTGGAAGCATTTGTACCTTCCGTTACTGGACTGTAACTGAATTCCAGACATTGGCTGGAGCAGCTGTATGGATTGGTGGTCAGATGGGGCAGGACCCAGACCACAAAAGACCTGTTTGATCTGTTGGTGCTGCAGCATCTGTATGGGCTGTGCCCGCCCAACTTGAGAACGTGGCTGACGGACCGGGGCCGAAGCAGCGAGACCAACCAACCCAAGGGAACTAAAGGGACTTGCCCGGCTGCATCACATGAAAAGGGCCAAGACCAAGCTCCTGACTTGGAGCCTCCCCCAGCAGGACTATGATGTGGAGGTGGTGCACATCGAGGGGAGAACAGAGGGTACAGCCAATGCCCTGTCACAAGGGGAGAGCCCCAAACTTCCCCAGGTCACCAGTTGAGTGACCCCGCTCAGTTCGGTCTGGAAGTGGGGAGAGATGTGATGGAGTGGGGGATACCTGTGTGTGTGTGGGGCTCACACAGGGTGTGGGGCTCCTGCTGAGGGTAACCTTGATAACCAGGTAACACCTTTGTACTGCAGACAAAGGAGAAGGTGGAGCCTGAGGGGTTTGAATTGGAACTGGGAGTTGGAAAGCAGTTAGTCTGGGCTGGGAGAGAGAGAGAGACAAAGGAGGGGCCAGGCCCCAGCTCTGGGGGCCCCTCGGGGCCTCCTCTCCCCAACATGGATTGAACTGGCTGTCTCTGCCGGCTGTACTGACTCCTCTGTATGATGCTGTGTCCTGTCAGCTAATAAACCTGCTGTTTTCCTGCTGAGTAAGAGACTCTCCTGCCTGCGGACAGGGTGCAGAGCTTTGGGGACCCCAGAACCCCATCACAGGTATGTTGTGGGAGGGTGTGGGTATGTGGCTGTGTGGGGGGGAGGGTGTGGGTATGTGGGTGGGTGTGTGTATGGATGTGTTTGGGGGGCATGTGAGGGGCTGGGGGGTACATTGTGGGGGTTTGGGTATGTAAGAGTGTATGGGTTGGATGGGTGGGCAGGCATATGTGTGTGTGTGAGAGTGTTGTGGGTGGGTGTACGGGTGTGGGAATGGGGGTGTGTGTGGGTGTGTATGGGTGTGTGTATGGGCGTGTGGGGGGGTCTGTTGTGGATATACGGGTGTGTGTGGGTGGATGTGTGGGTGTGTGTGGGTGGGTGCATGAGCGTGTGTGTGTGTGGGCGGGTGTATGGGTGTGCGGGCATGTTGTGTGTGGATGTGTGGGTGGGTGTCTGGATGTGTGTGGGTGTGTGAGTGTTGTGTGCAGGTGTGGGGGGTGTATGGGTGTGGGGTGTGTGTGTGTGCAGGTGTGTTGTGGGTGTATGGGTTTGTGCTGGTGTGTTGTGGGTGTATGGGTGTGTGTGGGTGTGCGGTGTGTGTATGGGTGCGTGTGGGTATGCGGGTGCGTGTGTGGGTGGGTGCATGGGTGTGCGGGCGTGTTGTGTGTGGATGTGTGTGTGGGTGTATGGGTGTGTGTGGGTGTGCGTGTGTGTTGTGTGCAGGTGTGGGGTGTGTATGGGTGTGGGGTGTGTGTGTGTGGGTGGGTGGGTGTATGGGTGCGTTGTGGGTGGGGGTGTATGGGTGGGGGTGTATGGGTGTGTTGTGGGTGGGGGGTGTATGGGTGTATGTGGGTGTGCAGGTGTGGGGGGGTGTATCGGTGTGTGTGGGTGAGTGGGGGTGTTGTGTGGGGGTGTATGGGTGTGTATGGGTCTGAAGGTGTGTGTGGGTGTGTGTGGGTCTGCAGGTGTGTTGTGGGTGTGTGTTGTGTTGGGGTGCGGGTGTGTGGGGGTGTGCGGGTGTGTGTGGGTGGCTGGGTGTGGGGTGTGTGTGGGGGGGGTGTATGGGTGCGTAAGGGTGTGCAGGTGTGGGGGGGTGTATGGGTGTGGGGTGTGCGTGTGGGTGGATGTATGGGTGTGCAGGCGTGCTGTGGGGGTGTGTGGGGATGCAGGTGTGTTGTGGGTGGGTGTGGGTGTGTGCGGGTGTGGGTGGGTGGGTGTGTTGTGTGTGGGGGGTGTATGGGTGTGTGGGAGTATGCAGGTGTGGGGGGGGGTGTATGAGTGTGTTGTGGGTGGGTGGGTGTAGGTGTGGGTGTGCGTGGGGTGTGTGCGGGTGGGTGTGGGTGGGTGTGCAAGTGTGGGTGTGTGGGGTGTGTGGAGTGTGCGGGTGCGTGTGGGTGGGTGTGCGGGTGTGTGGGGGTGTGTGGAGTGTGTGCGTGGGGATGTGTGGAGTGTGTGCGGGTGTGTGTGTGTGGGTGGGTGGGTGTGCGGGTGTCTGTGGGGGTGTGGAGTGTGTGCAGGTGTGTGTGTGTGTGTGGGTGGGTGTGCGGGTGTCTGTGGGGGGTGTGGAGTGTGTGCAGGTGGGTGTGTGGGTGGGTGTGCGAGTGTGGGTGTGTGGGGTGTGTGGAGTGTGTGCGGGTGGGTGTGGGTGGGTGTGCGGGTGTGTGGAGTGTGTGCGGGGGTGGGTGGGTGTGCGGGTGTCTGTGGGGGGTGTGGCGTGTGTGCAGGTGGGTGTGGGGGTGTATGAGTGTGTTGTGGGTGGGTGGGTGTAGGTGTGTGGGTGTGTGGGTGTGCGTGGGGTGTGAGGAGTGTGTGCGGGTGGGTGTGGGTGGGTGTGTGGAGTGTGTGCGGGTGTGGGTGTGCGGGTGTGTGGAGTGTGTGCGGGTGTGTGTGTGGGTGGGTGTGTGGGTGTCTGTGGGGGGTGTGGCGTGTGTGCAGGTGGGCGTGTGGGTGTGTGTGTGTGGGTGGGTGTGTGGGGGTGTGTGGAGTGTGTGCGGGTGTGGGTGTGTGTGTGGGGGTCGGTGTGCGGGTGTCTGTGGGGGGTGTGGCGTGTGTGCAGGTGGGTGTGTGGGTGTGCTCTTCGCAGAGGAACCCGGAGCGCCAGGCAGGCCCTGGGCCCAGACAAGGCCCTGCGAGTTGGTACCGAGCTGCCCATGGCCCTGGGGCCAGCGAGGAGCCAGAAGGAGCCCAGGGGCGGGAACAGTGGGGCAGGGGGGACCCACTGCTTGAGCCCCCTGGGCCTGGGACACTGCTGTGTCCTGCCCCAGTCTGTGCTAACCCCAGACCGTCTGTCTCAACCCCCTGGCGACCCGCTGGGCCAGCCTCCCCGCAGCCCCGAGCCGGGCGCTGGCCCCCGCGGGCAATGCCGGGGGCTCCCGGGGGAAGCGGGGGCTGCAGACTCCGAGCTGCCGTCCCAGGAGGTGGGTGGGGTCCGGGGCTAACCCGCTGCAGAGACCCTCCTGGGGCCGGCGCCGCAGGGCCTGTGGGTGTGTGCCAGCCCCGGCCCTGGATGCCAGCGCGTGGGCTGGCTCGGGCAGTACCTTGGGCTCCGACTGGCCGTCCCCAGAGACCTCCCGGTACTCGTGCCACCTCCGCCCATCCATGCTGAACTGCAGGAGGAAGCTGGTGACGTAGGCGTCCGAGGAGCCTGCGCCCTGCAGCACCACGCCTGGGGGACAGCACAGCCTGGCTCAGCGCCCCAGCTGGACACGGGGCCCTCCCCCCCCGGGGCACGGAGGGGGAGACCCGGAGTCCCTCAGCAGCAGGCTGCGGGGCCGACTCTGATGCCAGCCTGGCAGGGCCTGGCACCTGGCCGCACAGCACCGCCTGCTCCAGCTGCCGGCTCGCTGGGGTCATGTGGAGACCGGCTCCAAGGACTGGGCCCAGGACCCAGAGCCAGAGCTGCAGCCCTGGGCTCCTCCGCTGCAGGCAGGCCGGTCTTCTGGCCCGGGGAGCCCCCCAGCCGTGGGCCGAGGATGACCGCCCGGTCGGGACGCCGGTGACCCCAGCCCAGAGCAACCCCCCCATGTGCAGCCCCCGGGACCAAGCGGGACCTTTTCCAGCACGTTTTATATGAAGAGCGTGCGTGCCTCAGTTTCCCCCAGCGCAGCGGGGTGGGGGGGTGCAGCCGGGCGCCAGCCCCAGCCCTGCCCTGCGGCTCTGGGTCCCTGTGCAAGCCGGGCACAGCCAGGGCCCCGAGCGTGCTCACCCACCAGCGCGCCAGGCCGGGCACCTACCCGTGAGGTTCCGGGCCTGCAGCAGGTCCACCTGCAGGTAGGGGGGCTTGGAGAGCAGCTCGGGGTACGCCTCAGCCGGGGGCCCCCAGCCCTGCAGGTCCGAGCCCGGCAGCAGGTAGTTGAGGCGGCCGGCGTGGGCCGGGTTCTCGGGCTGCTGGGAGGAGGCTGTGAAGCAGCTGTCTGGCAGGAAGCCCAGGCCCAGGGGGCTGTAGCACCGGTCTGGGGAGGGGGGACAGAGCCAGGTGAGGCGCGGCTGGGGGGGCAGGCTGAGGGGGGGCTGGGACCCGCTCTGGGGGCGCACCAGAGAGCAGCCCAGCCCGGAGCCCCTGCCAGGAGAGGGCCGCCCGCGGGTCGGACTCACCTCCGAGAGGGGGCAGCGGGAAGGTGGCGAGCGGGGGGCCAGTGAAGGCAGCAGGGCTGGTCCCGGTGGGGGCCGGGGGCCTGGCCGTCAGGGCAGCAGGGCTGGTCCCGTTCTCACCTGCGCCAGGGAGGAGCAGGGTGACAAGACGTCTGCCCCGGTCCCCCGCCGCTGCGCCAGATGGGCCCCCACAGACCCTAGGGACCCCACAGCCTGCCTGGACCCCTCCCAGCCGTCCTGGCTCGCCGGCCCCCAGCACAGCCCATCCGCCCTCCTGCACCACAGCTGGGCCCTGGGCCCCCACTGCTCCTGCCCGGGTAAGGGGCGCACAGCTCCGGGAGCCTGGCGGGCTGCAGATCCCGCCCTCTGGCCGGGTGCCACCGTGGGCAGCCCCCGCTCAGCCTGGAGCAGCGCAGGCCAGCTGGGGCTCAGGCCACGTCTGGGGGATCCCAGGGCGCAGGGGCACAGCTGTGAGCAACCCTCCCTGTGCTCGCCGACGGGCATGGCCTGAGTGCCGCCCTGCGGCCTCCCTTCGCCCCTCGCCCCCAGGCTGGTGCCCTGGCATCACTGCCCCCGCCCAGCACTCACCTGCCTCGGCGCAGTAGCAGCAGGACTCAGCCCGGCCCTCCACCAGCACCCGCCCCTGTAGGAGAGAGAGGGCTGGAATCAGCCGGGGCCTCAGCTCCCGGGTGCCAGGCAGTGCCATGCCGTAGCGCCCCGCCGGGCGGGGAGAGACCGTGTGCTGGAACCAGCCAGGACCCCCAGGGCCAGGCTCTGAGCCCAGGTCCCAGGTGCCAGCCAGTGCCACGCCGTAGGGCCAGCCTGGGCGTCCCGCCGGGCGGGGTTGAGCAGCCCCTGCCCCAGTTCTCGGCCCCAGTAGGGCACAAAGACAGGCGGGTGCCCAGCAGCCCTGCCCTGGGCATGGGAACCAAGCTGGAGACGT
Source organism: Carettochelys insculpta (assembly GCF_033958435.1). NCBI lineage: Eukaryota > Metazoa > Chordata > Testudines > Carettochelyidae > Carettochelys > Carettochelys insculpta. The sequence continues at coordinate 280,054,486 of NC_134138.1, read as the reverse complement.
GGCGGGAAGTCCTGCCCTGACCCCTAACGTCCCTGTGGCCCCCTCAGCCTGGATCTGCCTCCCCCAGCCCCCGGCAAGGGCTCCCCAGGGACTGCTCTAGCAACACCAGCTGCGGCACCCGGCCAGCCGGGCAGGGCAGGGCAGGGCACGGCACCGCTCACCTCGGGGCACGCCACGGTGCTGTAGGGGCAGTACCGGGAGCACTGCACCGTCAGGTTCCGCAGGCACTGGCACACGTGGCACTGCCCCGATCGCCAGCGGTCACCAACGGCGTGCGACCGGCCGTGGTGCTCACAGTCCTCGCACGGCTCCGTCTGGCACCTGCACAGGAGGGGCGGGCAGAGGGTGAGGGCGAGGGCCGTCCGGGCACCGCGTCGGCAGGGAAGGCTGGGGCTTAAAGTCCAGTCCTGGCTTAGTGCCTGGTGGCTAATGCCCGGTGCCCACCCCAGAGCCCTGCCCAGCCCCCTGCCAGAGCGCACTGGCCAGTGCCCACCCCAGAGCCCTGCCCAGCCCCCTGCCAGAGCCCACTGCCTGGTGCCCACCCCAGAGCCCTGCCCGGCCCCCTGCCAGAGCCCACTGCCTGGTGCCCACCCCAGAGCCCTGCCCAGCCCCCTGCCAGAGCCCACTGCCCGGTGCCCACCCCAGAGCCCTGCCCGGCCCCCTGCCAGAGCCCACTGCCTGGTGCCCACCCCAGAGCCCTGCCCGGCCCCCTGCCAGAGCCCACTGCTCACCCCAGAGCCCTGCCCGGCCCCCTGCCAGAGCCCACTGCCTGGTGCCCACCCCAGAGCCCTGCCCGGCCCCCTGCCAGAGCGCACTGGCCGGTGCCCACCCCAGAGCCCTGCCCAGCCCCCTGCCAGAGCCCACTGCCTGGTGCCCACCCCAGAGCCCTGCCCAGCCCCCTGCCAGAGCCCACTGCCTGGTGCCCACCCCAGAGCCCTGCCCAGCCCCCTGCCAGAGCCCACTGCCTGGTGCCCACCCCAGAGCCCTCCCTGGCCCCCTGCCAGAGCTCACTCTCTGCCCTGCCCTGCCCCACCCCGCCCCACCCCACCCCCACTGGGCGCGTTACCGGCGGGCTTTGCGGTAGATGCCCCGGCACTGGCGCCCGCGGCCGAGCTTGCTGGGGTTGGTGGGGCTGCGGAAAGCCCACTGGATGCTCTGCACGCCACAGGGGCCCAGGCACTCACCCCAGGGGGACCAGGCCGACCAGCCGCAGTTCACTGGGGATAGACCGGGGAGAGATGAGCTCCCCCGGGACCACCAGCCAAGACCCAGCCCCCGCAGGCTCGCAGTGGGGGGGAGCCAGGACCCAGCCCCCGCAGGCTTGCAGTGGGGGGGAGCCAGGACCCAGCCCCCGCAGGCTCGCAGTGGGGGGGGAGCCAGGACCCAACCCCCGCAGGCTCGCAGTGGGGGGGAGCCAGGACCCAACCCCGGCAGGCTCGCAGTGGGGGGGAGCCAGGACCCAGCCCCCCAGGCTTGCAGTGGGGGGGAGCCAGGACCCAGCCCCCGCAGGCTCGCAGAAGGGGGGGAGCCAGGACCCAGCCCCCGCAGGCTCGCAGTGGGGGGGAGCCAGGACCCAGCCCCCGCAGGCTCGCAGTGGGGGGGAGCCAGGACCCAGCCCCCGCAGGCTCGCAGAAGGGGGGGAGCCAGGACCCAGCCCCCGCAGGCTCGCAGTGGGGGGGAGCCAGGACCCAACCCCCGCAGGCTCGCAGAAGGTGGGGAGCCAGGACCCAGCCCCCGCAGGCTCGCAGAAGGGGGGGAGCCAGGACCCAACCCCCGCAGGCTCGCAGAAGGTGGGGAGCCAGGACCCAGCCCCCCAGGCTTGCAGTGGTGGGGAGCCAGGACCCAGCCCCCGCAGGCTCTTAGTCGGGGGGGGGAGCCAGGACCCAGCCCCCGCAGGCTCTTAGGCGGGGGGGGGAGCCAGGACCCAGCCCCCGCAGGCTCGCAGTGGGGGGGAGCCAGGACCGAGCCCCCTCAGGCTCGCAGAAGGGGGGGAGCCAGAACCCAGCCCCCCAGGCTTGCAGTGGTGGGGAGCCAGGACCCAGCCCCCGCAGGCTCTTAGTCGGGGGGGGGAGCCAGGACCCAGCCCCCGCAGGCTCTTAGGCGGGGGGGGGAGCCAGGACCCAGCCCCCGCAGGCTCGCAGTGGGGGGGAGCCAGGACCCAGCCCCCCAGGCTTGCAGTGGTGGGGAGCCAGGACCCAGCCCCCGCAGGCTCTTAGTCGGGGGGGGGAGCCAGGACCCAGCCCCTGCAGGCTCGCAGTGGGGGGGGAGCCAGGACCCAGCCCCCGCAGGCTCTTAGTCGGGGGGGGGAGCCAGGACCCAGCCCCCGCAGGCTCTTAGGCGGGGGGGGGAGCCAGGACCGAGCCCCCTCAGGCTCGCAGTGGGGGGGAGCCAGGACCCAGCCCCCCAGGCTTGCAGTGGTGGGGAGCCAGGACCCAGCCCCCGCAGGCTCTTAGTCGGGGGGGGGAGCCAGGACCCAGCCCCTGCAGGCTCGCAGTGGGGGGGGAGCCAGGACCCAGCCCCCGCAGGCTCGCAGTGGGGGGGAGCCAGGACCCAGCCCCCCAGGCTTGCAGTGGTGGGGAGCCAGGACCCAGCCCCCCAGGCTTGCAGTGGTGGGGAGCCAGGACCCAGCCCCCGCAGGCTCGTAGTCGGGGGGTGGGGAGCCAGGATCCAGCCCCCGCAGGCTCGCAGCTGGGGGGAGCCCGGGCCCAGCCCCACCTACCAGCGCACTCGGGGTTCTGCCGGCACCGCTTCAGCTGGCCATCCTGGCAGGTGCAGATCCGGCAGTTCACCTTCACCAGCTGGCCAGGCCAGTGGGACATGCCCTCCACCAGGCAGGGGCACTCCCGGGGGCGCACGCACCGCTGCTCGCTGCCCAGCACCAGCCCCTCCGGGCACCAGCACCCTGCGGGGCACAGCCAGCGGGAGGGCTGCCAGACCTCCCCGGTGCCCCTGCCACGGCCCGCGCCCCGCCGGGTGTCAATGGGGGGTGCTGGGTCCCAGGGCTGCCAGACCTCCCCGGTGCCCCTGCCACGGCCCGCCAGGTGTCAATGAGGGCCACCAGGTCCCAGGGCTGCCAGACCTCCCCGGTGCCCCTGCCACGGCCTGCGGCCCGCCGGGTGTCAATGGGGGGTGCTGGATCCCAGGGCTGCCAGACCTCCCCAGTGCCCCTGCCGTGGCCCCCCGGGCGTCAATGGGGGGTGCTGGGTCCCAGGGCTGCCGGACGGGGCTTGGGGGTCCAGCCGCCTGCCAGCCAGGGGGTTTGGAACGTGATGGGGGACAGGCAGCCCCAGCCAGGACCAGGGGGTCCCTGCAGCCCCACGGCTGGGCTGCCTGCCCCCTGTTTCCCAAAATCCAGCCACACACCAGGCAGGGCCCCAGGGCGATGGGAGGGGGCCCAGCAGCCTCTGCTCCCCGCTCTGTACGGCGCAGGGCTCTCCGTGGGGAACGCTCGTGGCTGTGGTACCACCGGCACTGGCCAGTGCCAAACCGGTGCTTCATTGGTGCCGGTACCTCCGGGCCTGGCAGTGCAGAGCCCCAACAGCTCCTCTTGCAGCCTTTCTACCTGGACCCCACCCCGGCCTGTGCCCTTCTCTGCTCCCCAGCCTCCCACCCGCTTCTCACCCCACTGCCCACGGCCCTCCCAGCCACCCCCGCCCGGACCTACCTGGGCTGCAGGGCCGGTCCCGCTTGCACTTGCCCTTGCTGGCCAGGTCGGCACAGGAGGAGGGGCAGGGGGCGCAGGGCCGGCTCACCAGCCCTGCGGGGCACGCGGTGGCATTGAGGCAGCCCTCCAGCTGGCAGGTCTCTGCAGAGGGAGAGCGGGGAGGGAGCTCACCCCAGGCCCCCTGCACCAAGCCCAGCCTCGCCCGCCTCGGAGCTGCAGGGATTCGGCCCACGGGAGCCGCCTGCCAGGACCTGGCACTGGGGCATTCTCCAGCCATGGGGGCGACCGCGCAGCAACCCGGCCCAGGGACCCGCCACTGCTCATGGGCAGGGCTGCCTGGCCACAGCCGAGTGCTCCCGGCACAGCCGGGGCTCCAGCAGGGCTGCCGGCCGTGCCCAGGACGGGTACCCCGCCACCGCCGTGTGCCAGGACTCACTGATCTCCAGCCTGCTGGGCGAGGCGCCAGGCAGCTCGGTGCAGGGCCGGCCCCCGTTCTGGGGCGAGAGGCACTCCCGGCGCCGCACCACTGCCCCATGGCAGTCCTGGGTGCAGTTCGCCCACGTCGCCCACTCGCTCCATGCGCCATCCACTGCCGGGCACAGAGGGGAGGGGAGGGGCTGCAGCTCAGGGCGGGACATCCCTCGCCCCGTGCCGGCCGTACAGACGCCCCCCGCACCATGCCGGCTGTATCTGCCCCATGCCGGCCGTAGGGACCCCCCCGGCCCCGTGCCGGCTGTATCTGCCCCGTGCCGGCTGTACGAACAACCTCCGCCCCGTGCCGGCCATTCAGACAACCCCCGCCCCATGCCGGCTGTAGGGATGCCCCCAGCCCCGTGCCGGCTGTATCTGTCCCGCGCCAGCCGTACAGACACCCCCCGCCCCGCGCCGGCTGTATCTGCCCCGTGCCAGCTGTACGGACAACCTCCGCCCCGTGCCAGCCGTTCGGACAACCCCCGCCCCGTGCCGGCCATAGGGATGCCCCCAGCCCCATGCCAGCTGTTTGGACGCCCCCGCCCTGTGCCGGCCCTTCGGACGCCCCCACCCCATGCTGGCCCTTCGGACGCCCCCAGCCCCGTGCCGGCCCTTCGGACGCCCCCGGCAGTCTCACCCGGGCAGGCCACAGTGAAGCACTGCTGGGCCTGCGTCTCCTCGCCGTGGCAGTGGCGCAGGACATCGTCGGCGCGCCTGGTGCAGAGCCGCCGGCGGATCTGCAGCCCCGTCCCGCACGACCGGCTGCAGGGGCTCCACGGGGCCCAGGGGCTCCAGAGGCCACAGTCCCGCTCGTCCGAGGGCAGCCAGCCCGAGCCCTCGCTGCCATCCGCGCAGTCCGCCAGCCCATTGCACACCTGGGCAGAGCGGGAGAGCCGCCCGCGGGGCGGGATGGGGTGGGGCTGGGACCTCGACCTCGGGGCAGGGCCCAGGGAGAGGGCAGGGGGCAGCGACCCGGGCAGGACCCTCGGGCAGTGCAATGGAGGGGGCACTGAGGCAGGAGGGGGCGGCAGGGGATACCGAGCCAGATACCGCCGTCGCCCAGCCCCACGGACCAGCCCCACAGCCCAGCCCTGCCCGGCCGCCATCCCACAGCCCCACGGCCCAGCCCCGCCCGGCCACCATCCCACAGCCCCACAGGCAGGGCAGCAGAGCTGGGCCTAGGCCGCACCTGCTTAAAGGAGATGCATTTGCCCTCTGCACAGGAGTACTCGGCACAGGGCCCAGTCGTCTGGTTCCTCTCACTGGGCACGGGGTGCGGCTCTGTAGGGCACACGGGGGCAGTGAGAAAGTGGGGGTCTGCCAGGCACAGATACAGTCCTGGACCACTCTGCCCACCCTCCACAGCCATGGCCCTCCGCCCACTGTCCCCCTCACAGCCACGGCCCTCCGCCCACTGTCCCCCCCACAGCCACGGCCCTCTGCCCACTGCCCTCCACAGCCACGGCCCTCCGCCCACTGTCCCCCTCACAGCCACAGCCCTTCACCCACTGTCCCCCTCCACAGCCACGGCCCTCCGCCCACTGTCCCCCTCCACAGCCACAGCCCTCTGCCCACTGTCCTCCACAGCCACGGCCCTCCGCCCACTGTCCCCCTCACAGCCACAGCCCTTCACCCACTGTCCCCCTCCACAGCCACGGCCCTCCTCCCACTGTCCCCCTCCACAGCCACGGCCCTCTGCCCACTGCCCTCCACAGCCACGGCCCTTCGCCCACTGTCCCCCCCCACAGTCACAGCCCTCCGCCCAGTGTCCCCCTCACAGCCACGGCTCTCTGCCCACTGCCCTCCACAGCCATGGCCCTTCGCCCACTGTCCCCCTCACAGCCATGGCCCTCCGCCCACTGCTCTGTACAGCCACAGGCCTCTGTCCACTGCTCTCCACAGCCACGGCCCTCCGCCCACTGCTCCATCACGGCCACGGCCCTCCGCCCGCTGTCCCCCTGTGATGGGGTTCAGGGGTCCCCCTGCACTGCACCCCATCCGCTGGCAGGAGTGACTCTCACTCAGCAGGTACAACAGGAGGTTTATTAGGCAACAGATGCCCAGTTTCTCACAGAAGCGTCAGTACAGCAGGCAGAGACAGTCCTTCCAACCCGTCCTGGGGAGAAGACCCCGAGGGGTGCCCCTCTGGGGTGTAGCTTCCCCCTCCTCAGGCTGGCTGCCTTCCAGCTCTCTCTTCCCCTCGCCTCTAACTGCCGCCCCCGATTCAAAACCAGCTCGGCTCCTCCCTGCTCTTTGTTCAGGGCAGAGGTGTTACCTGCCAGTTGTAGCCCCAGGGTCATCCTTAGCCACTGGGAGCTGCTCTGCTTGTCTCTCACATCCACCCTGAGTCTCGCATTTGCACTCCCCCCACTCCACCACACCCCCCAACAGCCACAGCCCTCTGCCCACTGCCCCCGACAGCCATGGGCCTCCGCCCACTGTCCCCCCCAATAGCCATGGCCCTCCGCCAACTGCCCTCCACAGCCACGGCCCTCCACCCACTGTCCCCCCAACAGTCACGGCCCTCCGTCCACTGCCCCCGCTCCACAGCCACAGCCCTCCACCCACTGTCCCCCCCCATAGCCACGGCCCTCCGCCAACTGCCCTCCACAGCCACGGCCCTCTGCCCACTGTCCCCCCCACAGTCATAGCCCTCTGCCCACTGTCCCCCCAACAGTCACGGCCCTCCACCCACGGCCCTCCACCCACTGTCCCCCCAACAGTCACGGCCCTCCGTCCACTGCCCCCGCTCCACAGCCATGGCCCTCTGCCCACTGCCCTCCACAGCCACAGCCCTTCGCCCACTGCTCCCCTTCCACAGCCACGGCCCTTCGCCCACTGTCTCCCTCACAGCCATGGCAGCAGCTTCCCTGCAGCATGAGCTGTGACCAATGTCTCCCATTGGCCACCCCCAGGTAATGAAGGTCACCCCTCCCACGGGCAGCCCCCTTTCCCAGCAGGGCCAGGTCGGGTGTGCCCCAGCTCACCGCAGGCCAGCTCGTCCTCGCCATGGGGGCAGTCCAGTGCACCGTCGCACACCCGTGAGACGTTCACACACAGGCGGTTGTTGCAGACGAAGAGCCCAGGGCAGGGTGGGATCTCCGTGGAGCCTGCGGGAAGGGAGACACATCAGCACCATGGCTCTAGGGCAGGGGCCAGGCCCACGCTGGCCAGCATGAGGCTGAGGTTGTGGGGAGCTGCCCCTGCCTGCACAGGGCTTGCCCGCCGGAGCCCCCTTTGCCTGGGCAGTGGGTGCCAAAGGCAGCTGCCGAGCTTCACCACAGGGAAGCCGTGCCGGAGCAGACAGGCCCAAGGGCTGCATAAGGCCCAGGGCAGAGAACATGGGCTGGGGCACCGTGCCCGACTCGGCACCCAGCTCTGGGCAGCAGCATGGAGGTGAGCAGTGCTTCAGGCCAGTGGGTCACACCAGGGCTCCCCCCCAAGGGGCACGGCTGGCCCACACAGAGCACTCAGAAAAGCCCCTGGCTCCCTGTGTGCGGGCACCAGCCATGGGGGAAGGGGGCCAGTGGGCTCTGGTGGAGAGAGCCTGAGCCTCGGTTGCCCTGGTGAGCACCACCACCCACCAGCAGCGGGAGTGGGGACCACCGGCCTGGGCCCAGGTCAGCAGCCAGCTGGGCACAGTGGGGGTGGGAGTGTTTAAGTCCCCTTCATAGACTGCAGGTGTTTACTCCTGTCCTGCAGTAACCCTGGTGCTGCCTCAGTTTCCCTAGGATCAGCATCAGTGCATTGTGGGGAGGGGAGTTTCAGGGTGACCACACAATGGGGCTCTCTGCCACCTGTAACCCAGGCAGCCAGGGGACCCCTTTCTCCCCAGGGACAGGACAGGGCGGGAGGAGGGGCCTGGCTGGGCTGACCTGCAGCTGGGCTGAGGGGTGGGGCAGTGTCTCTAGATGGAGAGAGAGGAAGGGGGCCAGGGCCCAGCTGGGGGTCCCCCCTGGGCCCCACTCCCCAAGATGGATGGTGCTGATGGCTGGGCCCTGGGCTGACCAGTCTGTGCTGTGCTGGGTCCCTGTCGCCCCAGAACCTGTCTGTCCCCTGCCGTGGGAGTCACCTCCGCCTGCAGGTGGGGGAGGGCCTGGAGACCCCCGACTCCATCACACCCCAGAACCCGTCTGTTCCCTGCTGCGGGAGTCACCTCTGCCTGCACCGGGGCTCAGAGGAGAGGGACAGAAACACCCGTTCCACTGGCACCGGCTGCCCAGCGTGCCCAAGCACAGCACCCGGCAGTGCCCTGGCCCACTCACCTGCTGGCCCGGGGCTGGGCCGTGGATGGGGGAAGTGGTCCATGAACGGATCGCAGAGACCCGTGTCTGGGGATCTGGCATGGGCAGGGACAGGTCTCGTGGGCAGGGGCTACATAGCAGGTATGGAGCAGAAAGAAGAACAGGGGCGCGGTGCACGCAGGGGGCAGAGGACTGGCTGGGGATGGGGATGGGGCGCAGTACAGTACATGCTGGGGGCAGAGAAGCAGCCAGGGGCAGGGCCGGACAGGGGCAGGGCCAGGGTTGGGGACGGGGTGCAGCACACGGCAGGGGCAGAGGACCGGTCAGGGGACAGGGGCAGGGCTGGCCGGGCGCGGGCTCACCGCAGGCGTCGGGGCTCTCGTCGGAGCGGTCGCGGCACTGGGGCACGCCGTCGCACAGCTGCGCTAGGGGCAGGACAGGGGCAGGGGCAGGGGCCGGGTGCGGGCTCACCGCAGGCGTCGGGGCTCTCGTCAGAGCGGTCGTGGCACTGGGGCACGCCGTCGCACAGCTGCGCTAGGGGCAGGACAGGGGCAGGGGCCGGGCACGGGCTCACCGCAGGCGTCGGGGCTCTCGTCGGAGCGGTCGCGGCACTGGGGCACGCCGTCGCACAGCTGCGCTAGGGGCAGGACAGGGGCAGGGGCCGGGCGCGGGCTCACTGCAGGCGTCGGGGCTCTCGTCGGAGCGGTCGCGGCACTGGGGCACGCCGTCGCACAGCTGCGCTAGGGGCAGGACGGGGCAGGGGCCGGGCGCGGGCTCACCGCAGGCGTCGGGGCTCTCGTCGGAGCGGTCGCGGCACTGGGGCACGCCGTCGCACAGCTGCGCTAGGGGCAGGACGGGGCAGGGGCCGGGCGCGGGCTCACCGCAGGCGTCGGGGCTCTCGTCGGAGCGGTCGCGGCACTGGGGCACGCCGTCGCACAGCTGCGCTAGGGGCAGGACGGGGCAGGGGCCGGGCGCGGGCTCACCGCAGGCGTCGGGGCTCTCGTCGGAGCGGTCGCAGCACTGGGGCACGCCGTCGCACAGCTGCGCTAGGGGCAGGACAGGGCAGGGGCCGGGCGCGGGCTCACCGCAGGCGTCGGGGCTCTCGTCGGAGCGGTCGCGGCACTGGGGCACGCCGTCGCACAGCTGCGCTAGGGGCAGGACAGGGGCAGGGGCAGGGGCCGGGCGCGGGCTCACCGCAGGCGTCGGGGCTCTCGTCGGAGCAGTCGCGGCACTGGGGCACACCGTCGCACAGCTGCGCTAGGGGCAGGACGGGGGCAGGGGCCGGGCACGGGCTCACCGCAGGCGTCGGGGCTCTCGTCGGAGCGGTCGCGGCACTGGGGCACGCCGTCGCACAGCTGCGCTAGGGGCAGGACGGGGCAGGGGCCGGGCGCGGGCTCACCGCAGGCGTCGGGGCTCTCGTCGGAGCGGTCGCGGCACTGGGGCACGCCGTCGCACAGCTGCGCTAGGGGCAGGACGGGGCAGGGGCCGGGCGCGGGCTCACCGCAGGCGTCGGGGCTCTCGTCGGAGCGGTCGCGGCACTGGGGCACGCCGTCGCACAGCTGCCCGTAGGGGATGCACTCGGCGCTCGCGGCGCAGGCGTGCTGCTGGAGGCCGCAGGTCCGGTTGCAGAGCAGCTCGTCGCTGCCGTCCAGGCAGTCGGCCTCGCCGTCGCAGACCCAGCCGCGGGGCGCGCACTCCCCGCTCCCGCAGGGGAACTCGTAGCGGCCGCATGGGGGCGCTGTGCCGGGGACAGGCGGGGCCAACCCTCAGGGCGGAGTCCCAGAGCCAGCAGCGGCCCCCGCCGCGGCGCACTGCAGCTCCCACACCTGCCAGCAGGGGCGCTGTGGGGAGGGGCAGAGCACTGGCTGTGCTCCCAGCGGGTGGAAGGGCAGGGAGGGGGCGGGGCAAAGCCTATGGGTGGAGCGCCCAGCAGGTAGCATGGTGGGAAGGCAACAGGGAAATGGCTGTGGGCAGAGCTCCCAGCAGGGACGTGTGGGAGGGGGCGGGGCAGTGGCTGTGGGAGGAGTTCCCAGCAGGGGTGTGTGGGAGGGGGCGGGGCAGTGGCTGTGGGAGGAGTTCCCAGCAGGGGTGTGTGGGAGGGGGCAGGGCAATGGCTGTGGGAGGAGTTCCCAGCAGGGGTGTGTGGGAGGGGGCGGGGCAGTGGCTGTGGGAGGAGTTCCCAGCAGGGACGTGTGAGAGGGGGCGGGGCAGTGGCTGTGGGAGGAGTTCCCAGCAGGGGTGTGTGGGAGGGGGCAGGGCAATGGCTGTGGGAGGAGTTCCCAGCAGGGACGTGTGGGAGGGGGCGGGGCAGTGGCTGTGGGAGGAGTTCCCAGCAGGGGTGTGTGGGAGGGGGCAGGGCAATGGCTGTGGGAGGAGTTCCCAGCAGGGACGTGTGGGAGGGGGCGGGGCAGTGGCTGTGGGAGGAGTTCCCAGCAGGGGTGTGTGGGAGGGGGCAGGGCAATGGCTGTGGGAGGAGTTCCCAGCAGGGGTGTGTGGGAGGGGGCAGGGCAATGGCTGTGGGAGGAGTTCCCAGCAGGGGTGTGTGGGAGGGGGCGGGGCAGTGGCTGTGGGAGGAGTTCCCAGCAGGGGTGTGTGGGAGGGGGCGGGGCAGTGGCTGTGGGAGGAGTTCCCAGCAGGGGTGTGTGGGAGGGGGCAGGGCAATGGCTGTGGGAGGAGTTCCCAGCAGGGGTGTGGGGGGGGGGGCGGGGCAATGGCTGTGGGAGGAGTTCCCAGCAGGGGTGTGTGGGAGGGGGCGGGGCAGTGGCTGTGGGAGGAGTTCCCAGCAGGTAGCATGGTGGGAATAGGGCAGGGCAATGGCTGTGGACGGAGCACCCAGCAGGGACGTGTGGGAGGGGGCGGGGCAGTGGCTGTGGGCGGCTGGCGCTGACTGACCCCAGCCTGGAACCCGGGTCCCCTGGCGCTGCCCGGCCCCACTCACCCTCGGTGTGGTTGGCTGGCGCCAGGCGAGTGGCCGGCAGCGCGCTGGGCAGGGTGAGGGCCAGGGGGGTGGGCCGGACCCCCAGGCAGTGAGCTGGGCTCTCATCAGAGCCGTTCCCGCAATCCCGCACCCCGTCGCACACCCGCGTGCTGCTCACACAGGAACCGTCCGGGCAAGGCAGCTGCCCCGGGGCGCAGGTCACCCGGCCTGCGGGGGGGAATTCAGCGGCTCAGCCCAGGCACAGGGAGCAGAGGGGCATGCAGGCTGGCCGCTCTGGGGGCGATCCAGGCCCTCGGCCCGCCAGCTTGGTCCCTCCCAGGGCTGGCATCAGCTCCAGGGCCGGCACCGCGCCCCAGCCAGCTCCCAGGGGAGGTGGCGGCTCGCCCGGCTGCGGCGAAGGGGTGGCTGCCCCTGCAGGACAGTCCCGGGGGTGGCTGGGGCCAGGCCCCCGAGAGCCGCCAGCGCAGGCGGAGGAGGGGCGCAGGTGGCAGCTCACCGGGGCAGAGGGCCTCGTCGGTGCCAGCCGGGCAGTCCCGACGGCCGTCGCACACCAGGGCTGGCGGCAGGCACAGCGCGTCCGGGCACTGGAACTCGCCGGCGGCGCACACGCAGTCCCGCTCGTCGCTGAAGTCCCCACAGTCGTCGTGCCCGTCGCAGCGGTGCAGGTAGGGCACACAGCGCCCCCCCACGCAGCCGAACTCCTCTGCCCGGCAGGGGGGGCCACAGCCTGTGGGCACACGGGGCAATGGGGGGTGTGGGGGGGTTCACAGAGGGTGGGGGGCTCCTGCTGAGGGTAACCGGGCGCCCAGGTGACACCTCTGGGCTGTAGACTAAGGGGGAGGTGGAGCCTGAGGGGTTTGAATTGGAACTGGGAGTTGGAAGCAGCGAGTCTGGGCTGGGAGAGAGAGAGACCAAGGAGGGGGCCAGGCCCCGACTCCAGGTGTCCCTCAGGGCCTCCTCTCCCCAGCATGGCTGGGACTGGCTGTCTCTGCCGGCTGCACTGACTCCTCTGTACGATGCTGTGTCCTGTCGGCTAATAAACCCGCTGTTCTCCTGCTGAGTGAGAGTCACTCCTGCCTGCGGCCGGGTGCAGAGCTTGGGGACCCCTGAACCCCATCACACTCCTGCCTGTGGACGGGTGCAGAGCTTGGGGACTCCTGAACCCATCACACTCCTGCCTGCGGATGGCTGTAGAGCTTGGGGACCCCGAACGCATCTCACACGGCATTAGCCGCCCTCCCCGGGCACTCCTCTCCAGTCTCGGGGCCAGCCCTGGGTCTGCTCGAGGAACGGCACGCACCTAGCACCTGGCACCTGGCACCTGGCACCCGGCACCCTCAGCCGGTGCCGCGTTACGCAAGGTAGGACCCAGACGCCTCTGCAGGGGGTGACACTCAGCCATCCCCAGCCAGTGGCACCGGGGGAGGACGCCAGCCCCGTGCTCTGCTGTGGGATCACCCCATCACTCCCAGCTTGCGGTGGGGAGCCCGGCCGGTGTCGTCCCACGCTGGGGCGCCCTCCGCCACGTGGGGGACAGGGCTGGGGCCTCTGGCAGGGCTCCTCTGAGGTGCCCCTCCTAGGCCGCATGCACACCAGGGCCGTCCCATGGCCCGGGCCTGGCACTCACCAGCCTCGTCGGAGGAGTCGGCGAAGCCGCAGTCCCGCTCGCCATCACAGACGTGGGCCCGGGGGATGCAGCGCCCGTTGGCGCAGCGGAACTCCTGCTGGGCGCAGCCGGGCGCCGGGCAGTGGTGCTCGTCCGAGTGGTCCAGGCAGTCCGGGGTGCCGTCGCAGCGGGCCGCCCAGGCCACGCACTGCCCGCTGGCACACGCATACTGGTGAGGGGCACAGCTGGGCACGCAGAGCTCGTCCGAGCCGTCCCCGCAGTCGTCCTCGTTGTCACAGACCCAGGCGCGGGGCACGCAGCGCCCGCCCGTGTGGCAGGCGAACTCTGCCTCGGGGCAGCGGGGCAGGACCGGGCAGGGCTCTGCCAGTGCCTGGCACTGCCACAGCCCGGCCTCGCACGTGCTGCAGGGGAGGGAAGGCTGGCGTTAGGGACAGGCCCACTGTGGCGCCCAGGTGTCCCTCTGGCCGTCTGCCCCGGGGGGAATCGCATGGCTCAGGGCCAGCGGCACCCGGTCAGGGCCCCGCAGGGACGCTCCGGCCCACGGAGGGCTTGGTAGGACCAGCTGGGACTGGCGGTCCCACAGCAGCGCCCTCGCTGCAGCTCCACCGGCTGGGCACCGGGGCTGTGCTGAAAGGGGGCCGCAGGGTTCGCAGGCGGAGGGGCGCACAGCGTGCCTGGGGGTCGGGCTGTAACCAGGGGAGGGCACAGGGAGTTGGTTGGCACAGGGACCAGCACAGAGCAAAGCCCAGCGACAGGAGCCCTGGGCCGGCAGACCCAGCCCGGGGGGCACAGCCAGGCCCGGCCAGAGGAGGACAATGGGCTGCGGAGAGGAGCAGCCGGGGGACAAAGGAGGGCGGAGGGGAGGGGCCCAGGAGACGCCGGTTACCTGGCCAAGGAGCTGCTGGGGGTGTCGGGGGCCGGGCTGGAAGCAGGGGCTGCGGGACGGGCAGGGCAGGGCAGGCGGAGATCAGGCAGAGCCCACCTGGCCGCAGGGCACTCGGCCGCGTGGCACGAGGGAGGCCAGGCCGAGGGCTGGAGAGGCCCCGTGCTGGGTTCAGTCTCAGTAACCTCCTGTGTGACGCCGGCCGAGCACCCGCCAGTCTAGGGCACAGGCTGCGCTGCTCCCTCGGGGAGTGGGGGTCTGGGGTGCAGGGCAAGGGGACTCCCCGGGGGGCCCCGGCAGGGACAGGAGCACTGGGGGTGGTCCCAGGCAGGGGAGGGGCTAACCCTGGGAATAGACGGGCCAAGCGTGGGCACAGCCGCTGAGCCTGGCCAGTGACACAAGACGTGACCCCCGCTGACACTCCCAGCTGTGCCCTGCGGGTGTGGGGCTGGCAAGGAGCCCGGCCAGGCAGGGCACACCGAGGGGCCAGGCCCAGGGGAGACGGCACACGGCGCGGCACGGCACGGCACGGCACAGCGCGGCACGGCACGGTGCGGCGCGGCACGGCACGGCGCGGCACGGTACGGCACGGCACGGCACGGTGCGGCACGGCACGGCACGGCACAGCGCGGCACAGCACGGCGTGGTACGGCACGGACTCACCAGTTCTCGCACTCCTGCTGCACGCTGGCGCCCGCCGGGAAGGAGACGCCCTCCCAGTAACAGGGGCACTCTGCCGGGTCGATGCAGCTGCCGTCTGCCGGGCACAGGGAGCAGGATTCGGTCCCAGCCCTGGTGCTCCCCAGTGACCCCGGCCGCCCCCAGGCCCCCCGGGGACCCAGGACCCACGCGACCGGGCCAGCCTGCCCCGCACCCCAGCCCGCGCGGCCAGCCCGAGGGGTGAGCGCCCGGGCCCCAGTGCTCAGCGCAGGCCCAGTGGACAGGGCACCTCTGCGGGGTGGGGCCCTATGCGTGGGGACCCACGGGCAGCGGCTGGCAGAGGCGCCGTCCTGCTGGGACGTGGCGCAGGGGAGAGGTGAGAGCTGGTATCACTAACTCCCGCAGAGCCGTGCCAGGCCTGGACAGGCTCCCTGGGTGTGCCGGCCCCGGTGCTCTGCGTGGCTCAGCTGGGCAGGCAGCAGGAGTATGGGCTGTGCACCAGGGCCTCTGGGTCCCCCGCCCACGTCCCCCCAGCCCTGGGCTCTGCCCCTGGGTCCCCCCATGTCCCCCCAGCCCTGGGCTTTGTCCGTGTCCCTCCCACACATGCACAGCCCTGGGCTCTGCCCCGGGTCCCTCCATGTTGCCCCAGCCCTGAGCTCTGCCCCTGGGTCCCCCCATGTCCCCCCAGCCCTGGGCTTTGTCCGTGTCCCTCCCACACATGCACAGCCCTGGGCTCTGCCTCTGGGTCCCCCCCACGTGCCCCCCAGCCCTGAGCTCTGCCCCTGGGTCCCTCCACGTCCCCCCAGCCCTGGGCTCTGCCCCTGGGTCCCCCCATGTCCCCCCCAGCCCTGGGCTCTGTCCATGTCCCTCCCACACACGCACAGCCCTGGGCTCTGCCTCTGGGTCCCCCCACATCCCCCCAGCCCTGGGCTCTGCCCCTGGGTCTCCCCACTCCCCCCACAGCCCTGGGCTTTGCCCCTGGGTCCCCCCCACATCCCCCCAGCTCTGGGCCCCTCTGCATCCCCCCTGCTGCCGGTCTGTGTCAGGGCTCATCAGGTCGGGGCAGGTGCCGCCAATCCCAGCAGGAAGCAGCAGCCGGGGGGTCTGTTGCCTGGTTGGGGGGATCCCACAGAGCTGCTACCAGTGCACCCCCACCCCCAGCCCCCCCGGTCCGCAGCCCTGCCCCAAGCCCAGCAGCCCCCGCTGGCCCCGCGCCGAGCTGACCGTGCAGGACGTGCCCGTCGGGGCAGAAGCAGCCCTCCACGCAGGACAGGGCCGCGCAGCGCTGGGCCGGATCCAGGCCATAGTTCTGGCAGCTCGGGGGGCAGGCGGGGCCGCAGGCTTCGTACACCAGCCCGTCCTCGCACTGCAGGGCTGGGCCGGCCGGCGGGGAGATGGGCCGTCACTGCGCCCGCCCTGGCTGAGCCCCCTCTGACTCACACCTGCCCCCCGCCTGGTGACCGGCCCCCTAGACTGCAAACGGGCCCCCCGGCCCTGCACCCTGTACACTGCCCCCCACCCTGCACACCGCCCCACACCCAGCAGCCTGCCCCCCGGCCCTATGCACCGCCCCACACCCAGCAGCCTGCCCCCCGGCCCTGCACACCGCCCCACACCCAGCAGCCTGCCCCCCAGCCCTATGCACCGCCCCACACCCAGCAGCCTGCCCCCCGGCCCTACGCACCGCCCCACACCCAGCAGCCTGCCCCCCGGCCCTACGCACCGCCCCACACCCAGCAGCCTGCCCCCCGGCCCTACGCACCGCCCCACACCCAGCAGCCTGCCCCCCGGCCCTACGCACCGCCCCACACCCAGCAGCCTGCCCCCCACCCTGCACACCACCCCACACCCAGCAGCCTGCCCCCCGGCCCTACGCACCGCCCCACACCCAGCAGCCTGCCCCCCGGCCCTACGCACCGCCCCACACCCAGCAGCCTGCCCCCCACCCTGCACACCGCCCCACACCCAGCAGCCTGCCCCCCGGCCCTACGCACCGCCCCACACCCAGCAGCCTGCCCCCCACCCTGCACACCGCCCCACACCCAGCAGCCTGCCCCCCGGCCCTGCATACCGCCCCACACCCAGCAGCCTGCCCCCCGGCCCTGCACACCGCCCCACACCCAGCAGCCTGCCCCCCGGCCCTGCATACCGCCCCACACCCAGCAGCCTGCCCCCCGGCCCTACGCACCGCCCCACACCCAGCAGCCTGCCCCCCACCCTGCACACCACCCCACACCCAGCAGCCTGCCCCCCGGCCCTACGCACCGCCCCACACCCAGCAGCCTGCCCCCCGGCCCTACGCACCGCCCCACACCCAGCAGCCTGCCCCCCACCCTGCACACCGCCCCACACCCAGCAGCCTGCCCCCCGGCCCTACGCACCGCCCCACACCCAGCAGCCTGCCCCCCACCCTGCACACCGCCCCACACCCAGCAGCCTGCCCCCCGGCCCTGCATACCGCCCCACACCCAGCAGCCTGCCCCCCGGCCCTGCACACCGCCCCACACCCAGCAGCCTGCCCCCCGGCCCTGCATACCGCCCCACACCCAGCAGCCTGCCCCCCGGCCCTACGCACCGCCCCACACCCAGCAGCCTGCCCCCCACCCTGCACACCACCCCACACCCAGCAGCCTGCCCCCCGGCCCTACGCACCGCCCCACACCCAGCAGCCTGCCCCCCACCCTGCACACCGCCCCACACCCAGCAGCCTGCCCCCCGGCCCTACGCACCGCCCCACACCCAGCAGCCTGCCCCCCACCCTGCACACCGCCCCACACCCAGCAGCCTGCCCCCCGGCCCTGCATACCGCCCCACACCCAGCAGCCTGCCCCCCGGCCCTGCACACCGCCCCACACCCAGCAGCCTGCCCCCCGGCCCTGCATACCGCCCCACACCCAGCAGCCTGCCCCCCGGCCCTACGCACCGCCCCACACCCAGCAGCCTGCCCCCCGGCCCTACTCACCGCCCCACACCCAGCAGTCTGCCCCCCGGCCCTGCACACCGCCCCACACCCAGCAGCCTGCCCCCCGGCCCTGCATACCGCCCCACACCCAGCAGCCTGCCCCCCGGCCCTGCACACCGCCCCACACCCAGCAGCCTGTCCCCCGGCCCTACGCAGCGCCCCACACCCAGCAGCCTGCCCCCCGGCCCTGCGCACCGCCCCACACCCAGCAGCCTGCCCCCCACCCTGCACACCGCCCCACACCCAGCAGCCTGCCCCCCAGCCCTACGCACCACCCCACACCCAGCAGCCTGCCCCCCACCCTGCACACCGCCCCACACCCAGCAGCCTGCCCCCCGGCCCTACGCACCGCCCCACACCCAGCAGCCTGCCCCCCACCCTGCACACCGCCCCACACCCAGCAGCCTGTCCCCCGGCCCTACGCACCGCCCCACACCCAGCAGCCTGCCCCCCGGCCCTGCGCACCGCCCCACACCCAGCAGCCTGCCCCCCACCCTGCACACCGCCCCACACCCAGCAGCCTGCCCCCCAGCCCTACGCACCACCCCACACCCAGCAGCCTGCCCCCCACCCTGCACACCGCCCCACACCCAGCAGCCTGCCCCCCGGCCCTACGCACCGCCCCACACCCAGCAGCCTGCCCCCCGCCCTGCCCACCGCCCCACACCCAGCAGCCTGCCCCCCGGCCCTGCACACTGCCCCACACCCAGCAGCCTGACCCCCGCCCTGCCCACCGCCCCACACCCAGCAGCCTGCCCCCCACCCTGCCCACCGCCCCACACCCAGCAGCCTGCCCCCCAGCCCTACGCACCGCCCCACACCCAGCAGCCTGCCCCCCGGCCCTACGCACCGCCCCACACCCAGCAGCCTGCCCCCCGGCCCTACGCACCACCCCACACCCAGCAGCCTGCCCCCCAGCCCTATGCACCGCCCCACACCCAGCAGCCTGCCCCCCACCCTGCTCACCGCCCCACACCCAGCAGCCTGCCCCCCCGCCCTGCACACCGCCCCACACCCAGCAGCCTGCCCCCCCACCCTGCTCACCGCCCCACACCCAGCAGCCTGCCCCCCGGCCCTACGCACCGCCCCACACCCAGCAGCCTGCCCCCCGGCCCTGCACACCGCCCACACCCAGCAGCCTGCCCCCCACCCTGCACACCGCCCCACACCCAGCAGCCTGCCCCCCCGCCCTGCGCACCGCCCCACACCCAGCAGCCTGCCCCCCGGCCCTACGCACCGCCCCACACCCAGCAGCCTGCCCCCCACCCTGCACACCACCCCACACCCAGCAGCCTGCCCCCGGAAGCTACACACCGTCCCACACCCAGCAGCCTACCCCCCTGACCCTGCACACCGCCCCACACCCAGCAGCCTACCCCCCTGACCCTACACACCATCCCACACCCAGCAGCCTGCCCCCCCGCCCTGCACACTGCCCCACACCCAGCAGCCTGCCCCCCCGCCCTGCACACCGCCCCACACCCTGCAGCCTGTCCTCCCCCACCCTGCACTTACGGCACAGGTCCTGGCTCCTCCAGCGGACGTACACCCCGCGCCGGTTGCACTCCTCAGCGTAGGTGGCGATGGCCGTGCACAGACACTCGCAGTCCCCCCCCGAGTCGCACCTGCCGGCACACATGTGGATGTGACCTGGGAGGCCCGGTGCCCAGGCGGCCAGGCTGGCTCCCTCTGTGGGCGTGCGTCCGGGGGAGGGGAACCCGGGCCGCTGAGGACGAGGGTTCAGCCCAGAGCCCCGTCTGCACCCCGGCCTTCTCCATGGGAGCTGGGCTGCCCCGCCCCCGCCATGCCCTTGCCACACTGGCGTCCGAGGGGCCTCGCACCCCTTGCCCTGCCCGCCTCGGGCCCCCAGCGAGGCGCTCCCCAGGCAGGCGTGGCCGGCCGCAGCACAGAGCACAGGGGCCGGCACCGGGCAGCCGGCGGGGCGGCGTGGGGCTGGCTGCGAGCG
The DNA here is from genome assembly GCF_033958435.1 of Carettochelys insculpta. Taxonomy (NCBI): domain Eukaryota; kingdom Metazoa; phylum Chordata; order Testudines; family Carettochelyidae; genus Carettochelys; species Carettochelys insculpta. Next base: position 280,035,071 of record NC_134138.1, on the reverse strand, counting down.
GGGAGAACGTGTGCCTCAGTTTCCCCCAGGAGGAGACTGGTCCGCAGGGGCAGGGCTGCGGGGGGGGGTTGGCGCTTTGCAGAGCTCCGGGGAGCCAGGTGTGAGGCTGCGGGATTGAAGGCGAAGATGCAAAGCGCCGTTGCAAGCCCGGGCCCAGGCCCGCACTGGCTCCCGGCCCAGCGAGGCTCCGCGGGAAGCTGGCGAGGGGCTGAGTCTGTCTGTGTGACACGCGGCGGCAGCTGAAATCCTGTGTCTCTGGGGGCCGCACACAGGAGGGGCTGCGCCTCGCTGGGAAGGGCTCCGGAAGGGGGGCTGACCCGGCCAGCGAAGGGCGTATCCAGAGACTTGTAGGAGAGCCGCCGGCTCCCCCCGCCGCAGCCGGCACCACGGCCTGTGCGACTGCTGCACCCAATGTGGCAGCTGCACCCGTCGTACCCGCACCCGCGTCCGTCTGGCCTTTCCCACTCGCCCTGCAGCTGCTGGACGCTAAAGCGCCAGCCCAGCGCACTCTGGGGGGCCAGGTCTGAGCCATGCACTGAGCCGGGCTGGGGCCGGGCCCCTGGGGCGGGAAGAACCTGTGTGGATGGGGGGCAATTGGTTCTCAGCACCTCTCCGGGGTAAGGCGGGGCCGGGCTGGGGCCCAGGGGAGCTGGAGTGGGCAGGGGGGGTGCTGGGTGGTGTGAGGAGGGGCCGGGCTGCAGCCCCAGGGGAACTGGAGTCGGGGGGGGGGGGTTGCTGGGGTTGTGAGGAGGGGCCGGGTGTGATGGAGTGGGGGGAGTGCCGGTGTGAGACTCCGGCTGGATGTGAGAGACAAGCAGAGCAGCTCCCAGCGGCTAAGGATGACCCTGGGGCTATAACCTAGGCTGGCAGGTAACACCTCAGCCCTGAACAAAGAGCAGGGAGGAGCTGAGCTGGTTTTGAATGGGCCGGGGGGGGCGGCAGTTAGAGGCTGGGGGAGAGGCAGCTGGAAGCAGCCAGCCTGGCGAGGGGGAAGCTGCACCCCAGAGGGGCCCCCCTCGGGCTCCTCTCCCCAGGACGGGTTGGAAGGACTGTCTCTGACTGCTGCACTGACACCTCTGTGCTGAGCTGGGCCTCTGGCGCCTCATAAACCTCCTGTTCTACCTGCTGAGTGAGAGTCACTCCTGCCTGTGGACGGGGTGCAGTGAACGGGGACCCCTGAACCCCATCATACTGGGCTGTGGCCCCAGGGGAGCTGGAGTGGGTGGGGGGGCGTTGCTAGGTGGTGTGAGGGGGGGCCGGGCTGGGTCCCCAGGGGAGCTGGAGTGGGGGGGGGTTGCTGGGTGGTGTGAGGAGGGGCCGGGCTGCGCCCCAGGGGAGCTGGAGTGCGGGGGGGGTTGCTGGGGAGTGAGAAGGGGCCGGGCTGCGCCCCAGGGGAGCTGGAGTGGGGGGGGGTTGCTGGGGGGTGAGAAGGGGTCGGGCTGCGGCCTCAGGGGAGCTGGAATGTGGGGGGGGTTGCTGGGGGGTGAGAAGGGGCCAGGCTGCGGCCTCAGGGGAGCTGGAATGTGGGGGGGGTTGCTGGGGGGTGAGAAGGGGTCGGGCTGCGGCCTCAGGGGAGCTGGAATGTGGGGGGGGTTGCTGGGGGGTGAGAAGGGGTCGGGCTGCGGCCTCAGGGGAGCTGGAATGTGGGGGGGGTTGCTGGGGGGTGAGAAGGGGCCGGGCTGCGCCCCAGGGGAGCTGGAGTGGGGGGGGTTGCTGGGGGGTGAGAAGGGGCCGGGCTGCGCCCCAGGGGAGCTGGAATGTGGGGGGAGTTGCTGGGGGGTGAGAAGGGGTCGGGCTGCGCCCCAGGGGAGCTGGAGTGGGGGGGGTTGCTGGGGAGTGAGAAGGGGCCGGGCTGCGCCCCAGGGGAGCTGGAGTGGGGGGGGTTGCTGGGGGGTGAGAAGGGGCCGGGCTGCGCCCCAGGGGAGCTGGAGTGGGGGGGGTTGCTGGGGAGTGAGAAGGGGCCGGGCTGCGCCCCAGGGGAGCTGGAGTGGGGGGGGTTGCTGGGGGGTGAGAAGGGGTCGGGCTGCGCCCCAGGGGAGCTGGAGTGGGGGGGGGTTGCTGGGGGGTGAGAAGGGGTCGGGCTGCGCCCCAGGGGAGCTGGAGTGGGGGGGGTTGCTGGGGGGTGAGAAGGGGCCGGGCTGCGCCCCAGGGGAGCTGGAGTGGGGGGGGTTGCTGGGGGGTGAGAAGGGGCCGGGCTGCGGCCTCAGGGGAGCTGGAATGTGGGGGGAGTTGCTGGGGGGTGAGAAGGGGTCGGGCTGCGCCCCAGGGGAGCTGGAGTGGGGGGGGTTGCTGGGGAGTGAGAAGGGGCCGGGCTGCGCCCCAGGGGAGCTGGAGTGGGGGGGGTTGCTGGGGGGTGAGAAGGGGCCGGGCTGCGCCCCAGGGGAGCTGGAGTGGGGGGGGTTGCTGGGGGGTGAGAAGGGGTCGGTCTGCGCCCCAGGGGAGCTGGAGTGGGGGGGTTGCTGGGGGGTGAGAAGGGGTCGGGCTGCGCCCCAGGGGAGCTGGAGTGGGGGGGGTTGCTGGGGGGTGAGAAGGGGCCGGGCTGCGGCCTCAGGGGAGCTGGAGTTGGGGGGGTTGCTGGGGAGTGAGAAGGGGCCGGGCTGCGCCCCAGGGGAGCTGGAGTGGGGGGGGTTGCTGGGGGGTGAGAAGGGGTCGGGCTGCGCCTCAGGGGAGCTGGAGTGGGGGGGGGTTGCTGGGGGGTGAGAAGGGGCCGGGCTGCGGCCTCAGGGGAGCTGGAATGTGGGGGGAGTTGCTGGATGGTTTCTGGCTGGCCGGCCTGGCACATCCATGCTCCGTGGGACAGTTTGGTGCCTTCACAGAATCCCAGGGCTGGAAGGGACCTCAGGAGGTCATCCAGTCCAGCCCCCTGCTTCAAGCAGGATCAACCCCCACTAAGTCATCGCAGCCAAGACCTTGTCCAGCCGGGACTTAAAAACCTCCAGGGATGGAGAATCCACCACCTCTCTAGGCAACACATTCCAGTGCTTCACCACCTGCCTGGGGAAGGAGTTTTTCCTAATATCCAACCTACACCTCCCCCTCTGTAACTTCAGACCATTGCTCCTTGTTCTGCCATCTGACACCACTGAGAACAGCCTCTCACCCTCCTCTTTACAGCTCCCCTTCAGGAAGTTGAAGGCTGCTATTAAATCACCTCTAAGTCTTCTCTTCTGTAAACTAAACAAGCCCAAATCCCTCAGCCTCTCCTCATAGGTCTTGTGCTCCAGCCCCTTCATCATTTTCGTTGCCCTTCGCTGAACCTGCTCCAGCAAATCCACATCCTTTTTATAGTGGGGGCCCAAAACTGGACACAATATTCCAGATGTGGCCTCACCAGTGCCAAATAAAGAGGAACAACCACTCCTCTAGATCTGCTCGAAATGCTCCTCCTGATGCACGTGTGCCGTTAGCCTTCTTGGCTACAAGGACACACTGTTTACTCATATCCAGCCTTTCATCCACCGTAACCCCCCTAGGTCCCTTTCCATCGTACTGCTGCTGAGCCAGTCGGTCCCCAGCCTGTAACAATGCCTGGGATTCTTCCGCCCCAGGTGCAGGACTCTGCACTTCTCCTTGTTGAACTGCATCAGATTTCTTTTGGCCCAGTCCTCCAACTTATCCAGGTCCCTCTGGATTCTCTCTCTACCCTCCAACAGATCTACCTGTCCTCCTAGCTCTGTGTCATCCGTAAACTTCCTGAGGGTGCAACCCAGTCCCACCCAGGCTTGCACTGGTGGGCCACACCCTGGGCTGTCAGTAGCCCTGTCTCTAAGCAATTTGCCCGGGTTTGGCCCTTTCAGCAGTGCCTGGAGAAACCACTCATGTTACACCGGGTGTGGCTGATGTCCCGGCCTGGGGCAGGCAGTGGGGCGACCCCCGGGGGGCAGGTGGGGCCGTGCTGTGTGCGTGCCATCGGCAGGGCCCTGGGGAAGTCAGGGAGCTCTGGCGCTGGCTGAGGGACTGGCGGGAAATGTGTGTTCTCTCCGGTGACCCCCACGGCGCCAAGAATTGCAGCAGACGCGCCCACGGCCCAGAGCCAGCCCCGGCTGGGCCGGCAGCAGCCCCTACCCGCAGGCATCGAAGACACACCAGTCATAGAACTGCTGGCAGGGCACCTCCTCGTGGCACGGCACAAACAGCGGCTGCAGGAGAACGCTGCAGCGCCGCCGGGCCCAGGGCCCCCGGTGAGCATTCGCCTGGCAGCAGAGAGACAATGAGAGCGCCCTGAAGCTCCAGCACCCCATGCACCCGAGCACCAGGAATTCCAGCACCCCTGCTGTCCTGCACCCTGCATTCCCAGCATCCCAAATTCCCAGGAACCATGCACCCCAGCCCCCCAAATTCACAGCGCCCCATGCACCCCAGCACCCCAAAACTCAGAGCACCCCTGTGTAATGGGGCTCGGGGTCCCCAGGCTCTGCACCCGTCCGCAGGCAGGAGTGACTCTCACCCGGCAGGAGAACAGCGGGTTTATTAGCCGACAGGACACAGCGTCGTACAGAGGAGTCAGTGCAGCCGGCAGAGACAGCCAGTCCCATCCACGCTGGGGAGAGGAGGCCCCGGAGGGGCCCCCAGAGCCGGGGCCTGGCCCCCTCCTTTGTCTCTCTCTCTCCCAGCCCAGACTCGCTGCTTCCAACTCCCAGTTCCAATTAAACCCCTCAGGCTCCACCTCCTCCTTTGTCTGCAGCCCAGAGGTGTCACCTGGTCACCAGGTTACCCTGAGCAGGAGTCCCCCACCCTCTGTGAGACACACACACACATGTATCACCCACTATATCACATCCTGTACCTCAGCACCCCACATTCCCAGCATCCTGAATTCCCAGCTCCCTGCACCCCAGCACCCCAAATTCCCTGCACCCCATTCACTTTGAATTCCCTGCCTCCAGCGCCCCAAATTCCCTGCACTCCTGTATCCTGAATTCTCAGCACCCGCTGCACCACAGCACCCCACATTCCCAGACTCCCTGACTCTAACCACATCCCAGCGCCACCCCTGCCCCCAGCACCCCACATCCCAGTCACACCCCAGCAACCCCCCAAGAGCAGTGCCCCAGCCCCTCTTCACCGCAGAGCTCAGCCCATGCGCCGCAGCACCGCCATCACGTCCTGCTCCCCGAAGAAGCTCGGGGCCGTACCGTGCAGGGGTGCTCAACGTCCTCATTGGCGACCTCGGGGCACAGGAGGCTGATGCGCCAGGAGTTGCCGAACAGGTCGGAGGTGGGCTCCAGGCTGCCCTGCCTGCTGGTGAAGTCATTCCCCGAGTCCCCGTCGAAATTCCCGCACAGCCCCGCCACACGGCCCTGGTGCCGGGGGTCCAGCCTCACGTACACCCGGGTGCCTGCGGGCAGGAGGCGGTGGGCTCGGGGCTTCCCAGAGTATGGAGGGGCGGCCTCCATCCAGGGGCACTCAGCACTCCAGGGGACGGGGATCCCCTCCTGTGCCCCACCAGGTGCTGGGGAGATGCCGCCTGACCCCCAATAGGAGCAGGAGCTCAGTGCAGAGGGGTTACTCCCAGCGCAGGGAGGGAAGGACAGGGTGCCTCCCTCCCCCACTGTCCATATGGCAAGGGGCAGGCTCAGGTCCCAGCCTGGAGGTGCCCCTGGCAGAAAGCTCCCCAGGGCAGCCCCCTGGCTTGGCAGGTTTCCAACCAGGCTGGGCACAGAGCGTGGGAAACAACTCTGCCCATGTCCCGGGGAGATGAGATGGGACAAGAGGTCGTGTTCTCGCGGGTTTCCAGCACACACGGACGGGCAGCAGGGCCCAGGAACAGCCCAGGAGCCCATCGGGGTAACAAGCCATGTGTTTCCTATGTCGCACCTGGCACTGCCCCGCCCCCGTGGCCTGGCACAACCCTGCCCTCAGGGGGAGACTCACCTCCGTCCCAGAGCACGCTCAGCCCCAGCTGGGAGATGAGGATGAGAAAGACGCCGGCTCGCTGCAGGCTGAGGCCGTTCCCACTGTAGGTCTTTGGGGGCTGCACTGGGACGCCGTTCACTGTCACATCCTTTCCTGAGCACAGTCAGAAAATTCAGCTGGACGGACAGTGCTGGGGGACTCCCATCCCCTGCCACGGGGCAATGCACAAGGCACTGCCTGGGAACACTGGAGAACACTGTACTGTACTGTACTGCACTGCACTGCCATGCAAAGCAACACACCTCCCTGTGCTGGAATGCACTGCACCACACTGCGATGCAACACACCTCCCTGTGCTGGGACACACTGCACCACACTGCGATGCACACACCTCCCTGTGTTGGAATGCACTGCACTACACTGCAGTGCGCACACCTCCCTGTGCTGGGACACACTGTACCACACTGCGATGCAACACACCTCCCTGTGTTGGAATGCACTGCACTACACTGCAGTGCGCACACCTCCCTGTGCTGGGACACACTGCACCACACTGCGATGCAACACACCTCCCTGTGCTGGAATGCACTGCACCACACTGCGATGCAACACACCTCCCTGTGTTGGAATGCACTGCACTACACTGCAGTGCGCACACCTCCCTGTGCTGGGACACACTGCACCACACTGCGATGCAACACACCTCCCTGTGCTGGAATTCACTGCACCACACTGCGATGCAACACACCTCCCTGTGTTGGAATGCACTGCACTACACTGCAGTGCGCACACCTCCCTGTGCTGGGACACACTGCACCACACTGCGATGCAACACACCTCCCTGTGCTGGAATTCACTGCACCACACTGCGATGCAACACACCTCCCTGTGCTGGAATGCATTGCACCACACTGCGATGCAACACACCTCCCTGTGTTGGAATGCATTGCACTACACTGCAGTGCGCACACCTCCCTGTGCTGGGACACACTGCACCCCACTGCGATGCAACACACCTCCCTGTGCTGGGACACACTGCACCCCACTGCGGTGCAACACACCTCCCTGTGCTGGAACTCACCTCCCATAATGCACCGCACCATAACACATGGTACCACAGTACAGGTCAGTACACTGTATCACACTGAACTGCGATGCACCACACGTCACTGTGATACACTGCAGTACTGCACTGAGATGCAATGCACCATAACTCTCCACACTGCAGTAACATGCAAGGCACTGCAGTGTACTGCAGTGCAATACGGTGTAATGGTCCAGGGTTCAACGGGAATGCCCTGTCGAAAGGGACCCTGGCGGCTGCAATCAGCACTGCTGGCCAAGCCACGAACACCCAGTTGGCGGCACACCAGGGCTAAGGCAGGGGGCTTGGCCTGGCTCTGCACAGCTACTGGAAATAGTGGCATGTCTCTGAGACCCCTCGTTACAGGGCAGCCCAGGAGGCTCAGTGCACTGCCCCATCAAGGGGCAATGGGTGGAAGTTACAGAGGGGGAGGTGTAGGTTGGATATTAGGAAAAACTCCTTCCCCAGGCGCGTGGTGAAGCATTGGAATGTGTTTCCTAGAGAGGTGGTGGATTTTCCATCCCTGGAGGTTTTTAAGTCCTGGCTGGACAAAGTCCTGGCTGGGATGATGTGATGGGGTTCAGGGGTCCCCCTGCACTGCACCCCATCCGCTGGCAGGAGTGACTCTCACTCAGCAGGTACAACAGGAGGTTTATTAGGCAACAGATGCCCAGTTTCTCACAGAAGCATCAGTACAGCAGTCAGAGACAGTCCTTCCAACCCGTCCTGGGGAGAAGCCCCTGAGGGGTGCCCCTCTGGGGTGTAGCTTTCCCCCTCCTCAGGCTGGCTGCCTTCCAGCTCTCTCTTCCCCTAGCCTCTAACTGCCGCCCCCACCCCCATTCAAAACCAGCTCAGCTCCACCCTCCTCTTTGTTCGGGGCTGAGGTGTTACCTGCCAGCCTAGGTTATAGCCCCAGGGTCATCCTTAGCCGCTGGGAGCTGCTCTGCTTGTCTCAGACATCCAGCCTGAGTCTCACACATGCCCTCCCCCAACTCCATCACAGATGACTTAGTGGGGTTTGATCCTGTTTTGGGCGGGGGACTGGCCTCAATGACTTCCCCAGGTCCCTTCTGGCTCTGGGAGTGGTGTGGCTCCAGATATCAGACATGGTTGTAAAGTTTTGCTTTAACAATTCTTCTCTCTAACCCTGTTCTTTCTCTTGTATTCATAAACACCTACGTAGTAGATCTAAAGAAAGACAGGTTACTCACCGTAGTAACGGTGGTTCTTTGAGATGTGTCCCCGTGGGTGCTCCACAATAGGTGTCGGGCTCGCCCGGTGCCGCAGATCGGATCTTCCAAGCAGTTTCTGCCGGACCGCGCATGCGCCGGTGCGCGCCGCTCCCTTGCGCGCTCCTGGCCATGTGCGCGATCCGGTCCCCGCCAGTTCCTTGACCAACCGCCTCGGATGCCCCTGCAAAACACTAACAGAGATCCGAAGCGGGGAGGATGGGCGGGTAGTGGAGCACCCATGGGGACACATCTCGAAGAACCACCGTTACTACGGTGAGTAACCCGTCTTTCTTCTTCGAGTGTCCCCGTGGGTGCTCCACAATAGGTGACTACCCAGCAGTAACCCAAGATAGCAGGTGGGTAATCGGATTATGTGCAGCTTGTCCCCGAGAGGACCGCTGTCGAGAGACGGGTATCCTCTTGGAATACCCTGTGAAGGGCGTAATGTTTGGCGAAGGTGTCGTAGGATGACCAGGTCGCCGCTCTGCAAATGTCTTTTAGCGCAACGCCCTTGAAAAAGGCTGTTGATGCCGCCACCGCCCTGGTGGAATGAGCCCTGGGAGTGGCCGATAAAGGAGTCTTTCTGAGCTCGTAGCACATTTTTATGCAGGATACAATGTGCTTTGAGATTCTCTGCGAGGAGAGACCTTCTCCTTTCGATTTGGGAGCGAGGGAGACTAGGAGTCTATCCGTTTTCCAGAAGGACTTGGTCCTGTCTACGTAGAAGGCCAGCGCCCTCCTCACGTCCAGGAGGTGTAGGCGCGCCTCTTCGTTGGAGTTATGAGGTTTTGGATAAAACGAGGGTAGAACAATAGGTTCGTTAATATGAAACTCAGAAGAAACTTTGGGAACAAAGGCTGGATGCAGCCGTATGGTTACCGCCTCCTTGGAAAAAACAGTGCAGGGTGGCGTTGCCACGACTGCCGCAAGCTCGCTCACCCTGCGAGCTGACGTGATTGCAAGAAGAAAGGTCGTCTTTATTGTAAGGAGGCGGAGGGGAACCGTGGCCAAGGGCTCGAACGGTGGTCCCGTTAGCGCGGTAAGCACCAGGTCCAAGTTCCACGAAGGTGGAATCGGTTTTCGAGGGGGGTATAAGTTTACCAACCCTTTGAGGAACCTGGTAACCATAGGATGGGCGAACACCGTGTGCCCTTCCTCCTCGTGTCTGAACGCCGAGATGGCGGCAAGGTGGACCTTCAACGAGGATAGCGAGAGTCCTCCTCTCTTGAGGTCCAGTAAATACTCTAGTATTGTAGGTATAGGCACCGAAAGGGGGGCCAGCTGTTTGGTAGAACACCAGGCCGTGAAGCGAGTCCATTTCTGCTTGTAGGTCTTCCTGGTGGAAGTCCTCCTGCTACTTTCTAGGACTTGCTGCACTTCCTCTGTGCATGTGCTCTCTAGGGAGCTGAGCCATGGATTAACCACGCTTGCAGTCGCAGGCTTTGGGGGTGCGGGTGCACTATGGACCCCTGGGCTTGCGTGAGCAGATCCGGCGCCACCGGAAGAGGCATCGGTGGCCGGTCCGACATGCGCAGGAGTAGGGGGAACCATTGTTGTCGATCCCACGTTGGGACTATCAGGATCATCCGGGCCCCTTCCCTCCTGGCTTTCTGCAAGACTTTGTGGATCAGCACTGTGGGAGGAAAAGCATAAAGCAGGGGGCCCCTCCACGGGATCGCGAACGCGTCCCCCAGGGACCTCCATCCCAGTCCTGCCCTGGAGCAGAATCGTGGGCACTTCTTGTTGTGCTGAGTGGCAAACAGGTCTATCTGGGGAAAACCCCATGCGTGGAAAATCGGCCGTAGCAGATCGGGACGGATCTGCCACTCGTGTGTGAGTGCAAAACGCCTGCTCAGCTGGTCTGCCTTCACATTGTGCGCACCCAGCAAGTATGAGGCTTTCAAGAGTATATTGTTGGCGATGCAGCAGTTCCATAAGCGGATTGCTTCTGCGCATAAGGCACGGGACCGAGCTCCTCCTTTCCTGTTTATATAAAACATGGTGGAGGTATTGTCTGTACTGATCCCGACGACTTTGCCTTGTATATGGTCTCGAAAGTGTCTGCAGGCGTTGAACACTGCTCTGAGCTCCAGTATATTTATGTGTAGTGACTGTTCCATGGGTGACCACAGTCCTTGAGTCACCTCTTCGCCCATGTGCGCTCCCCACCCTATGAGGGAGGCATCTGTAGTGAGAAAAACCGATATTTGTGGCTGGTGGAAGGGTACCCCTGTTAGCAGGTTCCTGGGGTTTACCCACCATTGCAGGGATTTGTGCACCTCCGCTGTGGGCGACACCACCCTGTGAACGGTGTGTACTGCCGGTTTGTATACACTCGCCAGCCAGTGCTGCATGCTGCGCATGTGCAACCTGGCGTTCTGCACTACGAACGTCGCCGCTGCCATGTGGCCCAGCAGCTGTAAGCACGTCAAGACCAGCACCGTAGGGCTGAAGGTGATGCAGGTGCACGAGGGAGCCGATGGCCCGAAAGCGAGCCTCTGGTAGGTATACTGTCGCTGTAACCGAGTTTATGCGAGCCCCTATGAACTCTATGTCCTGTGTGGGGTCTATTTTTGATTTTGCCAGATTGATAACCAGGCTGAGTGAAGAGAACGTGTTTGCTGTGACGCGTATCATGTGTAGTACCTCCCCCTTCGAGGCCCCTTTGAGCAGGCAGTCGTCCAGATACGGGAATATAAATACCCCCTGTTTGTGCAGGTAGGCTGACACCACTGCCAAGGGCTTGGTGAAGACTCTGGGGGCCGAGGAGAGGCCAAACGGTAGGACCTTGTATTGGAAGCGTGTGATGGAGTGGGGAATACCTGTGTGTGTGTGTGGGGCTCACAAAGGGTGTGGGGCTCCTGCTGAGGGTAACCCTGACAACCAGGTAACACCTTTGTACTGCAGACAAAGGAGGAGGTGGAGCCTGAGGGGTTTGAATTGGAACTGGGAGTTGGAAGCAGTTAGTCTGGGCTGGGAGAGAGAGAGAGACAAAGGAGGGGGCCAGGCCCCAGCTCTGGGGGCCCGTCGGGGCCTCCTCTCCCCAACATGGATTGAACTGGCTGTCTCTGCCTGCTGTACTGACTCCTCTGTACGATGCTGTGTCCTGTCGGCAAAAACCTGCTGTTTTCCTGCTGAGTAAGAGACTCTCCTGCCTGCGGACAGGGTGCAAAGCTTGGGGGACCCCAGAACCCCATCACAAAGTGTTCATTGCCTACCATGAACCGGAGGAATCGCCGGTGAGCCGGATGGATAGTTATGTGAAAATACGCGTCTTGTAAATCGAGGGCTGCGAACCAGTCTCCATCGTCCAGTGCTGTAAGGACGGAGGCGATTGTGATCATCCGAAAGCGTTGCTTGCGCAGGTACCGGTTGAGGCCGCGAAGATCTAAGATGGGCCTCCAGCCTCCTGTCTTTTTCTCCGTGAGGAAGTACCTGGAGTAGAACCCTTTCCCTTGCAGTTGCTCCAGCACTCTTTCCACTGCCCCTAGGAGCATGAGATGGTCTACCTCCTGCTTGAGCCTCGCTACATGGGAGGCCTCCTGGAGGTGGGGCCTGGGTGGAGGTCATGGTGGTGGGAGCGACTGGAAGGGGATGGCATACCCCGTGGCTATGATCTCCAGCACCCATTTGTCTGTGGTGATCCTTTGCCACTGGTCGTAGAATGGTCGGAGGCGATGGTGGAATAGCCGCTTAGGATGACCGTGTGCGATGGTAGTGATGGCGCAGCCCTGGATCTGTGTGTCAAACTTGTGGCCTTTGGCCCTGCCCCGAGGACGCACGGCTCTGTTGTGAGCGTCGCCTGGGAGGTCTGTACTGCTGGTGCTGTTGATGTCGCCCTTGCTCGTAACCCCTGTGGTACTGGGGGCGCTGTGGCTGGTACTGGTACCGTCTTTGTTGAGGGTAGTACCTTTTCTTTCTGTATGGAGGGGTGTAAATCCCCAGGGTCCTGAGTGTGGCTCTTGAATCTTTACTGGAATGAAGGACCGAGTCGGCTGATTCAGCAAACAGCTTCTGCGAGTCAAAGGGAAGGTCAACTATCTTTGCCTGCAGATCCCTCAGTATACCCGAAGTCTGGAGCCAGGACTCCCTTCGCATCACCACTGCCGTAGCTGTGGAACGTGCTGCTGTGTCCGCAACATCCAGGGCAATCTGAACTCCCGTCCTCGAGGCCGCGTAGCCTTCTTGCACGATGGCCTTGAGCACCGGCTTCTTGTCCTCTGGAAGCGAGTCCATGAGGGAGGTTAACCTAGTATAGTTGTCGAAATTATGGTTCGCTAAATGCGCTGCGTAATTTGCCATTCGCAACAGTAGAGTGCAGGAGGAGTAGACCTTTCTGCCGCACAGCTCTAGCTTCTTGGCATCTTTGTCTGTTCCCCCTGTCCTGAATTGGGATGTCTTTGATCTTTGTTGTGACGACTCCACCACCAAGGAATTTGGCTGTGGGTGGCTGAACAGGAACTCCATGCCCTTCGCCGGCACGAAGTATTTCTTATCCGCTCTCTTGTGGACAGGCGGAATAGTCGCAGGGGTCTGCCATATCGTAGTGGCGGACTCCAAGATTGCTTCATCAAGCGGTATTGCTACTTTGGAGGAGGCCGGAGGTCTCAGATTTTTGAGGAGCTTATGGTGTTTTTCTTGTACCTCTGCTGTCTGGATGCCTTGCGTGAAGGCCACCCTCTTAAAAAGCTCTTGAAACTGTTTGAGATCGTCCGGGGGATGGACGTCCCCCGGGGCCGTAGCCTTGTCCGGGGAGGAGAGCGAGGAACCGCTGGGGTACGTCTCTCTGGACCCTTCCGGTTCCTGTTGGTGATGGTACATCCTCTCGCTAGAGGTTTGCGAGGGAAAATCTCGGGGTTCCATAACCAGTCCCCCGAGATGCTGGAGTCTCTGTCCCCGGTCGCAATTGCCCTCGGGGGTACGAGATCGTCTGTGGGGATCTTTCCCTGGTAGATTGCCGATGGTGTCTATGCCCCGCGTGATAAGGGCGACCATGGCAGTATAGGCACTGTTCTTGGGAAGGTGACCTAGACCACTCCCTTGGTGCGTACCCCCTGCGTCTGGGGGAGCGAGATCGTCGAGAGACCTGGGACACTGGAGAGAGCGATTTTGAATAGTATTCCAGCGGCTCAAACCCCAGGAAGGGTGAAGGTGGTCCCAGCCAGGGCGAGGCTGGTTGTAAAAATGGAGACGGGGGCTCCGGGTAGGCTAGGGGGGACCCCTGCCTTCTGGTTGTAGGCTGCAACATAAGCGGAGGGCTGTGAGAAAGCAACTCCACAGCCCTGTCTGGAGAGGGGCTGCGACGCCTCGTCTTGTGAGCAGCCTTCCCCGTCCCTGGAGGAGGTAACTCCGCCCCTTGGCGTGTAGGGGATCTCTGCCCCGTCCGCGCCGTGCTCGGCACGCTCGAGGGCGGTGCCGCATGGGCGGTGTCCTCCGGTGCCTGCAGGCTGCGTGCCTGCGCATCCTCTCGGCAGGACTCGCATTTCTTAAATCCTGAAGAGGACATTGTTGGTGAGTCTTTCAGTTGTTAAACGGGTACTTAGCACCTTCTCTGTGCTGTTTTCCCCTTCTGATGGCCTGCCACAGCAGGAGGGCTGATGGCCCTATGCTCCTGGCCTCCGGCGCTTGTTACTGGGACTGGACTGAGCTGTCCCGCTTGCTGTTTGTTTGTTTGTTTGTTTGTTTGTTTTGAAAAATAACAACCGGCTAACTTGCAGTAGCCTAAGAACTTGAAAACTTTAAAGAAAAAACAGTTAAAACCATTGAATACGCTAACTTGGCCTTAGCCTAGTTCGGATTCCGTCTGCAGCCGACGGCGGTTGAGAGGAACTGGCGGGGACCGGATCGCGCACGTGGCCAGGAGCGCGCCAGGGAGCGGCGCGCGCCGGCGCATGTGCGGTCCAGCAGAAACTGCTTGGAAGATCCGATCTGCGGCACTGGGCGAGCCCGACACCTATTGTGGAGCACCCACGGGGACACTCGAAGAAGAACGGGAGAGTGTGCTGTGTGGGTGAGATCCAAACACATATTTACTGGGATCTGGGGCTGGGCCCTTTGGGGTCTGGGACGATCTGTGCAGTGCTGGGTGAAACAGGCTTAAGAGCCCCTCACCTGAGTTTGGGGGTTGTTGGTCTGGGCTGGTAGAGTGCCCAGAAAGTCTGTGGGTTTGCTTGTGTGGCTTCGGGCTGGCAGAGGTGCTGTGGGGGCTGGTTGGATTTGCCTTAGCGAGAAGGAAATCCCAGCCTGGGGCTGTGAGTGGCCCAGGTTTTAAACCAAGGTGCCTGGATTGATTTTTCTAGCTGTACCCAGAAAACCCCGTCATATTACAAGTGTACTACGCACTGCCCCACAGTGCACTGCAGTACACCTATGCAGTGCATGACAACGCAGTGAAGTGTACTTACACAGTGCCCCACAGTGCACTGCAGTGCACGAGAACGCAGTGAAGCGTACTTACACAGTGCACTGCAGTGCACGAGAACGCAGTGAAGCGTACTTACACAGTGCACTGCAGTGCACGAGAACGCAGTGAAGCGTACTTACACAGTGCACTGCAGTGCACCTCTGCAGTGCATGACAACACAGTGAAGTGTCCTGCAATTCAACTGTGATGGCTCTGCTAAACAGACGTACAACTCCCAGGCCCACTTCCTGCTGGCCAGGTGGGGGGCTGAGTCCTGCTTTGACCAGGCTGGGGGGCTGGAGACAGCACTGCCAGGCCGTGCAGGGGCTCCAGGCTCCTTAGGCGGCTGCCCAGGAGGAGCCCAGGACAGAGCCGTGAGTGGACCAGGCCGTGGCTGCCAGCTGGCAGGTGCAGGTCTGCACAGGACACTGGGGGAGCAGCAGTGGCTGGGCAGGGAGCCGGTGCACAAGGCCCCAGTGAGAGACACAAACTCAGCCTGGCCTGGAGTGGCAGGCTCTGGGCTGGGCTGGGCTGGGCTGCCTGGGGACCAGGCGGGAACCCCTAGCGCTCAGGTCCCCTGGGAGGGCTCTGCCAGCTCCCCTGTCCTGCCCGTTCCCTGAGCCATGGGCTGGAGACGTGGGAATTGTCACCACTGGGGTTCCCACAGCTGAGGCTGCTGACAGCAGTCGGCACACAGCCGCTCCCAGATGCTGGGCTGATCCTGCCTCCCCAGCCAGGTGAGTGCCAAGTCGGCTCCCAGCCGTGGGGCTGTCGGTCCCCACCACCCAGTTTTTGGAAATGTTAGGTGGGACAGGCAGCCCTGGCTGGGGATCCTGCGGGTGGGGCTGCCTGGCACCCCTGCTGGGGGCACTGGGGAGCGTGGGTCCCCCGTGGGCCAATGGAGGAAACCCTCACAATGTGCATAACTCGCATTACCGCGGGCCCAGCGCTGGGCTGCTGGGGGCCCGGCCGTAAGCGGTTTGGCCCTCAGCGGTGCCCAGGGACACCGTACATGGCTCCTGGCCCTGAGCAGCCACATTTACATCACCACCAGGCTGCAAGGCAGGGCTTGTAACACCATGTGGCACAGTGCAGCTGGGGGTCCTGGCCAGACCTCACTTGCCCCATGGCTGGGGGGGCCCTGGTCCGCTCCCCCACTCACCTCCCAGCTGCGGACCCCAGCCCCTCCTCCCAGCAGGGGTCCCCTGGCCGGCCCTCACTTGCCTCATGGCTGGGAGGCCCTGGTCTGCTGCCCACCCCCACCCCTCCCCAGTGCCAGACCCACCTCTCAGCAGGTGCACGAGGGTATCCCCGATCACCACCACGACTGACTTGGTGCAGGTGACGCCGCTGGTGCCGCAGGGCACGTTCTCGGCAGTGATGGCAAAGAGCCCACTGCCCTCGCGCACCAGCACGTACTCGCAGTCGCCCAGGAAGGAGAAGGGCCGCCCGTCGAAGGTGATGTAGTGAGGGTCCCCCGTGGCCACACAGATGCCCGCACAGCGGTGGGTGCTGCACTGCCAACGCCGGCCCTGGCACACGCTGCACAGTGAGGGGGAGCTCAGCCGCCCTGCGCTCTGGCCCTGGGCACCCCCAGATGTGCCAGTACCCCAGCACCACCATCAGCGCCCCTGGTGCTGGGCATTACCAGCCCCTCCCACCCTGGGCACCAGCAATGCCCCCAGGTTCTGCCAGCCCCCAGCCCTGGCACCACTCTGGCACATCCGACTGGGCACGCTGGCCCTGCCCAGGCCCTACCCTGCCCCTCGCCCCGCCCACCCCCTCGGCCCCACGCAGCTGGCGCCATCAGGGCCGCTGGCCGGGCGCCCTCACCAGGTGTTGCAGTCCTTGGCGATGGTGTCGTTGGGCTGGTAGAGGCGGCCGTTGTGGTAGCAGGGGCACTCCTCTGGCAGGACGCAGCGCTCCTTCTGCGGGGGGAAGAGAAGGGCCCCGGAGCTCCCAGCTGGCCCTGGGTGAGCAGGGCTGTGAAGGGAGGGGCTCCCTGGGGGTGGGGTGAACGCAGGGGTCTGGCGAGGAAAGGCCGCCCCCGCCCCACCCGTGGCACGCTTCCTGAGGGGCTCAGGCTCCCTGGAACGGCTGGGAATGCCCTGGTGCTGCCCCGATGTGGCAAGGCTTTGGCATGGTATTGTGAGCCTGCGCGTGCCTCAGTTTCCCCCGGCGCTGCCTTGGTGGCCGGGCTGTGGTGGAGGGGAGAGTTCGCTCTCAGGGCGGGCAGAGCGTGGGTGTGGGTGGCCTGGCTCCAGCTCACTGCAGCTCCGGAGTGGCCAAGGGAAAATCCAGTCGCCTGGCAGTGGGTGCCCAGTCCCCCACACTCCCCTGGGGCTGAACGCCCTGGACTCCCCTGCTGGAGCCCAATGGGCAGGAGGGGCCAGGGGACAAGTGCTGGGGCTGGAAGCAGGTGGAGCCCCCCTCCTCCTCCCCCACCCAAGGAGGCCTGACACGTGGGTCCCAGGGGCTCCCCACAGCCGGGCCAGCTCGGGCTGGCCAGGACAGACTCTGCCCGGCCAGGACAGACTCTGCCCCTCCTTCCTTCCCTGGGCTGCCCTGAGGGCCCCCGGCCGCGCCAGCCAAGGCCTGCACCGGGCTGTGCCACGCGAGGGGCCTGATCCCTGACGCGACCCAGCAGGGCCGTCTCCGTGGATGGGGTGGGGGGCGGCTGCAGCCCGGGCCAGGCTGAGGAGCAGTGAGACCGCGTGGTTCACCTGGGCAGAGCAGGACCCACGTTGGGAGGGGGAGAGTCCGGCACGGGGCAGGGGTCTCCCTGAGACTGTCCCACAGATGGGGGCACAGCCCCAAGCTGGGGCTCCGGGACAGGCTCACACCGCCCCACATCCAGCCCAGCTGCCGGCTGCCCCCGGTGGCAGGCGGAGCCAGCAGCTGTGAGGAGAGCAGAGGCTCACCAGCCACACGGTGCCCGGTGGGCACACGCAGCCGTCGGAGCGGCCCGGGCAGCTCTGGTTGCCCTCGGCAGAGTCGCAGGTGCGCAGGCAGGACCCGTAGGCATAGACCAGCTCCCCGGGGCAGAGGGCAGCCGCGGGGCAGGGGTGAGTGGTGCAGTTCCAGACCCCGTTGGCACAGATGCTGCAAGGCAGGGACAGGGTCAGGGACCCCTCGCGCCCACCCACCCGCAGATGGCAGGGACGCGATCAGGGGACCCCTCGCGCCCACCCGCCCGGAGATGGCAGGGTCAGGGTCAGGGTCAGGGGGTCCCCTCGCGCCCACCCGCCCGGAGATGGTGGGGACAGGGGCTGTGGGGGGGACTTTCCCGGCCAGCTGCCGGGTCTGCGCAGCTGCCCCACTGGGACTGGCTGCTCCCGGGACAGGACGCAGAAGGGCCGGCCCTTCCCGCTGCGCTCTGACAGCTCCAACACAGGGTCCAGGTCCCCCCCTCCCCAGAGAGGCACAGTCCTGTACACCCCAGGGTCCCAGCCGGCGCCCACAAACACACCCCAGGCTTGCCAGGCACGGTGCCTGCTGCAGGGGCTGGCTCAGGCGCGTGCAGGCCCTGAGGCCTGGCAGTGCAGCCTGGGGGCATCTCCCCGCTGGCAGGTCCCTGGTCTGCAGGCTACTCCCGGCGTCACCGAGCCCCCGGAGAGACGGCCACCCAGCCCGGCCACTGGCCGGGGTCCCCCAGGTCAGGCGACTGGCCCCTTGGCCCAGGCAGCCTGTGCTCTGGCACCACTGACTGAGGGGAGAGGCCCCCTGCTTAGCCCCCACCCAGCCCCCGTTCTTCCAGCCCAGGGCCCCCCACCCAGCCCCTGTGCCCCCAAACCAGCACCCCCCGCCCAGCCCCCGTTGCCCCAACCCAGCGCCCCCCCCCGCACACTGGGGTTGGCAGTGATGGAGGGGAGAGAACTGCTCCCCTCTGTAACCTCCCAGCCCTGCAGTGCCCTGGCGGAGGGCAGGTGCTGATGGAAAGGCTCGGCCCTGACCTCCTGCACGAGGGTTCCCTGTGAGAGGGGCCTCCAAGGGGCTGGGACTGCCCCAGAGCCGCCCTCCGAGTGGTGCCGCAGCAGGGCCGAGCCGGCGTCCCGTGGCAGAGACATTCAATGAAATCAGCCTATCCTGCAATGCCACCCACACAGGCCATAGGGGGATTTCATCAGACATCTCCTACCACCCCTCGCCCCCACGGGCACAGAGCTGGGCACCACCCGTCCCTCCTCTACAGACCCACCCCACCCCTGCGGGCACAGAGCCGGGCACTGCCCATCCCTCCTCTACCGCCCTGCCCCCGCGGGCACAGAGCCGGGCACCGCCCATCCCTCCTCTACCGACCCACCCCACCCCTGCGGGCACAGAGCCGGGCACTGCCCATCCCTCCTCTACCACCCTGCCCCCACGGGCACAGAGCCGGGCACT
The DNA here is from genome assembly GCF_033958435.1 of Carettochelys insculpta. Classification (NCBI taxonomy): domain Eukaryota; kingdom Metazoa; phylum Chordata; order Testudines; family Carettochelyidae; genus Carettochelys; species Carettochelys insculpta. The sequence continues at coordinate 280,016,113 of NC_134138.1, read as the reverse complement.
GCCCATCCCTCCTCTACTTACCCACCCCTGCGGGCACAGAGCCGGGCACCGCCCATCCCTCCTCTACCGACCCACCCCACCCCCACGGGCACAGAGCCAGGCACTGCCCATCCCTCCTCTACCGACCCACCCCACCCCCACGGGCACAGAGCCAGGCACTGCCCATCCCTCCTCTACTGACCCACCCCCGCGGGCACAGAGCCAGGCACTGCCCATCCCTCCTCTACTTACCCATCCCCGCGGGCACAGAGCCGGGCACCGCCCATCCCTCCTCTACTGACCCACCCCCGCGGGCACAGAGCCGGGCACTGCCCATCCCTCCTCTACTGACCCACCCCACCCCTGCGGGCACAGAGCCGGGCACCGCCCATCCCTCCTCTACTGACCCACCCCCGCGGGCACAGAGCCGGGCACTGCCCATCCCTCCTCTACTGACCCACCCCACCCCTGCGGGCACAGAGCCGGGCACTGCCCATCCCTCCTCTACCACCCTGCCCCCACGGGCACAGAGCCGGGCACCGCCCATCCCTCCCCTACTGACCCACCCCATCCCTGCGAGCACAGAGCTGGGCACCACCCATACCTCCTCTCCTGCCCCGCCCCCCACAGGGCCCCTACCGCCCCCCCACAGCCCCCTGCTCTCAGCACATGGGAGCTCTCAGCCCCAAGTGTACAAGGGCTCTGCTCTAACCACTGTGTAACCAGCTGTGCTGTAGCAGGGTGTGTGTGTGTGTGTGTGTGTGTGTGTGTGTGTGTCACAGAGGGTGTGGGGCTCCTGCTGAGGGTAACCTGGTGACCAGGTGACACCTCTGGGCTGCAGACAAAGGGGGAGGTGGAGCCTGAGGGGTTTGAATTGGAACTGGGAGTTGGAAGCAGTGAGTCTGGGCTGGGAGAGAGAGAGACAAAGGAGGGGGCCAGGCCCCGGCTCTGGGACCCCTTGGGGCCTCCTCTCCCCAGCGTGGATGGGACTGGCTGTCTCTGCCGGCTGCACTGACTCCTCTGTACGACGCTGTGTCCTGTCGGCTAATAAACCCGCTGTTCTCCTGCTGAGTGAGAGTCACTCCTGCCTGCGGGCGGGTGCAGAGCTTGGGGACCCCTGAACCCCATCACACTCCTGCCTGCAGATGGGTGCAGAGCTTGGGAACCCCTGAACCCCATCACACTCCTGCCTGCGGCCAGGTGCAGAGCTTGGGGACCCCTGAACCCCCTCACACTCCTGCCTGCGGATGGGTGCAGAGCTTGGGAACCCCTGAACCCCATCACACTCCTGCCTGCGGCCAGGTGCAGAGCTTGGGGACCCCTGAACCCCCTCACACTCCTGCCTGCGGATGGGTGCAGAGCTTGGGAACCCCTGAACCCCATCACACTCCTGCCTGCGGCCAGGTGCAGAGCTTGGGGACCCCTGAACCCCCTCACACTCCTGCCTGCGGATGGGTGCAGAGCTTGGAGACCCCTGAACCCCCTCACACTCCTGCCTGCAGACGGGTGCAGAGCTTGGGGACCCCTGAACCCCCTCACACACCTGCCTGCAGACGGCTGCAGAGCTTGGGGACCCCGAACCCCCTCACACACCTGCCTGCGGATGGGTGCAGAGCCTGGGGACCCCTGAACCCCCTCACACTCCTGCCTGCAGACGGGTGCAGAGCTTGCGGACTCCTGAACCCCCTCACACTCCTGCCTGCAGATGGGTGCAGAGCTTGGAGACCCCTGAACCCCCTCACACGCCTGCCTGCAGATGGGTGCAGAGCCTGGGGAACCCTGGACCCCTCACACTGCTGCCTGCAGATGGGTGCAGAGCCTGGGGACCCCTGAACCCCTCCCACCAGCGTTCTAGCTCTGCGCCAGCTGTGCTCAGAGCAGTGTCTGACAGATGCTGGCGAGTCCCTGTGCCTGTCTGTGGCGTGCCTGTGTGTGAAGCTGTGAGCACTGCCCGGCGGAGGGCCAGGCACGGTGGAGGATTGCCTGGCCAGGCACAGCACAACGCACGCCCCGCTGGGCCAGGGACTTGGCTGGGCCGTGGCCCATGTCACAGCGCCCCCGGGAGGCCGGGCAGGTACCCTGATCAGGTGAGCCCAGGCAGGACTTTCCCTCATCATGGGCCAGGTGCAGGGACACCCCGGGAGTCACCATTTGGTATTATCGGCAATCCCCATGTGATGGGGTTCAGGGGTCCCCCTGCACTGCACCCCGTCCGCTGGCAGGAGAGACTCTCACTCAGCAGGTACAACAGAAGGTTTATTAGACAACAGATGCCCAGTTTCTCACAGAAGTGACAGTACAGCAGCCAGAGACAGTCCTTCCAACCCGTCCTGGGGAGACGACCCCGATGGGTGCCCCTCTGGGGTGTAGCTTTCCCCCTCCTCAGGCTGGCTGCCTTCCAGCTCTCTCTTCCCCTAGCCTCAAACTGCCGCCCCCGATTCAAACCCAGCTCAGCTCCTCCCTGCTCTTTGTTCAGGCAGAGGTGTTACCTGCCAGTTGTAGCCCCAGGGTCATCCTTAGCCACTGGGAGCTGCTGCTTGCCTCGGACATCCAGCCTGACTCACACATGCACCCCCCCCACTCCATCACATCTCTCCCCGCTTCCAGACCGCACTGAGCGGGATCACTTAGCCAGTGACCTGGGGAAGTTCGGGGCCCTCCCTGCGTGACAGGGCATCGGCTATGGTCATTACACCCCAGCCTGGCAGCTGGCAGGGCCACCTCTGCTCTGGCCTGAGCCGACCCGGACTGGGGATCCGGCCTGACAAAGGACGCGCTCCACCCTGCAAAGGTCCCTGCCCGCCTGCCAGGCCCACCTGCTGCAGTCTGCCCCTGGGCTTTGTGCTGGCGTGTGGGGAGGGATCACTGCAACCCTCTGACACCCGCGTCCGTCTGGCCTTTCCCACCTGCCCTGCAGCTGCTGGACGCTAAAGCGCCGGCCCAGCGCACTCTGGGGGGCCAGGTCTGAGCCATGCACCGAGCGGGGCTGAGGCCGGGCCCCTGGGGCGGGAAGAGCCTGTGTGGATGGGGGGCGATTGGTTCTCAGCACCTCTCCTGGGTGAGGGGGGGCCGGGCTGTGGCCCCAGGGGAGCTGGAGTGGGGGGGGTTGCTGGGTGGTTTGAGGAGGGGCCGGGCTGTGGCCCCAGGGGAGCTGGAGTTGGGGGGAGGTTGCTGGGTGGTGTGAGGAGGGGCCGGGCTGCGGCCCCAGGGGAGCTGGAGTGGGGGGGGTTGCTGGGGGGTGTGAGGAGGGGACGGGTTGTAGCCCCAGGGGAGCTGGAGTGGGGGGAGTTGCTGGGGGGTGTGAGGGGGGGCCGGGCTGCGCCCCAGGGGAGCTGGAGTGGGGGGGGTTGCTGGGGGGTGTGAGGAGGGACCAGGCTGGCGCCCCAGGGGAGCTGGAGTGGGGGGGTTGCTGGGTGGTGTGAGGGGGGGGCGGGGCTGGGCCCCAGGGGAGCTGGAGTGGGGGGCGTTGCTGGGTGGTTTCTGGCCGTGCTCCATGGGGCAGGTTGGTGCCTTGCACGGGAGGTCCCAGGTGGGGCTGTGTGATGGGGTTCAGGGGTCCCCCTGCACTGCACCCCGTCCGCTGGCAGGAGAGACTCTCACTCAGCAGGTACAACAGGAGGTTTATTAGGCAACAGATGCCCAGTTTCTCACAGAAGCGTCAGCATAGCAGCCAGTGACAGTCCTTCCAACCCGTCCTGGGGAGAAGACCCCGAGGGGTGCCCCTCTGGGGTGTAGCTTCCCCCTCCTCAGGCTGGCTGCCTTCCAGCTCTCTGTTCCCCTAGCCTCTAACTGCCGCCCCCGATTCAAAACCAGCTCGGCTCCTCCCTGCTCTTTGTTCAGGCAGAGGTGTTACCTGCCAGTTGTAGCCCCAGGGTCATCGTTAGCCACTGGGAGCTGCTGCTTGTCTCTCACATCCAGCCTGACTCACACACGCACCCCCCCCCCCCGACTCCATCACAGGCTGCGAGTGCCCCCCCTCCGCCCCCGTTACCAGCTGGCCTGGGTTTGGCTCAGCCGCCCGGGACCCCTGCGACATTCCACCCTGCCTGGCAGGCGGCTGCTCGGGGGCACTGCCAGTGCGCCTCTGCCGTCCTCGTGCCCAGGCGCTGTCCCCCACCAGACGCTGCCCCCGCCCCGCGCAGCCCCTGTGGCGGTGAGTCCCGCAGGGTCCCGGCTCTCCCCGGGAGGACGCAGGCAGCCCCAGGTGGCAGCGGGAGTTACTCCTGTCCTGAGGGGAAGGGTCAGGCCCCAGAGGCACTGGCACGGCCGCACTTTGGATTCTTTCCCCCACACCGCTCAGCCCCCACTGCAGCCCTGCGCCAGCCTGTCCCGCCCGGGCCAGAGGGGCCCAGCACCCGAGTGGGGAAGGGCCCCGAGCCCGCCCTGCGCCAGCCTGTCCCGCCCGGGCCAGAGGGGCCCAGCACCCGAGTGGGGAAGGGCCCCGAGCCCGCCCTGCGCCAGCCTGTCCTGCCTGGGTCACAGGGGCCCAGGACCCAAGTGGGGAAGGGCCCCCAGCCCCATTCCCTGCCCCTGCGCCAGCCTGTTGTGCGGTGGGGCTGGGTGGGATCTGGTGTCCCCGCGTGGGGAGGGCTGGCACGGGCGCAGCTCAGCGGGGTGCTGGGGGGCTGCGCGGTGCCCACCCTGTGCCAGGGGTGGGGTGGGTTGGGCTACGCACCAGGCGTTGCAGCTGCGGTGGATCTTGCTGCCCGGCGGGTAGGTCTCCCCGGCGTGCTCGCAGGGGCACATGGCCGGCGGGACGCACTGCCCGCTGTCGTCCAGCACCAGGGACCCAGGGCAGTTACAGCCGGCCACGCACAGCGCCAGGGCCGGGCAGGGGCCCACCTCGCCCGCACGCAGCGCCGCACAGCTCTTCCCGCAGGGGGCACTGCACTCCTGGTACACCTGCCCCCCGCTGCACGGCACCCCTGTGGGGAGAGGGGCACAGGGCCATAGGGCAGGAGCCTCGGCTTCCTCGCATGGGGCACGGACCTGCCCCACTGCCGGCCCCCTTCTGCAGAGCCCCCCTCCTCTGCAGAGCCCCCCGCTCCCCCAGCCCTTCTGCAGAGCCAGGCCCCCATCCCCTCCCCCGCCCCTCCCCCAGAGCCAGTCCCCCATCCCCCCACCCCATCCCCTCCCCCGCCCCTTCTGCAGAGCCCACCCCTCCATCCCCTCCCCATCCCCTTCTACAGAGCCCCCCCTCCCCATCCCCTCCCCTGCCCTTTCTGCAGAGCCAGCCCCCCATCCCCCCACCTCTTCTCATTTCCCCCTCCCCCACACATCCCCTCCCCCGCCCCCCCAGATGCAGCGCCCCGGCAGTGCTGCCTCAGGGCAGGCTCCCCGCCCGGGCGGTCACTCACCGCACAAGGTCTGGTTCCGCCAGGGCACCGATGCCCCCTCCTGGGCACACTGCCGGGCGTAGGCGGCCAGGGCGCTGCACACACAGCCCTGGGCGGCCGCGCAGGCGCAGGCGTCGTGCAGGCACAGCTCGTAGTAGGGCTCCCGCTCCACCAGGCCGTGGCAGGGCTGTGGGCACCGCAGGGGCACGTCACCTGGGCGCCCCAGCTGGGGGCGCGTCACAACCCAGCCCCACACATGCACGCGCGCCCAGGCAGGGCAGGGCCACGTCGGCCGGGCACGTGGCAAGCGCTCCTGGGCCCTTCCCTGGTGCACACCCACCCACGCACACACACACGCACATGCTGTGATGGAGTGGGGGGAGTGCATGTGTGAGTCAGGCTGGATGTCCGAGGCAAGCAGCAGCTCCCAGTGGCTAAGGATGACCCTGGGGCTACAACTGGCAGGTAACACCTCTGCCTGAACAAAGAGCAGGGAGGAGCCGAGCTGGTTTTTTGAATCGGGGCGGCAGTTAGAGGCGAGGGGAAGAGGGAGCTGGAAGGCAGCCAGCCTGAGGAGGGGGAAGCTACACCCCAGAGGGGCACCCCTCGGGGTCTTCTCCCCAGGACAGGTTGGAAGGACTGTCTCTGGCTGCTGTACTGTCGCTTCTGTGAGAAACTGGGCTTCTGTTGCCTCATAAACCTCCTGTTGTACCTGCTGAGTGAGAGTCACTCCTGCCAGCGGACGGGGTGCAGTGCAGGGGGACCCCTGAACCCCATCACACATGCACGCACATGCACTGCCCACTGGGGTACCTGGCACACCCACACCCACACACGCTGCCACCGGGGTCCCTGGCACATGCCCACACACGCACACGCACATGCGTACACACACACTGCCCACTGGGGTACCTGGCACACCCACACCCACACACGCTGCCACCAGGGTCCCTGGCACACACGCGCACACACACACAGATGTGTGCGTGCACACACACACTCCCCACTGGGGTACCTGGCACACCCACACCCACACACGCTGCCACCAGGGTCCATGGCACACGCTTACACACACACACGTGCACACACACCCTGCTGTCGCCGGGGTTCCTGGCATGCACACACACACACGCACGCACGCACACTGGCGCTGCCACCGGGGTCCCTGGCACACGCACGCACACACACACGTGCGTGCACACACACATACACTGCCCACTGGGGTACCTGGCACACCCACACACGCTGCTACCGGGGTCTGTGGCACACGCGCACACACACACACGCACACGCCCCCTGCTGTCACCGGGGTCCCCAGCACACATGCGCACACACACATACTGGCGCTGCCGCTGTGGTCCCTGGCACACGCACACATCCCCGCTGCCGTGGGGTACCTGGAAGGCGGAGCTGTGCAGCACGGCGCAGGCGGCCTCGGCGAAGCCCCGGCGCTGGGCGTAGGTGCTGCAGGGGTCGAAGGGCAGGGGGCTGAGCTCAGGACACTCGCTCGAGGCCTGGAACTTGGTGGCGAAGGCGGCCACGCTGGCCTCCACGTCCCCGGCCGGGGTGCTGAACTCGTCCTGCTGGTTCCAGTTGTAGGTGCCGCACAGCCCTCGCACCTGCCAGAGCGAGTGGGGCTGAGACCCAGCCAGAGCCCCGGGTGGGGGGCAGCCGGTGAGCTCCCCGCACCCGCAGCGGGAGGGGAGCCCCTGCAGGGCCTGTCCCCGGGGGCACCCAGCAGGGCTGGGCGCTGAGACGTGACCATCGCGGCAGCCCCTGTCCTGGGCGCGCACCCAGTCGCGTGCGCCGGGGGCCAGGCGCGGTGCCCAGGGCAGCCGGTGCGGCATGCAGGCCGGGTGTGCCGCTCCCCGGCGCCGGTCGGGTCTGCGTTTGACCGTGTGCGTACCGGCCCTGGGCGCGCCTGAAAGGTTTCTTCCTGGGAGACCTCCTCAGGAGCTTGGCCACCCCGGTGAACAGGTCCCCAGGCCTGCCAGCGTTACGGCCGGTGGGCGTTAAATGGTGCCAGGCCCCAGCAGGGCACAGGGCGGTGACCGTTCAGACCAGTGTGTAAGCCACATCTGCAGCCTGAAAGGGACGGAGTCCTGCACGCACCAGTCACCTGCTCCTGCCACCGGCTCCTTCCCCCAGGGGAGCCGCGGGATTCCCCCACACGGGCCGGGGGGCCTGGGAGCTCCCCTCCGGCTGGGGCGGCAGGAGCCCCCTGCTGGGAACAGCGCCGGAAGGGGGGCTGACCCGGCCAGCGAAGGGCGTATCCAGAGACTTGTAGGAGAGCCGCCGGCTCCCCCTGCCGCAGCCGGCACCACGGCCTGTGCGACTGCTGCACCCACTGTGGCAGCTGCACCCGTTGTACCCGCACCCGTGTCCGTCTGGCCTTTCCCACCCACCCTGCAGCTGCTGGATGCTAAAGCGCCGGCCCAGCGCACTCTGGGGGGCCAGGTCTGAGCCATGCACCAAGCGGGGCTGGGGCCGGGCCCCTGGGGCGGGAAGAACCTGTGTGGATGGGGGGCGATTGGTGCTCAGCACTAATCCTGGGTGATGGGCGGGCTGGGCTGGGGCTCCAGGGGAGCTGGAGTCGGGGGGGGGGGTTGCTGGGTGGTGCGGGGGGCAGCCGGGCTGCGCCCCAGGGGAGCTGGAGTCGGGGGGGGGGTTGCTGGGTGGTGCGGGGGGCGGCCGGGCTGCGCCCCAGGGGAGCTGGAGTCGGGGGGGGGGTTGCTGGGTGGTGCGGGGGGCGGCCGGGCTGCGCCCCAGGGGAGCTGGAGTCGGGGGGGGGTTGCTGGGTGGTGCGGGGGGCGGCCGGGCTGCGCCCCAGGGGAGCTGGAGTCGGGGGGGGGGGTTGCTGGGTGGTGCGGGGGGCGGCCGGGCTGCGCCCCAGGGGAGCTGGAGTCGGGGGGGGGTGTTGCTGGGTGGTTTCTGGCCAGCCAGCCTGGCACAGCCGTGCTCCGTGGGACGGGTTGGCTGCCCACAGCCCTGGGCTGTCAGTCGCCCTGTCTCTAAGCAAGTGGCCCTGGTTTATCCCTCTCAGCGGTGCCCCAGGAACCTCCCCTCTCCCAGGGCTGCAGGACGCGGACTCCCGCTGTGCCAGGCCTGGGGCTGAGACCCCGAGCCCTGCCACAGCAGCCACTAAAGCCTGGCACAGGCCTGGCCCCGCTTGGAGCCGGCCACTCGCCCGAGGCCCACGGCCGGGCCCTTCTCCCTCTGGCTTGCCAGGGCCGGCGCCCTGGGCCTCGCTCACCTTGCTGGCGAAGCTGGGCTGGAGGGTGATGTAGGCGGTGGGGAGCTCCAGCCCCCACAGCACGTGGGCCCCGAAGGCCTGGAGCAGCAGGAAGGAGGACGAGGCCCGTCGGATGCTCAGGTCTGCGCTGACGAAGGGCAGGGCCACCTCCTGCCCGTTCACAGCCACGTCGCCTGCAGCCAGGAAGGGAGCCCAGGGGCAAGGGAGATGCACACGGACAGGCTGTGACCTGGCTCCTGACCCTCCACCCGCCTGCTGGCCCCTGCCAGCCATGGGACCAGCCTGCCACTGGTGCCCCGTGCCCCACACCCCGCAGCCCACCCGCTGTCCTGCCCGTCCGGGGAGGGGCTGCGAGCTGCCCGCCCGCCGGCCAAGCCCAGCTCACCTGTGGTGCGGAGCCGGGCAGTGGTCCTGTGCGCTGTCACCGTGATGGCCTGGAGGCAGCTCCCGGCCCCTTGGCTGCCACACGCCGCCTTCTCGGCCGTGATCAGCAGCTTCCCATCCACAAAGTCCTGCCGGGCAACGGTCCCCGGCCTGTGAGGGCTGAGACACGGCCCCCCAGGCCTCCCCAGCGGGGCAGGGACCTGCCCCCCGCGCTCTGTCCTGCACGTGGGCTGGCGGGTGGGCACAGGCCCCTGCAGAGCCCTGGGCGCTGCACTGGCGTGTCACTGGGGCTCTCTGAATGGGCCCAGACACCCCACCCCGCCTCAACCCACGCCTGGGGATTCCCTCCTGCCCACGGCACCGGGCACTGCCCCCCTGGCTCCTCTGGCCTCCCAGGAGCTCCCTGGGCACCGGCTCCTGCCCCCCTCCCCAGCAGCCTCCCCCCACCCCAGCAGCCTCCCTGCACCTCCCACCCCGGCAGCCTCCCCCCACCCCAGCAGCCTCCCCACACCTCCCGCGCTGGCAGCCTCCCCCCACCCCAGCAGCCTCCCTGCACCCCCCACCCCGGCAGCCTCCCCACACCTCCCGCGCTGGCAGCCTGGCCGCTCACCTGCACCAGGGTGTACTGGCAGGTGCCGTGGAAGGAGTACCGCTTCTGGTCGAAGGTGACGTAGTGCGCGTCCCCGATCAGGGCGCACTCGGCCGAGCACTTGTCCTGTGAGCAGTGCCAGCGCCCGCCCCGGCATGTGCTGCGGGGACAGCGTGAGAGGGGGGCACGGGGTCTCCACGCTGGCCAAGCCCCACCCCGTACAACGGGCCCCAGCTGCTGCCTCCCAGGCTGCTGGACATTGCGGGAGCCTCTCAGCTCAGCCTGGGGCTCCCCAACAGCTGCCTGGGCCTCTGGTCCCAGCTCCCCGTCTCTGCTTCCCCACCAGTCACTCCCTGCCCCAGCCCACTGGGCCCGACCTCCATGGGCCTCCTCTGCCGCTCCAGGAGGTGGCCCCAGGCCCTAGCTGCGGGGAAGGGCTGGGAGTGGGGTAGGGCAGCCGGGGTGAGGCAGGGGGACCCGCAGGCTCCCCAGGAGGTTCCTCTCACGGCAGGGGGCCCTACAGGCTCTCTCCACCCTGGGGGCAGGAGGGTCCCATGATAGCTCCCCGCTGTGCCACTGGGGGCCCCGGCGCTGCGCTCCTCACCAGCGGTTGCAGTGCTGCTGGATGCTCTGGCCCGGGGCGTACCGCTGGCGCCGGTGGTAGCAGGGGCAGTCGGCCTCGGGGACGCAGGCCCCCCCCTCCAGGTAGAGGCCCGGGGGGCACTCGCAGCCACTCACGCACTCCTCCCGGCAGTGCCCCTCCTCGCCGGTGCCCACGGCGGCACAGCTGGCCGGGCACGAGGACACGCAATCCGAGTACTGCTTCCCCTGGCCGCACGGCTTCTCTGCAGGGACAGCCACCCAGCGCCTCAGCCGGCCCCAGCCGGGCAGTGCCCACTCTGCCAGGCAGCTGGAGGCAGGCGCCCAGGGACCAGCCACCACAGCCTCTGCCCACCGCCCTGCCCACCTTCGGGGACGCACGGGGGAGATGTTGCCACCCCCATGCAGGCCCGAGCCAGCGGGCGAGAGGAACGCCTCCCCGCCGGCAGCAGGAGCGAGTCCCTTACCCACTCGCCGGCCGCTGCACCCAGCAGGCGCCTGGGGGAGTGTGCAGGGAGGTGTGGGAGGGGTGTGTGCGTGGGCCGGGGCTGAGTCAGAGACAGTGTGTGGGGCCGGGAGGAGACCTGGGGGAAGGCAGCGGGTGTGAGGGCAGCGTAGAGGGCACTGTGGTTCCAGGTGGATGTGGACGTGGACGTGGACGTGGACGTGGACGTGGACGTGGGAGTGGTGTGCGCATGGGGAGTGACACGGGAGCATGCGGCAGGTGTGAGGGCAGCAGGGAGGGTGCTGTGGTGTCAGGGTGGGCCTGGCTGTGGGGTGGCCCTCTGGGGCGGGCGCTGGCCCCTACCACAGAAGCCGGGCCTCCGCCAGTCCAGGTGGACGTGCTGCTGGGCACAGTCGCGGGCGTAGCTGGCGAAGGTGTCGCAGACGGCCTGGTGCTGCCCGGCTCTCGCGCCCCCCGCCTGGCAGTAGGAGAACATGCAGGCGTCGTAGAACCCACCCGGGTCCACCTGCCGGGAGAGAGGCTGGCTCAGCGGGCGTGGGGGGCGCAGGGCCAGGGAGGGTGCGGGGTACCTCCGTGCCCTGACCTCGGCGTGGCAGCGGCTGAAGGGGCTGGTCAGCAGCTTCCGGCACACGGCCTCGGCCTCCTGCCTGAGGGCACTGGCCTCCGCAGCGTCGCAGCTGTGTCCCGCCTCCGCCGCGTCCTGGCACGGGCGCTGTTCCCGGGCAGAGCAGAGACCCTGTCAGTGACAGGGCCCACCCTGCCGTCACCCCAGTGCCCCTGAAGCCACCCTGGGGGAGACCACCTGCCCCCCCCACACAGCCCCCCAGGCCGTCCCCCCACGGCCAACCCCCCCCCTCGGCTGCGGCCGCTGCCAGCTGGGCAGGGAGTACCCGGCTGGGGCCATGGGCTCTAGGTGCCAGCGGCGCCCCAGGGGGGAGGATCCCACCTTCCCCCTCCCTGGGCCCGTTGGAGGTGGAGCCCATCCCCAGTACCTCCGGGCTGGCACCCGGGACCCTCCAGGAGTTGCCGAAGCTGGCGGCGGAGGTGGCCAAGTCCCCTCCCAGGCGCAGGAAGTCATCTGTGAACACAAGGGGCTGGCAGGCGGGCGCGACACCGCCCGGGGCAGGTGGCCGGTCGGGATCTGGGCTGCACCGTTGGGCCAGGGACCCCAGTGGCTCTGGACAGCCCCATGCACTGGGCCACTGACCTCCAGCAGGTGGGGCCGGCCAGCTCCCTACCGACTGCACCCGTCCCGCTGGCTCCATGGCACAGAGCAGCCCCACGGCTCCACGGGGACCAGGGCAGAGCCTGGGGCAGGGGTCTCACAGCACTCCCTGCCAGGAGCACAGGGCACACGGACCAGGGCAACCCCCAGCCTCTTGGGCAGGCGCCCCCCAGCGCACAGAGTGGGGAAGCCCTGAGTGCCGGGGGTGGACGACAAAGTGGGTGGGGGTGCACATTCTTCTAGGGGCTCCTGGTCGTACGGGGACCCCAGTCACAACAGCTGCCCCCCGACGCAGAAAGCTGGCAATGCTGCGCCCCCGCTGGCGGGTGGGGGATGGGACTAGATAGGCACACATGCGCGCGCACACACAAACACACACACGCACGCACACACACAAAAACACATGCACGCACACTCAGGCACACGTGCACACGCACGCACGCGCACGCACACAAAAACACACACACACACACACACTCAGGCACACGCGCACACGCGCGTTGTCAGTCTCCAGCCTCAGCTCACTCCATGCATGGTTCCAGACGCCAGCGGCTGCTGTGCGTGTTCCCAGCCCCACCCCAGCCAGATGGGGGGGCGTGCAGCACCAAGCTGGGGGGTAAATACCCCGGGCACTGCCGGCGAGCCAGAGGCAGGCCTGGGGGAGAAGAGCCCCAGGGTGCAAGGGTGAGCTGGCGCCTCCCCCAGCAGAGGGGAGGGTGGCAGGCTGGATCCTGGGCACCAGGGCGGGCGCCCCGCAGGGTGGGGATGTGCAGGGACCAGGCGGGGGAGGGGAGGTGCTCCCCGGGCAGTGAGCAGGGCGGGCGCCCCGCAGGGTGGGGATGTGCAGGGACCAGGCGGGGGAGGGGAGGTGCTCCCCGGGCAGTGAGCAGGGCGGGCGCCCCGCAGGGTGGGGATGTGCAGGGACCAGGCGGGGGAGGGGAGGTGCTCCCCGGGCAGTGAGCAGGGCGGGCGCCCCGCAGGGTGGGGATGTGCAGGGACCAGGCGGGGGAGGGGAGGTGCTCCCCGGGCAGTGAGCAGGGCGGGCGCCCCGCAGGGTGGGGATGTGCAGGGACCAGGCGGGGGAGGGGAGGTGCTCCCCGGGCAGCGAGCAGGGCGGGCGCCCCGCAGGGTGGGGATGTGCAGGGACCAGGCGGGGGAGGGGAGGTGCTCCCCGGGCAGTGAGCAGGGCGGGCGCCCCGCAGGGCCGCGCTCACCGGCAGGGTTGTCGTTGTACGTCCCGCAGAGCCCACGCGTTGCGCCCCACAGTTCCCGGCTGACCGTCACGTGCACCGTGTCGCGCCCGTCCCACTTGACGCGCACACCCAGGCCGCTCTCCACGAAGACGAAGTCCCCGAGCCAGCGGACGCTGATGCCTGCGGGGGGAGTGGGGGGTGGCTGAGCCGGCGCAGACGGGCAGGCCGGGGCAGGGCAATGGGATGAGCCGGCGTGGGGCTGTCTGCAGCGGGCGCTGGGAGCCCCGGGGCTGGACTGGCAGGGCCCTGGGCATGGGACTGTGAGTGGCTCCCGCCTGGCATGGCCCAGGTGGTCCTTGTGTGCCTGAAGCACGTCCCATTGCTCCGAGCTGGCCGTGGCCCAGACCCTCCCCAGGGCACGTGCCGCGGGTCCCAGCCCTGCCCAGCGGGCGCAGGGGAGCTCAGTGCCAGGCGCCTGAAGACCCCAGGGAGCCCGACACAGGGCGCCCGGAACTGTGCCAGGCAGCTGGGCGGGTCAGTAGCCCCCGAGTGCCGTGTGCCAGCCCCAGGGCTCTCCCTCCCCAGCTCCCTGCCCCTCACCGTCCTGCAGGAGCGGTTGCGCCTCCGGCACCACGGCCCCGTTCACGGAGAGGTTCCGGCCCTGAGCCACGACCAGGTGCAGCCCGAAGAGCATGCGCAGCGCCTGCGGGGAGGCGGCAGCCCTGAGCCACGCAGCGCTGGTGGCGGAGGGCGGCACGTGGCCCTGGGCCTTCACGCTGCGGGGATGAGCCCCCAGCAGGTCGGCCCCCCCTCCGCCAGGACACGCCGGAGCCGGCCGCCAGCCGTGGGGCCCGGGCAGGCGCAGCTCAGCCGGCCAGGTCCTGCGCCCCGAAGCGCTGCAGAGTGGGAGCAGGGGCCTTCTCCGCACCCAGGCCTGGGCGGATGGGCACCATCCCAGCGCCTCCAAACCCGGCGGGGGCTCTGCTACTGCACTGGGCGGCCCTGAACCCCTCCTGCGTGGCCTACAGGGAACACCGGCTCCCCCTCAGCTGCTCTGCCCCCCGCCCGCACCTGGCACTGCCCCCCGGCCCGGCGGGTCCCAGAGGCGCGGCGCGGCGCGGGGCCGTACCCGGGGGCAGTGCCCAGGCGGTGCGCAGGCCCCGTGGCCCGAGGAGACCTGCACGGCCCAGGTGCCATCGGAGGCGGTGGCCAGGCTGTAGGTGCAGCCCCCGGCGAAGCGGAAGAGTTTGCCGTCGAAGCTGCGGTAGTGGATGCCGGCCCAGGTGACGCAGGTGGCGAAGAGGCGCTGGGGTTGCCGGCTCTGCCCCAGCAGGGCCGTGGGGGGCGAGGGCCGGAGGAGGAAGGGGGCCGGCCGGTCGCCTGTGGAGGAGCAGGGGCCAGTCAGGCAGCGGGTCCGACACGGCGGAGAGACGCCCTGCGGCAGCACCGGAGCACAGGACACGCTGGGACCTGCCGTGGGGCGAGGGAAGGAGCCAGGGGCCAATTCTGCCCACCGGGGGGCTGCTCCCAGCTCAGCTGCCAGGGCCCTGGGGTCTGTCCTGAGGCACGGCTGGCCAGGTCCAGGGGAGCGCACAGCAGGGCCCCCATCCCCCCATGGCTGGCATGCGGCACCGGGGAGGAGCGCGGCCCCATGGCGTGTGCACCCCGGGCGCCGTAGTGGGGGACGTGTGTGTGTGTGTGTGTGTGTCACCGAGGGCGGGGGGCTCCTACTGGGGGTAACCTGGAGACCAGGTGACACCTCTGGGCTGCAGACAAAGGGGGAGGTGGAGCCTGAGGGGTTTGAATTGGAACTGGGAGTTGGGAGCAGCGAGTCTGGGCTGGGAGAGAGAGAGACAAAGGAGGGGGCCAGGCCCCAGCTCTGGGACCCCTCGGGGCCTCCTCTCCCCAGCGTGGATGGGACTGGCTGTCTCTGCCGGCTGCACTGACTCCTCTGTACGACGCTGTGTCCTGTCGGCTACTAAACCCGCTGTCCTCCTGCTGAGTGAGAGTCACTCCAGCCTGCGGCCGGGTGCAGAGCCTGGGAACCCCTGAACCCCATCACACTCCTGCCTGCAGACGGGTGCAGAGCCTGGGGACCCCTGACCCCATCACAGCCTGTGGGGCGGCTGGCTCGCCGGGGACACCGGCACTGGGCACGCAGAGGCCCCCCTCCCCCCTAAGCAGCACTGGCCTGGCAGGGGCAGGTGGGTGCAGTGGAGGCAGAGCGCGGAGGAGGAGTTCTTCCAGCTGCGGCCCCACGGGCGCCCGCAGCACTCGGCCAGGCTCAGCAGGGACTGGTTCCAGGCGCCCGGCCCAGCCTGGCACTGCCACGTGGCAAAGCAGAGCCCCAGGAAGCCCCCGCCTGCGGAGAGCAAGGGACATGGTCAGGGTCTGTCCTCATCGGGGCCCCACTGCCCCCCGGAGAGCCCCGAGCCAAACCCTTGTGTGACCACAGCGGCGCCAGCCCCCGTGGCACCTGGCGTGGCTGCAGGGCTCCTCTGGGGCTGGACTCGAGCTCAGTGTGATGGCTCCTGTCCCCGAGCTCTGCAACCTCCTCCCCAGCTCGACACAGCTCCCCCTGAACCCAAACCCGCTGCCCCAGCCCGACACCCCGCGCGCAGCTCCCCCCGATCCCACACCCACTGCCCCAGCCCGACACCCCGCGCCCAGCTCCCCCCGAACCCAAACCCACTGCCCCAGCCCGACACCCCGTGCCCAGCTCCCCCCAATCCTACCCCCACTGCCCCAGCCCAGCTCCCCTCAATCCTACCCCCCACTGCCCCAGCCCAACATCCTGCGCCCAGCTTCCCCCGAACCCAAACCCACTGCCCCAGCCCGACACCCCGCGCCCAGCTCCCCCCAATCCCACACCCACTGCCCCAGCCCGACACCCCGCGCCCAGCTCCCCCCAATCCCACACCCACTGCCCCAGCCTGACACCCCGTGCCCAGCTCCCCCCAATCCCACACCCACTGCCCCAGCCCGACACCCCGTGCCCAGCTCCCCCCAATCCTACCCCCACTGCCCCAGCCCAGCTCCCCCCAATCCTACCCCCCACTTCCCCAGCCCGACACCCTGCACCCGGCTCCCCCCAGTCCCACACCCACTGCCCCAGCCCGACACCCCGTGCCCAGCTCCCCCCAATCCTACCCCCACTGCCCCAGCCCGACACCCCGCGCCCAGCTCCCCCCAATCCCACACCCACTGCCCCAGCCCGACACCCCGTGCCCAGCTCCCCCCAATCCTACCCCCACTGCCCCAGCCCAGCTCCCCCCAATCCCACACCCACTGCCCCAGCCCGACACCCCGTGCCCAGCTCCCCCCAATCCTACCCCCCACTGCCCCAGCCCAGCTCTCCCCAATCCCACACCCACTGCCCCAGCCCAACACCCCGTGCCCAGCTCCCCCCAATCCCACACCCACTGCCCCAGCCCGACACCCTGCACCCGGCTCCCCCCGAACCCAAACCCACTGCCCCAGCCCGACACCCCGCGCCCAGCTCCCCCCGAACCCAAACCCACTGCCCCAGCCTGACACCCCGTGCCCAGCTCCCCCCAATCCTACCCCCACTGCCCCAGCCCAGCTCCCCCCAATCCTACCCCCCACTGCCCCAGCCCAACATCCTGCGCCCAGCTTCCCCCGAACCCAAACCCACTGCCCCAGCCCGACACCCCGCGCCCAGCTCCCCCCAATCCCACACCCACTGCCCCAGCCCGACACCCCGTGCCCAGCTCCCCCCAATCCTACCCCCACTGCCCCAGCCCAGCTCCCCCCAATCCTACCCCCCACTTCCCCAGCCCGACACCCTGCACCCGGCTCCCCCCGAACCCAAACCCACTGCCCCAGCCCAACACCCTGCACCCGGCTCCCCCCAGTCCCACACCCACTGCCCCAGCCCAACACCCCGTGCCCAGCTCCCCCCAATCCTACCCCCACTGCCCCAGCCCAACACCCCGCGCCCAGCTCCCCCCAATCCCACACCCACTGCCCCAGCCCAACACCCCGTGCCCAGCTCCCCCCAATCCTACCCCCACTGCCCCAGCCCAGCTCCCCCCAATCCCACACCCACTGCCCCAGCCCGACACCCCGCGCCCAGCTCCCCCCAATCCCACACCCACTGCCCCAGCCCGACACCCCGTGCCCAGCTCCCCCCAATCCTACCCCCACTGCCCCAGCCCGACACCCTGCACCCGGCTCCCCCCGAACCCAAACCCACTGCCCCAGCCCGACACCCTGCGCCCAGCTCCCCCCAATCCCACACCCACTGCCCCAGCCCGACACCCCGCGCCCAGCTCCCCCCAATCCCACACCCACTGCCCCAGCCCGACACCCCGTGCCCAGCTCCCCCCAATCCTACCCCCACTGCCCCAGCCCAGCTCCCCCCAATCCTACCCCCCACTTCCCCAGCCCGACACCCTGCACCCGGCTCCCCCCAGTCCCACACCCACTGCCCCAGCCCAACACCCCGTGCCCAGCTCCCCCCAATCCTACCCCCACTGCCCCAGCCCGACACCCCGTGCCCAGCTCCCCCCAATCCCACACCCACTGCCCCAGCCCGACACCCCGTGCCCAGCTCCCCCCAATCCCACACCCACTGCCCCAGCCCGACACCCCGTGCCCAGCTCCCCCCAATCCTACCCCCTACTTCCCCAGCCCGACACCCTGCACCCGGCTCCCCCCGAACCCAAACCCACTGCCCCAGCCTGACACCCTGCGCCCAGCTCCCCCCAATCCTACCCCCCACTGCCCCAGCCCGACACCCCGCACCCAGCTCCCCCCAATCCCACACCCACTGCCCCAGCCCAGCTCCCCCCAATCCTACCCCCCACTTCCCCAGCCCAGCTCCCCCCAATCCTACCCCCCACTTCCCCAGCCCGACACCCTGCACCCGGCTCCCCCCAATCCCACACCCACTGCCCCAGCCCGACACCCCGCGCCCAGCTCCCCCCAATCCCACACCCACTGCCCCAGCCCGACACCCCGCGCCCAGCTCCCCCCAATCCCACACCCACTGCCCCAGCCCGACACCCCATGCCCAGCTCCCCCCAATCCTACCCCCACTGCCCCAGCCCAGCTCCCCCCAATCCTACCCCCCACTTCCCCAGCCCGACACCCTGCACCCGGCTCCCCCCAATCCTACCCCCTACTTCCCCAGCCCGACACCCCACGCCCAGCTCCCCCCAATCCCACACCCACTGCCCCAGCCCGACACCCCGCGCCCAGCTCCCCCCAATCCCACACCCACTGCCCCAGCCCGACACCCCGCGCCCAGCTCCCCCCAATCCCACACCCACTGCCCCAGCCCGACACCCCGTGCCCAGCTCCCCCCAATCCTACCCCCACTGCCCCAGCCCAGCTCCCCCCAATCCTACCCCCTACTTCCCCAGCCCGACACCCCGCGCCCAGCTCCCCCCAATCCCACACCCACTGCCCCAGCCCGACACCCTGTGCCCAGCTCCCCCCAATCCTACCCCCCACTGCCCCAGCCCGACACCCCATGCCCAGCTCCCCCCGATCCTACCCCCCACTGCCCCAGCCCAGCTCCCCCCAATCCTACCCCCCACTGCCCCAGCCCAGCTCCCCCCAGTCCCACACCCACTGCCCCAGCCCAGCTCCCCCCGATCCTACCCCCCACTGCCCCAGCCCAGCTCCCCCCGATCCTACCCCCCACTGCCCCAGCCCAGCTCCCCCCAATCCCACACCCACTGCCCCAGCCCGACACCACGCGCCCAGCTCCCCCCAATCCTACCCCCACTGCCCCAGCCCAGCTCCCCCCAATCCCACACCCACTGCCCCAGCCCGACACTCTGCACCCGGCTCCCCCGAGTCCCACACCCACTGCCCCAGCCCGACACCCCGTGCCCAGCTTCCCCCAATCCTACCCCCACTGCCCCAGCCCAGCTCCCCCCAATCCCACACCCACTGCCCCAGCCCGACACCCTGCACCCGGCTCCCCCCAGTCCCACACCCACTGCCCCAGCCCGACACCCTGCACCCGGCTCCCCCCAGTCCCACACCCACTGCCCCAGCCCGACACCCTGTGCCCGGCTCAGCTACTCACCCTGGGTGCAGTGGGGCCCACTCCAGCCCTCGCAGCAGGCTCGCACCGTGCGGTTCCACACCAGCGGGCGCATGTCGGGGGGCCTGGCAGGCCAGGGAGAGAGTCAGAGACAGGCAGGGGAGGAGTGGGGCAGGACGGGGTAAGGGGGGTTGGAGGCACAGGGCGGTGTGCCCCACACGGGGGTGCCGTCGCGGGGCGGAGCACACGAGGAGGGGGGTGTTACTGGGGTTGGAGGTGAATGTGCAAAACCCTGGTGCAGCCCGTGTCGTAGGTGTGCCCCACCCTTGTGCCGGGGGCGACGGGGGTGGCCCCGGGGAGCGGGTGGGGCGCTGGTTCTGGCTGTGCTGTGTGCAGGCACGTGTCACTCTCCATGGGCAGTTGCAAGTGGTGGCTCCGGGCTCATGTTTGACACGCTTGTTTCTGGGTGAGCTGCCCCGCAGGCCTGGCGCCCTCCCGTGAAACGTCCCCCTCCGGGGACGCCGACCTGGGCGACAGAACGTCCGCAGCCTCCGGGCACCGTCTGAGGGACTTAGAACATAACAGCCACACTGGGTCTGGCGAACAGCCATTGAGGGACCTTGTGATGGACTTGGGGGGGCGTGTGGGACTCAGGCTGGATGTGTGTGTGACAGGCAGAGCAGCTCCCAGGGCTAAGGATGACCCTGGGGCTATAACCGAGGCTGGCAGGTAACACCTCTGACCTGAACACAGAGCAGGGAGGAGCCGAGCTGGGTTTGATTTGGAGGCGGCAGTTAGAAGCTGGAGGGAAGAGGAGCTGGAAGGAGCCAGCCTGGCGAGGGGGGAAGCTACACC
Organism: Carettochelys insculpta; assembly: GCF_033958435.1. NCBI lineage: Eukaryota > Metazoa > Chordata > Testudines > Carettochelyidae > Carettochelys > Carettochelys insculpta. The sequence continues at coordinate 279,996,214 of NC_134138.1, read as the reverse complement.
CCAGAGGGGCCCCCCTCGGGCTCCTCTCCCCAGGACGGGTTGGAATGACTGTCTCTGACTGCTGTACTGACGCTTCTGTGCTGAGCTGGGCTCTGTCGCCTCATAAACCTCCTGTGCTACCTGCTGAGTGAGAGTCACTCCTGCCTGCGATGGGGGGCAGCGCTTGGGGACCCCTGAGCCCATCACACACCTAACCTCCATGAATTTACCCAGCTCTTTTTTAAACCCTGTTCTAGTCCCAGCCTTCACAGTCTCCTCTGGCAAGGAGTTCCACAGGTTGACTGCACACTGTGTGAAGAAGTATCAGAGAGGAGCTGTGTTAGTCTGTAGCTTTGAGAACACCACGAAGTCTTGTGGCACCTTATAGACTAACAGCTATTTTGGAGCATAAGCTTTCGTGGGCAAAGACCCGCTTCATCAGATGCATGAGTGGGGGGAGGTGGTTTCAGAGGGCTATTTAGAGAGTGGGGTCCCAGTAAGAGGGAGGCCAGAGCTGACAAGGTCTATGCTGCAAGGTGGAAATGGCCCAGTATCAACAGCACTTATCAAAAGAGGAAAAAACAAGTCAGATCAGACGGGGGCTGTGAGCCGTTGTCAGAGTCTAACGGGGAGACATTCGCACCCGGAGCCGGGAAACTGCCTTTGCCAGCTGCGAGCCGCTCCCAGTCTCTGTGGCACCCGCGGTTAATGGAGTCACGTTTGCAAATAAATTGCAGCTCAGAGATTTCTCTCTCCATTTGATTTCTGAAAATTTTTTGTTTCAGAACTGTCACCCTGACATCTGCCACTGAGTGTCCAGGAACAAAGGGTCCTGTGGCACCTTATAGACTAACAGAAAAGTTTTGAGCATGAGCTTTCGTGAGCACAGACTCACTTCATCAGATGTTGGTCTTGGTCTGTGCTCACGAAAGCTCATGCTCAAAACTTTTCTGTTAGTCTATAAGGTGCCACAGGACCCTTCGTTGCTGCTACAGATGCAGACTAACACGGCTCCCCCTCCGATACTTGAGTGTCCAGGGAGATTGAAGTGTCCCCCACAGGCTTCTGAACATTGCTGCTGTCCTGCTCTGAACCTCTCGTAATGCCAGTCTCCCTTTTTTGAGATACGGGGCCACAGCTGCACGCAGCACTCAGGATGTGGGCGCACCGTGGCTTTGTAGAAGGGCAATAAGACATTCTCCATCCTGTTATCTACCCTTTTTAATAATTCCTAACATCCTGTTGGGTTTTGCCTGTCCCTGCACACTGTGTGGATGTTTTCAGAGAACTCTCCGCAATAACCCCAAGATTTCTTTCCTGATGAGCCATAGCTAAATTAGTCCCCGTCACACTGCGGCTATGCCTATACGAGACCCCTCCTTCGAAAGGGGGATGCTAATGAGACACTTGGGATATGCTAATGAGGCGATGCACCTCATTAGCAAAATATGCAGCGGCTCATTAGCATAATGGGGCCACGGCACTTCACAAGTGCGGCTTTTGATCACACACGGCTCGTCGACGCAGGCTCCTCTTCGAAAGGACCCTGCACGCTTCGAAACCCCCTTATTCCTATTTGGTTATAGGAAATACTTACCCTGAGGTAAGTGGGGAAGGAGGAGGGAACAATCAGGTGGGTTTCCTGGGTGAAGAGGAGAAAGTGGGGCAATCGGCCCCTTCTCTAAGATGCTTGTACACTAACGCCAGAAGCCTGGGGAACAAACAGGAAGAATCAGAGGCCCTGGCAGAATCACACAAGTATGAGGTGGTTGGAATAATGGAGACTTGGTGGGACGATTCGCATAACTGCAGCACGGTCATGGAAGGGTATAAACTGTTCAGGAAGGACAGACGGGAGCAAAGGAGGAGTCGTCGCGCTCTATGTGAGGGAGCAGTGTGATTGCTCAGAGCTCCAGTATGAGGAAGGAGAAAATCCAGTTGAGTGTCTTTGGGTTAAGCTTAGGGGTAGAAGTAACAGAGGTGATGTTGTAGTTGGTGTCTGTTATAGACGCCAGATCAGGGAGATGAGGTAGATGAAGATTTCTTCAGGCAGCTTAGTGAAGCTTCCAAATCACAGGCCTTGGTTCTCATGGGAGACTTTAATCATCCAGACATTTGTTGGGAGACCAATACAGCAGCACACGGACAATCCAGGAAGGTTTTGGAGAATGTTGGGGATAACTTCTTAGTACAAGTGCTGAAGGAACCGACCAGGGGCCGTGCGCAACTTGACCCGTTGCTCACAAACAGGGAAGAACTAGTAGAAGATAGAAGTGGGAGGGAACCTGGGCTGCAGTGACCATGAGATCGTAGATTTCAGGGTCTGGGCAAATGGAAGAAGGATGAGCAGTAAGATACAGACCCTTGATTTCAGGAGAGCAGACTTCGACTCCCTGAGAGAACTGATGAGCAGGATCCCTTGGGAAATGAAGATGAAGGGGAAAAGAGTTGAAGAGAACTGGCAGTGCTTTAAAGAAGTCTCACTGAAGGCACAGGAACAAACCATCCCGCTGCATAGTAAGAAATGCAAACATGGTAGGCAACCAGCTTGGCTTAACAGGGAAATCCTTAGTCAGCTTAAACTCAAGAAGGATGCATACAAGAAATGGAAAAGTGGGCAGCTGACTAAGGAGGAGTATAAACATACGGCTGGAGAATGCCGGGCAGTAATCAGGAAAGCAAAAGCACAGCTGGAACTGCAGCTGGCAAGGGGTGTGAAGAGTAACAAGAAGGGTTTCTACAGGCATGTGAACAATAAACGGGTTATCAGGGAAGCTGTGGGGCCATTACTGGATGAGGGAGGTAATTGACAGATGATGTAAGAAAAGCTGAAGTACTCAAAGCTTTTTTTGCCTCATTCTTCATGGACAAGGATGTGAAGTAGTGGGGGATGTGTGTGTGTGTGTGTGTGCGTGCGCACGTGTGTGTCTCACCGAGGGTGGGGGGCTCCTGCTGAGGGTAACCTGGTGACCAGGTGACACCTCTACGCTGCAGACAAAGGAGGAGCTGGAGCCTGAGGGGTGTGAATTGGAACTGGGAGTTGGAAGCAGTGAGTCTGGGCTGGGAGAGAGAGAGACCAAGGAGGGGGCAAGGCCCCGGATCCGGGGGTCCCTCGGGGCCTCCTCTCCCCAACGTGGATGGGACTGGCTGTCTCTGCCGGCTGCACTGACTCCTCTGTACAACGCTGTGTCCTGTCAGCTAATAAACCCGCTGTTCTCCTGCTGAGTGAGAGTCACTCCTGCCTGCAGATGGGGTGCAGAGCCTGGGGACCCCTGAACCCCATCACAAAAGTCAACTCCCACACGATGGTCCTAGACAATGCAGTACGGTAAGCTGGAGGTCAGCCATCTGTGGGGAAGGAGCGAGTTAAGAGCTACTTAGAGAAACTAGATGCACGCAAATCCATGGGTCTGGATGTAATGCACCCCAGGGGTACTGAGGGAATTGGCAGAGGTCATTGCTGACCCTTTGGCCATTATCCTTGAATACTCTTGGAGTTCGGGACAGATCCCGGATGACTGGAAGAAGGCAAACGTGGTGCCCATCTTTAAAAAAGGAAAGAAGGACAATCCAGGGAACTATAGACCCATCAGCCTTACCTCAATCCCTGGGAAAATAATGGAGGGAATCCTCAAGGAATCCATTTTGGAGCACTTGGAAGAGGGGAAGTGGTCAAAAGTAGCCAACATGGATTCACCAGGGGCAAGTCCTGCCTCACCAATCTGATTAGCTTCTATGACGAGGTAACAAGCTCTGTGGACATGGGGAAGTCGGTGGATGTGATATACCTTGACTTCAGCAAGGCTTTTGATACCGTCTCCCACAACATTCTTGTCCATAAGTTAAGGAAATATGGATTGGATCCTTGGACTATAAGATGGAGAGAAAGCTCGTTGATGGTCGGGCCCAACGGGTAGTGGTCAATGGCTCAATATCTGGATGGTGGTTGGTTTCAAGCAGAGTGCCGCAAGGCTCGGTTCTGGGGCTGGTGTTGTTCAACGTCTTTATTAATGACCTGGATGAGGGACTGGGTTGCACCCTCAGCAAGTTTGTGGATGACACAAAACTAGGGGGAGAGGTAGATTCGTTGGAGGGTAGAGAGAGAATCCAGAGCGATCTGGATAAATTGGAGGACTGGGCCAAAAGAAATCTGATGCAGTTCAACAAGTAGAAGTGTAGAGTCCTGCACCTGGGGTGGAAGAATCCCAAGCTTGGTTATAGGCTGGGGACCAACCAGATCAGCAGCAGTACGATGGAAAGGGACCTAGGGGTTATGGTGGATGAAAGGCTGGATATGAGTAAACAGTGTGTCCTTGTAGCCAAGAAGGCTAACGGCATACTGGGGGGCATTATGAGGAGCATTTTGAGCAGATCTAGAGAAGTGGTTGTTCCCCTCTATTCGGCACTGGTGAGGCCACATCTGGAATATTGTGTCCAGTTTTGGGCCCCCACTATAAAAAGGATGTGGATTTGCTGGAGCAGGTTCAGCGAAGGGCAACAAAAATGATTAAGGGTCTGGAGCACAAGACCTATGAGGAGAGGCTGAGGGCTTTGGATTTGTTTAGTTTACAGAAGAGGAGACTGAGGGGTGATTTAGTAGCAGCCTTCAACTTCCTGAAGGGGAGCTGTAAAGAGGAGGGTGAGAAACTGTTCTCAGTGGTGTCAGGTGGCAGAACAAGGAGCAATGGTCTGAAGTTGAAGAGGGAGAGGTGTAGGTTGGATATTAGGAAAAACTCCTTCCCCAGGTGGGAGGTGAAGCATTGGAATGTGTTGCCTGGAGAGGTGGTGGATTCTCCATCCCTGGAGGTTTTTAAGTCCCGGCTTGACAAGGTCCTGGGTGGGATGACTTAGTGGGGGTTGATCCTGCTTGAAGCAGGGGGCTGGACTAGATGACCTCCTGGCATCCCTTCCAGCCCTGGGATTCTGTGATTCTGTGGATAAGGGGATTTTGACATCTGCAGGGTCCTTTTGAAAAGAATCCTGGATGGACGAGCGGTGCAGAATCGAGAGCAGCACTTTGGAAGTGCTGCGGCAGCCTTTATGCTAATGAGGTATTGCATATCCCAGAATGTCTCATTAGCATCTCCCTTTCGGGGTGGGGGCTAGTGTAGACATAGCTGTATGGATGGCTGGGGCTATTTTTTCCAGCGTGCATTACTGTACCTTCATCCACATTACATTTCCTTTGCCATTTTGTTGCCCAGTCACTCTGGTGAGATCCGTTTGAAGTTCTTCACAGTCTGCCATTCGGTCTTCACCATCCTGAGCAGCTTAGTGTTGCAATTTGGCTCTGGACGTGTAACCCAGGAGACGGGCAATGGCAGATTGCCCATAAAGGGCATAGACAGGGTGACCTGCTCATGGGACAGGCTCCATCTCAGACATGCCTCCACACAGGGAGACCAATGGAATTCCCTCCACATGGGCAAGGGGACGAGAGGGCCCTGACGTTCCTCCACCTTTGTCTTCACTCCAGCTCATCTCTGCTAGGAACTGAGCCGGGAAGAATCACCGACCTGGCCTACCAAAGGATGTATCCAGAGACTTACAAGATAGCAGAGTTATCTGCCTCTGCAGCAAGCCTGAACCAAGAACTTTGTGATTTGGTGTTTGCAACTTGATTGACGTCATAATTTTGTTGGCTCCAGCAGAGTCTGTTCATCCAGCACTATCTGTCCAGCTCTCGCATGGAACCCGCAAGGAAAACGCAAAAGAGGAAGACCTCGGGCAACGGGGAGAAGCTCCAGTGAGACTGAAGGATAGCAGCTGGGTGTGATGGAGTGGGAGATAGGGGTGTGTAGTGAGTGGCTCATGGAGGTTGGCTCCTGCTGAGGGTGACCTGGCGCCCAGGTAACACCTTTGTACTGCACACAAAGGGGGAGGTGGAGCCTGAGGGGTTTGAATTGGAACTGGGAGTTGGGAAGCAGTTAGTCTGGGCTGGGAGAGAGAGAGACAAAGGAGGGGGCCAGGCCCCGGCTCTGGGACCTCTCGGGGCCTCCTCTCCCCAGCATGGATGGGACTGGCTGTCCCTGCCGGCTGCACTGACTCCTCTGTACGATGCTGTGTCCTGTCAGCTAATAAACCCGCTGTTCTCCTGCTGAGTGAGAGTCACTCCTGCCTGCGGCCGGGTGCAGAGCTTGGGGACTCCTGAATCCCTCACACTCCTGCCTGCAGACGGGGTGCAGAGCTTGGGGACCCCCGAACCCCATCACACTCCTGCCTGCGGCCGGGTGCAGAGCTTGGGGACCCCGAACCCCATCACACTCCTGCCTGCAGCTGGGTGCAGAGCTTGGGGACTCCTGAATCCCATCACACTCCTGCCTGCAGACGGGGTGCAGAGGTTGGGGACCCCTGAACCCCATCACACTCCTGCCTGCAGCCGGGTGCAGAGCTTGGGGACTCCTGAATCCCATCACACTCCTGCCTGCGGACGGGTGCAGAGGTTGGGGACCCCTGAACCCCATCACACTCCTGCCTGCAGACGGGGTGCAGAGCTTGGGGACCCCGAACCCCATCACACTCCTGCCTGCGGATGGGTGCAAAGCCTGGGGACCCCGAACCCCATTGCTCTGGGGTACTCCAGGAGCCAGCTAGAAGTTTTGTCCCCCGAGAGAGTGAGTGGAGGAGACTTGTGGGTGACTATTGCTCCACGCTGAGGACAAAGGTGAAGTCGTGGTAGTGATAATTTTACTCTCACCCTATTCTGCCTTTTTTTAATTCACAAACTGTTAGATGTTGGATTCCAAAGGACGAGCCCAGCGAGCCCTGGGGGGTGAGGTCTGAGGTTTACATTGCCCGGGGGCTGTGGCTGGGCCATTGGGACAGGAAGAACCTGTGTGGATGGGGTGTGACTGCTTTCCATCACCTCTCCCCTGCGTGAGAAGGGGCCAGGCTGGGGCCTCAGGGGAGCTGGAGTTGGGGGGGTTGCTGGGTGGTGTGAGGAGGGGCTGGGCTGGGGCCCCAGGGGAGCTGGAGTGGTGAGGTTGCTGGGTGGTGTGAGGAGGGCCCGGGCTGAGCCCCAGGGGAGATGGAGTAGGGGAGGGGGTTGCTGGGAGGTTTCTGGAGGGGCTGGGCTGTGCCCCAGGGGAGCTGGAGTGGTGAGGTTGCTGGGGGGTCTCTGGAGGGGCTGGGCTGCGCCCCAGGGGAGCTGGAGTGGTAAGGTTGCTGGGGGGTCTCTGGAGGGGCTGGGCTGCGCCCCAGGGGAGCTGGAGTGGGGGGGTTGCTGGGTGGTGTGAGGAGGGCCTGGGCTGAGCCCCAGGGGAGCTGGAGTTGGCGGGGGGGGTTGCTGGGTGGTGTGAGGAGGGCCTGGGCTGCGCCCCAGGGGAGCTGGAGTGGGGGAGGGGGTTGCTGGGAGGTTTCTGGAGGGGCCGGGCTGCGCCCCAGGGGAGCTGGAGTGGGGGAGGGGGTTGCTGGGAGGTTTCTGGAGGGGCCGGGCTGAGCCCCAGGGGAGCTGGAGTGGGGGAGGGGGTTGCTGGGAGGTTTCTGGAGGGGCCGGGCTGAGCCCCAGGGGAGCTGGAGTGGGGGAGGGGGTTGCTGGGAGGTTTCTGGAGGGGCCGGGCTGCGCCCCAGGGGAGCTGGAGTGGGGGAGGGGGTTGCTGGGAGGTTTCTGGAGGGGCCGGGCTGTGCCCCAGGGGAGCTGGAGTGGGGGAGGGGGTTGCTGGGAGGTTTCTGGAGGGGCCGGGCTGCGCCCCAGGGGAGCTGGAGTGGGGGAGGGGGTTGCTGGGAGGTTTCTGGAGGGGCCGGGCTGCGCCCCAGGGGAGCTGGATGTGGGGGGGTTGCTGGGGGGTCTCTGGCTGCTGGCGAGGTGTCAGATGTGCTGTGTGGGACAGGTTTGGTGCCTTGCAGTGGAGGATCCCCGGCTGGGGCTGGCAGTGCCCTGGGTTAAGGAATTTGCTGGGGTTTGGTTCTCTCAGCAGCGCCCAGAGACACCTGCGATGCTACGGGGGGCACAGGGAGGGGGCACAGCGCAGCGAAGGGGGAACCAGAGAGGGGTGGGAGTCTCACCTGGGCTGAATGTCCCTTCGCTCCTTGCTGAACTCGCCAATCCCCCCTCAGCATCTCCTGCCCTGCCCCTCTGGCTGCCCGGGGCCTTCCCTGCCCCCCCGCTCTCCCTGCCACACTCACTTGTAGACGTAGCACAGGGAGGCGGGCGGCCCAGCCTGGGCATCATCGCGGGCACTGCTCTGGTCCCCTTCCTGGGCCTGGCGCGTCCTCTGCCAGTCGACGTGCCAACCTGCCAGGTTGTACTGGTGCAGCTCAGCGCAGGGCACCACCTGCTCCTGCCGGGGGCTCAGCACCTCCTGCTCCATCACCTGCTCCGTCTGCTCGCACCAGCGCCTGCAACAGCAACGGCACCCGAGCAGGAATGGGCTCAGCCCCCGGTGGAGTTCTGCACCCAGCCCCCAACCTGTGCCCTGCACCCAGCCCCCGGTGGAGTTCTGCACCCAGCCCCCAACCTGTGCCCTGCACCCAGCCCCCAAACCTGTGCCCTGCGCCCAGCATCCCCCAAACCTCTGTCCTGCACCCAGCCCCCGGTGGGGTTCTGCACCCAGCCCCCAACCTGTGCCCTGCACCCAGCCCCCAACCTGTGCCCTGCACCCAGCCCCCGGTGGAGTTCTGCACCCAGCCCCCAACCTGTGCCCTGCACCCAGCCCCCAAACCTGTGCCCTGCGCCCAGCATCCCCCAAACCTCTGTCCTGCACCCAGCCCCCAGTGGAGTTCTGCACCCAGCCCCCAACCTGTGCCCTGCACCCAGCCCCCGGTGGGGTTCTGCACCCAGCCCCCAACCTGTGCCTTGCACCCAGCCCCCCAACCTGTGCCCTGCACCCAGCCCCCAACCTGTGCCCTGCACCCAGCCCCCAGTGGAGTTCTGCACCCAGCCCCCAACCTGTGCCCTGCACCCAGCCCCCAAACCTGTGCCCTGCGCCCAGCATCCCCCAAACCTCTGTCCTGCACCCAGCCCCCAGTGGAGTTCTGCACCCAGCCCCCAACCTGTGCCCTGCACCCAGCCCCCGGTGGGGTTCTGCACCCAGCCCCCAACCTGTGCCTTGCACCCAGCCCCCAACCTGTGCCCTGCACCCAGCATCCCCCAAACCTGTACCCTGCACCCAGCCCCAAACCTGTGCCCTGCACCCAGCATCCCCCAAACCTGTACCCTGCACCCAGCCCCAAACCTGTGCCCTGCACCCAGCATCCCCCAAACCTGTACCCTGCACCCAGCCCCAAACCTGTGCCCTGCATCCAGCATCCCCCCAACCTGTGCCCTGCACCCAGCATCCCCCAAACCTGTACCCTGCACCCAGCCCCAAAACCTGTGCCCTGCACCCAGCCCCCAAACCTTTTCTCCTGGCCCCAGGCTGTGACCCCAGCCCTGAGGCTGCCAAGCCAGACCCGGCACCCAGAGCCAACCCCACAGTGCTGGGAGGATGCCTGAATGCAGAGCCTCAGGTGCACCCCAGGCCAGCTCCCCTGTCCCAGCTGTGCGGGTTCCGGCTGCCCAGCCCTCGTCCCATGAGCCACGGGGGGAGGCTCTGCTGTGGGTTCCTGGAGTGCTCAGCCCCTACCTGAGCAGCAGATGGGGCAGGCATGACTGTCACCTGGCTGGATTGTTATACTGGGGCTGGAAGCCATTTTAAGGCCCGGTGTGGCTGTTGGCCCCAAATATTGTGCTCGGGGCCGTGTGAGGTGTCCAAGGAAGGCTGAGGATGCCCTGGCTCATGTGTGCTACTCACAAGTCTGCAGGTAAAGTTCCAGCTTTCAGCGCTGTAGCTGTGCTGGAAAATGCCTGAGTGCTGAGCTGCCCAATGGGAGGTCTGAACTGAGCCCCCCCAGGATGAATGGACTAAGAAGAGCCGCTCAGACAGTCGAACCCACACCCCAGAGGCTTGGGACGTGTCAGTGGGACGCAGCCCCATGGCCAAGCGACACGGACTGAAACAAAGGAACGGGTCCCTCTCAGACGGTCTCCGGGGATTCGGCCAACGGCGGTTTGCCCAGCAGCCCACCCGAGTCAGGTGGGGGCAGACCCTGCAGGGACCGTGAGAAGAAGAGGGGGCTTGGTCCCTGGGGCACAACAGGCAACAAAGGAGAAGAATGGGGCAGACTCAGCAGGGTCCATCTTGGATCCTTTGTCTTGTGGTCTCCAAGGGTCCATGTCCAGCAGGTGGACCCCAGCGGCTGGATCTACGATGCTCCAGTGACTGAATCTGTGTGTCCTGAAATGAGCTTTCAGAGACTTTTAAGAACCAGCAAATAACACCACTGGCCTGTGGTTTGAGCCTTGGCCTGCTAAACCCAGGATTGTGAGCTCAGTCTTTGAGGGGGTCATTTATGCCTCTGAGGCACATAGATTAACAAGAAGGGGGGTGCTTGGTCCTGCCAAGAGGGCAGGGACTGGACTCAGGGACCTCCCCAGGTCCCTTCCAGCTCTAGGAGAGGTGTACCTCCATATCTCGTACGTGTGTAAAGCATTGCTGTAACAATTCTTCTCTAACCTGTTCTTTCTCTTGTATTCATAAACACGTCGATATTAGATCTAAAGAATTGGCGAGTGTGTTGTTTGGGTGAGATCCAAGTACGTATTGACCAGGATCTGGGGCTGGGCCCTTTGGGGTCTGGAACAATCTGTGTGGTGTTTGGTGAAACAGGCTTTAGAGCCTCTCTCCTGAGTTTGGGGGTGCTGGTCTGGGCTGGCAGAGCGGCTGGGCAGGCTGTGGGTTTGCTCGTGTGGCTCTGGGCAGTGGGGCTGGCAGAGGTGCTGTTGTGGCTGGTTGGATTTGCCTTAGCAAGAAGGAAATCCCAGCCTGGGGCTGTGAGGAGCCTGGATTTTAAGCAAAGGTGCCTGGATTGATTTATCCGCATGTGCCCAGAAACCCCCGTCCTATCACAGCGACATTATGGGATTTTTAACGGAATGCGGAAGCCGTTTATGTCACCCTTGGATACAGTGGAGAGATGACGTAGCAGATCGGCGCGGAGCTCGTCCGCAGACGCTGAGCCGCGCCGCACTGGACAGGGAAAGATGGAAGGAAATAGGGAGGGAGGGATCAGACACCACCAGGCGCTGAGCCCCCGGTTAGTGATGATGATGATGTATATAGTGGCACCAAATCTTGTACCAGGTGGGCCAAGTGAAGGGTCTGCCCTGAACCTGCCTGTGTGACTTGTACGCCTGTGCCCCGTTTGTGTGCAAAGCTGCAGATAGTGGCTGTGCAGCTGTATGAGACGTGTGTTAGCGCTGAGATCCCCATGGGAGGTGTGATCCCCTCCCTGGCCAGGAGGATGGACTGAACAAAGGCCCAGATGTGATGTGCTCACAAAACCAGCTACCAATGGCAGTTTGCCACAGACGGGTCAGATAACCCCGACCCACAAGGGCCTGTGGGAAGGAGAAGGGGCTTTTACCGTCCACTGGTAAACTATGAGGGGCCCTGGCAGGGTCCATTTTGTTCTTTCAGTCCTCATGGACTAAGCCTGTCTGGGCTGGGGGCCTGTCCCCCGAAGGGTGCTTGCAAAGACTTTCAAGAACTCAGCACAGGCCATCGCCGGCTGCGTCAGTAGCTGTAATAGATGTGTGTGACGTTTAACTGTTTCTCTCTCTCACACACTGCTCTTTCTTTCTTTGGTAATAAACATTTTCCATTTTCCACTCGAAAGGATCGGTGAGCATGGTGATCTGGGTAAGATCCAAGTACACATTGACCTGGGACTGTGGCTGGTCCTTCTGGGGCCTGGAAGAATCAGTGTGGAGTTCGTGAGAGAGGTAGGGGGCTGCTGGTCTGGGCATTTGGAAGCCACAGGGAAGTCTGGGGGTTTCCTTGTACTGTTGCATCTGGCTGGATTTGCCTTAGCGAGAAGGAAATCCCAGCCTGGGGCTGTGAGGTGCCTGAATTTGAGCAGGTTCACTCTGGATCGATTCCCTTCAATGTGCCCCAAACACCGTCAGGTTAGAGCTGGGACCGCATGGCACAGGGCTACTGGCCTGGCACAGCCCCCTGAGGCACAGGGCTGGCTGCAGTCGGGAGAGGGGCCCAGCTGAGGGGTGTTGGCTGGCATAGGGGGACCTGGGGGCTCCCAAGCTGTCCCTCCCTGCCCCCAGCACTGCCTGACCCCCTCTCTCCTGAGCCATGTGATTGGCACCAGCTTTTCCCACCCCCACTTGACAGGCTGTGCAGGCAGAGCCGTGTTGTCTGGGGGTTCTGGTCCCCCCACACCCAGCTCTAACCCTGCTGCCCCGCAGTACATGGCCCACAGAGCGCTGGGCGGGGAAAGCGGCGGGACCCCAGGCGAGACCCATCCTTACCCCTCAGCCAGCGCCGCTGGCACCCAAAGCGAGAGCCAGAGCAGCGTTCCCATCAGCTCCACAGCAGGAGGGCGAAGATCCTGGCCCCGTGCCATGTCCTGCAGCCAACCACACCTGCAGGGGCAGCCTGGGGAGACAGCGGCTTGGTGGGAGCGAACGGCCCTCTCCCCTAAGCAGCTCACAGCTGAGACGGCTGGACCAACACGTGCAGTGCAGCCAACCAGCCGGGGGGCCCATTGAGCCAGGGCTCTGCGGGGAGCGGCCCAGGGCGACCCCAGAGCTGAGAGCGACCGAGCCAGTGACCCCACAGCTGAGAGCGACCAAGCCAGGGCTCTGCGGGGGACGGCCCAGGGCGACCCCAGAGCTGAGAGCGACCGAGCCAGGGGTCCGTGGAGAGCGGCCCAAGGCGACCACAGAGCTGAGAGCGAGCGAGCCAGGGCTCTGCGGGGAGCGGCCCAGGGTGACCCCAGAGCTGAGAGCGAGCGAGCCAGGGCTCTGCGGGGAGCGGCCCAGGGCGACCCCAGAGCTGAGAGCGACCGAGCCAGTGACCCCACAGCTGAGAGCGACCGAGCCAGGGCTCTGCGGGGGACGGCCCAGGGCGACCCCAGAGCTGAGAGCGACTGAGCCAGGGGTCCGTGGAGAGCGGCCCAAGGCGACCCCAGAGCTGAGAGCGAGCGAGCCAGGGCTCTGCGGGGAGCGGCCCAGGGTGACCCCAGAGCTGAGAGCGAGCGAGCCAGGGCTCTGCGGGGAGCGGCCCAGTGCGACCCCAGAGCTGAGAGCGACCGAGCCAGGGCTCTGCGGGGGACGGCCCAGGGCGACCCCAGAGCTGAGAGCGACCGAGCCAGGGGTCCGTGGAGAGCGGCCCAAGGCGACCCCAGAGCTGAGAGCGACCGAGCCAGTGACCCCACAGCTGAGAGCGAGCGAGCCAGGGGTCCGTGGAGAGCGGCTCAGGGCGACCCCAGAGCTGAGAGCGACCGAGCCAGTGACCCCAGAGCTGAGAGCGAGCGAGCCAGGGCTCCGCGGGGAGCAGCCCAGGGTGACCCCAGAGCTGAGAGAGAGCGAGCCAGGGCTCCGCGGGGAGCGGCCCAGGGTGACCCCAGAGCTGAGAGCGAGCGAGCCAGGGCTCCGCGGGGAGCGGCCCAGGGTGACCCCAGAGCTGAGAGCGACCGAGCCAGGGCTCCGCGGGGAGCGGCCCAGGGTGACCCCAGAGCTGACAGCGAGCGAGGTAGTCTCCCTGCCATTCAGGGTGTGCCTCAGCCCAGGGGAGTTTGAGTCCAAATAGGATCCAAAGAGCAGGCCAGAGAGCCGGCAAAGCTTTGCCCAGCTTGGCCAGCACTCGCCCTGCAGCCAGGGCTGTCCCCCACACGGTTCGACCCAGCAGGGCACCATGCGTAGGCTGTGCCCCTTGCAAGCGAGGGTCTCTGGGGGCTGGCGAGGAAGCAGCGGGAAGGGGCCGTTCCCCTGGTGTGCTAATAGCAGGGTGACATGGTGGCACCTCGAGTCGCTGCCCATCCCAGAGCCAGGCCCCGGGTGTGCCAGAGTCGGCCCCCCACTCCCTCTCAGCAGGGGAGAATGTCCCCTCTGGCTGGGGCCGGGCCGGCTCACCATGGGCTGTGGGAACATTGCCCCTTTGGGAGGCAGCAGCTGAGGTTAACCTTTGGAACCCACCGCCACAGGATTGTACTGAGGCCAAGCGGCGGCGGGGTTCCCCGGAGGATTTCATGGAACAATTAGGTGAATAACCTCCACAGCTGTGGGAGCCAGCACAGCCAGCGGGATAGGCCGGTGCCAAGCCCTTGCTGCGGGGTGGGGAGGGGGGGGCTGCTTCTCCTAGGGGCCGGCTCATCCGAAACTGCCCACACTGGGTGCTTTGCAGCTTCCTCTGCCCAGAGTCCCAGCCAGGAGGTGGGCAGGCAGGAGGGACCCCTGGCTAGGATGGGCCCTGGACAGCCACAGCCAGGCCTGACACACCTCAGCCCCTTACCTGAGTCTCCTGGAGCCCCAGCGCCCTTGCCTGGGTCTGCCTCCCCACAGCCGCACCTTGCCACTAGGGCCGCAGCCAGCGGCACTGGAGTGGGGCAGTGGTGGCCCCAGAGGAAGGGCTTTATAGGCAGCAGGATTAGCTGGGCTGGAGGCAGGGGGGCAGCCCTGGTTTGGAGAATTCCCCGGGAAACAGCTGCTGCAGCCTGGGTTTGCTCTGCCCACTCGGCTGGAAACCCCCTGCCCCCAGGAGGCCTGGCTTTTCCAGCCCTCCAGTCTCCAGAGGCCGGCTGCGGGGAGCTTCTAGCTGGGTGTAGGGAGCCCCGTGCCCTGCAGGTCTCTGGCAGAGGGCTCCTGTGGGGCATGGCTGTGCCCCTCCTGCTGCTCACAGGTTGGGACGTGAGGGACCCTAGGGGAACAGCTGAGCAGTGGTCTGCACTGAACAGGCACCTGGGACTGCAGACCCCTAAGTGATCAGCCCCTGCCAGGCAGCTGTCTGCAGGGAGCCCCAGTGTGAGTAACCAGGCACAGCCCCAGGGGAGGGTGCCCGAAATGGCCAGCCCTGGGGCCTGGCAGAGGAACCAGCAGGACCTGGGTGGCTCACCCATCACTCACGGCCCCGTTCCCCTGGCACACACCCTGCAGCCTCCTGGGGTGTCAGCTGGAACCTGCTAGGCCACAACTCCTGGGCTGCCCCGGCCACAGAGACAAGTCCCAGCATGCAAAGGACACCTGAGTAGCTTTGGAGTGAGGGGACTGGGGGCAGGGGCACAGGAAAAAAATCAGCCCCACGCAAGGACTGTTCTCAATTGGTATGTGTGGAGCAGAGGACACCCCCACAGCCCCTCTGCAAGCAGGGAGCTCCCCAGCCCCCAGCTAGGTACACCTCCCATTGGGGGAAACTGAGGCACGGGGCAGCGACACCCTCAGGGGCACACAGGGCTCAGCCACCTGCCAGCAGGGCACACTGATGCCCAGCCGCTATTCTAACCCCAGTCCCATGGAGACAAGCCAGGAGTCCTGATGCCCAGCCCCCTCCCCGCTCTGGCACCACAGAGAGAACCCAGGAGTCCTGACCTCCCGAGGGCACTGCCCAGCAGGGAAGGACACCCTGTGGCATGTGGGGAAGCAGGCAGACCCTTGCAGGGCCAGAGGGAAGTGGTGCTGGTACCAGCACAGGGCTCTCTAGGGCATAGCCTGCCTGGCACAGGGGCTCATGTGTGTAACCAGGACGTGGCCTGGGGATTTCCCAGCTGCTGGGCTGGAATCTCAGCTCCTGCTGGCTTCCCCTTCAGCTGCCGGCCAGAGCCGGACCTGCCTTATCCTCACATCCTGGGCTCAGCTCAGCCCCACAAAAATGTGCTTCTCCCGCCCGCCCCTCTGCTCAGGTCAGGCACTTCTGGGGTTGGGAGACGATGAGGACCCCCAGGCCCCACCCCCACCCAAACGGGTCGCCAGTTACCCCCACCTGTGACAACACCTGGCACTGCCCAATCCCAGTCCCGACAAAACTAACGCCATCTACCTCCACCCCCCACCCCCAAAACCCTAACCAGAGCCGGCCAACCCCTCCCCCGCCAGCCACTGACCCCAGCCCCCCAGCCCCCCAACAGTCTGCACATTCTGAAGTGCTGTCACCATTTCTCTGACTCCGGCGGGCAGGTGCTGCAGCCCAGGCTTTGGGCTGTGACCCGCTGAGGGCTCCAGCGCGGCTCATGGGAACCAAGCTGGCACCGGGGCCCTCTCCTGGCCAGGCAGCGCGGAGCCCGGCGGAGGCAGCAGCCTGCCATTGGTGTCGGGGGGCAGGCAGGGGCAGGAGGTGGGACAGCTGCAGAGGGAAGTGGCCGGCGCGTTACACTCTGTGTTCTCTGCTCCGGGGCCCACAGACAGCTGCACCCCAGAGGCAGGTGAACGGCTGCTGTGACCCACGACCATTTCAGCAGCAGCAGCCAGAGGCCCCCTTGCGTACTGGGCCCTGTAGGGCAGGGGCTGCACCCCCAGGGCCAAGTGCCCCTCCCACACTGGTAGCAGGCAGCTCGTGCTCCTGGCCTAAGGGCCCTCGTGAGTTTCTGATTTCTGCCTTTGCCTCCCCAGGCATCCGGCCCTCCCTTGCCACGGGCCCTGCCCACGCCTCACCGCAGCCAGGCGAGGCCTTGCTGCCCTCTGGGAAGATGTGGCCTGGGAGGGCAGACCGGGGCACAAGGCTCAGCTGGGAGCCAGACTATGGGGGCAGTGGGGTTCATGGTCTTGCCCACCCAGCCATCAGAAACCATGAACAAGACCCCCCCGAGCACTGAGCGTCTCCAGAGATGATTGCGGGGTCCCTGCTGCACTCTCTGGTGACAGTCAGTGGGGGGGTGGGGGGGGCGCTTGGATCTGCACTGCCAGGGGTTAGAAAATGAGCTTCCCCCAGGAAGCCAAGAGTCTCCCCGAAGTCACTGGAGTGCAGGCCTGAGACACCCCAAGGAGTCAGAGCCTCACACCGGCAGCATGGCCACTGGCAGCAGGAGGTGAAGCCCAGTCCGGGCCAGCCGGGGAGGTGGGTGAGGAAAGGCGCTGAGGGAGGGCAGGGGCGGGAGAAGACAGGCGGCTGCAGGGGATGTGGTAGGGCAGAGAGGGGAGGACGGGGGGTGAGTGCTGGGTGCACACGGTGTTTGGGGCGCAGAGCGGGAGTGAAGCAGCTGCCTGTCCGGTCCGGTCCTGTCCTGGGGGGGGGGTAGAAGAGGGCTGGAGCAGCGCCCCCACCTCAGAGAGCGTAGAAGGTGGGCAGAGCCTGCACAGAGCAGAGCCCAGGGCTCTGGATTTGGGGTGCACATATCCCTGTTTCTAACACTCACCCAGGGCATCAGCCCCTGCCTGACCCAATGGCACAGGGGGGCCTAGAAACACCCCCCTGCAGCCTTTTCTGATGGCTCTAGGAGGGTGGGAAACGGCCCTCTGATTGGCTGCCGTCCCCACTTCCCTGCCTCCTGGGGGAGAACAGCCAATCAGGGCTGCTGCAGACACACAGCACTCCGACCCCCCTTGGCTAGAGAGGAGGAGTTGGGGGGCAGCAGGGAACAGCTGACTGTTCCCATGGGGGGGCAAAGGGAGCAGAAGGCTCCAGCTGTGCTCACTCCTCACCCCCTCACCAGGCCTGGCCTGCCAAAGGGGAGCGGAGCAGCCCCTTGTGCCTGCCCCCCACCTGAGCAGAGGAAGGAGCTGCAGGAGGCGGGGGACTGTTGGGGGCTGGATGGGGGAGGGGAGGGCCAGGAGGCGCCACCTCCATTTGTCCCATGAGTGCAGGCGCCGAAGCCAGGTGGCTCACGACACAGTGAGAAGACCCCCCCCTTGCACACGCGCGTGCTCACACCCACACGCGCGCAGGGGAGCCGCGGGAGCCCACAGCGCACAGGCCGGGGCAGAGCGCACCCTTCCTCGTTCCCACCTGTCTCCTGGCGCAGCCGGGGCCTCACCCGCCGAGACCCCAGCACCACTCCCACGGGCTCCACCCTGGGCGCAACCCGGGGGGCCCCTGCCCCGCAGCTGGCTGCGCCCCTGGGGCAGCCGGGCTGGTGAGCGAGGGATAAGGATTAAGCACCCGCTCTGCCCTCCGCGGCTGGCCCTGCGCTGCCCGGCTGCCCGCACCCCAGGCACTGCGCGGGCGCCCCGGGCCAAGCGAGGGTACAACCCCCGGCCCTGGGGCGCCTGCCACCAACGCAGGGCAGCGCTGGGCTGGGGCTTGAGCCGGGGCCGGGCGGGGCACCCCGGTTCCCAGCAGCCTTGCCAGGGACCCGCCCCGGGGGCGCAGCGGGCCGGCCCCGGCGCCAGGTGCGACCCCCGGGCTGCGGCCGGCGCCCCCTTGCAGGAGGCGGGCGGGGCCCCCGGGCTCGCTCTGTCCCCCCCCGCTGCCGGGGCGGGGCGAGAGGGAGGGGCCCCCCCGCCCACTGGCTGCCGGGAGCAGCAGTCCCGGCCCCGCCGCTCGCCCCCCGGGATCGCTCCCGGCCCGGCGCTGACCCCGCCCCGCAGCAGCGGGCCCGATCCGGGCCCCGCGCAGGTAGGAGCCGGGCGGGGCGGGGCGGGGGCCGGGTGTGTTTTCAGGCAGAAGCGTGGGGGGCGGGTCGGACTCCTGGGTCCTCGCTGCGCCCGGGGCCGTGGGCGGGGGGAGGTTTTGGGGAGACCGCGGGGTCGCCCGGGGGGCTATGCGGGAAGGAAGCAGAGGGCGGGGTGAAGCAAGAATGCGGGGGGGGGCTCCATGGAGGGGAAGGGAAGTGGTACCGGAAGGGGCGGGGTTGTGCGGGAAGGATGGGGGAGGGGAGAGGCTGTGTGTGGGGGAGGGGTTGTGTAGGAAGGATGGGGGAGGGGAGAGGCTGTGTGTGGGGGAGGGGTTGTGTAGGAAGGATGGGGGAGGGGAGAACCTACAGGCTGGGGGAGGGGTTGTGCAGAGGGTGGGGGAGGGGTTGTGTAGGAAGGATGGGAGGGGAGAGGCTGTGTGTGGGGGAGGGGTTGTGTAGGAAGGATGGGGGAGGGGAGAACCTACAGGCTGGGGGAGGGGTTGTGCAGAGGGTGGGGGAGGGGTTGTGTAGGAAGGATGGGGGAGGGGAGAACCTACAGGCTGGGGGAGGGGTTGTGCAGAGGGTGGGGGAGGGGTTGTGTAGGAAGGATGGGAGGGGAGAGGCTGTGTGGGGGGGAGGGGTTGTGTAGGAAGGATGGGGGAGGGGAGAACCTACAGGCTGGGGGAGGGGTTGTGTAGGAAGGATGGGGGGAGAACCTACGGGCTGGGGGAGGGGTTGCATAGGGAGGATGGGGGAGGGGAGAGGCTGTGTGTGGGGGAGGGGTTGTGTAGGAAGGATGGGGGAGGGGAGAACCTACAGGCGGGGGGAGGGGTTGCATAGGGAGGATGGGGGAGAGGTTGTGCAGAGGATGGGGGCCTGGCCAGGGCTGTGCAGTGGGGGAAGCAGACAGGGGAGCCAGCTGCACAGGAAGGGGGTGAAGGGATAAAGCCAGGCCAGGGGGCAGGGTTGGGGCAGGCTGGGAGGCGGCTGCCTGGGCAGAAGAAGGGGCAGCACCCGTGGGAGACAGCCCAGTGGCTCAGACCTCAGCAGGGCCGAGCGCTGGGGTGCGCTTCCCTGTGCTGGAGGGAGAAGCCAGCGGGACCCCAGGCCAGGGCTTGCTGGTCCTGGGCAGGGACAGAGGCGTGACCCATCTGGTCTGGCACGGGGCCAGGCGTGCTGCTGTGCTGGGACCTAAGGGGACGCCGCAGCTGGGTGACACGGGTGGGGGGGCAGGGGGAGGGCTACGGTAGCTGTGGGTGGTGGGGAAGCTGCCACCGGCTTGCTAAGATCCTGTACCCATCACTTTTCCTGGGCTAGCTGAGGGGACCACGGCCCAGCACCTCGCTAGCCTGGTTGGTCTTCGCTGCAGAGCCTTGGTGTGTCCGAGCGCACTGGGGCAGAGTGCAGAGAGCTGCCTCGTGCCAGCGGGAGGGACGTGCCCATCTCCACACGGCCCACCAAGCTGTCCTTGCAGCGCGGCCACTCACCACAGCTGCGGCCTGGCACACTGAGGGCAGCTGGGGAGAAATCCTGAAAGCTCGAGTCCAATGGCAGCTGCACAGCGATGTCTGCCTGAGCTGAGTCATTGGCTTGAGTGGTCTGGCTTGCCCAGTGCACCTCAGGGGCTGTTAACTCTGGACCCTACAGATGGCAGGGGAATAACTCAACAGTGTCAGCTGTTGGGCAGAACCATACAGCCAGTGTCTTGAGCCCACACCATCAACCGATCCTCCATCCTTCCCAGCTGCCAGTCGTCCGTTCCCCAGTGGCTGAGACCTTTTGCTTCCTTGGAAAGATGTCTGCAGAGCTGTTGTAGTTTCTTCCCACAACTCAACAACACGTTGAAAACTCTCTGTGTGGGGACAGCATGAAGCCAGGTGGATTTAGCTTCCAAATACAGCCTGTGGGGCTGTGCAGCGACTCTGCTTCCCCTGGGTCCAGGGAATCCCTTTCCCAACGCAGTGGGAGCTGCTGCAGAAGGTAGGCCCAGCTTCTCCCGCAGTGCGGCGAGCCACGACAGTGGTGCTGCTCCCAAGTGGAAGTGGATTAGCCACTGGGGAGGTTCCCAAAGCCCCTGGGCTTGGCTGGAGTGGGGTGCCCCCACAGAGCATGCAGCTCACATGGCCATGCATTGTGATGGGCAGGTCATGCCTGTTGTTGCAGGTCCAGCAAGGTGTGAGGCTGTGACCACTCCCCTTCCCTTCCCTTCTGGAGCCGGGCAGAGCAGAGCAGGCCGGAGAGCAGCACAGGACCAGAATGAGGGAGAATTACGATGCCATGATTGCTCTAGGTAAAACACAGCCTGGCCCGCCCTGCAGAGGGAGTGCCAGGCAGGGACCCCTGCAGAGCCTGGCCTTTGAGCTGCACCCCTCACCCCAGCCTGGTGAGGGATGTGGAGCCGTACAGCAGTGGCAGACGCACGCTGCATGGTGACCAGAAGGGTCCTGAGCCCTGTGGCGGGGAGGCAGAGGGCAAGGACTCCTGTTGGAATCTGGCCTGGGCAGGGTGCTTTGCACCCAAGCTCAGGGCAGCGTGTCAGGGGCTCGCTGCTGGCTGCTAGCAGGCTGGTCCTCAGGCAGGAGCTCTCACTCTCAGAAGCGGTTGCAAGCTTGGGCCAGTGGCACCATGCAGGACAGGTGCTTGGGCTCCTCTCGGGGAACCTGGCAGTGCAGGATGGATATAGCCTCTCTCACTGGGTATGACTTGCTCTGCCCTGAATGTGGCCAGCAGCCTGGGCAGGTCAGAAATGCATCAGGCCAGCCTCTCGTGTCCCACGCAGCATCCCCCATTGTCGCCAAACCCAAAACTGTCCCACACATCGAGCCAGCTGAAGAGCCCCACTCCCAGGCTGTGGGGCAGGAAGGAGGGGGGGTTGGTCCCTGTGATGGGGTTCAGGGGTCCCCCTGCACTGCACCCCGTCTGCTGGCAGGATTGACTCTCACTCAGCAGGTATAACAGAAGGTTTATTAGGCAACAGATGCCCAGTTTCTCCCAGAAGCGACAGCACAGCAGCCAGAGACAGTCCTTCCAACCTGTCCTGGGGAGAAGACCCCGAGGGGTGCCCCTCTGGGGTGTAGCTTCCCCCTCCTCTCGCTGGCTGCCTTCCAGCTTCTCTTACCCCCCCTCCACCCGCTTCCTAACTGCCGGGGGACACCCCCGCCCCCATTCAAAACTCAGCTCAGCTCCTCCCTCCTCTTTGTTCAGGCAGAGGTGTTACCTGCCAGTTGTAGCCCCAGGGTCATCCTTAGCCACTGGGAGCTGCTGCTTGTCTCCCACATCCAGCCTGACTCACACATGCACTCCCCCCCCTCCATCACAGTCCCTGGCTGCACTAGCCCAGGTCAGGGAGGGGCTGTGGGGCAGGGATCTTGCCAAGTGAGATGCTCTGGGTGCCTGGAAGCAGAGCAAGGCTGTGGTGGGACTGCCACTTGTGCGGTCAGTGGCAGGAGGATCTGCTCTGCCAGCCTGGAGGTCCTGTGGCATCCCAGCCGCTGTGGTTGCCACGGTGGCCTGTCATCATTTGAGCTTGGGCAGAGGGCAGAGGGCTGAGGGCTGTGCCCGTGCCTGGGGGAGCAGGAACCCCTCTCGTCCTGGCAGGTGTCCCTGGGACAGGGGGAGCTGTACTGGAGACAGCAGCAGCCCTGTCATGGCTCCTTCCCCACTCTAGCAAGATAAATGCAGAAGTGGGGGCCAGCAAAATTACCTCCAAAACCTTATTTACCAGGTTTTGGTATAAATTTCCCCCCAAAAATCCTAGAAACCTTAGATTTTGGGGATAAAATTTGGTGCCACCACCCACGTAATAATAAGGAAACCAGGGAGAGACGACTTGGGAAATCTTTGGCCCAAAAGTAAAAACCAGGACACAAACATTAACCAATACCAGGTTAATAAAAAGAAAAAGAAAGACCAGCAGCCCCCACACAAAGCCAGGAGCTCCTGCCACTGGCTGCTGGCACAGGGAGCGATCGCTGTGGCCCGAGAAAACCCTTCCTGGTTCACATCCCAGCGCTCCATGTTGTCCCGTCCGTGTGAAAGGGGGCACTGCCGGGGGTGCTCATGGGGCAGGCCGATGGAGCCCTCCTCTGCCCGCCAGAGCTGGAGTCGCTGCTCCGAGGCCAGTGTGATGGGTGACTTTATAAAGCCCAAGGGAGGCGCAGGCAGCAGCTCCTGGGCTGTTCGTGACGCTGCCTGAAGCCCGGGGAGTCGGGGCTTGAGTCTCGCTCTCCCTCTGACAGGATCTATGGTTCCCAAGCCCGAGGTCGTCCTGCACGCTGGCGAGGAGCAGAGGGCTCTGGAGGGACGAAAAGGCCCCGAGAGCAGCTGCTCAGGTAAGACTCCCCCCATCCGCTGGCCCCGTTGGCCGTCCAGGGACCCCTCGGGGTGGCTGAGATGCTGTGGTTCCCAGGACCTGCTGGGAGCTGCTCCGCTCGCTCAGCAGGGGCAGGAGCTGGGCTTGCTGGGCGTCGTCCCTCCCAGAAAAAGCCGGGCGCGTGGCGGGGGGCTGTGGCGCTGGTGGGTTCCCCTGGGCTGGCCTGGCTGATTCGGCATCTCTCTCTCTGCCCCGGGCAGATGACTGGCTCATCCAGAAGGTGAAGGTGGAGGAGGACTTCGAGGAGTGGCCCGCCAGCCGCAGTGCAGAGGTGCTGCTGTCGGGGCAGCTGCCAGGCAGCGGCGAGCCGCACGCCTACGAGGCCCACCGCTTCCTGGGCGCGTGCAAGCTGGAGAGGCCGCCCCTGGAGGAGTACAGTGGCTACGGCGACCTGCCGGGCCTGGCCCTGCAGCAGTGGCAGCTGCTGACGGAGAAGCCCGACAGCTGCACCGAGCGCGAGCGGCGGTTCAAGGACCAGCTGACGCTGCAGCTCCACCAGCAGCTGCACAGCGGGGGGGGCCCCCACGCCTGCGGGGAGTGTGGCCGCAGCTTCAGCCAGGAGGCCGAGCTGGTGGCCCACCAGAGCACCCACTCCCGGGAGCAGCCCTTCCCCTGCACCCAGTGCGGCAAGGGCTTCCGCAAGAAGGCCCACCTGACGCGGCACCAGCGCGTCCACACAGGCGAGCGCCCATACCAGTGCTCCCAGTGTGGCCGCTGCTTCAGCCAGAAGATCCACCTGGGCTCGCACCAGAAGACGCACACTGGGGAGAGACCCTTCCCCTGCCCCGAGTGTGGCCACGGCTTCCGCAAGAAGACGCACCTGATCCGGCACCAGCGCGTCCACACGGGCGAGCGCCCCCACCGGTGCGCACGCTGCGCCCGCAGCTTCGCTCACAAGCAGCACCTCGTGCAGCACCAGCGTGTGCACGCCGAGCTGGAGCCAACCTCGGCCCCGGCCCCGACCCCTGGCCCCCCGGAGACCAATGCTCCCTGCAGGCCGCCGGAGGTGGCGTCCCTGCCCCCCGGGGCCTCGCCAGGGCAGAAGCCCTTCGCCTGCGCTGAGTGCGGCAAGAGCTTCAGCTGGAAGAAGAACCTGACATCGCACCTGCGGCTGCACCGGGAGGGGCGGCCCTTCTCCTGCGCCGAGTGTGGGCGCGGCTTCAGCGACAAACGCCACCTGACTGCCCACCTGCGCAGCCACATGGGCCTCAAGCCCTACGCCTGCGCCTACTGCGAGAAGAGCTTCAGCCACAAGCCCAACCTGACCGCGCACCAGCGCACGCACACCGGCGAGCGCCCCTTCGCCTGCCCCGACTGCGGCGGCAGCTTCACCCACAGCCAGCACCTGGCCCGGCACCGCCGCGCGCACACCGGCGAGCGCCCCTTCGCCTGCCCCCAGTGCGGCCGCAGCTTCAGCTCCCGGCCCAACCTCCTGGCCCATGCCAAGGCGCACACGGGCAAGCGGCCCTACGTCTGCGAGCAGTGCGGCCGCGGCTTCAGCCGCAAGTCTCACCTGGTCCGGCACCAGGCTGTGCACACGGGGTACCGGCCCTACCTCTGCACCCAGTGCGGCAAGAGCTTCAGCTCCAAGACCAACCTGGTCCGGCACCAGGCCGTGCACGCAGGGCACCGGCCCTACATCTGCACCCAGTGCGGAAAGAGCTTCAGCAGGAAGACCCATCTCCTGAGGCATGAGCGCACCCACGCAGCCCCCCTGCAGAGGGACAGGGGCAGCAGCTGGGCCCTGCTGGACCCCCCTGGCCAGCCGGCAGCCAGCCTCTAGCCTTGGGAGCGAGCGACTCGCAGGGCTCAGCACCCTGAGAGACTGTCTGCTCTGGCACGAGCAGGACAGAGCCAGGCAGGTGCTGTGCCCTCGGGGCCAACCTGCAGCTCCCCCTTGTGCTGCCCCCGCCCTGGGCTCTGCCCTGCACCTCCCCTGCGTTCCAGTCCTTCCACATCACCCTGGTTCTGCTCATGCACCTGTGACCCAGCCCTGGGCTGCCTCCGACAGCCAACCCTCACGGTGCTTCTCTAGAGCCTCACCCGGCCTGGCCCAGTGCTCCCGTCAGCCTGCTGCACCCAGCCTGGCTCCCCCTCCACAGCTCTGCCACTCGCCCTGCGGCCCAGCTCGGTGGGCTGTGGCCCGGCCTGAGGAGAGAACTGGGAGGCCACATCAGCGAAGTCACCGAGTGAGACCCCTTCTGACCCAGACACTCCAGGGAGCCCAGGGGGCAGTTCAGAGAGCCCAGGTCTTACGGGCATGTGCAGGGCACAGCTGCCCTCAGCCTGTTCATCATCCACCTGCTGCGTGTGCCAGAAACAGCACTGCAAGACAGGCCCTGACCTCCGCCAGGGGAACGACGCAGGCAGGAGACGGGCTTAGGACCTGTCTGGGAATCGCTCCTCAGCTAGAGAGGTGGATTACACCCCTCCCCGAGCCAGACGGGGCCACGAACAGCCTTACCAGACAGCCCTGGCCACAGGCTGGAAACGGGCTTCTCGGCCACCTTACTTCCCCACGCGCTGGCCAGGGCACCACATCAGCCGGAGCCCTGGGGGAGCCAGTGTGCAGGGAGTGAGTGAGACTGGGGGGTTGCTGTTCTGCACCCCAGGGGGGCACTGCAGGGGACCTCCAAGCCCAGGGGCATTTGAATGTTAACTTCCCTCTGTAATTAAAGACCAGCTCAAGCCCTCTGTCGTGCCATCCTGACGCACATGCAGACTACGCAGCTGCAGAGGGCACTGGAGGCTACGGGGCACCGGCTGGGTCTGCCCTGGGAGAGAATGTAAAAGTGCAAACCCACCCGGGCCGTGAGCAGAACCCAGGGAAGAGCCGTTCCGTGGTAACGAAGCCATTGAACGGGTATTTGCCAACCCCTGACAGGCTCTGAATTTCCTGGGCTATCAACAGCATCTTCGTTTAGAGTCTGCTTTACAAACCCTTCGTTAGTGTGCTGCTGGAGAATATAAAACCACGTATCTAAAGCCGCTGTCCCCAGCCGCCATCGGGCACCGTTCAAAGTCCTGTGCAGGGCCCCTCTCTCCTCAGGGCAGCCCTTGAGCGAGTTCTGCACACCCAGCTGGGCAGCAGATGCCAGGCCCTGCTGGGTCCATGGTGAGCGTCATGGGAGTGGGAGAGCTGGGGCCGACAGGGGCATGTTCAGACGGCTCTCTGCCTGCCAATAGCTGTGGAGCAAAGGAGCTAAGGTGCCTTTTGTGTGAAGTCCTGCCAGTCACAGCCACGGCCAGCACCAGCTTCTCCACGCAGAGCGCGAGGGCCAAGGTGGTCGTTTGTCCCACCTGCCCTTGCCCGTGGCCACCTTCCATTCTGCCCCGCTGCAGCCCTGCATCAGCTCATTCTGCGCCTGCCTCCCCAGCCCCCAGTCCCTCCATATCCCCTGCAAACGCATCCTGCTTTCCTCAGCTTGCGGCTCTGCTCCTCCCATAGCCTGGCGGCCCTCCCCTCTGCCCAGGGCTTGCAGGGGGAAGCTCAGCAGGGTCCCCAGGCCTGAGACTGGGTGCAGACACGGGGAAGGTGGAGCAGAGCCTCCCTGAGCTCTGGGGGTTGCTCCCTCCTCCCCACTCCTGAGCCAGGAGCTCCTGCTAGGCATGGCAGAGAGGGGCCTGCCGTGGGCGTGGTGGGCTCCCCCTCCCAGTACTGCCACCTGTCCTGGGTGCCAGCTGTCTGCATGCAGAGGCAGAGGAGAAGCCCCAGCTACTGGCAGGTGGAGATGGTGCACTAGCTCGCTGGGGCAGGGACCAGCCTGGTGTTACTCACCCGGTGGGGCCCTGATCCGCCTCTGGGGCACGCAGGCCCTGCTGCTGCAGAAGTTGCTCATCGCCCTGGTGGGTTTGGTTTACCACCACCTGCTGCTGGTTGAAGGGACTTGGTGCCAGAGGCTCCCCTGCTGCCGGGGAGCACTTGGTGCTGGTGAGGCCACCTCCTACCCATCCTGGGGATTAGCTCTGCCAGGCATTGCCCCTCCCCTGGCCATGCCATCCCCTTTCTGTCCCACCTTGCAGCTTCTCTGGCTTCGGGACCTGCAGCTGTCTCTGTGGCTCAGCCCTCGGGCCAGGTCACTGCATGGTTCCCTGTGCATGGGTTACACAAGTCCCAGGCCACCCTCCAGCACGGCTGAGATGGGGCCGTTCCCCCAGCGATCAGCAGGGGAACTGGGGTCACACACCACTCCTTTGCAGGCCAGGGGCCCTGCACCTAGGAACTGTGGCCTCTGTCCTGCAGCCCTCACTGCTCCTTCCTGCAGCTCCCCGTCCTGTCTTCTCAGGATGACCCAGCTCCAACTCCCCCCTGCAGGCGGTGGGTGTGGGCAACCTACGTTCTGCAGGGCAGCGTCATGACTTCATACCCTCCACCCAGCTCCTCCCTCAGCTGGGCTACAGCACCAGGTTGTCTTAGCAGCCCTTGGCTCCTCCAGGTGTGGCTCATAGGCTAACTGATCGGCTTTCCCCTGCAGGCCTGGTGCCACGTCCACTGCTCTCCCTCCCTCGTTAGGCTGAACCGAGGGGAGGAGGCAGCCCAGCTCCGTGGGCAGGATGGGGCAGACCAGCAGCACAGTTGGCCATCTGTCCCTGGCTCCCCTCAAGTTCTGGAGATAGGGGCTGGGACCATCTAGCTGTGTTCCTAACGGGGAAGGGGCCCTCGCCCAGCCAGCGCTGTGAGGAGGTGCTGCTCTCTCTCTGCCCACAGAGCTGGCCAAGCCCCCAGTGAGACACTTGAGGATGCAGCTGGGGCACAGACCCTGCGGCTCGCTCAGCCTAGTCACTCCCTGGAGGCTGCAGGCCCAGCAAGGGGTCTAGCACCTGCTCCTCGGCCTGGGCTCAGATCCCAGGCACTGTGGATGCACTTAGCATGTTCGGAGAGCCAAGCCCCTGCCCCCTCCCCTGCTGGAAGGGAGGCCTGAGTTATGGGGGCCTGGACCCCCCCACCCCCCGCGTTATATGATTCCAAGCGCTCAGAGGGGACAGCTTCTGGAGTCAGCCAACAACTCAAGCCCCAGTGCAGCAGCGTGCTCGTGTCCTTGGGCGCGCTCTGAAGTTCTGTCACTTCCTTCTCAGAGCAGCAGCAGCAGGAAGAGGGAAACGTCCGTAGATATTGATTTCTGATAGGCCCAGGAAGGGAGGTGAGATGCAGCGCCTGCAGGAGCTGCTCCCTCTCAGCCTTGGGCACAGAGCAATGTATTTTTTCCACCCATGTGTGGAATACATTTTTTTCTGTGCACCAAGGCATGTGTGGAAGTGCACCACCAACACGTCCATGCTGCTGGCTGTGGGCTCTGCTAATCAGCTGGATGGCATTCAAGGCTGCCCTGGGTGCACAGCCATGCGCTCGGCTTACAGGAGGCTGGTGCAGAGCTCGGGAAGGCAGTCCTGGCCTGGAATCAGACTAGCACCAAACTCCAACACGCCTTGCCCAGCGCATCTGGGGAAGTCTGGGCAGGATGTTGGTTTTATGCTGACTAGAGCTAGCTTTTCTTAAGGGTTTAGACAGCTGGATCCAGGAGGGCAGAGCTTTCCTCCCTGGGAGCTGCAGGGAGCCAGTTCCCTTTCCCTTGGAGGGCTGGCATTGTGACTGGGGCAGGGTAGGATGTCCCAGGATGGGATGAGCACTGTTCCCTGCTGTGGGCTCACACTCTGGTTTTGTGTTTTCTACTGCCACGAGGTCATCATGAAACAAAGTCCCACACTGCAGCTCCTACCTAGCCTAGGCCAAGCATGGACGTGATAACTGCACTCACTCTGACACTGAGGTCTCTTCCCCTGGCTGGCACCAGCCCTGCATGAGATGGTGGCAGCAGGTATGGACTCTGTATGGTGAGGCACTCAGAGGTCTGTGCACCCCACATGCAGGCCGGCTGGGCTGGGTGAGTGAACTCGTGGACGGATGGACAGACGGAGCGTCACATCTCAGCCAGGATGCTGGTCCGTCCCACAGAAGGGCAGCTCCTCTCTCAGCTTCCAACCCTGCCCCTACCCCAGCCCAGCTCTCCCCACCCTGTGACACACTGAGCTGACTCCACACACACGCACTGGTGTAGGGAAGAAAACCCCGCAGGCCCTGCAGTGCAAAGGGCTATGGCCTGCGTCCTGACGCACCAAGCTGTCCAAAGGGGCGTGCTCGGAAGGACCCATCTTTGCTCTGAGCATCACACCGGTGACTCTGTCCTAGCGCATGGAAGAGAGGCTAGCCTGTGGGAGTGGGGTGTCCTGGGACGGGCCTGAGCCAATCATGCTACTTCCTGCAAGGCGCCACCACCACCAGACACATCCTGTTCAGGACTGAAGTTCGCTACATTGGAACCCATCCCATGCACCAGACTGATTAACGCTCATGGTTTAAAATATGTATTTGTGTCCAAGAAATTCCAGAGCATTTTACTGGAGAGATCTAACACGCAGGCCAATGGCATTCCAGGCCTCCAGGCAATTGGGGTGGGTGGGGTGACAACTGGGAACTTGTTAGAGGTGCTTTATTAGATGCCAAATGCTCCCCACAATTCTGCAATCATGTCTGAGGAGCAGTGCAAGTCTGGTGCTAGCTACGGGTGCTAAAATAGACAATCACGCTCCAGAGAAGGCAGAAGTATTGAATTAATCTGTTCTCTGTTTGGAAGGAAGCCGGAGGATGTGCTCATAGCCAATACTGACAAAGAAATGCCTTCTGTTCCAAAGGGAATCCTGCAGGTTATTAGACAATCGCTACAGGTATTAAGTTGTAAATTGCTGGGGCTGGATAACTCACACTCAGGCAAATGAAAACAGTCGGCAGAGGTGCTCTCTCTGCTACTGATGTTGGTTTTTAACAAACTCTGGGAGGCCCAGAATGTTCCAGAGAACTGAGACAAATGCTACTGTTGTGCAAATATTTTTAAAATGGCAGCAAACAGGATGAGCCAAGAGACTCTAGACATAGCTGGCTGGCGATCCCGGGCAAACTCCTGAGAAGCCTGCTTTGGGATGCAGCCAGTAGAGGCGGGAGGGCCGGCAGCAGCAGTCGGCGTGGTTTTGTGAACAGCCACCGTCTCACGCGCATTTTACTCCTTTGTCAGGAGATCACACATTGGATACCTGTAACTGATGGCATAATAGAGCGTGGAGCCCTTTTGTAGGGCTGCTGTCTGAGTGGGGGCTGACACTCTGTTCCAAAAGCTAGCACTATTTGTTGCCCGTATTAAATAAATTAAAAACTGGCTACCTGAGATGGAAAGGAAAAGCAAATAAGAATCGTCGTCCTTTGGGGTGTTTCTCCGAGGAGCCATTTTTCTCC
Source organism: Carettochelys insculpta (assembly GCF_033958435.1). Taxonomy (NCBI): domain Eukaryota; kingdom Metazoa; phylum Chordata; order Testudines; family Carettochelyidae; genus Carettochelys; species Carettochelys insculpta. The sequence continues at coordinate 279,966,263 of NC_134138.1, read as the reverse complement.
AGTATTACTCAAAACCTCTCTCAAGGGCCTGGGAGAAAGAGAAAATATTTGCCAGGTACATTTGCAGATGATGCCACAAAAACTGGCAGAGTATTCAAACATGATAGGCGCAGGCAAGTTACGCAAACTGAGCTGGGGCACGTGGGCTTGCTGGACAGCAGCCATTAACTCGCAGTCTGCTGTACTATGGATAAATACTTCATAGTCACTGGATCAGAAAAAGCCTAGCTCTGTGATGGTAAGACCGGCCATACTGGGTGAGAGCAAAGGTCCAGCCAGCTCAGCGTCCTGTCTGCCGACAATGGGTCAATGCTGAGTGCCCAGAGGGAATGAACAGAGAGGTGATGCTTCCGCTGTCACCCATTCCCAGCCCGGACAAACCGAGGTCAGGAACACCCTCCTAGCTCATGGCCACTGTACTCAAGGGGTAGGCGAACCATAGATTCAGAAAGAGACACTAAAATATTTTCTGTCTCATTACATAGCCCTTTCTTTAGTCCAATGAGCAGGGCGCCCTGGTCGGCCACAGTAGTCCCAGGGCCCAACCCCGCTGCTTCAGTCCGACTTTCATTATTTACCCAAAGGAAAAGCATCACAGGAGAGGCTGGGGGGACCTCGCACCAGGCTACTCCATAGCTCAGTGGTTAGGGTACGCATGGGAGAGCCCGGCTCAGAGCTTTTCTCCTCCTCTGGTGGAGGGGAAGCTGCCTGTGCTGAACGCTGAAACTACCAGTAGTATTACCAACCCCAAATGGTCAGAAATCATGAGTCAGACTCACCAAAACTCATGGGATGGGCTTTAAAAGCAGGAGCGTGTGTAAAAACCAGAGTGGGCTGCTTTCGATTTGCCGCCTGTTTGCTGAGCCTGTACTGTGCACTGGGCATCCAGGCGTGGCCCTTCTCCACAGCCACACAATTCTTGCTCTTTATCAATGAAGCCTGGATCATCACGGAGCCACCTGACTCCAGGAGCTGGGGCTTTGCACAAAACAGGCCTTGCTGCAGGGGAGCAGAGACTGGGTGGGATGGAGCATGTGGCTTACTTATTGGGGTGCATTAGGAGGACCACTGCGAGCAGATCTAGAGGAGTGGTTGCTCCCTTCTATTCAGCACTGGTGAGGCCACGTCTGGAATATTGTGTCCAGTTTTGGGCCCCCACTATGAAAAGGATGTGGATTTGCTGGAGCAGGTTCAGCGGAGGGCAACAAAAATGATTAAGGGGCTGGAGTACAAGACCTATGAGGAGAGGCTGAGGGATTTGGGCTTGTTTAGTTTGCAGAAGAGAAGACTTAGAGGTGATTTAATAGCAGCCTTCAACTTCCTGAAGGGGAGCTGTAAAGAGGAGGGTGAGAAACTGTTCTCAGTGGTGTCAGATGGCAGAACAAGGAGCAATGGTCAGAAGTTACAGAGGCAGAGGTGTAGGTTAGATATGAGGAAAAACTACGTCACCAGGCGGGAGGTGATGCATTGGAATGTGTTGCCTAGAGAGGTGGTGGATTCTCCATCCCTGGCGGTTTTTAAGTCCCGGCTGGACAAGGCCCTGGCTGGGATGACTGAGTTGGGTTGATCCTGCTTTGGGCAGGGGGCAGAACGAGATGACCTCCTGAGGTCCCTGCCAGCCCTGGGATTGTCTGATGATAATGAAACACCCACCTTGGCATGCAGCCCACCCGGGCCCAGCCCAGCCCAGCCCAGGCCCTGCCCAGCCTGCCAGGGTGGCGGAGGGGGCTGCCCCGAGGGGTGAGAACTGACCACAGAGCGCCGGATCAGGCCCGCTCACACAAACGCGGCTTCCTGCCCTGAGCCCGGCCCTGGGTGGGGGGCTGCCCTTCCCCCAGCTCTGCCCCCCACCAACGCCAGCTCTGCTCCCCGCTCTGCCCCCCGCCGACCCCAGCTCTGCCCTCTGCCCTGCCCCCCTGCCGACCCCCGCTCTGCCCCCCAGCTCTGCCCTCTGCCCTGCCCCCCTGCCGACCCCTGCTCTGCCCCCCAGCTCTGCCCCTGCCCTGCCCCCCTGCCGACCCCCGCTCTGCCCTCTGCCCTGCCCCCCTGCCGACCCCCGCTCTGCCCCCCAGCTCTGCCCCTGCCCTGCCCCCCTGCCGACCCCCGCTCTGCCCCCCAGCTCTGCCCCCCTGCCGACCCCCGCTCTGCCCTCTGCCCTGCCCCCCTGCCGACCCCCGCTCTGCCCCCCAGCTCTGCCCCTGCCCTGCCCCCCTGCCAACCCCCGCTCTGCCCCCCAGCTCTGCCCCCCTGCCGACCCCCGCTCTGCCCCCCAGCTCTGCCCCTGCCGACCCCCGCTCTGCCCCCCAGCTCTGCCCCCCTGCCGACCCCCGCTCTGCCCCCTGCCCTGCCCCCCAGCTCTGCCCTCTGCCCTGCCCCCCTGCCGACCCCCGCTCTGCCCCCCAGCTCTGCCCTCTGCCCTGCCCCCCTGCCGACCCCCGCTCTGCCCCCCAGCTCTGCCCCTGCCCTGCCCTGCCCCCCTGCCAACCCCCGCTCTGCCCCCCAGCTCTGCCCCCCTGCCGACCCCCGCTCTGCCCCCCAGCTCTGCCCCTGCCGACCCCCGCTCTGCCCCCCAGCTCTGCCCCCCTGCCGACCCCCGCTCTGCCCCCTGCCCTGCCCCCCAGCTCTGCCCTCTGCCCTGCCCCCCTGCCGACCCCCGCTCTGCCCCCCAGCTCTGCCCTCTGCCCTGCCCCCCTGCCGACCCCCGCTCTGCCCCCAGCTCTGCCCCTGCCCTGCCCTGCCCCCCTGCCTACCACCGCTCTGCCCCCCAGCTCTGCCCTGCCCCCCTGCCGACCCCCGCTCTGCCCCCCGCGCGGCACTGCCGGGCACCCCCGGGCGCGGCCTGATCCCGCCCCACAGCGGCCGGGGGGTTGGGGGCTGCGGGCCGGTCCCGGGGAGGGGGCGGGGCGGTGCCGGCCCCACGTCCCGCCTCAGGGCAGCGAAGGCGCCATGTTGAGAGCGGCGCGGGGCGGGGCCGGCGGGAGCGACCGGCCGGTACGGGGGGGGGCGGGGGCAGCACACGGTGGCCGGGGCGGGGGCAGCACACGGTGGCCGGGGTGGGGGGCGCTGGGGGCAGGGAGGGGTCGGGGGGCTGGGGCAGCACACGGTGGCCGGGGTGGGGGGCGCTGGGGGCAGGGAGGGGGCGGGGGCAGCACACGGTGGCCGGGGTGGGGGGCGCTGGGGGCAGGGAGGGGGCTGGGGCAGCACACGGTGGCCGGGGTGGCGGGCGCTGGGGGCAGGGAGGGGTCGGGGGGGTGGGGCAGCACACGGTGGCCGGGGGGGGGGCAGCGATGCAGAAGCGCTAACGTAATGCATGCTGGGGGAAGGGGGTAGGTTTAGAGGATAAAATACATGAAGAACAAGTTAAAAATTACTTAGAAATCTTAGATGACTTCAAGGTACCAGGGCCTGAAGAAATGCACCCTAGAATCCTTGTCAGCTCTGGCCCTCCCTCTCACGGGGACCCCGCTCTTTAAATACCCCTCTGGAACCCGCCCCACTCTTGCACCTGGTGAAGCGGGTCTTTGCCCACGAAAGCTCATGCTCTGAAATACGTTAGTCTGTAAGGTGCCACAGGACTTCTTGTTGTTCCCGAAGATACAGGCTAACACGGCTCCTCTCTGGTACTTGTCATCCTGGCAAAGTGAAGGAGCCGATAGAGGAGCTTTCTGAGCCTTTCGCTGTCATCTTCGAAAAAGTCCTGGAAGTCGGGAAAGATTCCCGAAGAGTGTAAAAGGGCGAACATAGTGTCCATCTCTAAAAAGGGTGAAAAGAACAACCGAGGAAGCTACAGAGTCGCCCGTTTAACTTCTGTGCTGAGAAAGATAATGGAGCAAGTAATTAAGGAATTCATCTGCGAACATCTGGAAGAAAATAAGGTGGTAGGGAACAGCCAGCATGGATGTGTAAAGAACTAATCATGCCGGACCAATCTGATAGCTTTTTTTGACAGGGTAACGCCTAGTGGACAAGGGAGAGGTGGTGGATGTGGTAGTCCTCGACTTTAGTGAGGCAGTTGACATGGTCTCACGTGATCTTATCAATATACTAAGCAAATGCAGCTTAGATGGGGCCACTCGAAGGTGGGTGCGTCGCTGGCTGGGTAACCATTCTCAGAGAGTAATTAATGGTTCATAGACATGCTGGAAGGGCATAACAAGTGGGGTCTGTTTTGGGACCAGTTCAACTCAATATCCTCATCAATGATTTAGCTATTGGCATAGAGAGTACACTTATTAAGTTTACAGGTGTTACGAAGCTGGGAGGGTTACAACTGCTTTGGAGGACAGGCTCATAATTCAAAATGATCTGGACAAATTGGAGAAATGGTCTGAGGTAATTAACACAGACAAATGCAAAGTGCTCCACTTAGGAAGGAACAATCAGTTTCACACAGACAGAATGGGAAGCGACTGCCTAGGAAGGAGAATGGCAGAAAGGGACCTAGGGGTTATAGTGGACCACAAGCTAAATATGAGTCAACAGTGTGATGCTATTTCAAAAAAACCAAACATGATTCTGGGATGCATTAACAGGTGTGTTGTGAGCTGGTTAGGCCTCAGCTGTAGTATTGTGTCCAGTTCTGGGTACCACATTTCAAGAAGGATGTGGAGAAATTGGAGAAGGTCCAGAAAAGAGCAACAAGAATGATGAAAGGTCTAGAGAACATGAGCTATGAGGGAAGAGTGAAAGAACTGGGCTTGTTTAGTGTGGAAAAGAGAAGACTGAGAGGGGATGTGATGGTTGTTTTCACGTACCTCAAAGAGGATTACAAGGAGGAGGGAGAAAAATTGTTCTCCTGGGACTCTGAGGACAGGAGAAGCAGCAATGGGCTTAAACTGCACAAGGGAGGTTTAGGTTGGACATTAGGAAGAAGTTCCTAACTGTCAGGGTGGTCAAACAGTGGAATAAATTGCCTGGGGAGGTTGTGGAATCTCCATCCCTGGAGATATTTAGAACAAAAAACAGTCAAGTAGCACTTTAAAGACTAGCAAAATGGTTTATTAGGTGAGCTTTCGTGGAACAAACCCACTTCTTCAGACCATCGCCAGACCAGAACAGACTCAATATTTAAGGCACAGAGAACCAAAAACAGTAAGCAAGGAGGACAAATCAGAAAAAGATAATCAAGGTGAGCAAATCAGAGAGTGGAGGGGTTGGGGGGAAGGTCAAGAATTAGATTGAGCCAAGTATGCAGACGAGCCCCTATAGTGACTCAGAAAGTCAGACACCGAGCAGGGATGGTCTACATGGTGTTTGATCCTACCAAGAGGGCAGGGAACTCGACTCGATGACCTCTCGAGGTCCCTTCCAGCTCTAGTGTTCTGTGATTCTCACTCTAGCTGCGTGACTTGTGTAGCTGGAGTACTCTAAATTAATTTTCCCATTGTCCCCCAATGGGAGGTTGGCAGGCAAAACTCTCCCCTTGATTTCCCGTACTCCTACGAGCGTAAAAGCTGCCAGGGTTGCTGGTGGAGCCCTAATGGTTTGATTTAGTGCGACCCCAGTAGGGGCACCAAATCGACCCCTGAAAGATCAACCACCATCGCCTTGGCCTTCCGTTAAGTGCAGTTGTACCTTAAGCCATAGAGGTGCTGAGTGGGACCAAGGGAGCGGCAGAACCTTGAGGGAACAGAGCCGCCCAGGCGTCTGGCCCCAGCGGAGCCGGGCACCTCTGTGCTCTGCCCACCGTGGGAGTGGGTTAGAATCTCCCAGCCTGGCTGTGGAGCTGGCCCAGAAGGGACCTGCCACTGTCATGCTTGGCCTGACCTGGCAGTGCCAGGCGGCTGCTCTTCTGGGGCTGCTTTGCAGGGTTTTGAGCTTCCTTTCTTTTGTAGGTGCGGACTGGTGGATTCTCCATCCTCGGCAGTGCTGGGCGTGTAGCCTAAGAAGCTGGACTCCCAGCTCTGACTGCGTGGGGCTGGCCTGGACACCCAGAGCTGCTGCAGAGACCCCAGGTGGGTGCCCACCCCAAGCATGTGGGTAATGGCAGCTGTGGCTCCGTGGCTTCCTGTTGACAGACACCACTGGACAGACAGCAGGACTGGGGCAGCCGGATGGAGATGCCAAGGGGCCATGAAGTGCTCAGGAATAAACGCCTGATTTAACAGCATCTGGGGAATAGACTCCCACCTGCCCGGAAATCTATGAGCCTCTGCCTGGCTCAGCCAGCATCACCCTGCCTGGGCCTGCCTCACCCTCCGGCCCAGCCGCTGTAAGCGAGCATGTCTCCCTGTGGAGGAGGGGGGCTGGTGGGCATTGGCCAGGGTGACTCTGCGTGACCCAGGCGTGTCCCTGGGCAAACCTGTGCCTTTTCACCAGGCATGTTGCCGGTAAAGAAGAGCAAGCTGCGGAAGCGGAGGAAGGTTGGTGGCTCGGCTGGGCAGGGCCTTGGCATCTGTGGCACTCTGGCACAGGCCAGAGCAGAGTGTGCCGATCGTGCTGCTGCCGGCGCTGCCGACGCCCACCTCCACCGTCTGTCTCTGGGCACCGAGCACGAGCACGTCCCTGAGATCGAGATCAAGCTGGAGTTCAGTGAGGAGGAGGAGGCTCAGGGCCGCAAGGGTGGCAGGCAGGGCCTCCTGGCGGCCTGTGGAGAAGGGAGCCAGGAGAAGAGGAAGGCAGAGCTGGTCCCCCGAGGCACAGGCAGCCAGTCGGGTGTCATGGCCAGCTGGCCACCCCCGTCTTCCCTGCTGGGTGTGGACAAGGCTGTCTTGCAGGGCTGGGCGGCAAAGCGCAGCGCACCCCCTGCCTTCGACCTTCCTGTCCGCACCCGCCGCCGCAAGCCCACCTCCGAGGTGTGGCAGTTCTTCTCCACCCACGGCAGCGACCCCTGCCGGGCCGTCTGCACCCTGTGCCAGGCCAGCGTCGGGCGTGGCAGGCTGAGAGGCCACTACAACACCACCGCCCTCAAGCGCCATGTGGAGGGCAAGCACCCGATGGAGTGGAGGCACAGGAAGAGAACCGGGGGCAGGATCCTGGAGGAGGAGGAGGAGGAGGAGCAGGCAGCGAAGGGGTTCCCCTCGGGGGACACTGTGTTTGGCACCAGCCGTGCTCAGTGCTCCCCTGGCCACGCCCTGGAGAAGGTACCCCGTGGTGCTCCCCGGTTGCTGGGTGCGATCAGCGACTCCAGTGAGGAAGACGAGGAGGAGGAGGAGCGGGGACGGGCAGACAGCACAGCCACTGATTCTTCCTCAGGCTCCAGCGAGGAGGAAAGCAGCGAGAGTAGCAAGCAGCAACCCCAGGACAGGAGGAGGGACAGGCGGGGCAGCGCCCTGGCGGGACGCCCCAAGCCAAACCTGGCCACCCCCTACCTGGAGATGCTAGTGGCCCAGGGCTGCGCCAAGTCCCAGCCGCTCAGCCTCCCCAGCGCCCCCCCGGTGCCACCGGGCACGAAGCGCCGCAAGTCCACCTCAGCCGTCTGGCAGTTCTTCTACATCGACTGCAGCAATGTGTGCCGGGCCGTGTGCACCCTGTGCCAGGCCAGCGTCAGCCGTGGCAAACTGGGCAGCCACTTCGGCACCTCCGCCCTCATGCGCCACCTGGAGGGCAAGCACCCGCTGGAGTGGGGGCGGGGGAGGGCTGCTGGCGCCCAGGCCAGGAGGCCGCGCCTGGGGCAGACGGAGGACGAAGAGCCTGGGGAGGACGTGCCCGTGGCATCAGACCGTCTGAGATCTCCCTGCGTCAGCCCCAGCAGGGCCCCGGCCCACATGTGCGACAGCCGGGAGAACGAGGGGCCTCCCAGCTGCAAGGTGGAGAGAGTCCAGGTGCCCCGCAGCAAGAGCCAAGCTGGCCTGGCCGAGCAGGGTGGGGATGCCGCTGGCAAGTACGCCCCCAACCACCCACGGGCACAGGCCTGGAACCGCAGCATTGCCGAGCTGCTATGCGGCATGGCCCTGCCCTGCTCCTTCGTCTCGGCCAAGCCCTTCCAGCGGTTCCTGGCCCAGGCTGACCCGCGCTACCATGTCCCCTCGCCAGCCTTCTTTTCCCGCAAGGCAGTGCCCCAGCTGTGCCAGGCTCTCAGCCAGGGCCTGGCTCTGGCGCTGCAGCAGGCCAGCCTCAGCCAGGTGCATCTCAGTGCCCATGTGTGGGCCCAGGGCCTGGCAGGGCAGTACCTGGCGCTGGCAGCACACTGGCTGGCACCCCACTCCGAGCTGGGGCAGCACCAGCCGTGCGGCCAGCAGCGCAGGCAGGCGCTGCTGTGTGTGCGGGCGCTGCAGGAGGAGCGGGCGCTGAGTGGCGTGCAGAGGGTGCTATCTGAACAGCTCCGCCTGTGGCTGGCCCAGAACTCCCTGAGCCCCGGGTTCCTGGTCTCGGGCGGCAGCCCCGGCGTGGAGCAGGCCGCGAAGGAGGGCGGCCACACGCACATCCCTTGCTTTGCCCACTGCCTGAGCCAGCTGGTCCTGGCTTTCCTGCACCACCACCGCAGCGTTGAGAACGTGGTGGGGGCGGCCCGCGCCATCTGCACCCACTTTGGCGACTCCCCGGAGGCCCGGCGGGGGCTGGCGGAGCTGCAGCAGCAGCGTGGCTTGGCCCCGCGCCAGCTGAAACAGGAGACCACCGCAGCCTGGGAGTCGACCTACTCCATGCTGGAGCGGCTGCTGGCGCTGCAGCCAGTGGTGCAGGACTACATGGGCAAGCAGCGGCTGGGCGAGGCTGGCCTGGCCCTGACCCCTGCCCAGTGGGCGCTGCTGGGCAGCCTGGTGGAGCTGCTGCAGCCCTTCGAGATGGCCGTGCGGGAGGCGAGCACGGGGGGCGCCTCGCTGAGCCAGGTGCTGCCGCAGGTGCGCTTCCTGTACATTTTCCTGCGGCAGGTCCGTCTGCGCTTCGAGAGCCAGGGCGGGGAGGTGGCCGGCCCCGCCGTGCGGCTGGCTGAGAGCCTGGCCCTGCAGCTGTCCACCGAGCCCCGTCTCCGTGAGATGTTCCACCGCCAGGAGTACGTGCTGGCCACGCTGCTTGACCCCCGCTTCAAGGGCAGGATGGGTGCCATCCTGCCGCCGGGCTCCGACCTCCATCACTGGAAGCAGCTGCTGGTCCGGAAGGTGAAGGAGCTCCTGGCCTCACCCGCTGGGTGCCCTTCCGCCCCCTGGAACAGCCAGCCTGGCAAGGCCGTTGGCGTGGACATGGCCCCGCAGGCCCAGGGCACTGCTACAGGGCCAGGGGAGCCCCAGGGGGCCAGGGGACCCGGCAGAAAGGGCTCTGGGCCCCCCGCATTGATCCAGAAGGAGAAGACCCTGACTGAGCATCTGGAGAGCGTGGGGCTGCTGGCCTCCAAGGGCCATGGGGCCTCCCTCCCTACCGAGAGCCACTCAGCTTGCGTCATGGTGGAGCGGTACCTGCGTGACAGCCAGACCATCGGGGCCCGGGAGGATCCGCTGGGGTACTGGGAGAAGCGGCACTGGCTCTGGCCAGCCTTGGCCAAGCTGGCCACCTTCTACCTGTCCTGCCCACCCTCGGGGGCCTTCTCGGAGCGCATCTTCACCGCCCCAGACAGCCCTTTCTCCCCGGGCAGGTGCCCCCCGGAGGGAGAGGGTGTGGAGCGCCTCGTCTTCCTGAGAGCCAACCTGGAGAGCTTCCCAGACTACCCCCCACCGCCCCTGGTCTGCTCGGAGAACGACAGCGGGGGAAGCAGCAGTGGGGAGGAGGGCACCCTGACGGCTTAGGGACCATCTCCGGACACAGGCAGCACGGCACTGCCTGTCTCCGGGGTGCGCCAGGCTGGGCGCAGAGCGCTGGGAGGCGAGGCGGCTGAACTGTCTGGCTGGGGCTGCGCTGGCCGCAGGTGCTGCAGCTGGCAGGGCACCCTGGGCTCGCTCAGCGGGGGAAACCGCTGCCCCAGCCCCGCCCTTGCTGGAGTCCCCCTCCGAGCTGTGCTGTGCTGTGCTGCTTGGTGTGCACGGCGGGGGCTGTGCTGAGGCAGGAGTGCAGCTCCAGGGCTCTCTGGGAAGGGCTAGGTATGGCGTCCGGGCTCGGAGTAGGAGCCGCTCCCAGTGTAAGCCCCAGTGCCCAGGACCCCTGACTGCGTGGTGACAGAGCTGCCCCATTGGTAGGTTGAACCGGGCGGCCGCTGCCAGCCCTGTGCTTTGGGGGCTCTGCGGTAGCTGCCCCAGCCGTCCTAGTTAATAGATGGGAGGATTACCTGGGGCAAGCTGTGGCACCAGCAGGGGGTCGCCTCATGCCCTCCGCACTCGCCACGTGGCGGCGCCGTGGGTACTCTGCCCCACTCTGCGGTGCTGTGCCCTTCCGGGCTGCTGAGCCCTGCTTCTCTGCACCTGTGGGACGTGGCCTCTGCTCCCCACCGCCCACGGAGAAACGGGGCACCGCAGGCCAGAAGGCACCGCGGAGTGGAGCAGGCTGCTGCTGGTGCCACAGGGCGAGGGCAGGGGGTGAGGGGAGGCGACCCCCTTCTGCTGCCCACCACTGCCGCACCCTGTCCCCGGTAATCCCCAGGCCCCATTGCCTGGGGGCAGGAGGTAAGGGAAGAGAGGCGGGGTGGAGCCTGTGGACCTGTGGGGTGGTCACTGGAGGCTGGGGCTGAAGCCTGCTGGGGCCTGGCCTGACGATCGGTCTTTGGGGCAGAGCCTTGAGCCCCCTTTGTCTGGTGGAGTGGGTGTGGGTTGTTCCTTGCTGTGCTGCTGCTGCAGGGACACAGGTCAGGCTGTCCACGCGAGCGGCTGGGCTGCAGAGCCTCCAGCAGGCGGGGCCAGCGGTAGGATGGAGCCAGGTGTGCTCAGCAGCGATGCCAAGCAGGGGCTGAGGGTGTGTTTCCCTGTAGGGTGTGAGAAGCAGCCGCCTGGCCCGCTCCCCGAGGCCAGCTCTGAGCGGCGGCTGCCCCGTGCCGTCTGTGCTTGTCTGTCCGTCCACCAGCCCAGGTGAGAAATAAAGGTCCATTTGGTACCCGCTGCTGCCGGTAGTGTCTGTGTCCTGCTCGTGCGCCTGGCCACAGTGGGGACATGAGGGCTCAGCAAAGCTGTCCACTGGCCTCCTTGCACACGGAGCTCCACGCTTGCGGGCAGCTCCTGCCACATTGCGCTCCAGGGCCCGGTGGTGCCCAGGAGTCCTGGGAGCATCCCGGCTCGTGCCCAGAGTGAGTGAGTCTCTTCCCCTCTGACCTGGGACGGGCGAGCGAGCCCGACAGCAGGGTGGAGTACACAGGAGGTTTCCCAGGCACTGCTGGGAGAGCCAAACCTGGACAAATGGCTGAAACTGGGCCACGTACAGCCCGGGCCTGGGTTTGCTTACACTCGGCACCAAACCAAAAGCACCACTGCTGCCCCTCTGGCTCCCCAGCAGCTCCCACGCCCCACACCAGTCCCCACCTTGAATGGGTGAGAGGTGATGAAAACCAGTCTCGCCGCATCCACACAGGTCTTCCCGGCCTCCAAAGGGTCCAGCCACATCCCCAGGGCCCTAGATTCTTAGCTCTTATCCAAAACCGCAGGCTGGGCCAACCCTTAGGATCTGAAATCTAAAGGGTATTAAGAAACAAGAGGGTGAGAGGGAGAAACTGGTACAGCAGGCAAATTCTGTACATCGATCGTACACCTCTTGGTGCAGGCTGCCGCTGATGGGCCAAGCTGCCATCCTCACAGTCTCTGGAGAACATCCTTTGTCAGGACGGCTCCCCAGGCTAGTCTGGCTCAGTCCATAGCAGAGATGGCTGAGGGCACAACGGGCTCTGCCAAGGGCCCCGTTCCTCTTGCCCAGAAGCTTTTTGTCAGGTGTGCAATGGAGAATGCAGCCAGGTCACCTGTCCTTCCCTTGCTGGGGCTTTGCGTCGTTGGCAGGTTCCCACCTGACATGTCTCAGCCCAATTCCTGAGTTGGGGATTGGAGGCTGATGGGGCTCGTCCGTTGTTCAGCCCCTGGCACCTGGCTGGGAGGCGATTAGCCGGCTGCTGCGTGTCCCAGCACTACGGCATTTGCGATACAAGCGTAGCGCCACTCAGAGCTGCACATACCGAAAGTGACACGGACGCACAAGCAGCAGCAACCGATTCAGTGGCTCACCGGCGTTCACTGGACACCTCACTTGGCCCAGGGTCTGATGGAAACGTAGCAACGTGGTTCCAGTGACACCACCTGGGGGCAGACCTGGGTGCCCAGGAGGCAAGGCTGGGCCGAGCTCACAAGCAGCCCCCGGCAGACGCGTGCTGGGCCGACCTCTGGCAGAGCCTCGTGCAGGAAGTGCAGACCGTGGGCAGTAGCTGGTGCCAGCAAAAGAGACCCCAGCTCCACCCCTGGGCCAAACAGGCTGAGCACAGCACGTGCGGGAGCGGGAGGGGCTGCAGGCGGCTCTGGCGCGCTGCTGTGGCAGTCGTGGTGACATTGTGACCTCGGGCAGGCTGTGTTGGCTGGTTGTGTCGCCCCACCAGCACCTCCTGGCCCAGTGCTCTGGGGAACCTTGGGTCTGCCTAGGACCAGGCTGGGACGGGGCGTCTGCCCTGTCGGTGCTCACTGGGCTGTGGGCAGGAGGGTGCCACAGGCTGCAAGAGGGCACAGCAGGAGCAGAGCCCAGGCAGGAATACGCAGGGACCCGACCAGCCCTCTGCTGGTGTTTTGAGTCAGTGTGTCTCCGGGGGAGGGCTGGCTGCCCCACGCCTTGGGGAGAGGGCATTGGTTCTCAGGGAGCCGCAGGCCAGAGGGACTGGCTGGCCCATGGGGGTCAGGAGATGGGAAATGACCTTTTCCTTTTTGTGCCCTGGCTCCACTCTCACCCACGTTCCGGGGGACATACTGGGGCAGAACGCATCAGAGCCTCAGGGCCAGTCCAGCACCAGGCTGGCAGTGCCTGAATGCTGCACCAGTCCACGAGATGTCAGCTGAGTTCCTAGTGAGCCCATGTCCTCCTCAGTAAAACAGCTGCTGGTTAGCTCGGGAGGGGACCAAGGGGCTGAACAGGCCAGAGTCTGAGTTCCCCCAACATACGCCGGTGATCTCTCTGGTGCATCTATCAGAGAGAGAGAGAGTGTGTGTGTGTGTGTGTGTAGCATAGGGTGTGTACACATCAAGTCATGTACGACTTGATAAGATAATGAGCCTTGTGGGTAGGGGAGAAGCGGTAGATGTGGTATACCTAGACTTCAGTAAAGCATTTGATACGGTCTGTCATGATATTCTTACCAAAACTAGTCAAGTACAATTTAGATGAGGCTACTATAAGGTGGGTGCACAACTGGCTGGATAGCTGTACCCAGAGAGTAGTTCTTAATGGTTCTCAATCCTGCTGGAAAAGGGAGCTTTGCGACCGGGTGCTCGCGAACAGGGGGCGTGCTAACAGGAGGGAGTTTGGAGAGGCTCTCCTGGAGGAGGAGAAGGAAGGAGCAAACTAAAGCACCTTGGGGTAAGTGGCTGCTTATATTTGGAGGTTTTGGGCTTGTGTGTTTGTTTGTTTGGAGTTTGGAGTTTGTTTGTTTGGAGCGCTGAGCTGAGTGTTTGTTTGTTTGAAAGGCCGTGTGCTCAGGCAGGCAGGCAGTTGGAAGCTGATTAGGTTTGAATTGAAACACCGTGTGCTGATTGGCTGAGCTGTGGGCAGAGGGAGGAGCTATCAGGGAGGCCGAGCACTTAAACCCTGCTAGTAAGCGACCAGGGAGCTTTGCGACCGGGTGCTCGCGACCAGGGTGCGTGCTAACAGGAGGGAGTTTGGAGAGGGGAGTTTAGAGGGGGAGCTTGGAGGGAGCCAGTGACTTCTGTTGCCCTTAAACTAAATCCTTTATAACAACCTCTATCTGAAACATTTAATTAACCCTCATATATAACTAGAGTAGGAAATGGAGGCAGAAGCCGAGCAGCAGAGTGGGGGCTATCCTGTTTATTGTGTCGAGTGCAGTATGTATGACTACCTACCCTGTGGGCGGGTGGCGTATGTGTGCGCTCGATGCAAGGAGCTCCTGGCCCTCAGAGACCGAGTGCGTGCTTTGGAGGCCAGGGTGGCTGAACTGGAGGAGCTAAGGAAGGCAGAGGTGTTTGTTGATGAGACTTTCCGGGACATAGTAGGGCTGTCCCACCTCCAATCTGACAGTCCTGATGCTGTTACGGAGGATGAAAGGCTCAGGGAAGGAGAGCAGTCAAGGGGAGCAGAGGGAAACCATCCCATAGTTGGGACCCTCTTTCCAGAGGGTGATGTTGTATCCTCTCGTGCCGAGGATACTTCTCTGGGGGAGGGAGCGCCAGCTGTTAGGAAGAAGCAGGTTTTAGTAGTGGGGGATTCGATCATTAGAAATATAGATAGTTGGGTTTGTGATGACCGGGAGAACCATATGGTGACTTGCCTGCCTGGTGCGAAGGTTGCGGATCTCTCGAGGCATCTAGACAGACTTATGGGCAGTGCTGGGGAGGAGCCGGTCGTCGTGGTACATGTTGGTACCAATGACATAGGGAAGGGTAGAAGGGATGTTCTGGAGGCCAAATTTAGGTTACTAGGAAAGAGACTGAAATCCAGAACATCTTTGGTGGCATTCTCTGAAATGCTTCCAGTTCCACGCGCAGGGCCAGATAGACAGGCAGAACTTCAGAGTCTCAATGCGTGGATGAGACGATGGTGTAGGGAAGAGGGGTTTAGATTTATTAGGAACTGGGGACACTTTTGGGGTAGGGGGAGCCTATACAGGAATGATGGGCTCCACCTAAATCAAGGTGGATCCAGACTGCTGGCATTAAACATTAAAAAGGTCATAGAGCAGTTTTTAAACTAAGAGGTGGGGGAAAGCCGATTGGTGCGGGGGAGCACCTGGATCGGAAGGAGACTTCTCTTACACGAGGCTCCATAGACAGGGATTCCCTAGAAGTTAGTCAGATAGGGAACGTGGGAAATAATATATGGGCAAGATCAGATGTGAAACAATCGTGCATAAAAAAATCCAACGCGTCTGTGAAAGGCGGACATATAAATAGTGGTAGTTTTCTAACATGCTTTTACACTAATGCTAGGAGTCTGTGTAATAAGATGGGTGAACTGGAGTACCTCATATCAAAGGAGGAAGTTGACATAATAGGTATCTCAGAAACATGGTGGAATGAGGACAATCAGTGGGACACTATCATACCGGGATATAAATTATATCGGAAGGACAGAACAGGTCGTGCGGGTGGCGGAGTGGTACTATATGTGAAGGATAATATAGAATCAAATGAAGTAAAAATCCTAAAGGAATCAAAATGTTCCATAGAATCATTATGGATAACAATTCATTCCTCTAATATGAATATGGCATTAGGAATATATTACCGACCACCTAACCAGGACAGTGATAGTGATGCTGATAGAGAGGCTATCAAAATAAAAAACACAGTAATAATAGGAGATTTCAATTATCCCCATATTGATTGGGTGCATGTCACCTCAGGACGGGATTCAGAGATTAAATTTCTTGATGCCTTAAATGACTGCTTCTTGGAGCAGCTAGTACGGGAACCCACAAGGGGAGAGTCGATTCTCGATCTAGTCTTGACTGGAACGCAGGATCTGGTCCAAGAGGTAACTGTTACTGGACCGCTTGGAAATAGTGACCACAATATAATAACTTTTAATATTCCTGTGTTGGGAAGAACACCGCAGCGGTCAAACACGCTGGCATTTAATTTCAAAAAGGGGAATTACACTAAAATGAGGAAGCTAGTTAAACAGAAACTAAAAGGTAGAGTAATTAAACTAAAATCCCTGGAAGCTGCATGGAAACTGTTTAAAGAAACCATACTAGAGGCCCAACTTAAATGTATACCCCAAATAAAAAAACACAGTAAGAGACCTAACAAAGAACCACCATGGCTAAACAGCCATGTTAAAAAGGCAGTGAGAGAGAAAAGGGCAGCTTTTAAAAAGTGGAAGTCAAATCCTAGTGAGGAAAATAGAAAGGAACATAAACACTCCCAAATTAAGTGTCATAATGTAGTAAGAAAAGCCAAAAAAGAGTTTGAGGAACAGCTAGCCAAAAATTCAAAAAACAATAGTAAAATGTTTTTTAAATACATTAGAAGCAGGAAGCCCGCTAAAAAAGCAGTGGGGCCCTTGGATGATAAAGATATAAAAGGAGCGATCAAGGAAGACAGTGCCATTGCGGAGCGATTAAATGATTTCCTTGCTTCAGTCTTCACGGCTGAAGATGTTACAGAGGTTCCTAAATCTGAGCCAGCCTTTTTAGGCGACAAATCTGAGGAACTCACTCAGATTGAAGTGACATTAGAGGAGGTTTTGGAATTAATTGATAAGCTGAATAGTAACAAGTCTCCAGGACCAGACGGCATTCACCCAAGGGTTCTGAAAGAACTCAAATGTGAAATTGCAGAGTTATTAACAGTGGTTTGTAACCTATCCTTTAAATCCACTTTGGTACCAAATGACTGGAAGACGGCCAATATAACACCAATATTTAAAAAAGGCTCTAGAGGAGATCCTGGCAATTATAGACCGATAAGTTTAACATCAGTACCAGGCAAATTAGTAGAAACACTAGTAAAGAGTAAAATTGCAAGGCACGTAGAAGAGCACGAATTGTTGGGCAAAAGTCAGCATGGTTTCTGCAGAGGGAAGTCGTGTCTGTCTAATCTATTAGAATTCTTTGAAGGGGTTAATAAACATGCGGACAAGGGGCACCCAGTGGACATAATATACCTAGATTTCCAGAAAGCCTTTGACACGGTCCCACACCAAAGGCTTTTATGTAAATTAGGTGGTCATGGGATAGGAGGAAAGGTCCTTTCATGGATCGGGAATTGGTTAAAAGACAGAAAACAAAGGGTTGGAATAAATGGTAAATTTTCACAATGGAGGGGGGTAACTAGTGGTGTTCCCCAGGGGTCAGTCCTGGGACCGATCCTGTTCAACTTGTTCATCAATGATCTAGAAAATGAGGTAAGCAGTGAGGTGGCAAAGTTTGCAGATGACACCAAGTTGTTCAGGACAGTCAAAAGCAAAAGGGATTGTGAAGAACTACAAAAAGATCTCAGCAAACTGAGTGATTGGGCAGCAAAATGGCAAATGAAATATAATGTGGGTAAGTGTAAGGTAATGCATGTTGGAAAAAATAACCCAAATTACACGTACTACATGATGGGGTCAAATTTAGCTACGACAGATCAGGAAAGGGATCTTGGAGTTATAGTGGATAGTTCTCTGAAGACATCCACGCAGTGTGCAGCGGCAGTTAGTAAGGCAAATAGGATGTTAGGAATTATTAAAAAAGGGATCGATAATAAGACAAAAGATATCATACTTCCCCTATATAAAACTATGGTACGCCCACATCTCGAGTACTGCGTGCAGATGTGGTCTCCTCACCTCAAAAAAGATATATTGGCATTAGAAAAGGTTCAGAAAAGGGCGACTAAGATGATTAGGGGCTTGGAAAGGGTCCCATATGGGGAGAGGCTAGAGAGACTGGGACTTTTCAGTTTGGAAAAAAGGCGATTGAGGGGCGATATGATAGAGGTATATAAAATCATGAATGGTGTGGAGAAAGTGAATATAGAAAAATTATTTACCTTTTCCCATAATACAAGAACTAGGGGACACCAAATGAAATTGATGGGTAGTAAGTTCAAAACTAATAAAAGGAAATTTTTCTTCACACAGCGCACAGTCAACCTGTGGAACTCCTTGCCTGAGGAGGCTGTGAAGGCCAGGACTCTATTAGGGTTTAAAAAAGAGCTTGATAAATTTTTGCAGGTTAGGTCCATAAATGGCTATTAGCCAGGGATAAAGTATGGTGCCCTAGCCTTCATAACAAGGGCAGGAGATGGATGGCAGGAGATAAATCACTTGATCATTGTCTTCTGTTCTCTTTCTCTGGGGCACCTGGCATTGGCCACCGTCGGCAGATGGGATGCTGGGCTTGATGGACCTTTGGTCTGACCCAGTATGGCCGTTCTTATGTTCTTATGTTCTTATAAGAAGTGGGGTTCCGCAGGGGTCTGTGTGAGGACCAGTTCTGTTCAATATCTTCATCAACGATTTAGATATTGGCATAGAAAGTACACTTATTAAGTTTGCAGATGATACCAAGCTGGGAGGGGTTGCAACTGCTTTGGAGGATAGGGTCAGAATTCAAAATGATCTGGATAAATTGGAGAAATGGGCTGAGGTAAACAGGATGAAGGTTAATATGGACAAATGCAAAGTGCTCCACTTGGGAAGGAACAATCAGTTTCACACATACAGAATGGGGAGAGACTGTCTAGGAATGAGTACAGCAGAAAGGGATCTAGGGGTTATAGTGGACCACAAGCTAAATATGAGTCAACAGTGTGATGCTGTTGCAAAAAAAGCAAACATGATTCTGGGATGCATTAACAGGTGTGTTGTGAACAAGACACGAGAAGTCGTTCTCCCGCTCTACTCTGCGCTGGTTAGGCCTCAGCTGGAGTATTGTGTCCAGTTCTGGGCACCGCAGTTCAAGAAAGATGTGGAGAGATTAGAGAGAGTCCAGAAAAGAGCGACCAGAATGATTAAAGGTCTAGAGAATGTGACCTGTGAAGAAAGGCTGAAAGAATTGGGCTTGTTTAGTTTGGAAAAGAGAAGATTGAGGGGGGACATGATAGCAGTTCTCAGGTATCTAAAAGGATGTCATAAAAAGGAGGGAGCAAACTTGTTCTTTTCGGCTTCTGAGGATAGAACAAGAGGCAACGGACTTAAACTGCAGCAAGGGAGGTTGAGGTTGGACATTAGGAGAAAGTTCCTGACTGTCAGGTTGGTCAAACGGAATAAATTGCCAAGGGAGGTTGTGGAATCTCCATCGCTGGAGATATTTAAGAACAGGTTAGATAGATGTCTATCAGGGATGGTTTAGACAGTACTTGGTCCTGCCATTGGGGCAGGGGGCTGGACTCGATGGCCTCCCGAGGTCCCATCCAGTCCTAGTATTCTATGATTCTATGACTTGCTGGCGTGAATTAGTGTGTGAGCTTGCAGTATGTGTGTGTGCACAGCACACAATGTGTGGTTGTGGGATCAATGTGTCATTGTGAGTGTGCAAGGTGTGTATTTGTGTTTGTTTAAAGCATGGGATGGGGGCAGCGAACATGGGAACCTACCCAGTGGGCTGCCAGAAGAGTCTCTCCTGGGGCTGGCGGGAGGCAGTATTTTCCTGTCACTCGGGTAGGGAAAAGTAGTGGGTGCTTATACCATCTGCAGGAGCCCAGGGGGCAGGGTCGTGTTGGTAGCACTGGGGAGGGCAGGATTAGCATTCAGGACAGCCACAAGATGAACTTCAGCAGAGTCAGATGTGCAGTAGGAAAAGGAAGAAGGAAAACTCAAATGCTCGACTACCACAGGGGGGATACCTGGCTGGGCTGCAGAGCTGCTGGCAAGGAGCTGGAGCCGGCGGGTCACATGCTGAGTATGAGGCAAACATGATCCAGTTGGGAAATGGCTATTAATGCACTCAAGGGCACTGAGGGAATTGGCAGATGTCATTGCCGAGCCTTGGAGATCAGGAAGGCCCCGCACTGACGCCAGAAAGACGGCAAACTCGGAGAAAGCTGACAAGTTCAGAGAGACCCACCAGGAAAATCTGCGCAGCGGCCCTGGGGGCACCGATGCGACATCCAAATGGCAACATCTGAGGGATACAGTTTACAACACGGTCTTGTCGGTGTTTGGAAGAAGAGCTAGAAACACGAACGACTGGTTCGAAGCTAACTCCGATGAGATGATTCCAGTCATTGAAAAGAAGCGCGCTGCACTCCTGGAGTACAAACGCTCACCGAGCCAGAGTACCCAGCAAGCACTTAGAGCGGCCAGAAGAACAGTACAGCAGACAGCCAGGCGCTGTGCCAACAACCACTGGCTCCAGCTATGCAGCAGCATCCAGACCTGTGCCGACTTCGGCAATCTCAGGGGAATGTACGAGGGTATGAAGAAGGCATTAGGACCCACCCAGAACAAGATGGCACCTCTGAAATCCAAATCTGGTGAAGTCATTGCTGAAAAAGCCAAACAGATGGAGCGCTGGGCTGAGCACTGCTCCGAGCTGTACTCACGCGAGAACGTTGTGGTTGACGCAGCCCTCGATGCCATCGAGCTCCTACCAGTAATGGACGAACTGGATCAAGAACCGACTGTGGATGAACTGAAGAGAGCCATCGACAGCATTGCAGCAGGAAAGGCCCCTGGTCAGGATGGTGAACCACCAGAGGTGATCAAGTGTGCTGCGGACACACTCCTGGAACCCCTACATGAGCTACTGTGCCTGTGCTGGAAAGAGGGTGAGGTTCCACAGGGTATGCGCGACGCTAACATTGTAACCTTGTATAAGAACAAAGGAGACAGAAGCGACTGCAACAACTACCGTGGAATCTCCCTCCTAAGCGTCACTGGTAAACTGTTTGCTCGCGTCATCCTTGGCAGACTCCAGAAGATTGCTGAGAGGGTGTACCCCGAATTGCAGTGTGGATGCATACAAGAAATGGAAACGTGGACAGTTGACTAAGGAGGAGTGTAAACATATGGCTGGAGAATGCTGGGCAGTAATCAGGAAAGCGAAAGCACAATTGGAACTGCAGCTGGCGAGGGATGTGCAGAGTAACAAGAAGGGTTTCTACAGGCATGTGAACAATAAACAGGTTATCAGGGAAGCTGTGGGGCCATTACTGGATGAGGGAGGTAACCAATTGACAGATGATGTAAGAAAAGCTGAAGTACTCAAAACTTTTTTTGCCTCATTCTTCATGGACAAGGATGTGAAGTAGTGGGGGATGTGTGTGTGCGTGCGTGTGTGTGCGCGCGTGTGTGTCTCACCGAGGGCGGGGGGCTCCTGCTGAGGGTAACCTGGTGACCAGGTGACACCTATAGGCTGCAGACAAAGGAGGAGGTGGAGCCTGAGGGGTTTGAATTGGAACTGGGAGTTGGAAGGAGTGAGTCTGGGCTGGGAGAGAGAGAGACCAAGGAGGGGGCAAGGCCCCGGCTCTGGGGGCCCCTGGGGGCCTCCTCTCCCCAACGTGGATGGGACTGGCTGTCTCTGCCGGCTGCACTGACTCCTCTGTACAACACTGTGTCTTGTCGGCTAGTAAACCCGCTGTTCTCCTGCTGAGTGAGAGTCACTCCTGCCTGCAGATGGGGTGCAGAGCCTGGGGACCCCTGAACCCCATCACAAAAGTCAACTCCCCCACGACGGTCCTAGACAATGCAGTACGGTAAGCTGGAGGTCAGCCATCTGTGGGGAAGGAGCGAGTTAAGAGCTACTTAGAGAAACTAGATGCACACAAATCCATGGGTCTGGATTTAATGCACCCCAGGGTACTGAGGGAATTGGCAGAGGTCATTGCAGAACCTTTGCCCATTATCTTTGAAGACTCTTGGAGTTCGGGAGAGATCCTGGATGACTGGAAGAAGGCAAACGTAGTGCCCATCTTCAGAAAAGGAAAGAAGGACAATCCAGGGAACTGTAGACCCATCAGCCTTACCTCAATCCCTGGGAAAATAATGGAGGGAATCCTCAAGGAATCCATTTTGGAGCACTTGGAAGAGGGGAAGTGGTCAAAAGTAGCCAACATGGATTCACCAGGGGCAAGTCCTGCTTCACCAATCTGATTAGCTTCTGTGACGAGGTAACAGGCTCTGTGGACGTGGGGAAGTCAGTGGATGTGATATACCTGGACTTCAGCAAAGCTTTTGATATGGGCTATGTCTACACTAGCCAAAAACTTCGAAATGGCCATGCAAATACATATTCAGCGCCTCATTAGCATGCGGGCGGCCGCGGCTCATCCAGACGGGGCTCAATTTCGAAGTGCTGCGGCCGTCCGCGTGCTAATGAGGAGCTGAATGTATATTTCAGTGCTTCATTAGTAAACTTCAAAATGGCCATTTGCATGGCCATTTCAAGTTTTTGGCTAGTGTAGACATGGCCACGGTCTCCCACAACATTCTTGCCCGTAAGTTAAGGAAATATGGATTGGCTATATGGACTATAAGATGGAGAGAAAGCTGGCTTGACAGTCAGGCCCAACGGGTAGTGGTTAGTAGCTCAATATCTGGATGGTGGTTGGTTTCAAGCGTAGGGCCGCATGGCTCGGTTCTGGGGCCGGTGATGTTCAACATCTTTATTAATGACCTGGGTGAGGGACTGGATGTCCCCTCAGCAAGTTTGTAGATGACACAAAACCAGGGGGACAGGTAGATACGTTGGAGGGTGGAGAGAGAATCCAGAGTGACCTGGATAATTTGGAGAATTGGGCCAAAGGAAATCTGATGTGGTTCAACAAGGAGAAGTGTAGAGTCCTGCACCTGGGCAGAAGAATCCCGGGCATTGTTATGGACTGGGGACCAACTGGCTCAGCAGCAGTACGATGGAAAGGGACCTAGGGGTTATGGTGAATGAAAGGCTGGATATGAGTAAACAGTGTGTTCTTCTAGCCAAGAAAGCTAACGGCATACTGGGGTGTATTAGGAGGAGCATTTTGAGCAGATCTAGAGAAGTGGTTGTTCCCCTCTATTCGGCACTGGTGAGGCCACGTCTGGAATATTGTGTCCAGTTTTGGGCCCCCAGTATAAAAAGGATGTGGATTTGCTGGAGCAGGTTCAGCGAAGGGCAACAAAAATGATTAAGGGGCTGGCGCACAAGACCTGTGAGGAGAGGCTGAGGGATTTGGGCTTGTTTAGTTTACAGAAGAGAAGACTGAGGGGTGATTTAATAGCAGCCTTCACCTTCCTGAAGGGGAGCTGTAAAGAGGAGGGTGAGAAGCTGTTCTCAGTGGTGTCAGAGGGCAGAACAAGGAGCAATGGGCTGAAGTTGAGGAGGGAGAGGTGCAGGTTGGATATTAGGAAAAACTCCTTCCCCAGGCGGGTGGTGAAGCATTGGAATGAGTTGCCTGGAGAGGTGGTGGGTTCTCCATCCCTGGAGGTTTTTAAGTGCTGGTTGGACAAGGGCCTGGCCGGGCTGACTTAGTGGGGGTTGATCCTGCTTGAAACAGGGGGCTGGACTAGATGACCTCCTGAGGTCCCTTGCAGCCCTGGGATTCTGTGATTCCCCCCGGGGATGTTAATGGGGAGCCCTCTGTAAGCCAGAGGAGGGCCTTGCCCTGCACAGTTTGGCACTGGTGAGGCCTTGGCTGGCACGGTGCTTTAGGAGGGACGTGACTGAACTGGAGAGCCCGGAGAAGAGCAATGCAAGTGGCAAAAGGCTCCAAAAGCCTGATGGACGAGGAAAGGTGCAGGCAGCAGTGCAGTTTGTGCAAACCCTGTCAGGGCCTAGACTTCCCCGTGTGCGGCTGGGCGCCAGCTCTCCTCCAGGCCTGCAGGCCTGTGCTTCACAGTGCGCGTGGGCTCCTTCGCCACGTTCTCCACACCCCACTGCCGTGTGGGTTCTCCTGGGAAGGAGCGAGGCGGAGGGAGTAAACCCCGAGAGAAAATCCGGAGGGGAGCCCGAAGGCGGTTCGGTGCCAACTTCTGGCACTGTCCCGGCAACTCCTGCAGCTGCGCTGGTAGCAGACGTGGAGGTGACCCTCTCCTTTGGGCTAGATCAGTAAAGCCGAGAGGGGGACACTGGTGTCTGGGCAGCCCAGAGTCTCCATAATACGTGCCCAGGCTCGCGCCCGGAGAGGTGCTCCGGCATCGCTGAACAGCGTCGCGTCAACACGGGAGGCAACAGATACCGGCTATAAGCTCTTGCTCGACTGGCGTAGAGAGCGAGCGCCAGGGGTGGCCTTCGACGGTGGGAGAGATCGTCGCATCTCACTGGACAGTCACCGCCCGCCTCAAGCTGGGCAGCCCCCAGCCAATAGGGTACTGTCCCGCCACAGGTCACCTGCCTCGCTGCGTGTGTGAGGCTTAAGGTTCCTGGACCTGACAAGTGACTGAAATTTGGGCCCCAGGCAACTTCATAGTCACCGTAGACGCTGTAAATGAAGTCCTCAATTGAAACTATAAAGGGCGCGATCCATAGTCTCTGCAGACTGAAGGATGCCTACTACTGTGTGTCGCCAACAGACCCAGGTCGTCAGCAGCAGGGACTGAACCTGCACCCAGAGGGGCTAAAGCCATGTGCTCTTCTACATGAGCTAAAGGCCAGCTGGCGTGTATGTGTACTAAGGCTGCAGAGCAGAGACTTCACTCCCCCTCTGGTGCCAAGTATCAGAGAGGGAGCCGTGTTGGTCTGTATCTTGGAGAACAAGTCCTGGGGCACCTTATAGACTTACATATTGTGGAGCACAAGCGTTTGTGTATCGGAGGGGGAGCCGTGTTAGTCTGGATCTGTAACAGCAACGAAGGGTCCTGTGCACCTTATAGACTAACAGAAAAGTTTTGAGCATGAGCTCAAAAACCAGGACTTCTTGTTGTTCCCTCACCCTAGTACTTGGTCTCAGGGCCTCTGGGGATTACCCCTGCTTGCAAGTGTGCAGCACGTGGGAGCATTCCTGGTACACATCTGTGTCACTGCTCGCTGCACCTGTGGACATGTGCAGATGGGTGAGTGTGAATGGCGTGTGCGCAGAGCTCTGTGCACGTGTCCATGTGAGTGCACGTCTGTAGCTGAATGGAGGGCGGGCACGGATCTACGTGTACGAGTGTGCACAGGGTGTGTGAACGCAGTGCGTATCTCTAGACCTGCGTGGGTGTGAGTGCACAGGGTGCAGCTGTGTGTGCACGAGGTGTGTGAATGGTGTGTGTGTGGTGTGCCCGCCTGTGCCCTGTGTCCCGCCGGCGCTGGCGGAGAGACGCACGAGCCCCTCTCCCATACTTGCAGAATGTGCCGCTGGCCCTTTAAATGTTCCCAGCCCCGGGAGCTGTTGCCACGGCCCCTGTTGCCATGGCAACGCCGCTCGGGCCCCAGCCCACCGAGCGATCGGCCGGCGGCGCGGAGGCGGCTGCTGCGGGTGAGGGGCCGCGGAGCGGGGGGAGGGGGGCGCGTGCAAGGCTGGGGGGATGGGCGGCCGGCAGGCGTGGGTGTGCATGCGTGTGCGTGATTGTGCTCATCCGTGTGTCCGTGCGTGCAGTCATCCCTGCGTGCGGGATTGTGTGCGTGCCCTGGCGAGCTCATAGCGACCTGCGTGTGCATGGCTGTGTTCGGGTGTGCGTGGGTGTGCACGGCTGTGTTCGGGTGTGCGTGAGGGTGCATGGCTGTGTTCGGGTGTGCGTGAGTGTGTCATTGTCCTATCCGTGTGTGCAGCTGTGTGTGGTGCCTCTGAGTGTGTTCGTGTGTGTGCCCAGGCGTGCTCATGTGTGGTGGTGATGTGTGTGTGTGTGTGTGTACACCCAGGTTCACCCCTGTGGGTGCACAGGTATGTGCGGCTGTCGCTGTGCACCTCTGCGCGGCAGGGCGTGCGCACCGGTGTGTGCACTGGAGGGTACATGCGTGTACCGCTGTGCACACACGTGGCTGGCTCTGCACCTGAGCGTGGCCGTGCGTTTCTGGGGTTCCTCCAGCCCGCAGAGGACTGGGCTGTTGGCCGAAGCCCCCGTGAGCCTGCAGACCAGGCCGGGCACCAGGAATGGTTCTTTGGAGTCCGAGCTCAGCAGCCGCCTGTTGAGAGGGGCGCACAGAGTGTCTGGCGGGGGGCTGAGCGCCAGGGACCCAGACGCAAACCCCTTCAGCACAGGGTGCGGCAGCCCCCAGGGCCTCCTGTGCATTTGGCTGGAAAGGCCCTGCCCCATCCCGCGGGTGCTCACAGCCTGGCCGCTGCCACCCGCGAAGCCCACGCGCCCAGCGCCTGGCAGGCAGAGCAGCCCGAGCTCTTGCGGTTGCCTGGGGCGGAAGGGGACAGAGGAGAGCCAGGGTGACCGGCGGGGTCATCCCGTGGGGTGCGGGGGGGGGACAGTGATGCAGGGAAGGACCCCAAGGTGCCAGGTCTCCGGATGGGACGTGGCCGGGAGCTGGGCTGCCTTCACCCTGCTCTGGGCAGCTGGCGGGCGTGGGGTGAAGCTGCCTCTCAGGCCCTGCTGCAGGGCGGACTGTGGCCTGGCCTCCTGCTGCACAGAGCAGATGGCAGGAGAGCCGGGCCCCACTCTGCCCCGCCAGGCTCCGGCCACAGAAGGCAGCTTCCCTCATCGGGCCAGCGCGGGGCACCTGCTGTGTGCAGGCAGAGGCTTAGGGGCCTCCGGCCCCTCTGGCTGAGCCTGTGCTGCCAGACAGGGGGTGGGTGGGCTTGGGCAGGGCCCTGATCCTGTCTCCTCTCCCCTTCCAGGGGCTGGCGTGACCCAGCCTGCCTGCTCGTGGGCAGCGGGCCCCAGACAGCCTGTGGGGCAGAGGCTCGCGGAGGGGCAAGGCGCTCCCCCTGGACCGGCCAGCTCAGCCCCTGGCTGCGACAGGAAGCAGCGGTTCTCTGCCTGCGGCGGGGTGCGGCTGTGAGCCCGGGAGGCCGAGCCCTGCCTGAGCCGCCGTGTGGCGCGATGGAGCCCCGGGCGGAGAAGGGGCAGGAGGGGGACAGCGGGAGGATCACTGCCCAGCTGCTGAAGGCCAAGACGGGGGAGTTCGCCCTGGAGTCCATCCTGCTGCTCAGGCTGCCAGGGCTGGGCATCTCGGACCTGGGCTGCCTGGGTGAGTGCACCAGCCTGGAGTGGCTGGATCTGTCCGGCAACGCCATCTCTCAGCTGGGCCCCCTGGCCGCCCTCAAGTCCCTGACCGTCCTCAACCTCTCGGCCAACCGCATCTGCAGCCTGGAGCCGCTCGGCGCCTGCGAGAGCCTGCAGAGCCTCAACGTGGCCGGCAACCTGGTGGGCAGCCTGCAGCAGCTGCAGTGCCTGGCGGGGCTGCGCCGGCTGGAGAGCCTGCGTCTGCATGACCCCCGCGCCCGTCTCAGCAACCCTGTCTGCGCCACGGCCGCCTACCGCGGCGCCCTGCGTGACCTGCTGCCCGGCCTCAAGGCCGTCGACGGCGAGAGGCTGTCGGGGTGCGGCAGCGAGCTCTACCAGCTCTGCCGGGACCTGGACAGCTCCCTGGAGCAGGGCAGCGGTGGGGCGGGCAGCTCGGAGCCGCCGGGCACGGCCCTGCCCTGGCTGGAGGAAGGCTACTGGGAGCCGAGGCCGCCCCGGCGCAGCTCCATCCTGGAGGAGGCCTACAGGCAGTTCAGCGACGTGCTGCGGGAGTGCCGGGAGCTGAGCGAGAGGGCGGACGACACCATCTCTCAGGCGGAGAAGGCCCTGAGCATCCGCGGCGACCCCAGCTCCTATGTATTCTGAGCCATCCCGGGCCGGCGCCGCCCGCAGGGGTCCCAGCTGGGCTCTGCCTCTCCAGCGTCAGCTCCGTGGTGGGCAGAGCCCCTACCTGGCTCCCCAGTAACCTCCCCAGTGGCCACCTGCCCTGCCAGGGCGACGCGACGCACCCCTCCCGCGCCCAGCCTGTGTCTCCTGACTGCAGCCACAATGGAGGGCACCACAGGCCCTGGAGTGCTGGCCCCAGCCCTTGCCCCAAGCTGAGCCAGTTTGGGTTCTCAAGAGGGGTTCGGGGCAGGGGCAGGGATCCCCCCCACTTCCTGCCCTGTGAGTCTCCTCCCCACAGGCCGCCAGCCAGTCGCCAGCAGGGCCCCGGTTCGGTCCCCACCAGCTGGGGACCAGGGGAACCGGTCGCATGACCAGGGCAGGGGCCTCTCCTCCCGTTGTCCCTCCTGACCCAGTGCCTGGGCAGGAACCGCCCGCTGACCCAGCAGCTGAGAGGGAGCGGGGGCGGGGGGGGTCAGACCCGTGATCTGTGTGGACCCCAGTGTGTGGTGCAGGGCACCTCCTGCCAGCTGTGCGGCTCTGCCAGTGCCCGGGCGGGAGTCCTGCCTGGGCTCTGGGAGGGCACATTCCCTGGGGCTTTCCTCTTGCACCTGCCAGGCCCCTGAGACCTGCATTTTGCCTCCCTCGGGCTGGCGGGAGGCCCCGTCCAGCACCTGGCAGGAGGCGGGTGGGGAGCAGTTCCACGCGGGCTGGACGAGACAGCAGCAGAGAGCAGGACCGTCCCTACTGCTGCCTGCAGCGAGGCTGCTGCTCAGTGGGGAGCCAGGCGTGGCCAGCTGCTTCCCGCGGGCTGGGCACCGGACCGTGGTGGGGTGGGGGGCTGCCCCCTGGGCCCAGGGGAAGGATGGGGGCGCTGCCTGGTCCTGCTCCAGGTGCCCCGCCCGGGGGGGAAGTGCTGCGGTGTCACTTGCAGATATTTGCCTGTGAAATAAATGTGGTGTCTCCTCCGTGGCCCCGTCTCTCAGTGCCCGGGCGGCAGAGCTGGGGGCGCTGCAGGGTCTGTGTGGCTCTGCGCTCCCCACGCGTGGCTGGACTGTGGGCCTCAACGCCACAAGGGGCCTGGCCAGCTTGGGGGTCTTACCGCTGTCCTTGGTGAGCTGTTCTGGGGGATGTGCCCTGGGCCCTGCCCTGCTGGTCTGGCCTCTGGATCCCTGCCAGCCTGGCCTGGTCCTTCGCCCCAGCAGCTTCCAGCTTGCTGCAGGCTGGGCCGTAAACACGGGGCGGGGATTCCCCAGGCCGGACCACCCCACCTCGCTCCAAACCCTCCACCTGAGAGCGAGGGGGCCGAGCCCAGGAGCCCAGCCCGGTGGGTAGCGGGTGGGGAGGGACTCCAGGCTGCCCCCATGGCAGAAGATGGGCTGGAGCAGACGCCCATTGGGGTGACGTGGTGCGGCGGGAGCAGGAGCCGGAGTCTGTCCTGGGCCGTGTCCCTGTGACCCGAGAAGGACCCGGGGTCGGCTGGAGCGACTGAGCGTGGGCTGGCAGGGCCGCCCCGTGTGAATAACTCCCCAGCCCGTCTGCACCGTGGCTCTGGCTTTATTGGGGCTGAGCAGCCGGCGACGCAGCGCAGCGATGGGCGGGAGCTGCAGCAGGATCCAGGGGCTGGGCCGTTGTTTGCCAGCCAGGTGCTCGCGGGCGCAGCGTCTGGCGGGTGGGAGGTGGGTGGGTCTCCGCTGTGTCAGTGCTGGTTGTGCTCTGCAGGTTTGGGCTCCAGGGAGAATGTCTGGAGAGGAGGGGACATGATGGGGTGAGCACTGGGGTGAGGGATTGGGGGTTCCTGCCCTGCCCTGCTGCTCCCCAGGGTCGGTTTGTCTCCGGGAGCCGGGGAGAGGGGCCCACCCCTGCATCAGTGCTGCCTGCAGGCCCCGTTGGCAGAGCCAGGCTGGCTGCAGCGTGGCCCTGGGGGTGGCTGACTGGGGCCTGGGGCAGGAACAAGGACACCCCCACCCCTCTGCGCCGTAAGGGCCCACAGGCCTGCCTGCCGCCTGGCCCTTCACTAGGGTCTGTCCCAGCCTGCACTGCTCCCGGCCCCCTCGGTTCTGGGTCGCTGCAGGCGCTGCCAGCCGGGGGCCAGAGCCCGGCGGGTCGTAACCCAGATCCACCCCCAGGACTCAGCTGGGACCAGCAAACTGGCTGCACCCCCGACACCCCACCCCTTTGCCGCCTGCCCTCGCTTCCCCTGGGGCCTGGGCTGGAACCCGGCGCTGAGCGCCCCCAGTACGGGCACTTCGCCCCTTCCGCTACGGCGCATCCAGGCACCATCCGCTGGGCTGTGCCCTGTGCCCGGCGGCTCAGCCCTGGGAGAGCAGGGGGTCAAAGGGTGTCAGTCCCCGGGGCGCGGGCACAGCGCCCTGCTGGGGGCTGGGATGCAGGGGAGAGCCACCCGCCTCCAGCCCAGAGCCCCTCAGGGAACCCCAGGCAGTCCGGTCGGGGGGTGTCTGTACCATGTCCTGAATGACCAGTGCAAGAGTAGAGATTTCGCTGGGTCTGTGGTGCACGACATACGCCTGCTGCACGGCCCTGCACTTCTCCTCGTGTCTGGCCTCCGTCTCCTGCAGGGGCAGAGGCGCCCGGTCACTGGGAGGCCCCAGCTCCCGGGGCGGAGGTGGTGTGGCTGCGGCCGGAGAAGCGTCGGGAGAGCCTGGGCTGAGAGCCCTGCCTGAGCCTTTGTGCCGGCACCTCAGGGGAGCCTCTGTGCAGCTGCAAGGGTGTGTGTGTGTGTGTGCTTGTGTGCCCGGTTGTGTGTGTGTGTGTGTGCCCGTGTGTGCCCAGTTCCATGTGTGTGTGTGTGTGTGTGTGTGTGTGCCCGGTTCCGTGTGTGTGTGCGCGCCCGGCAGCGTCCATGTGCTCCAGAGCCTCTGCAGGTCTGTGTGCGCAGGCGGCAGGAGCCTCTGCAGCTGCATTCATGGGTGTGGCTGTGCTCTTGTGTATGGGTCTACACTTGTGTGTGTCTCTGAGTGGTTGTGCACATGGCTGCACTCGTGTGTGGGGCTCTGGTCACATGCACAGCTGTGTGTGTGTGTGTGTGCGTGTGCATGCGTGTGCGCGTGTGCTGGGAGCGTCTGGGCACGCACGCGTGTGTGTGTGTGACAGGGTGCCGGCCAAGGGGCTCACTCTCCCCGGCTCTGGAGGGCGAGGGACCTGGCTGCCTGCTGGAGCGAGGAGCTGGGGCAGAGCAGTGCTGGGCCAAGGCAGGCGACCGGCTGGCATCATCCTCAGGCTGAGGCCCAGCGACGGGACCCCGCAGGCACCAGGGCGGCGGGAGGCAGCCGGGGAAGGAGACGGCGGCAAGTCCCCATCACTGGCCAAGGCTCAGGGGCCGTTTCAGAGGGAGGAAGCTGGGAGCTGCCTAGGGGCAGGGGGTCAGTGAGCCAAGGGGGTGCTGGGCTTGGGGGCCCTGGGTGAGGAGGAGCCTGGAGTGTGGGGCTGCGCTGTGGGGCAGTGCCCTGAGGAGGGGCGCGGCTGTCTGGCTGAGCGATGGGGACCAGCCCCAAGGGGAGCGGCCGGGGGCACGCGGCAGGGAGAGGGCGCGGAGGTGCAGGGAGCTAATTCTCCGAGTGACCAGCAGGAGGCGCCATCGCGGGGTGTCCCCAACCTGCAAGAGTGTGTGTGAGCTGGGGGGCCACTGCAGAGCTGGACACGTGGGCACGTGCGTGTGTGTGTGTGAGCTCACAGGCTGCTGCCTCCGGGTGGCTGCACACGCACATGTGTGTGAGCTCACGGGCTGCAGCCTCGGGGTGGGCACACGCATCTCTTTAGTTGCATTTCGCACACGTGTGTCTTGGCTTCTGCCAGGCGCCAGGGTCCATCTGCCCATCCTGGGCACCCAGAACCCCCTGCGCTGGGCGTGGGGCTGAACGGCCCAGCCCGACCCCTTCCCCCCAGACGCAGCTCTGGGCCCGATCCCTGCCCGCGGTCGCTGGGGCTGGGGAGCTCTCACCTGCACCACTGGCTGCCTCTCTGGCTGGCAGTACACGTGCCTATCCAGCACTGTGGCCGGGCTGTCGAAGTTGAACTTGACACAGGCCAGGCACCTCAGCTTCCTCTGGGGAGAGAGGCCCGAGTCACAGCCCAGCCGGGCAGGCCAGCCGGGTCAGCGGGGCCCCGGGCAGCGCTCAGGGGCTGCAGAGAACATGCAGCCGCCATCCCCAGCCGGCTCGCCCTGCTGCGCGGTGTGCCCAGTGCCGCCTGCGCGCTCCCTCCCCGCCGGGCACCTTCCCCTCGCACGCCCCAGGCCCTGCACGCACGCTCCAGTCCAGCCCCTCCCGCCGCCGGGGCTGAGCCTCCCCCAAACGTCTCCTCCAGTACCGGGGGGACCAGAGAGTCAGAGCGACGCAGCAACGTGTCCAGGGTCCTCCAGCACCCCAGGCCCAGCCCAGCACCGTCCCCGAGGGTGGCTGCCTCCAGCCCCATGACTTAGGGCTGAGGCGCCCTGCCTGCTCTGCACACACCCAGCCTTGTCCAGTGCCCAGCCCCTCCTGGCCAGTCGCCCCCTCAGTCCCTCCCTTGCTTCCTCCTGGGGCCTGGCTGAGCAGGGGGCTGCCCTCGCTCACCCCCTTCCCAGAGCAGGGTGCAGCTGGGGAGAGCTGCAGGGGGTAGCTGTGAGGTGGCTGTGCCCTCGCTCACTGGTCTGCGTTTGAACGGGCAGTCCGGTCTGCTCCCCGGCCGGTTCGAGCACTGTGTCTGCGAGATGCTGAGCTGCAGGCGCACAAAGGTCCCCGTGTGCTGCTTCTGGAACAAACACAAAGCAGGTTCAGCAAAGCACCATCGGCAGCTCCGGCCAGAGTTCGATGCTCTCGGCTGAGGCCGGGGGAGGCTCTATGGGACGCTGCCGGGCCGGAGGAAATGCCCTGCGTGGTAAGGGACGGCTGTGCATCGCTGGCTGGGACTAGCCAGTGCCTAGGAGACAGCCCGGCTCACAGCCCGGACCTGTGCACGGCTCAGGGCTGGACGCTGGCCTGCACCAACCGCCCCCTCTGGGCTAGAGCCCCCCTGTCTGCCGTGGCACAATGCTGTGAGGGGCAGGGTCACCCCAGGGCCTGTCCCCACCGCAGCACAATGCTGAAGGGGTGGTTGAGACTCACTCTGCCTCATGCCAGGTGTCGCCCACCCGGCACCTGCAGGGCCCGGAGCAGCCCAGGGGCAGGTGGGAGAAGAGATGGTTAAACTCTCCCCCGAGGTGCTGGCGCTGGGGGAGGAGGCCTGTGGAGGAGGGTGATGCAGAGTGATGGAGAACATAAGAACATAAGAATGGCCATACTGGGTCAGACCAAAGGTCCATCCAGCCCAGCATCCCATCTGCCGACGGTGGCCAATGCCAGGTGCCCCAGAGAAGGAGAACAGAAGACAACGATCAAGTGATTTATCTCCTGCCATCCATCTCCTGCCCTTGTTCTGAAGGCTGGGGCACCATACTTTATCCCTGGCTAATAGCCATTTATGGACCTAACCTGCAAAAATTTATCAAGCTCTTTTTTAAACCCTAATAGAGTCCTGGCCTTCACAGCCTCCTCCGGCAAGGAGTTCCACAGGTTGACTGTGCGCTGTGTGAAGAAAAATTTCCTTTTATTAGTTTTGAAGCTACTACCCATCAATTTCATTTGGTGTCCCCTAGTTCTTGTATTATGGGAAAAGGTAAATAATTTTTCTATATTCACTTTCTCCACACCATTCATGATTTTATATACCTCTATCATATCGCCCCTCAATCGCCTCTTTTCCAAACTGAAAAGTCCCAGTCTCTCTAGCCTCTCCCCATATGGGACCCGTTCCAAGCCCCTAATCATCTTAGTCACCCTTTTCTGAACCTTTTCTAATGCCAATATATCTTTTTTGAGGTGAGGAGACCACATCTGCATGCAGTACTCAAGATGTGGGCGTACCATAGTTTTATACAGGGGAAGTATGATATCTTTTGTCTTATTATCGATCCCTTTTTTAATAATTCCTAACATCCTATTTGCTTTACTAACTGCCGCTGCACACTGCGTGGATGTCTTCAGAGAACTATCCACTATAACTCCAAGATCCCTTTCCTGATCTGTCATAGCTAAATTTGACCCCATCATGTAGTACGTGTAATTTGGGTTATTTTTTCCAACATGCATTACCTTACACTTACCCACATTAAATTTCATTTGCCATTTTGCTGCCCAATCACTCAGTTTGCTGAGATCTTTTTGTAGTTCTTCACAATCCCTTTTGGTTTTGACTGTCCTGAACAACTTGGTGTCATCTGCAAACTTTGCCACCTCACTGCTTACCTCATTTTCTAGATCATTGATGAACAAGTTGAACAGGATCGGTCCCAGGACTGACCCCTGGGGAACACCACTAGTTACCCTCCTCCATTGTGAAAATTTACCATTTATTCCAACCCTTTGTTTTCTGTCTTTTAACCAATTCCCAATCCATGAAAGGATCTTTCCTCCTATCCCATGACCGCCTAATGTTGTTCTTCCCAACACAGGAATATTAAAAGTTATTATATTGTGGTCACTATTTCCAAGCGGTCCAGTAACAGTTACCTCTTGGACCAGATCCTGCGTTCCAGTCAAGACTAGATCGAGAATTGACTCTCCCCTTGTGGGTTCCTGTATTAGCTGCTCCAAGAAGCAGTCATTTAAGGCGTCAAGAAATTTAATCTCTGAATCCCGTCCTGAGGTGACATGCACCCAATCAATATGGGGATAATTGAAATCTCCTATTATTACTGTGTTTTTTATTTTGATAGCCTCTCTAATCTCCCTTAACATTTCAGCATCACTATCACTGTCCTGGTTAGGTGGTCGGTAATATATTCCTAATGCCATATTCATATTAGAGGAATGAATTGTTATCCATAATGATTCTATGGAACATTTTGATTCCTTTAGGATTTTTGCTTCATTTGATTCTATATTATCCTTCACATATAGTACCACTCCGCCACCCGCACGACCTGTTCTGTCTTTCCGATATAATTTATATCCCGGTATGATAGTGTCCCACTGATTGTCCTCATTCCACCATGTTTCTGAGATGCCTATTATGTCAACTTCCTCCTTTGATATGAGGTACTCCAGTTCACCCATCTTATTAGACAGACTCCTAGCATTTGTGTAAAAGCACGTTAAAAAACTACCACTATTTATATGTCCACCTTTCACAGACGCGTTGGATTTTTTTATATGCGATTGTTTCACATCTGATCTTGCCCATATATTATTTCCCACGTTCCCTATCTGACTAACTTCTAGGGAATCCCTATCTATGGAGCCTCGTGTAAGAGAAGTCTCCGTCCGATCCAGGTGCTCCCCTGCACCAATCGGCTTTCCCCCACCTCTTAGTTTAAAAACTGCTCTACGACCTTTTTAATGTTTAATGCCAGCAGTCTGGACCCACCTTGATTTAGGTGGAGCCCATCATTCCTGTATAGGCTCCCCCTACCCCAAAAGTGTCCCCAGTTCCTAATAAAGCTAAACCCCTCTTCCCTACACCATCGTCTCATCCACGCATTGAGACTCTGAAGTTCTGCCTGTCTATCTGGCCCTGCGCGTGGAACTGGAAGCATTTCAGAGAATGCCACCAAAGATGTTCTGGATTTCAGTCTCTTTCCTAGTAACCTAAATTTGGCCTCCAGAACATCTCTTCTACCCTTCCCTATGTCATTGGTACCAACATGTACCACGACCACCGGCTCCTCCCCAGCACTGCCCATAAGTCTGTCTAGATGCCTTGAGAGATCCGCAACCTTCGCACCAGGCAGGCAAGTCGCCATACGGTTCTCCCGGTCATCACAAATCCAACTATCTATATTTCTAATCATCGAATCCCCCACTACTAAAACCTGCTTCTTCCTAACAGCTGGTGCTCCCTCCCCTGGAGAAGTATCGTCAGCACGAGAGGATACAACATCACCCTCTGGAAAGAGGGTCCCAACTATGGGATGGTTTCCCTCTGCTCCCATTGACTGCTCTCCTTCCCTGAGCCTTTCATCCTCCATAACAGCATCAGGACTGTCAGATTGGAGGTGGGACAGCCCTACTATGTCCCGGAAAGTCTCATCAACAAACACCTCTGCCTTCCTTAGCTCCTCCAGTTCAGCCACCCTGGCCTCCAAAGCACGCACTCGGTCTCTGAGGGCCAGGAGCTCCTTGCATCGAGCGCACACATACGCCACCCGCCCACAGGGTAGGTAGTCATACATGCTGCACTCGACACAATAAACAGGATAGCCCCCACTCTGCTGCTGGGCTTCTGCCTCCATTTCCTACTCTAGTTATATATGAGGGTTAATTAAATGTTGCAGATAGAGGTTGTTACAAAGGATTTAAGTTTAAGGGCAATAGAAGTCACTGGCTCCCTCCAAGCTCCCTCTCAAAACTCCCTCCTGTTCGCGAGCACCCGGTCACAAAGCTCCCTGGTCGCTTACTAGCGGGGTTTAAGTGCTCGGCCTCCCTGATAGCTCCTTCCTCTGCCAACAGCTCAGCCAATCAGCACACGGAGTTTCAATTCAAACCTAATCAAGACTCACAGCTTCCAACTGCCTGCCTGAGCACACGGCCTTTCAAACAAACACTCAGCTCAGCACTCCAAACTCCAAACAAACAAACACACACAAGCCCAAAACCCCCAAACACAAGCAGCCACTTGCCCCAAGGTGCTTTAGTTTGCTCCTTCCTTCTCCTCCTCAGGAGAGCCTCTCAAAACTCCCTCCTGTTAGCACGCACCCTGTTCGCGAGCACCCGGTCGCAAAACTCCCTGGTCGCTTACTGAGAGGAACAGGGTAAGTGCATGTTGGATTGATACAGTTGCTGTTTGGTTGGGGTCCCATCTCGGATGGGCAAAAGGACAAAAGGACAACCTGGCCTCCATCCTGGTTCCGCTTCTTCAACAGGACTGGGTATGGGGGAGCGTCCGTCGGTCTGACAGCGCTCTGTGTCTCCAGATGCTGTGCAACCAGGTCATCCCCATGGGGCACAGAGACCTCCCACAGAGCACCAGCCTGGCTCGAGCTAGAGCTGGAGGGAGTAACACCTCGAAGGGACCCTTTAACTCACCCGCACTCACAAACCAGCATGTCCGCACAGCACACGCAAGACAGCGAGTCCACAAGAGAAGACAGGAGACCGAGGGACGTCCCCTTACCAGTTCCAGAGGTTCTTGGAATCCTGTTCCTGGTGTTCCTGCCTCCTGCCCTGCCAGCCCAGCGTGTCCAGGACACGACATGCTTTTCCCTGCTCTCTCGGTTCCTATTGTCAGGGTCTGGGCTGCGGGGTTCACCCCCTACAATAACCTCTGTGCTAACATCCGAGCTGTTGTTGTGTTACAGGGAGTCCTAGGTCCTTCTTTGTTTTATACACTAAAGACCTGGTTGTTTTCATCTGACTTGCTGTGTCCTAACTGCACTGAACACGGCCGATCGATGCGGAGGGGAAGGATACTGCAGACAGCCCATCTTGTGACCAGTACAATCACAGAGCTCACTACCGCGTGCTCACATGGGGCAGGGCGCAAAATATCCCCTGGTGCTCCTTGGCCTGAAATCCCACAGAGGTGACCCCTGGGTGCAGACATGGCCAATTCCCCAAACACACCTTGGGGTGTCTCCTCTCCTGGCTGCGTGACCCTGGCTACCATGGGGCTGCTGCTCCAAGACTCCAACCCCATTCGCACCCCTGAAGCCAACGGGCTCAGTGGGTCTCAGCTCCAGTTCCAGAGCAAAGCTTCCTGAGACACTACTGAATTGTAAGATGCCGTCTGTGCTGATTCTCGTGGTACCAGAGGCCCCCAAACCACTGACAAGGGAGAGCGAAGTCCACTCGACAGCCTCAGCAAGAGCCAGCTGCCTTTCCAGTCACGTAATGGAGGTCCCTAAGGACACGGGTTCGTTCCCACCTGCGGATGAGCCGCATCTGTCAGCTTTACAAATGCAACTGCTGTTCTACTTGTGCATCTGTCTTGTGCAGAGCAGGCCAAGGGAGGTGTCTACCAAGAGCAGATAGTTCTCAGGTTCTGTCGATGCTCTTCAATGGTCTGTGTCATTCTTGTCCTGGAGGTTCTGCGTATTGGCTCTGTACTCGTACTTCACAGTCTCAGAGGAGGAGCCGCGTTAGTTTGTAGCTCCGCAAAAATCAAGCAGTTCTGTTCGGCCTTAAAGACTGACAAAGTTATTTATTAGGTGCTGAGCTTCTGTTGGTGAGATCCACTTTGCTTAGCCATGAAAGCTCATAACCTAATACATAAATCTGATAGTCTTTAAGGTGCTACAGGACCACTTGTGGGGTGGGGTTTTTTGTTGGTTTTGGTTTGTTGTGTGTGTGGTTTTTTTTAACTACACGTCCTACTCTGTGGCTCGTCACCTTGTCATGGTGAGCGCGAGAGGAATCATGGGAATGTCGAGGGGCTGGCTCCAGATGAAGTACAATCCTAAAAGCCCTGAATGGCGGAAGAGGCGGAGGACAGCGAGGGCAATGCTGCAATGGCTGTGAAGGCGGATGAAGGCTGCAGGGGACAGGAGTGCAGATGAGGAGAGGAGGAGAAGAAGAAAGGAGCAGCAAAAACTGCCCCTCGCTCCTGCAAGAGCTACTAACCCGTGTCCCTTCTGGGCTAAGACCCACGGCTCTAGAATTGGGCGAGTCAGCCATCAACGGCCTCCCAAACAGGAGAGTGAGCTGAAGACGTCCCACTTGTTACCAAGTTACTGCCGAGAGATTTTGAACGTTTGTTCTGGGAGATCCCAGCAGGACACTTGGCACCTATTATACAAGCTTCACTCGTTCAATGAGTCAGGACTTGGCTGATTGTGGACCTTGGGTGGTGCCAAACATTCCCACCGACATTCCAGTTCTCCTGTGCCACCACAACACTGCTGTTCGGCTTTCATAACCTCTCGTCCCCGTAATCTCACCAAATCCTTATAGGCACCTGCAGTCCCAAAGGCCCAGCCACACCCTCGGGTCAATTTGTACCTCGGTTTTACCCAGAGCAGCCCAGTGTGTCAGTCTCTCAGCATCTAAAATCTAAAGGTTTATTATTAAGGAGAAGAAAGAGAGAAAAGGCTGAGAGGAAAATCGTTAAACCAATCAAATGCCACACACCACCTGCAAAGTTCCTGGTGCCGGCTTCCAGCCGAGGCGGAGCGGTCTGTATTAGCAGTTTCTGGAATACCTCCTGCGCTAGGGTGGCTCGTCCGTCCGTCCAGACCCAAGTTCCTCGTGCAGATGCTTGAGAAGCGATAAAGGGGGAGGAACCCCAGGACCTTCTTTATAACTTTGCCCCTGTTCTGGCTCGAGGAAATCATGTCCAGGATGGGGCCTGTCACATGGGAAGGTCACCTGAACGTGTCCTATTCAGGCAATAAGCCACCCACTGTCTGCTGCTCTGAAAGGACCCAGCATAGTTCTTCCCGTGTGGATTGGCACCGACTAAAGCCCTGAGTCAAGTGCCGCTTCACTTGACTTGGGACCTTTCGGAACGGGTGGCCAGGACTCCTCTTGAGGTGTCTCAGATGCACACATGGGAAGTGCAAGTCCGGAGCCAATACTCAGAACTTCACATGCAGACACCACACACGCCTATGAGCCGTAAAAACAGAACCAGCAACTCACCAGCGTTTGATAGAGAGCCCACGTGGCCCACTCTGCACACGGTTCGGGGCCACCAATGCTCTGTGCTGGTGATGTTTTGCATGTTCACCTCACAATTCAACAACATCTCAGCCGGGCAGAGTTAATGTGTAGCTAAGCTCTGCAGGCCAGTGCCCGTCACCTCTGACACGGCTGGCCTGGTGCCCCAGCCCCCCAGCCCCCACGGCCTGAGCAGGACCCTGTTAGCCGGAACCACCTCTGCGGGCTGATGTCCAGCGCCTGTTGCTGAGCTGCCTGTGGGGCCAGGTGCAGGCTCCCGCCGGAGGCAGCACTCTGTCCTGCTGTCCCCAGCTCTCACAGCTGTCCTGGCCGTGCTGTGCCCTGGCCCCCAGTCCTGTCCCCAGCCGCCAGTGCCCAGCCCGGCCATGCAGGATGCATGGGGCACGGGGAATGCTGAGCCAGGGGGAGTCTGCACCAAGCTGTGCAGAGCTCCAGCTCCTCCCCAGACTCCTGTCCTTGCCCCTTCCATCCTGCCCCCTGGCACTCCCCTCCCTCCTACCAGGCCCCCTCCCGCCAGCTCCCATTCCCTGACACCAGCTGCTCCCTGCAGATCCCCTCTGTCCCCACCCAGGGCCGTGTACCCCCTGCACCGCACTGCAGACCCACCCAGAGGGGCTGTCAGCAATCAGTCACGTCTCCCATTAGCCCCGAGCATCCCAAAGCCCCAGACAGGCTGGGTACAGGGGATCGGCTGCCCCGGTCACTGCAGAGCAGCCAGCTCTGGGGAGGAGCTTAGCGCACAGCAACGCGTCGCTGGCTCTCGCGCACTCACTGTTTCAGTGACTTCATCCACCGCCTGCTCCTTGTACATCCATTTCACGTGGCTCTGCCGGTGAAATTCCTCCAGCGTCAGGTCCACGGCCCTCTGCTGCAGCGGGGATCTGCTGGCCGCGGCCAGGGCCAGCAAGCCCAAACCCAGGGTCAGCAGCGCCTTCATCTGTGCGGGTGGCGAATGGAGCCGAGGGAGCCTCTGCCCCTCTAAGCCACCCTACACCGCCCCTCTGTTGATCTTAGTCTGCTATTAACTAACTCCCCAGGGCTGCCCTGCTCCTCCCTCGGCACCCTGCCCGCTGCAGTCAGCGCCATCGATTCGCTGTGAGAGGGGAGCGAGAGGGGCAGGAACGTTGGCACAGCACGGCCGGGGGGTGGGCAGGAGGGAGGCCCAGCAAGGGGCATGTGATGCCGAGTGCCAGGTGGCCGGCAGGCTCTTTCCCTGGGCCGGTCACCACCTCTACCCACCCGGCCGTGTGTGCTCTGAGCCCTCCGGACGGGCTTGAATGAGCCCTGCGACGTTGGCTGATTGAGGTATGACCAGAGGCTGGACTCCAGCCGTCAGGAACATCATCCCACGGATGCCGCGGCACCTCTGGTGTCTGAGCTCTGCGACTTTGTCCTCACCCACAAGCGTTTCCCATTTGGGCACAGTTTATACCTGCAAATCCGTGGCCCTGCCATGGGCACCTGCCTGGCCCCACTACACGCCAACGTTCTCACGGCTGACCTAGAACGGCGTTTCCTCAGCTCCCGTGCCCTAGACCCAGCGCCTCAGCTGCCTGCGCATGGACCCCCCTCTGAGCAGGCCCAGGTGGGTTTGATCTGGGGCCGGGGATGCTCCCTGGAGGCAGAGGAAGAGACCCCCAGCGGTGCAGCTTCTGTCCTCCCATGCAGGAGAAGGTGCTGCCGCCTGGCACGGGAACCCAGGCCTGGCTCCCTGTCGCAGCCCTTTGCCGTTCAGTGGCATCGTCCATCCAAGGGCACCTCGGGAATGGGCGCAGCTTCCCAGCCCCTGCGTGTGGGCTGTGGCAGGGTCATGGCTTAGTCACAATCCCTAAGTGCAGCCCAGAGGGAGGCAGGGCCTGGCCCAGGCTGGCCCGGTGAGTCAATGGCAGAGAACGGGACAGAACGCCCAGCCATGAGCCATCCCTCCCTCTTCCAATGGGGACACCCCAGAGAGGTGCCCAGCGGCCGCAGGGGTTCTGGCTTGGTGGGCGCAGCCCATAGCAGCTCAATAGGCTTGGCAGGACGTCGCCGCCCTCGCCCTGCAAGGAGCTCACAAAAGCAGTGATGGGAAGGCCTGGTCAGGTCCCTCTGAGCCCATCTCCTGGGGAAAAGGCCAGGGTGGTTCCCACCAGCTGAGGAACTGAGCTCTGCTCCTCCCTGGCGCTGGGTCCCACAGCTCCACCCCAGTTCACTTTTCCCTTCTGGTGCTCAGGAACTGGGGGCCACGTTTTATCTGCCCCCTGACGTGTTCCACCTACAAAGACCCAAACACGTGGCAGAGCCGAATGTTCCCCGTGTCCCTGGCAGGCAGGGGACTCGTGGGCCGAGGTCACTGCCTGGGATGTCACGTGTCCGATGACCTCGTGTGTCGCCCTCCCCGGGCTGGGACGCTGAAGGTCGGGCTTGTTTGCAGGTGCAGTGTTTCTCGGAATGGTTCAAACTACTGAATTCCCAGCAGGGGCTGAGCATGTGGGGAGCCTGAGGAGCTGCTTCCCCCCAGGACTGCAGCCAGCTGTTCCCTCCAGCGTACCTCGCCCCATCCCCAGCCGGAGTCTCCTCCCCACCCGGCTGCTGAGCCCGTTGCCCCTGCCTGTGTGGGGGGAAAACTGCTCTAAGGGTTCAAAGTTTTCTTTTCCACCCTAACCAGGCCTCACTCTGGAAGGGGATACTCGGGGGTCTCCTGCACTTCTTTGAAGTCCCTACCTCGTCACCTAGAGACGATTTATCCTGTAGGCTCCTCTGTCTGGGTTATCGTGTACCTTTGTAGTGTTAACTGGCCTCAAGCACAGCTGGTGTTTGCAGACATGTCTCAGGACAATTGTGCTGAGACTTTGACATGTTAGAGAGGACAATTAACAACTAAACTGTCTATACAAACTGTACAAAGGGTCCTGAGAACTGATTCTCAGGGCTCCCACTTCTTTGCAAGCTGGTAGCCTGCATGCATGCAAATAAACTTTCCCTTTAGGTCTCACACTTGCCTCGCTGCTTTGACCTCCAGCCTCGGACCTTTTGGGGACACCGTACCCCAGGGGAACGTGGGTTCTCTGACACCAGCAAGACTCAAGTTTCTCAGGTTGCTCTCAGCCGTCTGTAGTCCCCTGCCACCTTCAGAGGGCTGTGAAGTGACCTCCTCTCTCTGGGCCAGTCCCCACTGCTCCCTGCTCCACCCACCTCCCCTCCAGCCTGTTCCCGGCTCACCCAGCCGCGCTCCCAGGAGAGTCACTGGCCCAGGGGCCCCTGGGCTGAAAGAGAGGCGGGAGGTGGGCGAGCGTGTGGAGAGCACAGCCTGGGTATCAGGGGCCAACTGGAAAGCGAGCTGGGTGCAGAGCAGACACCCGCTCTTCCTGCGCCGACGGGCACCGGTGCCGGGTGTGCTGAGAACTGACCTGTGAGCAACGTTCATAGGGGACCCCACGACTCTCTCCCCTTCGGGCTGAAGCTCCCGTCTGATTCCCATGGGGCACTGGGCGGGCGTCGCCGACACCCGAGCAGAGGGTGCGGTTCCCAGAAGCCACCGGTGTGGTGGGCTGACAGGTGTCTCGCTCTGCGCTGGTGATAAGTGTTTGGCTGCGGGTGAGTTTCTGGGTTCCCGTGTGCGTCGCGCTGGCTTTGTGCTAGTCGCCAGCACTGCAGACTGCAGAGCCCCCGAGGGCCGCAGGGCCAGATGAGAGAGAAAGGCCCCTCGGCAGGTCCATTGAAATGTACGGCACTCGTGGCACCGGGTGAGCTCTCGAAGGACACCAAAAATGTGGGCCCGTAACAGGGACACTGCTCAGTCAGTGGTGTGGGATTTGCCTATGCCCTCGCCTGGACCAAGAGTTCGGTGGAGGTTCTACAACTTTCCTAGGCTGAGACACACAGTCTGTGACCCACACCTTCCGCATCATCGTCCGTGTGAAGGGCACCTTTGTTCCCTGCCTCGTGTTTCCTCCTGACACTTCAGCCAAAGCATCGCGACTCACCACCGGGCGTTGCGCTTTCGCTCCTGACGTGTCAGACACAATCTGAGTCCTCATCACGTTTGTGACATTATTTTACCCTGCGCTGGGTTGGGGCGTCCCTGTCCTGTCCTGTCCTGCTGGAAGGTGTTGCCGTGGTCCGTGGGTTAGAGCAGTGTTGGTGGTACTAGCACCCAGTTCACGTCCCCGACTCTGATTTGCCGGCAAACGTTTGCCATTGACAGGGCCGGCCTCCTCCTCAGAGTCCAATTCTAGCTGACTTGGGTTCAGGCCTCACACCAGGCCCTTGCCTCAGGTCTGTCTTTCCCCTGCAATGGGGACTTTGCAAGGCTCCCACCTGGCTGGGGAATGGAATCCAGCGGGTTGGAAGGCCTGGGGGGAAGAGGGTATAATAAGTGGGACTCCTGGTTTCCTGCCCTCCCTCGTACATGGAAAGAAGAAAGGGCTTTTGCCTTCACATGGCAGGAGTATAAAGTTGTCCCTGGCAGTGGCCGTGGTGTCTTTGGGCGTCTGAAATAAGCCTGCACGCGCTGTGGCCCTGTCCCTCATTGATGTATTTTCAGAGACTCTCCGGAAGAGCAGCTTGTACCACGGGCTGTATCCAGCATTAGTAACTTCCACTGATGTACGTAATTTACCACTTTAACGATTTTTTTCTCTTGCCCTATTCTTCCCGTGTTAATAAACCTTTAGATTTTACTTTGCAGAGGATTGGCCCCCACGCTGTTTTGGGTAACATCGTAGTATACCTGGGACTGTGGCTAGACCCTTTGGGGCCTGGAAGAATCCGTGTGGATTTGGTGAAATAGCTTTTCATAACTTCTCCCCTGGGTATGGAGGTTCCTGATTTCAGCACGAGGAGCAGCTGGAGAACCTGTGGGTTTGCTTATGTAGCTTTTGGCTGGCCAGTGGGGCTGGCAGAGGTACTTTTGTGGCTGTTTTGACATGCCTTATTGAGAAGGTGACCCCGGCGTGGGCTGTAAGTGGCCTGGTTCTAAACAATTTCCCCAGGGTAATTTCTCTCAGCTTGGCCCTGAAACTCTTCTGAACATGACAAACCTGTCAAGGCTCCTGTCTTCTGTTATGCCCCAGCCAGTCCGGCCGGGAACTCCAGCTCCCCTAGTTAGGGTAAAATTGTTTAATATGGAATTTTAAAATGGCTGCCAGTCGGCTGCCAGGAAGGACTCCATTTTGCTTAAGATGACTCAGCAATGTACCTCAGAAGAAAAGGCGGAAAAACCAGGGTGAGGTGACCTTGGGTTCCCCTGGTAACCATTGGTTATGTAAGGAGGCAGCACCATCCATCTTGGTCTGTCACTCTCCCCCCACACATTCTGACTGGACTGTTGTGATATCAGTGAGATTTGAGGCTAAATATACACATGCGCTCGACTTGGCATTGAGGGGTGTGCATTGGTCCGTTCTTTGAATCAGTTCAGTTTTGTTACACGAGAAGTTATAGACGTACCTGCACACAGGAACCGTTCCTTATCGGCACACACCACACGGGACGACGTGTGAAACATAGAAGAAGTGAAGAAAGAAGAGAAGAAGTGAGAAGAGAGAAGAAAGGAGAAGCAAGACATCGCGGGCTCGTCCATAGGTCAGCC
Source organism: Carettochelys insculpta (assembly GCF_033958435.1). Taxonomy (NCBI): domain Eukaryota; kingdom Metazoa; phylum Chordata; order Testudines; family Carettochelyidae; genus Carettochelys; species Carettochelys insculpta. The sequence continues at coordinate 279,921,917 of NC_134138.1, read as the reverse complement.
TGGCATCCCATTTAAAACCTACCTGATCTGACTCGTGGTCTGAGAGACTTTGGGTGGGGTCAGTCTGTGTAAATTCTTGTATATAGATACATGTTTATTTCATTTTTTTTTGGACAATCGGATTGACAGTTAAGTTTACGCTATTCTTATCTTCGGGAGGTTAACTGAATTAAATAAATAGTTATATAGTTGTACCTCACAAGTGTTGCCAGATGCGCCGGGGGTTCGAGTTCTAAAAGCAATGAATTATCAGTTCAGTGTTTCCTGTGAACACCCTCACACCCTGCAGCCCTGCGCTCTCACAGTGCATGAGGTCCCGGGTGTGCTCGCAACGAGGGTGGAGAGAAATTGTTCTTTCTGGCCTCTGAGGACAGAAGCAGCAGCAATGGGCTTTAACTGCAGTGAGGGAGGTTTGGGTTGGACATTAGGAAGGAGTCCCTAACTGTCAGGGTGGTCAAACAGTGGAATAAATTGCCTGGGGAGGTTGTGGAATGTCCATCCCTGGAGATATCGAAGAGCAGGTCAGACGGACACCGAGCAGGATGCTCTAGATGGGGTTTGGTCGTGCGGTGAGGGCAGGGAACTGAACTCGACGGCCTCTCCAGGGCCCTTCCAGTTCTCGTGTTCTGTGGCTCTAGGACTATTCTGGCTTGTCCTGGAACTTCCTATCCGAGGACACCGAGCAGCAGAGTGCTGAGCTGAGGGGCTCCGTGGCGCCGTGGGAAGCTGACCACGTCTGAGCATGCGCGTGGTGTTGTGATGTGAGAGGCAGGAAGGGTGGGCAGCCGTGGTGTGTGTAATCCAGGGGTGGGCCGGCAGCGTATCAACCTGTGCGTGTGCTGCTAATGCTCCGTGTGTGTCTCGCCAGTGGGGATCAGCGTATGTGCGGCCTGGGTGTGCGAACCCATTTACATGTTAGTGTGCGAGAGCTTGCACAGTGCGCGTGGGTCGTGCCCTCTGGGTCCCGTGCTTCCTGGCGGCTTTTCCCCACGTACCTCAGAGGCTCACAGTGACCCTGCCACAGCTTCTTGTCTTTGCACGGCGTCTGTGGTGGAAAAGGCCTGAGGTGCACATGGACCTGGGCACGTGTCCGGTGCTTTGGGATCAGGAGCCTGTTGTAGATGTGGTGAGACTGGTTTCCAGGGGTGGTACTGCCGGGGGGAGAGGAGAACTGGAGTGTGTGTGGGAATTGCTGGGCTGGTTTCTGGCTGGCCAGTGTGGCAGACAGAAGGGCTCAGAGTGGCTGGTTTGGGGCCTGACATTGGGGGCCCCCCAGTCCTGGGCTGTGGGGAGCCCTGTCTCTCACCAGCTCACCCTGATTGGATACGCTCAGTAACACCTCCAGAACCCGCTTCTGTGACAGGGCTGGTGGGCAGGTTCCCCGGCGCAGGAGGGAACAGGGAGGCTGACGCTGTCCTTGCCGGAGGGCCGGTTCCAACACACGCTCTCCCCTTCGGGCTCCTGGGGCTGGGAGTGATCGGGAAGCGGCAGTGCTGTGCTGTGTGCTGGCTTCTGAACGACTCCGTTTGAAAGGTGCCTGACGACTCCAGCATGGGCATTGCTGGCTCGGTCCGATCCCAGCCGGACTTTCCCGCCACAAGCCCCTGCACATTAGGTCACCCCGGAGTTGTGCACAGAGCTGGCAGGCGCAGGGCCCTTGGAGCCACCGAGCTGAGAAACGCCCTGCGCCCGCCAGTCAGAGGGGAGAGTCTCGGCGTTCCCCGGCAGCGTGAGCCCCAGCGCAGGTGGTGCGACCCCGCTGTCGGCCCAGGCTCCAGCCGAGAGGAGTCCCAGGGGTGCTGCAGGGAAGGAGGGAGCGGAACCTCCCCTCACAGGGTCCCCAGTCATGAGGACCTGTCATGGGGCGGGATGGCCTCCCCACTACGCGGAAGGGAACCCCGGCGGGGGCCATTTTGTTTGGAGTCTGGCCCCGCCCCGGCACCTGAGCAGCACTCAGGCGCTGGTGCTATGGATATAAAAGCCTGGCTGAGGGTCAGTGGCAGTGGACCCTCCCATGGAGCCAGGGGATGGCCCTGGGCTCCCCAACTTGGTGGCTGAGGGCCGGCTCGGTGAGGCCAGAGCCGGGGTTGGGCCGCCTGGGCCCTTCCAGTCCTGATGCCCCATGGGCCCCAGTGGGACCTGCAGACAGAGCGGACCAGCCAGACCCTGAGGACTGACCAGAGTATGCGCCTCAGCCGGCGCCCTGAGCCAGCCTGAGGATGTGGGACTGAGGGGCCGCGCAGGCCTGAGCGGGGCTGTAAACATGGGGTGGGTGATTGCCCCAGGCCGGACCACCCCACCTCGCTCCAAACCCTCCACCCCAGAGCGAGGGGCCGAGCCCAGGAGCCCAGCCGGCTGGGCTGCGGGTGGGGAGGGACTCCAGGCTGCCCCCGCGGCAGGAGATGATGGGCTGGAGCAGACGCCCATTGGGGCGACGTGATGCGGCGGGAGCAGGAGCCGGTGTCTGTCCTGGGCCGTGTCCCTGTGACCCGAGAAGGACCCGGCGTCAGCTGGAGCGACTGAGCGTGGGCTGGCAGGGCCGCCCCGTGTGAATAACTCCCCAGCCCGTCTGCACCGTGGCTCTGGCTTTATTGGGGCTGAGCAGCCGGCGACGCAGCGCAGCGATGGGCGGGAGCGGCAGCAGGATCCAGGGGCTGGGCCGTTGTTTGCCGGCCGGGTGCTCGCGGGCGCAGCGTCTGGCGGGTGGGAGGTGGGTGGGTCTCCGCTGTGTCAGTGCTGGTTGTGCTCTGCAGGTTTGGGCTCCAGGGAGACTGTCTGGAGAGGAGGGGACATGATGGGGTGAGCACTGGGGTGAGGGATTGGGGGTTCCTGCCCTGCCCTGCTGCTCCCCAGGGTCGGTTTGTCTCCGGGAGCCGGGGAGAGGGGCCCACCCCTGCATCAGTGCTGCCTGCAGGCCCCGTTGGCAGAGCCAGGCTGGCTGCAGCGTGGCCCTGGGGGTGGCTGACTGGGGCCTGGGGCAGGAACAAGGACAACCCCACCCCTCTGCGCCGTAAGGGCCCACAGGCCTGCCTGCCGCCTGGCCCTTCACTAGGGTCTGTCCCAGCCTGCACTGCTCCCGGCCCCCTCGGTTCTGGGTCGCTGCAGGCGCTGCCAGCCGGGGGCCAGAGCCCGGCGGGTCGTAACCCAGATCCACCCCCAGGACTCAGCTGGGACCAGCAAACTGGCTGCAGCACAGGCTGCGAGTGGCCCCCGACCGTAGTGCTGGGTCAGCGCTGCCGCGGGCGAGGCCTGGCTGCACCCCCGACACCCCACCCCTTTGCCGCCTGCCCTCGCTTCCCCTGGGGCCTGGGCTGGAACCCGGTGCTGAGCACCCCCAGTACAGGCACTTCGCCCCTTCCGCTACGGCGCATCCAGGCACCATCCGCTGGGCTGTGCCCTGTGCCCGGCGGCTCAGCCCTGGGAGAGCAGGGGGTCAAAGGGCGTCAGTCCCCGGGGCGCGGGCACAGCGCCCTGCCGGGGGCTGGGATGCAGGGGAGAGCCACCCGCCTCCAGCCCAGAGCCCCTCAGGGAACCCCAGGCAGTCCGGTCGGGGGGTGTCTGTACCATGGTGCGAATCTTTATCGGCTCTATGTTGTGAATAAAAGACATTCCGCCGGGTAGGTGGTGCTCGACATACTCCTGCTGCACGGCCCTGCACTGCTCCTCGTGTCTGGCCTCCGTCTCCTGCCGGGGCAGAGGCGCCCGGTCACTGGGAGGCCCCAGCTCCCGGGGCGGAGGTGGTGTGGCTGCGGCCCGAGAAGCGTCGGGCGAGCCTGGGCTGTGAGCCCTGCCTGAGCCTTTGTGCCGGCACCTCAGGGGAGCCTCTTTGCAGCTGCAAGGGGTGTGTGTGTGTGTGTGTGCTTGTGTGCTGGGAGCGTCTGGGCACGCACGCGTGTGTGTGTGTGACAGGATGCCGGCCAAGGGGCTCACTCTCCCCGGCTCTGGAGGGCGAGGGACCTGGCTGCCTGCTGGAGCGAGGAGCTGGGGCAGAGCAGTGCTGGGCCAAGGCAGGCGACCGGCTGGCATCATCCTCAGGCTGAGGCCCAGCGATGGGACCCCGCAGGCACCAGGGCGGCGGGAGGCAGCCGGGGAAGGAGACGGTGGCAGGTCCCCATCACTGGCCAAGGCTCAGGGGCCGTTTCAGAGGGAGGAAGCTGGGAGCTGCCTAGGGGCAGGGGGTCAGTGAGCAAAGGGGGTGCCGGGCTGTGGGGGGCTCTGGGTGAGGAGGAGCCCGGAGTGTGGGGCTGCGCTGTGGGGCAGTGCCCTGAGGAGGGGCGCGGCTGTCTGGCTGAGCGATGGGGACCAGCCCCTAGGGGAGCGGCCGGGGGCACGCGGCAGGGAGAGGGCGCGGAGGTGCAGGGAGCTAATTCTCCGAGTGACCAGCAGGAGGCGCCATCGCGGGGTGTCCCCAACCTGCAAGAGTGTGTGTGAGCTGGGGAGCCACTGCAGAGCTGGACACGTGGGCGCGCGCGCGTGTGTGTGTGTGAGCTCACAGGCTGCTGCCTCCGGGCGGCTGCACACGCACGTGTGTGTGTGTGTGTGTGAGCTCACGGGCTGCAGCCTCGGGGTGGGCGCACACATCTCTTTACGTGTTTTTCGCACAGGTGTGTCTTGGCTTCTGCCAGGCGCCAGGGTCCATCTGCCCCCTGGGCACCCAGAACCCCCTGTGCTGGCTGTGGGGGCTGAACGGCCCAGCCCGACCCCTTCCCCCCAGATGCAGCTCTGGGCCCGATCCCTGCCCGCGGTCGCTGGGGCTGGGGAGCTCTCACCTGCACCACTGGCTGCCTCTCTGGCTGGCAGTACACGTGCCTATCCAGCACTGTGGCCGGGCTGTCGAAGTTGAACTTGACACAGGCCAGGCACTTCAGCTTCCTCTGGGGAGAGACGCCCGAGTCACAGCCCAGCCAGGCAGGCCAGCCGGGTCAGCGGGGCACCGGGCAGGGCTCAGGGGCTGCAGAGAACATGCAGCCTCCATCCCCAGCCGGCTCGCCCTGCTGCGCGGTGTGCCCAGTGCCGCCTGCGCGCTCCCTCCCCGCCGGGCACCTTCCCCTCGCACGCCCCAGGCCCTGCACGCACGCTCCAGTCCAGCCCCTCCCGCCGCCGGGGCTGAGCCTCCCCCAAACGTCTCCCCCAGTACCGGGGGGACCAGAGAGTCAGAGCGACGCAGCAACGTGTCCAGGGTCCTCCAGCACCCCAGGCCCAGCCCAGCGCCCGCCCAGACGGTGGCTGCCTCCAGCCCCATGACGTAGGACTGAGGCGCCCTGCCTGCTCTGCACACACCCAGCCTTGTCCAGTGCCCAGCCCCTCCTGGCCAGTCACCCCCTCAGTCCCTCCCTTGCTTCCTCCTGGGGCCTGGCTGAGCAGGGGGCTGCCCTCGCTCACCCCCTTCCCAGAGCAGGGTGCAGCTGGGGAGAGCTGCAGGGGGTAGCTGTGAGGTGGCTGTGCCCTCGCTCACCCCTCCGCGTTTGAGCGGGCAGTCCGGTCTGCTCCCCGGCCGGTTCGAGCACTGTGTCTGCGAGATGCTGAACCGCAGGCGCACAAAGGTCCCCATGTGCTGCTCCTGGAACAAACACACAGCAGGTTCAGCAAAGCACCATCGTCAGCTCCGGCCAGAGTTCGATGCTCTCGGCTGAGGCCGGGGGAGGCTCTATGGGACGCTACCGGGCCGGAGGAAATGCCCTGCGTGGTAAGGGACGGCTGTGCATCGCTGGCTGGGACTAGCCAGTGCCTAGGAGACAGCCCGGCTCACAGCCCGGACCTGTGTACGGCTCAGGGCTGGACGCTGGGCAGCACCAACCGCCCCCTCTGGGCTAGAGCCCCCCTGTCTGCCGTGGCACAATGCTGTGAGGGGCAGGGTCACCCCAGGGCCTGTCCCCACCGCAGCACAATGCTGAAGGGGTGGTTGAGACTCACTCTGCCTCGTGCCAGGTGTCGCCCACCCGGCACCTGCAGGGCCCGGAGCAGCCCAGGGGCAGGTGGGAGAAGAGATGGTTAAACTCTCCCCCGAGGTGCTGGCGCTGGGGGAGGAGGCCAGTGGAGGAGGGTGATGGAGAGTGATGGCGAGGAACAGGGTAAGTGCATGTTGGATTGATACGGTTGCTGTTTGGTTGGGGTCCCATCTCGGATGGGCAAAAGGACAAAAGGACAACCTGGCCTCCATCCTGGTTCCGCTTCTTCAACAGGACTGGGTATGGGGGAGCGTCCGTCGGTCTGACAGCGCTCTGTGTCTCCAGATGCTGTGCAACCAGGTCATCCCCATGGGGCACAGAGACCTCCCACAGAGCACCAGCCTGGCTCGAGCTAGAGCTGGAGGGAGTAACACCTCGAAGGGACCCTTTAACTCACCGGCACTCACAAACCAGCATGTCCGCACAGCACACGCAGGACAGCGAGTCCACAAGAGAAGACAGGAGACCGAGGGACGTCCCCTTACCAGTTCCAGAGGTTCTTGGAATCCTGTTCCTGGTGTTCCTGCCTCCTGCCCTGCCAGCCCAGCGTGTCCAGGACACGACATGCTTTTCCCTGCTCTCTCGGTTCCTATTGTCAGGGTCTGGGCTGTGGGGTTCACCCCCTACAATAACCTCTGTGCTAACATCCGAGCCGTAGTTGTGTTACAGGGAGTCCTAGGTCCTTCTTTGTTTTATACACTATAGACCTGGTTGTTTTCATGTGACTTGCTGTGTCCTAACTGCACTGAACACGGCCGATCGATGCGGAGGGGAAGGATACTGCAGACAGCCCATCTTGTGACCAGTACAATCACAGAGCTCACTACCGCATGCTCACATGGGGCAGGGCGCAAAATATCCCCCAGTGCTCCTTGGCCTGAAATCCCACAGAGGTGACCCCTGAGTGCAGACATGGCCAATTCCCCAAACACACCTTGGGGTGTCTCCTCTCCTGGCTGCGTGACCCTGGCCACCGTGGGGCTGCTGCTCCAAGACTCCATCCCCATTCGCACCCCTGCAGCCAACGGGCTCAGTGGGTCTCAGCTCCAGCACCAGAGCAAAGCTTCCTGAGACACTACTGAATTGTAAGATGCCGTCTGTGCTGATTCTCGTGGTACCAGAGGCCCCCAAACCACTGACAAGGGAGAGCGAAGTCCACTCGACAGCCTCAGCAAGAGCCAGCTGCCTTTCCAGTCACGTAATGGAGGTCCCTAAGGACACGGGTTCGTTCCCACCTGCGGATGAGCCGCATCTGTCAGCTTTACAAATGCAACTGCTGTTCTACTTGTGCATCTGTCTTGTGCAGAGCAGGCCAAGGGAGGTGTCTACCAAGAGCAGATAGTTCTCAGGTTCTGTCGATGCTCTTCAATGGTCTGTGTCATTCTTGTCCTGGAGGTTCTGCGTATTGGCTCTGTACTCGTACTTCACAGTCTCAGAGGAGGAGCCGCGTTAGTTTGTAGCTCCGCAAAAATCAAGCAGTTCTGTTCGGCCTTAAAGACTGACAAAGTTATTTATTAGGTGCTGAGCTTCTGTTGGTGAGATCCACTTTGCTTAGCCATGAAAGCTCATAACCTAATACATAAATCTGATAGTCTTTAAGGTGCTACAGGACCACTTGTGGGGTGGGGTTTTTTGTTGGTTTTGGTTTGTTGTGTGTGTGGTTTTTTTTAACTACACGTCCTACTCTGTGGCTCGTCACCTTGTCATGGTGAGCGCGAGAGGAATCATGGGAATGTCGAGGGGCTGGCTCCAGATGAAGTACAATCCTAAAAGCCCTGAATGGCGGAAGAGGCGGAGGACAGCGAGGGCAATGCTGCAATGGCTGTGAAGGCGGATGAAGGCTGCAGGGGACAGGAGTGCAGATGAGGAGAGGAGGAGAAGAAGAAAGGAGCAGCAAAAACTGCCCCTCGCTCCTGCAAGAGCTACTAACCCGTGTCCCTTCTGGGCTAAGACCCACGGCTCTAGAATTGGGCGAGTCAGCCATCAACAGCCTCCCAAACAGGAGAGTGAGCTGAAGACGTCCCACTTGTTACCAAGTTACTGCCGAGAGATTTTGAACGTTTGTTCTGGGAGATCCCAGCAGGACACTTGGCACCTATTATACAAGCTTCACTCGTTCAGTGAGTCAGGACTTGGCTGATTGTGGACCTTGGGTGGTGCCAAATATTCCCACCGACATTCCAGTTCTCCTGTGCCACCACAACACTGCTGTTCGGCTTTCATAACCTCTCGTCCCCATAATCTCACCAAATCCTTATAGGCACCTGCAGTCCCAAAGGCCCAGCCACACCCTCGGGTCAATTTGTACCTCGGTTTTACCCAGAGCAGCCCAGTGTGTCAGTCTCTCAGCATCTAAAATCTAAAGGTTTATTATTAAGGAGAAGAAAGAGAGAAAAGGCTGAGAGGAAAATCGTTAAACCAATCAAATGCCACACACCACCTGCAAAGTTCCTGGTGCCGGCTTCCAGCCGAGGCGGAGCGGTCTGTATTAGCAGTCTCTGGAATACCTCCTGCGCTAGGGTGGCTCGTCCGTCCGTCCAGACCCAAGTTCCTCGTGCAGATGCTTGAGAAGCGATAAAGGGGGAGGAACCCCAGGACCTTCTTTATAACTTTGCCCCTGTTCTGGCTCGAGGAAATCATGTCCAGGATGGGGCCTGTCACATGGGAAGGTCACCTGAACGTGTCCTATTCAGGCAATAAGCCACCCACTGTCTGCTGCTCTGAAAGGACCCAGCATAGTTCTTCCCGTGTGGATTGGCACCGACTAAAGCCCTGAGTCAAGTGCCGCTTCACTTGACTTGGGACCTTTCGGAACGGGTGGCCAGGACTCCTCTTGAGGTGTCTCAGATGCACACATGGGAAGTGCAAGTCCGGAGCCAATACTCAGAACTTCACATGCAGACACCACACACACCTATGAGCCGTAAAAACAGAACCAGCGACTCACCAGCGTTTGATAGAGAGCCCACGTGGCCCACTCTGCACACGGTTCGGGGCCACCAATGCTCTGTGCTGGCGATGTTTTGCATGTTCACCTCACAATTCAACAACATCTCAGCCGGGCAGAGTTAATGTGTCGCTAAGCTCTGCAGGCCAGTGCCCGTCACCTCTGACACGGCTGGCCTGGTGCCCCAGCCCCCCAGCCCCCACGGCCTGAGCAGGACCCTGTTAGCCGGAACCACCTCTGCGGGCTGATGTCCAGCGCCTGTTGCTGAGCTGCCTGTGGGGCCAGGTGCAGGCTCCCGCCGGAGGCAGCACTCTGTCCTGCTGTCCCCAGCTCTCACAGCTGTCCTGGCCGTGCTGTGCCCTGGCCCCCAGTCCTGTCCCCAGCCGCCAGTGCCCAGCCCGGCCATGCAGGATGCATGGGGACCGAGGAATGCTGAGCCAGGGGGAGTCTGCACCAAGCTGTGCAGAGCTCCAGCTCCTCCCCAGACTCCTGTCCTTGCCCCTTCCATCCTGCCCCCCGGCACTCCCCTCCCTCCTACCAGGCCCCCTCCCGCCAGCTCCCCTTCCCTGCCACCGGCTGCTCCCTGCAGATCCCCTCTGTCCCCACCCAGGGCCGTGTACCCCCTGCACCGCACTGCAGACCCACCCAGAGGGGCTGTCAGCAATCAGTCACGTCTCCCATTAGCCCCGAGCATCCCAAAGCCCCAGACAGGCTGGGTACAGGGGATCGGCTGCCCCGGTCACTGCAGAGCAGCCAGCTCTGGGGAGGAGCTTAGCGCACAGCAACGCGTCGCTGGCTCTCGCGCACTCACTGTTTCAGTGACTTCATCCACCGCCTGCTCCTTGTACATCCATTTCACGTGGCTCTGCCGGTGAAATTCCTCCAGCGTCAGGTCCACGGCCCTCTGCTGCAGCGGGGATCTGCTGGCCGCGGCCAGGGCCAGCAAGCCCAAACCCAGGGTCAGCAGCGCCTTCATCTGTGCGGGTGGCGAATGGAGCCGAGGGAGCCTCTGCCCCTCTAAGCCACCCTACACCGCCCCTCTGTTGATCTTAGTCTGCTATTAACTAACTCCCCAGGGCTGCCCTGCTCCTCCCTCGGCACCCTGCCCGCTGCAGTCAGCGCCATCGATTCGCTGTGAGAGGGGAGCGAGAGGGGCAGGAACGTTGGCACAGCACGGCCGGGGGGTGGGCAGGAGGGAGGCCCAGCAAGGGGCATGTGATGCCGAGTGCCAGGTGGCCGGCAGGCTCTTTCCCTGGGCCGGTCACCACCTCTACCCACCCGGCCGTGTGTGCTCTGAGCCCTCCGGACGGGCTTGAATGAGCCCTGCGACGTTGGCTGATTGAGGTATGACCAGAGGCTGGACTCCAGCCGTCAGGAACATCATCCCACGGATGCCGCGGCACCTCTGGTGTCTGAGCTCTGCGACTTTGTCCTCACCCACAAGCGTTTCCCATTTGGGCACAGTTTATACCTGCAAATCCGTGGCCCTGCCATGGGCACCTGCCTGGCCCCACTACACGCCAACGTTCTCACGGCTGACCTAGAACGGCGTTTCCTCAGCTCCCGTGCCCTAGACCCAGCGCCTCAGCTGCCTGCGCATGGACCCCCCTCTGAGCAGGCCCAGGTGGGTTTGATCTGGGGCCGGGGATGCTCCCTGGAGGCAGAGGAAGAGACCCCCAGCGGTGCAGCTTCTGTCCTCCCATGCAGGAGAAGGTGCTGCCGCCTGGCACGGGAACCCAGGCCTGGCTCCCTGTCGCAGCCCTTTGCCGTTCAGTGGCATCGTCCATCCAAGGGCACCTCGGGAATGGGCGCAGCTTCCCAGCCCCTGCGTGTGGGCTGTGGCAGGGTCATGGCTTAGTCACAATCCCTAAGTGCAGCCCAGAGGGAGGCAGGGCCTGGCCCAGGCTGGCCCGGTGAGTCAATGGCAGAGAACGGGACAGAACGCCCAGCCATGAGCCATCCCTCCCTCTTCCAATGGGGACACCCCAGAGAGGTGCCCAGCGGCCGCAGGGGTTCTGGCTTGGTGGGCGCAGCCCATAGCAGCTCAATAGGCTTGGCAGGACGTCGCCGCCCTCGCCCTGCAAGGAGCTCACAAAAGCAGTGATGGGAAGGCCTGGTCAGGTCCCTCTGAGCCCATCTCCTGGGGAAAAGGCCAGGGTGGTTCCCACCAGCTGAGGAACTGAGCTCTGCTCCTCCCTGGCGCTGGGTCCCACAGCTCCACCCCAGTTCACTTTTCCCTTCTGGTGCTCAGGAACTGGGGGCCACGTTTTATCTGCCCCCTGACGTGTTCCACCTACAAAGACCCAAACACGTGGCAGAGCCGAATGTTCCCCGTGTCCCTGGCAGGCAGGGGACTCGTGGGCCGAGGTCACTGCCTGGGATGTCACGTGTCCGATGACCTCGTGTGTCGCCCTCCCCGGGCTGGGACGCTGAAGGTCGGGCTTGTTTGCAGGTGCAGTGTTTCTCGGAATGGTTCAAACTACTGAATTCCCAGCAGGGGCTGAGCATGTGGGGAGCCTGAGGAGCTGCTTCCCCCCAGGACTGCAGCCAGCTGTTCCCTCCAGCGTACCTCGCCCCATCCCCAGCCGGAGTCTCCTCCCCACCCGGCTGCTGAGCCCGTTGCCCCTGCCTGTGTGGGGGGAAAACTGCTCTAAGGGTTCAAAGTTTTCTTTTCCACCCTAACCAGGCCTCACTCTGGAAGGGGATACTCGGGGGTCTCCTGCACTTCTTTGAAGTCCCTACCTCGTCACCTAGAGACGATTTATCCTGTAGGCTCCTCTGTCTGGGTTATCGTGTACCTTTGTAGTGTTAACTGGCCTCAAGCACAGCTGGTGTTTGCAGACATGTCTCAGGACAATTGTGCTGAGACTTTGACATGTTAGAGAGGACAATTAACAACTAAACTGTCTATACAAACTGTACAAAGGGTCCTGAGAACTGATTCTCAGGGCTCCCACTTCTTTGCAAGCTGGTAGCCTGCATGCATGCAAATAAACTTTCCCTTTAGGTCTCACACTTGCCTCGCTGCTTTGACCTCCAGCCTCGGACCTTTTGGGGACACCGTACCCCAGGGGAACGTGGGTTCTCTGACACCAGCAAGACTCAAGTTTCTCAGGTTGCTCTCAGCCGTCTGTAGTCCCCTGCCACCTTCAGAGGGCTGTGAAGTGACCTCCTCTCTCTGGGCCAGTCCCCACTGCTCCCTGCTCCACCCACCTCCCCTCCAGCCTGTTCCCGGCTCACCCAGCCGCGCTCCCAGGAGAGTCACTGGCCCAGGGGCCCCTGGGCTGAAAGAGAGGCGGGAGGTGGGCGAGCGTGTGGAGAGCACAGCCTGGGTATCAGGGGCCAACTGGAAAGCGAGCCGGGTGCAGAGCAGACACCCGCTCTTCCTGCGCCGACGGGCACCGGTGCCGGGTGTGCTGAGAACTGACCTGTGAGCAACGTTCATAGGGGACCCCACGACTCTCTCCCCTTCGGGCTGAAGCTCCCGTCTGATTCCCATGGGGCACTGGGCGGGCGTCGCCGACACCCGAGCAGAGGGTGCGGTTCCCAGAAGCCACCGGTGTGGTGGGCTGACAGGTGTCTCGCTCTGCGCTGGTGATAAGTGTTTGGCTGCGGGTGAGTTTCTGGGTTCCCGTGTGCGTCGCGCTGGCTTTGTGCTAGTCGCCAGCACTGCAGACTGCAGAGCCCCCGAGGGCCGCAGGGCCAGATGAGAGAGAAAGGCCCCTCGGCAGGTCCATTGAAATGTACGGCACTCGTGGCACCGGGTGAGCTCTCGAAGGACACCAAAAATGTGGGCCCGTAACAGGGACACTGCTCAGTCAGTGGTGTGGGATTTGCCTATGCCCTCGCCTGGACCAAGAGTTCGGTGGAGGTTCTACAACTTTCCTAGGCTGAGACACACAGTCTGTGACCCACACCTTCCGCATCATCGTCCGTGTGAAGGGCACCTTTGTTCCCTGCCTCGTGTTTCCTCCTGACACTTCAGCCAAAGCATCGCGACTCACCACCGGGCGTTGCGCTTTCGCTCCTGACGTGTCAGACACAATCTGAGTCCTCATCACGTTTGTGACATTATTTTACCCTGCGCTGGGTTGGGGCGTCCCTGTCCTGTCCTGTCCTGCTGGAAGGTGTTGCCGTGGTCCGTGGGTTAGAGCAGTGTTGGTGGTACTAGCACCCAGTTCACGTCCCCGACTCTGATTTGCCGGCAAACGTTTGCCATTGACAGGGCCGGCCTCCTCCTCAGAGTCCAATTCTAGCTGACTTGGGTTCAGGCCTCACACCAGGCCCTTGCCTCAGGTCTGTCTTTCCCCTGCAATGGGGACTTTGCAAGGCTCCCACCTGGCTGGGGAATGGAATCCAGCGGGTTGGAAGGCCTGGGGGGAAGAGGGAATAATAAGTGGGACTCCTGGTTTCCTGCCCTCCCTCGTACATGGAAAGAAGAAAGGGCTTTTGCCTTCACATGGCAGGAGTATAAAGTTGTCCCTGGCAGTGGCCGTGGTGTCTTTGGGCGTCTGAAATAAGCCTGCACGCGCTGTGGCCCTGTCCCTCATTGATGTATTTTCAGAGACTCTCCGGAAGAGCAGCTTGTACCACGGGCTGTATCCAGCATTAGTAACTTCCACTGATGTACGTAATTTACCACTTTAACGATTTTTTTCTCTTGCCCTATTCTTCCCGTGTTAATAAACCTTTAGATTTTACTTTGCAGAGGATTGGCCCCCACGCTGTTTTGGGTAACATCGTAGTATACCTGGGACTGTGGCTAGACCCTTTGGGGCCTGGAAGAATCCGTGTGGATTTGGTGAAATAGCTTTTCATAACTTCTCCCCTGGGTATGGAGGTTCCTGATTTCAGCACGAGGAGCAGCTGGAGAACCTGTGGGTTTGCTTATGTAGCTTTTGGCTGGCCAGTGGGGCTGGCAGAGGTACTTTTGTGGCTGTTTTGACATGCCTTATTGAGAAGGTGACCCCGGCGTGGGCTGTAAGTGGCCTGGTTCTAAACAATTTCCCCAGGGTAATTTCTCTCAGCTTGGCCCTGAAACTCTTCTGAACATGACAAACCTGTCAAGGCTCCTGTCTTCTGTTATGCCCCAGCCAGTCCGGCCGGGAACTCCAGCTCCCCTAGTTAGGGTAAAATTGTTTAATATGGAATTTTAAAATGGCTGCCAGTCGGCTGCCAGGAAGGACTCCATTTTGCTTAAGATGACTCAGCAATGTACCTCAGAAGAAAAGGCGGAAAAACCAGGGTGAGGTGACCTTGGGTTCCCCTGGTAACCATTGGTTATGTAAGGAGGCAGCACCATCCATCTTGGTCTGTCACTCTCCCCCCACACATTCTGACTGGACTGTTGTGATATCAGTGAGATTTGAGGCTAAATATACACATGCGCTCGACTTGGCATTGAGGGGTGTGCATTGGTCCGTTCTTTGAATCAGTTCAGTTTTGTTACACGAGAAGTTATAGACGTACCTGCACACAGGAACCGTTCCTTATCGGCACACACCACACGGGACGACGTGTGAAACATAGAAGAAGTGAAGAAAGAAGAGAAGAAGTGAGAAGAGAGAAGAAAGGAGAAGCAAGACATCGCGGGCTCGTCCATAGGTCAGCCTGGCATCCCATTTAAAACCTACCTGATCTGACTCGTGGTCTGAGAGACTTTGGGTGGGGTCAGTCTGTGTAAATTCTTGTATATAGATACATGTTTATTTCATTTTTTTTTGGACAATCGGATTGACAGTTAAGTTTACGCTATTCTTATCTTCGGGAGGTTAACTGAATTAAATAAATAGTTATATAGTTGTACCTCACAAGTGTTGCCAGATGCGCCGGGGGTTCGAGTTCTAAAAGCAATGAATTATCAGTTCAGTGTTTCCTGTGAACACCCTCACACCCTGCAGCCCTGCGCTCTCACAGTGCATGAGGTCCCGGGTGTGCTCGCAACGAGGGTGGAGAGAAATTGTTCTTTCTGGCCTCTGAGGACAGAAGCAGCAGCAATGGGCTTTAACTGCAGTGAGGGAGGTTTGGGTTGGACATTAGGAAGGAGTCCCTAACTGTCAGGGTGGTCAAACAGTGGAATAAATTGCCTGGGGAGGTTGTGGAATGTCCATCCCTGGAGATATCGAAGAGCAGGTCAGACGGACACCGAGCAGGATGCTCTAGATGGGGTTTGGTCGTGCGGTGAGGGCAGGGAACTGAACTCGACGGCCTCTCCAGGGCCCTTCCAGTTCTCGTGTTCTGTGGCTCTAGGACTATTCTGGCTTGTCCTGGAACTTCCTATCCGAGGACACCGAGCAGCAGAGTGCTGAGCTGAGGGGCTCCGTGGCGCCGTGGGAAGCTGACCACGTCTGAGCATGCGCGTGGTGTTGTGATGTGAGAGGCAGGAAGGGTGGGCAGCCGTGGTGTGTGTAATCCAGGGGTGGGCCGGCAGCGTATCAACCTGTGCGTGTGCTGCTAATGCTCCGTGTGTGTCTCGCCAGTGGGGATCAGCGTATGTGCGGCCTGGGTGTGCGAACCCATTTACATGTTAGTGTGCGAGAGCTTGCACAGTGCGCGTGGGTCGTGCCCTCTGGGTCCCGTGCTTCCTGGCGGCTTTTCCCCACGTACCTCAGAGGCTCACAGTGACCCTGCCACAGCTTCTTGTCTTTGCACGGCGTCTGTGGTGGAAAAGGCCTGAGGTGCACATGGACCTGGGCACGTGTCCGGTGCTTTGGGATCAGGAGCCTGTTGTAGATGTGGTGAGACTGGTTTCCAGGGGTGGTACTGCCGGGGGGAGAGGAGAACTGGAGTGTGTGTGGGAATTGCTGGGCTGGTTTCTGGCTGGCCAGTGTGGCAGACAGAAGGGCTCAGAGTGGCTGGTTTGGGGCCTGACATTGGGGGCCCCCCAGTCCTGGGCTGTGGGGAGCCCTGTCTCTCACCAGCTCACCCTGATTGGATACGCTCAGTAACACCTCCAGAACCCGCTTCTGTGACAGGGCTGGTGGGCAGGTTCCCCGGCGCAGGAGGGAACAGGGAGGCTGACGCTGTCCTTGCCGGAGGGCCGGTTCCAACACACGCTCTCCCCTTCGGGCTCCTGGGGCTGGGAGTGATCGGGAAGCGGCAGTGCTGTGCTGTGTGCTGGCTTCTGAACGACTCCGTTTGAAAGGTGCCTGACGACTCCAGCATGGGCATTGCTGGCTCGGTCCGATCCCAGCCGGACTTTCCCGCCACAAGCCCCTGCACATTAGGTCACCCCGGAGTTGTGCACAGAGCTGGCAGGCGCAGGGCCCTTGGAGCCACCGAGCTGAGAAACGCCCTGCGCCCGCCAGTCAGAGGGGAGAGTCTCGGCGTTCCCCGGCAGCGTGAGCCCCAGCGCAGGTGGTGCGACCCCGCTGTCGGCCCAGGCTCCAGCCGAGAGGAGTCCCAGGGGTGCTGCAGGGAAGGAGGGAGCGGAACCTCCCCTCACAGGGTCCCCAGTCATGAGGACCTGTCATGGGGCGGGATGGCCTCCCCACTACGCGGAAGGGAACCCCGGCGGGGGCCATTTTGTATGGAGTCTGGTCCCGCCCCGGCACGTGAGCAGCACTCAGGCGCTGGTGCTATGGATATAAAAGCCTGGCTGAGGGTCAGTGGCAGTGGACCCTCCCATGGAGCCAGGGGATGGCCCTGGGCTCCCCAACTTGGTGGCTGAGGGCCGGCTCGGTGAGGCCAGAGCCGGGGTTGGGCCGCCTGGGCCCTTCCAGTCCTGATGCCCCATGGGCCCCAGTGGGACCTGCAGACAGAGCGGACCAGCCAGACCCTGAGGACTGACCAGAGTATGCGCCTCAGCCGGCGCCCTGAGCCAGCCTGAGGATGTGGGACTGAGGGGCCGCGCAGGCCTGAGCGGGGCTGTAAACATGGGGTGGGTGATTGCCCCAGGCCGGACCACCCCACCTCGCTCCAAACCCTCCACCCCAGAGCGAGGGGCCGAGCCCAGGAGCCCAGCCGGCTGGGCTGCGGGTGGGGAGGGACTCCAGGCTGCCCCCGCGGCAGGAGATGATGGGCTGGAGCAGACGCCCATTGGGGCGACGTGATGCGGCGGGAGCAGGAGCCGGTGTCTGTCCTGGGCCGTGTCCCTGTGACCCGAGAAGGACCCGGCGTCAGCTGGAGCGACTGAGCGTGGGCTGGCAGGGCCGCCCCGTGTGAATAACTCCCCAGCCCGTCTGCACCGTGGCTCTGGCTTTATTGGGGCTGAGCAGCCGGCGACGCAGCGCAGCGATGGGCGGGAGCGGCAGCAGGATCCAGGGGCTGGGCCGTTGTTTGCCGGCCGGGTGCTCGCGGGCGCAGCGTCTGGCGGGTGGGAGGTGGGTGGGTCTCCGCTGTGTCAGTGCTGGTTGTGCTCTGCAGGTTTGGGCTCCAGAGAGACTGTCTGGAGAGGAGGGGACATGATGGGGTGAGCACTGGGGTGAGGGATTGGGGGTTCCTGCCCTGCCCTGCTGCTCCCCAGGGTCGGTTTGTCTCCGGGAGCCGGGGAGAGGGGCCCACCCCTGCATCAGTGCTGCCTGCAGGCCCCGTTGGCAGAGCCAGGCTGGCTGCAGCGTGGCCCTGGGGGTGGCTGACTGGGGCCTGGGGCAGGAACAAGGACAACCCCACCCCTCTGCGCCGTAAGGGCCCAC
Source organism: Carettochelys insculpta (assembly GCF_033958435.1). Classification (NCBI taxonomy): domain Eukaryota; kingdom Metazoa; phylum Chordata; order Testudines; family Carettochelyidae; genus Carettochelys; species Carettochelys insculpta. Next base: position 279,904,389 of record NC_134138.1, on the reverse strand, counting down.
AGGCCTGCCTGCCGCCTGGCCCTTCACTAGGGTCTGTCCCAGCCTGCACTGCTCCCGGCCCCCTCGGTTCTGGGTCGCTGCAGGCGCTGCCAGCCGGGGGCCAGAGCCCGGCGGGTCGTAACCCAGATCCACCCCCAGGACTCAGCTGGGACCAGCAAACTGGCTGCAGCACAGGCTGCGAGTGGCCCCCGACCGTAGTGCTGGGTCAGCGCTGCCGCGGGCGAGGCCTGGCTGCACCCCCGACACCCCACCCCTTTGCCGCCTGCCCTCGCTTCCCCTGGGGCCTGGGCTGGAACCCGGTGCTGAGCACCCCCAGTACAGGCACTTCGCCCCTTCCGCTACGGCGCATCCAGGCACCATCCGCTGGGCTGTGCCCTGTGCCCGGCGGCTCAGCCCTGGGAGAGCAGGGGGTCAAAGGGCGTCAGTCCCCGGGGCGCGGGCACAGCGCCCTGCCGGGGGCTGGGATGCAGGGGAGAGCCACCCGCCTCCAGCCCAGAGCCCCTCAGGGAACCCCAGGCAGTCCGGTCGGGGGGTGTCTGTACCATGGTGCGAATCTTTATCGGCTCTATGTTGTGAATAAAAGACATTCCGCCGGGTAGGTGGTGCTCGACATACTCCTGCTGCACGGCCCTGCACTGCTCCTCGTGTCTGGCCTCCGTCTCCTGCCGGGGCAGAGGCGCCCGGTCACTGGGAGGCCCCAGCTCCCGGGGCGGAGGTGGTGTGGCTGCGGCCCGAGAAGCGTCGGGCGAGCCTGGGCTGTGAGCCCTGCCTGAGCCTTTGTGCCGGCACCTCAGGGGAGCCTCTTTGCAGCTGCAAGGGGTGTGTGTGTGTGTGTGTGCTTGTGTGCTGGGAGCGTCTGGGCACGCACGCGTGTGTGTGTGTGACAGGATGCCGGCCAAGGGGCTCACTCTCCCCGGCTCTGGAGGGCGAGGGACCTGGCTGCCTGCTGGAGCGAGGAGCTGGGGCAGAGCAGTGCTGGGCCAAGGCAGGCGACCGGCTGGCATCATCCTCAGGCTGAGGCCCAGCGATGGGACCCCGCAGGCACCAGGGCGGCGGGAGGCAGCCGGGGAAGGAGACGGTGGCAGGTCCCCATCACTGGCCAAGGCTCAGGGGCCGTTTCAGAGGGAGGAAGCTGGGAGCTGCCTAGGGGCAGGGGGTCAGTGAGCAAAGGGGGTGCCGGGCTGTGGGGGGCTCTGGGTGAGGAGGAGCCCGGAGTGTGGGGCTGCGCTGTGGGGCAGTGCCCTGAGGAGGGGCGCGGCTGTCTGGCTGAGCGATGGGGACCAGCCCCTAGGGGAGCGGCCGGGGGCACGCGGCAGGGAGAGGGCGCGGAGGTGCAGGGAGCTAATTCTCCGAGTGACCAGCAGGAGGCGCCATCGCGGGGTGTCCCCAACCTGCAAGAGTGTGTGTGAGCTGGGGAGCCACTGCAGAGCTGGACACGTGGGCGCGCGCGCGTGTGTGTGTGTGAGCTCACAGGCTGCTGCCTCCGGGCGGCTGCACACGCACGTGTGTGTGTGTGTGTGTGAGCTCACGGGCTGCAGCCTCGGGGTGGGCGCACACATCTCTTTACGTGTTTTTCGCACAGGTGTGTCTTGGCTTCTGCCAGGCGCCAGGGTCCATCTGCCCCCTGGGCACCCAGAACCCCCTGTGCTGGCTGTGGGGGCTGAACGGCCCAGCCCGACCCCTTCCCCCCAGATGCAGCTCTGGGCCCGATCCCTGCCCGCGGTCGCTGGGGCTGGGGAGCTCTCACCTGCACCACTGGCTGCCTCTCTGGCTGGCAGTACACGTGCCTATCCAGCACTGTGGCCGGGCTGTCGAAGTTGAACTTGACACAGGCCAGGCACTTCAGCTTCCTCTGGGGAGAGACGCCCGAGTCACAGCCCAGCCAGGCAGGCCAGCCGGGTCAGCGGGGCACCGGGCAGGGCTCAGGGGCTGCAGAGAACATGCAGCCTCCATCCCCAGCCGGCTCGCCCTGCTGCGCGGTGTGCCCAGTGCCGCCTGCGCGCTCCCTCCCCGCCGGGCACCTTCCCCTCGCACGCCCCAGGCCCTGCACGCACGCTCCAGTCCAGCCCCTCCCGCCGCCGGGGCTGAGCCTCCCCCAAACGTCTCCCCCAGTACCGGGGGGACCAGAGAGTCAGAGCGACGCAGCAACGTGTCCAGGGTCCTCCAGCACCCCAGGCCCAGCCCAGCGCCCGCCCAGACGGTGGCTGCCTCCAGCCCCATGACGTAGGACTGAGGCGCCCTGCCTGCTCTGCACACACCCAGCCTTGTCCAGTGCCCAGCCCCTCCTGGCCAGTCACCCCCTCAGTCCCTCCCTTGCTTCCTCCTGGGGCCTGGCTGAGCAGGGGGCTGCCCTCGCTCACCCCCTTCCCAGAGCAGGGTGCAGCTGGGGAGAGCTGCAGGGGGTAGCTGTGAGGTGGCTGTGCCCTCGCTCACCCCTCCGCGTTTGAGCGGGCAGTCCGGTCTGCTCCCCGGCCGGTTCGAGCACTGTGTCTGCGAGATGCTGAACCGCAGGCGCACAAAGGTCCCCATGTGCTGCTCCTGGAACAAACACACAGCAGGTTCAGCAAAGCACCATCGTCAGCTCCGGCCAGAGTTCGATGCTCTCGGCTGAGGCCGGGGGAGGCTCTATGGGACGCTACCGGGCCGGAGGAAATGCCCTGCGTGGTAAGGGACGGCTGTGCATCGCTGGCTGGGACTAGCCAGTGCCTAGGAGACAGCCCGGCTCACAGCCCGGACCTGTGTACGGCTCAGGGCTGGACGCTGGGCAGCACCAACCGCCCCCTCTGGGCTAGAGCCCCCCTGTCTGCCGTGGCACAATGCTGTGAGGGGCAGGGTCACCCCAGGGCCTGTCCCCACCGCAGCACAATGCTGAAGGGGTGGTTGAGACTCACTCTGCCTCGTGCCAGGTGTCGCCCACCCGGCACCTGCAGGGCCCGGAGCAGCCCAGGGGCAGGTGGGAGAAGAGATGGTTAAACTCTCCCCCGAGGTGCTGGCGCTGGGGGAGGAGGCCAGTGGAGGAGGGTGATGGAGAGTGATGGCGAGGAACAGGGTAAGTGCATGTTGGATTGATACGGTTGCTGTTTGGTTGGGGTCCCATCTCGGATGGGCAAAAGGACAAAAGGACAACCTGGCCTCCATCCTGGTTCCGCTTCTTCAACAGGACTGGGTATGGGGGAGCGTCCGTCGGTCTGACAGCGCTCTGTGTCTCCAGATGCTGTGCAACCAGGTCATCCCCATGGGGCACAGAGACCTCCCACAGAGCACCAGCCTGGCTCGAGCTAGAGCTGGAGGGAGTAACACCTCGAAGGGACCCTTTAACTCACCGGCACTCACAAACCAGCATGTCCGCACAGCACACGCAGGACAGCGAGTCCACAAGAGAAGACAGGAGACCGAGGGACGTCCCCTTACCAGTTCCAGAGGTTCTTGGAATCCTGTTCCTGGTGTTCCTGCCTCCTGCCCTGCCAGCCCAGCGTGTCCAGGACACGACATGCTTTTCCCTGCTCTCTCGGTTCCTATTGTCAGGGTCTGGGCTGTGGGGTTCACCCCCTACAATAACCTCTGTGCTAACATCCGAGCCGTAGTTGTGTTACAGGGAGTCCTAGGTCCTTCTTTGTTTTATACACTATAGACCTGGTTGTTTTCATGTGACTTGCTGTGTCCTAACTGCACTGAACACGGCCGATCGATGCGGAGGGGAAGGATACTGCAGACAGCCCATCTTGTGACCAGTACAATCACAGAGCTCACTACCGCATGCTCACATGGGGCAGGGCGCAAAATATCCCCCAGTGCTCCTTGGCCTGAAATCCCACAGAGGTGACCCCTGAGTGCAGACATGGCCAATTCCCCAAACACACCTTGGGGTGTCTCCTCTCCTGGCTGCGTGACCCTGGCCACCGTGGGGCTGCTGCTCCAAGACTCCATCCCCATTCGCACCCCTGCAGCCAACGGGCTCAGTGGGTCTCAGCTCCAGCACCAGAGCAAAGCTTCCTGAGACACTACTGAATTGTAAGATGCCGTCTGTGCTGATTCTCGTGGTACCAGAGGCCCCCAAACCACTGACAAGGGAGAGCGAAGTCCACTCGACAGCCTCAGCAAGAGCCAGCTGCCTTTCCAGTCACGTAATGGAGGTCCCTAAGGACACGGGTTCGTTCCCACCTGCGGATGAGCCGCATCTGTCAGCTTTACAAATGCAACTGCTGTTCTACTTGTGCATCTGTCTTGTGCAGAGCAGGCCAAGGGAGGTGTCTACCAAGAGCAGATAGTTCTCAGGTTCTGTCGATGCTCTTCAATGGTCTGTGTCATTCTTGTCCTGGAGGTTCTGCGTATTGGCTCTGTACTCGTACTTCACAGTCTCAGAGGAGGAGCCGCGTTAGTTTGTAGCTCCGCAAAAATCAAGCAGTTCTGTTCGGCCTTAAAGACTGACAAAGTTATTTATTAGGTGCTGAGCTTCTGTTGGTGAGATCCACTTTGCTTAGCCATGAAAGCTCATAACCTAATACATAAATCTGATAGTCTTTAAGGTGCTACAGGACCACTTGTGGGGTGGGGTTTTTTGTTGGTTTTGGTTTGTTGTGTGTGTGGTTTTTTTTAACTACACGTCCTACTCTGTGGCTCGTCACCTTGTCATGGTGAGCGCGAGAGGAATCATGGGAATGTCGAGGGGCTGGCTCCAGATGAAGTACAATCCTAAAAGCCCTGAATGGCGGAAGAGGCGGAGGACAGCGAGGGCAATGCTGCAATGGCTGTGAAGGCGGATGAAGGCTGCAGGGGACAGGAGTGCAGATGAGGAGAGGAGGAGAAGAAGAAAGGAGCAGCAAAAACTGCCCCTCGCTCCTGCAAGAGCTACTAACCCGTGTCCCTTCTGGGCTAAGACCCACGGCTCTAGAATTGGGCGAGTCAGCCATCAACAGCCTCCCAAACAGGAGAGTGAGCTGAAGACGTCCCACTTGTTACCAAGTTACTGCCGAGAGATTTTGAACGTTTGTTCTGGGAGATCCCAGCAGGACACTTGGCACCTATTATACAAGCTTCACTCGTTCAGTGAGTCAGGACTTGGCTGATTGTGGACCTTGGGTGGTGCCAAATATTCCCACCGACATTCCAGTTCTCCTGTGCCACCACAACACTGCTGTTCGGCTTTCATAACCTCTCGTCCCCATAATCTCACCAAATCCTTATAGGCACCTGCAGTCCCAAAGGCCCAGCCACACCCTCGGGTCAATTTGTACCTCGGTTTTACCCAGAGCAGCCCAGTGTGTCAGTCTCTCAGCATCTAAAATCTAAAGGTTTATTATTAAGGAGAAGAAAGAGAGAAAAGGCTGAGAGGAAAATCGTTAAACCAATCAAATGCCACACACCACCTGCAAAGTTCCTGGTGCCGGCTTCCAGCCGAGGCGGAGCGGTCTGTATTAGCAGTCTCTGGAATACCTCCTGCGCTAGGGTGGCTCGTCCGTCCGTCCAGACCCAAGTTCCTCGTGCAGATGCTTGAGAAGCGATAAAGGGGGAGGAACCCCAGGACCTTCTTTATAACTTTGCCCCTGTTCTGGCTCGAGGAAATCATGTCCAGGATGGGGCCTGTCACATGGGAAGGTCACCTGAACGTGTCCTATTCAGGCAATAAGCCACCCACTGTCTGCTGCTCTGAAAGGACCCAGCATAGTTCTTCCCGTGTGGATTGGCACCGACTAAAGCCCTGAGTCAAGTGCCGCTTCACTTGACTTGGGACCTTTCGGAACGGGTGGCCAGGACTCCTCTTGAGGTGTCTCAGATGCACACATGGGAAGTGCAAGTCCGGAGCCAATACTCAGAACTTCACATGCAGACACCACACACACCTATGAGCCGTAAAAACAGAACCAGCGACTCACCAGCGTTTGATAGAGAGCCCACGTGGCCCACTCTGCACACGGTTCGGGGCCACCAATGCTCTGTGCTGGCGATGTTTTGCATGTTCACCTCACAATTCAACAACATCTCAGCCGGGCAGAGTTAATGTGTCGCTAAGCTCTGCAGGCCAGTGCCCGTCACCTCTGACACGGCTGGCCTGGTGCCCCAGCCCCCCAGCCCCCACGGCCTGAGCAGGACCCCGTTAGCCGGAACCACCTCTGCGGGCTGATGTCCAGCGCCTGTTGCTGAGCTGCCTGTGGGGCCAGGTGCAGGCTCCCGCCGGAGGCAGCACTCTGTCCTGCTGTCCCCAGCTCTCACAGCTGTCCTGGCCGTGCTGTGCCCTGGCCCCCAGTCCTGTCCCCAGCCGCCAGTGCCCAGCCCGGCCATGCAGGATGCATGGGGACCGAGGAATGCTGAGCCAGGGGGAGTCTGCACCAAGCTGTGCAGAGCTCCAGCTCCTCCCCAGACTCCTGTCCTTGCCCCTTCCATCCTGCCCCCCGGCACTCCCCTCCCTCCTACCAGGCCCCCTCCCGCCAGCTCCCCTTCCCTGCCACCGGCTGCTCCCTGCAGATCCCCTCTGTCCCCACCCAGGGCCGTGTACCCCCTGCACCGCACTGCAGACCCACCCAGAGGGGCTGTCAGCAATCAGTCACATCTCCCATTAGCCCCGAGCATCCCAAAGCCCCAGACAGGCTGGGTACAGGGGATCGGCTGCCCCGGTCACTGCAGAGCAGCCAGCTCTGGGGAGGAGCTCAGCGCACAGCAACGCGTCGCTGGCTCTCGCGCACTCACTGTTTCAGTGACTTCATCCACCGCCTGCTCCTTGTACATCCATTTCACGTGGCTCTGCCGGTGAAATTCCTCCAGCGTCAGGTCCACGGCCCTCTGCTGCAGCGGGGATCTGCTGGCCGCGGCCAGGGCCAGCAAGCCCAAACCCAGGGTCAGCAGCGCCTTCATCTGTGCGGGTGGCGAATGGAGCCGAGGGAGCCTCTGCCCCTCTAAGCCACCCTACACCGCCCCTCTGTTGATCTTAGTCTGCTATTAACTAACTCCCCAGGGCTGCCCTGCTCCTCCCTCGGCACCCTGCCCGCTGCAGTCAGCGCCATCGATTCGCTGTGAGAGGGGAGCGAGAGGGGCAGGAACGTTGGCACAGCACGGCCGGGGGGTGGGCAGGAGGGAGGCCCAGCAAGGGGCATGTGATGCCGAGTGCCAGGTGGCCGGCAGGCTCTTTCCCTGGGCCGGTCACCACCTCTACCCACCCGGCCGTGTGTGCTCTGAGCCCTCCGGACGGGCTTGAATGAGCCCTGCGACGTTGGCTGATTGAGGTATGACCAGAGGCTGGACTCCAGCCGTCAGGAACATCATCCCACGGATGCCGCGGCACATCTGGTGTCTGAGCTCTGCGACTTTGTCCTCACCCACAAGCCTTTCCCATTTGGGCACAGTTTATACCTGCAAATCCATGGCCCTGCCATGGGCACCTGCCTGGCCCCACTACACGCCAACGTTCTCACGGCTGACCTAGAACAGCGTTTCCTCAGCTCCCATGCCCTAGACCCAGCGCCTCAGCTGCCTGCGCATGGACCCCCCTCTGAGCAGGCCCAGGTGGGTTTGATCTGGTGCCGGGGATGCTCCCTGGAGGCAGAGGAAGAGACCCCCAGCGGTGCAGCTTCTGTCCTCCCATGCAGGAGAAGGTGCTGCCGCCTGGCACGGGAACCCAGGCCTGGCTCCCTGTCGCAGCCCTTTGCCGTTCAGTGGCATCGTCCATCCAAGGGCACCTCGGGAATGGGCGCAGCTTCCCAGCCCCTGCGTGTGGGCTGTGGCAGGGTCATGGCTTTGCCACAATCCCTAAGTGCAGCCCAGAGGGAGGCAGGGCCTGGCCCAGGCTGGCCCGGTGAGTCAATGGCAGAGAACGGGACAGAACGCCCAGCCATGAGCCATCCCTCCCTCTTCCAATGGGGACACCCCAGAGAGGTGCCCAGCGGCCGCAGGGGTTCTGGCTTGGTGGGCGCAGCCCATAGCAGCTCAATAGGCTTGGCAGGACGTCGCCGCCCTCGCCCTGCAAGGAGCTCACAAAAGCAGTGATGGGAAGGCCTGGTCAGGTCCCTCTGAGCCCATCTCCTGGGGAAAAGGCCAGGGTGGTTCCCACCAGCTGAGGAACTGAGCTCTGCTCCTCCCTGGCGCTGGGTCCCACAGCTCCACCCCAGTTCACTTTTCCCTTCTGGTGCTCAGGAACTGGGGGCCACGTTTTATCTGCCCCCTGACGTGTTCCACCTACAAAGACCCAAACACGTGGCAGAGCCGAATGTTCCCCGTGTCCCTGGCAGGCAGGGGACTCGTGGGCCGAGGTCACTGCCTGGGATGTCACGTGGCCGATGACCTCGTGTGTCGCCCTCCCCGGGCTGGGACGCTGAAGGTCGGGCTTGTTTGCAGGTGCAGTGATTTAAACAGCTGAATTCCCAGCAGGGGCTGAGCATGTGGGGAGCCTCAGGAGCTGCTTCCCCCCAGGACTGCAGCCAGCTGTTCTCTCCAGCGTACCTCGCCCCATCCCCAGCCGGAGTCTCCTCCCCACCCAGCTGCTGAGCCCGTTGCCCCTACCAGCGAGACTCAGCTTTCTGAAGTTGCTCTCAGCCATCTGTAGTCGCCTGCCACCTTCAGAGGGCTGTGAAGTGACCTCCTCTCTCTGGGCCAGTCCCCACTGCTCCCTGCTCCACCCACCTCCCCTCCAGCCTGTTCCCGGCTCACCCAGCCGCGCTCCCAGGAGAGTCACTGGCCCAGGGGCCCCTGGGCTGAAAGAGAGGCGGGAGGTGGGCGAGCGTGTGGAGAGCACAGCCTGGGTATCAGGGGCCAACTGGAAAGCGAGCCGGGTGCAGAGCAGACACCCGCTCTTCCTGCGCCGACGGGCACCGGTGCCGGGTGTGCTGAGAACTGACCTGTGAGCAACGTTCATAGGGGACCCCACGACTCTCTCCCCTTCGGGCTGAAGCTTGGGGACTCCTGAACCCCATGACAGGGGGTTTGCTATTGAGTTCAGTCATGTCCCCTTTCTCCTGCTCCTTGGTCCTTACCCCTCGGGACGTGTGTGCACTCCCGTCAGGGCGTTTGCCTTTATTTTGCGTTTCTTGGCCAGGCCCTGGCTGGGGATGGATACGCTAGCGGCCAGGCGGCTGGCGCCTCTGAGACAGGGACAGCCCAGCGTCTGCGCATGCGCCGTCTCAGAGCTGCCTTTGGCCTGAGGTAACAGGCTCCAGCTGCCTTCCAGCACCTCGGGGACAAGCGGTGGGACCCGTTATGCTGCCGCACACTTGGATGAGCAGCTCAGCCATGCCCCAGACTGGGGAACGCATTTGGGAGAACCTGAAGCAGTAGTGGAGTGGTGGGACCCCTCCAGCAACGCCCTCTCCCACCTGGGCCCCAGCTTCTCCTCTGGACCACAGCCAGGTGGGGGCCCAGGAGTGCTGGCCCCAGCCCCTCGTCCCGAGCGGAGCCGACACTGCCCCGAGCCATGGCGGGGGCTGGGTTCTCAGTGAGAGAGGTCCTGCAGAGACACCGCCCCATTACTGTCACCCCGGCTGTGTGCTGCAGGACCCCTGAGCCCCGTGCAGCTCCTGAGCCTCGCCAGGAGCCACACCACTCCGCCCTGGAGACACTTCAGCTGGGGTGCGCTGGGCACGTGCGAGCCAGGGGGCGTCTCCTGCCCTCCCCACAGCGTCTGGGGCCTGCACTGAGCCTGCTTAGCTGCAGGCATCACCCTGGCTACGTCTACACGTGAAGCCTACATCGAAGTAGCCTATTTCTAGGCTATTTCGCTGAATAACGTCTACACGTCCTCCAGGGCTGGCAACGTGGATGTTCAACATCGACGTTCAACATTGACGTTGCACAGCACCACATCGAAATAGGCGCAGCGAGGGAACATCTACACGCCACAGTAGCACACATCGAAATAAGGGTGCCAGGCACAGCTGCAGACAGGGTCACAGGGCGGACTCAACAGCCAGCCGCTCCCTTAAAGGGCCCCTCCCAGACACACTTGCACTAAACAGCACAAGATACACAGAGCTGACAACGAGTTGCAGACCCTGTGCATGCAGCATGGATCCCCCGCTGCAGCAGCAGCAGCCAGAAGCCCTGGGCTAAGGGCTGCTGCACACGGTGACCATAGAGCCCCGCACGGGCTGGAGAGAGAGCGTCTCTCAACCCCCCAGCTGATGGCCGCCATGGAGGACCCCACAATTTCGACGTTGCGGGACGCGGATTGTCTACACGGTCCCTACTTCGACGCTGAACGTTGAAGTAGGGCGCTATTCCGATCCCCTCATGAGGTTAGCGACTTTGACGTCTCGCCGCCTAACATCGAAGTTAACTTCGAAATTGCGCCCGACACGTGTAGCCGCGACGGGCGCGATTTCAAAGTTAGTGCCGCTACTTCGAAGTAGTGTGCATGTGTAGACACAGCTCCTGTGGGCTCCGGGCCCTCCCAAGGCCCCTCAACCTGGGCTTCACTTGCAGATGGCTTTGATGGGAGCCAGGCACCCGTGGAGTCAGTTCCACCAGCAGGCCCACGCGGGCACCTCTGGGCACGCCGCCCCACCATCAGCAGAGCTCCTTGGCAGCTCACTCCTCGGCCTCTCTGCTGCAGGGGCCAGTGGGTGCCAGAGGTAGTGATGGCTTTCGGGCGGGGACTCCCCACTTCCTTCTCTTTGAGTCTCTTCCCCAGAGGCTGCATGCCCACTGACAGCAGGGTACTGCCTTGGGTACCTGAGGGACAGAGGCGGAGCCGAGCCCAGGAGCCCAGCTGGGTGGGGAGGGACTCCAGGCTGCCCCCGCGGCAGGAGATGATGGGCTGGAGCAGACTCCCATTGGGGCGACGTGGTGCGGCGGGAGCAGGAGCCGGTGTCTGTCCTGGGCCGTGTCCCTGTGACCCGAGAAGGACCCGGGGTCGGCTGGAGCGACTGAGCGTGGGCTGGCAGGGCCGCCCCGTGTGAATAACTCCCCAGCCCGTCTGCACCGTGGCTCTGGCTTTATTGGGGCTGAGCAGCCTGCGATGCAGCGCAGCGATGGGCGGGAGCGGCAGCAGGATCCAGGGGTGCTCGCGGGGGGGTCTCCGCTGGGCAGTGGCATTAACAGTGTCCTGCAGTTGGGGGACAACAGAGATGCCTTGGAGCTGTGGGCGCTGGTGCTGGCTGGAGAAGAGGAGATGCCTGGTGTTAGCGGCTTTGGGGCCTCCCACCGCCCTGTTCTCCAGGCTGGGTTTGTCTCTGCGGGCTGGGTAGAGGGGCCCACCCCTGCGTCAAAGTGGTCGTGAGCCAGCAAACTCCCTGTGGCCCAGGCTGTGAGCAGCAGCCAACCATGACACTCACTCAGCGCTGCCACGGGTGGGCCCACCTCCCTGCGGCCCTGTCCAGACCCCAAGCCCCCCACCCCTTTGCTGCCTGCCTGTAGCATTGCCACTTTCTCCTCCCACCTGGGTGACACACCTGCTCTGCCCCCGTGCTGAGGTGTCCCACCCTGCTCACTACCTTATGGCTTCCTCTCCCCCGCCCACAGGCGCTGGTTCATTGTCACCTGGCTGGCTCAGGGGCTAGGATGCAGGAGGGCGTGAGAGATGCATATTTCATCAGCTGGAATGGACCTTGAGAGGCCATCAAGGCCAGTCCCCTGCCCTCTTGGCAGGGTCAAGCACTATCTATCTGTCCCAGACCCCTAAATCGCCCCTCAGGCATTGAGCTCACAACCCTGGGTTTAGCAGGCAAAGGCTCAAACCACTGCGCTACCCCTCCCCAGTGCTGACTGGGGCTGGGGGCTGTGGGGTGGGGCCAGGGATGAAGGGCTTGGGCTGTGAGAGGTGTTCTGCACTGGGGCAGGGGGTTGGGACGTGGGAGCGGGAGCGGGAGCGTGCTCCGGCTGGGGGCTCTGGGGTGGGGCCAGGGATGAGGGGCTTGGGGTGCAGGAGGGGGACTCCAAGCTGGGATTGTAGAGTGGGGGGATCAGGGTTGGATTCTGGGAGCCCAAAGGGCGCAGGCTGCAGGTGCCACGTGCAGAAAGCAGCACTTTGCTAAGCTGCCTACGCAGCCGTGGCCGGATGGATGTGGGCCGCCCCGCCCCCAGGCGTTGCCCCTGCAGCAGCCATTGGCCAGGGCTCTCAGGCAATGGGAGCTGCATGGAGGGGACATGCTGCTGTCTGAGGTTGCTGACTGGAGCCAGGGCAGGCGGGGCGTCTGCCATAGCTCTGCCAGGCCGCTGACTGGCCGTGGGCTGCGGGGTCGGCAGTGCTGACTGGAGCCACCAGGTCCCCTCCTGACCGGGGTTCTGGGGAAAACCGGCCACCTGTCCACACTGCTTCCCTGGGCTCCCCTGGGGGCTGGACCCAGGCACTGTGTTCCCCTGACATCCTCCTTCTGCCCCCTCCTGCTGCGGTGCATCCCGGCACACTGCTGGGCAGCACCCCGCAGATCCAGCTGTGGGGCAAATGGCACCAACCCGCTGCCCAGCCCAGAGCCCCCTAGGGAACCCCGACCAGCCCAGGCCTCACCTGGTCCCTGGCCCTGGCCAGGGCGTGCGCATCCGCACCACGCTGCTCTGGCTAGGGCGGAAGCGCAAAGGAAAATGCAACCTGGCCCGGCAAGTAAGGCTCCTCGTGCTGCACGGCCGTGCACTTCTCCTCGTGTTGCAGCTCCATCTCCTGCGGGGACAGAGGCGCCTGGTCGCTGGGAGGCCACAGCTCAGGGGAGGGCGGTGGTGTGGCTGTGAGACCCAGCACAGCAGGGCCATGGAAGCCAGGGCCGGGCCCAGCACCCTCAGTCTGCACAGAACTGCAGCCTGGACCTGGGTGCTGGCACGCCTGGGGAGCCGCTGCCTGGCAGCAAGTGTGCGAACTGATGCATGGCTACGTGTGTGCGTCTGTGCCTGTGTGGTGTGGGGGAGCGTCTGCAGAGTGACATGTGTGTGCAGCACTGGGCTCACGTGCCCGTTTACGCGTGTGCGTCTGTGCGCTTGCATGTTGGGGGCACCTTGGCGCACTGCATGGCCAGATGCAGGGCCATCGCTGAGAGCTCCTGTGGCGGGTGCACCTCTGCGTGACACTGTGCACATGTGTGCCAGGGAGCCTCGGGGCAGCTGCACACACGTGTGTGTGTGAGCTCACAGGCTGCTGCCTTGGGGCGGCTGCACACGTGTGTGTGTGTGAGCTCATGGGCTGCTGCCTCAGGGTGGCTGCACACGTGTGCGTGTCTGTGAGCTCACGGGCTGCTGCCTCTGGGCGGCTGCACACGTGCATGTGTGTGTGTGAGCTCACGGGCTGCTGCCTTGGGGTAGCTGCACATGCGTGTGTGTGTGTGAGCTCACGGGCTACTGCCTCGGGGCAGCTGCACACGTGTGTGTGTGTGTGAGCTCACGGGCTGCTGCCTCGGGGCGGCTGCACACGCGTGTGTGTGTGTGAGCTCACGGGCTGCTGCCTCGGGGCAGCTGCACACGTGTGTCTCTTTATGTATATATGGACACGTGTGTCTTGGCTTCTGCCAGGTGCTGGGGTCCATCTGCCTGTCCTGGCTCTGGCCCTATCCCTGCCCGCGGTCGCTGGGGCTGGGGCGCGCTCACCTGCACCACTCGCTGCCTCTCCGGCCGGCAGTACACGTGCCGATCCAGCACCTTGGCCGGGCTGCCGAAGTCGAACTTGACACAGGCCAGGCACCTCTGCTTCCTCTGGGGAGAGAGGCCCGAGTCACAGCCCAGCCAGGCAGGCCAGCCGGGTCAGCTGGGCCCTGGGCAGTGCTCAGGGGCTGCAGAGAACATGCAGCCGCCATCCCCAGCCGGCTCGCCCTGCTGCGCGGTGTGCCCAGTGCCGCCTGTGCGCTCCCTCCCCGCCGGGCACCTTCCCCTCGCACGCCCCGGGCCCTGCACGCACGCTCCAGTCCAGCCCCTCCCGCCACCGGGGCTGAGCCTCCCCCAAACGTCTCCCCCGCTGCCTGTGAATGAAGAAATTTTCTCCAGCCTAGCACCTTGCCATGAGGGCAGCTGCCTCCAGCCCCCATGACGTAGGACTCAGCCACCCTGGCCACGCTGCACACACCTGGCCTCATGCCAGCTCCCAGCCCCTGTGAGGCTGTTGGGTTCTAAGATGCATGGACAAAACATCGGTTCAACTACTGTCCTCGGTTTGCACCAGGTGGGCCAGCAATGGAAAGCCGGTGATTGGCTGATTCTGGTGTTTCTGTCATTCTCCATGTGGAGTTGTAAGTGTTGGCTCTGGGCTGGTGTTGGAAATGTTAGTTTCTGGCAGACCACAGAAGGAGGCTGGTCAACCTACAGAATTGTGAACAGGTTTCTGGTCAAGGGCAGCAGCGCTTGGTGGACTACGGGCATTGTCAGGTGCCGATCGGCATCTGAGGAATCTGGCTGTCAGGTGTAAGGCAGCAGCGAGGCAAAGGCAGCTGCCCAGAAGGGACATGGACAGGTGTCCTGCTCATGGGACAGGCTCTAGCTCGGGTGTGCTTCCACGCAGGGGAACTGTGCTGTTCCATCCAGGCTGGTCTAAAGGGGGCCCTGAGGTTTAAGCCATTTTGTCTTCACTCCAGCTCATCACTTCGGGAGCATCTCTGTTATGGACTGAGCCCAGAAGGGTGGCTGACCCGGCCTAACAAAGGACGTTTTCCAGAGACTCGTAAGAGACCTGCCTGTCCCCCCTCTGCTGCAGCTGGCACCACGACCTGAGTGACAGGCGTATGGAACTCGATTGCTTTAACGATTTCACTCTCCCCTATTCTTTCTCTCTTTCTTTTAATAAACCTTTAGAGGTTACATGCTGAAGGACTGGCCCAGCAAGCTCTTTGGGGCAACATCTGGGGATGGGGCTGGGCCTTTGAGACTGGAAGACCCTGTTCAGGTTTCGTGAGATTGGTTTTCATAACCTCTCCCCTGTGTGAGGAGGGGCCGGGCTGTGGCCCAGGGGAAGACAAGTGTCAGGGACTTACGTGTGTGACTTCTTGATGGCCAGCATGGTGACAGAAGCGCCCCGTGTGACTGATTTGGTGCCTTCTCATGAAGGGCCCCCAGCCTTGGGTTGTCAGGAGCCCCGTTTTGAACAATTTGCCCTGGTTTGGCCCTCTCAGCTGTGCCCAGGAAAGCTTCCAATATTGCCGCCCCTCCCTTCCTGCCACTTGTCTGCTCAGTCCTTCCCTCACCCCTTCCTGGGGCCTGGCAGAGCAGGGGGCTGCCCCCCAGCCCGTTCCCAGAGCAAGGAGCAGCTGGGCAGAGCTGCAGGGGGTGGCTGTGAGGTGGCCGTTCCCTCGCTCACCCCTCCGCGTTTGAGCGGGCAGTCCGGTCTGCTCCCCGGCCGGTTCGGGCACTGTGTCTGCGAGATGCTGAGCCGCAGGCGCACAAAGGTCCCCGTGTGCTGCTTCTGGAACAAACACAAAGCAGGTTCAGCAAAGCACCATCGGCAGCTCCGGCCAGAGTTCGATGCTCTCGGCTGAGGCCGGGGGAGGCTCTCCGGGACGCTGCCGGGCCGGAGGAAATGCCCTGCGTGGTAAGGGACGGCTGTGCATCGCTGGCTGGGACTAGCCAGTGCCCAGGAGACAGCCCGGCTCACAGCCCGGACCTGTGCACGGCTCAGGGCTGGACGCTGGGCAGCACCAACCGCCCCCTCTGGGCTAGAGCCCCCCCGTCTGCCGTGGCACAATGCTGAGAGGGGCAGGGTCACCCCAGGGCCTGTCCCCACCGCAGCACAATGCTGAAGGGGTGGTTGAGACTCACTCTGCCTCGTGCCAGGTGTCGCCCACCCGGCACCTGCAGGGCCCGGAGCAGCCCAGGGGAGGTGGGAGAAGAGACGGTTAAATCTCCCCCGAGGCGCTGGCGCTGGGTGAGGAGGCCAGTGGAGGAAAGGTGCAAAATGGTCCCCAAATGCTGCTTGGCCCAAAATCCCAAGGAGACAATCCCTCACCACAGACTTGGCCGCTTCCCCTCCCACCCACTTCCTGGCTGGGCCATCCCCCCGACCGGCTGCTGCTCCAAGACTCCAAGCCCCATTCGCACCCCTGCAGCCAAAAGGCCCTGGGCGCTCAGTGGGCCTCAGTTCTGGCACCAGCCTGGAGCAGCCCCAAGCTGAGCCTGGTCTGAGGTGCTGGGCGCACCCCACACCTAGGGAAAGCAGCCTCAGGACCCTCTGGCTGACATAGAAGGGGGGCACAGAACCAGTGGCCAAATTTTCTATGTGGGACAAACACTGCCCCCTTCCTATCGGCTCCTCAGCAGCAGACCGGGCAGCTCCTGGGCAAGATGCCTGCCCCGGGGCAGTGTCCTGTCAGCCGTTCCCTTCGGGGAAAAAAGCAGAGGGGTCTGGGCGAGCCCTATACACAACCAGTCATTCATGTCGCCAGTTGTTGCCCCTGCCACCGGGGCCCTGCACCCTGAGCCTGCTGCTGCCTGCTCACATAGCCCCCAGGGGACAATGCACAATGCCTAGTTAACCTCTGCAGGTCAGTGACAGTTGCCTCTGGCAAGCCTGGCCCAGTACCTACAACCCCCTCCCAGCCACCCCAGCCTCAGGAGGACCCTGTTAGCTGGAACCAGCTCTGCTGGCTGATGCCTGCCTCCTGCGCCAGGCTGTCTGTGGGGCCAGGAGCGGCTCCATGGGGCCAGACGCGGGTCCGGCTAGAGGAAGAGTTCCATCCTGCTGTCCCCAGCCCTCACAGCTGTCCTGGCCATGCTGTGCCCTGGCCCCCAGTCCTGTCCCCAGCCGCCAGTGCCCAGCCCGGCCATGCAGGATGCATGGGGCACAAGCAATGCCGAGCCAGGGGGAGTCTGCACCAAGCTGTGCAGAGCTCCAGCCCCTCCCCAGACTCCTGTCCTTGCCCCTTCCATCCTACCCCCCGGCACTCCCCTCCCTCCTGCCAGGCCCCCTCCCGCCAGCTCCCCTTCCCTGCCACCAGCTGCTCCCTGCAGATCCCCTCTGTCCCCACCCAGGGCCGTGTACCCCCTGCACCGCACTGCAGACCCACCCAGAGGGGCTGTCAGCAACGAGTCACTTGTCCCATTAGCCCCGGGCATCCCAAAGCCCCAGACAGGCTGGGTACAGGGGATCGGCTGCCCCGGTCACTGCAGAGCAGCCAGCTCTGGGGAGGAGCTCAGCGCACAGCAACACGTCGCTGGCTCTCGCGCACTCACTGTTTCAGTGACTTCATTCACCGCCTGCTCCTTGTACATCCATTTCACGTGGCTCTGCCGGTGAAATTCCTCCAGCGTCAGGTCCACGGCCCTCTGCTGCAGCAGGGATCTGCTGGCTGTGGCCAGGGCCAGCAAGCCCAAACCCAGGGTCAGCAGCGCCTTCATCTGTGCGGGTGGCGAATGGAGCCGAGGGAGCCTCTGCCCCTCTCAGCCACCCGACACCGCCCCTCTGTTGATCTTAGTCTGCCATTAACTAACTCCCCAGAGCTGCCCTGCTCCTCCCTTGGCGCCCTGCCCGCTGCAGTCACCGCCATCGATTTGTTGTGTAAGTTTTTAAAGTGCTACAGGACTGCTTTTGTGTTTTCTTAAGATATAGACTCACATGGCCACCTCTCCATTACTCTTCCAAAAGGGATGCCCCAGGAGGTACCGAACAGCCACAGGGGTTCTGGCTCCATGGGTGCTGCCCAGGAAGCCCAATAGGCTTTGCAGGATGTAACCTGTCTTTCATGAGAAGAAAAAGGAGCTCACAGAAGTAGCAATGGGGGTCCTGGCCAGGTTGTCTACATATGTCTAGAGTGATATCATCTTCTTATAAGCTCTATATTTAGCTGTTGTCTCATATACATTTGGTATGAAGTCCCTTTATACGGAAACTTTCCACAGTATGACGTCACTTCTATCAAGGCTTGGTATAATAGTCCCTAAGAATAGCTAAGGTAAAAAGTATCAGAGAGGAGCCAGGTTAGTCTGTAGCTTCGAGAACAACAAGAAGTCCTGCGGCACCTTATAGACTCACAGACATTTTGGAGCATGAGCTTTCGTGGGCAAAGACACCCCCACCCATACATCTGCTGAAGCGGGTCTTTGCCCACGAAAGCTCATGCTCCAAAATATCTGTGAGTCTATAAGGTGCCACAAGACTTCTTGTTGTTCTTGAAGGTAGAAAGAATCTCTTTGCACTAAAATAGCTCCCTCCTCTACCTAACTGATGACCCTGGAGCGAATGAGATGTGAATGGATAAGGAGAGTTGGGAAGGCTGGGCTGGGACCCAAGGACAAGGAAACCTGAGAAGTGGCTCATTGAAGGAGGCCTGGACAGATGGATGGCCCTGGGAGGCAGCCGCAGTTACCTGCTTTTGGAAGCCCCCTCTTTGAAGATGAACATGGCAGTTTAAAACAATACTCAGAAGAAGAGCCACAGTTGGCTACATGCGTATGCCTGTGATGACTCACACAGGATTTTACATATGCATGTGATGACTTCACAAGAGCTTTTTATATTATAACATATGCTTACGATAAGTGTTCATATTGTACCTTCACTAAATGTGGTGCATTGCCTTCGCCACGGATAAAGATCCCCTGCGCATCTTATAAGCATAACAAGGGCCCACTGAGCCCATCTCCTGGGGATAAGGCCAGGGTTGTCCCTACAACCCGAGGAACTGAGCTGTGCATGTCACTTCCACTGGTCCCACAGCTCCACCCCAGTTAACTTGTCCCTTCGGGTGCTCAGGAACTGGGGACCAGGTTTTATCTGCCCCCTGACATGTTCCACCCACAAAGACCCAAACACGTGGCAGAGCCGATGGTTCCCCATGTCCCTGGCAGGCAGGGGACTCATGGGCCCAGGTCACTGCCTGGGATGTCACGTGGCTGATGACCTCGTGTGTTGCATTCCCCGGGCCTGTCCAGGGACCAGCGAGCAGGGGCTGGGATGCTGAAGGTCGGGCTTGTTTGCAAGTGCAGTGTTTCTTGGAATGGTTCCATAATATAATATAATAACGTTTAATATTCCTGTGTTGGGAAGAACACTGCCGCAGTCCAACAATCTGGCATTTAATTTCAAAAAGGGGAATTACACAAAAATGAGGAGGTTAGTTAAACAGAAATTAAAAGGTAGTGTAACTAAATTAAAATCCCTGCAGGCTGCATGGAAACTTTTCAAGGACACCACATTTGAGGCCCAACTTAAATGTATACCCCAAATTAAAAAACACAGTAGGAGACCTAAAAAAGAGCCACCGTGGCTTAACAACCATGTAAAAGAGGCAGTGAGAGAGAAAACGGCGTCCTTTAAAAAGTGGAAGTCAAATCCTAGTGAGGAAAATAGAAAGGAACATAAACACTGCCAAATTAAATGTAAAAATATAATAAGAAAAGCCAAAAAAGATTTTGAGGAACAGTTAGCCATAAATTCAAAAAACAATAGTAAAATGTTTTTTAAGTACATTAGAAGCAGGAAGCCTGCTAAAAAAGCAGTGGGACCCCTGGACAATAGAGATATAAAAGGAGCAATTAAGGAAGATGATGCCATTGCAGAGAAACTAAATGATTTCTTTGCTTCAGTCTTCACAGCTGAGGATATTACAGAGGTTCCCAAATCTGAGCCATCCGTTGTAGTTGACAAATCTGAGGAACTGTCCCAGATTGAAGTGTCAGTAGAAGAAGTTTTGGATCTAATTGATAAGCTAAACAGTAACAAGTCTCCAGGACCAGATGGCATTCACCCAAGGGTTCTGAAAGAACTCAAATGTGAAATTGCAGAGCTATTAACGGTGGTTTGTAACCTATCCTTTAAATCAGCTTCGGTACCCAGTGACTGGAAGACAGGTAATATAACGCCAATATTTAAAAAGGGCTCTAGAGGACACCCTGGCAATTACAGACTGGCAAGTCTAACGTCAGTACCGGGCAAATTAGTAGAAACAATAGTAAAGAATAAAATTGTCGGACACGTAGAAGAACATGATTTGTTGGGCAAAAGTCAGCATGGTTTCTGTAGAGGGAAGTCGTGTCTTACTAATCTATTAGAGTTCTTTGAAGGGGTTAACAAACATGCAGACGGGGGATCCAGTGGACATAATATACTTAGATTTCCAGAAAGCCTTTGACAAGGTCCCTCACCAAAGGCTCTTATGTAAATTAGGTGGTCATGGGATAGGAGGAAAGATCCTTTCATGGATTGGGAACTGGTTAAAAGACAGGAAACAAAGTGTTGGAATAAACGGTAAATTTTTACAATGGAGGGGGGTAACTAGTGGTGTTCCCCAAGGGTCACTCCTGGGACCAATCTTGTTCAACTTGTTCATCAATGATCTAGAGAAAGGGCTAAGCAGTGAGGTGGCAAAGTTTGCAGGTGATACCAAGCTGTTCAGGATAGTCAAAATCAAAGTAGATTGTGAAGAACTTCAAAAAGATCTCAGCAAACTGAGTGATTGGGCAGCAAAATGGCAAATGAAATTTAATGTGGGTAAGTGTAAGGTAATGCACATTGGGAAAAATAACCCCCATTATACATAGAATGTGATGGGGGCAAATTTAGATACAACAGATCAGGAAAGGGGTCTTGGAATTATAGTGGATAGTTCTCTGAAAACATCCACGCAGTGTGCAGCAGCAGTCAGTAAAGCAATTAGGATGTTAGGAATTATTAAAAAAGGGATAGAGAATAAGACGAAGAATATCTTACTTCCCCTGTATAAAACTATGGTACGCCCACATCTTGAGTACTGCGTGCAGATGTGGTCTCCTCACCTCAAAAGAGATATACTGGCATTAGCAAAAGTTCAGAAAAGGGCAACTAAAATGATTAAGGGTTTGGAAAGGGTCCCATATGAGGAGAGGCTAGAGAGACTGGGACTCTTCAGTCTAGAAAAGAGGAGATTGAGGGGCGATATGATAGAAGGATATAAAATCATGAATGGTGCGGAGAAAGTGAATATTGAAAAGTTATTTACTTGTTCCCATAATATAAGAACCAGAGGACACCAGATGAAATTGATGGGTAGTAGGTTCAAAACAAATAAAAGAAATTTTTTCTTCACACAGCGCACAGTCAACCTGTGGAACTCCTTGCTGGAGGAGGCTGTGAAGGCCAGCACTCTAAGGCTGCGTCTACACGTGCACGCTACTTCGAAGTAGCGGCAGTAACTTCGAAATAGCGCCCGTCACGTCTACACGTGTTGGGCACTATTTCGAAGTTGAAATCGACGTTAGGCGGCGAGACGTCGAAGTCGCTAACCCCATGGGGGGATGGGAATAGCGCCCTACTTCGACGTTCAACATCGAAGTAGGGACGTGTAGACGATCCGCGTCCCGCAACATCGAAATAGCGGGGTCCTCCATGGCGGCCATCAGCTGGGGGGTTGAGAGATACTCTCTCTCCAGCCCTTGCGGGGCTCTGTGGTCACCGTGGGCAGCAGCCCTTAGCCCAGGGCTTCTGGCTGCTTCTGCTGCAGCTGGGGGTCCGTGCTGCATATACAGGGTCTGCAACTAGTTGTTGGCTCTGTGTATCTTGCACTGTTTAATGAAAGTGTGTCTGGGAGGGGCCCTTTAAGGGAGCGACTTGCTGTTGAGTCCGCCCCGTGACCCTGTCTGCAGCTGTGCCTGGCTCCCTTATTTCGATGTGTGCTACTTTGGCGTGTAGACGTTCCCTCGCTGCGCCTATTTCGATGTTGGGCTGAGCAACGTCGAAGTTGAACATCGACGTTGCCGGCCCTGGAGGACGTGTAGACGTTATTCATCGAAATAGGCTATTTCGATGTCGCTACTTCGAAATTAGCTATTTCGATGTAGCGTGCACGTGTAGACGTAGCCTAACAGAGTTTAAAACAGAGCTTGATAAATTTTTGGAGGTTAGGTCATAAATGGCTATTAGCCAAGGGTAAAGTATGGTGCCCGTAGCCTTTAGTCAAAGGCTGGAGACAGATGGCAGGAGACAAATCGCTTGATCATTGTCTTCGGTTCACCTCCTCTGGGGCACCTGGTATTGGCCACTGTCGGCAGACAGGATAGTGGGTTGGATGGACCTTTGATCTGACCCAGTATGGCCATTCTTATGTTCAAACAACTGAATTCCTAGCAGGGGCTGAGCCCACAGGGAGCCCGTGGGGATGGAGCAGCAGAGCTACTGATCCTTTAGAGCAGGGGTGCTCAAAGTGGGGGGGGTGACCTTTGGTAAGTGTGGGGGGTGGGGTGCAGAACACTCAGCTTCACCAGTCATGGAAGCAGATCTCTTCCCGTGCGCTTTTAGCATTTGTGACGTCTCTTGTGTGTCACTGGCTCGCTTTAAAGGGGTAGGCAGAGGCATTGCGGGGGCCAGTAGGGGGGTCCCTAACCTCACCCCTGGAACTCAGCTGGGGGTGTTTCAACACTGCCTCCTCCCCTCCCTAGGCTTGCAGCTGTTGCAGCTGAGCTGATGGGGGACATTTCATCCGCCCTTTCCCTCCCAGTCTGCATCCCCAGCTGTGCAGCTTGTGCCTAAAGTAATTCTGCTCCTGGGCCTGCCTGTCTGCTCCAGGGTCCACCTCCCTTCTCTCAGTGCCAGGGTCCAGCTTGCTGCAAGAGCAGCCTGACTCTCCCATGTGAGGAGCCTGGCCCATAGGAGGGGCTGAGATGTATTTTGCCACCACCTGCCTGGAGCCCCTGAGCTGCGGGTGCAGCTGGGTCTGTTGGCTTTGGCCCCCTGGTGCCCCAAGCAGCGTGGCCAGCACTCCCCAGCAAGTGCTGTAACAAAACCTTGTCATCCGACAGTCACTTTCTCAGGCTGTTCTCGCAACCTGCAAGAGCGAAACTGACTTTCCTTAGCAAAAAGGCCACTAACCCTCCCATGATTCCTTCATGTTTGAAGAGAAGTCCCCGGCAGAATGATGGGCGGGGGGACTAAAGGCCTTCTCCCACACTGCCTAAACCAGGATGTACAAAGTGAGGTGGGCTCGCTCCCATGGGGGGGTATAAAATTTCCTAAGCAGGATGCAATGTGATTTCACCCAGCACCCCCAGTCTCTGCCACCTCTCCCAGGGCTTCTGCTCACTCCCTGCACCTGCCACTGCTGGGTGAGTTTACCCTAGGCGCAAACGTCGAAGTTAACTTTGAAGTTAGGCACTACTGCAAAGTAGCCAGCAGAGAGTCTAAGCCCATTTTCCCTTACTTCGAAGTTAATTGAGAAGAAAGAAGCCCAACTTCGAAGCCCTTATGCCATTCTCAGGAACGGAGCAGTGCCCGTCGAAGCAGATTGTGTAGAAATGCTCAGCTTCAGAGGCTGTTATTTGAAGTTCTGCTTTGAAGTAAGCAACTGTGGAGTTATTTTTGCAGCACAGACACGGCCGCTGTGAGCGAGAGGGTGTGTCACTTTCGGGAGACCAGTGGGGAACTGCTAGTTGCAGGGACGAAAATTGGAGCTCAGCATAAAAGCTTTTCTCCCCTGTGCCTCGGCGTACTGAAGCTAGATATTCCCTCCAACGTACCTCACCCATGTCTCTAACCGTAGTATCCTCCCCGCCCAGGTGCTGATTCCATCTTCTCCCTGCCAGAATGACCCAACCCTCTCACATTCCTCTCAGCCTTCTTTACTTGCCTGAAACCTTCAGGGCTGCAAACTCACCTCCTCACGCTGGGGCCAGTTCCCTACCACTCCCTGCTTGACTAGCTCTCCCAGCCAGCTCCTTTCCCAGCTCCCCCAAACATGTGCTGCCAAGTGAGTCTCTGGTCCATTGGCCCCTAAGCTGAGGGTTGGGCTGAAAAAGAAGCGGTTGGAGGGTGAGTGTACTATGAGCACAGATGGCTGCAGGCAGGCATTCACTGTTTGTGATCCTAGTATCACAGCTATGGGTGTGCGCTTAAAACTGACCCCTGAGCAACATTTATAGGGAACTCAAAGACTTTCTACCCACTTGAGCTAAAGCTCACGTCTGTTTCTTATGGTGCACTTGAATGTCATCACTCACACCCAAGCAGCAGGTACCTGGCAACCCTCACACATGGATGGGTAGTGAAATCGAGTGGGTTAGAAGTTGCGTGTGTCTTTGGGGTCAGGGGAGAGCATGAAGTAATAAGTGGAACTTCTGGTTTCTAGAGCATTGGTGCCAATGTTTATGAGCTGTTTGAGTTTGTTAAAGCCCCGGCTCCTGGAGCCATCTTATTACATAAGTGTCTCAGCTTTCATTTAAGAAAAATAGTAAATTTCTGGTCCCCATAGGGTACAAGAGAGCTGAAAATGCAACACCTCTAAAGCTCAGAAAAAGCACATAGAAGAGCACAATATTATTACTTAAAGTACATTCCCAAGACGTTTAAGTGAACCCTGTATCTGTGGCATGCATAGCTTCTGGTCTAGAACAGTTGGGATGGTAACAGGGGTATGGGCTGGGACTGGGGTAGAACAAGAAGTGCAGGAAGGAAGTCAGGACACCTGGGTTCCACAGCAGGCTTTGCCACTGCTCTGCTACATGGCCTCACAATTCTCAGGTCCCTATTTGTGCAGAGATGGTGCTCTGGTTTCTCTGTGCAGTGGAATTGACACACCTGTACATCTCTTCACTTTCTGTGTTGCAGCAGGAAGCGTACACTGGTACCTCTCTGCTGGCTCTCTTGTGTGGTGGGAGGGACACTGGTACATCTCTGGTCTCTTTGAGGAGGTAGGAGGGGCATTCTCTACTGTCATCTCTGCTGTCTCTATGCTGCAGAGGGAAGGGCCCTCTGGTACATCTCTGAGGTCTCTATGGTGTGGTGGGAAGATCACTGGTACATTTCTGAGGTCTCTGTGGTGCCGTGGGTGGGACACTCTGGTACATCTCTGGGGTCTCTATGGTGCTGTGGGAAGGACACTCTGATACATCTCTGGGATCTCTAAGGAGCAGTAGCTGGGACATTGATACCTCTCGGGGGTCTCTATGGTACCTTGGGAAGGACGCTCTGGCACATCTGTGGAGTCTCTATGGTGCTGGGGGAAGGGCACTCTGGTACATGATAGGCAACCAGCTTGGCTTAAAAGGGAAAACCTTAGTCAGCTTAAATTCAAAAAGGATGAATACAAGAAATGGAAATGTGGACAGTTGACTAAGGAGGAGTATAAACATACGGCTGGAGAATGCTGGGCAGTAATCAGGAAAGCGAAAGCACAAGTGGAACTGCAGCTGGCAAGGGATGTGAAGAGTAACAAGAAGGGTTTCTACAGGCATGTGAACAATAAATGGGTTATCAGGGAAGCTGTGGAGCCGTTACTGGATGAGGTAGGTAACCTAGTGACAGAAGATGTAAGAAAAGCTGAAGTACTCAATGCTTTTTTTGCCTCAATCTTCACAGACAAAGTCAACTTCCCCATGACGGTCCTAGACGGTGCAGTAAGGGAAGGTGGAGAGCAGCCATCTGTGGGGAAGGAACAAGTTCTGAGCTATCAAGAAAAAATAGATGTGCACAAGTCCATGGGTTTGGATTTAATGCACCTCAGGTACTGAGGGAATTGTCAGAGGTCATTGCTGAACCTTTGGCCATTATCCTTGAAGACTCTTGGAGATCGGGGGAGATACCAGATGACTGGAAGAAGGCAAACGTAGTGCCCATCTTTAAAAAAGAAAAGAAGGACAATCCAGGGAACTATAGACCCGCCAGCCTTACCTCAATCCCTGGGAAAATAATGGAGGGGATCCTCAAGGAATCCAAGTGATCAAAAGTAGCCAACATGGATTCACAGGGGCAAGTCCTGCCTGACCAATCTGATTAGCTTCTATGATGAGGTAAAAAGCTCTGTGGACATGGGGAAGTCAGTGGATGTGATATAGGTTGACTTCAGCAAGGCTTTTGATACGGTCTCCCACAACATTCTTGCCCATAAATTAAGGAAATATGGATTGGACCCTTGGACTATAAGATGGATAGAAAGCTGGCTTGATGGTTGGGCCCAACAGGTAGTGGTCAGTGGCTCAATATCTGGATGGCGGTCTGTTTCAAGCGAAGTGCCGCAAGGCTTAGTTCTGGGGCCAGTGTTATTCAACATCTTTATTAGTGACCTGGAGGAGGGACTGGATTGCACCCTCAGCAAGTTTGCGGATGACACAAAACTAGGGGGAGAGGTAGATACGTTGGAGGGTAGAGAGAGAATCCAGAGGGACCTGGATAAATTGAAGGGCTGGGCCAAAAGAAATCTGATGCAGTTCAAGAAGGAGAAGTGTAGAGTCCTGCACCTGGGGCGGAAGAATCCCAAGCATTGTTACAGGCTGGGGACCGACTGGCTCAGCAGCAGTACAGTGGAAAGGGACCTAGGGGTTATGGTGGATGAAAGGCTGGATATGAGTAAACAGTGTGCCCTTGTAGCCAAGAAGGCTGATGGCATACGAGGGTGCATTAGGAGGAGCATTTTGAGCAGATCTAGAGAAGTAGTTATTCCTCTTTATTCAGCACTGGTGAGGCCACATCTGGAATATTGTGTCCAGTTTTGGGCCCCTCCCCCAAGTATAAAAAGGATGTGGATTTGCTGGAGCAGGTTCAGCGAAGGGCAACAAAAATGATTAAGGGTCTGGAGCACAAGACCTATGAGGAGAGGCTGAGGGATTTGGGCTTGTTTAGTTTACAGAAGAGAAGACTTAGAGGTGATTTAATAGCAGCCTTCAACTTCCTGAAGGGGAGCTCTAAAGAGGAGGGTGAGAAATTGCTCTCAGTGGTGTCAGATGGCAGAACAAGGAGCAATGGTCAGAAGTTGAAGAGGGAGAGGTGTAGGTTAGATATTAGGAAAAACTACTTTACCAGGCAGGTGGTGAAGCATTGGAATGCGTTGCCGAGAGAGGTAGTGGATTCTCCATCCCTTGAGGTTTTTGAGTCCCGGCTGGACAAGGTCCTGGCTGGGATGACTTAGTGGGGGTTGATCCTGCTCCAAGCAGGGGGCTGGACTAGATGACTTCCTGAGGTCCCTTCCAGCCCCGTGATTCTGTGATCCTGTGATCTTATGAGCATAAGCTTTCGTGGGCAAAGACCCACTTCATCAGATGCAGGTCTTTGCCCACGAAAGCTTATGCTCATACATTTCTGTTAGTCTATGAGGTGCCACAGGACCCCTCATTGCTTTTGCAGATCCAGACTAACATGGCTACACCTCTGATATCTGGTACATCTTGGGGGTCTCTATGGTGTGGGAAGGACACTCTGATACATCTCTGGGGTGTCTGTGATGTGGTGGCATGGACACTCTGGTACATCTCTGGGGTCTCTATGGTGTGGTGGGAAGGACACTCTGGTACATCTCTGGGGTCTCTATGGTGCGGTGGGCAGGACATTCTGGTACCTCTCGGGGGTCTCTATGGTGCTGTGGGAAGGACACTCTGGCACATCTCAGGGGTCTCTATGGTGCGGTGGGTGGGACACTCTGGTACATCTCGGAGGTCTCTATGGTGCGGTGGGTGGGACACTCTGGTACATCTCAGGGGTCTCTGTCCTGCGGTGGGAGTGACACACTGGCACATCTCGGGGGTCTCTATGGTGCGGTGGGTGTGACACTCTAGTACCTCTCAGGGGTCTCTATGGTGCGGTGGGTGGGTGTAATGGAGTGGGGTGAGTGCATGTGTGAGTCAGGCTGGATCTCTGAGGCAAGCAGCAGCTCCCAGTGGCTAAGGATGACCCGGGGGCTACAACTGGCAGGTGACACCTCTACCTGAACAAAGAGCAGGGAGGAGCTGAGCGGGGTTTTGAACCGGGGGCGGCAGTTAGAGGCGAGGAAAAGGGAGAGCTGGAAGGCAGCCAGCCGGAGGAGGGGGAAGCTACACCCCAGAGGGGCACCCCTCGGGGTCTTCTCCCCAGGACAGGTTGGAAGGACTGTCTCTGGCTGCTATGCTGTTGCTTCTGTGAGAAACTGGACATCTGTTGCCTAATAAACCTGCTGTTGTACCTGCTGAGTGAGAGTCTCTCCTGCCAGTGGACGGGGTGCAGTGCAGGGGGACCCCTGAACCCCATCACACTGGTGTCAGAAGTGGGATGTACTGCACCCACGGATGAGCTCCCAGCAGTGGCTGACTGAGCACCAGAGAAGGAAGGAGTCTCACAAGAGCCAGAGGGGGAACAGAGCCATTCCTGCAGCTGCTGCTGGTGAGTGGATACCCCGGGAGATAGCGGGGAGATGGATTATACCCGACTCCTGAAGGCAGAGCTAGCGGGGCTGTGCAGAGAGAGGGGCCTGACCGTGGGGAAGGCGACCAAGGCCCAGCTGATTGCACAGCTGGAAGAGAATGACCGATCCGGGGGGGCAGAGCCTGTCCCGGCAGAAAGTGGCCGGTCAGCCTCGGGAAGCGATTCGGATTCTCCGACAGGAGCAGGGGCTCGACGCCGTCAGACAGACGCGGTGCCCGCCAGGTCGCGCTCAGCTAGCGGTGGTCCATCGCGGGCAGAGTCCCCCGCCACAGAGCTGCGACGGCTGGAACTCGAGGTGAAATTAAAGGAACTGGAGCACCAGGAACGGGAAAGAGAGCGTGAGCACGAGCGCCAGCTACAAGAGACACAACGGGAGGAGAAAGAACGAGAACGAGAGGAGAGAGAGCGAGAGTGTGAGCATGAGCGAACCATGGCAGAGGCGAGACGCCAAGAGACCCCAGCTGCAGTAAGCGGGGACAGGGCCAGACGGATCGGGGTGGCCAGTCACTTGGAGACGCGTGTGCTGGCCCAGTGTCAGGACCCAGGGGACATGGACGAGTTCCTTACCGCCTTTGAGCGAGCCTGTGAGTTGCACGAGGTTCCCCCAGATGAGTGGCTCCGGCACCTCACCCCCTTGCTGGGCCAGAAGGCCGCAGCGGTGCTCAGCCAGCTGGTGGGGCTGCAGCCTGGGGACTATGAACGGTTCAAACAGGCCCTGATGCATAAGTTCGGGCTGACTCCGGAGATGTACAAGAAGTTCCAGGAGGCGCAGAAGAGGCCAGAGGAAACCCATGTAGATACAACCGCCCGCCTGAAGCAATACTACCAGAAGTGGGCGTTCGGAATGGGAGTCCAGTCCGTAGAGGACCTGATCGAGCTGGCGGTCGTGGAGCGATTCTACGAGATGTGCGCACCTGACCTGAGGGTGTGGCTCGTGGACCGGAAGCCAGGGGACTCACATGATGCAGGGAAACTGGCAGATGACTTCACAAACAGCCGGGCCAGGTTTGAAAGTGAGCCCCACAAAGAGAGGGAGTCTCGGAGAGAGAGGGACTCCCGGAGGGAGAGGGAGTCCTGGAGAAACCGAGAATCTCAGAGAGACCGGTCCCTAACTGTATGACAGAGGGGACCACCTCTTGGGCAAGCCCAGGAAAGAGGGGCCAGCCACCCACCCCGCAGAGAGCCAAACAGAGCCCGGACAGAGCAGCCGGCCCGAGGGACACAAGACCCAGGCTGTTATCGCTGTGGGCAAAAGGGGCATAGAGCAGCCCAGTGCCCCAGGCTCCCAGACAGGTTGAGCAGGCCGGGGGGTCACAGAGTCAACTGGGTGGGGTCCCAGAAGCCAGAGGGGCTGGCGGCCAAGGCGGGTGGTGCTGACAATGGGCACTCAGATTGGGCCGAGTCCGCCCCACAGACCGGATCCTCAGGGGGACCAAATGCTCAGAGGCCAGTTTACAGAGTGGGGGCGGCAATGCCTCTGTGGAGCAAATGTCTCAAACACCTCGAGGTAGACGGGAAAAAGGTCACGGGGTTCTGGGACACAGGCGCTGACGTGACACTGGCCCAACCCGGGGTGGTGGCACCGGGCTGCATGATACCCGATTCCCACCTGACGATAACAGGAATTGATGGGACCCCTTTCAAGGTGCCCATGGCGAGGGTGCACCTGAAATGGGGGAAGAAGGAAGGCCCCAAGGAAGTGGGCGTGCACAGCCATTTGCCGGCGGATGTACTGATGGGGGCTGACCTGGAGAACTGGCAAGGTGAACGCCCTCGTGCCCTGGTCCTGACCCGTAGCCAAAGAAAACGAGGGGTGCGCTCCCCAGATTCAGGGGTACAGGCCCAGCCAAAGTCACAGGAGCCACAGGGGCCAACCCTGAGAGAAAGGGGGCCCCCAGAAACCAGACCTCACAGGCCAGGGGTGCTGGAGCCAGGCAGGGATGGGGAAGTAGCATCTGCTCCTGCCCGAGCGGAAGAATTCCAGGCAGAGCAGCAGAGAGACCCCTCCTTGAAGAAGCTGAGGGAACTGGCCAGTCTCAGCCCAGCTCCACAGCTGGGGGAGGGCCGCAAGGACAGATTCCTGTGGGAAAAGGGATTCCTGTACCGGGAATGGGCTCCCAGACGCAAAGCGGAGCCATGGAAGGTCCAGAGGCAACTGGTGGTTCCCCAAAAGTACCGGCGCAGGCTGCTGTACCTAGCCCATGATGTCCCGCTCGCAGGACACCAGGGGATCCACCGCACCAGGAGAAGGTTGTTACAGAACTTTTTCTGGCCAGGGATCTTTGCAGCTGTCCGTCTGTATTGCCTGTCCTGCGATCCCTGCCAGAGGGTGGGGAAGAGCCGGGACAAGGGGAAAGCTGCCTTGAGGCCACTGCCCATCATAGAGGAGCCTTTCCAGAAAGTGGCTATAGACATAGTGGGACCCTTCAGCAAGGCAACGCGTTCGGGGAAGAAATATATTTTGGTAGTGGTAGATTTTGCCACGCGATACCCAGAAGCAGTGGCCTTGACCTCTGTCGAAGCTGACACCGTGGCGGATGCACTGCTGTCCATTTTCAGCAGAGTGGGGTTCCCCAAGGAGGTCCTCACAGATCAGGGGTCCAACTTCATGTCGGCCCTACTGTAAAGCTTGTGGGACAAGTGTGGGGTCCGGCACACCTGGGCCACAGCCTACCACCCGCAGACCAATGGGCTGGTGGAGAGGTTCAATGGGACTCTGAAGCAGATGCTGAGAACCTTCATGAATCAATGCCCCCATGACTGGGACAAGTACTTACCCCACCTGCTGTTTGCATACAGGGAGGTGCCCCAGGAATCCACGGGGTTCTCCCCGTTTGAGCTGCTGTATGGAAGGAGGGTACGGGGACCCTTGGACTTGCTCAGAGAAGAGTGGGAGGGGACGGCCTCTCCTGAAGGGGAGTCAGTGGTACAGTATGTACTGACCTTCCGGGAAAAACTCACCGAGCTCATGGGCCTGGCCAGGGAGAACCTCTCCATGTCCCAAAGGAAGCAAAAGGTCTGGTATGACCGTAACGCCAGGGCCCGAGCCTATGCCACCGGGGATCAAGTGATGGTCCTTGTACCTGTGCGGCGGAACAAGCTGCAAGCGGCCTGGGATGGGCCCCTCAAGGTTGTCAAACAGCTAAATGACGTGAATTATGTGGTGGAACTGTCAAACCGGGCCCACAGCCACCGGGTCTATCATGTGAACATGATGAAACCTTACTGGGACAGACAGAACTTGGTGCTGGCCGTGTGCAGACACTGGGAGGGGCAGGGGGATGATCCCTTGGTGGATTTACTCAGAAGGAGTGGAGCCGGCTCCTTGCTGGAGTCTATTCCCCTCTCAGAACAGCTGACCCCTGCCCAGCAGACGGAGATCAAGGAGGTGCTGCATTCGCATCAACAGCTGTTCTCGGACAGACCCGGACGCACTGACCTGGTTGTCCACCGAATAGAGACAGGCACCCACGCCCCTATCAAGTGTGTGCCATTCAGAGCCACAGGGAGGACGGCTCAGGATATAGAGCGGGAGGTTGAAGACATGCTGGCTCTGGGGGTGATCCAACCCTCCTCTAGCCCCTGGGCCTCTCCCGTGGTGTTAGTCCCTAAAAAAGATGGGTCTGTTCGGTTTTGTGTGGACTATCGCAAGCTTAACGCCATCACTGTATCGGACGCCTACCCCATGCCCAGGCCTGATGACCTCTTAGACAAGCTGGGGGGAGCCCGTTACCTCACCACCATAGACCTCACCAAGGGGTACTGGCAAGTGCCATTAGACCAAGATGCCCGGCTGAAGTCGGCTTTCATCACTCCTGTGGGGCTCTACGAGTTCCTGGTCCTGCCCTTTGGCCTCAAGGGGGCACCCGCTACCTTCCAGCGTCTGGTGGACCAGCTACTGAAAGGGATGGAGAGCTTTGCCCTGGCTTACATGGACGACATTTGCATCTTCAGCCAGACGTGGGAGGACCATGTGTCCCAAGTCAAGCAGGTGCTGGACCGACTCCAGAAGGCCGGTCTGACTATCAAGGCAGGGAAGTGCAAGGTGGGAATGGCTGAGGTGACCTACCTGGGCCACAAGGTGGGCAGCGGCTGCTTAAAGCCAGAGCCAGCTAAAGTGGAGGCTGTCAGAGATTGGCCAACACCCCAGACTAAGAAACAGGTCCAGGCCTTCATTGGGATGGCGGAGTACTACCGGAGGTTTGTGCCCCACTTTAGCTCCATCGCAGCCCCCCTCACGGAGCTGTGTAAAAAGGGAAAGCCTGACAAGGTGGTCTGGACCGAGCAGTGCCAAGAGGCCCTCTGCGCGCTGAAGGAGGCTCTGGTCAGGGCCCCAGTGCTGGCAAATCCAGACTTCAACAAGCCCTTCCTGGTGTTCACCGATGCCTCAGACGTGGGGCTGGGGGCGGTGCTAATGCAGGTGAATGACAAAGGGGAGAAACACCCCGTCGTGTACCTGAGTAAGAAGCTGCTGCCCCGGGAGCAGAACTACGCAGCCATAGAGAAGGAATGTCTGGCCATGGTGTGGGCACTGGGGAAGCTGCAGCCGTACCTGTTTGGACGGCGTTTCACCGTGTCCAGAGATCACTCACCCCTGACCTGGCTGCATCACATGAAAGGGGCCAACGCCAAGCTCCTGCGGTGGAGTCTGCTCCTGCAGGACTACGACATGGAGGTGGTCCACGTCAAGGGGAACAACAACACCATAGCCGATGCCCTGTCACGCAGGGAGGGCCCCGAACTTCCCCAGGTCACTGGCTAAGTGACCCCGCTCAGTGCGGTCTGGAAGGGGGGAGAGATGTGATGGAGTGGGGGGGGTGCATGTGTGAGTCAGGCTGGATGTCTGAGGCAAGCAGCAGCTCCCAGTGGCTAAGGATGACCCTGGGGCTACAACTGGCAGGTAACACCTCTGCCTGAACAAAGAGCAGGGAGGAGTTGAGCTGGGTTTTGAATCGGGGGCGGCAGTTAGAGGCTAGGAAAAGGGAGAGCTGGAAGGCAGCCAGCCGGAGGAGGGGGAAGCTACACCCCAGAGGGGCACCCCTCGGGGTCCTCTCCCCAGGACGGGTTGGAAGGACTGTCTCTGGCTGCTATGCTGTCGCTTCTGTGAGAAACTGGACATCTGTTGCCTAATAAACCTGCTGTTGTACCTGCTGAGTGAGAGTCTCTCCTGCCAGTGGACGGGGTGCAGTGCAGGGGGACCCCTGAACCCCATCACAGGGGGACACTCTGGCACATCTGGGGGGGTCTGTATGGTGCGGTGGGTGGGACACTCTGGTACATCGCAGGGGTCTCTATGGTGCATTGGGTGTGACACTCTGGTTCCTCTCGGGGGTCTCTATGGTGCGGTGGGTGGGACACTCTGGCACATCTCGGGAGGGGTCTCTATGGTGCGGTGGGTGGGACACTCTGGTACAGCCCTACGGGCTCTATGGTGCAGTGGCAGGGCGCTCTGGCGGGCTCGCCTCTGTGGTGCCATAGGAGCGGCGCTCTAGCCAGTCCTGTCCAGGCTCCTCCCCTCCGCGCAAGCTACCGTCCGCCCGCCCGTCCTCCCTCACAGCTCCCGGGAGCGGCGCGCCCAGCCAGGAACTACAACTCCCATCACACCGCGCGCCCCAGTTCCCGCGTGGTGTCTGTGCTCCCGCGTACTCTCGCGAGATTGTGGTTTATCTCGGAACTAGTATTCCCGTGACGCCTTGCGGGGCAACGCGAAGCGGCGGGGCCCCTCCGAATCGCCAGAAGCTGAGCGCGTCTGCGCGGCACGTGTGTCGTCATCCCGCTCCGGTGTGACGTCATCGGCGACGCTGTGCGGTCGCCGGGGTTGCGAGTGTGGGGCGTAGCGCGGGAGTTGGACGGTGTTGCCATAACAATGCGCGATGACGTGTTCCAGCCGCACCATGGAATCGCCAGGTGACGTAAGAGCCTTTGCCGTGACGCGACGAGGCACTGGCGGGGCGGGCCCGCAGGAGGTCATGGGGGGAGTTGGGGATGGGGGGTGGTGGTGCCAGGGGAAGCTTGGGAGCAGGTGTGGGGAGAGGCTGGGGGCAGGGTTAGGGTTTGGGAGAGGCTGGGGGAGTGAGGGGGACAGGGTAGGAGTGGGGAGAGGCTGGGGGCAGGGCAGGGGCAGGGTTAGGGTTTGGGAGAGGCTGGGGGAGTGAGGAGGACAGGGTAGGAGTGGGGAGAGGCTGTGGGGCAGGGTTAGGGTTTGGGAGAGGCTGGAGGACAGGGTAGGTGTGGGGAGAGGCTGTGGACAGGGCAGGGTTAGGGTTTGGGAGAGGCTGGGGGAGTGAGGAGGACAGGGTAGGAGTGGGGAGAGACTGGGGGCAGGGTTAGGGTTTGGGAGAGGCTGGGGGAGTGAGGGGGACAGGGTAGGAGTGGGGAGAGGCTGGGGGCAGGGCAGGGGCAGGGGCAGGGTTTGGGAGAGGCTGGGGGAGTGAGGAGGACAGGGTAGGAGTGGGGAGAGGCTGGGGGGCAGGGTAGGGGGGGCAGGGTTAGGGTGTGGGAGAGGCTGGAGGACAGGGTAGGTGTGGGGAGAGGCTGTGGACAGGGCAGGGTTAGGGTTTGGGAGAGGCTGGGGGAGTGAGGAGGACAGGGTAGGAGTGGGGAGAGACTGGGGGCAGGGCAGGGGCAGGGTTAGGGTTTGGGAGAGGCTGGGGGAGTGAGGAGGACAGGGTAGGAGTGGGGAGAGACTGGGGGCAGGGTTAGGGTTTGGGAGAGGCTGGGGGAGTGAGGAGGACAGGGTTGGAGTGGGGAGAGGCTGGGGGCAGGGTTAGGGTTTGGGAGAGGCTGGGGGAGTGAGGAGAGGCTGGGGTCAGGGCAGGGCAGGGTTAGGGTTTGGGAGAGGCTGGGGTCAGGGCAGGGCAGGGTTAGGGTTTGGGAGAGGCTGGGGTCAGGGCAGGGCAGGGTTAGGGTTTGGGAGAGGCTGGGGGAGGGAGGAGGACAGGGTAGGAGTGGGGAGAGGCTGGGGGAGTGAGGGGGACAGGGTAGGTGTGGGGAGAGGCTGGGGGCAGGGCAGGGCAGGGGTAGGGTTTGGGAGAGGCTGGGGGAGGGAGGAGGACAGGGTAGGTGTGGGGAGAGGCTGGGGGCAGGGCAGGGCAGGGGTAGGTTGGGTTTGGGAGAGTCTGGCAGGGGGAGGGAGGTGCAGAGGGGGCAGGTGTGGGGATAGGTTTGGTTGAACTCTTCCCTTGGCACTGCACCTTGAGGTGAGTCAGTAGCTGTGCTGATAGAGTTACGCAGGTTGCTGCCAGGGTGGAAAGGTGACTGGGATCCTCATCGGCAATGGAGAAAAGGGAAATCAAGGGTAAATATTAAGGAGAATCTTCCCAGTGTATCAGTGAGGAGGGATGTGAAATCCTCTTTGTTTAGTTAACTCGTTAAAGGTGAAGTTTAACCAGTTAAGGGATTAAAGAGGGGTCCGCTGGGGCTGCTCCGATCATCTAGAGAGTCCTTGCCAGCAGTGCTCCCAGTTAACTGTTAATACCTCTGTCCATGACAACCATGTAAATCCATTTCCTCCCCACAGTGGTTTTCGTCTTCAGACTTCTGCACCCCTTTGTCTTGTGTACTTCAGATTTCAACTCACTTAAAAGCTGCTTGTTTATAAAATCAGACATAAAAATACAGACGTTCAGAGTATGTTGTTACTGAAAATTTGCTGATTTTCTCATTTACCATGTAATTTTAAAATAAATGGATTGGCATATAAATATTAGAGTTAAATTTCCATATGTGGTCTACAGAGGTGGAAAACGTACCCCAAAGTTAATTGAGTAAAAATGCAGCTGCTTTCCTGTCTGGATAGTTGAGTACAATCAAGCTGTAACATACTCAAGTAGTTTTCCAGAGGGACACTGGTGACTTTTATTTAAGCACATCCCCACCCCCACAGCTGTACTTTTACTTAAGTGACTTTTTGTGCACTATATCCACCTCTGGTAGTCTGTAGAACAATATAAATAAGTCATATGAAATTTCAGTTTGTACTGACTTTGCCTGTGTCTTTTATATAATCTATTGTAAAGCTAAAAATACTTATCTGAGTTGATCACCCCCAGAACACCTCTGCATACTATCAGGATATGCATCCCCCTTGGTTCAAAACCATTGTCTTATGGGGAAGGACATTAAATTATTCATTACAAATTAGCTCTGTAAATAGACTGTAGGGAGCCCATTGTGCCATCGCCAACTACTGTAGCAAAACACCAGTACATTTTCTCCTCTTTAGCTCTCAGCAATAGCTAGGGAACAAGCTTTCAGCTCAGATCTGTTGATGTTTATGTCCAACACACTCCCTGCAGTGCTGGTTCTGTTTCACTTACATTGAGGGGATGGGCTAAAGGAGCCGCTGAGTCCTGCTTGGCTGTTTGCCAAAGACTGACTGCTGTGGGGTATGGCCTCGGAATGCAAAGATCTGTGGTTCCACTGTGCTGGGACTTCTGGGGAGAGCACATCTTGGGTTTGAGTCTCCCAGGGAGAGACTTTCAGCTTGGATCAGCCTCCCCATGTCCTTAACACAGTATGGGAACAGCTCAGATTACTGAAGGAGCTGAAGTGGCTGGGCTGGGGTGACAGGCAGCAGGTTAGAGCGGGAAGAGTAGTTTCTCTTTTGAGAGTTGTTGCTTTAGTTATTCTCATTGTGGTTCAGCTGTGTCAGTCCAATGGCCTAAGAAACCTTTCCCTGGGTATAGAAGGGGTTCTGTGGGGGACACCTGGAAGCTGTCATGTGGACAGAGCAGGGAGGTAGGAGCAGAACAAAACCCTCGTACTTCTTCCTAAGTGCAGGTTGAACCTCTCTAGTCTGGCACTCCTGCATCCAGCAGCATCTTTAATCTGGCATGATTTTAGGTAGCTGGACGGCTACTTACGGGTGTGGCCAGTTTCCCTTGTCCCAAAGAGTTTGTTTCCAGCCACCAGTCCTGACTCCTGGCTCTTAGGGCTCTATGCTGTCAGTTAGCTCTAATTTACCCCTAAATGTTCTCAAAGAGCCCATGAAGCAGTGGCAGTGTTGGTAATGCTGCTAGACGATATCACTTGCTTGTGGCCCGGCACATTCTTTCCGGCACTGGTCGGTGAATTAGTGTTCCCTCGAATTTTTTCCATCCACAGGCAGAATAAATGTCGGTCTGGGCACTGAGGCATAAGCGGATGTGCACCACCATACAAACTCTTGCTGCCAGCTGGGGGCGGCTGCGAGCACTCTGGTAACCTGCTTGGTGGTATCTGAATCTCTCCTGAGCGGCCGCCCTCGCACTCAGCTTGCAGGGGACGCTGGGTGAGCGTGGCTGTTGCTGGTCTCACCTGTAGCTCAGGAGTGGTCCTCCCCAGCAGTTATGTGGGAGTGGTGAGCGGCTGTGTATGGTGACCTTAGTTCTTGCCTCTTCCTTGCTCCCTGCAGTGCACATATGGAGGCCAGACCCTTCCTGGCTCCCTCCCTGAGCTGAACCTGGCCCTGGCTGCCTGCCAGTCTGGAGGCCCTCTGCATGCTGAGCCAGCTTTGCTGTCTTTGTAAATAGATCCAGGGGCCAGCAGAGGGATTTCTCTGGTTTCTTTGCAGAGTTCCCGCACAGTTTTCCTCTCCCCACCCCCTGGTCCATCCTGTGGGCCTATCCTCTTCCCTGCCTTCTAGCCTCCCCTCGGGATTGGCTGCAAGCAGGGCTTCCCAGTGGAGGCTGGGCAGTGTCTCACGGGCTTCAGGTGGGAGTGTGACTAACTGGTGAGAGCTGGGGACTGGAAGTCAGAGTGCCTGGGTTCCAGACTCCGCTCTGCCCTGATTTCCTGAGTGGTGCTAGCCAGGTAATTTCCTGTGCCTCTGTTTCCCCATCTGCAGCTGGAGGAGGATTCTCTTTATGCTGCTCAGGTCTGAGTGCCTGACTCTGCTGTCATGCTGACCCTTGTACTGCTGGGTCTCCACCTGCTCCAGCAGAGTTATGCCCTTCTGTCCCAGGGTGAGATCTGTACAGGCTCCTCAGTATGCTAAGCTGCTCCGGTTGCCAGGCGGGGTTGAGTGCTTCTAATCTAAATGAGCTTCCTTAGCCGCTTCCTCTCTTGCCCACTGAGTGCTGATAGGAGTTGGGCCTGGTAGGCTCAGAGGCTCACCCAGAGCATCCGTGGGACCAATGCGGGAGAGGGGGCCTCTGTTAGCGCTTGTGGCCCAGTGCATCTGGTGGTGCATGAGGGGAGATGCAGGTGGAAGTCCCCAGGCCACTCCCAGTCTAACTTCTGGGTGGCACTGGGCTTAGGACTTCTTCCACCACATTACCCGTAGGCTGCATAGCCTACTCCTGTTGGCATCCGTAGGCGGGGGCTGGAATCGAAACAGCAAGAAGAGCCATTTTTTTTCAAATTCAATTCCAAAATCAATACTTCAAGAGCCGCAATGCATGTGAATACGAGCCAGTCCTTCACAACTAACATCAAACTCTGCTTCTTGTCACACCTATTTTAAGAACTGCGCACATGCTTCTTGGTGTGGTAGCGTTGTGCTGCTTCGGCAGGGGCAGGCTTGGCTGCCCTCCGCCCCCAGCTCTCCTGCCGGCTTAGACTTCTGCCCCTGTGGGGTGGCTCTCTGCCCAGTGAGCGTTTTCTTCCAGGCTCCCTGCTGCAGCTGACTGCTGGGCGGCCACAGCTGTTGCCACTTAAACAACAAAACTAAATTCAGGTGGTTCAGCAGTGGGCAACTGAATTTAGGTTTTGGTTTAAGTGGCCGCAGCCTCTGGAGCTGCAAGAGGAGTCAGCAGCAGCAGCTCACAGAGCTGCAAGTAGCTCCTTAAAGAACCGCATGCAGGTCCGGAGCTGCAGGTTGCCAACCCCTGCCAATGGCTCTCTCCTGTTCCTGGAAAGCCGTTGAACCTTGGGTGGAACCTGGATTTTAAAGCGTGTAAAGATGCTGAAGACGAAAGCCCGTTTTCTTGGCTCACCTCGTGATCTGTGGTTATGCAGGTTCGCTCTGGGGTGCTGTGGCCTTCGGGCACAGGCTGGGGATGAACACTTCCCCTCAGAGCACTTTGGCACAGGTGAAGAGTATCACACAGCTAGCGGGAGAGACGAGCGTTTCATAAAGCTCTCACCCCAGAAGAGCCTCTGATTCTGGGGTGAGCCCCCTGTGATTAGCAGCAGCAACGCTCCTCCGCTGCCCAGGGAGAAAATAGTTGAATGCTGGAGGTAACTGACAAATATTTCAGCCTCAGCACTACAGCGCTTGGGGCGTGCACAACGGTGCAGGTAAAGTGCAGCGGAAGGAAGCGTGGGTCTGAAAGCCAGGCCCCCTGAGTCTGAATCCCAGCTCTGATACTAGCTGCAAGGCCTGGGGAAAGCTGCTGGCCATCCTGGGGCTGAGTAGAGGAGAGAGCACCGCTGCTACCTGGGAGCGCTCCAAAGCTCAGCCAGTGATGGGCAAGGGCTTTGGAAATGTGGCATTCTCGGTCCGCAAGAAGGGCCTGGCACTGGGAGGTGCACAGCTCTAGGGATTTCACTGGGGAGCGGTGGGTAACCAGCCCCTCTGAAAAGCAGTCGTGCACCTCAGGCTTCACTTTTCACACGCTAGCTAGTCTGAGATGGAGCACACACAAGCACTGGCTACTCTGGGAAGGTTTGGCGGGAGGCCGAAGCGTGAGACTCAGGGAGGGGTGCTGGCAGCTTTGGCTAAAGAGTAGGGCTGTTCTCTGTAGTGCTGCTGTCATAGAAATCTCCTGTCCCCCGAGTCCTATAGTCTGTGCTGCTCACCCTTTCTCACTCCAGACCGTGCGGGGATGGGAAGGGCTGCAGACAGACACAGCTGCTCCGAAGCTGGGCGGGTTTGAGACGAGGCGGGGACAGACACGGTGAATCAGTGAGCCCCGCCTGTACTGCAAGAGCACAGGGTCGTTCAGTGATGCCGAAGAGCAGCACGTTTCAAACTCAGCAGTCAGTAGCTAGCGCATAATTCACAGGTAGCGCCTCAGCTGAAGGCGCTCACTGAGGTCAAGAACCGCTGAATTATTAACACAGGCGGTGGGCCGAGAGGGAAATCCAGGTCTGCTGCTTTGCAGTCCTGCCTCCTGCAGTGCTGCCCTTCAGGGCTGTGTCTAGGGAGCGGGTGGGCTGGGAGAGAGGAGCCCCACTTTCACTGTTATCACTGACGGAGAGGGCCAGGCTGGCTCCATGCTGTGCCAGGGGCTGCTGGGAAGTGTAGTTTTCTCCCTCCCTTGTTGTGTACTGCGAAGCAGGCTAAGCAGAGTTCATGTGGCAGCATCCTCTGGCCAGCACGGACTACAAGTCCCAGCAGTGCTGAGCATGCTGGACTGAAGGAAGTTTGCAATAGCAGGGCTCTGTGACTTCTGCTCGCTGCCTGGGCTTAGCTGACCTCTTCCCCTAAGATGGCTGGAGGGAGGAGGAACGAAAGCGTAGGTGAAGCATCTCCCCTCTCGCTCTCCTGTCCCCAGCCCCCACTTACTAACTCTCTTGGTGGTCAATGCAGGGCTCTGCAGCACTATTAGAAGAAGCTGGGAGGAGGGGCCATGCTAGTTGCCAGTGAAGCCAGGGACGGGATCTCGTCCTCACATCCTCCACGCAGGATCCACGTCATCTTCCAGAGGTGTGTGATGGGAAAGTGCCTCCCGGGGGTGCCTCCCAGGTAGGCTGCAGCCAGGGGACTGCAGGGTGCCAGAGGCTTGCCTGACTGCTTGCCTTTTCACACGCAGGGTGTGGACAGGAAGAGGGTTCATTCTGATCTGCGTTTTCCCCCTCCGGCCATATCACCGAAGGGAGGGCGGTGGTTCTCCGGTGGGTGGGGGCAGCCTTTCTGCTGTTGCTCTGAGGGTTCTGTGGGGGTGTTCGGGCACTTTGTGGGGCAGTTAGAGACCTGACCATATGTTGCTCCATTTCTTGTTACGTTGTTTGTACTCCAGGCTGAGTTCCCTCTTCCCTGGGGACAGTCAGCAAGCTGCTGCGATAGGCAGAGAACGTGGATCCCCTGGGCTTTCCAGCCTGCTGATTCTGAGCCACGTCCAGACCTTGTCTGTATATCTGGCCTCTCTGGCTCACATCTGGTGTACCGCCCTCCCAGGAATGTGGACTCTGCATCCCGCTATCCCAGGCCCCAAGGCCAGGGCAGACTCCCCTGGTTTCCCCAGTAGTTTGCACTTTGCCTGCTCTGGTGTGCAGGTTAACCCTGAGAAACCTTGTCATGGTTCCAGTCGGGAATGCGGGTGTTGCAGAGGCACTCACTCATCCCCAGATCACAAGGGATGAACAGATCTCTGGAGAAGGAACAGACAGCCGCATGCAAGGCCTGGGCTCAGTTTCCTGATCTCTGCTCTTTGGGTTTTAGTCACTGCCCTTTAGGGGGTCCAGGATCCTGCTGTGCCCCTCTACTGCCCAGCGTTCTCTTTGAGTTCTGGGCTGCACTAGCTGGAGGCTTTCCCAGCCTCAGGTTTTCTGGGCGGGAGAGTGAGGTATATTCCAGATTCACTGCTGTGGACACAGGTAGTGGATGCGGCTCTCTTCAGGTCGCACAGTGAGTCAGTGACAGAGCTGGGCGTAAATGTCCCAGTCCCCAACTCCAGCCACATCTCCTGTGTGTGAGATGCTGGCAGCCGTCACATTGTCTCCTGGCCGTTCCCACCCGAGCTACCCACGCGCCTTCCTCCAGACAGAACTGCGCTGCCCCTGGACCTTCTGCTTTCTGATATGACGTCTGCTCCACAGTGAGCTGGGTAGGAGTGCTGGTACCACCAGATGCCCAGGT
Source organism: Carettochelys insculpta (assembly GCF_033958435.1). NCBI lineage: Eukaryota > Metazoa > Chordata > Testudines > Carettochelyidae > Carettochelys > Carettochelys insculpta. Next base: position 279,862,711 of record NC_134138.1, on the reverse strand, counting down.
TGTGCTCAGCTGTGTTGCTCGGTCTGAGTGCCAGGCAGACACAGCCAGCTCCCCTTTCGCTCTGCACTCCCTGGCCATGCCCAGCAGACTGGGCTGGGTGACAGTTGTGCCGCTGGCGCAGGCGGTGATGAGTGGGGCAGCTGCTTATGGCGGGTGCCAGTGATGCCTGAGGAGGGCAGGGGCCGTCTCCCCCTGCGGGAGTGGGCAGAGGTAGTGGAACAGCAGAGGGAGCCACCCTGGGACATGAGGAGGGAGGAGGACGGGCTGCGAGCTGGTTGCCTTGCTCGGTGAGGATTGGGCTTGGTGCATGGGCTACCAGGCACTAGCAGGGGAGCAAGGCGGTGCTGGAGAATGCCGTTGTAACTATGGGACAGTGCTGGGTGGGTTCGGCCAGCTCACTGACTGAGGAGCTGTTAATTTCTCTGTCTCAGATCCCTTTGTGAGAGTCTTCTCCCTAAGACCAGGCTGCAACTGCCTGCGTGTGGCACAGAGCTCTGCCCACCAGCGCCAGGTGGTAACCTCACTGAACTCGCTGCCCACGGCTGCCTGGAAACGAGACCAGCCTGCGCTCCCACAGTGGGCGCTGGAGCCAGGAGACCTGTCCAGGGCCTGCCAGGAGCCAGGCTCAGTACCTGCTGGCAGCTCTGCTTTGCAGCCCTCCCTGGCAGGGCAGAGGTCTGTTCCCTGGTGCATGGGTGGCGCTGGGTGTGGGTGTGAGGGCCCTGGAGAGGCCCACCCTCAGTGTGATGTGGGACAGCAGGGCCCTCCCTGTCTCCTCATTTTGTTGCTCCCCTCTTTAGGGGCCTCGATGAACACAGGCCTGGCCCAAGCCAGCTCGGCGGGGAAGAGCCATCACTCTGGGCTGCCTTGTGGTGTGTGGGGTCAGACGCTACCTGGTGCCGGCTCTGAGAGCCCCAGCGTTGGCCTTGTGGCTGGGTGCAGCCATGGCCCAAGAATCGCGCCCCTCAAAGGAGGGGGCTGGATGGCACAGTGAGCTGGCAATGGGCTGTGGAGCCTTTTCTCATGGCGTTACCGGTTCAAATCCAGGTCAGTGCTGCTCTGGAGTCACTGCCACATGAACTGCCTTGGAGACCCTCCTCAAGCTAGTTGGAGGGCATCAGCCCCTGTCTTAAGACACCTCCGAAAATCCTCTCCTAGCCTGGCCCCATCACTGTCCATCCTGCATGAGACACCAACGGAGGCTCCCTGCCCCACCAGCACGCTGCGTGCTGGGTGTGATGGTGCTGTCCCCATGCTCCCCTCTGACCAGTGCTGTCCTCTGAGCAGCTGCAGCCAGCAAGCCAGCAGTGCAGTGCAGACCCCCATCCCCGTGAGATGCTGAGCCCCCGCTCCCTTTGCTTTTGGGGGGAGGTGGGAAGCAGAGCTTGAGCACCTGTTAACAGGAGAATTTTCCCCAAACCAGGCCACCCAGCTCTCAAACCTGATCTCCTGTCCCGGATCGAACGAGGGGACCAGCCAGCCGTTGGGGTGCAGCTGCTGTCTGAGGGCTTAGAGCGTCCACCAGAGCCCTGCGCAGGTGAGCGAGTACTCAGCAGGACAGCTGGTTCACAGCACAAGTGGACAAGAGGTGCAGAAGAAAGGGCCATTGTCTCAACCCTTCCGTGGCTCCTCCCTTAGAATTTGCTGAGGTTTTGGGGAACATGTCAGTCATGGTTCTGCACCAATCCTAAGCGGCAACTGACTGGTGTCCCTCCCATTTGATTGAGCAATTCACTAGGGGTTAGCGGACAAGGCAGAAGACAGGTGTGAGGTCCCAGGTTCTAATCTCAGTGCTACCAGTGTGACCTGCTGCAGATTTGGGGCAGGTCACTGAATCTTCCTGGGCCTCAATTTCTCCATCACTACTGTGTATTTAGTAACCCAGACTCTCCTCCCTAGGAGATGGGCTGGAGATGGGACTTGTTAATGTGTGTGATGGGCTGTGAGGTTCTGAGTGCATGGAATCCCGAGGCTGGCAGAGACCTCAGAAGGTCATCAAGTCCAGTCTCCCTGCCCAAAGCAGAGCTGAAAGGCCCCCAGAAAGAAGAAGGTATTTTTATGGGCATTCGAAGATACGTTGGAAGCTCCTTGTTTTCCTGGCTAGACCTGCCCTCCTCTGTCTGGCAGCCACCCTGGGGCAGTGGTGAGGAAGGGCAGGGTTGATTGTATTGTCTGGTGTCTCAGCAGAGGCTTAGAATGAAGAAGAGCGTTCCCCTGGGACCTGGGTTGCTGACTTGGTTTGTGAGGTAGCGTACGTGGTGAGGTCACTGAATGCGTGTTGTGTGGCATGAACCCATGTGTTGACGCCCTCTGTCCTGACTCCCAGGCTATGGGTTTTTCAAGCCCGATGGTATGTTCCGTATCGAGCAGTGGGAGGAGCGATTCCTTGAGGCTCAGCAGAAGCTGGCGGAGAGCAAGATCCACAGCAGCGCCTGTGTGGGTGAGTGAGAGCAGCCGTTTGCTCTGTCGGGGGGTTGCTGAGGGCAGCACAGAGGGTTTGCTTACACTGCTGCCTTGAGGGATTGCCCTTCCATAGCAAGGATGAGGATGGCTGCAGGTTGCTCTGCTTTAGGCCACTTAGCTGCAGCCTGTGCTGGCCTGGCAGCCGCCTATGCAGCCCTCTGTCTGGGCGCCCGGCCCCAGGTCCTGCTCATTTGTTTAGATTTTAGCAGTGGCAGGGGATGCCGTGTGGGTTAACGCCGTCTCTCTCTCTCTCTCTCTCCCTCTCTGCGATCCAGCTGAGCCCGGGGGCCTGAGCAGAGTCGAGCAGGAGACCTCGGAGAGCTTTGCGGAAGGCCTGGAGCTGTCCCCTGTGGTCTGCGACAGTTCCAACGGCCCCTTTCACAGCAGGCCGCTGGTGGCTAAGAGCCACCAGTTAAACCAGACAAGGATCAAGATGGAGGAACCAGCCGGGTTCAGCAAGTGTTCGGCTGTGGCGGCAGCGACGCCCCAGCTCGGGGCTGGGCCTTTCCAGTGTGCCGAGTGCGGGAAGCGCTTCCGCCAGAAGCAGAGCCTGGTCACGCACGAGAGGATCCACACAGGCGAGAAGCCCTACCGGTGTCCGGACTGTGGGAAGAGCTTCAGCCAGAAGCCCAACCTCCTGACTCACCGGCGCATCCACACCGGGGAGCGGCCCTTCCCTTGCCCCCAGTGCGGGAAGCGCTTCAGCCAGAAGGCCAACCTCACTGCCCACCAGAGGACCCATGGCGGGGAGAAGCTGCCGCAGTGGGGCAGGCCTGCCGGGAAGCCAGAGTCTCCGACACAGCCGGGAGACCATGAGGACAGGCGGCCATTCGTGTGCCCCGAGTGCGGGAAGAGCTTCACCCAGAAACCCAACCTGGTGACCCACTACCGGACCCACACGGGGGAGCGACCCTTCAGCTGTGCCCAGTGCGGCAAGAGCTTCAACCAGAAGACCAACCTGGTGACGCACTACCGGACCCACACCGGGGAGCGGCCCTACGCCTGCCCCCAGTGTGGGAAGCGCTTCACCCAGAAGACCAACCTGGTGACCCACCAGAGCACCCACACTGACGTGCGCCCCTTCCCGTGTGGGGAGTGCCAGAAGTGCTTCAAGGACAAGGTGTCCCTGAAGGCGCACCAGAGAACCCATGGCCTGAGCCAGCCCAGAGTCTGTGGGGCGCCAGAGCCAGTCCCTCTGCACAGCTCCCCTGCCCTGCCGCTCCAGCCAACAGGCGCCGAGCAGGACAGCCAGTGCCATCCCGCTCAGCCGACGCTCACCCACAAGCTCCCCGGTAGCCAGACTCCCTGCATGTGTGCTGACAGCAGTAGCAGCTGCCCCCCAAAGCAGCATGTTCCCCTGCACCCACAAAGCCCCTCAGCAGAGCAGCCCTGCCTGTGCATGCAGTGTGGGGAGAGCTGCTCGCACACTGCTCTTCTGAAGCCCCAGCCAGGCCAGGCCAGGGAGAGGCCCTGTGAGAGTACCCAGTGTGGCAGAGGCCTCAGCCTGAACCAGCATCTCCTCAGACAGCTGGAATCCTGCCCGGGCCCTGGCGAGGCGGCGCCTGCGGCCCCCAGGGCGGAGAGGCCCTTCATCTGTAACCAGTGCGGGAGCAACTTTAGCTTTTGGCCGGCTCTGGTTGCCCACCAGAGCAGCCACGCAGGGTGGCAGCCGTATCAGCTTCCTGAGTGCGGGAAGGGCCTCAGGCCACCGCCAGCCCAGCTGGAGGCGCAGGCGGAGGATGGATCCTTGACATGCCCGGAGTGCGGGCGGCGCTTTGACCAGCACAGCCAGCTGGTAAAGCACTGGGAAAGCCACTGGGGCGACAGGCCCCATCACTGCGCCGTGTGTGGGAAGAGCTTCGGCCTGAAAGCCAACCTGCTGACGCACCAGCGGCTGCACACGGGCGAGCGGCCCTTCGCCTGCAGCCAGTGCGGGCGGCGCTTCAACCAGAAGGGGAACCTGGTGACTCACTTCCGCACGCACACCGGCGAGCGGCCCTTCGCCTGCCCCCAGTGCGGCAAGAGTTTCAGCCAGAAGCCCAACCTCCTCGCCCACCAGAAAACCCACGCCGGGCGGCGGCCCTTCGCCTGTGCCCAGTGCCCCAAGCGCTTCAAGGGCAAGATGTCCCTGCGGATCCACCAGCGGGTCCACGGAGGGGAGAGGCCCCCGGCCAGGCCCCAGGGCGAGGAGCTGCTGGAGGCCTCCCCTGGGAAGAGGTGCTGCTCCCATGCCCTGTGCGGGAAGCCCTCCCAGGAGCCTGGAGCTCTGCCGCCCCCACAGCCGGTGCCCGGCGGGGAACGACCGTACGCCTGCCCCGAGTGTGGGAAGGGCTTCCGCCAGAAGGTCACGCTGGTCACACACCTCCGCACCCACACCGGGGAGCGGCCCTTCCAGTGCACCCAGTGTGGGCGGAGCTTCAGCCAGAAGCCCAACCTGCTCACGCACCAGCGCACCCACACCGGGGAGCGGCCCTTCGCCTGCTCCGTCTGTGGGAAGGGCTTCAGCTGGAAGCCCAACCTGGTGACTCACTATCGCACCCACACCGGTGAGCGGCCCTTCGCCTGCACCGACTGCGGCAAGGCCTTCAGCCAGAAGCCCAACCTGCTCACGCACCGCAGAACCCACGCGCAGCAGAGACCGTTTGCTGGCCCCAGTGCCGTGCCAGCAGCCCCCACGGACTCCCCTTCGCCATGTGCTGCTGTGGCGGCCAGCTCCACCTGCACGTGGCCTGCTGAAGGCACCTCAGCCCCTGTTGCCTCCCCCAGCGGCGAGCCCCTGAAGCCAGTCAGTGGAGAGGTGGTGTCAGTGCAGCGGGTGTGATGGAGCTGTGAGGATCAGAGAGCTCTGAACAACCAGAGACCGCCTGCCCCCCATGTGAGCCGGAGCCAGAAGCGCACGTGCCCGAGCAGCCGGCCGTGGGGTGATGGGGAACACGAGGTAACCCGGCTACTGCTGCTCCCACGACATGGACCGGGGAATGTCTCAGCCGGAAGTGCGTGTGCCCGAGCAGCCGGCCGTGGGGTGATGGGGAACACGGGGTAACCCGGCTACTGCTGCGCCCACGACATGGACCGGGGAACATCTCAGCTGGCCGTGGGGTGATGGGGAACACGAGGTAACCCGGCTACTGCTGCTCCCACGACATGGACCGGGGAACGTCTCAGCCGGAAGTGCATGTGCCCGAGCAGCCGGCTGTGGGGTGATGGGGAACACGGGGTAACCCAGCTACTTCTGCGCCCACGACATGGACCAGGGAACGTTTCAGCCGGAAGCACGTGTGCCCGAGCAGCCGGTCGTGGGGTGATGGGGAACACGAGGTAACCCAGCTACTGCTGCTCCCACAACATGGACCAGGGAACGAGCTGGCTGTGGGGTGATGGGGAACACAAGGTAACCTGGCTACTGCTGCTCCCACAACATGGACCGGGGAATGTCTCAGCTGGAAGTGCGTGTGCCCGAGCAGCCGGCCGTGGGGTGATGGGGAACACGAGGTAACCCAGCTACTGCTGTGCCCACGACATGGACCGGGGAACGTCTCAGCCGGCAGTGCGTGTGCCCGAGCAGCCGGCTGTGGGGTGACGGGGAGCGTGAGATAACCCAGCTGGTGCCACTCACGCAATACCAGGCACAGCCTGGGGAACGTCTCAGGATCCAACCCCATTCTCAGCAGGCTGAGCACAGCTGTTGCCAGTGGGATGCCGACTGGTGGCTCAGCACACCGCACGGTGCTCCGCTGCTGTGGCAGAGTGGGGGCAGGGCAGCAGGCTGTGCCCACGAGAACAGTGAGCTGATAGAGCTGGGACCCTGTGGCCAGCGCCCCCTCAGAGACTCCCTCTGGGGAACGGGCCCAGGAGCTGTGCCGCGACCTGTTGCCTCCCTGGAACGAAACCTGGTGCAGGGCAGCCTTGGCTGGTACAATCCACGCGGAGGCAGAGCTTGGCTGGCCTGGCGTCCATTGTGCTGAGAGTATCGGTGGGGCCTGGACCCTCCGCCCCCAGCCAGCTGCAGGGAAGGGGGCAGCTCCCTGGACAGGAGCTCCAGCCCATGTGGACCCAGCGACAACGTGCCTTGTATCTTAGCCTCTCCCCGGGCCCAACCCAGAGAGCATTGCGCGTGGCCCTGAAAGCAGCTGGGTTCCCCACCGGGAGCAGGGTAGCCGGAAGGAGCTGCTGGGCACTGGCACCCCACTGGAGAGGACAGAGCGCTGCCCCCTGCCTGGCTGTGCCACGTGACCAGGCCAGAACTGTAGGGCAGCGGGGCAGGTGGAGACCCTGGGTCTGGTTGGCTGAGCCATCTGCGGCAGGGGCAGGGAACAGAGCTGTCAGCAGGACACTCGCGGCTCAGCTCTGCCTGTCGTCCCAGCAGTAAGGCGGTGACACCAGCTCTCTGGGTGATCCAGCCCGAAAGACGAAATCCCAGCAGCGGAGGGGCTGGGTGGGTGGTGGTGCACAGAGCCCATGTTTGTGGGGGGCACACACAGCACTTGGCAGGGTGTTGCGTAGCAGGGCTTACGACACACAGCCCCCCCACCCTATCAGGTTGTGGGAGGCAGACGGGTGGGTACACAGAGCTTCTAGCATGAGGCTGTGGGGTAGAAGTAGGGGACAGCCGGGCCCCTGCACTATCGGGGAGTGGGCAGGCGGTGCGCGGGTCGCTTGGGATGGGGGAGCAGAGGGATGCAGGAAGTCCTGGGGCATGAGTCGAGCTTGGCCTCCAGAAGTCACAGAGCGTGTGGCACCCCTCTCATATGTTCTCCTCCCTCAGTGGGAACGACAGCCAGCGGTGTGTGTACACAGCGCGCGTGTGCGCACACACAGAGAGAGAGAGAGATCCCCACTGTTACAGCTCGGGGCTATTGCCTCGCCAGACCGGGCATGCAGAGGGGCCAGGCTCTGGCCCTGGGCTGCCCCTCAAGCTGTCCCTGTGGCTCTGTATTCCCATGCCACCCTGGCCGCTGGCTCTCTGGTCTCCCCGGGGTCCCTGGAGCTGGTGGCTGCAGGACCTCCTGTCTGTGGGAGGAGGTGGGGGTGGGGGGCGGAGGCTGCCTGCTCAGCGGAGCGAGCGGAGGTGGGGAGGGGGCGCTGAGGCAGGTCAGACTGGCCTGGGGATGGGGCTGGTCGGTCAGGGTGGAATGATGGGAGAGAAGATGCCAGAGCTGGCCAGGGCACCAGGCCCTGTTTTCACTTAGTGGCAGTGCGGTGAGGCCTGCGCTGGGCCGTCTCTCCCCGGCCAGCAGCCCCGATGCCTTTCCCTGGGCTGCAGCGGCAGGTGGGGCCAGCTTGTGGGAAATATGCTCTGGGCGGCTCTCCGGGGGTCCCCGTAGCTCTGCTGGGCTGTCCCAGCCTGGGGGCGGAAGAGCCGTGGCCTGCGGCCCCCCAAGCTGTTCTCGGGGGCAGGGCTGGGAGGGGTGGTGCACATGCCAGGGATCCCTGCGGGCTGGTTCATCGGGACGTCAGTCTGCAGCAGGTCGGCCACCAGCGTTTCCCACGCTGACGTCACGGAGCGCCCTGGCGCTGGGGGGAGAAGGCGATGGGCCCACCGAGGCGCTTCTCCCCTTCTGGCGTGTTCCCTGGCTTGGAGCTGCCGTCTCCCTGAGCTCCGGTGGCCCTGCCCACAGCAGCCGCCCCATAGTGTGGGAGCTGGCCCCAGGGTGGGACACAAACCAGCCTGCTGGTGCTGCTGGTCTCCTGGCACGTGCAAGTCCCGCAGCGTGCCAGAGGGGCCCCACCCTGCCCCAGGGTTAACCCTCAGAGCGAGGGGCCTCAGGCAGAGAGCAGCTTGCTGGAGGGTCAGTGTGAAAGGTGGCAGGTGCCACGCAGACAGGATCGGCTGACTGGGCTGGGCGGCTTCGCCTTCAGGGATGTTTTGTGTACGAGCGGAGAGCAGGGCACACCCCACCCCGTCCCTGCAGCCATCTCCGCACCCCCCATAAGGACCATCGCCTGCTCTGGACAGCGGTCGAGTGCTGGGCACGACCTGGATTGACACCGGTGATACCTGCTTGGGTTCACGCTTTCCATGGGACCCTGGTTGCAGCAGCTGGAACGGGGTGTTGAGCTGCTGTGAGGGTGATAACCGAGCTGGGCCCTGCCCCACGGCAGGTCCTGATGTGCTGCCGTTGTCTGCCCCGGGCTCAGGTGGGCTGTGTGCCAGGTGCCATGGCGCTTGCTTCGGCTGGCGGTGCCTTACGGAAGGAACAGCTGAAGGGAGGAGTCATGGGGGTTTGTTGGGGCTCAGCCCAGTACTTCCCCACTCAGGCGGGCAGGCAGCATCAGTCAGAAGGGGTCCACGTTATGGATTGGCGTCCCTAACTCGGCAGCCGCCTGGATGGGCCTGGGAGAGACCGGAGGCTGCCGCCTGGGGCGGGGGCATGGTAGCTTAGAGTGGTTGGGGATCATTTCTCTAGCATGAAGCTGAACCCTGTGCTGTGCCCCCAGCCTTCTGATTGCCATCCCCTTGTGTTGCTGTATATTCATCCCCCGTCATGCTGGGAAGCGTGCCCGTGGCCCTCCTCCTTACTCCTGCCCTGCATTTGCCCTGTGTTTCAGACCCTTGTCAGCCTGTTTCCCCTGCTATGTTCATTTCGAATAAAAGCTTTGGGGACAAGCTATTCTGGCTTTGTGAGCTGCTGGGGAGCAAGGCGCCCCCGTGGAGGGAGCCCCATCGGTCTCTTGCAGGCAAACCTTGCTCTTGGGTGGCGGTTCAGAGGCCTTTGTGGGGTGTGTTTGTGTGCGAATGACACTAGTGGCTTGTGATATGAGCACAGCTCATTCTTGCAACCACTGTACATGATTAGTGGCAACAACGGTCTGTGCGTTCACATCACAGTCCGTTAACGTCATACCACCATTGCACCATTGATCCAGCGAGGGATGAGGGATGCACGGCTGAGCGCGTGCCAGGGCTTTCCCGTGGTTGGGTCTGCGCTAAAGGTTCCAACTCAGTGTAGGAGCATCAGCGTATAACTGAAACGATTTATGAAAACCGCCTTTGTCTAAAACAGGCCTCTTCCCATACAGGTCCTTGTGGGAGCAGTAATGTCACTGACTACTTTTACACACTCACAGTAACACTTGGTTAGCCTAGTGTGGGATTAGATCCGCTCTTGTGGCGTGGTTCCCATGGGCCTTGTGTGACCTTGCCAAGAGCTAAGGCATGTTTTGTGATCACCTGTCCATTCCCTCTGGGGTACCTGGCATTGGCCACTGTTGGCGGACAGGACACTTTGGTCTGACCCATTGGGGTTGTTCTTATGTAAAATAGTTAATTTCTCTGTACAAGCTCTGGCGTGTGTTTGGAATCCAGCTAACCTCAAGCCAAGGTAGCTATTCCTGTTCTTTGTAGCGCAGGAAGCTAGGCATTTAGCCAGGAAGGCATTATGGTTGTGTGCCTTGGTTTCCCTTTTCATAGAGCACGTTAGCTTTGGAATGTCGTTTTCTCTTGTGAGAAGCTCCCAGACTAGTGGCAGGTGTTCTCTGAAATGTCACTAGCACAAGGTCTTTTAACATAGTGCTTCCTAGTGTGTCTTCAACATGTTCAAGTAGTTTTCAAGAAATCATGGCCCCAGTATATTTTTGCAGATCTTGGTATTGGCAGTTGTACAAGTGCATTGAGTGTGAGTGCAGCTTCAGGATGTCGGTTACGCACCAGCACATGCACACGTGTGAGCAGCTCCTCCAGTGCCCACCGTGCAGGAAAGTCGTCTGTGTTCCCTCCTGCCTGGTCGCCCACCGGCCCAAGCACATGGGCGAGAAGTGTCCCCAGTGCCTCACCTGCAGGAAGAGCTCCAGCCACGTGTCCAACCTGGCCGTGCACCAGCGTTGCATGCAGAATGGCCCTTCCTCTGCTGGGTGTGCAATGAGCACAAGCTGACGCTGTGTGGCTGTGAGCCCGGGGAAACCAGCCTTTCCATAGGGCAGGGCCCGGTGCAGAAGCAGCTGCTGTGAGTGCGCTTGGTACCCCTGGAGCATGGGTGGAGCTGTGGCACAAGCAGAGCTCCCTGTGGCTGTGGCCAGAGGTCCGGCTTGGCTACACGTTGGATCTACACCAGGGAGCAGCCATTTCAGCCAGCCGCATGGGAGGGGCCCTTCCTACGGCAGCGCAAGCCCATGCGCCGAGCCGCCAGGGCGGGCAGCTTGCTCTTCTCGGTGGGGACCCAGGCAGGCTGCTTTTGCTGATTCCAGTTCAGGGCTTACAGTGACCTTGGCCTGGCACGTGCAGGCACAGAGCTTACTGCAGACAAGGAATGAACAGAACTAAGCCACGCATGGTACAAGGGCCAGGTGCTGTCGCAGCATCAGCCTCTCCCTTTCTCTTAACCAGGTTTTCAATGCAGTCATAGAATCCTAGGCTCGGGGAGGAGACCCCAGGAGGTCACCGAGGCCAACCCCCCCCCGAGCCATCCCCACCTGGGCTCTGGCAAGCCCAGCCTTAAGGGTGGAGCTTCCACCACCTCCCCAGGTAACCTGCTGCAGTGCTTCACTGCCCTTCTCTTGGGCCAGTTCCTAATTTCCAGCCGAGAGCTTCCCCCCCAGCTCTGTTGCTCCTTGTTCTGCCGTTGGCCACCACTGACGACAGCCCGTCGTAGGGTGCAGCTGTGTAGTTAGCCCTTCCTGTGAGCGGTGGCTAGGGGAAGCTGAACACTGGCTGGGGGAAGAGCCCCCCCAGGAGAGAGTCCCGTGCCGCCCAGCTGATTAGCACAGCACACCCAGCTCCCCACGTGCTTGTACTGGTGGTGCACATCCCCCCGGCCGTGGTGCACACGACACAATTGAGTTCACACGTGGATGGAGGGAAGGAACTCTGCTCCTACGTGGGCAGGACCTGCCCCTTTGTTGTGTCTGCGCAGTGCCTAGTGCAGAGGGCCTGGCCCCTGCCAAGGGCTCCCAGGTGCTGCAGTGATGCAAATAATAAATCACCCTGGCTGGGAGGGGAGCCAGGCATCCCAGCGAGTCCAGTAGCTCTGTTGCACTGGTTCCTTGTACCTGGGAGGCTCTTGCTGGTACGCACTTTTGTGATGAGTGTCTCTGGCTCACGACATTGGCCAGGGCAGCCAGGGCTCTGCAGCAGGCATTGCTGCCTGGGACCAGACATTTCTGCTGGCTTTTTGGTTCCCTGTAACGAGGAAGAACGGGAACGGCTGCGGTAGTCTGAGCTTGCGTCTTTCCTGCAGCTCCCAGCATGCGTCCATCCATCTGTCCCTCCTGCTCAAGCTCTAGCTCCAGTTTTACAAAGGCGGGTTCCCCAGTTCACTTCACAGCCAGTGGGCCCATAGGGGCACAGGCAAGGCTGGGGCTGTCCTGCACATTGGCTGGGGCAGTGTCAGTGTCCACCTGTCCCTCCTGGCTCAGCATTGAAACCCGTGGGGCTGGCTGAGGCAGCTTGATTTCCGAAGCATAGGACATGCTCATTTCCAGTTCCACTCCCTTCTCCCAGCTCGGAGGACTGGGGCGGGTGGCGGGGGGCTCTACCTGCCCTGATAGGAGGGATGGGGTTCTGGCCTCTGGGCATGTCTTGGTCCCTGGCTAGCGCTGCTGGGGCTGGAGATTGCGGAGGAGTGGGGAAGCCGAGGTGACAAGGCCATCTGGGGCAGGGGCGGCTGCTGGGGTTGGAGCCCTGTGGCTACCTGCTGCTGAAATGGAATGAACCCTGTGAGGATGGAGGGCTCCCAGGGGCACTGCCTTCCCCTCCCTCCCTGCCTCGCCGAGGCGGCTCACTCCCTGCTCACCTGCCCTCCTGCTGCTTCTGCCTCCCCTCCTGTCACTATCAGCTGGGCAGGGCCGCCTGGTGGTGCCTGCCTGAATGTGCCTTCCCCTACATCTGTCATAGCCCCCAGACATGGGACTGGACATTGGGCAGTGGCCTGCTAAACCCAGGGGTGTGAGCTCAATCCTTGAGGGGGACGTTTAGGGATCTGGGGCAAATAGATTAAAAAAGGGGGAGGGAGGGCTGGTGCTTGGTCCTGCCAAGAGGGCAGGGGGCTGGACTTGATGACCACCTGAGGTCCTTTCCGCCTCTGTGAGGTGTGTATCTCCAGATACACAAAGAAGTCCTGGGGCACCTTACAGACGAACAGAAATTTTGGAGCATGAGCTTCCATGGGCAAAGACCCACTTCCCCTTTACCCACGACAGCTGATGCTCCAAAACATCTGTTCGTCTGTAAGGTGTCGCAGAACTTCTTCTTGTTCCCGAAGATACAGACGAACATGGTCACCTCTCTGATACTTATCTCCACATATTTATTTAGTCTCCCTTGCTGGCCAAGCTCCTAGGGTGGGGCTCACACCTCCTGCCTTCTCACAGGCCCTTGCATGGTCAGGTGAGCCTGGCTAGGATCTTTCCCCCTCCCCACCCGGCCCTGATAGGGCATGGTCCCTGCTTACCCAGCAGCAGGGTCTGTGAGGTCAGCTTTCTGAAGGGAAAGGGGTAACTAGGGCTGTCCTGCAGGGGTCTGTGCGGGGCCCAGTCCTATTCAACCCCTTCATAAGCAATCTGGAGAAAGAGGTGAACAGATGGCAAAATTTGCTGATGATACTCAACAGCTCGAGATAGTTAAGACCAAAGCAGAATGTGAAGAGCTTCAAAAGGCTCTCACAAAACTGAGGGACTGGGCAACAAATGGCAAATGAATTTTAATGTGGATAAATGTGAAGTAATTCACATTGGGGAAAAAAAATCCCAATTGTACAAACAAAATGATGGGGACTAATTGAGCTGTAACCACTCAAGAGAGATCTCAGCATCCTTGTCGATAGTTCTCTGCAAATGTACACTCCAGGTGCTGCAGCAGTGAAAAAAAGGAAAGAGGGTGTTAGGAATCATTTACAAAGGGGTAAAGAACAAGACAGAGAATATCTTATTGCCTCTGTATAAATCCCTGATACATCCATGTCTTGAATATTGTGTACAGATGGGGTCGTCTCATTGGCCTTGGAAAAGGTTCAGAAAAGGGTAACACAAATGGTTTTAGTACAGGTGCCGTGGGAAGAAAGAGTAAAACAACTGGGACTTTTCAGCTCTGAAAAGAGGAGGCTAAAGGAGGGATATGACAGAGGTCTATAAACCTCCTAACTAAGACAACTAACTAAATAGCAAACGCCCTGTGAGCTTGAAACGCTGGAAAACTCCCCCAGTGCCCTCTAGGGAGAGCGAAGGTTCGGGAGTGAAAGTCAGGAAGACAGTGATACAAACACACACGTAAAATGGGGGGAAATAGAAATAAGTAAAATGTTTGTGAAAGTTCGGCAGTAAACACGTATCTCATTACAAATCACTGTGTGCGCTGGTCTTAAACTAGGGGTTACCAAAAGCACGGTTTGATGTTGCTAAGGACTGTCTTGTGTTCACATGCATTGCGGCTCTTGAAGTATTGAGGTTTTTACTGAACTGAAAAAATGGCGCTTCTTGTTAATTTGGTTGCTGACTCCTGCCATAACACAAGAACGCCAAATGAAATAAACAGGCAGCAGGTATAAAACAAACCAAAGGAAGTATTTCTTCATACAACACACAGTCAATCGGTGGAGCTCATTGCCAGAGGATGCTGTGAAGGGTGGGACCATAGCAGGCTGAAAGAAAGAACTAGATAAGCTCATGGAGGATAGTTTCATCCATGGCTAGTAGCCAGGCCGGGCAGGGTTGATGTCTCCTGGCTGTTAGGCAGAAGCTGGGAAAGGATGACAGAAGAGGGATCATTTGATGGCTCCCTGTTCTGTTCACTTCTTCCAGGGCTCATGGTATTGACCTCTGTCAGAAGACAGGAGACTGGGCTAGATGGACCTTTGGTCTGACCCAGTGTGACCATTGTTATGAGACAAAGGGTCTTTGAGAGCCAGACCATCTATCCCAAGACAAAGCACCTTGTCTTCTGCACAGTGGTTGTTCCAATGCTCCTGTATGTATGTGAAACATGGACAACATATGTGATGGAGTGGGGGGGGTGCATGTGTGAGTCAGGCTGGATGTCTGAGGCAAGCAGCAGCTCCCAGTGGCTAAGGATGACCCTGGGGCTACAACTGGCAGATAACACCTCTGCCTAAACAAAGAGCAGGGAGGAGCTGAGCGGGGTTTTGAATCGGGGGCGGCAGTTAGAGGGAGAAAAAGGGAGAGCTGGAAGGCAGCCAGCCTGAGGAGGGGGAAAGCTACACCCCAGAGGGGCACCCCTCGGGGTCTTCCCCCCACGACAGGTTGGAAGGACTGTCTCTGGCGGCTATGCTGTTGCTTCTGTGAGAAACTGGACATCTGTTGCCTAATAAACCTGCTGTTGTGCCTGCTGAGTGAGAGTCTCTCCTGCCAGCGGGCGGGGTGCAGTGCAGGGGGACCCCTGAACCCCATCACAACATACAAGCATCATTTGAAGGCACTTAAACAACATCATCAAGGCTGCCTCAGGAGAATCCTAAATATCTCTTGGAAGGAGAGGTGTGCAAACAGTAGCATTCTGGAAGATGTGAACGTGACCAGCATTGAAGCCATGATCCCTCAACAACTTTGTTGGGCTGGTCACATGGTTCGGATGGCTGATCAGCGCCTCCCAAAACAGATTCTGTTTCCCAGTTGGAGGAAGGGCAGGGGCGCGTTGGGGGCCAGCAGAAGCGAGATAAGGACGTGCTGAAGACACAGATGAAAAGGTGCAGCAGCCATGTCAACACTTGGGAGAACCTTGCCCAAGACCGTCGCGCATGGAGAGTGGTGATCTGTGAGGGGGTGGTGCAGTTTGAGAGGTCCCACCACAGTGCAGACGAGGAGAGGTGGAAAAGAAGGAAAGCACAGCAAAAACTGCCCTGCGCCCCTGCAACAGCTACCGACACCTGCCTCTTCCGTGGTGAGATCTGTGGCTCCAGCATAAGGCTGGTCAGCCATCAGTGGACTCACAGATATGAGTGTGACGTGGAGACATCCTATTCTTCATCGAGCAACTGTCAAGACAAGAAGGATGTGCACCCCCAGTAGAAACACACGTTGCCGGCTGTGGGCTCTGCTAATCAGCTGGATGGCATTTGACTCTCTCCTGGGCAGACGGCCATGGCTCAGCTTGCAGGGAACCCTGTCTAGGATCCATCTCCAATAGGAGGCTCGGCAGACCAAGTGTACTACGAAGCCATCACAGGCCACATTTCCAAAGGGGGACGCACCTGATGGCAGCTATAAAATCTGCCCTGCTCTAGAGAGAAATGTGGGGCTGAAGGCAGGCCCCCTACCATAGCTCAGCCCAGCCCACCCCAGGCCAGCTTTCGGCTTAGGGTGGAGAGGTGCAGCCCAGAGGTGGGGATTCCCTGTTCCTAGGCAGTGTCCCTCTAAAAGCCCCAACTGGGGGCCATTCTCTGGCCTGCCTTACACGGGAGGCCAGACCAGATGAGGACAAGGAACCGCCTGGGCTGGCGATGGAACCTGTGGCTCTACAACGGAGCCCCAGCAGGGGCTCATCAGTACCTGCTCCAGCAGCACTGACATCTGAGTCTCCACCAGTGCTCCCTGCAAGCTGAGCCCATGAACGCCCATCCAGGAGGGATTCAAGTGCCACCCAGCTGATGAGCAGAGCGCCCACAGCCAGCAGCATGTGCTTCTATCAGTGGTGCACGTCCGCACAGGTCTCGTGCACAGAGCATGTATTCCGCCCATGGATGGAAAAAATGAGAGGGCCAGCTCGTCTCCACCCGCGCACTCGGAAACCCGCAGCTGCAGCCCAGCTGGCTGACTCTGGCAATGACAGGACACAGAGCGCCGTTCTGATTGCGGAGTGAATCTGGAGCCACTCCACCTACACAGCAGAGCCCTGTTCTGATTGGGGGGGTGAATCTGGACCCACTCCACTTACGCAGCAGAGCCCCGTTCTGATTGGGGGGTTAATCCGGACCCATTCCACTTACGCAGCAGAGCCCCGTTCTGATTGGGGGGTGAATCTAGACCCACTCCACTTACGCAGCAGAGCCCCGTTCTGATTGGGGGGTTAATCCGGAGCCATTCCACTTACGCAGCAGAGCCCTGTTCTGATTGGGGGGTGAATCCGGAGCCACTCCACTTACGCAGCAGAGCCCTGTTCTGATTGGGGGGTGAATCTGGAGCCACGCCACTTACACAGCAGAGCTGCTTTGGGTTTATACTGGTGTAAACGAGCTCACCAGTTACTCCCTTGTAGGCTCCTCGGTGGATGGATTACTCTTCAATAAATCCCGTACCCACGGTACACGTCCTACCTGAGCGGAAACCTGCTCAGCCATCCCCTGAGCCTCGCGATCCGAAACAGGCATTTCCTGCCAGTCTGGATCTGAAACCCCTGTTCCCTGCTGGGCTTTGCTCCCTGGCTGGCTGCCCCTGCGGGGGGGCTCTGCTCTGAGCTCTGCACCAGCAGTGAAAGCAGAGAGCTGCAGTTGGTGGAAATACAAACTTGGGCTGCAGAGGCACCAGGCAGGGACCCCAGAGATCACATGTGGCTGCCTGATACCCACCAAGCACCCCATTGCAAGGCTTTGGCTGGGGCGGAGCTGCAGGCATGCCTGAGAGCTGGAGGCCTTTCCCAGGAGTGGTGTGGGAGCTTGGCCTGGACCGGAGAACTACACCTTCCAGCAGCCCACAAGCCGGCCTGGAACCCACTGGGTCCCATGTGGCAAACCACCTGGGGCTGTCCTGCACTGCTTCCCCAGGGCATTACACAGTGGGAGAGAGGGCAGCCTGGCCCACCCCTAGGGAGCTACTGGCCTTAGGGGCACCTCAGCTGCCCAGGGGAAGGGGGGCTGCCTTTGAGACACCTTGTGTGTGTGTGTGGGCAGCCTCGCAGTGTGGTCCCGGGTGGAGCCTTCACAGCATGGAATGAGCGTTACCATGTCTGACCTTTCAAAAGGAGGACACCCCTGCAAGGGTGCGGCTCACTGTCAGCATCTACCAACTCACCTTGTATTGCTGTACTAGATATACTGTAACACACTGGTACCAGAGAGGGAGCCCTGCTAGTCTATGTACTATCAAAACAAAAAAGCAGTCCAGTAACACTTTAAAGACTAGCAAAATAGTTTATGAGGTGACGAGCTTTCATGGGACAGACCCACTTCTTCAGGCCAGAGCCAGACCAGAACAGACTCAATATGTAAGGCACAGAGAACAAAAACAGTAAGCAAGGAGGACAAATCAGAAAAAAATGATCAAGGTGAGCAAATCGGAGAGTGCAGGCGCAGAAGCAGGGGAAGGGCAAGAATTAGATTAAGCCAAGTATGCAAACAAGCCCGTATAGTGACTCACAAAATTCCCATCCTGGTTCAAACCACGTTAATGTGCCCAATTTGAATATAAAAGACGGCTCGGCTGTCTCCTGTTCAATAGTGGTGCGACATTTTTTCTTCAGTAACACGCAAACTCTTAAGTCATTCACAGAACGGCCCGCTCGATTGGTCTGGCTCTGGTCTGAAGAAGCGAGTCTGTCCCATGAAAGCTCATCACCTGATAAATTATTTTGTTAGCTCCTGGACCTGCTATTTTGTTTTTATAACACACTAGAACTGGAAGGGACCTCGAGAGGTCGTTGAGCCCAGTCCCCTGCACTCATGGCAGGACCAAGCACTGTCTGGACCATCCCCGATAGGTGTCTCTCTAACTTGCCCTTACATATCTCCAGGGATGGAGATTCCACAACCTCCCCAGGCAATTTATTCCAGTGTTTGACCACCCTGACAGTTAGGAACTTTTTCCTAATGCCCAACCTAAACCTCCCTTGCTGCAGTTTAAGCCTGTTGCCTCTTGTTCTATCCTCAGAGGCCCAGAAGAACAATTTTTCTCCCTCCTCCTTGTAACCCTCTTTGAAGTGCTTGAAAACTGCTATCCTGTCCCCTCTCAGTCTCCTCTTTTCTAAACTAAACAAGCCCAGTTCTTTCAGTCGTCTCTCACAGCTCATGTTCTCTAGACCTTTCAGCATTCTTGTTGCTCTTCTCTGAACCTTCTCCAGATCTCTTGAACTGGACGCAGTACTCCAAATGAGGCCTAATCAGTGCGGAGTAGAGCAAAAGAAGGAATGTATTAAAACAATGGGAGTGGGTAGATATGGATAGAGATCACTCCCTCACAGGAGGGGATGGCCTCTTTTCTGTAGGGTATCTCTAGTGGAATACATGTACCCAAGTAGCGTGCTGTCCTGTGGCACCTTAGAACCCAACACATTCATTAGGTCATGAGCTTTTGTAAAACCTAATGAACGTGTTCATCTCCAAGGTGCCATGGTACGGCTTGTTACTGGCAACCCTCCAGCCTAACGTGGATCCCCTAGTGACTCCATACCACCCCCAAATGTACCTGTCAAGCGTGAATGTGGTGCAAAAAATTCGGTGCAAGGTATCACTGGGGTAAACCCGCACGAAGGGAGAAGCTGGGGCAAGGTCTTTGCCAAACCAGTGCCTGGTTTTCGCTCAGACTGGTGGGCACGGGCAGGTTATAAATGTGCAGAGACGAGGAGAAGATGTGGGATGCTAGAAAGGGCCGGGTGAGGCATTGCTGTTTGGTGCTGTGGAGTCTCGACTCCTGGTGATTTCAAAACACAGGCCGGGAGTACTTCTGAGAAGCTCAGGTCCAGGGATGAGGCTGGGGCAGAGCAAATGATCCCAAGGGTCCCTTCTGGTCCATCATCTGAGCCGCCCTCTAACCCCCCGCAGCCTGTCCCACCTCTCCCTTCCCTTTGTTGGCCGGGACATCTCTGAGGCCCTGCAGTAGAGCACCTTTCAGGGAAGGGGTTTACAAGCAGACGGGGGTAGCTGGACAAACGGCTGGGGCACTTCTGTCAGGCAGAGATGCAGAAAGCCCGGCTGTGTGTGTGCACTGGGGAAGCGGGGTGGTGGACAAGGGAGGCTAGGCGAGCTGCCCCTGCAGAGAGGGGTGAGACACTAGAACAGAGAGCGTGAGAGAATCTGAGCCCCAGGGGCTGTACAGTCAAAGCCAGGAGACGCCTGAACGGGCTGCAGGGGAGAAGGAGGCAGGGGAGCGGTGGGAGTATTTCCACTCAGTCAGTTTTCTAGTCCTCCACAGAGCCTTCCAAGACACAACTGGTTCAGAGAGAGAGAGTATTTTTAAAGGCACAAACCCAGCGCCCCTCTGCAGGCCGCTGTCCGGACTGAGGCACCGCAGGGAGCCCCAGAGCAACTGTGGGGGGTGGGTAAAAGGTGACAGCTCAGTGAACAAGTATCACAGAGGCAGCCCAGTTAGTCTGTATCTTCAAAAACAAGAACTCCTGTGGCACCTTGTAGCGGAGGAGATATTTTGGAGCACACGCTTACAGCCTGCTGCTCTTCGCCCACCAAAGCTCATGCTCCAAAATATCTGCTAGTCTACAAGGTGCCACAGGACTTCTTGTTGTTTTTGCCCAGTGGACAGAGGCCTGGGGGCAGCCTGGATGGGCCCCTTCCCGGCCCTGGTGCTGCTTCCCCAGGGGTGCCCCCCCGCCCGACCCTGTCTCAGGGGCAGCTAGTCAGCTCTCCCTGCAGCCACCCCTGCTCCCGAGGATACGCTGCGCCGCCTCGGGACCCGAACCGATTGGCCGCCCGGCTCCGGCCGCGCCTCTCCGCTGGTCTGCGCGGCGCGCGGCTGAAAATCCCGCCCGCGCAGCGCGCCGCTTCCCCAGTTGCCTCCTCCTCCTCCTCCTCCTCCCGCAGCCAGCCCTCTCCCCGCCCCGTGCTGCGGGCAGCCATTAGCGCGGCGGCCGGGCCGGACGGCAGAGCGAGCCCCGCGTCGCAGCAGCCAGGCGAGGCCGGAGGTGCCCCGGGCTGCAGAGCGCCTCTCCCGGCCCGGCCCGGCGCAGGCGGCACAGCCCCGGGTGAGCGCTGCGCTCGGCCCCGCGGGGCGGGGCGGGACGGGACGGAACACGCGTGGGAGGGCGGCCCGCGGCGGGGCCGGGGTGCGGGGGCTGGGCTCACACGGGCTCCCCCAGGCAGTCGGCGGCGGGGCTGCAGCCCCCCACGCGCCCGCCCCGCGTGGCCGCCGACACGGGCGCAGCTCTGCCACTGCCCGTGACCTTGGGCGTGTCATTTGGCCTGGGGCTCTGCGCGCCGGGCGGCCCGCGGGGTGCTGGGGCTCGGCGCTGCAGGGGGCGGGGCGCGGCCCTGCGCACAGCGCCGAGCACTGCCGAGCCGGCCAGACCCCGAGGCGCGGCGCTGCTCCGTTGCATTCTGGGACTTGTAGTCCCTGAGGGCTACAATGGGAAGGTGGAGCTTGGCTGATGTCAGCCCCGCAGGTCCCAGCACGGCGTGGGCCGCTGGGTCTCCGGGCAGGCACCTGCGGGGGAGATGTGGGGTACCCTCAGTCAGCCGCTGGAGGTGCCCCAGGCTGCTGTGCAGAGGGTGTCACAGCTTCCCCCTCCTGGCAGCCCAGTCACACTCAGCCAGGCCACCTGCGCTGCGATCCCGGCCACGCCCACCCTGGGGTGAGGATAACTGGACACCTTCCAGGAACGCACACCTGGCTGGGACGCGTGAGCGGGGGGCGAGATTTAGTAGCTGTCTCTGTTCCCTCTGCCGCAGCACTAAACGCCCCCATGTAGTTTTGCTGCTACCGGTCCCACCCGTTGGGGAAGGTGTTACGGGGAGAAAGTCCCAGACCCCTGGAAGGCATTAAAGGTGGCACCGCATTCTGGGTAACTTGAATGATTTCACTGTCTTCATTTCAATTCCCCCCACAGCTGGGCTTGGGGTCTGGCTGTGTTTACATTGTGGGCGCTCAGCTGTTGTGTAGCGTTGCTGTGTGGTGTTTTAGGGCTCCCCTGTTCCACCCTAGAGGAGGCTGCATTACAAGGTGATCCCTTTGTAAACTGAGTCAGAGCTTATTGATACGATGCGCTGGGGCTGCTGTGAGTGTGAGGTGACTAAGCCAGGCACGGGGGCATGAGTAATTAAGCTCGGCTGTCTACAGGCAGTTCTTGGGTGCTGATGCCGAGGGTGATGGTGAGGAGTTTGTTTAGTTTAATCATTCTGGGATGCCTTAACCAGAGGGGTGTGAGCAACACATGGAAGTTGGCAGCTCTGTGTTGATTGCATCTCAGCTGGAATTCTGTGTCCGGTTCTGGGTGCCACATTTCAGGAAAGATGTGAAGAAATCCGAGAGGGTCCAGAGAAAAGCAACTAAAAGGATTAAAGGTCTAGACAACATGAGGGAAAACGGAAAGAACTGGGCTTGTTTTGTTTGAAAAACAGAAGGCTGAGAGGGGACATGACAGCGGTTTTCAAGTACCTCAAAGAGGGTTACAAGGAGGAGGGAGAAAACTTGCTCTCCTTGGCCTCTGAGGACAGTTCAAGGAGCAAAGGGCTTAAACTGCAGTGAGGGAGGTTTGGGCTGGCCATTAGGAGAAACTTCCTAACTGTCAGGGTGGTCAAACAGTGGAATAAGTTGCCCGGGGAGGTTGTGGAATCTCCAGCCCTGGAGGTATTGAAGAGCAGGTCAGACAGACACTTATCAGGGATGGTCTGGATGGTGCTTGGTCCTGCCGTGGTTGCAGGAGACTGGGCTCGATGACCTCTCATGGTCCCTTCCCGTTCTAGAGTGCTACGATTCTAGGAAATGGTGGATTAATGGCTCTCGTCTAGCAGCTCGTGGGTTAACGTCTGCCGTGTCTCTGTTTATCCAGGCGATGCCGGTCCCATGAGTGTGGATGATAAGCCGGATCTCATGACTCACCTGCCGTCACCCCCCGGGGAGAGGCCGTTCCCATTTCCTGCCTGCGATGAGAGCCTGGGCGAGGAGACGGCCCTGGTGATCCACAGCCAGGCGGAGGAACCGGAGTACAAATGCATTCTGTGCGGGAAGAGCTTCAGCCAGCAGCCCAGCCTGGCCCGGCACCAGAAGCACCACGCGGCAGAGAGGTCCTACATCTGCCCCGAGTGCGGTAAGAGCTTCAGCCTCAAGCACAACCTGGTCATCCACCAGCGCACCCACACGGGCGAGCGGCCCTACCAGTGCGCCGTCTGCCAGAAGAGCTTCAGCCTCAAGCAGAACCTGGTCACGCACCAGCGCACCCACAGCGGGGAGCGGCCCTTCGCCTGCCCCCAGTGTGGCAGGCGCTTCCGGGAGCAGCGCTTCCTGCTCACCCACCAGAGGACCCACACCGAGGAGCGGCCCGACCAATGCCGCCGATGCGACAAGGCCTTGCAGGAGAAGCAGGTGCTCGCCAGCCACCAGGGAGCCCCCCGCGGGGAGGGCGCCAGCCAGCACACCTGCCTGGGGACGCATGAGGAGACCCACCCAGGCGGGAGCCCGTTTGCCGGGCATGACTGACAACGGCTCTCAGCTATACGGCCCTGCAGCGGGCCTGAGGGGCTGTGGGTTCATGCAAGGGCTGGGATAGTGCAGCTGCATCTGCTCTCTCTGGGTACCCGCTCTCCCCCTTCTCTGTGCACTGGCACCAGCTGCCCCTGCTGCGTTTCCCTAACTCTCAGACCTGCTGCTGCTTTCGTGCTTCACTGTCCCAAGGGAAGCGGCTGCAGACGCACCGGGCTGCCCAGCGGAGGGTAGTGACCCGGCTCGCCCAGGGCTGGCCTGCCTGGCAAAGCAGGCATGTGGCTCGCTGCGGAGGAGGGGCTTACGGAGAACACTGGCCCCAGCACGCCTGGCCTCCGCTTGCTCTGAGCAGCCACAGTGTGGGACCAGGGCAGGTGGGGACCATGCTGTAGAGTGCTGTGTCCTGCAGGGACCTCAGGGCTGAGTTCTGGCCAGGCCAGAGCTACAGCCTTAAAGGCTCCAACCTGGAGAGAGAGCAAAGCGAGTGGTTCCTTGCAGGTCTGCAGGTGCTGCCGAGCTCGGAGGGGCTGCAGGCGCTCTGGGGGAAGGGGACCAATTCACGACGATCTGGGCAAACTGGAGACATGGTCTGAGGACAGTAGGGTGAAGGTCAATGAGGACAAATGCAAAGTGCTCCACTTAGGGATGAACAGTTAGTTTTCCACACAGAATGGGCAGGGACTCCCTAGGACGGAGCACTGCAGGAAGGGACCCAGGGGTCAGCGTGGACCACAAGTTACATATTAATCAACAAGTGCGATGCTGTTACAGAAAGTGCAAACATGAATCTGGGATGCGTTAACGGGAGTGGTGAGAGCAAGACACAAGAAGTCATTCCTCCGCTGTACTCAGCGCTCATTAGGCCTCAGTTGGATTGTTTGTGTCCAGTTCTGGGCACCACGTTTGAAGAGGGATGTGGAGGAATTGGAGAAGGTCCAGAGAAAAACACCAACAACGGTTAAAGGTCTAGAGAACTTGAGCTATGAGAAAAGCTTAAAAAGATTGGGTCTGTTTAGTTTGGAAAGGAGAAGCCTGAGAGGGGACAATAGCAGCTTCCAAGTGCTGAACAGGGTGTTAGGAGGAGGAGAGAGAAAAATTATGCTCTTTAACCTCTGAGGCCAGGACAAGGAGCAATGGGCTTAACCTGCAGCAAGGGAGTTTTAGACTGGACATTAGGAAATGCTTCCTAGCTCTCAGGGTGCTTAAACAGTGGAATAAATTGCCTGGGGAGGTTGTGGAATCTCCATCCCTGGAGATATTGAAGAGCAGGTCAGGGATGGTCTAGCACCTATCAGGGATGGTCTAGATGGTGTTTGGTCTTACCAAGAGGGCAGGGAACTGGACTTGATGACCTCTCAAGGTCCCTTCTGATTCTAGTGATCTGTGATTCTATGAAAAGCTTCAGGGCAAAACCTCCAAGACCCTGCCTAGGCAAAGGCCCGTCCTAATGAACTGAGTGTGGGAGAGGCTTGGCCCAAGGATGTTCCCGGAGACACTGAGGGCCCGTTTCCATACTCTGAGCGTGGGACAAACCTCAGGCTTGAGAGTGACCCCCCTGCGCTCTGGAGAGCCCATGCCAGAGGAGACCACTGAAATGCTGGATAAGAGGGAAAGTGGCTCAGGGTAGAAGTCTCACAACTTCCCTGGAAGCAGCAGGGGTGAGATCACTGAAGCAGAGCTGGCCAGCTCAGGAGCTGCAAGGATGAGCTAAGAACAATTCTCTCCTCTGCAGGAGTTGCTGGGTATTGTTCTAGGACGGGCCTGGGCAGGTCTGATTCGATCATCACCATGGTTTCTGCTGGCTTTACATTCCGTGGCTCTGTAATTCTGAACGGAGGCCTGAGTCCTCCTGAAGATGGGGAAACATTTTATTCCCAAGAAGACGGTGGGGACAGGAGAGACGTCCTACAAATGGGCTGTGTGTGGGAAACCTCTCATTTGCTTCCTTTTCTGTCCAGGGCAGCAAGAGCTCTCCAGGTGGGCACATTGGAGCGTTCACTCCCTGGCTACTGTTACAGGCCAGTTCCAGGAGGGCTGCTTTGCCAGTGGCATGTGATTGCACCCCTGTTTTTCCACTTCGGTATTTCCCACCTCCTGCTCCTTTTTGGCCCTGGCTGTTTGTGGGTGGGATGGATTGTTTCTGCGTCTGAGGGTTTGGGGCAAGGGGCGAAGGTTTCATTCATGCTCCAGAGGAAGATACTTTTCTGCAGCCCGTGTGGAGGGCAGGAATTCCATCTGCTTCCCCAGCGCGAGTGCAGTCAGCATAAAACTCCAGAGAGGCCAGACTCAGACAGCTCCTACCTGTGTTACTCGCAGCCCTGCAGCTGCTCACAACGGACCTGGGTTGGAAAAAGGAATTTTCCTTTCCTAGCTTTTTTGCCTTTCAATCAATGTTACGTGTTTTGGACAGTGAAACCAGATCGGCCAGTTTCACTTTGCATTTATAGCTGTTTTCACTTTCTGGATCTTCCCATGAGCCACTGGGGGTATTAAACAGCTGGGAGGAGGGAGATCAGTGTGGTGAACCTGTGTTGGGTTAACATCAACCCGGGGATAGCAGTTGATATGCCCAGAAGTGAACATACTGGGCCCTGTCTGACTCCTGTTGGGATGAGTGGAAAGGTTCATTCCTGCAAGTCGCTGAATACTCAGCCCTCCATCCAGCAAAGCGCCGACGTGTGTGCATTAGCTTCTGTGTGTATACTCACCGGCTTCATGGAAAGCCAGCGCTGAACTGCTTTCCTGGACGAGGCTCGGGGTGTTGAGCACCTTGCCGGATGGAGGCCCTAGCGACTGAGGAGCAAATCTGATAACCCGTATCCTACCCACCTGCCCCCACTCAGAGCGCACATGTACCTCAGGGCCAGATTCCTGCAGATATGCTGGTCACGAGGAGGTTGCTGAGCTCCTGACCCTCCCACCACCCTATATTTAAGAGAGGTAAATAAATGTTATCTGTAAGCCCGCACTGGGTCTGGCTGGGTGAGTCTGTCTTCGGGGGTGTGCCGGGATGGTTTCGCCAGGACCTCTCTCTGACGAGGGAGGGCCGTGTTCCTGAGGAAGAGCCTTGCAATGGCTCCTGTGTCTAGAGGAGCCTGGGTCACTAGCTGTCTGCGTGAATTCTGGCAGTGTCCCCAGCCAGTGCAGGCGGTGGGGTAGAGGTGGGATGGTTAGCGGCTGTGCAGCTAGGACAGGCGTGTGCAGGGAGGACATGCTGGGTGAGCGTTAGTCCTGGGGGGTGCAGCAGTTAAATGGGGGTGGAAAGGATGGGGGGTGGCGGGAGTGCCCGCCGTCAGCGAAGGAAGCTGTGTTTGGAAGGGCGCTCTGCATTGTGTGATAACACCTGATGTGTAAGAAAATCTGTCCCAGGGCAGCTCACCCAGGGCCTGCCACCATCTGCGCTCGGTTGGGTGTAACGAACTGGCCAGCCCCAGTCCCTCACAGCCTGCAAAGTTTAGCACCCAAACGGCTGGCTTCCACCATCCCGACGTGAGGGGGAAATCCCTCCGTTAGCACTAACGCAGCAGCACAGGGGCTGGGGAGGCCCAGTTGCCTGCACTTAGCCAGTGGGAAACTGTTAGCCCTCGAGCCAGCTTCCCATCTGCCGGCGGGCAGGCGGGAGGGCAGCCCTGTGGGCACACAGAAGGGGCTGTGCTGTCAGAGCTCCAGGCCGCATGCAGCTGCTTCTGGAGATTTAACGCTCATGGAAGCAGAGTGGAGGGAGTGGGCCTGAGGGAGGTGGGTCCGGCTGAGGTGGGGGAGGAGGATGGGAATGCCACCCGTCTGGAGCTTGTCCAGCGAAGGGCCATGAGCACAAGGCTCCAGGGCCGTCACAGAGGAACAGCCCCTCGCCCCAGCAGTGCAGGACCCCTGACAGTCGGGCGGAGCAGGAAGGAGGCCCGGTCGCACCCCAGCTTTCCCTATTCCAGCCGTTCCTCCGCTGCCCAGCACCTCCGCTGGGTGACGAGCTGCAAGCCCTGTTGCAGGCGTGGCCCAGTCTGTTCCCAGGTGGTGAGGAGGGGTCGTCACAAGAGGAGCCACACAGAAAACTGGGCCAGTTCGGAGGCCACTTGCCTTCGGGGTAGCGTCTGACCAGGAGACCAGAGACCGTAGGGCCGACGACTAGCCCTGCATGGGGTCCCAGCTGGTATTGCCAGCGGGAGCTGAGGGACGGGGGCGTTGCCCGCCTGCACGCCGAGCCAGTGGCACTGGGCAGGGGAGGATGCCAGTCCTGCAGGAGCTCACTTCAGGTGGGGGGTCTGACTCTCTCCTGCTGTCGCCCTTGGAGGGGTTCTTCCGCGCGGCCCAGGAAGAAGAGCGCTGCCATCGGTCCAGCGAGCAGCGTCTCCGCTCTGTGCCGGCTCCTCGGGCAGGTCTGGCACGATCCCTGCGAACCCCCGGCACTGGCTGGGCTCTGAGGTGGTGCTCTGCCTGGCCTTTCTCTGCACACTGAGCCGCAGGGGCTGGCGCTGGGGGCACCGTCTCTTCTCTCTGGCCCCAGAGTACCCGAGTGTGAAGGGCTGGTGCCCTTCCTGGGGCGGGAGGAGAGGAGCCTAATCCCACAGCAGGGCCCTGTCGATAGGCCTCTCCCACTTGGGTCGCAGGCTGTCCTCAGCCAGTCGCATTCACCTGTTGGCTGGTCCTCAGCCCCATCCTACTGTTGGTCCCTTTTACACCTCCCAGGCCCCTGGGCAGCCACTGCTCCTGGGCGTGGAGCCTCGCGGGGACCACTGCTATGCGCCCATCCCTCAGAGGGGGGCCAGGGGCCTGTGTGCCACCACTCCCTGCATGCCACAGCCCAGCCTCTGCTGGCCTGGGACCAGGGGATTCACCTGAGTCCTGGCACCTGGCATCCACGTGGCTGAAAGCACAAGAAACTGTTCAAGCAAGCAAGCTAGAAACAAAACAAAAAACAACTACAACCCAGCCTCATAGCTGCTGAAGGGCCTGTCCTCCATGAATTTATCTGGCTCCGCTGTGAACCTTGGCCTTGGCCTTCACAGTCTCCTCTGGCGAGGAATTCCACAGGCCGACCGTGCGCTGCCTGAAGAAAAAATTTCCTTTGGTTTTAAATGCACAGCCTATTAATTTCTTGTGGTGGCCCCTCGTTCTTGTGTTATGGAGAAGAGAAGATAACTCTTCTTTATTCAATTTTTCCACACCAGTCATTATTTTGCAGACCTCTGTCACATCCCCTCCTTTTCCAAGGCAAAAAGTCCCAGTCTTTCTAATTTCTCCTCACACAGCAGCTGTTCGAAACCCCTAATTATTTTGTTTTCTGTTTCTGAACCTTTTCTAAGGCCAATACATCTTTTTTGAGGTGAGGTGACCACCTCTGCACTGATTATTCAAGACATGGGCATACCATGGATCTATATAGTGGCAATAAGATATTCTCTGACGTAGTATGTTTCCCTTTCTTGATGGGTCCCAATGTTCCGCTTGCTTCTTCTGACCACCACTGCACATTGAGTGGGTGATTTCCGAGAACGCTCTGCAATGACTCCAGGAGCTCTTTCTTGAGTGCAAACGGCTAATTTCGATCCCATCATTTTATACCTCTGGTTGGGATTGTGTTTCCAGCGCCCGTTGCTTCCCGTTTCTTAACACTGGATTTCCTCTCTCATTTTTCAGAGGCTGGGGGTCACACTGCTGCTCTGTTTCAGGAAAAACAAGTCCAGGGGCCCTTTAAAGACTAGCTGGTGGGGTAGGTATGAGAGCGAAAGCTCGTGTGAGATGCAGCTCACTGCCTCAGATGCAGGAGAGAAGAGAAAAGGCAAAATAAAGAGCTCCAGAGCTGGGACTGTGAGCTCAGTGGTAATTTTCAGGGATTTCCTTAGCACTGATGTCACACTCCTGTCTTTGTGTCTCTGCCTTTTTTCTTTTCTTCTCTCTTCAGCGTCTGAGGATGTGAACTGTGTATCACACAGGCTCACCTTCATCCCCTCTCCCGACCCCCCACCTCTCCCAGCCTCCATGCTGTTACTCCTACGCCACCCCCCACCCCGACACGCACCTCGCCCTTCTATTTATTCGAGCAGAAGACAGACGGAGCTTGTTGGGAGATGACCCTTGCGGTCTGTGCAATCTTTGAACCACTTTCTGACTTAATACAAACATCGTCATTTTTCAAAGGTACAGTCATTTGCACACACCTTCGACATTTCCTTTTAGTTTCCGAACAGGAAAACCCCCCCGACTTCACTCACGTGCCTGAGCAACTGGATCAATTGGCTGCTTAAATCTCAGCATTTTAGTAAATCCACTTCCAGGACAAGGACAACCATCGCATACACCTTAAAATAAAAGGGGGAGACGGTGCCAGGGATATTGCCAGTCACATCTCTCACACACACACACTGACAGCCCAAAGCATGTTCAGGGCCCTTTGCGCCAACTGCTCTAGCCGGGCTGGATGGAGTCAGT
Organism: Carettochelys insculpta; assembly: GCF_033958435.1. Classification (NCBI taxonomy): domain Eukaryota; kingdom Metazoa; phylum Chordata; order Testudines; family Carettochelyidae; genus Carettochelys; species Carettochelys insculpta. Next base: position 279,833,578 of record NC_134138.1, on the reverse strand, counting down.
GGAGCTGAGTCCACCCAGTGTCAGAAGTCTCCTTGGCCATGCCTTGTTTGCACCTCCCGTCTCCACTTGCAGCCCCCCAGGGCCAGGGCTCCTGCTCCTGCCGCAGCGGCACACAGGGAGGGGAGCGGCCTGACCCGCTGCAGCCAGCAGGGCCAGACGGGGCGCCTTGATGGCCAGCTGCCCGGCCGGGGACAGGGAGCACAGCACGGCCTGCGCGTCCACGTGGGCCAGCAGCAGGGTCTGTCTCCGCAGCTGCTGGTACTCGTGGGAGCGGACTCCAGCCTCCAACTCCGTCCACTTCTCCCGCTGCCCGGTCACCGTCACCTTCCTCCCGTCCACTTGCACCACCAGCTCCGCCGGGGAGAAGCGGCTCACGTCCACGGAGAGACGGTACTTCTCCTGCCCTGGATCCTGCCCCCCGGGCTCCTGCCTGGCGCCCTCCACCACCTGCCAGCCACTGCGCCTCAGCCGCCTGCTCCGCATGCCTGCCCCGCCCAGAAGGGGATAGGCCAGGAGCTGGGGACGTCTCACCCGTTCCATCTCCTCCAGGGGCGTCTGCACGGTCCCCACCAACTGGGCCCAGAGGCTGCGCGTGGGGCGCTGCTGCAGAGCCACTTGGGGGGACAGGCACAGGACTGCCACATGTGGCATGGAGGGGGAAGGACGGGCTGGAGCCTGGCTCTGCTGAGAATTACCGTCCAGTGTGCACTGATATTCACAGCCTCTCCGGAAGATGCTAGCTGCCACCATCCCAGGTGCCCCTGGGGAGCTGCTGCCCCCCACAGACCCACATTGATCTCCCTGCTCTGCCTGGGGAAAGATTAGAGGGGCTGGAGGCAGCGAGTCCAATGCAGCGTCTCCCAGCCTAATTAATTATTATGTATTTTAAGGCTTAGTGGCGCTTTGTCCTGGATTCTGGTGTGACGTGAGGGTCTGCTGAAACGGAGTTATCTGCTATGAGAGCTGGTGGCTTTCCTCTCATTTTCACTTTGCACTTGTTCTCCTACTACCCAGCCTGCAAACCTCCATTACTCCAGACCACACCTTCTGCCAGGTGTTCTCACAGTTCTGTGTTGATTTTTGTTTTGTTTTCCATTCAGTGCTGCAGCGTCTGCAGTGTTAAAAAAGATCATGCGTGAGAAATGAGCTGCCTTGCTCCTAATACATAACTGGGTTAGGAAGAGGTCCCGGAGTGTATTCTGCTTGTGTTAATATCCACCCGGGCAGTATGGTGACCAGGATATGACTCAGCATTAATGCACAACCAGCTGGATTTGCTGCATGCTGTAATGCAATACTTGGTGAAGGTGCATGGGGTTTGAATGCCTGTGTAACCAATGATGTTGTACATTAAATGGTCAGTAAAGTAATAGGCCAGATAGAAGGACAACTACAAAAACTGTTAATTAAAACAAAAAAAATCTATTGACACATGACACCATCTTCCCTTGTTTTGGGCCTGGCAACATGGCCCTCTGATTGAATCAGGAGCTTTCTGTGCTTGTGTAAGAGAGGAATGATTCTGAAAGCAGCTGCTGGGGCGCAACATTCAGTCCTGTGGCACCTTATGGACTAACAGCTATTTTGGAGCATAAGCTTTCGTGGGCAAAGACCCGCTTCACCAGATGCATCTGATGCAGCCCCAGGTTCCTCCATCCTCACCTGTTAGTCTATAAGGTGCCACAAGACTTCTTGTTGTTCTCGAAGATGCAGACTAACACAGCGATCTCTGTGATGCCTGCTGGAGCACAGACTCTGGAGGGTTGTTTCAGAGAAGCTTTCCCCATCCCAGACCACCATGTACAGGGACACGGGAGAATTTACACCATTTGAACTAACCCGGATTTTACCCTTGTTGAGAAAGCAAAGGCCGACGGGATCATTCCCACGACTGCAGTTTCTCTGGCTTGGCGTGATTGCCTTTGGCTCGGGAGCTTGGATTCAGACACATGCTGCTCACCCAGCAAAAGAGCCAGAACTCTACTCCCACCACCCAGCTGTAAATCTGGAGTCACTCTGGATTCACACTGCCTTCGCACAGAGCTGAGCTGGACCCAGGGCACCCAGTGCCAATATCTGGTGCAGCCCCACGTGGGACCATGGTGAGTGACTGCCCCGATTCCATGGCATAGCATCCTGGTGCAGGAGTGGGAGAGGAAGGAGCTGAGGGGAACGAGGGTGTTTGGGAGCTCGGAGGGAGGGGGTACCAAGGGAGCTAGAGCCGCTGAGATGGGGGAGTGTGGAAGGAGAATTTGCAGCAATTTCGCTGAGTGGTTGTGGCCCAGGAGGGTGTGAGGTGTTGGAAGGGGCACGTGGTGTTTTGGAGCTGCTTGGCAAAGGGCTGTAACAGACCTCACTGGTCATTAGACACAGAGGCTCATAGCACTGGCCTGGTTAAGGGTGTGTGGTGGGCACTGCCAGGGAGCCAGGCTGGGGTCACAGATTGCTGCTGGGGTGGGGGTGGAGAGACGCGTGTGGAGGTTTCCAGGGCAGTGCGGCAGCCTGGCAAGGGCTGTGTGTAGGGAGGGAGAGGCAGAGGTTTCTTAGAGGGCAGTGGGGAGCCGGTGTTTGTGGAGGGAACGGGGGAGTTGGGGCAGCATCCCTCACTCTGCCCTTTCCCTGCATTTTTCTGCTCCCTTCTTGGCCCTCCCTGGAGCCCCCGGTTCCTCCATCTTCATCACCTTCCATCACCATCACCTTCCTCCTCCTGCCCAAGGCCCAGCGAGTGGGTGGGAGGGCTGAGGGAGCAAATGGGCCAATCAGCTGCTGCACGTCGAGGGATGCGATGCCCCAGAAGCAGGAACTGCAGCTGTTGCCCATGTGGCAAAACTGGAGATTTTCATCACGGTTCACTAATCGGCTGGAAAGGGATACAGCCCGAGGAGATGTTACATCCACGTGAAATAAAGAGCAAGTGGGAAATCTCAGGGTATTCAATACACTTAGAAAGCAAAGAAGCACCATCGGAATATAAATATAAATGGTTTTATATTTGTAGTTGAGAATTAAAAGGGTCAAAATCTGAGATTTTCTCTCATTATTTGAGAACTGGATAATGGTAAAAACCTAAACTACATTTATCCGGCGTTTGACAGCAAGTGGGAACCAGATCAAAGTCTGAGGGGATTTTATATCCGTATTTGTTGATACGTTCAGACGTGTGTGGTGATTTTCATGCGGTGTCTGATTATCAAAGAAGGAAGGGTGGAGATCTGAGGGGATTTCCTACCCCGTTTGGTAAATACGTGCCCTGTGGTAGAGACGCATCCGGGGTCATACAGCTGGGAACAAAGAACGTGGCTGTGATAGGGCACATACCGACACTGGCTGGGGAGAGTTAACAAGCTGCTGTGCACCCAATCAGCCCTGTCTCATTACACCAGCCACAGGTGGTGGACTAGCTGGGTGGATCAATGGGGAGAACCCAGGTCAGCTGCGAGCAGACCTCCAGCTCTCACTCTGCCAGAGCAATCTGGCTGGGGCAAGGTACTGACTAGGGCATGTTGATTAGTACCAGAGAGGGAGCGATGCTAGTCTATATGCTATCAAGACAAAAAAGCAGTCAAGTAGCACTTTAAAGACTAACAAAATAATTTATTAGGTGATGAACTTTTGTGGGACAGACCCAAGTGGGTCTGTCCCACAAAAGCTCAGATAATAAATTATTTTGTTAGCCTTTAAAGTGCTACTTGACTGCTTTTTTGTCTTGACTAGGGCACGTCCAGGCTAGACCCTCCCTGAGGAAAAGTTGGGCCAAGGGGATGATTGCTGAGTTTGCTGCCTGAGACTTTGCCGAGTGTTGCTGAGAAGACAGTCGCCTGTGGTGCCCTGCTGAAAAGGGCTGACAGCTAGCTCAGCCCTGTTTGCGCCTGGCTGGGGTGCAGCAGTGGGTTGTAGTGAGCCAGGAAGGATGTAGTTTGCACCCTGGAATTAGTGACTGTGAAAAAACTAAGGGATCAGGTGGGCAAAAAACTCACCCTCGGCTCCTGGAGCAAAGGTGTGTTAAACAAAAGGTGTACGAGCTCCTTGGATAAACAGGGCGGCTGTGATTGCAAGCAGAGAAATGATTTCCACCTCTGTACCCAGCACTGCTGTGAGCAGTACTGGAACACTGGGTCCAATTTTCCTGGAGATACACATTTTCACAGAACTGGAAGGGACCTTAGGAGGTCCTTGAGTCCAGTCTCCTACCCTCTTGGCAGGCCCAACCACCATCCCCTTTTAAAAAAAAAATCTATTTGCCCCACATCACTAAAGGGCCCCCTCAGGGAGCAAGCTCACAATCCTGGGTTTGGTAGGCCAATGCTCAGAGCACTGAGCTAGCCGCCCTCCCTGCTTTGCTATCAGCATCTTAACAAAGTTTCCTAAAATGGACAGGGGCTTAATACAGTATTGGCACTTTTCCTTTAAAGAAAATGCTGCTTTCCCTTCAGTTGTTAGTAGTTCACACTTAACCCACTTCTGTGCTGTCTTTGATTTTCTTTGGTTGTCTCAATGGCTGCCTGACTGGGTACTTCCAGTGTGCAGTGGTGTGTGTGGCTGACGGGTCAGCTCGTGACTCTGGTGTTCCTCACTTGCTCCTGGGATAGAAGAATTCCTGCATCGAACCGATCAGTCCCTGGCCCTGAGCAGCGCTGATAAATGATCCCATGGCGTCAGCTAGAGTCATAAAATCTGAGGGCTGGAAGGGACTGCAGGAGGTTGTTGAGTCCAGCCCCCTGCCTAAAGCAGGATCAACCCCCACTAAATCATCCCAGCCAGGATGATGTCAAACCGGGACTTAAACCTCTAGGGCTGGCGATTACACCACCTCCCTAGGCAACGCATTCCAGTGCTTCACTACCCCCCTGGTGAACACATAGGCCTTGGCTGGACAAGGTCCTGGCTGGGATGACTTAGGGGGGGTTGATCCTGCTTGAAGCAGGGGGCTGGACTAGACGACCCCCTGAGGTCCCTTCCAGCCCTAGGATTCTATGGGAGCATCTGAGCATTTTGTGCTCATTCCCCTGTTTCTCCATAAAACACAAGGCCACAAGGAACTAAATTCAGGACCTCTGAGGGAAAACCCATCATGCAGAATTTTACCCATGGGGAGCGGATGGTATGTGTATAAGGGGGAGTTGGAAAGGCATGCAAATGGGAACACTCCAGGGCATGGTTCTGCAGCCTGGCGTTCCAGAACCACAGGCGGCCCTTTCAGGGCTTCTTTGTGGCTCCTCGTGCTATAATTGCAAAGAAAAAAACACTCCTGATTATATTCAATAAACGGTGACATCTAAAAGCCCAACTATGAGCAACTCATCTAAACGGCAAATCATATGAGATCTCCAAACACTGGATAACTCCCCCTTGAAAGGTGCAGCGCTGTTCTTAAACTAGGAGTTACACAAAGTGCAGTTTCACATTATTTATCAAGGGCCGTCTCGTCTTCACGCGCATTGCGGCTTTTGAATCACTAGTGAGTGTTTTACCAGATTCAAAAAAGTACCTCTGCTTGCTCGTTAGCTGGCCGAGGGCAAACCAAGAGTGAACAAGAAAGGGGAACAGAGGGTGTTGGCCCGGAAAGCCAATCAGCACTTGTGTCGAAACCGGGTGGTTGTGCTGGACAATCACAGCACAATCATCGGGTCGCAGTACACAAGGTGGCATGTGGTCCCCTCGTTCCCTGACGCACAGCACCAGAACCATCCTCCTCCTGCTGCAGGAGGTTCTACAGCGGCAGAGGACTCATTAGTGACTCTGCTCCCGGTGCCTCGTCTCTTGTCTAATGCCACCCTGGCTGCAGCTCCGATTTCCACGTAATCCACGTAGCGTCTCTCCTCCAGGGGTGGGGGAGGGGGAAGAAGGGGGTTGGTTCTCCCCCATTCTGCATCGCTGAAACAGCGTACTACCGATCACACCAACAGAGCGCCTCTCCTGCATGGAAATCCTTCGCTGCTCGCCATCCTATCGGCTTCACAAGGAAACTTCCCTACTCCCGCCTGCGTGTGTTTGATTTACATGAAGCCCTAGATGCAGACACATACTCGCAGCGGACAGGGAGTCCGTGTCCCGCAGAGCATACACGCTAAATGCGTAAAGTCCTGATTTTCCTGGTCTTTGTTTTAGCCACCTGTTCCATGAAGTCGTGCCATGCTCGGTCTCCCTGCTGGTCTCTCACTGGGCTGCACAAGCCCTCTCTGGCACTCACAGCAGGCCAGCGGGCTCTCCCTGCCATGGGCCTGCTCGTGCATGCTAAGCAGCGCCCAGTGCCTGTAGCTCTTCCCACACATATGCGTATGTAGAAGCTGCCTGGCTGCCTCTACACATGCATTCCTCTTTCGAAAAAGAGATGCAAATGAGGGAAATTGAAAATGCAAATGAGGTGCAGCTTTGCATATCTGGCACCTCATTTGCATATTCTGATTGCAAAAGAAGAAAACCACTGTAGACACTGCTCTTTCAAAAGTAAACCCCATCTTTGAAAGAATCCTTCTTCCCTTCTTTTAATGGGAAGAAGGATTCTTTCGAAGATGGGATTTACTTTCAAAACAGCAGTGTCTACACTGGTTTTCTTCTTTCGGAAGAAGCTATTTTGCAATCAGAATATGTAAATGAGGTGTCAGATATGCAAATCTGCACCTCATTTGCATTTTAAATCTCCCTCATTTGCATCCCTCTTTCGAAAAAAAAATGCATGTGTCGACACAGCCCCTGCGGCAGGGCTCTGCCGGTGCCTTACCAGGTGGTTGTCCTGGTAGCAATAGGTCCTGTCCCTTGTGTGGCTCTCCTGCTGCTTTCGCAGGCTGGGCGCCTTCTGGAAGAGCTGGCCACATGGGGGGTGCTGGTGGAGCATCTCCCGGCTGTGGGTGTGCAGGTGGCTGGCCAGGGGGCTCTGCTGCTTGATGCCTCTCTGGCACTGGGGACAGCGGTAGGGCATCTCGTGGGTGTGCACCCGCTGGTGGGCGGTCAGGTTGTGCTTGGGGTTGGGCGCGGGGGTCGGGCACCTCCCCACGGGCGCCGTCTGGTGCTCATGCAGGTGCTGCTCCTCTGTGAAGCGCCTCCTGCACTCGGCACACTGGTGGGGTGTCTGCCTGGTGTGGAGCTGCAGGTGCTTCCAGAGCTTGTTCGTCTGGCGGAGGTGCTTCCCGCACTGGGCGCAGGTGAGCAGCTTCTCCCTGCTGTGGACGCTCTGGTGGGCTGGGAGGAGCTTCTTGTGCTGGAAGCACTTCTCTCGCTCGGGGAACTAGTCAGTCCTGTCAGCCAGGGCGCAGCTTCAGCATCTTCCTTCCCCACCAGCCGAGGGACCAGGGAAGGGGCTCAGGGTACTAGTGAGTAATGCTGATACTGTGATAGCAGGGCCCCATCGCGCTTGGTGCTGTACAGACACAGGGTTCAGTCTTGCAGGGGCTGAACAAGGAAGATTCTGCTCTGGGAGTCTCTCCCCACGTCACGCGGTCTCCACAGAAAGCTGGATCAGCTTTCATCAGCAATGGGTTTGTCCTCTGGGGTCCTCTTCAGTTTCAGAGTTCACCAGGCCCCGCAGCTTCACCCATCATCACAGCCCTGGACACCATAACCATCACGTCCTCCTGAGGCTTCTCCCTGCACGTCAGCGTATTCTGTCTGTGGCTGCATCCTTCCGTTCATGGATTCCACTGGTCCTGCAGAAGAAAGATTTTTGGGAGGTTACCATGATGGTGACAGAACTGTCCCAGCATGAAGCTTATTTACATCAGTAGTAGCATCCTTCGGTCTACGTAGACTATGGATCGCGCCCTTCATAGTTCCATTTGGGATCATCATTTGCAGCGTTGACTGTGACTATGAAGGCCCACACGGGAGTGACAGTCCTTGCTGCATCTGTTGCATGTGTAATGGGTGTCTGGCAGGTCTTTACTGTGCTCTCTGTGGGCTCGCTTCTCTGCTAGCTGCCTGATCCTCATCTCACCCTTCTGAACGCCCTTGTGTAGTTCCTGCTTCCATCTGCTGTGGTCATCTGCCAGCTCCTCCCAGCTGTCCGGCTCGATGTCTACCTCCCTGAGGTCCCTCTTGCAAACATCTTTGTAGCGCAACTGGGGGCATCCGGGAGGTGTTTTGCCAGAGGCTAGCTTGCCATACAGGATGTCTTTTGGGATCCTTCCATCATTCATCCTGTGGACGTGGCCAAGCCAGCGGAGCCACTGCTGCCTGAGGAAGGTGCGCATGGTTGGGATTCCAGCTTGCTCAAGGACAGCGGTGTTGGACACTCTGTCCTTCCATGATATTCCAAGGATGCGCCTGAGGCAGCGCAAGTGGAAGACATTCACAGCCTCTTTTCCTGGCGGGCGTACAGGGTCCAAGACTCACTGCCGTAAAGGAGGGTGCTGAGGATGCAGGCTCTGTAGACTTGCATTTTGGTGTGAGTGTACAGCTTGTTGTTATTCCACACTCTCGCGCTGAATCTGGACAGAGTTGTGGCTGCTTTACCGAACCTCCTATTTAGCTGTCTCCAATGACAGTGATGGTGGACCTGAGGTAAACGAACTCGTGGACGACCTCTAACGAATAGTTGTCAGTGCTGATTGATGGTGGTTCAGCAAGGTCCTGAGCAAGTACATTTGTCTTCTCTAGGCTGATGGAAAGCTTGAAGTCCTTACACGCTTTGGAGAACTGATCCAGCAGTTTTTGAAGCTGGTCTTCTGTGTGAGACACTACAGCAGCAGCATCTGCGAACAGCATGTCTCTGATGAGGACTTCCCGCACCTTAGATTTAGCTTTCAGCCTTGCAAGATTAAACAGTTTCCCACCAGATCTTGTGTGCAAAAAGATGCCGTCTGTTGAAGATCCAAAGGCATGCTTCAGGAGGAGTGCAAAGAAGATCCCGAACAATGTCGGAGCAAGCACACATCCTTGTTCGATACCACTCCTGTTGCTGAAAACATCCGATAATGTGCCATCATATTGGATGGTTCCTCTCATGTCTTCGTGGAAAGACTGGATCATCTTGAGTAACCGTGGAGGACAGCCTATCTTGTGGAGCAGTTTGAACAGTCCATCCCTGCTGACCAAGTCGAAGGCCTTGGTTAGGTCAATGAAGGCTATGTAGAGTGGCTTTCTCTGCTCCCTGCATTTCTCCTGCAGCTGCCTCAGAGGGAAGACCATGTCAACAGTAGATCTGTCTGCGTGGAATCCGCGCTGTGATTCGGGGTACACCCTCTCAGCAATCTTCTGGAGTCTGCCAAGGATGACGCGAGCGAACAGTTTACAAGTGCTGCTTAGGAGGGAGATTCCACGGTAATTGTTGCAGTCGCTTCTGTCTCCTTTGTTCTTATACAACGTTACAATGTTAGCGTCGCGCATATCCTGTGGAACCTCACCCTCTCTCCAGCACAGGCACAGTAGCTCATGTAGGGGTTCCAGGAGAGCGTCTGCGGCACACTTGATTACCTCTGGTGGTACCATCCTGGCCTGGGGCCTTTCCTGCTGCAATGCTGTTGATGGCTCTCTTCAGTTCATCCACAGTTGATTCCTGATCCAGTTCGTCCATTACTGATAGGAGCTCGACAGCACTGAGGGCTGTATCAGCCACGACGTTCTCGCTTGAGTACAGCTCGGAGCAGTGCTCGACCCAGAGCTCCATCTGTTTGGCTTTGTCAGTGATGACTTCACCAGATTTGGATTTCAGAGGTGCCATCTTGTTCTGGGTGGGCCCTAATGCCTTCCTCATATCCTCGTACATTCCCCTGAGGTTACCAAAGTCAGCACTGGTCTGGATACTGCTGCATAGCTCAAGCCAGTAGTTGTTGGCACAGCGCCTGGCCATCTGCTGTACTGTTTTTCTGGCTGCTCTGAGTGCTTGCTGGGTACTCTGGCTCGGTGAGCGTTTGTACTCCAGGAGTGCAGCGCGCTTCTTTTCAATGACTGGAATCATCTCATCGGAGTTGGTGTCGAACCAGTCGTTTGTGTTTCTAGCTCTTCTTCCAAACACCGATAAGGCCGTGTTGTAAATTGTATCCCTCAGATGCTGCCATCTGGATGTCACATCGGCACCCCGAGGGCTGCTGCGCAGCTTCTCCTCGAAGGTCTCTCTGAACTTTTTGGCTCTCTCTGAGTTTGCCATCTTTCTGGCATCAATGCGGGGCCTTCCAGTTGGTTTAGAGTGGTGCAGCTTCGTGGGAATCACCTTGAGTTTGGAGCAAACTAGCAAGTGATCTGTATCACAGCAGGCACTATGACAGCTGCATGTCAGAAGGACGTTTTTGAGGTTATCACGTCTAGCGATGACCACGTCTAGTTGATGCCAGTGTTTCGAGTGTGGGTGTCTCCATGACACTCTGTGCTGTGGCTTGGTTTGGAAAAATGTGTTTGTGATGAACAGATTGTGGTACATGCAAAGTTCGAGAAGACGCTGTCCATTTTCATTCATTTTTCCCACACCAAAGTGGCCTAAGCAGGAAGGCCATGAGTCACGATTGGCTCCAACTCTTTCATTGAAGTCACCCAAAATGTACAGTTGTTTGCGAGCAGGTATTTGTGCTATGGCAGCACTAAGCAAATCATAGAACTTGTCTTTTACTTCTGGTGAGGTGTACAGGATCGGCGCATAAGCGCTGATCAGGTGGACAGGACCGGCGCAAGTTTGAAGTATGACCTGAAGGAGTCTTTCTGATCCGCCCGTGACTAATTCCACCATTTGTAGAAGTGGGTTTCTGATGGCGAAGCCAACACCATGCTCCCTGGGTTCTTCTTGGGCTTTACCCTGCCGGAAAAAGGTGTAGTCCTTTTCCTTCAGAGATCCCAAATCTGCGAGTCGCGTCTCTTGCAGAGCAGCAATGTCAACTTGGAGCCTTTTCAGTTCCTCGTTGATGACAGCGGTCTTTTGGGTGTCGCTGATGTCCTGAAGATCTTCAGTCAAACTGGTCCGCATGGTCTGCACATTCCAGCAAGCAAGCTTAAAACTTTGATGGTTTCCTTTTCTTGTTGATTTTCTTATTGGTTTGCTTGGTGCTCAAATTTCAGTCACTTGTCAGGTTTGGGAACCTTAACCCTCACGCACCCAGTGAGGCAGGTGAACTGTGGCGGGACAGTACCCTTCTGGCTGGGGGCTGCCCATCTTGAGGCGGGCAGTGACTGTCCAGTGAGATGAGACGATCTCTCCCACCATCAAAGGCCAACCCCTGGCGCTGGTTCTCTACGCCAATCGAGCAAGAGCTTATAACCGGTATCTGTTACTTCCTGTGTTGGTTAAACGCTGGTAAGCAATGCTGGAGTACCTCTCTAGACGCGAGCCTGGGCAGTTTGTGGGACCCTGGGCTGCCCAGATGCCAGTGTTCCCCTCTCGGCTTTACTGATATAGTCCAAAGGAGTGGATGACCTCTACATCTGGTACCAGCTCAGCTGCAGGAGTTGCCGGGTCAATGCCAGAAGTTGGCACAGAACCGCCTTAGGACTCCCCCTCCGGATTTTCTGTCAGGGTTTACTCCCTTAGCCTTGCTCCTTCCCAGGATAACTCACAAGGCAGTGGGGCATGGAGAATGTGGGTACAGTCCCACTACCTCTTGCAACTCCCTGGCACCACGTGTCCCCATAGCTCCCCGTGGCCTGACAACCTCCTCACCTCCCCAGGACCCTCCTCCCCACCCCTCTGCCTCCCATCAGCTACCATCACCCCCAGATCCCCCTCCCCACCCCCTTGTCCCCCATCCACTCCCATGTCCCCCCACTTCACCACACTGCCCTCCATCAGCTCTCATTGCCCCCAGGTCCCCCCTCCCCCGGCCTCTCCGCACCCGGCCGTACGCTGCTGCAGCCCCACGTCCTCCAGGAAGGTGCCGATCTCACAGCCCAGCCATGCCCTGGGCCCCTGCCAAAGCTACCAACTCTTCTTCTGGCTGCGGCTGCCCCCAGAGCCCCATGGCGCTGCTGCGGGACGTGCATGCAGGGATCGCAGGACTGGGACTGGAAGCCCAGGCAATCTGAGCCGGGCGTGCCCCACCAGCCTCCATGGGTGCCACCCTCCGCACAGCCATACCACATGCCCCCAAACCACATGCCCACCACCGACACCCCTCGGTCTCGCCCCCACCGCCCCCAACACTCCACCAAGCCCACTTGCGTCCCGCTGCCCACGCTGCACCCTGGGGGTGGCAGGTCCCTCAGCTCCAGCCAGCAGTTGGGAATGACGACGCCGTAACCTTCTTGCCGCCCCTTACTCCTGTAGAAGTAACTAGCTCCCTCTAAGCTCCCCTCTAAACACCCCTCTCAAAACTCCCTCCTGTTAGCAACCACCCAGTCGCAAGCTCCCTGGTCGCTTGCCAGCAGGGTTTAAAAAGCTCTGGCCTTCCTGAGAGCCCTTTCCTCTGACTACCGCTCAGCCAATCGGCACGCAGAGTTTAGATTTCAACCTAAACCTAATCAAGGCTAACAGCTTCCAACTGCCAGCCTGAGCACATGGCCTTTCAAACAAACAGACAGCTCAGAACTCCAAACACCCAACAAACAGACAAACCCAGCCCGGAACCCCCCAAACCCAGACCCCCACACGCTCCAGAGAGCCACTTACCCAAAGGTGATAGGGTTTATTTACGTCATGTTAGCGGGTTCCGTAAGAATTGTGTCTGCAGGACTACAGGATTGGGCCCATGTCTACCCACCTTGGCCGAGACTCACATGCAGATCTGGCCCCCAGGCAAAGCAGTCTCAGGGGTCAGTGGTGCCCCGCATTCGGCATGGGCAGCTGCTACTCCAGTTACTTTGTTTTTACAACAATGGCGGGAACTAAGGTCAAAGTTTTATTCTAAATTTTACTATAAAACAAACTATAAACTTAACCATATTATTACAGCAATGAAGGGTCCTGTGGCACCTTATAGACTAACAGAAAAGTTTTGAGCATGAGCTTTCGTGAGCACAGACTCACTTCATCAGATGCTGGTCTTGGAAATCTGCAGGGCCAGGTATAAATAAGCCAGAGCAAGGGTGGGGATAACAAGGTTAGCTCAGTCAGCAAGGGTGAGGCTTACTACCAGCAGTTGATCTGGAGGTGTGAACACCTAGGGAGGGGAAGCTGCTTTTGTATTTGGCTGGCTAAATGGCTGGCTAAATACAAAAGCAGCTTCCCCTCCCTAGGTGTTCACACCTCCAGATCAACTGCTGGTAGTAAGCCTCACCCTTGCTGACTGAGCTAACCTTGTTATCCCCACCCTTGCTCTGGCTTATTTATACCTGGCCCTGCAGATTTTCAAGACCAGCATCTGATGAAGTGAGTCTGTGCTCACGAAAGCTCATGCTCAAAACTTTTCTGTTAGTCTATAAGGTGCCACAGGACCCTTCGTTGCTGTTACAGATCCAGACTAACACGGCTACCCCTCCGATACTCATATTATTATAGTTTATTTATGTATTATATTAACTATAGATAAGTATATTAACTATATACTTAATTTTATTCTAGATTTTATTATAAAATGAACTATGGGCTTAATTTTCTACTAGGGCTCTCGCTAGCCCAGGGATTCCCAAACTTTTCAGCATAATACCCCCCTTTTGATTTTTGAGAAACCCTCATACCCCCCACCTCTTCTTTACCATTATTGAACCCCCTTTTAACAAAATATTTAATTTGTCATTTAAAATAAACACAAGAACTCGATACAAAAAAATAGGTATTTAAAATTAAAAACAAGCACAAGTAGTTTTTCTTGGCCCCTTGTGGGTGCCTGGTGCAGTCCCAGCTGGCCAGCTGCCTGAGCCTCGTGCCAGTCACCAGAGCTGCCTGCATCAGCTGCCCACCTGCCTAAGCCTTGCACTGCCAGAGCTGCCCACCCGAGCCGCCCGCCCACCAGCCGCCGATGCCAGCTGCCCAAGCCCCGCACCGCTGGGGCCAGCCAGCCGCCTGAGCCCCATGCTGGTGGGGTCAGCCGCCCGCCCGCCAGCCTGTGCCCTGTGAACTGCCGGGGCCAGCTGCCCAAGCCCTGCAAGCTGTGAGCTGCCTGTCTGAGCCCCTCCCTTCCCCCAAATCCAGGCACTGCCAACCCCCACTCTTATCTCATCCCCATCCTCCTCCCTGGAGCCAGACATCCCCAGGCCCCCCACCCCATCATCCTCCTCCCCCTACAACTCCCTCTCACCCTCCTTTGCAAGAAGCAGGTGGCTCCTCGTGGAACTTTGCTGGCTGCCTGCTTTTGTAGCGGCTGCACAGGGTCCCCCACATCAAATGGCAGGGGCTGAGAGCCGGAAGCAAAGGCCGGCTCTTTCTTGGGGTAAGGGGGTGATGGAGGTGGGCCTGGGTCACCTCGGGCCCCCCCCAGGAATTTCTTCACACCCCCTCAGTTTGGGAAACCATGCTCTAGACTATTGACTGACACCTCCCTGGAGGCCATAGGAGCAGAAAGTTTTGTTTGTTTGCTCCAAAATGTGAGGCTGACATTCCCCTTCCGGTCATGGCCCAAGTCCTGCAGCCACCCGGTAAAACAGAGTAACCGCTGGTCGCACGGGCCCTGGCTTCTGCCGTGAAGATAAGCTCCCTGGGAATGTTTTTGGCCCTCGCCCAGCTCTCAGCTGGCTCTGCCAGGCACGCAGGCCAATTTGACAGCAGTGGGGCAGTGGAGCTGCTCTCGGTTTGCGCTGGGGGATGTGAGAGGTGGATCAGGCCCCTGGTTGCTGGTCCTGGCCCAGATGCGGAGAGGTGCTCAGTACCTGTGCTGGATACAGTGGGTGTTCATAGAATTATAGAACAATAGGGCTGGAAGAGACCTAAAAAAGCCATCAAGTCCAGCCCCCTGCCCTAGGCAGGACCAAACCCATCAGATCAGCCCAGCCAGAGCTTTGTCAAGCTGAAACAAACACCTCCGGGGATGGAGACTCCACTACGTCCCTGGGTAGAACATTCCAGTGCTTCACCAGCCTCCTAGGGAAAAAGTGTTCCCTAATGTTCAACCTGGACCTTCCCAATCGCAGCTTGAGACCATTGTTCCGTGTTCTGCCATCCGTGACCACTGTGAACAGCCTCTCTCCAGCCTCTTTGCAACCTCCCTTCAGTAAGTTGAAGGCTGTTATCAAGTGCCCCCTCAGTCTTCTCTTCTGCAGACTAAACAGTCCCAATTTCCTCAACCTTTCTTCAGAGGTCATATGTTCCAGTCCCCTAATTATTTTGGTTGCCCTCTGCTGGACCCTCTCCAGTGTGTCCACATCCCTCCTATAATTGCAGGCCCAGAGCTGGACACAGTACTGCAGATGCAGCCTCACCAAAGCCGAATAAAGAGGAGCAATCACTTCTCTGGATCTACTGGCAACGCTCCTCTTGATGCAACCTAATGTGCCATTAGCTTTCTTGGCTACAAGGGACACTGTTGACTCACGTCCAGCTTCTCATCCACTACAACTCCCTGGTCCTTTTCTGCAGAACTACTACTGAGCCAGTCGGACCCCAGCCTGTCACAATGCTTGAGATTCCTCCAGCCTAAGTGCAGGACTCTGCACTTGTCTTTATTGAACCTCATCAGATTTCTTGTGGCCCAGCCTTCCAATTTGTTTAAGTCAGTCTGGACCCTGTCCCTACCCTCCAGTGTATCTACCTCTCCCCCTGGGCTTAGTGTCATCTGGAAACTTGCTGAGGGTGCAATCCAACCCCTCATCCAGGTCATTGATATGTAGGGAATGTGGCAGAAGGAACGCAATGCTGCTGAAGGCTGAGAGGAATGTGTGATACCTTTTTCAGGCAAAGCCTAATGGGTAGCAAGTAAGCCATGAGATTTGGTCTGTTGTAAACTTGTAGTTGTAAAATCACAATTTAAGCTGACACTTAATGCGGGAGTTGTGAGATCTCACCAATGCTCTGGGTTGTAGTGGGGGACAGGGCAGTCGCCATAGCTGTGTAGAATGTTGATTACACAGGGTTTCCTGGTTTAAAGCATTGTAAGAGAGGAGGGGAGGGATATTGGTTGAGCCAGTTTGTTGAGTGCCTTGGCCATATAGCTATAAGTCTTGCTTGACTAACCCTCCCAACCTGTTGAAAGATAGAGCTGGATACTAGGGTGTTTGTGAAATCCCACACTAGGGATACTAAGAGCTGAAATCACAGAGTGGCAGCAGAGGCCACACAGAGCTGAAATCACAGGGTTCTGCCTTAGGATGATCCCAAGCAGTGGGGTTGGGAGCAACAATGGTGGGCAGCTGGTAGGAACAGCAGTGGACGATGCTGAGTGGCCGGTAGGAGTGGTGGCGGACTGGCGGGTGGCTGATAGGAGCGGTGGCGGATGACGGCGACTGGTGAGTGGCTGGTAGGAGTGGTGGTGGACCAGCGGGCGTCCGGCGGGCGGCTGGTGACAGCAAGGGGCGGCTGCAGACAAGTGGACAGCTAGTGCTGCCCTGGTGATGTATCTGTGGGCTTTGGGTTTGGGACTGCACCGCAGAAGGTTCACCATGTAACTGTGTGTGGGGTAAAGGGCCAAGAGCCCCAGCAAGAGACTTGGTTCTACTGCATATGCGGATGGGATCTGGGTAAAGGGGTTTGTCTCTTCTTTGCTTAGTTATACTGCATCTGTCACTGTAACCTTGGGGTAGGTTATGGTCATTAAACAAGCCATTTCTATCTCAGACTCTGTGCTTGCCAGGGGGGCGGGGAGAGAACCATCTTACAGGCACCCAGCATGGGGGTGAAATTGTCCCAGGCCACTGGGTGGGGGCTCGAGCCGGTTGGTTGTATCCTTGACAGGAAAACCCCACAAGAGTTGAACCCGGCCCTTCTGGCAGGCATCTGGCATTAATAGAACATAAGAACATAAGAATGGCCATACTGGGTCAGACCAAAGGTCCATCGAGCCCAGCATCCCATCTGCCGACGGTGGCCAATGCCAGGTGCCCCAGGGAAGGAGAACAGAGGACAATGATCAAGTGATTTATCTCCTGCCATCCATCTCCTGCCCTTGTTATGAAGGCTAGGGGCACCATACTTTATCCCTGGCTAATAGCCATTTATGGACCTAACCTGCAAAAATTTATCAAGCTCTTTTTTAAACCCTAATAGAGTCCTGGCCTTCACAGCCTCCTCGGGCAAGGAGTTCCACAGGTTGACTGTGCGCTGTGTGAAGAAAAATTTCCTTTTATTAGTTTTGAACCTACTACCCATCAATTTCATTTGGTGTCCCCTAGTTCTTGTATTATGGGAAAAGGTAAATAATTTTTCTATATTCACTTTCTCCACACCATTCATGATTTTATATACCTCTATCATATCGCCCCTCAATCGCCTTTTTTCCAAACTGAAAAGTCCCAGTCTCTCTAGCCTCTCCCCATATGGGACCCTTTCCAAGCCCCTAATCATCTTAGTCGCCCTTTTCTGAACCTTTTCTAATGCCAATATATCTTTTTTGAGGTGAGGAGACCACATCTGCACGCAGTACTCGAGATGTGGGCGTACCATAGTTTTATACAGGGGAAGTATGATATCTTTTGTCTTATTATCGATCCCTTTTTTAATAATTCCTAACATCCTATTTGCCTTACTAACTGCCGCTGCACACTGCGTGGATGTCTTCAGAGAACTATCCACTATAACTCCAAGATCCCTTTCCTGATCTGTCGTAGCTAAATTTGACCCCAACATGTAGTACGTGTAATTTGGGTTATTTTTTCCAACATGCATTACCTTACACTTACCCACATTAAATTTCATTTGCCATTTTGCTGTCCAATCACTCAGTTTGCTGAGATCTTTTTGTAGTTCTTCACAATCCCTTTTGCTTTTGACTGTCCTGAACAACTTGGTGTCATCTGCAAACTTTGCCACCTCACTGCTTACCTCATTTTCTAGATCATTGATGAACAAGTTGAACAGGATCGGTCCCAGGACTGACCCCTGGGGAACACCACTAGTTACCCTCCTCCATTGTGAAAATTTACCATTTATTCCCACCCTTTGTTTTCTGTCTTTTAACCAATTCCCGATCCATGAAAGGACCTTTCCTCCTATCCCATGACCACCTAATTTACATAAAAGCCTTTGGTGTGGGACCGTGTCAAAGGCTTTCTGGAAATCTAGGTATATTATGTCCACTGGGTGCCCCTTGTCCGCATGTTTATTAACCCCTTCAAAGAATTCTAATAGATTAGTTAGACACGACTTCCCTCTGCAGAAACCATGCTGACTTTTGCCCAACAATTCGTGCTCTTCTGTGTGCCTTGCAATTTTACTCTTTACTAGTGTTTCTACTAATTTGCCTGGTACTGATGTTAAACTTATCGGTCTATAATTGCCAGGATCTCCTCTAGAGCCTTTTTTAAATATTGGTGTTATATTGGCCGTCTTCCAGTCATTTGGTACCAAAGTGGATTTAAAGGATAGGTTACAAACCACTGTTAATAACTCCGCAATTTCACATTTGAGTTCTTTCAGAACCCTTGGGTGAATGCCGTCTGGTCCTGGAGACTTGTTACTATTCAGCTTATCAATTAATTCCAAAACCTCCTCTAATGTCACTTCAATCTGAGTGAGTTCCTCAGATTTGTCACCTAAAAAGGCTGGCTCAGATTTAGGAACCTCTGTAACATCCTCAGCCGTGAAAACTGAAGCAAAGAAATCATTTAATCGCTCCGCAATGGCACTGTCTTCCTTGATCGCTCCTTTTATATCTTTATCATCCAAGGGCCCCACTGCTTTTTTAGCGGGCTTCCTGCTTCTAATGTATTTAAAAAACATTTTACTATTGTTTTTTGAATTTTTGGCTAGCTGTTCCTCAAACTCTTTTTTGGCTTTTCTTACTACATTATGACACTTAATTTGGGAGTGTTTATGTTCCTTTCTATTTTCCTCACTAGGATTTGACTTCCACTTTTTAAAAGCTGCCCTTTTCTCTCTCACTGCCTTTTTAACATGGCTGTTTAGCCACGGTGGTTCTTTGTTAGGTCTCTTACTGTGTTTTTTTATTTGGGGTATACATTTAAGTTGGGCCTCTAGTATGGTGTCTTTAAACAGTTTCCATGCAGCTTCCAGGGATTTTAGTTTAATTACTCTACCTTTTAGTTTCTGTTTAACTAGCTTCCTCATTTTAGTGTAATTCCCCTTTTTGAAATTAAATGCCAGAGTGTTTGACCGCTGCGGTGTTCTTCCCAACACAGGAATATTAAAAGTTATTATATTGTGGTCACTATTTCCAAGCGGTCCAGTAACAGTTACCTCTTGGACCAGATCCTGCGTTCCAGTCAAGACTAGATCGAGAATTGACTCTCCCCTTGTGGGTTCCTGTACTAGCTGCTCCAAGAAGCAGTCATTTAAGGCGTCAAGAAATTTAATCTCTGAATCCCGTCCTGAGGTGACATGCACCCAATCAATATGGGGATAATTGAAATCTCCTATTATTACTGTGTTTTTTATTTTGATAGCCTCTCTAATCTCCCTTATCATTTCAGCATCACTATCACTGTCCTGGTTAGGTGGTCGGTAATATATTCCTAATGCCATATTCATATTAGAGGAATGAATTGTTATCCATAATGATTCTATGGAACATTTTGATTCCTTTAGGATTTTTACTTCATTTGATTCTATATTATCCTTCACATATAGTACCACTCCGCCACCCGCACGACCTGTTCTGTCTTTCCGATATAATTTATATCCCGGTATGATAGTGTCCCACTGATTTTCCTCATTCCACCATGTTTCTGAGATGCCTATTATGTCAACTTCCTCCTTTGATATGAGGTACTCCAGTTCACCCATCTTATTAGACAGACTCCTAGCATTAGTGTAAAAGCATGTTAGAAAACTACCACTATTTATATGTCCGCCTTTCACAGACGCGTTGGATTTTTTTATATGCGATTGTTTCTCATCTGATCTTGCCCATATATTATTTCCCACGTTCCCTATCTGACTAACTTCTAGGGAATCCCTATCTATGGAGCCTCGTGTAAGAGAAGTCTCCGTCCGATCCAGGTGCTCCCCCGCACCAATCGGCTTTCCCCCACCTCTTAGTTTAAAAACTGCTCTACGACCTTTTTAATGTTTAATGCCAGCAGTCTGGATCCACCTTGATTTAGGTGGAGCCCATCATTCCTGTATAGGCTCCCCCTACCCCAAAAGTGTCCCCAGTTCCTAATAAATCTAAACCCCTCTTCCCTACACCATCGTCTCATCCACGCATTGAGACTCTGAAGTTCTGCCTGTCTATCTGGCCCTGCGTGTGGAACTGGAAGCATTTCAGAGAATGCCACCATAGATGTTCTGGATTTCAGTCTCTTTCCTAGTAACCTAAATTTGGCCTCCAGAACATCTCTTCTACCCTTCCCTATGTCATTGGTACCAACATGTAGAAGGGCTACAGATAAATATGTTGAACAGAACAGGACCCAGAACTGAACCCTGGGGCACTCCACTAGAAACCGACCACCATCCTGACATCGAGCCGTTGGTCGCTACTCGCTGGGCCCAGCGCCTGTCCAAAGCTGAATCATAGAATCATAGAACACTAGGACTGGAAGGGACCTCAAGAGGCCATCGAGTCCAGCCCCCTGCCCTCATGGCAGGACCAAGTACTATCTAAACCATCCCTGATAGACATCTGTCTAACCTGTTCTTAAACATCTCCAGCGATGGAGATTCCACAACCTCCCTTGGCAATTTATTCCCCTGTTTGACCACTCTGACAGTTAGGAACTTTTTCCTAATGTCCAACCCAAACCTCCCTTGCTGCAGTTTAAGCCTGTTGCCTCTTGTTCTATCCTCAGAGGCCAAGAAGAACAAGTTTTCTCCTTCCTCCTTATGACTCCCCTTTAGATACCTGAAAACTGCTATCATGTCTCCCCTCAATCTTCTCTTTTCCAAACTAAACAAGACCAATTCTTTCAGCCTTTTTTCATAGGTCACTTTCTCTAGGCCTTTAATCATTCTTGTTGCTCTTTTCTGGACCCTCTCTAGTTTCTCCACATCTTTTTTGAACTGCGGTGCCCAGAACTGGACACAATACTCCAGCTGAGGCCTAACCAGCGCAGAGTAGAGCGGGAGAACGACTTCTCGTGTCTTGTTCACAACACACCTGTTAATGCATCTCAGAACCATGTTTGCTTTTTTTGCAACAGCATCACACTGTTGACTCATATTTAGCTTGTGGTCCACTATAACCCCTAGATCCCTTTCTGCTGTACTCAGTCCTAGACAGTCTCTCCCCATTCTGTATGTGTGAAACTGATTGTTCCTTTCCAAGTGGAGCACTTTGCATTTGTCCTTATTAAACTTCATCCTGTTTACCTCAGACCATTTCTCCAATTTATCCAGATCATTTTGAATTATGACACTAACCTCCAAAGCAGTTGAAACCCCTCCCAACTTGGTATCATCTGCAAACTGAATAAGCGTACTTTCTGTGCCAATATCTAAATCATTGATGAAGACATTGAACAGAACTGGTCCTAACACAGACCCTTGCAGAATCCCACTTGTTATACTTTTCCAGCAGGATTGAGAACCATTAAGAACTACTCTCTGGGTACAGCTATCCAGCCAGTTATGCACCCAACTTATAGTAGCCTCATCTAAATTGTATTTGCCTAATTTTTTTATAAGAATATCATGTGAAACCGTACCAAATGCTTTACTAAAATCTAGGTATACTACATCTACCGCTTCTCCCCTATCCACAAGGCTCATTATCCTATCAAAGAAAGCTATCATATTAGTTTCACAAGATTTATTGTTTACAAACCCATGCTGGCTGTTTCCTATTACCTTACCACCTTCCAAGTGCTTGCAGATGATTTCTTTAATTACCTGCTCCATTATCTTTCCTGGCACTGAAGTTAAGCTGACTGGCCTGTAGTTTCCTGGGTTATTCTTATTCCCCTTTTTATAGATGGGCACTATATTTGTCCTTTTCCAGTCTTCTGGAATCTCTCCTGTCTCCCATGATTTTCCAAAGATGATAGATAAAGGCTCAGTTATCTCCTCTCTCAGCTCCTTGAGTATTCTAGGATGCATTTCATCAGGCCCTGGTGACTTGCAGACATCTAATTTTCCTAAGTGATTTTTAACTTGTTCTTTTTTTTATTTCAACTTCTAACCCTACCCCTTTCCCACTAGCATTCACTATGTGGGACATTCCTTCATCAGACTTCTCAGTGAAGACCAAAACAAAGAAGTCATTAAGCATCTCTGCCATTTCTAAGTTCCCTGTTACTGTTTCTCCCTCCTCACTGAGCAATGGCCCTACCCTGTCCCCGGTCTTCCTCTTGTTTCTAATATATTTATAAAAAGCCTTCTTGTTTCCCTTTATGCCTGTAGCTAGTTTGAGCTCATTTTGTGCCTTAGCCTTTCTAATCTTTCTCCTGCATTGTTGTGTTGTTTGCCTATATTCATCCTTTGCAATTTTTCCTAGTTTCCATTTTTTATACCGTTCCTTTTTTATTTTGAGATCATGCAAGATCTCCTGGTTAAGCCAAGGCGGTCTTTTTCCATATTTTCTATTTTTCCTACGCAGCGGGATAGCTTGCTTTTGGGCCCTTAATAATGTCCCTTTGAAAAACTGCCAACTCTCCTCAGCTGTTTTTTCCCTCAGTTTTGCTTCCCATGGGACCTTACCTACCAGTTCTCTGACTTTAGCAAAATCTGCCCTCCTGAAATCCATTATCTCTATTTTGCTGTTTTCTGTTCGACCCTTCCTTAGGATTGTGAACTCTGTGATTTCATGATCACTTTCACCCAAGCTGCCTTCCACCTTCAAGTTCTCTACCAATTCCTCCCTATTTGTTAAAATCAAATCTAGAACAGCTTCCCCCCGGTAGCTTTTTCAACCTTTTGGAATAAAAAATTGTCTCCAATGCAATCCAAGAACTCACTGGACAGTCTGTGCCCTGCTGTATTAGTTTCCCAACATATACCTGTATAGTTGAAGTTCCCCATCACCACCAAATCTGGGGCCATGCTTGACTTTGTTAGTTGATACTTGATAAACTCTGTTCTGTGGTCTACACTTGTGAACCTGGAGTAACGCCACAGCTGGCGGTGTGGTCCAGGCTTATCTGGGTGTTATTGAGCAGGATTGGACTCTGCCCACCTTAGCTGCGTCTACACGTGCACGCTACTTCGAAGTAGCGGCACCAACTTCGAAATAGCGCCCGTCGCGTCTACACGCGTCGGGCGCTATTTCGAAGTTAACTTCGACGTTAGGCGGCGAGACGTCGAAGTCGCTAACCTCATGAGGAGATAGGAATAGTGCCCTACTTCGATGTTCAACGTCGAAGTAGGGACCGTGTAGACGATCCGCGTCCCGCAACGTCGAAATTGCTGGGTCCTCCATGGCGGCCATCAGCTGGGGGGTTGAGAGATGCTCTCTCTCCAGCCCCTGCGGGGCTCTATGGTCACCGTGGGCAGCAGCCCTTAGCCCAGGGCTTCTGGCTGCTTCTGCAGCAGCTGGGGATCTATGCTGCAGGCACAGGGTCTGCAACCAGTTGTCAGCTCTGTGGATCTTGTGTTGTTTAGTGCAACTGTGTCTGGGAGGGGCCCTTTAAGGGAGCGGCTTGCTGTCGAGTCCGCCCTGTGACCCTGTCTGCAGCTGTGCCTGGCATCCCTATTTCGATGTGTGCTACTTTGACGTGTAGACGTTCCCTCGCTGCACCTATTTCGATGTTGGGCTGAGCAATGTCGAAGTTGAGCATCGACATTGCCGGCCCTGGAGGACGTGTAGACGTTATTCATCGAAATAGACTATTTCGATGTTGGCTGCACGTGTAGACGTAGCCCTTGTGTTTTACAGTCTCAAAAGTCTCCAGCGCTGGCCTGACCACGGGGTGGTCTCAGGCGCTGGTGTCTGCTGGGCATATTTCTTCTGAAAGCAGGAGATTTACTCTGAGTTTGCAGTGCACCACCCAGCTCACAGTCTGATCGGGGACAGGGAGATATGGGGATATGGGAGGGGTGGCTCTATTAAGCCCCTGGGAGCTGAGCAGGAGGTGGCAGCCGTGGGCCTACACCAGGAGCCCAGGGAAGCAGCAGCCGCCCATGCTCCTCTGCTTTCCTGAGGCTCAGGGAGGTGAGTCCCGCCAGCAGCTGCACCTGCACAGCCGCTGGCGGAAGAGGTCAGCGGAGGAGGGCCCAAATATGGGACAATTCATCCCGTTCAAAAATAAGCAGGTCTCCCACATACGGGACCGTTCCACCTAACACGGGATGGATGGTCACCCTTTCCAGTCATGTGCTTGCTTGGCTGAACCCCAAAGTGCAGCTCCCAGTGGCCCCAGGCAGCAGGCGCCCTGTGGTGCATTACCAGTGGGTGTTCTGCGTTGGGGGCCTGACATTTCACAAGGGGGACACAGCACGATTGGCTGCTGGGACTTCGGCTCGTCCAGCTCATTAACATGTTGACATAGTTCTGTGTAGTCACATTTCCATATCGATCAATAACGTTTTTACATTCCACACATTTGGTTTCTTACACTGCCAAAAGGGTTGTTGAGTTTTTTTCTCTTATATGAACATAACTCCCATTTCCTTTGGTTTGGGTGGCATCAGACAGGTTGGGGGGCCCGGCTAACTGCAGGGATGAAAAGTGGGGCCTGCTGTAACACTTATGTGCTCAGGGCCCCGGCTCACCCTGCACCCCACAAAACAAAGCACGCAGTCCTGGAGCACCTGAAAGAAGAACAATGTAATTTATTAGGGGAGGAACTTTCCTGGGTGAGCCTCACTACCGAACAGGCACTTTCGTTAGTCTCTGAGGTGCTCCAGGACTGCTAGTTTCTTCTGTGACGCTGCAGATGACCACAGCTGCCCCTGCGAAGACTATTCACCAGGGGACACGTGTTCAGCACCTCCACTCCTCTGGGCTCCCACTGTGGGGTGCGCAGCCAGTGGGGAACTGGCGAAGGAGCTGGTAGTGAGGAGGGGGCCTGGTGCAATAGGCCTGGGCCATAAGAACCGGTCAGTTACACGCCCCCATCCCCAGCAGGCGGTAAGGTCCCCGCCTGAGCCAGCCTGCCTGGGTGTGTCCCAGCCTGGGTGCTCTGCGGAAGTGGGGAGCGAGTGGGACCCGTGACTGTTTGTCACTCAGTCCAGATTTACCCAGCTGGGGAGCTGGGCCTCTACTTCTGACGTCCAACCTCTCCAGGTCCCCTTGCACAATTCCTCTATTGTCATCAGTATTTGCAACTCTGCCAACTTGACAAGTGTTGTGTATTGGGGTGTTGCGGTGAGAGATCTGATCGTTGTTATAGTAACTGGGCTAGATCACAGGGGTTAGCCCAGCTGGTTTTGGTTGGTTCTAGCTTGAAGTGTGGGATGGAATAAATGGAAAAGCAGCTCCCTGTGTTCAAGCCACTTCTTCCTACACTCTGTGACTCCAAACAATACAGCAATAATCAGCCACAAAAGAAAAAAGTGCAATTCATTTGCTCTTCCAGGTCCTCAGTGAGGGTTTTAAACAAGAACGGACCGTCCCCGCCTACCTTCTCCTACTCAATCAATTGCCCTTCCTCATTATCCTTTGTCAACAACAGGTTCAGCCCCCACGCGTGTGCTCCTGGCTAAGACAGTTTCGAAGGATGTATCAGATTTTGTAAGATGTGGTATCAGGGGCCTTATGAAAACCCAGTTAGCCTACGTGTAGTCTGTGCCTTTTACTACATTTGTCATTCTATTCAGAACGGGCAATCAGCTTTGTGCGGAGAGATTTATTCTTAATGAATCATCGACAGCTGTAGGGAGCTCTGGAAATCTTGGGCCACATTTTGATGGCCTTTTTCGCATAGTTCCATGTCCAGTCCCAGTGGGAGTAAGGGACCTTAGTAGGTCAGTCCCACCCAGAGCCAGAAAATCAGACGGCTCGCTCAGGAGACGTGTACTGCCTGCAGCCCAGCCCTGACACGGAACTGGGAGGAATGCTATGGTTTAAGGGAGCCCACTTGTGAGTGTATGAGACCAGCTGTATCTACCTGGCTGTGACATCATGGGTAAATGGGTCTGTAATGGGGCATCTGCTCTATGCCGGCCGGTAAGGGGAAAATAGAGCCCTTGGGAGACAGTGCACGAAGTGGTCAGCTCTCCTGGGGACCCAACAGGCCCTTGCAAGAACAGCCTCAGGGCAGCCAGGGCTAACTTCTGCCTCCATGCTTACTGCACGTGGGCCAGGGCTGTGGCTGGTGGCTGCACGTTAGAGTTCAGAGACACGTACTTAGAGGCAGAGCTAGGAGGTCAAGCAAAGGGTAATGCTCTAGGTGACTCATCGTTCTGCTGTGCGCACGAGAGTCCTGGTGCAAAGTCTCCCTGCCAAGAGGCGCATCTCTCTGTCTCTACCTGGAGAAGCAGGGCGAGCACGAGCTTACCTTGGATACGGATGAGCACAGTGTAAGATGGATTTAGCTGGGGCTTGTCCCACAGAGGCTGTGGATTTGGGTGCTCAGGAAAGCCACCTTAGCTGAGCTCTCCCAGAACCAGGCTGATCTCAATGTCTTTATCCACACTGCAAAGGGCTGGGACAGAGGAGGCCTGATGGCCTGGCTCAGTAGGGCAGAGTTGAGGGGTAGGAAGTTGGGCTCAATGGTAATTCAGCACCACAAGTGACAGTCCCAAGCGGATCTCAGTGGCTGAACCCATCACACCAGTGTAGTCGAACAGGAGAATGAGCACAGCTAGCTGAGGTAGTTTTCCACCAGTGATGATTTTCAGTGAGTTCTAAGTGTGGAGGCTGCAGAGGGGATCTAGTAGTTGCTGGTTTATTTTCTGTTTGCTTATTATGGTAGGTCCCATGTGTCAAACGGCTTTAATACAAACCTGTAAACCTCAAATAATCAAATAACTAAACCATAGGGAAATAATAAATGCAGAAGAGACGTACAGGCAAGCAGGCCGGTTAGCCCTGTATGCTTCAGAACTGAACCGTAGGGGTAGGGATCTGTCCTGTGGCCAGTAACACTCAACATATTCATGGAACGATCTGAAGAAAGGGGTAAACGGTGAGGTGGCAAAATTTGATGTAAAACTGCTCAAGTTACTTAAGGCCAAGGCAGACCGCAGAGAGCTACGAAAGGGTCTCACAGAACTGGGTGAGTGGGCAACAAAGGGCAGATGAAATTCAGTGTTAATAAATGTAACGTAATGCACATTGGAAACCAGAATCCCAACTATACGTCTGAAATGATAAGGTCTCAATGAGCTGTTGTTACCTCTTGAGAGAGCTCTTGGGATCAGTGTGGAGAGTTCTCTGAAATCACCCACTCAATGTGCAGCGCAAGTCAAGAAAGCAAACAGAATGGCGGGAGTCATAAAGAAAGGGACAGAAGATAAGGCAGAAAATACTGTACTGCCTGTATCTAAACCCAGGGTTATAGTATTCCGTTCAATGGTATTCATCGTCACGGATTTGTGTCAGATTTCCAGGCCCTGTTCAAGTCTTACATCCCATCCCCGCCACCTTCTGTTTCCATTTGTGTGCAGGTTGGGAGTCATTGGCAAGTTTGAATTTTATTTATTTTTTTAACGTTTGGCTGGGGGCACGACGTGCTCTTATGCTTTAATGCGTCTGGCCAGGGACTGTGAGAGAGTGTAAAGGCACGGAGCTGTTTTGAAAGCAAGACTTACAGCTAGGGTTAGCCACCAGCCATTTTGAAAAAGAAACCAAACGATACCTTAGGAAAGGAGGCGTAGTGCGTGCTCCTCTTCTGACCCATTTAGGAAACCAGCCTGACGGCCTGAGGCTGGGTGGGAAAGAATGACGGAAAGAAGGATTGTGGTTAGGTTTAGAGGAAAAAAGAAAAAAAAGGCTATTTTAAATAGAAGAAAGAGGGGGAACCATCGAAAGAAGCCAGAGACTCTGGGGCACTGCACGCACACAGAGCAGAGTCCTGTGCCCTGGACTGCTGGTAGCGAAGCGATTGCTGTTTTGGGCACAGCACCTTGGGAGCTCGCTCTGCCGCTGGGTTGGCCCAATCCCAAGCTGTTTTAGGGTAGCATCGCCGGATGCATTTTTGAACCAATCATCAACATTTCTGGGACGCATTAACAGGTGTGTTGTGAACAAGACACGAGAAGTCGTTCTCCCGCTCTACTCTGCGCTGGTTAGGCCTCAGCTGGAGTAGTGTGTCCAGTTCTGGGCACCGCAGTTCAAGAAAGATGTGGAGAAATTGGAGAGGGTCCAGAAAAGAGCAACAAGAATGATCAAAGGTCTAGAGAATGTGACCTATGAAGAAAGGCTGAAAGAACTGGGCTTGATTAGTTTGGAAAAGAGAAGACTGAGGGGGGACATGATAGCAGTTTTCAGGTATCTAAAAGGGTCATAAGGAGGAGGGAGAAAACTTCTTCTTGGCCTCTGAGGACAGAACAAGAAGCAATAGGTTTAAACTGCAGCAAGGGAGGCTTAGGTTGGACATTAGGAAAAAGTTCCTAACTGTCAGAGTGGTCAAACAGTGGAATAAATTGCCAAGGGAGATTGTGGAATCTCCATCTGTGGAGATATTTAAGAACAGGTTGGATAAATGTCTATCAGGGATGGTCTAGACAGTACTTGGTCCTGCCATGAGGGCAGGGGGCTGGACTCAATGACCTCTCAAGGTCCCTTCCAGTCCTAGTGTTCTATGATTCTATGATTCTATCCCAGACCAAGATTTCCCAACAACAGCCTTTCCGAAGCAGGCGATTGCAGAGTGGCTTATTTGCAAAACCGTAGCTAATGAGCACTGGTCAGTGCACACGAGGGGCTGCCCACTGTCAGCGACAGGCCGCAGAACGAGACTGCAGACAAGGGGAGCTGGAGACAGAGCTGAATTTCAATCTGTTGCACATTCTCAACCAACTGCAGCCCTGCTGGGAGAGAGGGACCAGCACTCCGGTTCATTCGATCACAGCTCTGCATCCGATGCTGTCGCCGGGTGAGAGCTGCTGGGTTACCCAGTCCCTATAAAGCACATCTGGAATTGTAGAATCTTTAGCATCCCATTCCAGAAACAGACCCCTTGCCAAGTGTGATGGGCGACTGTAAACATGAATTAGTGGTGTTCACGGTTTTCTGGCCTCTTTGTCACTCCCTGGTGACAGCTATCAGGTGGCAAAGGAATTCTGAGTTCGTCAGCTTTCTCTTTGGTGACTCACTCCTGGCTTCCGCAAACGTATTCGTTTTTTGTGAACTACTCAGGATGCACAGATGCTTTCTGACAGCCTGTGTGTTTGCAGGCTCTTCACGTTGATTGCCCTTCAGTCTGGTAAGTTTTCCAATGAACAGTCATGTGCACTGACTCACTAGGCTCTTCTGATTTGTGAAACTTCAAAAAATTAACCAACAGGTGCCTAAATACTTGTGTAAAGCTGATGGACCTTGGTCGCAGCGGGTGGGCTTGAACCTGGCGAGCTCAGGGTCTGCAGCCATGCACCTCTACCAGACGCAACATGAGGGGGAAACACAGGGAAAGGGGTGTCACAGGCCCCCTAGTGTTGCCCCCCCACATCCCTCCAATCTCCATCAGTGCTGCACTGTTTCTGGGGAGTGCTGGGCAGTCCTGCCTCTTCTCCAAGGCTTACATCGTGTTTGTGTCTATTTCTTGGTAACCTGAGCTGAGCTGTCCCCTCGCTACCTACCATCACGTAAAGCCTGTCGTTTGGTAGGTAATAAACGGACTTAGTATTTTTTAACTAAACCAGTGTTCTGCTAGGCGTGCTCGGGGAATCGACACAGGAACAGAAACTGGGGTACTGCCCTGTCCCCTTCCAGAGAGGGACAGGCTGGTAGAGAACCGTACTGCTTGGCCTTTCGACCCAGGCGAGAGGGGACAGCTCTGGGGAGCTGGAGAGAAGATTCACAGGAACTGCAGCTGGGTGTGTCCCTCTTTGTGTAACAGCTTGTGGGAGGGCAGGGCCAGGAGTGAGCTGCACCTAATCCCAGCAGCTCACTGTGCGAGGGAGCCCCTGGTGGGGCACAGGCGGTTCTTTCATGGTGATGAGTGGCAATGCAATTTGTGGTTCCCTCACAATGATAACGAAGTGAGTTCATCTCTACCTTAAATAGCTCTGTGAGTCCACAGACCTGTGTGTAGCCCAGGCCTGTACACGTTAGCAAACACTGGAATTAAGGTTAGGTGTGCAACCTCACCTCCCTGCTGCTGTGCAAGTGTTACGATACAGACTCGTGTGTGTGGCTTTTGGGGCAGTTCCCTTCCCACCGCTGCATCGGTTTCCTCCCAACTACCCAGGGAAGTGATGCTTTCTCCACCTCTGGATGCCTTCTGGTGCACACCAGATGTCTTTCTGGAGTGGGCTTTGGGCCAGACCTCTCTACTGAATTATACAGGGTGGCCTGTGATATGCAGTCGGTCAGGTTAGATTATCTAACAGCTTCTTTTAGCCTTAAAGGCTGCAAATCTCTGCAAAACTGGTGTGTCACTGAGCAGCCTCTGATGTTTCCATCTGCCACTGGCTTGATCCCCAGAACAAACAGTATCAAAACAAAAAAGCAATCCAGGAGCACTTTTAAAGACTAACAAAATAATTTATTAGGTGGTGAGCTCTCGTGGGACAGACCCACCTCTTCAGACCATACCCAGACCAGAACAGACTCAATATTTAAGGCACAGAGAACCAAAAATAGTAATCAAGGTTGACAAATCAGAAAAATATTATCAAGGTGAGCAAATCAGAGAGCAGAGGCGTGGGGGGGAGAGTCAAGAATTAGATAAAGCAAAGTATGCAAAACAGCCCCTATAATAAGCTAGAAATTTGACATCCCGGTTCAAACCATGTGTTAACGTTTCGAATTTAGGGCGCATTAGGAGGAGCATTTCAAGCAGATCTACAGACGTAGTTATTCCTCTTTATTGGGCACTGGTGAGGCCACATCTGGAATATTGTGTTCCGTTTTGGGCCCCCCAGTATAAAAAGGATGTGGATTTGCTAGAGTAGGTTCACCGAAGGGCAACAAAAATAATTAAGGGTCTGGAGCACAAGACCTATGAGGATAGGCTGAGGGATTTGGGCTTGTTTAGTTTACAGAAGAGAAGACTTAGAGGTGATTTAATAGCAGCCTTCAACTTCCTGAAGGGGAGCTCTAAAGAGGAGGGTGAGAAACTGTTCTCAGTGGTGTCAGATGGCAGAACAAGGAGCAATGGTCTGACGTTGAAGAGGCAGAGGTGTAGGTTAGATATTGGGAAAAACTACTTCACCAGGCAGGTGGTGAAGCACTGGAATGCGCTGCCTAGAGAGGTGGTGGATTCTCCATCACTTCAGGTTTTTAAGTTCCGGCTGGACAAGGTCCTGGCTGGGATGACTTAGTGGGGGTTGATCCTGCTTGAAGCAGGGGGCTGGACTAGATGACCTCCTGAGGTCCTTTCCAGCCCTGTGATTCTATGATTCTGTGAATTTGAATATAAAAGAGAGTTCAGCAGCCTCTCTTTCCAAACCACTGTGAAAATTCCTTTTCAGCAGAACACAGACTTTCAGGTCATTAACAGAATGGCCCACTCCTTTAAAGTGCTGGCTGACAGGCTTGTGACTCAGGGGTGTTGTTATGTCTGTTTTGTGCCCATTAATTCTTTGTCTAAGAGAGTTTGAAGTCTGTCCAATATACAAAGCATCTGGGCATTGTTGGCACATGATGGCATATATGATGTTAGTTGAGAAACATGAGAATGTGCCCGTGATTCTGTGACTAACCTGGTTAGGTCCAGTGATCGTATCTCCAGAATAGACATGCAGCCAAGTTGGCAACAGGCCTTGTTGCAAGGAAAAGTTCCAGGGTTGGTATTCCTGTGGTATAACTAACACTGAGTGAGTGTGTGTGTGGGGAGATGGGGGAGCAATAGCACAGCAGGAGCTGCTCAGACATGCAAGGCTGGCCAGGGGCAGGGATAAGTGTGACAGTGACATCACAAGGGCCTTCTGCAGCATCTTAGCTTGTTGGTCAAAGGTGGTTGGGAGGCGGTGACCTCACAGAGAGGCCACGGCAGTGGCCAGGTGGGATGGGCTGCAGGACAGGGGCCTTCTCAGAGACCCCCAGGGCTTTGCCACAGGGAGTCTCCGTCTCGAGGTCTCCCTGTGAGGACTGGGAGAGAATTCAGAGTGATGTACAGGAGCATGGGGAGGAGCTTCTGTGGAGTTTTCCCCTTGCCCATCACTAACTGAGCTAGAAGACGGGTGTCCCTGTGGAGACGGTAGGAGCCTCCCAGAGGTTTGGTGGCACCTTTGCAGCCTGGTCCACTTGCTGCTGGTCAAATTCAAGGCCTGGAAAACACCAGAGTAAAGTGGGAGAATTTTTCCTATCTGGCCTTTGTCTCTTCGTATCCCTGGGGGCGTCGGGTTTGTCGTTTCGGTTTCCTTTTCCCTGCTGCCCTCCCTCCAAGGGCGAGGAGGGGGCTGCTCTCTAGCGCTCCTGGCAGGAAGACCCGACAAAGGGATGCGACAGGAAAAGCCCACTCAGCCTGACCCTCACTGGCGACAGGAACAATCCCGGGGCTGCCTGGGGGAGTCTCAGTGCTGATTGGTGGAGCTGGGAGCTCCAGTGAGACCAAAGAGACACAGGATTTTGTTTTGTTTTGTTTTCTTTAAGGCCCAGCAAATAACCCAGAACCAGTCATTGGCTTGGGGAATTTTTCTGCTTCTCTCCATCGATTGTCTCTGAGCAGTTGCTGGTTCTTGCTAGTGTTCTAGATCTTCTCACACGCTTGCTGCACAATCCCTGGGAAGGGTGGTGGGTCTGTGGTTCGTTCCAGACCATTTTGTTCTGAGTGTTTTGTATGGGAAGCTCCAGACTGATGGGTGGGTGGAAGGTCAGGGCTTCTGGGGCCTGTTCCCAATGCTGTCTTGACTGGCTGTGTGCAGTCAGACAAAACTTTTCCTCTTGCTCCGCTTTAATTTCCCCGTCTGTCAGTGTGGGATAACAACCCTCTCCTGCCAGCCTCATGGCTGGGGAAGGTGGAGGAGCTGTGACGGTCCATGTGAGAGTGTCCCTGGCAGCCCAGTGTCGTAGGAGGTCTCCTGTCATGTGGGGTCATCACAGACAATGAGGTGCTGCAGCAGAACCCCGTTTTCCAACCTCCCATTGGGCACTTCCCATGTTCACCCCCCAACTTGCACACGCAGGGCCACGAGCAGGCGAGTTCTCCTGTGCCCACTAGGTGGTGCTGCAGCCTCGCACTGGCCCATTCTCCTGACTAGCCCCATGTGTGATGGGCTGAGCTGGCCCGGGCCCCCGGCCCCGACCCCGACCCCGGCCCCACGCGCTGTGATAAAGGGGGCTCTGCTACAGAATGGCTGAAACAGGCAGTTCTGTGGGCAGTGTGTTGTGTTTGCATCATTAACACTTAGCCTGGACCGAAGCCTTTCTAAATCCAAGGGTCTCCTCTGTGTGTGCAACCAGACAACTGAACAGTGGGTGACAACCAGGACATACTTTTGTTTTCTAACAAATATGTATTCTGCAAAGACTTTTCATGCAGATCAGTTCATGGTTTCAAAAATCAGAGTTGTTTAGTGCCCTGGGCTTTTCCACCAGAAAATTGTTTCCATTAAAATTTCCAACCATGTCATTTCCTGGGCTCTGTCCCTGCCTCGGGGCGGGGGGGGGTGGGGGGCGGGTTGTTGCGTGTTGGTTGGAGCAAGAGTGAGAACTGTTGGCTTTTTTCTCTGGCTCTGCCACCCCTGTGTGACTGGGGAGGGTCATTTCCCATCTTTGTACCTCAGGACCCCAGTCTGCACTACGGGAAGAAAGACATTTGTGTAACTCCTGGCAGAGGTGATTCTGGGTGAGAAAATGGCCTTACGGCACTTTGGGGAGGACGAGGGTTGCTCCATGGTGCTGAGCGCCATTCTGAAATGTGCTAAACTTTCTAGCCTGGTACCCCAAACACGTACCCTGGCCCCTCTCATTCACATCAGCTGTGGGATTTGCCCCCCACCCTGTTGTGTTTCTCTGGACTAGAAAGTTTAGCACATTTACCTTTTCCCATAATACAAGAACTAGGGGACACCAAATGAAATTGATGGATAGTGGGTTCAAAACTAATAAAAGGAAATTTTTCTTCACACAGCGCACAGTCAACCTGTGGAACTCCTTGCCGGAGGAGGCTGTGAAGGCCAGGACTCTATTAGGGTTTAAAGAAGAGCTCAGTAAATTTTTGCAGGTTAGGTCCATAAATGGCTATTAGCCAGGGGTAAAGGATGGTGCCCTAGCCTTCATAACAAGGGCAGGAGATGGATGGCAGGAGATAAATCACTTGATCATTGTCTTCTGTTCTCCTTCCCTGGGGCACCTGGCATTGGCCGCTGTCGGCAGACGGGATACTGGGCTGGATGGACCTTTGGTCTGACCCAGTATGGCTGTTCTTATGTTCAACCTCTCCTGGCTGGTGTTGAGGTGGCCTGTGTAGGGCCACATAAGCCAGGGCTGGAGGGGGTAGGCCATATCTGCTACAAGGCAGAAGGGCACAGTGGTGTCCCCCAGAGGGATCTTCCTCTGTGGGATGTAGGTCCCCGTCTCCATCTGGTGTCACTGGCCCAAGTTCCAGAAAATGCAGGCATCATGGGTGCAGCCAGAACAGCCAACATATATGTCTAGGAAGCAGCCTTGGTTGTCCACCATGGCCTGGAAGACCACCGAGTGGTAGCCCTTTCTATTTATAAAGTGTCCCTCACAGCGGTCCAGGGAATGGATGGGGATGTGGGTCCTATCCACAGCCCCGAAGCCATTGGGGAACCCCATGCCAGCGGCCCCCACAATGGCTGCATCCAGGTCCCCAATCTGCATGAGCCTGTGGAGCAGCAGGCATCCAGCGCACGGACCACCTGCTGGGAGGGAACATGGGCGCCCATGAGGGTGTGCTGGATGTGCCTGGCCCCCCTCCCTGGGCACCCCCCACCAGACTTCACCTCCCCAGGCACCCCCCTCCCAGACACTCCCCTTGGGCCCCCTCCCCAGATCCATTCCCCACCCCCACCCCCCACCGCTACCAATGGGTCCCAGACCAGGCCACCTTACCTCCATGACAACAGCCCCAACGGTGGCCTTGCCCACACTGAACTGGTGTCCTAGGGATCGGTAGCTATCTGGAGTGGCCAGCTTCCTGACAACAATGCTGACCCTTTTCTCAGTGGTGAGGGTACGCCGCAGGCTGGTGTCACGGTGCCTCAGGATGGGGGTCAGGCACTAGCAGAACTCAACACATCCGGAAATTCCAGAGCCAGTGGTCATCATCCCAGTCCCCCATGACCAGGTGCTCCCACCACTTTGAGGTGGTGGGGTAGCTCTATAGCTGATGGAGTGGGAGGGAGACCAGGAGGGCCCCATACTCTGGGGCAACCCCTTCATCCCTTGAGGAGGGCTCCCCTTCCAGGAGGTGCTGGGTGGCCTCCTGTGCAGCGCTGAGCAGGGTGGCTCCTGCTTCAGCGACAGACCGGATGGCTTCTGGCTGCTGCTGCTGCTAGTGGGGGTCCATAGCTGTGTGCACAGGGTCTGTGGGTCTGGTGTCAGCTCTGCAGGACTTGTGCTGTGCAGGCTGAGTGTGTTTGGGAGGGACCCCTTAAAGGAGTGGCTTGCTATTGCCCCAGAAGGGCTAGTCCGCCTTGTGACCCTGTGTGCGGGCTTTCCTGGCCCCTTATTTTGAAAGGAGCTGCTTTTGTGTGTAGATGCTGTCCTGGGGGCCCCTTTCAATGTTGCCCATCGCTATGTCAATGTTGAACACCGACGGCGCTGGCTCTGGAGTATGCGTAGATGCTACGCATTGAAGTAGCTTATTTCGATGTCTCTACATTGAAATATGCTACAATTGACATAGTGTTCTCGTGTAGACATAGCTATATATAGTAACAGAGAGGTAGTTGACTTAGTTTGTATTCTAACAAACCAAAACAGCAGTGATGTAGCATTTTAAAGACAAGCAAAATGATTTATTCGGTGATGAGCTCTCGTGGGACAGACCCACTTCATCAGATCAATAGCATTTCCAGTACAGACTGACATTTATAAATACAGAGGTCCAAAAATTTTTTTTTTTGGACCTCTGTACTTATAGATGTCAGTCTGTATGATAAATGCTACTGATCTGATGAAGTGGGTCTGTTCCACAGGAGCTCATCACCGAATAAATAATTCAGCTTGGCTACGTCTACACGTGCACGCTACATCGAAATAGTTTAGTTTGATGTAGCGACATCGAAATAAGCTATTTCGATGAATAACGTCTACGGCTACATCTACACGTGCAGCCAACATCAAAATAGATTATTTCGATGTTGCGACATCGAAATAGTCTATTTCGATTAATAACGTCTACACGTCCTCCAGGGCCGGCAACGTCGATGTTCAACTTCGACGTTGCTCAGCCCAACATCGAAATAGGCGCAGCGAGGGAACGTCTACACGTCAAAGTAGCACACATCGAAATAGGGATGCCAGGCACAGCTGCAGACAGGGTCACAGGGCGGACTCAACAGCCAGCCGCTCCCTTAAAGGGCCCCTCCCAGACACAGTTGCACTAAACAACACAAGATACACAGAGCTGACAACTGGTTGCAGACCCTGTGCCTGCAGCATAGATCCCCAGCTGCCGCAGAAGCAGCCAGAAGCCCTGGGCTAAGGGCTGCTGCCCACGGTGACCATAGAGCCCCGCAGGGGCTGGAGAGAGAGCATCTCTCAACCCCACAGCTGATGGCCGCCATGGAGGACCCAGCAATTTCGACGTTGCGGGACGCGGATCGTCTACACGGTCCCTACTTCGACGTTGAACGTCAAAGTAGGGCGCTATTCCTATCTCCTCATAAGGTTAGCGACTTCGACGTCTCGCCGCCTAACGTCGAAGTTAACTTCGAAATAGCGCCCGACGTGTGTAGACACGACGGGCGCTATTTCGAAGTTGGTGCCGCTACTTCGAAGTAGCGTGCGCGTGTAGACGCAGCTCACATGTCCTCCAGGGCTGGCAACATCGACGTTCAACTTCGACGCTGGGCAGCACCACATCGAAATAGGCGCTGCGAGGGAACGTCTACACACCAAAGTAGCACACATTGAAATAAGGGTGCCAGGAACAGCTGCAGACAGGGTCACAGGGCGGACTCAACAGCAAGCCGCTCCCTTAAAGGGCCCCTCCCAGACACAGTTGCACTAAACAACACAAGATCCACAGAGCCGACAATTGGTTGCAGACCCTTTGCATGCAGCATGGATCTCCAGCTGCCGCAGCAGCAGCCAGAAGCCCTGGGCTAAGGGCTACTGCACACGGTGACCATAGAGCCCCACAGGGGCTGGAGAGAGAGCGTCTCTCAACCCCTCAGCTGATGGCTGCCATGGCAGACCCCGCTATTTCGATGTTGCGGGACGCAGATCGGCTACACGTGCCCTACTTCGACGTTCAACTTTAAAGTAGGGCGCTATTCCCATCCCCTCATGGGGTTAGCGACTTCGACGTCTCGCCACCTAACGTCGATTTCAACTTCGAAATAGCGCCCAACACGTGTAGCTGTGATGGGCGCTATTTCGAAGTTGGCGCCACTACTTCGAAGTAGAGTGCACTTGTAGACGCGGCCCTTGTCTTTAAAATGCTACATTACTGCTGTTTAGTTTTCTTATTACAAAAGTTAAACTAGAAAACCATAACTGATCACATAAGGCAGGGTCAGGAGGCTATATACCAAACTAAAGAATTTGAGTGAGAGAGAGGCAGAGGGAGAGATCTTACCACTTTGTGAAGCTTGAGCTGGCCGGGATTCCCAGCAGTGATGGTAGCTGTGGGTTCTGAGTGTTGGAGACAGGGAGAGGAGAGCCCCCAGCACCATGTGTCATGCACAGATGAGCTGCGTCTACACGCGCACGCTACTTCGAAGTAGCGGCACCAACTTCGAAATAGCACCCGTCGCGTCTACACACGTCGGGCGCTATTTCGAAGTTAACTTCGACGTTAGGCGGCGAGACGTCGAAGTCGCTAACCTCATGAGGAGATAGGAATAGCGCCCTACTTTGACGTTCAACGTCGAAGTAGGGACCGTGTAGACGATCCGCGTCCCGCAACGTCGAAATTGCTGGGTCCTCCATGGCGGCCATCAGCTGGGGGGTTGAGAGATGCTCTCTCTCCAGCCCCTGTGGGGCTCTATGGTCACCGTGGGCAGCAGCCCTTAGCCCAGGGCTTCTGGCTGCTTCTGCGGCAGCTGGGGATCTATGCTGCAGGCACAGGGTCTGCAACCAGTTGTCAGCTCTGTGGATCTTGTGTTGTTTAGTGCAACTGTGTCTGGGAGGGGCCCTTTAAGGGAGCGGCTGGCTGTTGAGTCCGCCCTGTGACCCTGTCTGCAGCTGTGCCTGGCATCCCTATTTCGATGTGTGCTACTTTGACGTGTAGACGTTCCCTCGCTGCGCCTATTTCGATGTTGGGCTGAGCAACGTCGAAGTTGAACATCGACGTTGCCGGCCCTGGAGGACGTGTAGACGTTATTAATCGAAATAGACTATTTCGATGTCGCAACATCGAAATAATCTATTTTGATGTTGGCTGCACGTGTAGACGTAGCCATGAAGTCCTAAAGGAACTGGTGCAAAGTTTAGCTCAGGCATCAGAACACTTTGCTTGGGCTTGAGCAGTGGGTATTGTAGGGGAACACAATGGTTCAAGGGGAACACTAGGCTTGTTTACGTATAAATGGACAGTTCAGAGGAGCATTCCAAAGTTGTTCTGTTCAAGTCAGACAATAGAAGCTGCTCATTGCTGGCTCGGGTGGTATTCCTTTCAGGGAGCTTGTAATGCAATTGGGCAGCTCCACTATTTTGGATACCTCTAGAGTCTTTATTACTTGAGCTGCTCTGATAATTACTGATGGGGTGTGGGCATGTGTAGGTTTATTAACATCCAAAGCAGAGATTTCCACCCAAGCAGCAATCCCCTGTTTTCTGTGTCCCAGAGTGCAGTGCGGCTCTTGCTGTGGAATCGCTGTTCTTCATTCACAGAATCACAGAATCCCAGGGCTGGAAGGGACCTCATGAGGTCATCTAGTCCAGCCCCCTGCTTCAGGTAGGACCAACCCCAACTAACTCATCCCAGCCAGGACCTTGTCAAGCTGGGACTTAAAAACCTTGAGGGATGCAGAATCCACCACCTCTCTAGGCAACGCATTCCAGTGCTTCACCACCCGCCTGCTGAAGTAGTTTTTCCTAATATCCAACCTACACCTCCCGCTCCCCCTCTGTATAGTCTCTAAGGAGTAGCCATATTAGTCTGTAGCTTCACAAATAACAAGCAGTCCTGTAGCACCTTAAAGAGTGACATTTATTTATGAGAGAATGAGCATTCATGGCTGAGTCCCACTTCATTCGATTTTCAGACTAGAGTACATAATAAGTACCCAGAGTTTATAGAGCAGGGAGTGGAGAAGGAAGGAGGGAAGGAAAAAAATGGGGGGTGTCACCCGTCAATAATAGGACCAGTGGAAGAAGTAAATTGAGTGGGGTGTGTGCCATTTCTGACACTATAAGAGGTGGTGAAATTGCTCTTGTAATGTGTAAGGTAATTGAGATCTCTTTATTAAAGCATCTGATAGTCTCACATGACCTTCTTGTTACTAAATTAGGGCAATACAACACAGGTGGAACTACTCTAAGGTGGGTGTGTAACCACCGTGAAAAGAGTTCTCAGACAGTAGTTATTCTTTAACCTTCCTCCGTCCATGTGAATCACAGAATCATGGGGCTGGAAGGGACCTCAGGAGGTCATCTAGTTCAGCCCCCTGCTTCAAGCAGGATCAACCCCAACTAAGTCATCCCAGCCAGTACCTTGTCCAGCCGGGACTTAAAAATCTCAAAAGATGGAGAATCCACCACCTCTCTAGGCAACACATTCCAATGCTTCACCACTTGCCTGGTGAAGTAGTTTCTCCTAATATCTAACCTACACCTCTCCCTCTTCAACTTCTGACCATTATTCCTTGTTCTGCCATCTGACACCACTAAGAACAGTTTCTCACCCTCCTCTTTAGAGCTCCCCTTCAGGAAGTTAAAGGCTGCTATTAAATCACCTCTAAGTCTTCTCTTCTGTAAACTGAACAAGCCCAAATCCCTCAGCCTCTCCTCATAGGTCTTGTGCTCCAGACCCTTAATCATTTTTGTTGCCCCTCACTGAACCTGCTCCAGCAAATCCACATCCTTTTTATACTGGGGGGGCCCAAAACTGGACACAATATTCCAGATGTGGCCTCACCAGTGCTGAATAAAGAGGAATAATTACTTCTCTAGATCTGCTGGAAATGCTCCTCCTAATGCCCCCCAGTATGCCGTTAGCCTTCTTGGATACAAGGGCACACTGTTTACTCATATCTAGCCTTTCATCCACCATAACCATCCCCTCCTGCTGTTATTTGCCCATATTTCTCACATCATTTTCACATCAGACTGTATCTTTCTGCGGTGGGTCCGCATTATTTGTAGCCCAAGATTTTTGGATGTGATCAGTGATTGTGGGTTGGCAGTGTGGAGGTGCCCAACTGGCGACACTTAACAGGGTCTGATTTCCAGGGGCAGGTGCTCCTCCCATTTTGACAATCAGGTTCCTTTGAGGTGTGCCAAACTGGGCACCCAAACTCCACAAGTCACTTCTGAAAATCTTGGCCTTAAAGATCCCAGAATGTTGGGACTGTCAAAATGGCAATGGCTATTAACAAACAACTGATAAGAACTGACAATGCATTTGCCACTATCACAAGACTGTCTTTTAAACATTGCACCTGAGTTTCAAACACACAGACAGCAAGGTACCTTGGTGCCACTGATTCAGCTTGGAGAGCCAACTCTTCTTCGTGGTCTGCTGATCCCTGTGGCCAGTACACTGTCCACTGGAGCTGTGGGACAGTCACAGAAAAGTTGAACTTTTATACAGTTTCATGTATTTCTTATCCAGTTTCAGTTCTATCTTTCACAATCCAATGTCTGTTTTTCATTTTCACTTCTCTATGGGGCCTATAGGAGTTGCTCAGTCAGTGAACTCCATTTACAGGAACACTGGTTTCAGCTGGTTTCATCCGAGTTGCTCCCTTGGATCAGCATTTCTCAAGAAGTGAGAACCCAGAAGACATCTCTGTGGTTACTCCCTGCCTGGGTGCATAAGATAGGGTAATGCATAGTACTAGGGGCTCTGTGAGGATCCAGCTTCACCTCAGGATGCCTCTCTGGGAGGAACTTTGAGCCCAGGGCATTGTCTTGTCAAAGCCTGACTCTTGTCTGCTTTACATGGTGGAGAAGTGTGCTCGGTACACCATGACTATCACCTTATAATTCAGACTTTTTAACCAAAATGATGCTAAGGCACAGTGCATTCTGGGAACTCTGTCCGAACTTTGCTCTGAGAAATTAACTCTTAAGTGTTCAGAATACAACATAATGCACGAGGTTGCTTTGTTTACAGTTAGGACTCTTTGACTACCAGATGACTGGTAAGTGTGGAACATGCAGCGTGGAGAGTCTGGATAAATGTATGAACTGTGCATATCTGAAAGCCAAAGGACTCAAGCAAGGGAGGGAGGTGGGATTTTTGTCACCTGTGTTGTTGGCCATTCTCTTTCCTTACTTGACATCTTATCTAGCAGGCTGTGGATCTTAAGTCAAAAGTACATAAAGCCATGGAGTTCCTCAGAATTTATTATAGCCACGTCTACGCTAAGAGGGTAGGTCGAAGTTAGCTGTGTTATGTTGATATTATAAGGGATAAGCCTGTGCCACCAAGCCCTTTTGTTGACCTTAAGGACTTTAGAAATCGACTTTGGTACTCCAACTTGATGAGAGGAATAGCACTAAATTTGACCTTCTGGGGTAGTGCAAACACAGTGGCATTCAATTTGAAGATCTTGGCTCTGAGTGATGTCCCACTGTGCTCCAGTGTAACTGCTCTGGCTACACTTTCAGCTCTGTTGCTCTCCAGGTAAACAGGAAAAGCCCTGGGAACTTTTGAATTCCATTTCCTGTTTGGCCAGTGTGGCAAGCCCAGCAGCACTCCTGACCATAAATTCCCAGGTCACAAATGAGCTGCAACATGGAGCCTGCCGGAGATCCAGGATCTGATTGCTGCTGGGGCAGAACAGATTGGTGCAGGCATAATGCCAAAGCACAGCAGAAATGCTGATATCTCTGCCAAAATCACACAGGTCATGGTGGGAAAAGGTGGGTAGCAGGGACACCCTGCAGTGGCCCCATGGAAATAAAGGAGCTCAGATAAACATACCAGAAGACAAAAGAGAAAACTGGTCAGTCCGGGTCAGAACCTCAGACATGCCACTTCTATGACCAGCTGTATGGGATTCTAGGTGTGGAACCCCACCACTGTCCTAAAGCTGTCCAGGGATACTTCCCAAGCAAGTCTTCAGGCAGCTTCTGGCAACGAAGAGGATGACAATATAGATGAGGAAGAGAAAGAGTAGAATGCTCAGGTGGCAAGCAGAGAATTCACACTCACTGACAGCCAGGGCCTTTTTCTAACTTTGGAACCGATTCCCTTCGATGGCCTATTGTTCCTGGGCCTTGATGATGGAGAGGGCCCTTCTGGTGAGTTCATGTTTGTATCATGCTACAGTGGTGAAATGTAATTGGGTTTAATCTTAGATCTGCCCTGGGCAATTTGTGGTGGCCAGTCTGCCTACACAGCGGGTGTGTCTCAGAACAGTTTGTTAATGTGTCTGGAGATGGAGTGAGAT
This sequence comes from Carettochelys insculpta, assembly GCF_033958435.1. Classification (NCBI taxonomy): domain Eukaryota; kingdom Metazoa; phylum Chordata; order Testudines; family Carettochelyidae; genus Carettochelys; species Carettochelys insculpta. The sequence continues at coordinate 279,790,998 of NC_134138.1, read as the reverse complement.
TCCTCCCTGCACATCTCCACAAAGCTCCCAGAAAGGCACCCAGCAATCCTTCTCAGAAGGTTTCTGGGGAAGACTGCTTTACTCTGGCCTTCTCAATAGGACACCCTCCCCTGCCAAGCCAGCAGTAAGGGATCTGGCATTATTGCATCACAAAGCATGGCAGCATAAGGTCCAGGTCTCTGGCCATAGTCGCCCAGCAGCCACTCGCTCGCATACTCTGTGATTGGAGAAGACTGACACCACGCATGATGACCTGAGTGAAATGAGGGAAGGTTTGTAACTGATAGCACAGAGGAGATCCTCCTCCATTTGTCCATCACAACAAATCTTGACCCCAGGTGTGCTGCCCTGTTCGCGATGACTGGAAGGGATCATCCCAAAGAACAGCCATGCAGTGCAGGAGGGGGAGTGACCATGTGCTGAGTATCCACATCTGGGCCTCTATTCCCCCAACCCACTGCACCCCTTCAATGCCAATGTGGAAAAGGAGGGCTGCAGTTTGCAAGTCCCCTTTCCCACATATTTTCAAAGTAGAAGCAAAAGAGCCATCCTGATGTGGTACTTACCTTGCCTGCCAGCAAACAGCACTCAGCTGCCCAGCACTCTGCCGTGTGTAGCTGCTGTGTAACATGCTAAATTTGGCCTTGCACGTGTCTTTCTGTGCTATACAGTGCTTCTTTCCCCCTGAAAGAGCTACGCTACTGGTTTGACAATGTACCTTTTCTAGAGTCTACTCTTGTGTATTTCTCCCAATCGAGCTGGTCTCTCAGTCTGCTGCCTGCCCCCACTCCTCCGGCAGTTAGATTACTGCACATTAAAAGGTGAAAAAATGTATATGGGATTAAATGTTTAACGAGTTCATGTAACCTGCCTGCAGTGTGAGGGCTCAGCTGGACGCATGGAGGGGAATGCTGCTGAGGTCATCTGCGCTGAACAGGAGGACAGAAGAGTATTCAGGGAACGTGTGTGTAAGATGCAGGAGAAGAAGTTGAGGCTCATGGGGGAGCAAACTGCTAATGAGGCAGCTGGCAGAGGTGCAGGAAAACCAGCTGGAGCACAGTGCCCCTGCACCCAGTGGTAACCACCTGCCCTCCGCACTAAGCTCCATTACCCTCCTCTCCCAGACGTCCTAGAATGCACGGGGGAGGAGGCCCGAGAAGCCGCTAGCTCAGCTAGCAGAAGGCTGTGGTTTCCACAGCTTTAATTGATACAGAGAGTGACAGTAATAAGCCATGTGTCCTCGTGCTGCCCCCCTCTGTTATCAGACCATTGCCACGTCCACAACTCTTTCTATTCATTTATGTCTGTGTTCCCAGTTTTCCTAAATAAAGAAACATGGTGTCAGAACAACAGGGACTTTGTTCATTGTGATAGCTGTGCTGGGGAAGGACCGGTTTACAGAACAGCATCTGTACAACTGGGGGCAGCTTGCTAATGAGTAACACGCATAACTGTCACATCATTGTCTGGCCATTCATGAAAACTGTTTACAAAGCCCCTCTGATGTGCAGTGAACCTCAGCGTGCTCTCCTTATTGCCCTGTTGTCAGTCTGCTCAGAATTGGTTGCCCGGCGATCTGCCTCAACTCCCCCTGCACCATCCCGCCAAAGACTTTCCCCTGTACTTTCAGGCAATATCTAGATGGATAAGAACTGTTGGCAAAAGATACACAAATTCTGCAATGCATTAGAATATCTCCTGCCAGCAGTTCTCTGGGGGGAGGCTTTCCTGGCACTTGGCCCATTCACTGGGCACCAAATGTTGGGAAAAACCCCTCTGCCAAGACATACCTTCTTCCTCATGGAACAAGGAAGACAGGGATGTTGGCAGAAGGCTCCCCGTGCAGCAGACTTCTCTTGGGAGACATCTGGTTTCCAGACCGAAGCCTGTAACCTAGACATAGCCTCACAGATATTACACAGCACACGGAAAGCACATGGAAAGCAGCAATAACAATGAGAATGTTACTTTTTCTGAGGTCTAATCTAGTCAATAAACTGAACTGGCATCCTTTTAAATGGCCAAAGACACATTCCACCTCCATTCTGCAGTTACTCAGCTTGTAACTGAACTGTTCCTTTCTGCTCTCCAGGCTGTATGTGTATGGCTTCACGAGCCATGGGATCAAGGAGAAGGCTAGAACTTCAAGGATAATTATTAGCATTTCAACAACACCAATGGTAATCTTCTGGTCTGGGAGGAAAGTTCCATTGTGCGGTTTTCTGAAGAGACTGGAGTTCCTAAAGACGTTTACACCATGAACCTTTCCCAACCATCCCATGTTGATGTTGGTGAAACAGCCTTTGTGATGTATCAGCATCTGCAACACCTTCGAGAAGTGTATCTTCTGGTTTACGTACTTGTTGGTAAAATGGTAGAAGCACAGAGTTCCTCAAAAAGATGGTGTAGTTTCTTTGGTGTTCTTCTGTAGGCTCAGAGGAAAGAGGTCTATAAAATGTGGTGTTGGAGAGCTGAACTCCCTGCCTCTGCTTGGGACCACATTCACAAAGACATGCCTTCAGAGCCATAGCCAGGGTGACAGACCTGTCCTTTCCTACAGACAGCCACTTAACCTAAGGGAAATTCTCACTAGCAACCACACGCCATACCACAGAAACACTAATCCTGGAACGTTTCCTTGTAACAAACCCCATTACCAACTCTGTCCACATATTTACACTGAAGACACCATCAGTGGACCTAACCATGTCAGTTACATGATCAGGGCTCCTATTCCTGCATTTCCACCAATGTGATATATGTCATCATATCATATCGTATCATTGCCAGCAATGCCCCTCTGTTATGTATATTGGACAAACTGGACAAGCACTTCGCCAAAGAATGAATGGACAAATCAGACATCGGGAAACTGAATACACATAAACCTGCCAGTGAGCATGTCAGCTGAGCAGGCCATAACATCCAAAACTTAAAAGTATGCATTCTAAAACAAAGAGACTTTAACACCAGACAAAGAGAGACATCTGAGCTGGAGTTCATTCTCAAGTTTAACACTTAACGGCTATGTCTACACTACCACACCACGTCGAAGTATCCTATTTCGAAGTAAGGACATCAAAATAGGCTACTTCGCTGTGTATCATCTACGTGTCCTCCAGGGCTGGTGCCGTTGACGTTCAACGTCGAAGTAGCAATGGGGAACATCAAAAGGAACCACCCCGGAAGGAAATGTGGAGCGTCCACACACACAAGTGCTCCCCATCGAAATAAGGGGCCAGCAAAGCCCCAAGCTGCTCCCTTAAAGGTCCCCTCCCAGACACAATTGCCCTGCACAGCACGAGATCCACAGAGCCGACAACCAGTTGCAGACCCTGTGCATGCAGCATGGACCCCCAGCTGCAGCAGCAGCAGCCAGAAGCCTTGGGCTAAGGGCTGATGCACGCAGTGACCATAGAGCCCCGCAGGGGCTGGACAGAGCGTCTCTCAACCCCTCAGCTGATGGCCGCCATGGAGGACCCTGCTATTTCCAAGTAGCGGGACGTGGATCGTCTACACACGCCCTACTTCGATGTTGAATGGGATGGGATGGGAATAGCAATTTCAACGTCTCACCGCCTAACGTCGATTTCAACATCAAAATAGCACATGGCGCGTGTAGACGTGACGCGTGCTATTTCGACGTTGTGCTGGCTAGTGTAGACACACCCAACACATCGGACTCAGCAAAACAGTTTCCCTGCCTTTCATATTTGTGGTGATCCCAGGCAATGCACTTATCTTAATAGACACGTGCAGTAAGTACTTTTCTTCCCTGTCTCCTCCCTCTTCCTGTCCTATCTAGCTGATTCATCTTTTTTCTTTCTTTTAAATTCTCTTTGTCTCAGTTATGAGAACTTTCCTATGAAAGCTCATCACCTAATCAATTATTTTGTTAGTCTTTAAAGTGTTACTTGACTCTTTTTTTATACTTCTAATTTTAGTATTTTATGACTGTTGTTTTTTTCCTTGGCCTTTCTAATTTTGTCCTTACATACTTGTTTTACTTGTTTATATCATCCTTTTTAATCTGATCTAATTTCCACTTCTTGTAGGACTCTTTGTGAGCTGCAAATTTCTGAAAATCTTTGGTTAAGTGAGGGTGATCTCTCACTGTACTTTCCAACCTTCCTATGCAGTGGGAAAGTCTGCTTTTATGCTGTGAGCGATTTGCACCTGGGCCCAGGTTGCCTAGTGGCTACGTCCCCTGGCCAGGGCCTGTTGGGTGGGTTCGCAGCCCCACCTGAGAGTCTATGGTTTGAGTTTGGGGCATTGCCCTGAGAATCTAGTTCCCCCTTTCTGGCAGGATAGGGGTTCCCGGGGGGGGGCTCCCCACTCCCCTCAGTACCTGGGGGAGGGTCCTGGGATGCATCTTCCAGCAGCTAACCGGGTGGCAGTTCTGGCCTGGGGCCTCCTGCCTCAAAGCCAGCTCCGGCCTCTTGGCTGGTCAGCCCTGAACTGAGCTGATTTCCCTCCCTTTATACCCCTCCAGGCCTGACACTGGCCACAGGTGAACCTGGGTGAGGCTGATTGGGTTAATAGGCCTTGTTTAACTCCTGACTTGCCTGGCCACCCTCTCACACTCCTACACATCCCCCCCGGCCCACACCCCCACAGGGGTCTGCCCCTCCCCCAACTGTGTTCCTTCTCTCTGGGAAAAAAAAGTCTGCATATGCATGATCCTACTGGATGAGGGAGGTAACCCAGTGACAGATGATGTAGGGAAAGCTGAAGTACTTAATGCTTTCTTTGCCTCTGTCTTCACAGACAAGGACCGCTCCCGGACTAATGTGATAAGTGATGCACGGTGGGATGAAGGTGGACAGCCTTTGGTGGGGAAGAACAGGTTAGGAGCTGTCTAAAAAAGCTAAACATACATAAATCGATGGGCCCAGACCTAATTCATCCGAGGGTTCTGAGGGAGTTGGCATATGTCGTTGACGAGCCCTTGGCCGTTATCTTTGAAAAGTCGTGGAGATCGGGAGAGATCCCGGATGATTGGAAAAAGGCAAATGTAGTGTCCATCTTTAAAAAAGGGAAAAAGGATAATCCAGGGAACTATAGGCCAGTCAGGCTACGTCTACACGTGAAGCCAACATCGAAATAGCTTATTTCGATGTAGCAACATCACGTCTACACGTCCTCCAGGGCTGGCAACGTCGACGTTCAACTTCGACGTTGCGCGGCACCACATCGAAATAGGCGCTGCGAGGGTACGTCTACATGCCAAAGTAGCACAAATCGAAATAAGGGTGCCAGGAACAGCTGCAGACAGGGTCACAGGGCGGACTCAACAGCAAGCCGCTCCCTTAAAGGGCCCCTCCCAGACACAGTTGCACTAAACAACACAAGTTACACAGAGCCGACAACTGGTTGCAGACCCTGTGCCTGCAGCATGGATCCCCAGCTGCCGCAGCAGCAGCCAGAAGCCCTGGGCTAAGGGCTGCTGCCCACGGTGACCATAGAGCCCCGCAGGGGCTGGAGAGAGAGCATCTCTCAACCCGCCAGCTGATGGCCACCATGGAGGACCCAGCAATTTCGACGTTGCGGGACGCGGATCGTCTACACGGTCCCTACTTCGACGTTGAACGTCGAAGTAGGGCACTATTCCGATCCCCTCATGAGGTTAGCGACTTCGACGTCTCGCTGCCTAACGTCGAAGTTAACTTCGAAATAGCGCCCGACGCGTGTAGCCGCGACGGGCACTATTTTGAAGTTAGTGCCGCTACTTCGAAGTAGCGTGCACGTGTAGACACTGCTTCAGTCTTACATCAGTCCCTGGAAAAATCATGGAGGGGCTCCTCAAGGAAGTCACTCTGAGGCACTTGGAGGAGGGGAAAGCGATCAGGAATAGTCAGCATGGATTCATGAAGGGCAAGTCGTGCCTGACCAATCTGATTAGTTTCTACAGTGAGATAAGCAGCTCTGTGGATAGGGGAAAATCAATGGATGTGATTTATCTTGACTTTAGCAAAGCTTTTGATACGGTCCCCCACAATATCCTTGTCAGTAAGTTAAAGGAATGTGGATTGGATAAATGGACAGTAAGATGGATAGAAAGCTGGCTAGAAGGTCAGGCCCAGCAGGTAGTGATCAACAGCTCGATGTCAGGATGGCGGTCGGTTTCTAGTGGAGTGCCTCAAGGTTCGGTTCTGGGTCCTGTTCTGTTCAACATATTTATCATTGACCTGGATGAGGGGTTGGATTGCTCCCTCAGCAAGTTTGCGGATGACACTAAGCTAGGGGGAGAGGTAGATACACTGGAGGGTAAGGACAGTTTCCAGACTGACTTAGACAAATTGGAAGACTGGGCTGCAAGAAATCTGATGAGGTTCAATAAGGACAAGTGCAGAGTCCTGCACTTGGGCCGGAAGAATCCCAAGTATTGTTACAGGCTGGGATCCGACTGGCTTAACCTGTGAGGACTGAAGAACGAAGAAAGTCCCTGCCAGGGCCCATCTTACAGCTTTTCATATGTGGAGGGAAAATTCCATTCTTCTCCATAGGCCTTGGCTTAACTCCTGACCAGGTGGGTCTCTGTGCTGAGTTTCCATTCGCTGAAGTCCCAGCAGGAAAAGCCACCATCACAAAATGGGTGTTGGCCGTCTGGACCTTTCCTCAGTCTATTGTCCTGGCTGGGGTGGAGCCCCACATCCCTTTGTGAACGTCAGCACTGAAACATTTCTCAAACAGCTGCAGAGTTAAAAATCTGTAACTTTACCTTCATACATGACACAGACATGTGAGTAACATCCATAGATTCAGGGCATCATCAGCTTTCATTTGGCACCTCACATGGCCCCTAGTACAATATTTGGGGTCAACAGCCACACTAGATGTATAATATAAATGGTTTCCACACCCAATGTAAAAGTCCAGGCACGTGACACCTGGACAGGATCTAACCGATCCAGCTTTGCTGGAGCAGCTCCTTATGTACTAGGCTGCTCCAGAAAGCTGCCCTGTGACTGGCTCCCTCCAGGAGCCCTTCATTCATTGTCTGGCAGAGCTGCGAACACTCCCTCCGGTCTGCCTTAGCCATTTCTTTGCAGCAGGGGGTCACTTGTCCCACTACATGGGCACTTTGTTGGGACAGAGATTGAAGGGAGGACGCACAACTGGGCTGACACAAGGTGGCTGCATTGACCTAACTCTGCTGTGCGGACCAGGCCTCAGGCAGACGGACGCCCGTGTGTGTGTGGAGTCGGGGAGAGTGAGAGGCACAGCCCATGCTTGGGGAGAAGATGATTTGGACCCATGGTACAGGGGCTCTAGAAGAATTCCACAGAGACTTTAACAATCTACACCCCACCATCAACTTATGCCTCGATTACAACATGCAAGAGATACATTTCCTGGACACTACAGTACTAATCAAGGATGGCCTGATCAGTACCACACTGTACCGAAAACCTACTGATCCCTATACTTATCTACACCCTTCTAGTTTCCATCCTGCACACGTGACTAGATCCATTGTTTACAGTCAAGCTCTTAGGTACAATCGCATTTGCTCTGATCCAACTGACAGAGACCAAAAACTACAAGAACTTTACCAAATATTCATAAACCTGAATTACCCACCAGGAGAAGTAAAAAAACAAATTGACAGGGCCAGACGAATACCCAGAGACCAGCTACTCCAAGATAGGCCCAAAAAAGCCAAGAACAGAACATCACTGGTCATCACCTACAGCCCCCAACTCAGACCACTGCAACGAATTATTAAAGACCTACAGCCTATCCTGAATCAGGATGCTGCACTCCAGAAGGCCCTGGGTGACAGGCCTGTTCTCTCCTACAGACAACCTCCCAACCTCATGAGGATCCTCACTAACAGCCACAGTCTATACCGCAGGAACACCAGTCCTGGAACCTTTCCCTGCAACAAAGCCCGCTGCCAGCTTTGTCCACGTATCTTCTCTGGAAATACCATCACTGGACCTAACCAGGTTACTCACAGAATCACGGGCACTTTCTCATGCTCCTCTACTAACATCATATATGCCATCATGTGCCAACAATGCCCAGATGCTTTGTATATTAGACAGACTTCTAACTGCCTTAGACAAAGGGTCAACGGGCACAAAACAGACATCAAAACACTCCAGATCCACAAACCAGTTAGTCAACATTTTAATGGAATGGGGCATTCTGTCAATGACCTCAAGGTATGTGTGTTACTGAAGAGAAATTATCGCTCCGTTTTAGAAAGAGAAGTGGACAAACTGACATTTATATTCAAATTCAGCACATTAACACATGGTTTAAATCGTGATGGGAACTTTCTGAGTCACTATAGGGGCTCGTCTGCATACTTGGCTCAATCTAATTCTTGACCTTCCCCCCATCCCCTCCACTCTGATTTGCTCACCTTGATTATCTTTTTCTGATTTGTCCTCCTTGCTTCCTGTTTTTGGTTCTCTGTTTCTTAAATATTGAGTCTGTTCTGGTCTGGCGATGGTCTGAAGAAGTGGGTCTGTCCCACGAAAGCTCACCTAATAAACTATTTTGCTAGTCTTTAAAGTGCTACTTGACTGCTTTTTGTTTTGGGGAGAAGAGTTTCTGTTTCTCAGAAATCAGAGGAATACAAGAACAGAAACAGGCTCAGTTGGCTGCTTCTCATTTTCTGGCACCAAGCAGCTGAACAACGACTACAGAAAGGGCTGCGCCAAAATAGTTGCTGTCAAAGGGGGAGGGAGGGAGAGAACAGCTGTGTGAAAAGCTGAGCTAGGAACCTGAGCAGATAAGTGACTTGTCAGCCCCCAAACTGAGCCGTCAGGGGAGTTAGCAAATTCACCTCAGTGTTTGGCTGACGGGTGTTTCTCCAACTCACAGCCGGTCACTTTCTCGCCGGGTACTTGGGGTGAGTGTGCGGATGGGGGTGCACTCACATTTAACCCTCTGCTGGGCCCCGTTTCCGTGGGCTGACCCCTTTCTGAAGCAGGAAACAAGCTACAGACGTCTTCAGCTCAAGGGTCTGTGCCCCTGCGCATTCTGGGTGGTGGGGAAGAACCCGTCAACAAAGAGGCAGAGATGGAGTCTGGGCCAGGCCCCCCTCCCCTCTGCCTGCAGCTCCCAAACCTTCACTGCCGTTATTTGTCTGACCCTTCTGCCAGGAGGAGCCGGGAGCAGCCAGGGCCGGGCTCAATACTCTCGCACCTTCTGGGCCTCTATTGCAGGGCCAGCAGTCTGGCAAGCATCAGGCTGGAGTCTCTCCCTAACTCCCCTCAGCCTGCCTAGCTCTGCTGAGGTGCTTGCAGTCGCTGGGAGCTGGTCCTGCCCCTTCCCTAGTCAGGACTGAAATGACCCAGCCCTGCTTATGTACTAGACTACTCCAGAAAGCTGCCCTGCAATTGGCTTCCCACAGGATCCCTTCATTCATTGCCTGGGGGAGCTGTGCATTCTCCCTCCAGTCCGTCTTGTCCATTTCTTTGCAGTAGTGCTCACTCGTCCCCACTACATGGGCACTTACTTTGTTGGGCCACAGATTGAAGTGGGGGACGCACAACTGGGCAGACACACGGTGGCTGCATTGACCTAACTCTGTTGTGCGGAGCAGGCCTCAGGCAGACGGACGCCCGTGTGTGTGTGGAGTGGGGGAGAGTGAGGGTCACAGCCCATGCTTGGGGAGAAGAGTTTCTGTTTCTCAGAAATCAGAGGAATACAAGAACAGGCTCAGTTGGCTGCTTCGCATTTCTTGGCACCAAGCAGCTAAACAATGACTACGGAAACAGGCTGAATGGAAATAGCTGCTGTCAAAGGGGGAGGGAAGGAGAGGAGAACAGCTACACGAAAAGCTGAGCTTGGAACCTGAGCAGATAAATGACTTGGTCAGCCCCCAAACTGAGCCATCCAGGGACTTAGCAAATTCACCTCAGTGTTCAGCTGACGGGTGTTTATACAACTCACAGCCGGTCACTTTCTCGCCGGGTACTTGGGGTGAGTGTGTGGATGTGGTTGCGCTCACATTTAACCCTCTGCTGGGCCCCGTTTCCGTGGGCTGACCCCTCTCTGAAGCCACAAACAAGTAACAGATTTCTTCAGCTCGACTCGACGGTCTGTGTGTGCACGGGGGGAACGAACCCAACAACAAAGACGCAGAGATGGAGCCTGAGCCTGCCCCTCCCTCCCTTCCCTCCTCCTCTGCAGCTCCCAAACCATCACCTTCCTCATTATTCATTATGTGTCTGACCCTTCTGCCAGGTGGAGCCGGGAGCGGCCAGGGCCAGGTTCAAAGCCTGGAGGTTCCTTTTCAGCCATGCAACACAGAACCAGCTCAAGGCCCCCACGTGAATCTGGGAAAATTACACCCCACCCAGAGTGTCTCACAGAGACAATGATTCCCCACCAGTTGGAGAAGAGGCCACCTCCTACTCTGAACCACCTGGTGTGCGGCAGGTTTGATGGTTTGGTGGGGAGTGTTAGACCAGCAACCCCTAACCTTCCTGCCATCTACCTTGGTTTGATTGCTGAGATGATCGTTTCTCTGTGGCTGAGGCTGGACTCACTTCCAACAAGTGGGATCAGATGCACCTGTGCCCTATGCTGGGATTCCCTCTGTGACCTCTTTCCACTCAGCTTCCCAGGAACTCAGTTTAACTCCAGACTTTGTCACTCGGGTATCATTGCTGGTGTGCACGGTAGTGTGCTCAGCCTGCCTCTGACACGATGGAGGCCCCAGCACCGCCCATTGTGCGTCCCAGAGAAACCAGTGCTGGGGTCCTAGTGGGCCAACGGGGGCAAATGTCCCCGAGTGAACTGAGACTTGGGGCGTGGGTTCAGGTCTTCGAGGTGAAGAGCCAGAGGGGAACAGTCCATGTGTCGGGTAGCTGGGCACTCAGGGCAGGCACATTTGGGGTACTGGGCAGTGGCAGGGCGGGCGGGGTCACCTCCAGGGATAACAAGTCCGATGGTGTGCAGGATCCAAGCTCCAAGCCAGCACAGCACTAAGGCAGCCACCCTCCCAGGGCAGGTGGGCAGAGGTCCCCTGACAGCTCTGGGCCCTCGGGTGTGTCACACCTTGCTATTGGGATGCTGCACATCCCCAGGTCCTGTCAGGAGAAATAGGCCAGTGACTTGAGCATTGGCCTGCTAAACACAGGGCTCTGAGCTCAGCCCTTGGGGGTGTGATTTAGGGATCTGGGGTGAGTAGATTTTAAAAAAAATAAAAGCAGGGGAATGGTGGTTGGCCCTGCCAAGAGGGTGGGGGACTGGACTGGACTGAATGAGCTGCTGAGGTCCCTTCCAACTCTGTGAGATGTGTATCTCCAAATATTCTAGTCTATGACTTGTTCCCACCCCCAACCTGCTCCCCACACCCCGGGGGTGCTTTCCCTGTTCCCTCCCCAGCCAGGGCATGTTACTGGGGACAGTCCAGTCGGGAGGTATTAGAAAGGGTTCATAAAACCAAACCTCAAGGAGCAACTGCAGCGGAGGTCTGAACTGAGCCCCTGATGGCTGTGGGCTCACATGCACGGTCTGCTCAGGATGGCCCTGGCGGCACCCTACCGAAGAGCTGGCCACCCTTCGCAGCAGAACTCTGCACTGTGCGCTATGCCCACCTCCATTCTGTGTCGTCAGCTCTGTGCTGTGGGATCCAGGACAGCAGGGACTGGTGAGGGTTCCCTTCCCATGCCTCCTGCAAGGGCTCAGGGCTTACCTGGGGCCAGCAGGGTGCAACAGAGGCTGAAGGCTCCTTCTCTGCCTCTGCATGGCTGGAAGAAGCCAGCAGGTAGGGAGCCAGGGACCAGAAGGTGGGAGAGGGCAGGGGAAAGACAACCCTCAAGCTGAGAGAGCAGCTGGGCAAAGGACAGGCTGGCCGGGAGCCAGACATAGTCAAGGCACACACGGCTGCGTAGGGACACATGAAAATGCGGTGCACTGGTGCAATGAGGGCCCCCCTATGGGGTCGGATGGGGCATTATGCTTCGGCCCACACACCTGTGTGTGCTGTGTGTGCCTGAGGGCAGCCCCGAGTCCCTCTGTGGTTCTTCCCCACTTTGCTGCACGGCTTTCAAACTTCCCACCTCGACTTCACAGCCCTGCCCGGTGCTGCCCTGGCTGCACCCCTCGCCCCATCTCTGCGCCCCCCCACCCCCTGCCAGCACCAGTAATGCCCATCCCAGCACGCCACCCCTCTGCGGCGGCCGGGTGTGTCTGTGCAGTGCCTAATGCGCAAAGGCTGCAGTCCCAGTCAAAGATAAAGTCGCTGCTGCTGAATCACCCACAGACCCCAGGGCTGTAACATCCTTCCATGGTTGAACAGTGCAGGGTCCAGGCTCTGGGAGGCAGTGCAGGGCGCTGGGCAGAGCCTGCACTCCGGTCCCCTCCTCTACCCCACAACCTGCAGGCAGCACCCAAACTCCCTCCCTGAGCCTGCCCCCAGGCCCTCTCCCTGCCCACACGCCTCCTCCACCTGAACTCCCTGAGGCTCAGGCTGGTGGGGAGGGACCTCGGATGGGGGAGGGGTGCAGGGCTCTCCATCTTCTTTGCACCACCACGGTTTCTACAAACCGGCCGCCCCTGCCCGCCTAGCTACCCACAGCCCACGCTCCCCGAGCGCAGGGTGCCTGGCGCCGTCTGCCTGGCTGGGAGAATGGGGCCCTGCTCCTCCCCGCAGCCTGCAGCTCACCGGCACCCCTGTGCCGGCTGCTGGGGATGTCACTGAACAGCTCTGGGTCTGTGCCGCTGCTTCTGCTGGCCAGAGACAGCTGTCAGGTTCTGGCTGGGTCAGTGCCGGGGCAGGGGGAAAGCTGTTCAGCGAGGGTGGGAGGAGGGGTGTGCGTGCCCGCTGGCCGGGGAGACTCCCAGCGTGGCTGTGCAGCACCTAACACAGCCAGGCCTCAGCCCTGGGCAAAGATAACGACTGAAAAGCCCCCAGCTAAACGCCCCCCGATGTGCCTCTGTCTGCCGCTGAGTCACCGACTGCCGCCTCCTTCCATCCCCTGCCCCAACCTGCTGCTGGCTCTCCACAGCTCCCACCTCAGCCCAGCCCCCACTGGATCTGTCTGAGGGGGGACTGGGGGGCGTCTCTTTGCAGCCCCAGATTTCCAGACACAGTCAGTGACTGTGGGGGCCCAGCCAGAGACATGTCCCCAGGACTCAGTGCCGGGGCGGGTGCTCAGCCACGGACATCCGGGGCTCACCTGAGCTGCGTCCAGCCGGGCACCCAGCCCCACAATTCACACCCAACAACATGTGCAAAGTGCCCAGCACCCCAACAGGGGCTGTTATCGACCAGCCACAGAGCAGAACGCCCAGAGCGTTCTCAGCTGTGACAAGCCCTTCACACAAAGGGCGTAGCCACATTCCGAACACACACTCCAAACACACACACACACACACACACACCCTGTACTGTACCTTGGGGCTGCTAGTTCAGCTCTGAGAACCAAAATGTATCTTCCTCCCAAGCCTGCCGCTCCCTGTGCCCGTACGCGGCCCACCGGAGCTGGGAGCTTTCTCGGGAACTTTGAACTTTCCGGTGATGATTTCATCTAATTCTAACCCAGCTTTGGTTTCACTTTCCAATTTCACTTTCCCTGTGGTGCCAAGCCCAGGCCTGGCCTTTAGCAGCTGTGTAATGTTGGAGGTTTTTCTGGGCTCGGCTGAGAGGGTCAAATCAAAGCAAATTGCTTCATGACAGGGTTACCGACAGCCCAAGACTGGAGTCCCTCCAACGCAAGGCACCAAACCTTGTCACACAGAGCACAGCTCTTGCCACACTGGCCAGCCAGAAACCACCCCAGCATTTCCCTCCCACACTCCAGCTCCCCTTGGCCACAGCCCGGCCCCGCCTCACACAGGAGAGAGGTGAGGAGAACAAATCACACCCCATCCACACAGGTTCTTCCCGCCCCAAAGGCCCAGTCACAGTCACAGCCCCAGCCCCAGCCCCAGGTCAATGTACACCTCAGATGTTACCCCACCGAGCTCGCTGACACCATCCTTCAGCATCTAACAGCTAAAGGGTCATTCATAAAAAGAGAGACAGACAAGGGTGAGAGTAAAATTGTTAAAGCCATCGAATTCCACACACCAGTCGCAAAGTCCTGGGACCAGGCTTGGAGCAGAGGTGGAGCAACAATAAGCCTCTCGCACTCCTACATCGTGGAGCATAGGCCATTGACAACCAGCTACCAGTTTCCTCGTCCTGGGCAATTTTTTCTAGTTCTGACCAGGTATATCCCGTCCTTTTAGTATCTGCCTTCAGGTCTCAGTGTCAGGTCCTGCACGCAGTGGGGCAGCAGCCGTCAAAAAAGTAAACAGGATGTTAGGAATCATTAAAAAAGGGATAGAGAATACAAAGGAGAATATCTTATTGGCCTTATATACAACCATGGTGCTCCCACACCTTGAACACTGCATGCAGGTGTGGTTCCCTCATCTCAAAAAAGCTAGACTGGCATTAGAAAAGGTTCAGAAGAGGGCAAATAAAATGACGAGAGATTTGGAACGGGTCCCCTATGAGGAGTGATCAAAGAGACCAGGACTTTTCAGCTTAGAAAAGAGGAGGCTAAAGGGGGATACGATAGAGGTATATAAAATTATGAGTGGTGCAGAGAAAGTGAACAAGGAAAAATTATTTACTTGTTCCCATAATATCAGAACTAGAGGACACCAAATGAAATTAATGGGCAGCAGGTTTAAAACAAATAAAAGGAAACTCTTCTTCACACAGCACACAGTGATTTGAAGACTTTTCGAATGCCTGGTCTCACACGCAAATTGCCTGCTGCTGTTCCTTCTCATTCCCCCTGCTCCCCAAGTCCTTGGTGCAGTGCAGGGAGAGGCTGTAAGGACACTCCATAGGTATCGCAGGCCCATAGGAGAGATGGACAGATGCCCTGGGCAGGCTCCTGTTTCTAGCTTTCTTTCTGTCAGGAGCTCACTTCTCAGTAGTCGTGGTTGTTCTGTCTTTAGGGTCCCCACTTTACTATTGCTAATGTGCAAGGTCTCTGGTTCTTTACTGGTTTCTCTCTGATGCACCATTAGTTTTGCTAAGTGTGACTCCATTAGAGCGGTGGGATATAATTGGTTAGAGAACGAGGTTGCAATAGGTTTGGGTTGGTTGGTAAAATGTCAGTAAAATGATTGGCCAAGGTCCAGAGAAGCAGAGCTCAAGTTTTCCTATTTAAACTGAGCAGGAATTGGAGGCGAGGCGATTGCTGGAAATTAACCCCAAAAGACCTTGAATTGTCATCATTCTGGACTCCTAGTTTGTGGCTCTGTCTGTTGAGGAGAACCGGGGAGGGGGAGCAGGAGGGACAAGCCTGTATGTGGTTATACTGTTTCGGAACGTAAGGGAGACAAATTCCGTTTGCTGGGAAGGGAGGTTGAGGCAGATGTGTTTGGGACTTGAATGCAATGTATTTATGTGTTTGTTAGGACAATGGCTCGCAGATGTTGCAGACCATAGGGCTGCAGCAGGTTTATTAGCGATGTTCCGCAAAGGGGCATACTGAGCCTGAAACGAATGGCTGCTGTGGTTTGAAGTGGGCCGTTGTAAACTTAATGCCTTCGCCTGCCTGCACTAATCTGGTCATTTGACATATTGGCTTTTGTGGCTCTGTGCAGAGTGAAGCTTTTCCTGCACTGTTCTTGGTGTTAAGTCTACAGAGTTTAATATTTTTGTACAGGTTGAATTTCTGTCACCCAGCAACATCCATAACCCAGCACAATTTTAGTTACCTGGGCGACCACTTATCATGGGTGTGGCCAAGTGTCCAGTGGTCACATAAAGTTTGTTTAAAGCCATTGTAATTTGCCCATAAGTGTCTTGGAAGAACCCAGCAACCAGTGGCAGTGTTGGTAATGCTGCTAGAGACAATATCAACTTCATGTGCTCCAGCGAAGTCTCCCATTCGGTACCGATCGGGTCCTGAGGGTGCCAGACTAGCAAGGGTTTGACCCGTGATGGCTTTTGTCCTTTTTAGTACCGTGCTGGTTAAGTTTTAGGCATGTGGGTGAGACGTTTGTTGTAAGGAGCTATATGGAGTCGTGGTAGCTGCCTGCTGCAGGGGCTGGGCTGTGACTGTGGTACCCAAGGATGTTATTATAGTGCTACACATTTTTTAATGGGTGGCCCCTTTTTAAGCAGGCGTGAGTTTGGCCCCTGGATTCCTGGGGCTGTTTGAAGTTAGCACTGGTATGTTGTGTACAAAATTACGTGGTCACTCAGTGCTGTAACTAGCTAAGGTGGCCCCTGAGGCCAGAACATAATATTGTGACCCTCACGTTGCAGGGTGGGTGTGTGTCACGTTATTGCCATCTTCACCTCTGCCCTGGCTGCAGACTGGGCTTCCAGAGAGGGGGGGCTGTGAGGTGAGCATCCAGCTCTGAAGGCGGCACCATTTCAGCAGCAGTGCAGAGGTGAGGGGGATAATACAATACCATACCAGGCCCTCCATTAGTCTGCATTGCTGCTAGCATTGGTTCTGCCTCCAGAGCTGGACTCTGGGCCAGGACCTGCCACCCTCCAGCTGCTCAGTTTTGAAGGCAGCGTGGCCACCCGCAGCAGTTCAGAAGGTCTGCAGAAGGCATTACAGCTTCTGTTTCCTGTAAGCTGTGCAGCTTCCCGTTCAGCATTGCTCTGGGATTTAGGGCTGCAGGGGGAGAGATCTCTCTACCTAAGACCTGAAGCTACCAAGGCTTATGGAAGGGGGTACCCTCCCCCACCAGCCACGTCTGGCAAGAGGGGAACCTCTCCCTGCCAGGCCCTTTAGAAATCTGCCCAGGTAAACCTGAGCCCAAACCCTTACCCCACCTAGCCCTGAGCACCTTCCTGTACCCCAAAACCCTAATCCACAGCCCTACTGTGAAGCCCACACCCCTAGCTCAGTGCTGCTCCCCAAACCTCAAGCCCCTCTCTTGCACCCCAGACTCCTCATCCCCAGATCCATCCCAGAGCCTGCAGATCTCCCAGCTGGAGCCCTTGCCCCCTAACCCTCTGCCTCACCCTGAGCTACCTCCCACCCTCAGAACCCCTTGGCCTCATTCCCACCACATTCTTTTGTTTTGTGCACCAATGCGAAGGTGATGTGTCACTCATCAGCTCCACAGTGAAGATGCACCTAAAGAGACTTCACTCAGATTGAGCTGGGAAAAGTTAGGCCGGGGGCGGGGGGGCACTGGCTCCAGCCATACCCCGCAAGAACCAGGTGACATCTCTCCCCCAGACTCCTTTTTGGGCAGAAGCCCGACAATTCAACACTGTGAAATCTGAGATTTAAGACAGCTGAAATCAGGGAATTTCCAATTTGTGAAATCCTACGGCTGTGAAATTGATCAAAATGCCCCATGAATTTGGAAGTGCTCTAGAAATGGTAGATGTGCGAGAGCCAGAGTCATCCACATTTAGTAACTGCAGCATGCTATTCTAGTTTAAAACAACAGTAAGTCAATCCAGGGGCAACCAAAGCCTTGTTCCACTCTGGTCACCCGATGTTACAGGGTGATGTTACAGTAGGGGTCTGCTACAGACACCTACTCTGCTAGAAGAGGTGGGTAAGGCTTTTTCTAAACAACTAACAAAATCATCCAAAGCACAGGATTTGGTGGTGATGGGGAACTTCAAGTATCCAAACATATGTTGGGAGACTAACACAGCAAGGCACAAACTATCCCGAAAGTTCTTGGACTTCATGGATGACTTTTTTTTTTTTTTTAATTTCAGAAGGTGGAGAAAGTTAGTTGGGAGAGGGAAGCAGTTCTAGATTTGATTTGATTTTAACAAAGAAGGAGGAACTCGCGGAGAATTTGAAAGTGTAAGGCAGCTTGGGCGAAAGTGACCATGAAATCACAGAGTTCATGATTCTAGGAAACAGTGAAAGGAAGGACAGCAAAATAGAGACAATGGATTTCAGGAAGGCAGCTTCTGATAAACTCATAGAGCTCTTAGGTAGGGTCTCACGGGAAGCAAGACTAAGAGGAAAAACAACTGAAGACAGTTGACAGTTTTTCAAAGGGACGTTTTTAAGGTCTCAAAACCAAGCTCTACCACGATATAGGAAAAATAGAAAGTATGGTAAAAGACTACCTTGGCTGAGCCAGGAGAACCTGCATGATCTCAAAATCAAAAAGGAGTCATATAAAAAGTGGAAATTAGGAGAAATTACAAAAGATGAATATCAGCAAACCCTACATGTATGCAGGAGCAAGATTAGAAAGGCAAAGGCACAAAATGAGCTCAGACTAGCTAGAGACTTAAAGGGTAACAAGAAGACGTTCTATAAATATATGAGAAGCAAGAGGAAGACCAAGGACAGGGTAGGGCCACTACTCAGTGAGGAGGTAGAAACATTATCAGGAAACTTGGAAATGGCATAGGGGCTTCATGACTCCTTTGTTTCAGTCTTCACCAAGAAGGCCGATGCAGAAATGCCTGTAAATAATAAATGGAGATACACATCTCATATAACTAGAAGGCACCTTGGGAGGTCATCAAGTTAATCTCCTGCCCTCGTGGCAGGACCAAGTACCATTCCTGACAAATTTTTTTTAAATGAAATCTTTTTGCCCCATTTCCCTGATGGCCTCTTCAAGGATTGAGCTCAGAACTCTGGGTTTAGCAGCCCAATGCTCAAACCACTGAGCGACATTTCCCCTGAAAGTCTGGTGACATACCTATCTCATAGAACTGAAAGGGACCTTCAGAGGTCCTTATATCCAGTCCCCTGCCCAGCCTGTTCCCGTGGCTGGTGCTGCTGGCAGGGCTCTGCCCCCGTCAGCTTTCAGCTGCAGCAAGAATATAACATTGTGTTTATATATTCATAATAGTTATTTCATAGAAAAGGGGAAATATATTAATAAAATAATAACACTACATTTACTAGGTTAGTCAGAGTTGTGGTGGTGGAAAGACATCCATCCATAAACGGCTCCCCCCGGCTTAAACCCCACAATCAGGGGCTAGGGGAGTCACACTCAGGGGCCGGAGCGGGGCTAGGTGTGTCACACTGAGAGGCTACGAGTCATTCAGGGTCTGGAAGGGGCTAGAGGAGTCACACTCTGGGCTGGAGGGAGCTAGGGGAGTCACTCAGGAGTCATACAGGGGCCACAGGCAGTTAGGGAGTCACACTCCAGAGATAGGGGAGACTAGGGGAGTACTGCCAGCAGCCTGGATACAGGGAGAACCCCGACCTCCCCCAGTGGGAAGCCGGCTGGGGTGCAGAGCCCTGGGCCATTAGTGCCAGCCATGGAACCCCTGGCCAATACAGGGGGAACCCCCTTCCATACACCTGGAAACCAGCTGGGGTGTGGAGCCCTAGCTGTCAGCGCCAGCTGCGGGAACCCTGGCCAGGTACTGGGGGGGAATCCTGACTGCCACACCAGTCTCCCCCAAACAACCCAGGCAAGTGGTGTTTTCGCCATCCCTTGATGCCTTTCCGTGCAGACATGATGCCTTTCTGGAGTGGGCTTTGGTTCAAAATAGTGTTTGCACCATACAGGATCCTATGATACGCAGAGATTGTCGGGGGGGTGTTCATATGATATGTTCTAACAGCCTCTTCTGGCCTTAAAGTCAACAAATCTCTGCAAACCTGAGTGTAGCACTGAGCAGCCTCTGATATTAGCACATGCAGCCGGCTTGATTCCCGACACTAGAACTGGATGAGTAGGGGCCTGACAAAGGAGGAACAGCTCAAGCACACAAAGGTCCTGGCGTTAGCCCAGCAGGGCAGAGTTGGGAGTGGCAGAGACCTCACAAGGGCCTTTTGCAGGGCTTCAGCTAATTAGTGAAAGGGTATCCGGAGGCAGTGACCTCACAGAGCGTCCATGACAACAGGCAGGTGTGACAGGCTTCAGGTAAGGGGCTGTCTCAGAGCCCCCCAGGGCTTTGGTGCAGGGAGTTTCCTTCTCAAGGTCTCCCAATGGGAACTGGGAGAGAATTCAGGGTCCTGTACGTGAGCATGGGGAGGAGGCTCTGTGGAGTTTTCTCCTCCCCCATGACTAACTGAGCTAGACGCTAGGTGTCCCTGTAGCCAAGGTAGGAACCTCAAAGGCATTTGGTACCTTTGCAGCCTGATCTACCAGTGCTGGCCACATTCAAGGCCTGGCAAACACGAGGGTAAGGGGTGAGAATTTTCTCCCACCTGGGCCTTTGTCTCTCAGAGTCACTGAGGACATAGGAGTTTTACTTTTTTGGTTTCCTTTTTCTTTGCTTCCCTTCTTGCACTGGCGAGGAGGGGGCTGCTCTCGAGCTCTCGGGGCTGAAGCCCTCACAAAGGGATGGAATAGGAAGACAGCTCAGAGAGTGATCCCCATGGGTGACATGAGGCATCCCTGGGCCATCTGGGGGGAAGGTTCAGCTTTCCACCCCTCGGGGTCTCAGTGCTGAGTGGCTGAGATGGGGTTTCCAGTGACAGGGAGGAGACTCAGGGCTTTGTTGTTCTCTTTTAAGACCTAGCAAATAACCCAGAGCAATTATCCACTTGGGGAACCGTTCTGCTTTTCCACCATCTGCCTCTGAGCAAGTCCTGATCCTCTTCCTGAGGAAATTACAAACCATCGGAAAAGTTCCTGACAATGCCATCCTTGCCACAATGGATGTAGAGGCTCTGTACACTAATATTCCACATAAAGATGGATTACAAGCGATCAGGAACACCATCCCTGATGCCACCACAGCCAGTCTGGTGTCTGACCTCTGTAACTTTGTTCTCACACACAATCATTTCCATTTTGGGGACAATTTATACCTCCAGATTAGTGGAACTGCTATGGGCACCCACATGGCCCCACAATATGCTAATATATTTATGGCTGACCTGGAACAATGATTCCTCAGCTCTCGTCCCCTATTACCACTCCTCTACTTAAGATACATTGATGATGTCTTTATGATTTGGACCCATGGTACCAGAGGGTCTAGAAGAATTCCACAGAGACTTTTACAATCTACACCCCACCATCAATTTATGCCTCGATTACAACATGCAAGAGATACATTTCCTGGACACTACAGTACTAATCAAGGATGGCCTGATCAGTACCACACTGTACCGAAAACCTACTGATCGCTATACTTATCTACACCCTTCTAGTTTCCATCCTGCACACATAACTAGATCCATTGTTTACAGTCAAGCTCTTAGGTACAATCACATTTGCTCTGATCCAACTGACAGAGACCAAAAACTACAAGAACTTTACCAAATATTCATAAACCTGAATTACCCACCAGGAGAAGTAAAAAAAACAAATCGACAGGGCCAGACGCATACCCAGAGATCAGCTACTCCAAGATCGGCCCAAAAAAGCCAAGAACAGAACATCACTGGTCATCACCTACAGCCCCCAACTCAGACCACTGCAACGCATTATTAAAGACCTACAACCTATCCTGAATCAGGATGCCACACTCCAGAAGGCTCTGGGTGACATGCCTGTTCTCTCCTACAGACAACCTCCCAACCTCATGAGGATCCTCACTAACAGCCACAGTCTATACCGCAGGAATACCAGTCCTGGAACCTTTCCCTGCAACAAAGCCCGCTGCCAGCTTTGTCCACATATCTTCTCTGGAAATACCATCACTGGACCTAACCAGGTTACTCACAGAATCACGGGCACTTTCTCATGCTCCTCTACTAACATCATATATGCCATCATGTGCCAACAATGCCCAGATGCTTTCTATATTGGACAGACTTCTAACTGCCTTAGACAAAGGGTCAATGGGCACAAAACAGACATCAAAACACTCCAGATCCACAAACCAGTTAGTCAACATTTTAATGGAGTGGGGCATTCTGTCAATGACCTAAAGGTATGTGTGTTACTGAAGAGAAATTATCGCACTGTTTTGGAAAGAGAAACATCTGAGCTAGCTTTTATATTCAAATTCGGCACATTAACACATGGTTTAAATTGTGATGGGAACTTTCTGAGTCACTATAGGGGCCTGTCTGCATACTTGGCTCAATCTAATTCTTGACCTTCCCCCCCACCCCTCCACTCTCTGATTTGCTCACCTTGATTATCTTTTTCTGATTTGTCCTCCTTGCTTACTGTTTTTGGTTCTCTGTGCCTTAAATATTGAGTCTGTTCTGGTCTGGCTACGGTCTGAAGAAGTGGGTCTGTCCCATGAAAGCTCACCTAATAAACTATTTTGCTAGTCTTTAAAGTGCTACTTGACTGCTTTTTGTTTTGATAGTGTATAGACTAGCACGGCTTCCTCTTTGTAACTGATCCTCTGTAATATTCTTGCTCTTCTCACACACTTGTTCAATAATCATGAGGAACTGGGGTGGGTCTGTTGCTCTTTCACACCAATTTATTCTGATTATTCCCAATGTGAAAATCCGGACTGATGGTTAGTTTGAAAGTCAGGGCTTCTGGGGCTTGTTCCCAGTGCTGCCCTGACTGGCTGTGTAAGGTAAGACAAGGCCTTTCACCTTTTTCAGCTTTCATTCCCCTCTCTGTCAGGTATAACCACCCTCTCCTATCACCTGCCTCATGGCCCGGGGAGGTGGAGAAGCTCTGATGGTCCATGTTCGAGCAGTCACGTAGCACTTTAAAGACTAACAAAATGGTATTTAAAGTGCTACATGACGGCTTTTTTGTTTTGACAGAATACAGACGAACATGGCTGCCTCTGTGTTATGGTCCATGCCAGAGTGTTGCTAGCATCAGGGTATAAGACGAGATGTCCTGTTATGTGGGGTCATCACAGATGATGAGGTTCTGCAGCAGAACCCCGTCTTCCCACTGTGCACTTCCCATGTTAACCCACTGACCACTGGGCACACAGGCCCAGGAGCAGACAAATTCTCCCTTGCCCACTTGGTGGAGCTGCAGCCTCGCACGGACCCATTCTCCTGATTAGCCCCATGTGTGACCGGGTGACCTGGCCCCGTCCCCAGTTCCGTGTGACAAATGGAGATTTGCTGTGGAATAGCTGAAACAGTCAGTTCTGTGGGTGGTTTATTATGTTTACGTCATTGAGAGGAGCCACTCGTTAGCCTGGACTGAAGCAGCCGATCTAGTTTCTAAATCAAAGCATCTCCTCTGTGTGTGCGATGAGAGAATAGAGCCGTGTGTGACAACCAGGAGGTGGTTTTGTTTTCCATACATATATACAGAGACAGCGAGCCAAAGAATTTTCATCTGAATGGATTGTAGTTCCCTGAGGAAGTCGGGGGCGTCTCAAAGAAGGCTGGGGGTGCTGGTAGCATAGAGTCTAAGTAGAGAGTCCACATATCCAGACAATCCTGTGGTGAGGGTGCCAATGCCTGATATGATGGGGCATCCGGGATTCCCAGGTTTATGGATCTTGGGTAGCAGGTAAAATAAACCTGGTTTGGGTTCAAGGGGTGTGTCTGTGTAAATCTGTTCCTGTGTACAATCCATTGGTGACCTTCCTGAAAACACCATCCTGGCCACCATGGATGTAGAGGCCCTTTACACCAATATCCCACATGAAGATGGACTCCAAGCCATCTTGGAGTCCCAGTAATGTTGGGAACATTATTCCTGATGAGACCGAGGCACAAATGGTGGCAGAGCTTTGTGACTTTGTCCTCATCCACAACTATTTCAGATTTGGGGACAAATAATACCTTCAAATCAGTGGCACCCGCATGGCCCCACAGTTTGCCAACATTTTTATGGCTGACCTGGAACAACGCTTTCTCAGTTTTCGTCCCCTATCACCCCTCCTCTACCTGTGCTACACTGATGACATCTTCATCATCTGGACCCATGGGAAGGGGGCTCTTGAAGAGTTCCACCGTGATTTCAACATTTTCCACCCCACCATCAACCTTAGCCTGGACCAGTCCCCACAAGAGATCCACTTCCTGGACACTATTGTACAGATAAGTGACAGTCACATAAATACCACACTATACCGAAAACCCACGGACCACTATGCTTATCTACACACCTCCAGCTTCCATCCAGGGCACACCACACAATCCATTGTTTACTGCCAGGCACTAAGGTACAACCAACCGTACTTGCTCTGATCCATCAGACAGAGACAACCATCTCCAAGACCTTGACCAAGCTTTCCTCAAAATACAATACCCACCTAAGGAAGTGAGGAAACAGCTTGATAGAGCCAGACGGGTACCCAGAAGCCACCTGCTACAAGACAGGCCTCACAAGGAAAACAAGAGAACACCACTGACCATCACAGACAGCCCCCACCTAAGGCCTCGCCAGTGCATCATCAGTGATCTGCAACCCATCCTGAACAATGATCTTTCACTCTCACAGCCCTTGGGAGGCAGGCCTGTCCTCGCCTACAGACAGCCTGCCAACCTCCAACAAATCCTCACCAGCCACTACAAATCACAAACCAGTGACTCTAGGCCTGGAACCAGCCCCTGCAACAGTCCTCGCTGCCAGCTCTGCTCACATATCTACGCCAGTGACATCATCACAGGACCTAACATCAACCGTACCATCAGGGGCTCCTTTACCTGCACATCTACTAATATAATATATGCCATCATATGCCAGCAATGCCCCACTGCAATTTACATTGGCCAAACTGGACAGTCTCTCCATAAAAGAATAAATGGACATAAATCAGACATCAGGAACGGTGATGTACAGAAGCCTGTGGGGGGGACACTTCAATCTCCCTGGACGCTCAGTGGCAGACTTAAGGGTGACAGTTCTGAAACCAAAAAATTTTTAAAAATCAAATGGAGAGAGATCTCTGAGCTGCAATTTATTTGCAAATTTGACTCCATTAACCATGGATTAAACAGAGACTGGGAGCGGCTCGCAGCTTACAAAGGCAGTTTCTCAGCTCTGGGTGCTAATGTCTCCCCATTAGACTCTGACAAAGGCTCACATCCCCCGTCTGATCTGACTTGTTTTTTCCTCTTTTGATAAGTGCTGTTGATACCGGGCCATTTCCACCTTGCTGAGTGGACCTTGTTGGCTCTGGCCCTCCCTCTTACTGCAACCCACTCTTTAAATACCCCTCTGAAACCACCCCCCCATGCATCTGATGAAGAGGGTCTTTGCGCATGAAAGTTTATGCTCCAAAATATTTGTTAGTCTATAAAGTGCCACAAGACTTCTTGTTCTCGAAGCTACAGACTAACACATCTACCTCTCTCAGTTTGTTCTTGTTACTCATGCTGACTGCTGTAACCAATGGGTGCTGCTACCAAAAGCTGTAGAATTGTACCATGTACTGAATGGTTGGAAAGAGCCATGCAACATGATGACATTGATGTAGAAGCATGAATTGTATGTTGAAGGAGTCTGTAACTCTGAAATGTCACCGTTGTTCCCTGTAACTAGTCTTGCAATCTCTCATTTGAGGAGGAACAGTCCAAACCTATTGTGTGGCATGGAAGGGAAACTGAGGCACACAGCCATTTTGGTGGTCTGGCTAATGCTAAGGGTGGAGAGCATTTGTACCTTCCTTTAGTGGACTGTCACTGAATTCCAAACCTTTGCGGGAGCAGCTGTATGGACTGGTGGGCAGACGGGGCAGGGCCCAGACCAGAGAACTGTTTGATCTGCTAGCGCTGCAGCAGCTGTATGGGCTCTGCCCGCCTGACTTGAGAACGTGGCTGATGAACCGGAGGCCAGAGCAGGGAGACCAACCAACCCGAGGTAACTAAAGAGACTTGCCCGGCTGCATCACATGAAAGGGGCCAAGACCAAGCTCCTGTTGTGGAGCCTCCCCCTGCAGGATTATGACATGGAGGTGGTAACATCAAGGGGAGCACCGAGGGTACAGCCGGTGCCCTATCCCATGGGGAAGGCCCCGAACTTCCCCAGGTCACCGCCTGAGTGACCCTGCTCAGTTTGATCTGGAAGGGGGGAGAGATGTGATGGAGTGGGGGATACGTGTGTGTACGTGAGTGGCTCACAGAGGGTGGGGGGCTCCTGCTGGGGGTAACCTGGCACCCAGGGGACACCTCTGGGCTGCAGACAAAGGGGGAGGTGGAGCCTGAGGGGTTTAATTGGAACTGGGAGTTGGAAGCAGTGAGTCTGGGCTGGGAGAGAGAGAGAGAGAGAGACAAAGGAGGGGGCCAGGCCCCAGCTCCGGGGGCCCCTTGGGGCCTCCTCTGCCCAACATGGATTGGACTGGCTGTCTCTGCCTGCTGAACTGACCCTTCTGCACCACGCTGGGCCCTGTCAGCTAATAAACCCGCTGTTCTCCTGCTGAGTGAGAGTCACTCCTGCCTGAAGATGGGGTGCAGAGCTTGGGGACCCCGAACCCCATCACACAAATCTATGCCAAATCGCAAATATTTGCTTAAAATCCAGAACAGGCGAATAGTCCTACATACAAGGGAAAGGGGGAGAACTATTTACCAGAGGGGTCCTGGGGTGGGGATGGGGGAAAGCGAACTTGGAGCGGGTTCCAGGGACAGCAGGGGGACCTTAATCCTCCACAGGGGTAGAGGGACAAGAGCCATGACAGCCACAGGAGCCTTGACTGCCCAGAGTCCAGGGCCCACTGTGGGGCTGGGATGGGGATGGGACCACAGGGAGGTAGGGGGTGGGGCGACCTTGGCTTCAGTCAGGAGGAAATGGGAAGGGCTGTGTCTGGGTTGGCCACACTCACCACCAGCCACTGCCAGATTCCAGCCAGTGGGCTGGGGAGTGGTGGGGCGGGAGCAGGGCAGCAAGGGCAGGGGCTGAAGGGGGAGTTTCGGGGGGGTGCTGCAGGAGTGGCTGGCAATGGCGCAGGTACCTGGGCCAGGCGGGTGGTGACAGCCTAGGTGAGGGCATCTGCTGAGCCCACCACCCAATCCCAGGCTGCCAGCTCCATCGTCAGCCACTCCTGCAAGATTTGGTTCTGCCCCTGCCACGCAGCCATCTGACCAGTGGCACCCTCCTCCCGGGGGCAGTGGCATGACCCCCTCGCTGGCTGCTGCAAGGTTCCCGTGGCATCGATGAGGCTGGCCCAGACCTCGGATGCTGGAGCTGTGAAGACAGAAGGGAAGAGAAAGACACCCCATCAGTCCTGCAATTTGGCCGCAGACAGACGTGTCCTCTTTACCCAGCCCTCCCCCACCCTCAGTCCTTTGGACTGGGGACCCTGGGGCACCCCGGGTGCAGAAAGGTCCCAGCATCGGTGGGAATTATGCTGGCCATGGTCCAACCCCGGCCCCATGTCCTCCCAGGCTACGTTCCCCATGTGGCTGTCCACAGGATCAGCTGCTGATGGCCAAACGTGGGCCTCTCCTGGGCTGGGGAATGCAGCCATCCCTGGTGCCTCTGGCCTGGGGCCGGTGGTTGTGTGGGTGGTCCAATGTCAGCTGTAGGCACTCCCCACACCCCAGGGTGTCTGAAACACCCAGGTCCTACCTGAGGGTGCTTAGAGGAGCTCGGGGAGGCCTGGGTGGAGGTGGCCTGGCTTCTCGACCAGGATGGGATGGCCATCATGAGTGTGTCATTGCTGCACCACTCCATGTCACTGTCCTGCTCGGCGTCCAGCTGCTGGGGAGGGTGCACAGTCGAAGGCTCTGGCTCTGCCTCCTCTGCCTCCTGGGACTCCACCTCCTTCTTGGCTGTGTCCAGAGGCTCTTCCAGACAGGCTGCCTCTCACCCCAAGAAGGCAATCGAGTTTGTCAAAGTCGGGGCAGCTGGCAGGCATCTCCCCCGCCCCCCGACCAACTTGCTGCTTCCCTGGCCTTGCAATAGGCCTGCTGCATCTCCTTTACTTTTGACCTGACCTGGTCCAGGGTTTGGTGAGGGGGCAGCCTGGTGGTCAAGGCCTTCAGCTAGGCGGCCAAAGGCTGTGACGTTCCGGCAGCAACCACTTGTCTACAGCAGGACGTCCTAGTACCCCTCAGGCTGACCAGGATGGGGCCCTTCTTATGCTGGCCTTGCTTGCCTCCTGTGAGCCCTTTCTCCTACTGCTCTAGCTCCTGGGAGGTGCAGGGCTGCTAGCCAAGGCTCACACAGCTGGGTCTGGGTCCTCACCAGCGTGCTGGAGGGTGCGCAGCTGCAGGCTCACGTGCCCATAGCAGCCTGCATGCTCTCAGCTTCCCGCACGGCGTTTCTGAATCCTTGCTGCTTTAAAAGTGGCCAGAGTCAGAAACCATAAAGCCCCACTGGTTCTGGCCAGGGTGTCTCCAGGCTCCAGCTAGACAGCGCCACAGAGGACTCTCTCGTTCGAAAGAGCCGCGCATGGCACAGCTGCACACATTTTCTTCCGAAGCTAATAGTGAAAGAAGGCCTCTTCCCAACATGGGAGTGGGACAGGGAGTTTGACAGCTGGGCCGCGTCCCTTCAAAATTAATTTCGAATGAGCACGACGTGTGTGCAGCTGCTCCAGGGATATTTTACAATATCTCTTGCTTTCAAAATTATTTTCAAATGAACATCCTAGTGTAATCATGGCCTCCACATTCAGCACCGATAGGGCAACATGAAAACTTTTTCATCTGAAGAAGTGGATAACACGTGTTATTTGTGAAGCTACAGATGAACACAGCCACCCCTCTGAGACTAGGAAAACAGGGTGTACAGGTGTCACTCTGCACAATGAGTGAAACAACACAATTTACTGTGTGTGAGACGTCACTCACATGAAACTACGTTAGCAATAAATGAGGTGAGATGTGGGTGGCAAACTGTAATATAGTTTTAACCCAGAGCTACAGTGTTTGAGGTCAATCCATGGTCTTTCGTGCAGTCTTATACATGATGTTCCAAGGCATTGTTCAGTCTGCGTAGACTATGGATCGCGCCCTTCATAGCTCCATTTAAGATCATCATTTGCAGCGTGGACTGTGGCTGTGGAGGCCCACACGAGAGTGACAGTCCTTGCTACATCTGCTGCGTATGTAGTGGGTGTCTGACAGGTCCTTGCTGTCCTTTCTACAGGCTCACTTCTCCTCTGCCAGCTCTCTGATCTTCATCTCGCCCTTCTGAAGGCCCTTGTGTAGTTCCTGCTTCCAGCTGCTGCAGTCGTCTGCCAGCTCTTCCCAACTGTGTGGGTCGATGTCTACCTCCTTGAGGCCCCTCTTACATATGTCTTTGTAGCGCAATAGGAGGTGTCCGGGAGGTCTTTTGCCAGAGGCTAGCTCGCCGTACAGGATGTCTTTTGGAATCCTTCCATCATTCATCTTGTGGACATGGTCACGCCAGCAGAGCCACCACTGCCTGAGGAGGGTGTGCATGGCTGGAATTCCAGCTTGCTCGAGGGCAGTGTTGTTGGGCACTCTGTCCTTCCATGATATCCCAAGAATGCGCCTGAGGCAGTTCAAGTGGAAGATGTTCAGCCTCTTTTCCTGGCGGGTATACAAGGTCCAAGACTCGCTGCTGTAGAGGAGGGTGCTGAGGTTGCAGGCTCTGTAGACTTGCATTTTGGTGTGAGTGTACAGCTTGTTGTTGTTCCACACTCTCTTGCTAAGTCTGAACAGAGTTGTGGCTGCTTTTCCAATCCTGTTTAGTTCAGACTCCAGCGACAGGGTGTTGGTGATGGTGGGCCTGAGGTAACTAACCTTGTGGACAACCTCTAGCATGTAATTGTCAATGCTGATTGATGGAGGTTCAGCAACATCCTGACCAAGTACGTTTGTCTTCTCTAGGCTGACAGTAAGCCCGAAGTCCTTGCATGCTTTGGAGAACTGATCCAGCAGTTTTTGAAGCTGGCCTTCTGTGTGTGTCACTACAGCAGCGTCATCTGCAAACAGCATGTCTCTAATGAGCACTTCCCGCACCTCTAGACTTAGTCTTCAGCCTTGCAACATTAAACAGTTTCCCGTGAGATCTTGTGTGCAAAAAGATGCCCTCTGTTGAGGATCCAAAGGCTGCTTCAGGAGGGGTGCGAAGAAGATCCCGAACAATGTCGGAGCAAGGACACATCCCTGTTTGATGCCACTCCTGATGCTGAAGGCATCCGATGATGTGCCGTCGTATTGGATGGTTCCTCTCGTGTCTTCATGGAAAGACTGGATCATCTTGAGTAGCCGTGGTGGACAGCCTACCTTGTGGAGCAATTTAAACAGTCCATCTGGGATGCATTAACAGGTGTGTTGTGAACAAGACACGAGAAGTCATTCTTCCGCTCTACTCTGCGCTGGGGTTAGGCCTCAGCTAGAGTATTGTGTCCAGTTCTGGGCACCGCAGTTCAAAAAAGATGTGGAGAAACTAGAGAGGGTCCAGAAAAGAGCGACCAGAATGATTAAAGGTCTAGAGAATGTGACCTATGAAAAAAGGTTGAAAGAATTGGGCTTGTTTAGTTGGGAAAAGAGAAGATTGAGGGGAGACATGATAGCGGTTTTCAGGTATCTAAAAGGGAGTCATGAGGAAGGAGAAAACTTGTTCTTCTTGGCCTCTGAGGATAGAACAAGAGGCAACGGGCTTAAACTGCAGCAAGGGAGGTTTAGGTTGGACATTAGGAAAAAGTTCCTCACTGTTGGGGAGGTCAAATAGTGGAATAAATTGCCAAGGGAGGTTGTGGAATCTCCATCTGTGGAGATATTTAAGAACAGGTTAGACAGATGTCTATCAGGGATGGTTTAGATAGTACTTGGTCCTGCCATTGGGGCAGGGGGCTGGACTCGATGGCCCCTCGAGGTCAGTAGTAGGCATCCTTCAGTCTGCATAGACTATGGATTGCGCCCTTTATAGTTTCAATTGAGGACTTCATTTACAGCGTCTACTGTGACTATGAAGACCCACACAAGAGTGACAGTCCTTGCTGCATCTCTTGCAGATGTGGTGGGTGTCTGGCAAGTCCTTAGTGTGCTCTCTGTGTGCTCGCTTCTCCTCTGCTAGCTGTCTGATCCTCATCTCGCCCTTCTGAAGGCCCTTGTGTAACCCCTGCCTCCATCTGCTGCGGTCATCTGCTAGTTCTTCCCAGTTGTCCAGCTCGATGTCTACCTCTCTGAGGTCTCTCTTGCAGACATCTTTGTAGCGCAACTGGGGGCGTCCGGGAGGTCTTTTGCCAGAGGCTAGCTCACCATACAGGATGTCTTTTGGAATCCTTCCATCATTCATCCTGTGGACACGGCCAAGCCAGCGGAGCCGCCGCTGCCTGAGGAGGGTGTGCATGGTTGGGATTCCAGCTTGCTCTAGGACGGCGGTGTTGGTCACTCTGTCCTTCCATGATATTCCAAGGATGCGCCTGAGGCAGCGCAAGTGGAAGACGTTCACAGCCTCTTTTCCTGGCGGGCATACAGGGTCCAAGTCTCGCTGCCATAAAGGAGGGTGCTGAGGATGCAGGCTCTGTAGACTTGCATTTTGGTGTGAGTGTACAGCTTGCTGCTAGGAGCCAACAGTGAGAGTTGAGTGGTGGGTGAGGACCAGTGCTTCCATCCGCCTGAAAAGGCGCAGCTGCCAGAGAGTCAAAGGTACTACCTCTACCCCAGACACCCCTTATCCACCCAGCCCGCTCCAGTGTCGGGGTGAAAATACCTCTGATCCCTCCTCACTGGGCTCACTGCGAGGATGTGCTGGAGTCTGTCTGTATGTTGCGGATTCTGCCAGCAGGTTCCCCAGCCCGGCCCCCAGGAGGTTTGCCAAGACCTTGTGCAGAGCCTGTAAGGGAAGGGAGAGCCACGGGTCAGGGGCTGCCTCACTCCCAGGACAGTCAGGTGTGTGAAGTGCCGGTGAGACCCCAAACTTGTACCCTGGCCCCTCCCATTCACTTTGACTGCGGGATTTGTCCCCGCCCGCGTCACCTTTCTCTGGACGAGCTGTTTTAGATTGTTTCAGAATGGCGCTCAGCACCATGGGACAATCCTTTGTCCGCCCCAAAGTGCTGTAATGCCATTGTCGCACCCAGAATCACTTCCACCAGGAGTTACACAAATGTCTCTCTTCCCATCGGACAGACTAGGGTCCTGAGGTGCAGAGACGGGGGAAGACCCACACCAGTCACACAGCAAGGGGATATCAGAGCCAGAGAGAAAAGCCAACGGTTCTCACTCTCGCTCCAACCAACACACAACAACCCCCCAGCGGTGGGGACAGAGCCCAGGAACTCAGATGGTGGAAAATATTGATGGAAACAGTTTTCTGTCGGCAAAGCCCAGGGCACTAAGCGAGTTTCATTTCCGAAACCCTGAATCGATCTGGATAAAAATTCTTTGCATCTTCGGGTTTCCACACACCGTTCTATTGCCTCATCGCACGCACAGAGGAGACACTTTGATTTAGAAACGTGATCAGCCGCTTCAGTACAGGCTACGGCTTCTCAATGATTTACACACGAGAAACTGCCACTTAAACGGATGGTTTCAGCCCCTACACAGCAGAGCCCCATTTCTCACACAGAACTGGGGCTGGGGCCAGGACACCCCATCACAAATGGGGCCAATCAGGAGAATGGGCCAGTGCGAGGCTGCAGCGCCCTCTAGTGACCACAGGAGAACTTGCCCACTCGTGTGCGCTGGGTCGTGCGTGAACATGGGAAGTGCCCGATGGGAGGGTGGAAAATGGGGTTTTGCTGCAGCACCTCCTCTCTGTGATGACCCCACATGACAGGAGACCTCATATTTACACTCTGCTGTTTCCAAGGGACACGCTCACATGGACGGTCACAGCTCCTCCACCTTCCCCAGCCATGGGGCAGGTCAGAGACGGTCGTTATCCCCTAACTAACAGAGAGGAAACAAAAGCTGAGGAAGTTGAAAGGTCTTATCTTAGCGCCCACAGCCAGTTGGGGCATCGTTGGGAACAGGCCCCAGGAGCCCTGAGTTTCCACCCACCCATCAAGCTGGAGCTTCAAATCTGGAATCAGAATAAAATGACCTCAAATAGGTTACGCACCCACCACCCTTCCCAGCGATTGTTTAGCGAGTGAGTGAGAAGAACTAGAACATTAAAGGGAATCAGGAACTTCTCAGGGACAATCGATGGAGAGAAACAGAATTCCAGAGTAGGTGCTTAGTTCTGGGGTATTTGCTGAGAACTGAAAGAGAATTGTGAAGTCCTGAGTTTCCTTTCTGTCACTGTCCCCCAGGGCAGTCAGCCAGCACTGAGACTCTCGCTGGGGGCGGTCTGAAAGATCTCTTCAAATGGCCCAGGGATGGTTGAGATCACTAGTCGGGATCACACGCAGAGTTCTCGTCCTGTCCCATCTCTGTGTGAGGTCTTCCCATCACAAGGGTGGAAATCAGCCAGTCCCCTTCCCACCACAGAAAAAGGGAAAACAAAAAGACAAACACTAATGTCCCAGGGACTCTTGACAACAAAGGCTCAGATGAGTAAATTTTCCCACCTTCTCCTAGTGTTTCCAGTGCCTTGAATTTGTCCAGTGTCAGATGGATGAGGCTGCAGAGGTACCAAACCGCTCAGGGACTTATGCCCTCTCCAAAGGGACATCGGTTTTCTAGCTCATAGTAGTGGGGAAGGAGAAAAATGCAAAGAGGGTTCTCCTCCTGTTCCTGTATGTGGTCCTCAGTTCTCTCTGTCTGCATGGGGAGATCTCAAGAAGGAGACACCTGGCAGCAAAACCACAGGGGTCTCTGAGGTTGCCCCTGCCCCACAGCCTGTCCTACCCAGCTGTTGTCATGGACTCTCTGTGAGGTCACTGCCTCCAGACCTCCTTTAACCAATAAGCTGAGATGCTGCAAAAGGCCCTTGTGATTCACTCCCATATCCACCTGTAGGGCTAACGTCTTGCCCCTGGCCAGCCCCTTTGCATGTTTGAGCTGCTCCCCCTGTGCCAGCCCCACTCACTCACTGCTAGTTCTGGGGATCACCCAGGCTACACATGGGAACATCAGAGGCTGCTCAGAGCCACCCACAGTTTTGCAGAGATTTGTAGACTTTGAGGCTAGAAGAGATGCTTAGATCATCTGATTTGCTTCCTCTTCTCTACCTCCAGCATCTCACAGGCCTGCTGGGGTAGTGAGTCCTGGACCAAAACACACTCAAGGAGGCATCTGGAGGATGCCAAGAGATGAGAAAGTGCTGCTTGCTGTGGTAGTTTGACCGATTAAAGGCAGATGTGGAAGCGCCATGTCTCAAAATCGAATTTATTAGCCTCCAGAGATGTCCCGTATGTAACCCACAATGCCCCTCGGTGCTCTGCTCTGCTGCTGCTCTCCAGGTGCGCAGGAATTAGGTAACAGGAACACTGCGAATTTCAAAACAGGACCAGGAAGCCAGTGGCTGTGGGCTCACGTCTGCATGAGATCCTGAGAAATGTCTGTCTTTATTTGCCATTAGTGCTGTGAGCACCTCTACCCATTGCAAACAGCCCCTGCAGGGAGTTTGTGACTCTGTCTCTACACTTGTCATTTTTTCTGCTCTGCCTGTCTCCAGCCGCTGTCTTGCCGCACCACGTAGCAACAAGTCTGTGGTGGGGTTGAGCTTGCGTGAGAGACTCAGAAACTTCTTAGCTGTTTACATGTGTGCATCCCCCCACTTACCTCCCGCACAGGCACCACACAGTCGGCGTCTTTCCTATGCTCAACCGCATCATGTGGGGAGCCCCTGACCCAATGAAAGGATGTGCCTGCTGTTTGGTGCTGACGGTGCTGCCAGGCAGCGCCATGCCATGGGTTGTGCATGGTTAGGGCCCCAAGGGCGGGAAAAAAATTTGGGGGGCCTGCAGCCTCCAGCAGGAGGTCTCTTCTGGCAACTAAGATATTTGGGGGGCCTACGTCAACTGCCCCCCCAAATATACATTTGGGGCTTTTCTCCACATGGGGGGGCACTACTTCAACCCCCCCATCAAAAATATTTTCAGGGCCTTTCTGCCACGGTGGGGGGAAAGTCTGTCCCTGTGACTAAGATATCTGGGGGAACTACTTCAACTGGGCCACCACTGAAACTCCCCCACACCTCAGCAAGGAGTCAGGGCTTGCTGCTGCCTGGGGGGGGGGACGTCTCCCCTGGAAGCTGTTCAGGGGCTGCTGCTGCTTTTTGCAAAATCTTTGATATTTCTTCTATAAAATCTTTTACCAAACCTTTCCTACCCTCTTGCTTCGTGCTGTGACACCCCCCCGCCCCAAAACACAGGGAACAGTGAGTAGAGGGCCAGTGGAGATTCCTCTTTCTGTTATAAGTTCAGTGTAGCAGATTTCACTGCCATCCCCCGTGTTGGCAATGTCTGTGTAGTGAAGAGGGAAGACAAAAAAAATTTTCCTCGACTTTTCTATCCTCTTTCTTCCAACAGTTGAGAATACAGACTGTCCCTGTGTTATTTTCACGGATCAGATGCAATCAAGGGCAGGAGGACGGTCAATGGACGGCCAGCTGAGAACCCACACTGTGCACAGAAGCCGTGTAGTTTACAGGGAAGCCAAATACCCTCCCCTCAGCAAATCTCTTTGTTCCAAAACTTTACTATCAACTCTCTTTCTTCAAGTTTTTCATTGCCCCTGTGTTATTTTCAGGACTTGGATGCAGTGACAGGAGGTGGGGACAGTCAGCGGACGCCCAGTTGAGAAGACGCACACTTGCTGATTGTTATGAAATCTTTGATAATTCAGTTGCAGGATAAAGATTTCTGTGAACTTTGTCATCTTTGTTGATGGATGTTTGCTTAACACGGGATGGAATGAGGCCAATGCAATGTGGGAAGATGATGTCAAAGGCCAGCGAGCATACCCAGAATGCTATGGGAATGAGGGAACCCTGTGGAGTAGGTTCCCACAATGCTCTACTGCACCAGTCGATGTTTGCCAGTTGAGTGCAGCAGCAGTACGTTGACTTTGTGAGGAGCGAGTGGGGAGTTGAGGATAGTCAAAATCGAATTTATAAATTCCAGGGTTACACAATCAGTATTAATATGTTTGATTTTATCTTGTAGTGTAGATGCAGCCGAAGATAACTGGCCTTTAGAGAATATGGTGATGGGAACCAAATGAAAATCCTAGCTAATGTAGCTCCCATAATCCATGCAGTTGAATGAATGTCAGTGGAGTGGCATGGGGTGGCCGGTCCCTTTATGGGGAGTCTGGGCCCTGGCTACATACAGGATCTAATTTAAAAGTCAAGAGCCCAGCTGAATGGTGACCAAGCACCCAGCCCTGATCACAGGCCATCGGAACGCAGAGGCGAGGAGGAACTCTGTGGACCAGGAGCTCTCTGCTGCAGGGGGAGACCGAAACCCTGGTAAACTCCCTACGTTTACAGGCACAAGGATGGAGGAGAAAGGGGAACACTTAAGTCCCCAGCTCAGCCAGTCAGCACTGGCATTCTTAGGGGGGCGGAGTCTGAAGGTTCCCCCCAGACAGCCCAGGGATGGCTCAGGTCACCAGTGAGGTCAATCTCAGAGGTCTCTTCCTGCCCCATCTCTTTGTGAGCGCTTCACTCCCTCCCCCGGAGGGCTCAAGATCAGCCCCCTCCTCGCCAGTGCAGGGAGATAAGCAGGGAAAAGGGAAATGAAGAATATTAAACTCTGATGTCCCCAGTGAGGCTGAGGGACAAAGGCCTAGGTAGGAAAAAAATCCTCCCATCTTAACCTAAAGTTTTCCACATGTTCTGTTTGGCCAGAACCAGGTGGATCAGGCTACAAGGGTACAAAAATCTCAGAGGCTCCTACCTTCTCCACAGGGACATCAGTCTTCCAACAAAACTAGTAGTGGGAAAGGAGAACACTTCAAAGAGGTTCCTTCTCACGCTCACCTACATGACCTTAAATTCCCTCCCTCTCCTCAAGGGAGACCTCAAGAAGGAGACTCCCCGTGTCAAAGCCCTGGGCGTCTCTCACATTGTCTCTGCTGTGCAGCTGGTCCTCCCTGTGCACTGTCATGGACTGTGTGAGGTCACTGTCTTCTAATCTCCTTTGACCAATCAGCTGAGGGGGTACAAATGACCCCTGTGATGTCACCGCCACACCCACCCCTACCCGACAGGGCTAATGTCCCCAGCGAAGTGAGGAGGGGAAGCACACGGTGGTTGCCACAGCTATAGCCCCAAAAGCTACCGTGTGCCACCCCTACCCCCACCCCCTTAGCATCTTGCACAGCTACAGAAACTGCTTTTGCAATGACAGGCTTGAAAGTGCGTCTCAGCCGAATAGAACCATCAGGCAAGTCCCAAGAGCTTTGGGCTGAGCCTTTCGTGTGCATCCCCTTGTCGGCTCCATACACTCCACCCATCCCAGGGACGTACAGACGTCACAGGGGTGACCTCACAGCTGACGTTTCCGAACTTCTCAGCTCTGGACTTTGCAAACTTAACGTACGTCTCATGTAGCTTTAGGGTTGTAATTTCATTTAAAAATAAACACTATGAGTCCATAATATGGAAGCCCACTGGACCCACATGGGGTCATCAGCAGGGCCTGATACCTTAGATCCACCATGCAGACCCTCACACTTTAGTTGAATAACAGGTGGCGGGAGCAGGCTGTCAGCAGCCTAAATACATCAAGGCTCCGGGCCTAACATCCACTGATGTCCTTGAGGATCAGTTCAGTGAGGCTCTGGGCCCTTTTCTGCATGTGAAAAATGCAGGTCAGAAAATGACTGTGTATGAGCTTATTTTACCAATTGTTGTACTGCAGTTAACATTGCCCTGCCACGGCAAGAGCAAGATGGAGTCTGTGCAGCCCCATCCAGCATCAACAAAACACCAGCAACTTTCGTAACGACCTGTCTCCATTGGTGGCAATTGTTACCTGTCTATTGAGGGTGTAGTAATTACATTGGTTATGTGAGAAATCCCAGTTAACATCCTGAGATTTTGTTAGGTTCTGGTCCCAACATCGGGTCTGGCTAAAATTACTGTTTAGTTGGGACTTCAATGTGTAGGGTTGCAACACACACACATAGGAGAATCCTTCTGTGTTTGCAATAGCTTTATTCACACAGTTTGCAAAGTTATGAAGACGCCATCCCAGCAAGGCAGATGGAGAGAATACAGAATGAGCAGCTGAGCATCCACCAATTCCCACCATCCCTCGCAGAACAATCTGAAGTGTCAGTTGTCATCCTGGTCTGCAACTTCACCACCATCACCAGCGGCTGTCACCCTGACAGGTCTCCAGGCGTGTACACCTGGATACAGCTTTTGTAGTGTATAGTCCTGATGTCACTAGGGCTCTCGTCCTCTTTGCCTTATCTGTAATGCCTCATCCTGTTAATGTCGGGCACTCTGCTTTTCACAGGTTAACTCATTCGCCATGACAAGGAGTGGTTAGGAAGCTGCTGACACCCCAGGTCAGGCGAATCACCCAGCTACTGGAACTGGCTTTACCTAGTGCTCTACAGCAGGGGTGAGCAAACGTTTTACATGGGGTCCCACTTTTTGTCTCTGCAATTAGCTTAGCGGGACTGGAGACAGAGGTGGGTTTAGCCAGCAGAGGCACATCCGTATGGCATGTTTACTGAGGCACGACCCTCTGCCGAGAGCGCAG
Source organism: Carettochelys insculpta (assembly GCF_033958435.1). NCBI lineage: Eukaryota > Metazoa > Chordata > Testudines > Carettochelyidae > Carettochelys > Carettochelys insculpta. Next base: position 279,752,741 of record NC_134138.1, on the reverse strand, counting down.
TCTTGAGTGGCTATGCTAATTAGCTATGTGAGCATGCTAATGAGCAGCCATTTCCAATTGGGAGACAGCTCATTAGCATGCAGCTGCTAGGAGAGCGGCTCTGGATAGATGTGGCCTGTGAGCCTTGTTGGTAAAACCCTGTCATGTAGCTCTAGCCTAAATGTGTGTCTACACAGCAAAGTTATTTTGGAATAATGGCCACTATTCTGAAATAACTTTGCAAGTGTCTACGCAGCAAAACCGTGATTTTGAAATAATTTTGAAATCGCAGCCAGCTGCTTTCGATTTCCGCAAACATTCGGTGAGGAGCAGCACCTGTCTCAAAATAAACATTTTGAATGGAGGCTGTATGTAACCCTTCTATTAATGCCAGGTGCTTGCCAGAAGGGCCGGGTTCGGCTTCTGGGGGGCTTCCTGTCAAGGATACAACCAACCGGCTCGAGCCCCCACCCAGTGGCCTGGACAATTTCACCCCACTTGCTGGGTGCCTGTAAGGCGGTTTTCCCCCCCTCGCAAGCACAGAGTCTAAGATAGAAACAGCTTGTTTAATGACCATAACCTACCTCAAGGTTACAGTGACAGATGCCGTATATCTAAGCAAAGGAGAGACAAACCCCTTTACCAAGATACCAGCCCCATATGCAGTAGAACCTAGTCTCTTGCTGGGGCTCTTGGCCCTTTACCCCACACACAGTTACAGGGTGTACCTTCTGCGGTGCAGTCCTGAACCCAGAGCCCACAGATACATCACCAGGGCAGTACGAGCTGTCCACTTGTCTGCAGCCTCCCACTGACTGCCCCCTGCTGGCCGCTGGTTACTCCTCCTACCGGCCACCCGCTGGTCAGTACCCTCCGCCACTCCTCCTACCGGCTGCCCACCAGCCTCCATCCTCACCCCTTACCAATCACACTGGCCAGGATCCCTCTCAGGCAGAACTCTGTGACTTCAGCTCTGCATGGCCTCACCTACCACATTGTGATTTCGGCTCTTAATACCTCCAGTGTGGGGTTTCATGAACACCCTAGTATCCAGCTCTACCGTTCAACAGGTGGGGAGGACTAATCAAGCCAGGCTTTTAGCTATAAGACCAAGGCATAGGTGGGGCCAAGGCACTCAGCAAGCTGGCTCAACCAGCACCCCTCCCCTCCTGCTTTACAGTGCTTGTAACCAACCAGGCTCGGGTTCCCCAGAGACGAGGCTGCACCCAGAAGGCGAGTGCTATATTTGGTTTATTGAAAGCGTGTGACACCCGTGACAGGAGCCCCGGAAACGCCGCAGTCACCAGTGGGGGAAACCCGATGCGTCAGAGCTTCGCTCGGGGAGAGGCTCTGTAACAGGCCTCCTAACGCTAACTGATAAAGCTTTAACTTATTAACATAAGATTGCTTAAAATTGCCTATGCATTATTATCACTATCTCTTGTGGCCTACTGCCAGCGTAGCCTTGAAGTGTTGGCACGTGTGCTTTGTTTTGCAGGTGTTGTCATGGCATGGTTAGTTGTTTTGCAGCTTTTTACCTTACACAGACTGGTTTGTTTAGGATTTCTCTGAGGGTTCACAGAGGGGTCGGACTGGTCTCTTGAGACCGTTACAAACTCTTTTCGCACCCTACTCTCCTCCCCGCGTGTGAATGCCGAGGCTAGTAGGAATTGAGTGAGGTGGTTGAGGCCCCTTTGGCAAGACTTTTGGCTATACAGTGTGCACCTGTGGAACAGACTTGACAACAGCACATGAGACCGATATACCCGGCGCAGAGGCATAAGAGCCCAAGGAATAGGATTTGCACCAAGTGGGCCGCCCAGCCCTGCAGTGAGCTTAACCGGGACCAAAGCCAGCTACTGCCGTGGCTTTGTTGGATACCCTGAGCCAGGGCCTCCAAACAATTTAAAGTGGTTTTTACTGTGTGACTGACATTGGTGATGTTGAAACGACACATACCTTTAAACTTAGCGCACTTGTGTTCATGTTGCAAAAGGAGATAATTTACAGCCATGTGGTTTTGTATTACTTTTTTGCTCACCTCCCCGAGTTTCTGATTGAGGGCCACAATGAGAATGGAGGTGAGGTTGATAGTTTTAGCGAGGGCACATGCAAGGTGGGTTATAGCATAATAGTTATGGCCCAAGAGACCGGAAAGACCTTTAAAAGCAAAGATTAGATCTTTTTTTTGGCGGCCAAAGTTACCCTCGGGTTGCAAGTGGGTGGCAGGGGCAGGGTTGGTAGATCACGCGCCGAATGGCGTCGGGCCTTGCGTTGCGACGGATAAGGGCTGATAAGGGGCACAATCCTGCCAATGGTACAAGGGCCACCTGAGCTATTCGCGGGTACGTATGTGCAGGCTACACAGCCACACAACAAGAACCACCCTGTTGGCAGCAGAAGGGGGTTACGGGCATACAAAACAAGCTGGGTTTGAGTACATTGCAGCTTGGTGTTATTGAGGTTTACTTGGGGTTCTGGTGCATTAATAAAAAGCATGCAGTGTGTAGCTTGCGTTACGTTTGCTACGCGAAACGCATATGTGCGATTGTTTGGGGCTGCTAACACAGTTCCCATATTATACAAATTGGCAAAGGTGGCTGTGAAAGCAAAGTTTCGCAAAAGGGTATAGTTTTGCAAAAGAGCAGGAGTAGCACTGACACCTATGGAGCATGTGTTCATGAGCTGTCCCATGGCCATACTGTGGGGCAGATGCGTTGATGGCAGTTTGTGCCAACGTTACCCGTACGTTGGAGCTGTTACTGATACGTGGGCCCCACTTTGAGGCCATTGCTACAGCAGTTTAGAGGTACCAGCGCCACAGCCAGGCCATGGCTACAGGGTTTGTAGCGCTAGTTTGCGGGAAGAAACACAGTGAGGATAGTTCTTTCTGTTAGGGAGGACCATGGCCATGCCCAAGCCTTTTGCTAGGATAGTAACTGCTTGTATAGCCCCTGAGGGCACACCACGGTGCCAGGCACTAATTAGAGATGCACTGGTTGCTGGTGCGGGGGCACATTTTATGTGTGCCGTTGTGGGCGTTACGGGGACCAGCTTGACTAGGGGTTGCCCCACTTCCCAGACAACCGGCTGGTTGGTGTGGTTGTAACACCGTAGTTTAACTAGTGGTGGGCCAGGGATGGTGCAGACGGTGCATTTTAGTCGGGCCACCCAATATGCTACCAGGGGGAATTTCTCACCCTTGGTCAGGCCGTATTGGCGGGCTGAGTGAGCGCCTCGGTGCCCTGACTCCACAGGTAAGGCCATGGCGCGTTCTGTGATTGTATGTTCTGCCATCTGCCTTGAGCTGCGCCTCCCAAGTTGTTTGTTTGGTATGGGGGTCAATGTGCCGCACCGCTAAGAGTTGTTGCCATAAGTCGGCACCCCAGAGGGGGCGATCCGCTATCTTCCATTCCTTGGCTTTCCACGTCGTTACCCGGGTGCGCAGACCCTTGTAGACTACCCAGCTGTCAGTATAGATAAAGGTTTCCGCTTGCCCAGCTTCCACTGCCAGCGTTGCTGCCCGCAACTCTGCCCATTGGCTCGAGTTACCTGTTTCCCAGGCAAAGGCGATTTCACCCTTATAGGGGACGTATGCGACTGCTCGCCTCCGTCTCTGTCCCGTCGGGGTGTACGTAGCGGACCCATAGGTTACCCAGATGCTTCCTCTGCTCTCCTCAGGCACGGTATCCAATGGAGGTGCCTCCGCCACCGGCGAGAGGGCTACTGGCGCGTCGACAGTGGGCAGCTCATCCGTTAGCTGGGGATCATGCTGAAAAGTAACGGTTCCCAGGAGAAGGGCATGTGCAGCAGTGAGCGTGAGGGCTCCCAAGCGCATGCGCTGCTGTAAGTAGTGTTTCCACTTGAAGTGGGTAGCTGCTTGGGCCACTCCTGTATGTGCACACTCAGAGGTATCCGTGACCCACCCCATTAAGGGGATCGGGGTCCGTGCAGTAACAGGGGCGACGCCCGTGACCCGCTCAGTGTCCTGCAAAGCCCACACCACTGCTAGGATCTGCTTTTCCAGGGGGGTGGACCCACTTTCAGCTCCGCAGAGGGTTTGTGACCAGAAGCCGATAGGTTCTTTTCGCTGGGTTCTACCTGCTGCCACAGACCCCAGGACGCCACGTCGCCGACAGTTGTTACCTCCAGTTCAAACGGTTGGCCCTGCAGCGGTGCAGTGAGGCGGGCGTGGACCATCACTGCCTCTTTGCAGAGATTGAAAGCTCATTGGTGCTTCTCTGTCCAGTTCCACTGGGTGGCTTTGTGCACAAGCTCCTGTAAGGGACGCATAAGAAAAGCAAGGTGCAGAATAAAAGCACGCCAGAAACCGAGGAGGCCCAGAAAGGTTTGCAACTGCTGTTTAGACAAGGGTGTGGGAAACGCCTAGATGGTCTGCTGCACTTTCGGCAGAATGCATTTGTCTGTACCTATCCACAGTACCCCCAAGTAGACCACACTGGTGGCTGGCCCCTGCACTTTCTTGGGGTTAATAGCCCACCCCCGTTCCTGCAAACCTGTTACGACGGTGTCTAGGGCAGCTTCAACAGTCGGTTCATCTGGTCGCGAGATCATAACATCGTTGATGTAGTGGTAGCAGGCCGTCTGGTCAGGGAGGTCCAGATGCTCCAGATTGGCCTGCACTAACTTATGGCAGATCGTCAGGGAGTGCTTAAAGCCCTGCGGTAACACAATAAACGTGTACGGCTTTGTTAGCCTTTGTTTGAAGGCAAACTGTTCTTGACTTTTGGGATGAATGTCAATAGAGAAAAACGCATTGGCCAGGTCTATGACAGTATGCCACGGCAAGGCTGCCATGGTGATGCGCTCCAGGAAGGTAACCATGTCCGGAACTACGGCCATAAGCTCCGAAGTCACCTTATTGAGTTCCCGATAGTTCACCATCATGTGCCACGATCAATCCAGCTTCTTTACTGGCCAGATGGGGTTGTTGAAGGCCCTCAGCATGGGGCGAATAATCTCCGCCTGTAGCAATGCAGCAATAGTGTCGCTAATCTCGTGCTCCCCACCAGGAATACGGTACTGCTTGACTGACACCGGGGTCTGGGGGACCGGCAGGCGCACAGGGCCCCATTTGGGATGTTCCCACAGTAGGAGCTCCACAGTTCTGATTGCTCGAATGTATCAGGGGTGCCCAAAGGCAAACAGCCCATACTGCGTATCCACACACCGGCCACGCAAGACGTCCATTCCAATGATGTGTTCACCCAAAGGTGCAGCCAGCACAGTCGCCCGAAAGGGAGGGGCTTTCCCCAGCGTTAGGGTGACTTCCACCAAATAAGCGGTGGTCTCCGCTCCTCCGAGGCCCTGCACGACCACCACACGACCCGCAGTCTGGGTAGAATGCAGAATGGTCACCTCGGCTCCAGTGTCTAACAGAGCCAACACATGCTGCTCCCCTCCCCGGGGCCACTTGATGGTTAACGGGACAAATGGGCGCCGGTCCCCTGCCACCTGTCGCACAGCCACAGCCCGTACCACAGGGGACCCTCCTCCCCGTCACTTCCTAGGGGGAAGGGTCCAGTCGACGGGAGCACTGGGCTGTGTCCTCCCCCCGGATTCTGTACCTTTTTGTGGTGCCTGGGTCTCGCCCGCCCTCTTGGAGGCGCCCACATCCTCACTTCGCTGGGTAGGCGGCAGTTGTAACCAACGTTTGTACAAGTTTGGTGTTGGCAAATCATTGATCTCCTCACGGGGGACTCCTGCCTTCAGCAAGTCCATCCCCATGGTTCTCCGGGTCACCCGAGTGTGCCCTTTCTCCTGTCCAGGGGCTCCCGTCCGACCACCTTTTCCTTTTGCGGCACAGACCACTTTAGTGCCTGTGACAGTCTCCAACCGCATCAACGTTTCAACCAAGTCACCTATACACCCATCCGCCACCATGACCACAGCCATAAGAGAGGCCTTCAGCTCGGAAGGGGAGGGGCAAGGCATAACAGAGCGGCCTTGATGGATTTTTGGACCTCTACATCGTCCGGTCCCGTTTCTCCCTCAAGAGCCACAGCCCAAGCCACGCCCAGCTGCTGCAGCGCACTCACCCCTTCCGGGATAGTACGCCAGGGCCTCACCAGTGCTTCCAGTTCCCCTGGGGAGGGGTAGACCACGTCCACTGACACAAGCAACCAGCGGTACAGGGACGGCGCTTCCACGGCGTTTCCCTGTGCATTGGTAATGCCTCGCGAGCTCTGCAGCACCTGTTGGACCTGTGAATCCTGGGACAACACGCCCATCTGGCAGAGTTCCTCTAGTAGCAACAACACAGCGTTGCCCGCGTTGTCCCACACACGCACCAGCCAGGCCAAAAGGCCTTCCCCTGGCTCCTGCTTAAAACTCTTCACCATCTCCTACAACTCACTTGTTTTAAACGTCTGCCAGACCTCCGGCTGCAAGTTGCCTCCTTCTAACCTCAGCTCCGAAATGGGACACGCCTGTCTCAGGACGGTTTGCACAGCCGCCCTGTTCACCTCCTCCTCCTCCTCAGACGAGGAAGAGCTCCAAATGTTCCCATCCCAGGTCTCAGGGTCCCAAGTGGCCAGCACAAGGACCGCACGCACTTGGGCCGTCAACACCGGTTCTTTGCCTAGTTTCGTGCGCCGCCGATTCACCACTCTCGCCGCCAACACCTCACAACGATGGGTTAACTCTTGCGTCCTTTCGGACTGCGAGGTAACCACCTCCTGCGCTATTACCCGCGCATCCGCCAAATTGCGACATTCCTGCTCCTTCCCCGCCAGCGCCTTCTGCAAGCGGAGAAGCTCCTCATCCAGGGCCCAGAGGGCGATTAGGAAAAGCCATGCTACCTCTCCCACCGCCCTTTTCTCCGTCCCTGGCCGGCGGCTCAGCCGCAGCCAACACAACGCCTCTTCTACCTGTATCGGCGTCACGCCTGCCGCCTCCCGCAACTCTGGCCAATCTGCCGGGGCTGCCCAACAGGCCACCATCTGCACTACCGGCCCCCATCGCTCCATCGAGGGCCATCCTGCTATGTGCTGCAGGGACAGCGCTGGCTTCCCTGCCTCTCCCGCTTTCGACCAAAAAGGCATCGTACCTGGAGAACCCTGCTCGCTGCGCCAATTGTAGCCAACAAGGCTCCGGTTCCCCAGAGACGAGGCTGCACCCAGAAGGCAAGTGCTATATTTGGTTTATTGAAAGCGTGTGACACCCGTGACAGGAGCCCCGGAAACGCCGCAGTCACCAGTGGGGGAAAACCCGATGCGTCGGAGCTTCGCTCGGGGAGAGGCTCTGTAACAGGCCTCCTAACACTAATTGATAAAGCTTTAACTTATTAACATAAGATTGTTTAAAATTGCCTATGCATTATTATCACGATCTCTTGTGGCCTACTGCCAGTGTCGCCTTGAAGTGTTGGCACGCGTGCTTTGTTTTGCAGGTGGTGTCATGGCATGGTTAGCTGTTTTGCAGCTTTTTACCTTAAACAAACTGGTTTGTTTAGGATTCCTCTGTTCACAAAGGGGTCAAACTGCTCTCTTAAAACCATTACAAACACTTTTCGCACCCTACAATGCTTTAAACGAGGGAGCCCTGTGTAATCAATGTCTTATGCAGCTATCGCAACTGCCCTGTCCCCCACAACAACCCAGAGCATTGGTGAGATCTCACAACTCCCACACTGAGTGTCAGCTTAAATTGTGATTTTACAGCGACGTGTTTACAATAGACCAAATCTCATGGCTTATTTGCTACCCATTAGGCTATGCCTGAAAGGTATCACACATGCACACCTTTGCATTCTCATGCAAATGATCTCTGGGAGACACATTCCTCCCAGCCTTCAGCAGCACTGCATTCCTTCTGCCACATTCCCTACATGTATAAACGGGGAATAGGAGTTTTCTCAAAACAGGGGGCATCCAGCCCTACCCAGGGTGTGCTATCAGTGTGGCTGCTGAGCGCTAGTTCAATACACATTCGTGTGTAGATGCAGGATTCCAGAACAGCTGGTTCCAAAAACAAGCGGCTCTGTAGCCACAGCCTGAGGGACACCTGCCTTAAGCCCAGAGGTACGAGATTTGTCACCGTTAAGTAAAACAACTCCGGATGTTCCTCTCTCTCCCTCTCTTCATCCAACAACTTCTCCAGGCTCCTGTCTGGTCTCATTCCCAACTGAGGCCGCACCAGGTCTGCGATGTCCTGTTAGCGATGGGGTGACAGCACCGCCCACAGGATCCCAACTGGACCTCACTATCAACTAGATTCTTTGCACTACCCCACCCCTCATGGGCCCTCATGTCCTGCCGGCTTTCTGCCCACAGCCACAGCCTGAGCAGAGGGCATCAGTGAGGTGGCCGCAGTGATGCTCATGACCTTTGGATGAGTTGCTACAATTGCCCGAGAAACCTAGAACGTATCCGAGGAGTTTAAATCTCTCCCTGCAGTGAGCATCACTTTTCATTTATCAACAGCCAGTTGAACTCACTGCCGATTCCCAGCGCTTGCTGAGGGAGTGGGGCCGAGCTTCCCAGGCCAGCAATACATGCTCCGTCTGTACCTGGGGGGTGACAACAAAGGCAACTCAGAGTCTGCCCTCACACAGCCTCGACCGCAGTCAGCCACCACGGCTCAGTGCTGCTCAAGGAGGTGGCACGAGGGTGTGGCTCTAACGGGCTGTCATGGGGCAATTCACCACCACGGCGCCTCCTGTTGGTTGGCCCAGGAATTCACTGGTTGTCCTCAGCAGGGCACCTCCATCTGACGGGTGAGTTGTCCACTGCCGCTCCCTGTGCGTGGTCAGTCCCGGCCCCACGTCGCTCTCTGGCTTGCGGCATCCTCTTCAGGACGCTGCCCTCCAGCAGTGACCCCTCTAGGAGTCCTTTGCCCCCCTCCAGGGGACTCAGCAGTCCTGGCTCATTCCAGGGCACCCGTCACTGTGGCCCACGGCAGCCCGGGTCTAACCCCTCATGTCGGGGGCAGACGACAGTTCATTAGGGCCACCCAGGTGTGGGCAGGTGCAGTACAAGGGGGAGGAGGAGGGGGAGGGACTCAGGCCCACCCACTACTCTGAGTCCTGCCCCAGGGGCCCTCCAGCAACAGCCTGGTTCTGCTCTGCTCTTCTCTCCTCCCCCTCAACTGCCTTGTTCCTCGGGCCGCTTCCCCCACGGCCCCTGGCACCTGCTGGGTCTCTACTGCAGGGCCAGCAGTCTGGCAAGCATCAGTCTGGAGCCTCTCCCTAGCCACACTTAGCCGGCCCAGCCCTGCTCCTCTGAGGTGCCTGCAGTACCCGGGAGCTGGTCCTGCCCCTTCTCTGGTGTAATAGAACGGGGTTTGTGGGTACAGCTAGAGAAATCAATCCAGGGCACCTTCGCTTAAACCCAGGCTACTCACAGCCCCGGGCTGGGATTTCCATCTCACTAAGGCAAATCCAACCAACCTCAGTAGCATCTCTGCCAGCCCCACTGGCCAGCCAGAAGCCACACAAGCAAACCCACAGACTTCCCCACCGCTCTACCAGCCCAGACCAACAACACCCAAATTCAGGTGAGGGGCTCTTAAGCCTGTGTCACCAAACACCACACAGATTCTTCCAGACCCCAAAGGGCCCAGCCCCAGCCCCCTGTCGATAAATACTTGGATCTTACCCAAACACCACGCCCATCAATTCTTTCGATCTAATACCTAGAGACTTATTAATACAAAAGAAAGAACAGGGTTAGAGAGAAGAATTGTTAAATCAATACTTTACATACGTCAGTCATAACTGCTGATGCAGCCAGTGACGTAATCTGCTGATCCTTGAAAGTCTCGGAAAGTTCACGTCAGGTTACACAGATTCAGTTGTCAAAGCATTGTAGATCCAGCCTGCTGGGGTCTACGTGCCAGGACATGGGCCCTTGGACACCACAAGACAAAAGATCCAAGATGGATGCTGCTAAATCCACATCATCCCCCTTGCAGAATGGGCCCCCAGTCCAGACAGGCTTAACCTGTGAGGACTGAAGAACGAAGAAAGTCCCTGCCAGGGCCTATCTTACAGCTATTCATATCTGCAGGGAAAATTCCATTCTTCTCCATAGGCCTTGGCTTAACTCCTGACCAGGTGGGTCTCTGTGCTGAGTTTCCATTCGCTGCAGTCCCAGCAGGAAAACCCACCGTTGCAAAATGGGTGTGGGCCATCTGGACCTTCGCTCAGTCTATTGTGCTGGCTGGGGTGGAGCCCCAAATCCCTTTGTGAACGTCAGCACTGAAACATTTCTCACACAGCTGCAGAGTTAAAAATCTGTAACTTTCCCTACATACATGACACAGACATGTGAGTAGCATCCATAGATTCAGGGCACCATCAGCTTTCATTTGGCACCTCACATGGCCCCTAGCACAATATTTGGGGCCAACAGCCACACTAGACATATAAGTGGTTTCCACACCCAATGTCAAAGTCCAGCCACATGACACCAAGTCAGGACCTAACTGACCCAGCTTTGCTGGAGCAGCTCCTTATGTACTAGGCTGCTTCAGAAAGCTGCCCTGTGATTGGCTTCCTCCAGGACCCATTCATTTATTGGCTGGGGGAGCTGTGCATTCTCCCTCCAGTTTGTCTTGTCCATTTCTTTGCAGCGGGGGTCCCTTGTCCCACTACATGGGCACTTACTATGTTGGGAGAGATTGAAGTGTGGACACACAAGTTGGCTGACACAAGGTAGGGGCATTGACCTAACTCTGTTTGCGGAGCAGGCCTCAGGAAGACAGATGCCCGTGTGTGTGTGGGGCGGGGGGAGAGTGAGGGTCACAGCCCATGCTTGGGACAAGAGTTTCTGTTTCTCGTAAATCAGAGGAATACAAGAACAGGCTCAGTTGGCTGCTTAGTATTTCTTGGCATCAAGCAGCTAAACAATGACTACAAAAACAGGCTGCATGGAAATAGTTGCTGTCAAGGGTCAGGGGGGAAGCGTGGGAGGGAAAGGAAACCAGCTACATGAAAAGCTGAGCTTGGAACCTAAGCAGATTAAGTGACTTGGTCAGCCCCCAAACTGAGCCATCCAGGGACTTAGCAAATTCACCTCAGTGTTCAGCTGACGGGTGTTTATACAACTCACAGCCGGTCACTTTCTCGCCAGCTACTTGGGGTGAGTGTGTGGATGTGGTTGCGCTCACATTTAACCCTTTGCTGGGCCCCGTTTCCATGGGCTGACCCCTCTCTGAAGCCACAAACAAGTAACAGATTTCTTCAGCTCGACTCGACGGTCTGTGTGTGCACGGGGGGAACGAACCCAACAACAAAGATGCGGAGATGGAGCCTGAGCCTGCCCCTCCCTCCCTTCCCTCCTCCTCTGCAGCTCCCAAACCATCACCATCATCATTATTCATTATGTGTCTGACCCTTCTGCCAGGTGGAGCCGGGAGCGGCCAAGGCCAGGTTCAATACCTGGCGGTTCCTTTTCAGCCATGCAACACAGAACCAGCTCACGACCCCTACACTAACCTGGGAAAATTACACCCCACCCGAGCCGTGTCTACACGTGCACGCTACTTTGAAGTAGCGGCACTAACTTCGAAATAGCGCCCGTCACGGCTACACGTGTTGAGTGCTATTTCGATGTTAACATTGACGTTAGGCGGCAAGACGTCGAAGCCGCTAACCCCATGAGGGGATGGGAATAGCGCCCTACTTCGACGTTCAATGTTGAAGTAGGGACCGTGTAGTCGTTGCGCGTCCCGCAACGTCGAAATTGCCGGGTCCTCCATGGCGGCCATCAGCTGGGGGGTTGAGAGACGCTCTCTCCAGCCCCTCAGCTCAGTGGTGGCCGCGTGGACCGGCCCCTTAAAGGTCCCCTCCCCCTCCCTTTCTGTGCAGGAAGCTGAGAGAGCGTGCAGGCGGCAGCCCAGACACGCGGCCAGCCAGCACGCTCTTGAGCAGCCCCAAGAGCCCCCAACCGACCTCATGGCCGCACGGCAGCCCCCCCAGCGCCCCCAGGGGACCCCCCCCCAAGGGCAGCCAGGGCAGCCAGGGCAGCAAGCGGCAGCGGGGCCCCTCCTTGACGGAGGCTGAGCTTCGGGACCTGCTGGGGCTCTGGAGCGAGGAGGAGGTGCTCCAGGTAATGGGGAGCAAGTGGCGGAACGCGGATGCATTCGCTCGGCTGGCCGAGGGCCTGGCCGCCCGGGGTCACCCTGTCCGCACTCCGGACCATGTCCGGAGTAAAGTGAAAGAGCTGCGGCAGGGTTACGCCCGGGCCCGGGATGCGGCCGGCCGATCTGGTGCCGCCCCCGTCACTTGCCCCCTTTACAGGGAGCTCAGGGACATCCTGGCCCCCCAGCACACCTCCTCCCCTCCGGCCACTCTTGATACCTCGGCTGAGGAGCCCCAGCAGGCCCCGGAGCCGGAGGCCGCCCTGGAGGTAAGCCCCGCACCCTGGGGGCCCCCCCTGGAGCCCACCCCTGGGGCATCGCAGCAGGAGGAGGAGGAGGAGGAGGGGGACTCCTCCTCCACTGAGACGGAGCTGCACATCGTCCTCCCCTCCCGGAGCAGCAGCCGGGCGTCCGCCCCCTGGGTATCCCCGGACCGTGGGAGTGGACCTACAGGTATGTACCCCCCTGGTGTACACCCCCGGGGTTGAGGGGCGGGGGTAATAGATATGTGGCCAGGGCCCTCCACATGCCCAGATGGCCATGGCCCCAAGGACAGCAGTGCCATGTCCCTCACAGGAGTGCATCAGCCCCTGCCCCCGCCCCCCAGCACAACAGTGCCATGCCCCATCCCCGAGGCAGGGGGGAGCGGAACCTCTAAGGTCCCCCGGGAGGAGGGGGTGGGACACCCCGCAGCAGCGGCAGCCGCAGCAGCATGTGATGGAGTAGGGGGAGTGCAAATGCGAGACTCAGGCTAGATATGAGCAGCAAGCTGAATAGTTCCCAGGGGCAAAGGATGATCCTGGGGCTAAAACTGGCAGGTGACACCCCTGACCTGAACAAAGAGGGGGGAGGAGCCGAGCTGGCTTTGAATCGGGGGGGGCTGCAGGTAGAGGCTAGGGGAAGGGAGAGCTGGAAGGCAGCCAGCCTGAGGAGGGGGAAAGCTACACCCCAGAGGGGCACCCCTCGGGGTCTTCTCCCCAGGATGGGTTGGAAGGACTGTCTCTGACTGCTGTACTGTCACTCCTGGGAGAAACTGGGCATCTGTGGCCTAAGAAACCTCTCCTGTCAGACCCTGCTGAGTGAAGTGAGAGTCACTCCCGCCAGGGGACGGGGTGCAGTGCAGGGGGACCCGTGAACCCCATCACAGCAGCATCTCCTGGGGACGGGGATGGGGAACCTGCAGCACAGGGGTGGGGGGACAAGGGCCACGGCTCGGGGCCCACACTAACGCCTGTCTCCACTCTTCTTCCCCCCCTCCTGTGTTCCGCAGCTGCACCATCGGCAGGACCGGAGAGCGCCGGCGAGGCGTCAGTGGTCCCGGAATCCCCTCCGGGGCCATCGCTCCAGGCCAGCCCCTCGGCGGAGGACCGACCAGCCCCACGGCAGGCAAGACGGCGGACCCCGCAACACCACACGGCGGCAACGGACCCCCAGCTGCTGGCCATCCATTGCCGGCAGCTGGAGGTCGCAGAGCAGCGCCTGCGGGTGGAGCAACGCCGCCTCCACCTCCAGGAGCGGGCGCTGGCCTGGCGCCAAGAGGCATGGGGGGCCTACATGGAGACATTCAATTGGCTAGTGGACTACCTTGCCCCCCCATGCTGCGCCGGCCGCTGCTGCGCCCGCCCTGAGTGCTCCACCTGCTGCACCACCCGCTGCTTCACTCGTCGCCACGCCATCGCCCCGCCACCCGCCACCGAGGGCCGGACCGCCGAGGGACACCTGGGGCCAGCTGAGACTCGCCGGATGTATCTTCCGGTCCGCCCGGCCCCCAGCCAGCCCCGGACAGGGCTGCGGCCGAGGCGGGGCTCAAGGCCACCCACCCCCAGTGCCGGACTATAGGGGTGTGGGGCCCAGGACATGGCCCCCCCCCTTGTATATAGTTGGACTTATGTATTTGTGCCCCCTGTTTGCCCAGTCCCCCCCCCATGTAAATAGTTCTCCCCATCCTTGCAATCCCTGGTTTTCTGTTTTTTGTTACATGTAAATATATGGAAACTTTTTTATTATTCACTTATGTTATGGTTTAGTTAGTAGGTCTTGTGCATAGTTTTGTCGTTATTAGTTCAAAAAGCAGTTAAAAAAAGAAAACCAGTTTCATTTTACCAACGAGTGCGTGCTTTTATTGTCCAGGAGAAGTGTGGGGGGGATGCTGTTGGGTGCTCCGTGGTGTGGGCATAGGGGCAGGGAGTGTTGTGGAGGAAGGGGGGGGGCGCAGTGGGGGCCCTGGCAGAGTTCACCCCATGGCCTCCTCGAAGTGGGCCCGCAGGGCCTCCCGGACCCAGGTCCCTTCGGGGTCCACCTGGCGACTGGGGGCAGCGGGTGGCTGCACATCGCCCCTGCCAGCTTCCACAGCCCAGCCCTGAAAAAAGCCTCCCCCTTGCTCTCCACCAAATTGTGCAGGGCGCAACAGGCACCCACAATCTGGGGGATGTTGTTGGGGCCCGCATCGAGGCGGGTCAGGAGACATCTCCAGCACCCTTTGAGGCGGCCAAATGAGCACTCCACCACCTGGCGCGCGTGGTACAGGTGCTGGTTGAAGCACTCCTGGCTGGCAGAGAGATGGCCCATGTATGGGTGCATGAGCCAGGGCCGGAGGGGGTAGGCCGCATCTGCGATGACGCAGAGGGGCATGGTGGTGTCCCCCACAGGGATCTCCCGCTGGGGGATGTAGGTCCCCGCCTCCAGCCGGCGGCACAGGCCCGAGTTCCAGAAAACCCAGGCGTCGTGAGTGCTACCAGGCCAGCCCACATACACGTCCTGGAAACGTCCCCGGCTGTCCACCAAGGCCTGGAGGACCACAGAATGGTAGCCCTTGCGGTTGATGTACCGTCCTCCACTGTGTTGCGGGGTGTGGATGGGGATGTGAGTCCCATCCAGAGCCCTGAAGCAATTGGGGAAGCCCAGGGTGGCAAAGCCCGCGATGGTGGCATCTGGGTCCCCCAGCCTCATGAGCCTGTGGAGGAGCAGGGCGTTTTGATGGCGCGCACGACCTGCAGGGAAAGCACATGGGAGAGCACCAGTGAGGGGTGAGCAGGGTGTGCGTGGCCCTGCCCTGCCCTGCCCTGCCAGTGCCCCCCTGCCCTCCCCCCACCCCCCGTGGGTCCTCTTACCTCCATGAGGACAGCCCCGAAGGTGGCCTTGCCGACGCCAAACTGCTGTCTCCCGGATTGGTAGCTGTCTGGAGTGGCCAGCTTCCAGACAGCGATGCCGACCCGTTTCTCCACTGGGAGGGCACGCCGCATGGCGGTGTCCTGGTGCCTGAGTGCGGGGGTGAGCCACTGGCACAGCTCCATAAATGTCTGCCGGCTCATCCTAAAGTTCCTGAGCCAGCGGTCGTCGTCCCACTCCTCAAGCACCAGCCGCTCCCACCAGTCGGTGCTCGTGGGGTAGCTCCACAGTCGGCGGTGTGTGAGGCGGGGGGCGGGGGCGGGGTGCTGCAGGGTTGCGGGGTGAGTCCTGCTCCCCTGCGGGCTGCTCCTCCTCCGGTGTGGCAAGGAGGTGCTCAGCTGCCTCCCGCATGGCATGGATCAGGGCGAGCCCTGCTCCTGCAGGGAGGGCTGGGTGGACCTCTGGCTGCTGCTGCTGCTGCTGCTGTTGCTGCTGCTCGGGGTCCATGCCTGCGTCGCCCGAGGTCTGCGTGCCTATGGCTCTTCAGACCGCGTGCTGTGCAGGCTGAGTGTGTCTGGGAGGTGCCCTTTAAGGGAGCGGCTAGCTGTTGCCCCGGAAGCGCTAGTCCGCCCTGTGACCCTGTCTGCAGCTGTGCCTGGCACCCCTATTTCGATGTGTGCCGCTTTGGCGTGTAGACGTTCCCTCGCTGCGCCTATTTCGATGTGGTGCTGTGCAACGTCGATGTTGAACATCAACGTTGCCAGCCCTGGAGGACGTGTAGACGTTATTCATCGAAATAGCCTATTTCGATGTCTCCACATCGAAATAGGCTACTTCGAAGTAGGCTTCACGTGTAGACGTAGCTCCGGAGTGTCTCACAGAGACAATGATTCCCCACCAGTTGGAGAAGAGGCCATCTCCTACTCTGAACCACCAGGTTTGATGGTTTGGTGGGGAGTGTTAGACCAGCAACCCCTAAGCTTCCTGCCATCTACCTTGGTTTGATTGCTGAGGTGATCATTTCTCTGTGGCTGAGGCTGGACTCACTTCCTACAAGTGGGATCAGATGCTCCTGTGCCATATGATGGGATTCCCTCTGTGACCTCTTTCCACTCAGCTTCCCAGGAACTCAGTTTAACTCCAGACTTTGTCACTTGGGTATAGTAGCTAGTGCCAAGCAAGGCTTTGCTGGGCTGACCAGGCTCAAATGCAGGGGGTGGATTTAGCTGTACCAGGATAGGAAGCAACACTTCCCTTGCAGCTTGCTAATATGGGAGAGAGAAAAACTGGGGGGTGTTGAAAAACAGGGTGTTGATGTGTAACTCATGGGCACTGAGACCACTGACAAGGGAGAATGAAATCTCTGCTCTACAGCCTCGGCTGAGAGCCAGCTGCCGTTTAGTTCATGAGGTCGCAGGTTCATTCACTCCTGCCAATGACCCGCCTCCATCAGCCTTACATACAGAAATACAGTTTGCTCCTGCTTTGGCATTATGCTCATTATCATCAGCTTGGCTGGTGTTGGGGTACAAATTGTGTTAATGGCAATTGCAATTTTACCAATCCTTGTGGGCATACAGAACGGACAGCCTGTGTTCAACCCATTGCCAAGGGAGAGACACTGTCCATGAGAATGACCATGGAGCCCTTGGCTGAATTCTGTGAAAACGCATGGGGGAGAAGAGGCCTCTGAGTCAGCAGGGGAAATGCCCTCCAGGTCTGAGCTCTAAGAGTGGGTCAGCCTGGTTCTTCCCACTGTTCAAGGACAGAGCTCAAACAAGCTCCACGAGGAGTCCTCTTTATTATTTCAGCTTTACTCCAGTGGATGCTGGAGACGTCTTGTGGCTGGGGTGGGCTTTGGGCCAAGAGCCAAATCCACCACAAGGGGGCGGAGGTAGCGAGCAGCTGCCCGGGGGTGCAGCAGCCGTGGGCGGCTGGCAGAGCGGTTGGCGGGAGCAGCAGTGCAGCCTCAGCAGCGCTATGAGTGGCCAGCAGGACGGCGGGCGGGAGCAGGCGGATGGCGAGTGGCCAGTGGAGTGCGTAAGGGCAGGACTGTGAACCCTGCAGAGGAAGAGGCAACCCTGAACTCTGGGTCTGCCCTGACCCAGGGCAGCCACTGGGAGTGGGAAGCAGAGGACGTGGGGAGGGGATGTTTGGGCTGCTGGATTTAGGCCCCGAGAGGAAGGAAACACTTCCCAGCCTACCTGGGTGGGACTCTCACTCCTGGCTGATGTTTATGAACCTGTTTGTGGGGTTCTCCCAGTTAATGCCAAGTTACCTCCCCTGTTTCATTAAAACTGTCCTTTCTCCACTCTGACTCTGTCTCCTCTGTCCACTGTCCTACTGACTTATCTCAGCACCCGCGTTCTCTTTTCAGCCGGACGCTCCATTTACCTCCCTCGTCCTGTCTGTCGTGGAGCAAGCCTCTCCCATGTGTTAATTACTCTTGCCAGGCCAGGCCTTCCCACACCAGATTCCAAACATTGCCTGGCCCCAGTTACCCCACCCATCCCCGTCCTTGGCACACAGGCACAGTGATGGTCACCGGCCCAGGCTGTGATGCCTCATGCTCCCAGCAGAGAACTGATAACTCATCTCTGGGACTTGTGCTCTGGACTTTGGGGCCATATAGAACTGGTCAACTACTTCCTCCCGTATCGACCTGTCCCCACACCACCATCCAGGCTTCCTATTCCTGAGGCAGCGCTGCCCGCCAGAGCACCTCCGGGTGGGACGAGGGCGGGTCATTTCTGTGCCTGTGTGGGGCGCTGAATGTCCCCCCCCACGAGCACACCCCTCACCCTTCCACAAGGCGCCCAGGTGGTCTCAGGCTCCAGGCACAGAGTCAGGCTGAGCACACTAACGTGCACACAATGCAAACCACCCAGGCAGAGGCACAGCGCTAGGTGCGGGGGCCTGCGGGAGCGCTAACGCTGTGGCCGTGCAGTAACTTCTGGAATGTTTGTCAGCTGGTCTCCAGTGCCAGTGAACAGATGATCTCCGTGGCAGCCCTTGCTACACGGCTCACAGGGTCGGAGCCTGGGAGTTGCCTAGGGCTGCACCAGTGAAGTCACAAGTCTCTGAGAACATTAGCTGTATCTCGGGTGACGGAGACGGTCTATCACGAATACAGTGATCAACAGACCCCCGATTTTCATTGGGGGGTGCTGGTTTGCAGCTGTGGCTCCTGATCCTGGGGAGTGAAGAGAGGCTGACTATTAAAATGAGCTACTTATCGGGGTGGGCTGTATCTGAGAGACCCGTTGACCAGGTGACCTTAATTTGCACAGCTAACACCGCCCCGATCCGGATGTGGCACAGCTGTGTTATGGAGGGCTGGAGGGGGCACTCCAGTAAAGTTCGCACCATGATCTCCATTTAAAAGGTGTAAAAAAGGTCCAGAGCGATACCCTCCTTTGAGCCAGAAAATCGATTACAAATGTTTCATGTAGGCCGGGCTTTGCTTGATTGCAGTTGGTCAGGGAGAGATATCACTTCAGGCACCTACGGAATGGACAAGATCCACGCTAGTGACAATACACAAGGAAGGAAGTGCATTGGAGTGCAAGAGCTACAGAACAGAAGAACTACGTTACTCTAGCAAGTCATCTAGGCAAGGTGCTGATGATGATACTGACAGAGAGACTAAGACTGCGGGTAGAAAAACATCTAGCGGATGAGCATGCGGGATTCAGGAAAGATAGAAGTACCATACAGCAGATACTGGCACTAAGATTGATAGCACAGAACGGTCAATGAAAAAACAAGAATATCTATGACTGTGTTGTTGATTTTCAGAAGGCATTTGACAGTATAGCTCAGAAAGTGACTTGAGTGGGATAGGAATCGTACAGAGTGGATAGCAGACTGATATGGCTGAAGGTTTCAATGACAATGCAGAGGCAGTGGTGAGGACGTGCAGAGAGTTGGGAAGTTGGTTTAGAACGAGTAGAGGTACAAGACGAGGAGATCCAATATCGCCAAGTATCTTCATCAAGCACCTAGAGCGAGCGATGGACAAGATCAAGGAAGAGGTAAAAGGGACGTTGGTGCATGGGATAAGAATTAGCAACTTATGGTTCACAGATGATACAGTCATCATCAAGGAAGATGAGGAGAAGCTAGTGAGAATAATGCAGAGGTTGAATGAGGAAGGGAAGCAGTACAGACTGATTATGAACATCAATACAACGAAGAATGGTATTTGAAGATAAGGAAATGGGAAGGAAGATCATTCTAGACAGGATCGAACTAGCGAATGTAGAGAAGTTCACAAATCTGGGAAGCAACATGATGTATGATCCAGACTGTAAGAAGGAAATAGCAACTAGAATAGTGAAATGAAGAGTGAGCTGGAAGGTGATAGATAAGATCTGGAAAAGCAAAGCTATTAGCTTTGCAATGAGTGTCTTGAAAATGTGTATTCAGCAGCATGTTGGACAGAAGTGAGACATGGGTGATAACTACAGGTTTGAAGAGAAGAATATTGGCATTTGAGAGGAGTTGTTATAGAAGGATTCTGAGAACAGGATGGATGCAGAAGGTCACCAATGAAGAACTGTATAGGAAGATACAGCTGAGAGGGAACCTGCTACCGAAGGATGTACAACATGAGTTGCAGATATTCAGGCGTACCTGCAGAAAGAACATGGAGCAAACAGTCAAGAGCCTGGTGTTGGGCATAATGGACGGTTTGAACCGGAGAGGTGGACCCCACAGAGAATGAGTAGATGATACACTAGATAGGTGCAGAGCTAGTCTGCAGAAACTAAGCCACTCCGCACTGGATGGGGAAGGATGGAAGGAAAGAGTGAGGGAGGCATCAGACACCAATGGATGTTGAGCCCATGGATGCGGTTGTTGATGATAGATCTGCTGGAAATGCTCCTGCTAACGCACCCCAATATGTCATTAGCCTTCTTGGCTACAAGGGCACTGTTGGCTCATATCCAGCTTCTCATCCACATAATCCCCAGCTCTTTTCTGCCAAACCTCTCCTTCGCCAGTCGGTCCCCAGTCTGTGGCAGTGCTTGGGATTCTTCCGTCCAAAGAGCAGGGCCCTCCACTTGCCTGTGTGTGGAACCTCATGAGATTTTCCTCCTCATGAGGAGTCCATTAGCTTGCTCAGGGGCTTCCTCTACACCCACGCTGGAGTGGTGGGCTGCCTTGGCCTCCTACCGAGCCCCCTGCCTGGGTCCAGCCACAGAACCCAGCGTACGGAGTCCATATTGTCCAGGCAGTCACACTGTCATTCCCCGGCATCCCACACTGCCAACAGCCCATCAAAGTCCCTCCCGGTGCCCCTTGGGGCACCACCTTCCTCCCCAGACATCCCCCCTTGAAGGGTTCCCACCGCTCCCCCCTCCCGTCTCTGTGTTTTCAGGCTCAGTTCTGCCTCTGGGGGACATCTGCTTCCGTGTCCTGTTCCGCCAGCCAGACCTCTGCCTGCTCTGTCTGGCCTGGTGGTGTCGGATCCATAGACTGTCTGGCATAGCCTGCAGGAGCTGCTCCAGGACCACCGTGTCTATTATCTCCTTCACAACCTGCTCCGCTGGCTTCACTCACTGGGTTGCCCAGTCTGCCAACCTCTGCGCGAATGCCCAGGGCCGCACTATCCCTGTGCACTGGGCTGACCAGAATTTCTGCTGGCACCTCTCCACAGAGAGGCCCACCCCATCCAAAACAGGCACCTTTATTGCATCAGTCAGGGCCTGTTCATTGCTCAGGGACATGTCAGCTGCTTGAGCCTCCCAGGTCAGGGAATGTGCCAGGCGCACGGCTCAGGTTGTCCTCCCCCATCCAGCACCCACGGACACCCACTCAAATGCCCCCAGGAATGCATCCAGGTCATCCACAGGGTTCATCCTGCAAAGTCCCAGGCCTGGGGGCCAGCTGCCACACCCCTCCCGCAAGACTCACCAACCACTGCAGCATCTGCTCCTGCACTCGGCTCTGCTCCTTGATGCAATCTGCCAGTCCCTGCTGCTGCTCTGTCTGCCAGGCCCCCAGGGTCTCCTCTCCGACGGGGGGTCTGCTGCCTACCTGCAGGGCCTGCCGCCTCTGCTCCTGCTCCTGCCGCTGCAGGAGCCATTGCAGGGTCTCCTCCAGCTCTGGGCTTCCAACTCTGTGCTCTGGCTCTGGGACCCTCTGCTCCTGATGCCCTGGGAATGCGCAGCGCAGTCCGAGTCACTGGTCCCGAAGAAACCGTCCCCCCAGCTCGCCAGCTCCACCTCCCCTCCCTGCTCCCCGTCACACCCAGCACTGAGACGTGTCTAATGCAGGAAGAGTTTATTTAACAGAAAGCAGAGATGCCTCTGATACGAGTATTGGAAACAACTGGCTACATGCAAAATCACATCACAACCTGCATTCCAGAGGCTGGACTGACCCAACCCCCAACCCCTCCACCCCAGTTCTTGTTCCTTCTGGGGACACAGATCCTGGCCCCCCCAACCCTGGCCCCTTTGCTGATAAGATTTACATGGCTGTTTGTTTGCCGTGCGCAGTGCAGAGCTGTGGAACTCAGAGCCCCCGGCCCTGCAGCATCCAGCGCTCACAGGGACGCCTGCTGGGCCAGCTGGACGGCAGCTGCGTTTGCGCTCAGTGGACTCAGGTGTGACAGCAGCATCCCTGCCCTCCGGCTCGCACCCTGCGTGGGAAGGGGCACATCCCAGAGTGCTCTGCAGCTGGGATCCAGCTGGGGAAGGAGGGGCAGCGATTGTCTGATCACATCAGTAAACGCTCCTGCGCCTCCTCCCTGCTTTCCCTGGGTGTGCTGGAAATCCGCACGCAGGCTGGCTGCTCACTACGGGATCCAGGCACATGAGCACAGGGGGATTGGGGGTTGGGAACTCTCAGGGGGTGGTGAGGTTGTTACAGGGGGGCCATGAGCTGTCAATCACCACCCCATCCCCGCTTTGCCTTCAGCATCTAGAGTTGTGTTGTGTACCTAAAAAGGTGTTTTGAATTTCTAAGGGGCGTGGGGGCACAGTGAGAGGTTTGCCGTGGGAAAGGGGTCCCCAGTACTAAAGATCAAGAACCACCGCACTGATACATACGCCGCTATGACTTATGTCGTTCGGGGCGTGGGGAACCCCTCCCAGTGACATCAGTTACACCGACTTACATGCCAGCAGGGAGAGCGCTTTGCCAGTGAAATAGCATCTACATCTGCACAACGGAGCTGGTCCTGCCATGCTAACGTGTTCCATCCCTGAGGGTACGTCTGTGCTCCAGGGGAGATCAACAGGGCTGCAGTCATCTCCCAGAGTTCAATATAGCGCACCTCGTCAGGCCGCACTAAATCAATTTCCAGGGCACCCGCGTCGACCGCGGTGCTCCCACCCCTTGTTCGGAGCAGGGGAGGTTGACGGGAGCACGGCCGCCCTTAGTGGAGATGGTGTGGAAGCCTGAATTAAGGGCTTTAGCTACATAATTAGCATAGCTGAAATTGTGTTCTTTAATTGGACCTTCCTCTAGAGAGTAGACCTGCTCTGTGTTCATCAACACCGTCATTATGCCTGGGGCGGCAGATTTAGCAGGTGATAGATACAGTGGTCAGAACTGCTGAACGTCCAGATTTCAGCATCTGCAACAGCTGTATAAATTTGGGAATTTTGTTCATTTTTATAAATCTGGCAACCTCTTTTTGTGATGTAATTGTTTTTGTTACTGAAAACTGGAGGGCTGGGGGGCATCCTTCTCTAGGCCATTGGAAATTGTGCTGGGGAATGAGTGTCACAGGTGAGCCGACAGGAAAGCTGACTCATCCAGTTTCAATGTACCTTTTTAGGTACACAACACAACTCTAGATGCTGGGGAATGAGTGTCACAGGTGAGCCAACAGGAAAGCTGACTCGTCCAGTTTCAATGCTGAAGCGGAAATATAAAAAGTAAAGGAATAAAATTATAAAAGTTAAATTTGAGTTAAAATATTGGTGTTATTATGCAGGGAGATGCAATTCTACAATGAAGGGAAAAGTAGATACATGATTTTAACGTCAATGTCTAATTTATTTTTTTGAGCAATTAAACTCGTCGCAGTGAACGAGCATTCCAAAGTCCAGCCCCAAACAATAAAAGACCAGTGAGCCCCTTTCTCAGAGGACTGGTATCACTTAGAGCAGGGGCCGGCGCCCTGCGGCTCTAGCTCTTTAAGGAGCCACTTGCATCTCCATCTTAAAACAAAACAACTCCGTTCAGTTGGTTCAACAGCTGGATCTCTCCCGCCGTTAAACGGAATTGGATTTTTACGGTTTGAGCGGCGGCAGCCTCCAGAGCCACAGGGCAGTCGGCTGTGGTGGGGGGCCCCCAAAGGAGAGAGCCGGCAGGGCAGGTAGCTGCCTGTGCTGCCCAGGGGAGAAGCCTGCAGGAGAGCTGCGGGGAGGGTCGGCTGCGCCTGCTGGAGCCACGCAGAGAAGGAGATGGAGGAAGCAGGGCATGGAGGCGATGGCCATGAAGGAGCAGCGGCAGCAAGCAGAGCTCTGCTCTGAGGCAGGTTAAACCTGGTGATGTGGGGGGGCAGGTTTGCAGGATGGGGGTTAAGCTTGAGGCTAGCGGGGGATGATTGGGGTAAAATCTTAACTTTCTAACCGGTACAAATCACTGCGTGTGCTGTTCTTAAAACAGG
The DNA here is from genome assembly GCF_033958435.1 of Carettochelys insculpta. NCBI lineage: Eukaryota > Metazoa > Chordata > Testudines > Carettochelyidae > Carettochelys > Carettochelys insculpta. The sequence continues at coordinate 279,728,923 of NC_134138.1, read as the reverse complement.
GGTTATAAAAAGCATGGTTGGACATTACGTATGAAGGGCTGTCTCATATTCGCGTGCATTGCAGCTCCTGAACTATTGATTGTGTAACTGAATTTGAAAAAAATAAAATAAAAAGGTTCTTCTCACAATTTCAGTCGCAGACCCTGCCTTAGAGGATAGAGCAAAATTTTAGCAAAAGTGGTTTGTCTTCCTCAAACATTTCTTCAGTGTAACAGGGTTGCACATGGTTTGCACCCGCCATGTTATCGATCATGTTAAGCAATTCAGAAGCCTGAGCAGATCGTTCTGATTCTGAGGCTGTGTTGTTGAAAGCAAGGTAGCGGTTTCCACAATTACGAATCAGATCCTGAAGATCGCCATCAGCATTTGTTAAGAACTCTTTCAGTGTTTTCTTCCCTAAATCTTCTTTTCGGGTGAACAGTAGGATCATGTAATTCTTTGCTTTAAACTTGAAAATCTTCTTTATCTCCCTGGCCACTTCCTTTTCTTCTTGGGTGAAACGTCCCAGCTGCATGACGTGGATGAAGGCATGGATTCCTGGATAGAGGAATTTAACAGACCTGCCTATTTCTTTAGAAATCTCTTCATTTCGTTGGCTTGTGTCAAAAAGTCCTGGGGTATCAACAACTGTGATGGTTCTCCCATTAACAGTCCTAGTGCCTTTTTCACAATCCATTGTAACCGAAGCAGGTGAGATATCCGAATAAAATACTTCCTCACCAAGAACTGTGTTTCCTGTTGCACTTTTCCCAGATCCAGTTTTACCAACGAGGACAATTCTCAGTTCAGAATCTGCTGAGAACAAATGAGAGGGGGTTTGCCAGCCAGTTAGTCTGGTTTTACTACCATATCAGGGAAAAATGTACATGAACAGTTAGTTGAACCACAGAATCATAGGGCTGGAAGGGACCTCAGGACGTCATCTTGTCCAGCCCTCTGCCTAAAGCAGGATCAACCCCAATTAAATCATCCCCGCCATGACTATGTCAAGCCGGGACTTAAAAACTTCTAGGGATGGAGATTCTACCACCTCTCTCGGTAACACATTCCAGTCCTTCACCGCCCTCCTGAGGAAACAGTTTTTCCTAATATTCATCCTACATCTCTCCCTCTGTAATTTCAAACCATTTGCTCCTTGTTCTGCCATTTGTCACCACTGACAACAGTCCCTCCTCATTCTCTTTAGAGCCCCGCTTCAGCAAGTTGAAGGCTGCTATTAAATCACCCATAAGTCTTCTCTTCTGTACGCTAATTAAGCTCAAATCTCTCAGCCTCTCCTCGCAGGCCATGTGCTTCAGCCCCCTAATCATTTTCGTTGCCCTTCGCTGAGCCCTCTCCAATGTGTTCACACCTGGCCGCCTCATCAGTGTCAAGTAGAGGGGAATAATAACTTCTCTAGATCTGCCGAGTCTCCTAATGCACCCCAGTATGCCATTAGCCTTCTTGGCTACAAGGGCACACTGTTGACTCATATCCAGCCTGCACTTGGGACAGAAGAATCCCAAGCATTGTTACAGGATAGGGACTGACTGGCTAAGAAGCAGTGAAGCAGGAAAGGACCTGGGGATTATAGTGCATGGGAAGCTACAGCTGAGCCAACAATGTGTCCTTGTAACCAAGAAGGCTGCATTAGGTGCAACATTGTAAACAGATCTAAGGGAAGTGATTATTCCCATTTGTTCAGAACTGGTGAGGCCACATCTGGAGTATTGTGTCCAGTTCTGGGCGCCTCCCCCCCACACTACAGAACGATGTGGATGCACTGGAAAGAGTCCAGCAGAGGCCAACAAAAATGATGAGGGGGCTGGAGTACGTGGTTTATGAGGAGAGGCTGAGGGAGTTGGTTTCATTTCAACTACAGAAGAGAAGAGTGAAGGGGGATTTGATAAAAGCCTTCTACTACCTGAAGGGGGTTCCAAAAAGGATGGATAGAGGCTGTTGTCAGGGACGACAGAATGAGAAGCAATGGTTTCAAGTTGGGATGGGGATGTCTAGGTTGGACATTAGGAAAATTTTTCATTAAGAGGCTGGTAAAGCACTGGAATGTGTTACCATGGTTGTTAGAATCACCTTCCCTAGAGGTCTTTAAGACCCTCCTTGAGACAAAGCCCTGGCTGAGGTGATTTAGTTGGGGTGGGTCCTACTTTCAGCAACAGTTTGGACTCGATGACCTCCTGAGGTCTATTCCAACCCAAGGATTCTGTGTGGCCACAGCTGCGGCACATGGAGCTCACGGGGTTTGCAGGTTTCAGCCGCTGGGTTGAACCATTTGCAGTAAAGCTGCAGGACACTCTGTGTGTCCCCCGTGAGAAGCAGCAAATAGAAGCCAGCTGGTGCTGAGAACAGGCTGGGACGCCCCCTCTGGGATTTCTGCAGAAGAGGGGCTGCCTGGCCACAGAGTGTCATTTCTGCTGTTCAAGGAAACAGGACGGTGACGTTCCCGGGCTCCCCCGGGTTGTGTGGCCCCTCGCTACCCCCTGCCTTTAGTGTGAGCAACCCTGCTCTGTGCGCCTCTTGGGAATCGGCCCCCTGAACCGAGCGACACCGGCTGTGACGTGCAGGCCGATTCACATCCTGCGCTGCCTTTGCGGGTCAGCAACAGACACAAGCCGGCCTGGACCTCTCTGATCTCCTGGGAACTCACAGCACTGTCCGAGTCACTGCTCCCGAAGAAACAGTCTCTCCCGCTCGCCAGCTCCACCTGCCTTCCCTGCTCCCCCTCACACAGCACTGCGACGTCTCTGAACTGCAGAAAGTTTATGTAACAGAAAGCAGAGATGCCAGTGGCACGAGGAGAAATACTGGAAACAAATGGTTCCTAATGTCCAATCTAAGCCGTCCTGTCAGGATTGGTCACTAGGGAATATTGCCTGTTGGGTGGTTCCGCACTGGAATAAATTGCCTCGGGCAGCTGTAGAATCTCTATTGCCGGAGATACCTAAGGACAGGTGTCACGAATGAGTGCAGGGAAGGGGTTAATCAGGACTACAGTAACTTAGCCAGAGTCCAGGGGTCTAGTCTGGGGTGGGAGGGTGGGTGGGTGAGGCTCGCTGGCCAGTGAAGAGCAGGGAGGTCAGAGCAGGGGATCATGGCGGTTCCTTCTGGCATTAAAATCTTTGAGTGTATAGCAGGCGATGGGGTAGCTCAGGGTCCCTCACACCTTCCCATGAAGACAAGGCCCCTGGGAGAGTTCTCTGCCCCCTCCCTCTTACCGGTCGGCCTGGGAAGGAATCACTGAGTCACACCCTTTTCCTCCTCTCCCCTCTGAGAGCCCAGGCTGGGGAGGCTCAGCAGAACGGGCTCAGCTGATCACACAAACGTGCCCAACTAGAACTGGAAACTCTCGTACCTTTCCGCGAGCCGGACGCAGCTGAGGGAGTGGCCTGGTTAGACATGTCTCTGGGAAGAAGTCTGTTTCCGTCCCAGGGCTCAGAGTCTCACGGAGCGTCTGCATTCAAAGAAGAGTGAGGGAAGTGGTCGCTCAGGCCTGGCTCCACAGAGGGACTTCAGCTCTGTGACACTGACCTGTGCCAGCCCAGACTGCCAGGCACCTAGGAAATCCCTGGGGGGCAGGGAGCCTGAGTGGTCCAGGCTCCCCACACACTGAACATTGGTGGGGACCCCCTTAGCTAACCAGTGGGAAATAAAATGAGAGACGTGCAGGGTCATCCTGAGTAGGAAGGGGGAAGACAGTGCAGGGCCTGGGGCAACCTCCACCCCAACACCCCATGAGTGGGGCCTGAAGCAACCTCCACTGCACCACAGGCCTTACCCCTCTCTGCCCCCCAGCCTGCCCCCTCTGTGCCTCTCCCCAGACAACGGAACCCGGGATGACTTGGGGCTGAGGGCTGAGTGCCCTGGAGGCAGCCGAGTGGAGCAGATGCTATTCCTGAGGCTCACCTGGTGAATGCCGGGGGAAGGAGAGTGGGAGGGACCTGCTGCCTCTGCCAACTGATCCTCCACCTTAGATACCACCCACAGCCCTCCCCGCTATAAGTTAGTTACAGCGGCTGCTGCAGGGCTGCCAAAAACGCAGGGCTTTGTCTGCCATCCCAGTTCTCCTATGGACGAGATGGCTCTGGGCGCGTGCCCTAAGCCATGTGCTCCTCTAGGATCTGCACACTTAAGTCTGGGCTGCAGGAAGGAACATTCTGCTTTGGATCCACAGCTGGCAACCCTGCCCTGGAGTCCGGTACCTCGGCCATTCTCCATCCACACCAGCTGGGGCGGGGGGGTGACTCCAGAGTTCTTGGTTTGGGGACTTACAAGAAAGCTGGGGAGCCCCAGGACTACATCTTCTCTCATCAAGCAGAGTGGATAATTTGAGCTCAGGTCTCCCACACCCTGGATGAGTTTCCCTAACCGCTGGGTTAATTGTACAACGCAGCTCTTCTCCCCTTTCCTGACCTCCTCACACAGCCAGACCGGAGGTACCATCAAGTACTGTTCGTTATTTTTTGTTCTGTCGTATGTCATGGAACTACTTTTCTGTAAATTTTATTTTGTTGCAGCAAACATCAATGTTATGACTTTTTAAAAAATATGTGGAAACACTATTTTCATATCATAGCTGGGGTATGAGATTATTAACACTTTTTTTTTGCAAAGTTCCTAAAATTGTACATACATTTCTGCCTCAATAAATAATGCAATTGCAAAGTTTTTAAATTGAAAATACCAAATGTAAAGGGAAACCACAACATTAACGTTAAGGTCAAATTAACAAAATCCGAATTGTCTGAGTTTCATAGCTGCATTTTCACTTTTAAGTATCATTAAGCAAACGGCAGAGCAAAAACATTCTAAAAGAGCCTTTGTGCACAAAATTAACCAACCGCTTTCATTGGGTTTCCACTGTGGATTCCTACATACAACAAAGGACCTTGAAAGATGAATCCCAGCAAAGCGTTTACACACCTGTGCTTATAATTCATTTAAAAGTAATTATATTAATCACTAAATTAAATGAATATAATTGTGCGTTGTGTGAAGGGGAAGTAGCAGCTGCTCACGTTTGGTTCTAAATGGTGAGCAGAAACGGACTTGGCATCCCAAGGAAATTGTCCAGAGCAGCTCGCCCTTCGCGCTGGCCCTGCCAGTGGCTGGCTGAGCAGCAGGCCGGGGAGAAGCGAGGCTTTGGCGGAGCCTGTAACTTCACTGCAGCGGCTGTGGCTCTGGGTCCCCAGCCTGGCGCTGGGCAAGGACAAGGCAGCAGTTTAGCGGGGCTGACAAGGGCAGGGGGGGAGAGGGGCCGACCCCGCGGGGATCCCACCGCCAGGTATTCAGGGGCTTTCCCGGAGCGGCGGCTCTGAGCAGCTTCAGCGCCGCCAGACGCTCCCGGGCGGTCTCACCCCCAGGGCAGCCGCCGGAGAGGAGGAATCGCTCCCCAGCAGCTCCCCAGGGCGCCGGGCAGCGCTCCCCAACCTCGCCCCGCCTGAGCCCGCCCCGCCCCGCGCTGCACGGCCAGAGCCCGGGCGGGCTTCGCTCCGGGGTCGGCGCAGACCCGCTGGCCGGGCTCAGGGCTGCCGCGAGCGGCCGGAGAAGGGAGCTCCCAGCCTGAGCTCCCGGGGAGATGCTGGGCCGGGGACCCGCAGCCGGGCTCCCAGGGGCACCAGAGCCCCCGAGAACCACCCAGCACCCCCGCCCCCCGCCAGCGCGGGACCCCCCCGCCCCGGACTGCTCCCGCCCGGCCTGGCCCGGACAAGGGGGGTCGGGGCCCGCAGCGAGGCCGAGCCCGGACAGCAGCTCCCGCGGGGGCGGGGAAGGAGCTCGGACCCCGCCGGACTCGCCCGAAGGCGGCGGCGGTGCTGGGGGTGGGGGGTCGCACCAGCCGGGAGAGAACCGGGAGGCCGAGCCCCGAGCCCCGTCTCGGGCATCTCCGCCCCGCGGCCCCCCAGGAGCGGGGCTGGGATCCAGCCGCTGCTTCTCCCCTGGGCTGGGCTGGGCTGGGCTCGGCTCGGCTCGCACCCCCGGGGGCCTCAGCCGCGCCCGGCGCCCCAGCGTGGCCAGCCCGGGGCGCAGCCGGGAGCCGCCCGTACCTCGTCCGCCGCCGGGCGCGTCCTGCCTCTGGGGAGCCGCTGCCGCCTGTGGGGCGCCCGCCCCGGCCGCGGCCTTTTATCCCGCCCGGCCGCCCCGCCCACCCCGCCCCAGGGAGCGGGGCGCTGCCGGGGGAGGGGGGACGGACACCCGCTGGCGGCCCCTGCCCCGCGGTAGCCCCGGAGCGGCCCCTGCCCCGCACGTCGGTACCCGCCCCCGGCAGGCGGGGGGAGCCCGTCGGTCTGTAGCGCCGCGAGCCCGCAGCGCCCGAGGGACCCCGGGAGCCGACGCGCGACTCCCCCGCCAGAGCGCGTCACCCAGGGCTGCTCCCCGCGCGGTGCTGCGCCCCCGGCTCCGCCCGGCCCTGTGCCCCCGCGCCGGGCGGTTCTCTACCCGGGCCGGTTCTCCCCGCGTCCGGCCTGCGGGGTTCGGCACCGCCCGCACCCCCGGCCCGACGGGCCCAGCCGGCAGCGCCCCGCGGGGCTCCCCCGCTCGGAGCACGTCCCCCGCCGGGCGGGGCGGGGCGGGGCGGCCGGGCGGGATAAAAGGCCGCGGCCGGGGCGGGCGCCCCACAGGCGGCAGCGGCTCCCCAGAGGCAGGACGCGCCCGGCGGCGGACGAGGTACGGGCGGCTCCTGGCTGCGCACCGGGCTGGCCACGCTGGGGCGCCGGGCGCGGCCGAGGCCCCCGGGGGTGCGAGCCGAGCCGAGCCCAGCCCAGGGGAGAAGCAGCGGCTGGATCCCAGCCCCGCTCCTGGGGGGCCGCGGGGCGGAGATGCCCGAGACGGGGCTCGGGGCTCGGCCTCCCGGTTCTCTCCCGGCCGGTGCGACCCCCCACCCCCAGCACCGCCGCCGCCTTCGGGCGAGTCCGGCGGGGTCCGAGCTCCTTCCCCTGCTGTCCGGGCTCGGCCTCGCTGCGGGCCCCGACCCCACTTGTCCGGGCCAGGCCGGGCGGGAGCAGCCCGGGGCGGGGGGGGTCCTGCCCGGCCCGCGCTGGCGGGGGGGGATGGGTCTTTCTCGGGGGCTCCGGTGGTCGCTGGGGGTCCCCGGCCCCGCATCTATATCTCCCCGGGAGCTCGGGCTGGGAGCTCCCTTCTCTGGCCGTTCACTGTAGCCCCGAGCCCCCGGGGCAAACCGCTGCAGGGGGCGGAGAGCGCGGCAGCCCCCGCCCCCGCCCCCGCTGGCCTCCCCTCCTCCCAGCCAACTCCCAAGTGCATCACGTGACCTTGGACACCCCCGCCCCCCCACACCCCCCACTGTTCTGCAAATTCCCCCCCCGCCTGCAAGGGTGCGCCAAGGAGGCACAAACCTTCTCCTCCTCCTTCCCCTCCGCGGCCGCACGCGGAGCAAGGGCATTAAACTGCCTGTGGGGGATGGGCGAGGGGGTGCTGGATCCTGCTGTGGGGCGCAGGGAGCCGGACTCCATGACCTCTCGAGGTCCCTACCAGTCCCCCTGCTCTCTGAGGCTGCGCAGTTGCAGCCAAGGAGCTTTGGTTGGACTTCAGGAAAGATGCTGCCGGGTGGTTAAACACTGGAATAAACTGCCCTCTCTCAACCCTCTTGCTAATCCCCAGGGAGGGCCATTGCACAGCCCCTGCTGGGCATGGCCAAGAGGGTGTTTGGGGATGGGAGGCTCCTTCCAGTTCCGGTGTCCTTTGATGCAGAGACTCCAGCCTGGGGGTGCACAAAGGTGTTCTGTTTTTTGAAGCTGGTAGGAGAGGGTAGCTGCTGCCACCTTCGCCTTGGGGGGCATCTTGGTGCTAGCAGCTCTGGCCCCCAGAGGTGCCAGCGCAGGGTTAAGGGAGCACCAGGCTGCTCGCTGACATTGGTTAGGGTTGCCCAAGGCAGAGGGGGAGCTGGGAAAGGAAGCAAGCTCCAGGCCCCCTTCTGCCTTTCTGAGAGCCAACAGACCCTGGGTAATGTGTCGCCCTCTCCCTTGAATGTGGCCCTTCTGGTATGGGCTGGTGCTGCCGGGGGATGGGGCCTGGGTGCAGTGGATGCCTTCCAGGGATGGGGGGATGCGGGAGCAGTGAAGACCCCAAAGGCAAGGACCAACTGGGGCCAGAAAACAAAAAGGGGGGGGCATTGCTGAAGTCCTCAGCCATGTGCCACTCAGGTGGGAACCCCTCCCTCCACCTCCTGCTGCTTTCCCAGTTCTCTCAAGTCAGTTCTGCTCCCTTGAGCTGTTTCTCCCCTCCCTCTACTTAATACTCTGTCCAGACGTTCAAAACCGCCCCCTCCTCTGACTTCTGCCAGCTCTCCCTAAAATCAGTTTGGTTCTGTGCATTGTCCTGAAAGGTGCCTATGGATGAGGAGTAGTGGAGTGTTCCTTTGGGTAAATAAATGGGTATTGTTAAGTAACTTAAGTACAGCATGAGCCACGCAAGCCTTCTTTCGTCATGGCACTGTAACTGGCCATCATGGTAAAGCTGACCAAAATTCCTGGGGAAACTTGTGATTAACTCAAGCAGATTTGCAGATGTGTCGTACCTCATGGACCCATCTAAACTGTATTAGCAAAAGAGCAAGATGAAAATTAGAGCAATGGTTTTATTGCAGGAAAGAGACACTCTGCACACACCGGTGGGGGCTAAGCTCAAGCTGTCCTGACCATGTGTTATCTGAGGATAGTGAGTAACCACCATCTCTTACTCAGACATCCAGTGAGGTACCGAAGTGGGACCGAACATCTTGCCGGTTACAATGTCGTCAGAGGAATCTTTCCCCACTTCCTGTGGGCAGAGCGAAGGTGAGTTATTGATCGTGGTGTTTAGGGAAGTGTGACGGTGCACTCAACTCTCATGAACACCACCTGTTACCAGGGTGTGAACCTGCACTCTCTGTTTGCGGTGCCCCTTCGTGGTTGTTGCTGTTGTCAAGCAGCTCTTCAGTGGCTCAGGCCTCGTGCTGAGTCACACACACAGCCTAACACAAGAAGGACCCCTTTCGGGCTAACAAAAGCCCAGCAAGGCCTGTCCTTGTGCCTTTTGTTGCTATCTGAGCCCTGCCTCTGGGTTCAATTCGCAGCCCCTTCTGGGCTAGTTTTATGTCTGTCCCTGCCCCCAGGGCGTTCTCCCTCAACACTCTGTCCTCAGCACTCCTTTGGTGTCCTTTAAGTTCTGCCCTTCCCTTTGGCTTCTAAACAAACTTATCACCTCCTCAGGACTTACACTACCTGCATGATGGCTGCTGTGGGACCCGACAAATAGCCTCCACATGCTGCTCCCTTTAATAGTTGCTCCCTGGGCTGTTTCTCTTTGTGCCTAAGAACCGTCACACGTTCTCTTAGTGTTACAGTCCTGGGGTTTTCTCTGTCTTTCCCCTCTTGGTTCAGGGTGTCCCCCAGGCCCGCTTGCCTGGAGGGTCCCTCTGTCTTATATCTCCAGGTCCCAGGTAGGAACTTTTGAACTCTGACTGCTTCCCTACAGCCTTTCTAGGCAGGCTCAGAGGACCTACCTTCACTGCATCTTTCCTGACCCAAGGTGTGGTGGAATGTAAGGCCTAAAGCAGGAGCCTCAAAGGGTCTGGTGTTCATTGTCCCACAAAATGCACGAGCAAGGCCTTACCTAATTCATGACGTGCGAATTTTGACACTGAGTGCAGGAGCACGTATGTTAGCTTTTAAGAGGCAGTCCCACACATGCAGCACTCGTGCTGTCGGCCCCAGGGCGGCAAGCTTTTCCAAATGACTGCAGTCTATAAAGGTCTGTGTTACTTCTCCTCATTTTTTCTTGACTCGTCCACAACTCAGCTGCAATTATTTGACCATCATCCCACAATTCAAATAGGGCTGTATTCAAGAGAATATCAAGTGCCCAGACAAACAGACGTTTGCTCACTATGGAGTTAATACAACACCCATAGAAACCAATTCATTGGCGGGAGGGTGTCTTTCCACTGATTGTCACGGGGCTCTGGGCCAGACCTTGTGTTTATATCCAAAATGGGATCCAAGGTCACAGCAGATCTCAAAGCCGTGATTCAGTGGGGAGTAGAACTTCAGAGACCAGCTCACTCTGCCTGGACTTGGCTTTGCTCGAACAGAGAGAGATGGACACTGGTCAGGATTGTCATTCACCCTGGTGAGCCAGTTCTCAACTCCTTTCCCCCAGCTTGTGGGCAGAGGGGGCGGAACATCTCAGATGGTGATTCTTTCTCAGGCGGACTTGGGAGGGGCACAGGAAAGAATTGCCAGTGCCCTCCCATGAAAAACATAAAGAAATGTGAAGCTAGCCAGGCACCTTCCTGGGAGCTGCCTCCCCACTCTGACACCCCAAGTGCAGAAGGTGGGGGCCTGCAAAAACCTTAAAAATCCCTTGCCTCTGTAGGCTCTGCTTTAAAAAACAAAACTCCCCCAGGTCACAGATTCCCTCCCCCTGGGTTGGTAGCTGCCACCACCCACGTGAGAACTCCTCTTTAGAACCCAAGAAGGTGCACGTGGGAAGTTGACCTTCTGCTGCAAATCATGGAGGCATGAAGGTTCTTTTGAGACACTTTTATAATGTCACGTCAGGCAACTGTACCAGAAGGGGAAGGGCTGTATGGGGAATGAGTACAGTACCGAACAGGACAGTGTCCACAGATAGTTTCCTACCCACCGTATAACTGACAAACCCCCAAGGCAAAGCAATGAAAAGTTAAACCACCTGCCAGTCCGTACCCTGTGCCCCTCCAAGCACAGATGTGCACTTTACCAGGACTCCAGCTCACATGTATCAACCTTATCACCACCGCACAGACCACCAGTCAGGTATTGTCCTTTCTACCAAAGTGCTCCCTCCCATCAGTCTCACCTGCTGCTTGGCTTCCTAGTTCAGTTCTTACGCTTCCTACACAGCTCTTCTTACCCACGTCAGTCTTAAACTCCAGAGCCCCTGTTCCCCGGCCAGCTGTTTATCCCAGACCGATCATAGCCAGAGGCTGCATGTTTCTGGACTCTTGCCCAGCCGCAGCGCAATTCATGGCTGTGCGTGTCGGGGGTCATGTTTGGAATTGGAGACCTTTCTCTCCCTATTATGGGCACAGAATTGTATGATATATGAGTGTGTCTCAAAGACCAATTCATGAGCCTCAGTCTGAACTCTCAGTGACCTCTCCTGTTTGTTTCAGTCCTGGGGCACCATAACTCCCTCCTTACCCCCAACTTGCCCTCTTCCACTCCTCGTTTCACTTCACCCCCACTAGCTGCATCCTGTGGTTCCCCAGGGCCACGCCACTAAACATCTGTTCTCACCTGCTGCTCCAGCCCTGGGCTGAACACACCTCCAGTGAGAGGCCTCAGTCCTGAATGCAGCACTCAGGAGTCCTCAACTCCTAGGTCTATCCTAACCAGAGAGTCAAATGCGCTGTGTTGCAGAACCGTTCCCAGCAAGGGAAAGGTTCACGTCACTTGTCTTACAGCATGATTTGCCTGGATCCAAGACCTCTGATTTCACAGTGAGGTCAGCAACTCCCTTCCTCGCTGTCATGATCATGAGGGTTAGCCAGCAGCCTAGGAGTAAAAGGGTTAACCTCCTTAGCCAGGTGGGGTTGGCCTATAGGAATGTAGGTAAGAATTAAAACAAAAAGCAGTCAAGTAGCACTTTAAAGACTAGCAAAATAGTTTATTAGGTGATAAACTATTTTGCTAGTCTTTAAAGTGCTACTTGACTCCTTTTTGTTTTGATAGTGTATAGACTAGCACGGCTTCCTCTCTGTAGGTAAGAACTGAATTTTTTGGCTCCTCCCTTTTTCTGTCCTCTGGTCTTTCTTCTTCTTTCCAGCCAGGAGGGAGAGAGACAGAATATGTCCCTCCAAGAAGAGGCCCTCCAATCTTCTGTAAGTCAGGGAAAGTTTAGACAGATCCGTTCGGCTTTATCGTTTTATGGTTTGGGAAGTGGGGTCTGATGTCTGTGCACTTTTTAGAAATGTTCTTTTACTCTCCTTGTAACTAAGTTCTAGGCCCATGGTGGAGACTCCCCATGTGTTTTACTTCGTGACTCTTCCATCTAGTCACGAGGCTCGCAACAGGAATAGTGTTGTAATAATAAAAGTTCTCTCTTTTTTTTTTTCTTTTTATTAACCTGGTATTGGTTAATGTTTGTGTCCTGGTTCTTACTTTTGGGGCTGAGATTTCCCAAGTCATCTCTCCCTGGTTTCCTTATTATTATTTGGGTGGTGACAGTGAATTTTATCCCCAAAATCTAAGGGTTTTCAGGATTTTTGGGAGGGGAGTTTATACCAAAACCTGGTAAATAAGGTTTTGGAGGTACTTTTGCTGGCCCCCACTTCTACATTTATCTTGCTAGAGTGGGGAAGGAGCCATGACACTCACCCATTCAGCTTTCCACTGAAAGTCAAAGCATTGAGCCAGATGTGAGCACCAGGCCACAGCTCTTAGTTCTCTCCAACCCCTGTGGTGCCTGTGCAGTGATGATCTGAGTCTGTCACACTTGTTCCCAACAGGGCTGGGGTATGGCAGCCAAGACACTGGGGAGTCAGAACTCAGGATCATCCTCGTCGGTAAGAGCGGAGGTGGGAAAAGTGCGACAGGAAACACCATCCTTGGGCGGGAGGAATTCAAGTCTGTACTTGAAGCGACACCCGTAACTCAGATGTGCAACAGAGGCAGCAGGTGCTGGAAGGGACGGGAGGTGGTGGTCATTGACACACCCGCAATTTTTGATGCTGAGCGCTCTGAGCAAACCACCCGTGAGATCTGTCGCTGCGTCACACTCGCCTCCCCAGGACCCCACGCACTGGTGCTGGTGACCCAGCTGGGCCGCTTCACGGAGGAAGACATATGTGCGGTGAGGAGAGTACGAGAGATTTTCGGCCCTGAGGCCATGAAGTACATGATCGTCTTGTTCACCCGCAGAGAAGATCTACGGAGTGGGACCCTGGAGGAGTACATCTGCCATCCAGTTAACAAACTGCTTCTGGAGCTGATCCAGCAGTGTGACGGCCGGTACTGCGCTTTCAACAACAGAGCAACGCAGGAGGAACGGGCTGCCCAGGCTACAGAGCTGCTGGGTAAGATTGCTGAGATGGTGAAGGTGAACAAACGCTACCTGTGTACACAATTGAGGAAGCTTCCAGAAGAGGACACCTGTACACATTCAGAGACAGACAGGCGTAACACTAGGATGGATGAGGCGGAGGAAGAGAAATCAGCCGTGGGAACAGGGAAATCCCAGAAGAAAACAACAACACAGACAGAAGAAAACAAATGTGAGTTTCATCGTATTTTTGTTTCCTTAGTCGCAGGTGCTCAGTGGACCCCAGACTGAGTTACACCCATGACTATCAAGTAAGAGAGGAGTGGTTGTGTTGGTCCATATCTTCCCAAAACAAACCAGCAGTCCCGCAGCACTTTAAAGAGTAACAAAATAACTTTTCGGGTGATGAGCTTTTGTGGGGGAGACTGAGTGACACCTTGTGGTTCCCTCTGCTTTTACCAGATTTTATAAAGCCAATGAAACTGGAGGTGGATGGAAGAGATCTACTTAATCACATTGAATGTCAACATTGGGAAATGCTGGAGGGTTGTTCCCTACTCTGCAAGTTACTGGGGGGGCTTCTCTCACTGAAGAGATGGTTCCGTCGATTAGGAAGGTTTCCTGTAACCCCACGTTCTCTTTTGGCGCACTATTATACCGTTAGGCTTAGTTATACATCCTCAAGCCACCCAACAAGCCCAGCCCTCCAAAACTCCACTCAGTTCTATTGCCCTTCTCCAGAACCCCAGTAACTTACCCTGGCTGGTAATGAAGAACTGAGGTCTGAATGTGATCCACCAATCAGAGAGCTCTCTCTGATCTCTGTGCTGTAGGACACGAAGCTTCTGCAGCCCAAAGCCATATTGGCTTGCTCTGCCGACATGTCACACTGCAAACTTACTTCTAATTTGTCTCCCTAGCCCCGACAGTCCCCCAAAACCATCAAAGGAAAGTCACTGCTCTGTTCACCCAACAGGCTTGTGTGTGTTTGTTTTCCTCTCGTACTGGAGACTAAGGGTAAAAGTTTCCAAATAGCTTAAGTTTTATACCCTGCGTCCCAGCCACTTGCAGACCCCCGGCTGTGCTGGGCTGGGTGAGGCAGCCACACAAGTTCAGCATAGGCACTTATTACACTGACAGGAAAGGGATCTTCCATTGCTAGTAAACCCTTCTGTCTGAGAAGCAGTTGCTAAGGGAATGAGAAACCGCTGCCTGGCAGACTCAAACGTAGGACCTCCTCTACCCTTTGAGCTAATTGCCAGCTGGCTGTCAGTTAAGGCTGTAGAGGAATCTGGTTCTTTCTATGTAACTGCTCTAGGTGCCAGGGCATGGAGCAGCGAATCATGCCCAGAAGGTGTTTGGGTTACAAATGGAAGAATTCCTCTGTTGTTCCAGCACAGTCAACACTGGGGCTTAGGTTAGATGTGAATTTTTCATGTCCCTGAGCTGTGTAACTGGGTTGGGCTAACTTTCTAGTGCAGAACAGCTCAGTACAGAACATTTTTATAAAGCTCAGTAAGTGACATTAATGATTGTTCTTTACTAAAATCACATCCAGTGAATCCTTTAAAAAGACCGACTGATCAAACAGGCCACAAAATTATTCCTAAAAGTACTGAATCCAATTCCATTCTAACAATATCTAACAGTTATTTCCATTAAGCAACCAGTTTGTCACCCTCTCGAGAAGCTCTTCAGAGATGTGTCCCTCTGTCTGATGTCATCTAACTGTAGACATGCCTGTGACATTGCTCTCACTGACTGCAGTGGTAAATTAATTTCTATGTGGTGGGGAAGAGACAAGGTTCTGCAAGCGGGAGGTGCCGGCCAAGGACTGGATGGGCCTTCCACTTCCTGACTGTGGGATCCATTGTGTGCGGCCCAACGTTTAAGGATTGCAAAATGTCATCCTAAGGTCCGGTAGCTCTTTTATGACCTCCCACCACGTGTCTCTAATATTGCAGCAATCGTGACTTGTGGTTTACTCTTCATTCCCCCTGCAGTGTCTTTCCTTTTCTTTCTGAAAAATCCTACTGATGAAGAATCCTAGGGCTAGAATAATCCTCAGGAGGTCATCAAGTCCTGCTCCCAACCCCTTCTCTTTCACTGGGTACTACCCACTTCCAGCTTTATTAGCAGCAGCTTCTAGGAGTTGAACTCACCTCAATAATCAAACCTGGATCACTCTATCTGGCTTTCACCCTCTCCTGTGTTCCCATTCAGCAAAGCCCTTAAACACACACTTTGAAGTGAGAGACCTAAAAAAGAGCCACCGTGGCTTAACAACCATGTGAAAGAGGCAGTGAGAGATAAAACGGCGTCCTTTAAAAAGTGGAAGTCAAATCCTAGTGAGGAAAATAGAAGGGAACATAAACACTGCCAAATTAAATGTAAAAATGTAATAAGAAAAGCCAAAAAAGATTTTGTGGAATAGTTAGCCATAAATTCAAAAAACAATAGTAAAATGTTTAAGTACATTAGAAGCAGGAAGCCCGCTGAAAAAGCAGTGGGACCCCTGGACGATAGAGATATAAAAGGAGCAATCAAGGAAGATGATGCCATTGCAGAGAAACTAAATGATTTCTTTGCTTCAGTGTTCACAGCTGAAGATATTAGAGGTTCCCAAATCTGAGCTGTCCTTTGTAGGTGACAAATCTGAGGAACTGTCCCAGATTGAAGTGTCAGTAGAAGAGATTTTGGATCTAATTGATAAGCTAAACAGTAACAAGTCTCCAGGACCAGATGGCATTCACCCAAGGGTTCTGAAAGAACTCAGATGTGAAATTGCAGAGCTATTAATGGTGGTTTGTAACCTATCCTTTAAATCAGCTTCGGTACCCAGTGACTGGAAGACAGGTAATATAACGCCAATATTTAAAAAGGTCTCTAGAGGAGACCCTGGCAATTACAGACCGGTAAGTCTAACGTCAGTACCGGGCAAGTTAGTAGAAACAATAGGAAAGAATAAAATTGTCAGACACGTAGAAGAACATGATTTGTTGGGCAAAAGTCAGCATGGTTTCTGTAGAGGGAAGTCGTGTCTTACTAATCTATTAGAGTTCTTTGAAGGGGTTAACAAACATGCAGACAGGGGGGATCCAGTGGACATAATATACTTAGATTTCCAGAAAGCCTCTGACAAGGTCCCTCACCAAAGGCTCTTATGTAAATTAGGTGGTCATGGGATAGGAGGAAAGATCCTTTCATGGATTGGGAACTGGTTAAAAGACAGGAAAAAAAGGGTTGGAATAAATGGTAAATTTTCACAATGGAGGGGGGTAACTAGTGGTGTTCCCCAAAGGTCAGTCCTGGGACCAATCCTGTTCAACTTGCTCATCAATTATCTAGAGAAAGGGGTAAGCAGTGAGGTGGCAAAGTTTGCAGGTGATACCAAGCTGTTCAGGATAGTCAAAACCAAAGTAGATTGTGAAGAACTTCAAAAAGATCTCAGCAAACTGAGTGATTGGGCAGCAAAATGGCAAATGAAATTTAATGTGGGTAAGTGTAAGGTAATGCACATTGGGAAAAGTAACCCCAATTATACATACAATATGATGGGGGCAAATTTAGATACAACAGATCAGGAAAGGGATCTTGGAATTATGGTGGATAGTTCTCTGAAAACATCCACGCGGTGTGCAGCAGCAGTCAGTAAAGCACATAGGATGTTAGGAATGATTAAAAAAGGGATAGAAAATAAGATGAAGAATATCTTACTTCCCCTATATAAAACTATGGTACGCCCACATCTTGAGTACTGCGTGCAGATGTGGTCTCCTCACCTCAAAAAAGATATACTGGCATTAGCAAAAGTTCAGAAAAGGGCACCTAAAATGATTAAGAGTTTGGAAAGGGTCCCATATGAGGAGAGGCTAGAGAGACTGGGACTTTTCAGTATAGAAAAGAGGAGATTGAGGGGCGATATGATAGAGGTATATAAAATCATGAATGGTGTGGAGAAAATGCATATTGAAAAGTTATTTACTTGTTCCCATAATATAAGAACTAGAGGACACCAAATGAAATTGATGGGTAGTAGGTTCAAAACTAAACTTTTCTTCACACAGCGCACAGTCAACCTGTGGAACTCCTTGCCGGAGGAGGCTGTGAAGGCCAGCACTCTAACAGAGTTTAAAATAGAGCTTGATAAATTTTTGGAGGTTAGGTCCATAAATGGCTATTAGCCAAGGGTAAAGTATGGTGCCCGTAGCCTTTAGTCAAAGGCTGGAGACAGATGGCAGGAGACAAATCGCTTGATCATTGTCTTCGGTTCACCTCCTCTGGGGCACCAGGCACTGGCCACTGTCGGCAGACAGGATACTGGGCTGGATGGACCTTTGGTCTGACCCATTATGGCCGTTCTTATGTTCTTATGAGTTCTTTCTTGAACTGAGGCACCAGTACAGCTGGAACCTCTCTCGTCCAGCAACGGCCGTAGTCCAGAATGATTTTAGTTGGCTGGATGACCACTTATCGTGGATGCGGCCAAGTTTCCTGAGGTCCCACAACGTTTGTTTCTCGACACCGTTCCTGACTCTCAGTGTTCTGTGCTGTTATTTAGCTGCAATTTAACCCTAAGTGTCTTCTCAGAACCCAGTAGCAGTGGAAGTGTTGGTAATGCTGCCAGACAATATTGACTTCCCATTGTCTGGCAATTTCTCTTGTTTCCAACCAGTCAGGTCCTGAGGGTGCTGGGGTAGAGAGGCCCAACCTGTGCTGAAATTGTCATAGAGCACATGTGGCCAGTTGTCATACCCAGTCTCATCTTCCTGGCTTGTCCCCTCTTTCACTGCTTTCGCCTTCTAGCCTAATTAGAACATATGGGGTGAGGACAGGGGGAGGGAACTAGGGCTCAACTGCATTGTTGAAGCAAAAGACTTCTCTGTATTTAGGCAGCTAACATTCAGCTTTATTCAATTCAATTAAGGCAACAGATGAGCCAAACTGGACCCCAGTACAGCCAGGTCCAGCAAGGCTGCTTGATGCAGCTAACGCTAGTATTTTACACAGACAAGTCCAACGTCAGAGGCAATTAGTTAGGGAAACATAAATCATTTTCAGAGAGAAAACTGTTAGCAGCAAGGAGGAACAGGTACTAGGGTGTGAGAGCTCCAAATCCAAACAGTTCGTTAGCACATTCCACTGAGCTCATCCTCCCGGCCATTCCTAAAGAGGTGACGAAAAGTTCAAACTCTTGTATACGTGCAGAAATAAGAAACGTGAAATGGCTTCTATCTAAGATGGCTTCCTCAGCATTATTAACAATAGAAAACATTTATTTAATTTTTTTTTGTTTTCCACATTTTAAAATATATTGATTTCAGTTACAAAACAGAATGCACACTGTACAATGTTTACTTTATAATTTTTATTACAAATATTTGCACTGTAAAAAGAAACAAAAGTCTCCGTTTGTATGTTGCATTTTCACAATTAAGAGATTGTGCTACTGTACTTGTTTCTTTTAATTCAGCTCATACAACTTATTTTCTCATTTTTCACATTGCAAGTATTTGTAATAAAAACTAATATAAATTGAGATCTCTACACTTTGTATTCTGTATTGTAATTGAAATCAGTATATTTAAAAAGGTAGAAAACATCCAAAAACATTCAGTACATTTCGGTTGGTATTCTGTTGTTTAACAGGATGATTCATTGTCGTTAATTTGTTTCAGCACGATTAGTTTTGGACTTAATCATAGAGGTTAACTGCAATTCATTGACATCATCATCATCATCATCATAATCAATAACCGTGGGCTCAGCACCCGTTGGTGTCTGATGCCTCTCTCACAATATCCTTCAAGCTTTCCCTGTCCAGTGCGGAGTGGCTTAGTTTCTGTAGACCAGCTCCGCAACAATCTACTACATCATCTATCCATTCCCTGCAGTGTTTGCCTCTCCTATTTGAACCGTCCATTGTGCTGAGTACCAGGGTCTTGATTTTTCGTTCATCATTCATTCTGCAAATATGCCCAAATAGTTGTAGCTTCCGTTTTATAACTTCCTGCAGCAGGTTCTCTTTCGGCTGTATCTTCCTTTACAATTCCTCATTGGTGACCTTCTGCATCCATCGTATTCTCAGAATGTTTCTATAAAAACTCCTTTTGAATGCCAATATTCTTCTTTTTGAATCTTTCGTTATCACCCATGTCTCACAGCCATGCAACATGCTGCTGAATACACACGTTTTCAAGATGCCCAGCCTTAAAAAAAAACACATGGTCCTTCTTGGACTCCCAGCATAGACTGCCGAAAGCCGGAATGAGCCATGTACGGCAGAGGCCCAGGACTCCCATTCAAGTATGCCGACGTCGCCCAGTAAAGCTAGTCCCATGCAGTAGAACAGGCCATAGACGTTTTGCTCCTAACTATGCAAGTGCCTTTTCTCTGGGACTCCACTGAACTTTCTCCACCATTAATTCTTTCCTTATACGTGTTCCTCGCTCTTGGTTTATGCTTGTCTCTCTCTGCCTGTCCCCTGCCGTGGCAATCTGTTTGCTGGATGTCATGGGATATTATTCCTGTGCCAAAGGTGCCCAGGTCTGTGTGTCCCACCTTTTGAGCTTTCCTACCCTTCCTTATCAACTCCTGCCTTTGCTCTAGCTTCCATCAGCTCCACGTCTCCGACAGATCGTCTCGTTAGTCAGAGCAGTGTCTGTTCCCCACCACCACCTTTCTGCCAACGCCCCCGTTCACCCTGCATAGTCCTGGTTAATCCTTCAGGACCCCTCTGGTCAGTAGATCTGAACTCTGAGTTGTCCCTGCACAGTTCCTGGAACCAGGTTACAGCTGCCCCGTGTCTAGTCACAGTCTCACATCGATCTTCCCTCGCCCTGCCCTGGGGAGCTGCTCCTGCAGCCTGGCTCTCTGGCCGTGAAGGGTGGTGCCAGCCGCAAGAGCTGCCTGCTGAACTTTGTGGGGGGGGTCCTCCATTACAGCTCACTTCCCCGGAGCAGCCCCTGCGCCAGGGGAGCGGGAGCCGTTGCCAGGGGTCTCTGTTCACGCTCTCATCTTACACCAACAGCCTCCCCGTCCCTCTTCTCTTACCATGTCCCTGCTCGACCGGGGCCCCCTGTACTGAGCCCCTCTCCATGTGCCTTCCACACCCACAGTCACTCCCACGTGCTCTCCCTCCCGACCTCTGTCTGCCCCCCACTCTCCCACATGCTCTCAGGTTACCAGCTTGAACCCTGGTCCACGTCTTCCCCACCCCCCGAGGGGAGCTCCCCTGCCAGGGCCCATCTCCCCTCCTGCTGCCCCCCACCTCTGGCTACCTGCCCACCCGCCCAGTCACGTGAGCAACGCTGGGGCAGGTCCATCCCGGAGCAGCCAGGGCTCCGTCTGCCCTCATTGTGGGCAGGGAACCAGGCTGCTCCCCTCAGCCCCCTGCTCCTCCCTCAACCCCTATTTCCACCACGCCCTGTTCCTCTCTCTTGCTCTCACACACACACACACACACACACACACACACACACACACACACACACACACACACACACCCCGACCGGTGAGCGGCCATGCTTCTGCTCCTTGCTGTGCTGCTGGAATAGACCTCAGGAGGTCACTGAGTCAAGCTCCCAACCCCCAGATCCCCTCTCTTTCACTGGGTACTACCCGCTGAGAGCAGCTATCTCTGCTCCATGGCCACTCCTGACACCCGCCTGGGAGCAGCCCTGCATGCGGGGTGCAGAGAGCCGTGTCTCGCATTAGGAGGCTGTGCTGCTAGTCCCATCGCCGTACGGAGCAATGAGATGCAACCTCCGCTGGGAATTGGCAGGTGCGCTGAGCCCGTGGGCAGAGTTACTGAGAACTGGCTGGAGTCGGTGCACTCAGGGGATGCTGGGCTGACCTCCTCCGTTTGCCGATCACGCTCTGCAGAAATGCCTAACCTGCTCCGAGGGATCTTTCACTCCCACCGCTGGGCACAGAGCCAAGTGCTGGCTCAAAGATCTGCCTATGACCCTCACTCTGACCTCTCAGCACCCCTCTGGCTTCAATCCTCTGGCCTCACCCTTCCTTCCCTGCCCATCTCCAGAGCCCAGTGCCCTGTCCTAGGCTTTCTTTCCAGTCAGCCCCAGCTTGTCCCAGCCTGGGCCTCTCCAGTCTTGGCACCATGGCTGTACCACTCAACCCCAGCCCTCGTCTGCTGTGTCAGTTCTGGCCCCAGCGTGGCTCCGTTAACAGGCCACAACCCTGAACAGCAGAATTTGCTCATCTTCACTCCCAGGTTGTTCCTAACGAGGGGGTCAAAGAGGCTGCATTGCGCAGTGTTTTTCTAAGGTCAGACAAGCTCACTAGGAGGAGACGTGAGCTTGCTGTGCTTGTAGCAGGATTTAGTTGGATCTAAGACCTGTGGGATTTAAAGACCAGATCAGTAACCCCCGGGCCACCCCGTCCCCTTCCACAGCAGGTAAAAGCCTTGAGCCAGGTGTGATCACAGGGTCACAAATTAAAACAAAAAGCAGTCAAGTAGCACTTTAAAGACTAGCAAAATAGTTTATTAGGTGAGCTTTCGTGAGACAGACCCACTTCTTCAGACCATAGCCAGACCAGAACAGACTCAATATTTAAGACACAGAGAACCAAAAACAGTAAGCAAGGAGGACAAATCAGAAAAAGATAATCAAGGTGAGCAAATCAGAGTGGAGGGGTAATTCTTAAATCTTGATCTTCCCCCCCACCCCTCCACTCTCTGATTTGCTCACCTTGATTATCTTTTTCTGATTTGTCCTCCTTGCTTACTGGTTTTGGTTCTCTGTGTCTTAAATATTGAGTCAGTTCTGGTCTGGCTATGGTCTGAAGAAGTGGGTCTGTCCCACGAAAGCTCACCTAATAAACTATTTTGCTAGTCTTTAAAGTGCTACTTGACTGCTTTTTGTTTCGATAGTGTATAGACTAGCACGGCTTCCTCTCTCTTACTATTCAACATGCAAGGGTCACAAATTGTACTTCTCACCCACCCTGTGGTGCCTGGGCAGTGATGTTCTGACTCTCACACTTGTTCCCAGCAGGGCTGGAGGACGGCAGCCGACTCACGGGAGAATCAGAACTCAGGATCATCCTCGTTGGTAAGAGCGGAGGTGGGAGAAGTGCGACAGGGAACACCATCCTTGGGCGGGAGGAGTTCAAGTCTGCACTTGAAGTGACATCTGTAACTCAGACATGCAGCAAAGGCAGCAGGTGCTGGAACAGATGGAAGGTGGTGGTGATTGACACACCTGCGATTTTTGATGCTGAGCACTCTGATGAGCGAACCACCCGTGAGATCTGTCGCTGCGTCACACTCTCCTCCCCAGGGCCCCACGCGCTGTTGCTGGTGACCCAGCTGGGCCGCTTCATGGAGGAAGACAAGCGTGCAGTGAGGAGAGTACGAGAGATTTTCGGCCCTGAGGCCGTGAAGTACATGATCGTCTTGTTCACCCGCAGAGAAGATCTACGGAGCGGGACCCTGGAGGAGTACATCTGCCATTCGGTTAACAAGCCGCTTCTGGAGCTGATCCAGCAGTGTAACGGCCAGTACTGCGCTTTCAACAACAGAGCAACGCAGGAGGAACGGGCTGCCCAGGCTACAGAGCTGCTGGGTAAGATTGCTGAGATGGTGAGGGAGAATAAAGACCAACCGTTCTACGTGAATGAAGTGTATGAAAAGGCCGAGAAGCGTAAAAGAGTGAAAGACCCCTGTGGTGAGAGAGGTGGAAGCCCACATACGTGTGAGACAGCGGCAGCTGAGCTGGGAGAGTTGATGGAAACACAAAAGCGCTATGAGAAAAAACAGAAACCTGCAGCTGATAATAAAAGCACAAGTTCTGGGGAGTGGTGGCCCAGCATGTCAAAGTTCTCATTGCCAAAACTCACAAACCCTTTCTCTGGGAAGGCCAAAGGGGACAGTAACTGAGCCCCAGCTCTTGCCTGGCTTCACCAGGCTCCAGCGGGGCTCAGTCATTGCTGATGGAGGGAAAAGAAGTTTTCAGTCTCCTTAGGTGAATTTTCCAGGGGCTGAGGAGCACACCTGCCGGGCAGTGCGGAGGGAGTGGGAGCAGCCCTCTCAGCTCAGGCTGAGGCCCAATCTACTCCCAGTGCTCGGGGCCTGAGCCTCAGCCTGAGCCCCAGGTTCCCAGCTCTGTCCATGCAATTGTTTAACAGCCTTAGCGCGAGTTCTGCCAGCCTGGGCTGGGCTGCTCACTGTCAATGCTGCTCAGACGCATGCTGTGGGATGTAGGAACCCCTGGCCCATTTGTCCCTGGCTTGGGAGACTGGGCGGAATTGTTCCGTGCAGTGTCAACTCCCAGCTGTTGTTGTCCCATTCCGTCGGAAGCAAATCACTGGCTGAAATTCATCTGTTTGTCCATTAAAACCCCTCCAGGGAGTTTCCCATTCTTTTCCCACATTCCCTTGCACAGGCACTCCTAGGTGTCAGCCTTTGGCCCACCCTAAGCAGTTCAGCTCTCCCAAATGCCCAGTCTGTTTTACTGTGCTCTAATCCTCCACCCCCATTTACCCTTTCCAGCAGTGACGTGCCAAGTCTGAAGGGACCTTCCCCAGGTGATCACTCCAGAGTTTGAGCCGGCTCTCTCTGCTCTGGAATGTGGCTCCTCTCTACCACCCCAAGGCACATTGGCATTTTCTGCTCACATGGCAAACTCTGGTCTCATTTGTTTACCTGCCATCCTGTAATCTCTAAAATGTCATTGAAGGAATTTCACTGTTTCATAACCCTACAAATTCCTGAGTTCTGTGTCTCACCGGCTTATATGCCTTCCCCCTATAGCAGTGCAGGGAGCGTTTTTAAAGATCTGTGAATCAAACCATTAATTAGCATTTATTCATTTCTCATATTACGTACTGTTAAACCTAGAACAAAGATACCTTAGTGGGAAACCGTGCTTGAGGTCAGAGACTCCTATGTTATAAACCTCTCAGAATTAAACACAGACTATACAGAGAAGTTGAAATGCATTTTATAGTCGTGTTTTGATTACTGCTCAATTTCATTTTCAAGATAATCAAAAGTTATAATGTAAGTATTAGATTCCTTCATGCATTTTTCACTGAGCAATGAAATTAATGATGATTTTTTTTCAGTCTGGTAGAGTGAGACAGTTTATTTTTTTCAGTTACAGAACTTGAAAAACATGGAAGTGATATATGCCCTTTAACAGGAGAGGTACTTCCTGTGTTCTTCTAATATAGTAGAAAAGTCATAGCTTTCCAGTGACAAACGCGAGACCCAGATGTGCACGCTGCTTTCTCTAACTAGTACTGAAGGAGTTTGTCTTTAAAATTTCTGCTTATATTTTGCACTTTTTTGATGATTCGCAATAAATTTTTTCATCTCCATTATATAAGTGAGTGAGACTAGAGGCTTGGGTTTGTTTTGTTTGTTCTTGTAGGTCAGGTGGGAGCAAACTTTTTACAGCGGGCCCCACTTTTCATCCCTTCCCCCCCAACCTGTCTAATGTAATCCAAACCGATGGACATTTCAATATGTTCACGTGGGGGTGGGGAAATTTTTGCATGTGTAAAGAAAATAAGTGCAGTGAATGTAAAAACTGTATTAATTGGTATATAAATGTGAATGAGCAAATATAAAAACAGTAGCAGGTTTCAAAATTTTTAAGGAGGTGGATGAACCTGAGATCCAGCAGCTGATTGTGCTTCACCCCCTGTAGGAAATTTCATCTCCACCCCCACCTCGCTGCCTCCCGGAGGGGGCCTGCCACCTGCTTTACACCTCCCTGTCCTAGGTGATGATCCCTGTCCTCCAGAGGTGGGGGAGGGATAACTCAGTGGTTTGCACCTTGGCCTGCAAAACCAAGAGCTGTAAGTTCAATTATTTAGGGGCCTGGGCCAAATGGATTTAAAAAAAAAAAAAAACCTGCGAGGAATGATGCTTGGTCCTGCCAAGAGGGTGGGTACCTGGACTCAATTACCTCCTGTGGTCCATTCCACCTCTATGAGATTTGTACCTCCATATATATATAGGGCCAGGCACCACTTAAAACACTCAAAGTACAGCTGTACCTGGGCTTTCAGCGATGGTATGGTGTGCTGCTGCCTCGGCCCAGGGTGAATGTCACCCCCCACGTTTCAGTTACACTCCCCGTCTCTCCACACATTTACACTGACACAGGAATCCCAGGCCCCAGCACAGCGCAATCAATGGGTCCCCTCGTCCCCCTCCCTTAAACAAAGCCACAAGCCCCCCAACCCCTGCCCAGGGAAACCCTGAGTTCCACAGTGCAGTCACAGAACCTCAGTCATTTGCAGCCCCAGCTCTGTTTCTTCCCCCTCTGCCCTTGCCCTGCCAACTCCACCCCACCCAACAGTCCTGTGCCCCCAAACTTGGCTCCTTTCTCCCAGCACCCTGACATTTACGCCTGACTCTCTACTCTATTACCAGCCTGGGACCTCCTGGAATCCTCAGCCTGGATTTTCCCTCCAGCCCCACGTCCTGTGTCTGGCTCTAGCTCCCTCCCTGTCTTCTGACTCCAGCCCCATTCCCAGGCCTGTTCCCTCCCCCGTCCCTCACAGGGGCGCAGAAAGTTCCAGCCCAGAATACAACTCTGCAGCCTGAGGCAGGCGCTGGGGTGTGGGAGCCTGCGACAGGGAGGCCTGCAGCCCATTCGCGCAATTTAAATGGCCCAGAGCCCCCAGCTGCCACGGGGGCTAGGGCTTCCCAGGCACCTTTAAATTGCCCAGGCCCCCCTGAGTAATTGCCCCCTTTCCTCCCCCCATTGGCAGGCCTACACTACCGCTTAGATGAAGAGAGCCCGGTGGAGTGGGCTGTTTAAATGGCAAAGAACTCATTACATTATTTCAGTGGGTTTGTGAAATGTCCCCCAAGCAGAACGCTGTGAGAATACAAGAATGGCCAGTTTTGGTCAGGCCAATGCTGCAGCCAGCCCAGGGGTGGGCAGTATTTGGTGGGCGGGGGCACTCCAAGAGTTCGGCGAGTGGTCAAGGGCCGCAGGTTTCTATGGAGGGGGTGTGGGATCTGGGATGGAGGCTGGGTACAGAGGGAGCTCGGGGCAGGGGGGCTGGGTGCAGGAGGGCATGTGGGGGTTGGGATGGAGGTGGCGCGCAGGAGGGGGCTGTGACCTGGGGCAGGGAGTTGGGTACAGGGTCTGGGAGGGGGGTTGGGTGCAGGAGTGGATTCTGGCCTGGGGGCGGGGTGCAGGAGGGATGCAGGGTCTGGGAAGGGGCTGTGACCTGGGGCAGGGAGTTGGGGTACGGGAGGGGGTGGGGTGCCAGAGGCAGGCTGTGGCCAGGAGGTGCTTCACCAGGTGGCTCCTGGCCCCCAGTCCAGCCAGGCTCTCAGGCAGGTCCCTTTCCTGCTGACTCCGTTCCACACACCCCTCAGTGCGCCCAGCTGCTGGGGCCAGCCTGTGTCTTTGTGCACTGCGCCGTGGGGGGCGGGGCTCTGAGAGGGGCTCACACCTATAAGCTCCGCCCAGGCAGCGCCTATCACCAATGGGAACACAAGGAGTGTTCTGGGGGGCGGGGGCAGCGTGTGGAGCCTCCTCCTCCTGCCCCAGGGGAGGCTGAGCACAGACACACAGAGAAAGCACCTCGCTTGCTCTGCTGGTCAATCTGCCGCCTGCTCACCTCCCGCAGTGTCCACCCCACCAGCGGCCCTGCCACTCACTGTGCTGCACATGGTCACTTCTGCTGCCCCCAGCTTCCCTGCTGTGACCTCCACGGGTCCCTGTGGGGTTTGTGCCCAGCTCTTAGTGACTCCCAGCACATTCGTGTCAGGTGGGGGCGACCCCTCGACCAGGACAGGCTAAGGGCCGTTCTGCCCCCTTGCCTATTGCCTCGGGGTACCCAGTCCACTTTTGCAAACTGGTTAGATACACAGACGTGTCCAGCTACTACTTCCCCTTCCCCCGACAGAACAGAGCACTGGAATGAGTTTTACACACGGGGTACCTGCGTGCTCAAAGGGCTTTGCTGTATTTGGGAATCCACAGGGGAAACCCACTGAAAACCGTTGGTTAGTTTTGTGCACAAATGGTTCTTTTAAAACGTTATTGCTCTGCCGTTCTCCTAACCATATTTACAAGCAGGTACCAGTTTATAAAATCCCAAATAGAAAATTGGGACTTTGTTAATTCGACCTCAATGTTGAGGTTTCCCTTACATTTTTTTTAAATTAAAGAAAACAAAATGCAGAGAATTGTGTTAGTTTACAATTGGATTATTTGTTGAGGTAGAAATATGTGTGCACCTTTTTGAACTGTGCAAAAAAAATTGGTATTAATACATATGCCAACTATGATACTAAAATAGTGCGGTGCCATTTTTTTTTTTTTAAAAAAAAGTGTAAAATTGACCTTTGCTATAACAAAATAAAAATTACGAAAAGTAATTCCGTGACGCACAGCATAGAACAAAAACAACATACTTGACATAGGGGACAAATTTTCAATTAAAAACAAATGGCATCAGAATTGTACTTACACCTATACAAGAGATGGCAAACGAAAACAAAAAAACAGGAAAAAAATACGAAACATTTACATGAGCAAATTATTATCTGACTTAAAACTTTCCATAAAAATGAGAAAAATTATACTAATATTTGCCAAGTTTTTGTATTAACTTAGTGATTTTAGGCATTTTCCATTACTTCATATTAAGCTTTCTTTAGAAGTTTGCTATAGTGAGGTAAAAAAAGCCCATGTTTCAAGTCTGTGTTAGTGGTTAGGATAAGAAGCAGAGCGCACGTCTGTTGCTAAGCAACCATTTAGGGAGCACCTGAGAGTAATCCCAGCTGTTGCCCTCCTGCAGGATTAATGATTCATTTACTGGGTGTATTTCAAGTACTGATTTCCCCTTCTTTCCGTTTGGTTTTTGTTTAGTTCTGTTTTTAAACTCATCCTGTTTTGAAGGTCTCGGTACAAAGAGGAACTTTTTCCTTTACACGCTGAGACAGGATCAGAGTGAGAAGGGGCGCTGGGGGAAGAGCAATTCAGGAAGGTCGCAGGATGGAGCCAGGAGAAATGAACTCGTACCCGTGGCCGGAGGAGCAGACGCAGCAGGAAGTTTAACACACTGAGGAAGGCTGTAAAAAAAAAAAAACCAAACCTGTTCTCTCCCAGGTCAGTGGAAGGAGACCAGGGAGCCGGCCGGCCGAATAGGTCGAGTTACGTTGCAGCTGGGAGCATAGGCCCAAAGCACCATGGAACCCGTGTGCAGATCGCAGCGCTTAGAGCAGGGAGCTGCCTCTGCCGGGTGAATGTGGGGCTGGATCACTCTCCAGCACATCACCAGTGACCCCTTGCCCCTGGGGTGCAAAGACACCCGGCGTAGACCTGCAAGGGGTGGGGGGAGGTCGACACCCTTCTGCCTTTCCCCCTTATTGATCTGCCCCCCATGGCGCTGGAACAGTTTGCACAGTGCGAGTGCTGAGAGCCATTGAACTGAGCTGTGGACCCCGCGTCCAATGGAAACCACCTCAAGCCCAGGGCGACGTTCCCGCTAATCTTCTCTGGCTCTGTGGGGGACTTTTCCCATCCAAGTACAGAAGAAATGGTGTTGTGTGCCCTGAGGCACGTGCGAATGTGCGGCACCAGAGAAGCACAAACCGAGCTCCGGGCGCTCTGCTAGGCAGCTGGGCAGCACTGGGATCTCTCCCACCTGGCCGCCCCAGTGCACCGCGGAATGGGAGCGCTGCTCAAGGTGGGGTCTATAGCACCTCCTGCCCCCTAATTCCTGCACCTCTGCCCCCGGCTTCAAGCACTGAGCTGGGGACAGTCTGAGGGGGATCCCTCAGCTCTCCTGAGGACACTGTTCAGTGGAGATCTATGATGAAGTGTGTGGAGCTGGACCTGGGGTGTCACCCGTCGCAGGGGTCATTCTCCCTCACACACCCACTCCCTATCGGCGCACGTGTCAAAGTGAAACTGCTCCAGCAGCAAGGCCAAGGGAGCTGCACCCCCAGCCCAGTGGTCTGGGCCCCCTCCTGCTCGGGGGGAGATGCCTCTTTGAATCCCACCTGCACAGCCAAAGGAAGGGGACTGAACCCACATCACTCACATCCTGGGCATGTGCTCTTGCCGCTTAACTGGACATTATAAGGGAGGCACGACCCTCTTCTGGGGAGTAGGGCCGACAGCCACCATGGGGCCCAAGGCAAGGCGGGAGAAGGGCCCAGCTCTGTGTCCGGGAAGGGGTGGGGGCCAGGGTGGAAGGGGCAGGTCGGTGCCCCCCCCCGCCCCCCCGACACACTGCAGAACGGCACAGCAGCTCCGCCAGCACTTCAAAGGCACCTGGAGCATGGACCACAGGCAGAATAGAGAGGGGAACAGCTCTCTTCCCCGGTTTGGGGATTGTACTGAGGGTTTGGCCTGAGCCAGGCCTTTGGACATACAGAGTGAGGCAACAAACCATAGAACCACAAGCAGAAACATTGCAATGCTTTTAGTGGATTGCATCCTTAGTGCACAGCACCACAAACCATGTGTTAAAGTAGCCTCACATTAAAAAGGTGATTGGAAAGTGGAACGTGGGCCTCAGCTGAGCAAGGCTGTTCATCAGGGTGCAGTCATTTGGAGGAGTGGGACACTAGACTATGAACTGCTTGGCGCAGGGAGTGAATTTTTTCATCATTGTCAAGAATTCCTACCACACTGTGAATATTTAAAAGAAAAATGTGCCCATTTTACAGATGGAGTTACTGAGAAATGGGGAAGTTAAGGCCCCAAAATTGAATAGTTTTAATTTGAGACCCCAGCTTTAGTCTCCTTTGAATTCCCATGGACTGAGTGTGTTATAGGGCCCTGATCCCTGAATGGGATCCTCTTTAGCCACAACTGCAATGTGAACAATTTAGTACTTATCAGTCTGGCAATCAAGCTCTTCCAATATGACAGTCAAATGACACAGGATTGTTAGTGAAAGTTCAACAAGTAAAGCTGAACCTAGTCATTTTGGGCTTTAAACAGCTACTTAGTTACTGAAACATCAGTCGTAATTAAGCTTGATCATGATTATTCATAGCTGTGACATACAGGCTACAGTCCATGGTCATGACCAGCTTTGTCAACCCTGCTCTACTGTCTTACTGTAGTACATGGTTTTCCAAACAGGGGGGCGTGCCCCACTGGGGGAGCATGAAGAAATTCTGGGGGGGTACGAGGCAACCCAGCCCCCCCATTATTGCACATGCAAAGGTGAATGAGTGTGGGTTGGAGGATGGGGTTAGATGGGGGCTGGGGGTGTCTGGCTCAGGTAAGGGGGATGGGGATGGGGTGGGGATAGGGTAAGAGAGGGGGCTGGTGGTGCCTCGCTTTGTGGAAGGGGAGGGGCTCACAGGGCTCAGGCAGCAGCCAGCTTGCAGGACACACACGGCTTGGCTGGCTGGCCCCGGCACCGAAGGCTTGGGCTGATGGCTGGCTCCAGCAACAGGGGCCCTGGGTGCCTCGGGCTGGAAGTTGGCCTGGACAGCATGGAGCTTGGGTGAGCAGGTCGGACGGCTGGCCCACGACTGGGGCAGGCACCTGGCCCCAGTGGCTGGCAGGTGAGCAGGTGTGTGGCCCCAGCAGTGCAGGACTCAGGTGGGAAGCTCTGGCATCGCAGGTCTGAAGTGGGCGGGTGGCTGTCGTGGGCCGCTCTGGCGGCTGGCACGGGGCTCGGGCAGCTGGCCAGCTGGGGCTGCACCAGGCACCTGCAAGGGGCTGAGAAAAACTATTTGGGCTTGTTTTTAATTTTCAATACCATTTTATATCAAGTTTTTGTTTATTTGTAAAGTACAAATTGAATGGTTTGTTAAAGGGGGGTTGGATGATGGTAAAGAAAAGGTGGGGGGGCTGTGAGGGTGTCTCAGAAATCAAAGAGGGGCGCGATGCTGAAAATGTTGGGAACCACTGCTGTGCACAGCCAGACTGACTGGCCTTGGCTCCTAAGCGTAAGGCTTGGGATATACAATCCTTCTGGAAGAAGATCCACTCGGATGGCCAAAGGACGTGCAGGACCTGTGGGCTGGCTGGGACACACAGCACCGACGTGCTGTTATAGGCAGTTTCATCATCTCCTCCATACGCTTACCAAGCTCTGTTTTCAAGCCGGTTACGTTTTCGTACCCCCCGCCCTGCTGCCAACCTACCCCTCCTTTCTATCCTAACCCTGTGAGGGCCATTTATGTCCCTTTGTTCCTGTGTGGGCACTGGGACAGAGCGGCGGTAACTCCTCTCCCTCCCTCCTGCACATCCTCCTGACGCATTTGTAGGGAGCAATCGGATCTCCCCTCGGCCGCCTTTCTGTGAGGCCAAACAGGCCAGGTGGCTCCAGTCTGAGTCGTGAGGTCACTTTTCCATTCCTCTGATCACCCATGAGCCCTTCCCCCCACCCGTTCCAGTGTGAATTCGTCTCTGACACGTGGGGATGAGAACTGCCCCCAGCAATCCCATGGAGGCCTCCCCACGGCCTGGGAGCGCAGCGTCGACACTCGCCTCTTTGGGAGGGGAAGGCGGACGGCGTCAGTGGCAATTGCTCCAGGCTGTGTCCTCCCCCACGATTCCTCCTCTTGATGTTCCCTCCCCGTCCTTCCTCTTACACCATCTGTAGCTCTGACCTCCACGGTGCCTCTTCACCTCCCGGCCTCCAGCTTGCTCCTCCCTTCCTTTTCCTCTCTTCCCTAAACTTGCTGCCACACACGTGTGTCTGGTTTCAGCACCTGTCCGCGTTCGCCTTCGGCTGCATTCCGCCAGCAGCTGGACAGAGCCTGTGATGAAACTTTGCTGTGTCATCCGGGTCAGTTTATCCTGCTGTGACCTCAGCCCCAGATCACCCTCTTTCCTTCCCCCTGCACGCCTGGGAATGCCAAACAAGACCTGACACATAGAAAGCTAGGGACTTTCTTCTTCCTTTTGGCTTCCCTCCGCCTGCCTGCGAACACCACACTGGATGTCCTCTGGCTAATATTGCTTCCCGACCCACCTCAGCCTCTTTCCGTGCCCTCTGCCCTGTGGTTCTCCTCCTTCACCGACAGCCTCTCGAAAGCACACAGCCTGCAAGAGCCAAGGCTTTTCACTTTGCAAATCTGGGCGCCTGATTTCCACACCTTGCACTGGGGCTGCTCCCCCAGGGCAAGTTCTGTTCTCCTGTCACACGTTCCGTCTTCCACCTCTCACAGGGGCCCCCCGCCTTAGAAATTAAAAACGCCTTTTTAGGTACACAACACAACTCTAGATGCTGAAGGCAAAGCGGGGATGGGGTGGTGATTGACAGCTCATGGCACCCCTGTAACAACCTCACCACCCCCTGGGAGTTCCCAACCCCCGACCCCCCTGTGCTCGTGTGCCCGGATCCCGTAGTGAGCAGCCAGCCTGCGTGCGGATTTCCAGCACACCCAGGGAAAGCAGGGAGGAGGCGCAGGAGCGTTTACTGATGTGATCAGACAATCGCTGCCCCTCCTTCCCCAGCTGGATCCCAGCTGCAGAGCACTCTGGGATGTGCCCCTTCCCACGCAGGGTGCGAGCCGGAGGGCAGGGATGCTGCTGTCACACCTGAGTCCACTGAGCGCAAACACAGCTGCCGCCCAGCTGGCCCAGCAGGCGTCCCTGTGAGCGCTGGATGCTGCAGGGCCGGGGGCTCTGAGTTCCACAGCTCTGCACTGCGCACGGCAAACAAACAGCCATGTAAATCTTATCAGCAAAGGGGCCAGGGTTGAGGGGGCCAGGATCTGTGACCCCAGAAGGGACCAGAACTGGGGTGGAGGGGTTGGGGGTTGGGTCAGTCCAGCCTCTGGAATGCAGGTTGTGATGTGATTTTGCATACAGCCAGTTGTTTCCAATGCTCGTATCAGAGGCATCTCTGCTTTCTGTTAAATAAACTCTTCCTGCATTAGACACGTCTCAGTGCTGGGTGTGACGGGGAGCAGGGAGGGGAGGTGGAGCTGGCGAGCTGTGGGGACGGTTTCTTCGGGAGCAGTGACTCGGACCGCGCTGCGCATTCCCAGGGCACCAGGAGAGGAGGATCCCAGAGCCAGAGCACAGAGTTGGAAGCCCAGAGCTGGAGGAGACCCTGCAATGGCTCCTGCAGCGGCAGGAGCAGGAGCAGAGGCGGCAGGCCCTGCAGGTAGGCAGCAGACCCCCCGTCGGAGAGGAGACCCTGGGGGCCTGGCAGACAGAGCAGCAGCAGGGACTGGCAGATTGCATCAAGGAGCAGAGCAGAGTGCAGGAGCAGATGCTGCAGTGGTTGGTGAGTCTTGCGGGAGGGGTGTGGCAGCTGGCCCCCAGGCCTGGGACTTTGCAGGATGAACCCTGTGGATGACCTGGATGCATTCCTGGGGGCATTTGAGTGGGTGTCCGTGGGTGCTGGATGGGGGAGGACAACCTGAGCCGTGCGCCTGGCACATTCCCTGACCTGGGAGGCTCAAGCAGCCGACATGTCCCTGAGCAATGAACAGGCCCTGACTGATGCAATAAAGGTGCCTGTTTTGGATGGGGTGGGCCTCTCTGTGGAGAGGTGCCAGCAGAAATTCTGGTCAGCCCAGTGCACAGGGATAGTGCGGCCCTGGGCATTTGCGCAGAGGTTGGCAGACTGGGCAACCCAGTGAGTGAAGCCAGCGGAGCAGGTTGTGAGGGAGATAATAGACATGGAGGTCCTGGAGCAGCTCCTGCAGGCTATGCCAGACAGTCTATGGATCTGACAC
The DNA here is from genome assembly GCF_033958435.1 of Carettochelys insculpta. Taxonomy (NCBI): domain Eukaryota; kingdom Metazoa; phylum Chordata; order Testudines; family Carettochelyidae; genus Carettochelys; species Carettochelys insculpta. The sequence continues at coordinate 279,695,250 of NC_134138.1, read as the reverse complement.
CCCCAGGCCAGACAGAGCAGGCAGAGGTCTGGCTGGCAGAACAGGACACAGAAGCAGATGTCCCCCAGAGGCAGAACTGAGCCTGAAAACACAGAGACGGGATGGGGGAGCAGTGGGAACCCTTCCCAGAGGGAGGTCTGGGGAGGAAGGTGGTGCCCCAAAGGGCACCGGGAGGGACTTACTCAATGGGCTGTTGGCAGTGTGGGATGCCGGGGAATGACAGTGTGACTGCCTGGACAATATGGACTCCGTACGCTGGGTTCTGTGGCTGGACCCAGGCAGGGGGCTCGGTAGGAGCCCAAGGCAGCCCACCACTCCAGCGTGGGTGTAGAGGAAGCCCCTGAGCAAGCTAATGGACTCCTCTTGAGGAGGAAAATCTCATGAGGTTCCACACAGGCAAGTGGAGGGCCCTGCTCTTTGGACGGAAGAATTATGGGGGGATTATGTGGATGAGATTATGGGGGGATTATGTGGATGAGAAACTGGATATGAGCCAACAGTGCCCTTGTAGCCAAGAAGGCTAATGACATATTGGGGTGCGTTAGCAGGAGCATTTCCAGCAGATCTATCATCAACAACCGCATCCATGGGCTCAACATCCATTGGTGTCTGATGCCTCCCTCACTCTTTCCTTCCATCTTTCCCCATCCAGTGCGGAGTGGCTTAGTTTCTGTAGACTAGCTCTGCACCTATCTAGTGTATCATCTACTCATTCTCTGTGGGGTCCACCTCTCCGGTTCAAACCGTCCATTATGCCCAACACCAGGCTCTTGACTGTTTGCTCCATGTTCATTCTGCAGATACACCTGAATACCTGTAACTCACGTTGTACAACCTTCGGTAGCAGGTTCCCTCTCAGCTGTATCTTCCTATACAGTTCTTCATTGGTGACCTTCTGCATCCATCCTGTTCTCAGAATCCTTCTATAACAACTCCTCTCGAATGCCAATATTCTTCTCTTCAAACCTGTAGTTATCACCCATGTCTCACTTCCGTCCAACATGCTGCTGAATATACACATTTTCAAGACACTCATTGCAAAGCTAATAGCTTTGCTTTTCCAGATCTTATCTATCACCTTCCAGCTCACTCTTCATTTCACTATTCTAGTTGCTATTTCCTTCTTACAGTCTGGATCATACATCATGTTGCTTCCCAGATTTGTGAACTTCTCTACATTCGCTGGTTTGATCCTGTCTAGAATGATCTTCCTTCCCATTTCCTAATCTTCAAATACCATTCTTCGTTGTATTGATGTTCATAATCAGTCTGTACTGCTTCCCTTCCTCATTCAACCTCTGCATCATTCTCACTAGCTTCTCCTCATCTTCCTTGATGATGACTGTATCATCTGTGAACCACAAGTTGTTAATTCTTATCCCATGCACCAATGTCCCTTTTACCTCTTCCTTGATCTTGTCCATCGCTCGCTCTAGGTGCATGATGAAGATACTTGGCGATATTGGATCTCCTCGTCTTGTACCTCTACTCGTTCTAAACCAACTTCCGAACTCTCTGCATGTCCTCACCACTGCCTCTGCATTGTCATTGAAACCTTCAACCATATCAGTCTGCTATCCACTCTGTACGATTCCTATCCCACTCAAGTCACTTTCTGAGCTACTCTGTCAAATGCCTTCTGAAAATCAACAACACAGTCATAGATATTCTTGTTTTTTCATTGACCGTTCTGTGCTATCAGTCTTAGTGCCCATATCTGCTGTATGGTACTTCTATCTTTCCTGAATCCCACATGCTCATCCGCTAGGTGTTTTTCTACCCGCAATCTTAGTCTCTCTGTCAGTATCATCATCAGCACCTTGCCCAGATGACTTGCTAGAGTAACGTAGTTCTTCTGTTCTGTAGCTCTTGCACTCCAATGCACTTCCTTTCTTGTGTATTGTCACTAGCTTGGATCTTGTCCATTCCTTAGGTGCCTGAAGTGATATCTCTCCCCTCCCAACTGCAATCAAGCAAAGCCCAGCCTACGTGAGACATTTGTAAACGATTTTCTGGCCCAAAGGAGGGTCTCCCTCTGGACCTTTTTTACACCTTTTAAATGGACATCATGGTGCGAACTTTACTGGGGTGTCCCCTCCAGCCCTCCATAACACAGCTGTGCCACGTGCGGATCGGGGTGGTGTTAGCTGTGCAAATTGAGGTCACCTGGGCAACGGGTCTCTCGGATACAGCCCGCCCCGATAAGGAGCTCATTTTAATAGTCAGCCTCTCTTCACTCCCCAGGATCAGGAGACGTAGCTGAAAACCGGCACCCCCCAAAATGGAGCTCTCAGAGTTTGTGATGAAAATCGGGCATCTGTTGATCACTGTATTCGTGATAGACCGTCTCTGTCACCCGAGATGCAGCTAATGTTCTCAGAGACTTGTAACTTCACTGGTGCAGCCCCAGGGAACTCCCAGGCTCCAACCCTGTGAGCCGTGTAGCAAGGGCTGCTACGGAGATCATCTGTTCACTGGCACTGGAGACCGGCTGACAAACATTCCAGAAGTTACTGCACGGCCACAGCGTTAGCGCTCCCGCAGGCCCCCGCACCCAGCGCTGTGCCTCTGCCTGGGTGGTTTGCATTGTGTGCACATTAGTGTGCTCAGCCTGACTCTGTGCCTGGAGCCTGAGACCACCCGGGCGCCTTGTGGAAGGGTGAGGGGTGTGCTTGCGGGGGGGGACGTTCAGCGCCCCACACAGGCACAGAAATGACCTGCCCTCGTCCCACCCGGAGGCGCTCTGGCGGGCAGCGCTGCCTCAGGAATAGGAAGCCTGGATGGTGGTGTGAGGACAGGTCGATACGGGAGGAACTAGTTGACCAGTTCTATGTGGCCCCAAAGTCCAGAGCACAAGTCCCAGAGATGAGTTATCAGTTCTCTGCTGGGAGCATGAGACATCACAGTCTGGGCCTGTGACCATCACTGTGCCTGTGTGCCAAGGACGGGGATGGGTGGGGTAACTGGGGCCAGGCAATGTTTGGAATATGGTGTGGGAAGGCCTGGCCTGGCAAGAGTAATTAACACATGGGGGAGGCTTGCTCCGCGACAGACAGGACGAGGGAGGTAAATGGAGCGTCCGGCTGAAAAGAGAACGCGGGTGCTGAGATAAGTCAGTAGGACAGTGGACAGAGGAGACAGAGTCAGAGTGGAGAAAGGACAGTTTTAATGAAACAGGGGAGGTAACTTGGCATTAACTGGGAGAACCCCACAAACAGGTTCATAAACATCAGCCAGGAGTGAGAGTCCCACCCAGGTAGGCTGGGAAGTGTTTCCTTCCTCTCGGGGCCTAAATCCAGCAGCCCAAACATCCCCTCCCCACGTCCTCTGCTTCCCGCTCCCAGTGGCTGCCCTGGGTCAGGGCAGACCCAGAGTTCAGGGTTGCCTCTTCCTCTGCAGGGTTCACAGTCCTGCCCTTACGCACTCCACTGGCCACTCGCCATCCGCCTGCTCCCGCCCGCCGTCCTGCTGGCCACTCATAGCGCTGCTGAGGCTGCACTGCTGCTCCCGCCAACCGCTCTGCCAGCCGCCCACGGCTGCTGCACCCCCGGGCAGCTGCTCGCTACCTCCGCCCCCTTGTGGTGGATTTGGCTCTTGGCCCAAAGCCCACCCCAGCCACAAGACGTCTCCAGCATCCACTGGAGTAAAGCTGAAATAATAAAGAGGACTCCTCGTGGAGCTTGTTTGAGCTCTGTCCTTGAACAGTGGGAAGAACCAGGCTGACCCACTCTTAGAGCTCAGACCTGGAGGGCATTTCCCCTGCTGACTCAGAGGCCTCTCCTCCCCCATGCGCTTTCACAGAATTCAGCCAAGGGCTCCATGGTCATTCTCATGGACAGTGTCTCTCCCTTGGCAATGAGTCGAACACAGGCTGTCCATTCTGTATGCCCACAAGGATTAGAAACATTGCAACTGCCATTAACACAATTTGTACCCCAACACCAGCCAAGTTGATGATAATGAGCAAAATGCCACTCCAGCCTCTGAATATCTAGTGAATTTAGCAAAGCAGGAGCAAACTATTTCCAAATGTAAGGCCGAGGGAGCCGGGTCACTGGCAGAAGGGAATGAACCTGCGACCTCATGACCTAAAAGGCAGGTGGCTCTCAGCCAAGGCTGTAGAGCAGAGATTTCACTCTCCTTTGTCGATGGTCTCAGTGCCCCTGGGTTACACATCGACACCCCCAGTTTTTCTCTCTCCCATATTAGCAAGCTGCAAAGGAAGTGTTCCTTCCTATCCTGCTACAGCTAAACCCACCCCCTGCATTTGAGCCTGATCAGCCCAGCGTAGCCTTGCTCGGCACCAGCAGCGATACCCGAGTGACAAAGTCTGGAGTTAAACTGAGTTCCTGGGAAGCTGAGTGGAAAGAGGTCACAGAGGGAATCCCAGCATAGGGCACAGGTGCATCTGATCCCACTTGTTGGAAGTGAGTCCAGCCTCAGCCACAGAGAAACGATCATCTCAGCAATCAAACCAAGGTAGATGGCAGGAAGGTTAGGGGTTGCTGGTCTAACACTCCCCACCAAACCATCACATCTGCCGCACACCTGGTGGTTCAGAGTAGGAGGTAGCCTCTTCTCCAACTGGTGGGGAATCATTGTCTCTGTGAGACACTCTGGGTGGGGTGTAATTTTCCCAGGTTCGTGTGGGGCCCTTGAGGTGGTTCTGTGTTGCGTGGCTGAAAAGGAACCTCCAGGCTTTGAACCTGGCCCTGGCCGCTCCCGGCTCCACCTGGCAGAAGGGTCAGACACATAATGAATAATGATGATGATGATGGTGACGGTTTGGGAGCTGCAGAGGAGGAGGGAAGGGAGGGAGGGGCAGGCTCAGGCTCCATCTCTGCGTCTTTGTTGTTGGGTTCGTTCCCCCCATGCACACACAGACCGTCGAGTCGAGCTGAAGAAATCTGTTACTTGTTTGTGGCTTCAGAGAGGGGTCAGCCCACGGAGACGGGGCCCAGCAGAGGGTTAAATGTGAGCGCAACCACATCCACACACTCACCCCAAGTACCCGGCGAGAAAGTGACCGGCTGTGAGTTGTATAAACACCCGTCAGCTGAACACTGAGGTGAATTTGCTAAGTCCCTGGATGGCTCAGTTTGGGGGCTGACCAAGTCATTTATCTGCTCAGGTTCCAAGCTCAGCTTTTCGTGTAGCTGTTCTCCTCTCCTTCCCTCCCCCTTTGACAGCAGCTATTTCCATTCAGCCTGTTTCCGTAGTCATTGTTTAGCTGCTTGGTGCCAAGAAATGCGAAGCAGCCAACTGAGCCTGTTCTTGTATTCCTCTGATTTCTGAGAAACAGAAACTCTTCTCCCCAAGCATGGGCTGTGACCCTCACTCTCCCCCACTCCACACACACACGGGCGTCCGTCTGCCTGAGGCCTGCTCCGCACAACAGAGTTAGGTCAATGCAGCCACCTTGTGTCTGCCCAGTTGTGCGTCCCCCACTTCAATCTGTGGCCCAACAAAGTAAGTGCCCATGTAGTGGGGACGAGTGAGCACTACTGCAAAGAAATGGACAAGACGGACTGGAGGGAGAATGCACAGCTCCCCCAGGCAATGAATGAAGGGATCCTGTGGGAAGCCAATTGCAGGGCAGCTTTCTGGAGTAGTCTAGTACATAAGCAGGGCTGGGTCATTTCAGTCCTGACTAGGGAAGGGGCAGGACCAGCTCCCAGCGACTGCAAGCACCTCAGCAGAGCTAGGCAGGCTGAGGGGAGTTAGGGAGAGACTCCAGCCTGATGCTTGCCAGACTGCTGGCCCTGCAATAGAGGCCCAGAAGGTGCGAGAGTATTGAGCCCGGCCCTGGCTGCTCCCGGCTCCTCCTGGCAGAAGAGTCAGACAAATAACGGCAGTGAAGGTTTGGGAGCTGCAGGCAGAGGGGAGGGGGGCCTGGCCCAGACTCCATCTCTGCCTCTTTGTTGACGGGTTCTTCCCCACCACCCAGAATGCGCAGGGGCACAGACCCTTGAGCTGAAGACGTCTGTAGCTTGTTTCCTGCTTCAGAAAGGGGTCAGCCCACGGAAACGGGGCCCAGCAGAGGGTTAAATGTGAGTGCACCCCCATCCGCACACTCACCCCAAGTACCCGGCGAGAAAGTGACCGGCTGTGAGTTGGAGAAACACCCGTCAGCCAAACACTGAGGTGAATTTGCTAACTCCCCTGACGGCTCAGTTTGGGGGCTGACAAGTCACTTATCTGCTCAGGTTCCTAGCTCAGCTTTTCACACAGCTGTTCTCTCCCTCCCTCCCCCTTTGACAGCAGCTATTTCCATTCAGCCTGTTTCCGTAGTCATTGTTTAGCTGCTTGGTGCCAAGAAATGCGAAGCAGCCAACTGAGCCTGTTCTTGTATTCCTCTGATTTCTGAGAAACAGAAACTCTTCTCCCCAGTCATGGACTGTGACCCTCACTCTCCCCAACTCTACACACACATAGGCATCCATCTGCCTGAGGCCTGGTCCACACAACAGAGTTAGGTCAATGCAGCCACCTTGTGTCAGCCAAGTTGTGTGTCCTCCCTTCAATCTCTGTCCCAACAAAGTAAGTGCCCATGTAGTGGGACAAGTGCCCCCCACTGCAAAGAAATGGCTAAGGCAGACCAGAGGGAGTGTTCACAGCTCTGCCAGACAATGAATGAAGGGCTCCTGGAGGGAGCCAACCACAGGGCAGCTTTCTGGAGGAGCCTAGTACATAAGGAGCTGCTCCAGCAAAGCTGGGTCGGTTAGATCCTGTCCAGGTGTCACATGCCTGGACTTTTACATTGGGTGTGGAAACCATTTATATTATACATCTAGTGTGGCTATTGGCCCCAAATATTGTGCTAGGGGCCGTGTGAGGTGCCAAATGAAAGCTGATGATGCCCTGAATCTATAGGTGCTACTCACATGTCTGTGTCATGTTTGTAGGGAAAGTTACAGATTTTTAACTCTGCAGCTGTGTGAGAAATGTTTCAGTGCTGAGGTTCACAAAGGGATGTGGGGCTCCACCCCAGCCAGGACAATAGAGTGAGGAAAGGTCCAGATGGCCCACACCCATTTTGCGATGGTGGGTTTTCCTACTGGGACTGCAGCGAATGGAAACTCAGCACAGAGACCCACCTGGTCAGGAGTTAAGCCAAGGCCTAGGGAGAAGAATGGAATTTTCCCTCCACATATGAAAAGCTGTAAGATGGGCCCTGGCAGGGACTTTCTTCGTTCTTCAGTCCTCACAGGTTAAGCCTATCTGGACTGGGGGCCCATTCTGCAAGGGGGATGATGTGGATTTAGCAGCGTCCATCTTGGATCGTTTGTCTTGTGGTGTCCAAGGGCCCATGTCCTGGCACGTAGACCCCAGCAGGCTGGATCTACAATGCTTTGACAACTGAATCTACGTAACCTGAAATGAACTTTCTGAGACTTTCAAGTATCAGCAAATAATATCACTGGCTGCATCAGTAGTTATGACTGACGTAGTTTGTTTACCTCGGGTCCACCATCACTGACACCCTGTCGTTGGACACTGAGCTAAATAGGCGGATCGGAAAAGCGGCCACAACTCTGTCCAGACTCAGCAAGAGAGTGTGGAATAACAACAAGCTGTACGCTCACACCAAAATGCAAGTCTACAGATCCTGCATCCTCAGCACCCTCCTTTATGGCAGCGAGACTTGGACCCTGTATGCCCACCAGGAAAAGAGGCTGAACGTCTTCCACTTGTGCTGCCTCAGGCGCATCCTTGGAATATCATGGAAGGACAGAGTTACCAACACTGCCGTCCTTGAGCAAGCTGGAATCCCAACCGTGCACACCCTCATCAGGCAGCGTCGACTCCGCTGGCTTCACCACGTCCACAGGATGAACGATGGAAGGATTCCAAAAGACATCCTGTATGGTGAGCTAGCCTCTGGTAAAAGACCTCCCGGACGCCCTCAGCTGCGCTACAAAGATGTCTGCAAGAGAGACCTCAGAGAGGTAGACATCGAGCTGGACAACTGGGAAGAAGTAGCAGACGACCGCGGCAGATGGAGGCAGGGGTTACACAAGGGCCTTCAGAAGGGCGAGATGAGGATCAGACAGCTAGCAGAGGAGAAGCGAGCGCACAGAAAGCACAATAAGGACTTGCCAGACACCCACCACATCTGCAACAGATGCAGTCAGGACTGTCACTCTCATGTGGGTCTTCATAGTCACAATAGATGCTGTAAATGAAGTCCAATTGAAACTATAAAGGGCGCGATCCATAGTCTATGTAGACTGAAGGATTCCTACTACTACTACTACTACTACTATGTAAAGTATTGATTTAACAATTCTTCTCTCTAACCCTGTTCTTTCTTTTGTATTAATAAGTCTCTAGGTATTAGATCGAAAGAATTGATGGGCGTAGTGTTTGGGTAAGATCCAAGTATTTATCGACAGGGGACTGGGGCTGGGCCCTTTGGGGTCTGGAAGAATCTGTGTGGTGTTTGGTGACACAGGCTTAAGAGCCCCTCACCTGAATTTGGGTGGTGTTGGTCTGGGCTGGTAGAGCGGTGGGGAAGTCTGTGGGTTTGCTTGTGTGGCTTCTGGCTGGCCAGTGGGGCTGGCAGAGATGCTACTGAGGTCGGTTGGATTTGCCTTAGTGAGATGGAAATCCCAGACCAGGGCTGTGAGTAGCCTGGGTTTAAGCGAATGTGCCCTGGATTGATTTCTCTAGCTGTACCCACAAACCCCGTTCTATTACACCAGAGAAGGGGCAGGACCAGCTCCCGGGTACTGCAGGCACCTCAGAGGAGCAGGGCTGGGCAGGCTAAGTGTGGCTAGGGAGAGGCTCCAGACTGATGCTTGCCAGACTGCTGGCCCTGCAATAGAGACCCAGCAGGTGCCAGGGGCCGTGGGGGAAGCGGCCCGAGGAACAAGGCAGTTGAGGGGGAGGAGAGAAGAGCAGAGCAGAACCAGGCTGTTGCTGGAGGGCCCCTGGGGCAGGACTCAGAGTAGTGGGTGGGCCTGAGTCCCTCCCCCTCCTCCTCCCCCTTGTACTGCACCTGCCCACACCTGGGTGGCCCAAATGAACTGTCGTCTGCCCCCGACATGAGGGGTTAGACCCGGGCTGCCGTGGGCCACAGTGACGGGTGCCCTGGAATGAGCCAGGACTGCTGAGTCCCCTGGAGGGGGGCAAAGGACTCCTAGAGGGGTCACTGCTGGAGGGCAGCGTCCTGAAGAGGATGCCGCAAGCCAGAGAGCGACGTGGGGCCGGGACTGACCACACACAGGGAGCGGCGGTGGACAACTCACCCGTCAGACGGAGGTGCCCTGCTGAGGACAACCAGCGAATTCCTGGGCCAACCAACAGGAGGCGCCGTGGTGGTGAATTGCCCCATGACAGCCCGTTAGAGCCACACCCTCGTGCCACCTCCTTGAGCAGCACTGAGCCGTGGCGGCTGACTGCGGTCGAGGCTGTGTGAGGGCAGACTCTGAGTTGCCTGCGTTGACCCGCCCAGGTACAGACGGAGCATGTATTGCTGGCCTGGGAAGCCCGGCCCCCCCCCCCTCAGCAAGCGCTGGGAATCAGCAGTGAGTTCAACTGGCTGTTGATAAATGCAAAGTGACGCTCACTGCAGGGAGAGATTTAAACTCCTCGGATACGTTCTAGGTTTCTTGGGCAATTGTAGCAACTCATCCAAAGGTCATGAGCATCACTGCAGCCACCTCACTGATGCCCTCTGCTCAGGCTGCGGCTGTGGGCAGAAAGCTGGCAGGACATGAGGGCCCATGAGGGGCGGGGTAGTGCAAAGAATCTAGTTGATAGTGAGGTCCAGTTGGGATCCTGTGGGCGGTGCTGTCACCCCATCGCTAACAGGACATCGCAGACCTGGTGGGGCCTCAGTTGGGAATGAGACCAGACAGGAGCCTGGAGAAGTTGTTGGATGAAGAGAGGGAGAGAAAGGAACATCCGGAGTTGTTTTACTTAATGGTGACAAATCTCGTACCTCTGGGCTTAAGGCAGGTGTCCCTCAGGCTGTGGCTACAGAGGCGCTTGTTTTTGGAACCAGCTGTTCTGGAATCCTGCATCTACACACGAATGTGTATTGAACTAGCGCTCAGCAGCCACACTGATAGCGCACCCTGGGTAGGGCTGGATGCCCCCTGTTTTGAGATAACTCCTATTCCCCCTTTATACAGCCTCCATTCAAAATGTCTATTTTGACACAGGCGCTGCTCCTCACCGGATATTTGCAGAAATCAAAAGCAGCCGGAGGCTATTTCAAAATTATTTCAAAGTCTCAGTTTTGCTCTGTGGACACTCGCAAAGTTATTTCAGAATAGTGGCCATTATTCTGGCCCAGGTCTACATGAGAGGGTTTTACCAACAAGGCTCACAGACCACGTCTGCCCAGAGCTGCTCTCCTGGCAGCTCCATGCTAATGAGCTGTCTCCCAATTGGCAATGGCTGCTCATTAGCATGCTCACATAGCTAATTAGCATAGCCACACAAGACTTCACTGTCAGCGGAGGGTCCAAGCAGAGGGTCGTGCCACAGTAAACATGCCATAAAGATGTGCTTCTGCTGGCTAAATCCACCTCTGTTGACCGTCCCTCTAAGCTAGTTGCAGAGACAAAAAGTGTGACCCAAGGTAAAACATTCGCTCACCCCTGCTCTAGAGCACTAGTTACAGCCAGTTCCACTATTGGGGGATTTTGGCTGACTTGAAGCATCAGCAGCTTCCTAACCACTCCTTGCCATGTGAGTGAGTTAACCTGTGAAAAGCAGAGTTCCCGACATTAACAGAATGAGGCAATACAGATAAGGGAAAGAGAAGGAAAGTCCTAGTGAATTTGCAATGGGGGTGGTGATATCAGGACTTTCCACTACAAAAGCTGTATCCAGGAGAACACGCCTGGAGACCTGTCAGGGTGACAGCCGCTGGTGACGGTGGTGAAGCTGCAGACCAGGATGACAACTGACACTTCAGATTGTTCTGCGAGGGATGGTGGGAACTGGTGGACGCTCAGCTGCTCATTCTGTATTCTCTCCATCTGCTTTGCTGGGATGGCGTCTTCGTAACTCTGCAAACTGTGTGAATAAAGCTATTGCAAACACACAACAATTCTCCTATGTGTGTGTGTTGCAACCCTGCACATTGGAGTCCCAACTAAACAGTAATTTTGGTCATACCTGATGTTGGGACCAGAACCTAAGAAAATCTCAGGGTGTTCACTGGTTATTCTCATGTAATTAATGTAATTATTACACCATCAATAGACAACAACAGACAGGTAACAATTGCCACCAATGGAGACAGGTCGTTAGGAATGTTGCTGGTGTTGTGTTGATGCTGGATGGGGCTGCACAGACTCCCTCTTGCTCTTGCCGTGGCAGGGCAATGTTAACTGCAGCACAACAGTTGGTAAATAAGCTCATACACAGTCGTTTTCTGACCTGCATTTTTCACATGCAGAAAAGGGCCCAGAGCCTTGACGTATTTAGGCTCCTGACAGCCTGCTCCCGCCACCAGTTATTCAACGAAAGTGTGAGGGTCTGCATGGTGGATCTAAGGTATCAGACCCTGCTGATGACCCCATGTGGGTCCAGTGGGCTTCCATATTATGGACTCATAGTGTTTATTTTTAAATGAAATTACAACCCTAAAGCTACATGAGACGTACGTTAAGTTTGCAAAGTCCAGAGCTGAGAAGTTCGGAAACGTCAGCTGTGAGGTCACCCCTGTGACGTCTGTACGTCCCTGGGATGGGTGGAGTGTATGGAGCCTACAAGGGGATGGACACGAAAGGCTCAGCCCAAAGCTCTTGGGACCTGCCTGACTTGGTTCTCTTCGGCTGAGACGCACTTTCAAGTCTGTTATTGCAAAAGCAGTTTCTGTAGCTGTGCAAGATGCTAAGGGGGTGGGGGTAGAGGTGGCACACGGTAGCTTTTGGGGCTATAGCTGTGGCAACCACCGTGTGCTTCCCCTCCTCACTTCGCTGGGGACATTAGCCCTGTCGGGTAGGGGTGGGTGTGGCGGTGACATCACAGGGGTCATTTGTAGCCCCTCAGCTGATTGGTCAAAGGAGATTAGAAGACAGTGACCTCACAAAGTCCATGACAGTGCACAGGGAGGACCAGCTGCACAGCAGAGACAATGTGAGAGACGCCCAGAGCTTTGACACGGGGAGTCTCCTTCTTGAGGTCTCCCTTGAGGAGAGGGAGGGAATTTAAGGTCATGTAGGTGAGCGTGAGAAGGAACCTCTTTGAAGTGTTCTCCTTTCCCACTACTAGTTTTGTTGGAAGACTGATGTCCCTGTGGAGAAGGTAGGAGCCTCTGAGATTTTTGTACCCTTGTAGCCTGATCCACCTGGTTCTGGCCAAACAGAACATGTGGAAAACTTTAGGTTAAGATGGGAGGATTTTTTTCCTACCTAGGCCTTTGTCCCTCAGCCTCACTGGGGACATCAGAGTTTAATATTCTTCATTTCCCTTTTCCCTGCTTATCTCCCTGCACTGGCGAGGAGGGGGCTGATCTTGAGCCCTCCGGGGGAGGGAGTGAAGCGCTCACAAAGAGATGGGGCAGGAAGAGACCTCTGAGATTGACCTCACTGGTGACCTGAGCCATCCCTGGGCTGTCTGGGGGGAACCTTCAGATGCCGCCCCCTAAGAATGCCAGTGCTGATTGGCTGAGCTGGGGACTTAAGTGTTCCCCTTTCTCCTCCATCCTTGTGCCTGTAAACGTACGGAGTTTACCAGGGTTTCAGTCTCCCCCTGCAGCAGAGAGCTCCTGGTCCACAGAGTTCCTCCTCGCCTCTGCGTTCCGATGGCCTGTGATCAGGGCTGGGTGCTTGGTCACCATTCAGCTGGGTTCTTGGCTTTTAAATTAGATCCTGTATGTAGCCAGGGCCCAGACTCCCCATAAAGGGACCGGCCACCCCATGCCACTCCACTGACATTCATTCAGCTGCATGGATTATGGGAGCTACATTAGCTAGGATTTTCATTTGGTTCCCATCACCATATTCTCTAAAGGCCAGTTATCTTCGGCTGCATCTACACTACAAGATAAAATCAAACATATTAATACTGATTGTGTAACCCTGGAATTTATAAATTCGATTTTGACTATCCTCAACTTCCCACTCGCTCCTCACAAAGTCAACGTACTGCTGCTGCACTCAACTGGCAAACATCGACTGGTGCAGTAGAGCATTGTGGGAACCTACTCCACAGGGTTCCCTCATTCCCATAGCATTCTGGGTATGCTCGCTGGCCTTTGACATCATCTTCCCACATTGCATTGGCCTCATTCCATCCCGTGTTAAGCAAACATCCATCAACAAAGATGACAAAGTTCACAGAAATCTTTATCCTGCAACTGAATTATCAAAGATTTCATAACAATCAGCAAGTGTGCGTCTTCTCAACTGGGCGTCCGCTGACTGTCCCCACCTCCTGTCACTGCATCCAAGTCCTGAAAATAACACAGGGGCAATGAAAAACTTGAAGGAAGAGAGTTGATGATAAAGTTTTGGAACAAAGAGATTTGCTGAGGGGAGGGTATTTGGCTTCCCTGTAAACTACACGGCTTCTGTGCACAGTCTGGGTTCTCAGCTGGCCGTCCACTGACCGTCCCCCTGCCCTTGATTGCATCTGATCCATGAAAATAGCACAGGGACAGTCTGTATTCTCAGCTGTTGGAAGAAAGAGGATAGAAAAGTCGAGGAAAATTTTTTTTGTCTTCCCTCTTCACTACACAGACGTTGCCAACACGGGGGATGGCAGTGAAATCTGCTACACTGAACTCATAACAGAAAGAGGAATCTCCACTGGCCCTCTACTCACTGTTCCCTGTGTTTCAGGGGGGGTCACAGCACGAAGCAAGAGGGTAGGAAAGGTTTGGGAACAGATTTTATAGATGAAATATCAAAGATTTTGCAAAAAGCAGCAGCAGCCCCTGAACAGCTTCCAGGGGAGATGTCCCCTCCCCAGGCAGCAGCCAGCCCTGACTCCTTGCTGAGGTGTGGGGGAGTTTCAGTGGTGGCCCAGTTGAAGTAGTTCCCCCAGATATCTTAGCCACAGGGACGGACTTTCCCCCACCGTGGCAGAAAGGCCCTGAAAATATTTTTGATGGGGGAGTTGAAGTGGTGCCCCCCCCATGTGGAGAAAAGCCCCGAATGTATATTTGGGGGGGCAGTTGACGTAGGCCCCCCAAATATCTTAGTTGCCAGAAGAGACCTCCTGCTGGAGGCTGCAGGCCCCCCAGAATTTTTTCCCACCCTTGGGGCCCTAACCACGCACAACCCATGGCATGGCACTGCCTGGCAGCACCGTCAGCACCAAACAGCAGGCACATCCTTTCATTGGGTCAGGAGCTCCCCACGTGATGCGGCTGAGCATAGGAAAGACCCCAACTGTGTGGCGCCTGTGCGGGAGGTAAGTGGGGGGATGCACACAGGTAAACCGCTGAGAAGTTTCTGAGCCTCTGACGCAAGCTCGACCCCACCACAGGCTTGTTGCTTTGTGATGCGGCAGGACAGCGGCTGGAGACAGGCAGAGCAGAAAAAATGACAAGTGTAGAGACAGAGTCACAAACTCCCTGCAGGGGCTGTTTGCAATGGGTAGAGGCGCTCACAGCACTAATGGCAAAGAAAGACAGACATTTCTCAGGCTCTCATGCCAACGTGAGCCCACAGCCACTGGCTTCCTGGTCCTGATTTGAAATTCGCAGTGTTCCTGTTACCTAATTCCTGAGCACCTGGAGAGCAGCTGCCAGAGCGGAGCACCGAGGGCCATTGTGGGTTATATACGGGACATCTCTGGAGGCTAATAAATTCGATTCTGAGACATGGCGCTTCCACACCGGCCTTTAATTGAATTTTTGAATTCAAGCTTGATGCTACACCCAACCAGTCCCGTCGATATTGTGATATCAATATTAGTGTTCCTGCAATCCAGCTAATGGCATTTCCAGTGAAGACAGTCATGCGGTAATATCGAGCTAATGGCCTGAAATTCAAATTTATGTTGTGGTGTAGACACAGCCCTAATGTCCCAAGTCCTGAGGGGAGGAAATCTCTCTTCCCTTTCGACAAGAGCCTTTACTGATCTGCTATTATTGAGGACATAAAGGCAAACTATTCCACTGCGTAGGAAAGTCCGGAAGCGGCAAGAGACCACCCTGCCTTAACCAAGGGATCCTGAATGACATAAAAATCAAAGGGAGGTCTAGTAAAAGGGGTAGCTAGGACCAATTACAAAGGAGGAATACAAACAGTGTCACAAGTCTGTAGCAGCAAAATGAGAAAGACAAGTGGTTTTCCCCAGCCCTGGCAAGAGACGCAGGAGGGGGCCAAGAGCGGGCCCATTTCCCTGGCCCCAACCTCAGCTTGGGAGGAGCAGGGCCAGAGTTTCTGGACCCAACATCTGGGAAGGGGCTAACTGTAGGAAAGACTGTGGGGGGCAGCAGCCCTCCCCCACTACTGCATGGGGGGCATTTACCTCTCCAAGGACAGTTGAGAACCCCAATCTCCACAAGGCCACTGTTTTCTAGCTGCCGTTGTCCCCAGTGGCCACTCTGCAGAATTGCTGTTCCCTGTGCTCGCTGCCACTAGGAGTGAGTCTGAAGTATGTCCTCCCTCCTCTGCGTGCCCCTCCCTTTCCATGTTCTGGACAACCGTGGGATTTCAGTCACTTCCCACTTTCCAGGCACAACCAAACCCTGAACTTGGCTTACATTAGGGTAAACTGCACACTAAATGTCATGGATGTAGCTCTTATGGTTTAACATGAGGACTTGAACAAATGTAGCACAGACAGACACCATGGATAGATAGATAGATGATGTCCAGATTGGGTTAGACCATAGGTCCATTTAACCCAGTGTTCTGTCTTCTGACAGTGGCCAATGCCAGGTGCCCCAGAGCGAGAGAAGAGAACAGGCAACCATCAAGTGATTCCCTCCCCTGTCAGCCATTCCCAGCATCAGGCAGGCAGGGGCTAGGGAATAACTGTGCACTCATTAGAAGTTGTACTGGGACAACTGTTCAGGTAGAAAGAAATAGAGGACTTCATCCCTCCCCAGTACAGTTCTACAACCACGAAGAATGGTGCACAGCTCAGGCCAGTGAGCATTAGGACATACCAAAATTAAGGAGTTAGTGGCTGCTCCCCACTTCACACTTGGAGTTCAGAAAGTGGGGCCTTGCAGAGCTTAAGAACACCTTGCCCAGTCACAGGCTGTACTATAAAACGTCCCCAGGTCACAGATTTCCTGGACTTTGGAAGGTAGACTGCCACCCCCCGAGTGAGAAAAGACCCCCTGTTCCAAACAAGACACACTTGGGACGTCTCCTGGTGGTGGTGGGTGGTTGCCCCAAGGTCTTAATCCCCCTTCAGGAGAGAACTTGGACACACAAAACCTGTAATTCAGTAGTGGACTGTTTGGTCTGAGGCACAGACTCTTCTTAGGACACACAAATCAGATCAGTTGCTTACAGACAGAGATTTATTTACAGAACAAGAGCAAATGAAATCCTGGGTTGCACGCAGAGAAACATTTCCCTGGGATTCAGCTTAAAAGCTACAGGGGAAAAGTCTTAAACTAAACAACAAAACATAACTAAAAACAGAGCAGCCAACAAAAAAACAAGGTAACAAGCCCACAGTCCATCCACATTTAAAATAGCCAGAACCGTGAACGTGTCTAACAGTACATGTCCCTTGTACTTACACCTCTATGGCTGATTGTATGAGTTAGGAAGTTTTTGATTTTTATTCCAGTTTCCTTGGAGCCATCTCCCCTCTGGGTCTTGCTCCATGCTGTCAGCAGAGAGGAAAGCCCTGGGAACTGCCATTGTTCTCAGTTTAAAACAATTACTTCACTCCCATTGGCTCCCCTGGGATTCAGGTTACTTTAGGGAGATTAACCCCTTCCCTGCACTCATTTGTAACATAAGATTACTTGTATAACTGTAGCAAAGTGCAGTTGTATATGTTTGTTATGATACAGACTCACAACTGAGGGCTTGGGGTCTGTTCACGTCCCCTCACTGCTTCAATATCATCCAAGCTACGACAGCAAGCAGCACTTTGTCATCTCTTGGTGTCCTCCAGTGAATGCCAGATGCCATCTTGAGCGTGTTTTGGTCCAGGACTCACTACCCCAGCAGGCCTGTGAGATGCTGGAGGTAAGGGAGAGGAAGCAAATCAGATGATCTAAGCATCTCTTCTAGCCTCAAAGTCTCCAAATCTCTGCAAAACTGTGGGTGGCTCTGAGCAGCCTCTGATGTTCCCATGTGTAGCCCGGGTGATCCCCAGAACTAGCAGTGAGTGAGTGGGGCTGGCACAGGGGGAGCAGCTCAAACATGCAAAGGGGCTGGCCAGGGGCAAGACATTAGCCCTATGGGTGGATATGGAAGTGAATCACAAGGGCCTTTTGCAGCATCTCAACTTACTGGTTAAAGGAGGTCTGGAGGCAGTGACCTCACAGAGAGTCCATGACAACAGCCGGGTAGGACAGGCTGTGGGGCAGGGGCAACCTCAGAGACCCCTGTGGTTTTGCTGCCAGGTGTCTCCTTCTTGAAGTCTTCCCATGCTGTGAACCGATGCCCAGGTGCCAGCTAAAGGTCCGGTGGGGCAAAGGGGGTGATGCCGCACCAGCAGCTACGTTAAGCAGCCAGGGCAGGCTGGGTTCTTTGGTTTGTGTTTAGTTCGGGCACAGCAGCAAGAGGGAAAATTACACTTATTAGAGGCTTCAACAATTACTTTTTATTTATACTA
Source organism: Carettochelys insculpta (assembly GCF_033958435.1). NCBI lineage: Eukaryota > Metazoa > Chordata > Testudines > Carettochelyidae > Carettochelys > Carettochelys insculpta. The sequence goes on along the minus strand of NC_134138.1, from coordinate 279,677,526 downwards.
CGACAAATGATTAAAGTACCACAATTGTGAATTTTTGTTTATAACTTTAGTAGCAGTTAATAGGAAACCGCTGGCAGCGATTTTACAACAGCAGCAGCTGCCGCGTGTAAAAGGGGGTTTTAAACTTACCGCTCGATTTATGAATGAAACTAAGATGGCCGCCGAGTGAGTGACAGGATAATGGTTTTCTTGTGGTTACTAATGTTCACAGAAGGTCATTGCTGCCCGCAGCTCGCCAGTTCAGGTAAGGTGAGGACAGGACCCCCTGTGGTTTGACAGACAAGATAATGATTTTCTACAGTTCTATGTAAAAGATAATGGCCCATCGCAGTTTTCTAATAGATCAAAGGGGTAAACGCATTTTAAAGATAATATAAGGGGTTTCCCCGGCTTGAGTGCCAGGCTAATGGTTTGTAGCAGTTTATAGCCAAAACCAGTTAGCACCCGCGGTTTTTAAAGGGGAAACAACACAATTTAACTTAAGAAAAGTTTTAGACAAACTAGCCAGCTTAAAGTAATACAACTAATGTGTACACAAGAAAGGCCTGTTGCAGGTGTGATTTTCACCCCTGCCTCTTAGACCTGGTGGAACCAGAGTCTTTTCCTCAATTCCTATAGGAAAGAAGTGTAATGCAGGTGTAATTCTTACCCCTGCCTCATAGATCCAGTGTGACCCAGAATCTTTCTTTCAATCCCTCGGGAAGAAGTAGATACGAACCAGGAGTCCCCAGTCTCGGGAGTCAATACCGGACCTGGCCAGCAGGTGTAGGTGATTGGAGCTCAAAGGGGGTGGGCTGCCAAACCCCTCTTTATGCCCCTTTGGTCACGTAGGCTTCTTCCTGGTCTCAAGTGGCCAATCGGGAGGAATGTCTTTGAACCCCAGGTTTCCCAGGGAAGGTGCAAGGCTCAATTCGCGCCTGTGAATTGTGGACAACTGGGCACCTTCGGAGGTGATGGGCGGAGGTTCCCCATTCTTCCTGGGGCAGTGATCAGGCGTGTCAATTACCGATATCAGCCAGAAGGGCAGCCATTAGTTAGCCCATTCACTGCCTGGTTTCTGTGTATGGTAGACAGGCTGGGTGAGACAGCACACCTGCGTTCCCAGGGCATCAAACGCTGCCTGTCTCCCTCTCTGTCTCTCCCAGTGGGGGGGAGAAGAAGAAAAGGCCAAATGGGGGGTTCGTGTCTGGCTACACATGCAGACAGAGAGAACTGAGGGCCAGGTGCAGGAGCAGGAGGAGAACCCTCTTTGCATTTTTCTCCTTCCCCACTACTATGAGCTAGAATGGATGGCCCTCTGAAGGGGGCATGAGTCTCTGAGAGGTTTGGTACCTCTGCAGCCTCATCCACCTGGCGCTGGACAAATTCAAGGCACTGGAAACACTAGGAGAAGGTGGGAAATTTGCCTCATCTGAGCCTTTGTCACTGAGAGTCCCAGGGACATTAATGTTTGTCTTTTTGTTTTCCGTTTTCTCTGGTAGAGAGAGGGCTGCTTCCCACCCTTGTGATGGGAAGGCCTCACACAGAGATGGGACGGGACGGGAACTCTGTGTGTGATCTCCCCTGGTGATCTCAACCATCCTTGGGCCATTTGGAGAGATCTTTCCGACTGCCCCCAGCGAGAGTCTCAGTGCTGACTGACTGCACTGGGGGGCAGTGACAGAAAGGAAACTCAGGACTTCATTATTCTCTTTCCCCATGGCTGGGGAAGGTGGAGGAGCTGTGACCGTCCGTGTGAGCGTGTCCCTTGGAAACAACAGGGTTAAAAATATGAGGTCTCCTGTCATGTGGGGTCATCACAGAGGAGGAGGTGCTGCAGCAAAACCCCATTTTCCACCCTCCCATCAGGCACTTCCTATGTTCACGCACGACCCAGCGCACACGAGTGGGCAAGTTCTCCTGTGGTCACTAGAGGGCGCTGCAGCCTCGCACTGGCCCATTCTCCTGATTGGCCCCATTTGTGATGGGGTGTCCTGGCCCCAGCCCCAGTTCTGTGTGAGAAATGGGGCTCTGCTGTGTAGGGGCTGAAACCATCTGTTTAAGTGGCAGTTTATCATGTGTAAATCATTGAGAAGCCTTAGCCTGTACTGAAGCGGCTGATCACGTTTCTAAATCAAAGTGTCTCCTCTGTGCGTGCGATGAGGCAATAGAACGGTGTGTGGAAACCCGAAGATGCAAAGAATTTTTATCCAGATCGATTCAGGGTTTCGGAAATGAAACTCGCTTAGTGCCCTGGGCTTTGCCGACAGAAAACTGTTTCCATCAATATTTTCCACCATCTGAGTTCCTGGGCTCTGTCCCCACCGCTGGAGGGTTGTTGTGTGTTGGTTGGAGCGAGAGTGAGAACCGTTGGCTTTTCTCTCTGGCTCTGATATCCCCTTGCTGTGTGACTGGTGTGGGTCTTCCCCCGTCTCTGCACCTCAGGACCCCAGTCTGTCCGATGGGAAGAGAGACATTTGCGTAACTCCTGGTGGAAGTGATTCTGGGTGCGACAATGGCATTACAGCACGTTGGGGCGGACAAAGGATTGTCCCATGGTGCTGAGCGCCATTCTGAAACAATCTAAAACAGCTCGTCCAGAGAAAGGTGACGCGGGCGGGGACAAATCCCGCAGTTGAAGTGAATGGGAGGGGCCAGGGTACAAGTTTGGGGTCTCACCAGCACTTCACACACCTGACTGTCCTGGGAGTGAGGCAGCCCCTGACCCGTGGCTCTCCCTTCCCTTACAGGCTCTGCACAAGGTCTTGGCAAACCTCCTGGGGGCCGGGCTGGGGAACCTGCTGGCAGAATCCACAACATACAGACAGACTCCAGTACATCCTCGCAGTGAGCCCAGTGAGGAGGGATCAGAGGTATTTTTACCCTGACACTGCAGTGGCCTGGAAAGGAGAGACAGGAAGATTCATTGGCTCCTTCCTAGAGAAACAGGAGTGTGGCCACCCTGTTTTGATCACCCTGACAGTTAGGAACTTTTTCCTAATGTCCAACCTGAACCTCCCCTGCTGCAATTTCAGTCCATTGCCTCTTGTTCTATCCTCAGAGGCCAAGAAGAACAAGTTCCCTCCTTCCTCCTTATGACTCCCTTTTAGATACCTGAAAACCACTATCATGTCTCCCCTCAATCTTCTCTTTTCCAAACTAAACAAGCCCAGTTCTTTCAGCCTTTCTTCATAGGTCATGTTCTCTAGACCTTTGATCATTCTCGTTGCTCTCCTCTGGACCCTCTCCAATTTCTCCACATCCTTCCTGAACTGCGGTGCGCAGAACTGGACACAATACTCCAGCTGAGGCCTAACCAGTGCAGAGTAGAGCAGGAGAATGACTTCTCGTGTCTTGTTCACAACACACCTGTTAATGCGTCCCAGAATCATGTTTGCTTTTTTTGCAACAGCATCACACTGTTGACTCATATTTAGCTTGTGGTCCACTATAACCCCCAGATCCCTTTCTGCTGTACTCATTCCTAGGCAGTCCTTTCCCATTCTGTATATGTGACACTGATTGTTCCTTCCTAAGTGGAGCACTTTGCATTTGTCCTTATTAAACTTCATCCTGTTTACCTCAGCCCATTTTTCCAGTTTATCCAGATTCTTTTGAATTATGACCCTATCCTCCAAAGCAGTTGCAACCCCTCCCAGCTTGGTATCATCTGCAAACTTAATAAGTGTACTTTCTGTGTCAATATCTAAATCATTAATGAAGATATTGAACAGAACCGGTCCTAAAACAGACCCCTGCGGATCCCCACTAGTTATACTTTTCCAGCAGGATTGAAAACCATTAATAACTACTCTCTGGGTACGGTTATCCAGCCACTTGTTCACCCACCTTATAGTAGCCCCATCTAAGTTGTATTTGCGTAGTTTATTGACAAGTATATTATGTGAGACCGTGTCAAATGCTTTACTGAAGTCTAGGTATACCACGTCCACCGCTTCTCCCTTATCCACAGGGCTCGTTATTCTATCAAATAAAGCTATTAGATTGGTTTGACATGATCTGTTTTTAACAAAGCCATGCTGGCTGTTCCCTATCACCTTACCACCTTCCAAATGCTTGCAGATGATTTCTTTAATTACCTGCTTCATTATCTTTCCTGGCACAGAAGTTAAGCTGACTGGCCTGTAGTTTCCCGGGTTATTCTTGTTCCCCTTTTTATAAATGGGTACTATATTTGCCCTTTTCCAGTCTTCTGGAATCTCTCCCGTCTCCCACGATTTTCCAAAAATGATTGCTAAAGGCTCAGATACCTCTTCTATCAGCTCCTTGAGGATTCTAGGATGCATTTCATCAGGCCCTAGTGATTTGCAGACATCTAATTTTTCTAAGTAAATTTTAATTTGTTCTTTTCTTATTTCAACTTCTAAACCTACCCCTTTTTCACTAGCATTCTCTGTGTCAGGCATTCCTTCAGATTTCTCAATGAAGACCGAAACAAAGAAATCATTAAACATCTCTGCCATTTCCATATTCCCTGTTACTGTTTCTCCCTCCTCACTGACCAATGGCCCTACCCTTTTCTTGGTCTTCCTCTTGTTATCAATGTATTTGTAAAAAGCCTTCTTGTTTCCCTTTATGCTTGTAGCTAGTTTGAGCTCATTTTGTGCCTTAGCCTTTCTAATCTTGCTCCTGCACGCTCGTGTTGTTTGCCTATATTCATCCTTTGTAATTTGTCCTAGTTTCCATTTCTTATACGATTCCTTTTTTATTTTGAGATCATGCAAGATCTCCTGGTTAAGCCAAGGCGCTCTTTTGCCATGCTTTCTGTCTTTCCTACGCAGCGGGATAGCTTGCTTTTGGGCCCTTAATAATGTCCCTTTGAAAAACTGCCAACTCTCCTCAGCCTTTTTTCCCCTCAGTTTAGCTTCCCATGGGACCTTACCTACCAGCTGTCTGAGTTTACCAAAATCTGCCTTCCTGAAATCCATTATCTCTATTGTACTGTTTTCCCCTCTACCCTTCCTTAGAATTGTGAACTCTATGATTTCATGATCACTTTCACCCAAGCATCCTTCCACTTTCAAATTCTCAATAATTTCCTCCCTATTTGTTAAAATTAAATCTAGAACAGCTTCCCCCCGGTAGCTTTTTCAACCTTTTGGAATAAAAAGTTGTCTGCAATGCAATCCAAGAATTTATTGGACAGTCTGTGCCCTGCTGTATTAGTTTCCCAACATATACCTGGATAGTTGAAGTCCCCCATCACCACCAAATTCTGGGCCCTGGATGATTTTGTTAGCTGTTTAAAGAAAGCCTCATCCACCTCTTCCACCCGGCTAGGGGGCCTGTAGTAGACTCCTGGTAGGACCTCATCCTTGTTTTTAACTCCTCTGAGTCTAACCCAGAGACTTTCAACCCGTCCATCTCCTACGTCCATCTCCACCTCTGTCCAAGTGTGTACATTTTTAATATACAAGGCAACACCTCCTCCCTTCTTTCCCTGTCTGTCCTTCCTAAGCAGGCTGTACCCTTCAATACCAACATTCCAATCATGAGTATTAGCCCACCAAGTTTCTGTGATGCCAACGATATCATAGTTATATTCATTTATTAGTACTTCCAATTCTTCTTGTTTATTTCCAATTCTTCTTGCATTTGTATATAGGCATCTCAGAGGTTGATTTGGTCTTGCCTCCCAGTTTTGCCCTGGCCCTCTTTTTACTCTCCCAGTGTAGCCCTTACTCCCTCCCATTTCAAGTTCTTCTCCCAGGTATCCATGCTCTCCACTTACCTGCAGGCTTTGCTCCCCTGCCCCCGTCGAACCTAGTTTAAAGCCCTCCTCACTAGGTTAGCCAGCCTGTGTCCGAATATGGTCTTCCCCCTCCTCGAAAGGTGAACGCCATAGGTTCTGGTACATGAAAGGCTGGATATGAGTAAACAGTGTGCCCTTGTAGCCAAGAAGGCTAAGGGCATACTGGGGTGCATTTGGAGGAGCATTTTCAGCAGATCTAGAGAAGTGGTTGTTCCCCTCTATTTGGCACTGGTGAGGCCACATCTGGAATACTGTGTCCAGTTTTGGGCACCCCACTATAAAAAGGATGTGGATTTGCTGGAGCAGGTTCAGCGAAGGGCAACGAAAATGATTAAGGGGCTGGAGCACAAGACCTATGAGGAGAGGCTGAGGGATTTGGGCTTGTTTAGTTTACAGAAGAGAAGACTTAGAGGTGATTTAATAGCAGCCTTCAACTTCCTGAAGGGGAGCTCTAAAGAGGAGGGTGAGAAATTGTTCTCAGTGGTGTCGGATGGCAGAACAAGGAGCAATGGTCTGAAGTTGCAGAGGGGGAGGGGGAGGTTAGATATTAGGAAAAACTACTTCCCCAGGGGGGTGGTGAAGCACTGGAATGCGCTGCCTAGAGAGCCTCTAAAATTAAAGCAGCTTCACTGCCGTGGGTGTTAATATCTCCACTTTAGACTCTGACAATGGGCCACATCCCCCTTGTCTGATCTGACTTGTTTTATTTTCTCTTTTGATACATCCTACTGATAATGAGCCATTTCTATCTTGACTAATAGACCTTGTCCGCTCTGGCCCTCCCTTTTACTGGGACTCCACTCTTTAAATACCCCTTTAAACCCCCCCACCCCAGGCATCTGACGAAGCGGGTCTTTGCCCATGAAAGCTTATGCTCCAAACTACCTGTTAGTCCATAAGATGCCACAAGACTCCTTGTTCTTAAAATTAATCCAGAGACTCTCAACAGGTTTTGTCTCATTTCGCACTGGAGCTCTAGCATACATTGCTACTCCTCCAGCTTTTCTCCCCCACCTGTTTTTCCTGAACCATTTATATCAGGGGCAGGTGAGATACGGCCCATGGGCTGGATCCGGCCCACCAACTCTTTTCATCCGGCCCACATTTGGTCTATACAGCAGCACAATTTTTCAGTTCCCATTGGCTGGTTTCTAGACAATAGAAGATGACAGGTTTTTTGGGAGGTGGGGGCATCCCATGAAATCAGCCAATGGGAGCTTAGAGATTTTGCTAGGGGCGGGGTGGCAGGTGAAGCTCTTACCCCCAGCGCTGAGAGCCACATGGAACAGCCTGTGGGCTGGGGCTGCTGGCTGGCAGGGAAGCCTGCGTGAGAGTGCTGCTGTCCAGGTACTGCTCAGATAAGTGCCTCCCGGCCAGAGCCTGCTTCTCTCACCCCACCCCAACTCCCTCCCAGACCCTGCACCTGCTGTTACACCTCCCAGGCCAGAGTCCTCCGCTGCACCCAGATCCCCACCCAGACCCTGCACCTCCTCCTACACAGGCCAGAGTCCTCCGCTGCACCCAGACCCCCTCCCAGACCCTGCACCTGCTCCTACACCCCCACCACCACCCTCAGCCTTGGTGCCCGTTCTTCCAGTTACGGCTTCCCTGGAGTTCTCGATGATCCAGGGACTCGGGGTCAGGGCTGCCTTCCTGGAATGCCCTGTTTCACCTCCCAGGGTTTGTAGCAGTTCACAGGACGCCAGCTGTCGCGCTACAAGAATGAGCGGTTCGGCGTAGGTGGAGGGGTCATTCTGACCTACCCAGGCTCGGTCCCAATGGCAATCCCCCTATACAGTGGCCCAGCATCAGGTGCTCCCATCGTGCTCTCAGAGCGGGGGGCCTCCAGGAGCATCACTTTCAGACTAGGTGGATGAGGTCAAACAGTTGTGATCACAGTGTCTTGATTTCACTGTGCTGCCATTCATGGAGTCTCTGGGCTCGCAAAGCCATCGTTATCCTGGACCTAGCCAGGGCCTGAGTCTCCAACTGGATTCATCTGCTGCCTCCTCTGCGATCCCATCACAGAAGCCTTCTGGGCCTCTCTGCACAGGAATGGGGTGAGGATGACCAATCACTGGTCCTGGGGCCAGGCCTCCCACAGGGCTGTCCTCTGAAAGGCCGGGAGGTAGAGCGCCATGTCATCCACTCATCTCATTTTGTGCAGAGAGCAGCTGGCCCGGATGGTCTGTGTTCTTTCATGCCCAGAGCTCAGCTGTGTAAGGACCTACACCTGGTTCACTAGATCCTGCAGTCTGGCATAATCTTGGGTGGCCTGGGTCACAAGCAGGCACATGGCCTCCTGTTGTGGGGGCTGCCTGAATCCAGCAGCCTCCTGCAGGGTGGCCGTGGCTTGCACCAGTACTTTGACCAAGACGATGTGCCGACCTATTCCGGGTCCTGTGGGTGTGTGTGGGGTTTGATACAGCAGGTGGGTGGATGGCCCAGGACCGACCACTCCACTGCTATAGCAGCCTTATATAGTGTAGCAGCAATATGTGATTCAGTGTATCCGCTTTAAAACCTGGGTTTCCACAGTATTATGAGTACCAGGAACAATAACACTCCGATTGTGAACACCACAATGCCCTGTGGCTGTTCTAAATCCCCGTAATTCTCTATACAGCCCCAGCTAGTCCAGCTACTGGTATTTACTAATAGCGACTGATTCATTTATTCGTAACTACAACTACTTAACGCTTGTCTTATATGTGTGTGTGTGTGTATATATATATATATATATATTTGGCATAGGCTAAACACTATGGCCGTGTCTACACTAGTCCCAAACTTTGAAATGGCCATGCAAATGGCCATTTCGAAGTTTACTAATGAAGCACTGAAATGCATATTCAGCTCTTCATTAGCATGCGGGCGGCTGCGGCACTTCCAAATTGACGCACCTCGCTGCCGTGCGGCTCGTCCCGACGGGGCTCCTTTTCCAAAGGACCCCGCCTACTTTGAAGTCCCCTTATTCCCATCAGCTGGGGCTCGTGTAGACGTAGCCTACATTACATACAGCTGTATATAATTACATGTGACTTCCCAATAATATCCAATGCTCCCACATCTCACCAACAACTACCTTACAGTGGCCCTTCGAGTCAGAGATACGGCTTGGTTGGGAACTTTCATGGTGGTGACGTCCGGGTGATCAGGCCGGGGTCCGCTGTCTGGGCTGGAAGTTGCTGGCCTCCGCCTGGTGTCCAGGAGCCCACCCCCTTGTCCCTGCTAAATCACCTTTTATACTGTTTCTTAACTGGGGGTTCGATACCTGGCCAATTAAAGCGTTTGTTACCTAATTTGGGCTTTCTATCCTCCCGGCCTGTCAGAACATGTTACAAGATTTCCTCTGTCCTTGGTCATTTTCCCAACCTCCCGCCAGGACCCTCTGATATTGCACAACCAAGATGTTCTCTCTGGGGGGCTTCCAGCTACTTGCCCCAGCTGTTCTCTTTGGGGACTTACTATCTACTTGTCAGGATGTTCTCTTGTCAACTTTCTGATTTCTTTCTCCTGGCCTGGCTTCAGGCCACCCTGCCGTTGTATGATAGCGTTCCAGGATGGAGTGTATGGTCATCCTTTCTTGCGAGTGAGGCCCGGCCACCAGGTGCTTGTGCTCCCACAGACCACATCATCCATCTTGGGGGCTGTTTGCTCATGACTCATGCTGGGTTACAACTGCAGCATGGAAATCCCACGGCTGACACCACATGTGGCAAAATGGCCCTGCTCTTGAGGCACCAAAGGCCCCACTAGTGGTGCAGATGGGTGATAGGGAAGGGAAACGGGCAAGTGGTCTGAGCCACAGCCCCTCTCAAACACTGCAGGTTTCTTCTCCCTTCCCCCAGGGGTAGGGGTATCCTCTGTCCTTGAGGCTGCGGAGAGAGTCTTCCTGCTCTACTGCAGCTCTGGTCTCTCAACTCTCAGCAGCGCAGCGCCAAGCCCCAGGACCCTCTGCTTCCTCACTCACCCCTTCGCACTCTCCCACCGCTTCCTGGCCCTGCCGTCTGATGCCCCCTTAGCTAGCTCTTTCCCAAGGGAACAGTCCCCCTCTTTTTCCTTCTCCCCTCACATGGAATCTGTTCTGTACCCCTCATCATTTTTGTTGCCCTTGTCCGTACCCGTTCCAGCTCTGAGAGCTTTTGGACACAGGGTGAACAAACTTCCTGCCTTATCCAACGTGTGGAGGCTGCAAAGGTTTATATAATGACACTGATATTTACTGTCTTGTTGATCCCTTTCCAAAAGGCTCCAAACAGTCTGCTCACTTTTTGGACTGCCAGTGCACGCCGAGTGAATGTTTTCAGAGAACTACCCACAATGTGGCCAAGATCTCTCTCTTGAGTGCTAACAGCTAAATGTAGACCCCACTGGCTTGCATGTAGACTGGGAACTTTGCTTGCCAGTGTGTGTTACGTTGCATTTATCAACACTGAATTTTTGTCTCTCATGTGTTGCCTGTTCACCCGGCTTTGTGAGAGCCTTTGTAGCTCTTCACCGTCTGCCTGGGACAGAACCCTTTCAAGTAATTCTGCAACAGCTGCAAAATTTGCTGCTTCCAGGTTTACCCTTTTTTCCAGATGATGTATAAATATGTTGACTGGTCTTAGTTGAGACTCTGGGGAACACCACCAGGTACCTCTCTCCATTCAGAGAACTGACCGTTTATTTCCACCCTTTGTTCCTTGTCTTTTAACCCGCAGTTGATCCCTGAGAGGAGTTTCCCTCTAATCCTGTGGCTAAATATTTTGCTGAGGAGCTTTTGGTGAGGGACCACATGCAAGGATCTCTGATAGGCCAAATATACTATAGACACTGGATCATCCCCTACAGCTATGACCACTGCCAATGATTCATCTAGCTTCTCTGCAATGGTCTTCTCTTCTCAGAGTGCTTCTTAGCACGTGAAAAAAGCAAAGCAGCAGAAAAGTAGCACTTTAAAGACTAATAAAATGATTTATTCGGGGATGAGCTGATCACCGAATAAATCTTTCTGTTAGTCTTTAAAGTGCCACTTTGCTTCTGCTTTGTTTCGTTGGAGTACAGACTAACACGGCCACCTCTCTGTTACTATTTCTTAGCTCTCTGAGGTGCTATTTTATTTTTTGCTGTAGTTTTTGTATCTTTTGCTAGGTGCACTTCCAAGCTGTTCACAGGGAATTTCAAAACATTCCAGAAGTGCACCCACAATAGCAGCTCCTCTGCCGGGTTCTTTCACCTCCCTGTGCTCCCACCACGTTTGTCCAGCACCTGGCCTGCGTGGGCTGTCAGTTCCAGCTGTGCGGAGCAGGCCAAGGGGAGACGCACAGGGGAATTCACTGGCACCACGCCTCGCGTTTCTGGGAAATGGTTGGAGCCCAGAGCCAAGTCCTGCGCCAAGAACACTGTGGCTGGGCCAGCATTACGCCCCCATTTTCACTGGCACCAAACCAGCTGAACACAATGTAAGGAAGCTCTGTGCAGAGTCGGCTGCCCTACGAGGCCATGAGTTGAAGCGATACCGAAACAATGCACCAGAGACAAACCGTGGCAGGAGACCGCAGTGGGGGAAAGGGGGAAAGGAGATGAAACTGAGGGCCAGGGGTCGGAGTGGTGGGGAGTCACAGGGAAAGGCTGCCAGGGGGCCTGGAGGAGAAGGGAGAAGAGAGGGAGAAGGAAACAGCCCTTTATAATGTACAACAGCCATTACTGAGGGAAATAGGCCACGATCCAGATGACTATTCCCCTTCTGCGGCCGGTGCTGTCCTCAGGCTGCCCCTGGCTCTGCCTTACATGGGCAATAAGGCTCAGGGAATTCCTCCTTCAGCTACAGCCGTCCTGTGAGCTGGGCCTGAGCTCCCCCACCGGGGGCAGAGAGGACAGCTGGGACTGCTGGACCATTCAGCTCCTTCCAGCACCTCTCCAGCAGCACCGGGAATGGAGCTCATCCAAAGTGTCCCTGAGACAAGCACGAGCCGTGGTCGGAAAGTCCGGCCCTCATCTACCTCCCCGCTTGTGGCAGCTTGGATCCAGAGGCCTTGCCTCTCAGGGCAGGGCTCTGGGCCTGTTTGCCTGCCCCTGTGTGTACTGGGATCTGGGGAGTCTCTGGCTCTGACTTCTGCTCCCTCTCATCTGAGGTGGGATGATGGAGGGGTAGCGGCCCTTCTTGGGGGCTCTCCACCCTTCACTCTGTCTCCCATCGTGTGGGAGCCAGAATCAGGTGGGGGGGGGCCTTGCATTGGAAGGGCTCTGAGCCCCTCTCATGAGCTGGCATGTGAAGAAGTCCTGGCCCTCTGGGCTGGCAGCTGAGAACAGACAAACTTGGTGCATAGCAGCCCTGACACTTTGCAATACAAAATGGAACCCGAGCAAGCTCTCATCCAGCCCTCTGGCAAACTGCACACCCTGGGGGGCTCTCACAGGCAGCATGTCCCCTCTCGCAGGCGCTGAGTCTATGCATTAGAAAGAAAGCTGCCAGGAACAGGGAGCCCAGCATCAGTCTGGGAAACTCTGCAGCTGCAGTCGGAAAGCACGTAACAATTAGCAAACCCCTTCCCCAGAACCTGGTGCGGTGCCCTCGGCCTCCGGTTTCCACCTTGCTGGGTGGAAGTCCAACAAGCAAACGACCCTTTAAAACGACACTCCCTCCCCTCCGCTGCACCCCACTCAGAACTGATTGTCCTTGGTCAGCAATGACGCAGCATGCAGAGGTGCATCCACATGGGTCCACATCCCACCCCAAAAATGGGGTGAGGGGAAATGGGCCAGTGAACCTGCAGGTGCCACCGCCCGCACAGTTGTCTCCTTCCTGCCGTCATCTCAGCCACTGCTCCTGGCTGCTGCTAGTCACAGTGGCTTGCAGCTGGCTGCCGCTTCTGCTCTGCTGTGCTCTGAGACTCTCCCAGCCGTAGCCCAGCACTTAGTGAGGAACCTTTCAGAGACTGCTGCTGCCTTGTCTTTTACTGCAGCACTGCCCTCCCAGCAGGTCTAAGGCTTAGCTCCAAGTACACTCGGCTCTAGTAACCTCCGAACAGAAAGACGCGCTCTCGGCTGGGCCCACTCAACTCTGCCTTTAAGTACTGGGGAGGGGAGGGCCAAAGGTCTGCGATTCCGTAGGCAAAGTTCACACCACCCAATTAGGAGGAAGATCCATCCATCCATCCACTGGGATCCAGCATCCGTAGATCTTGCTTAGCAAGTGAGGTTCAGTTTATGGTGAAGCCCTCAGTCAGGCCAAGCAGCTAAATAAATGCTCTGGCTTCCAGATGCACTGGGCACCGCCCCCCCCCGAAAGCTCTGGTTGATTTCAGTGGAGCTGTAGCTGGGCAGCACCAAAGCACAGATTCAAGAGCCTAAGTTTTAGCCTGTGGGTCAGGAGGTGTTGACTTTGAACCAGTGTGGGCTGGAAAGAAGAAGGTTTCTAACCATCATAGGGGTGAGGCTCTGAAACAGCCCAGTGGGAGTCATCTGAGTTAGTTTCCAGGACAAGCTGGACAAATTTCTGAGTGTGACTGTGTGATGGGGTTGCTGGTAATGTTGGGGCACAGACAGGATACAGGCAGCCTGAGGGATCATTCCCCATTTATGTCATATTCCTAAATCTCATGCTCCAGGGTTTCTGCCAGCCACTGAGAAGGTCAGGAAGGAGTTACATGATAAAGCATACTTAGTTATTAGGTGTTACAGACCAACTAAAAAAAAGAGGGTGTGTAGATAAAAGCCCTGAGAATTACTTCCGGGGGATTCGGTGTATGGGGATGGGTACATCAAGCAGACTGAGACGTCCTGAACCAAACCCAAAATTTAAAAATAACCTAATGGCAACTGATTAAACATTTCCTTTCTACTTACATATCTGTATGCCCAGCTCTCCTTATGGCCTAGGTATCTACTGAATTCTCTCAATGTGCTCAGGCTCAAACATCTCTGCATCTCTCTCCTCCAGCACACAAAAGAAAGACCCCTCAGCAGGTAACTGCTTCAATTCAAAAGACCCTGTCTCTCTCCTCGATTGTCTTGCTTGGCTGCTTGCCAGAAGAGAACCACTGTCTCTGGGGCTATGTCTACACTGCAGGGTTTTCAGAAATTACTTATTTTGACGTTCTAACGCTGATATCAGTTATTGCTGAAGAGCCTTTACGCTGCAAGAACCCTTCAAAATGGAGCATTCACACCAGTGAGCCAAATCTCGAAATAAGAGCAACAATGGGCTGCCACCCTGGGGGCCAAAGAAGTTGTAATTACCTCTGCTCAGTACACACCGAGTCAGTTTCGAAACAGAAAGGGGGCGAGGGGTGTCAGCAAAGGTCATTTGTTTTGGCGGAGTTACTCTTTCAAGTTAAATGCCCCCTTATTCCACAAGAACAAGCTGTGCAGTGTGTACACATGGGCTTTTTTTTTCCACAAAAAAGGGGAGCTTTACACACGCAGGGGCCATTTCTGCACATGCCACTTACTCCGAAAATGGCATGCTGGTAAACGGCCCGACATATGCTAATGAGGAGTGAATGTAAATGCCCAGTGCCTCATTAGTATAGGGTCGCATGATTTGGAGTCCAGAGGAGCTTTGGAGAAAGGGGCATGTGTAGAACCAGCCAGGCTGTGTCTACACGTGCCTCTTCTTCCAGAAGCGCCATGCTAATGAGCTATCTGGAAGATGCTAATGGAGGCGCGGATGCAAATTTTCCATGCCTCATTTGCATATCAGCATATGGTTTGGCGTCTGGAAGAAGCTCTTCCATACTCCGCAGAACACGTGCAGAGGCACAGCCAGTGGGGATCTGCCGGAAGGAAACCCTCCTTCCGGAAACCCCCTCTTCCCCAAAATTTTGTGTAGATGCAGCCATCATGTGCCAATAAGCTACATGCCAATATGCTAATGAGGCACAGAAAATTTGCATCCTCGCCTCATTAGAACCTTCTGGATAGCTCATGACTGTGCCACTTCTGGAAGCAGCATGTGTAGACACAGCCACACAGTGTAGACAAGCTCTGGGTTTACCCTTTACAGGCTTTCATTCATGACACCCACCCCTGGCCCCAGATCAGCACAGTCGCCTTGCTACACGTCCTCTCCTTCAGCCGCCGGGGTGGCAGCAGCAGATCCTTGCTGGGGGCGCCAGCCCCTCTGCCCAGCCACTCCCTCCACTGGTTACTGACCAGCCCCTTGTACCCACATATTGAGGGGAATATGACCTCTCCGTGTGGCACCCCAAGGCCACATGATCCAGCAGTCCCTGAGAGCTGCCCGGCGCCAGAGCAACCAGCCAGGCCTGGCGTGAGAAGAGATTCCTTGGCTACTAATTGTCCCCCAGGGATCATCACGTGACGGGGCAGGAAGCCGCAAGGACAAACCATGCGAGGCGGCCCCTCCTTTCCCAGGCCGGACAGCTTCCCTTTCCTGACGGCAAGCGGAGCCCGGGCCAGCAGCTGGGTGGTGTTCTCCTACATGGTCTGAGCTACGCACGGAATTCCCTCCCCGCACGCTGACCTTCTCCAGCCCGGCTCCCTCCGTAGCACCCAGCCGGGGCATGCGGTCCCCACTCTCCTATGCCGCCATTCTCCAGCTGGGTGTGTTATTGTCATTGCAGACGGCTGCATGCAGCGCTGGGGTTCTTTGCAGACTTCCTCCATTGCTCCCTGCAAGAACCTGATAGCCACAGCCCAGGCCAGCAGTGGTTACATGGCTGCATCTTTCTCGGGGGAGCCTGGTTCACAGCAGCATGGAAATGACTTTTGCTAGTGGCTGCACAAAGCAACAGCTATTTTGAAACAATTTCAAAATAGCGATCGGTTTATTTTGAAAGAGGTAAACCTCATTCCCCGGGGAATAGCGCCTGTTTCGAAATAGGGGCTGTTAGGGGCCTATTCCGAAATAAGCCCCAGTGCGTCCCTTGGCTCTAGTGTGAAACAGGCTGTATGTGCGTAGATGTTCTATTTCAAAACACCCCAGTGCTATTCCAAAGCACATATTGGCTACGTCTACACTAGCCCCAGAACGTTGCCAGTGCCGCTTTCGATCGTGCACAGCTCATCTACACGGGGTCCTTTTCCAAAGGCCCCTGCGCACTTATAACCAAAGAGGAAAGAGGGGATTTCGAAGTGCGCAGGGGCCTTTGGAAAAGGACCCCATGTAGATGTGCCACACATGATCGAAAGAGGCACTTTTGAAGTGCCGTGGCCACTATTATGTTAATGAGGCACTGCATATTCATGGCAGTGCCTCATTAGCATCTTCTGATTAGGTTCATTATCATGCCCCTTTGGAAGTTCTGGGGTGCGTGTAGATATAGCCCTTGTGTGGAGCAGCATTATTTTGAAATATGCTGTTTGGGAATATCTCTTCTGAAATAGCTAATTTGGAAATAACTTGGCCATGCAGACGTACCCTTACAGAGGGAGCAAGGCTTCTGCTCACAGCCGTGGCTGAGAGGCAGCCAGCTCTTAGCGCCTGCAGCAGAGGCGCATACATTGAGATCCCAGGTTTGAGCCTTCTGGAAGGACTGAGGGCATCAGGGTAAGACATGAGGGGGACCTGGCTGTGCACCCCAGAAGGGGTGGGGCCAAGGGCAGTCAGCCCTTGCTGCTGCCTGGACTGCAGCATTCCCCCCACTCCCTTGCAGCCTGGGGCGGCTGGAGCGATGCTGCCGTGGCAATTCGCAGGCCCTAGGGGATGGGCAATTGTCCCTTTGCATCTCCCCACCACCACCAGCAGTGGGCCTGGCTTCTGCCCTCAGATGACCAGGTGCTTCTGGCATTACACTGGGTCTGAATCTCCCATCATACGCAGGGACAGGGGCTCCAGAAAGCGGGGGGACTGGGGGTGCTTGCACAGGCCAGGCAACTCAAGGAAGAGCACTGCATGCTGGGAGCTGCGGTCTCCATAGCATGGCCTAATAAATCCAATGGGCTGTGTGTCCCCCCAGGCACTCAGGCTCCCTCTCCCCAGCGGACCCCCCAGGAGCCAGTGCAGCTGGGGTCTCCAAGGGCCCATCCCACCCAGCGAGTGTTTGCATTTATTTGCCCTCTTGGCTCCTGCTGGAGCAAACACAGCACATTTCTCACAGCACAGCACAGCTGGGCCCACGCAGAGCCCAGCGAGTTCAGCTCTTTATAATCAGCTTTAATTGCATCTTAATCTCTCTGCCTTGGCATGGTGCCGTGGGAGCCCCGGGGGTCCCCAGGGACAGCCCGTCCTGCATGCGGCCGCATTCCTCGACCGCTCTGTTACGGGGAGTGAGGCTGGGAGTGGGGAGCTGTGTGCATGCAGGACTCGGAGGAAGGGCCGTGGCTGCACGCCAGCCCTACGGCGGGATAAGGCGGGTGCGTCTGGGTCAGCTGGAGGGGGAGGGAGGGTTAGGACCCAGGTTCGGTTTAACTGACCCCCAGGGCCAGGGGAGGGGAGATACCAGGCTCCAGGCTACACCAGGGAAGCGAGACCCGGACGCGCTCCGGCTCAGGGGGGTGCGGCAGTTAATTTCCAGTTGCTCCTCCGTCCGCCTCAGAGCGGCTGCCCTCTTCTCTCTGGGGGGCGGGCTGGCCCTGCAGCGTGAGGCTGGAATAACAGCCCCGGCAGCTCAGCCGGTCTCTCGCTCTCTGCCGGCCTTTGCGCTTCGCCGCCGAGGGCCGCTCCTCTTCCCTCCTGCTCCTGGAGCTTCCCTCCGCAGGGCCCCCCTCCTGCACCAGAGAGACAGCAAGCTGACCGCTGGGGTCCTCTCCCCGCCGGGGCGCCTTGCTTCCCGCGGACAGGCTGGGGAGGGAGTCCCAGCACACGTGGCCCCTGCTCTTTGGGCAGAGGAGGGAGAGTGGAGGCAGGGTGCCTCAGTTTCCCCCACTGTCTCATGGCGATAACACTGGCCCAGCTGCGGCCGGCAGACTCGGGGGGATGTGGTCATGGCTATCCATGCTGTGCTCTGAGCCCAGGCAGCGCTGGCTAAGCAGCTGGAGATCACCGGCATTTATTGGGCAGGGAAGCCGTCCCTTCGGCCCTGCGCCACGCCTGTGGCCCTCCCTGCCAGCCGGGGACTCGCTCACCGTCTCTGTGCGGCGGCGGTTCTGCCAGGGACAGCGCCACGCTGGCAGCTCTGCCGCACGTTTCCCCAGTGCCAGGCCCCCCACCCCGGGCCTGGTCCTTCAAAGGGGCCCAGAGCTCCAGCTGCCACCACTGCGACCTTGGCAGCTGCAGCAGCTGGCGCACCGGGCCCCTGCGACACACCCCAGCAGCGCTGCACCAGCTGCCTGCGGCTGTCAGGTGGGGTGGGGGGTGCTGAGGGCTGACTGCCGTTGGCCCTGCCCCTTCTGCCCTTGGCCCTGCCACTTCTGGGGCGCAAAGCCAGGCCCCCTCCCAGGGCAGCTCCCTGGGCGGCCCACTACAGATGAGGCTGTGACAGGACTGCCAGAGCCCCTATGGAAAGCAGCAGCAGTACCGATCCTTCCCTGCCATTGTTATGGGAACAGAAGAACGGCCATACTGGGTCAGACCAAAGGTCCATCCAGCCCAGTATCCTGTCTGCTGACAGTGGCCGGTGCCAGGTGCCCCAGAGGAGGTGAACCGAAGACAATGATCAAGCGATTTGTCTCCTGCCATCTGTCTCCAGCCTTTGACTAAAGGCTACGGGCACCATACTTTACCCCTGGCTAATAGCCATTTATGGACCTAACCTCCAAAAATTTATCAAGCTCTGTTTTAAACTCTGTTAGAGTCCTGGCCTTCACAGCCTCCTCCGGCAAGGAGTTCCACAGGTTGACTGTGCGCTGTGTGAAGAAAAACTTTCTTTTATTAGTTTTGAACCTACTACCCATTAATTTTATTTGGTGTCCTCTAGTTCTTATATTATGGGAACAAGTAAATAACTTTTCTGCATTCGCTTTCTCCACACCATTCTGCGGCCATCCCACCCCTCCACCCTGTCCATCATGCTTGTCCTTCCCCAGTAGTGTGAGCAGGGCTGCTCCAAGGGGGCGGGGCCTGGGGCAACCCCTCCCCTCCATAGGTCCTTCCCCTTCCCTGCTCTGCCCCCGGTCCTGACCCCGGCCTCCTCCCTGACCAGCCTGGCCAGAGATTCTGTGGGGCAGGGGCAGGCGGTGGACAATCCTCCCCACAGCCTCCCTCCCCACACGTGCCTCAGCCCCACCCTCCTGACCCACTGGGCTCGCTTCCCTGCTGCAGGCTGCCAGCTGTCCCTGGAGAAGTCGGGCTCAGTGAGCCAGGAGGGGAGAGTGCTGATAGGGGGGGCGAACCTCTGCAGCTGCCGTCCCCTACCCCAGCTAATCCTCCCCCTCTCCTCCACAGGATGGGTCGGGGCAGCTGCCACAGGGCCCCTGGAACTGGCAGGGCTGCCGCCCCACTTTGCCCCACGGACAGGATGGCTCTGGCTGTGACCCTACTGCCTGGTCTGGCCGGGCTCTGCCTTGGACACCCCAACTTCCTTCTGTTTTTATTGGACAAAACCTGCTGACTGCCTGGCAGGAGCAAACGTTGGACTGAGCAGGCTGGGTGTGCTCCCGGTGGTGCAGAGCTCAGGGGTCAGCCCCTGCCCCAGAGAAAGTCCAGGCCCGGCTGCAGTCAGCCTGGGGGGGCAGCACCAGCCCCCGGCAGTGCAGGGTAGGGTCCGTCCCAGGCAGCTCTGGCCAGCCCTGCAAGCGGCAGGCAGCTCGGAGGAGCCCCAGGCTGTCCCCTTTTTACCTTCAGAATTACGGTCACCTCGGCCCTGACCCAAATGAGCCGTACCCACGACAGCTCACGGCCCCCTAATGGGTGGGTCTCTAGGGTGCTACAGAATGGCTGGCTCTAGGGTGAGCTGTGTTTGCCAGGAAGAGGAAGGGTGCCGGAGACGTCCCCGCTCACGCTCCTGCCTCCCCAGTTACTGCCGGCCGTGCCCCAAGGCGAGGCCGCCTCTCACCTGGCAGCCGGCGCACGGCAGGTGCTCGGAGGCAGGGAGCTTGTCCTTGATTTCCTCTTGTGGGCTGTCTGGAAGCTGCTGGTGCTGGTGCTGGTGCTGCTGCAGGAGGAGAGGGGCGGGTTGGGGGGCCAGGCACGGGGAGGCCGTAGCTTAGGGTTTGTCGCTCAGTGGCACCCGAAGCCACAGCGGGGTTCCCAGGGCAGCTGGGGGCAAGGCCGGGGGGGCGCACGCGAGAGTAAGCGCCGTCCTGCCCCTGCAGTGGCAGAGCACGATTTCGCCTCGGCTGCCCCAGGGCAGGTGCCCCGGGGCCCTGGCAGGGCCACACCACAGCTGCAGAGACAGGCTGGCCCTGCTCTGCTCGAGCGAGTGCGCTAAAAATAGCAGCGTGGCCATTACTGTGCTGGTAGCGGCTGAGGCCCAGGGGGTTGGGTGGGCTTGGATGGGGGGGTAGCCTGAGCCCCCACCCACACTGCACCATCCACAGGGCTCTTCTTACTGCACGAGCGCTAGCAGAGCCCAGGCGAGTCTGTCTCCCCAGGCAGCGGGGCAGGACGGCACCTTCCCAGCTACGGCACAGACACCCCTTGAACGAGGCTTCCCCCCCAGCTGCCGTCAGGCCTCAACGCTGTGCCCACCTCCCCACCGGCTGCCAGTCCTCCATGCAGTGTAACCTCGGGTGGGTCACCTACAGTCTGCCACAGAGACAGAATGAGTCTCCTCTGAAGCCTGAGCTGGGAGCCAGCTGGTCTTTAGCTCCAGTGGTAGAGGCTCCTGAGGTCCCAGGTTCAAGCCCCCCTGTGGGCCATTACGCAGGTCGGGAGCGGGGCTGGTTTGCCCCATGGCTGTGGAGCTGGGAGTTCACCTCAGTCCTGTCCCTCCTGGGCCAGCATCTCACCTGCTTCCCTCTCCCTGGCTGGTGGGGCCTCCCCAAAACACCCAGCACACTGCCCCTCCCTTCGGCCAGTCGATCCCAGAATGGGCCAGTCGATCGCCTGGAGCGCCTCCGTTCTGCCGTTGCCCCTCTTACGTACCACAGCTATACGTGTCTGGGAGCCAGGCCTCCAAGCAGGGCTGGGGGTGGGTCTGACTCGCTGCGGTTTCTTGCTCTCCCTTGTCACTCTCACTTGGTGATAGTTGTCCTGCGGAGAGAGCAGCGCATCAGGACACGCTGCACGGCAGGAGGGTGGCTGGGCACAGCCTAGGGAGGGGATAATGCTGACGCCCACTGAAGAGCTCCTTTAGCTCCAGTGCAGGCCCATTGACGGGGGGCAAAGGGGGCTGCTGCTCCAGGGCCCGGCATTTCACAGGGGGCCGGAGCACCAGCCGCTGCCCCTTTGACGTGGGGTGGGGCAGCGCCGTGGTGCTGAGAGCTTACTGCCCCTTCCGCTCTCAACCACACCCCTTCTGGGCGAAAACCACCCCCCCAACTTGCCCTGGGGCCTGCAGCAGCCCCAGGGGAGAGATGCTCATGGGAGCAGCGAGAAAACAGCTGTTGGTATGAGAGAGGAAAACTAAAACAGCAGGTGGGTTTAAGCCGCCCTCCCCCTGCCATGCCCGCTCAGCAGCTCTCTGAGGGCTGCCGGGAGTCCAAGCCCTGCAGCGGCAC
Organism: Carettochelys insculpta; assembly: GCF_033958435.1. Classification (NCBI taxonomy): domain Eukaryota; kingdom Metazoa; phylum Chordata; order Testudines; family Carettochelyidae; genus Carettochelys; species Carettochelys insculpta. Next base: position 279,656,285 of record NC_134138.1, on the reverse strand, counting down.
CTTGGGGCAGGCCACCGGCTCCCGGTTAGATCCTATGTTGCGAGTGGAGCCGGCAGGGGCAGAGGGCGGGCGGCTGGAGGCCAAGGACCTGCATCCTCTGGGCAGAGTTTGCAAGAGAGACAAAAATAGGAATACGAATCTGTTCAGACCCGTTTCCAGCCTTGTTCCCTTTGCAACCTGCCCCATCAGGCCTGCGTGAGCAGCATCTGAACGAGCGCGTGAGGAGCTGGAAGAGGCTTGGGGAGCCGTCTGCGTCCACACACACATTCGCTCTGCCCAGGGGTGCAGCTGCTTTGCCACCTTGGGCAGTTTGGCTGGTGCTGGGTAACATTTTCCGAGTGATGTGCCTGACTGATGGGGTGCCAATGGCTCAGCTGAGCCAGTGTGTGTATTAACCTCCCGCTGGGACATTGCCGATGGTGTGTGAGAGGTGCCTCGTGGCTTCTGCGCCAGAGTTGGTGGGTTTGTCTAATTTAAGCGCCGTAGTGACACTTTTCCCTAAGCCCAGGGATTCGATCATTTCCGCGGTCGCTAGAATGCAGGGCAATGAAGTGTTGGTATCTGACTGTCTGCGCAGCGGGAAATGGAGGAGTACTGAGCGTGTCCTGGATGAGGGGTTCCCTTACACTGAACCTCTGTGCTAAGCCAACATAGAGATGCCAACCACCACGGACGGGCCCACCATGGGGGGAGGGAGGAGCTGCCTCCGGGCTCAGCAATTCAAAGGCGATTCAGGCCCCTTTGAATCATCGGTGGAGCACTGGGCCTCTTGCTCTGTACAGCTCTGAGAAACCCCACCCAGCCCCTTCCAGAGGTGCAGAATTGGGCCCTGCACACACGCCATGGCCCAGGGCCAGTGGTAGCTGTCAGCCCCTCTGCCTAGGTACTACCTGGCCATCTCCTCCACTCCGTTCGAAGGCAGAGCCGTCAGCCTCCATTGCGAGCCCTTGTTTTACCCCATGATGGCTGGAGCTGAGCGCCCTGGTGCTGAGCCTTAGCGCTGGTGTGGGACAGGGCTGCCCCGAACACCACCACCCAGCCTGCGCTGGAGGAGAAGTTGCCTGCGGCCCCTGGGGGGGAGTGGTGGGACCTCAGAGCCTGACAGGGCAGCAGAGAACACAGGAGTGGAGTGCGTGGGCCATGGCCCCCGGGAGTGCAGCAGCTGGGGTCTGGCTTGACGTCCCCTCCCCGGCTGGGTGGGGTGCACTGCATGGACCACCTCACTGAGCTCTGGGTCTTCGCTGACCCAGCACAGCGGCTGGGAGGGGAGGGAGAGCAGGTCTGCTGTGAGGGCTTTCCTGGCGCAGAGGAGAAACTGAGGCAAGGGGCCCTGCCACGTGTCCTCTGGGGTGGTGCTTGTTCCAGTCAGCTCACGGGCTTGCTGCTGCCCCACAGCAAAGCTGGGTCTGCGCCCCGGTTACGGGCCGTTTGCTTTGCCGTGGCCAGACGCAGTGCCTGCCAGAAGGGACGTGCTGCCCCTGACATTTTCCCAGATCACGCGAGTGGGAGGGGGCTTGAGATGCATATTGAACCCCTCTGGTGTCTCCTGCTAAGGACCATGGACTTTAACCCCCTCAGAGTCACGCCTGCCCCATCCCTGCAACACTGCCCGAAAGGGGAGGGGACAGTACATAGTCCTCTGGCCTGACCAGTGTCTAGCCCTGGAGTCCCGTCCTGTGCTCTCAGGGTGGGGTTTGCTGGTCTGGCAGCTGCTAAGGGCAGGGGCTGCCCTCCCCTGGGGCTTGCACAGCACTGCTCACTTCGGGGCATGTAACAGCCCCCTCCTCGGTCCCCTAACTCCCCCCACCGCTGCCTCCTGTGGTCCACAGAGGGCCACTCCCAGAAGGAGGTGCTACCCTACAAACCCAGCCTGTTATCCACAGCGATAGCCCCACGCAGCTCCACGCCACAGATGTTTCCAGCACCCATGGGGGAGGCTATCCAATACATATGTAAATCTCTGGCTCCTGATTGGCTCACAAGAAATAAAGATTTGTTTTTCCTAGACTTCTAACACCACCCACATTATTCTGGTCTACGCAGTAGGGCTGTGTCTGCACTTGCATGCCTCTTTTGAAAGAGGTATGCAAATGAGGGAAATTGAACATGCAAATGAAGCATAGGTTTGCATATCTGGTACCTCGTTTGCATGTCCTTCTTTTGAAAGATGAAAACAAGTATAGACACTGATCTTTTGAAAGTAAAAACCCATCTTCGAAATAATCCTTCGTCCCTTTTTTTATGGGAAGAAGGATGCTTTGGAATCCAGGGTTTACGTTCGAAAGAGCAGTGTCTGCACTGGTTTTCTTCATTTGAAAGAAGCTCTTGAGAGCTAGTCTCGTTGCCTAGAGAGGTGGTGGATTCTCCATCCCCTGAGGTTTTTAAGTCCCAGCTGGACAAGGTCCTGGCTGGGATGACTTAGTAGGGGTTTGATCCTGCTTGAAGCAGGGGGCTGGACTAGATGACCTCGTGAGGTTCCCTTCAAACCCTATGATTCTGTGATTCTTTCAAAATAAGAATACGCAAATGAGGTTCCAGATATGCAAATCTTTGTCTCATTTGCATTTTTGATTTCCCTCATTTGCATACCTCTTTCGAAAGAGGAATGCAAATGTAGACACAACCTAGATGCTTGTAAGGGTGGGTGGGATGAGAAGGGTTTCGTAGGCCCTAGACATACCCAGGGGCTTGTCCTGGAGATATTAAGGACGATGTAACTGCTGACACAAACTCTGTGATTCAGCAAACAGCAAGACGTGTGCCTGGCGGTAACGATTAACCCTGACTTCATGCTGGTCAATACTGACAGTACTTTTCAGGTCAATAAAGCTGCAGTCACCTGGGCAGCCCATGGCCAGATTCAGAGGTTGGGCCATCAAGTTGTTCACACAATTTTTTTTCAAGTAAAATATTACAAAGCTGTAAAGTTGCAACTGTGCGAAGCTAGGGAACCTCCTGGTAATCCAATGGTTGGTCTAGACAGACCCTGGGGTAACTAAAGTCACACTAGGCCAATGGCATTACTCCTGATTTACACCAGTATAAGTGAGATTAAGTCTAGACCCCGGAGGCTTGCTAGCTAGCCAAAGGGAGCCCCACTGAGCAGTGTTCTCTGTAAGCTCAGCACTTTTGCGGCTGCTCGGGAAAATCCCAAATGCCACCCAGCTGATTGGCAGAGCTCCCACAGCTATGTGTGTGGTGCACATTCACACAGGCCTTGGTGCACATAACAATTATTCCGCCCAGGGGTGGGAACATTGCCACGGATCTCTCGCCCCCCTCTGCAGCCTTGCAGCCCTGCCCCAGAGGGACCCAGGTTGAGCTGTTTAGTTCACCCTCTCTCTGTATTTCCTCCCTTCTGTAGACGGCAACAGGGCAGCTGTGTGCCGCTCAGTCTGGAGAACCTCACTGAGGCTGGAGCCGTTGGCCTGAAGGGTTTGGGAAATGCGGCCTCTGACCAATGGAGGAGACAGGTCCCAGCAGTGCTTTAGCATGTTCTGCAGAGCCAGGGGAGCCCCCAGACTCCAGTTCGAGTGATGCTGAGGCTGAGAATTCCCCGGCTGGTCTCTGCCTCTCCCTTACCTTGGAAACCAGCGGGCTGTAGCAGCCCGAGCAGGGGAGCCTGGGCCGCTTGGGCGTTAGCGTGTGTGGCTGAGTTCTTCCAACCTCCCTCCTGACTCTCCCTTCTCCATCAGGCCCCTGTGCGAGGAGAGAGGTGGGGTTGGGCCTCAGTCTCGCTGCCGGTGAGCAGCCCCCGGGTGGGCCCAGCTCACCCTGAGCCCTCATGCCCAGCTCCCTGCTTCCCGCGGGTGCGGGTGCTGCTGCGTGAGATGCACGACCACCAGCGGTGCTGGGAGCAGAGCAGCCGAGAGCTACTGGACAGGATCAGGGCTAGAACACACCATGGGTGGCAGGCGTCAGCGGCCAGGGAGGCTACACCTCCCCTAAGCCAGGCGATGGCCCTGCCCAAGGCCCCATCTCCCTTCCCCAAGCCCTGAAGCTGGCAGGGGCTCAGCTGCAGCCAGCAGCCTGGAGCTGAGGCCCACTGGCAGCCAGGATTTGGGCTGCCCAGAGGATCAGGCAAGTGGCCCAATGTGGGGCTCAGGTCTGCCCAAGGGATCGGGTCCATTCTTTGGAGCTGGCACTTAAGCCAGCCCCGGGGATTGAGCCAGTGGCTCATGCCAGTGCTGGGGCCAACCAGTGGCGTGGGGAGGGCCGGGACCGCGCTCAGGGCTTCTCAAGTGGAGTGGGGTTTTTTTGGGGAGGGGCAGAAGGGACGGGACCAGCAGGTTGACCTCCCTGAAGAGGGGGTTCGTGCACCCGTGGAACGCACCAAAGAAAACCCGCAGCAGGCAGGGGCACGGGCATCCGGAAAGCTGTGGTTACAGTGGGTCTGTAACAGAGCCTCTGGCCTCGACAGATCTCTTTATACAGCAGCTAAACCCCCACGGCTGCCCTGTGCTAGCCACTGCATCCCCACAGCTGCCCTGTGCTAGCCACTGCACCCCCACGGCTGCCCTGTGCTAGCCACTGCACCCCCACGGCTGCCCTGTGCTAGCCACTGCAGCCCCCAGGGCTGGCCTGTGCTAGCTGATGTACCCCCATGGCTGCGCTAGTGGACGCAGGCTGCAGGGCTGCTCCAGATGTCCAGGCCTGGAGGGAGCTCGGGTTCTCTGATCCTGCCATGTGGGAAGGCCCGGGGGCCCGTGCTGTCCCTTGCATCCACAGACCTACGCAGAAATGAAAGAGCACAAACCCTGCACTCCCAAGTCAGCTGGCTGGGCCAGGCACAGGGGTTTCTTCGCTGGTGGGACCCAGGAGCCCCATCCCTCCCCCATCCAAACGCCCTGGCCTACCTGCCTACGGTCCTGGGAGGGAGTTTGTTTCGCAGGCTGCCTGCTTCTGATGTCCTTTTCTTCTTTTTTTAATTGTTTTGTTTGCTGTTGCTTTGAGGTTTCGGCTAGCTGCTCTGCACGTTAATTGTGGCCTTCCAAATTACATTTTTAAGCTTCATATGACAGTGTTTATGTGCCTTTCAATTTTCCCCACCGGGATTTAACTTCCACTTTTTCAACAATGCCTTGTATCCCTTGCTGGTTTTTTCACCCGGGTGTTAAGCCACGAGGCCACTTTCTTTGTCTCTTACTAGGGTTTTCATTTTTTAGCTTGAGGTATCTATTGCTTTAAGCCTCTACTGTGGTGTCTTTGAAAAGTTTCCACGACGGGATTTTGCTTTTGGCACTGAAACTTCTAACCTTTATTTAATGAACCTCCTCATTTGTGTCGTTCCCCTGTCTGAAATTAAATACCACATTGTTGGGCTTCTGAGGTGTTTTGCCCACCACAGGGATGTTAAATTGTATTAATTAACTATTTCCAAGTGTTCCAGCTCTAGTCACCTCCTGGACCAGACCCTGTGCTCCACTTAGGACTAAATCAAGAATTGCTTCTCCTCTTGTGGGTTCCAGAACCAGCTGCTCCAAGAAGCAATCATTTAGGCTGTCAAGAATGTTTATCTCTGCATCCCGTCCTGAGGGCAAGTGTACCCAGTCAATATGGGGACAGTTGAAATCCCCCACTATTATTTTTTTATTTTTATAGTCTCTCTCTAATCTCCCTGAGCATTTCACAGTCACTATCACCATCCAGGTCAGGTGGTCAGTAATATATTCTACTGCTCTATTCTTACTGTTACAGCACAAAATTACCATCCAGAGAGCATCTATGGTACCATTTGGTTCACTGACAATTTTGACATGGTTTGATTCTCTGCTTTTTTCACATATGGTGCCCCAGCCCCACGAGCACGACCTGCTCTGTCCTTCCAGCATAGTTTGTGCCTTGCTATTACTGTGGCCCATTGAATATCCTCATTCCACCAAGTTTCTGTGATGTCTATTATAGCGATATCCTCATTAATACAGGGCTGTCTAGTTCACCCACCTGATTTGTAGCATTCGTCTATCAGTGCTTTAAAAACGTGCCACTTTAGCTCTCTGCCATTACCCGATGTGACTGAATGGAATTCTTCTTCACTTGTCTGTTTCTCATCAGACCTCACCTGGATTTTATCAACTCCCGCCCTCTCCTCTTTACTAGACTGTCGCAGGAACCCTCCTCATTAGTTACTATGGAGCTCCCAGCTCCCACCCACCTCTTCTCATACCACACCTGGGGGCTCCAACTGGCCAGGAAAGCAAGAAAAGTCATGCAAGCCATTGTTGTACGGTGAGTCGCCCACAGGCCGCGGTCTGGGTCGCGGCTGGGGATGCCTCTCAGCACTCCTCCTGGCTCTCCGTGCCAAATGCAGGGCCCGCAGAAGGACAGGGTTAGCACTGCCCTGTGGGGCGATCGCTGGGTGGCCATGGGAAGCACAAGGCCGGGTGGGGTGGTGAGCTCTGCTTCGGGCACCAGCCCCTCGCTAAGCTCATTTCCCGCTGCAGAGCTGTCCTGCTGGCAGGAATTCAGCTGGTAACTTGGAGCCAGGGCTCCATCGTGGGGTGGCTGGGTGCTGAGTTTGCCATTTTGTCTCCCCTGGTGACTGAAAGAAGCTTTCCCTTCCCTGGGCTGCCTTGCAGGCCTCTCAGCAGCGTGCCAGGAGCTGAGATCTGCGATAGAGACACCTCCCCGCTCTGCAACAGGATCCGTGGGCTGCCCAGGGGCTTCTGAAATGGGCTTTCCCAAGGTGCTCTGGAGCTTTCTGGGCAGAAAGGGAGGCGGGGTGGGGACAGGCAGGGCAGGGCCTCGGGGAGGGGGCAGGAAAAGGAGCTCGGTCTCCAGAGATCAGACACCTGGGAACCCTGTCTGCACCTTCGCACTTAGTAACATCAGGGAGCCTGGTCTCTTCTTTGGTCTGGCTCTGGGGCGCGGCTGCCTCCCCACTTACCTCCTGGCTCTCGCTGGTGCCTCTAAAGTCTGCACAGAGAAGACGGGAACTCACACGGTGGTGCTCACGGGACAGCCATGCACCACAGGATAACACGGCTGTGGCTGCTTTGCTCTGTGGTCCCCTGTGCCCTGCCTGCCGAGCCACCGATTCCCCTCAATAACTCCCTCCCAACTCCCAGGGCATGGACCAGACAGCTGGGGTCCATGGCCCATCTTCCTCTGCTGCTCACAGGGTCCAGCATCTCCTCCCCTGATAGTTGCAAGGCTCCGGATTTCAACAGGAGCAGCTGGTTGGAAAGGGGACCTGGCCACCTGTGGCCAGTACAGCTGCACAGATGCTCAATGGCCAGTTCCCTGCAGAGACCCACCTCCGCCCCCTAGGGGTGGGAAGAGCAGGGGCTGGAGCCTGGAATAGCGGCTCTGCTCTGCTGCTGCCTGTTTTCCAACCCCACCAGTCTGATGGGGAGAACTGCTGCTCCCAGCTCGGGCTCCAAAATCTGTACTGGGGTCATGCAGGGGGTAGGGAGAGTAGCCAGTTTGCCCCCCCTCCTGGGGTACCCGTTTTCCCACCCACTCCGCTAGCTCCCAGGCTTGAACCTGCTCTGCTTTGCCTGGCTCCTCACAAGAGTCCACCAAGCACCAATTATAGACACAGGCTGTGCATTTCCCCACCCCACCCCTCACTGCAGGGACTGACCCCAGCTGTGCCTCAACTCCTCCAGCCCAGCAGTCCTGGGAGATGAGGGAGTGACTGACGGGAGTAGGGGTGGGAAAGATTGATGGGGCAGGGAGCCAGGCAGGGTGTCAGGGGGGAGAAGGGTGGTGGGTTTTTAGGGATCAGACAGCTGGGAACCCCACCTGCACCTTGCTGGGCCTTAGGACAGTCAGTGAGCCTGGTCTCCTCGTTGGTCGGACTCGGGGGCGTTGCGGCTTCTCCACTTGTCTCCTGGCTCTCGCTGGTGCCTCTAGATTCTGCACAGAGAAGATGAGAGCTGAGAGCCAGCTCAGGGCTCAGCACCAGGATGCAGGGCCCCAGCACCACTGCCGGGCGGCTGGGACCTGTGGGGGGCAGAGAGGTCCTGGTGCCATTGCGAGCTGTAGGACATGGCAGCGGAGTGAACTAAGCAGGAACCATGGCGTTGAGTTCCCAGAGGGGCAGCTGGGATCTCTGCCCCCTGACCAGGGAAGGCCCCTCCCCGTTCTCGCGCTGACACTGGTGAGGAAGGGACGGGCGGATCACAGCGCCGAGCGGAGCAGCGTGCAGCAGCGCAGCCCCCACAGCCGGTCACTGTGCACCAGGCTAGTGTGCCAGGAACTCACACCCTGGCGTGCCACACACTGGCTCCCCACATGCACAAGACCTGAGTCCAGGGGCAGAGGCAGCTCCGCCCCCCCAGGGACGCAGCCACAGTGGGGTTGTGAGAATGGCTCGTGCCCTCTCCCTGAGCCCTGCCAGGAGTTCTGGGCATTGGCACCGCACACAGCACAGGCACCCGTGGGAGAGCCGCCCCCGGGGCAGTGGGGATGGGCGAGCGCAGCGAGAAGGGAAAGGGGGACGCTACGACTTAGCAGGGTACTGTGTGCTTTGCGCTGTGACCCACTGTGCCCTGCCTGCCAATCTGCCACTTCCCCTCAGTACCTCCCTGGGCATGGGCCAGACAGCTGGGGTCCATGGCCCATCTTCATCTGCTGCTCAGGGGGTCCACCTCCTCCTCCCCTGAGGGCTCCTGGGCCTGGATTTCGACCGGAGCATCCGGTTGGAAAGGGAACCTGACGGCCAACGACCAGCACAGCTGTGCAGATGCTCCAAGGGGAGGATTCAGCAGTTAGGACCGCGTCTCGTGGCCAGTCCGCCTTTTCACCAGCTGACTTCCCAGTCCCAGGGAGCCACCGAGCAGAGTCCGCTGTGGGCCGGGGCGCACTCGCTGAGCTGGCAGGGCAGGGCGGTGCCAAGCAGGAAGCCAGGCACAGGGTATGAGGAGGCAGAGATGCAAAGCATCTGGGCCGTCCCCTGGCACCAAGGCAGCGCTATTCCCTGCACTCCCTGGGGCCGATCCGAGCTCCCATCGCCCTCACGTCACCTGCACCCTGCAGTGCTGCCCGCAGAGGCCGTGTCTGCGCTATGCAGCTGTTAACAGCACGGCTGTGGGGACACAGCCCCCTTGCTAAACCTCAGCCCGCGGGAACCCTGTGTATCACCACGTGTGCCCAGAAAGTCCTCCCACCCGCCGGAGCACGGTCGCCTCATTGGATTTCTCCTTCCCGAGCCCCAGCAAAGCTTTGTCCTTCGTGGGCAGGGGGCCAAGTACCCATGAATAACAAACGTTTGTCGATCGATCGAGCGCCAGTGCAGACACAGGCTCTGCTCTGAGCATAGACTCGTAGAACACAAGGACTGGAAGGGACCTCGAGAGGCCATCGGGTCCAGGCCCCTGCCCCAATGGCAGGACCAAGTACTGTCTAAACCACCTTTGATAGACATTTATCTAACCTCTTCTTAAATATCTCCAGCGATGGAGATTCCACAACCTCCCTTGGCAACTTATTCCAGTACTTGACCACCCTGACAGTTAGGAACTTTTTCCTAATGTCCAACCTAAACCTCCCTTGCTGCAGTTTAAGCCCGTTGCCTCTTGTTCTGTCCTCAGAGGCCAAAAAGAACAAGCTTTCTCCCTCCTCTTTATGACACCCTTTTAGATACCTGAAAACCGCTATCATGTCCCCCTTCAATCTTCTCTTTTCCAAACTAAACAAGCCCAGTTCTTTCAGCCTTTCCTCATAGGTCACATTCTCTTGACCTTTAATCATTCTTGTCGCTCTTTTCTGGACCCTCTCTAATTTCTCCACATCTTTCTTGAACTGCGGTGCCCAGAACTGGACACACTACTCCAGCTGAGGCCTAACCAGCGCAGAGTAGAGCGGGAGAATGACTTCTCGTGTCTTGTTCACAACACACCTGTTAATGAATCCCAGAACCACGTTTGCTTTTTTTGCAACAGCATCACACTGTTGACTCATATTTAGCTTGTGGTCCACTATAACCCCCAGATCCCTTTCTGCTGTACTCATTCCTAGACAGTCCTTTCCCATTCTGTATGTGTGACACTGCTTGTTCCTTCCCAAGTGGAGCATTTTGCATTTGTCCTTATTAAGCTTCATCCTGTTTACCTCAGCCCATTTCTCCAGTTTATCCAGATCCTTTTGAATTATGACCCTATCCTCCAAAGCAGTTGCAACCCCTCCCATCTCCTGTGCCAGGCCCTGCAAGGGCGTCTTGACTGGGTAGTGTTAAGGCAGCCTTCCACAGGGCCTGCCCTGGGAAATCCTTCCCTGGGGGGCTGAGGGGTTGGAGGTCACTTTCTGCAATGGAGATGTGGGGCTCGCCCATGTCTCTGTACACTGGGGCATCTGTTGACCGTGGCCAGGTGAGGTATTAGTGTAACTGGGCTCAGGGATTTCCTTTTCCACCTTGTGGTCTGGGTCGCACACTTCGGAGGAAATCTTCCCCAGAGATGACAACAGGAGAAGGGATGTGGGGCTCTCGCCCTCCTGGCTTCCCCTGCCCCCGCACCCCCCCAGACCAGGATGTTGGCAGAGGGAAGTCTGGGGAGACTGACCTATTCTGGGCCCCTGGAAGGGATGGGGAAGCCATCTGCTCACAGTGCAGCGCTCACAGGATTGACTCACACCATGAATTAGTGGGATAGTGGCTGCTTTGCTCTATGACTCCCTGTGCCCTGCCTGCCAACCTGCCAGTTCCCCTCAGTGCCTCCCTTCCCGCCTCCCTGGGCGTGGGCCAGGCAGATGGGGTCCATGGCTCATCTTCATCTACTGCGCAGGGGGTCCAGGTTCTCCTCCCCCGAGGGTTCCCGGGCTCTGGATTTCGACAGAAGCGTCTGGTTGGAAAGGGAACCTGACGGCCGATGACCAGCACAGCTGTGCAGATGCTCAAAGGCCATTTCCCTGCAGTGACCCACCTCCATCACCCGGGTCAGGAAGAGCAGGGGCTGGAGCCTGGAATAGTGGCTCTGCTCTGCTGCTGCCTGTTTTCCAACCCCACCAGTCTGATGGGGAGAACTGCTGCTCCCAGCTCGGGCTCCAAAATCTGTACTGGGGTCATGCAGGGGGTAGGGAGAGTAGCCAGTTTGCCCCCCCTCCTGGGGTACCCGTTTTCCCACCCAGTCCGCTAGCTCCCAGGCTTGAACCTGCTCTGCTTTGCCTGGCTCCTCACAAGAGTCCACCAAGCACCAATTATAGACAAAGGCTGTGCATTTCCCCACCCCACCCCTCACTGCAGGGACTGACCCCAGCTGTGCCTCAACTCCTCCAGCCCAGCAGTCCTGGGAGATGAGGGAGTGACTGACGGGAGTAGGGGTGGGAAAGATTGATGGGGCAGGGAGCCAGGCAGGGTGTCAGGGGGGAGAAGGGTGGTGGGTTTTTAGGGATCAGACAGCTGGGAACCCCACCTGCACCTTGCTGGGCCTTAGGACAGTCAGTGAGCCTGGTCTCCTCGTTGGTCGGACTCGGGGGCGTTGCGGCTTCTCCACTTGTCTCCTGGCTCTCGCTGGTGCCTCTAGATTCTGCACAGAGAAGATGAGAGCTGAGAGCCAGCTCAGGGCTCAGCACCAGGATGCAGGGCCCCAGCACCACTGCCGGGCGGCTGGGACCTGTGGGGGGCAGAGAGGTCCTGGTGCCATTGCGAGCTGTAGGACATGGCAGCGGAGTGAACTAAGCAGGAACCATGGCGTTGAGTTCCCAGAGGGGCAGCTGGGATCTCTGCCCCCTGACCAGGGAAGGCCCCTCCCCGTTCTCGCGCTGACACTGGTGAGGAAGGGACGGGCGGATCACAGCGCCGAGCGGAACAGCGTGCAGCAGCGCAGCCCCCACAGCCGGTCGCTGTGCACCAGGCTAGTGTGCCAGGGACTCACACCCTGGCGTGCCACACACTGGCTCCCCACGTGCACAAGACCTGAGTCCAGGGGCAGAGGCAGCTCCGCCCCCGCCCCCCCAGGGACGCAGCCACAGTGGGGTTGTGAGAATGGCTCGTGCCCTCTCCCTGAGCCCTGCCAGGAGTTCTGGGCATTGGCACCGCACACAGCACAGGCACCCGTGGGAGAGCCGCCCCCGGGGCAGTGGGGATGGGCGAGCGCAGCGAGAAGGGAAAGGGGGACGCTACGACTTAGCAGGTTACTGTGTGCTTTGCTCTGTGACCCACTGTGCCCTGCCTGCCAATCTGCCACTTCTCCTCAGTACCTCCCTGGGCATGGGCCAGACAGCTGGGGTCCATGGCCCATCTTCATCTGCTGCTCAGGGGGTCCACCTCCTCCTCCCCTGAGGGCTCCTGGGCCTGGATTTTGACCGGAGCATCCGGTTGGAAAGGGAACCTGACGGCCAACGACCAGCACAGCTGTGCAGATGCTCCAAGGGGAGGATTCAGCAGTTAGGACCGCGTCTCGTGGCCAGTCCGCCTTTTCACCAGCTGACTTCCCAGTCCCAGGGAGCCACCGAGCAGAGTCCGCTGTTGGCCGGGGCGCACTCGCTCAGCTGGCAGGGCAGGGTGGTGCCAAGCAGGAAGCCAGACACAGGGTACGAGGAGGCAGAGATGCAAAGCATCTGGGCCGTCCCCTGGCACCAAGGCAGCGCTATTCCCTGAACTCCCTGGGGCCGATCCGAGCTCCCATCGCCCTCACATCACCTGCAACCTGCAGTGCTGCCCGCAGAGGCCAGGTCTTTGCTATGCAGCTGTTAACAGCACGGCTGTGGGGACACAGACCCCTTGCTAAACCTCAGCCCGCGGGAACCCTGTGTATCACCACGTGTGCCCACAAAGTCCTCCCACCCGCCGGAGCACGGTCGCCTCATTGGATTTCTCCTTCTCGGGCCCCAGCAAAGCTTTGTCCTTCGTGGGCAGGGGGCCAAGTACCCATGAATAACAAACGTTTGTCGATCGATCGAGCGCCAGTGCAGACACAGGCTCTGCTCTGAGCGTAGACTCATAGAACACAAGGACTGGAAGGGACCTCGAGAGGCCATCGGGTCCAGGCCCCTGCCCCAATGGCAGGACCAAGTACTGCCTAAACCATCTCTGATAGACATCTATCTAACCTCTTCTTAAACATCTCCAATGATGGAGATTCCACAACCTCCCTTGGCAATTTATTCCACTGTTTGACCACCCTGACAGTTAGGAACTTTTTCCTAATGTCCAACCTAAACCTCCCTTGCTGCAGTTTAAGCCCGTTGCCTCTTGTTCTATCCTCAGAGGCCAAAAAGAACAAGTTTTCTCCCTCCTCTTTATGACACCCTTTTAGATACCTGAAAACTGCTATCATGTCGCCCCTCAATCTTCTCTTTTCCAAACTAAACAAGCCCAGTTCTTTCCGCCTTTCTTCATAGGTCACATTCTCTTGATCTTTAATCATTCTTGTCGCTCTTTTCTGGACCCTCTCTAGTTTCTCCATATCTTTCTTGAACTGCGGTGCCCAGAACTGGACACACTACTCCAGCTGAGGCCTAACCAGCGCAGAGTAGAGCGGGAGAATGACTTCTCGTGTCTTGTTCGCAACACACCTGTTAATGCATCCCAGAATCATGTTTGCTTTTTTTGCAACAGCATCACACTGTTGACTCATATTTAGCTTGTGGTCCACTATAACCCCCAGATCCCTTTCTGCTGTACTCATTCCTAGGCAGTCCTTTCCCATTCTGTATGTGTGAAACTGATTGTTCCTTCCCAAGTGGAGCACTTTGCATTTGTCCTTATTAAACTTCATCCTGTTTACCTCAGCCCATTTCTCCAGTTTATCCAGATCCTTTTGAATTATGACCCTATCCTCCAAAGAAGATGCAACCCCTCCCATCTGCTGTGCCAGGCCCTGCACGGGCGTCTTGACTGGGTAGTGTTAAGGCAGCCTTCCACAGGGCCTGCCCTGGGAAATCCTTCCCTGGGGGGCTGAGGGGTTGGAGGTCACTTTCTGCAATGGAGATGTGGGGCTCGCCCATGTCTCTGTACACTGGGGCCTCTGTTGACCGTGGCCAGGTGAGGTATTAGTGTAACTGGGCTCAGGGATTTCCTTTTCCACCTTGTGGTCTGGGTCGCACACTTCGGAGGAAATCTTCCCCAGAGATGACAACAGGAGAAGGGATGTGGGGCTCTCGCCCTCCTGGCTTCCCCTGCCCCCGCACCCGCCCCCCGAGACCAGGATGTTGGCAGAGGGAAGTCTGGGGAGACTGACCTATTCTGGGTCCCTGGAAGGGATGGGGAAGCCATCTGCTCACAGTGCAGCGCTCACAGGATTGACTCACACCATGAATTAGTGGGATAGTGGCTGCTTTGCTCTATGACTCCCTGTGCCCTGCCTGCCAACCTGCCAGTTCCCCTCAGTGCCTCCCTTCCCGCCTCCCTGGGCGTGGGCCAGGCAGATGGGGTCCATGGCTCATCTTCATCTACTGCGCAGCTGTGCAGATGCTCAAAGGCCATTTCCCTGCAGTGACCCACCTCCATCACCCGGGTCAGGAAGAGCAGGGGCTGGAGCCTGGAATAGCGGCTCTGCTCTGCTGCTGCCTGTTTTCCAACCCCACCAGTCTGATGGGGAGAACTGCTGCTCCCAGCTCGGGCTCCAAAATCTGTACTGGGGTCATGCAGGGGGTAGGGAGAGTAGCCAGTTTGCCCCCCCCTCCTGGGGTACCCGTTTTCCCACCCAGTCCGCTAGCTCCCAGGCTTGAACCTGCTCTGCTTTGCCTGGCTCCTCACATGAGTCCACCAAGCACCAATTATAGACACAGGCTGTGCATTTCCCCACCCCACCCCTCACTGCAGGGACTGACCCCAGCTGTGCCTCAGCTCCTCCAGCCCAGCAGTCCTGGGAGATGAGGGAGTGACTGACGGGAGTAGGGGTGGGAAAGATAGATGGGGCAGGGAGCCAGGCAGGGTGTCAGGGGGGAGAAGGGTGGTGGGTTTTTAGGGATCAGACAGCTGGGAACCCCACCTGCACCTTGCTGGGCCTTAGGACAGTCAGAGAGCCTGGTCTCCTCGTTGGTCGGACTCGGGGGCGTTGCGGCTTCTCCACTTGTCTCCTGGCTCTCGCTGGTGCCTCTAGATTCTGCACAGAGAAGATGAGAGCTGAGAGCCGGCTCAGGGATCAGCACCAGGATGCAGGTCCCCAGCACCAGTGCCGGGCGGCTGAGACCTGTGGCGGGCAGAGAGGTCCTGGTGCTGTTGCGAGCTGTAGGACATGGCAGCGGAGTGAACTAAGCAGGAACCATGGCGTTGAGTTCCCAGAGGGGCAGCTGGGATCTCTGCCCCCTGACCAGGGAAGGCCCCTCCCTGTTCTCGCGCTGACACTGGTGAGGAAGGGACGGGCGGATCACAGCGCCGAGCGGAACAGCATGCAGCAGCGCAGCCCCCACAGCCGGTCGCTGTGCACCAGGCTAGTGTGCCAGGAACTCACACCCTGGCGTGCCACACACTGGCTCCCCACGTGCACAAGACCTGAGTCCAGGGGCAGAGGCAGCTCCGCCCCCGCCCCCCCAGGGACGCAGCCACAGTGGGGTTGTGAGAATGGCTCGTGCCCTCTCCCTGAGCCCTGCCAGGAGTTCTGGGCATTGGCACCGCACACAGCACAGGCACCCGTGGGAGAGCCGCCCCCGGGGCAGTGGGGATGGGCGAGCGCAGCGAGAAGGGAAAGGGAGACGCTACGACTTAGCAGGTTACTGTGTGCTTTGCTCTGTGACCCACTGTGCCCTGCCTGCCAATCTGCCACTTCCCCTCAGTACCTCCCTGGGCATGGGCCAGACAGCTGGGGTCCATGGCCCATCTTCATCTGCTGCTCAGGGGGTCCACCTCCTCCTCCCCTGAGGGCTCCTGGGCCTGGATTTCGACCGGAGCATCCGGTTGGAAAGGGAACCTGACGGCCAACGACCAGCACAGCTGTGCAGATGCTCCAAGGGGAGGATTCAGCAGTTAGGACCGCGTCTCGTGGCCAGTCCGCCTTTTCACCAGCCGACTTCCCAGTCCCAGGGAGCCACCGAGCAGAGTCCGTTGTGGGCCGGGGCGCACTCGCTGAGCTGGCAGGGCAGGGCGATGCCAAGCAGGAAGCCAGGCACAGGGTACGAGGAGGCAGAGATGCAAAGCATCTGGGCCGTCCCCTGGCACCAAGGCAGCGCTATTCCCTGCACTCCCTGGGGCCGATCCGAGCTCCCATCGCCCTCACGTCACCTGCACCCTGCAGTGCTGCCCGCAGAGGCCGTGTCTGCGCTATGCAGCTGTTAACAGCACGGCTGTGGGGACACAGACCCCTTGCTAAACCTCAGCCCGCGGGAACCCTGTGTATCACCACGTGTGCTCACAAAGTCCTCCCACCCGCCGGAGCACGGTCGCCTCATTGGATTTCTCCTTCCCGAGCCCCAGCAAAGCTTTGTCCTTCGTGGGCAGGGGGCCAAGTACCCATGAATAACAAACGTTTGTCGATCGATCGAGCGCCAGTGCAGACACAGGCTCTGCTCTGAGCATAGACTCATAGAACACAAGGACTGGAAGGGACCTCGAGAGGCCATCGGGTCCAGGCCCCTGCCCCAATGGCAGGACCAAGTACTGCCTAAACCATCTCTGATAGACATCTATCTAACCTCTTCTTAAACATCTCCAGCGATGCAGATTCCACAACCTCCCTTGGCAACTTATTCCAGTACTTGACCACCCTGACAGTTAGGAACTTTTTCCTAATGTCCAACCTAAACCTCCCTTGCTGCAGTTTAAGCCCATTGCCTCTTGTTCTATCCTCAGAGGCCAAGAAGAACAAGTTCTCTCCTTCCTCCTTATGACTCCCTTTTAGATACCTGAAAACTGCTATCATGTCCCCCCTCGATCTTCTCTTTTCCAAACTAAACAAGCCCAGTTCTTTCAGCCTTTCCTCATAGGTCACATTCTCTTGACCTTTAATCATTCTTGTTGCTCTTTTCTGGACCCTCTCTAATTTCTCCACATCTTTCTTGAACTGCGGTGCCCAGAACTGGACACAATACTCCAGCTGAGGCCTGACCAGCGCAGAGTAGAGCGGGAGAATGACTTCTTGTGTCTTGTTCGCAACACACCTGTTAATGCATCCCAGAATCATGTTTGCTTTTTTTGCAACATCATCACACTGTTGACTCATATTTAGCTTGTGGTCCACTATAACCCCCAGATCCCTTTCTGCTGTACTCATTCCTAGGCAGTCTTTTCCCATTCCGTATATGTGACACTGCTTGTTCCTTCCCAAGTGGAGCACTTTGCATTTGTCCTTATTAAGCTTCATCCTGTTTACCTCAGCCCATTTCTCCAGTTTATCCAGATCCTTTTGAATTATGACCCTATCCTCCAAAGCAGTTGCAACCTCTCCCATCTCCTGTGCCAGGCCTTGCAAGGGCGTCTTGACTGGGTAGTGTTAAGGCAGCCTTCCACAGGGCCTGCCCTGGGAAATCCTTCCCTGGGGGGCTGAGGGGTTGGAGGTCGCTTTCTGCAATGGAGATGTGGGGCTCGCCCATGTCTCTGTACACTGGGGCATCTGTTGACCGTGGCCAGGTGAGGTATTAGTGTAACTGGGCTCAGGGATTTCCTTTTCCACCTTGTGGTCTGGGTCGCACACTTCGGAGGAAATCTTCCCCAGAGATGACAACAGGAGAAGGGATGTGGGGCTCTCGCCCTCCTGGCTTCCCCTGCCCCCGCACCCCCCCAGACCAGGATGTTGACAGAGGGAAGTCTGGGGAGACTGACCTATTCTGGGCCCCTGGAAGGGATGGGGAAGCCATCTGCTCACAGTGCAGCGCTCACAGGATTGACTCACACCATGAATTAGTGGGATAGTGGCTGCTTTGCTCTATGACTCCCTGTGCCCTGCCTGCCAACCTGCCAGTTCCCCTCAGTGCCTCCCTTCCCGCCTCCCTGGGCGTGGGCCAGGCAGATGGGGTCCATGGCTCATCTTCATCTACTGCGCAGGGGGTCCAGGTTCTCCTCCCCCGAGGGTTCCCGGGCTCTGGATTTCAACAGGAGCGTCTGGTTGGAAAGGGAACCTGACGGCCGATGACCAGCACAGCTGTGCAGATGCTCAAAGGCCATTTCCCTGCAGTGACCCACCTCCATCACCCGGGTCAGGAAGAGCAGCAGCTGCAGCTGGAGCCTGGAACAGCAGCTCTGCTTTGCAGCTTCCTGTTTTCCAGCCCCACCAGTCTGATGGGGAGAACCGGCTACTCCCAGCTCAGAGTCCAAAGTCAGGACTGGGGTCATGTGGGGCGGTGGGATTAGTCAGTCTCCTCCTTCCTGCTGTGCTCCAGTTTCCCCACCCAGTCCTCTAGCTTCCAGATTGAATCTGCTCTGCTTTGCCCTGCCCTGGCTCCTCGCACTAGAGACCTTCCTCCTGCTCTGCTGTGTCCCGATTTCCCCACCCCAACCCTCGCGCAGGGACTGACCCCTGCTGTGCCCACTGGGGTAAGTGGGTCAGCTCTGCGTCTGCTCCTCCAGACAAGCTCTGCAGGCAGCAGCTGAGTCCTAGGGGATGGGGGATGATCAACAGGAGTGAGGGTGGCCACTGACAAATGGGAGAGGGACCAGACAGGGCGGGGGAGGCAGACGGGGAAAGGTTTTTGATTTTCAGGGATCAGGCAGCTGGGAACCCCACCTGCACCTTGCTGGGCCTCAGGAAAGTCAGGGAGCCTGGTCTCCTCGTTGGTCGGACTCTGGGGCGTCGCGGCTTCTCCACTTGTCTCCTGGCTCTCGCTGGTGCCTCTAGATTCTGCACAGAGAGGATGAGAGCTGAGAGCTGGCTCAGGGCTCAGCACCAGGATGCAGGGCCCCAGCACCAGTGTTGGCCCCTGGGCCAGGTGGCTGGGGGCTGTGAGGGGGCAGAGAGGTCCCAGTACGGTTCCCAGCTGTAGGACATGGAAGCCAAGTGAGCTAAGCAGGAAACGGTGTTCATGCCCTGGAGGGGCAGCTTTGGTTTGCTGTGGGTTTTCACTCCCTCTCCATTTTCACATCCACTGTGCCAGGCTGAATTCCTTTTCCTTATCTCCTGCCCCAGTTCCAATCTCTCTCAGCAGGGAAACGTCCTGACCAGGCGGCTCACACACCAACACGGTTTCAGGCCATGCAAAGCAGCTATGGGCAGAGTCAGACTTGCTCCATGCATAAATATGTTAGCGCAAGTTCCTGCAGTGAGCCCCAGCCTGGCTTTGCTCTTGTCAGCAGGGCAGCATGGAGACTCCAGGCAGGACTGTGGGATAACAGTGGGACTAAAACAGCAGCAGACGGTGGAAGGGGATTCATGAGCTGCTGGCGTGTGCCCCAGCCTGGAGGGCTGAGGCGTGTGAACAAACTTGGGGGAGTGGAAAAGGCTGCGTGGGGTGCAGGAAAGGGCTCACCCCATCTCATTTCTCCACCTCCAGCCCTGTCCGGGCTTCACCAAGTCCCTGATGAGCTGCCAGCCCATTGCACAAGCCTGTCCCTGCGCAAGGGGGATGGGGATCTGCCCAAGGAAAGCACCCACAGTCACATGGATGTGTTCGGCAGAGCCGCCAGCAGCGGCAGGGAGGGGAAGGGTATCAGCCAGCCTGTGAGGGCAGCAGGGGGACTAATCCTCAACCACAGCCAGCCTGGGCAGCCCTACATGCACCCTGAAAACCACAGGCTCCTGGGGCTGGAAGGGACCTCAGGAGGTCATCGAGTCCAGCCCCTGCTCAGAGTAGGATTAACCCCAACTAAATCATCCCAGCCGGGGCTTTGTCCAGCCACGACTTAAAATCCTCCAGGGATGGAGAGTCCACCACCTCCCCAGGCAACGCATCCCAGTGCGTCACCACCCGCCTGGGGAAAGAGTTTTTCCTTAGATCCACCTTACACCTCCCCTTCTGTAACTTCAGACCATTGCGCCTTGTCCTGCCACCTGCCACCACCGACAACAGTTTCTCTCTGTCCTCTTTAGAGCCCCCCTCAGAAAGTTGCACACTGCTGTCAAATCCCCACCCCCACACACACACAGAGTGCGCTTCTCTTCTGTACGCTAAGTAAACCCAAATCTCTCAGCCTCTCCTCGTGGGCATGTGCTCCAGCCCCCTCATCATTTGCAGGGGGGTCCATGTTGGTCTGTGTCTTCAAAAACAGCAAGAAGTGCTGTGGCACCTTGCAGACTAATAGATTTTTGGAGCATAAGCACTCAACACACACACACACAGACACACGACAGCACTGAATGCACACACACAACAGCACTGCACACACACACACGACAGCACTGAATGCACACACACAACGGCACTGCACACACACACACGACAGCACTGAACATACACACATAACAGCATTGAACACACACACACACGACAGCACTGAACACACACATGACAGCACTGAATGCACACACACAACAGCACTGAACGCACACATGACAGCACTGAACACACACACGACAGCACTGAATGCACACACACAACAGCACTGAACACACACACGACAGCACTGAACATACACACATAACAGCATTGAACACACACACGACAGCACTGAACACACACATGACAGCACTGAACATACACACAACAGCACTGAACACACACACAACAGCACTGAACATACACACATAACAGCATTGAACACACACACACAACAGCACTGAACACACATGACAGCACTGAATACACACACACACACACACACAAACTGCGGGTGGGATTGCAGTGGGCGGTGATGGACTGGTGCTTGGTTGCCAGCCGACTGCTTCCCCGGCATGGCCCATGCCCCGGGCAGGCCAGTGGTGCAGCCGGACGAGCTGTCCGGGGGGTGCAGCAAAGCCTGTGGGCTGGCAAGGAGGGGCGAGCAGGCTGAAGGCAGCCAGGCTGTTGCTGGAGGCGTTCCCAGAGCAAGTGGGCGAGGAGCCGGCGCCCCTGGGCTCAGGCCTGGGAGTGCGTCTGCCCCTCGCTGGCTCAACGCCCGGCCAGCACCACTACATGTCCCGCTCGGCTGCCCTTCGAGTACCGTCAAAGCTGATCCCCTTGTGATTCGATGGGTCTGGTTCCTCGCGCCCCTCTTCCCCCAGCCCCCCTCACTGCTCAGGCCTGGCTGGTCCCACACAGCACCGACCTCCTCTCCTCCTGCTTCATCTGCCTCCGTCGAGCCCCCCGGGTCGGCCCCGGCCATTGCCACGATGGCGAGCGCGGCAGCCAAGGCTCCCAGCAGCCAGAGCCTCATCCTGCAACCGCCTCAGGCCAGGAGTGCAAGGGGCTTGGGCCGCCTGCAGACGCAGCTCCTCAGATGGGCTCCTGTCCTGCTGCCAGCCCAGCGGGCAGGGAAATATCGTCCGGCCCTGCACGGCCCCTGACTCTTGGCTCTTAGCTCCCAGGCAACCAGCCTCACCGCTGGGCGTCCTGCCTGTGGTTACACATTCACCCTCCTGCCAGGCCGCTGGCTCCTCCATCCCACCCCCAAAAAAGCAGGGCTGGACCTGAGGGGGAGCCAGGCCAGAGCAGAGTCAACAAACACCCAGACGGGAAACTAGGTCAGCACCACCCCCGTGCAGGGAGCTGCCAGATGGGCAGAGATTCAGCTCAGCCAGAGCTGTCCGGACCAGAGCTCCAGTAAATATTTCACACCCAGGGCCAAAGTCCCGAGCCTGGCACCTCCCAGCCCTGCAGAGTTCAGAACTTCGGACCCCTTTCCCCACACTGAACCCTGGCCCCACTGCCCCGAGCTCCCCCCAGCCCAGCTGCTGAAGCCTGGAGCCCCTGCTGGGTCCTCGAGGTTTTATAGGACGGGATGGGGGCTCTGGGAAACACCATGAGCATTTAAGCCCTGGAGTGGGGGCTCAGCCTGGCCCCCAGCCACAGCCCGGGGTTGTGGAGCAGGGCATGGGCTGGCCATTTGCCCTCACTGAGCGGGGAAGGGAGGACAGATCTGCTTGGAAGCTGCCAAGGGAATGTGGGTGAGAGCACAGCAGCAGAGGACGAGGGGATGTGGGCTGCATCCGGCTTATCCCAGTGCGGTCGAGGTTGGGGTGTGACAGGCCCAGGCCTGGAAGGCGATGGAGCTGCTGCAGGCTCGTGCCTTTTTAGCCCGTTTCAAACACTTATTTTGAAAGTCGCCCGTCTCTGACACTGCTCTCCAAGGGCTGTTGAAATCAGCAGCTCAGAATCCTGCCCCAAGTCAGCTCCCCTAACGAGGGAACCCCCGGGTTAGTCACTCTATGGCAGCATTTCCCAACCTGGGTTCTGTGAACGCTGGTGTGCCACAGGATGGGGGATAGGTGTGCCGTGAAATAACTTCCATGCTAGCGATATTGTTCCTTCTAAAATATTAAATATGAAAGTCTGTGTGTATCAAAAAATGTGAAGGCATTCTAGTATGTAGATGATAGTTATACTAATATTTATAACACATTCAGAATAGTATAGTCATTGTTATGTGACATGCCAAAACAATCAGAGTCAGTTCAGAGAAATCATGTGTTGCTGAACCTGCTAGGAGGATCCCATCTCTCCAGCATCATTCCTAGTATTAAGTGGTTTTGTGACCAAAAGACACAAAAACACTCTTCCCATTAAAGAACAGTCACAGGTTGCTCATTTTTATTTTCCTGTAGTTTTCTGTCAAAATAACATTTATAAAAACATAACATTTAAAATATTTGTCCATATTTGTATCTGTTTTGTTTTGCGTTTCTTTTTCACAAAAATTTCCTTTAAGCCTTAAGTGCTTTTTGGAATAATATTGTCCTTTATACTTTTGTACAAAAGAACAACACTAACCATCCTTTCATATTCAAGTTTTGTTTTTGGGCTGTACGTAAGTTTTAATTTTTATACTTAATTACAGGGTTGCTAACTGTCCTCCTGTCAGAAGGAGATTAGCTGTTCATTCAGATGATTTTCCTCTCGCTATTTTTTGTTCTTTGTAAAATAAAAGACATCTAAAAAAAGAACTCTTTTAAATCAACTTTTGAGCATTATGTGCAGGAATTTTTCAGTGTGACTACCCTCCCCCCCCACGCACGCCCAGAGCATGTGTGTGTTCCATCAGTATATTACAAGCCCCAAAGTGTGCAGTGGCCAAATTAGTTTGGAAAACACTTCTCCATGGGATGAACCAATCCCACGCTCTGTCATGCCATGAAGTACCCAGAGGGAGTCACGGTGTTCTGCCATCAACAGTGCTGGATATCAGCTCCTGTGGCAGCCACACCCATGTCTCGGCCAGGAAAGAAAGACACAAACACCATGAAATTTGTGGCAACAGTTGGCAACCCTAAGTTTGTAACATAAAACCTACTCTTGCTTAAAGACGTGAACCATCTTATGCCCACTGGCCTAGCAGGCAGCTGACAGGTCCAGTCATTTAACCACTAGACATTTGTCCTTTCTCCTTAGCCATAGCCCCATAGTCCTGAAAACCAGAAGGGGCCATCATGATCTAGTCTGACCTCCTGTACATCACAGACCGCAGAACCTCACTACTCATTCCTACCAGAGCCCATCTGCCCCCCCGAAACCTGGCTGGGTTGGGCTCCAGATTTTGGAATGGATCAAATATTAAGAGAGTTGGTTGCAACACAAATGTTGTTGACTCAGCTCAGGAAGGGCAGCTTAGAGATTGGGCACATGGAAGAGCCACTTCAGTGTGTTTTCAGAAAGGCAATAATTAATCAGCGGGAATAACCTGGCCCTTTAGGCAACTTTCACCATTTGTTGTTGTTGTTGCAACTGCATTTACTTGGACATTCAAGTGTGTTCGTCTAAATACCTTAACCATTCAACAGCTGAGAGAAAGGCTTTGTGAAGCCCATGGGGAACCACCTAACCCTTGCCAACGGATCATCCTGCAAATGTATGATCTAGATGGCCTGTGGAACTCCTTGCCAGAGCATGAAGACCAAGACTTTAACAGGGTTTAAAAAAGAGCTCGATAAATTCATGGAGGACAGGACCACCAATGGGTGGGAATGGTGTCCCTAGTCTCTGTCAGAGGCTGGAAATGGGCAACAGGCGAGGGATCACTCAATTACTTGTTCTGTTCACTCCCTCTGGGGCATCTGGCATTGGCCACTGTCCGAAGACAGGACACTGGGCCAGTTGGCCCTTTGTTCTGACCCAGTGTGGCTGCTCTTGTGTTCTAAGTGGCCAGTGACAAAGGGGCAAGTTGTGGTTGCCCCTCTCGGGGAGGTTCATCACCTCAGCACACTCGCAAACCAGGAGGGGAATTAACCACCGGTACAATCTGCTCCAGCACATGGTAGCTTCTGTTGCCCAACGGTTCCAAACTGAGCCTGGCGCATTCTCTAAAAGATTTGCACCTGCTCAGGCAGCAGGGGCGGCATCGATGCAGAAATTAGGGGAGGGTCTCTGGCCTGTGTCAGACAAGGTGGTCCCAATGATGCCTTCTAGCCTCAATGCCCTGAGTGCCAGCCCTGAGTAGGGACGGGCCCCGGGTGTGCACAGGCATGCTGCAGCTCCGAAAACCCAAGCCGTGGCTACGCTGCGTCTGAGGGAGTGTGTGTGGTGCTGATGGTTACAAAGGCAAAGCCCCTGCCCCTAGACGAACCCAGCGCCGTCTGAGGGAGACAGAAGAAGGTTTCTGCTTAGCCATTACACAGCTACAGCTGGCCATTTTCTGAGCTGTAACTGCAGGAGATACTTTGACACTCTCAGCACTGGGCGACTGTTCACCTGCTTGGAGAGAGGAGATGAACTAACCCCTGCGGCTGGGGCAGCCTGCGTTACAGTGCCTTGAGGGGCCAGGCTGTCGCAACAGTGGAGTAGCACTGTCAGTGCCTGTCTGCTGGGGAGGGTGTTGGAGCGCTCGCTGCCTGGCTAGACCGCAGGAACTCTGAGGAACCCTGCCACACCCCCATTCAGCAGGCAAGGAACTTGGGTTTTCCCATTATGCCTGGTGGAAAAGTGAGGGACAGAGAGGAGAACATGGTTTGGCCACTGGTCAGTGCTGGAGTTGGGACTAGAACGCAAAAGTCCTGGTTCCAGGGCCCTGGCTCTGCTCAAGGAGAGTCAGCTGGCAAGGCTGGCCTTTGCATGGCCTTTGGCATTGGCTTCATAGTGGAAACTAGACGTCTCGTAACCTGAGTTGCAGGTGGACATTGAAGCACCTGAGGACCCTGGCTCAGAATGGGCTGCTCTGTTGTTAAGCTGGTTACTCAGCCCCCCCACTGTCCCTCAGGGCTGGGATTAAGGCACCACCACCCCTCTGCCCTGTTGCCTCCCCACTCTGACCCTCTGCCACCAACACTGGGGCTGCAATGTGCCAGGCCATCTTGCAGGCCACGGCTGTTCCCTCAAGTAGGGTTCACCCCAACCTTGGAACAACCAGACTCTCCCCATTTCTGTAAGCATCTCGGTTCTCATTCCCCAGGCACTGAGCTGGGATCTCTGGGCCTGCGTGGGCAGGGAAGTGGTGATGGACAGGCCATGCAAAGGGGTGACGTAGGATGGCCTTGGGGCCCTTAGCTCTGCCTGCACAAGGGGGCTGCAGGGCGATGTAAACTCAGCTAAGCAATGTCCCTGCACAGACAATCTGAGCTTCTTTTATGACTCTGTTACTGTAGTGGATGGGCCGGGGGAGAAGCAGATGCTCATAAGCCAACGAGGGAACTGTTTTCTAGGTGAAATTACAAAAAGTTGGGTGCATGACTGGTTAAAACCCTCAAAGATTCACCGTCAACCCATTGCCGTAGATCGTCTGCTTATAAAAACTGCAAATGACCCCAAGCAGCAAGAGGCTGCAAGCCCTTTGCTGGATCAGAATTCAAAACTGACCTTGGCAAATTGGAATATTGATCAGAATTCAACAAGATGAAATTTAATAAAGACAAGTGCAAAATACTCCACTTAGGAAGGCACAACCAAAGGAACTGCTATAAAATGGGGATAACCGACTCAGCAGGAGCACTGCAGGAGAGGACTGGGAGTTCGAGTGGATCACACACTGAAGAGCAATCATCAATGTGACATATTGGCAGAAAAGTAGAATATTAACAGCAATTGTGTATGTAAGACGTAGAACGGAATTTTCCCATTCTGCTGGGCTCTGGAGAGGCCTCACATGGAGCACTCATTACCATTCCGGGTGCCACACCTTAGCAAAGAGATGGACAGATTGGAGAGAGCAACGCAAACAATAAAAGGTTTAGAAAACCTGACCAATGAGGAAATGTTCAGCCTTGAGATAAGAAGACAGAAGGGGGAACCTGAAAACCATCTGTTAAGGGCTGATACACGAGGCTGAGGATCAGTTATTCTCTGCTCCCACGGATGGCAAGGGTTCCATCCCAACCAAAGGAGATTTAGGGAAAATGTTCTAACACTCAGGGCAGCTAACCTCTGGGCAGGTTCTCCAGGGAGGTTGTGGGACCCCTATCTCTGGAGGCTTTTAAGACCAGGCTGGACAAATGCCTGTCAGGGATGGTCTAAGCTTCCTTGGCCCTCTCCCTGCCAAGGGGCTGAACCTGATGCTGTCTCAAGATACTTTCCAACCCAACCCGCCTAGGATCATAAACCAGCAGCCTGTGAGGTGAGGCAAACAGCAAATGAACTGGAAACCAGCTCCATGGGTTTCTTCAACTTTCTTTTAATTGGTATTCAGGCACCTGCCAACAGGGAACAAAGTGCCTGCCCAGAGCAACTCAAACTGGGATTGGAATCCCAGGGGAAAACAGACACCTTGCTGCATCAGGTCCACCCCGACTGCTTCTCATCGAACAGAGACAGGCAGGCAGTGCTCCGTGAAGGTTGGTCCGGAGAGATGACTGTATTTGTGTTATTCATTGGGACTGGAGGCAAAACTTGCCTTTCTCCCAGCTGCTCCTGGAGCAGGGTAATGAGAAACGCTGGCTACCATACGACAGCCAATGGAGGGAATGCTGGACTTAGTCTGTAAAACCAACTGGGAAGAGACAGCAATTTACAGAGGCTGCCGAAGCCATTTTCAGCTCAGACGCCTGCAGCTCCCAGGGCGCTGAGTGTCCTGGCTAATCCCTGCCCTTCTCCCACATCCCAGAACCACTTCTGGATCGACCCCCAGAATGGGCACTGGCCTACACGCCCCCGTCTCCCCTCCCACCTACCCCTATTGCTCCACATCTTTTTGGAGCAGAGAAGACAAACTCCCCGGACATCCTGAACTGACTTTAACTAGGGCGATTTAACTTCTCACACACAGAGAAACTTGCAAAAGGCCGCCATGCTGCAGAACAGACCGGGCCATGCCGGTGCAGCCGTCCGGGGATGCCCTGCAGTGCAGGAGGCTGTCCCGTTTCTAGGGGCTGAGCTGCGAGTGGGTGGCCTGGTGGCGCACCAGAGCATGCTTGAACCGGAAGGTTTTCCCACTTTCTGGACAGGGGTAGGGCCTCTCTCCGGTGTGCACACGGTGGTGTCTGTTCAAGTCCTGCTTCTGCCAGAAGCTTTTCTCGCAGTGGGCACAGGCGAAGGGGCTCTCCCCGGTGTGGATCCTGCCGTGCCGCAGGGGGTCCTGCCTCGCACGGAAGCTCTTCCCGCACTCCTTGCAGACGTGGGGCCAGGTGCCGGTGTGTGTCTTCTGGTGGGCGTGGAGGTTCGACGAGTGGCTGAAGCATTTCCCGCAGGCGGCGCAAGGGTAGGGTCGCTCGCCCATGTGGACGCGCTGGTGCTTGCGGAGGTCCTGGCTCTAGCGGAAGTGCTTATCGCAGGAGCCACAGGCATAGGGCTTCTCCGCCGTGTGGGTTCTCTGGTGCGTGGCCACGTGAGTCAGCTGGCTGAAGCTCTTCTGGCACTGGGAGCACAGGAAAGGGCGCTCCCCCGTGTCGGTTCTCTGGTGGATCGTAAGATTCGGTATCAGGCAGAAGCTCTTCCCACAATCCATGCAGGGGAAGGGCCGATCCCCCGAGTGTGTCTTCTGGTGTCTCGTCAGCCCTGCCAGTTGGCTGAAGCTTCTCTGGCAGTCCAGGCACGTGTAGGACTTGTCTCCTGTGTGGACTCCCTGATGTCTGGCCAGATCCTTCTTCTGCAGGAAGCTTTTCCCACATTCCCAACATTCATGGAGCTTCTTCTGACCACACAACCTGCCAGGCTTTTCAAGAGGTTCTTCCCCTTCAAGCTCTGCTCACAGGCCAAGCAACTGGGCACCCTCCCACAGGCCATGGCTCTCAGCTCTGAGGAGGATTCTGGGTACTTCCTGGATCCCTTGTCGCTCTCCCTTGAACCGCCCGACTCCTTGTCTGCTGGGATTTTCTCAGGGGTTTGCAACTTGCGCTGCCTCTTGTAGGTTCTTCTTCGTCTTAGGCTCTGGAAAACTGTTTCTTCGCCAGCTGCTGGTGGCAATATTTGTGGCTCTGGAGCCTCAGGCCCTTCCTCTGGGTGCTGCTCCTGAGCTCTGTCCATGTCCCCTCCTCTGTATCTCCCAGAAGCAAACTTCTTTTTCACCATGTCTCCTAAGCAGGATGGGAACCTGACAGCAGAGCCTGAGCTGAACTCCCAAAGCAGTGCCAGAGGAGAACATCCTCATGAAAAGGGTTATAGCTCCAACACAGCCCCCTGGAAGCAAACTCATGGGTGTCTGCATGGGAGCCAGAGGAACCAGAAACCAGGGGACGCCTTCAATTGCCAGGGTGCCGGGGCTCTTTGCAATAGAATGGAAGGCTCAGATCTGAGATGGGCAAAGTAAGCAGAGGATCCCTGAGGGGCGGTGAGACAGCTGGAGACCCAGTAGCTACAGCCCAGTGGAGGGAAGGTTCTTTTTGTCCCTTGACAACCTGGGCAAGGAAACCTTGGGAATTCTAGCCATCAGATTGGGAGCAGCAACAATGAGAGCTCAGGCTGGGCTGGTAATACAGACTGAGGATTTGGACACGGATGGGAAGAGAACAGATTTCATTTTCCCTGGAAAGCAGAACAAGGGGCCCGGCTGCAGTTTGACTCACCTGGCTCTCCTAGCAGAACAACCCTTGGAAAGACTCCTCGGAAAGGGGAAATCAGAAGTTTGCAAAGCACCCTGGGAGTTACTAAGTTGGTGCAGAAATCTGGAAAGGAAAAGGCTTTAGTAAAACAAATCGTTCATCTGATTTCCCTTCCCTTGTCGCACCATATCTCCCTGCCCCTGAAGAGTCTGCAGGGTCACAAAGGAGCCTTCCTGCTCACACAGTGTGGAAAGCTGCTGCCTTTGAGGGGAAGGTCTCATGCAGTTCCAGGAAAAGAGGAACAGAGGGACCGGGCGAAGCAGGGGACTTACCCCTCATTCACCAATCCGATGAAGCTCCTGAATTCAGCCCAAGAAAAGCAGCGGAGTTAGCCAGACTTGGGGAAGGGTCATGTCGTGGGATTTGGGACTGAGCACCAATCAGAACCGGTCAGGTCCAAGCCAAGAGCAAGGGGCGGGAACAGAAATCATGGCCCAGGTTGCTGAGAACATTTGGGGATGTGGCACACCCCAGCGGCAGCACAGGGCCCTGAAAACACTGGCCGTGCCAGTCACAGGCACCTCCAGAGGTAAAGGACTCTCAAGTGCCCCATTTCCTCAGCGAACATCTTCCGAGCCCAGAGGGGTGAGGCTCCGAGCTCGGTGAGTGACAGGACATCCCCTAGCAACGGGATATGGCTGGGGCATTGGGAGGACCCAGCACGGGAGGAATGACTGCAGGGAAGATGGGAAAGTACAGAGATCCCGGAAGGCACCCAGCAGAGGGGCCCTGTGACAGTCTCAGCTGGCAGTGGATGCCAAAAGTTTCTGCTGGCCCGACAGCTGCCCAAACCAACCAGCCCTCCCCACTCATGCTACCACACTGTGCTGGGTTGCATAGGAGAAACTGGCTGTGATCTGGGGGCGGGGGGGGGGGGGCATTGGAGAACAGGGATTTGCTCTCCCTGGGTGTCCCAAGGGCTGCTACACCCACAGCACGAGTCACAGCCAGATGTTATCCCACAGAAATTCTCAGGGGAGGGGAGGGATCATTTCCCTTTAGGGCCTGGATCATTCCCAGCCCAGAATCCAGGGCCCCAGCAGTAGAAGTGAGCTCCTGGGTGAGCCAGAGCAAACGGGGTCCTGTCTACAGCGATTTCAACAGGCCAGGCCATTAGGCAGCTGCTTAATTCAGCAGCTCAATGAGCTGAAAACTTTCAAACCATCCCTTGGGAACCTCCCTTAAAGGGACTCAGAGCAGCTGGATTTCCACCATCTGTCTCAGTCCCGTCTGCCTCCTGCTGGCAGGGACAGGGACGTGCAGCTCCCCAGCAAAACTCTTGTGTGCCTGACCCAGGGGTGGGAACCAGAACCACTCTCTGGGCCAGCCCAGCCATACAGGGCCCAAGGGCCTGGGACAGTGGCTGTTCTGCCTGTTGCAACCCGCTCCCCACTGGAGCATGCAACAGCTCCTGTCCTGGCTGACGATCCAGACCCCATGAGCGCTGGCAGCCCCTGCAGAGCCCCCATGAGCCCTTCAGGAAATCCCCAGTCCCGCCCAGCTCTGAGCCAAGCGAATGCTCCCAGCCCCATGGGGGCAGCACCATCACAGCAGGGCTGGAGCGCAGCCAGGACCTGAACTCCAGGCCTGAGCCCACCGGGAGGTGGGAGAGCCCCGATGTCGTGTGCTAGGGGTTGCTAGATCCATGGGCCCTTGGAATGGCCAGTGCTGGGGTTCCACCACCCAGCAAACCTATTTTGTGCTGGCTGAATCCCTCCGGGCTGGAGACCAGAGTGGTGGTGCCCCTTCTAGGTGTGGAGGACCTGAGCGAGGGGACTCTGAAGGGGGCCCACGGTGAAACACAGCTGCACAGAGAACTCAGCGGTGCAGCCCCAGGTGGTGCCGGGCCAGAGGGCCTGGCCCCAGCCGTGTCACTGCAACCTTCCCAGCAGGCTGTCACGCCGCAAGGGTTCTCCCAGCGGCCGTAGGGCGCCGAGGCGCGAGCGCCCTGGGAGTCCATGACAGCTCGGGTGGCAGGAGCCAGCCCCTGGCAGCACACCCAGCCCAGCAGCCTGCAGCTGGCAGCAGCGGCCACCGGGCGAAACGCTCCCACCAAACTACTGCTCCTGCGTGTCAGCCCCATGGCGGCCATCGCAGCAGCCTCCTCCGGGCTGAGAACGTGGCGGCCGCCTGCCAGGCTCCGCGGCCAGCAGCAAAATCAGGCTGCCCCCCGGGAGGGTGGCCACCGCCGCTCAGGAGGCAGGGAAAGGGACCGGGAGGAGGGGTACAGCTGGGGCAAGTCACTGCCGTCCTCCACGTACGGCATCAAACAGTTACACACTCACTGACCTGCACAATGGGGGCAGCCTTACATGCTCACACAGCCCTGAGCACACGCAGGCCGTCCCGACACACACACACACACACAGAGCCCTGCACACACAAGCCATCCTCACACACACACACACACACACACACACAACCCCCCTGGGCGGACTGTTGTGTAGAGAAATGCTTCCTTTTGGTTGCTTTCAACCTGCTGCCTGTTCATCTCATTGGTGCCCTCTGGAGTTTGTTTTCTAGGAAGCAGTAAATCACCCCTTCCAACTCCCCTTCTCCACACCATGCAGGATTTTACAGACCTCTGTCACACCATTTCTTAGCCACCTCCTTGCCCAGCTGAAAAGTCCCAGGCTTTTTAACTGGCCCGCAAATGGAAGCTCTTCCATAAGATTGATTGTTTTCATTGCTCTTCTCTGAACCCTTCTTCTTCTAACAGACCTGGGTTTGCGACGCACTGGCCAGAATGACGCACAGGTGTCATGGTGTGGATGTACCTTGGATTTACATAGAGGAGTGATGAGATTCTCTGTCTTATTCTCCATCCCTTTCCCAGTGGCTCCTAACATTCTGTTAGCTTTTCCTGATTGCCACTGAACACTTCACTGACAGGAGTTTGTTCCAGAGGGGCCATAAACACGCCAGACACTGCAGTGTCACAACCTGTTCCTGGATCCTCAGGACACCCACAGCTGCAAGCCCCCGTGTCCCCCTCTGCCTCTGCAGGAGGCAGCTTTGCTGGAAATTAGACTGTGCATGTCAGCTTTGCCAGCAAACCTCTCCAGAGTCTGCAAGGCTTTGGGGTAACCATGCACCCCGTTCCTTAGCTCCCCAGATGCATCTCTATGCAGCAGCCATCTCCCGTCCCACTCCCCCTCCCCCCCAACAACTGTGCCACTCACAGAAATTATTAAATTTGCTGCCCCCAGTGAGACAGCACACACCAGCCCCAGTTTGTAGTAAAACCAAGGAAGCTCATTGCCAGAGTGCAGAGTGGTAAGGGGCATTCAGCCAGAGGGAAAGAGACAGTGCTGATTACAAACCCAGCAAAACACACCAACCTCAGCCTGGACCAGTCCACACAAGAGATCCACTTCCTAGACACAACTGTGCAAATAAGTGATGATCACACAAAAACCACCCTATACCAAAACCCCACAGATCGCTGTGCTTCCCTACACGCCTCCAGCTTCCATCCAGGGCACATGACACGATCCACTGTATACAGCCAGGCACTAAGGTAAACCGCTTTTGCTCCTATCCCTCAGACAGAGACAAACATCTACAAAACCCTTATCAAGCTTTCCTGGAACTACATTACCCACCTAAGGAATTGAGGAAACAGGTTGACAGAGCCAGATGTGCACCCAGAAGCCACCTGCAATAAGACAGGCCCAACAAGGAAAACAAGAGAACACCACTGGCCATTACCTACAGCCCCCAGCTAAAGCCTCTCCAGCGCATCATCAGTGATCTCCAACCCATCCTGGACAACAATCCTTCAGTCTCACAGACCTTGGGAGGGAGGCCTGTGCTCGCCTACAGCCTGCCAACCTTAAACAAATCCTCACCAGCAACTTATAGACCACAGCACAGTAACTCTAAACCTGGAACCAATCCCTGCAACAAACCTCACTGCCAACTCTGCTCACGTCTATACCAGCGATATCACCACAGGACCTAATATCAACCATACCAACAGCGGCTCTTTCAGCTGCCCATCTACTAATATAATATATGCCATCATGTGTTGGAAACGCCCCAACTGCTATTTACATTGGCCATACTGGACAGTCTCTACGTAAAAGGATAAATGGACATAAATCAGACATCAGGAATGTTAACATATAGAAACCTGTAGGAGACCCCTTCAATCTCCCTGGACGCTCAGTAACAGACTTAAAAGCAGCCGTCCTACAACAAAATAAATTTCAAAAATAAAATGCAAAGAAAAATTTCAGAGCTGCAATTCATTTGCAAATTTGACTCTGATTCAAACTGGCCAGGCCCCTACTGCATCCTTTGTCCTGTTTCTCAGGTTATAAAGAGCCTGGAGGGCCACTGAGCATGTGTGAGAAGTCATCACACCGAAACTCCGACCACCACTGTGCACCGATGCTTTGCCGAGAGAAACTGAGGCACTCACATGCAACCTAACCAGGAAATAAAATCCTCACACGTCACAGACCCACTCTCAGCCCCCAGCCTGGGCGCAGGACTCGACGCCCACAGAAGCTGGCAAGAAGGCCCAGAGCTCCCACAAGCCCTCTCTCCACCCCAGGGTGGGAAGGGAGGCATTTCATTTCATTGGTGGTCCACTGAAATGACTTGACGTGATTGAGACTCTGATATCTTTGTTCTGTATTCCTCTGCGGTGTCAACAGAGCTCACACCAAACCTTCTGAGCATTTGGAAACGAGCGGAATCCTTCTGATCCTTTCGCGGTCGAGTCGGTGCACCTCCCGCAATGCCCGGAGAGTTGTCAGAGCAGCATTTCCCAGCAGAAATCTGTTCCCGTGGAAACCTTTCTTCTCCCTGGAGACGTCCTTTCCCGTCTCCAACCATTTTCCAACTTCCCACCTACACCTACCAGTGGATCTCTGAGTCTACCACCCGGGGGTTGGGAGACCCTGGTGACGGTGACACCTTTGGGAGCCAAGCATATTGGCTGCAGGGGAGGGGTGTGATTATTTACACCTCTTGAGTGTGGATGGTCAGGTGTAATATTTTATCCCCCGAAAGCTTTCTGTGTGGTTGCCCGGGAGGAAAGGTGTATTTTATGCCCTGCCTCTCCCAACTGGGTTTCAGAGGCAACTAGGAGCAGCAGTGAGCTACCCACTGTGCAGGAGGGGAACACACACTGCTACCCCTCAGCTGCTATAGCCAGTGAATCTCTGGCCTGCCTGTGGCTGCTTGCCACCTTATAAATAGGGCCTTGCTGAATTCACCATCCATTTGGTCACTTTCTTCATCATATGGGCTGTTTCTACACTTGCACTCCTCTTTCAAAAGAGGCATGCAAATGAGGGGAATCAAAAATGCAAAAGAGGTGCAGATTTACATATCTGATGACTCATTTGTATATTCTTCTTTCAAAAGAAGAAAAGCCGTGTAGATGTGGCTCTTTCGAAAGTAAACCCCATCTTTGAAAGAACACTTCTTCCTATAAAAAATGGGGAGAAGGGTTCTTTCAAACATGGGGTTTACTTTAGAAAAAGCGGCATTGACACTGTTTTTCTTCTTTTGAAAGAATATGCAAATAAGGTGCCCGATATGTAAATCTTTACCTCATTTGCATTTTGATTTCCTTTGCATGCCTCATTTGAAAGAGGAATGCAAGTGTAGACACAGTCTTTGTGTTTTAAACAGGAAAGTTCCTGATTTCAGAGAGTTGAATGTGAAATATCACAATATTGAAGTTGTGGAGTCCTGACCCACAAGGGGGTTGGGTGGTTTATTGTATGGGAGCTGTAACACGGCTGCCTTTCTGCGGCACTGCCCTCTGAGCAAGGCAGCTGGAGAATGGTCGCCCCTGGTCCGAAGCCCAGCTCTGAATGTACAGCTACCACCAGCAGCTGGGCAGCAAGAAGGATGGCCTGGTATTGTATCTCCCTTTTCTTTCTACTCTGCTGCTTTCCAAGCTGGGCCTTTAGTCAGCAGCTGCCGCTCTCTAGCCACCCAGCTCTGAAAGCAGCAGCACAGAAGTAAGGGCAACATGGATATGGCATTGCCACCCTTACTTCTGCATTGCTGCTGGTGGGGGGGGGGGTACTGTCTTCAGAGCTGGGCACCTAGCCAACACTACAACCACGGCTTTCCGGTTGCTCAGCTCTGAAGGCAGCAATGCACAAGTAAGGGTGGCAATACCATGACTAGTGTTCCCCGTAAGCTGAGCACTTGGGTGCCTGCCTGGGAGAGATTTAGGGGCTGCCCAGCTGATTAGCAGAGTGCCCAGCGCCGGCAGCCTGTGTGTTTCTATTTGTGGTGCACATCCCCACATGCCTCGGTGCACATAACAATATTTATTCTGCCCCAGATGGAACAGTGAGAGGGAATCCTGACCACAACCCTTCTAAAATAACCTTGCTCACCTCCACAACTTCCTTTGGGGTCAGCACCCCAGTCTGAAGAACGCCAGTCTCCCCCGTGAAATCCCTCTGGCACAGAGGAGCACACCAGAGGCCAGGCTGCACAGGAGGACAGACGTCCAATTCCATGGACCATACTGCATTTCGCAGGGCTGTGTTTGGTAGATAGGGCCCTCGTGACAGAGCTCCTTGCCAGGCCCTGCCAACCAGGGGCACCAGTGCCGGGGGGGAGGGAAGGAAGCAGTGTCCCTGCAGGAGAGCTAGCATCTCCCCTATGCCTGTGGGGCCAAGCCAGCGCCCCGGCTGGGGGGCAGAAGGTTTACAGCTGCCAAAGTCCCAAGGCACCGGCCTGGTGTAGTGCGACCGCCTGGGAACTGCCCCCGAGCACCCCTGGGGCAGGGCCCTTCGAGAAACAAGCCCCTACGCACCCCCCGGCTTGGGCTTTTACAAGGACCCAGGCAGCGGCGCAGGGGCGGGCACCTCTGCGGGTAAAGCGGCAAAAGAGACGGCGGAGCGGGGCCCAGCGCGGCCACTCCCCAGTCTCGCCCCGTGTGCCCGGCGCTGCGCACCCCGCCGGGGGCTCCCTCCCCGCGCACGCGGCTGCGCCCCGGCAGAGGGCGGAGCGGCGGCGGGAGGCTGCCGGGAGCTGTAGTTCCCTCCCCGGCTGGCCGAGCAGGCGCAGGGGCAGGGCCGCCGCCTGCAGAGCCGGAGCCGCGAGAGGGCAGCGAGGGGGATGCATGAGCCGAGATGCCGCAGGTGCGGAGAGGGGGCGGGGGGCGGCGCTCTCCGGCTGTCGGGGGTCCGCTCAGCTGCCGGGTCCCCCTCCTGCGGTCAGGCATGGACCAGGGGCGGGGGCTCTTCGCCCAGGGGGCGCTGGGGGGCAGGGACCCCTGAAGGGGGCTGCAAAGAGCAGCCAGGGGAAACCCCCTCCCCCCGAGGATGCCCCGTGGCACTGACCCGGGTCACTTGGCGCTGCTGCCGGGGGCACGTCCCAGGGACAGGCTGTGGGCGCTGCCCTCCCCCCCCCCCCAGCCATGTGCGCTCGGCAGTGCCAGAGGTCTGCGGGGGAATCCCTGTGTGCCCGTGGCCGGGGGGCCTGAGTTACCAGCGGCGGAGCACCTGCCTTCCCGCAGCGACATGCAGAGGTGAGATGGAGAATTTGGATGCTACAGTCTAGAGCAGGTACTTATCCAGGCCCATCGCCACAGCGCCCTGGTGGCTCACAGGCTGAGTGCACCACTGCGGGCAGGGTAGCTGCAACCCACTGGTAAGGGTCATCAGCAGGTGGGACTGAAACTGTGACCTTAGGGGCTAAAGCCACGTGCTCTACTACCTGGGCTAAAAGCCAGCTGGCGCTCAGCTCAGGCTGCAGCACAGACCTCACTGGCCTTTGTCAGAGGTCTCAGTGACTCTGGGGACACAGATTTGATCTTCACAGTCTGGACAGCAAGTGAGGTCACCCAGAAGCTGGGGCTGTACAGGGGCAAGAACCCAGGTCTGCAGAGTTCCAGGCTCACGCTCCGGTTGCCTGTCCTACACGATGCAGAGTGATGGCCTGCAGCACGGCTCACCATCCCCATCTTTGCTGGCCAAAACAGGACCTGAAATCCAGCCCCACACAAGCCCAGCTACAGGGAGCAGCCATGACAGCCATAGTGTAGACAGGGCCCAGGAGCCAACTCCTGTTCAGAACTCTGTGCTTCGTTCTAGCAGAAGCAGCAGGCCTCACTCCAGGAGCTGCTCTGGGCAGGTGAGGAGCACTGGTTCAGCGGGGCACGGTGCTGCCCTTCCTCTCCCAGTTCGCTTGCATGAGGGCCCAGCAGCTCTAGCTGGCTTCAGCTGGAGCTGCCGCTGGAGAGCGGGCAGGGTTCAGCAATCAGCGCTTCTTGCAAACCCTGACGCTCGGGAAGTAGCCGATGTCTCTCCTCTCCGAGGGGCCAGCTGCCCCAACAGCCCTTTGCACCAGAGGCTCCTCCCTGCACAGTTGAGGCCGCGGTGGCAGGAGCGTCTCGTTCTGCTGGTGCCCTCCGGCGAGGGTCGGAAGGGGGCTGCCCAAGCTGAACCAGGCAGCAGACTCCAACCTGCCGCCCCAGGCCCGAGAGCCAGCAAAGGTCACGGAGCCCATGAGCAGCTGACCCCACTGGGGAGCTCTGGGAATTGAGCTGCTGTGTAGCTTGGCTAGAGCAGGGGGAACCGCATTGGGGAAGAGTCACATGAACAGCACCAATGGGCCCAGTGCATCAGCAGGCTGGGAGTTCAGGGCAGAGGAGAAGGGGCCGGGTGTGGAGAGATCCCCCAAGGGGTCCAAGGGGAATA
Source organism: Carettochelys insculpta (assembly GCF_033958435.1). Taxonomy (NCBI): domain Eukaryota; kingdom Metazoa; phylum Chordata; order Testudines; family Carettochelyidae; genus Carettochelys; species Carettochelys insculpta. The sequence goes on along the minus strand of NC_134138.1, from coordinate 279,618,757 downwards.
CAAGGTCCCTTCCAGCACAGCTCACAGTACAGAAGTCAAGCGCAGGCCTCACAGGAGGCTGAGCGTCTGCATCTTGCATTGCAGGGAGCGGCAGGTCCACAGTGCAAGAGCTGGTGCAATTCATCATGGGGGACCTGGGAATCTAAACCCACTGAGGACAGGTGCCAGACTATGGCCCTACGCGCTAGGCTAACGGCACCTGTGGAACAGGAAATACCCATGTGCAAACCGGCTCGGGCAGGCGGTAAGCAGTGGGCGTGAGCACAGGCGCACAGTGGACTTGTCTGTTTCTCTCGCAGCTCTCCCGGCTGAGAGCTTGCCCCTCCACAGGCCGAACGGGTTGGAAGAGACCACTGCAGCCAGAGCAGCTCCCACCTCGCCACTGGCCAGCAGTGCACAGGGAGCCGTGACACTGGAGGGCGCAGAGATTTGGGGGAAGGAGCTATCCGGGGAAGGTGAGCAATGGAGTTTATGCCTTTCAACCCTCTTAGGCAGGAGCCCTCCAAAGCCAGGGCAGGCCACACGCTCTGGGAAGTTTGAGAAGCAGCCTGGGACCGTGGCTTGCCATGGTCTGGTTTCCTTCCCTGCAGCTGAGGTGCTACAGCTGCTGGAGTGCCCACGTGTCGTAGTCTGGCTTTGGCTTGGTCTGCAGCCCAAGCACAAGGCTCCTAGGCTGAGCCAAGAGATGCCTGGACTTGTGAGAAGATATGGGACAGCCAGAGGTTACCTCATCCAGCCCCCTGCATGCTGGCAGATGTCGCGCTGGGCTGAGAGGGTGGAGAATCCACACCTGCCCCCCCAGCAGCTGTTAGACCAGGGGCCCCTCAGCCGCTCAGCTGAGGGCTCTGATTGTGCCTCTTGGCTGAGGAAGTAAGGGAGGAGTGAGAGCCCCCAGGAGACAAGGGAGCTAGTGAGCGGATGTGCAGCTCCACTGGGAGGAGGCTGGGGAGCACAGGCTGGAGTGCAGTCCCACTAACTGCACTCTGGCCCTGACCCTGGGGCCGTTTCCTGCCCTGCTGTTTCCTGCCCACATGAAGTGTCTGAGCGAGTTGGTGTCCCCATCCCAGGCGGGGATCAGGGAGCCCCGGGCAGCGACCTTAGCCATAGTGCAGGGGGCGGGGTCTGGCTGCAGCCGCTGGGCCCGAACAGGCAGATGTCTTGGTTTAAAGCAGACCGTGGGGCAGATCCTGCCTGGAGTGCAATGCCTGTGAGTCACAGCAGCCGTACCAGCACTCCCCTCTGCTCGTCCTCTGGCGGCAGACCATACGGGGCTGTGGCAGAGGGGAGTCCCCAGCCAGGGCTGGGCAGGCTGCACAAAGCAGCTGAGCCATCCAACGCCTGTGGGTGAATGGTGGTCAGTGCGGCTCCTGGGGACTGCGTGATACAGTGAGTCAAATGCTGCCAGCCTGGCGTTGAGGGTTACATGTGGGAGAACTCCAGTGGCTAGATCCATGACCTGACTGGCAGTGAGATCCCCCTGGAATAAACAGCCGGCAAAGCCAGCCATCTGAGCAGTCAAGAGACGTTCACGCCAGCCAAATTGTCTTTGTGTTTTGGAAAGCAGCAAAGAAACTCTGTCCCTGTCGGAGCGCTCCAGTGTGCGCCGGCCTGGAGCGCTCCATCGAGCGCTGGCATGATGGGAGCCCAGGGAGGGGGCGAGGACCCCTCAGTTTCAACCTGACTATTCCTGCCACCACCCCTTCCCTGTGGAGCACGGGCAGAGGGGGACTGAACATTTCTGGGGTGGAACCCACTCACTGTGGGCGCTAATAGCCCACTGAGGGGGTCACCACTTCTCTGTCCTGCTGTCCTCAGCTTGCTAAGCTCCTGTGTTCATAGCCTCAGAGAAAGCAGAGCTGGAGGAAGCCCTAGTCGGCAGTTCCCTAGGTCTGTCCCCACTCCAGACACTCCAGCAATGAGGGCCTAGACATTCCTTTAGGAATAAGGTCTCAGTCGTAGCTCTCAATGGGGGCGGGACCATCTTAAGCTGATGTGGGTTTTGTTTGTGTAGTGAAATCAGATGTGCTGCCAGCTGAGGCCTCTCCCTATGGCCCCACAACCTGCCAAAAGAAAAGCCAGGGAAACAGGCCTGGTTGTTCCACCACGCCACACGGCACCACGTCTGCCAGCCGTACCACAGGCCACGGGTGTCCCAAGAGACCAGGGACCGGGATTACGAGGCCATACGCTGAAGGTACCTTTATAACCCTCCACCTTCTCATTAAGTTCCTCGCTAGTTCCCCTGTCCACACATAGGCTGACTTTCACAGGTGCTGAGCACCTGCAGGGTTAGAGGATGCTCAGTGCTTCTCAGAATCAGGCCTGCATGTAGGAGTCTGATCACATTCTTCCCTCAGGGAGCTGGGGTCTCGTTGGCTCTCAGAAGCCCAGCAGAGCTCAGTCTGTATAGTACCTGGCCGGGAGGCTGTCAAGGAAGAGGTGAGTACAGTGAGAATGGTAACTGTGAATGAACAGGAGCCCCACGGAGGCCATCCTGAACCAATGCCCCAGCCTCCCCTTTCACATCATCCATCACCCCAAGGTGCCAGGTACCACTGGGAATTAAGTGCAGTGGGGGCCTGGGGATTCCTGCCCATGCAGCACTAGTGAATTGCTTAGGACAAGGAGAGTGCTAGAAATGGTGATGACCATTGTTTCGTGGTGCTGGGTCTGAAAATGTTTGTCCTCTGGACCGCAGCCGGGACAGACGCTGCTCAGCCACCCAGCACTGCCTTCTCCACTCCTGGGGATGATGGTGGAGAACAGGCCAGTGCCAAGAGGGAGGAATTACCCAAGAGACAATGTCCCGGCATGTCGCCGTCCGCCCAGGAGTCCTGTGGCTGGGGGAGCTGGACACCGCTGGACCTCAGGGCAGAGCTGAGTGCACTCAAGGCCGTCCTCTGCAAGATGCTGGACCAGCTCTCCCAGGACCTGGCAGCCATGTGCAGAGATGTGTCGAGCGTGCAGGGCCACGTGGGCCGCCTGGAGAGGGATGCAAGGGACTGGGCTCTCAACGTGGCTGCCCTCCAGAAAGGTGACCGAAGCCTGAGGGAGACAATCCGGCAGCTGAAAAGCCACTGCCGCAGGCTGGAGAACCAGGCCCAGCACAATAGCCTGCATCTGGTGGGCCTGCCGGAGGGCGCAGAGGGGGGAGACCCCATTGCCTTCCTGCAGAAGGCCCTGCCCACGCTGCTCAACCTGCCCATGGACTCGCCACCCTTGGAGATAGAGAGCGCACACTGCATGCACAGGGGGGCACGCTGGCACCCTGCCACGCCACCCCAGGCACTGGCCTTCCGCCTGCTGCGCTTCTCTGACAAGCTGGCTATCCTGCATGCTGCCCGGAAACGCGTGGCACCCCTGACCTGGGGTGGCGCCCACGTGGCCATCTTCCCGGCTGCGTGCGCAAGGCTCTGCCGGAGGAGGAGGACACAGCATGCGGCCATCCAGCAGTTGTGGCAGGGGCAGAGCTCTGCTTGGGCACTCAGTTCTTTGGCTGCTGCCAGGGCTGGCCCCGAGAGCACTGGGAGCCACTGCCCAGCTCCCCGGGATGCCCTCCTGCTGCAGATGAGCAGGAGAGCAGAGTCCCCACAGGGCAGTAAAAGGAGGGGGCAACTCAGCTCCACTCACCCCGAGTCACAGGGGCCATCTCCGTTCTGCCCTGGAGTCCACAGCATCCTCCTCCTCTCTGGGTCTGCACCAAACCTCGCGGGCCCTGGCTCTTTATTTCTCTGACTACCTAATTCCCAGCCCTGGGCCGTGTGATTCCTTGTGTTCTCCTCCATGGGCTCATAGGCACTGCTCAGCTCAGGGGCGTGGCGCTCTGGCCACTGCAGAGCAGGAGAGACTCAGCTGTTCGTGGGGCTGGTGCTGTGGGAAACACTTCTCTTGCAACAGGTGAGAGGGCTTCCGGTGACCATGCGGCTCAGGATGCTAGTGCGGGGGGTATCAGGCACAGAGACTTGCACAGCTCACCCAGACAGTTTCTCCAGGCTGGCTGGGGAGAAATTTGACAATCCCCATTTTTCCTAGTTACAGAGAGTGAGTTGGTATCTTCACAAACCAGCAGCCCTGTAGCACTTTAAAGACTAACAAAGCAATTTATTAGGCGATGAGCTTTTGTGGGGCAGACCCACTTCTTCAGATCCTGCCTGTAGCCACTGCCCAAGCTCACGTCTTTTCTGTTCAGCTTCTAACCACGCCCCAACCCTGGGAGAGTCACACACATGGGGCAGTGTAGCTGCTGGGGGCTGCATCACAGCAGCAGTTCTAGGGTGTGATTGGCTGGAACCAGGATACCAACCGAGGTGCTGAGATCCCACCAAGGCAGCCAGCCTGACCCCTGTCTTGCTGAGCCTAGCTCTAATACCTTCTGCTGCACACCTCCCAGTCATGGTCACCCTTGTCTGCAGGAGTTACAGACAGTGAGATCATTGGTGAGGAAACTCAGCCTAAGGTACTGGCCTAGCACCCCAATGTTCTCTTCCAGCTGTGGGTCTAAATGCCATGTTATATGAGTTTCACCTGCTTCCTCAGTGTAAAGGAAGGGATGCACAGCAGCCCATGCCCCCACCCCCACAAATTACCTAAAATGGGTTATATTGTGAGCTAGAAATAAGTTTAGTGACTATGAAAAGGTGTATTTTAAGTGGTCAAAGAGACAGCAACTTGAACTAGGCAGATTTCTAAAGAAAATAACACGAAGTGCACAAACTCAGCCTGATTCATTACAAACTGGTTCCAAATAATAGAGCTGAACCCTAGATATGGTTTCAGGTAGCATCGTCCACAAGCCAGAGGTGTTTCTTCCAACAATTCGCTACACCTCCAGTTACCACCCTCATTTCCAGGTCTCTTTTGGGGTGGGGTGGCCAAGGCAAAGCCAGCTGCCAACAATCACCATCTTCCTCCCCCGCATCCTGTATAAAATTGCCATAAGGCAGGAAATCTTTGTTTGAGCCCCCCCACACACCACCACCCGAGGAAGAGCTCATCAGACCAGGGCGGTGGTTAGCACCAGGTGACCAGGTCACCTGGCTCAGATGGCCACGAAGCAGTGGTGGTCTGGAACGTCCCCAGGAAGGCCCAGCCAATTCCCATGCCATTGTACTTGCTGACTGGCCCTTGCAGAGTGACCCAACACAGTGACTATGGAACACAGACACAGAGGTTCGTGTTCGTAACATCAAGTACAAACATCAGCCAGGCACCCAAGTGGGCGTCCCATTCAGTAACACGCCACCTTCCCAGTGACCCTTACTTGAGCCATCTTGTATAAAGCATCTCTGTTAGGTCTCATCAGAAGCCTGGTCAGAAAGCCTATGGCAGGGGTCAGTGACCCTTCCGAGGTGGAGCGGTGAAATTTAACCTCTAGGCACAGACTGAGTGTTGGTGATACTTTTAAAATCACTAATCGTCCTACTTACAACAGCTTCATTCATAAACAATAAAGCTCTGCAGCTTGCGTTAGGGTGGCAGGTGATAGCGTGGGCCAGTCTGTTAATAAGATACAGGCAACGTGGCTTTGCACAAGCTCCCAGCTGCATTGGGGTGGGGGGGGGTGAATTCCTGCCGCACATGCTGATCAAAAAAAAAAACAGCTTGTGAGCCACTCTTGGCACCTGTGCTGGGGGGTTCCTGATCTCTGGCTTATGGGACATCCCACCACACATGGGAAGGAGCCTTAATGCACCTGTCCTGGGCATGCAGGAGCAGAACCCCTCCAGCGTGAGGCATCACTTGGAGGGACACTGGCAGCCTGGGCACTGACAAGTTATCCCTGTGCTCCCAGCTGGCGTTGCCCTTGCCTGGGGTAAAGGCTGTTGGAGGCTGACCAGTCTGGCCCTGTCCTGGTTGTGTACCAAATGCCATTGGCTCTATCTCCACCCCCCAGCCTTATGCACCTTCTGCATGGCTGCTGTTCTTGGCTTGTTTCACAGGCCTCGCCGGGCACACTGGAGAGCTTCTGCGTTTTGGGGACATGGAGAAGCTGCCAAACGTGGAACCCTCTGCACCCAGATATGTCCCACCCTTGGCAACACCATCTCCGAGCAGGGAGGGAAGTTTGTGCTCTAAGCCTCCTGTCCACCATTGGAGTGCCCTTTGGGTAGCAGGTGCTTTGCAGATCAGGTTCATTCTAGCCCTGTGGCCCCCCTTTGTTCTCATCTGGGTGACCCAATAGGAGCACAGGGGCCTGATTCTGAGCCCTCACCAGCCCCATGAGGCGTGACTGTGCCGGGCAGAAGGGTGCTGGGCTGGAATCAGGTGCTGGGTGGCACAGCTCCCTGCTGGTGGCAGCCTGATGTCTGTGAAACCCCTTCCTGCTGGTGGGGTGGGGCGCAGGGCTAGGCTGGTTTCCCTCTGGCTGTGCTTACCTCCCCCTGGGCTGTGTTAAAACAGTAACTCTGCCTGGTGTCCGTTGGGATTCCCTGCATCAGTGGTATGGGTATGGTCAGCAGGTGACTGGCCACAACCTGGCATCTGTTGCTGCAAAATCCAACCCACTCTGCACCCTGCAGAGCTGAGAGCCAAGGGTTCCCACAAAGAGCCCATCAGCATCTGGAAGTTCAGGGACCTGCTGTACGAAACGCCCCCCCGGCTCCCCGCCGGTGCCCAGAGCAACCTGGGGCAATCACTGGAGCTGTGGGAGCCAGCCTGGGGGACTCCTGGCCAGTGACCTCACAGAACGAGCCTGGGCTGGGGTCATGAGTGTTGCAAACCCCGTCTGCCTGCAGCTCCCTTGGGTGCGAGAGGCCGATGCCCTGTGCATGGCCAATTGGGTGTGTCTGGATCCCCTCTCACTTTCCGTCCATTTCAACTGATCTCCACAGCCAGTGGGAGCTGAGTCCCTTCCCACCGACTCCATCCACAGCAGCAACACCCATTCCACTCCAGGCCTCCGTACGCAACGCTGCTCATACCCAGCAGCCGGCTGCTGGATGACGAAGCCCCACCTTCCCCCCCGGGCTGTCCAGGGGATAACACCCCGGGTGCTGGCTCTGGGTAATTGTTCTACCCACCAGCAGCAATTCTGGGTCCCTGGGCAGAAATCAATGGGTCACCTGCCCCCCTCCCTCTTCTGGGGCTACAGCCACCCCCTGCGCATCTGGCAAAGCCCCAAGCACACTCTCCCCAGCCCTTGCCTGCCACAGACCTCTCCACACCCCTGCTGCTCAGACAAGCCCCACAGCACCCGCACTGCACTGCCCCTCCCTGCCCTGCACCCAACCTGCCTGCTGGGGAAAGCCACAACGGTGTCTCAATTTAAAGCTGCGGTTGCAATGCCCCATGCTGGTTCCAGGGCCCAGTCACCCCTCCCTGCAACCTGCATCGGGCGCATCAAGTGTCTGAGGCAAGAGCTGCAGCAGCAGCCACCCAGCCTCGTGCCCTGCACGCCCCGCTGCAGTGCTCAGCAGGGTCCTAGCCGCAAATGTGCCCATGCCCAGTGCTGGGTTGCTGCATCCCACCCGGAGGTGGCTGCAGGTGTGTGAATGATTGTAGTCACTTAGTCGCAGGCTGGTTATGACTGCAAGGCCCAGGCCTGGCCCATGAGTGCTGAGCTGCCCTGTGCCACAACTAGCCCCTTCTGCAAGGCGGTACCTTAGCTGTCCAGCAGCGCAATGAAAGCAGCAAGAGGCACCACTGTCCGGCTTCGCTCTATACAATCGGCCAGAGGTGGTTTGAACCTGTGGCTAGTGTGCAGGGCACAGGGCCGGCGGGAGCGGCCTGCCAGAGCCCGTCTGGCTGAGGAGACTGCAGCATCTAAGCCGGCCAGAGCTGCCAGAGCGTTGACACCTCCCACGCAGAGCTGGGGGGTTTGACTGGGGCTAAATTCCCCTGATCCTGCCTTTAGTGCACTGAAAACAGGCTGGGCCCATCCAAACTCCAGCCACAGCCATTCCCTGGCTGACGTGCAGCTTCCTCAGCCCACCGCAACCCCACTGTCAGTGTCCGGGTCCTGCCCCCCTCCTGTTGCTTCCATGAGAGCACGAGAGTGATGGCATTAACCTTTTCCAGACATCGCCTGGGGCCCTTCACAAGCCAACACCAGGCGAGTGCTTGGCCTGGCTGCTGGGCCCACCTGGCTCTCCCTGGGGCTGCCAGGCAGGGATGGCCCAGCATCTCTGGGAAGGCTGCCAGCCCCTTGGAGGAGGCAGCGCACACAGCAATTTGAGCCTGAGGGTGCAGTATTTGTGGGGGTGGGGGCAGTTCTTCTACTGGCCTAGAGTCAGACAAACGTAAAACCAGACAGCCCCACTCTGCCCCCTGATGTGGGCTGGCCGCCTGCACAACATGGGCCATGCCCTAAATTCACCTCCTCCGAGCGCCTGGGAGAGGAGCTCCCAGCATGGCCACCCGTGGAGGCCTGAGCACGAGTGGGTCCACTTAGAGGCACAGCTAAGGCCGGACGTATCCACATTTCACATCTCCCAGCTCCACTGACATGCCGTCCCCTCTGGAGTGGGACACAGTCACTGCCTATGAACACCTGGCTGCTCGGCCTAGCGGCTTAGGGCAAGCTGGGCTCTGGCCCACAACACCAGGGGCTGAGAGTGCCAAACCCAGAAGACAACAGCGTCCCAGGGTAGTGGTGTTGGCAGTCACCCTGTTTGGGTCCGGTTCACCTGTTCCCAGCACTCGGGGCTGGCGCCACGGCCGGCGGCAACGTCGCCCAGAAGCAGGGAGTGAGGAGACCCCCTCCCCCAGCACTTTAGGGAGAGTGGGCATGAAGGGGGAGCAGCGGCGTGACAGGCAGGAGCCAGCGCGGTTGCTCCCACCGTACCATGCGGCCGCCTGTGGCTGAGGAGCTGGGGCACAGCAGAGGCTGCTGCCCGCGCCTGGCGTGGGAGTCCCATGGCACAGGGAAAATGGAACTGCCAAGGGGCTCAGCAGCACCTGCCAAAATCCACCTGTGCGCTCACGGCAGTGCCCTACGGCCTCAGCTCTGCTGCCCTCTGTCACGTGCGACCCATGGGGGGAGGGGGCGGAGAGCCGAACCTGAGAGACCGGCACTGCAACCCTGTCCACCCGTCACATGCCCAGAGCAGGGAGCTGGGCCCAGCCCCCTGGGAGAGCCCCACCCACCAGGCTCCCGCCAGCTGCAGTGCAGACAGCCCCAGCGACTCGTACACCGTAACTCCTCAAGCGGCTACTGGGCAGGTGAACAGCGCTAGAGCAGCTCTGCAGAGCAAGGCCCAAGCACCTGCCTTGCGCTGCAGTGCAGTGAGGGCTGTGGCCGCAGGAGACACCGCACCTGCTCTCGAGGGGGCGTGCAGGCCCCGCTCTGCTCCTAGACCAGGCAACGTTCATCGGAGTCGAGCTTGGCTCTGACTTGCGCCTCCCCCACAAAACTCTTCTAACTGCTGGCTGCAGAGCTTGAAACTGGAATGCCCCTGCCATCTGCCTTCCAGCGGGGAGCCCCAGGGCCTGCACGGAGCAATCACACCTGCGCCTCTGTGCACCCAGCTTCCCTGTATTCTGTGCTGCTTCGCCGGCGTCGCCAAGGGCACCCTGTCCCCGTCCCTCTCCTGCTCCATCGCAGTGGGATGCAACAGTGCTGCTGTTTGTCTGCTGGGCTTCGAAACCAGCTACAGCCAGAGCAGAACTCCCTGCTCCAGGATGACCAGGGGCTCCCCCAGCCGGCAAGACACTGCGCCTGTGCCCTGGTCTGCCTACTGCAGCTCAGCGTGCGTTTCCCATGGGCTGGCAGTGGTGAGGCAGAGTGGTCACAGCACATGCGGCCTGTATCGCTGAACCAGCCCTGCCCTGGCCTGCAGTACTAGTGGCATTTCCCAGCCCGCCATACGAGTCCCCGGCTGCGCTGGCCACGGAGGAGAAAGCACTTAGCCCAGTGCGCCTGCCAATGCGCTAACGCTCGCTCCCAGGAGCCTGCGCTCATTCGCGGCAAGAAGCCGTCCTTGTTACCACTGCACCATTCCCACACAGCAGAGCCTGAAGAGCACGGCCCCGCCGGTGGCACCAGCCATCAGGACACTGCTCGTGAAAGCAAAACACCTGCGTCCACTCTGACATGTGCGGTCTCTTCTCCGGAGGCAACAGCTGCTTGTAGCTCACAGCCGACACCTCCCTCCCGGCCTGCAGGGCTGGCGTGGGACTCCCACGCAGGGGAGCCGGCTAGCCTCTGGGACAGGTCCTCCCGTGCTCTCCCGATGCAGGGCTCGCCCCTGCTTACCCTGTAGTCTCCATTTTCACGGAGCCCAGCTGGCTCTTGAACTCTGCCTGAGCGCAGCCCTGCTGGCCGGCGCGCGCGCACTGCTGCAGCCTCAGCGACGGCTGGCAGTGGAAGCCCTCGGCACAGGTGGTGCACCGGGAGGGCTGCTCACCAGCGTGCACACGCTGGTGCTTCAAGAGGTGCTCCTTCTGGCCGAAGCTCTTGCTGCATTCGCCGCACTGGTGGGGCCGCTCGCCCGTGTGGGTCATCTGGTGACGAGCCAGCCAGGAGCGGCAGACGAAGCTCTTCCCGCACTCCGGGCACTTGTAGAGCTTCTCCCTGGCGTGGCCGCGCAGGTGCTTGAGGAAACAGGGCTTCTGGGCGAAGCTCTTGCTGCACTGGCTGCACTTGTAGGCCTGCTCGCCGGCGTGGGTGCTCTGGTGCGCGGTCAGGTTGGCGAGGCGCGTGAAGCTCTTCTCGCACTGGGCGCACTTGTAGGGCTTCTCGCCGGTGTGCGTACGCCGGTGCTCCACCAGCGTGGAGAGGCGGCCGAAGCGCTTCTCGCACTCCAGGCAGGCGTAGGGCTTCTCGCCGGTGTGGGTGCGCTGGTGCTCCAGCAGGGTGGAGAGGCGGCCGAAGCCCTTGGCGCACACGCTGCAGGTGTAGGGCTTCTCGCCGGTGTGGGTGCGGAGGTGGGTGGTGAGCGTGGACTGGTGTGGGAAGCCCTTGCCGCACTCGGTGCACACGTAGGCACGCTCGTTCGTGTGGGCGCGGAGGTGGTGGGTGAGCATGGACTGGTGTGGGAAGCCCTTGCCGCACTCGGTGCACACGTAGGCACGCTCGTTCGTGTGGGCGCGGAGGTGGTGGGTGAGCGTGGACTGGTGTGGGAAGCCCTTGCCGCACTCGGTGCACATGTAGGCACGCTCGTTCGTGTGGGCGCGGAGGTGGTGGGTGAGCGTGGACTGGTGTGGGAAGCCCTTGTCACACTCGGAGCACGTGCAGGAGGACTCGCCTGTGTGGTTGCGCTGGTGCTGCACGAGGGGCTCCCTGCGGCTGAAGCACTTCCCACGCTCAGGGCAGAGGTAGGGCTGCTCCGCTGCGGGCGCCCAATGGGACACACTGTTGAAGTCTCTCTCGTGCTGAGTGGGCATCTCTGGCACATGTACGGTCACGGTCATGTGCGGCCCATTGGCACTGTACTGACCCCCGCAGGGCGGGCCGGGCCTGGCAGCACCATGGTCACCATTCTCGTCCGGTCTCTGGGCCAAGGTCCAGGGGGGCTCCAGCTCGTGTGAATCTTGCTCCTGGTGGTTCTTGTCAGAGGTGGGGAGCCAGCCTTCAGCTGGAACAGACAGCGAAGCAAATGTCATTCGCAGGACTGGAGAAAGGGAACTATGCTGCATGAAGGGTTGGGGGAACCACCTCTCCGCTCATGCATCAGAGACCAAACCAGGGGAAGGCTGAGTGTGTGGTTACTGCACTAGGCTCCTTGTGAGACCTAGGGCAGAACACTCAGCCGCCCTGTGCCTTGTTTTGTGTCCGCTAGCAGAGGACAGCAATCCCGGTCTACCTCCCAGGGGCTGGGAGGACGAAGACTTTGTAGTCTACAAAAGTAAAGGTGCTCGGAGGCGCTCTCTGCAAACATCCCCAAAGCTACATCACCCATCTTCAGATTTCTCTGCAAAGCCCACCTTCACCATGACACCATGCAGCCTCTGACACTCAGGCTGCAGCGCCTGTCATACAGACCAACACTGCCCCTTGTTTTGCCTGTCCGCCCCCAACGGTTTGTACCCACGCAGTGTCTTAGACTGTAAGTCCCCTGGGGCAGGACTGTCTTTGTGTGTGTCTGTTACAGCACCTACCGCAGGGGGGTCCTGATCCAGGACTTCAGACTCTTAGTGCCACAGCAATACCAAGAACAACAAAGCTCCGGTGGGACTTAGATACTACAGGGATGTGGCTGCCTACGAGACAGGCCAATAGTTCGAGATGCAAAGGGCACTGGTCTGTCTTGGGATACAAGCCTTCCTTGCCACACAAGTAAATAAGGCAACAGCTGATCCTACCTCGACTCCCTTTGGAAAGCTTTCTGCCTAAAGCTCTATGCAGGGAGACAAACAGGAACTTCACAGTGCCCCGAGTTTTGAACCCAAGTGCATCCACGCAGGAACCACTGGTCCCACAGGCACACACCTGGGGGGAGCAGGGCACCAGGCAAGCGAGCGTAAGGGAGTGCATTGCTTGTCCCTGACCCCAGGGGAGGAGGAGGAGACTGTCAATCTATCCATGCATCTCTACAGTGCTCAGCTTTGGGGCAGCAGCTGAGCACCTCAAGAGATCATCAGCAGAGCACAGTCCTCCAGTGGTCCCACTCCTGCCCCTGAAGCAAGCGTTCAGAGGGGGAAATTGCCCTGGGGGCGGTGCAGCATTCTGCTGGCTGAGACAGAGGCACGCCACGAGAGAACACCGATCACCACAGACTGCCTGAGAAGCACAAAACTTTCACGCACATTCCTGCTTTTAAGTTACACTGCGGGGATTCAGACCCCCGTGGGCCTATCACACACCTGCCAGGAGCCCGGTGGGGGCTTCTCTTTCTTCTGCATCTCGTTGCACCTCAGCTATCAACTCTTCCTCTTGCTTAATCTGAGTGGAGACTTCAAGGGCAGAAATCACAGGGTCTGTGCACAGAAAAGAGAACACAGGGAGGCTTGTATAAGAATCACGGCCTGGCACTAAATAAATGCTGGTATCCCAGGGTACACATGGACAGCAAAGATTCGAGCAAACTTCACCACACAGTCACAGGCATCAGTCTTACCAGTCAGGCAGCCCTCGTTCCTCTTGGAAATTGTTCCGTAAACCTTTCAAAATGATTCTGTAGGGAGGTGGAATGTCCTCTCTCTGATCCAGACAGGGAAGAACCCCTCTCCAACCCCTCATGGGTGAAGCCCGATACCTGCCCATCACCTATCCAGAAGCCAGGGGGGGCGGGACAGGAAGTATAAAAGCAGAGCCCAGGAGCTCAGCGGAAGTCCAGTGACTGGAGGAGCCAGATGCTGGTCCTGAGCTCCCAGCCTGGGAGGCCGACCCAGCTCTGCAAGAGGCTGAAGACTGGTCCAGACCACCAGGCCCCCAGCTAGACCTCACTGAAAAGGAGCTAACAGCCAGGACAGAGACCCTGCTCTCCCCAGACACACAGGAACTTCACCTGCTACCCAATAAGGTATGATCTGAGGGGGACGTCCACGGATACCTGAGTCAGCATGTTGTAGTCATGATCCCTTCTGACCCCAGTTGCAGACCGCTCTGCCACTGGTAGGGCCCTGGGCAGAGGCACAGTAGAGTTAGGGTGACCATATCTCCCCGTGCCAAATACAGGACAGGGAGATATGGATGGGGAGGGGTGGCTCCTCCCAGCTGCACCAAGCCCCGGGAAAGCGGCAGCCGCGGGCGCTCCCGGCCCCGGAGCCCCAGCCCCCAAGGGCCTAAAATACGGGACCATTCGTTCCTTTTAAAAAATAAGTCAGGATGCCTTTTTGGCATCCCAAATCCGGGACAGTCCTGCCCAATACAGGACGGATGGTCACCCTAAGCAGAGTGGGTAGGCCAGTGTCTCCCATCACCCCTAATCTATGGGTGGCAGTCTCCCCTTCTCACTGCCATAGGCACACACCTGTGCGTTGGCCCTCCGCTCTGCTAGGAGACCCAGACTGTGAGCTTTGCTGCCCAGGCCTGATCCCCAGGATTAGTGCAGTAAAGACCAATTCCCCAGCCACAACTGTGCAGTGAGGTGGACTGGCCCTTTGCTGATCCAGAAGGGGAAAGAATCCCCCCTTGGGCCCGGCCAGGCCACAGATCCCAAACCCTCCATCTCTGGAGCAGGCACTCATTGAATACAAACCTGCCAGGTTAGACAGGATCCACAGAAAACAACCCAAGTAGTTAGGTGCACTGATTGGTTATCACCATCAAAAAGGAGGAATGAAACCAAAAGTAGTTTGGATTGGTAGAGAATCTCTGACTAAGAAAATTAGGGATGAAAAAACCAGCAAGCAGCTCTCACAGCAGATGAAGGTTTGTTGAAGTTACAGCTGCTCACTTCCCCTGCGGCTTGAGTCGATTTTATCCATCCCTCACCTGTGCTGGGGTCTGCAGTGGTTTCTCTCTCCTCTGATTCCTGCTGCCCCCTCACACACGGCTCTTCTCCTCGCTCAATCCGGGACAGGATGTCTGGTTTGGAAATGGCATAGTCTGTTTATGGGGGAGGGCGTGATGACTATTAATAAAGAGAGAACTTGTAGCAAACTGTAATTTATTTTAAAATCAATCCCCTGCTACACCTGGCAGCGATCCGTAACTTGACCAAGTAATCAGAAAGCCCTGCTTAGCACCTGCCACAAGGGATGTCAAAGCACTTCCCAAGGATTGGATTCATCTCAGCCAGCCGACAGCTGGAAGCATTCCCCCTCCCTACCATTGCACTGAGAAGGCAAGTGGCAGGCCCAAGGGTCTGCGGCACTGCTGGGACCAGAACCCAGGTCTCCAGCTCCAGTTCTATGGAATCATCATTTGCTTACAAGGGGACTGTGATGGAGTGGGGGATACCTGTGTGTATGTGAGTGACTCACAGAGGGTGTGAGGCTCCTGCTGAGGGTAACCTTAATGACCAGGTAACACCTTTGTACTGCAGACAAAGGAGGAGGTGGAGCCTGAGGGGTTTGAACTGGAACTGGGAGTTGGGAAGTGGTTAGTCTGGGCTGAGGGAGAGAGAGACAAAGGAGGGGGCCAGGCCCCGGCTCTGGGGGCCCCTCGGGGCCTCCTCTCCCCAACATGGATTGGACTGGCTGTCTCGGCCTGCTGTAGTGACTCCTCTGTACGATGCTGTGTCCTGTCGGCTAATAAACCTGCTGTTTTCCTGCTGAGTGAGAGACTCTCCTGCCTGCGGACAGGGTGAAGAGCTTGGGGGACCCCAGAACCCCATCACAGGGACATCCATTACTTGCACTGCTTTTCTATGACACACTCTCTGGGCAGTAGCATATACCACCCATTTGCATCTCACATGCACACATCTAAGTGACAGGTTAAGTGCACTGATGCCAACAGGAGTTGTACGAGCGTTCACATCAGTGTAAGATCAAAATCCAGCCCACTGAGAACCAGAGGCATATGAGGGTTGAGCCTATGAGTAAATACAATTGCTGTACAGGTCTGGAGAGCTTCTTTACCACCACCACCGCACTGTGCACTGGCTTTCTGTCATTACAAAACTACATTCAGGTATGCACGCACAGCCATCAGAATTCAAAGGAGATTGAGAATGCCACTCAGCTGGTGGAGTCAAGCCAACCCTCCAGAAGCTTCTCATAAGGAAGCAGGAAATGTTTCTTACCCAAAGAGATCATATACTCGTAATTCCCCTTCATCACGTTCTTGTACAGATCCTTCTGCCAGTCCTCTAAGTTCTCCCACTCCTGCTGGGAGAAGACTGCACCGTCCTCAAACGTCGCTGGCACCTGAAACCAAACGTTCACTTGGCTTAAGTCTATCGGCTACGCTTGTCACTGATCTATAAAATAGATAGGGAGTGTCTAAAAATGTCAAGTACTTTTAATGCAGATGATAGGCGCTTTTAAGCACCTGGCTCATGGTACAATTTAAATGTTCATTAGTATTTGAAAGATTAATAGTAAAATTTTGCAACAAATGATAGCAAGAGGGGACAGAATTCAGCAAGGGGCAGTAACAAAGGAAAAGCGTTTGTATTATAATGGCACAGAATTAAAGATGAACAAAAGCCAGAAGAGTCCCACTGGACAGCACCACTCGGTGAGATTCCCATATATGGAGCAACATTTCCTTCCCTTTAACAAGCAGATATCTTTAATAAAGATTATGATCAAAAAGATACAGGCCACATTCAGATTTTTTGCGCTGGTATGAATCCAGGGCAACACTAGTGCGTTACTCCAGCTTTACTCCGGGGTTCCAAACTGCAAAAGCTGCTTTACAGCTCAAGAAGCTGCTGAGTTTTGAGTTCTTAAACCCGTGTTGTAAACACTCTGTCTGCAACATCTGCACTCCGCACTGAGATGTACCAGAATGGCCGCTAATACAAAAGAACCTGGATATGCTGCTGTAAATCACAAGGATCCAAGCAGTAACCCTGGAAGCAGAAGAGGGAATACTGAGCATGGTGTAGGACCGAATTATGAAAAGAGGAGAGACCAAAGACGACGATGTCAGAGTCAGAGGGATGGCAAGCAAAAGGGACTCACTATTAGCATTCATTAAAGAATAATTCCCCTTGCTCTGGGGAAGGACTACCGGCCTGACCAGTGGAACACCATGCACCTTGGATGTATCTTTATTCAAGAAGTTATTCTATGTGTATCATCATCTGCAGGAAGTCTTCAAGACTCTTTATGGATCACAGTTCAGAGAGAAACTGCAAAATAGAAAACATCTGCCTCTGGCTGTACAGACATGCCTGAGGATAGGAAACAAGGGAGAGTGAGTCTGGATATGCTCAATTCAATGTCTCTCAAAGCCACTAGAGCTAGACACATTCAGGACACGGTCATTAGGAGGCGACTGGGTCAGAGGGTACACAGGGAAAGCAGACAGCATCCTGCAGGAACTGACCTGAGGCCCTGCCAACAGCTGATCTCAGTAACTTACCCTTCCCTCTGAGCAGCACAGCTCCTGGCACAGAGTGTAAGTGCTTCCCTCCTTTTTATTATATGGAGAGATACCTACCTCACAGAACTGGAAGGGACCGTCAGAGGTCATTGAGTCCAGTCTCCTGCACTCACAGCAGGACCTAGCACCATCCCTGACAGGTTTGGTTTTTTTTTCTTTAATCTATTTGCCCCAGATTCCTAAATGGCTCCTTCACAAGCCTGGGTTTAGCAAGCCAATGCTCAAACCACTGGCCTATCCCTCCCCCTGAGCAGGGATTCCTCAGATGGCTGTGAGACTGAGATGCTGCCTGTCTAGATACATCTCTGTTTTAACCATCTTCTCATTGGAGTTTTTAAATATTAAGTCATTTTTATGTGTCATTGTGTTAAGCCCTATTATATAGAAAGTTAGCTATATTTTGTAGACCAGTTCCTACAAGTGGGTAAGGTAAAGACAAAACTCTCTGTACCTTTTATTTTTGGATTGCTTACTGACCTGTTGAGTGAATGAGGTGTGAATGGAAAGGCCTGGGAGACAAGCACCTCCAGGTATGGAGAAGGTAGATCCAAGATCAGTGAGAAGAACAATGGAGCCTGTGAACTGGGCCCATTGAAAGAAAACTGGACATGGATGCCATGGTTTTT
Organism: Carettochelys insculpta; assembly: GCF_033958435.1. Classification (NCBI taxonomy): domain Eukaryota; kingdom Metazoa; phylum Chordata; order Testudines; family Carettochelyidae; genus Carettochelys; species Carettochelys insculpta. The sequence goes on along the minus strand of NC_134138.1, from coordinate 279,601,252 downwards.
GTCTTGTCATCACTGGAGCACTGATCCGGATCAGCAGAAGCCCGGCGCCACCCCTCCCCCATCTAACTCACCTGGCCAGTGCAGTTATGGGGAGCAACTATTGGTAACAGCAACAAGACAGGGGAGAGGGAGAGAGAGAGAGTGTGTGTATGAATGGGAATGGGATATATCATATGCATATGATAAGTGTTGATTGTTATATGTGTATTACCAATAACTGTGGCATTTTGCCTTTTCCCGTGCAAAGATCCCATGCAATACTTCTCAGTACAACACCTGCATGCTCAAGAACCAAGTACCCTCTGATCCCAAGGGCGGATAACTCATCCCAACAGCCAGCACAAGAGTTGCGGCCGGGCTTTCCCCATAACAGCTCCAGATGGATGGTGCAGAACCAGTTCTAGACAACTGGCCAACATTAATGTGACTAGCTACCGAAAGTGGCTAACCAAGGCACTGCCTCTATTCAAACCATTTCGCAAGGGGGAATTAAAGGGCCTTTGGATCAGAGATCTGAAAAATCTAGGGCTGTCAGTTAATGGCAACTAACTCAAAACAAATTAACTTGTAAAAAAGTAATTAATCAGTTTTAATTGCACTGTTAATAGTAGAATACCTATTGAGATTTGTTGTAGTTTGGGATAGTTTACTACATTTTTAAAGAACTGTTTTGAGTTGCAAGACAGAATACAAACTGTACAGTGCTCACTTTATGTTTTTGATTATAAATATTTGCACTGCAAAACAGTATTCTTCAATTCACCTCATACAAGTAGTTTATTGTGAAAGTGTGTGTTATAAATGGAGATTTCTTTGTATTAAATACCTGTAGGGTGTAGCATTCTCTCCCATATAAGTAAACAAACTTGTTAATCTTAATGACTGGCTAAACAAAAAGTAGGTCTGAGTCCATAGTAGGCCCTGAAGATTTACATTGTTTCATTTTTTCATGCAATTATGGAAAAGAAAATTATCTACATTTGTAAGTTGCAGTTTCAGGGCAGAGACACACGGCAATACATGTATGAGGTGAACGAAAAATATTTAGTTTTCTTTCTTGCAGTGCAAATATTTGTAGCAAAATGAGCACAGTACACTTGGTGTTCTGTATTGTAAGTAAAATAAATACATTTGAAAATGTAGAAAACAACCAAATACTTAAATTACAGTTAGTTACTTTTAACAGTGTGATTGAAATGGTAATTCATCATGATGACTTTTTAAATCATTTGGCAGCCCTGGAAAAACCCCTTTGTTACCCCCTAGAGGCTCAGGCTTTGCTTCTATTGCCTAGGGGAAGATTACCTTGGGGACTTCTCCATTAGTACCAGGAGGGAGCCTGAGGATCCAGAAGTTCCTGTTCTTCAGCAGGTTCTCCATGTTCTCCAGCCGCCTCTGCAGCAGCCCGTACTCCTGGATCAGAGTTCCCAACGCTGTCCACTTACTCTCCAGCTGGTTCCTAACTTCCAACTCAGTTTTCTCACTCTCAAATATTTTCTTCTCAGCTGTTGCAGTTCTCCCCTCCAGCTTCAGCAACCGTGTGGCAAACACATCTACCTTTCTCTCTACGGCTTGAATGGCAGCTCCTAGGGTCCACACTGAAATCTCTGCTGTTTGCATAGATGTTCGTTCCAGGGCAGCGGGAGCTTGTAGAGACAATGGATGCTGTGACTTTGCATCCCATTCCTGGGCCTGTTTGCAACGGGAGAGGAGAAAAATGGAACTAGAGCTAGATTTCCACCAGGTAAAGTCAGATACAGAGAAACAGCACAAAACCCATCACATGCCATAGACCCACCCGCATTGTGCAATCTTTGGTCCAAAAGCTCTGCTGTCCTGGTTTGAGAAATGAGGCCCTTTGACAGCTGGATTAGAATGATAAACAAACTCCTTCAAATGAGGCTCGTAAGAGGTGCAGCCGCCCTGGCCAAACACATGACATGAACATTGGCTACTTAGCTATCTGCTTCTTAAATTAGTGTCATGATGGTGTGACAGTGAGTTTGTCAGCAGAACTTCAGCCGCCACAGAAAGAATTTTCTACCCACTCCAGGTTTAAGGGATGCCCCCAGTTTTTAACTGAGTCAATTTCTAAAGTGAGAGGTAAGACTAGCTTCAGCTTGTACAACTACCTTTCAGTTTGCCTGCTAGTTTCTAGGATCACAGACCCCTAATTTTTGTTAAATATTTCTCTCCCCTGTTGCTGCATGAAAGACCGAAAAAGGACCCGGGGAAAAAAGTGAAAATGCCGTCACAAAGGGATGTCAAACGCAGAGTAAATAAACAAGAAACCTATGATTCCTCTAACTTCCTTCTGTTATGGTCATTTTTGCTGTTACTTGTAACACTATTAGGGATCTTAAGGTTGATGTACGCAAAGTACGAAGATGTGCTGTTACAAAAAATCATGTTGCTGTAACTGCTGCATGACAGAGGCTCTGAACATTAATGAAGTACAAGCAAGCGTGTACACACAGTACAAAAACCAAGTTGTTTTCAAGCAGTTTTGGAGGCAGCTCTACATGCGGGAGAGATCAGTCATTTTAAACATACTTGACAGTTTGAATGTACTTGGAAGATGCTCTGTAACGTCTCTCTCCTGGCGGTCACTACGCCCTGGATTCTGGTCACACAGGACCCTACAGTCTTTTCCTACCAACCACCAGATCGGACTGATGTATTGGGAACCACAGAAACAGCAACGCCGCATTTGTCATTGAATATCTCTGTCTCCGCTGTTGACACTTTTGCCCCAAGTGGCCTTTGGACTTTGCAGAAACTAGACAGACTCGTAAAGTTACTCACAGCAATAAGTATCAGAGAGGGAGCTGTGTTAGTCTGTACCTGCGAGAACAACAAGAAGTCCTGGGGCACCTTATAGACTAACCGATATTGTGGAGCACAAGCTTTCGTGGGCAAAGACCTGCTCTCATGCATCTGACGAAGTGGGTCTTTGCCCACGAAAGCTTGTGCTCCACAATATCTGTTAGCCTACCAGGTGCCAGTGCAGGGAGCAGAGAAAGCCACTCTACATAGCCTTCATCGACTTGACCAAGGCTTTTGACTTGGTCAGCAGGGATGGTCTGTTCAAACTGCTCCACAAGACAGGCTGTCCTCCATGGTTACTCAAGATGATCCAGTCGTTCCACGAAAACATGAGAGGAACCATCCAATATGACGGCGCATTATCGGATGCTTTCAGAATCAGGAGTGGCGTCAAACAAGGATGTGTGCTTGCTCCAACATTGTTCGGGATCTTCTTCGCACTCCTCCTGAAGCATGCCTTTGGATCTTCAACAGAGGGCATCTTGCTGCACACAAGATGTGATGGGAAACTGTTTAAATTTGCAAGGCTGAAAGCTAAGACTAAGGTGCGGGAAGTCCTCATCAGAGACATGGTGTTCGCAGACGATGCTGCTGTAGTGTCTCACACAGAAGACCAGCTTCAAAAACTGCTGGATCAGTTCTCCAAAGTGTGCAAGGACTTTGGGCTTTCCATCAGCCTAAAGAAGACGAACGTACTCAGTCAGGATGTTGCTGAATCCCCATCAATCAGCATTGACAACTATACGTTAGAGGTCGTCCACAAGTTTGTTTACCTCGGGTCCACCATCACTGACACCCTGTCGTTGGACACTGAGCTAAATAGGAGGATCGGAAAAGCAGCCACAACGCTGTCCAGACTCAGCGAGAGAGTGTGGAATAACATCAAGTTGTACACCCACACCAAAATGCAAGTCTACAGAGCCTGCATCCTCAGCACCCTCCTTTATGGCAGCGAGTCTTGGACCCTGTACACCCGCCAGGAAAAGAGGCCGAACGTCTTCCACTTGCGCTGCCTCAGGCGCATCCTTGGAATATCATGGAAGGACAGAGTGACCAACACCGCCGTCCTCGAGCAAGCTGGAATCCCAGCCATGCACACCCTCCTCAGGCAGCGTCGGCTCCGCTGGCTTGGCCACGTCCACAGGATGAACGATGGAAGGATTCCAAAAGACATCCTGTATGGTGAGCTAGCCTCTGGCAAAAGACCTCCCGGACGCCCCCAGTTGCGCTACGAAGATGTCTGCAAGAGAGACCTCAGAGAGGTAGACATTGAGCTGGACAACTGGGAAGAACTAGCAGACGACCGCAGCAGATGGAGGCAGGGGTTACACAAGGGCCTTCAGAAGGGCGAGATGAGGATCAGACAGCTAGCAGAGGAGAAGCGTGGGCACAGAAAGCACAATAAGGACTTGCCAGACACCCACCACATCTGCAAGAGATGCAGCAAGGACTGTCACTCTCGTGTGGGTCTTCACAGTCACAGTAGACGCTGTAAATGAAGCCCTCAATCGAAGCTACAAAGGGCGCGATCCATAGTCCAGGCAGACTGGAGGATGCCTGCTGCCAGGTGCCCCAGCACTTCTTGCTCTCACCGCAGTGGGGGCCCCTGGCTTTCCTGCGGGCCGCGAGGGGGTGCTGCAAGCCAGGCAGTCAGCGCTAGGAGCTTCACCGTGTGCACCAGTAGGAGGTGGCCGGTGTCCGCCCCCAGGCGGGAGCCGCCTACCGCAGCCAGGGGACGCCTGCCAGGATCGGGACCCGCACCGAGCAGGGCGGCAGAAAGGGCCCCGCGCCAGGGCGGTACCGGCGCCACAATCCGGGGCTGCCCGGGGGGGACCCACAGCTGCTATCGGGCCGGGCCGGGGGAGGCGGGCGGAGGGACGGACGGGGCAGGGGCGGAAAGCGGGGGGAGGTTGGCAGGAGGCGCTGGGTAGCGCAGCCCGGCCGTGCGCGGGGGCGAGCGTGCGGGTGACCGGCCCGAGCGCGCTCCCAGCCCCGGGGTGGTGGTGGTGACCGGCCCGAGCGCGCTCCCAGCCGGGGCGGGGGCGGGGGCGAGTGTGCGGGTGACCGGCCCGAGCGCGCTCCCGGCCGGGGCGGGGGGTGTCACAGCAGAGCCGCCGCCGCCGCCCCCCGGCCGGTCCGTACCTGGGCGGCAGCCGGCTCGGCCATGGCCCCGAGCTGGGCCCGGGGCTCTCACCGGCGCCGTAGCCGGGCGGAGCGCGGTGCACGCCGGGAGCCGGCGGAAGGGGCGCGGGAGGGAGGCGGGAAGTGCGGGCGCCGGCAGCGCCCCCTGGCGGGCGGGCGGGAGCGGCCGAGGCTGCGCGCCCCGCCCCCTCCCCGTTGTCCCCTGCGCCGCTTGTCCCCCGGGTCTCGTCAGCGGTGTCGATGCGCGTCACACAGAGCAGCGTCGGCGCGCGACCCGCCCCTCCCCCCCGCCCCGCCCGCAGGCTGGGAGCGGGAGCGGGAGCGGGAGCTGGGCCGCGGGGGCTGCAGCGCCTCCGCCTTCACCTGGGCAGGCGGGAGCAGGAACAAGCCAGCGGGGCACCTGCTCCTCCGCCCCCACCTGTGGCCCCAGCGCCTGACCTGCCCCCTCCCCCCCCCCCAGGCACCGGCCAATGCAGCAACCCCCCCCCCCCACGGCCCCCGCTGAGAAAGGGGGGGAGGGGCGCTTCTTCCCCTCCCCCCCATTCTGGCAGCCCAGGGACCCGTGATGTTCAGCTCCTTCTGCGCCCACTTCGCACCTGCCCCCGGGGGCCAGGGCTGGGCTGGACAGCACGTGCAGGATCAAACCCAGACAGGCGGCTGGTGGGGGCTCTTAACTCCCCGCCCAGCCCTGGCAGCACCGGGCGGCACAGCCGCAGAGGCGGCCCAGGGACAGCAGAGCCCTGTCCTCTCGGCCCAGCCCCCGAAGGTGGACCCCCAGGCGCCTGTGTGCCCTGGAAGCTGAGCAGTTGGGCATCCACCCCGGAAAGATTCAGATGCCACCCCGCTGATTAACAGATCACTCACAGCTGGCAGCGTGCATTGGTGCACGTCCACACACTGGTGCACATACATTTTATTCCCCCCCCCGTGAGAGGGGAGGCTGCTGGGCTCCCAGGCTACAGGCAATTTTAAATCAAGCCTGGATTTTAAAAGAAGAGAGATGCTGCTTTCACATGTATAGAATCACAGCATGGGTGTTAATACAGGCCGTCAGCCCAGCTGATCCCAATGGGCCCCCTCTTCACACGTTCCCATGTATCCAATGCTCTACCCAGGAGATGCTGAGCAGCTGCAGTGGCTTCCACCCTCCAGGATTGTCCCACAGAGCCAGGCTTTTGCACTTATGCACTTGCTGCCAGGTCATTTCCCTGCAGTCGGGACATTACGCTGCAGCCCAGGTGCTCGGTCGTAGCTTCCGGACAGATCATCATGCCCACGTTCACCGTCCGCGCTGATGCACCTTGGCCCAGCCTTATTTGCCCTGGCAGGATAAGGTGAAACCAGTACAACACCCACATCTTCCAGACAGTTAAAAATCCAAGGCCAATCATCCCTGTGGCTGCTCCTGCACAGCCCCCAGCTGTGACGGCTGTGAGGAAGGCCATGGCCAGGGTGACTGTTCAGACCTAAAGCCATTGAGCCTTTCACAGCCCCCGCATAGAGGGGCTGGTTGACCTCTCCAGGCTTGCGTAGCCTGGCTGTCTTGCGGATTAGGGTTTCTTCCTCCTGTGGCTGTGTTTGTGTTTGAGGAGGTGCTGCCTACGGATGTAGGTCTTCCCACACTCAGTGCACTTATAGGGCCGCTCTCTCTCCATGTGGATTTTCTGGTGGTCCACGAGGTGGTGGTGCCGGTTGAAGGCTTTAGGGCACAGGGTGCACTGGTAGGGCCGCTCCCCCGTGTGGATGCGCCGGTGCCGAATGAAGTCGGAGGGCCGGGTGAAGCTCTTGCTGCAGTAGGGACAGAGTGTGACGGTCCCCCTGCTGCGGCCGGTGTGCAGCTGTTTGTGCGTGATGAGACACCTCCTTTTCGAGAAATGCGCCAGGCATTCCGTGCACGTGTATGTCCTCGGCTCGGGCGGCGGCTGGGCTAGGCTGACACTCGGCTTGTGAGCCAGCCTTTGGACGTGTTTGGCAATGCCATTGGAGCAGTCGTTCATTTGTACATGGGGCTGAGGGGCTGGGGGAGCTGCTTGGCTTGGCCTCCCCTTGGGAGCCGCGCAGGCCCCCTCTGGTGGCTGGCACCGCAGGTGCAGCAGAAATTTCTGCTTGGCTTTGAATTTCTCCCCATAGGTCAAGCACTCATCCAGCAGCTCATGTGCATGGCCCTTCTGGTGGATGGTGAGATTGATCCTCAGGTGAAAGCTCTTCCCACACTCTGGACACACAAACAGCCTCTCTCGAGTGCTCCTCCTCTGGTGCTGGGCTGGGGCCCCACCCCAGGAAGTGGAATTCACCATCCTGCTCTCTGTATGGTTCCTCTGCGGGGTTGGGGAGCTGCATGCAACCTCCTGGGCTGTTAATTCCCCTGGATTCCAGACAGCCTCCTCTTCAGATCCTCCCAGTAACATTCCCGGCATCTCCAGCCTTTCAGGGACTTCCTCCACAGGGTCCCGGACGGGGCCCAGAGAGCCAAGGACAGCTCCTCCATTTTCTCTTTGCAGTGATGCCCCCAGAACGTCCTCCACTGGCTGCACCTCTGTTTTGATCGCAATCCCGTCATGGGCTGGGAGCGAAAGAGAACCCAGAGATTATTCACCCCCTCGACGGGAGAAACAGGGAAACTAATGCTTCAGGCATTCCTGAGTCCTAACCGCGGGGCTGGGGCTGTCTGCAGCTGGCATAGGCGTAGATGCGGGCTGGTGAGAAAGAGGCAGGCCAGGGAGAGCTGTCCTGTCTCAGTGTTTACAGAGGTCAGGAAATGACTGACACCAGGTTATTGGCAGACTCTGGGCTTTACATGTCCCACGGGCTACTGCCCAGGGTCACTGGCACCCTCTCAGAGTAGCCTCAGCTCCCTCTCAGAGAAGACGGGTTTTGGAGTCACCCTGGAGTTGTCCCGGTAGGATTCTCTGACGTTACGCCGTGGCTAACCTGACATTAATGGGCAGAACAAGCACAGAGGCCGCGTTTGACTAGTCAGCGGTTTAACAAAAGTAACTTGAAAGTTGCCGTTGGGCTGAGAACTGAGGTGGTGAGTTTCAGCCCCACACGAATTGTAAGAGCCAAGTTCCAAAGCTCCCCAGTGAGAGGTACGGGATCGAACTGGTAGCAGACTCTTACCCTGACTACACGAGAGAGGAAACCAGGGGAACGTTCCAGTGCAACACTGGGACAGCCGTGGCCTGGTTTTAACAACGCTGCTGATTAGATGGTTTCAGTCGGTGTTAGTGCTCAACAACCTCAAAGCCAGGCTGAAGCTCCCCCGCCCCATCAGACACACTCCTCAGAGTCCCACCAAACAGATTCCACTCACTCCCGTGTGATTGGAGCAGCTGTGGTCACATGACCATACCCGCCCTTCCTTCTCTGGGGCACAAAAAGGAGCAAGAGCCCACCCCATTCACCTCTTCTCGTTGCAACCCTTTCTGGGGGCGATGGGGCCACCTTGGGGCCACCAACATCACACAAAGGCCCATCCTGGAATCTTCGGGCAGAAACCAGCATGGGAACAGCACACTCTCATCGGAGTGGCTTAGTGCTGCCTGAGGCCGAGGCACCTGACCAGATGGCTTAAGAGTGGCCACGGAACACAAACCTTGCTTGCTCCAGATACTTTCTGCAGCAGGAAGGGGAGGAGTCCAGCTCCGCTTCCCTGACTCCTGTGAACAGCTGGAGGATGGACGGGTGAGGGGAGGGATGGGTGGTCTGCAGTCTGTTAGGATGGGCGGGCAGTTGTGAGGAACATCTGCTGTGAAGAGATGACAAACGCCAGTTACCACATAAAGCAAGGAGGCACTCAGAAAGACAGGATGTAGTGCTCAGGCTGTCTGGTTGGTTCAGTCCGTTACTCACCCCGGCTGTGGTGTGTTGGGATTCTCGTTTCTTCCGAGTCACCTTGATCCGGCACATGGAGCTCCTCCTCTTCTTGTTTGATCTGTGTCAGAGTGTCACTTGTCAGCATGGGGGAATCCAGTCCTGAGAAAGAGAATTAGGTTATTTTATTGACACCACCGATTTAAAAGCAGCACGTTGGCTTTGAGCTGCCCATAAGCACAGGAGTTGGGGGAGAGGAGATTTCAGCCTCACCGGCGTTTGCAAGGGACTTTGAGCTCCATGAGAAGATGGTTTTGAGAAGGAAGTTGGTAGCCACTAGGGGGAAAGACTTCATCCGTTATGGGGGTGTCACAGCCTAGTATGAAGCACAACACCATTTTCTTTGCATTGCCCCAGCAGTGAAAATCCAATACCGTCAACACAACCTTGTCATGTGACAGGCCTCAATCCCTGCAACTAACATGGTTCTCAACCCAAGGGGCCATGAACTACAGCAGGAAGAAGGCCAGAGACATAAGCCCTTTGATTTGAGGCCTGCTGGCAAGCATACTGAACCAGGCAAGAACAGGGCTGATGCGGCAGAAATGCACATTTCTAAGTACCATTAGGCATAAGAATATATACGCCAGTGATACTCAGATCTCCAGGGTTCAGGAGCCAAAGCAGAGATGAACATTTTCCGAAAGAGCCAAGGGCATTTCAATTCATTGTTCCATTCACTGTAGTACTATTCATAGTTACACATTATTATTGGAACTATTTAGTTTATATTATATATGTAATGTTCTCACAGTAAGTAAGTTAATAATGTAATGCAAGTTGATAACTTCATTGATTAATGAGGCCGAGGAAAAGCATCCTGATTGAGTGATACCTTCAACTGGTTAATAATGAAATCACACAGCGTTTTAATATCAAAAGGAAGGGTAGCTCAGTGGTTTGAGCATTGGCCTGCTAAACCCAGGGTTGTGAGCTCAGTCTTTGAGGAGGCCATGTAGGGATTGGGGCAAATAGATATCAGGGATGGTGTTTGGTCCTGCCAAGAGTGCAGGTGACTAGACTAGATGATCTCCCAAGGTCCCTTCCAGCTCTAGGAGATGTGTATGATGTGTAAGCATCAAAGAGCCACGAGCCACAATCTGAGTAGAGCCACAAACTCACCCCAGAAGGGTGGGACCAGAACGCCTCAATGCCAGCACATTCCCCACCCTTAACATGAACACACTGACCCATCCTACAGATGAGGTCAGAGTGACAACAGCGTGAACAGCGATGTTTTGATCAGACCAACACATGCAGATAATGGGAGGCCCCTGGCTATGTCAATCACAGCACCCTGCTACAGCAGGAGCAATGCCTGACTTTGTATGCATGCGTATCGAGCAGTCTCAGAGAGGTTGTTCTCATCTGGCCAAGGGGGGAATGGAAAGTCCCACCGCGCCCTGACCCAGCCCGTTCGCCCAGGCACACGCTTGCTAGTATAGCTGTGGACGTTGATCTGGGGAGCCGGGATCGTGCTCTGATGACAATAAAGTCGACCAAGTGCCTTTGCATCGTAATGGATTTTGGGGTCACTGGGTGGCTCTCAAGGCCCACTGTGCCAGCCACCAGTACAGAGCTGGGTTGGAGTGCAGGGAGAATACACGCACCCAGCCTGGGATCCCTCACCATCAGATGACAGTGATCTCTTTGTCCTTCCTTTACTGCTAAATGCGGGATGGCCCCAGTTAGGCGGAAGGAAGGTACAGAAAGAAGGATGGATTTAGAAGACGTAGAGCTTCCGATCAAAGAGGAAGTTAGTCCTGCACAATGTCCCTGTGGGCGCCCCACGGTAGACTTCACAGCAGTAACCCCCTGGGGGAAGAGGCGTCAGCGTGGAGTGGGATAACACTGAGGAGCCAAGGATGACAGCAGTGGCTGAATTTCATGTAATCGCACTGGTGAAAGTATAAGAAGAAGACGTCTTTAAGAAATGCAGCTGAGGAGAAGTGGCTTGTGTGCGGATTGCTGGAGGGCAGGGGCAGCAGATTACACAAATAACTGAGGTTATTACAACTGGAGACTCACGTGGAGCTCCTCCGAGTTGATATTGCGAGGCCTATGACTCCTTCCGCCAATGAAGGGAAAAGGTTTAGGAGACGTCCATAGTCCCGTCCAAATAAAACGTGAGGGCTGCCAGCATTGCCTCTCTGTCATCACAATAAAAAAAAAAGAGATGGAGAAGCGACTCAGTCGGTTCATATGAAAGGCTGAGGTCACCTTGGGTAGGAACGTGGGATGTGGCTTCAGGGTGACTTTAACAAGTCCGTGAATAGTGGTTTGTTACCAATGCCGCTATTTCCCATATCCATTGTCCTGAGGTTATGGCCACAAGGAATGCTGTCTTCGTGGATGGGGAAGAAAGGAGCGTGGCCGCACATGCAAAAGGTGGTCTAGTTAAGGTCTGCAGAACCTAGCCAAGATCCCACATTGGCTTGGGCAATCAGACCTGTGGGAAGAGGTTTCCCACACTCTTGAGGAATCTGTGTGCCCCTGGATGGGCAAATACTGGCACTGAAAAGCTGTTACAGCTGGTAGGTGTACTTTAAGCAAGCCAGTAGAGAAACCAGACCTTCTGAGGTCTAGAATATGATCTAAGATCAAAGAGAAGGGGGAAGATACAGGAGTCACTTTCTTGGAACTGCACCAACTTTGGAAGCTGTGACCAGGTGCCTGGTGAGAATGCCCTATTGAGGGCAGACTGGCAAGCCCCCCAGAACTGATGGTTTATTCTATCACTAGAGGCATAAAACCAGTATCGTAGAGTTCTAGAAATGCAAGAGACCCTTCACTGCGATTCCCTCTTTAAACCCTCCTCTGAACCCCACCTCCACTCATGCATCTGACGAAGCGGGTCTTTGCCCACAAAAGCTTATGCTCCAAAATATCTGTTAATCTGTAAGATGCCACAGGACTTCTTGTTGTTTTTGAAGAGACCTCAGGAGGTCATCAGTTCCAACCCCCTGCTCAAACCAGGGCCAGACCCAACTAAATCATCTCAGCCAAGGCTTTGTCAAGCCAAGACTTAAAATCCTCTAGAGATGGAGATTCCCCCATATCTCTAGGCAACGCGTTCCAGAGCTTCATTACCCTCCTGGTGAAACAGATTTTCCAAATATCCAACTTAGACGTCTCCCAAAAAAAGCTTCTGTCGTACCACGTTAGTTATGAAGAAACTGAACAGTCTCCGCTTTAACTACTCTAATCCTTGGCTCTTACAGAGGCAAATAGGTCTAACCCAGGCTTTACTGAACACCCAATGAGTGTCTGAAATGAGCACACTGTGGTGGATGCAGCAAGTCCCGGTGCCGACGGTGGTTATGGGGACTGAGATGGGCCCGGAACCCATCTGGAGTGGGGACTCAGGTTCCTGCACAACCGCAAGCAGAGCTCTGGTGGTACCACTGCGTGCCTTGCCCTCAGGGACTGAGGCCTCGACACCAACACCCTTTCACGTGTTGGCTGTCCCACAGGGGCTGTTTGGAAGCACTCAGTGCCAAGGATCTTTGTGTGCGCTGATTTTGGAGAGACGGTACATACAGCGGTGCCTGACCCCGGGGCCCTGAGGCATTACTGCGGAGTTCGTGGTGCTGTGCTTCAGAGTCATCAGTGCCACAAAACCAGCTTGATCACTCGTGCCAGGGACCCCCTCTGGCTGGTCAAGAGCTTGGCTGAAGGCTTACAGCCCTTTCTCCAGAGACTCCGAAGGGGCAGTCCACTGACTCCCTCTGTGATTCTCCCTCTGGAGGCTGAAGGCTCTGGGGACAATCTTCATCCCAGACAGGATTCTGGATGGGACTCAGATGCCAGGGTAGGAGCACCCTCCATGAGAAGTTTCAATTTTTGCCCCCGGTTCTTTCGGGATCTAGCCCTCCACTGGCAGCAGAAGCTGCATTCCGCAGAACACGGGCCTCGCCAGGACATGGGGCACAGCAAGAGCGTCCATCCGTCTCCCTGCAGGAGAGAGACCTTTGAAAGCAGGAGGAGACCGGCCAGGCCCCTACAGGATGATCCCAAAACAAAATGGGTCAAAAGAATTTTTTTTTTTTGGAAGAATCAGAAATCTCCAACCCCTGAAACACTCCAGGCATCACAAGAACGAACAGAAATGCTCAGAGGAACAAAGCCCTGAGAAGGCTGCAGTGAACACTATCGGTATGAGCAGGCTGCGCTGCTCCTTGCTCTGCTCCCAGGCCGGGAACAGTTGAGAGGGGACAGCGGGTGAGCCGCTGCCCACTGCTAGGTGGCTGTGAGCCAGACCATAAGGGAGAGAGAGAGGAGGAGGGAGGAAGGGTGTACAGCACGAGCAAACGCCACTCCGACGAGGGCACAGGGGAGCCTCCATAGGGACACTACTCAAAGACGCAGCATCACTCACCTGCGCAAAGCTCCGTGGGGGTTTCTCCTCTCTCCGAGTTCTGCTGCTCCCTGACACATGGCTCCTCCCCTCGTTCCAGGCGGGCTAAGATATCAGGCTTGGAAATGGCATAATCTAGTTCAAAGCAAAGAACAGCCGGGGATGGCGGTTACAAAGTATCTGACTGTTTACACTGTGCCCTTGGCATACGCCTGGGGCTCTGACGAGCAATAAGGACCAGTCCTCTGCCCTGATCAGCTCAACTCCTATCTGAGATTTACCAGCATTTGCTGCTTCAGTGCAAGGCACCAGCTAGAGATCAGCCAGGTGAGGAAACCAGGGCAAGGGGGAAACACTGTCCCAAGAGTGCATGATATGGACAGCCAAGTAAGCCCTGCTCTCGCCTTTCCAGAGCCGTCACACCCCATCTGCTCAGCCAGAAGGACACAGGAACTCAATCTTACCTTGCAGCAGTGATCTCTCCCAGGAAGGGTGTTGTGCCAGGCGAACCATGTGTTGGACAAGGATAAAGGACCCAGTCAGCTCTTCCTGGGGCAGATGCTCTTTCCCCGGCTCTGAGCATACCCAGGACTCTGCTAGGGTGGGGATGCTGGTCTACGACCCTCTCTGGGTTTAATTATTAGCTGCTACCTCTGAGCGCTCCATCATGATTCCTCAGGGAGGGCTGTGGCTTAGACATGAACTGAGAATGGCAGAGGTAGGAGTGTCCCTGACAACCCTGGGGAGGATGCCGCAGTCTGGGGCCTGCTGTGAAGGAGGCCCTGCCACCTGCTCCTGCCAGTCTCACCCGGGTTCCAGTATGTGTCAAGCGACTGGCGTAGCAGCCTTGGGGGGCCGCGGAGGAGCTCCTGACCCCATCCCTGTCAGTGTGCGTGTGCCAGGAGAAAGCTGGCGGAAGACGAGGACTTCCCAGAGGATGGATGTAGCTATGGCATACGCCTTGGAAAGCGCACTGCCATTTAACACGAAGCCAGGAAGACGTTCCTGTTAGAAGGCCAACAGCTCCTGCGTCTCCCCCCATCAGTCGTCAGCAAAGGGCGCTGGGTGCCATTACTCCAGGGAAGGGCAGTCTCGTGGTGAAGGCTCTGCCGAGTCCAAACCCAGCTCTGCCACCGACTCCACATGTGCCCCTGGGCAGACTGTCAGAGCATGGCATGATGGGAGCCCGGTACTTGTGATGACCTGGCACCAGCCGTGGGGGCCGAGCATCTGAAAACGTGGCTCTCAGTCTCTCAGGGACTCAATTCCGCATCGGTAAACGGGGACGCTCCTGCCCTGCCTTGGGGGGGGGTTGTAAGGAGAAGGCACCTACAGCCATGGTTTTCAACTGGTGTAACACGGAAACCATCCAAGCGTGCTGTGAATTTGTCAATTTCCCCTCCCCGCCTCTCCTCGCAGAGTGGGAGACAGGGGACGGAGTCCCAGCTGGCACAGGGTTTGTCACTCTCCCCTCATGGGGGCTCCTTGCAGAGCTGCTGCGAGGAGACATCCCAACCACACAGGAGCCCATTCGTGCTGGGAGTCAGCTGAAATGCTGCTTCCTGGCCCAGATGGGCTGGTGGGGAGCCCGTTCCCCCACCCTCACTGTGGCAAGGGCGGAGGAAGGGAAGGCAGGAGCCTGTGGACCTGGAACATGGTTTAAATGCTCATGGCTCCTCTCCTCCTCACAAGTAAAACGTGGGTGTGCTGTGGCGTTGTTTGTCCCATTGAAATGTGCCGTGTGACTGAACAGGTTGGGACACGCTGGCCTACAGTGGCAAGTAGAACCAGGATAAGACAGAAGCCAGAACCATGTGATGTCCGTAAAGATGACTTGGACCAGCGCAGAGAAACACAATTATTGTCCAACAGGAGAAAGCACAGGGCATGGAGAGCTCGAGCCCTCCACTGCTAACTCTCTGTTCCTATGGGAGGATGCATCACGGAGTTGATCTTCCAACAGATCTTTAAGTTGCAAGTGCTGCCCTAGCAAAATGCCAAGTAAATGGCGGATAACTCCGAGTGGGATTCCAGCCCTGGAACTGCATTGACCTCATCAGTGCTAACAAGGGAAGAAAAATGGATCCTTACCCAGCGAGACCAGGGTCTCATAATTCCCCTTCATCGTGTTCTTGTACAGCTCCTTCTGCCAGCCCTCTAAGCTCCCCCACTCCTGCTCATTGAAATACACCGAGATATCGTTGAACGTCACCGGGACCTGGAATCACAAGCATTGCACGCTCAGCACCACTGCCCTTGTGCTAGCCTCTCGACAGCTGCGTACGTCTTGTATTGGTCGTGAGACGAGGTGCACGAATAGCCTCCACCTGCACCACAAGCAGTTACTAGCACTCTGAGCAAGGCAAGCAGTGTTCCTGGTAAGCTGAGTGTTTGGGTGGCTACCTGGGAGACAGCCAGGTGTCGCCCAGTTGATTGGCGTAGTGCCTACAGCGCGTGTTTATACTGGTGGTGGACATCCCTTGGTGCATGTAACAAAATTTATTCCACCCGCGGATGGAAAAAATTAGCGGGAACCCTGAAGGCACGGCAGCCTTTCTTCCCTACCCAGACCTTAAAGGACACTCCCTAACCCCCACCACAAACCTCACCACCACCAGGGAACGCCTCTGCTGCTGTTGCTGAACCTTGCATTCCTCTGCAGGCTGCGGAAAGCCTAGCTGCGTGTGCTGGGTTCACCTACACCACCCACCTCCTTTCTGAATTTGGAAACGTAGTGCAGTGACTCATTGGGCATCCCAAAATAGCCCCAAGAACGTACAGTGGGAAACCAACCGAACCCAGCCCAACAGAACAGCAACCTGCAAAGCAAACCGGTTGCTAAACTCAGGCCCAGCTCAGCAGCAGGGAAGGGAGAGCGGTCGCCTGGCCTGTTTTAGTGCAACTGGGACAACCTCAGTGCACAAGGCGTACTGGTAACTGCCCCTCAGCACCAGCTGGGACACTTACCTGGGGCACCTCCCCATTGGTACCTGGGGGCAGCCTCAGGATCCAGAAATTCCTGTTCTTCAGCAGGTTCTCCATGTTCTCCAGCCGCCTCTGCAGCAGATTGTTCTCCTGGATCAGAGTCTCCAGCACGGCCCACTTACTCTCCAGCTGGTTCCCAAACTCCACCACTGTCCTCTCGCAGTCCATCAGTTTCTTCTCCATGGTCCCCGTCCTCCCCTCCAAGTTCAGCAGCCCTGTGGCCTGGGCCTCCACCTTCCGCTGCACCGCCTGGATAGAAGGCATCACACTCCCCAGCAGGGCTGCCCCTCCAGTTAGTCCCAGGACAGCAAGGGCTTGCAAAGGCCTCGCACCGGGCTGGCCCACGTCGACTTTGGGAACCTGTGTGCAAGGAAAGCAGGCGACAGCTGAGCTGGAGGTTGCGCCCAGGCCCCGGCTCAGCTGCAGAGGCACAGCCCAGAGCGGCTCATGTTCCCACTCATCCCCCGCATCACACGGGGTCACAGAGGAATCTCCGGCGGGTCCGGGAGGGCGCGGACCACTCCACCCCCGGCGCTTTCGACGGCTCCGTTACCCGCCCGTCCTGCTCGGTCCCAGCGCCGGCCACGCACCGTCCGAGCCCACCCGCCCCGCGGGATGCCCGTCCGGCGAGCCGGGGGTCCCCGGGAGAGCGCTCGCGCCCCAGCAGCCGCTGGCCCCGGGCGGGGACACCCCGGGGCCCGATTCTGAGCCCCGGCTACAAGGGAAAGCGCTCCCGGCCGGCGGGTGCTGCAGCCCCGGCCCCACCCCGCGCTCCGGGGACAGATGCCCCCTCCCCCCACCCCGGGAGCCGCTGCGGCCGCCCCGCGGACTGTGGGGGGCCCGGCCCGGCGCGGCCGGGCCCGGGAGCGCTCGAACCCCCGCCGGGCCGGACCTGGGCCGCGGCGCGCTCGGCCATGGCCCCGGGCGGAGCGGGGCGGAGCAGCGAGCGCGGCCGGCGGCCGGAAGGAGCCGCTGCCGGGCGGGGCTGGGCTGGAGGCAGCGGCCCCTGCCGGCAGGAGGGGCGGGGGGCGGCCGCGGCCGCGGCGGGAGCTGGGGGCGGCCGGGCCGGGCCGG
The DNA here is from genome assembly GCF_033958435.1 of Carettochelys insculpta. Classification (NCBI taxonomy): domain Eukaryota; kingdom Metazoa; phylum Chordata; order Testudines; family Carettochelyidae; genus Carettochelys; species Carettochelys insculpta. The sequence goes on along the minus strand of NC_134138.1, from coordinate 279,583,995 downwards.
GCTGGGATCCGGCCGCCGCGGCCGCCGCTGAGATCGGGGCCGGCCGCCCCCCGCCCCCCGCCCGGCAGCGCCCCCCGCGGCCCCGGCCCGGCCCCGGCCGCCGCCACCCCCCTCCCCCGGCCCGGCCGCACACGGGCCCCGCAGCGGCTGCCACCCCGGCCCCCGCCAAGAGCCCCCTGCGGGAGCGCCCGGGGACCGGGCTGTGAACCGGGCAGGGCCCTATCCCCGCCCAGCGCCACCCAGACCGGCTTGGCCAGCAGCCCCCGGCCCACCGATCCCTGGGCCTGTCACCCCTTTGCCTTCACCACATCCCTGGCAGCACCTTCCCCAGGCTGCCGGGGCCCTGGGTGGCCCAGTCCGAACCGGCCGGGTCCAGGGGGGGACCCCCAGTTCCTGCGTTCTGCGGACGGGTCACTAACTCTTCCCTCTCCGCTTTCTCCACGCCAGCGCTGGCGTTACAGACCTCGGCCCTATCCCCAGGCAGTCGGCTCCGTTCAGGGATGCGCTGTCTCCACTCACGCATCTGACCCAGCGGCTCTTGGCCCACGAAAGCTTCTGCTCCAAAAGATCTGTTAGTCTCTAAGGTGCCCCAGGACGTCTTGTGGTTCTCAAAGATACAGACTAACAGGGCGACCGCTCTGGTGCTGTCTCCAGTGGCTTTAGCCCCTCGTATGGAAGCTGTTCCAGATCTCGCCTCATTTTTGTGGCCCTTCTCTGTACCTTTCCCAACCGCAGGGTATTTTTTGGGAGAGAGGGTGGCCCAGGCTTGACACAGCATTCAAGTGTGGGTGCACCAGGGAGGACTTTGTGGTATTTTCTGTCTTATCTGTCCCTTCCCTCATGATTCCACTCATTCCGTTTGCTGTTTTGACAGCTGCTGCCCATTGAGCAGATGTTTTCAGAGAACTCACCACCTCTTTAGTGGCAACACCTCGCTTGGGGCCACCATTGTATATTGTGGTGATGGAGCTGTGGTGGTCCCAGGATACTGGAGGAGTGGAGAGAGAGAGGAAGTACCCTTCAGACCTGAGGAAGAGCCGAGTGTAAGCTTGAAAGATGCTGTCTCCCAACAGAAGTTGTGCCCATAAAAGATCCGACCTCCTCCACTTTCTAGTTTTGAGCCCACCCTTGCGTATGTGCAGTTGGAATGAAGCTTTCCAATGTGCATTACTTTGCCTTTATCAACACTGAATTTCATCTGCCATTTTGTTGCCCAGTCACCCAGTTTTGTGAGATCCTTTTGTAACTCTTCACTGTCTGTAACTGATTATCACCTGCAAACTTTGCTTCCTCACCCTTTACCAACTCACCTGTGAATACGTTGAACCACCCCGGTCCTAGCACAGATCCATGGGAGACCCTGCTATTAGTCACGTTCCACTGTGAAAACCAACTGGGTAGAAGTCACCGGTCCTGACAGAATCTTTCTCTGTCCACTGGGATGACAACCGTTCAGCTGCGTGCATGTGTTCCCCGTGGGACGCGCTGACTCTGCACAAGTAGCTGGCACAACAGACTCCACGAACCCCCAGAGACCACAAAATTGGATAAGAAGCGGAGGTGCCTGGCCAGATTTATTGTAAACTAAACACAGTAATGGTTCCCTGGATTAGATACCTCCAGTGATGCTAAGAATATGTGCCCTTGACGATGGACTCAGCTCAGTCACTGATGGGATTCTTCACTGTCCCCTTGGCTGGACAAACACAACCCTCTGAGGATACATTTCATGCACAGATGAAAACAAGTTACACCTCACTCCTGATGTATCAAGTTGACACCCTCTGACATACCTGAGTAACAACAATGGTCCCTGTAAACTGAGTGTTTGGGTTTGAAACATGGAGGTAAACATATCTCATGGAGCTGGAAGGGACCTCAAGAGGTGATGAAGTCGAGGCCCCTGCACTCACAGCAGGACCTATTATCATCCATTCACAGATTTATTTTTAAATCTAACCTGCCCCAGGACCCTGAAAGGCCCCACAAGGGTTGAATTCACAACTCTCAAGTTTACAAATCCAGTGCTCTAACCACTTCGCTAGCCCACCCCTTATAATAAATTTTAAAAAGTATCATGGCTCTCATAATTTAAAGAAAATTATTTGGATTCCTCTTTGTTTTCCTCACTCTTACTTGCATTGTACAAGAATGTTTTGGAAGAAGGGTGCAGGATTCGCTCTCCCCATGGGGCCCTCGTCAAAATATCGTGCATCTCATCACCCAGAAACTTTGGTGAGATTGAGCACATGAATTCCTCCCACTTTAAAATGTAAATTTAGACTATGCACACGCTGTGGGCCTTCCAGCAGTCCAGACTTCTCCCGAGGATCTCCTCTCTCCTCAGAAAAACTCTTCTCTTTCCTACCTATTGGTGATCTTTAACCTCCACCCCGAGGATCGTCCCTTTGGTACAAACTCCGACTTTGAAAGCCCTTTCTTATATTATTCTGTACAAAATTAAATCAAACTATTTTGACCATGATAACTTAAAGATGTCAAGTATTTTTCCTTCCCTACCTTTGCCTTCTCTCCTCTCGTTCAGCTCCATTCCCCCTACACTACACCAGCCTAGACTCTCCTATCCAGGCAAAATTCGGGTGCCCTCTAACTAATTAGCAGAGCACCCAGAGCTGCCTGTAGCTGGCAGTCTGTGTTTCTATGGGTGGGGCACATCTGCATATGTTTTGGTGCACATAACAACATTTATTCTGCCCATGGATGATAAAAATTAGAGGGGACCCTGGATACTACCCGTTACCTTGCACTTGGCGGTTGGGTTGTTACCCATCATGTCATGATGAGCCTGTCCTGAAAGTGGCCTGGTATATCCCTGATCTCTGTGGGGAGGGTATTTGCGCCAAGGTGACTCCCTGCGAGTGTTCTGTTACCGTCGCTCTGGAATGTGTTATGGCCTGTGCCTACTACCTCTCAGGTACATACGAGTGGCCCTGCACGATCAGCCCTGTTCTTGCCCAGTCCTTTGAGCCGTTCCTGCCTGTTGCTCACAGCTTCACTTCGCTTCATATTAGCAAAGCCTTGACCATTGTTTCTTAGGCCTAACAGCAGGCCTGTGGCTTGCATTTTAGATCCTTATCTTATTACACCAACCTCTTATTCATACCTTTGTTTCCTGCCGTTTAACCAGTCACTGATCTAATGGAGGACCTTCCCTCTCATCCCATGACTACTTCCTCAGCATCCGAACCGTAGTGCTGGTCTGTCTCCAGCATCATTGTGGAGCACACAAATCACCAAGTGCTGAAACTGAAAACCAGAGGCATCACCAATGCTGTGATATGTGAGTCCTCAGATTCTATGCACTAGCTTCCTTTGGTGGCAAACGACCACTGCATTAATCATAGAACCCTAGAATTGGAAGGGATCTCAAGAGGTCATCAAATCCAGTCCTCTGCCCTCATGACAGGACCGACCACCATCCCTGGATATTTATCCAACCAGTTCTTAAATATCTTCAATGATGGAGATTCTACAACAATTTATTCCCATACTTAGCCAACCAGGAATTTTTTTCCTAATGTCCAACCTAACCCTCCCTTGCTGCAATTTAAGCCCATTGCTTCTTGTCCTATCATCAACGGTTAGAAAAATTTCTCTCCCTCCTCCTTGTAACACCCTTTGAGGTACTTGAAAGCTGCTCTCATGTCCCCTTTCAGCCTTCACTTTTCCAAACTAAACAGACCCAGTTCTTTTAATCTTCACTCTTAGGTCATGTTCTCTGGACATTTAATCATTTTAGTTGCTCTTCTTTGGACCCGCTCCAGTTTCTCCACCTCTTTCCTACAAAAGAACTGGACACAACACTCCATTTGAGGCTTAATCAGCACTGAGTAGAGCAGAATGACCTCTCGTGTCTTGCTCATAACACTCCTGTTAACCCATCCCAGAATCATGTTTGCTTTTTTGGCACCTGTGTCACACTGTTGACTCAGCCTCAGCTTGTGGGCCACGAAGAGCCCTAGATTCCCTTTCTGTCGTACTCCTTCCTAGATGGTCGCTTCCCATTCTGTCTGTGTAAAACTGATTGTTCCTCCCTAAGTGAAGCACTTTGCATTTGTCCTTCATCCTGTTTTCCTCAGACCATTTTGCCAATTTGTCCAGATCATTTTGAATTCTCACCCTATCCTCCAAAGCACTTGCCACCCACTCCCAGCTTGGTGTTACCCGCAAACTTAACTAATACGGATTACTTATGTTGCAGTGGTGCTCCAAAGTCCCCATCAGAGCAAGACTCCATTGTACTATGTGGAGTACAAACAGCCGTGGACAGTGCCTGGCCCCAGAGCTCACCACCTGGGCCGCCTTTGCCTGAACACAAAAGTGTGATTGAGTTACCCCCTACCTGTTCTGATTTCCATGGGGTATCCAACATTCAGCAAACCCAGGGGGAAGAATTTATGGGCTTATGCCACACCTGTGGCCCTTGGTGGTACCAGGTGCTAGAGGGACATAGATCATTCTAAGTGAACTGCAGTGTTCTTCCAAACCCTTGGACAGCCTTCTGGTCTTGCAGCGTACAAACCACATTCCGCCGCACAGCAAATAAACCACACCTCTCCATTGGGACGTCATCTGCTACATCCTGATTCTGCTGTGGGCCCTGCTCTGCCTGTCTCCAACCTGCTGGATTCCAGCTGGGAACCCCAATCAGTTCAATGTTAATGGAGTGGTGAGATCTCTCTCTGGCTCTCGCTATCTACAGATATAGCCTCCTAACCCTGCCTTATGTGCTCAGTTATGCTTTGCTAGTGTGACTTTATTTGGTTTTAGGATGAATGGGCAAAACATGGTTGCAACCACTGTCCTAGGTTTGCACCATATCTTATCCCAAATGGGCTAAGGGCAGTGTCTACTCAAAGTTGGTGATTCACTGAATCTGTTCATGCTGTTTTTTGTATGTGGAGTTACAAGTATTGGCTCTGTGCTGGTATTTGCAATGAGACCACAGTAGGACACATGGCAGCCTATTGTGAAAAGGTTCCTGGTCAGGGGAAGCCGTCGTTGACACAGAAAGGGCCTTATCAGATTCCAGTCCACATCTGGCTGTGGACACATATCCCAGGAGACAGGCGATGGCTGATTGCCCAAAAAGACGTGGAGAGGTGACCTGCTCATGTGACAGACTCCATTTCAGACGTGCTTCCGCACAGAGAGGAACAATGGAATTCCTGCCACATGGGCAAGGGGATAAAGAGGGGCCTGAGGTTCCTCCACCTTGGTCTTCACTCCAGCTCATCAGTTCAGGAGCATCTCTGCTAGGAGCTGAGCCCAGAAGGATCACTGACCCATCCTAACATAGGTGTATGCCAGAGACTTTTAAGATAGCAGCTTATTCCACCACTGCCGTAAGTCTGTAAGAAGAACTTTGTGATTGGGGTATGTAATTTGATTGCTTTAATAATTTTACACTCCCACTCTTCTTTCTATTAATAAACCTTTAGATGTTAGATTCTAAAGGGCTGGCCCAGCGTTCTCTTTTGGGTAAGAGCCCAGGTATACAATGACCTGGGAATGGTCCCTTGGGACTGGAAGAGCCTGTTTGGACTTGGTGAGATTGGTTTTCTTGAGAAGGGACACTGGCGGGGGCACAATGGAAGCTGGTGTGTGCAAGGTAATTGCTTGGGTGAGTTCTTGCTGGCCAGTTTGGCAACAGTGTGTGACTGGACCCTGAAAACTGACAATACATTACAGCAGTTGAGGCCAGAAGAGCAGGAACTGTAAAATAGTCTGGCTGGATGTCCCACTCATGCCCAGTGGTCTCAGCTGCAACTCGCTCAGGCTGGGGCCTGTTGGGGCTTTGCTCTCACCAGGGATGGGCCAGTCCTGGCTGATGGCTCTCCCTCTTGTCCACACCAGGGTCCAGTATCGGGGGGCGGGGGGAACAGTCCGGAACTCTGTTCAGGGACAAAGGGGGATACTCTGGTTCACCCACCCTCGGCACCGATCTCAGGCCCAACCACCTTGGCTTTGGTCCCCTTCTTCACCGATAGACAAGTTCCCGGGGCTCCCATCGAGGGGAGGGGACTGACTGAGCAACCAGAGCACTAAGAGACCCTGCTCTGCCAGGCATAATGCACACGGAGCATGTGCTCTAACAGCCAGACAAGGCCGGCTCCCACCCTGCAGCCCAAGCAGGTCCCAGTCCCAGCTCCGGAGCACAAGGGCCTGCTTCCTGCCCCCATAGGCAAGGAGAAGCCAGGCAGGCTCACTACTGACCGGTAGGGAGACAAGTCAAGAGGCACGTCCAGCACTGCAGACATGAGTGACCAGCTGGGAAATCCACTACTCCGTAAAGTAGGGGCTGTCACCGATTTTGTGCTCCCCAGAGCCCCCTTGGCCCGTGCAGCCCAGAGCTGCCTGCTCCTGCCAAACGCACAAGGAAAGGTCTGGTGCAAAACTGGCAGGGCTCTGTCCACAGGAAGGGGAAGGACTCAGGTTTCCGGAGGGGCCTGGGGGAGTTGCGCACCCAGCTCCCATGGACCCAAAGTCACGAGCCTGCTTTGCAAATCCCAGCCAAGGCGATTAAGGGTACGTGGGCGTTTGAACTGGCTGTGTAGCCATGGTGGTGACCTAGGCACCGGCTCACATGAGACTGGACCTGGCACAGCTGCTCCCACCCGCCGCTTTTATTCTCGTGGCTCCGTGTCCGTCTTCAGCCGCTCCCCTGCTGAGACTTCCCCGGCACTCCTCTTTTAGGGCTGCACTTCCTGCCTCTGGCCTGGCGTGGCCCACCCTGCACAAGTCTGTGCTGCAGAGAGCAGGGCCAAGGGGCTCCAACCCATCGTGCCCCAGCACCGCGTGGTAGGGGAGCCTGCTCTGAACTGACGCGAGTGCAGCCCTGCCAGGCAGGCAACAGGAGGGCTGTAGATGGGATCCATGGCAGAATGGTCAGGGGAAGTGGGGGTGCAGAGGGCACCTGGCAGGAACAAGGACAGCAGAGGCCTGCATGCGGGGAAGAGCTGCACGGTTGGAGAGCCTGCAAGAACTGCAGCTGCCCTGAGCTCCAATGATTCCCACAGGGGCTGGACAAGTCCGGCTGGTCTCTGAACCCCGAGCGGCAGCACATGGGCTGCCAAGGTTAATAGTGTTACTGCCTTGGTTTGTTCCAGGCTTTGGTTCTCAAAGAAGCCTGTCTGCCCCTCACTCCTTCCAGAGAGGGCACCTCTTGCCTCTGGCCAACCCACCCTGGGCACAGACTGGAGTCACAGGGTGTCTGAACACAGCTGGCCTAATCGAACAGGGGAGGGGGGAAGTGGCTGCAAGATCCAGATTTGTGGCCTCCTCCCCTCACTGCTGGGAGCAGATTAAAAAGCAAAGACCAGGTATAAGCCACACACAGGACACTCAGGGATCCAAAGTGTCCATCTCATCCTAATTCCCCCAAACCATCTCCTATCCCTGGCACCGGTGCAAGGCACGTGCCCCCGGCCACAGTGAGAATGAACAAGCACGTGAAGATTTCACTAGACAGATCCGTTTTATGTCCCTCCTAGGGCCACGTTCTCCAGGGTGTCTCACCTACAGCAATAAGAACATAAGAATGGCCATACTGGGTCAGACCAAAGGTCCATCGAGCCCAGCATCCCATCTGCCGACGGTGGCCAATGCCAGGTGCCCCAGAGAAGGAGAACAGAAGACAATGATCAAGTGATTTATCTCCTTCCATCCATCTCCTGCCCTTGTTCTGAAGGCTAGGGCACCATACTTTATCCCTGGCTAATAGCCATTTATGGACCTAACCTGCAAAAATTTATCAAACTCTTTTTTAAACCCTAATAGAGTCCTGGCCTTCACAGCCTCCTCGGGCAAGGAGTTCCACAGGTTGACTGTGCGCTGTGTGAAGAAAAATGTCCTTTTATTAGTTTTGAACCTACTACCCATCAATTTCATTTCGTGTCCCCTAGTTCAATGGTGATTCTACTGCAGTCAGGGGCACTGGGCAACTGGGAATCTCCCTGCAGCGAGAGGGAATCAGGGCTCCCTTCGGAGTTGTTTCAATGTACCTGAGCCAGAGTCTGCTGGGGTCTTGCTCTCCTTGCACCACCCCTGAGCCCCGACACATGGCCCCTCCCCTCGGTCTAGCTGGGACAGAAGGTCGTGTTTTCAGACGGCGTAGTCGGCAGGTGGAGAAAAAGGCTCCAGTGTTTCATCCACCGAGGAGACTCCTCCCAGACTTTGGCTTTAAATACTCAGCTGCTGGGGAGGTGAAGAGAGGCTACACAGTCACGGGGATACACTGCATCCAGGTTGGCGCAGTTCCCATTCTGATACCTGGTGCAGTTAGATTCTTCCAAAGAGAAGGGGCTGCCCCGGGCACAGAACTTGTTAATCCACTGGCCTATTTATTGAGCCCCAGGAAGCTGAGCACAGTGGAGCAGAAGGGTTTGGCTGGACACTGAAGCTACGTCTACACGTGAAGCCTACATCGAAGTAGCTTATTTCGATGTAGCGACATCGAAATAGGCTATTTCGGTGAATAACGTCTACACGTCCTCCAGGGCTGGCAACGTCGACGTTCAACATTGACGTTGGGCAGCACCACATCGAAATAGGCACTGCGAGGGAATGTCTACACGCCAAAGAAACACACATCAAAATAAGGGTGCCAGGCACAGCTGCAGACAGGGTCACAGGGCGGACTCAACAGCAAGCCGCTCCCTTAAAGGGCCCCTCCCAGACACAGTTGCACTAAACAACACAAGATCCACAGAGCTGACAACTGGTTGCAGACCCTGTGCATGCAGCATGGATCCCCAGCTGCCACAGCAGAAGCCAGAAGCCCTGGGCTAAGGGATGCTACACACGGTGACCATAGAGCCCCGCAGGGGCTGGAGAGAGCACGCCTCTCAACCCCTCAGCTGATGGCCACCATGGCAGACCCCGCTATTTTGATGTTGCAGGACGCGGATCGTCTACACAGGCCCTACTTCGACGTTCACCTTCGAAGTAGGGCGCTATTCCCATCCCCTTATGGGGTTAGCGGCTTCGACGTCTCGCCGCCTAACGTCAATGTTAACATCGAAATAGCGCCCAACATGTGTAGCCGTGACAGGCGCTATTTTGAAGTTAGTGCCGCTACTTGGAAGTAGCGTGCACGTGTAGACACAGCTTGACTATACTAGTATACACTGCACAAGGAGCTTTAACCCTTGCAGCTCTCCACTGGTGGGCGCGACTGTAGTGTCTACAGAACTAAGCAGCACCAGCCCAGTTGGTTGAGGATTCAGAGGAGTACCAGGAACCCCAGCACTGAACCCTGCGGGGAGGGCTCCAGCAGCTGAACCCAAGTCCTCAGGCTGGTTGGGCTATAGGAGAGGGGATAACAACTGGGCTCTCAGAACTGAGACTCTGACTGGCACAAGGGTAGGGAAGGCCGTTAGTACAGCAGCACGGCCCACGCAAGCCCTGGCACTGGCCAGCCAGAACTGTCGTAATGTGTCCCCCCCGAGCTCCCCCAGGCTGCCTTCCAGCTGCCAAATACAGCTGACTGCTGCCTGGTGTCCCAGCCAACCCCTGCTGAAGTGCACCAGTCCATGTGTAGGTAACAGTCTCTGAGCAAAGGGCTTCTCAGCTGAGCCAGGCTCCCAGGGAGAAACAGGAGGGCTGGGGGCTCAGTCCTGGGGGCACTGAGATTGCCCATCATGGGTCCTTCCATGGCCTCTTCAGCTCCCCTGCTCCAGCCCTCAGCCTGATCAGCAGGGCCGATCCCAGGACCCAGGCTGGGCAGCTTATGTACAAAGGTTGCTGCCCTGGGGTGGAGCAGCACCCCCCTTGGAGGCTCTGCCTGTCCTTTAGTCTTCTGACCCTGGCCCTCCAGCTGGGTCAGTCTAAGTTCAGCCAGGCAGGGGCTCCATGTCCACCCTCAGTGCTTTCCCTGGGCCAACCCCTATCCTCTTCTCTCAAAGCACAGCCAGTTCCCCGTTGGTTGTCGGAGGGTGGTGGGGAGAGGGACTGGGTCCTGCCCAGGGACCTTTAAGTCTCAGCCACGTGCCACATCCCTTTAACTGCCTGCATCTCCCTGGGCCACCTCCCTTGGGACTAACTCAATGGAGTCCTGGTAGCCAGCCAGAAATTACTCCCTGGCTTCCTTGGTCCCTACCAGCAACTACCTGCTTTAGTCCTTGCAGCCGTGGAGCCAGCCAAGAGCACCTCTTGCTCCCTGGGGCCCTGCAAGCAGTCTTGTGTGTACTGAGCTGTCCGTGGTCCTGCTGCTCTTCCAGTCAGCCAGGAACCCCTAACTCCTTCTGCCATTTGGACAGCACTCTCTGATCTTCCTCCACTGCTTTGGGTTATATGGCCCTGCTGGCTCCTGGTTGGCCAGTCCAGCAGCCCTTCTGATTGGCTGCTTCTCTTCCAGCCACTCTAGGCCACTTGGGTTATATTTCCTCTTCGCCTTTCTGGGGCAGCACGAGGCAGGGGTGCAAGGCTGCCTGCAGACCTTATCTATTCTGTCACAGGTACCTTATCTACACTGGCACCCAAGCCAGCAGGGAATTTGGTCCAGTCGCTAGGGTTGGCACTGGATGGGTCATACAATCTGTGATAGGACCTGGAATCTCTCTTCAGGGTGCCTGGTTCGAATCCTGCTCAGGTCAATGGGGAACACAAGCCATGCAGCCCAATCACAGAAATATCACCTCAGAAGAGTGACTGGCCGTTCAAGCTGGGAGGCCAAGGAGTGGGTGGGAGAGAAGCACACAGAGGAAAGGGCTAGAGGTTCAGTGCTAGCAGCTACACCACGTCTCTATGTTCACTTAGGACTGGGAAGGTTTCCATTAGCTCAGACAAAAGTCAAGAGCTGGGACATTAGCACAACTGAGCCAGTCTCTGCCTGTGCAGAAGCAGCACACCTCAGCAAGCACAAGAGGTTGAGGAATTAGGAACTATGCTTGTATTTCAGTCTCTCTCACCGGTCAGTCTGGGGTCAGAGTGGGATGGTAAAGGCAGCAGGTGCCTTGGCTCCAGGTCCCACGCTGGAGCCTGTTTGCAAGGACAGAGATGCGCGTGGAGCTGGGGGACTTGTTAATTATTCCACACACAAAACTCCACTCGTAAAGGACAGAGGCTGAGCAAGTGTGAGATGGCCCAGAGAGCAAGCCCAGCGTATCGGACTGCTCTGAGTCTTCCAAGCACACAGTGCATGTCTGTCTACATGTCAGCAGCTGGGATTCCCTGGTGGGGAAGCACAACGCGTTCCTTGCTCTCTAGCAGGCCAGGCCTTGGACCAGCCGCACCCCTTGCCCGGGAAGGAGCTGCCCCCACCTGCCCTGGCGGGACAGCCCCAACCCCAGGACAGGCTGCCCAGCTGCAGACTGGCTGGAGGCCCGCCCCACTCCCAGGGCAGTGCTAGGGAGGGCAGCACTTCTCTCCAGCACTGGCAGAACCCTGGCACATCTAGTGCGGGAGCCAGGTTCAGCCTCACCCTGGACTGCAGGGCCCAGCCCCAGGAGCCCAGTGCTGAGCCTCGAGCATAGGACAGTGCCAGGCCAGGGGGTTCAATCCCACCTCCCTGCCAAAGAGACCAGATCCCCACTGGGTCCATACCTGCTCGCCACGGCCCTAAACCTCCACATTGAGTGCAGCGTGGAGGGAGGGAGCCAGGGCCTAGTGCGGTGGGCTGCAGGAGGCACCGTTTGCCACCGTTTCCCAGGACCGGCTCCATCCTGCCCAGCATCGTCTCATACAGAGCCCCTCCCCACCCTCCAAGGACTGAGCAGAGTGGGGGTCCGGGTATCTTCCCCCTGAGAAACCAGCAGGAACCTGGCTCCACCTTCACCTGGTTTGCTTTTAACTTCACCTACCCCATGCTGCAAGTATCCCCAGCTGTGCCACTCGCTCCAGCCAGAAGAGCTGGCAGGCTTGGCCGGGCCCAGCCCAGCCCTTGGGCTGCTGCTGGGAGCTGGTTAGAAACCAAATTAGCACATCAGCAGCAGCTGCTCGTACCAGAGCTGAATCTCACCAGCTGGCTGAGGTGCTGGAAAAGAAACTCGGCTGCTTCTCCCCTGCTGCCCACTTCTGCTAGGCAGAGGCTGCCTCCGAGGTTGAAGCTCGCCCTGCCTGGCCGGGGGAAGGGACCGAGGCACAGAAAGGCTAGTGCTCAGTGGTCCCACTGTTGCAAGAAAAGAGGAGAAACGAATACTGGCCTCTCTGTAAAACCTATCCTAGTGCAGGCTGCTTGTGGAAAGGGCCACTTGTCCAGTCGTTCCTAGCTGTGTCCGAAAGCAGCGTAATCACTCCTGCCGCCCCCTCCTACGCTGCAGGAGACTCCAATCCCCCAGCAGTGGTGGAGATACAAACATCACACTTGGCAACCATGGCAGGATACACAGAGGTTGCACTAGCTCCCGGCTCCATGAGGCAGAGGGAGCATCACAGCCCCAGCAGGCTACTTTCCAGCCTCAGTTGTCCTTGAACCACCCCCTGCACTTGCAACAATCCCGCTTCCCATTAGGCTTCTGCTCCCACAGTGGTTTGATCCAGTAATACCTGGTGTGCCAACATGCCCCCTTGTGTCAGTGATCCTCACCAGCTAAGCCAAAGGCACCTGGCCCATAGCAGATGGAAGACCCGAACTCCAGGAAAAGGCAGGGGGCTGCAGGCATTACAGCCCTGAGCGCCTGCCCACTGTGTGCTATTGGATGCAGCTCTCACACCTCTCCCTCCACAGAGCCCTGCGGTACCTGCGAGCAGGGCTTGCGTACCCAGCCCCAGCCCCAGCGGTCGGAGAAGCAGGGCATACAGTGCTGCGTGCACTATAACGTTGCCCTGCTCTGGCCTGGTGCAGAGCCAGCAACTGCAAACCACAGCAGGATCTAAGTTCACATGATAAGAGGTGGACTATATTAATGGGAACTAGGTCACTTCCATTTATACTCGTAAGGTCGACGTGGACCAATCAGAGTGAAACACGACAGTTTATACCCCACAGTGTGAATGGCAGGCTTAGCTAGACAAGCCTTCAGAGCAGCGCGTGGGGAGGTTGGTGAGAGTCCTTCCTTCTGGCAAGAGTTCACTCCACAGCCTTGGGCTTTGCCAGGGATGGCTGCGTCTTCAGGAAGTGACTCTCAGACATTTAACAGAAAACATGAAGCCTTTAAAAAAAGAAGGAAAAAATAACAAAACAATCAGCAATTACCCAACCAATGGACTTCCTCTGTCCTCGCAAAACAAGGGTTTCCGAAGGAAGGCTTCATACAAGTTCCAGCTCATGAGCAAACTTTTCGCTGCGGGTTAACTGGCCAGTGCTGCTAGCCCAGGGACGCTGCTCGCTAAAGGCCAGGTGAATGGAGTAGCTGCAGGATCGGGGTTTCATTTCTTCTTCACTGGTTCCTTCTGCACTATGCACGATGCTTTCATTGTGAGGAGAGACTGGCCGAGAAGTCTCCCCCCATTGCCAACACATCTTCCGCAGAGCGGCCTGCTCTTTCTACTCGGGACCTCAGCTGTCCCTGCTCTCCAGGGCACGTCTCAGAGCCTGCTGGCGTCGGAAGCATGGGGAGCGCTCAAGGTCTCTCTCAAGTGCACCCGCCAGTGCTCGCGGAGGTGCTGCTTTCGGGTGAAGTTCTTGACGCAGGCCGTGCACTGGTAGGGGCGCTCCCCCGTGTGGATGCGCTGGTGCCCCAGGAGGTGGTGCTTCTGCGCGAAACGCTTGGGGCACTGAGGGCACGGATAGGGCTTCTCGCCCGTGTGGATCTGCTGGTGCTTGAGGAGGTGGTGGGTGCGGCTGAAGCTCTTGCCGCACTCGGTGCAGCGGTAGGGCCGCTCCCCCGTGTGGATCCGGTAGTGGTTGGTGAGCTTGGATTTATCCGTGAAGCTCTTCTCGCACTCGGGGCACTGATAGGGCCTCTCCCCCGTGTGGCTCATCTGGTGGCGGATGAGGTGGGAGGAGCGGCTAAAGCACTTCTCACAGTAGGGGCAAGCCAGGGGCCCCGGGCTCTTCTGCACGTGGGTTCGCTGGTGGAGGAGGAGATTGAGCTGCAGCCTAAAGCTTCTCTTGCACTCTGTGCACACGTACAGCCTCTCCCTGGCCTGCGGGAGAGGACTGCTAAGGCTGCAGCTTGGCCGGAAGTTGCTGGCACACTCCATGCTCGGGTCGCAGCTGCCTCTGGCCGGGTCAGACGGGAGACTGAGCATCTGTGGCAGCCCGTGCTGACTGGTGGAAAAGCTGCTGGCTCCCTCTCCTGCAGGGGGTCTCTGCTGCAGCAGGTAGTGCTGTCCGTTCCCCAGGCTCTTTGCACAGGGCCCTGCTCTGCTGTGACTCCTCTGGTGCAAGATAAGGGTCTTCTTCAGCCTGAAGCCTCTCCCGCACTCGGCGCACTTATGAGGCCTGTCGATGGCCGGCTTTCTCGGGGGAGCGGCAACGGGCTTGTTGCTGAAACTCCGTTCAGGATAAGCTGCTCCCCTCCTTCCTGGGTGGCTCTGCAGCTGAGACACTGCAGTGCACCAGCCTGCCTCAGGGTCCTGCAGCACACCTTCCCTGGGCACCCCTGTTAATGCTCCTTCGGCTTCCAGGACTGCAGGGCGGTCCTCTCGCTCCGTTTTGATCAGGATCCCACAATCCACTGGATAGGAGAGGGAGATTTTAGTAATGTCCAGTTAGTAAAGTCCATTTGCCAGCTGCCACCCCTGCAAGCACCCAGGTTTTCGCACTGGGAGTAACCTCAGAGGACCTAAAGCCCTGTTTAGACCCTACCTAAGAGCTGGTGAGCACATATCGGCCCCACTCAGACCGGGGAGCTCATCGGCAAGCCCAGTTTGAGAGGCGGTCGCAGCAGTCAAGGCCAGAGGCACTCAGGGCAAGGGGCAACATTACTGCCACAGTGAAGGAAGGAGGCAGGGAGGGATTTCTGAGGTGACGTAAGGACAGTAGGAGGAGACATGCTGGAGTGCTCAGAAAACAATAGGGAAGAGGAAAAGGGACACATGCCTCCTGGCATCCCTGTTTCTTCTCACCTCACTTTAGCAGGCCAACCAAGTGTCTGGAGCCAGACAGACAGCTATAAACCTAATTCACCTGCCCCCGATCCCTCAGGCACATGCCACTGGACTAGGTGTGGGAGACACTGGGTGGGATTCAGTGGATGGCATTATCAGAGATCAAAGTGGCCTGAAACTCTGCAGACATGAGCCTCCTTTTGTCCTGTTCTCTCCGTAGCACCCTGGCGAGATGCTTCGTTTGTCTATCTACCCCGCAGTACAAGCCTTCCCCACATATTCCATTTCCTATGCTGCAAATTCTCTGCCTGGCATACATCTGCCCTCATCTCTGCAGGGCGAGACACCTTTCTGTCTGTTCCCTTGCAAGCCTCACTTACCTGGGCTGGGGTCTGTAGGGAGTTCTCGGGCCGCCGAGTCGCCCGGATGCCTGATGCTCGGCTTTTCCTCTTGTACAATCCAGGATAAAATGTCAGGTTGGGAAATTGTGTAGTCTGGGGAAAGAGACATCGGGGCCATTACATTTTATGGACACTGCCGGAGCACTCACTATCATGAGTGATCAACATCTAGAACCAAATGCTTTAGACTGGGAGAGAATAAGACATCTGGGAGGAGATGGGTTGTGTCTTGCAAGCCAGTCGGGGTCCCAGGACAGCAGACAGCTCATATACAAATGAAGCATTAAGGCTGGTCTCTGCTACAAATTCAAGCCAGCATGGCTGAGGCCCACTAGTACAGATGTAGCTTATCCCAGCAGGAGTTTGTCTGTCTGTAGGCTGTCTCTTCCTCAAAGGAGATTATTGTGCCAATCAAAACACTCTTTGGCTTCACTGAGAATGGAGGGCTTGCCAGCTGCGCAGGCCGGGGAGCGTGTTTTTCACATCTGTGACCAACCTAGCTATGCTGACAAAGCTTCGTACTGCTGACCTTCCCAAGGTGGCTTTTCCTTTACAAACCTGCTGAGAGCCTGGGGGGAGGAGTAGGGGCATTTTGATAACCAGCCTGCCACAGGCACAAAATCGAGGCTGGCTGCTTTCAGAAGTCAAGGTGCCCTGAGTGCTGGGCTCCAGGGTCAACGTGCCACCTCCTCTGCCACACCCTTCTATGCAGTGGCAGCTGGGAGCCAAAGGGAGAGAGGCAGCAGATCAAGGACCATTACAGACACTGAAGGAATGGGAGATTTAGCATCTGAAGGCTTCCTGTTGAATATGATGATGTCAGGGGCCTCTCCTGGGTCCCCCACAAGAGGCAGCAGCATCCCAGTCCCCATACACTGTTGCTGTAGCCGCCAGAGCTGGGCAGGTCATCCCTTGAAGAGCACAGACCTGGACCACGGGCATTTCAGCTCGTTCCTTAGCAGGACGGCATCCAGGGCTGGCAGCAGCCTCCAGACCAGCCCTATTACAATGCTTTGGCTTCTTCAGATGAGACATTCTTGGTTTGTCACTTTCTGCTACAGAGGAGTGATGGGGCCTGCAGGTTGCACCACCACCAAGAGAGCCCTAGGGAAGGCCAGGAGCTGGGGGAAAACCCATTTTCAGGTCAGTTTCCAGGATAAATATTAATGTAGAAACAACAGTTCATAGAATCCGAGGACTGGAAGAGACCTCAGGAAGTCTTCTGACCCACATTCTAATGGTGCTCCCGTTCCCTTTCTGCCCACCCTAAATCCGCATCTCTCTGTCAGAGAGGGCAGTGAAGGCAGAGAAATTGGCCCTCTTAAAAATGGCTTCCAAACAGAAAGCCTTGACCCACACAGACTATCACTCTCCCGTTCTACCTGGTGGCTGCCTCTGCCTCAGCCAAGAGCCATTGAACCCCAGGGTGACTTGGGCAGCTGAGTGATATTTCTTCCCAGCTCAGATCAGTTCCAAGGCGTGAATCTCAAACGTGCCCAGAACATCTAAAATCTAAATTTCTGAGCTTCTGAACTTTGTAGGGTGATAGGACTTAGGGAAGTGAAGAATGTCTCACCGGATATCACACAGGAATCCACCTTTACTAGCTAAGGCAATATTAGTAAATGGAGGCTTTACAGCTAATGTCATCTACTGCCTTTTTAATGCTCAGGAGACAAACAGAAATTTTAATTAAAAATCTCATCAAAATTTTGTCATTGGCCCTCTGCTTTCTGTAGCCTTTGCTAGGCTTAACTGTAGTCTGATTATGGTAGTTTGGTTAAGGCTTTGATTTTATATATATCCACATGTCAAGAAGCCATAACAGTATTGCTAACTTAGGCCTAGGGGAGGCTTGTCTTTCCTCTCAGCAGTAACACAAGTTGCCTGCTGGTGAGACCCGGCACAAAGGGCTTTTTGCAGAATTCTTCCTTTTCCCCATTTATAGGAAAAGTGAAGGTCAAATTCGTAACGTTGAGTTATTTGTGTCAATCTTTGCTACCTGCATCACCTTCCAATATCAACAAGTGTTCAAGCTTTCTCCACCAATCTCTGACTGGAAAGGTGTGATTGACCTTTACTCGAATTAGAGTAAGGCTAATAATGGTTTTTTCCCTGACCTTTACCAGAAATTGCCCTGAAACACTGACACACAGGGGTACGGTCAGAGGGCGACGACCCCAGATCAAGGTCACCAAGAAACTTGGGGTATTTTCAGGAATTCTAAGGAATTGGTGCTTAATTTAGTTTCAGTATTTAAGCACTATGAGGTAAAATGGGTATAAGAATCCCTTGCTGCAAGTGGCAGATGGTGCAGTACAGAATTTGTACCCATTGCCTTGTCGGAGCACCACTCTACTCTCTCTCTATTATCTCTAATCTTTTGCTACCGCTATTTTTAGAATGGCCTTTGTTCTTCTATTCTTAACTTTGCATTCTACCCTCTGCAATAACAACACCTTCCTCAGCAATCGAACAGAGCAGGCCTTGCCTTTTGGCAGTTCAGAGGAGTTAGTGAGTATTGTACCCTTCACACCATAACCGCAGGTAGTTAAGTAACTTGAATTAGCTGTTATAACATTAACTAAAATCTGTCTGTAACCAGATATTATCAGTATTCAACATCTTTCAGTTCCTATCTGTTAACTAGTGGACCACAAGCTAAATGAGTCAACAGTGTGATGCTGTTGCAAAAAAAGCAATCATGATTCTAGGATGCATTAACAGGTGTGTTGTGAACAAGACACGAGAAGCCATTCTCCCGCTCTACTCTGCGCTGGTTAGGCCTCAGCTGGAGTAGTGTGTCCAGTTCTGGGCACCGCAGTTCAGGAAGGATGTGGAGAAATTGGAGAGGGTCCAGAGGAAAGCAACGAGAATGATCAAAGGTCTAGAGAACATGACCTATGAAGAAAGGCTGAAAGAACTGGGCTTGATTAGTTTGGAAAAGAGAAGATTGAGGGGGGACATGATAGCAGTTTTCAGGTATCTAAAAGGGTGTCATAAGGCAGAGGGAGGGAACTTGTTCTTCCTTGCCTCTGAGGATAGAACAAGAGGCAGTGGACTTAAATTGCAGCAGGGGAGGTTCAGGTTGGACATTAGGAAAAAGTTCCTAACTGTCAGGGTGATCAAACACTGGAATGAATTGCCAAGGGAGGTGGTAGAATCTCCATCACTGGAGATATTTAAGAAGAGGTTAGATAGATGGCTTTCAGGGATGGTCTAGAAAGTGCTTGGTCCTGCCATGAGGACAGGGGGCTGGACTCGATGGCCTCTCGAGGTCCCTTCCAGTCCTACTCTTCTATGAACTGCTGCTTTGATACCATCATGCTGCTAAAATAAACTAAGTGCTGCTAAAAGTGTTATCTATTTAAGCACTGGAATTCCCAAAAGCTCACCTCTAATTTGAGGCACACGCAGTCTCAGACTATAAAGGTTAACCAGGGAAAGGTCAGAACTTTGAATTTTAAAAAAGATTGGCGAGCCTTCCCAAATTCATAATTCCCGTAAAATTCCCTGTTAGTTAACATTTTTTCTACTACTGTGCCTAATATGGACCTCAAACATTTAGGAATAAACAAAGAAAGCAGATACCACATCAATTAACTTCTCCTTCCCCCTAATAATCTGAAACACAATGTTTTCTAACAGTGAAAAGTTGGAAGACCAACCCTAGAAAACACACTATTAAGAACAATCCTGCATTGGCCTTGATGGGCAGGCTAATACAGACTCAAAAGAGTAGTGATGAAAAGCTTCTAGGACTTTACTGCTATGCTTATTATCTTCTAGCAGAAGATAATGAATGGCCCAAAAGTCACCTGCGGTAATTACTGTGATTGTAACCAAAATTATAATCTGTGCAGGCTACAGAAATCATCTCAAACTAGAGAAAAGGTTACTGCAGGAGGGAAGGTTCCAGTCCTGGGGAAATCCAGCAACTGAAATTATGGGGCCGCAGTTTCTGAGTGACTCCCAAGAGTCTCTGCATACCAGTTTCTTTTGAATCTTTCTTGGAAGCTCTGACTTCCTTGCAATCAAATCATGGGCCATGCTGCCTTCAGGAATGAAGTTTTCATGCTCTAGCTGAGGGTTTTTTTTACAGCTAGGAAGACGTTTGCTTGGACTGCCTGCTCAGTCTGTAAAAGCAGCACTGGGTCCCTAACTATTTCACAGCTCCTTGTTTATCTGCCACATTTAGAACATTATGGCTGCTGTCCAGCACTTACAGGCATGTGCACTGGCCTGGTCAGAGCTGGTACTGCAGATGTACAAACACAGACTTCTCTCTCAGATTCCACCACTGTATTTTTTTAAAATCAAATGTTCCTGGGTTGAAGTGGAATTTCACTCTCCTCTAACCCTTTCTCCATTGAGAGAAAGAAAAGTCAGAAGAATTATTCAGTCTTCAATGAACCATGTGGGGGCCTCCCCATTGAAAAAAGAATTCAAAGAGGCCATCCTATATTCCCTAGGAGCTCAATGGTGATGCACTGAGCAGCTCCTCTTTCGCCCGCACACTCAGAATCCCCAGAGCTGCTTGCACAACTAGGACTTTGTCCAGAACGAACCCACAAAAAGGATGGCTATCACAGAAAAGAAACCTTTCCAAAAATTCAGAGCTTCACCACCTCAGTAGTTTGTTCAAGCTTAATTTTATTATTATTAAAAATCAAGTATCTACTGCCATCAATTTACCCAGCACATCAGAGACAGGTTCCCTGCGCTGGAGGGCTCATAGTCTAAACAGTACAAGCTTACAAGGGAAAAATCAGGGGATTTAGTGGAACAACTGGAAGAAAAACACAGACCTAAAAACTGACTAGCTTATGTGTACCAGACCTATCGCGGGTCCTGTATTAGTAAATGATAGGAAGTTCTCCTTTTGCACATCTGGCAAGGCCCTGTGTTTCTGGAAGCTCTCGGTCCTATCCCCGCTGCCCTCAGGTTGTTTAGGATGGCTGTGTGCGCAGCAGTTTGGCACAGGTGACACGGTAGGCGCTCACGGAGAAGTCAGGACACACACAGAGACAAACAAGAGACCTGATCACAACCCTCAGAGCCACTGGGAAATCGAAGAACTCACCCATGCTGGGAAAAGGTTCAAACAATGTCTCAGCTAAAAACCCTGCACAGTACAAGCTGAACCTCTCTTGTCCAGCACCCTCGGGTCCTGGCCGGCACCAGAGGAGAGTTTTTCGGTTGGGAGGGGGAAAAGGTCCTGTAAATGGTTGGAGCCCCCATCCCGTAAAGGTTGCTGTCCAAATTCACCCCCTTATGGAGTTTGACTTTATGTCAATGGCCTAAGGCAGGACTGTCCAGAAACAAAGATTGTAGTCCAGCCCCTACAGTCAATCCTAAGCCTACGTCTTTCCTGAGAAACTGCACTGAGGTTTCTCCCCGCAAGTGCTCATCTTCCTCTTTGGCTCTCTCTTCCGCCAAGGCCCACACAGCCTTTTACTTTCCCACACAGTGATAATGAGACTGACTGGAGCTGGCTGCCTCTCCATAAGGGGCACAGTCCTAAGAGCCAGACACCACTTACAGGCCCAAACAGAAACCCATGAGAGGACAATGTTGTTTCTGCCCCTGGATTAATGTGATCTGGACTTGCCCAGTGACTAGCTAAAACGTGTAAAACCACTGCCAGTGGCAGTTTTAGCCCCAGTGCCTCTGGGACCTAAACATTTAGGCAACATATCAAATACACTCTCACAGCTTGGTAACATTTCATTAACAGACCTGGAACATGGCAAGACCTGATCACCCAAAATGAGAATAAAAGAACTGAGAGGAGACTAACAGACGCTATGAGCTGCACAGAAAGGAAAGGCTGTAGTACAGACAAGAAACATACTGACCAGTTAATAAATAAATGGAAACATTCTGATAAAGCTGCCAGGAAAAAGAGGCAATCGAGACTAACTCACTGCACTAAGAAATGTGGCATAGTGAAAGTTGTTTCCTGCTAACAAACTGTTTTTCTATTCATTGCATTGTTTGAGTCTTAAAAATGGAGGTATAAGAAGGAACCCTTGCCAATGCTCTCACCATGTATGAGTACATCTGCAGGAGAAAGTCCTGGGCCAAATTCTCATCCCAGTTCCTGCTGCACAAGTCTGGAATTACACCTGAGATTTCAGTGGGGTTCCCCCAGATTTACAATGTCATTTACAAAGAATTTGGCCCAGCTGTTCTCATTATGGCTCATGAGAAGCCAGTCTCAGTGCTTGAGAAAGAACTGGATGCTCTTTTCTAGGGAACTTGGCAACTGCCCAGCAAGCTTCTTCAGTCTGCCCTGTTCACAGGCCTCATCACTGCCTACCCCAGCACCCATTCCCTGGCACCTGAACAGAGGCAGCAAGGGTGACACTTTGTGCCCAGTGCGTGTCTATGGTTTTGTAACCAGGAGACTAACTTCTCACTAACCTGTGGAACTGACTGTTACAGGACATCATCGAGGGGAGTGGCTTAGGTATTGCCAGCTCCAGACTAACGGACATTCCCAAGAAACCTATTTAGTTATCATTGCAGTTAAGGGGTTCCATTAACTTTTTAAAGTTGGCGCATTTACATTAAAGGTATTTTCAAGTTAATTGTGAGATACCACAACACACCACGACTCTGGCCTGGCCTTTGTGTGGCCCCTACTCTATAATCTGCTTCTTTTGATCATATATATAGTAGGTAGCCCAGAGAGACAGCATGTGGCCAGAGCTAGAAGAAGATGGTGTCCAGCAAAGCGTCTCTCATGTTCTGCCCAGTTACACGGTTCCTCTCCCGCACATGAATTTTTTGGTGTTGGAGCAGATGCTGCTTTTGCGTAAAGCTTTTTGTGCACTCAGGGCATTGGTAGGGTCTCTCCCCTGTGTGGATCCTTTGATGTCTAATCAGGTCTGAGGGGTGACTGAAGTTCTTCCCGCAGTATGTGCACATTAACGACCCTCCGCCCCTTCCCGTGTGCATTCTCTGATGCGTGATGAGGCTCTTCTTCTGAGAGAAGCACTCCTGGCACTTGTTACACTTATAGGGTCGCTCTCGCACATGGCTTTTCTGATGCTGCCTGTAAGGTGATTTGAGGTTGAAGCTTTTCATGCATTTTGTGGCTCCATAAGTCTTGTCCACTGTCTGGGTTCTGGGGTGGGATTTCAGGTTATGACTCTGTTTGAAGCTTTCCTCACACTCCACAGAGCTGTAGGGACCCACGCCGGTGTGGATCCTCTGGTGCACCATCAAGCGCTGCTTGTACACAAAGCTGCTCTCACACTCTGCAGGTTCGTAGCAGCCCCGTGGAGGGTGACTTCTCTGGTGCACTGTGAAGCTCTTCTTTAGCCTAAAGCCTTTCCCACACTCAGCGCACACATATGGTCTCTCACCTGGACAGTTTCGCTGGGCAAAAGTTACAGTGGTGTTTTCCTTGATGTTTCCTGACTCTACTGTCCTGTCCTTTGTGTGGCTCCGTTGCTGCATTATTGAGCTGTATGGACTATCCAAAGGCATACCCTCCCTGGGCGTCTGGAACACAATTTCTTCGGCTATTCCAGATAATGTCCTTTGCAGCTGCAAGTTTTTGAAATGCTCCCCATGCTTCAGCAGCTCAGTTTTGAACATGAGTCCATTATCTGCTGGAATGAAAAAAAAAATACTGAGAAATTTAATTTGGTCTGTTTGGGATAAAGGAAACCTGTTAATCATTCCCAATTCATAATAAAAGCCCATTAACTTAGGTTTCTCCCAAGCAAACAAGTTAGAAAACTGTCCTGGGTACTACTTTGCATTTAGAGGAGGGCAGGGTGAAATGCCAGATTCCAGCAGTGATGAGCATCCATCCCCTCGGTGACAATGAGCTCAACAGCTGTTTGTCTTGTTTCCGTGTGTGGAAACACCACTGTTACCAAGGCACTAGTGCATCAGGGGTGAAGCAGCTATGTTTGTCGCCTCAACCTAAACATTCATGATTAAAGAGAAAAAAATGCATGTCGTGGGCTGTAATTCTCCCCAGTGCAGAAGACTCGCCCAACGCACTTAAACTCTCCAACAGCAAGAAAAGTGCGGACCTACTTTGTAAAGAAACTTTACAAATGGCATCAGGAGTTTCCATCTTCACTCACTCTTGGTCACTCCACAGCAGCTGTGCTCAGAATGCAAATCATAGGCACATCCTCTGGCTAAAAGCACTGCAAATGCAGCCTGGGGTCTGCGAGGCCAGATGGGGCTCTTCCTTACTGCACACCATCATGGACCACACAGGCTGGCCCAGGTCCCTAGGGGTGACTTTACAACCTCCCTTGCCTTCAGCAGGTCTGCGCAGGCATGACGGATTGGTCCTGTCAGGGGACACTAAAGACCACTCTGTTGATGATGCAAGACGATTCCAGCTTGCTCCCTTTTAGCCATGCTGCTTTTGAGTTAGAGTCTTTCTTGCCAGCAAACAAACGAATAAACTTAACTGATGCTGAGTAAGGAGGGGTCATGTTCACACATGGTTGCAGAATTGGACTGTGATACAATCGCTGCTGGAACCTGAAGTAGAAAAATTCCTATCTTCTATTTATAGTGAGAGATACAAACAACATTTTACATATTCAAGTCTGGATATACTAACCGTTAATATGTTTGATGTTGCGTAGTCTGCCAACCTATTTTTGGGTAGAAACAGACTTAGATTCTCATGATCATTATTCTGCTCTTAGCTCTGAAGTCAATATTGTAATGTAGCATAGTAAAAGGATGTAATGATCTGCTCTTCTGAAATTGTCTGTCTACCTTTGTTACGTGTACGAGCAAGGAGTGTGTGGGAGACACGTGTGAAGGCCATCACCAGACCAGATGCTAGAGGAAGGAACCAACAGCGGAGGAGACAGTGCCAGATATCACAACCTATCAAAAAAGGGCAGAGGCACAAAACCAGCTTAGCGGCAAATCAAGGAACCTGAAGGACAAACAGACAATAAACATCCATCAGAAAACCAGCATGCGCACTGTAAAAGAAGGACTTCTTTCCCCTATGGGCCAGATTCCACCCTGCCACTGAAGGCTGCAGCCTCAGTCTACACCAAGAGTGAACCCTACAGTGCAAATAAGCGACTGTCACAAACCCCACCCTCTACCGGAAATTTATCCTTATCTACATGCCTCCTGCTTCCAGCCAGGGCACAGCACACAATCCACTGTCTACAGCCAAGCACTAAAAGGTACAACCACATTTGCTCCAATCCCTCAAACAGAGACAAATACCTACATGGCCTTTACCAAGTGTTCTTAAAACTACAATACACAACTGAGGAAGTGAGCAAAAAGACTGACAGAGCCAGATGTATATCTACAAGCCACCTGCTACAAGACAGGCCCAACAAGGAAAACAACACAACACCACTGGCCATCACCTAAAGTCCCCAGCTAAAACCTCTCCAATGCATCAGTGATCTACAACCCATCCTAGACAATGATCTCTCACTCTGACAGACCCTGGGATGTAGGCCAGTCCTTGCCTACAGACAGCCTACCAACCTGAAGCAAATTCTCACCACACCATAGTAACTAACTCAGGACCCAATCCCTGAAATAAACCTTGGTGCCAGTTCTGCCTACATATCTACACACCAGTGACACCATCACAGGACCTAACCACATCAGTGGCTCATTCACCTGCACATCTACTAATGTAATATATGCCATCATGTGCCAACAATGCCCCTCTGCCATATACGATGGCCAAACTGGACAGTCTAAGTAAAAGAACAAATGGACACAAATCAGGTATCAGGAAAGGTAAGGTACAAAAATCTGTAGGAGAACACTGCGATCTCCCTGGACACTGACTCGCAGATGTAAAAGGAGTCAACCTGCAACAAAAAAACACTTAGAAAACAGACTTCAAAGAGAAACTGCAGCTACAATTTATTTGCAAATTTGACACCATTAGTCCTCCCTCCACCCCCCAACTGAATTACAGCAGCATATAAACAAGAGACTTTATGCAAAGCAGAGAGAAGTAGAAACACAGAAAAGCTCTGCCTTGTTTAGTAGTCACTGTGACCAGCCAGCTGGAACAGATGACTTCCATATAACTGGGTTAAAATCAGGAGCTGTAGCCTTCCATGCTGAAGCTCTCTCACAGCCTTGTCAGCTCAGTACCTCTCCTGATGGCTCTCAAATGCATGCCTCTCACCTCTGTTCTCTCCCCCGGGTTCCAGGAGCCTCTCTGTCCATCAGCATGGAGCCTGCCCAAACCTCCTTATGATGCTTGATTTGGGTCATTGTAGGAACTGAGACCTCATGATCAGAAGATATTCTCCACAGGACCACCACCTTCCCCAGGCCATCGCTACACGACAGCATCTTCCTCTTCTATACCAATGGTGCAGCAGCCCTCGCTCTGCAAAGGCAGCGAGCCCCTTTCGAAAGCCTCTTTGGATCCTGGGCTGGTGCCTGCCCCTTGGTTGCAGCTGTGCAGACATCCTTCTTAGAAGAAACATGCGCGTGCTGATTGTTCGCTGTTGCTGGGCAGGCTGCCTACTCTGTGTGCCAGGATCCAGTTACAGCAGATAGAAACACATAGTTTTCAACATCTGGACATTGCCATGGTTCTTCAGTCACTTCTCCTCTCAAGGCCAGCTTTATGAACTGCTCAGAACCCTGGCACACTAACCCTGCCCCAGCCTCGCTGCAGGGAGACCAGGCCACACCTTCTGGCCGTTCGATCTGAGCATTTCATCCCAGTGGACTTAACCAGGAGCACTGTTGTATGGATCCAAAGCCAGCCAAAGCGCACTATGCATAACAGCTTCTTGAGGTGGGGGAGAGCAGGTCAACAGGGCACTGCAGCAATTAGGCTTAGTTTTGTCTAATCCTAGAATCATAGAGCTGGAAGGGACCTCAGGAGGTCATCTAGTCCAGCCCACTGCTTCAACCAGCATCAACCCCACTTCCCCAAGTCATCCCAGCCAGGACCCTGTCAAGCCAGGACTTAAAAATCTCGAGGGATGGAGAATCCACCACCTCTCTAATGATTGGAAGGAGGAGTAAATAGGGTATTAATGGGACTGATAAAGGTTCCAAATGCCACGGAGGGCAAAGAAGCGACCAAGGGAGATAACACTGGTAAGAAATAATGAAAGGAAATTCAACCAGGAAATCCTAATTACACATGGGGTGGGAGTAACCTGGGATACGCACGCACATGCACACACAGAACGGGAGGGATCTAGGGGCCAGGAATGGACTGTCAATTAGGTAAGAGCTTTCCTTGCATTGCTGATGGCAATAAGCCAATGCAGTACAGGCAGCACATCCCGAGAGGTCTCCATATTGGCCAGCAATGGCATTTCCCTTTCTATACTGCCGCTGGGAGACAATGCCTGCAATCCACCTTTCACTTCTATGCACATCGATGCCGGCGTTAGTGAGGTCAGAGGAACTATGGCAAGAACAATCTCAGCAATCCAGTCCTGCAGGGACTATTGAGAAGCTAAGGCTGAAAGCTACAATGGTCAGATCTGCATGCCCGGTATTCCAAGCAAAGCATCCCCTGGAGCTGTACAGAGTGCCAGAGCCCCAAGCATGCCTTTGTGACTCCCACCTGCCCCTGGGGTGGACATCTCACTCTTGCCCAGAGCAGGAGCCAGCGACTCTGATCCATCTGGTGCCGGGGGGAAACAGGCAGGCATTATGAGACCCCATGCATGGGGCAGGCTCGTCCCTGTAGGCCCAACAGCCTAAATGCACCCAACTTCTGGCTGACAGGCCCAGGACCCAACCTCCAGCTAGGAGATGAGCAGGGGAGCCAGGGTCTCCACAATGTGATTGTGGAGCTGCCCCTCCCAGCCAATTTCATCTTCAGGGCCCTTCCTGGTTGTCCTCTCTCTCATCCACAAGGTATCCATAGCCCTGGCACCTGCGGTCCAGAGGTGAGCAGGAGACCAGGACCAATGGCTCTTTTACTTTGGGGGGTAATTCCATCGCTTACACTATCACATGATGAGTGCTTTCCCTCCCTTAGGGGGAAATTCTGTACTCAACTCTGGCCTTGAAGCCTTCTTCCTCATTCCCTTGTCCCCATCTCTCCTGTCATGGCCTCCTGCCTCTCCCAAGTCGGCAAGGACACTCCCTGCTCCATCCCACTCCTGCCCCTCCACATGTACCTCTTCCCCCACACCCATGGCAGTCTCTGTCTGGTGCCCACTCTGCGCAGCATTTTGCACAATAGCTTCTAACTCACCAGTGCTGGGCTGTGAGAACATTTCAACCTCAGAGGCCCTCTGCTCCTCAACACACAGCTCTTCTTCTTGCTTTACCTGGCACATGCCACTGGGCTGGTCAAATGCACACTCTAGTCATGGAAAGAGAGAACAGGAAGCAAGTTGACTCTCTCCTGGGAATCCCATCACAGCATCCTTCTGTCCCTCCCTTGCTCCAGCCAAGAGGTTCACTCCAAGCCATACAGCTTCTACACAGGCCCCCTCAGCCCACAGCTTCCGCTCCCTCTGTCCCTTTACCTAAGGGCTTTACCCAGCTCTGTGAAGCAGGGACCTCTCCCCCAAAGGCATTCTGTGACTGCCTCCTGCATCCAAGACATCTACAAAAGCACTACTGATTCAGCACAGCACTCACCCATTTGGGGTTCGGCCACGATCTCTCTTTCCTCTGAGCTTTCTTGTCCCTGGAGGCATGGCTCTTCCTCACCTTCACTCTCACAGGACCCATCAGCTGTGTAAAGCAGTGACTCTGTTTGTGGGAAAGATAAACCCCATCATGTGGTTCTTATATTGCTATGCTTTGACTGCTAACAAATCACTCAGCCTGAGGTGGAAAGCTGAATCTACAGAAGTTCACAAACACCTTTGTTTCCTTCTCAGATACCACAGGAGACTGGACTGAACAGACCTTTGCTCTGACCCAGCCTGGCCGTTCTTATGATGCTGCTGACACAATGGAAAGCCCTCAAAAAAGGAAAGGATTAGAAGCATACCTGTGCTGGCTTCTGCAGGGACTTCTCTCTTCTCTGCTTCCCCCTCCTCCCCATTGCAGGGCGCTTCCCCTCGTTCAAGCCGTGCCAGCAGGTCAGGTTTGGAGAGTGCATAGTCTAGTGATAGAAAAGCAAATCAGCTCCCTGGCCCCACACTGCACTGAGCAGTGAGATGTCAGGAACCCCGGCACTGGAAGTGGTGCATAACGAGAATGAACCTCCTACAGAAACAAATGGCTGGTGAGGGAGGAGCTGGGCTGCCAGCTGCAGGTTCAGGGCTGTTTGTCTATCGGATAAGATGAAGATAGAGGAAGAGAAGAAGGGAGAGAGCTTGTTATCCTCAGGATAAGTATTACTCTACTTCCCTAGTTATTAACCTGCAGATAGGCCAGAGACCCTCTGTGGATAAGAGAGGGTTGCTGGGCGTCCACCGTTCCCCGATACCCAAATGAGAACATCACTTGGTTTATTAGTGTCCTCCTTACAGCCAAAGGCTGGATTACAAGTATCAGAGCCCACTACACGCTGCCTCCATTGATACCCGTCTTTGGCCAGTTTTTCCTCACCAGGCCCCTCCTCTCCCCTGCCCACTACCTTTAATCCAACCTGTTCCCATCGAAATTGGTGAGGTTTGCAGCAAGCCAAGTGTCTCCGGGTCTGTGGCAGACCACCAAGACAACACTGGTGCTTGTGTACTACACCAATAGCACATATGATCCTGCCTCTCTTTAGATAATATGATACCTATGCATTTTCCACCTAACAGGTCACTGCCTCTGGTGTGCTGCCTCTTTAACCCTGTTCTGTAGGAGATTTTACAGTAGCCGCCCAACAGAACACAGCAGGCTTCTGGATGCATACTACCAAGTAACTGCAACCAATATCCACAGCCAGAAGGGACTGCAGAAAGAGAGATCAGGTCATTGCTGCATGTCTTTCATTCTCGACTGGTATCAGTAACGGTGGAAAAAAAGTGTGTTGATCCATCACAAAGATTCTGTGTTAAATGCCAATCCAAGCTGTGGGCAGTAGCCCAGTGGCAGAGCTGGCCCAGGAATACGGGAAATTGCAGAACATCTGCAAAACAAAAACTGGTATTTACCCAGTGAGATCAGAGACTCATAATTTCCCTTCATCACGTTCTTGTACAGGTCCTTCTGCCATTCGTCTAAGTTCTGCCATTCTTGCTCAGCGAAGTAAACAGAGTCATTTTCAAATGCCACTGGGACCTGTAATCGCAGACATTACTAATTTAGCACATCATTGTCAGAAACTCAACTGTCCCTTTAATCTCCTTTAGCATTAAAAGGGACAGGAAGAGAGAGTGTGTTCAAGACCATTTTTCATTATCACAATTTTTTTTTTTTTTTTTTTTTTACAGCTTCCAAGGGAGTGCCAGGTGCTGCACAGAAACACAAGAATTCGGGCTCAAATGTGTGGAGACGAACAAGGAGGAAAATGACTCAGCTGCCCAGAAAAGCATCATTTGTGCAGCTTAGTGGAAAACTGAGACCCTTGTTCACAGGGATTGGCAACTTACAGCAGTGCTTGTCATGCTTTTGGTCCTCGTGACCCAGCTGAAGAAAAATGTTGATGCTCGCCACCTAGTATAAATTACCTCTTTTGACTAGATTGCGCGTTCTGAGGTGGAGCAGGGGTGAGGGACTTGGAGTGCTGGAGAGAGGGGGGCATGTGGCGCTCTCTGTTTCAGGGAGCTCAGGACTGAGGCAGGGAACTGGAGCATAGGCTTACTGCCAGCAGTGCAGCAGGTGTGCTGAGGCAGTTTGCCTGCCTATCCTGGCACTGCAGACCACAGTGTCCCAGAAATGGCCAGCAGCAGGTCCAGCTCCAAGGTGCAGGTGCACATGGTACTGCAGCACCTCCAGCTACCAATGGCTGGGAGTGCAGAGCCACTGTCTGGGGGGCAGGGACGCACAGCGTATGGCGCCCCAAGGCCCCGTGCACCTAAAAGTCAAACCTACTACTGGCTGCTTCCAGGGCACAGCAGGGTCTGCAGTGCCAGGCCAAGCAGGAAGCTTGCATGAGCACCCCAATGGTGCCCTAGTCACCTTACACTAGGGCGACCCAGGGCCCTCACTGAGTTGTGACCTGTACTTTGCAAACCACCATCTTAAAGCTTGTCTACATGGGAGTGAAGCCTAGAAGAGCTACATGCAGTGATTCCACACTAGCTCTGCACACACACACGCTCATCCCCACACTAAGAGTGCCCATGTGCAGTGCAAGCTAATCCATTTTGAAAGAGGATTACCCTCAGTCTTTGTGCAGCGGGCTAAGTACTGGGATTTTTACACACACCATGCAACCCATTACTGTTGGGAGGTACCTGACACCAAGTCAAAGTCTGACTGTTACAAGTGTCTTCCACTTACATCATTCACAAATGAACAGAGAACTGACCGTGGGTCCCAATGGGCAGCAAATAAAGCACAGTGCACACCCAGTCCATCTAGACAGAATTCACAGACCAGGACGCTTGTACAAAACTGCAACTAATGTCAAAACACACAACAGTCTGGGAGTAACGGGACATGCATCTGCTCTGCTTGGGAACCTGGCCAGACAGACCCGGGGTGCCAGCACCCATATTACACACTCCAGCCTTGGCAGCGTTACTTAGTGGTGCAGTGCTGCACTTCAGTACCAGCTCACTCCTCTGACACAAAGATGATGGGCATACAACTTAATTCCACCATGTGTGTTATTTCAGGCACACTTACATGTTCTCCTCTCCTAAGGTTACTTGTTCACTGCAATATTGTTCCACCCAGTGCTCACAGAGGAAAGCATAGCACACAGGTCCATCACAAGCTATGCCATGCTGCATTTACCATAAATTAAGAACTTGTTTAACCCAGCACGTGGTGGGCCGTCCTCACGGCGCCCACCGGAGGGAAGCGTACTGGGTGGGGGAGTTATGGTAGAGGACTTGTGGCAAGCTTCATGGTCAGCAGAGAAAGTGACAAATAACTATTTAGTCTCACATCCCAGTCAGCGTCAAAATGGGTTTGATTTACTGCAAAGACAATGAAGCCTTCAGAATGGGGCTCATACCAAGCACAGAATTTGTGCGGCTGTGGAACTGCAATAGAATTTTAGAGACAGGCCACTGGGCCAACGTGGGCAGCCACAAACTAGATCACACTGTTGAGGGCTGCAAAATGACTCTACCTCCTGGCAGCTTCTCGGCCTTGAACATCATGGATAAGAACACTAAGCTTGACTTGACCAGATTTGCTTACACCAAATAAACACACCACAGTGAATTTGCAGTAAGTGTCCATACAGATTAAGCTCTTACTTTACGAGAAGTTCCACTGACTTCAGTGAGACCTCTGGTGGATGATGACACTACTCAGAGTCATGGGACGTGCACTGGATCCCTTGTGATCAGATTCAATACAAAGGGAAAGAGAGATAGCTCCTTCAGCCATCTAATGAATTTATTTCAATTTGAGGCTTTGCAGCAGTCATGGTTTTGTGAAGAGCAACGAAAAGGCAGTGATCTGAGCTGCCCTGTTTGATATTTAATGGGAAGTAGAGAGAGGCCAGTGTGTCTTGAAATCAACAGAACAAACTTCAATAACGACAACAACTCAAACTGAATAAAGGTTCTAAATACCTCACAACAAACTATCTGGCCTACTGACCGCACAGAATGCAAGCATAGCCTGAGCAGAGCTATACCTGATTTATCATAGACATATTTGGTGGCAAGATCTAAAACATTATAAAGGTCATAGACACAATGTGGTGCTCTCAGAGTCACTCAAGTTTCTAAAATTATAACATATTGCGCTAGACCCCCCCAGAGAAAAATGAACATATATGGAGTTTCTAGATCAAGTTGTATGAGAGATCAACTTGCAAAAATAAAGGCTCTTTGAAGAGTGAAACCTTTCTAAAATTTTCAACTCTCCAAAAAAAAACAAACCAAAACAAAACAAAAAATAAGGTGCCCGTCTACCACTAGACTTTCCCAGAAAACACTCCACTGCCAACAGGCCATCCGTACAAAATTTCAGGGATAAAGGTGTTTGGGAAAGTTAGCGACAGAACAGTGATAAGCAGATATATAATGAAAACTGCCATACTACAGATCTTAAATACTATTAGTGACATTGTTACCTTGGGGATTTCCCCATTAGTCCCTGGGGGTAGCCTAAGGATCCAGAAGTTCCTGTTCTTCAGCAGGTTCTCCATGTTCTCCAGGCGCCTCTGCAGCACCCCATACTCCTGGATCAGGGTTCCCAGCACAGCCAATTTACTCTCCATTTGGTTACCAAAATCAACTACTGTTTTCTCACAGTCAAAATATTTCTTTTCTGTTGTCACTGTTCGACGCTCCAAGTTCAGTAACCGTGTGGCATGAGAGTCAACCTTCTTTTCCACCGCTTGAATTGCGGCAAGAACAGTCCAAAGCGAAATGTCAGCAGAGTTTGGCTTTGTCTCGTTAGCAGAAGTTTGTTGAGAAACGGTTGAGAGTTGGACAGGTGTCCAATGCTGAGACTCCATGTCCCACTCCTGATCCTGCTCACAAAAAAGAGGATAAGATGAAGCTGGAATCCCCTACCTATCTGTCACAACCTGCTAACAAAGGGAAAGTATGCATGAACTGCTCATCACAGGCTGTTCAGCACGTTCTGTGGTTGGATCCTTATAGGGTCACGTCCCAGATGTGACCAAAAACAGCTTGGTAATACCAGTATTCCACCAATTGGCCAGTTTTATAGCTGACTGTTAGATTACACTGGGCTGAAAAGCAATAAGTGCATTGCACGGACAAGTAACATGTTTTACTAACATCTAGACTTAAGCCTCATCTTCAGTAATATCTTATTACACCATTAGGGAAGCATAAAGGGGCCTTAGTGTTAATGAGTATCAGGTTCACAATTTCTACTTCCAAAATGGCTCATATGCAGTTTCAGGCATTTTCCTTTGCATTGGTGACCGTGTATTTTCCTAACCCAGCTTCTTAAGGCTTAGTATTTTTCCAAGCTGGTGACTTGTAATTTTTATTTCAAGCTATTGAGTTCATGTTGGTTTATAACACACACAAATGTAACTCTTTCTCTGGCAAGAGTCAACACCACACAGCTACAAAATGTTACCACCAATTGTGCCTCACACCTCCACCCTAATGTCACACCAGTGAAAGGAAGAGCTATTTGTGTGCATACTCATAATGAAAAGAGAGAAACCTTCTGTATTAAAACTATGATATTTCTGTAGCATCTCATCAGAAGAATCTGACCGCAAAAGCACTTTTTAGGCTATTCAACCACGGTAGAGATTTGGAGACAAAATACCAGATAAATTCTGCTCTCATTTATGCCAGTAAACAAGAAGAGAAATTATCGCCACCGCCTGAAGGATCATGCTTCGTGCTGGAACCGGTAATGACAACACTGAGCACTGAAACTCAGCTCCTTTTCCAGGCCATGTCTGCACTACACTATTGTGTCTGCCTAAGTTAGGCAGACTTATGCCAATGGCGATAACTACTGCTGTTTCTCTTGTCCACAATGCCCCGCTCCTGGTAGCCATGCATGTCCTCACCGAGAGCATCTGGAGCGATGTAAGAGGGACAGCGAGTCAAGAGCGCAGGCTCCAGCTGGGAGCTCTGTGGGGAGCGTAAAGCCAGTTACTCAGAACAGGGTAGTGAGGCTCACTGATGGAAAAGCAACCTTCCCTCCTCAAGCTCAATTTCAAAAAAGGAACTCTATCAGCAGCAAAACTGACACTGTGGTCAGTCCCAGCCACCCTGATAGCCAATAGGAATGCAAGTAATGCAGTATCTATGCAAATGTTGGGTTGCCCAAACTAGATCTCTCTAAGCCTTATGCCTCTTGTTGACGTAGATTTAATAGGTCAGAGTAGCAGGTGAGTTGCAGGCACTTAGATCGGGGTTGGCAATAAATTTTGTGGGGCAGGAGGGCATTCAAAGATTTGGTAAGTGGTCAATGGCCACGCTTTTCTATTGAGCCGATTTGGGATTTAGGTTGGATGAAAAAGGGAAACTTCACCGCGAAGCATCTAGGGTTTCCATGCCAGTCCCAAGCCTAGATAAAGGAGGAGGGTTGGTCAGATAAGTGACAATGCGCTGATTGTAAAACAATACGAATTAAATCTGATGCCTGTATGACTAACTGATAAAAGATGCCGGCTTGGACATCACCAAAGTCCACGATACCTATCACGCAATGGGGGTTGGGTCCATAAGTTGCCTACCAAAAGAAAATTACAACTAACGCATGTGCTATCAATTGAAACAGACCGCCTGTGATAGAGTGGGGGGAGTGCAAATGTGAGACTCAGGCTGGATGTGAGAGACAAGCAGAACAGCTCCCAGTGGCTAAGGATGACCCTGGGGCTACAACTGGCAGGTAACACCTCTGCCCTGAACAAAGAGGAGGGAGGAACTGAGCAGGGTTTTTGTTTTTGTTTTTTTTTTTTTTTGAATCGGGGCGGCAGTTAGAGGCGAGGGGAAGAGAGAGCTGGAAGGCAGCCAGCCTGAGGAGGGGGAAAGCTACACCCCAGAGGGGCACCCCTCAGGGTCTTCTCCCCAGGACGGGTTGGAAGGACTGTCTCTGACTGCTGTACTGACGCTTCTGTGAGAAACTGGGCATCTGTTGCCTAATAAACCTCCTGTTGTACCTGCTGACTGAGAGTCACTCTTGCCAGTGGACAGGGTGCAATGCAGAGGGACCCCTGAACCCCATCACACCGCCCAAACACTGTGGGTGACTGGAAAGCTAGAGCTGCTTTGAAAGGAGATGGAAAGATATCGATGCGATATACTTGGACTGGCGGAAAGGCACTAGAAGGCATTGGGAGAGATGTGCAGTTGCAAAGTCATTTGGTAAGGGAATGAAACAAAGCATGAGGCAGGAGTCACATTCCTCCTTAGCAAAAAAGCTAGAGGAGCATTGTTATAATACAACCGGTGAGTGTGAGCATGATAGTAGCGAGATTCAAAGCAAAAGCATTCAACATCTCAGTCACTGAGGCGTATGCACCCATGTCAGACAGTATGGAGGAAGAAATCGAGCTATTCTGTAAAGCCTTGACAAAGGCGCTGGAGGAGATACTGAATAGCAATGTATTGATCATTGGAAGAGATTGGAACGCAAAGGTCAGAACAGATAACGAAGGTTGTGAGAGTGTCATGGGAAGTTTTGGATATGCAAAAATAAATGAACAAGAGGAGAAACTACTAGAGTTTGCTAAGGGCCACAAGTTCGTGATCTGCAACATGAGATTCCAAATAAAGGAGTGTAGGAAGTGGATATGGAAATCGAACGATGGGAAGTCCAAAAACATGATAGATATGATCTTGACAAGAAGATGGGTAACATCAGTACAGCAGGGCTGAACCTTACAAGGAGCGGATATAGACTCGTCCAATGGTCTAGTGATCACGAACATCAAGATGAAATTCAAGAGAAAGTATATGAGAGTTTAAGAAAAGAAGAGATGTGGCGAGGCTAGGTGAGAAAGAAATACGGACTGCGTACAGAGCAGCACTTGGAGAGAAGATCAGAGAAAGACCTACATAAGAGAGTCGAAGGGATAGTCACGGTGATAGAAGAGGCAACTGAGCTGACTGTTCTGGAAAAAAAGAAGATCAATAAGAAGTGGAGTAGGCAGGAGATACTGAAGTTAGTCCAAGAGAAAAGAGTGTTGAAGATCAAAAGAGGGTGGAACAATAATACAGAATGAAATGCAACAAGCTAAGGAAAGCGACCAGAAAAAATAAGGTAAAATGGCTAGAGGAGCAGTGTGAAGATATAGGCTGTGTCTACACTTAGAGAAAGCTTCGAAATGGCCACTTCGAAGAATACTAATGAGGCGGCACTAAAATGCATCAGCATGCTGCTGGCCATGGAACTTCAAAATTGCTGCTTTTCGCTCCCGTGCAGCTCATCCAGACAGGAGTCCTTTTCAAAAGGATCCAGCCAACTTTGAAATCTCCTTATTCCTATCATTAGTATTCTTCGAGACAGCTATGTCAAAGTTTTCTCTAAGTGTAGATGTAGCTGTAGAGAGGTATTACGGAGAATGTAAGACCAAGGAGGTGTATAAAATGATTAAGAATAAGAACATAAGAACAACATAAGAACATAAGAATGGCCATACTGGGTCAGACCAAAGGTCCATCAAGCCCAGCATCCCATCTGCCGACGGTGGCCAATGCCAGGTGCCCCAGAGAAGGAGAACAGAAGACAAGTGATTTATCTCCTGCCATCCATCTCCTGCCCTTGTTATGAAGGCTAGGGCACCATACTTTATCCCTGGCTAATAGCCATTTATGGACCTGACCTGCAAAAATTTATCAAGCTCTTTTTTAAACCCTAATAGAGTCCTGGCCTTCACAGCCTCCTCGGGCAAGGAGTTCCACAGGTTGACTGTGCGCTGTGTGAAGAAAAATTTCCTTTTATTAGTTTTGAACCTACTACCCATCAATTTCATTTGGTGTCCCCTAGTTCTTGTATTATGGGAAAAGGTAAATAATTTTTCTATATTCACCTTCTCCACACCATTCATGATTTTATATACCTCTATCATATCGCCCCTCAATCGCCTCTTTTCCAAACTGAAAAGTCCCAGTCTCTCTAGCCTCTCCCCATATGGGACCCTTTCCAAGCCCCTAATCATCTTAGTCGCCCTTTTCTGAACCTTTTCTAATGCCAATATATCTTTTTTGAGGTGAGGAGACCACATCTGCACGCAGTACTCGAGATGTGGGCGTACCATAGTTTTATATAGGGGAAGTATGATATCTTTTGTCTTATTATCGATCCCTTTTTTAATAATTCCTAACATCCTATTTGCCTTACTAACTGCCGCTGCACACTGCGTGGATGTCTTCAGAGAACTATCCACTATAACTCCAAGATCCCTTTCCTGATCTGTCATAGCTAAATTTGACCCCATCATGTAGTACGTGTAATTTGGGTTTTTTTTTCCAACATGCATTACCTTACACTTACCCACATTAAATTTCATTTGCCATTTTGCTGCCCAATCACTCAGTTTGCTGAGATCTTTTTGTAGTTCTTCACAATCCCTTTTGCTTTTGACTGTCCTGAACAACTTGGTGTCATCTGCAAACTTTGCCACCTCACTGCTTACCTCATTTTCTAGATCATTGATGAACAAGTTGAACAGGATCGGTCCCAGGACTGAGCCCTGGGGAACACCACTAGTTACCCCCCTCCATTGTGAAAATTTACCATTTATTCCAACCCTTTGTTTTCTGTCTTTTAACCAATTCCCGATCCATGAAAGGACCTTTCCTCCTATCCCATGACCACCTAATTTACATAAAAGCCTTTGGTGTGGGACCGTGTCAAAGGCTTTCTGGAAATCTAGGTATATTATGTCCACTGGGTGCCCTTTGTCCGCATGTTTATTAACCCCTTCAAAGAATTCTAATAGATTAGACAGACACGACTTCCCTCTGCAGAAACCATGCTGACTTTTGCCCAACAATTCGTGCTCTTCTATGTGTCTTGCAATTTTACTCTTTACTAGTGTTTCTACTAATTTACCTGGTACTGATGTTAAACTTATCGGCCTATAATTGCCAGGATCTCCTCTAGAGCCTTTTTTAAATATTGGTGTTATATTGGCCGTCTTCCAGTCATTTGGTACCAAAGTGGATTTAAAGGATAGGTTACAAACCACTGTTAATAACTCCGCAATTTCACATTTGAGTTCTTTCAGAACCCTTGGGTGAATGCCATCTGGTCCTGGAGACTTGTTACTATTCAGCTTATCAATTAATTCCAAAACCTCCTCTAATGTCACTTCAATCTGAGTGAGTTCCTCAGATTTGTCGCCTAAAAAGGCTGGCTCAGATTTAGGAACCTCTGTAACATCTTCAGCCGTGAAGACTGAAGCAAAGAAATCATTTAATCGCTCCGCAATGGCACTGTCTTCCTTGATCGCTCCTTTTATTATTAACAGGAAGTGGCAGCTGAAGCAGATGGCGATCAAAGATGAGAACGACAAGATGTTCATGAAGAAGAAGAAGGTTGTGCAGTGAAAGACAAGATATTGCACCAATCTGTACAAAGCACAGTTGGACCCGAGGGTCTCAGAG
The DNA here is from genome assembly GCF_033958435.1 of Carettochelys insculpta. NCBI lineage: Eukaryota > Metazoa > Chordata > Testudines > Carettochelyidae > Carettochelys > Carettochelys insculpta. The sequence goes on along the minus strand of NC_134138.1, from coordinate 279,545,543 downwards.
AGAGTGACTGAAGAACTAGAACATAAGAACGGCCATACTGGGTCAGACCAAAGGTCCATCCAGCCCAGCATCCCATCTGCCGACGGTGGCCAATGCCAGGTGCCCCAGAGAAGGAGAACAGAAGACAATGATCAAGTGATTTATCTCCTGCCATCCATCTCCTGCCCTTGTTCTGAAGGCTAGGGCACCATACTTTATCCCTGGCTAATAGCCCACTAGTTACCCTCCTCCATTGTGAAAATTTACCATTTATTCCCACCCTTTGTTTTCTGTCTTTTAACCAATTCCCGATCCATGAAAGGATCTTTCCTCCTATCCCATGACCACCTAATTTACATAAAAGCCTTTGGTGTGGGACTAAAAGGAAGATCTCCACCAAGCATCAAGAGCAAGACAAATATTTTGAAAGAGGAAGTAGAAAGAGTAGTGAAACAACTAAAGAACAAGAGCCCTGGAAATAAGATCACAGGAGAGATGATCAATTACAGCAGAGAATGTATGATTCAGGAAAAGACATTGACTATGTAATATAGCATGGAAAGAAGGGACGGCACCTAAGGAATGGACAAGATCCAGGCTAGAGAAAATACACAAAAAAGGAAGTTCATTGGAGTGCAAGAACTACAGAACAATTGCCCTAATGAGTTATCTAGCCAAGGCGCTGATGATGATACTGAGGGAAAAACTGACATCACAGACAGAAAAACACCTAGTTGATGAGCAAGTGGGACTTAGGAAAGATAGAAGTAAAATACAGCAGATATCGGCACTAAGATTGATAGAGGAGAAGGCTTGATGAAAGAACATCAACAATTGCTTTGTTGATTTTCAGAAGGCATTTGACAGTATAGATCAGAAAGTGACTTGGGCGGCGTTGAAGTTGTATGGAGCGGATAGCAGACTGATATGATTGAAGGACATCAACGACAACATGGAGGCAGCAGTAAGAACGTGCAGAGGGTTGTGAAGTGGGTTAAGGACAAGTAGATGTACAAGGGAAGGAGATCTGATATCGCAGAGTATCTTCATCATGCACTTCGAGAGAGAGCGATGGACAAGATCAACAAAGAGGTAGAAGGGACATCATCGTACAGGATGAGAATTAACAACTTGAGGTTCGCAGATGATATAGTTATCATCAAGGAAGATGAAGAGAAGCTAGCAAGAACGGTGCAGGTGCTGAACGAAGAAGGGAAGTATTATGGACTGATTATGGACATCGATAAAACAAAAAGAATGGTATCTGGAGATAAGAAAATAGGAAGGAAGACCAGTGTAGACAGGATCGAGCTACAGAACACAGAGAAGTTCACGTATCTGGGGAGCAACACGAGGTATGATCTAGACTATAAGAAGAAAACAGCAACCAGAACAGCCAAAGCAAGAGCGAATTTGAAGGCAACGGATAAGATGTGGAAAGCAAAGCAATTAGCTTAGGAATGAATCTGAGCATCTTGAAAACAGGTATATTCAGCAGCATGTTATACAGATGTGAGACTTGGATAACAATGAAAGATTCAAAGAGGATAATGATGCTCCAGAGTTGTTGTGGAAAGATCCTTAAAATAGCATTGATGTAGAAGTTTGCTAATGAGGAATTATATAAGCAGATACAGCCGATTATCACCTTCCCTAACAGATTTTTTTATTTTTTAAATCTAACCAACCCAGAACCTTGAAAAACCCCCCTCAAGGATCTAGCTCACAACTTGTATGTCAAAGGGCAATGCTCTAACCACTGTGAGCGATTCCCACAACCATATCATTCATTTTAGGAACCAAAACTGAGCTGTCACTAGAGGAAGTTTAAGAACAAACAGGTAAGTTACACACCAGGAACAGATGGCGCTCACCCAAAGTTCTCAAGGAACTCAAAGACAAGATTACTGTAATATGCCACCTATCACTTAAATCAACCTCTGAACCACATGACTGGAAGACTAGGCAATACGATGCCAACTTTCAAAAAACGCTTTGGGGCAATCCTGGCAAATGCAGCCCACTAAGCCTAACGCCACACCAGGCAAACTGGTTAAAATTACAGTGCAAAAATCTACCGGGGGGGGGGGGGGGGGCTATTTCACACCCCTGGCACTTGCCTCACCTTGTTGGGGGGGAGGGGCCGTGTCATACACACACCCCGGCACTCGCCTCACCTTGTGGGGGGAGGGGCCGTGTCACACACACACACACACACACAGCACTCGCCTCACCTTGTGGGGGGAGGGGCCGTGTCTCACACACACACACACACACAGAGCACTCGCCTCACCTTGTGGGGGGGAGGGGCCGTGTCACACACACACACACACACACACACACACCCGGCACTCGCCTCACCTTGTGGGGGGAGGGGCCGTGTCTCACACTCACACACACACACACCCGGCACTCGCCTCACCTTGTGGGGGGAGGGGCCGTGTCACACACACACACACACCCGGCACTCGCCTCACCTTGTGGGGGGAGGGGCCGTGTCTCACACTCACACACACACACACCCGGCACTCGCCTCACCTTGTGGGGGGAGGGGCCGTGTCACACACACACACACACACACACCCGGCACTCGCCTCACTTTGTTGCGGGGGGAGGGGCCGCTCTGCACCGCCCGCCGGGAGCCCCGGGCCCAGCTCGGCCGATGACCGGGGCGGGGGCTGAGCGGCGAAGCCCGCGGGCCAGGGGGCTCCGGCACCGGGCAGGGCAGGGCCGCGGGCTGGACGGGCGCCTCCCCTCCGCCCGCGCCGGGCCCTTACCTGCTCAGCGGCCCGCTCGGCCACGGCCCTTTGTTCCCCCGAGCGCAGGCGGGCTCGGCCCGAGGAGCAGGCGGGGGCGGGATCCGAACCCGAGCCCGACAGAGTCGCGGCGCCGCGTCGCTAGGCCGGGAAACAGCCCACCGCAGGGCTGGAAGCTACGTCGGGTGTTGTGCGCCTGCGCGCCAAGTGCGCCTGCGCGGAGCCATCTGCTGAGGCCGGCGCCCGTTCTGCTGCCCTGACTTAGCCTCGCCAGGGGGCGGGGCAGGGCCTGAGCAAAGGGCGGAGATTGACAGGCCTCCTCTGAGAGCGGATTGGCTCAAGGCCGCGCGGGGTGGGGAGGGCAGGAGCGACCCGGCCCCCTAGCGCTGGGCTGTGGTGTGTGCTCAAGTTCCCGCTACAGCAAAGCCACAGGTGTGGCAGATGCACCGTCCAGGCTGCTTTCGACCAAGCATGAAGGGCCAAGGGCGGGGCTCCCGCAGTTGTGTGCTGCCATGCGTGGGTGCAATAACGATTGTTGTCTGCACCAAGGCGTGTGCCCATGTGCACCACCACGAGAAGCCCATGCTGGCAGCAGTGGGTGGCTATGTACACTCTGCTAATCCGCAGGGTGGCACCTGAATCTCTGCTGGGTGTCCCCCCCAGCCTTACAGGGAACAGTGTCTTGCTGGCAGGAGGTGGCTGGGGGAGAAGATGGGTCAAGAGTGGAGCAAGGGCAGAGCAGAAGCAGTTGTCAAAAGTCCTTCCCCGAGCTGGGCAGTGCTTTACCTACAGGCTGCAATTTCTGAGTAAACAAGGGCAGCATTTCCCAAACTGCGTCCCAAACCCTGGTGTTCCACGCCCTGGGAATAGGTGTGTCATGAAACAATTTCAATGCAGGCGATTTACTTCCTTCTAAAATATTAAATAAATTATGTGCGTATCAAAACTACTAAGGTATTTGAATAGGATGTAGAGTGTAGGTATATTAATATTTATAACATTTTCATAAAAGTATAGTTATGTGACCTGTGCCAAAACAGAGATGCAAAAACACTCTTCCCATTTAAAAACATTGCCAACTGTTACTTACTATTTTCCAGTACTTTTGTGTTTTTATAAATGTGTTATTTTTACAGAAAATTTTAAAATATTTGCCCACACAATTTGTTTTCTGCTTCTTTTTCATAAATTAGTTCTTTAAGCTTTAATGAAGGACAGTCCTTTTTGAACAACATTGTTCTTTCTATTGTTGTACAAAAAAAAGACACTAACCATCCTTCTTTCGGCTGTTATGCCAAAGTTTTTTTTAGGTTTGCACTTAATTTTAATGTTTATACTTACTGATAGGGTTGCTAACTGAGCTCCTGTCAGAAAGACATTAGTTGTTCACTCAGATGATTTTCTCTTGTTATTTTTGTTCTTTGTAAAATAAAAGACATCTCAAAAACTAACTCTTAAATCAACTTTTGAGCATTACATGAGGCAATTTTTCAGTTTGAAACACCCTCCACCCCCTCTAACCAGCATGTATGTATCTCATCGATATATTCCAAGCCCAGAAGTGTTCTGTGGCCAAATCAGTTTGGCAAATGCTGCGTTCGGGGGTTGCTGTCCCCAGCCAGCCTTCCAGCACAGGTTCCAGCAGCAATTTAAAGGGCTCAGGGATCCGTCTGTTGCTGCTACAGTGACAGCAGCAGCTGGGAACAACGGTCCCTTTTAAATCATCAGGCCCTGGGCAACTACTGCCTTTGCGTCCATCTCACAATTACACAATTTCTCAATCCACTGTTCGACTCTTTAGTGGGAAACAAATGTGACAACCATAAGGACTTCTGCTCCCTCTCTTCCTTCTTCAACCACAGAGCCAGAACTCTCTGATGGACGGGAAACTCGGTGACATGCCCAGGTGGAGGTTGGGACAGGTCAGATCACAGACATCCCCTTGAGGTTGGCCCCTGGTATGCTGATCATGCCACTGACACCCACTTTCCTGCTCTCTGTCACCCTGTCCTGCTGGGCCAGAAGCTCCCTTGCAGTGTGTTTGACTCCAGGTAGTGGCAAAACACTGTGTAGATTTTATATCTCTGAAAAGCATAATTAATCCCTTACGAAAGTGTCTGGCTCCCAGTACCATTGGGAATGTAGTGGGTTATACTTAGAAATACTGAAGGCTATTCCATGTCTCTACAGGTGTTTATCATGTAGCAGAGGAAGAGTTCATCTAAAATTTGGTAGAAATCACTACAGCCTTTCTGGTGTCCCCTTGGTCCTGTCAGTAATATGGTGTCTCTATGTGTATAAAAAAAGCAAAGGAGCAATAAATGGCAAGGCATGTGCACTAAGGAGTGCACCTACTTTTAAAAGAAGATAACATTAATTGTGTAGGCTGGGACCTGCATTGTCACATGTACTGGACACAGGGTGTCTCAGGCTGCACGTCTATTACGTATCTGCTATATGGAGAACAGTGGTAGGTTGTTTTACCAAGTCCCCCCAGTAATACCATTTCTCCTGTGTGTGAACCGAGGCTAGTACAAATGCCAGTCCAAGAGCAGCTGCTACAAATTCCCTTTGAGGGAGGATAACAGACTCAATAAAAACCACATGCAGCTCTGCAAAGCAGAAGTTCCAAGTCTGACCAAAAATGAATCTCTGACTCTTCCCAGAAGAGTTCCATCTGGCACACACCACACAATCCGTCTGTTATAGTCAAGCCCTTAGATACAACTGCATCTGATCCAATCCTACTGGTAGAGATGAAAAACTTCAAGATCTCTATCAAGGATCCGTAAAACTGAACTACCCACCAGGAGAAGAAAACAGATTGGCAGGGCCAGACGAATACCCAGAAACCAGATACTTCAAGTGAGGACCAAGAACGTCAGTAACAAACCGCTTGTTATCACCTATATCCTCCAAATCAACCCCCTCCAGCAGATTATCAACAACCTACAGCCTATACTGAACATAAGAGCAGCTATACTGGGTCAGACCACAGGTCCATCAAGCCCAGTATCCTGTCTTCCAAAAGTGGCTGATGCCACACTCTGAGAGGCTCTGGGTGAGAGGCCAGTTCTCTCCTACAGACAATCACATCACCTTAGGAAAATTCTCACAAGTAACCACAGGCCATACCACAGTAGTACTAACCCTGGAACTTTTCCTGGCAACAAACCCTTCTGCCAGCTTTCTCCACATATTTATTCTGGAGACACCATTGCTGGATCTAACCACATCAGTTACAGGATCAGGGCTCATACTCCTATACCTCAACCACTGTTATATACGCCAACATGTGCCAGCAAGCCCCTCTGCCATGTATATTGAACAGACTGGACAATCACTTCACCAAAGAATAAATGGACACAGAGCAGACATTAGGAATCTGAATACACAAAGCTGTGAGTGAGCATTTCAATGGAGTGATCCAGACTGTTAAAGACCTGAGACTGTGTGTCTTAAAACAAAGAGACTTTAACAGCAGATTACAAAGGGAAACTCTGAACTTGTGTTTATGCTCAAATTGGATACTTTGCTATTTGGCCTCAACAGAAATAGCAATTACCTTACGGATTACAAAGGCAGCTTTCCCACCTTTGCTATTCATAGTGATCTCAGGCAAGTCACTTAACTTAATAGATACTTGCAGTAAATAAGTCCCCCCAACCTCCTCCCCATCCTTCGCCCCCCTCCTCCGCTTCTGTCCTATGTACCTGATTTTTCAATTTTCTTTTCAGTGTTTTCATTTGTGTCTCTCTGTCATATAACCATCCTGCTAATTCTCTTTCAGTGCCATTTCCAGTACAACAGTATCTCCGGACCTGAAGAAGTGGGCCTGCCCCAAGAAAGCTCATCACCTAATAAATTGTTTTGTTAGTCTTTAAAGTGCTACAGGACCACTTTTTTGTTTTCTTCTCAGGACAGATCTCACCAGGTTCTTCCTTCCAAGCCTGTGCCTTCAGCACCTGATCAGGTGAGACCCTCTCACAGCTCTCAAAGTTTCTTGATCCTCTCAAATCCTGAGAGACAAACACATGAACTTGCAATGCCATAAAGTCCCCAGTGATGTTCTAAGGTCAGGTCCTTAGCATTAATTTCAGGATGTTAGATGAGAGTAAGTAAACATGTTATCAGCCAGCATGTCCACAAAGGAACAGCCTCTGAGCTAACACAGAGCTACTCAAGGATGTGGTTAAAGATTTGATTTACCCATAAACTGCAAATTCTGAATACGTACTTATGGGTGTGTTTCACAGAATCACAGGGCTGGAAGGGACCACAGGAGGTCATCTAGTCCAGCCCCCTGCTTCAAGCAGGATCAACTCCCACTAAGTCATCCCAGCCAGGACCTTGTCCAGCTGGGACTTAAAAACCTCAAGGGATGGAGAATTCACCACTTCTCTAGGCAACGCATTCCAGTGCTTCACCACCCTCCTGGTGAAGTAGTTTTCCTAATATCTACCCGACACCTCTCCCTCTTTAACTTCAGACCATTACTCTTGTTCTGCCATGTGACATCACTGAGAACAGTTTCTCACCCTCCTCTTTAGAGCTCCCCTTCAGGAAGCTGAAGGCTGCTATTAAATCACCTCTAAGTCTTCTCTTCTGTAAACTGAACAAACCCAAATCCCTCAGCCTATCCTCATAGGTCTTGTGCTCCAGCCCCTTAATCATTTTTGTTGCCCTCTGCTGAACCTGCTCCAGCAAATCCACATCCTTTTTATACCAGGGGACCCAAAACTGGACACAATATTCGTGATGTGGCCTCACCAGTACCAAAAAGAGGGGAATAACTACTGCTCTATATCTACTCGAAATGCTCCTCCTAATGCACCCCAGTATGCCGTTAGCCTTCTTGGCTACAAGGGCACACTGTTTACTCAATGCATCTGTGTACACATATCCAGCTGCCTTTGGTTGGAAGGAACTGAATGTGTGTGTGATCAGAGCTCCCTCTAGTGTCAGATGGGCCACGGAGGAGGATCAGAGAGGTAGCCAAGTTAGTCTGTATCTTCAAACACAACAAGAAGTCCTGTGGCACCTTATAGACAAACAGATATTTTGGAGCATAAGCTTTCATGGGCAAAGACCTACTTTGTCAGATGCATGAGTGGGAGGTTTCAGAGGAGGGTTTAAAGGAGTCTCAATCAAGTGGAGGGCCAGAGTTGCAAGTTTTTTCATGAGGATGACGGATTTCCACTCAGTAGGGCTAATGCAGTGCCTTGCGTAGTGACAAGTATCAGAGAGATAGCCAATTAAAAGTCTAATATTAGTGACAGCCGATGGCAGGTGGTGCAGGTGGTTTACACTGGTATAAGTTATTGGAAGCAGGGGCAGGACTGGACGTTCTGCTTCCAGTGGAGTGGGGCTGCACAGCTGGGATCATCCTACCCTCTTTTCCCCCTTTGCTGGGTCCCTCTCATTGAATTTTGCCCCCTCACTCCCGTGTGTGCACGTTACCCTCCCCACCCCCACAGGGGTTCCTCTCCTTCCATCCCCAGCCAGGCTCCTCTCAGAGACCCCAGAGCAACAGCTGGTCATAGCAGAATTGCAGGGAGCTTCCTCTTATCTGCACAGAACCTGAAATCACAAGCACTCACATGCCACTTTCTTATTATTAAATAGAAAAAGCAGGAGAAAAAAAAAACCTCATATCAATATTTCTCACCTTCCTCTAGTATCAGTGTGGTGCAAATTACAGCAAACCTGGTTATTTTGCAATTCACATTCTTTTGCATCTTCAATTCACAACTGAGAGTCAACATTTCATTCAAACTAAGTGCAGCAGCTCAATTAAACTGCTGACTAGCCATACATCTTGAAACATAAATGTATCGGACGTGCCCAGATAATCCAGAGAATCATAGGACAGCCTCATAAGTACCAATGAATGTATCCTCAAAACACCCCAGAGAGATAGGCAAGTGATGTTTTTCCTCACTACTAAAACAGGGATCTTAGACCCAGAAAGGCAAAATTTCAAGTTATCGGTCAGTTTCCACTTGTGCACCCCTCAGCTCCTGGGTATCAAACATTATGTATCAGAAGCCAGAATCGCAGAGGTGAAAACAGCCAGGCCAGGCCTTTTGCATCTGAAGATGGGCAATCGGGAACGGAGGGCTCTGTAATAAGGAGCTGCTTTTCAAAAAAAGTGATTCTGACTTTTATACCAGATTTGACTAAACTCTGTTCTATTGTCCATTCATCCCCCTCACTGTCTGTTTCGACCACCTGCTTCCTCCTGTCCAACAACTCCAAACCCTCTGGAGCAGGGACTGTCTTGTTACTTCTCTGTACAGCACCTTGCACAATGAGATCTGATCCTAAACACTATGGTACCATAAATGACTTGCCCAAGCTCGCTCAGGATGTCTATGGCAGAAGCAGAAATAGAACCGAGGTCTTATGAGTCTGTGCGTGTTACTCGCAAAAATTTTTTTCCAGCCATGCTAAATACCTCATTAATGTCTGACTTCAAGTCAGACTTTGCTCCTACCCTCTAGCATTAGGTGAGATATTATCACCTTAAGAATTTCACCACCAGTGCCTGGAGGGAGTCTCAGAAACCATCAGTTCCCTTTCTTCAACAAGCTCTCCACATTCTCTGCAGCAGATTGCACTCCTGGATCAGTGTGTCCAGCACAGCCCTCTTACCCCCCAGCTGGTTCCCAAACTCCACCCCTTCCTCCCACAGTCTATTAATTTTCTTTCAGTGGCTCTCTCTATCCCCTCCAGACCAGTAAGCATGTGGCAAGGGAATCCACAGCCATTACTGTCCACAGGGATATCTACACAGTTGGCCATGGAGTTTGTTCAGAGGCTGCAGGGTTTTGCAAATGTATCAGATGCCAGGTCTCCACGTCCCATCCCAGAACCTGTTTCCAAGGACAGACAGGCAGAGGAACACAAGATCATATTCTCAGCTGGCAGAGTCAGCTACAAGAGATACTGCTTAAGAACCCTCACCTGCAACCGGCCCTTCCTTGCTTCTGGAGCTTGGATCTTCATTCTTACAGGGTCACGTTCCACTTGAGACAGTTTATGGTTAATTGAGGTGTGCATTATGAGGAGGGAGTTAAAGCTCTGGACAACTGAAGCTGTATTGCACTCAAACGTGACATACGCATAACACACTGAACCAAGGCTGCTTCACACTCCACTTCCCATTTGTTTTTTACACTGGCTTTCAGATACTCTCTCATTCCAATATGGTCCCATATTTAAGTCTCTGATCCATATAGACTCTGGTCCCAATCCTGCAATCATGTCTGCATAGACAGACCATTATCCGTGAGACAGCAGCACTAAGAGACCCCAGCTGAGCTGGGATTCTATGCTCGGCACAAAACCAGTCCCCTGCCCTGACCCTGATCTGACTGCAAGAGCAGAGAGAGGCTCATTTAAGAAATACTATTGCAGATGCTGGTGTCCCACCAGCACTGGTGTCTTCCGTTCTTTGGTTCAGTACGTTCAGGTTTTGTGGGTTTGCCGAGCGGCCTCTGCACAAGCCTACACGCTCCTTCCCCCGGGCACCTATCGCCTGAGAAGAAATCAGTTTGACTGACTATTACTCACAGCAGAGGGACCCACAGCCCACACATCGTGACAATAAGAGAAACATTCTTAAATCTTGAACAGTTAAAAAGGAACTTTAATTTTAAAACATACTGAGAAAATAGAGCCAATTTTTTCGAACAGCTGCATCGGTGCCTGTAAGTAAACGAGAGCAAAAGCTATGGGTTTAATTTAAACTTAAATACAGTGAGTCAAACGGGGCATCCCTTAAAATTTCGTCTGGTTGAGCTGATTCAGTGGAAAGCTTCCAAGTGCGAAGCTCAGAGGAGTACGTCTACAGCCTGAAAGTTGTCCCAAATGTACAACACAAATGTCCTTCCCCAGCTTTAGAGTAGAGTTGTGCAACAAATACAACCTTTGCTCCCAGGCCAACACTGTCCCTTCCTCCTAGCTGGAGAACACACAAGTCTGAGTTGGCTACAGCCCTTGAGCCAACAGACCTGGAGCTCTCAGGTGAGGCAATATGCAAGTGCATGTTCAGCCATGGTCCACCTGTCCAAGCCCGGATGCAGATGGAACTCTGTGGAGCAGGACTCCAGATCTCTCCCCCCCAATCCTCTGCACATGGCATGGACAGCTGTATGTTCCCGGCTCACCTTCTCCCTCACTGGCTGGGCAGTCCCAGTTTCTTCTCGCTAGGTAATGGGCACAGCTGCTACACTGAAAAGACAGAAGACACCCTGGGAATCAGCTGTAGCCATTTACAGCAAAACCCAGAGAAGATTCTTCCTCAGCTCTGCACGTGAGCAGTACCATCTGCACAGGTGATGAGCTCATGGAACAGGCCAGACACCAAAAAGCATGGCCACTCAGCAGCAAGCCCACAGATCAAGCGCTGAGGCAGTTCCTGACCGGGCCTCTCCTGGTTCCCAAGACCTTTGCAGCAGATCTTGTTACTTTTTAAATTCTCCCGATCCAGAAGGGTTGTATTTTCTCTGGCAGAAGAGCACATCAAGCGTTCGTGCCACGCAATGAGAACAGCCAGAGGAAACAGTTGGTCTTACAGTTTGGAGGAGGAGGCACAAGTGCAATTTCCAATGAAATGCTCTATTGCAAAATCAGGTTGTAAGGGACCCCAGAGCAGAGACAGTTCAGGGAATGGGGCTGTTCTTTAGGTGTTATAGGATGAGTTCAATTCCTGACAGCATGAGAGGAGGAACACATTGCAGGTTGTGAAGTAAATGGATACCATGGTAATCAGAGCCACTTAAGTGCCTAAGACAGATGCAGTGCATAGCTATCTAATACATTAGATTTTATATAAACAGAACATACATCAAGATCTAGGTTTGGACACTTGTTTTTTATGATAACAAGTAGTCCTCTGGCACCTTATCAACTAACAGATATTTTGGAGCATAAGCTTTTGTGGGCAAAGACCCGCTCCACCAGATGTTTTTTATGTAGTACACAAGTTAGTCTGAGAAATACGGCAACATCTTAACAAAATTCAACACCATGGTTTATTGGTGGCATTGTCCCAGTGGGTGCAATTTATCTACGGGAGGCAGGAAGGCCAGAACTGACAAGGAACTCATCCACCAGCTGCACAGGGGCAACTTTCACCCACTAGGATTTGACACTGGTGCCCCAGAGGGGGTGGTCTAGGCTAATAGGATGTTTCAGTTCATGTTTCTCTAGATTTAACGTGTGACTGAAGTCAGTAACATTCACTGTGATGTTGCTGATCGTCTAAACAAGAATCATGAAATGCCAGAACTGGAGTAACCATGGAACTGTGGGCAATTCAGAAAAAGGCACGGGGGAAGGAGGAGTAATCCAGTGGCCCAAGGCTGGATCTTTTACAGCCCACTGACAATCCGTGGGTCCCTCACTCTGCCCTGACTCCAGTGTGACACTAAAATGAAATTCAATACCGGACTAGTCATGATTCAGTGGATCCCTGGTAAACCCCCACTGACCTGGGCACAGCCAGGTCTAGCAAGGGGTGTTTCTTAAACCCAACCAAAGGCTTTTCTTCCTATTTCCATGCTGTCCCTGGGCTGCAGGAGATTCAGAGCCATCTCTTCCACTCCAGAACACACACACAAAAGAGCACCCAAGGGACAGACACCCCACACTGACCTGCTGTTGATCTTTCCCACTCACAGCAAGATATACTAGACAGGGGCAGGGCACAGGGAAACAGCACCCAGTTGCCCATCAGTGTGAACACAGCGGTGAAGCCAGGGAAGAGAGAGCTCCCCAAACCCACTAATGTTCTCCCAGCCCTACTCGTCCCTCACTGAATGAATATGCACTGAGCCAATGCCCTGTACAGCATCAGAGAGAGCAATGCTCTTCCAAAAGGGAGAGAAACCAAGGCCCTGACCACTTAGGCTCCCTAATGAAGCCCATTAGAGGGCCAGCGTATATCTCAAAACTTTCTAACACGGATATGGGGCAGCTGAGAACAGCCGGCCAAGGGATGCAGTGGAAACTTCACCACTTGGGCCATTTGACATGAGAATGGACAAGACACTTGGAAACATCCTGCGTCGGAGGGTGACAGGGTGGATAATCCTTTTCATCACAAGAGCAGGACTGTTTACATCAGTCAGCCAGTCAAATTTCCACTTTAATTGCACTGCTTACTTTCCCACAGCAAGAGAGAGCTAGCTGGCTGCCTGCTTTCCATGTGAAACGACTATTTTAACGTGACCGAGGTTTCACTCTACTGTATAATTAACGAATGTGGTCGCGCAAGCCAGTATCATCTTACACCCACACCAAATTCCTTCTGTAGTTTCTGGGATGATACACTAACCGTCTCGACTGGGACTGGAGCCCTTACTGTTGCTGTGCACAGTTAAAGAGGTACCATATTCCACACTGGAGCAGCTGCGTCGCCACACCAGGTGACGCCATCCCCCGCTTAAGGCATATAAACCACTCTGGGATTTTTCCAGATTAAAGACACAATCTACAGAGTTAAATTATATATTTAAAAAAACAAATCTTAAATTTGCTTATCAAATAAAAGTTACTCCACATTTATTATCAAAAGGAAGAGATTTAAAAAGCAGTTAGAGTCCTACTTCAGCAAAATATCCTGTACATTATGAATATTTACCCTAAATTAGCTTCTCCAGTTCTTTTCAATGTTGCCGCATGTTATTTGCTCTAAATCGAACGCTCAGCCCCGACACGCTGCTGCACGGCTGCTTTCTTCCACACGCCCAGGTGAGATGCAGCCCCACTGGCCCTACTCCCCTGTGTGCGTCCTCAAGTGGTACTTCAGGGACTGTTTATATCGGAAGCACTTTGTGCACTCGGTGCAGGGGTAGGGCCTTTCGCCCGTGTGCGCCCGCTGGTGCTCCAGCAGGTGGTGCTTCTGGGTGAAGTTCTTGCCGCACTCGGCGCAGTGGTAGGGCCGCTCTCCCGTGTGGATGCGCTGGTGCTCCAGCAGGTGGTGCTTGCGGATGAAGCCTTTGCCGCACTCGGTGCAGGCGTGTGGCCGTTCCCGCGTGTGGATGCGGTAGTGGTTGGTGAGTTTGGATTTCTCACTGAATGTTTTCTCGCACTGAGTGCACTTAAAGGGCCGCTCCCCCGTGTGAGTCCTCTGGTGCCGGAGGAGATGGGAAGGGCGGCTAAAGTTTTTCCCGCACTGCGGGCAGATGAAGGACATCTCGCTCTTCCCGGTGTGGACCCGCTGGTGCATGATGAGGCTGATCTGCAGCCGGAAGCTCTTCCTGCACTCGGTGCAGGTGTACGGCCGATCGCCCACGTGCGTGATCTGGTGTTTGCTGAGGCTCGACTTGTGGCTGAAGCTGCTCTCGCACTCGGTGCATTTGTAGGGCTTTCCGGCCGGAGGCGTTCTCGGCTCCGGCTTGAGGCTGTGTTTGTCTCGGAAGCTCTCGACACGCCGGGCTGGGCCAACGCCCCTCCGCGTGTGGCTCCGCTGGTGCAGGAGGAACTGCTGCTTGATCCTGAAGCTCAAGTCACACTCGTGACACTCATAAGGCCCCTCTTTGAGATGGTTCCGCTGGTGAATGATAAAGTTGATCCTCAGCATGAAGCTCTTCCCGCACTCGGGGCAGATATAGGGTCTCTCCCTAGTGCGGTTTCTCTGGTGGACGACGACCGCCTTCATGTCACTGGAGTCTCTTTCACAGGGAACAGATTGCCCCGTCCTGTTTCCGATGGGGTTTCTCTGGAGCATCTTGGAACTGCATTGAGCCTCACAGGTTGTCCCCTGCTCATGGTTCTGGAAAAGCTGTGGCTCAGCTCTGCCTGAGAACATGGCATATGGCTCCAGGGTGTCAGGATCATCCTCCTCCTCCGTTTTAATCACAATCCCGTCATCTGGGAGAATTTGAAAAAGGATGAAGACGTCATTAATGTCACCTGCTTTAGGATAAAGGGAGCCTCTTATGAGTAAGTCAATCTCGATAAACAATGGAAATGGCCTGAAGAGTTCATAGGAATAAGTGACCTGGAGCAATCCTCTGGACTTACTACTTAGAGGCTGTGTCTACACTAGCTCCCAACTGCGAAGGGAGCATGGTAAGTAGGGTGTAGGGAGATGATTAATGAAGTGCTGCGGTGCATCTGCTGCACTTCATTAAGCTAATTCTCCCCACAGGAACTTCAAAGTGTTAAAGTTCCAAGTGCCAGCTCGCACGTAGCCCCAGCTAACCCGCCCGTACTTCCAAGTTGCCTGGGCAACTCCGAAGTCCCTTTACGTCTCGAAGTTGCTGTGGGGGAGAAATAGCTTAATGAAGAGCTGCATATGCACCGCAGCACTTCACTAACAATCTCCCAACACCCTACTTACCATGCTCCCTTCGCAGTAGGGAGCTAGTGTAGACACAGCCAGAGAGACTGTAAAAAATATTTTGCTTGGCCATCTCAGTGCTTGAGAATCTTGGGGTAGTGGTTCCCAACCTGGGGGTCTGTGAGGGTACTGCAGGGGCTCCGTGAAAAAAATAAAAGATAAATAAAATAAATACATAAAAATAGAAAATAAGTTTTAAATAAATTACAATGTTACAATCAATTATTAGTTTTAAAATAAATAAAATGTTATTAATTGCTGTGCAAAAATCTATGTTGCAACTTCCTTTTTCATAGAATCACAGGGCTGGACGGGACCTCAGGAGGTCATCTAGTCCAGCTCCCATTTTTCATTCAGTGCAGTGTCCCTAGCGGCTAGAACTGGCTTTTCTGGAGGCCCCTGAATGGCTTGTGGCAGTAACTGGGGGTCCGCACTAGTGAAAAGGTTGAAGCGCTGTCCTAGGGCACTACCACAACTATAACAATTTTAACAGGAGTAGATTAAGGTTTGTTTGTTTGTTTTTTTAAAAAGAAACCCCACCTTCAACACAATTAAGCAAAACGTGCTTAGATTCACATCCAAACATGGAACACAAGTCAGATGACTTATCTGATCAATCACTACAATGCAGCCCTAGGAGTTTCAAATGTCTGCAGTCTACGTATTTAGTTTTTTATTGTCATGTCCCTGCTAGGGGCTGTTCTGGCAATTAGCTATTTCCAGGTCCTGTATCCTGCTCTTGGAGATCTTCTTACTCTACAGCTGTTCTCATTCCAAGAGCTGTAACTTCCTGTTTGCAACTATGGCACACCCCCTGCCACTTCTGGGGAGTCCCTCTCTCCTGGCCAGGGCAAGTCTAAGGAGGGGACCCTGGCAGAGGTGCCTCTCCATGGCCACAGCAGCTTCGGAGCTGGGGGAAAACGTCTTGCTGTGGCAGGGCGGGAGGCCTCTCTCTCCACCACAGCCCTGAGTGCCCACATGGCCCTTGACAGGCTGCTGCAGAACTTGGTGATGGACAACCTGTGGGACACCTGCATCCCACTGGGCTCCACCTGCAGCCCACAGGACCCCCTGGCTGCCCTCCCCCATGCATGAGGTGCATGTGGGCAGGAAGGCCACAGATGGAAACCCTGTTGGCCAGGGGCTGCTGTGACCCAACCGTGGTGAAGGAGGGCCACTCAGAATGGGAAAGGACTGCCTAGGAATGAGTACAGCAGAAAGGGATCTAGGGGTTATTGTGGACCACAAGCTAAATATGAGTCAACCGTGTGATGATGTTGCAAAAAATGCAGACATGATTCTGGGATGCATTAACAGGTGTGTTGTGAACAAGACACGAGAAGTCATTCTTCTGCTCTACTCTGCGCTGGTTAGGCCTCAGCTGGAGTATTGTGTCCAGTTCTGGGCACCGCAGTTCAAAAAAGATGTGGAGAAACTAGAGAGGGTCCAGAAAAAAGCGACAAGAAGGATCAAAGGTCTAGAGAAAGTGACCTATGAAAAAAGGTTGAAAGAACTGGGCTTGTTTAGTTTGGAAAAGAGAAGATTGAGGGGAGACATGATAGCAGTTCTCAGGTATCTAAAAGGGAGTCATAAGGAGGAAGGAGAAAACTTGTTCTTCTTGGCCTCTGAGGATAGAACAAGAAGCAATGGGCTTAAACTGCAGCAAGGGAGGTTTAGGTTGGACATTAGGAAAAAGTTCCTAACTGTCAGGGTCATCAAACAGTGGAATAAATTGCCAAGGGAGGTTGTGGAATCTCCATTGCTAGAGATATTTAAGAACAGGTTAGATAGATGTCTGTCAGGGATGGTTTAGATAGTACTTGGTCCTGCCATTAGGGCAGGGGGCTGGTCTTGATGGCCTCTCGAGGTCCCTTCCAGTCCTAGTGTTCTGTGATTCTATAACTGGTGGTTGTCCATTGCTGGCGTAGAAGAAACAGGTTTAGTAAGAGTTTGTAAGTGAAATGTAGCTCAGAGTCTGCAATACACTACCACCACCCAGGAGCAAATTACCATCACACACCTTAAGGGTCACCCAGGATGCAGCTGAACAAACCTGTAAGCTAACCAAAGGTGGTATCAAAAATTGGCTCAAATCCTGGGCCTGAGGAAAGGGCAGGTGAGAAAACCACGCGCCCCGGTGAACCAGTTCTGCACGGATGTTTAGAGCTGCTCAGCACTTCGTTGCCACTTGCTAAGACGTTGTTTGGAGGGTGTCAGGCTTTGAGTAGGCCCTGCTTCCCAGAGCTGCACCAGCATACCTGACCCCCTGCCACCAGGTTAATGCAGCTTGGCAGGAAATTGTGCTAGGACTCTGGCTCCATCACCATCCTGGGGAAGTTTGCCCTCCAGGCTAGACGCCTGGCATTAATCTGTCCTTGCTCTTTCACGTGCCAGCAGCGTGCTGGAGGGGGCACCCTGGAGCCCTTTTCAGGCGACTAGTCGGGGTGAGGCAATGTGTCTGCCTCAGGCACAGCTACTTCCCTCTTTGGATCAGACACACCAGCAACTGCCAGAAAGGACTTGGCCGGGGGCCTTCCCTGTCTGAAGCACTTCTACTTCCTCTCACTGGAAAGGGGTTAGATTTCGCTCCACTGCGAGGTGTTAAAATGGTCCCCTGGGAACAGACTCGGGCGACTCTCTGTATAAAGTCCCATTCTAATAGGCTTTTGAACAGGCCCCAAGGAGTGCCGGGCTAGATTAGCTGGATACTCAGGACGTTTTTTCAGGGACGAAGGAGGAACCTCTCAAACAACGGCCAGCTGAAATGATGCCTAGTTCCTCCGCACCACTGCCTCCCCACTTGGGTATGAGGACACATCTGTTCAAATGGGAAAACAGATTCATCTCTTCCACAGTCCCCTTTCCCTCGGAACAAATGTGGCTCGGCACCAACAGCAAGGAGACAGTTGTGTGCAAGCCCCTTGTTAGTAAAACGCTGGCTGATCACAGACCCTTAGCCAGATCTGGAGCCTCCTCCATGAGGCCGTGCAGCCTCTGACCTGAGAGGAGCACTTGTTTGCCAGCCTGCGGGCCCAAGGCAGCAGTCGGGCTGGGTCTTGCCATTTGTAGATACCAGTGTTTCCTCTAAGTTTTCCCATGTGTGTGCTGAATGAATTTTGCTGTGCGCGCCAATCCGGGGGTGGTGTCAGGTGGCGGAAGGAGTGCAGAGCTGCTGGGTGTGAGGGCTCTGGGATGGAGCTGGGGAAGAGAGGCTGGGGCTGGGAGTTGGGGTGCTGGAGAAGTGAGGGCTCCGTCTAAGGGTGCAGGCTTTGGGGTGTGGGAGGAGACTAAGGGCTGGGGCAGAAGGTTCAGCATGTGGGAGGAGACTCAGGGCTGGGGCGGAGGGCTGGTGTAAGCGGGGAAGGCAGGGAAGGCTCTGGCTGAGAGCTCAGGCTTTGAGGTGGAGCTGTGGAGGAGAGGTGCAGGCTGCCCCAGGCTAGGACCAGGGTAGAGGCACAGCTCCCTGGCTGCGGCAGCTCTGGGGCTGCGAGGTGAGTGCATCTCCCCACCTGCCCCAGCCAGGGCAGATCCAGGGATGTCTCTCTCTCCTGGCCAGGGCAAGTCCAAGGAGGGGACCCTGGCAGAGATGCCTCTCCATGGCCACAGCAGCTTCGGGGCTGGCGGAAAACATCTTGCTGTGGCAGGGCAGGAGGCCTCTCTCTCCACCACAGCCCTGAGTGCCCACGTGGCCCCTGACAAGCTGCTGCAGAACTTTGTGGTGTGCAACCTGCAGGACACCTGCATCCCTGGTGCATGTGGGCAGGAAGGCCACAGGTGGAACCCCAATGGGCCAGGGGCTGCTGTGACCCAACCGAGGTGAAGGAGGGCCACTCATAACTGGTGGCTGCCCATTGCTGGCGTAGAGGAAACAGGTTTAGTAAGGGTTTGTAAGTGAAGCGTAGCTCAGAGTCTGCAATACACCACTACCACCCAGGAGCAAATTACCATCACAGACCTCAAGGGTCACCCAGGATGCAGCTGAACACATCTGTAAACTAAGCAAAGGCTTTGTCAAAAAACAGTTCAAATCCTGGGTGTGGGGAAAGGACAGGTGAGAAAACAGGAATGCCCACGTAACCCAGAGGCAAAGTTGGCTGGTCGCTATGGAGAGCAACAAGACAAGGTGTAAGAAAAGGTGGAGTTCAGTTTGGCTATGACAACTTAAATCCATTTCAGTTTTGTTGTAGGGCTCCCCTCTGCGCTCCGCAGTGGGCAAGAAGGGCGACTTTCCCTTTCTGGCCACATTAGCCGGGCAGAAGCAGAATGGAAAACATTTCTACTAATCAAAGGACTCCATTAACCATCACCTGGATCTCCCTGGAAAACGCGGCACGGTGAGCAAGTCCCTCGGGTAAGTATGAGGCAGACTGCTTTCCACAGAGCTTGGACCTGGATTAGCTCCAGGGCACAGAATGTCCAGGGTGGACCCAGGTCTGGTAGGAATTCTGCATGTATGTTCCCCTTTAACAGTTGCCACCAATCACTTTATATCCAATTCCTGGCCTGCTAGGGATGAGCCCTTGGACAGGTTACTAGATTAAACACTAGCTCCTACCAACACTTATCCTAACACACACCCAATTCTACCTAAATCCCATTTTAGCTCATAGAAGTTACACAGCAGTTCCTTTATCCAGGGGGACCAGCTTGCAGCCGCTGAGTAGGATGTGGTGACTCCTCAGGAAAAGCAGTGTCTGGGGATATGAGAGTTTCTTCAGCGCCTTCAGCCAGTTTCTGAGCAGACTAACTGGTGCTGGAGAATCAGATATGGTTGGCTAATGATTTCCCCCATTCCACATGTCGAGCATCTCTCCCTCGCTGGCATTTTACACGATCTCAAGAGGGGCAGCCAGGTTAGTCTGTAGCTTCACAAAAAAAGCCAAGCAGTCCTGTAGCAAAAGACTAGCTACTGTATTTATTAGGCAATGAGCTTTAGTGGGTAAGACCCACTGATGAATCTATGGATCTTACCCACAAAAGCTCATGACCTAATACAATTGTTAGTCTTTAAGGTGCTACAGGACTGCTTGGCTGTACAAGATGTGGCACTAGAAGAGAGTTCCCTTTGCACTCCATGGACTGGCAAGGTGTCACTCTCCATTTTCTGAGGCCTACTAGGACACAAAGAGGGGCTGAAGCCTTCACCCCACCAAGAATAGGCTAGTGACCTGCTACAGCCTGATGAATGATGCTGTTGCTTTGCAGGAGGACTGCTCTTCAGAGAGTCATTTCTGACATGCACTCACTACAAGTGTCTGGTGTCTCTTACTCTGGAGCCTCTGATCTGATGCGTGACTGCTGCTGGTCTCATGGTCACAACTACCACAAGTTTTCCTCCCATGGGGGTTCCTGGTGGGATTTAAGACCGTTCTTTTGCTTAAAAGTTCCCCCTCACTCCAGGCAGACTGTGGCCATGTCTACACTAGACATAGAAATCAACCGCCAATAGGCAATTTTAGCTACACCAATTATGTAGCTAAAATTGATTTATCCACAGCTGACTTCCATGTCTGTCCACACAGCAGAAGGTGAACCTTCCTTACTCCTCGCCTCTCGCGAGGAGTACAGGGGTTGACGCTGACCCCTGGAAACACAGTCTCAAGCAAAACCCCAGAAGATCGACCCTGAGTGGGTCAATCTTCCACTGTAGGGCGGCTCCAGCCTGTGCTTCTCCCTCATATGAAAGCTCTGCACTGTATCTCACTGATGAATCCTGGAGCTTCTCCTCACTCTGGTCCTGCCTTTGCTTAGCTCCTCTAACGTATGACAAGTTTTCTCTGTAGCCCAAAGCTGCCCCCTCTCACCTGTGCAGTTACCCTGCTGGACAATGACTCTTCTGATTTCACTGAAATCGGTTTTGTATTCAGCCGACTCCTCCAGGCAGTTCCCTGAGGGGTTTCGCGGTGGTGTGAGTGAGCCATACGGACTGCCCTGGGTTGCTTCCTCATCTGGATTCTGCAAAATTCCTTCTGATCCTTCAGCCACTCTGTGCAGCTCCAGGTTTTCAGGGCAGTCCTCGGGGTGAACTTCTTCTGTTTTGATCACAACCCTTATACCTGCTGCGAGAGAGAGAGAGAGAGAGAACTCATTCCCCTGATCTGGGAGATAGCCACCATTACCAATAACCCTTTGCTGCATCACAGAGCAATCACAGCACAGGAAGAGTTGTGACACTGCAGACGCCACAATTTTAGAGCTGATTTGCCACTTTTCCATTTGTCTGCAGAAGATGAATTGCCCTGACATGAACCACTGTTGCAAAACTCTTTAGTAATACTTCATGCACCAGTCACCTCAAACTCCCAGCCTTTACGATTAGGGCTTCGCATCTCTCACAGAAGTCACGTAAGTCATGGATTTCGTGATCTTCCACAACCTCTGTGACTGCTGCAAGGACTGGCCAGAGCAGCTGCAATCTGTGGCCCTGACCAGCAGTCCCTGGGGGCACCCAATAGCGGCCACCCCTCCCAGACTCCCCGCTCGCTCCTCCACCCCGCCCCCCGGCCCAAGATTTAATCACAGGTTTAAGTCCTAGATAAGTCACAGGCTGAGAATGTTTGTTTATTGCCCATGACCCGTCCTTGACTTTTACTAAAAGAACCCATGACGAAATCGTAGCCTTCCTTATGATCTGCCTAAATACCAACAGTCCAAGCTTCAGGGGGTCCAGAATCCCACAACCTGTACAACCTCTTCCAACCAGACCATCCCACCCCAACCCTCCATCACCGGTGATGGCTTTCTGGACAGCTCCGTGTCCTGTTCAGAATCATCCTCTTGGCCACACAGTGAGCTCAGTCCCCCTTGGCTCTCTGATCCTCCAGCTACTCAGTCTGCTGGCCCTAATCCTCACCTCTCCGAATGGGGGACAGAGCAGAAACTGCCCCGGGTCTCCAGTAAACAGGGTGTTCACCTTGTCTCAGCTTCCCCTCACTTCGGAAAGGTGCACTGAGGGAGGTGTGTTAGGAAGGGTGCATTAATGGACATGGCACTGGACTGGCACTCAGGATACTTGGGCTCAAAGGTGGCCTCAGACTGCCTATGTGAACCTGGACAAGTTACACAGTCTACCCTGTGCCTCAGTATCCTGAACTATTAAACAGGGAATAGCACGCCTGACTGCAAAGGGACACTGAAGAGAAATCAATCAATCAATCAGTGACTAGGGATGTTAATGGTTAACTGGTTGGGCCGGAGCGGCCCCCCTGCCCGCAGCACGCCAGGGATCAGGGCTGCTCCGGCTGTGCTGGAGAGCCCCCACCGCCGGGCAGCTGCAAGTGGGTGTGCTCCAGCCCGGTGGGAGGAGCCCCAGTCCCTGGGGTGCTGAAGGTGGGTGGGGGGTGATTGGGCTGGAGAGATCTCCCCTGCCACCCCCTTTAATTGGATGAACCTACCCTTTAACCAGGTAACCAATTCAATGGGATTTTACATGGCTATCATTGACTGTGAGGTGCTCAGATAGCACAGGAGAAGGGGTGGATGCATAGAAAGAAGGGCTGCAAAAGTTGCCTCGGAGTCAGGAGAGAACATGGGAACAGGCATGCTAGGTCGGACCAAGGTCCATCCAGCCTAGTAACCTGTCTTCTGACATTGGTCAATGCCAGTGCCCCAGAAGGAGCGAACAGAACAGGGAACAAATAAGTTCTCCATTGCCCGTTTCCAGCTCAACAGAGGACAGGGACACAATCTCTGGCCGTCCCAGCTCATAGCCATTGGTGAACCTGTCTGACATGAATTGATTTAGTTCTCTTTTGAACCCTGTTAAAGCCCTGGCCTTCAAAACCCTCTGCAGGGAATGCCATGGGTCGACAGCGTGTGGTGTGAAGAAATACTTTGTTTGTTTGAAATCTGTTACCTATTAATTTCATTTGCTGAGCCCTAGCTCTTGTGTTATGGGAAGGAGTAAGTATTTTTCCTTATTTACTTTCTCCACACCAGTCATGATTTAATAGACCTCAGTCATATCCCTCACCCTTAATCATCTCTTTTTCAAACTGAAAAGTCCCATTCTGATTAATCTCACCTAACACAGAAGTCACTCCATAACCGTCAATAATTTTTATTGCCCTTTTCCTGAACCTTATGCAATTGCAAGATCTATTTTCAGATGAAGCAACCACATCTGCACATATTGTTCAAGAGCCGGATGTACCATGGATTTATATAGAAGCAATACAATATTCTCTGTTTTATGTATCCCTTTCCTAATGATTCCCAATATTCTGTCTGCTTTTTTGACGTCTGCTGAACACTGAATGGATGTTTGCCTGAGAACTCTCCACAATGATAATCAAGATCTCCTTGAGTGGTAACAGCTAATTTGGACCCCATTGTTTAGATGTATAAGTGGGATTATGGTTTTCAATGTGCACTACTTGAAACGCAGTGTTTATAAATATAATCTGCTGCTTTGTTGCCCACTTGCCCAGTTTGGAGAGATCATTCTGAAGCTCTTTACGCTCTGCCTGGGACTTAACTATCTTGAATAATTTTGCATCATCTGCAAATTTTGCCACCTCCTCAGTGTGACAGGACACCACACCACCACCCGGAAGTGGGGGGTCCAGCTGTGGGGTCATTTCCTTCTGCTCCAGCTGGATGTTCTCCTTCCTCTGGGGCAGGACGATTCTATCGTGTCCCGGAAAGTCTCATGTACATACACTGTCTCTAAGGATGGAAGCTCCTTGCACCGAAGGCACATATAAGCCACCCGCCCGTAGGTGCATATGTGCCACACTGGGTGCAATACACTGCATGACCCCCGCTCCATTGCTGGACTTCTCCCTTTACTCCTGCAGTTTGTTCCACGTTGCTAGTTTGTTTTTATCGGACAGGGTAGAGGAGAGGAGCTTTGGCTTTACGTTTAAAGAATGTTCGGTGCATCTAGCACCTCCAAACACACCCTGCCCTCACATGCCACCCTCTAAACACCCTCACAAAACTCCCACATTTGCTAACTCTCCTGGTAGCTTAAGATGGTCCCCATCCATCTCCCTACTGCGACGAGCTGGCTCTCCCTCCTTGTTGTAAGCACTAACCCAGGAGGAAGAGACCTTGCTGCCCACAACTGTATTGTTGTCCCTGCTGAGTCATTCCACCACTTCTTGTGCCCTGTTCCCACCACTCTCCCCGGCCTGGTGGGGAGGGGGGTCACTATTTTTCAGGATGACCTATATCTGGAGGCTGGGCAATTTCCTGTCCAAACCTTTCTCCAGTGAATCAAAAAGTGACCAGCCCCAAGTGTGCGTTCCTTCTCCCTTTATTGCCCCTGTCCTTCCCTCACCGGAGCAACCCAGCAAGGAATTCTCCGGCCCTTGTTCTCTCTCTATACCCCATTTCCGGCAAAGCTGCATTCTCCCCATTTTAGAATCGGTGCCCCCCAGATGTGCAAAGCACTGTTTCGTTACTCTGCTTCTCCGATGCCAAAATTAACACATCTGCTCTGAGTCACGTTACTCTGCTACTCACCTGCACTGGGGTCAGCAATTATTTCTCTCTCTTCATCTGAGTCCTGATGGCCACCAACCTGTGATTCTATTCCTTCTTCGACATGTGACAGAACATCGGGTTTTGAGATTGCAGAGTCTATGCGGGGGGAAAGAGATTACTGTGCCATAAGCTTTAACATTCCCCCTCACCTCTTCCCAGGGTATAGGATGGGTACAGCAAACGTCGACAAGGATGAGCTAATGCAGACTCTGCATAAGGGAAATGCATCTCATGAGAGTTTGGTCGGATTCCCCAGATAAAAATCACGCCTTTCCCAACACAATGGAACTTGAGGCACAAAGAAAGGATTAAAGGGACATCCTGAACTTCAAAAACAAACAAACAAGAGAATTTTTCTTCCTGGGTGAAATCCTGGCCCCACTGAAGTCAACATTAAAATTCCCACTGACTTCAACAGGACTAGGGTTTCACCACTGTTGCTGCCACTAACATCTAAGACAAATATAACCGTCAGAGCAGGCAAAAATTATCCCTCTGTTTTTTCCACATACTCGCACCAGCACTGATTGAAACAGCACACTAAAAATAGAAATATTGCCACGTCAAAATAAGCAGCATAAGGGCTTAACCCTGAGTAACTAGAGAGCTTCAGATGGGTTTGCACTCTGTGAGAATAACCCCTCCTTCTGCTTGTGCCCATCACACCTACACTATTTTTAGCGCATTAGCTTGATCAAAGCTAGTAAAGGTATGGCTGCTTGAGCTGAAAGTTACAGCCCCAACTCGGGCAGACAATCCTTGTGTGGGTGTGAATGCACCCGCATGCACAGGGCAGCTTCAAATAGCAACAGGTGAGCTTACTTGAAACTTGCTTAAAAATGTGATAGAAGACTCAAAAATCAACAGAAGGACACAGCATAAGACCCAAAAATACATTGAAGTCGCAGTCTGAAACCAGCTAGACTGTGCCTTTAGGGCACTTGTACTGTGGCAGAGTGACTTGGGAAGTGCCTGCTTACAGGGGACAGTTCCTCACCATTTGCCACAGAAGTCCCCTCATCTCATATTCCAGAAGCAATGACAAACCACCAGCCTTAGCACGGGATGTTTTCTGGAGAGGTGCATGGGGGGAGCACATCAGAGGAGTTCAGCATTGGCCTCATTCCACTCCCATTGACTTACGCAGGAGCAGTACAAGCTGTGTGTGGAGCCCTTTCAATAGCCAGCCTTTAATTATTCATACTTGTGTCTCTGCGGCACGTCTCCAGCAGATTTTGTATTTAAAGCACCATTTTAAAGTGAACTCAGCATTCCTTAAAGGCGCTGGACTAAGAGCTTTGGTGACCTATGTCCTCTGTTTATCCAGCAGGTATGTGCAACGTAGGCAGCTAACGCAGGCTTTTCCCACGCTGCTTTTCCAGGATGTCTCAGCCCTGATGTGAAGATCACCTACAGTGGTAATACGTGAGACCATGATTTTGTCATGGATATTTTTAGTGACAGCCATGGGCAGGTGACAGGCAATAAAGAAAAATGTATGGAAGCCCAGGCCTGACTGAGATGTTTACTAGAAATATCCCTGACAAAAAGGGGAGCTCAGCTGGGGGCTCCCCACACTGCCCCACGGGCCTGGCCTGTTCCCATCCTGCTATCCCAGCCCGACTAGCACTCTGGGGAACCTGTCCTATCCTGCCGCTAGCCACAGGAGAAACACTTGGTGTTCCCCACCTCCTCCGCCACCCACTCCCCACCACCAATGGCTAAAGTCGCAGAGGTTGCTGGAAGTCACAGATTCTGTGGCTTCTGTGACCTCCATTAAAAAAAAAAAAAAGCCTGATTTATAAGGGATGAACACACACGTATCCAATCACTACCCACAGTCAGAATGTAAATGAAGTCTTTGAAAAGGGACTGTCAATCATAAAGGCACTGAGGATGGTATGTTCTGATCCACCAAAAGGAAGGAGAAATACCTGAGCTGAAGGCAGCCTGTGAAATCTCTGAAGCTCACTTATAACAGACAGATAAAAATGGATCTTTACCTAAGGAGATCAAAGATTCGTAATTGCCCTTCATCACATTTTTGTACAATTCCTTCTGCCATTCATCTAGTTTCTCCCACTCCTTCTCATTGAAATATACTGAGACGTCATCGAATGTCACTGGCACCTGAAATCACAAATGTTACACACTTAGCACCTTCTGTAACACACACCTTGGCATCCGCAGCCTTAACTTCAGTGATAAGAAGAGAAAACCTCCCTACACTCAGACTTCAAAGCTCATTCAGTGAGGTGAAGGATCCATAATGCAGAAATCTCGTCAAGTGTGGATTTGGAAACAGTTTGCAGGTTCCTATTCCCACGAAATAATGGATCTCAGCTGAAACCCTGGCTCTGAACCCACACTGCTTCCAATCCAGACCAGAATTCCTCCAAACCCCACAGATTTGATGCTGTTTTCACTTACATCAATCTCTGACCAAGGCCAGCAAAATTATTCAAACGATAATCTGTCAAATTATTAAATGAGATCACAGTCAGGATTCATGGCTGACCATCATTTCTATAAAGCAGCTGATCTCAAACCCCAGGGTCAATTGCTCCAGGACTGTGCGGTAATTCTGTCCCAACCCCGAGGTTCACCATTTCCGACTGTCACTAGTTAGAACATGAATCCCATTCAGCAATACTTACAGTTTTCAAATACACACGGAGACAGCTCTTTCCTGCAGAGCTGGGCAAGTATTTCATAATGATTCATTCAGAGAGTGAATTCCACCTTATGCAAACCATCAGACTGCCATTATCGAGGTTATTTATGAACTAATTATTGGACACCCAGCTCTTTATTTCTCTTCCAATTGGAGAACTGACTTAGAATGAAGCTTCCAGTCAAGTATCCACACATAAATTTGATAGCCTCCATGAATATGCAGCAATGTTTATTTTAAAAAATGTCATTTTCACGACATTTTCACCAATAAACATGCTTGCTACGACATCTGTGTAGAGCAAAAGGTGTCAATGCAAATACAAATGAACATTAAAGGAACGTTTTATTTGATTGCATTGTTCACCTAGCTCCAATTCTTACACACATCAAGCCTATCTCGTTTCTCCTGAGTCCCAGCTATGCCCTTTTGCCTTGCATCAGAACACCTACCTGTTGCTTCCTCCAATCCTGCCCCACCCTGAGACCCTTTACCTGCTTTTTCTGCTGCTTGGTTACCTCACTAAGAGCAACTTGTGGTATCAGGGCATCAATCTGGCTACTGGAGGCATGGATCAGCATTCACATGACACTCCCTGCTAGTACCTAAGCATGGCTGTGGGCAACTAATGATCCAGCCAGTGGACCATATGTGATGATGAATCCCCTTCATGTGCCACCTGAAGCATTTTGTACATACAGTAAGAAGCCTGACTACTTTTAAAAGGAGACTGCCAGCCAGGAACCATTATTCCACAAATCCTGATGAACTGGGGCTGAGAAATCCCTACTTCAAAAAACTCCCTACGTCACAAGCAGGAAGCCAGCTAAACAGTCAGTGGGACCACTGGACAACCCAGGTGCTAACACTGCACTCAAGGACAATAAGGCCATTGCAGAAGCCAGGTCTACCGTAGAGGAGGAGGTCAAATTAAGAAATGCAACTTCAGCTACATTAATTATGTAGCTGGAGTCGACATGTCATCATTCGAGCGTCCGTGCCGTCGCCACTGCAGGAGGCTGATGGGAGCAAATGCTTCCATCGACTTCCCTTACTCCTCGGTGGGGCAGGAGTACTGGTGCTGATGGGGCTGCCTTGTGAGTTTGATTTAGTGTGTCCCTACCAGGCGTGAAAAAATGAAATTTTCACATTGGTCTTTGCAGCACAGGATGTGAGGACAACCAAGCCTGAGCTATTCTTTTTAAACGACAAATCTTAGAGAACAACCGGATAAATAGTAATAAGTCATCAGGACCCCACAGTGCTCACCCAAGAGATCTGAGGGGAGCTGATGTACGAAATTGGTATGTTACCTATCACTGAAACTGGCTTCTGCACCAGATGCCTGCACAGTTGCTAATGGAGCACCCTTTTTAAAAAAAGGCTGAAGAGGTGATCCCAGCAATTACAGACTAGTTAACCTAACTTCTGTACCAGGCACATTGGTTGAAACTATCATACAGAAGTAAATTAACAGACATTTGATTTGTTTGGGAAGAATAAACGCAGCTTTTGAAAATGGGAATCATACGGGAAAACACAATCCCAACTTCTTGTATATATAAAAAATGATGGGTGTCTAAATTAGCTGTTACCATTCAAGAAAGACCATGGCGTCATGGTATGTACATGGCATTCAAAAAAGCTAACAACGTAAGCAACCATGAGGGAAGGGATCGATAAGACAGAAAACATCATTTCTCTAAATCCAAGCAACATGTACGTCTTGGAGATCGCATGCAATTCTGGTTGCCCCATCTCAAAAACGGTATGTTGATTCGGAAATAGGTTCAGAGAAGGACGACGAGAATGACAATAATACGGAACAGCTTCCATATGCAGGTAGATTAAAAATACTCGTATTTTTCATGTTGGAAAAGGGACAACTAAGAACAATGGCTAGAATTAATTTTGTTTCTCTGCAATGGGCTTATCTTCCTTGAGTGCTTGACTGGGTGAGGAGAAAATTAGTAAGGAAATGTTGGTTACTCCTTTCCATAATACAAGAATGTGGAGTCACTCAATAAAATTAATGGGCAGCAAGTTTAAAACAAAACAAGGACGTATTTCTTCACACAATGTGCAGTCAACCTGCAGAACTCTTTGCCAGGGGATGCTGCGAAAGCCAAGACTCTAACAGGGTCTCTGGTCCCCAACGGGCAGTTGTAAAACATGCCTCTAATTCTGCACCCAAAGTGTAGGAGTAGCTTGCATGAAGTTTGCCTGCAAGCTCTGGAGACTGCGAACATTTAGTCTTCCCTCCCAGCACTAGCTGAGACATTATTACCTTAGGGACTTCTCCGTTAGTGCCTGGGGGGAGTCTCAGGATCCAGAAGTTCCTGTTCTTCAGCAGGTTCTCCATGTTCTCCAGCCGCCTTTGCAGCAGCCCGTACTCCTGGATCAGAGTTCCCAGAGCAGCACATTTACTCTCCAATTGGTTGCCAAGCTCCACTGCTGTTTTCTCACAGTCTACTAATTTCTTCTCAGCCATCCCTGTTCTCCCCTCCAGATCCAGCAACCGTGTGGCATGAGAATCCACCTTCCTCTCTACAGCTTCAATTGCTGCTGTGACAGTCAGAGAAATCTCGGCAGTCTGAGTTTCTCTTTCCAAAGTTTGTTCAGGGGCAATGAGAGGCTGTAAAGGAGACGGGCACTGTGTCACCGCATCCAGTTCTGGACCCTGTTTGCAAAGAGACACGTTACCAGTGGAGTTGTGGTCACGTGGTCAACTACAGAGAGAATCAGGACCAGAGTCATTCCTGCTCTTAACACCACCCAGTATTGGATCTTAAGTCTTACGGGTACATTTGCAAAGATTTCAAAAAGCAGTCAGCGCACGTATCCAGTTACAGCTCATATCTAAGTGAGCCACATAGTTCAGTTAAAGGGAGAGTTGTTTTTCCATCTTTAAACGGATTAGAAAAGGAACACTTGATATGTGTGTACTCTTCTTTTCTCATGTGCCAGGCTCGTAAGTAGTATTTAAATTAAGAGTCACAATATGAATTTGACACATTAAGCAGCGCATACCTATACCCTCCCTGGGCTCTACTCTCACCAAAATATTCAAATAAGGGATGTGTCTTGTCAGTTCTCAGGAGGGAAACCTGGGAGACCCTGGCTGCTGGCAGAAGTGACTATGGAGATTTGGCTCTGTACTGACTTCAAAGCAACGATTCAACAGAAATTCATGAGGCACTGCGCTACTGAGGCTCCGTCTTTCAAAATACGTCTCCATTGCACTCTCCCTATGGCTCTGCATGGAGCACATATGATACATGCTCCCCAGCAAGGGTGAAAAGAGCAATGTAGATGGTGAGGGACTGCTTAGGGCATAAAGACACGCCAGAGTCTTCAGGCCTATACCCTATATGGCTCTCCACAAGCTGACGTTGTGCTTCCCCACTATATGTCACAATATTTAGCAGTGAAGTGTCCCACTGTCTCCCTGACGGTTGGAGCATTTTTCTGCAACAAGGAAAGGCTCTGGCAGAGCGGAGACAGTGGGGAAAGGCTTGGGCAGATCTCTGCAAAGAGGAAAGACTCTGGCAAGAGGGAACTGCTTGAATCTTTCCCGGACACAGTGAAAAACAGGGAAAACCTCTGGCAGAGAAGCAACGCAGGAAAGATTCCAGCAACTTCTTACTGCAGAAGCCTTTCCCTGATGTCTCCCCAGGGCTACAGCCTTTCATGGGTGGGTGCAGATATACACCCTGCAGAATGGTTACAGCCTACCTTTCGCTGCAGTCTGGAGCTACACATACCCTGCAAACCAGGGCCAGTGGTGTGCACTGTAGATATATCTTCAGATGAGAATGAAAGTGAGAACCTGACTTTAATAACGTAACATGCCTTAAGAGCATTCTGGGCAAATTCCAACTACTTTCCTTTACTGTAAATTTCACCCACCCAGGGAGTTTAACACAGTCATTGTTTTAGGTCCAGTCCTCAACTTCAGGTTTCTTTTCCAAACACCAGTAAAGGCGGCACACCCTATGTAGGGATTCCTGTAGATGTGCATACACTATATGAAGAGCTCAGGAGGATTAAAGTAGCTATCCAAAGAATTATAAAAGCCAAGTAATTAAATTAGAGAAACAAGGCTGCCATACTAAGAAGAAAGAGCCACTCAGGTCTATTATGATGTGAAAAACAAGTCATAGCAGGGAAGATTGTGGAGCTCGGCTTCCACTCAAGGGACTCTAGGATTTCCGCCCTCTGCTAGGGGAAAAGTGAAAGGCCAACACCTGAAGTGGGGGGAAATAAACGAAAACGTAGTCATAACCATCCCCAGGAAGCATGAACAATCTCCCCTCGCAGTTTCCCAGATCCGATGACCTAGGTCTCTGTCTCACCAAAAACGAGGACACGTCCTAACAGATTTTTTTTTCGGTGCATAAGCTTTCCTGGGCCAAGACCCGCTTCGTCAGCGGGAGCTGACGAAGCGGGTCTTGGCCCAGGAAAGCTTATGCACCGAAAAAGAAAAGCTGTTCGTTTTCAAGTACCAGCGGGGTAGCCGAGTTCGCCCGTATCTTCAACCCCACCCCCCAGAAGTCCCGGGGCACCTCAGAGGCTCCCCCACACCCGAGCAACACAAAGCAGCAGACAGGTGGCCCTTTACAGACTAACAACAGGATTTATCCGGGGAGACGTGGGGACTTCGCACGGTTTGTGTCCGCCGCTGAGGCGCCCCAGGACTTCTGCTTGTCCCGGCGGGGGGCGCACAGGCTCACCCGGCCCCCACCCAAGCTCATAACCGGCTCGGGGGCGATGGGGGGGGCTCTGTGGCTGCCCCCTTACAGCGAGGGGCCCCTCCCCAGGCACCAGCTCGCCCCTGCCGCCTCCGGAAGGCGGCGGCCGCGTTGCCCGCAGCCCACGGGGGGCAGCTGCTCTCCCGGCCGGGCCCCGCGGCGAGGAGCGGCCAAGCCCGGGGCCTGCTCCCCGCCCAGTGCAGGACAAACAGCGGCCAGTGCGCGGCGGCCCGCAGGACCCCCACGCCAGGCGCGGCCCGGCCCCGGCGGGGAGATGCTCCCGGGGTCCGAGCCGCCCCCGCCCGGCCCTTACCTGGGCAGCGGCCCGCTCGGCCATGGCCCTTTGTTCCCGGCCCAGGCGCCGCCGCCGCCGCCGCCGCAGCGCGGCCGGGCGGGCGGATCCGGAGCTCGCCCCTCACCGCGGCCCGGGGCCGGGCATGAGCGTCCCCCCGCGCGCCCGCCCGGGCCAGCGCCCCGGGCCCGAGGAGCTCCGCTGCCGGCGGGGGCGGGCCGGGCCGGGCCGGGCCGGGCGAGGCGGCTCCGCGGGGAGCCGGGGGAGCGGCGGCCGGACGCGCCCTGCGCAGGGACGATCCGAGCCCGGCCCGGCCGAGCCCGAGCTCCGCTCCCGCTCGGGGCTGGGCAGAGTCCCGGCGCCGCCTCCTCCTCCTCCTCGCCGCGGGCCGGCCCCGCTGCGGGCGGGCGGGCGGAGCAGGGCGAGCGCAGCCGGGAGCCGCGGCCTCGCTGGCAGCCAGGGCCCGGGAGCTGCGGGAGGAGGTTGGCCGGGGAGCGGCGCCGGCAGCGGCCCCTGCCGGCCGGTGGGACAAACGGCGCCGGCCGGGCTGGGAACCGCCGCTCCCCCGCCCCCAGGGGCGCTCGGGACGGGCTTCCGCAGGGGGCTGGAGGCCGCCCTTGACCGCAGCGGGGCCCAGGGGAGAAGCCGCCTTAGTCTGTAGGGAGCGCGGGGGAGGAACCAGCCCTCCGGCGGCTCGAGGCTGCGCTAGCGGAACACGCAAGCAGGCAGGCGCCACGTCGAAGGGTAACGACACAGGAGAAGCAGCTGCCCGCAGGTGCTGCTGCCGGCGGGAGAAGAAACGCTTGAGAGCGTGAGAACGGCCACCGGGGGTCAGACCGGAGGTCCATCAACCCCGTGTCCTGTCTGCCGACAGTGGCCAGTGCCAGGTGCCCCAGGGGGAAGGAACCGAGCAGGTCATCACCCAGTGATCAATTCCCTGTGGCCCAGTTCCAGCCTCGGGCAAACAGAGGCTGGGAGCACCGTCCAGGCCCATCCCAGCTGATAGCCATGGATGGACCTATCCCCCATGAATTTATCTAGTTCTTTTTTAAACTCCGCCATAGGCTTGGTCTTAACATCATCCTCCGGCAAGGAGTTCCACGGGGTAACTGCGTTGTGTGAAAATATATTTCCTGTTGTTTGTTTTAAATCTGCTGCCTATTAATTTTATTTCAGGGATAGGTTAGACAGTACTTGGTCCTGCCATCGGGGCAGGGGGCTGGACTCAATGGCCTCTCAAGGTCCCTTCCAGTCCTAGTATTCTATGATTCTATTGGTGAAACCTAATTCTCGTGTTTTGAGAAGGAATAAATAACAATTCCTTGTTTACTTTCTTCACACCAGTCATGATTTTATATACATCTATCATGTCCACCCTTAATCATCTTTTTTCCAAGCTAAAAAGTCCACATCTTATTAATCTCTCCTCATATGGCAGACGGTCTATCCCTCAATCATTTTTGTGGCCCTTTTCTGAACCTTTTCCAATTCCAATGTATCTTTTTTGAGATGGGGCAACCGCATTTGCACAAGGTATTCCAGATGTGGATGTACCATGGATTTATGTAGAGGTAATATGACATTTTCTGTTTTATTATCTATTCCTTTCTTAATGATTTCCAACATTTTGGTAGCTTTTTTACTACCACTGCACAGCGAGTGGATGTTTTCAGAGAACTATCCATGATGACTCCAAGATTCCTTTCTTGAGTGGTAACAGCTAAGTCAGACCCCCATCAATTTATAAGTATAGTTGGGATTATATTTTCCAATGTACACTGCTTTCCATTTATCAACACTGAATTTCATCTGCCATTTTGTTGCCCAGTCACCCAATTTATTCAGATCCTTTTGTAGCTCTTCACAGTCTGCTTGGGACTTAACTATTTGGAGTAGTTTTGTGTCACCTGCAAATTTTGCCACCTCACTGTTTATGCCTTTTTCCAGATCATTTATAAATATGTTGAATAGGACTGGTCTCAGTACAGACGTCGGGGGACACCACTATTTACCTCTCTCCGTTCTGAAAACGGATGGTTTATTCCTACCTCTGTTTCCAATCTTTTAACCAGTTACCAGTCCAAGAGAGGACCTTCCCTCCTATCCCATGACAGTTAATTTTGCTTAAGAGTCTTTGGTGAGGGACCTTGTCAAAAGCTTTCTGAAAATCTAAGTACACTGTATCCACAGGATCCCCCTTATCCACACGATTATTGACCCTTTCAAAAAATTCTAACTGATTGGTGAGGCACGACTTCCCTTTACAAAAGCCATGTTGACTCTTCCCCAACAAATTCTGTTCTTTACTAGACTGACTGACCTGTAGTTGCAGGATCACCTCTGGAGCCCTTTTTAAAGATTGGCATCACATTAGCTATCCTCCAATCATCTGGAACAGAAACTGATTTAAATGACAGATTACAGTTAGTAGTTCTGCAGTTGCACATTTGAGTTCCTTCAGAACTCTTGGGCGAATGCCATCTGGTCCTGGTGACTTATTACTATTTAGTTTATCAATTTTTTCCAAAACCTCTTCTAATGACACCTCAATTTGAAACAGTTCATCAGATTTGTTACCTGAAAAGAATTGCTCAGGTTTAGGAATCTCCCTGATATCTTTATCCATGAAGACTGATGCAAAGAAACCATTTAGTTTCCCTGCAATGGCCTTATCATCCTTGAGTGCTCCTTCAGCATCTCAAAAATCCGGTGGCCTCACTGTTTGTTTAGAAGACTTCCTGCTTCTGATGTACTTAAATTTTTTTTTGCTATTACTTTTTGACTCTTTGGCTAACTATTGTTCAATTTCTTTTTTGGCCTTCCTAATTATATTTTTACACTTGGCAGAGTTTATGTTCCTTTTTGTTTTCCTCACTAGGATTTAACTTCCATTTTTTAAAAGACAAAATGGCTGTCGACAGATCACGTGCATACCCAAAAGCAGATTGCTCTGTCGATCTGCTTCCTCGATAGAACAGCCAACCAGAAGCCCAGCAGACAGGGCTGTGTGGGGACCCTGTCCATTCACAGAGGGTTCCCAGGAGTGGCCACACAGCTTTTTTGTCAACAGAAATTGTCAACAAAGGTGTTAAAGCAGAATGGTGTGAGCAGAAATGCCAAATTTTGTCAAGACTGTTGACAAAACGCATTTTGTGTTTAGAAACTCCATGGGTTTTGTCATCAAATTGCCAGTTTTGTGGACAAACCCTCTAGTGTAGATGTAGCCTAACAATTTTGTTGATTAGGTAATGAGCTTTTGTGGGTATGACCCACTTAACTACAGCTAATCAGCAACAGAAGCCTTCCCGCAGCATCCCTCTGCTTTGCCCCAGGGGGATTCAGGAGCTGGCTGGGTTCTTAGCTACTCCCTAGAATCACAGAATACCAGAACCATAAGGACCCTGAAGAGATCAAGTCCAGTCCCCTGCACTCATGCCACCATCTAGACCAGGGTTGGGCAAAATCAGCCCTGGGGTTTGGATCTGGCCCGCCATGCATTTCTCTTCCACTGGCTTAGCTGATGAGCAGAGCCGATACACTTACAGACAGTTGCATGTTTTCAGCTGCCCACCCCATGTCCGGTTCTGTCTGCAGCTGAGCTGCTCTTAGGATTCTCCCGTTAGCTGTGAAGAGTGGGAGGGGTAGAAGGGAGAGCGTAGTGCTGAGATCAGGATGTTCCCCTGCACCCTATCTCTATAAAACAGGCAGAGAGAGACAGTGGAGCTGCTCCAGTCTGAAGCATGGATGATAAGAGCTAAGCAGGGGAGCAGGTGGACAGAACCGAGCCAGACAGATTTCCCTTAAAGAGAGAGAGGGTGGCTCTTCTCAGAAACTTACCTAGTCACAGCCAGCACACACCCTCTGTGTTGCTGTCACACAAACCCAATCTACTCCATGCACACATAGCCAGGATCACGTACGCACTGCAGCGCACACACTGTCTGTGTCACAGTTTGTCTCACACACAAAGTGTTTCTCTTTCATACTCACACACTCCATCTCGCTGTAGCCCCCAGCTCAATGCTTCTGCCCAAGGCCCTGCTCCTTCTGGGGGGTCCCAAAGCCAAACCCACAACCAGTACCAAAATTTGTGGAGAGGCTTCTCTGCAAAAATTATTGCCCACCCCAATCTAGACCATCCCTGACACGTGATCGTCTAACCGGCTCTTAGTAAGCTGTAAGGATGGAGATTCCATATCTTCCCAAGACAATTCTTAACCACCCTGACAGGTTGGGAAAATTTTTCCCAATTTCCAACCTAAAGCTCCCTTGCTGCAATGCAATCTCATTGCTTCTTGTCCTACTATCAGAGGTTAAGGAGAATAATTTTTCTTCTTCTTTTTTCACAGCAACCTTTCAGCCATTACACGTCCCCATTCAGTCTTCTCTTGTCCAGACAAAACAAACCCAGCTCGTTCAATCTTCTCTTATAGGTCATGTTCTCTAGACCTTTAATTGTTTTTGTTGCTCGTCTCTGGACCTTCTCCAATGTTTTCATATCTTTCCTGAAATGTGGCACCCAGAACTGGACACAGTACTCCAGTTGATGCCTAATCAACAGAGTAGAGTGACAGATTCTAGTTTCTTGCTTGCAACATTTCTGCCTCGTTTGGGGGATAAGAAACCCAGGGCACACTCATTATGTGGGTTCAGGTATCCCTGACCCCTGCTGACCCAGTTGACTAGTGTGATACCTTGTCCATACACTCTTCTGACACCTGCTTAAGGGATAGCCCAACCACCACTCTGTACCTTTCATGGTCTTTCCAAGGGCAATAGAGAAGGAGCATACAAAGGGAAGGGGCAGGTGGGTTTACAATGGATAGGTCAGTAATATCATCTGCCCCAAGTGGCAACTCCCAGGGTGGCTTTCCCTGGGTACCCTTTGTAAGGTGGAGGTGTGGGGGCGGGAAGGAAAGGGATCCACCTATCTGGATGAGGCATCACAAGCCAGAAAATGGTGGAGTGTGTAGGGGACTGCTGCCCCAGGGTGCTGCCCTCTCTGCAGAAGTAACTGGCTTTGCTCACAGTGAGGAAAGTTCCCACCTGCAGGGCACAGGGGTCACTCCCTGTTTCCCAGACAGGCTGCTTTCTGCTGCAGTAACCCTGCAAATGCCTTTCACAGCCAAAACGACGAGAAGTCCTGGGGCACCTCATAGACTAACTGATATTTTGGAGCATAAGCTTTCATGGGCAAACACCCACTTCATCAGATGCAACAGAGTGGAGATTCCAGAGATCTAATGATACAGGCTCATGAAAAGGGGGGAATCCCAAACAAGACAAAGGCCAGAGTTGATGAGCAGCTAATGGGGAGGTGTGAACATCATGTAGACACCTCCACATTACCTGCTCCTCTTGTTTGGGACTGCCTCCTTTTCATGAGCCTGTATCATTAGACCTCTGGAATCTCCACTCCCTTGCATCCGACAAAGAGGGTCTTTGC
This sequence comes from Carettochelys insculpta, assembly GCF_033958435.1. Lineage (NCBI taxonomy): Eukaryota > Metazoa > Chordata > Testudines > Carettochelyidae > Carettochelys > Carettochelys insculpta. The sequence goes on along the minus strand of NC_134138.1, from coordinate 279,507,804 downwards.
CCACGAAAGCTTATGCTCCAAAATATCAGTTAAGTCTACGAGGGGCCGCAGGACTTCTTGTTGTTTTTGTGGATACAGACTAACACAGCTCCCTCTCTGATACTTTTCAGAGCAAAATAGGCAATGGGGCGATGGCGCTCCCTCAAGCAGAGGTGGAGGACTGCTGGGGTCCCCTGCATGTCTCCTCCAGGGCAGAAAAGGGAGACAGGCAGGAGGTTGCTCCTGCCCCTCTCAGGCACGGGGGGGGGGAAGGCAGTTGGAGCAGCAGCGGATGGAGATCACCCACACTCCTCGTTTGCCACAGGGGTGGGGAGAAAATCATCGTGCTCCCCTCAGGCAGCGGAAGGGCAGTCGGGAGGTTGGCCTCAGACTGCATCCCCCTCTGGCATGGCAGTGGGGGAAAGCAGGGTGGGTGGGGTCAACTGTTTATCCTCCAGCATGTGGGGTGATGAGGGAATTGCCCATAGCCGTCTCAGGCCGGGAGAGAGACTCTGGGGAGGGTCCATACTCTCCTCAGGCAGGGGAGAGGCATTCAGGGGCTTGACAAAAGGTCTCCTCATGCAGGGGAGAGGGTCAACGTGGGGTTGGCAAGCACTCCCCTCAGGCACAGGTAGGCACAGTGTCGGGGGTGGCGAAGGCTCCCCTCAGGTGAGGGGAGGGACAGTGGGAAGAGTTGAGGCCAGTGCTCCCCTCAGACACGGGAAGAAACAGTAGAGGGGGTGGCCAGCGCTCCCCTCAGGTGAGGGGATGGACAGTGGAGGCCAGTGCTCCCCTCAGGTGAGGGGAGGGACAGTGGGAAGAGTGGAGGCCAGTGCTCCCCTCAGACACGGGAAGAAACAGTAGAGGGGGTGGCCAGCGCTCCCCTCAGGTGAGGGGATGGACAGTGGGTGGGTGAGTGCTCTTCTCAGGAGGGGAGAGGGACAGCGAGGGGTGGCAGCGAGTGCTCCCCTCAGGCATAGGGAGGAACAGTGTGGGGGTGGCAAGGACTCCCCTCTGGGGGGATGGTGGGGGTGTGGTGAGTGCTCCCGTCGGGGGGGGGGGGGCAGGACATCAGGGGCAGGTGGTGAGCGCTCCCCTCAGGCGTGGGGAGGGACAGCATGGGGTGTGGTGAATGCTCTCCTCAAGCGGGGCAGTGGGGTGATAAGCGTTCCCCTCAGGCAGAGGGAGGAACAGCGGGGGTGGGGGGGTGAGCACTCCCCTCACATGGAGGGAGAGACAGTGGGGGGTGGCAAGCGCTCCCATAAGTGAGATGAATACAGAAAGCAGCAGCAGGTGCCAAGGAGTTGCAGGGTTCTTGCATCCTTCCAGCCGCCCGCTGCATAGCAACTGTCGCAGGCTTTATCCCTAGAGCAACCCCTGCTGGGGTCAGTGGGAGCACCTCCTTTTGTTCCCAGTGCCCTCCTTGGGGTGCTGCGGTCTTAGCATCCAGGTAAGAACTTGGGGGCCAACTACGAGCCAATCTGAAAAGGAGTGGTGCCTCCAGCTGTGAGTATCGGGGGACAGTTCTACTTTCCCCAACAGTTCAAACAAAAAGGGTAAAATAGGATAGTCCTGCAGTCTGGATCCCCCCAGCTCATGGAGCCTCTGAGCCAAAGGTGGGTTGAGCCTTTGTCAGTCGAGGGCCAGGCTGGGCTCTAAGAAATGAAAACAATTTTTAAAAGGTTCTTTGCTTACCAGAGGATGGGGGCAGCAGCCTCCTCAGTCAGCATCCCTTGTTCCGTGGATTCAGGGAACTCTGGGCCCTGCCTCTGCTTCCCTCTGCATGACTCCCTTGCAGAGCTTGGTGCCTGTTAGGGAGCTGCTCTTCTCCAGGTGCAGCAGGTTTCACGTAAGTGCAGGTTTGGGAGCTGGTTGTGCCCACAAATGCTCATTAACTCCTTCCTGGCTGAGGCAGGCACTTGCTCAACCTCATTAAGAGCTTCCAACAAATGCCCCTCTTCCCACTCTGAGGAGTTGGGCTAAACATGTGTGGGTTAGGTGCCACAATGCAGCGGTACAGAAATAGTGGGGGCAGTACAAATCTGCCCACAAAGACTCAGCTAACCCTGGTGGGCAGTGCAGACACAGTGGACTATTGCAGTAACCATTGATTCTGCCCACACTTAGCTTCACCATTCCAACTTGTAATGCTGCCTGCTGTGCTGATGTGTAGATCCATGGACTGCAGACTGTTGCACTGGCTCCATCATGGACAACCTAGTTTTGCTGACAAAAGGTGTTAACATGGAGCAGGCATGGATTTAGGCACGAGGCTTTGCACAGACACAACAGGCTTAAACCACAGCAATCCATCTCATGAAGTGGGGCTTTGCCCACGAAAGCTTATGCTCCAAGACTCTCAGTCTGCAATGTGCCACAAGACTTCTCGTTCTTTTTGCAGATACAGACTAACATGGCTACCCCTCTGATACTAGCAACCCATAGGAGACAGTCAGAGAGGAGAGGAGAACCTTCAAGGCAATGGCTCTCAAGCATTCTACACCACTCAATGCCTTTCAGGAAACTGCTCTTCCTTGCAATCCCCAAGTTTCATCTTATTTAAAAATTACTTACTTACAAATCAGACAAAAATACAAAAAAGTTGTGGCATTCTATCACTGAAAAAGTGCTTCCTTTCTCATTTTACCATGTACTTATAAAATAAACCAACTGGAATATTGTACTTGCATTTCACAGTATGATGTAGAGATCAGTAGAAACAAGTCATTGTACAAAATTTCTGTTTGCACTGACTTTGCTAGCCTGTTGTAAAACTAGGCAAATATCCAGCTGAGCTGATGAAAGACCTCTGTGTACCGCCTAGGATACATGGACTCCTAGTTGAGAGCCACAGCTCTAGAGGGACCTAAGCTGGATTTTTTACAGCCCACAGAATGAGTACAGAGAGCTCTTGATCCATGGCAATGTCTATGGTGCAATCAGACCCTCACCGCTGGCCCAAGCCAGCTGGCTCTACTAAGAGGCTGCTTAATTGCAGAGTGTAGACAGTCACCTCTCAGGGTCCAAGAGCCCAGCTCCAGGCCAAGCTCAAACATCCACACCCCAATTAGCTCACGCTAGCTTCCACACACCAGCCACGGTTATCTAACTTCAGCACACTCTCAGTGGCTTCAAAATAAAGGGATGAAGCTGAATATCCGCAACTTTTGAAGTCAACTGATGACTGGGAACCACCTTCTAAATACCTACCGTATTGCAGCCCTGCCTGGCTATGGCATTTCCAAAACCCAGAAAGATGCAGGTTGCAGGGCCAAGTGATGGATCAGAAAAATTAGTTCCACCCCTTCTCCCTGGCCTGCAGGAAGCTCAGCCTGTCTCCTGAAAAAAGCAGTGGCTGAGCCATAGACTCCCCCATGCTGTTCTGGTGGGAGCCTTTCCTCATGCCTGGCCATCACAGAACACCACCCGTCTTTCTGAAATCTTCTTGTGTCGGGCAAGTGGTCTAGTAAGACTAGGTGAGTTTCCAAGACCTCTACACACACAACTTTTCTCAGACCCACTGTTCCCTCCCAGCTTCTGTAGGGCCCAAACCCTTTGGATTAGATTTTGAACCCCTTTCTCTCACTGGTGAGCAGTTAACCTATGATCAGTCCTCTAGAAATCAACGGGACCAATATCTGCTCAGCTATGGACATATGAATTCACTATTAGGCAGACAAGGAAGGTGCCAAGTCTCCCAGGACCACAGTCATCAGACAACTTTTTCCAGTAAGATTTTTTTTTTTTTTTGGAATTCTCTCAAACGCTTTCAGTAAGAATTCTTCCCGACGCTCTCCCTGCGCAGCGCGGCATTTCAGACCAGACGCAGAAGTGTAATGCAACAGACTGACGGTGAACTGCATTTGGCAGACAGGCAGTTTCTGACAGTATCTTTGTTTTGCTGTTGATCATACATTTTGTTTGTACACACATTGAAAAGAGGATTTGAGAGATGAATGCCCCATGTGTGACCGTCTCCCAGAACAAGTGTTCTGCTCACATGAGTACAAATAGAGGAATGTAAACATTAATTAGCTACTACCTCTGGTTGGGGGATGGGCCCAGCTCTCCTGGAAAGTCAATGGGACTGAGTCACTCAGGCACTGCTGAAAGTGTCCCCCAGAGAGTCTGTTCCTTCAATGGGCTCATGGACCTCTATCCAGATTTCATGATGCTCACAGGTTGGTGGCAGACTTGTGAGGTCTCCAGCATGGAAACCATCATCTGAATGGTGCTCAAGACAGCCCCAGGGGAAAGATGTCTGCTCCTATCAAGAACACTGAATGTAAGCCACTAACAATGACTGGAAATGGTTTAAAAAAAAAAAAAAAAAAAAGAAGGTGAATGTATTCTGTTAAGTGACAGGGATGGCTTCCTCTTTCGAAAGCATGTTACCTGCATACCCCAAGCTGGGAACACTGACTGACGGGGCAAACAGCCCTGAATACTGAAACGAGCACTCACTGGCTGAAGCCAGATCCAGTGTCATTCATTAGCAAGAGAAACACAGGAAAAGAACAAGCTTCACATAGAGGAATGAAGCTGCCTCGCTGTTTTTTTACCACGATGGGAACGGACTCAACTGTTATCAAAGCAGCAACCCACAGCTCTCCACGGACCATCCCGCTAACGTTTAGTTCCCTGTACGTCACTAGTGACTTGGTCTCACTCTCTTGCTCAGATGCCTCCTGGTCATTGTCCCCAGCCAGTGCTGCCTGGCAGCATTTAGCAAAGCATCTATGGGGGGAACTGCTTGTGCACTAAGTGCGCAGACACAGGCGCTGCTGGGTACGCTTTGCCTGGCAGGTCGCGCGAGCGTTTCTGTGCCATCAGCGGCCCCGAGAGATTGTCCCCTGCGTGAATGCGCTGATGTCCCACCAGATGCTGCTTTTGGGTGAAACTCTTCCGGCACTGGGGGCACTGGTAGGGCCGTTCTCCCGTGTGCACGCGCCTATGGGCCAGGAGGTGCTCCTTCCGCATGAAAGTTTTCCCACATTCAGGACAGCCATACGGCCTCTCCCCGGTGTGGATCATCTGGTGCCTAATGAAGTTGGAGTGGTGGTTAAAGCCCCTCCCACACTCGTTGCAGATATAGAAGCCTCTGCTCTTCCCTGCGTGACTCCGCTGGTGGATCAAGAGGTTGATCTTCAGCCGGAAGCTCTTTTTGCACTCAGCACAGGTATGTGGCCGGTCCCCGGCATGGGAGAGCCGATGCTGGCTGAGGCTCGACTTGAGAGAGAAGCTCCGCTCACACTCAGGGCAGCTGTAGAGTTTCTCCCCTGAGGGGATCCGTGGGCAGGATTTCAGAGGGTGGTTTTGCTTCAAGCTCTTGCTGCACTCAGGAGGTGTGTGGGCTCCGTCATGGATCTGCTGATGCAGCACACACTGCTGCTCATAGAGGAAGCTTTTCCCACACTGGGAACAGAGGTAAGGAGCCTCTCTGGGGAGGCTCTCCTCTTGGACAACGATTGTGGTGAAGTTAGAGAAGTCTCTCTCACCTGCAGCCAGTTCCCCCAGGCTGTTGCCATCAGGGTATGTCCCCTGGATGCTGACCTTGCCCTGATCCTCACAGATTGGTTCCTGCTCAGGGTACTGGAAAAGAGTTTCTTCTGGGTGTCCAGGCAACGTGCTGTACAGCTCCAGGCTCACTGGGATTCCTTCCTCGGCTTTGACTACAACCTCGTCACCTGCTCAAATCAAAACCGAAAGTTATTCAGTTTTCTACCTGAGTCCATCCATCACCAGCACCCTGCCATCTTTTTGTATCCAGGCAACATCTACCTGAGAGAACAGGGTCATCAATTCACTGCACTGCCCTAAAACCCTGTACCAGGAGACAGCAACAATCAAAGTGCCTCTGTGCCAGCCAAGGAAGAGAGGTGTCATGCTAAGAGACACAGAGGACATCCCCGCGGCATGAAAAGGAGAAGAGTCAGTTCTATTCCAGCCTGCTATTGGAAAGGGACGGAAGAGCAGAAGACATTCAGGCCTGGTGAGAAGCTCTGACAGAGATCTGAGTATGAAAGAGGAATATCTGACAAGACAGGATGCTAAGAGCTGCTGTGTGACAGATTTCTGTTGCACTCGCTGTAAGAGGCATTTCCAGTGCTCACTCACCTGCGTGGGGCTCTGCAGAGATCTCTCTTTCCACTGAGTCCTTGATGTATTGATCTCCTCGTTCTGCCTGAGATACAGCATCTTGTGTAAGGCTCTGCAGTTCTGTTTGCGAGAGGAGAGGTTTACACTGTGATTAGCTAACGTCCACCCACTCATGTCCCTGTTAGCTGACATTTACCCAAAGCGCCCCAGGTGCTACACAGAGACAGAGACGTGACATGCTGAATGGCACCTAGTCTGAGTTGGTACAAAACTGTGCAGGGCAAGATGAGAGCTAGCAAGAGGGTTGCACAAAAAAAGACACCCAGGCGGGTTTTTGTTCATCACACAGCTCTGGTTGGTTCCGGATTTCTAGGTCAACAGCTAAGTTAGGGGTGTGTCGTGGGGAGCCTGGCTGGATTTCATGGCTCTGTGCACTTACACTAGGTGCTCAGAAGTGCTCTCAGGCCAAGACATTCCAAAGCAATGTGTCCTTCTGGGCTATTCAGTTGGTAGGTGCCGGACATGAGACCTGCTTTTCAGACAGCCAGTGGCTGGCGTTTGATGAAAAGAAAATCAGACCCGTAAGGTGTCCCAAGTTGGGCACGCAGACGCCACTGCACCCAAAGTGATGGCCGCCATGGGAAATCTTGGCCTGTGGGCATACGGAGTATGGAAAGCGGCAGCTGGAGGCTCAGTTCTTACTGTTCTCTGTCTCTGCTGAAATGTGAAGCCTACCTTAATCGCACATCTGGGACAAATCCTCTTGTGGTGCCTTTCCTAATTCCTGGCTCTCAACTCCTAGGAGCTCCGCCTAGTCTGATCCAGAGAAGTACATAAGCTCTCCTGGGCTTCTTTTCCATCTCCAGACCTCTTCGTAGCTCCCTCCATCCTGGCTGGCTAAAGTTAGAGCAACCTGCTTCCAAACACGGTAGCTCTGTTGCTTTACTCACAGCTCTCTCAGGGGCATCCCGCATGCTCTAGGACTAAAGAACCAACTCACTCTGCACAGCTCGAGGCAGCTCCCATTCTTGTATAACAGGGGTGGGCCAAATACAGCCCAGGGGCCAAACCTGGCCCACAGGAGCCTCCGCTGGGTTCCCTGCCTGCCCACCCATCTCCCCACCCGTGCTCAAAGCGTTCAAATTTAGCCACACATGGCCCCTGCAGCTAGTGCCGGGGCATGGAAGGTAGGCAGCCTGGCTGAGGAAGCCACGAGCTGCCTAGGTAAGTGCTTCCTGGCTGCAGTCTGCCTACGCCATCCCACTCCCCCTCCCCAACTCTCCCTCCCACACCCCATGTAATCCAAACCCTCTACAGCCTTGCTCCTGCACCCTCCCGCCCACATTCCTCCTCCAGGTCACAACCCCCTCCCAGACTCTACACACCCCCCTCCAGGTCAGAATCCTCCCCTACACCCATACCTGCTCCTGGACCCTGCACTCCAGTCTCCTGCCCTAGCTCACAACCCCCTCCTTCACCCAAATTCCCTCCCAGATCCCACACCCCCGCCTGCACCCCAGTCCCTTACCCCAAGCTCCCTTTTGCACCTAACTTCCATCCAAGACCCTGCACCTCCTCCATTAATATCATGGAAGAGTGAGGCCCATGACCGCTTGCCAGATTCTCGGAGTGTCCCCCGTTAAAAATTACTGCCCACCCCTATTGTCAGACCAAGGGTCCCTCTTGCCCAGTGTCCTGTCTTCCAGCTGTGGCCAGTGCTGGCTGCCCCTGCGGGAATGAACAGAACAATAATCCAGTGATCCATCCCTGTTGTCCACTCCCAGTTTCTGGCAAACAGAAGCAAGGGACACTTCAGAGCATGGTTTTGCATCCGGGTACTTTCTGGCTGGCCACATACGAACCTATCCTCCTGGAACTTATCTAGCTCTTTCTTCAGTCCTTTGACTGTGTGTTGTGTACAGAAATACTTCCCTCTGTTAGTTTTAAACCTGCTACCCATTAATTTCATATGGTGACCCCCAGTGCTTTTGTTATGGGAACAAATAAATAACTCTTCTTTATTCACTTCTCTTTGCCCCAGTTGTGATTTTATGGATCTCTATCATATCTCCCCTTAGAGGTTTCTTTTCCACGCTGAAAAGTTCCAGTTTTATTAATCTCTCCTTTCAGCACTATCTTCCCTACTTACCTTCCATATTTATAAAGCCTCCCTTACTAGAACATGAGTGTCCACGTACCAAGCATTTTGCCTCAAAATTGCTCGGTGAGACAGGGAAATGCATGTTCCAGATGGGGCATCGAGACACCAAGGTCACAAAGAAATCCAGTGGCAGAGAAGGAAGCCAACCTGAACATCCCAAGTCCTAGCCTAGCGTCCCAACCACCGAGCCATCCGCCTCTCCTACATCGGTCAGCAAAGGGTCTTATGAGACTCAACATACTCACCTGCATTGGGATCCACTGGGCCCTCTCGCTCCACAGAGTCCTCCTGCTCCCCCACAAACGGCTCCTCCCCCCGTTCAATCCGGGACAGAAGCTCCGGTTTGGCGATGGCGTAGTCTGTTCATGTGAGAGGACAGGAAGAGGTGGGAGAGTTACTCGTAGGCATTGAATTTTACTGTAAGATGAGAGTGATTTTAAACCAATCTGGGAATGACAAACAGGAATGAGGAACTTCTCCCTCCATCCCCGGAGGGTAGTTCACAGCCAGCAGCACTGTCCTCCCTTGAATTCAACCATCCAAAGGCACAACAGAATAAAGCTGTAAAATTTGCTGTGCATCTGTTTGCTGACTATGATATTCTTCGCTCTGCTGAGTTTTTAGACCTAGAGGTTGGTGACATTGGGAGAATTTTAAAAGCTGGGAGTATGACCCAAAAGTAGAGCAAGGATGTCCAGCACTACCTAGTAAAATCCACAAGAAGTCCTGTGGCACCTTATAGGGTAACAGCTATTTTGGAGCATAAGCTTTCGTGGGCAAAGACCTGCTTCGTCAGATGTAAAGACTGCGAGCACCTGAGTCTGCACTCACCACCACTGCGAGTCACAGCTCGCTGCCTATTCCAACAGCAGAAGTGCCGTGGCACATTGACAATGCAGAGCAGGCCTGGGATATTCAAATGGCAACGGCACTGCCCACGAGGGAGCAGGCACCGCAGTGCACAGGCGGAACATACACAACTACGTGGAAGCTTTACACAGAGCTGGAAAGCTGCAGCTGGAGCAATCACGGCAGATTGGTTGTTCCCTGTTGAATGGAAGGAGCGAGTAGAGACCGCAAGTGCTGCTCCACTGTAATCCTGACTGCTTGTGAAAGGTGCCTGCCACACAGCCCTGCTGGCTGAAGGCCTTTATCCAGGAAATGGCAACACCACCACTAGCAACAGTACTGCAAGCTTAATCTCCTCCCCCAGTCCTGATCCAGTCCCAGAAGGACCATCTCTAGGGTACATTCCGTGCTTCGTGTCTCTTCATACTGCCACCAGTCAGAAGGGCCAAAATTCTGTGATCAGATACAGGGCCACTACAATCCTGAGCTCACCAGCACGAGCCATCCTTCAATTGCTGCCAGGCTCGGCTTCAGTGGAACCAGCAACACATGCGAAGGGCTGTGTATCCCATTACGAACGAGCCTTTTGTGCCACTCTGATTCACCAGCAAACAAAGGGATGAGAGACTGACCCAGAACCACAGCCGATCTGTTTACTTCTGAGATCACGGACATTCGAACAGCTGTGTGAAAACAGATCCTTACCCAGCGAGATCAATGCTTCATAGTTGCATTTCATCACGTTCTTGTAAAAGTTTTTCTGCCAATCATCCAACTTCCCCCACTCCTGCTCGGAGAAATAGACAGAAACATCGTCGAACGTCACTGGCACCTGAAATCACAAGGATTAGCCGTTTCAACCCCTTGCCTATTGATACAAAACAAAGCATGATGTTAACATGACAATATTCTCTGAACTGGGGTTTCCCCCTTGCTTATGGGCCTTCCGTCCATTTTCTGCCCAGGTAACAGTGCCAGCACCCAACCAGGCTAAGTTAACAGCTGAAATACAAATACAATACACTAAGTTAAAGGCTTTGTATTAAGCCAGTGCAAAAGCCCTGTCCTTCAAACCCTCAATCACACAAGAAGTCTTTAGTCATATTATCTCAGTGTGCTTGCGCAGCCTTTGTTGAAGTGTAATAATTCAGGTGAGATAGGTATGAATCAACCCCCCCCCCCCAAAAAAAAAGGGGGGGGGGGAAATCTATGTGGCAAAATACACCCCTTTGTTTATCTACAAAACTTATCTCTTCTGGTCCTCTAGGTTTTAGAATTCATAATACCTGGACCTGCTGAGATATATAATATAGCCTCCTTCTGTGAAATTTGTTTCACATATCTATCAGTAGCTTTTTAAATATATACATTTGTTTCAAATATACATCAAGGCCTTCCTTGCCTCTTCACTGCTCAAACATCCAGTTGTGTTTTTCCTCACGGAAAAGAGATTTCAAAGGGCAATGCAGCACTTCTGCCATTTTAGATGCCTGATCATTTCTCAAGTTTCTTCTCCTTGAACACATTTGACAGAAAGCCTTATTCCAATTAGCTCCACAGAAATCCAACTGCCTGGAGAAGCAGTGACAGAGCAGAATCCAAATAACTTGGGAAGCAAGGATGGAAGCAGCCAGTGAGTGGAGCAGGAAAAACCACACAGTACAAATTACATTAAAATAGAACAGCACTGACAATACCAAAAAGATGCATTTCTCTTCACCTCCCCTTTCAATGTCTGATCCAGCGTCAAGGCTTTCTAGCTCCCCTTCAACACCAGCTGCAATACAGTTACCTTGGGGATTTCCCCCTTAGTCCCTGGCGGCAGCCTCAGGAGCCAGAAGTTCCTGTTCTTCAGCAAGTTCTCTATGTTCTCCAGCCGCCTCTGCAGCTGCCCGTACTCCTGGCTCAGTGTTCCCAGCATGGCCAGTTGGCTATAAAATGCCATCATTCCTTTCTCGGAGTGGGATATTTTCTTCTCAGCTGTTCCTGTTCTCCCCTCCAGACTAAGTAACTGCGCAGCATGGGAATCCACCTTCCTCTCCAGGGCTTGAATTGCAGCCACTACTGTCCACAGGGAGATCTCAGTAGTTGGGACAATGTGGGGCTGCAAAGGAACCAAGTGAGGGGTCTCCATGTCCCATTCCTGACCCCATGTGCAAGGACAGAAAAGGAAAAAGTTAAGGTCAGGAGCCTAGGGACCCTTCTCTAGCACTCGTCTAATAAGTTCATTGCACCAATTTAAACAAATCAGTTTAGTAACTGCAGCCCCCCGACCCCATACCCTCCCAGCACTTTGATATCAGTATAAAAGCATCTGATACCCATGTAGGTAAGCACCCACTCCTGACTGACGTACAAAGGATGGGCAGATTTCTTAGCCCAAAGCAGGGTTCTCACACTCATGACCCACCAGGCCAGATGCTTTGCTCACCTGAGTACCTGCAGGTACAATGGCCCACAGCTCCCATTGGCCACAGTTTGCTGTTCCCCGCCAATGGGAGCTGTGGGAAGCAACACCATCTGGGCCACCCTGGCGAACCACATCCAGCCCACTGTCTGCGTACTGCCCACCCTGGACTTGCCTGCTATTTTCTGTTTTTAAACCAGTGAAATAACTGCACTGATCCCTGGCACTTTACAGCTGTTCATTGTACTGTTACTACATCTTTGGTGCTGAGGGGCAGAGAGAGAGCCATGTTAGTCTGTATCTGCAAAAACAATGAGAAGTCCTGTGGCACCTTATAGATTAACAGATATTTTGGAGCATAAATTTTCATGGGCAAAGACCTGCCTCATCAGAAAGCTCAGATGCATCTGACCAAGCGGGTCTTTGCCCACAAAAGCCTATGGTCCAAAATATCTGAAGAAGTGGGTCTGCCCCACAAAAGCTTATCACCGAATAAATCATTTTGTTAGTCTTTAAAGTGTCACATTTCTGCTGCTTTGTTTTGCCCAAATATCTGTTAAATCTTTAAGGTCCCACAGGACTTCTTGCAGATGCTTTGCCGACACTGTGGAAACAAAACAAAAAGCAGTCAAGTAGCACTTTAAAGACTAGCAAAATAATGTATTAGGTGAGCTTTCGTGGAACAGACCCACTTCTTCGGACCATCGCCAGACCAGAACAGACTCAATATTTACGGCACAGAGAACCAAACATAAAGAGGAAATGCTGTTATAAATAGTATCAGAGAGGCAGCCCTGCTGGTCTGTGTGCCATCCGGACGAAGAGGCAGTCGGGTGGCGCTCTGGAGACTGGCAGAACAGTTTATTGGGTGAGCTTCTGTGGGACAGACCCACTTCTTCAGACCGTGGCCATGCCAGAACAGACTCAATGTTTGGTTCTCTGTGCCGTAACTACCGAGTCTGTTCCGGTGTGGCTGTGGTCTGTGGTCCGAAGAAGTGGGTCCGTCCCACCAACGCTCACCTCATATATTACTTAGCTAGTCTTTAAAGTGCGGCCGGACGGCTTTTGGCTCTGACAGTGCACGGACTCGCCCCGCTCCCTCTCGGTTACTGCGGAAACAAGCAACAGGGAGGTCGCCCCCTTAGTCTGCACCTGCCAGAACAACAAGACGTCTCGCGGCACCTGAGGGACTAACCCGCACGTGTTAGTCTACAAGGCGCCGCTCGACTTCCTGCCGCAGAAACAGCCACGGAGGGGCCGCCGCCTTCGCCTGCGTCTTCCCCAGACGCCCCCGCCGCCCTGTCGCACCTGGGCGCCGCCCTGTCGCACCTGGGCGCCCCCCAGCGCCCCGGAGCTCCCGCGGGGGGAGACGGGGTCCGCCCCGCGAGGTGGTGAGTCTCCGGCGCCGCAGGGCTGGGGCCGTGTCCCACCCGCGCCCCGGGGGGAGGGCAAAGGCGCCGGTCTGTGCTGGGGGCCTCGGACACCCGCCGCCGCGCGGAGGCGCCGGGCCGGGCAGGGAGCGGCCCCGCCGCGCTGCAGGCGGCGCGGGGCTAAGGGCCGGGAGCCCCCGGCGGGCCGGGCCGTACCTGGGCAGCGGCGCGCTCGGCCATGGCCGCGCCGGGCTTCTCCGGAGCAGCGAGCGCGGCCGGCGGCAGGAAGCCAGGCCGCCGCTGCCGGGGCGGGGAGCGGGCGGCAGCGACCCCTGCCGGCGGGGATGGCGGCCCCGGCCCGCCCCCCGGAGCCATGGGCTGGGGGTGAGCAGCCGGCGCGGGCTCTGCCGACACCCGGGCCGGCCGGGGAAGAGGCTCTTGCCCCTCAGAAGCCGGGACTGCTCCAGCTCCCGGCAGGGCTGCGCCGAAGCTGCTCTGCCCGCGGCCTCCGCCGGGTGGGATTCCCGTCTCGGCAATGGAGAGAGATCGCTGAGCTGCAATTTATCTGCAAACGTGACTCCATTAACCGCGGGTTCCGCAGAGACTGGGAGCGGCTCGCAGCTGGCAAAGGCGGTTTCCCGGCGCCGGGTGCGAATGTCTCCCCATTAGACTCTGACAGAGGCTCACAGCCCCCGTCTGATCTGACTTGTTTTGCCCTCTTTTGATAAGTGCTGTTGATACTGGGCCATTTCCACCTTGCAGCACAGAGCTTGTCAGCTCCGGCCTCCCTCTCGCCGGGGCCCCACTCTCTCAATACCCCTCTGAAACCACCACCCCCACTCATGCACCTGGTGGAGCGGGTCTTTGCCCACGAAAGCTTATGCTCCAAAATAGCTGTTAGCCTATAAGGTGCCACAAGACTTCTTGTTGTTTTTTGAGATCCAGAAACTCCTCAGCGTCCAACTCCCGGATGACCTCTTCCGAGGTCCCTGTCTGCAGCACCGCGCAGGCATCGCTGGCCTGGGGAACCACAGGAAGGCCATGGGCCCCTGGGGGTCCTCATGGGCAGATCATGTGTGTCTCTTGCTTCGGCTGGATGCAGACCCACTCCATCCAATACCAGGTTGAGTGGATCCCTGGTCTAGCGGTAAAGTCAAAATTGGTGCTGACATGTCCAAGTGTGAGGTCTTCCTGCTCAGAAGCTGCGGCTGCAGGGTCAGGTGCAAGATGGAGCTCACCAACCCTCAACTCCTCCCCTCATCCCCAAGCTTTAGCCCCCTCCAGGCTTAACACTTCTCAGCCCCAAACCAGCCCCTCGGATTAACCCACCCATGGTGCTGGCTGGGGAGCCTAGATCAAGTGGCAACGTGCACCCATTGGGAGGAAGGCTGGCGTGGTGTCGCACCCGCCGGGGTGAGCTGAGCCCCGCCCACCAGAGGGGTGTGACCCCTCAGGTAGCAGGGCAAGAGAGGGGCCCTCTACAGCTCCCTGCCCTGCCGCCACTGAAATAATGGAATTAAATTCAGTTGTGTTAATGGCCAGATCCCTCCTGCCAGCTGTTAAACCAATTACATTTAGTTCTAGTGTCAGCAGCAGGGCAGGGAGCCACAGAGGAGCCACCTACTGTAGTGGGATTCTCTCACAGAGCAGCATTTGGGAAACACTGGCCTGGGTGACCAAATCCCTGGGCTACTTGTCAGTTTTTCCCCACCAAGCTTCAGCGTGTTATGCCAGGGTCCCCCAAGCCCCATGATGTGTCCTCCCTCCCTCCCTGTACCACCCTTGCCGTCTTCTTCCCCTGAACAGTTGTTTTTTCTCACCTTGTCCAGCCAACCCCGGGCGGGCTTCTGGGTTTCCCAAGTCGAGAGCCCACTCCCTGTTCTCCAATATTTGCCCAACCCTCCACTCCACTGCTTCATGCCCCCTGAAAGCAGGCCCCACCCAAGCCATGTCTCCAGCCCCCTTAGGCTGTGTTAGGGTTACCTGTGCTCTCTGTCAAACCAGACATGCTAGTTGCACCCTAAGGGAAGTAATCATTATTTATTAAGTACTAGCAGACAGAAGATGAGGCCTCTGCCCTCAAAGGGCTCACAGTCTAAGCAGCCAACACCAACACAGCTAACCAAACCCACAGCTTACACCGCTCATGGGGGAGGAGGGAAAAGATGGGGGAAGTGGGGGGGGCCTACAGAAAGGAGGGGCAGAACAGTAGTGGGGGGTGGCACAGGATGGGGCAGGGACAGCTCTCCAGCCATGGGGCAGGCAGGGAGTGGTACCACAGTGGAGACACTGCAAAAATGTGCAAACCCCAGACGAGCTCTGGCCAGGACCCAGAAGGGAGCGAGAGGGCTGGATTCCAAGGGGGGAGGCTGTGCTCAGTGGTTACACCTGACAGACCAAGGAGCAGTGGTCTGAAGCTACAGCAGGAGACGTGTAGGTTGGCTATTAGGAAAAACTGTGTCCGCAGGAGGGTGGTGAAGCGCTGGAATGCGTTACCTAGAGAGGTGGTGGAATCTCCATCCCTGAAGGTTTTTAAGTCCCAGCTTGACAAAGTCTTGGCTTGGAAGGTTGAGTTGGGGTTGATTCTGCTTTAGGCAGGGGGCTGGACTCGATAACCTCCTGAGGTCCCTTCCAGCCCTAATCTAGGATTCTACCCAGTCACAGCCTCAGCCTGTTTCCCGCCAAACCCACGCAAGCACGGGGTGGGAAGCAGAGCTGTGACCTGAGGGAGTCTGGGGAGTTGGGCAGAGCGGGGCTGGGGGGCTGTTTCTCAGGAAGCAGCCTGTCTGCGACTCCTGTGAGCGTTTGGCAGACTAGGGGCTTGGCACTCCAGGGAGATGCTGCAGGCTCAAGGGGGCCTACAGCTTTGGAGCAGGAAGTGGGTCCTGGGAGGCCTCGCAGGGAGGACATGCTTTTGCTCATTGGAGTTGGGAAGCTGACCCCTGGCAGGACCAGAGCATGCTAAGGGCTGGTGGGAACAGTGTCCCAGGAGAGCATCCAGGGCTCCCCAGCAGGCAGGTGGGGAAAGGAACTGCAAGGAGGCTCAGCACTGCATAGAGGTTGGTGGAGCCCATCAGGGAAGGAATTCCCAGCAGGAGAGAGGATGGGCTCACTGGAGAATCACTGCACAGCCTCCGGTAATGGGAACACACGGGTCCCACAGACCCGCAGCCTCCAACCAGGTGGCAAAATGTGGGAGCTGACTGAGCCAGGGGATCCCTGCTGGCCCTGCCTGGGGCAGGCATTCCCGAGCCCAGCCCAGCTGCAATCCCATGGGACCGGGCAGGACCCTTACGGCCACCTCTTCTAGGGGACTCAGGGCCTATGGTGTCGGGGCCCTTTGCCACTCAGTCGCAGGGGCTGGGCGCCGATTTCTCTGCAACGTGGTGGAGGCGGGGCTAGGAGGGCCCCATGTTCCCCTCAAACTACCTGCCCCCCCATACACATTCTTCACCCTTCCCTCATGACTAAGACCTGCTGGCCCTGAGTCCGGAACACAGACCTTCAGCCTCCTCCATTTGCAAAGCCAGCCCGACAAAAGGCTGCACTCGCGCCACAGCTTCCTTCCACTAGCACTACCGGCGAGAGAGGCGCGGCTGTGCAGGCTGCTGTCCAGCTGGCTGGAACTCCAGGCGGTGCTTTCGGAGGGAGGCAGCCCCCTGTAAAGCCTGGCCTGTGGCCGTGATGTTATCTGACGTGGCCTCTGCCCGGCCCAGGGTCCAGCCAGGCCTGCAGGGGGACACCTTTCCTGCCGTGGCTGTTCTGGTGGTAGTAGAGCGAGCGCTTGTAGCGGAAGCTCTTGCCACAGTGGGCACAGCGGTAGGGGCGCTCACCGGCATGCATGCGCTGGTGCTCCACCAGGTACTGGTTGCGGGTGAAGCTCTTCTCGCACTCGGTACACTTGTAGGGCCGCTCGCCCGTGTGGATGCGCAGGTGGCGCGTCAGGTTGGAGTGGTGGCTGAAGTAGCGGCCACACTGCGTGCAGATGAAGGAGCCCTCGCTCTGCCCCGAGTGGACCCGCTGGTGCAGCACCAGGCTCACCTTCTGCCTGAAGCTCTTGGGGCACTGGGCGCAGGTGTAGGGCCGCTCCCCGCTGTGCGACAGGCGGTGCTTCCGCAGGCTGGACTTGTGGCAGAAGCTGCGCTCGCACTCGGAACACTTGTAGGGTTTGCCTCCCGCCTGGGCTCCAGGGAGGGGCTGGGGGTCATGTTCCAGGGCAGCCCTCACCCCAGGCTGCGGTGGGCAGGCCCCTCCTCCCACATGGCCCCGCTGGTGCAGGGTGAGATGCTGCCGGCTGCGGAAGCTCTGCCCACACTCGGCACATAGGAACATCCCCCCTGCCGCAGGGCTCTGCAAGGGTTCACGCAGTGGCTTGAGCTCCCGGAGGTCCATCTCTGGCACAGGGGGCTCCTCTGGGCCATTTCCAGGCAGGTCTGCTGGCTCCCTCTCAGGGCACCACTCCTCCTGGGTCGTTCCCTGCGCCGGACATGGGCAAAACCCCATTTCCAGTAACGATCTTTGTAGCTCCAAGTTCTCCGGCTCCTCCTCGGGGATCTCCTGCTCCTCTTTGACCACCACAGCACTGTCTGCTGCAGGACAAAGAACACAGTAACAGCACTCACTGCGCAGGCCAGGAAGGCAGGCAACCTGCTGAAATGGCAGCGCTTGGATTCTCAACACAGGCCCAGGGGCAGGCGGGGACAGGAACTCCTGGCTCCTCAGGCTGCCCCCGGGCCTAACGGAGTAGTCTCCAAGAAAACAACGTCCCAGCTAGTGAAGAGAGGATGTAACGCTGGACTCCGAACCAGAGAGCTGGGAATAGGTGATGAGAGGGACTGCTGGATGATTCACTGCTCTGTTCGTTCCCTCTGAGGCACACAGCTTTGGCCGTTATCGGCCGACAGGAGACTGGGCTGGATGGACCTTAGTTCTAACCCGGTATGGCCATTCTTACATTCACAGCTAGGGGCTGTGTGCAGGGCAGGGTGCAGCCGAGGGGCTCTGCGAGGGGCCGCGTGCAGGGCAGGGTGCAGCCGAGGGGCTCTGCGAGGGGCTGTGTGCAGGGCAGGGTGCAGCCGAGGGGCTCTGCTAGGGGCCGCGTGCAGGGCACGGTGCAGCCGAGGGGCTCTGCGAGGGGCCGCGTGCAGGGCAGGGGGCAGCCGAGGGGCTCTGCATGGGCCCCAGCAGGAGATGAGAGAACATTGCTGCTGATCTCTCCGTGGCAGAAGGCGGAGCTGTAGCTGCCCCAGGCTGCCCAGACTGCCAGGGGCGGGGCAAGAGAATGCAGGAGAGGTGTGGAGCTGCTCCCAGGGCTGCTGTGCTCTTGTGTTGCAGTGGGGGAGAGGCAATGCCCTGCAAGCCCTCAACTGTGCCCCTGGACTCATGGCAGCTGCCCCAGAGAGCACCAGGGCTCAGGGCCCCAAGGATCAGTGCCCTGCGGGGTGCTGAGGATCAGTGCTTCAGCCCCAGCTCCTGACTACAGCCCTATGAGGGTCCTGGGGCTCAGGTGTGGGGCCCCACAGACCCAACTTGAGAATTATAGCTCCGTGCACTCCTGGACTGGACTGGACTGCCCTTCTCCCACTCCTGCTTCCTGTCTCTGCAACGGGCCGTTGGACACCTGTGCCCCCTGCTGCCCCCCCACACCCACCTGCGCCACATGGCTGCCCTCCCCACCCAGCTCTGCCCATTTAAACTGCTCATGCCCCACCCTCCCCACCCAGCTCCGCCCACTTGCTCTGCATACCGCCATCCCAGCTCCGCCCCCTCCCTCCTAGCTCCACCCACCTGCTGTGCACACCACCCCTCCCCACCCAGCTCTGCCCACCTCCTCTGCACACCACCCCTCTCCCCACCTGCTCTGCACACCATCCACCCGGCCTGCTACCCTCCCCACCCAGCTCCGCCCACCTCCTCTGCACACTGCCCCCCTCCCCTCCTAGCTCTGCCCACCTGCTCTGCACACCACCCCTCTCCCCACCTGCTCTGCACACCACCCCCTCCCCACCTGCTCTGCACACCGTCCACCTGGCCTGCCACCGTCCCCACCCAGCTCAGCCCACCTACTTTGCTCTGCACACCACCCTCCCTCCCCTCCCAGCTCTGCACACTGCCCTCCCTCCCCACCCCTCTCTCTCCCTCCCCACCTCTAACCAGAAAGCTCTTTTGAGGCTGCCTGTAACTCACCTGAGCAGGGCTCCGGAGGGATCTCTGTCCTCTCCGAGTCCTTTTGCCCCCTGACACACGGTTCCTCCCCCCGTTCGATCTGGGACAGGATGTCGGGTTTGGAGATGGCGTAGTCTGAAAGAGACAGGGACTCCCTGGCTACATGGCTCCGGAAGGATTTCAGACCCACCCTGCTGCAGGCGATGGGGAGAGGGGAAAGAGGAATGGAGGCAAACAGGGCCCAGCAGCCCTGCGCTCCCCACCCTGCTAGTTCCAGCTGGGCTCAGCTCACATGATGGCTCCCTATGCAGCAGCAAGGGCTGGCTGTTGGGACACTGCCCGGACTCATGGCATGCGGCTGCCTCGCCCTGCTGCAGGGAACAGAGGGGAGCGTGAGCAGCACTGTGGGATCAGATGCTGTATGAGGCCTGTGCCCCACAGGCGCCTGTGTGCTTTGGGTAGGGCCCATTCTCCCCAGCACCTCTGAAGAAAATGCTGAGCAAGGTGCCAGCTGTGAGGTCTGCAGTGGGAGGAGTGGGAACCCCCTGAACCAACACCACCACTGCATTCAAAAGAGGATCAGAGCTGCCCGACCCAGCAGCCCTGCAGCACCTCCAAACTGCCAGGGAAAGGATGGAGGCTGCAGAGAAAACATTAAATTCACATGAGTTGTGCACCAGCCACGGGCAGGCAAAGAGCTGTGAATCTCCCTCCCCCAGAGCTAGCCTGGTATTTCAGCAGTCACAGGTTCTGAGAGAGCAAACGGATCCTTACCCAGCGAGATCAGGGCCTCGTAATTCCCCTTCATCACATTCTTGTACAGCTCCTTCTGCCAGCCCTCTAAGTTCTCCCACTCCTGCTCGGAGAAATAGACTGAGACATCATCAAATGTCATGGGGACCTGGAACCACAAGCGTTGCATGCTCAGAAGCAGCTGTCAAGTTATCCAGGCAGCCGCCACCCCTGGAGCACAGGATGCTCTATGTAAAAGTAGGGAGAACATTTAACCCACAAGCGTGTGTCCTCCCACCATTCCAAGCGCTGTACTGAGCAAACGGCTCAGATCAGCTCGCACAGAGAAAAAGAAATGGACGTCATCAGGCGATTCAGCCCCTTTCATTACCCAGGGCTGGACTCTGATGCCCTTCGTCAAGGCGAACAGAACTGTGGGCTCCACTGAAGCCCATGGCACCGCTCATCAGGGCAGGTGCTACGGGACGTGAGTACCAGTGTGACAGTCCAGACCTGTTTCCTCCTGGGATTCTCTGTCCCCTGCTGGATCCATGAAAGCGCCTCGTCCCCCTGGGCCCTGCTGAGGAGGGGAAATCTCCCTAGGATGCAGTGCCAGCAGTAGCGTTGCTGTCACATGGTAAGCATGTGCCAGTGAAGAACACGCAGCCCCCTGCTTTGAGGGGCTTTATCCTCCTTTCAGTGACTGCGGGTTAGAAAGGAGCAGAACAGGGTGACCAGGGCTTGGCAGTGCCCTCTTAGGCTGGTTTATACCAGCTCTTTAGCTCCCCTTCCATTATTTCTATGACTGGCAGCCACAGCTGTGCTCAGGGCCCCCACGTGCTGGGTGCTGTGCGCGCGCGCACACACACACACACACACACACACACACACACACACACACACACACACACACACACACACACACACACACACACACACACACACACACACCCCCCCCCCCCCCCCCAAGAGAGCCTCTGCCCCATGCTGCTCATGAGGCACACAAAGGGTGGGAGAGCAAAAAGGCTCTGAGAACGGAAGGGATTTGCTCAAGGTCACCAAGCAGGTCAGGGGCAGACATAAGAACAGACTCCAGCTCTCCAGATTCCCAGCCCGGTGCACGTCTCTGATCCAAGTCAGGATCGCTCTCTGTTCTTAAAGCAGTGCCCTCAGGTTGAAAAAGCTACACTTCCTTTTGAGCGTGCAACACATACAGAGCTCACAACGGAAAGAAACGGGATGGGGGAGTGTGTGGGGAGGAACTATTCTGTTCTCTTTTCAGCCTGTTCGCTCTGTGCCTGCGATAACACTTCTGTGCTGTCTCACCTTTACCAGCTCCCCTGCAAAACTGGCCAGTTTCCCTGTTGTCCGCGTAGGCCTCCCACAATGCCATGGCTTAAAATGAAAGAGGGATTTTTAAAGCCCTCACGAAAAGGGCAACTAAAATGATCAAGGGTCCCATATGAGGAGAGGCTAGAGAGACTGGGACTTTTCAGTCTAGAAAAGAGATTGAGGGGCAATATGATAGAGGTATATAAAATCATGAATGGTGCGGAGAAAGTGAATATTGAAAAGTTATTTACTTGTTCCCATAATATAAGAACTAGAGGACACCAAATGAAATTAATGGGTAGTAGGTTCAAAACTAATAAAAGAAAATTTTTCTTCACACAGCGCACAGTCAACCTGTGGAACTCCTTGCCGGAGGAGGCTGTGAAGGCCAGCACTCTAACAGAGTTTAAAACAGAGCTTGATAAATTTTTGGAGGTTAGGTCCATAAATGGCTATTAGCCATTTAGTCAAAGGCTGGAGACAGACGGCAGGAGACAAATCGCTTGATCATTGTCTTCAGTTCACCTCCTCTGGGGCACCTGGCACTGGCCACTGTCGGCAGACAGGATACTGGGCTGGATGGACCTTTGGTCTGACCCAGTATGGCCGTTCTTATGAACTAGCCAGGAGACCAAAGGCGAAGGATGACTCAAAGCCACTTTCAAGCCATTTCTAGATATCGATTCCAGCCCAGTTATTGGTGGTGTGACAGCCTCACCCCCACGGTCCCAGTCTGGACTAGAGTCTATAGAGCCAGTGTCACACAAACATTCGACTTTACGTTATTCTGTGCTCCAAAGAGTTCACTGCACCTCAGAGTGAGTGGGAGGTGCAGAGATTGGTATGTGTGAACACAACGGGAAGTGGAGAGATCACACAATACCTAGATTTCTAGCAGATGCCTTTTCTTGGCCAGAAAACAATTGATCAGTTCAATATGTGCACAGCTGTCTCGGCTGGACGGGGTAGTACATCCAGCATGTGTGTGTGTGTGTGTGTGTGTGTGTGTGCGTGTGTGCGCGTGCGTCTGTGCCTGTGCGTAAACAGACTTCATGACCTCATCATTCTTCCCCACTATTAGTCTGATCTAATTAGCTGGGAGTTACCTGGGGCACCTCTCCCTTGGTACCTGGCGGCAGCCTCAGGATCCAGAAGTTCCTGTTCTTCAGCAGGTTCTCCATGTTCTCCAGCCGCCTCTGCAGCTGCCCGTACTCCTGGATCAGAGTCTCCAGCACGGCCCACTTACTCTCCAGCTGGTTCCCAAACTCCACCACAGTTTTCTCACAACCGATCAGTTTCCTCTCTGCTCTCCCTGTTCTCCCTTCCAGATTCAGCAATCGGATGGCATGGGCATCCACCTTCCTCTCCGTGGCTTGGATGGCAGCCACGAGCGTCAGGGAGATCTCCGCAGTCTGCAGCTGGGTTTCTCTCACACAAGCTTGTCTGGGGACCACATGGGGCTGTGAACAAAGTGGGTGCTGGGACCCCAGGTCCCATTCTGGAGCCTGTGTGAATGGAAAGACATAGACAGAGAATTGGGAGCACATTCCTATTTGTTACAATCAGCTCTAAAGACCAACAGCTGTTCAGATGCTGGAAGCTGCTCAATGCTTTGTGGGACCCAAACTTTATCCTTCTTGAAGGCATACCTAAAACCCCATTGAGTATCCACCTGATATTGTGCAGAAGTCACATGGAGAAATTAAGCACATAAAAGTAATGAGGTTCCAGAGGCTGAGGCTGAAAGATGAACTCTAAGGCTCATTTCTGCTTTGAACCCTGATTCCATAGCAAACTGTGCCCTGGGAGCCCACATTTGGGTCTGAGATTTTCAGATCTACTTTGCCCAGTGTGGAAAGATAAAATGGCACAAAGACATAAAACTACTAGCCCAGCAAACTCCACCCATCTCCTAAGCCAGCAGGTTCTCCAACTGTGGTCCATGGGCCATTCCTGATTTGAGAAGAGTCCACAGGTCCCACAGTGCTACCTCCACCTTCTTTCTAAAACAAGACACACTCTTTGCTGGAAGGAAGAACTTGATGACCTGTAGAAAAAGCAGGGAAAAAATAGGAGCCAAGACCAGCTGTCTTAGAATCATAGAATCCTAGGGCTGGAAGGGACCTCAGGAGGTCATCTAGTCCAGCCCCCCTGCTTCACACAGGATCAACCCCCACTAAGATATCCCAGCCAGGAATTTGTCCAGCCAGGACTTAAAAATCTCAAGGGATGGAGAATCCACCACCTCTTTAGGTAACGCATTCCAGTGCTTCACCCCCTCCTGGGGAAGTGGCTTTTCCTAATATCTAGCCTACACCTCTCCTGTAACTTCAGACCATTGCTCCTTGTTCTGCCATCTGACACCACTGAGAACAGTTTCTCACCCTCCTCTTTAGAGCTCCCCTTCAGGAAGTTGAAGGCTGCTATTAAATCACCCCTAAGTCTTCTCTTCTGTAAACTAAACAAGCCCAAATCCCTCAGCCTCTCCTCATAAGTCTTGTGGTCCAGCCCCTTAATCATTTTTGTTGCCCTCTGCTGAACCTGCTCCAGCAAATCCACATCCTTTTTATACTGGGGTGGGGGCCCAAAACTGGACACAGTATTCCCGATAGAGCAACGAAGGGTCCTGTGGCACCTTATAGACTAACAGAAAAGTTTTGAGCACGAGCTTTCGTGAGCACAGACTCACTTCAGCAGATGCAGCATCTGATGAAGTGAGTCTGTGCTCACGAAAGCTCATGCTGAAAACTTTTGTTAGTCTATAAGGTGCCACAGGACCCTTCGTTGCTGTTACAGATCCAGACTAACACGGCTACCCCTCCGATAGTATTCCCGATGTGGCCTCACCAGTGCTGAATAGAGAGGAATAACTACTTCTCTAGATCTGCTTGAAATGCTCCTCCTAATGCACCTTAGTATGCTGCTAGCCTTCTTGGCTACAAGGGCACACTGTTTACTCATATCCAGCCTTTCATTCACCATAATCCCTAGGTCCCTTTCCATCGTACTGCTGCTGAGCCAGTCGGTCCCCAGCCTGTAACAATGTTTGGGATTCTTCCGCCCCAGGTGCAGGACTCTACCCTTCTCCTTATTGAACCGCATCAGATTTCTTTTCGCCCAGTCCTCCAATTTATCCAGGTCCCTCTGGATTCTCTCTCTACCCTCTAACGTATCTACCTCTCTCCCTAGTTTTGTGTCATCTACAAACAGTCCCTCATCCAGGTCATTCATAAAGATACGGAAGAACACCGGGCCTCAGAACCAAGCCTTGTGGCACTCTGCTTGAAAATGATCGCCATCCAGATATGGCTTCAGTAGTAACTGCTCCTACATAAGAGGGCAAATGGAACCAGGAGCCAGCAGCAGAGTAATAAGAAAACTTTAATACAAGCAAATCCCATTATTCGACCCCTAGTTATCAAACACTCCATTTTACCCCCGGGGCTCTTCTTCCCCGCGCTGGCTGGTGCTCCAGCCCAGGACCAGCCAGATCTCAGCTCCCTGGGAGCCACTCCACGGCAGCCAGCATCCTGCCCCAGGGAGCTAGCTGCCATTTCAGTAGGGGCCCAGGCAGCCCCCATTCTGGCTCCTCATCTGCAAACCCCCATCCCACCCGTTACCTGACATTTTTGGGTATCCGACCACCACTTGGTCCCCATTGTGTCAGATAACTGGGGATCTACCGCATTTCCTAACATCATTTTTGCAGGCAAGCAGTTGCTGCAGCTGTGGTACAACCAGCAGGAGGGGAGTTGAGGCTAGGTGGCTGCCAGTAGGGGAGGGGTCGTCCACAAGACACGATGTATTAAAGATGTGGGCCACATCGAGAAAAAGTTTTAGACCTCCTGGCTCCAGCATCTCTCCCGCATCTGAAAGATGCCCCACAGATTCTAACCACCCTAGTAGGCATCCTTCAGTCTGCATAGACTATGGATCGGCGCGAACCACCCTGCAGACCCAGCCGAGAAAGACCTAGGATATTTCCCTGCCCCGGTGCCCCCCAGAGCAGTGGCAGCGTTGCTTGGGGGGCTGCACTCAGGATAGGAGCCACACCGCCAAGGGCAAGCTTTTAGCCAGTGGAACCATTTCATTGGCTGGACCAACTCAGCTAAACAACATGCTCCCAAGTAGCAAAGAAGAATCTCTGGCCCACTTCCCTCTTGCGCAGTGGGGTGGGGGAAGGTGGGTCAAAACCCACCCCCCTTCCAGAGGTGCTGTCCAGCTTGGGGGGAAGGCGGTAACAAGTCGGACACGGGGGGTGTATTGTGACCCCCCCCAACTCCAGGGTTGAGCAGGGGCGGGAACAAGTTGGCCACGGCGGGGGGTGTATTGTGGAGGATGTGACTCCCACCCACCCCAGGGCCAAGCTGGGAGGGAAACAAGTCAGACATGGGGGGGTATTGCAGAGGGTGTAACCCTCCCCACTCCAGGGCCAAGCCGGGGGGAACGAGTCTGACAGGTGTGTGTACTGTGGAGGGTGTGACCCCCCCACACCAGGGCTGAGCGGGGGGACAAGTCGGACACAGGGGTGTATTGTGGAGGGTGTGACCCCCCCCCCCACACCAGGGCTGAGCCAGGGGGGACGAGTCGGACACGGGGGTGTATTGTGGAGGGTGTGACCCCCCCACACCAGGGCTGAGCTGGGGGACAAGTCGGACACGGGGGTGTATTGTGGAGGGTGTGACCCCCCCACGCCAGGGCTGAGCCGGGGGGGACGACAAGTTGGACACGGGGGTGTATTGTGGAGGGTGTGACCCCGCCACGCCAGGGCTGAGCTGGGGGACAAGTCGGACACGGGGGTGTATTGTGGAGGGTGTGACCCCCCCCACGCCAGGGCTGAGCTGGGGGACAAGTCGGACACGGGGGTGTATTGTGGAGGGTGTGACCCCCCCACGCCAGGGCTGAGCTGGGGGACAAGTCGGACACGGGGGTGTATTGTGGAGGGTGTGACCCCCCCCCCGCCAGGGCTGAGCTGGGGGACAAGTCGGACACGGGGGTGTATTGTGGAGGGTGTGACCCCCCCACACCAGGGCTGAGCTGGGGGACAAGTCGGACACGGGTGTATTGTGGAGGGTGTGACCCCCCCACACCAGGGCTGAGCCAGGGGGGACGAGTCGGACACGGGGGTGTATTGTGGAGGGTGTGACCCCCCCACACCAGGGCTGAGCTGGGGGACAAGTCGGACACGGGGGTGTATTGTGGAGGGTGTGACCCCCCCACGCCAGGGCTGAGCCGGGGGGGACGACAAGTTGGACACGGGGGTGTATTGTGGAGGGTGTGACCCCGCCACGCCAGGGCTGAGCTGGGGGACAAGTCGGACACGGGGGTGTATTGTGGAGGGTGTGACCCCCCCCACGCCAGGGCTGAGCTGGGGGACAAGTCGGACACGGGGGTGTATTGTGGAGGGTGTGACCCCCCCACGCCAGGGCTGAGCTGGGGGACAAGTTGGACACGGGGGTGTATTGTGGAGGGTGTGACCCCCCCCCCGCCAGGGCTGAGCTGGGGGACAAGTCGGACACGGGGGTGTATTGTGGAGGGTGTGACCCCCCCACACCAGGGCTGAGCTGGGGGACAAGTCGGACACGGGTGTATTGTGGAAGGTGTGACCCCCCCACACCAGGGCTGAGCCAGGGGGGACGAGTCGGACACGGGGGTGTATTGTGGAGGGTGTGACCCCCCCACACCAGGGCTGAGCTGGGGGACAAGTCGGACACGGGGGTGTATTGTGGAGGGTGTGACCCCCCCACGCCAGGGCTGAGCCGGGGGGGACGACAAGTTGGACACGGGGGTGTATTGTGGAGGGTGTGACCCCGCCACGCCAGGGCTGAGCTGGGGGACAAGTCGGACACGGGGGTGTATTGTGGAGGGTGTGACCCCCCCCACGCCAGGGCTGAGCTGGGGGACAAGTCGGACACGGGGGTGTATTGTGGAGGGTGTGACCCCCCCACGCCAGGGCTGAGCTGGGGGACAAGTCGGACACGGGGGTGTATTGTGGAGGGTGTGACCCCCCCCCCCCCCGCCAGGGCTGAGCTGGGGGACAAGTTGGACACGGGGGTGTATTGTGGAGGGTGTGACCCCCCCACACCAGGGCTGAGCTGGGGGACAAGTCGGACACGGGTGTATTGTGGAGGGTGTGACCCCCCCACACCAGGGCTGAGCTGGGGGACAAGTCGGACACGGGGGTGTATTGTGGAGGGTGTGACCCCCCCACGCCAGGGCTGAGCCGGGGGGGTACAAGTCGGACACAGGGGTGTATTGTGGAGGGTGTGACTCCGCCACACCAGGGCTGAGCTGGGGGACAAGTCGGACACGGGGGTGTATTGTGGAGGGTGTGACCCCCCCACGCCAGGGCTGAGCCGGGGGGGTACAAGTCGGACACAGGGGTGTATTGTGGAGGGTGTGACCCCCCACACGCCAGGGCTGAGCCGGGGGGGTACAAGTCGGACACAGGGGTGTATTGTGGAGGGTGTGACCCCCCCCACGCCAGGGCTGAGCGGGGGAGGGGGGGCGGAACTTCCCTCGTTCCGGTGCCGGGAGAGCCGCCGCTGAGCGCCCCGGCCCCAGCGCAGACCAGCTCCGGCCCGGCTCCCCGCCTAGGCCCTGCCAGGGCGGCAGCGCGGCCAGCCGCAGGCCCGAGCCCCCCGACCAGCCCACCGGGTCCCGCTGCGCACCCCGCTCCCGGGGCAGCGAGCGACGCCCCCCGGGCGCTTACCTGGGCAGCGGCCCGCTCGGCCATGGCCCTTTGTCCCCCGGGCGCAGCTGCGCTCGCCCCTCACCGCGGCGCCCGGGCCGCTGCACACGGCAGGAGCCGGATCCCCGCCGAGTCCCGGCCCCGCTGCGGCGGGCGGAGCAGCGAGCGCGGCCGGGAGGGAAGGAGGGAGGCGCGGCCTGGCTGCCGGGCGGGGAGCGGGGCGGGCGCAGCGCCCCTGCCGGCCGCTCAGCGAGCCCGGGCCCGTCCCAGCGTGAGCCCAGCTCGGCCGCCGCGAGCCCGGGCTGGCTCCTGCAGCTGCCCCCGGCTGCAGACTGTGCCCCGCGCAGCTTCCGGCGCCGAGGGCCCCACCTCCCCGCTCAGCGCAGCGCCGGGTGTGCAGCACGGGCCCCGGAGAGCTGCACGCAGCCGGGCCGAGATCGCAGGGCACCATCGCCGGGGGACCCCGCGGGCGATCCCCCCTTACCCGCCGGGGAGCAGCAGCCCCGAGCTTGGCGCTGGCCTCTCAGCCCCGCTGGTGTTTTCCCCACCAGAGCAGAGCCCCCAACCACCACTTCCACTTATAACCCAAGGGCGGGTTTCAGAGCGGGGGCGGGGGGGCAGAGAAGAGCTTGAAGAACACACTCAAACCTCCATCATTTATTACTTTTGACACCTCTCCCTGCTGAAAGCAAACTCATGATTTGTTTTCAAAGGTTGGCCGTGACAATATGGTTCTCCTGGGGGACAAGGGGGAACCAGAGCAGACCATGCAACTGACAAACTAATTAGGATGCTAGGAAAGTGCTAATAAAACTTGCAATTCTTAACAGGTACAGCCAAGGGCACTTCAGCCATGGGAGAACATGTACAGCAGGGAAAGGATGAGACTATCAGGGAGGAGGCACAGAGCTCCATGAGTCACCAAACAAGGGCTTCAGAATGGAAACACTGTATTGACCGAGTTTGCAAAAGGTATTACAAAAACACAACCACAAACGAGCAGCTGACATGACACAGAAAGACATCTAGTTACAACCACCTCATTAACAACACTTACATAAGTCAACCGATATTTACAAAAGTCTGAAAAACTTGGGTCAGTTATTTCATACATTTAAATAGCTTAGATCAACTGTGAAATATAGTGCCACATGTTTATTATATAAGATAATAATATCCTAGTACTGATATATCATTAACTAAAACAACCCTTGTAGGGTTTAGCATAAACTGCTCTCATTTGTTTCACTTACCCTTGTCACCAGTAAAAACCAACTCCATTGGGAAGAGTTCATATGAATGGATCCCAGGCACCTTTCCATTGCACCAAGTCCAAAATAGAACCTACAGCCTGCTTGGAACCTAATCTCACGCCGCCGCCCCCCCCCCCCCGCCCAGTACCGGGATGAGAACAAAGTGTCTCTGCAGTCACACCCTCTGCCTGGGTTACTCTCCCACCCAACAGCCTTCATCCATGTCCATCTGCATCCCACACAGTCCCCTCTGCTCCAATCCCCCCTCTCTTGCCATTCCAGGGACCATTTCTGCATCCACTTCCTCCCTCCTGGTTTGTTTTGTTTATTGTCCCTTTCCCCACCCCAGCATCATCTCTCCAGCCAAGTTCTTCTCTTCCACTAGACTGACTGGGCTGCTGGCGAGGTATGGTGCTGCCCTTCTGCTCCAAATGCTTCCAGCATTGTAATGAAAGCCAGCAGAAAACAATGACCTTGGAAATTCCCCCCCCCACCTATAAATATGCACCAGAAGCAGGATAGCAGGGAAACACCTGCTAAATGCTGACCCCTGCCGGCACACTGGAGAATACTTCATTTACTCTCTAGGAGTGATGTCCACAAGGCCTATTAAGTTCCATGCAACCCCCACCGGGTTTAAGTGGTGCATAGGCTTCATGCTGGCCCCCTGCATGGGGTGCATTTCACCCCACTATTAAGAGGAATTCCATTTAAGCTTCGGTAAAGCAAAGTTTGCGTCACAGCTGCAAGGACAGGCTGTGACTTCCATCCACTCACTGTCATGCTGCATTTCACATGCTGCCTTTTGTTTTAAATGCAACAGCCCCTCAGTCCTCACTGAGGAGGGAGCTACTGTTTATTTTCCGTTTTGATACTGAGGAGGGGAGTCTGGGTTCCTATCTCCAGCGGCTGTGAGCCCTCCATGGGCCGGGGGCTCCGGGTGTGAATCTTCTGGTGGCAGTTCAGCGACTCCTTGTATCGGAAGTTCTTCCCGCAGACAGGACACTGGTAGGGTGTCTCCCCAGTGTGGACCCGCCAGTGCTTCAGGAGATGATCCCTGCGGATGAAGCTCTTCCCACATTCCGTGCACTGATACGGTCGCTCTCCCGTGTGGATGCGCTGGTGGCGGATCGCTTTGGAGAGATCCCGGAAGTCCTTGCCGCAGTATGTGCATGTCAGGGGCCCATCGCCCTTCCCAGTGTGAAGTTTCTGGTGTAAGATAAGACTCACCTCCAGGCTAAAGCTCTCCCTGCACTGAGAGCAGGTGTATGGCCTCTCCACCATGTGGTTTGCCTGGTGTTTCACAAAGCCATATTTGAGATTGGAGCTTTTCTCTGGCTCCGGGCGCTTTGGAGGCTTGGAGCGGACTGGGGCCGGGGGCCTCGGTGGAGTTGTGATTTTGGGTTTCTGCCTGAGGTTTTCTCCATGCTCCAGAGAAGTACAGGCTCCCCCGGATGCATGGATTCGCTGATGGGTGGCAAAAAGCTGCTTGTCTATGAAGCTTTCCCCACACTCACAGCAAATGTATGGCCCCTCCGCTGCGTGGGCTTCCTCAGAGACGTTTTTCACAGCATCTCTTCCCCGGCGAGCTGATCGCCGCAGCCCGCTCCCGGGGGGGTTTCTCTGGGGTGCCGCTGAGCTGGCCTGGCTTTCCCTGGTCACATCCTCCTCAGGACTGGTGAAAAGCTCTTCCCAGTCTCCTGGTAGCAGGCTGGGAAGATCTAGGTTTGCAGAACCTTCCTCTCCACACTGCTGCTCATCTGCCAGAACAGAAGAATGGAGACAGTCACTTCAGCCAGTGGCTTAACAGCAACCTCACTCTGTACACTGTAAACAGTGTGGGGCACAGGTTGTCCTGTGTAGTGCGTCCAGTGCCTGTCACAAGAGGGCAGTGACCCCAGCTGGGGCCTACAGATCTCAGCAGCATGCACATCAACCAATACAGTTGTAATTCACAATTGAAACCTAGCTCTAAACCAAGGAAGCACGTCCAGATGACAACATGAAGAGAGCATGGGTTTCTCAGGAGATGAAGCAGTACAGACTTTGGGGAATATGGGAAAGATATTTTGTGATCAAGGACCCTCTTTATTCTCTGCTTGTACAGCCCTTAGCACAAAAGGGTCCTGCTCCACTTCTGTTTCTGGCAGTTACCAAAGACACCGGAAGGAAACAGGCAGAATATGACAGATTCATCACTATTAGCAGAGGTGTGAAGACGTGACTAATTTCTGCAGAATCTGAGCTTTGATTTTAAAGCCAGTCACAGGTGGAGCAGGGCTGGTAGCATCACCTGCTAGTAAGGCTGCCCAACAATTTCCATTATAACACCCTGTTTTCTGATGCTTATAACTTTGCCAAATATTAATGGGTCAAACTGAAATTTTCCAGGCAGCGTATCTGCCTCAGGCTGAATGGGGTGTGTAGGTTTAATTTCAGCTACAACATTTCAGCCGTTTATGAGAACCAGGCTAGGGGTAAATATTTGTTTTTTCAGTGTTAAAATCCTAGCAACCTTTTTTTTTCCAGACGCTCTGGCGCTCCCAGGCTTTGGGGCAGGGCCCAGAAATTTGGCAGGGCTCTTTGAGCCAGGGACATGCTTTGTGATGTTCCTGTGAAAATCCACCCAGACCTGGCCAACCCTCTGAAAAATCTAAATATGCACATATTCACTAGAGACACCTCGCAGCCTCTCTTATAAATTATTCAAGGAACGTGCCTGTACTACGCCCACTCCAGACCCTCGCAGCTTGTGTGTAGACTGGGTATGTGCCATCTCCAGAGTAGCTGAGCATTACATAAGCAACCTTAATCTTACCTTTTCTTAACCCATCAGTGCTTCACTTGCAACCCTAATGCACTCGTAACATCAGTTGTATGTCCTGTTACATGTCCAACATCCCTTTAAATGGGATTTGCAGAAAACCACAGCAAAGGTGGTTCCAGGGGATCCCATCAGCAGAACCCAGGTGTGACACAGGCAGTGCTGTTCACTTCTAGATACCTGTAAAAACTATTTTTATGTGCTCGTTTCCCTAGGCTGGATTCCCCTCTCTTTCACACATACTCACACTCGGTCTCTTCCAGGTTATCCCTCTTCTAGGGGTTATAGTAGATGAAAGGCTGGATATGAGTAAACAGTGTGCCCTTGTAGCCAAGAAGGTTAACGGCATAGTAGGGTGCATTGGGAGGAGCATTTCAAGCAGATCTAGAGAAGTGGTTGTTCCCCTCTATTCGGCACTGGTGAAGCCACATCTCGAATATTGTGTCCAGTTTTGGGCCCCCCAGTATAAAAAGGATGTGGATTTGCTGGAGCAGGTTCAGCGAAGGGCAACAAAATGATTAAGGGGCTGGAGCATAAGACCTATGAGGATAGGCTGAGGGATTTAGGCTTGTTTAGTTTACAGAAGAGAAGACTTAGGGGTGATTTAATAGCAGCCTTCAACTTCCTTAAGGGGAGCTCTAAAGAGGAGGGTGAGAAACTGTTCTCAATAGTGTCAGATGGCAGAACAAGAATAATGGTCTGAAGTTAAAGATGGAGAGGTGTAGGTTAGATATTAGGAAAAACTACACCACCCTCCTGGTGAAGAAGCACTGGAATGCGTTGCCAAGAGAGGTTGCGGATTCTCCATCCCTCGAGGTTTTTAAGTCCCGGCTTGACAAGGTCCAGGCTGGGATGATTTAGTGCGGGTTGATCCTGCTTGAAGCAGGGGGCTGGACTAGACGACCTCCTAAGGTCCCTTCCAGCCCTAGGATTCTGTGATCCTTTCCCCTGCAATGATTTCTACTCTCTCACTCTATTCCCCACTTTTCAGGGATCAGACAGGCTTGAAACCAAGAAAGCCTTGTGTTCCCAGCATCACTCCCACACCCTCCTGTGTTCCTTCTCTGTTTCCTAGGTTTCTCCAGCTGCCCCAGGGGACTCTTTCTTACCTAACACACTGACCTTACGGCTCCCTACAACTCCGTCTGCTGACAACCAGCCACATGAAATTTGTCACATAAGAACGGCCATACTGGGTCAGACCAAAGGTCCATCCAGCCCAGTATCCCGTCTGCTGACAGTGGCCAATGCCAGGTGCCCCAGAGAAGGAGAACAGAAGACAATGATCAAGTGATTTATCTCCTGCCATCCATCTCCTGCCCTTATAGTGAAGGCTAGGGCACCATACTTTACCCCTGGCTAATAGCCATTTATGGACCCAACCTGCAAAAATTTATCGAGCTCTATTTTAAAGCCTAATAGAGTCCTGGCCTTCACAGCCTCCTCCGGCAAGGAGTTCCACAGGTTGACTGTGCGCTGTGTGAAGAAAAATTTCCTTTTATTAATTTTGAACCTACTACCCATCAATTTCATCTGGTATCCCCTAGTTCTTGTATTACGGGAAAAGGTAAATAATTTTTCTATGTTCACTTTCACTTTCTATGTTCACTTTCTCCACACCATTCATGATTTTATATACCTCTATCATATCACCCCTCAATCGCCTCTTTTCCAGACTGAAAAGTCCCAGTCTCTCTAGCCTCTCCCCATATGGGACCCGTTCCAAACCCCTAATCATCTTAGTCGCCCTTTTCTGTACCTTTTCTAATGCCAATATATCTTTTTGGAGGTGAGGAGACCACATCTGCACACAGTACTCAAGATGTGGGCGTACCATAGTTTTATATAGGGGAAGTATGATATCTTTTGTCTTATTATCTATCCCTTTTTTAATAATTCCTAACATCCTATTTGCTTTACTAACTGCCATTGCACACTGCGTGGATGTCTTCAGAGAACTATCCACTATAACTCCAAGATCCCTTTCCTGATCTGTTGTAGCTAAATTTGACCCCATCATGTTGTACGTGTAATTTGGGTTATTTTTTCCAATGTGCATTACCTTACACGTACCCACATTAAATTTCATTTGCCATTTTGCTGTCCAATCACTCAGTTTGCTGAGATCTTTTTGTAGTTCTTCACAATCCCTTTTGGTTTTGACTGTCCTGAACAACTTGGTGTCATCTGCAAACTTTGCCACCTCACTGCTTATCTCATTTTCTAGATCATTGATGAACAAGTTGAACAGGATCGGTCCCAGGACTGACTCCTGGGGAACACCACTAGTTACCCCCCTCCATTGTGAAAATTTACCATTTATTCCAACCCTTTGTTTTCTGTCTTTTAACCAATTCCCGATCCATGAAAGGATCTTTCCTCCTATCCCATGACCGCCTAATTTACATAAAAGCCTTTAGTGTGGGACCGTGTCAAAGGCTTTCTGGAAATCTAGGTATATTATGTCCACTGGGTGCCCCTTGTCCGCATGTTTATTAACCCCTTCAAAGAATTCTAATAGATTAGTTAGACACGACTTCCCTCTGCAGAAACCATGCTGACTTTTGCCCAACAATTCGTGCTCTTCTACGTGCCTTGCAATTTTATTCTTCACTATTGTTTCTACTAATTTGCCTGGTACTGATGTTAGACTTATCGGTCTATAATTGCCAGGGTCTCCTCTGGAGCCTTTTTTAAATATTGGCGTTATATTAGCCGTCTTCCAGTCACTGGGTACCAAAGCGGATTTAAAGGATAGGTTACAAACCACTGTTGTTAACTCCGCAATTTCACATTTGAGTTCTTTCAGAACCCTTGGGTGAATACCGTCTGGTCCTGGAGACTTGGTACTATTCAGCTTATCAATTAACTCCAAAACCTCCTCTAATGTCACTTCAATCTGGGAGAGTTCCTCAGATTTGTCACCTAAAAAGGCTGGCTCAGATTTAGGAACCTCTGTAACATCCTCAGCCGTGAAGACTGAAGCAAAGAAATCATTTAATCGCTCCGCAATGGCACTGTCTTCCTTGATCGCTCCTTTTATATCTTTATCGTCCAAGGGCCCCACTGCTTCTTTAGCGGGCTTCCTGCTTCTAATGTATTTAAAAAACATTTTATTATCATTTTTTAAATTTTTGGCTAGCTGTTCCTCAAAATCTTTTTTGGCTTTTCTTACTACGTTACTACTCGCTTCCCTTCCTCTCTCCCATGGAGGCTGTCATCCATCCAATGCCCCAGAGTCTGTGGCCCCTGTTACTGCTCTCCTCGCTCACGGTAACCAGCCACTCTCTCCCTTTGTCTGGGTATAGGCTCTCAGCCTAGATCTACACAGCACCCTCTTTGTTCCACCTCTGACTACACAGAGCACTACAACACTGCATATAAAACTCACATGTGTCAGGGTCCATAGAGATCCCTCCCACGTCAGACACTCCCTGATTCGTGACAGGCGGTTCCTCCTGTTTAATCCACAAGCTCTCGCTGGGAGTGGAACTGGGAGATCCTGTCCATGGGAGAGAGGATTACACATTAATTTACTAACATCCACTGGGTGCTTCAGACAAGATTTCAGGACAGAGGTAAATACCAGATTACAGCCAGAGCTATCTAGGAAAGGCAAAAAGGCACAAGGATAAGAAAAACTTTGACAACTCCTCAGCAGAGAGACACGTACAGAGATACACAAGTCCCAGCTTTCAGCAGCACTCTCAGACTCCTTCTGAGGAGTTTTAATCCATCACTCACCCAGGCTGGGCTCTTCAGGGGGTGGTCTGTCCTCAGTGTTACCCGGATGTCCCACACTGGGAGTCTCTCCGCGTTCAATCCGGGACAGCAGGTCAGGTTTGGAAATGGCAGCATCTATATACGGAAATAGATATTGAGGGCACGAAAATTTTATTCATACTGATGGAGCGCAGGTCAGAAGACACACAGATTCCGAAAGTCATGACAGGCCAGCCCCCTTTCACTGCCAGGGGTTTTGGAACAGAGGCTAAAGTAAAGGCTTTCACACCCACAGTTCTGAGCAGTCACACGCCCGTTGTTTACTCTGCCTGGCTCAAGCACCATGAGCCTTCCCAGGAGCACTCCTGAGACACCACTCTGCAGAGACAGGAGATGCACCCTGCAGCACAGGGAGCACGGCAGGAAGATATATCTGTACTTACCTGAAAATTTCCTTTCTAGGAGTAACCAAGTTCACCACATTCATTACAAGGGGCACTCGAACCAGCCGCAGCTTGGTGCAGTACCAGAGTGGTCACTCACCGGCAGCAAGGGAACACCCTGCATCATTAATCTCCCTCCCGTTCAGGCAGCTCCCACCAGTAGCATAATGCTGTTCTATATCCCTAGGTTACAGACCATTAACTGAACTTTGAGGAACCTGTGTGCCACGTCCTCTGTCTGCAGACCGTGGGCTATTCCCCCTGACCAAAACAACACATCCAAAGCCCTGGAGGATGGACCGGTGCTCCTGGGAACACTCATGGTGCTTGAGCCAAGCAGAGTGAGCCGCACCTGTGGACATTATTACTCAAAGAATCACTCAATGTAGAAGTTTCCTCTCAAGGCCCGAAAGGACCACAGTGATCATCCAGTCTAACCGCTCTATGTCAGACAGAGCAGAGCCCTGCCCCTACATAAACCCAAGAGCAGATCTGTTAGGAAACATCCAACTCCCACTGAAAATCTTTCAGCAATGGTCCTGGGTCAATTATTTCAACAGTTAGTTCACCTCATTTAAAATTTACACCTTATTTCCTATTTCAGTTTGTCTAGCTTCATGTTCCAGCCACTGGCTTATATTAGATCCCTGTATGCTACAATGATGAGCCCATTACTGAACACCCCCTGCCCCACAGCTCCTCACAGATTATAACCAAGTCACTCCACCTTCCCTTTGCTAAGATAAAGAGACTAACCATTTTGAGATGCTCACTCAAAGGCAGGATTTCTAGTCCTTTAGTTGTTCTCCTGGACCTTCTCTGACCTCTCTCCTATTTCTCCACATCTCCCTTGAACTGTGGGCACCAGAACTGCAGATTTTCAGCAGTAGTCGCACCAGGATCAGATAGAGGTAACTAACACCAGGTCTCCCTGTTTATGCATCCTAGGAAAACTCTGGGAAACACATGAATCCCCCTACCAGCTTGTGGGGAAGTCCTCAGGCCATGAATGTTTAGATTGCAAATGACCATGCTTTTAACACTGCCCACCAATGTTAGCACTGCTTGAGAAAGCATGGAAGCATTAGGTGACAGTTCACATTGGGTTATACTGGCTGGTTTTCATGCCCAAAGCAGGGAGCTGAAATGACCCCAAGTGGTCTTTGCTACCTGTGAAGAGCATAGAAACAGAGTGAAAAGTCCATTCTTCCAGGTAAAGTATCTCCCCCACCCTTGTAAGAAACCCGAATCCCTGCCCACCACAGAAAATAACCACATGTTCTTGGTGGCGATCCAGGCAAAAATGACTAGTACACAATAAGGAAACTTCTGGCCTTACAAAATGGAGGCCAGGCACAGGACGAAATCAACAAATGATGAGCCAAGAGGCACCTTCCTGCCTCGTGGTTGTGTCGAATCCAGACCCCTTTCCCTCTCCTCACTCCGTTGCCATCAGCTGGGGACCAGTGGGGAGGTGAGGACACATGGAACTGGCAACAATCCTTAGGCTGTCAGGGCCTAGTGACCGGCAGCAGCTGTTTGAGATGACAGACCACTGCCTTCTGGAGAAGCAGGAAATCCTTGTCTCCCATTAAACCTTCCTGCAGTACACAAGGATACACACAGCAATAGCATCTCTGGGGCAGCTGGAGACATCCCCACCCCCCACCCAGTACTCCAACACTCCATGCTCTCTTGCCAGAAAGAGCCTATCCTGGTTTGGTTTTTAACTATATTTCACTATTTGAGTCCTTCCTTTGTTTTAGGCTGCTGGCCCTCCTCTCCCACACAGGAAGAATTCCCTTTGTAAAGCAGCATGTGCCCACAGCACCTAGCTCAGGGAGTCACAAAGGGGTGGCTGGGCTGCCTCAGGATGCGTGTGTGAAATTTCATCAGGGGGGCATAGCACGACTGGCTGCTGGGTCTCAGGCTCATCCAGCTCATTAAAAATGTTGGAATATGTTACTGCTTTTATGTCTGTGTGTTCACATTTCTGTACCAATTAAAAGTTTTCACATTCTACAAACTTATTTTCTTCCATGTGCCAAAAGGGTAGTGGGCTTTGTGTTTTCTTAAAAATATGAACATAACCCAAATTTCCATTGGGAACTGCAGGGATGAAAAGTGAGGCCCAATGTAAAAAGTCTGCTGCCCCTCGACCCACAGGAATAAGTATATTTCTATGGCATGGTCTTTTCTGCATCCATCTGCCCTGCTGCATGCCAGGAAGGTGAGTGGGGAAAACAAACACGCATTTTATGTATTCATTTTCCCCTTTGAGAATCGGCTCCCACAGTGCTGCTTCAGAGGGATGTACGCAACTGGACTCAGATTGCACTGCAGGGTAGAAGGAGATCCCCGTCAACATCCGGGCTCCGGCTCTCCTCCCCTCATCCCCACAGCGAGGCATCTGGGTTTGGGCTCCCCTCCACCCACTCAATCCCTCGCTAGGAGGCAGAAGTAGGGTTTCAGCTGTCAGTACTAGCCCAAGCTAAGACCCCACTGCCCCTGTCCCTGCCCTGGGGCTGACAGCCAGAGCTGTGAGCTCAGCACTGGGCTCCATTTCATAGCAGGGAGTCCAGCAACAAAATAGACATTCTTGTCAGTTTCACATCTATTATTTCACATTTGGTCTTATCTCCAGCTGTCAGCCCCAGAGCCAGGGGCTCCTGCTCTCAGATTTCAAATGGGCTGACAGCTGGAGCCAGAGAGGAAATGTGAAATAATAGCAGCTGTGAAATTGACAATATTGTCAGTTTCATTGCTGGAAGGCTCACTGCTGTGAAATGGAGCCCAATGCCTGGCTCACAGCTGGGGCTGTCAGGCCTGGGCAAGGAGGGCTAGTTAAGAGCCACACAAGGCTGTCACTGCCCCACTTCAGTCAGTCCAAGCCTTCCTGATAAGGATATGCACCACCAGCAAGCACCTACACGGCCAACGTCTTTACGTAACCCATACACCTTATAGGTGTGGTGTAGTAGCCTATCCAGTGACACGAAGATCGCTTTCAGAGAAAATTGGAAGAAGTCTGCTTGACAGCCTTTGCTAACAGCCAGCTGGGTTTTAGCTCACACAGTAGAGGCTCATCTGTTGAATTCCAAAGGTCCCAGGTTCAATTCCACCCACAAACATTCTCTGCCAGCATTAACAAGCTATGTTCCTTCTAATTCTTCTTCATCTATGTGTAGAATACGTTTTATAATGTGCCCTGACACGTGTGGATGTGCATGACCAGTAGAAACATATGCTGCTTGCTGTGGGTACTCTGTTAATCAGCTGGATGGCACCCAGATCTTTCCTGGGGGGTTACCCAAATGCTCTGCTTTCAGGGAACACTGCTTACAAGATGGAGCTCCTCTGGGATTTAAGCTGGGAAGTGTCTGAAGCTCAAGAAATGCTTCCTCAGCTAGAAGATGTATGTAACCCACCCACCCCCTTGGTGTGGTGAACCGTCCCATCTAGTGACATTAAGACCACTTACAGAGAGAATGAGTCTATTCTGCAGCCTCAGCCAACAGCTAGATGGCTTTTGGCTCATTCACTTGGCTCCAGAGGTCCAAGGATTGCCCGGGTCTGTCAGTGTTAAATTTACTGGTGGTAGATCTAATTTTGTAGTGTAGACAAGCCCTGAGCAACATGTGCTAGCTGTTGGGATTTTTTTGTGATGAACTCCCACATCCACAGCTACACTATGATCAATAGGGACTGTCAATTATCCAAGCTGCACTGACCCATCTTTTGGGTTACGGTCTCCATATCCCATGACCCAATGCCCCTGTTCTACCGGGATGCAACGGAGCTGGAATAACTCCAACCTGAGGGATATCTGGCACTTCAGAGACCACACAGGTTCAGAGAGGAACAAAATTCTAGCCAGTCTTTACCCAGTGAGACCACAGCCTCATAGTTGCCCTTCATGATATGTCTGTAAAGTTCCTTCTGCCATTCATCCAAGCTCTTCCACTCCTGTTCAGAGAAGTTAAACGAGGCGTTGTTGAAAGTCACCGGGACCTGCAATTACAAGGGTGATACACTCAGCAAATTCCACTCCCCTCCACAAGAGTGGGCTCGGATCTCTCCAGCTGTACACAGCTGAAATCCAGGCCCCACTGAAGCCTATGATGAAACTGTCACTGACTTCACTGAGACCAGGACTTCTCCTCTTGAGGCCTTGCCTCTCCCTACACTTGCAGCCTTCTCTAGGATTTCCCTTGTAGACCCTTTGGAAAGCCTGTTCTCTGCTTCAACCTTTTACTGCATCTATTGCAGTTGATCCTGACCCTGCATGGTGGACATGAGCAGACCCTGGTACTCATGCAGAACCCCACCCAGATGGCATGAGACTCTGTAGGAATGAAAGACCAGCCACCTGGATCTGACTGCCTCAGCTGGAAGCCTCCCAGAGCAGCAGCCTGTTTTATGTATGCATTGTTAAGTGCCATGCATACACCAGACACCATGGAAATAATACTATGCCTACAGCACCCAGTATTCCCAGGAGGTCTCCCATCCAAGTACTAACTAGGCCCGCCCTCGCTTAGCTTCCAAAATTGTGTGTGTTCAAGGCGGTATGCCTTGGACTCGCAAACAGGAGGATGACACGAAGACTTCTAATCATTATTGAGTGACTGCCAAGATTATTATATGAAGCTGCCTTGAGCACTTCAGACAATCAGTACTCAAAAAAAGATGCTTTAGTTGCAAAGTCCTGTTCCAACTGACTCAGTTGGTTTCTCTAGGGGTGTCATACCCTACACTGAAAGCATCCATTAAATATAGGTATGACTTTGTCAGACAGTTACATTTACATTAAAACTCCCCATACCACCAAATGCATGAGTCAGATGGACACAGAAAAAAAAATGAAACTGTTGATTTCCTCTCAGTGATTAGCCATCCTGTGCCATTCCATGAACAGAGAAGCCTCATGTGGTCCATGCCCTTTTACCCATTCCAAGCTACCTGGTGTAGTGTTGGATGTTACATCCCCTAAACACTCGCTGAGACATTGTTACCTTGGGGACTTCTCCGTTAGCCCCAGGGGGCAGTCTAAGGATCCAGAAGTTCCTGTTCTTCAGCAGATTCTCCATGTTCTCCAGCCTCCTCTGCAGATGCCCATACTCCTGGATCAGAGTTCCCAGTGCAGTCCACTTACTCTCCAACTGGTTCCCAAACTCCACTGCTGTCTTCTCACAACCCACTAGTTTTGTTTCTGCCATCCTCATTCTCCCCTCTAAATTCATCAGTTGTGCTGCCTGAACCTCAACCTTCCTGTCCACAGCTTGGATCTCAGCCACCACAGTAAGGGAAATCTCTGCT
Organism: Carettochelys insculpta; assembly: GCF_033958435.1. Lineage (NCBI taxonomy): Eukaryota > Metazoa > Chordata > Testudines > Carettochelyidae > Carettochelys > Carettochelys insculpta. Next base: position 279,466,457 of record NC_134138.1, on the reverse strand, counting down.
GCCTGAAGATTTGTTTCTTCCAAAGAAGTTGGTTCAGGGACAGCGAGGGGCTGTTCAAGTGACAGATCCTGGGACTCCATGTCCCAGTCAAGAGCCTGTTTGCAATAACAGATACAGGAAAGGTAGTTACATTCCAAAGTGGCAAAGTCAGCCACAAAGAAAAACAACAAAAGAACCAGCTGCTACAGCTGGCTGGGAGTTTCCTGAGTCTGAGTTTTTATTATTACAGGGTCACATTAAAGATGCAACAAGAGAACCACACGCTACTAGAAGTGGAAAGGACCTCCAGAGGTCATCAAGTCCAGTCCCCCGTTAAAACTGAAGTCTAATGGAAGAGGCATTAAAGGTAAAATCAGTTCCTGGCTCTGGCTCTGGAAACCACACCAACGCCTGTTTTCGATTTTTCCACCCTCTCAGCTCTGGCTCAGGGAACACTCCCTCTACCCCCGCTCCCAAAACAGTGGAAACAGCCCCCCCGCCCCCGAGAAAAGGGTGACACTGAGCGCACGCAAAGGATTGTGAAAAGCACAAAGCAAATCACTGGGAAAGCCCCGGCCTCCCGATTTCCTCTTCCCTGCCGTGTGACGTGTACGGGCTCCGGGCGCCGCAGGTCCCCGAGCTGGGAAGGGCTCAGCAGCGCGGCGGGCCCGCGAGGAGTTCAGGCCCCACAACCCCGCGGGGGCCGCGCGGCGGCGGGAGCATCCCGGTTTGCTGCCATGGAAACCCAAGGACGCGGGGAGGGGGAGGGGACTGGCTCCCGCGGCGCACGAAGCAGCCCAGCCCCCGCCCGCGCCAGCACCAAAGGGGCCCGGCCCGGCCCGGCCCGGCCCGCGAGCCAACCCCCCGCGCCCGCCCCGGCGCCCCCCTACCTGCTCGGGCGCCCACTCAGCCATGGCGGCGGCGGGAGGGCGGGGGTCTCGCGGGAGGCCGGCGGGCGGGCGGGGCGAGGCGAGGGGCTGAGCTCGGCGACGGCTACGGGCCGGGCAGTCCCCGCGCCTCCTCAATAGGGGCTGGGCGCAGCGGCCATGCTGGGGGGCGCAATGCATGCTGGGAGTCAGGCTCGGCTCCGCGCCAGGCGCCCGAGCGCAGCAGCGGCCCCTAGCGGCCGGAGGGGTTCGCGGCGCAGAGCGCGCGGGGTAGGTGGGGCGGGGGGACAAGAACAGGAGGGGTGCGCGCGCCGCGAGCGGTCCCCTCGCCCAGCCTCCGGCGCGTGCGCACAGCAAAACAGAACCTCCAGGGGGCGCGCGCTCCCACCCACCCCAACCATCGCCGTGCCTCTGTCTGCCCAGCTGTGTGTCACTGACCCTGTACGGCGACCAGCTGCCGGGGATTCTCCTTCCACCCAAGTGGAAGCAGGCTGGCTTCGGGGTCAAATGCGCCTCGCTTGGTGCGTGGCACTTGGCAGAGCAGTCAGGGCTGCGGTGAAGGAGCCTGGCCAAGCCTATTTCTCGGCGGGGGAAAAGCAGGAAGCAGCTGAGTAGACAGTGGGCCGGGGGCTGGTGTGTGTGTGGGGGCCTCCAGGGCAATGTTCCCTCTGATCTTTTCCATCCATGTCTGGATTTCTTCTCATGTGTGTGTGGAATAATTTTTTCTATGTGCACTGAGGCATGTGAAAATGTGCACCACCACTAGAACCATAAGCCTAGCTCTGGGTGGTCTGCTTAGCAGCTGGGTGCATTTGAATTTCTTCTGAGCCATTGCACAAGTGCACACGGAACACACCTCCGCAGGTGGGCAAGGGGGGGCAGTTGATGGCTGAGGGATAGGGAGCCCAGGGGTACCAGTGGGAAGTCAAGGTTAAGAGCATCTGGGGCAGTTGGAAATGAGGGACAGCTGGGAGGGGGGAGGTATTTGGGGTAGATGGAGTGCTGCATGGTTTGACATCAAAATCAAAATAAAAAATTCAGTAATAATAGGGGATTTCAGTTATCCCCATATTGACTGGGAACATGTCACCTCAGGACGGGATTCAGAGATAAAATTTCTCGATGCCTTAAATGACTGCTTCTTGGAGCAGCTGGTACAGGAACCCACAAGGGGAGAGGCAATTCTCGATCTAGTACTGACTGGAACGCAGGATCTGGTCCAAGAAGTAACTATTACATGACCGCTTGGAAATAGTGACCATAATATAATAACATTTAATATTCCTGTGTTGGGAAGAACACCGCAGCAGTCCAACACTCTGGCATTTAATTTCAAAAAGGGGAATTATACAAAAATGAGGAGGTTAGTTAAACAGATATTAAAAGGTAGAGTAACTAAAGTAAAATCCCTGCAGGCTGCATGGAAACTTTTCAAGGACACCATATTAGAGGCCCAACTTAAATGTATACCCCAAATTAAAAAACACAGTAAGAGACCCAAAAAAGAGCCACCGTGGCTTAACAACCATGTAAAAGAGGCAGTGAGAGATAAAAAGGCATCCTTTAAAAAGTGGAAGTCAAATCCTAGTGGGGAAAATAGAAAGGAAGATAAACACTGCCAAATTAAGTGTAAAAATGTAATAAGAAAAGCCAAAAAAGATTTTGAGGAACGGTTAGCCATAAATTCAAAAAACAATAGTAAAATGTTTTCTAAGTACATTAGAAGCAGGAAGCCTGCTAAAAAAGCAGTGGGACCCCTGGACGATAGAGATATAAAAGGAGCAATCAAGGTAGATAATGCCATTGCAGAGAAACTAAACGATTTCTTTGCCTCAGTCTTCACGGCTGAGGATATTACAGAGGTTCCCAGATCTGAGCTGTCCTTTGTAGGTGACAAATCTGAGGAACTGTCCCAGATTGAAGTGTCAGTAGAAGAGGTTTTGGATCTAATTGATAAGCTAAACAGTAACAAGTCTCCAGGACCAGATGGCATTCACCCAAGGGTTCTGAAAGAACTCAAATGTGAAATTGCAGAGCTATTAATGGTGGTTTGTAACCTATCCTTTAAATCAGCTTCGGTACCCAATGACTGGAAGACAGCTAATATAACGCCAATATTTAAAAAGGGCTCAAGAGGAGACCCTGCCAATTACAGACCGGTAAGTCTAACATCAGTACCGGGCAAATTAGTAGAAACAATAGTAAAGAATAAAATTGTCAGACACGTAGAAGAACATGATTTGTTGGGCAAAAGTCAGCATGGTTTCTGTAGAGGGAAGTTGTGTCTTACTAATCTATTAGAGTTCTTTGAAAGGGTTAACAAACATGCAGACGGGGGGATCCAGGGGACATAATGTACTTAGATTTCCAGAAGGCCTTTGACAAGGTCCCTCACCAAAGGCTCTTACGTAAATTAGGTGGTCGTGGGATAGGAGGAAAGATCCTTTCATGGATTGGAAACTGGTTAAAAGACAGGAAACGAAGGGTTGGAATAAATGGTAAATTTTCACAATGGAGGGCGGTAACTAGTGGTGTTCCCCAAGGGTCAGTCCTGGGATCAATCCTGTTCAACTTGTTCATCAATGATCTAGAGAAAGGGGTAAGCAGTGAGGTGGCAAAGTCTGCAGATGATACCAAGCTGTTCAGGATAGTCAAAACCAAAGTAGACTTTGAAGAACTACAAAAAGATCTCAGCAAACTGAGTGATTGGGCAGCAAAATGGCAAATGAAATTTAATGTGTGTAAGAAAAATAACCCCAATTATACATACAATGTGATGGGGGCAAATTTAGCTACAACAGATCAGGAAAGGGATCTTGGAATTATAGTGGATCGTTCTCTGAAAACATCCACCCAGTGTGCAGCGGCAGTCAGTAAAGCACATAGGATGTTAGGAATTATTAAAAAAGGGATAGAGAATAAGATGAAGAATATCTTACTTCCCCTATATAAAACTATGGTACACCCACATCTTGAGTACTGCGTGCAGATGTGGTCTCCTCACCTCAAAAAAGATATACTGGCATTAGAAAAAGTTCAGAAAAGGGCAACTAAAATGACTAAGGGTTTGGAAAGGGTCCCATATGAGGAGAGGCTAGAGAGACTGGGACTTTTCAGTTTAGAAAAGAGGAGATTGAGGGGTGATATGATAGAGGTATATAAAATCATGAATGGTGTGGAGAAAGTGAATATTGAAAAGTTATTTACTTGTTCCCATAATATAAGAACCAGAGGACACCAAATGAAATTAATGGGTAGTAGGTTCAAAACTAATAAAAGAAAATTTTTCTTCACACAGTGCACAGTCAGCCTGTGGAACTCCTTGCCGGAGGAGGCTGTGAAGGCCAGCACTCTAACAGAGTTTAAAATAGAGCTTGATAAATTTTTGGAGGTTAGGTCCATAAATGGCTATTAGCCAAGGGTAAAGTATGGTGCCCGTAGCCTTTAGTCAAAGGCTGGAGACAGATGGCAGGAGACAAATCACTTGATCATTGTCTTCGGTTCACCTCCTCTGGGGCACCTGGCACTGGCCACTGTTGGCAGACAGGATAGTGGGCTGGATGGACCTTTGGTCTGACCCAGTATGGCCATTCTTATCCAGGCTTTCTGGAGCAGCTACCTGGCAGGAGTGAGGCGTTCCCAAGGGGTGATTCTCAGGCATCTGCCAGTGGAGGGGGACAACCAGGAGGGAGCTAGCTCGGAGGGATGCCAGGGAGGCTGGCTGGTAGGGATACAGGGAAGGAAGCCTGGGGGTGGTGGGCTGAGGTTACTAGGGGGCAGTGTGGGGAGCTGGCTGGCAGGAAGAGGTACTGGGCAGCAGGGGGACTGGGGACAGCAGCCTGGGGGGTTTTCTGGAGCAGCAGACAGAAGGGTATGAAGCACACCAAGTGGGTACCTGGGGCAGCAGGGGGTTACTGGAAGACAAGGCAGGGGCTCCAGGGGCAGTGGGCAGCAGGGTGTCAGGGACACTGGGCAGAGGGGTATTGGGCAGAGAGGCTCTGGGGCAGTAGACAGAGGGGTACAGGAGCACCAGCTGAGCAGGGGTGGTCACTGTGGCAGCTGGGGAGAGCAGCCTGGTGGCTCCCAGGTGCACTGGTGCGGTGGGATGTTTAGCAAGGCCAGGCACTGAGCAGCACAGATGGGGTCCCAGGGGCTGGGGGAGGGGACTCTGGGGACCCTGGCATCACTCTCTTGGCTCTTACTCCAACGCCTCCTGCCCGTCTCCACTGGTAGCAGCAGCTCAACAGCAACAGATGCCAGCAGGGAGGGAGAGGCCAGGTGGCAGTCCCTGCAGGGCAGCAGCCTGATCTGGTCCCCATGTGCTGTGGGAGCCTAGTCCTGTCCCTGCTCTGGAAGTACAGCACCTGCCCAGGGGAGGGCAGAGCTCACAGACATGAAGGACACCACTCCTCCCTCCTTACCTGGCACAGGAGAGGAAGCGGCTTCTCCTCCTCTACCAGCAAACGAGCCCCAGTGAGAGCAGGCACCAATGTCCAGGGCAGCCTAGGGGGAAGGTTCCTGTCACCTCCCTCTTCTGGTGCCAGCCACTGAGATTCTCTTGCACCCCCCCCCACAAAGCTGACACCTGGTGGCAGGGGCCAATTGCTGGTCCCCAGCACTACAAAGAAGGTGGTAAGCGGTGTCCCATCCTCTGCCCCCCATTTTTCAGGGCTAGACAGCAGCAGCCCAGCACCAGAGAAGGGGGCTGTGACTGACTCCCTACTAGCCCTCTGCTGTTCCTAGGGAAGTTCATGATATGGGCCCCATGGACTGGAATGTAGGGAGAGCACAAATTTCAGGGGTGGGGGAGGAGAAAGCCAGCATGGGATTAATTTAGTGTTTCCTTCATCTCCAGCAGGCATCTTCCCCACACCCTGCCTTAGTTTCCCCATCTGTTAAGTGGGCATATTGACTGACCTCACAATGACGGGTGTGTTGATGAATAGGCTTGATCCCAAAAACGGTGACTCTCAATTGACAAGCTCTGGGAAAGCGCTTGTGAAACTGACAGCTTGTATTGGGAAGAGGCGAGAGAGCAGCTGCTGCAAGGGGCAGGAAGGGAAGACAGCACAGAACAAAACTGAGGTGGGACAGGTTGATGTCGCTCGATAAGTAAGTTACATAGAGGGCCACACGGGAACACTAAGCTCAGCCGAAAGGGGCGCGTGAAAAACCACAGCCTTGCGCCTGAGTGTGAACCAAGGGAAAGGCGTTTAGTTAGAGGCACCGTGTTCATTCACCTGACAGTTACAAGAGTGTCTGCAAGTCCTCCGTGTCCCCAAGGCTTGGATCATTCAGGAGGCTCCCCCTGGCTGCCCCCTTCCACATACCCTTCACTCCCTCCAGCTGTCGCTTGCCCCCTTCCTTTTAAGCTCTCCACCACGTGGGCTTAATGCTACCCAGTGCTGAGCAGCACTATCACCTCCTACGGCAGTCAACAGGATTGGTGAGCACTCAGCACCTTGCAGCATCCGGCTCAGATGGTGTGGCTACCTGTTTCCTTCCACCCAGCATAACCCTTCCCTTCCAGACAGGAAAAAGGAGATCCCTGCTCCAGCCCCTGGCCCCGAGGGCAGGAACTCTGATCATGGGGTTTCACCCCCACCAGGCTTTTCAGTCCAGAGTTTCGCTCCCGTGGCTTGATGTGACAGCAAAACAAGAGCGGAACACAATGAAAGTGGAACCTGTGCTCCTTCCAAATACCCACAAACCGCTGAATAGCTGGGAGCACCTGCCAACCCCACCCGAGAGCCCCCGGAAAGAAAGGTCGTGTCTATTATTGTATACATTAAACAAGGGTCAGCTGGACATCATGGCCTATATTCTTCAACCGTCATTAGTGGTTTGGGGCCCCTCAGTCTCTTACTGGCCATCAAACGGGTCTGATTTCAACTAACTGTCAGACAGCTGCTTCTGAAGATGGGGCTCCTGGAAGGCATCGCCGGCAGGGCTCCTGTGATTTAGACTGTCAGTCAGTCATTTTGAATTTGGAAAGCACATTGGGCTCTCCTGCTGAAAAGTCCCATGGAACAGCCAGGTAGCACGGTGCGGGCACAAAACTGCCAGCAGTTATCGAAGTTATCCAGCACTGGCTGCCAGCTGGACGCTTAAGGAACCAAGTGGGTCGTTTTAGGCTGTGATTACCCAAGCAGCCTCAGGGGATTCGACGCCCCAGAGTTGGGTGTCTAAGTCCTGGAGGAAGACAAGGCAGGTGAGGACCAGCGCGCTCAGTTACAGAGACAAGCGCTCTCCAAGCTTGATGTAAAGAAGAGCTCTGGGGGGCTCAAAGGTTTGCCCCTTTCACCGAGGGAAGCTGGGCCAATCGCAGAGATGACCTCACCCACCTGGTCTCCCTTGTCGTGCCCGGGGACTAGCATGGCTATGCCGACACTGAACACTCCAGCAGGCTGAACCGGGAACCCAGCCGCCTTGTACGTCCCATGCAAACCGCCCCGCAGCCTGGGTGCTCCTGCCTCACGCACGCAGGGGCCCCACTGGGGCTTGCTGCTCCGGGGCCAGGGCGCTGTGGCTCTGCAGGTGACTTTTCAGGTGGCAGTTGAGTGACTGCTTGTAGCGGAAGGCCTTGTCGCAGTGGGGGCAGCGGTGGAGCCTCTCGCCCGTGTGCACGCGCTGGTGCTTCAGCAGGTGGTGCTTGCGGACGAAGCGCTTGTCGCACAGGGCGCAGGCGTAGGGCCGCTCCCCGGTGTGCGTGCGGAAGTGGTTGGTGAGCTGGGACTTCTCGGAGAATCGCTTCCCGCAGGCCTCGCAGCGGTAGGGCCGCTCCCCCGTGTGGGTGCGGAAGTGGCTGGTGAGCTTGGACCTCTCGGCGAAGCTCTTCTCGCACGCGGGGCACTGGAAGGGCCGCTCGCCCGTGTGCACGCGCTGGTGCTCCACCAGGTAGTACTTCTGGGTGAAGCTCTTCTCGCACGCGGGGCACTGGAAGGGCCGCTCGCCAGTGTGCACGCGCTGGTGCTTCAGCAGGTGGTGCTTGCGGACGAAGCACTTGGCGCACAGGGCGCAGGCGTAGGGCCGCTCCCCGGTGTGCGTGCGGAAGTGGTTGGTGAGCTTGGACTTCTCGGCGAAGCGCTTCTCGCAGGCACTGCAGGGATAGGGCCGCTCGCCCGTGTGGGTGCGCTGGTGCCGGGCCAGCTGCGAGGGGTGGCTGAAGGTCTTCCCGCAGTCGGGACAGAGCGGCGCGCCCTCGCCCTTCCCCACGTGCAGCCGCTGGTGGACGAGGAGGCTGATTTTCAGCCGGAAGCTCTTCCTGCACTTTGCGCAGGCGTACGGCCTCTCGAGGAGGCTGGGCTTGAGGCCAACGCTCCTCTCGCCCTCAGGGCACCTGGAGGGCTTTGCACCTGCCAGGACCTGGCCTCGCTGGGGAGGGAGGAGACTGGATTTCTCAATGGGGCCTTGTCCACATGCCGGCGAAGCACCAGCCCTCTGGGCTGCGTGGACGCCCTGGTGCACGGCAAACAGCTGCTTACACACAAAGCTTTCCCCACATTCACTGCATATAGACAGCCCCTCTTCCGCCTGGGCATCCTGACCGGCGGCTGGTGCGAGGCCGCCGAAGGCTCCTCCGCACGGAGTGGGGTGGCCCAGGCTGCTTCCGGCTGGGCTTCCCTGCTGGGTGAGTGAGCTGCACAGATGTCTGTAGCTTGCTGCCTCAGCGGGTCTCTGGAAATCCGCCTCTGCGCTTCCTGCCACTCTCTGGGGAGGTTCCGGGGTGGCAGCACCGTCCTCGAAGCGCCCCTCATCTGCTGGAATACAAAGGGAATCAGAGAGGCAACAGCAACTGCTTAAGAACATGGCAATGGCCACACTGGGTCAGACCAGTGTCCTGTCTGCTGACAGTGGTCAATGCCGGATGCCCCAGAGGGATTGGACAGAACAGGTAACCACCGAGTGATCCCTCACCTGTCGCCCATTCCCAGGCTCCAACAAACAGAGACCAGGGACACCATTCCCACCTGTCCTGGTTCATAGTCACTGATGGACCCAACCCCCATGAATTTACCCAGCTCTTCTTTGAACTTGTTAAAGTCCTGGTCTTCACAACCTCCTCGGGCCAGGAGCTCCCCAGATTGACTGAGTGTTGTGTGAAGAAACACTCTTGTTTTAAGACTGCTGCCTGTTAATTTCATTGGGTGGCCCCTAGCTTTTGTGTCATGAGAACAAGTCAGTAACTTTTCCTTATTTACTTTCTCTACACCAGTTGTGATTTACGAAACTCCATCACATCTTCCCTTAGTCTCCTCTTATCTAAGCTGAAAAGTCCCAGGCTTTTTAATCTCTCTTGCTAGGGCATTCCTCGCTCAGCAAGGAAGTGCTGGAAGTCAGGCATGTGGACCTAAGGGAAAAGGGAGGCATAAGGGGTTAGTTGGCTGCGGGGGGAGGAGTGATCTCTCTTTCGGGTGCCTCGGCTGGTAAAGCACTTCCTGTGCACATAACTCACCCTTGCTGGGATCTGTAGGGAAGTCTCTCCCCTCCACGCCCCCCTGACTCTCAGCACATGGTGTTTCCTCTTGTTTAATCCACGAGCTCTCTGTGGGAACCGACATGGGAGATCCTGTTCACAGGACGGAGAATGACATTAGGTTTCTCTCACCGCGGCTGAGCCCTTTAGGGAGGATTTCAGGTGGAGGGCAGCATTTGAACGGAGGCAGCACTAGCCACGAAAGGCGAAAACTCCCCATAGATGGAACATGCCACTAGAACTCTTCAGAATTGTTAGAGTACAGAAAGTTTCCTGCCCTTGACGTTTTCATGCTGCTTCCAAGTTTCTCCGGTCAGTTTCTCCTCACCTGTGCTGGGATCCATCAGGGTTTCTCTTTTCGGAGATGCCTGCTGGTCCTGGACATGAGGCTCTTCCCTGGCTTCAGTCTGGGACTGAGCATCGGGCGTGGGAGCAGCACTCTCTGTTCATGGGAAAGGATATTAAGGAATTGGAGTTTTTATTAGTAATTCACTGAGATCTCACCTGCAAACGCACAGACTCTTTACCTTGATTAAACCCGCCCCCTTCCACCATCAATGGGCAACCCCAGTGGCGGCCAGCGATCGGATGGCTACGCTTATTTCAATGATAGGTCTGACGTGGGACTGGGGGCTTTGTCTGGGCTCAGGCACCGGGAGTGTTCCTCAAATCTGACGGGCCAAGAAGTGCAGAGCAAAATGGGCCCTGCAGGAGAAGCTTTAGCCATACAGGGAGCAGCAGTGGCCCTTCCACCATTGGCCTGACACTAAAGGAATCATCAGCTCATCTTTACCCAGCGAGATCAAGGTCTCATAGTTGCTCCGCACTGTGCTCTTGTGAAGCTCCTCCTGCCGTTGCTCCATAACCCCCCACTCCTGCCCGGAGAAGCAGCCCGAGACCTCATCGAACTTCACAGGGACCTGAAACCACAAGCATCACACCCACAGGTTGTCACACAAACTTCCATCGCCGTCACCTTCGGAGCACCACACAGCTCCACTCTGCCTCCCTGCCCGCACTCTGCTCAGTTCCCTCTTCTTAACTCTTGTCAGCTCCTCAACTTCCTCCAGGTCCCTACCATATGCCCCTCTCTCCTCCCGTTGCGCCTCCTGTTTGGAAAGTGCCAGCCCCTGCACACCCTAAGCACCCTCCTGTATGCATTCTCAGTACCCTGTGCCTGCATCTTGCCCTGCTGACTGAGCACTGTTACCTTGGGGACCTCTCCCGGGGTGCCAGGGGGCAGTTTTAGGATCCAAACATCTTTTTTCTTCAGCAAGTTCTCCATGTTCTCCAGCCTCCTCTGCAGCAGCCCGTACTCCTGGATCAGAGTTCCCAGCACAGCCCACTTCCTCTCCAGCTGGTTCCCGAATTCCACCACTGTCCTCTCACAGCCCACCAGTTTGTTCTCCGCCATGCCCATTCTCCCCTCCAGCGTCAACAGCCGTGTGCCATGCGACTCCACCGTTGTCTCCACAGTCGCTGCTGGCCACAGGGCAGCCGCTTCGGGTGGCAGCTGCATTTCTGCCTCAGGAGTATGATGGAGGGCTGGAGGGGAGGTTAAAGGCACCGGATGCTCTGCTGTGAGAGGCCATTGTGAAGCCTGCTTGCAAGGAGAAAAGAAGAGATGAGCCACAAAGGGAAAGGGCGCAAGGACAGCTCCCATGTGCCAGGCTGCTGTACACAATCTGAGCTTGGAGACTGTCTTTTACGGTCACCTTCCAGATGCAACAACGCCACCTCATGCGGGTGGGTCTGGGACTCTTAACACTACAAACATCTCAGGCTTGTCGCCGTTGTACATGTTACACCCATTGAGCCGAACGCTCCTTCCACCAGGTGACCCAATTCCTCTGCCGTTCCTAAAGGGATGTGGAGAAGGTTCTTGGGGAATATCCACCAGCCCTAGGCCACTCCAGTGACAATCCCCTCTGCTGAGAGGCTTGTCTCACTGCTGGAAAAGTCACCTATGAGCTGTGTGTGTGGAGGTGGGGAAGGGGTCCTGGAGAAACCAGCAGGACAGGTGTATTGGAGAGGACCCAAGTGGAAAGGGTGTGGGGGGCAGGTAACACAAGCCTAGAGTCTCTAGTACTTCCACTACCTTCTTCCTCCTCAGGGCCATCCTGAGGGGTGCGCAGGGCCTGGGACAACCCCTGTCCCCCAGTCACCATGGGGGCAGTGGGAGATGCAGTGGCCTGCTCTTCTCCAGCTCCTGCACTCGCAGGGTGACAGGGGATGGGAGCCGACCCCTGTGGCGGCTGCACCAGGCCCTGCAATTCCCTGGGTCACTCCCGTCTGTAGCACAATTGGGCTGAGTCTACACTTGCACTCCTCTTTGGAAAGAGGCATGTAAATGAGGGAAATCACAAATGCAAATGAGGTGCAGATTTACATAGCTGGCACCTCATTTGCACAGTCTTTCAAAAGAGCTTCTTTCGACAGAAGAAAAGCAGTGTAGACACGGCTCTTTTGAAAGCAAACCCCATCTTTTCTATGGGAAGAAGGGTTCTTTCGAAGATGGGGTTTACTTTCGAAAGAGCCGCATCTACACTGCTTTTCCTCTTTCAAAAAACACATATGCAAATAGGGCGCCAGAGATGTAAATCTGCACCTAATTTGCATTTTTAATTTCCCTCATTTGCATGCCTCTTTCCCACGAGGAGTGCAAGTGTAGCCACGCAGGGGGCCCCCAAAAGCGTGGGCAGCTGCCCTGGTTCACCGATAGAGAGGACGGCTGCGCTCTGCTCTTGACCAGCACCGGCCAGGTCGGCACCACCAGAGGAAACATGGGGTAGGGGAGAAACCTGTCCGGGCGCTGGGCCTGGAGCCTACAGGAGAGCCCCTGTGAGCGGCGGGAGGGGCAGGGACCAGGGCCACGCCTGGGTCCGCGGGCTGCCCTGCGCGCCCCGAGCGCAGCGCCCCACGTGGCCGGGCGCCCCGGGGTGCCGGGTGGGGGGGCGTAGGGCGGCCGGACCTGGGGAGCCCGGCGGGGCCCGCGGCCGTAGGGACCCGCCGGAGGCGTTTGCGCCGCTGGCTCGGAGGCGGGGCGCGCAGCCAGGAGAGCGCCCCGGGGGCGGCCCCGCGCCGCCGGCCTCCCGCTCCCCGCCCGGGCTCGGGACAAAGCCCCGCCGCTCCCTGCTCCGCCCCGGAACCGCCCCCCCTCCGCCCCGCCCTTACCTGGGCAGCGGCGCGCTCGGCCATGGCCCCGGCAGCGGGCGGAGCAGCGAGCGCGGCCGGCCGGCAGGAGGGAGCCGCGGCCTGGCTGCCGGGCCGGGCGGGGAGCGGGCGGCAGCGGCCCCTGCCGGCGCGGATTGCGGCGGGGAAGGGGCGCTAGTGGGCGGCCCGCGCGCCGCCGGCTCCGGGGGCCTCGGCAGGGGCGTTTCCCAGCCGGCCCGGCCCGGCCCTCGGAGGGGCCGCACGGGGCTCCCGCAAGGCAGCGCAGCCGGGCGGCCAGACAGGCCTCGCGGGTAGCCCGGCTGCTCCGCACGCCCCGGCCCCGAGCTGGGCCCCCAGGGTGGGTCGCTGCAGGGCTGTCTGGGGCGCTCACTCCCCCTGGCGCACCTGGCACGGGCCCCGGGTGGGCCGGGCTGGGCCATGGCCCTGGGCCGGGAGGGATTCCAGCTTTGTTGGAAACGTTCCTTGGGCCGAACACGGAGCCCTCCGGCAGTGTCAGGGTGCGGCTGGGCGCGGGGCAGTGTCCCTGGTGGGCCTGGGCTTGGGGGGGCGTTTCTCAGAGGGCCTTTCCCCCATGCACTGCCACGGCCTCTCCCCAGGGGTCCGGGTGTGAATGGGGAGATACCCTCTCTGGCTGGTGCTGCTCAGGCACGGAGTAGGGGCGGGGACTCCACTCCTGGCCTTGGCTGGAGCTTTCTGCGCAGACACGCGGTTCCTTGGCCGTGGGGCTCTCCTGAGGTGCAGTGGGACCCACCCTCACATTCATTTCCTGGCAAGGGTGCCAGTCACCTCCAGAGACAGGTCTTTGGCCTGCCCTGAGAGCCCCTTCCACCTCTTCCCCCAGCAGTGGTGGTACAGAGCCTTACCGCAACACCACGCAGTTCATGTCAATTGCTTTTATGCCAGGGGTCAAGGCTGAACCTCATTCTAGCACTTGAAGTGCAGAAGGCGGCGGGGGAGTCTGGTGAGAAGTTTTAAGTACCCTGTTACTAAAGGTTTCTGCTGAGAAAACTCCCCAAGGTCACAGATCCCCTGACCCTGCGTGATAATGCTGCCACCAGCCAAGGCAGGGAGACACAATTGGGATGTCTTCCTGGGGGTAACTCTAAGCTCCTAACCCTTTGTCAAGGCTGATCCCAACTCTTGACACTCCAAGTGCAGAAGGTGGGGCCCCCAAGAGACCTTAAAAATCCCTTGCCTCTACAGGCTTCTGCTTAAAAGCTTCCCAAGGTCACAGATTCCCTGATTCTGGGAGGTAACTGCCACCATCTAAGTAAAACCCAGCAAGACATGCTTGGGATGTTGCCCTGTGGGCTGTCCCCATGCTCCTTAACCTCTCTAGGTGACAACTTGAAAACAAAGAGGAGGAAATTAAGCTGCAATCTGATAGCTGACCGTCCAGTCTTAGTTGCAGAGGGGTGCCTGTGTCAGTCTGTAGCTTCACAAAAACAAGCAGTCTTGTGGCACCTTAGAGACTAATACATTTATTTATTAGGCACAGTAAACCCCTGCTTTACATGATTTGAACATATGTATTAATTGCATGAAAGCAAATGTTGAAATCCTGGGCTCCTGCTGGGGGGAGTCAGGAGGATGCTGCTGCTGGGAGGAGGGGGGAAGCCTGGCACAAGCAGCAGGAAGCCAAGAAACTGACCAGGTGCTGCTGCACCTGGCTTCCTGCTCCCCAGAGCTAAGGGACTTCCCAGCCTCCCTTCTCCCCGTTCCCTCCTGCTCCAAGCCCCTGGGGAGCCAGAAGCCAAGCAGCCTGGTCAATTTCCTGGCTCCCCATTGGAGTGGGGAGCCAGGATACTGACCAGGCATTACTGTGCCTGGCTCCTGAGGGCTCAGAGGAGGACAGAGGCGGGGGGAAGCCCCACCGGGTGCTGGGAACCAGGCATGGAAGCGCTTGGTCAGTTTCCCAATTCCTGCAAGCAGTGAGGAGCCTGGAAACTGAGGAGGCACTGACACCCCTGGCTCCCAGTTCCCTGCAGCTCAGGAGCCTGGAAAGTGACCAAGCGCTGTTGCACCTGGCTCCAGGCTCCCAGGGTTTTGGAGAAGGAGGAGCCCCCCTCCCTGACTTACATGAAATTTGAGTTACGTGCGAGTTGCAAGGAACACAACCCCCATGTAACTTCAGGTTTTACTGTAATGTGGGTCTTACCTACAGAAGCTTGTTACCTAACAAATAAATTTGTTAGTCTTTAAGGTGCTACAGAGCTGCTTGCTTGTTTCAGTCTTAGGCTGCAGTGCCCAATATGTTTGCCGCTCACCACGTGTGGCGGACAGGGGCTGCATGTGACTCTTTGAGACTTACAATGCGGCTCTTCCACGCTGTGGGAGAAGCGCCTGGCAGCAGCAGCAGCCCCAGCTCTGGTGAGTCACTGGCATCGATTTAGAACATGGGTGGGGTGCATTGGGGGAGCCTGGCTCTGAGGAGGGGGAGGGCATTTATTCACAGGAGGGTGGCTGTGGCGAATATGGAAGGGTGACAATCACAAGCATGGCAATCTGATTTCCTGTTGGTCACTGCTCTCCTAGGCGTGCATATACACAGATCCTTCTCTGGTAGGCCTCCTTCAGTCTGCATAGACTATGGATCGTGCCCTTTATAGTTTCAATTGAGGACTTCATTTACAGCGTCTACTGTGACTATGAAGACCCACGTGAGCGTGACAGTCCTTGCTGCATCTCTTGCAGATGTGGTGGGTGTCTGGCAAGTCCTTAGTGTGCTTTCTGTGTGCTCGCTTCTCCTCTGCTAGCGGTCTGATCCTCATCTCACCCTGGGCAGTTTGATCAGCTGCCTGTGTGCCTGAGCAGTTTGCGAGGTGTGAAATGGGGGAGTTTCCTGCCAGGTGAGCCTTCAAGGGCTGATTAGACTGGAGGCAAGGCTTTGAGCCAGGCCTAACCAGCTAGCAGCTCTCCCTATAAGAAGGGAGCTGTGAGCAGGGAACGGGGCAGATCCTTCTCTAGGACACAGAAATCAGATCCTTGCCTTTTAACAAAAAAAAGTTGATCTATTAACAAAAGAAAAGGGTTACGTAATACATCAGTCTCGGTTGCAGGGTGTTACAGAGCAACTAAAAAAAAAAGTAGATTAAAGCACAGAGGATTATTTCCCTAGGAATTAGTTTAAAAGTTATATCTTGTGTGTGGGAGAGGGAGGGGGAAGTGTACATCAGCCAGTCTGAGAAGTCCTGCACCAAACCCAAAATAAATAGATGAATAAATAAACCCTAATCACATCTGACAAAACATTTCCTTTCTACTTATATATCCATATGCACAGATCTCCTTGTGATCTGGATATTTACTGAATTCCTTAAGCCCTGTTTCGACTTAAACATCTTTGGCTCTCTCTCCTCTGGCTACATAAAAGAAAGACCAATCAGCAGGTAACTGCTTCAGTTCAAAAAATGCCTCTCTCTTCCCCTTGGCTTACCTGGCTGTCTGCCAATAGAGAACCCACTGTCTCTGGGTTTAACTCTTTATAGACAGAACAAAACAAAGCAAACCACATCTACCCCTTTATAGGCATTCATCCCTGACATCCTCCCTCAGGAAAGAGCTTAAAAACAAACTGCAATTCTTAATAGCTGACCTTCCATTCGGAGGCACACACACACAGAGCACTTTCTACCTTCTAGGACACAGGAATCAGATCATAGTCTTGAAAAAGTGGTTTCATTAACACAAGAAAGACAACATGCTTGAGAAGTATACTGATTTGTCAGGTGTTACAGAGCAACTGAAAACAAGGTAAAGTAAAGCACAGAAAATTCTTTCCCCTGATTTGGTTTAAAAGTTAATATGTACAGGGTTTGGGTGGGGGTAACATGAATCAGGCTGAGAAATCCCACAAACCAAACCCAACTTAAAAAAAAAACAAAATGGATTGTATCTGACTAGACTTCCCTTTTGTACTCATAAATCTGTTGTGCCAAGATTCAGTCTCTTCTAGGTCTGGATAGTACTGAAATATTCCGTACCTGGTTCCTGACTGAATCCATCTCCCCCATCTCACTTTGCTCACCCCAAAAAAATGCTGCAGCAGATCACTGTGTTAATTTAAATCTCTCACACTGTTCCCATTGGCTCACCTGGCTGCTTTTCAACACTTCCTGGAAGTTTTCAGGGACCCACAATCTCTAGGTTTATCTTGTTACAGGTAATTAAATGTCTGGGATGTCTAGAGAAGGGTAAGCAAAAATGCAGTCTCGTAGCACTTTAAAGACTAACAAAATAATTTATTAGGTTGATGAGCTTTCATGAGACAGACCAAATTCTTCACACCTGCAAAGTTCCAAGATGAGTAATAGGCCTCCTGTCCATCACACGTGTGGGTTCTTCAGGGCTTTTTACGTTTCTGTCATCTGAACTCCCATCACGCATTTCCTGCCCTGCCCTCTGGGAAACCTCTTCTCAGCATCCCCCTTGTAAAGGTTGGCTATTGGGCTTCCCAGTTTTGACCATGGTCCCAACATCTGCTGGAAAAAAAGGAGAATCTATCTCCAGAATCTCTTGTAGGTAAAGTCTAATTATAGTCAGAAATATAAGCCCATAATGGGTGCTTTCTAGCACATGAGCTAGCATAACGCAGAAGTGGAAAGTAACTGAGTAGAAATACTTAGTTCCACTTCTCAAGTATGGTTTTTTTGGTATTTGTGCTTTACCTGAGTATTTTTGTGATCCTTCAACTTTTATTGAAGTTATTTTTGAAGAAGATATTGTACTTTTTATTCCACTACCATTTCCAGAAGTACTTAGTTACTCACGACTTTCATAGCACCACTGACACTTGCACTAGCCAGCATGCTGATTGGCTAACGCACAGCCGCATGAGCAAAGTATCCAATCATCATGCACTGATGATTTTTTTTTTTAAGGAAAATAACCCATCATCAAGCACAATGGCCCTGCCAATGATGTAGCTTTTAAATGACTTTGTCAATACCTTTCCGTGCCAAAACAGCATCTATGCATGGGAGTGGGGCCTCATGGGCCAGATCCAGCACGGGGGAAGAAGAAGTGTGGTGCTGAGCACTGCCGCTCACTCTCCCCCTGGCTCGGGAGCACTGTGTTGGAAACTGCTCATGGGTGGGTTTCCCCACTGCTCCTATTGGTCAGATTTTGGCCAATAGGAGCAGCAGAGGTGGTGCCTGGGCGTGGCAGGGAAGGCAGAGCCAGGTAAGTGTCCCCCCTGCCCCCCACCCCCACTGCCCTCGTGGCCAGCCCCTGCATCCCCATCCCTCTCCTCTGCTTTCCCTCCCATCCGAATCTCCCAGCCCCAGTCTGCTCCTGCATCCCACTCCCACCCAGCTCTCACACTCCAAGTCTACTCCTTCACCCTCCCCCTGGCCAGACATCTCACCCCCAGCTCACTCCTGCCTTATCTCTTATCTTAAATCCCATTTAACTGGTTAAATGTTAAGTTTAACCGATTAACTGATTAAATGGGTGAGGGGGTGGGGGATGGGGTGCCCCTGCTCCCCGCACGCTAGGGACTGGGGCATCCCTGCCTGTGGCATTGCTGCAGGTAGAGGGCACTCTAATGCAGACAGAGCAACCCCATCTGCAACAGGCCAACCTGGGAGTACCCCTGACCTGGCTGGAGCAACCCCCCTCCACAGGGGTCTCGGTGCGCCACAGGACAGGGCACTTCAGCCAGGCCACAGCAGTCCTAATCCTCAGTGGTCCCAGGCACACTATGAGCGGGATGGTTCCAGCTGGGCTGAAGCAGCCCCGGTCCCAGGGCACCTCCTGGTAATTTGTAATTTCTGTAATTTGACTCCTGTATTTAATTTGGTCGCACTTTAGCTTTATAAACAAAGGCCATGACTGCATTGAAATTCCAGATTTGAAATATAAATGTATAGTATATGTGTAAAGTAGCACTTTAAAGACTAACAAAATAATTTATTAGGTGAGCTTTCGTGGGACAGACCCACTTCTTCAGACCAGAGCCAGACCAGAACAGACTCAATATTTAAGACACAGAGAACCAAAAATAGTAATTAAGATTAAGATTAAGTAATTGAGATTAAGTGAAGACTGAAGCAAAAAAAGGGTATCGAACACTTCTGGCTTCTGCATGAGCTGATAAATTTTCCTTCCACACCATTAGCGCTCCTCACCTGTTAAATAATGGACTTGTCCCTGACAATGTGCCCACCTACTCCAGGTCCCGTGGGTGCGCGTGGCGTTTGATACAGCGGGGGGGGGGGGGGGGGTGAATGGCCCGGGACCGACCACCCCACCTTTATAGCAGCCTTATATAGTGTAGCAGCAATATGTGATTCAGTGTATGTGCTTTAAAACCTGGGTTTCCACAGTATTATGAGTACCAGGAACAATAACACTCTGATTGTGAGCACCACAATGCCCTGTGGCTGTTCTAAATCCCCGTAATTCTCTATACAGCCCCAGCTAGTCCAGCTAGTGGTATTTACCAATAGTGACTGATTCATTTATTTGTAACTACAACTACTTAACACTTGTCTGAAATATATATATTTATTTGGGATAAGCTAAACACTAGATTACATATAGCTGTATATAATTACATGTGACTTCCCAATAACATCCAATGCGCCCACATCTCACCAACAACTACGTTACAGCAGCCCTTCAAGTCAGAGATGCAGCTTGGTTGGGACCTTTCATGGTGGTGACATCCAGCTGATCAGGCCGGGGTCTGCTGTCTGGGCTGGAAGTTGCTAGCCTCCGCCTAGTGTCCAGGAGCCCACACCCTTATTCCTGCTAAATCACCTTTTATACTGTTTCTTACTTGGTGGTTCAATACCTGGCCAATTAAAGTGTTTGTCACCTAATTTGGGCTTTCTATCCTCCTGGCCTGTCAGAACGTTACAAGATTTCATCTGTCCTTGGCCATTTTCCCAACCTCACCCCGGGACCCTCTGATGTTGCACAACCAAGATGTTCTCTCTGGGGGGGCTTCCAGCTACTTGCCCCAGCTGTTCTCTTTGGGGACTTACTATCTGCTTGTCAGGATGTTCTCTTTGGGGACTCTCCAACTACTTGTCAACTTTCTGATTTCTTTCTCCTGGCCTGGCTTCAGACCTTCCCACCACTGTATGATAGCGTTCCAGGATGGAGTGTATGGTCATTCTGCCTTGCGAGTGAGGCCCGGCCACCAGGTGCTCATGCTCCCACAGTCCCTTTCTTTGTTCCTGAATTACTTCTAATGTATTTTTAGAACCTCTTTATATTGCCTTTATGTTCCTTGCTAGTGGTGACTCATTTTGTGCCTCTGCCTTTCTGGTTGGGTCCCTGCATGATTTTCTGTGCTGTCCTTTTATAGTCATTCTTAGCAATCTGCCCACGTTGCCTCTTTGTGTACAATTCCTTTTTGATTTTCAGGTCATTAATGTTCCCCTGTTGTGGCCATATTGGGCTCCTTTTATTCTTCCGATCTCTCCTTCACATCTGGATAGTGTCTTATTATACCTGTAATATTGTCTCTTTTACCGATTGCCAGCTCTCCAGAACTTCTTTCCCCTTTGGATTGTCTTCCTCTAGGACCTCCTTACCTACCAATTCTCCCAGCTGGTTGAAGCCTGCCGCCTTTATCCTGTTGCTCTTCCTCCCAGCTTGCCTTCAGAACAATGAAGTCGATTATTTGGTGGTCACTTTCACCCAAGCTGCCTTCCACTTCCAGATTCTCAGCCGGTTCCTCCCTGTTATCAAATCTCACTCGCTGTACCTGGGGCTGGTTCCATCCTCCTTCCTTTGACACAACAGATTGGCCGCTGTGTTTAATGTCACCCGGGGAGTTTAAAGCAGTTTTAGCGATGCCTGATATATATGAGGAAGTTTTGCAGTGTAACAGCCACTTGAGTCGACAAAACCAAGGTCCCCAGGTGCTTCACCGCCAAGGAGCAGGTGACCCCTTGCCTGCTTTTGGTGTCACTTCCACACCGTGGGAAGTGCTTTCCTTCACCCAGCAGGGTGGGATTGAACATCCTTCTACCTTTAGGGAGGGAGTCCAAGGGGGAGATAAATTCCCTACAGTGGCCAACCTTGCATCCCCCTTGGCCGCCCTGACCCCGTGGCTTTGGTCTGAGCTGCATTGTGCTTCCCTGCTCATAAACCACTGTGGGAAGGCACAGGGTGGGATCGAGATAAACTGAGCAGCTGGAACATTTCATTAAAGGACACCAGTGTGACTGTGACTTAGTGTGTCTGCCAGCGAGGTGAGGTCAGTGCTTGTCTGGGAGGCCTCCAGGGAGAAGCCAGGTGCTGCAGAGAGTGGCGTTGCTGACCTGGTACAGTACCCTCCAGTTTTAATTCCTCCAGGATGTCTCCACTGCCGGCCCTGTATCCTCAAG
The DNA here is from genome assembly GCF_033958435.1 of Carettochelys insculpta. NCBI lineage: Eukaryota > Metazoa > Chordata > Testudines > Carettochelyidae > Carettochelys > Carettochelys insculpta. The sequence continues at coordinate 279,445,599 of NC_134138.1, read as the reverse complement.
GGTCACTCTTGTCCCAGGAACTTACACCAGCAGACAAGACAGGTTTGGAGCCCACTGGGTAATATTTAAACACCGTGGGCAGGCTTCCTGGCAGTGCAGGAACAAGACCCAGGGGGTACGACCCCTGTTGGAGCTGTGTCTGATTTTAGTCCACTCCCTGGCACAGCCTGGCAGAGGTACAGCATGGAGAAGAGTAGTAGAGGGACAGCAGGAGAGGTGCGCTCACTGAAGCAGACACATCCATCACTGAGCAGTGGCGCAGGTGGGGTAAGGTACAGTTGAGTTATCCCATGTCCACGTCACAACCCCCCCCCCACCAGCCGCGCATAAGTTAACTACAGCCCTTGGCCCACTTCTTTTAGGGGGATCCTTGCTACCACCATCTTTATTACCGTTCCCCTTCAAATGTGTTGACTGGTCCCTTGAGGGACAGCAAACACTCTGGCATTTGCATTTCTCTATCCCAGCAGGACACTGGGATGGGTTTGATTGCAACACCAGGACACAATCCTCATGGTGAAATTATGCAGCAGAAATGTAGCACTTAAAAGCCCAACACAACGATTTATTCGGTGATGAGCTTTCATAGGACAGACCATGAGGGAGACTGACCACTAAATGGGCATTGGTTGCTGTCAGCCCCAAGCATGTGGATGGGGGGGGGTGTTGAGCTGCAAGCCCCAGGCAGGGGAGGGGGATCCAGCTGTCAGCCCAGGCAGGGGAGGGGACAGCTGTCACCCGGGGGGCAGGGGGTCCAGCTCAGCCCCAGGCGGGGGAGGGGGTCCAGCTCTCAGCCCGGGGGGCAGGGGGTCCAGCTCAGCCCCAGCTGGGGGAGGGGGTCCAGCTCTCAGCCCCCGGTTGCTCGGATAACGGGACAAGCCGGACCAGGGGGGCCGGTGCTGGCGGCGCTCGGTCCCGCTCGGGGCGCAGGGAGCGGACGCGATGACCGGAGGCCCCCGCAGCCCGGCCGCTGCCAGCCCCGGCGCACGCCGCGCCGCGCCCCGCTCCTCCCCGGGGCGGGACTGCGGGGGCTGCCGGGAAGCGGCGGCGGATCCGGCTGCCCGGCCTCGCTCCCCCGGCCCGGCCCGGCCCCTCCCCCGCCGCGGGGCGCGAGGAGCCCCGGACGGCCGCGCCCCGCTCGCAGCCTTTGTCTGCGGCCGCCACTTCTCCCTCCCCGGCCCGGCCGGGCGCGGACAACCCCGGCGGCGAGGGCGCAGGTAGGGCGGGGGAGCGAGAGTTTCTCGTGTGCGTGCGCAAAGCGCGCTCTGTGCGTAGCACTCGGTGGGTGTGTGAGTGAGTGGGTGGGTGTGTGGGGGGCGCTTGCTGGGTGTATGTCTGTGTGTGCAGCACTTGCTCGGTATGTGTGTGCGTGTGTGTCTGCGTGTGCAGCACTTGGTGGGTGTATGTCTGCATGTGCAGCACTTGCTCACTCTGTGGGTGTGTGCATGTCTGTGCGTGTGCGTGCAGCACTTGGTGTGTGTGTGTGTGTGTGTGTATCTGTGTAGGTGCAGCATTTGTTGACAGTCTGGTGCCATTCTCTACGCCGGGGTGTGCACAGGGGTGTCCAGAGTGCCTGGGCAGTGCCTGAAGCTGGTACTCCCAGTGCACACACACTGGCTGGCTAGCTACACACATGGCTTCTATGATTACACTATCTGAGCTGTCTGGCCGGCTCCTCAGCCAGCAGCAGTAACCAAACCCTTCCTTCCTGCCTAGCCTATTGGGGGAGGGGAGAGCCTCACTTATTTCCTTGGGTGGGGTGGGGGTTGTTTGTGTCTATGTTTGTCTTTGTGAGGAACTTTTTATGGATTTCTTAGTGGAACTACTGCCAGCAAGATTTTCACTCGGGTGTTTCAGAACCAAAACAGGAAGCACCAGCACTTGAGCTGAAGGGGCAGCTCCATTAGTGGGTAGCAATAGTAGGCTGTTATCCTCTCTGCAAAGCAGCCATTAGAGGGTGCTGCAGCGCACTTTATAAGCATATTGCAGTGGGTGGGGGTGTGAGTTTTGTATGGGGTAGGCACAGTGCTCAGGGGCAGATTGGTACGTGCTTAGTATGAGAGAGAATATCACGACTTGGCCAGACACTGGGGAGATAGTAGTGAGTCTGTGTGTGGTGGAACTGGGAGAATTACAATCCACTGGTGCCAAGTGCACTGAAAATGCTGGAAACTGAAAAAGTGAGACAGCCATATAGGCATCATCAGTGAGCGCAAGCAAAGGGCACGGGCAGGAGAAAGTCACGATGGCTTGGTGGAAGCTCTCCTTTTTCCCCTGGCCCATGGGCAATTTCAGGAGGGCCTGGAGCTCCAGCCGTCAACACTGCTTTGTCAGCAGCATTGGTGGCCAGAGCTCCCAGCCCCTTTGAAGTGCCACAACCCACTGCTTTGCCACACCGTGTGGCTCTGGGGGGTGCCGTGGTCCCAGGGGCTGCCTGCCCATTATGTCCAAGGTCCTACCCCTTCTGGGGCACGGGGCTGGGCTCCCACGGGGGCCATTGTCCCCACTGTGTGTTTGTCTCTGGAGCTGAGTTAATAACTGGGATTTTGTGTTGGTGGCCAAACGGGAGAAAAATCCATCCAGCTCCACCACACAACTGAATTTTTCCCCCCATTTTTTCCTCAGAAAAATGAAAAACAGGAACTTTTCATTGGGTCCAACCAAACAATTCCGACGTGAACTGGAAATGGCATTTTGCTTGAAAAAGTCCTTTTGGAATGGGCTCTTCCAGCACTTCAGAACGGTCACTACTTCTGAAATGGTTTGTGGTTTGTCCAAAACTCTTCCTTGAATTCCACCCACATTGACGTGGCAGTGCAGGGCCCTGAAAAATGCCTTTTCCCGAAAATTTGTTGCCCGAGTCTACTTGTGACCCAGCACTTCTCTTGCCAAGCAGCGCGGGGAACTCCAAGTCATCCGGCTCTTTGGTAAGTCCTAGACCAGCGTTCCCGGTAAGCTGTGTGCGTGAGTGGTCACCCAGAAGAGAGTCAAATGCTTCCCAGATGTTTAGCAGGGCGGCTTCAACCACAGCATGTGTTTCTATTGATGGTGCACCTCTCTGCATGCTTTGGTGCACATAACAAAATTTATTCCACGCACAGATGGAAAAAGTTAGAGGGAACACCATTCTGGATCCATCTGAGTAAAATGCCCTGTCACAGGAGCTAAGAGAAATAAGAGGGACATTGGAAACTGTGGTGACTTGGGGAAATAGAAAACGTGTAGGAAAAGGTAAGGCTGGGAGTGAATGCAGGGGATGAAATCAGGAAGGGCTCTGTAATGGCTCACCTAATAATATGCTACTTAAATCTGGCCATCAGTAAGAAAATGCCCAAAGAGAAGGCATGGTCACCTTGGCTGTAGCTGTTGATGGATAGCTGGAGGTGGGAGACATGCAAAGAATCAGAATAATATGCACAGCAGACGATAGCCTGGGGTGGCCAACCGGCAGCTCTCGAGCCACGTGTGGCACTTTGAGCAATGAAATGCAGCACCTGCTTACCCCTGCTCTGCGCACACGCCCCGGCACTTGGAGGGAGAAGTGTGCGGCAGCTCTGGTGAGTCCCAGACATTGGGTTAGAGCGGGGAGGTGGTGGGGGGTTGCCTGGCTCTGGGGGAGGAGGACTGAGGGTGGGGGCTGGGAGCGCCTGGCTCTGGGGAAGGGCAGTGTGCCACGTATTATGCATTTATTTTTATCTATCTGTTTATCTCGAGCTGTACAAATAACTGTGCAGTTCCTGGCTCTTTGCGCTCTCTCCGCAGCTGGTTTGGCCTCAGGCTCTCACTGGTTGGCCACTCCTGCGATAAACATGATAAGGCTTCAAGCTCAGGTGCCCATCCATCCTGGTTTTCCTGGGACAGTCCCGTATTTAAACTGTCTCAGGCGTCCGACCTCCTTTAGAAAACAGGCAAATTGTCCCATGTTTTGCAGGCTCCTGTTAACCCTGGCGCCCTGTGCCTTGGGCTGGCAGATTCTCCTGCCAGGGAGACTCCCCCGCTGGGCAGCTGCCCTGTTCTCCAGAGCCCTGTGCCTTGTGGCAGCAACTCCTGCAGCAGGAGAGCTCCTCTGTGGGGCAGCTGCCCCATTCCCAGCTCCCCGTGGGGGCAGCTCCTGTTGCCAGCAAACTCCACAACGGGGCGGCTGCCTCGGTCCCTGGTGCCCTACGCTTAGGGGAGGCGGCTCCTGCTGCCGGGGAGCCCCTCCATGGGTCGGCTGCCTTGTTCCCCAGCCTCCCACGCCTCACGGAGGCAGCTCCTGCTTCATTCACTGGCTTCCACCAGCCAGGAGGCTTTGGAACACCCCCACCAGGGGGTTCTGGAGCCCCCCACATCCTCTACTCTCCTTCCCTGGTGCCTCCCCATTGGAGGCTGCAGAGCCTCCATCTCTGGTGCCTCACCCTGGAGCAACATCCCCCACCGCCAAGGAGCCCTGACATGGGACAGCAGCCCCGCCCCCAGCCCCGGCGGCTGGTGTCCTGTATGTTCCATAAGGCACTGTGGTCAGCCTACTTGACGGGAATTCACTATCGACCCCTGAGGCCCAAGGAGAAAGGAAGAAGGGAGATTGTGGTGTATTGAAAAAGGGAGCGGGTCCGGCAATCGCCATGTGCTTTGTTGCACTTCCATCTCTAGCAGTACGGCCAAGATATGGAGAGAGATTGACGGTCGCCTAGTGGCTGCAGTTAAACCCGTCCCCCATTGTGCTAGGCGCTGTACGGCTGTGGTAAGAGATGGTCCTTTCCAACATAGGTTACAGTCTAATTAGTCAGTGGGTAGGAGGAGAAACAGACGGGAGGCATTTGCCCAAAGTCATGCACTGTGCTGCTCTGAACAGAACCCAAATCTACTTCACCTTAGTCCAGAGTTCTAGCCACTAGGTTACGCTGCCTTTCATCTCTGGAAGGAATATTACAAAGGAAAAAAAAGACAAACTTCTAAGGCACTGGAGTCTGGTGAACCCAAGAGCAAAAAGTCGCAAGGGCTAATACAGAACCAACCACACCAAATGTGATTGCTTTTATGCTGGTGAATTCCCCAACACAGCGAGTGTCAGGAAATTGGTAGCAGCCGTGGGATAGACTAAGGGAGGCTTATGTGCCCCATGTCATGAAATCTTAATTGTGCAGCTAATTGGAGCGGGGTTGGACACTCGCTGAGGTTTGATTTGGACGCTGGGAGTGTGGTGGGTGGAGTGGAAACAGAAGTGAAGGAGACGGTGTAACAAGGCCATGGGGAGCTAGAGGGAGGGAGCCAGGAGGGCAGGCCTGTAGCAGTGGCTGGGAGCTCCAGGCATCTTTGAAACACTGTGGAAGTGTTATTCTGCCTCTGTGCGGCTTCTGAGAGCTGGAGGGGGGCCTGTGCCATGCTCCAGGGAGCAATAAGGGTTGACTGCTCCTGACCCCACCTCTTCCATGCCAGGCTCCGCCTCTTCCAGAGGTGAGCAGCCCCTCCCCCCCACACCTTGCTCCCGGGGCCATGGTGGATGTGGGCCTGGTTGCAGGGGGGTTTTGCTGGGTTTGATTTTACTTTGTGCTTTAGTTGTTGGGTGTTGCCCGCGGATGGCACACCCGGTGGCACTGCCCTGGGAAGCCTTTTCAACACAAAGGCCGGCAGCGGGGAGGCGAAGGGGCCGAGAGGAGGCAGAAGGCTGGGCGGCAGCTCCTCCGCTGCCGGGGAGAGACGCGGCAGGTGCTGAGGGCGCGGTGCTTTGTCATTGCAGGTCCCGGTGACCTTCGATGATGTCGCCATCTCTTTCTCCCGCGAGGAGTGGGAGCTGCTGGCGGAGTGGCAGAAGCAGCTGTACCAGGAGGTGATGCAGGAGAATTGCGCAAACCTGGCTGCTCTGGGTAAGGGTCAGCTGTCGTCGGGGTCGTCCAAGTCCCTGGCTGTTGTCAGGCTGTTGGTATTTACTATTTGCTTGCAGTGACCCTCGTGGCAACCTGTCCAGGAGCAGATCCCCCGCCCCCCCGTTGGCTTTAAACAGCTAGTCCGTGCTCCAGAGGGCTCCCTCGCCTAGGATCACCTCTGCCTAGGAAGCCTGGTTGGGCCCGGATCATCAGCTGGTGCAAATATTCACAGTTCCATTGATGTCAATAGAGGGGTACTGCTTTACACCAGCTCTGGATCCAACCCCAGTGTGCGGGGACAGACAGTGCACTCCTTAGGGCAATCACCCCCGAGTGATGCCCCCCCACCGCTGCTCCAGCCTTGCCCCCCAAACCAGCTGCATGTGGGAACCTCACCTCCAGCCTTTCTCAAGCTGTCGTCACTGCCGTGAGCCTCTGGCACCTCCGCGGCCCTGGCCGAGGTTCCAGGGAGCAGCGTTCACAGAACCCCTCCGCAGCACAGCAGGCCCAGGAAGCAGTCTGGTGTGTTCCCAGCGTCCCTCTGCTGCTCTCGTGCCAGCGGAATGGGATCAGGGAGTCGTTTCCCAGTTTTCCTGAACTGTAGGGGGGAAATCTGTCCTGGTGCAGAGGGCCCGCTCAGGGCTGAAGCACCAGCAGGGCTGTCCCTGGGAGTGTGTGGGCCTAGGACATCCCCCCACCTCGCCCTGCCCCCTCCCCACCTCTTCCTACCCCTTCTCTGTCCCCACTCCACCCCTTCCCTTCCCCTGAGTGACATGTCCCAGGCGATTAGTGGGGGGCTGGCACTGGCAGCTCTGCATGTGGGGTCATGCACTGGCCCACACCAGGGCAGGGACTCACACTCACAGGGGGCGTCACTCTGTGGCATCCAGTATGTGTACACTGGCTTAGCCGCTTGCTGGGAGCAGTCTTTCTGCTAGACGGTTTTCAGAACTCAGTAATAATCCAGACCCATAAATAACTTGGATGAGATGTTTCAAAGTTTTAAGCTGAAAACTTAGAGATCGGAACAAGGAACTGGTCCGGTAAAAGATCTCCCCTCACCCCCACCTTTCTCTCGTGTCCTGGGACTGACATAGCTACAACGCTGCAGACAAACGGAATAGACGTCCGCAATATGATGCTTCTGCAGAAAAGGCAGCCACTGTTCTAGGGTGTGGTAACAGGACTGCTGTACGTAAGATGCAGGAGGTGACCGTCCTGCTCCACTCAGCCCTGGTGAGGTCTCACCTGCAGTTCTGTGTCCGGTTTTGGGCCCCACAATTTAGAATGATGCGGCAAAATGAGTGAGTCCCGAAGAGCTACGCAATAGTGACACGTTCAGAAAACCGGGGCTGTGCAGGAAGGTTGAAAGACCTGACATGATTAGTCTAGACGAGCCAGGAATGGGGCAAGGAGGATAGGCCTGATCACAGCCTTCAGGTAGGTTGTTATGAAGAGGACGTTGTCTCTTGTCCTCCCTGTAGGATAAGCAGTGACAGGCTGTGTTTGCAGCCAGGCAGATTTAGCTTAGCAAGAGTTTTCTGTGGGTGGCTGAGTACTGGATCAGGGAACCTCGGGAGGTTGTAGCATCTCTACCACTGACGGTTTTTAAGATTCTGGGTTTACTTGATTCTGCCTTAGTGTGGAGGCTGGATGAGATGACTCCCTAAGGCTCTTCCTGCCTGACAGCTCTGTGTTTGAGGAAAGTGTATGCTGGCTGGAAGGGGACTCGTGGTACCTCAGCCACATGCTGGGCCCTATCGGAATCACTGTAAGTTTGTGGCTGGAAAAATCCCCCTTCAGCTGTACCTGTGTATGACTCTCCAGACACTGGGGATAGACTAATTCCCAGTGTTCTGGCAAGCCAGTGGAGCTGCTCCAAAGGGACATGTCCTTCATCTTATCCAAGAGACGACTAGGTCGTAATCTCTGAGCACCTGCAGAGAGAGGAGATTTTTGATCACAGGTGGTTCTTTAACTTAGTGGACAAAGGCCGAATGAGATGCAATGGCCAGTAGGGAAGCAGGTTAGAATACGTCCTGTATTTTGTAACAGGCAGGGCAATTAACTACCGGAATAATGGACCTAGTGATGCAACCGCTTCACCGTCATTTGAAGGCTTTAAATCAAGACAGGATGGTCTGCTGAAAACATGTGTTAGCTGAACAGGAGGTTAGAGTCGGGATGTAGAAATCTGTGGGTGTAATTCCCAAGCTTGTGTTTGGTAGGAGGTGAGACTGTAAGGCCACATCTACGTTACCTGGAAGATTGACCTGCACAGGGTCGATCTTCTGGGTTTCGATTTTGCACATCTGATAGGGATGTGCAAAATCGACCTATTGGGGTCAGCAGTTGACCCCTGTGCTCCTTGCTATCAACTTACCTGGCTGTCCTCACTGAGAAATGTCAATGGGAGACTTTCTCCTGTCCATCTCTTACTCCTCGTGATTGTGAGGAGTAAGGGAGATCAACAGGAGAAACTTCCCATTAACCTTCATTGAGGACGGCCTGGTAAGTCGATTTCAGGTAAGTCGATTCTATGTCGATTGCAGATACACAATTCCAACTATGTAGTTACCGTAGCTAAGATGGGAATGCTCCCTTCTAGCCTTAAAATCTAGAGTGTCTGACCACCCTCCCCTCTGTAAATAACGCCTGGACTCTCTTCTCAACCCGGCAGGGGCCTGGCCCAGGCAGAGAAGCGAGAAGAAGGAGGAATGTGCAGAAAAGTTGGAAGGCCCCAAGCTGCCTTTCGGAGACAGCTCGGAGAAGACAAAGACCGGCAGCAGTTCACATGGTCACCTCCCGCCACTCGGCAGTGACCCAAATGGCCACTGGGGGCAGGTGGTTGATGGTGGCCGAGGGACCCGCCCTGGCCTGCAGCCCCGTGGGACCCAGGCTCCCAAGAAGAGGGCGAGACCGCACCAGTGCGAGGAGTGCTGCAAAAGCTTCACGTGGAAGTCGGAGCTGGTTCAGCACCGCCGGACCCACACGGGCGAGCGGCCCTATACGTGCAGCGTGTGCGGCAAGGGCTTCAGCCAGCATGTCAACCTGACCATCCACCAGCGCATCCACACGGGCGAACGGCCCTACCGGTGCGCGGAGTGCGGCAAGGGCTTCACCCAGCACATCAACCTGACCCTCCACCAGCGGCTCCACACTGGGGAGCGCCCGTACCGGTGTGCCGCGTGCGGGAAAAGCTTCGTCCGCAAGTCCAACCTGGCCAAGCACGAGAAGACCCACACAGGTGAGAAGCCCTTCCAGTGTGCCCAGTGCGGGAAGAGCTTTGTGCACAAGTCCGGCCTGGTGTCGCACCACAGGACTCACACAGGGGAGCGGCCGCACCAGTGCGAGGCCTGTGGGAAGCGCTTCGGCCACAAGTCAGGCCTGCTCTCGCACCGGAAGACCCACACGGGCGAGCGGCCCCACGAGTGTGCACAGTGCGGGAAGAGGTTCCGGCACAAGGCGGGTGTGGCCTCGCACCAGAGCACCCACACGGGTGAACGGCCCCACCAGTGTGCGCAGTGCGGTAAGCGGTTCTCCCGCACCTACGAGCTCATCTCCCACCAGCGCCTGCACACGGGGGAACGGCCTTACTCGTGCATGGACTGCAGCAAGAGCTTTGTGCGCAAATCCAACCTGGTGAAGCACCAGCGCGTGCACACGGGGGAACGGCCGTACCAGTGCAGCCAGTGCGAGAGGAGCTTCTCCCAAAGGTATGAGCTGGTGGCTCACCAGATCAGCCACACCGGGGAGAGCCCCTACACCTGTGCCCAGTGCGGGAAGATCTTCAGCCAGAAGTCAAACCTCGTGAAACACGGGCGTGTCCACACTGGGGAGAGCCCCTTCCCCTGTGCACAGTGCGGGAAGAGCTTCAGCCAACGTGCCAACCTGGTGAAACACCAGCGGATCCACACTGGGGAGCGGCCCTTCCAGTGCGCCCACTGTGGGAAGAGCTTCAGCCAGAAGTGCGAGCTCTTGTCGCACGAGCGGATCCACACGGGGGAGCGGCCCTTCCAGTGCGCCCACTGTGGGAAGCGCTTCAGCCAGAAGACGAGCCTGATCGCTCATCGGAGGAGCCACACGGGGCGGCGAGTGAGTGGATGCACCTAGGTCAGCGCTCCCGCTGCTGTCTGGCTCTGGGGGGCGTCAGGACATGTCGTCTCACCTACCAGGGAGCAAACTATGGCAGGGTTGGGGCTCTCAAGGGAGGGCAGCTTGAGACTTCCAGACATGCCCCAGAGGCTCTACAAGGTTTTGGAATCACTCTTGTAAGTGGTGTGGGGGGGGGATATTTCAAACCTGCCTTCCATAGAAACCTAGAAGATCAGAGTTGGAAGGGACCTCAGGAGGTCACTAGTCCAACCCCCTGCTTGAAGCAGGACTGGTCCCCCCTTATTACAGAGACCACGTCAGATTGACTATGTCTCGGCAGGTCTGGAAACACCACGTAGTTATGGAGTAGTCCAGAAAAGCTCTAGTAAAGCAGGACCCGTGTGGAACAGCAAAGGGCTCCCACAGGAGAAGAGGGGGAGTTTCGGAAGATGCAGAGCTGGCTCAAACCTTGGGTGAAGATGAACCTTCTGAGGTTGACTGACTCTGAGGAAGAGTGTAAGTGGGGGTATGGACTAGCAGACTGTCAACTAGCCAGTGGAGGGCTGAGGGGCTGGAGAATGATTAGTGGGGAAGGAAGAACAGCTGGTCAGATAATATTCTGGAAGTATGTGATTTAGGTTTCTGTTGAGCAGTGGATTAAAGAAATAACTTTTTTGAGGCATTCATCCAGCTGCTGAAAACTTCATCGCAGAAATTATTTGGGGCCAGGTTCACAGAGGTGTTTAGGTGAGGTACTAGTGAGATTAACAGCAGGACCGAAGTGTGTCAGTCGTCCAACTCTCCTTGTCGCTCAACGGTAGCACAGGCCCAGGTCCTCGAAAGCAGGTATGCGCCTAAATCACCTTGGGCATTCTGTCTTGGAGGATCCGGCTGCAGGACCTTAGGAGCTTTGGAAAATCCTCACAAGTTACTGCTGCTTAGGAGCCTCTCTGCTTCTCCAGACGCTGAAATGCTTTTATAAGTCCGGCTGTTGGCTAATCCCAGCAAATGCCAGTGAGTGAAGCTGAACCCAGATCTCTGTTCTTCTCCCAGACACAATTTGGTTTCTGGGTGTCAGGGCTGCACCCGTCCTGATGTGTGGGCAGTAAGGAGCTGTTATTCCTGATGGTTTTTCAATGGCAAGTATGGAACAATGTCAGGCACTGACTGTGAAATGGGTTATAGGAGTGATCAGGCCTCTTCCACCTCTAGAGTCTGTTAAGAAAAAATGATGATTTTAGTCTGTTTCCTATGGGCTGGGTACCTGTCTATCATAAAGCCAACAGCATCCTTGGCATCTCCACTGGCAGGCCAGGCAGACAGACCAAGCACAAAATCAGAATGAAGATGATACCAAGCTGGGAGGGGTTGCAAGTGCTTTGGAAGACAGGGTCAGAATTCAAAACAATCTGGACAAACTGGAGACATGAGGTAAATAGGGATGAAGTTTAATAAGGAATAATCAGTTTCACACATACAGAATGGGAAGTGACTGTCTAGCAAGGAGTACTACAGAATGGGATCTGGGGTGATTCAAAGCAAAATATGAATCAACAGTGTGACGCTGTTGCAAAAAAAGCCAACATGATTCTGGGCAGTATGAACAGGAGTGTTGAGAGCAAGACATAAGAAGTCATTTTTCCGCTCTACCCTGCACTGATTAGGCATCAGTTGGAGTATTGTGTTCAGTTCTGGGCACCGCATTTCAAGAAAGATGTGGAGAAATTGGAGAAGGTCCAGAAAAGAGCAACAGGAATGATGAAAGGTCTAGAGAACAAGAGCTATGAGGGACAACTGAAAGAACTGGGCTTGTTTAGCTTAGAAAAGAGAAGACTGAGAGCGGACATGATAGCGGTTGTCAAGTACCTCAAAGAGGGTTACAAGGAGGAGGGAGAAAAATTATTCTCCTTGGCCTCTGATGATAGGACAAGAAACAGTGGGCTTAAAGTGCAGCAAGGGAGGCTTAAGGTGGATGTCAGGAAAAACTTCCTAACTGTCAGGGTGGTCAAACACTGGAATAAATTGCCCGTGGAGGTTGTGGAATCTCCGTCATTGGAGATATTTAAGAGCAGGTTGGATACACATCTATCAGTGATGGTCTAGATGGTGATTGGTCCTGCCATGAGGGCTGGGGACTGGACTCGGTGACCTCTCAAGGTCCCTTCCAGTTACATGATTCTATGAAGACCCCCTACTCTTTGGCTCTACATCGTGGTTGAAATCATGGCCTCATTGAAGCTCCTGTGAGTTTCCCACTGAGTTCACCAGGGCCAGGATTTCATCCTTGCTCCGTGGGATGGGCAAAGCAAGGGTGTATATAGTGAGCCAGAGTAGGGAACAGTCCTGCATGATTTCCCAGTGGATTGGGTGATTGGACAGATCATCTTCCATTTATCTTCATTGTCGTCGTCTTCCATTTATTGCTCCAGATCGGGGCTAAGGGACATTACTCAAAGCAATCCAGGCAGTCTTCTGGAGGCTGAACTGACTAAATTTACTGCAACTGCTTCGTATATCTGAACCCATTCTTTCAAAAGCATCCATGGAGGAGCACTCTGCCCTGCCGTGCGGAATAGATAGCTTACGGCCTGGCTGAGGTCACTGAACTGTGGGTTCTGATCGTCTTCTCTCCAGCGTCACCCCAGCGGCGTCACCCCAATTTCACTGGCACAGCGGCAGCCCAAGGAGGAAGTGACGTTTGCCCACCCCAGACAAAACCACAACCCAGCGACCTCAAACTCGTCAAACTGCCTCTCAGTCTGGTACTGCCTTAGCGCTCCTCGTCCATGCTGTGACGCACCCTGTAACGAGCGCTGTTTCCTTTTTGTTAATCGCTTCCATTGCGAGGCAGCTTTTCAAAGCACAGCCTGCAGCGCAAAGGGAGGAAAATTCTGTCTGGTCTTTGACTCATTGGCTTTAGTCGGTCTGCTTTACGTTTTGCTTCCCGCAGCGTATCTCCTGTGCCTTGCTGCGTGCACGGAGGCCTGGGTGTGGAGCAAGGAGTTGGCTTTGTGCGAACTCTGCCGTCCTTATCGCCAAGGGCTTTGGGTTCCGTTTTACGCGTGATTCTGAGAGTGCTCCGTGTGTGGGAGTCAGGTTGATTCCAAAGACGGGTCTGTGATTGGAATACTTATGGGGCCCAGTGCTCTAATTCATCTGACCCATGGTGGCCCCACCTCCGCGTCACCTCATCTGAACGCTGGGGCATCCCTTACGCTGGAGTGGAGGCCCAGGAAAGAAGCAGCTGGCTAAAGACCCAATCCAGACAAGCCGTGGAGGTCATGCAGGTGGACAAGAGAAGTGTTCTGAGGGATTGTTAGCAATGGGAACCTTGCCCTCTGCTGATGGAGTGTGTTTACGTGGCCGCTCAAAGCAGGGTCGTGCTGGGTTACTCATTGCTCCTGATTCTCAGCCCGCTGCTGCTGCTTCCTACTCAGCAAACAACTGTGCTTGTTCCTTTCCAAGGCGGACCCAAGAACGTGTCACACTGAGGCTACGCAGTCACAACTCCCTCTGGCTGACCAGGAGTCACTGTTCCCTCTAATCTTTTCCATGCAGGGCTGGAATAATTTTTTTCTGTGCACTGAGGTATATGTGGATGTGCACCACCAATAGAAACACAGGCTGGCAGCGCTGTGCTAATCAGCTGGGCAGCATTGGAATCTCTCCTGAGCAGCTGCCCTAGCGCCCATCTTACAGGGAACACAGCCAAGGAGCTGCGCCTCTTAACTGGAACTGACTGGCTTCAAAGGATAAGTCCGTTTCTAGGTGCTTGCTCTTAATGGGACCATCCGTCCTCTCCCCTCCCCACTCTCCTACCACCAGTCATGTGGGGCCCTGAGGCTGACCGAGCCCAGGTTTCATCGTATGACCGCAGAAAGAGACTCTCCGTGAAAAGCCCGTGGCTGTGACAGCCATTTCCCCAGCATGTCAGCTTGATGTGCACATTCCACTACCTCCCAAGGAGGCCGCAAGGCACCTGCTTTAACGAGACGTTGCCCAGTTGTACGACACCCTCTGCACCCAGCATCAGTTGCCAAGGGAGAAAGGTTGAGCTTTACCTCCTCCCTGTAAAATGAAAGATCCTCAATACCCTGAGTCGCTCAGTTGCCAGCAAGGAGGAAGCCAGCACTACAGATGGGAAAATCACATAAACTAGAGCAATGAGCAGGGCCGACAGCTACCGCGGGCCCTGGGGCAGAGTGGTGGGGGGCCCAGCACCATACCCCTGGAACAGGTGGGGCCAAGCGCAGTCAGCCCTTATTCCCACCCTTGCACGCTGCCGTGTGGAACAGCGGACTGCAGCACTTCAAAGGAACCTGGAGCACTGGCTGCGGCCGCTGCCATTACCGAAATAGCAGCAGCAGCCAGAGCTCTGGGCCCCTTGGAAATGCCAGGCCCAGGGGCTCTGCCCTCTCCCGTCAGCCGGCCTGAGCGCGTTCAGGGAACAGTGCTGAAGCCTTGTCGCTAACTTCACCCTCCCCCTTGAGATCCAGGACCAGAAAAGAGGCTGAGTGGGGAAGGTCTCGGGCTCAGGTTTGTCCTGGCCATAAGCAGAGAGCAGTCCCCTTGAGACGATTGGTCTGGGCAACCTTTCCCATGAGGGGGATGGGATTTCCAGGCCTTGCAACGGGAGGCGATTTTGTTCCCTTGGCATCAACTGGACCGTTCTCTACGTGATGATTGTTGCCAACCAACATTCAGACTTGATCCTTGGTACGCATTGTGGTGCTTTCTGTCACGCAGGCAGCTGTCCCTCACCTGCTGTGAACATCGATGTGATGGGGGGCTGGCTTTGTGCTCGACGAAAGTATTTAAGCATTTATTTTTTCCTCGGTGAAGTAACAAACCCCCCAGTACATCACAGACCGTTTGCTTCGTGAGTTCCTATCGGTGTTTGGTTGTGTCATTTATGTAGTACCAGCACTGTGCATTAAATGTTCCGTGTGTGCAGGCCATGGTGTGAAAATCCTTGCTGGTGTTCGTCAGACTAGCCACACTTACTTCAACAGCGTAAAGCTGATTTGCAGCAGCTGAGGATCGGCCTGTTGGAGAAGGCTCTGAACGTTTATTGCTACGCATTGCTTTGTTCTTGCCCATCAACCCCATTGGAACGAGCAGGGGCTGTATTCCAGGCAGTGGTTGCCATTATATAGCCTAAATTTATCCTCGCCCCCATATCAGAGAAGTCAGTTATTCCCAGTGGTAAGTATATCTCAGCTAGGACAGTGTTGGCGGAGGCTTGTCTGTCACTGTCTGTCGTCAGGGATCGTAGGGTAAGTCTACACAACAGAGTTATTCTGGAATAGCTTATTCCAGAGTTGTTATTCCAAACTAAGCTATTCCACAATCGCACGTCCACACTACAGGGAAGCCTTAAAGTAAGCAAGACTTATTCCAAAATAGCCGTGTCCATACACAATAGAACCCATTTCAGAGTAAAGCCCCTGGCAGCACTACTTCCCCGTGCTCTGATCTGAAATATTTTGTCTACACAGCCGCTTTATTTGGAAATAAACTATCCCAGAACAGCTGATTTCAAAATAGTGCCATTCCCTGACTACACAGCACCTGGTTTGAGGTAGGTGCTACTCCTCACAGAATGAGGTTTACCAAATTCAAAATAAGGCGTCCGCTCTTTCACAATGATTTCGAAATAGCAGTGGTGTTGTATAGACACTCGCAAAGTTATTTCAAAATAGCAGCCGTTATCCCAAAATAACTTTGCTGTGTCAACACACCCTCCATGTTCTATAACAACCCCATCCCCAATTCTCCCCTCAGAAAAGAATTCTGTTTTTCATGATAAATATTCCATTCATATTTAATGTTTTCCATGTATTCTCAAGGGGCTGTCATCAAATGTACTCTGCAGCCTTTCTGCACGCAGTACAGGACAGCACATTACCGTCAATGTGAAATCAGTCCCTGTCAGACTCCCTGACGTGGTTCTGGTGTGGGTGTGTGAAGGATTTTACCACCTGTTGGTAACTTTAATTACTTACAGCTGGAGGCTGGAGCGGAATCTGTGATGCAGTAAAACACAACCTCTATACACCAGAAGTCGTTTATTAGCGTGTGTTTAGCTGTGTAAATGTAAAGCACGCTCAGCAATCACTCCCCAGAGGAGAGGTTGCATGCAATGACCTAATGACACAGGTAGTTTCAGTAAAATCTAGTTACCAAGAAAAAAATGTTTTGATTTTTTCACAAAGTGTAAAAAGCTGAAGAATCTGTGGCAATGCAAATGCCGTGTTTCCCTACAGGAAGTGGATTTCTAGGCTCCTCGGTGATAGAATCAAGCACGGGTTTTTAGGTTTGATGTTTACAATCAGCAGCCTGATCCAGTGCCAGTTCCCAATGCCGTGGCCCTTGCTCAAGCTAGCCTGCCTGCCAACGCACCTCCTTTTGATCCTGGTGGAAGTATGTCTGAGTGACCATTGCCTGAAGCCAGAGCAGAGTCTAGCTCCTTGAAGTCAAGTGGTGGTGGTGGTGGTGGTGGGGGGCACTTTTTCATTCATGTTAGTCATTGTCTAGCCCCTTGTACAGAGTGGTGCACAAACACGCAAGGGGAGAGGTTTGCTGCCCCCGAGGGCTGTGCTCCTGCCAACACTGCTGAAGAGCTGCAAGGTGACAAAGGCAGAAAGCAGAGGAGTGAGTTGGCCGAGATCACCGAGCAGCTCGAGAAGAACCCCTGAAAGGTCCATGCAGCCCAGCGTGGGGCACCACAGACTAGTGAGTGGGTTGCACGCCTGGCCCTCCTCCATCTCAGTGCACTGCCGGATAGTCGTAACCCAGATGGTCTCCCAGGCTTGGCTAATTTTTCTAGCTGCACTTGCGCACCTAGAATTTGCAGGGAGCCCACTGACCTGTAGTAGCGCTTTGATTGGACACGGAGCAGAGAGCTCGCAGGGGCAGTATTGTGAACAATCAGCTCCCACCTCGCTTCACGTGCCCCTGCTTTACATGTGTCCAGCCACTGCTCCCCGGGCACGGAGTGGCGGGGGCTGAGTCTGCACCCTGGAGGGGGTGGGCCCAAGGGCAGAAGGGGCGGGGCCTAGGACTGTCATGCCTTAGCGCCGCTTGGTTCACGGCACTGGCCCCCTTCCGTCCCTAAGAACACTGGAGCGGTGATGCTGCTGCAGCGTATTGCGGGCCCCAGAAGTGGTGGTGGTGTCCAGAGCTCTGGGCCCTTTTGAAAGGCCGGGCTCTGGGGCAGCTGCCCCTTTGTCCCCACTGCCCTCCAGGGGTGGGCCTGCAGGGATCGCTTTCGTAACACCGTTAGCAAAACCTACCCCTCCGGAAACGAGCAGATGTGGTAACCCGGCGCATGGGCAACAGCAAAGAGAACGTCTTGGGGACCACACGGAGAGCCCTGAGGCCCCAGGTTGCCCCCTCCAGCGCAGGCAGAAGTTGTCTCTGCACCGGCCGGCTGCACAGCTGCCTAATAAGCCCCACACAGGGCTCGGGGCTGCCATGTGCATAGCAGCCGTGGCCGGGGAAGGGGCATTTTCTCAAGGCTCTTCCCTGGCAGCCCTGGCAGCGTGGCCTTGCCTTAGAGGCAACAGGCAACTGCCCCCAGCCTGGGCTGGCAGACAGGTGCCTTTCCTCTGGCCCGGAGCTGCTCTGGGGAGAGAGGATGGAGGAGAGCCCTCTCTCCTGGGGGTCCTGTGCCCAAACCTCCACATCCCAGATCCTGCTCCACCAGTCACAGCTTCACCCCTTGGCCCCAACCTGCTGCCACAGCTGAGCCCGCTCCTGTCCCTCAAACCCCTCATCCCCAGCCTCACTCCAGAGCTGCACCCCCAGCAAGAGCCTGACCCCCTCGGCCCCACCCCTGCCACAGGTTGTCTGTGGGCAGAATGAATTGGGTCATGTACCAGTATGGGGGGTGCGGCATCGTGCGTCATCTCCACAGCAGTGCGGGCAACAGAATTCATTGCACATGGGCGTAAAGCCTGAGAGCACGCTGGCCTGCACACTGCCCCAGGAGCTGGGGGCTCTCAGCTGGAAGACTGATCGTAGGCACTTCCCCAGGGGAGAGAAGCGATGAGACATTCCCGGCTCCCAGGAGTTAACTCTTCAACCCTCAGGAAAACCCTAATGGCTGCCTGCCCCTTCGCTCCCTCCCACCTCCTTCCAGTCATCCCACTTGAGGCACGGCTCAAGAGCCAGGGGTCACCAAATAAAGTTAGCGGGCAGCAGGTTTTTAACTAACCAAAGGGTGTTTTTCTTCACGCAGTGCACGGTCGGGCGGTGGAGCTCCTGGCCAGAGGAGGTTGTGAAGACCGGGACTTTAATGGCTGAAAAAAGAGCTAGATCAGTTCCCAGAGGTTAGGTCCAGCTGTGGCTCGTCCATCAGCCAGGACAAGTCGAATGGTGTCCCTAGCCTCTGTTTGTTGGAGGCCGGAAAGGGACGATGGGAGAGGGATCGCTGGATGATGACCTGTTCACCCCCCTCTGGGGCACCTGGCATTGGCCTCCGTCAGCAGACAGAACGTGGGGCTAGATGGACCTTTGGCCTGAGCCAGTGTGGCTGTTCTTATGTTCTTACGGCCCATGCCCCAAGCTCACTTCCACCCACCGGAGCACATGTCCACCCCTAACCCTTCCCTCCCTCCAGCCAGCCTACCAACCGGCAGCTCTTTTGTCATCACCCCGGCTGGCTCTGCCGAGGAGCAGGTCAACGTGCAGAAGTGTGTTTTCCAGCCTGCTCCCTCAGTGAGCCCTGATCCCACCAGCTCAGGCCCTGGCCAGGTGTGTGTGTGAGAAGTGGAGGAGACAAGGCTGGGGGGTGTGGGGAGGAGAGCATGATCCCTGACTGGTCCCTGGAATGGAAAGGTCAGCACCCCTACCCCCAGAGCATGGCCCATCACCACCCCCTACATGGTAGTGTCCACTCAGCCTGTTCCTCTGTACCCCAGCACAAGAGCATGGCGGTCGGGGGCTGTTCCTTGAGGAGGGGACCTGTTGCAGGGGAAAGTTGGTGTCTGGGCATGGGGTGATAAGTGGCTTATTGGCAAGTGAGGCTCAGGCCTCGCCGCCCTGCTGCTTCTGGCAACTTACTCCAGCATCAACTCATGGGAGGGGAAGTCATCCCATAAAGTCCCCAACTGACTTCCTCCTGTTACCCAGGAGCAGGGCGGCTGCAGGGAGGGAGCAGAACAGTGTTGGAATTACACTTCTCAGCACTTCCCATCCGCGCACCTCAGGGCAACCAGTGGATTTACACAAGCCTCTGGGAGGCAGGCATGGACTATTGTTGTCATCCCTTTGTCACATGAAGACGACATTGGCACTCAGGCGAATTAAGTGCCTTATCTGCTGCTGTTTTTTTGTTTTTCAAAAATCAGTGGAAAAACTCCCCCCCCCGAGGTCAAGCCTTAAATGATGGGTCCAGATCTTCATGTTTCTAGCAGGCGGGAGCACATAGCACTGGAAATAAAGAGCCCACCTGAGACAAAGGATCTGTGAGAACTGGGGCATCTATCCCAAGATAGGTGCTCCTTGTATACTGCACAGTGCTTGTTCCAGGGCTACTGTAAGTATGTGAAACCTGGACAACGTACAAACCTCACTGGAAGGCATTTGAACAATATCATCAACGCTGCCTCGGGAGAACCCTAAATATCTCTCGGGAGGACAGGAAATGGACATGTGCGCCCTGGAAGAGTCGAACGTGACTAGCACTGAAGTCATTATCATTCACCAGCAACTTCATTGGACTGGTCACGTGGTTCAGCTGTCTCCTCTGCACCTCCCAAAACAGATTCTGTTCTCCGAGGTGGAGGAAGGACAGAGGTGCATTGGGGGCCAGAAGCAGCAATTTAAGGACATGCTGAAGACGCAGGTAAAAACGTGCAGCGTCGGAGTTGACAGTTGGGAGAACCTTGCCCGAGACCGTCCCCAGTGGAGAGCGGGAACAATCTGAGAGCTCCTGCTGCAGTGCAGACCAGGAGAGGCGGAGAAGGAGAAAAGAGCATCAAAACCTGCCCTGCACCCCTCCAACAGCTACCAGCACCTGCCCCTTATGTGATAAGACCTGCAGCTCCAGAGTCCACTGGTCAGCCAGCAACGGAGTCAGGAATCAGAGGGTGACAGGAAGACATCCTCCTCGTTATCGAGTGACCGCCAAGAAGGAAGCGGGAAGCACGGGCCATTGGCTGCACTGAGGTGGGGAGATCACTCACCGTGACCCGGGAATGGAGGCCGTGTGCCTTCTAATTTCTTCCATCCGTGGGCAGAATAAATTGTGTTACTTGCACCAGGGCAGGTGCCACCAGTAGAAACACAGGCCGCCCCCTGTGGGTGCTGTGGGGCTCTGCTAGTCAGCTGGGCAGCACCTGAATCACTGCTGGGCAGGCACCCAAGTGCTCGGCTTACAGGGAACACTGGTGGAGAAACTTAGTGTGCGTGGGGGGGGTGCTGGGGAAGTGGGGTGTGATGGGGTGGAGGGGTCCAGGTGCAGCTTTCTGGGGCTCAGTGGGTGCGGGTCTGGGTGTGGGGGGGCTTGTTGGCAGGGTCTAGGTGTGGGGGAGTAGGGCCCGTCAGAGCGAGGGTTCGAGGGGCCTGTTTAACCAGGGAGCCCAGCTGCTGCTGAGGGGTGCTGAATGCTCGACTCCAATTCCACCGTCACCTTTTCTTCTCCATTCCACTCTCCTCACTTCCCCATCCTTCCCCACTGCCTCTTCCCTCCACCCTCATTTCCCCCACGCCCAACCCCCACCCAGCTCCCCTGCCACAGGCACCAGGACCCAGCCAGCAGACTGCCCTTGGCTGCCCAGACAATACAGCCCCTGGGGCAGGCTGCAAGCCGGGCAGCCCTGCATTTGATACCTGAGCTTGTATGTTCCATGCAGGTTCAGGGGCAGGCCACGGAGGAGGGTCTTGGCTGTTCAGCCTTCCCCGGAACCTGCCTGAACAAACTCAGAGACGGAAACAGCAGGGGCAGCGCCTCCCTTACCCGAGTGACCTGCTGCTGGGGATTCAGGCCCACAAGTGTATTTACACGTCTCATAGGGCTGGAAGGGACCTCGGGTGGTCATTGAGTCCAGTTTCCGCCCTCCTGGCAGGACAAAGCACCATCCCTAACAGTTTTCTTTTTTTAAATCTATTTGCCCCAGGCCCCTAAAGTGGCCTCCTCAAGGACTGAGCTCACGAGCCTGGTTTACAAGGCCACCTCTCCTCCCACAAGAGGCCTCTCCTGCCTTTTACCATCCAGCCCCTGAGCGCAAGTTCAGCAGCTGTCACGGGAGAAAGGGCCGTCCGTCCAGTCTCTCTCAACGCACAGAGAGCGAAGCATGCTGTTCACTGCCTTCGTTCTTCACGCCCCTTATCAGCACAGCACCCACGACTTCCAACTGAAGTTATTGGCTTTTGGCCCAGGTGAGAAGGGTGCATGCGAAGCCCTGGGGAGATCCTGACAAAGCCACAGTAGATCCATAGTGATTTCTCCCTTTTGCAGCCAGGGAAGCTGAGAGACACAGAGATTGGGGGATTTGCCCGAGGGGCCCTACTGTAAAAACTGGGATTAAAACTCAGCACGTCACTCCTACTGGCCACATGGTGCCCCTGGTTTTTCTCCACACATTCTGAATCCAGCCCTTGCAATGGAAAACAGTCTCTTAATAGAGCCCCAGGGCGGCTGTGGAAGGGCAGGCTGGGAGTCACTCCTGCCTCTCCCGCGAGGTGTTATTCGGCCGGGGAGGAGGTTTGCTTCTGGAGGATTTGCTGCTCTTGGGTTTCAGCAGCAGGGCCCGGCTGTGGGGCAGGTTGCCACCCTGGAAGACAGCATCGCCTCCCAGCAGCAGTTTGTTGAAGTCCTTGTTACTGCGGACAGCCAGGCGCAGATGCCGCGGTGTGATACATCTCCTGGGGTTGTCCCGGATGGCGTTCCCAGCCAGCTCCAAGAGCTCAGCAGTCAGGTACTCAATCACCGCAGCCAGGTAAACCAGTGCTCCACCTCTGATCTGCTTGCTGCAGCGTCCTTCATGCAGCATCCTCTCGATGTGGTCCACAGGGAAGTGCAGCTTCTCCTGAGGGGATGGGGACCTTGTCTGAGATGCCTCCCTGGTCGTCTGCCACCCAGACGTGATTGCAAATTCCTGCGGCTCCATGGCACTCTCTGCAGATAACAACAAGAGGAGCTAAACAGGCTCACCCTGAGGATTCAAAACCATGGCAGTGGGGAAAAGGGTGAGGAGGAAGCATGACAGACTTACATTTTGATTGTGGGGTATGAACCAATGGGAATCAAGATCTTTTATTAGCCAATGGGGATATTGCATCTCTTTGTGATGTCAGTTTGCATTAACTGCAAGGTGACTCTTGCAGTTTCAAGGTGGAGGTGAAGGTTAATGAAGATCTGTTTAGACAAGCTCTTGTGTAACATGACCTTAATTTTCACTCATCACGTTTTGCACATGTCACGGGCAGAGGGGTGTAAAGCTGTTGTCTTCCACCGGCAAATACTTCCTCCTCGCACATGAAACAGCAGCGGTTCCTCCCTGAACACACTCGCCCATGGGCTCTTGCCTGCGCATAGGAGCAAAAAGGTGCCACTTTTAAGTTTCCACCACAGCGATGTTCAAGAAGAACCAAAATTCAGGTAAACACAGATGGGTCGTATGTGCAGATTGCTGCTGCCAGGTCAGCCGGAACAATGACCAATGGGCATAAACCTGCTGTGAAGCCCAAGACGAGACGACGCCGGTGAGGAAGGGCAGTTCTGTCATCGGGCTGGTACTCAGAACACCTGGTTTGTTACTATCGCATTTGCGCCGAGGCTTTGTGTAGATTGTTTAATTTCCTAGGGCTCCAGCTTCCATTTGTGCAATGCAGAGAGTGGCACCGACTCTGCCTGTGCAGGGCTGTTCTAAGGTCATCAAACACTAGTGGGACGTGGGGTTCGGCAGAAGATGAAGGAGACACCCCGGCCCTGGACTCAGGCGGGTACGTTATGTCAATGCAATTGAAGGGAGGAAATTTCAACCCGATAGCTGGGCGTACTTTTCCCACAACGCACGCTTAGACTATGGAGCTCCCTGCCTCAGCCAGTCCCAGTGTGCAGTCAAAGAGCAGTTTGGGGGTTCTATGGCTAACCGGGGTAATCAGAGCTCTAATAGTTAATGCTAACAAAGAGAGTACTGGGAGGGAACTGAACCGTGTACTTCGTAGTTTAAAACAGCAGGTCAACATTTTCACTAGTGCAGACCCCCAATCGCCCCCCAAAACTGTTCACAGACACCCCCCTGCAAGCCAATTCTCACCACTAGAGATACTTCATTAAATGGGAAAAGAAACCACAACATGGATTTTTTGGACAGCAGTTAATAAGGTTGGGAACCACTGGTTTAAAACAATGTTTCTTGGCTTGGGCAGAGAACACGGGTGAGGGGGGCGTTCATCAACTCATCTAGATGTTTGCCCTGTTTTCCAACAGGCTGTATGTAATATTTAGAGGGGTTCTGGGCCAAGCTGAGCGAACCTACTCCACGTAAATTGCTTAAAACCGGGCCACTTCCAGCCCAGGCTAGGGCTGCCCTCTCAATAAGGCAAACCCAACCAGACACAAAAAGTACCTCTGCTGCCCGTCTGGCCGGTCAGAAGCTACACAAGCAAACCCACAAATTCCCCAGCTGCTCCTAATGCCCAAACAAGTAACCCTCCTTACTCAGGGGAGAGGTCATAAAAACCTATTTCATGAACTCCACACAGATTCTTCCAGCTCTGAAAGTGTCTAGTCACACTCCCAGGTCAATGTACACTTAGATCTTACCCATAACAGCACATTGGGCCGATCCTTTAGAATCTACAATCTAAAGGCTTATTAGCAGAGAGTCTCTGAAAATACATCCTGTGACAGATGGGCCCTTAGTTCATGACGATTGAAATAGAAGCAAATAGTCACTGCCAGGGACATCTTCATAGACTTGCCATGTGGCGAGAAAACTGTTCTTCTTCATGCAGGCAAGGGAGGCTCACCTGATTAGGTTGCCTGTAGTGGCGTTCTGCCGTTGGCTGCAGCCCAGATGACAAGTCCCAAATTCCTGAGATGCGTGTTTGACATCTGAGTCTTTGTTTTAGTCCATTATCCTGCCTGGGAGGAGACCGAGCCTCCCGTTGGGATCCTTAGCTCTAAAGCCTTTCTAATACAGGTACACAGCCAATACCTATAACTTTACGTGCAAAGGGGATAGAAATCTACAAGCAGCATAAACAGATTCAGTGAATTACCAGCTTTCAGTAGACACCTCACTTGGTCTAAGATTTAGTGCAAGTTTAATACAGTTGTAGCCCAAGGACCAGTGCGTTTCAGCTCCAGCCCTGGGAACTGCAAGTTGTAGACTATAAACTGCAGCATGCTGGGAGGACTCTCTGGTTCCTGCCAGGATGTGCACCCTGCCCCCAGCAGGGTCTCAGCAGAGCCTGAGCTGAAGCAGCTGTGCAGGCTGCAGGCAGAGGCGTGGGGCTGCTGAACTGTGATCCTGTTTTGTGTTTTTCTACAGAATAAAGCTTGTTCTTGGTGGTTTGTCTGAGTGGGTCTGGTCTGAGGTGTGCAGGCATTAAACCACAACGCAGAGCACACCAAGGAGCCTCAGGCCTAGTCTCCCAAGCTACGCAAGAAATCACAAGGCTTCCCCTATGCTGATTAACCTCACACTGGGCTAGTGGACAGGAGGGGTTACATTTTTTTAGCTACTGGTGCCATGACTCGGATAGGGGAAGTTCGATTATTTTGCACAAAGTTGGGAGTCCACAGCACCAGAGAACCAGGACAGCATGCAGCCACAGTTTGGAGCCCATGGGGATTGGTATGACCCAGGTTTGGGATCAGTGAAAGTAGAGACCCCCAGTGGGAGTAGTAGACCCCCCCCCACCCCAGAATTATGCCTCTAACCAGACAATATCGTGGGAGAGACCTAGGGCTGTCATACCGTCCCGGTGTGCGCTCGGCGTGCAGATGGGTGTAACTGCCTTGGCGGCAGGACTGCTGCAGGGGAGTGGAGGGTAAGTGGGTCACAGGCTGCAGACGGGACAGCTACATGACAGAGAGCTGACCAAAGCTAACAGCGTGCTGGGGTGTGTGAGCAGGAGGGGTTTATGTGAGACACCAGGGGTAATTGTCTTGCTGGGGAGGGCCCAGCTGACGGGCTGTGGCCAGTTCTGGGCCCCACACATTTAGGAAGCAAGGGGCTGCAAGCACCACTCCAGGCTGGTTTGGCTCGACTCGGTCCTGCCGCAGCACCGGTGTCCCTCGCGTTATGTCCAGGTGTGGAACGAATTTTGTTGTGTGCACCAGTGCGGTGGTGACATGGGACCCAAAATTCATCCCACACATGGAGTCCGTGTGTGTGTGTGTGTGTGTGTGTGTGGGGTGGGGGACAAAGGGTTCAGAGTGTGGGAGGCGGCTCAGGGCTGGGGCAGAGGTTTGAGGTGTGGTGGGCTGGAGGTGTGGGGTGGGGCTGGGGATGAAGGGTTTGGGGTGCTGGGAAGGGGCTCAGGGCTCGGGCAGCAGATTGGAGTCAGGGGGGGGGAGCATTGGTTGGGAGTTGGGGGTGGCGCTTTGGTGGGGCTGGGGGTGGGGCCCACTCCATGGCTGTGGCAGGTTCAGGCTAGGCCGGGTGGAGGATGTGGGGGCGGTGCCTGTTCCCCATTTGTGGCCAGTCTGGGGCTGAGCTGGGCTGGGGACGGGCGGGGGGTGCACAGCGCGCAGGGCCCTTGGCCGCACAGCAGGCTGGCCCTGATGCCGTCGCGAGGTCGCGTCCAGGCCTGAGTGGCTGGGATTCCATCCTGTGCATTACGGGCCCGTCTGCTGGCAGCGCCTTTTCCTGCCCCTGGGCGCGTGATGCCCCCAGTGCCACGGGGCTGCATGCGACTGGGGCCTCGGGCCCTCCCCAGACACGGGTAACAGCCTGAGCGGTGTGTGCCAAGGAGGCCAGACTCAGGCCTGGCTGCCCTCTTTGTATCCCAGGACAGCGACACACATGCCTCCCTTTCCCACCCAGGGCCTGGGTGCTGTGCCCAGGGGAGGTGGTCAGGTGGCAGCTGGGCTGCCCCCAGAGCAGGGGTGTGCAGTCAGGCCCCCGTCCGTGCACGCCAGTGTGACCCATCTGCCTGGCGGAGCCTGGGGTCTCGGGGTGGGAGCAGCAGCAGGGCCTGAGCGTGGCACACTTGTACTGCAGGGCCAGGTGACCTCTGAGGAGGGGGCCGTCTGGGTTTCCTGGGAGCTGCTGGCAGAAGGCGCTGGACCAGGAGGCAATGCTGGCGCACCGTGAGAATCTCTTACGCCTCGGTAACGAGTGGCCTGGGCAGGCGGATGTGGGATTTGGGCCGCGTTGTCAGTGCCTTGGGTTCAGACACGCTCAGAACCCCTTCACACGGCATATGAACTACCCTGAGATAACACCCCGCGGGCTGCGCCCCCCCATAACTCACTCGGAAATTAGCCATGCGGCCAGTGCAGGAGTCTGCAGCAGCAGGGAGCCGGCCAACAGCCAGTAGTGAACCTAGCCCCAGGCAAGTGAGGCAGGCTAGCACTGACTCAGATGTGGGTTGCACGGATCCCGAGCCTGGCTTCCCTTCGCCGCACATTAACCCCTGGCGGGGGCCCTGTCAGTAGTCAGTGACACACTCCCAGGCCCGATGATGAGCTGCATTTCTGAAGCCGTCTCTGCAGCAGAGGTTAGAAATGGATGTTTCCTTTTGGTGCCCATTAAAACTAGTCTTGATGGTTAGAGCCCTAAACGCAGGAAGACCCAGGAGCTCTGGGGTGCTGCAGATTGGCTCTGACTCAAGCTAATTCAGCCTCCTCCCTGTGTAAACGTGCCAGACCTCAGCTCAGAGCCAAGCTGGAACGGGGAAGAGCTGCGTGGCAGGGACCAGCAGACCCTGCAGGGGAGGTTCTGTTAAATGGCTCCAGGGGTGAGTATCTCCAGTGAATGCACAGACCCAGTTCAGCCTGGGGCGTCCCCTGAGCTACGTCAGCATTTGGGCTTTTAAAATTAGTGTGCGTTTTGCTTGGGCTGAGACAGGCCCAAACCTGGGAGGTGAATTCAAAGGGCAGCCAATTCCAACCTGGCAGTTTTCATCAAGATTGGTGAAGCAGAGGCAGCATTTTAGCAATAAACCTCTGCACCTGGTAGGCCCTTGAGTAGGACCTAAACAGCCCAGAGAGCAGCTGGGTCGACAGTCTGTTCTCAATAGCTAATGTGGTTAGTTGTGTAGATCAGAGGGGAGCAGTCCAGCAGCCTAACAGCTGGGGGTTCACACCTCACTGAAGCTGTGCGATGGAGTGACTGGGCCTGCAGCAGTTGAATGTGCTTTTTTAAATGGCGAAAGGGGAAGAAACCAATTATAACTAGAAGATTTTGCGAGAAAAATCATGTTAAAATAGTGTTACTTCGGTTGCAGAGTCAGACACTCCAAAGCAAGGACACGCCAAGTTTAGGTTTACCCACGCGATTTAAATTCAACCCGTTGTAGATACTGAGCTCTGCAATTGCATGACCCCACACTGGTTTTGCACAGGACTTGGCCTTGTTCCATGCACATGACAGATGCTGTGTGTGTGTTGTTGCATTTGTGTGGGGAACTGCCAGTCTGAATTATCCATCCTTCTGAGGCTTGACTTTGCTACGCAAGTAATGTTCCTTCCTGCAGTTGCTCTGCAGGGAATGCGTACGCTTTTCGTTTTGAGAGTGTCAGTAACTCGGCCTTTCGCAGCGGTTGCAGTTAATTCTCGCGGCTCATGATGCAGATTTTCAGATTGCTAAGAGGCAGCCCGTCGTCGGCACAGAATACACCCGGGTTGAATTTCTCTGTCATTTTCCATCAGGGAGTCGGCCCAGGAGAACTGAACAGGAGACAGACCGGGAGCAATGTGGAGGACACCCAGCTGCTCCGGGGACCCCATCTAAGGAGTCCAGAGAAAGAGAGAGCTTTCTGCAGCCAACGGAGGAGCTCCAGCAAACTCCCCAGTGATGCTGCGTTCCAGAGAGGTCGCCCAGCAGAGACGCTGCTGCAGTGTGTAGAATGCAAGAAGAGCTTCACGCAGCACCACAATCTGAGCACGCACAAGAGCTCCGCACTGGCGAGAGGCCGGACGCCTGCGGAGGCTGTGGGAAGCGGTTCAGCCGCAGGCTGCACCTCGTGGCGCACCAGCGAACCGACACTGATGAGCGGCCCTACCCAGGCCCTGAGCGCGGCAAGAGCTTCAGCTGGAAATCCAACCTCCTCACGCACTGCACCGGCCACACTGCGGAGCGGCCCGTTCTGTGCACCGAGTGTGGGACACTGGTCAGCCAGTGCAGGTACCTGACCCAGAACCAGAGAAGCTGCAGCGGTGCCCAGAGTGCGGGGAGGGCCTGGTCCAGAGGGAGGTGCTGCTGATGCACCAGAGAGGTCAGGCACGGGAGGGTGGGCCGTACCCGTGTGCCGACTGTGGGAAAGGCCTCACCATGCAGCTGGGCCTGCGGCATCACCGGAGAGCCCCCACGGGGGAGCAGCCGTACCCCTGCGCCCTGTGCAGGAAGGGATTCACCACCAATTCCCGCCTGAAGTGCCACCTGCAGGGCCATTCGGGGGAGCGGCCTTACCCGCGTGGGGATGGCGACGAATGCTTCCGGCACAAGGTGGCGCTGGCCTCCCACTGGGGCATCCACACCAGGGAGCGTCCTTCAAGTGCGCTGCGTACGGGAACCACTCCCCCCACTGGAATGGGCTCGTCGAGCAGCAGCAGACCCACACAAGGGAGTGGCTCTCCCCCTGCGGGCAGTGCGGGAAGAGGTTTGGCGGGTGGAGTGTGCTCACGGGCCACCAGAGAACCCACACCGGGGAGTGCCCCTCCCCCTGCAGCCACTGCGGGAAAAAGCTTCAGCCGGGTCTCGCAGTGCTGCAAACACAGGTGGATCCACACCTGGCAGCGCCTGGCCTGGGCTGCATACGGGAAGGGCTTCCGGAGTGAGAAGGAGCTGACCACGCACCACAGGCGAGATGCCCTACCAGTGTCCCCAGCGCCAGCGGAGCTACAACCTGGCCAAACACCTGAAGAGCCACACGGGGGTCGAAGCCATCGTCCTGTGCCCGTGGAAGCTGGGCGTGGACGACACCACCCCAAGCCTGTCCCAGCACTGCCCCAGCCCAGTGTCTAGACAAGGTGTGTGTGAGATGGGGAGGTGATGGGGCAGTGGCAGGTGGCTGGGTGTCTGCCTTCGTCCCAGTGGGCCTGGCTTCTGCAACTCCAGGGCCGGAGCTGGCCATGTGCATCCTGAGTCCTTCCCTAGTCGGCTGCCAACTTGCTACTTCCAGAAAACAGCACACCCTTGCCACACCCACTGCTGCGCCTCCCCCCACCCGGTCTGGCTCCCTGCTCACATCACTGCCTTCGCTCACACCCTCATTTTTGCTGCGAGGCCCAAACCGGCGGAGCTATTGCACGGACCAGTTCAGGAGGCGAAGTTCAGGTCTGATTTGTTACGGGGGCATTAGAGTGGGCGGCAATAGAGTCAAAAAGGGCTTGAAATGTCACAGAGGAGTTCGGGGTTCATCTCCCGCTTTCCCATTTTTTGTACCCAGCTCGGGGGGCAGCGGTGGGGGTGTTGTTCACTAAAGTTTACTGCAATTTTACGGGTGGAGTTCAGACCCAAAACACCACAGCTGCAAGGGGCCATTGAAAGCTCACGCCTGAAGCCCAAATACAAATCCATAGAGCAGAACACAGAAAGGCCCCTCCCAGACGCCTGCATAATTAAAGCAGTATAAATTAACTCCCTCAGCTTCATCCAGACACACACGGGTGTGCAGATGTACACAGTTTTCCTGCACTAATGACAGTTCCCCATGATTTATTATTACATTGCTGTTTATTGTCCAGAGACATCATCTAACCTCAGGGCTCCCGGTGCTGTATATAAACATGAAGGCCACAGCAATAAGTTCAGGCTATAGGTAGAGTGGGAATTCTAGTACATCGGCTCCCCTGAATTACTGGTCCAAAACATTCATGTTTAAAATAAATAATACATTTCTTTGAGCGGTTGCGTTAAAAACATGCTCTGAAATAAATTCACGCCTAGTTTATGGCCTCTCTTTTGAACACAAGGCGGGCAAAGGTATCAAAGTCATAAGAACATAAGAACGGCCATACTGGGTGAGACCAAAGGTCCATCTAGCCCAGTATCCTGTCTGCCGACAGTGGCCAGTGCCAGATGCCCCAGAGGAGGTGAACTGAAGACAATGATCAAGCGATTTGGCTCTTGCCATCCACAAAAGGCTAGGGGCACCATACCTTAGCCCTTGCTAATAGCCATCTATGGACCTAACCACCAAATATTTATTGAGCTCTTTTTTAAACTCTGTCAGAGTCCTGGCCTTCACAGTGTCCTCTGGTAAGGAGTTCCACAGGTTGACTGTGCGCTGTGTGAAGAAAAACTTTCTTTTATTAGTTTTGAACCTGCTACCCATTAATTTCATTTGGTGTCCTCTAGTTCTTATATTATGGGAACAGGTAAATAACTTTTCTGTATTCACTTTCTCCACACCAGTCATGATTTTATATACCTCTATCATATCGCCCCTCAATCTCCTCTTTTCCAAACTGAAAAGTCCCAGTCTCTCTAGCCTCTTCTCATATGGGACCCTTTCCAAACCCTTAGTCATTTTAGTTGCCCTTTCCTGAACCTTTTCTAACGCCAGTATATCTTTTTTGAGGTGAGGAGACCACATCTGCACGCAGTACTCAAGATGTGGGCATACCATAGTTTTATATAGGGGAAGTAAGATATTCTTCATCTTATTTTCTATTCCTTTTTTAATTATTCCTAACATCCTATTTGCTTTACTAACTGCCGCTGCACACTGCGTGGATGTTTTCAGAGAACGATCCACTATAATTCCAAGATCCCTTTCCTGATCTGTTGTAGCTAAATTTGCCCCCATCACATTGTATGTATAATTGGGGTTATTTTTCCCAATGTGCGTTACCTTACACTTACCCACATTAAATTTCATTTGCAATTTTGCTGCCCAATCACTCAGTTTGCTGAGATCTTTTTGATCAACGCGTTCGGCTGCAAATCTAGTTCACATGGCTATACAGACACGCGGCACTCTGCTAACTTCCCCACACAAAGAGACACAGCCTCTTCCACGCACACAGTGCACGCCTGCACACAGCCCCTCATCCTGCACTTTTGCAGGGGCAGCCAGCTCGGGGGTTGGGAACAGTTGAGGGGAAGTGAGGAGGCTGGTGAATGAAAGAGGCCAAGGATGCGAGCAGTGTGGGGCTCGGCAGGGACAGGGGAGGAGATGAGGGGGTGTGTGTGTGGGGTGGGGGGGGGCTGGGTATGTAAGAGGTGGCTGTTATGGGGAGCACAGAGCTGTTCAGGGACATACTGGGAGTGCGGCAGTGAATGGGCTGCAAGGGTATCGAGGGAGGGACTGGGTGTTGGCAGCTCTGGGGGGTGTCGAGGAGGAGGGACAGGGTGACAGCGGCTCTGGGGGGTGTTGAGGAAGAGGGACAGGGTGACAGCGGCTCTGGGGGGTGTTGAGGAGGAGGGACAGGGTGACAGCGGCTCTGGGGGGTGTTGAGGAGGAGGGACAGGGTGACGGCGGCTCTGGGGGGTGTCGAGGAGGAGGGACAGGGTGACAGCGGCTCTGGGGGGTGTTGAGGAAGAGGGACAGGGTGACGGCGGCTCTGGGGGGTGTCGAGGAGGAGGGACAGGGTGACAGCGGCTCTGGGGGGTGTTGAGGAGGAGGGACAGGGTGACAGCGGCTCTGGGGGGGTGTCGAGGAGGAGGGACAGGGTGATGATGGCTCGGGTGGGGTAAGCGAGGATGAGGGACAGGGTGTTGGCGGCTCTGGGGGGTGTCGAGGAGGAGGGACAGGGTGACAGCGGCTCTGGGGGGGTGTCGAGGATGAGGGACAGGGTGATGATGGCTCGGGTGGGGTAAGCGAGGATGAGGGACAGGGTGATGATGGCTCGGGTGGGGTAAGCGAGGATGCGGGGCAGGGTGTTGGCGGCTCTGGGGGGTGTCGAGGAGGAGGGACAGGGTGACAGCGGCTCTGGGGGGGTGTCGAGGATGAGGGACAGGGTGATGATGGCTCGGGTGGGGTAAGCGAGGATGAGGGACAGGGTGTTGGCGGCTCTGGGGGGTGTCGAGGATGAGGGACAGGGTGACAGCGGCTCTGGGGGGTGTCGAGGAGGAGGGACAGGGTGATGATGGCTCGGGTGGGGTAAGCGAGGATGCGTGGCAGGGTGACAGCGGCTCTGGGGGGTGTCGAGGATGAGGGACAGGGTGACGATGGCTCGGGTGGGGTAAGCGAGGATGAGGGACAGGGTGACAGCGGCTCTGGGGGGTGTCGAGGAGGAGGGACAGGGTGACGGCGGCTCTGGGGGGTGTCGAGGAGGAGGGACAGGGTGATGATGGCTCGGGTGGGGTAAGCGAGGATGCGTGGCAGGGTGTTGGCGGCTCTGGGGGGTGTTGAGGATGAGGGACAGGGTGACAGCGGCTCTGGGGGGGTGTCGAGGAGGAGGGACAGGGTGTTGGCGGCTCTGGGGGGTGTCGAGGAGGAGGGACAGGGTGATGATGGCTCGGGTGGGGTAAGCGAGGATGCGGGGCAGGGTGTTGGCGGCTCTGGGAGGCGGAGGGGACGGGTAGGAGAGAGGGAGAGAGAGCGCTGTAAGGGGCACAGGTGTTGCAAGCTGGGCAGAAAGGCCTGGAGGAGGGATGCAGTGAGGCGTGCCGGGGCATGGGATGGGAGTGGATTAAGGAGGA
The DNA here is from genome assembly GCF_033958435.1 of Carettochelys insculpta. Lineage (NCBI taxonomy): Eukaryota > Metazoa > Chordata > Testudines > Carettochelyidae > Carettochelys > Carettochelys insculpta. Next base: position 279,412,883 of record NC_134138.1, on the reverse strand, counting down.
CTGGGGCTGGGGGCGTAGAGCGAGCTAGGGCCACGTCACGCCAGGCTCCTCCGCCTCTGCCAACTGGTGCAGGGGGTCCGGCCCTTGGCCCTTGCTGCCAGCACAAGCCCCTTCCCCACATAATGCCCCAAGTTGCCCCACAGGCTCTGGCCTCGCTGGCTGCTGCCTCTGGCGCCTCTCACCCATGGCATTGGTGGGGCACGTGCCTCGTCGCATATCACTCTGGCCGGAGGCGCCAGGCGGCCCTGGCTGTTGACACGCCCATTTGTGGCGCTGCAGGCACTGTGCCAGCACAGGGGAAACAGCCACACTGGAGTGTCCGGCTGGTAGTGGGCACGGCACCCATGTGCTGGCTCAGGGCAGGGCAGGAACCACGCTGGGGATGCCCAGCAAGCATGGGTGGCTGGTGATCCAGACCGCTGGGAAGACTAGTCCCAAGCCTCACCTCTTGTGCCCCCCCAGCCCCAGTCCCTCCCCATGTCAGGGCAGCGCAGCCGCCATGTGCTAAGTGGGGCAGCCAGTGCAGGGAGTCTGGATGGTGGTCAAGGCTGGAGCTGGGGATGTCCTGGGGGGTAGGAAGCAGGGGGTAGATAGTGGCCAGGGGTTCTGGGGCCAGGCAGGGGCCCAGGAGAAGAGGGGTTTCTGGGTACTAAGGGGTTGGACTTGGTCCTGCTTTGGGCAGGGGTCTGGGCTCAGGACCCCCTGAGGTCCCTTCCAATCTTGGCTTCTCTGTGGTATTGGGGGGATTGTTGTGCTTCCCGCCATTGACTTTCTCCGAGCCGTTCCTGGCTCTCGCGCACGTTCTAGGTCTCACACACATGTTGAGCCATCACCAGGAAGAGTTGTGGGGCTGTGGCTCATCGGGGGGGCACTTTATTGTGATGTGAAACTCCAGACGAATGGCTCATGGGAGAGTCAGGGGCTTCTGGGGCCTGTTCCCAACACTGCCCTGACTGGCTGTGTGACGCTGGCCAAGACCCACAGCCTTCCTCAGCCGCCATTTCTCCCTGTCGGTGAGGGGTGAGAATCCTCTCTGACCGGCCTCATTGCAGGGGGGGTGCTGGGGGGCTGTGACAAGCCATGTGAGAGTGGCACTAGTACAGAGTGTGATATGAAATGGCCTCTCATGTTGAGTCACTACAGGTTGTGATGTAGCACATTGGAACCTCATTTTCCCAGTCTCCTACTATGTAGCTTTCCAGCCTTTCCGTGTTAACTGAACCACCAGCGCACACAGGCCCAGAAATGGGATTTCTCCTGTGGCCACTAGATGGTGATACGGCCTCACGCTGTCCCTACTTCCTAACGCTCTGACTTTTGGATGATCTGGTTTGCCCCTGGATCTGGGCCTGAGGCTGGTGACCCACTCATCCTGCTTTGATAATGGCCTTGCCAACAAACTTACCACTGGCACTCAAATAGTGCCCCACCACAATCTCAGCTTATTTTTCTTGCAGAATGCAATGGGGGGGGGGGGGGGGGATAGGTCAGTGGTTTGAGCACTGGCCTGTGAAACCCAGCATTGTGCGCTCAATCCTTGAAGAGGCCACTTAGGGATGGGGGCAAATAGATGTCAGGGCTGGTGCTTGCTCCTGCTGAGAGGCCAGGTGACTGGACTAGATGCATCCCTTCCATGTGTATAAGCTTTGTAAAGGATTTGGGACTGGCAAGAGCTACAGAGTATTACGGTAGATCCCTTCCCGTCAATTGTCCCCTTGTGTTTCTGTTACAATAGTCAGGTTTTTTTGAAAAAAAAAATACTAACAATAACAAAGACCTGTAATTATCTAGTTTGCAGCAAATATAGATTACTTTAAAACAAAAACAAACTAACCTACTGCTTGGGCAGACATTGTGCTGCTGTGGCAACCTGGCCACAGGTGCAGAGGATGCTGCTGGGCCCCCTTCGTACGCGGGTTTATCCAGCTGTTCAGAGCCAGAGTGGCACTGGATGGCCTTGCTTCAGAATTTACGTGTGGCCTCTGAGGTTCTAACAGGTGCTGCAGGATTGTGTGGCCCAATGGCCAGAGTCAATATGGCAGCTCTTTGGTTAAGGAAAGGGCATCCCAGTCCCAGGGCTAAGTCCTCCTCACCACCCTTAATCTCTGGGCATCCTGGACTCTGTGTAAGTGCCTTCTCCCTCAGGGCTTCCTCCAGCACTGGTGCATCCACACCAGCGAGTGGTCATTCGCCAGCCCCCCGTGCCAGCAGTAACAGCCTCTCCACCCACAAGAGGTCCCACACTCAGGAGCAGCCCTTTGTCTAAGTCTAAAGCGAGAGGCACGTCAGACGATGCTCCAATCTCGGCACCCACCAGAGGACTCTGACTGGTGAGTTGCCCTTTGCCTGCACCCAGTGTCAGAAACCAGTCAGCTGCTGCACCAGCCAGCTTGCACTCTAGGGAGGCCCTGCCCATGCTGAGCGCTGAGACGGCCTTTGCAAAGGATATTGGCTGCAGAGGAGAGGAGACCATGGCCAAGTGAAACCTCTCAGCCGACCATGGAGCTGGGCACTTTGACCACACTTTGTGCATGTGAGCAGCTTGCACAGACCCAACACCTCACAAGCCTACTGTTAGTTAGTTATTACCTGTATTGTGGTAGTGCCTCAGGCCCTGGTCGCAGACTCCACCTGGGTGAGGCACAGTGCAGACACATAACAAAAAGGCCAAAGGAGCTGATGAGCGACACGTATTTTCTCTAAGACATTTGCCTGGTGCCCACATCAGTGCATGAGGCGGGGAAGAGCTATTGTCCCCACTCTGCAGGGTCAAGGGCACAGAGGGGCCATGTGACTTGTCCATAGCCCTGCACGGACTTTGTGCCCAAGTGGACTGCCAAATATTGGTTTCCCCAGTCATTCCTGGCCCACTGTGCCAGGCTGCCTCTTACAGTGTGGACAAACACATCTGTGGAAGACATTAGAGAGGTTCTAAGTCAATTGCTGAGCTCTCTAACAGTCAACAACCCATTATTCAAACCTCTTTTGATCATTTAGTAACACTTTTTATAAACTGTTGGTAAATGGAACCTCAGTGTAAAACACAAGCAACTTTCTCATCTGTGTGTACGTAGAATTAACTACAGCTTGAGGGTGAAAACTGCTCTGAGAAAGGCCAAGCGTAATCAGTCTGATCACAGCTATGCCTGACCTCAGCAGTAGATGGGGGTTTTGGTTGGGTTCATGACTGAGTTTCTCCATTGGTGGGGTGACAAGTAGCCTGTGCTGGGCAGCTAAAAGGGCATCAAAGCACCTCCTAATGTTGCTTTTCCATGCAAGCAATTGCTGACATTGTCGTGCGGGTGTAATGGGAGTGCATCTGTGATGTCCAGGCGACAAAGACTGTGAGGAGAGAGTAATAAGACCGGGATTTTTCATCTGGGAAAAGAGACACCCACAGGAGTCAGGGCTCTGTGGTGGGGGAGGTGTGATAGAAGCCTATAACATCACAGCTGGTGTGGAAAAGGTGCATAAAGAAGAGCTATTTACTCCTTCTCATAACAAAAGAACTGTGTGTCCCCAAATGAAATTAATGGGCAGCAGGTTTAAAACAAAGGAAAGGAAGTATTTCTTCATGCAGTGCATGGTAGGCCTGTGGAACTACCTGCCAGAGGGAGTTGCGAAGACCAGGACATTAACAGGGGTCAAATACGAGCTAGATAAATTTATAGCGAATTGGTCCATCAATATTTCTTAGCCAGGATGGGCTGGGATGGAGTCCCTAGCTTCTGTCAGAAGCTGGAAATGGACCACAGGGGAGGGATCACTGGATGATTCTCTGTTTTGTTCATTTCCTATGGGACACCTGGCATTGGTCACTGTCCGAAGACAGGGTACTGGGCTAGACGGACCTTTGGTCTGACCCAGTATGGTCCTTCTTGTGTTCCGAATGAAGCTAAGAACACATGATGGAACAGGCTTAGCTGACTGGAGCATGGCTGCTAGGTGAAAGGAAGAAAGAAAGAGTTGCATATTGAAGAACTTAAGCAAAGAAGAGACCCTGGTAACAAAGGTCTGTGTGGGGCCTCTGGTGCATTGTCAGCTCCCAGATCTGCAGGAAACTTATTCTCATAGTAGACCAGTGTGTCCAACTTGCACGAGGTACGGTTGCTGGAGTGAAGTGAGCTGCATGGCAACACTGGACTGAGGACTGAGAGAAGCAAGAGTCTAATCATGTAAGAATTTATTGTTCAGTTTCAGGGGCGCACCAGCAAGGTTTGACTTATGATTTTTTCCAGTTTTCTGCACGTAAATATTTCCTTCTGCACTAGTGGAAATTACCTGTCTCCTTGTTTGATCCATTTGGTTGATTTAACCAAGTTTTTGAGTATCTGGGACAGTAAGAAAACTTCTTTCAAGCCCCCTCCTCGTGTTGTCATTGGAAACCCTTGCTACTTATGAGTATTCAGAAGGTCTAAAGCCGACAATCCACCACCTTCGGTTACATGCGACTCTGTTACAGCTAATCAAAGGAGCCAAGGAAACAGCTCTTGCACTCAGTAATATTCAGGCAGAGCTACAGATTTGCTGGGGTACCACACACACATTGCGGATTGCTCATTGGCAAAGCCACTGATCATGTGTTTTGGTGGGGAGGCTCTTGTGGCACACTTGGTTATGGAACCAGGTTATGGAGCTCAATCACATCATCCATCCCACCTCCCTACCACCAGAGGACTGTTTTCCACAGGACATCTTTTTAGCCACTTGATTGTCCTCAGGCCTTTGGCTTCCCTGTGGGCTCAGGAAAAGGTGTCAGAAAGGGTCAAGCGTCCTTATTTCAAGCAAAACAAAAAAGCAGTCAAGGAGCACTTTAAAGACTAACAAAATAATATATTAGGTGATGAGCTTTTGCGGGACAGAACCACTTCTGTGTGGGTCTGTTCCACGAAAGCTCACCACCTAATATATTATTTTGTTAGTCTTTAAAGTGCTCCTTGACTGCTTTTTTGTTTTGATAGTAAATAGACTCGCACAGCTTCTCTCTGTTATTTCAAGCAGCTGCTGCGAGCTGAAAACCAAACAAAGCACTGGGGCTTGGGGCTGGCTGTCCAGAGCATTGTATCACGCTTGGTAATGGTTCTGTCTCTGGCAGTGGTGACACTAGCCTGTTGCATTCAATCTTGGGCAGCACGGTGCCTGAGTGACGCTGATCCTTCAGAAGAGGTGTAATGAGCCCGGTTCAGAGGCGAGAGTAGTCCCAAGGAGCGAATGAAGCCTGCATCCAACTACGGCGCGTCTGCACTGTGGATCGACCACAAGGGCCCGGAGTCCGATCAGGATTCCCAGAAGCTACAGTGCTCTCATGAGATGCAAATAATAAGTGCACAAATATGGTCTAACTTCTCTGTCAAAAGAGTTTATTTAAGAAAACAGCAGTGAATGCACCAGAGACTTCCGACACGTTCAGATGCCATGCAAGGGAGAGCAGCAAACGTAGTTAATTTGAACCGCACAGGAGAGAGAGAAGAGTCCGAGCCCACATCTTGGCAGTCGTTAACCTGCACTAAAGATCTTAACTCCAGCATAGTTTGACCCCTCCCCACCTTAAACCAAAGCGCTAGACGGGGCCCATGTAGTGCATATCGGATCGCTATGGTATTAAGTTGGGGGGAAGATGGCATCCAGTAATCTATGGGCCCGATTCCAATCTAGGGACACTAGTGTCAAGCCAAAGTAACTCCTCTAGCATCAGTGGAACTTAGCTCAGAATCTGGCCCTGAGACCTAAGCTCTCTTTCTTACTGTGGACTATGGCAGCGACATAACTCAAATTCAAGGCTCCGTCGTCTGCTCAGTGTCTGCTCTCTCCAGTCTAGTCACACGTCCTCTAGCCTCAGCCACACTGCCCGTCCTGCCTGCTGTACAAGCACTGGTGTCAGGAACCTTAGTGCTATGCATTACAGGATCTGATCAAAGTGCATTAAACATGGCTGGAAACGCCGCCCCCTCCCACTTTAAACACTCACACTCGGCCATGATCTTTGAAACAGTAGCGCATTAGGAACTGACTTCTCTCTTCCCTCCCTGGACACAGAACTATGAACACAGCATCCTATTTCATACTGTTTGTAATGAGTCACAGAATGGTTATCTGGGGCTACAAACTGCCCACCACAGAACCAATAGATACACGAGTCATTTCACATAAGTGCAGAGATTATAGTTGCAAAAGAAATACAATGCTAAGACCATCAAAGGTAAATGAAAACAATCCACAGCACTTATTAGACACAATGAAAGACACCAAATCGTGGTGTTGTGGCCTCTGTTTAGAAATTCAACTGAAATAGTTTCCAGTAACTCTGTTCCCACATCTCCCAAATATATCAGAAGATCTACAAATCAGCTGCTTAGGTGCTCAAGTGGCTGAATGCTGTTAAACATGCAAATGCTGCACTAACTGAGGTCAAGGTTATTGTTGCTTCATGCGCCATTGTCTTCTGTACAGCCAGTCCCAAGAGGCGCTTAAGCTAAAGCTGTGATACTGATACTACAGTGTACTTGCTGAGCAGATGATTTTCTATAAACATCTTTCATAATGGAAAAGTTAGCACGGACTCAGCAGTACAGTGATGTGCTCCACTTAGATGCACCTAGAACATTCAGCAGCATAGGGCTAGTATGTCTAGATACACCTAGAACATTCAGTAGCATAGGGCTAGTCTGTCTAGATACACCTAGACCATTCAACTGCATTCAGTGTTCTGCCTAGATGCACCCAGAACATTCATTAGCACGGTGGGTTGGTGTTCCACCTAGATACACCCAATACATTCAGCAGCATAACAGGGGCATTCTGCCTGGATGTGCCTGGCACATTCAGTGGTACAGCAGATGCAGTACACTCAGCTGTACCTGGAATAGCCAGCAGCTGGCAAGCGCAGCTAAAAGGCTGCCTAGCACAGCGAGCTGTGTCGTGTTGAAGACGCATAGCGGAAAACATTGTGCCGCTTTGATTGTGTCTGAATAGCCATGTGTTGGGTGTGGCTGATTAAAAAAGGCTATTAAGGAAAAATGACCCTAAGTTCACCACTGAGAGTCCAGGGGTTGTAACATCTCCCCCAAGCATCCATGGCACTAATGTCTGTCTGTGGCAGAAGTGTTCCTACCAAAATCCCCCCTGTGAACTGGTGCTTCCTCTGGCACAGCACACGAGCAGAAACAACCGTACAGCCAGCAAAAGTAGCCCGCACCAGTTGCATCTGACAGTGAGCCAGACAGACTAGTGAGCTCATTGCAATGAACCACTCCAGGCCCAAAGCATGGCCCTTTGCAGCATCAGAACAGACCCTCCCGGGTGTGAACCTAAGTGTGCTTTCTGAGCATGCTCACGAGAGTCCTTCCTGTGAGTGAATACCGTGCCCCAAATTCCCAGCTGCTGCAAGCCTCTCACTGCAGGGACCAGCAACTCTCTGGACATCCACACCAACAAACCAAGGCAGTGAACTGCACGATCAACAGAGCATTTCTAACAGTGCGTTTTCCACTTTTAAGGTGGCAAATTTGGGTGGCTTTCAGCTACTAGGTCTCTGAGGCATTTGCCCTCTGTTCATAAGGACTGGAGACTTCCACTACATGTCCCACAGCTCCTATTCACTGTGGTTATAACCACTGTAAATATCAATGCTTCGAGGCTTTTCGTCCCGGCTGTGTATATCGCAATGCACAGGTGGCATGGGCAGACCTCATCCAGTGATCTAAGTTGTGCATTCTCCCACTCGGTTAGCGCATAGCAGACCAAATTTGCTTGTGTCTGGTACGGCATGTGCTGGGCCATCCCTAGTGGTATCATCCAAAGGGTTAATTTGGTCTTCCACTGAAAAATCCAGACCATCTCAGTGCCTTTTCTCTGGCATGAACAGGAAGACGGCCACAAATGGCTGTTTTTCAACAGGGAAAACTGTGTATGTCCTGCCGTACAAGGCTGACTGCCATTGGAACCAAACGTAGCATGTCTTATTCTGGCCTGGTCCAAGGGAGTCTCCCCAGGACAGTGGCTGCCCATGCACCGTAAGAGTCCCGGTTACCATCTCCACTGCGGTAATGTGCAGATTGTGGGTGTAACGCTCCTGTAATGATGTGATCATGCCTCCCTCCAGTGGCTGGTTCTGCAGCCTCCCGGATGAAAGAATTCTCTCTGAGTGTGAGTGGCAGGGGACCGGGGTTTTCTCTTGGGTTCAATCCCCACTGGTGACTGTGCAGTCTGTAGGTGAACACAGCCATGATACTTTACCCACTGGGTCCAGTCCCATAGTGATTGTGTATGTCGACTCTAGCCCCAGCTACTATGTGACAGACACATCAGATGCCCTGTTAAATAACTGCTATTTATAGCTGCAGTTACTGACAACTCTGCCTAGCAGACACGCACACGCACACGCACACACACTACATTTCATCCGGTGGCTGCACAATGGACTTTTCTCAACACTGAAGACGTACAGACTCTGATTCCAGCCTGGGAACGCCCCAGCTCCGGACTGTATTCCAAAAGAAATCTGTTAGTGACTCCTTGTGGGCTTGAGAGACAGAATAGATAGCGTGGGTCTCCCGTGAGCACAGGCAGATGTTACTGCAGAGGGCCTGAAAGGCTCCTGAAATGACTAGGGGTCAGGTACCTTTGTGCACCTGCTGGAGCAAGTGGGGAGCTCAATGGGGAGCTTTACAATGCTGAGGGAAGGCTTTTCAAAGCCCACTGGAGACCCACTTCCCATTCGCTCCTTTCTAATGGAACCCACTCCCCCAAATCTCTCTCTAAGGCATCGGTGTCACTGGTTTACTGCAGGTCTGTAACCACAAATGACACTTAGGTACCAGCCCCCCAGGGCAAACATCTGCCAGGGCACGTCAGGTAGGGTGGGGGAATTTAGTCTTCACTGTGTTCCCATTGAGTTCACTGTGCGATCGTCAGCCCGTACTTCGAACACAGCAGGCTCCTTTTCTTCTCCCGTTCTGCTAGGAACCTCCTCAACTTGGTGGTGGAGAAAGTGACTGTCGCTTGCTGTCTGTCATCCAATCCCGTCTCCTGGAGCCATGGGAACTGAAGGCATTCCGACGCCGATGGCCTTCCCCTAGGACAAGGAAGAGAGCTAGGGCATCAGCAAGAGCCTGGATCTGCTGGAGACATGCAGCAGGCAGCAGGGAGGCAGCTGGCCAGGGAGCAAGAAGAGAGCAGAGCTTGGCCCTGCACAGATACATGTGTTGTTACGCAACAGCTTCTTACCAGGGATTTGTGCACAGTGTGCTTTGGAGAAACGCCACAGCCCCGCCGGACAGACCCGCGTAGCATCTGGTGAGTTTCACCTTCCCTTTCCTGGAGATCCTTGGAAAGTCACAGGTCACATCAAAGCTAAGGGCGTAGTCAGCGCTCAGCCTGGCCCAGAAAAGGAGGGTGAATCAACAAGTGAGGGAAAGGCCTCTTTGTAAATGCTATCTACGGTTCCCAGTTTCTCTCTGAACACTCCGCTGAAGTGCTGGGCTAGCGTGAGGAAGCAGATTGCATGGGAAGAGGAAATGGAAGAAGAGAGGAGTTATTTGAGGAAGGGTTCAGTTAGCAGGCTTGCTTTGCCTTTTTTTTTTAGCTTGTGCAGACTGGGTTTTTTAGGAGAGCTGAGCCACATTAAAAACATGAGTGTAGCGTTGACACTGTGTTGCAACGTGGCCCATTTATACTGAACTTGCTGTGCACAGGGCCTAAAAAGACAGCCCGTCAGCCCACCCAGGAGTAGCCCTTTCAGCTCAGATGGTGTAGAGCCAACATAGCCAGTGTAAACCTCTTTATTTCATAGCCCTCCGTTCTGGGAGCACAGCTGGGAAAGAGGGTTATGGCTGGAATGCCTCTGGGTATTCTCAACTGACGGTGATGGCTCCTTAACGTGTCTCTGCTGGTGGATCTCCTTTGAAATGTGTGTGGATAAAGCTGCCTTCCACAAACACAATCCACAATCCTAGAGATTCAGAATTGGAAGGGATCTCCAGAGTTCATCTAAATCACCCCTGAATGGAGGAAGGAGCAGGTATCAGCTAGACCATTCCCAACAGGTATTACTCAAAACTGTTTTAAAATATCTCCAAGTAGCAGAGATTCCACACCCTCCCTAGGCCATTTATACTAGTGCTTTACCCCCCAACAGTTTTTCCCAATGTTCAACCTCAACATCCCTTGCTGCAACTTCAGCCCATTGCGTCTTATCTTTTCTTCAGTAACTAAGGAGAACAATTTATTACCCTTCTATTTATAACAATTATCTATGCACTTGAGGACTGTTGTCCTTTCCTTCTCTCAGTTTTCTCTTCTCCAGACTAAACAAGGCCATTTTTTCAAAGCTATTCTAGACCATTGATCATTTTTGTTGCTCTCCTCCAGTCTTTTTCCAATTTGTCCACATTCTTTAGGAAGTGCAGTGCCCAGAGCTGGACAAAATACTCAAGAAGAGCCTTTTCAGTGGTGTGTCAAGCAGGCTGTGTCTTGCTTACAACACTACTTCTGAATCATAGAAATGTAGCGCTGTAAGAGACCCCAAGAAGCCAAGGCCATGCTTCTGTGCTACATGAGGACCAAGTAAACCAATCCCACTGATGAAAGATTGTTGTCCAACTATTTTAAAAGCTTCTAAAATCTGATTAAGCTAGAGTGGTGTCTTACTATAATCTTACCATCCTTCCCACACGTTGGGGTAGTTTGGTCTTAATATGCCTCATAAGTCCATAATGTCTCACAAATCATTCACTACTCATCACTTTACAAAATTGCCAACTCTTCTGAACTCTTTTTTTCCCTTAGACTTGCTTCCCATGGGACCTTACCTACCAATTCTCTGAGTTTGCTAAAGTTTGCCTTCTTGAAAGCCATTGTCTTTATTCTTTTGTTTTCCCTCCTGTTTCTCATAAGCACGAACTCAACCATTTCATGATCGCTTTTACCCAAGCTGCTTTCCACCTTCAAATTCTCAACCAGTTCCTCCCTGTTGGTCAGAACCAAATTTAGAACAACTTTTCCCTTTTCGCCACCTTCTGTGACAAACAGATCTCTCCAAAGCACTCCAAGAGCTTGGTGGATAATCTGGGCCCTGTTGGGTTATTTTCTCAAGATACATCCAGGTTGTTGAAGTTCCCTGATGACCAACAACTTCTGTGCTTGGGCATTTTGTTAGTTGTTTGAAAAAAGTCTCATCCACCCTTTTTTCCCTGCTTAGCTGGTCTATAATGGACACTACCGTGATAGATGATCTTTGATTTTGATCCTTTTTATACTTTTTATAGTTTTACCTCCCTTCTACCTCAGTCTCAGCACAAATGTAATATCTTTGATTTACAAGCAGCACATCCTCTCTCTTTTCCTTCCTACCTGCCCTGCCTGAGCAAGTTGTATCCTTCTCTACCGACACTGCAGTCAGGTGAATGATCCCACCATGTTTCTGTGATGCCGGTTATGTTGCCATAGTGATTATTCGTTAGTATTTCTAGTTCCTTGCAAGGGAATCACTTACATGATGAACGCGGTGATGCCAACAGCCCAGATGTCAGTCTGCGGGAGGGCGCCTTGCTCTGACAGCAGTTCTGGAGCTACAAAGGCACAGCAGTGTGAGTGGTGCCCCCTTACAAGATGGAACCTTTATTCCAGCAGACAAGCTACTAACCCCTGCTACGCCCCCAGGTGATGAGGAAGAAAAGGCCTGTTACAGAGGACAAGTTGATGTACCACATCCTATGAACATCCTGAGTCACCAGAGAACCCAAACAAATGGAGACCAATGAATGCATCTCCAGGGAGCTTTGGCTTCACTAGGTACAGATTGAAATCTAGTGCTGTGTTCATCGCTTTTGCCCATGCAATGACTGCATTCTTAGCACTTTACGGGCATGACTCCTCTCACTTACCCTTGTGTCACTCAGAAGTAAATCCACCGACGATTGCAGTGACACTGGTGTAAATGAGAAAGGACCATGACCAACGTTCCCGCTAATCTTTTCTATCCATGTGCCAATTTTTTCCATTCGGGTGGCGAACACAATTTGTTATGCGCACTGAAGTTTGTGCAAATGTGCACCATCAGTAGAAACTAAAAGCCTGTCTTTAGGTGCTCGGCTAATCAGCTGGGGAGCAGTTGAATCTCTCCTAAGTGGCCGCACAAACACGCAGCTTACAGGAAACACTTGTCCGAGCTCATTATATGCACCATGCACACTGTGCACTCACGAGCTCTGCCCCTTGTGCTCGGGATGAGACACGGTGCTGCACAAGGTCTATCTCACATTTTAAACCAGGCCACGTGAGACATGTGAAGTTACCAGTTCAGTTCCCTGCGCCAGTGGAACACACAAGCTGGGAAGGCTGCTGTTTCCACTCAGTTCTGGTTGCAGCAGACGCAGGGCAGGGTTAGCACACAGGCAGGCTCAACACAGGGCAGGCCAAACACAGGGCAGGGTTAGCACAGGGGCAGGCTCAACATATTTGGAACTCCAGCATCATTCAGGCCAGGAAATTCAGGGTGAGTTTTGGACACCACAGAAACAACCGGTTCCATCACTTCAGTTATAGCACATGTGGGAATAAATGACGAGCACGCCGGCCAAACCTGCCTTCCGCCTAGCTGGCAATGAACAGGAGCATCTGCAAACACATCTGTTGAGTGCTGCTCCCACCATTGTCCTCGTGTGACCTTCCACCTGGCAGGGGGCCGAGGCCATGCTGACTTGGCATTACTGCAGCCCCAGCAGGCCATACTCACCCATGGTTTCTACATAGTCAATGCACCTATCCATGGTAATGACTCGGCCCGGCGTGTAGAACTGCGCGTTGCCAAAGTCCAGGAGCTTCAGCAGGTTGGGTTCAGTAACGATCATGTTTTCGGACCTCAGATCCAGGTGCAGGATGTGGTGTGCATGGAGGTACTCGACGGCACTGAGAATCTGCCAGAGATAGTCTCTGACCTCCACCTCCGAGTAGGATGTCCTGGTAAAGGAAATGCAGCAAAAGTCATAATCTTCCTTCCTGTGTATGTTAATGGCTTGGGCCTGCTTCACTTGAAGTCAATGGGGAAATTCCCATTGAGTCCTAATGATCACAACAATATTCAGCACTTCTCACCTGCTTCACAGACTTCCCAAATAACACTCATTAATCAGCAAAGCTCCTCGGGGGTAAGTAAGTAAATCCTGGGATGCCTGTAGTACCCATGACGCCTGAGGCTGAGCAGTTAAATACCTGAGCTACAGAGGCAGTCAGCAGCAGATGGGGATGAGATTGTAGCTCGTGTGTTGAGAAAATGGACTTTGGCTATGTCTACACTAGCCCGGAAGATCAGCTCACTCAGGGTTAATCTTCCTGGGTTTGATTTCATGTGTCTGGTATGGACGTGCAAAATTGACCTCTCAGGGTTGCAGTCAAACCCTGTACTCCTCGGGAGATGCAAGGTGTAAGGGAGATTGATAGGAGAAACTTTCCGGTTGAATTATTTAGTAGGGATGGCCAAGTGAGCCGAGCACAGATAGGTGGAGTCTAGCTATACAATTGCCATAGCTAGAATTGCATATCTGCAGTTGACTTGCCTTGCTTGGTGTAGGCGTAGCCTCAGCCTCCTAACTCACGAGATTTTATCTGCTCACTTTTCAGCGAGGCTGAAGGAGGGCTAGGTGGAAAGGTCGCCCGGGCCACACACAAGCCTCAGGCCATCTGCTGCATATTTACACCGAAAAGGGAGGATTTATACTCGGCCAAGGTGAGCAGCCCCCATATGGGCACTCCAGAGCTGGGATTTCATGAGAGATGCTGGGAATCTAGGCGGAGAAGAGAAGCCTAAAGTAATTGATGTACCTCATCTCTGGGGGTGGATGCTAAAAAGCTGGTGCTTTCTAGAAACTGTCCCGTAATAGATCAATGAAGCTGAAGAGCCACACAAGTGTCAGAGGGGAACAGGAGATGCCTCACAAGTATAGCACAAGTTTGGACTGGGGGGAAAACATGAGTGGAGGATGAGACTCCAGAATGAACATGCAGGTACAGGACACCTGACAGCATCTGCAGGCCCCTGGCAAGGTGTGAGGGTGGGGCTGGGCTAAGTGCTTCCAGAAGGGGCGGGGCTGAGGCCAGAAGGGGCGGGGCTGAGTTCAGAAGGGGCTGGGCTAAGTTCTTCCAGAAGGGGCGGGGCTGAGTTCAGAAAGGGCAGGGCTGAGGGCAGCCAGACCTTAGCGCTGCTCAGAGCCTCTGGCTCGGTGCTCCGGCAGCAATTTAAAGACACGGTGCTCCGGCTGCCACCACTGCCATTGTGGCAGGGGTGATGTCTGGAACCATGGGCCCCTTTGAAGCACTGTGCCCTGGGGCCACTGCCCACTTTGCTCTCCCCACCCACCATGCAGCTGCCTCACTTGCTACACCGCGGCGAGCACAGCGGGTCCCATGGGATGTGCACCTTTCAGCCAAACAGGGGAGTAGCTCTGGCCCCACACACAACTCCAGCATCAGGACGAGGTGCCGAGGGCTCACATAGGCTCCTTGCAGCTGAACGATATTTGTGTGATGCAGTTTCCTCAGGACTTGATACTCCTGGAGCACCGCCTGCTTGTCGTCTTGCCGGTAGGGGATAATTTTGGCAGCCTGTGCATCGCCACTCATTTTTCCCCTGCATTGTCTGACGATGCTGAAACGGCCCCTGGAGCACCAAAAACACAACAGCAAGGTGAGCTTCTGCTGCTCTTGGAACAAGGGGTCCTGAGCCAGGTTCTGCCCTACCTTAAACTGAACAGCAGCCTGCTGCTTAACCTGAATCCATGCCCTGAGATCAAGGTTCCCCCTAATCTTTTCTACTCACGTGCAAAATAAATTTAATTATGTGCACTGAGGTAGGTGCAAACATGCACCACCAGAAGAAACAAAGCCTAGCTGGGAATGCTCGGCTAATCAGCTGACCAGCCCGGGAGTGGCCACACCAGCACACTGCTTACAGGTAACTCTGCCTGTGGTCCATTGTGATCATACCGGGCTGATAGGAACTCCTATGTCTGTGCAGCCTAAAAGTACAGCTGCTTTCAATGGCAGCCACAACAGCCTGGCCCTCTAGAGGCTGTAAATAATACCAGCAATGCCTGGATGCTGCGGCGGATATGTCTATACTTGGAGCGGGGGGTGTGAGTCTCAAGGCAGGTTGACACTAGACCTGAGAGATGATTGTGGATGTGGAATTCCAGCTATGGCCATTGCATGGCTGGAATTGATGTATCTACAATCGACTTATCTGTCCCTCCTCACCGAGGAAGGTCAAGGGCGGAAACTCTCCTGTTGACCTCCCTTACGCCTCGTGAGAATGAGGAGTACAGGAATCGACTGCCGAGCCCTGATAATTTGATTTCACTTGTCCTCACTAGGCATGTGAAATCAAACCCTGGAAGATCAACCCTGACTGGGTCGATCTTCCAGGTAGCGTAGATGTGCTCCTGCTGGGTCTCACTGAGCTATCATCCTCAAAATAATGGTGTGGCTGGCGCAGTACTTGCAGTGGCAGCCTGGGCTAGCTGTGCCAAGGACAAACCTGTCTGAACTCCCTGGGGACGTATGCAGCGTGGCTGGCTCGTGCGGCTACTCCCAGCTGCCAGTGCTACGTTACTAGTCTCGCACACCAGCTCGATGAGAACTAGCGCCTGCACAGCTAGGCGAACTGGGACTTGCACCCCAAGCTCCCAAGCACAGAGGAGCCCAAGGAGGTCTTCTACTAGCTCAGAGTTCATGTGGATGGCATATGAACGGGCTCCAGTGCCATGACCCCACATTCTAATCCACTGTCTCTTACTGTTAGGACACTCGTTAATCCCTGGATATGAATTCCTTGGGGATGAGCTGGTCCCTAAAGATTGAGGGGAGAGTCCACAAAGTAATGGGGACTCTTGCCTAGAGTGTCTCTTGACTGATCCCATCTGCTTCTCCCTCCCATCACCTGGAAAGCCCCTTGCCTTTGCCACAGTGTGGGGTATCATAAGGAAGTTCTGGGGACCTATAGATCTGTTACAATTGGTGTCCAACTATTGGATTTAAATTGCTATAAACCCCACATGCTCAACAACAAGCTCTAAGTGGAGAGAGCGCCCTCTTGTTGAGCCTGGATATGGGATTCGTAAGAGCACTACACATGTCCATCTGAGTAGGGTCTGGCTCAGGGGTCTTCTGACAGTGCTAATATTGATTCACAGGAGAGGAGGCAGTCAAGCAATGCCCTGTCCCCTGAGTTACCAAAGAGGGTTTCATTAAAGCAAAGGGGGAAATGGACAGGTAACAGAAGGGGAGCTGGTAGGCTTATAAAAGTGACATTTTCAAGTTTAAGGGTAACTGGCTTTCTGTCATTTGTACCTTTTAATCTCTGTTTGGAAGGCATAGGTCTGCTGGGTTGGAAACGGCTCGGTGGGGGCCATCAGTTCACTCTCGCCTTCTGTGGCAGACTGAAATGCTAGAGGGGAAGAGAGACATGGATGTTTATGGGAAAACAACACTAGGTTCAGTCCCAGCTCTTGCTATGTCACCTGTGGGTACTGTGTTGTCAATGGAGATGACGACAGGCAGCTATTTCAGATGCCAGCAGGTAAATATATGGAATGCCTCATAACGGAAGCACCAAATCACGTTCTAGTGCAAAGAACCACCTTTGGGACTGAACACAGGTGTACTGTCACTGAAGCTGGAGGTGTAATTTCCAGCCTGAGTGGGTAGCTGCAGGTGAGCTCTGATCAGGCCAGCCATGGCACAAATTAACCTAAGCAGGTACTGAGAGTCTCTGGCAGCATCGTTCTCAGGTCAACTGCCTCATTATGCCACTCATGCTACTGCAGCTGAGCTTCTATTTTTAGAGCACTAGCGCGATCAGAGCTAGCCCGGGTATGTCGGCCGGAGCTGGAAATTCCACCTCCGTCCCCAGTGTAGACGTGTCCCGCTGAGAGTTTCCTGTGGTTTAGCCTCTTAAACAGACAGTCAGGTCAGAGGATCTGTGGATCTATTGGAAGACCTTGTTGCTTTGTCTCACTGCAAACGGTAAGTAATTAGTCCGTATTAGCCTCGGTCACTGGTCCTCCACCTGCTGCCTGGTGACAGCCCCCAGTGAAATGGCAAGACACCACCTGGGGAACTGGCTTCTCCTCCATGTTGCTTTTTGTCAGCTGAAGGCAGATTTACTTAGTCACTTGCAATTGGTCCCTCCCGAATATTCCCCTGGAGTAGGAGCATTGTATGAACGCTTCAGGCCACTCCCTGCAAGCACGATGGTCACTGACATAAAGAAATTTGGAGCGTGGCTCAGGAGAGATTGTGAGATCGTGGTCTGAAAGTTGCTGAGAATCCCAGGCCTCAGACAAGCACACAAGATGAGGTTTAACAAATGGCATGGACATGGGCGGGGTATTTCTCTGGCATCATAGAATCCTTCCTGCTGGTGGAAAGTGAAATATTACACCAGGTAGGCCATCAGCTCAGTTCTCAGGGTAACACTGGCTGCTGGGAGAGATCCTTTGCCATTTAGCGGATTTCCTTAAAAATAAAC
Source organism: Carettochelys insculpta (assembly GCF_033958435.1). Lineage (NCBI taxonomy): Eukaryota > Metazoa > Chordata > Testudines > Carettochelyidae > Carettochelys > Carettochelys insculpta. The sequence goes on along the minus strand of NC_134138.1, from coordinate 279,395,362 downwards.
AACAATACAAGCCACTGAACTACTGAAAGATATGGTAGGATAAGTGTGACTTGCTAAGCAGCAAAATCGCCCCAAATGAACAAAGGGAATGTTACAGAAGCAAACACCAAGTCGCATCAATTAACTACCGTGTTGGAGACAGAACCAGAGCCATCAGAGTGGACTTCCCACCACTTCTGTAGGAGTGCTATGAAGCTAACGTGTCATGCAATTAAACCATTACTCTGAAGTTAGTCCCAGGGGACCACTCCAATTCCATGACCATTTTGGAGAGCCCATGAAGCAGTCTCTCTTGCATCAACAATTTCAGCCCCAGGCTACCAAGATTAACAATTCTCACAACCCCTCCCACTGTCAGCTAAGGAACTATCTGAGAACAGCAATGAAGGGTCCTGTGGCACCTTATAGACTAACAGAAAAGTTTTGAGCATGAGCTTTCGTGACTCACTGACTATAGACTCACGAAAGCTCATGCTCAAAACTTTTCTGTTAGTCTATAAGGTGCCACAGGACCCTTCGTTGCTGTTACAGAGCCAGACTAACACGGCTACCCCTCCGATATCTGAGAACAAGGATTCAAACCCCTAAAACACACTGGAGACAATGGCAGTCCTCCCGATTTAGGCCCCACTGCCTCTGCATGCATGCACAAAGAAGGCGTGGCAGCAGAGATGTTCTTCCCCCACCCAATCTTACCTGCTTGGTCTTTTTCCCCAATCTTTACTTTGGCAGATGGGCTGCTGTAAGGCCCCATCCCAGCTTTACTGATGCAGGCCGTCCGGAAGGAATAAACCAAGCCCCTGGAAAGATTATTGGCAAAGTAACCGCAGTCAGCGATGTCCGTAACAAGGGTCTGCCACTCCCCACCTTGGCCAACAAAAGAGAAACACAGGTTAGAACTTGGTCTAGGGATTTTTCAGGCATCTTTTATGCCCCCTATTACTGCTGTTTCGGGAGTACAGAACACTGGTGCCATATTGGAATGGGGCCAATGCAGCATATCTAGCATTGATGGAGGTACAGGAGTATGAGGCCCTGATCCTGTAACTAAAAAGCCATACATCAACTCCGAGCAGAATTTAAACCTGGGCCCGAGCTCGCTCGGGGTTGGTGTTCCGAGGACTCCGACAGGAACGGTGGGCATGTCATAGAGCCCCAAGCCAAGAGAGCCTCGTGTGATTCGGCAACGAAGGGTCCTGTGGCACTTTAGAGACTAACAGAAAAGTTTTGAACATGAGCTTTCGTAAGCAAAGATTCACTTCATCAGATGCTGGACCAGCATCTGATGAAGTGAGTCTGTGCTCACGAAAGCTCATGCTCAAAACTCTTCTGTTAGTCTAGAAGGTGCCACAGGACCCTTCGTTGCTGTTACAGATCCAGACTAACACGGCTACCCCTCCCATACTTGACATCATGTGATTCAGCGCTTTGTCGAGAACGTTTCGCACAAGTCTGTTTGTTACACTTTCCTGCGTGCAGGCTGACGTTACCCATCATGTCACATATTCCTGTTGTGTCAGCCGGGGAAGGGACACCCCACAGACCCAGGGTTGGGACCAAAAGGACAGATTTAGTCAGGTGCAAATCTGCAGAGAGGAGACAACTCTCTGCCTAGCTCATGGCTACCCAGAACAAACGACATACGCGTATATATCAGTGGTTCTCAGGGCCACTGACAGGGGAGGTCTGTGGGGCTGCTGCCCCAGGGCCTGGTGATTTAAAAGGGCCTGGGGTTCCTGCCTGCCGCCAGCTTTACTCCAGGAGCGGATGGAGCCTTGGTCCCTTTAAATTGCTGCTGGTGCTGTTGGTGGTGCACATGTGATGGCCCCAGTGGTGCTGAAGGACTGGTTGGGGGAGAGTATCCCTAGCCCCACCCCTTCTGCCTGAGGCCCCGTCCCTTCTGCCCGAGGCCCCACCCCTTCCAGGAGGCTATTTTTCCCAGGGCCTGGCGAAGACTCTTGTCAGCCCCGGTGGTTCTAAAATGTATTCCTTCTTTGGGTAGTAGTTTGCACACACGCCATCGCACAAGTACCCATACTGCCAAAGACAGGCAACATGCAACTTTCACTGCATATGAAAAAACCCAAGGCACTGAGTCAAACAAAGCCAATCACAGACAGCACCATGTAAATTGTAAGTGACATACTGATGACTGGTGGTGTCACACGGTCGTTACCAGTGCAAGAGGTTTGCCTAATTTTTGCAGCACAGCAATACCCATGCTGGGTTGGATGCTTGAGACATTCCACTTGAGACCCCCTTCTATATATATATAATGCTGTGCCACTTTAACAGAAATGTGTCAAAATGCACAGCGCTAGCTAGTCACAGACACAGCCTCACCTCAGGACATGATATGATCTCGCAGAGATCGGCTTTGCTAATTATACACTGTTGTGGGTATTTTCCCCCCCAGTGCTTCTCACCTCCCTCCTGAATACATTCCGTGCCCTCCAGGAGGATCCAACCCCCCATTTGAGAACCTCTGATCATATCTACAGATCCAGAGGAAGACATACGGGACAACTGAATCCAGCTACATCTGGGAGAAATTTTCCAAACCAAACGTCTTTCTAGCAAAAAATGCTGAATGGTGACATTTTAACGTTTCATGGGTTTATGTTGATTTCACTAAAAAAACAAAATTCAGAAAAGGTCCAAACATGTTGTTTCAACATTCCAAAAATCAAACCTGTTGAGTTTTGTTCAAAACAATTTTTCCTTTCAAGATTGTAAAAAACACACACACAAAAAAGTTTTAAAGTGGTCAGAATAAAAGCTTCTCATTTAATGAATGCTGAAATAATGTTTGACCTGAAATTCAGTTCATTTTATTGTACTCTACAATTCTCCCAAATTTTTCAGAAAATTAGCTTCGAGTTGACTGAAAATGAGTTTTTCCCCTGACTTTTTGGAAATGCCAAAATAACCAAAAATCCATTAGTTTCACAACTCTAGACCCAATGTGGTTATGATCCATAGATGCTGCAAGATTACTGATTAATAATAACAGTAATAATAATAATAATAATAAACAACTCAAAAGGGAGCTCAGTCTCTAAACGTTATGATTCAAACCCAGCTGAACTATACAGAAATTTTCCCAGTGAGCTCAGTGGGCTTCAGCTCAGGTCCTGAATGAGCCAGGTTGCCCAAATGATAGAGGACTAAAGATACAACTCTCTCTGAGTCAAGGAGATTGTCCTTGCATATGTCTTGTGAGCTCAGACAGATCGTCAACAGAATTTTAATAGGAAACTACGAGAAGTCCTGTAGCATCTTATAGACTAAAAGATTATTTGGAGCATAAGATTTCATGGGCAAAGACCCCCTTTTGTCAGATCTGACACCACTTGCCACTGACACAGAGGGTCTTTGCCTACGAAAGCTTATGCTCTAAATAGTCTGTTAGTCTATAAGGTGCCACAGGACATCTCACTTTTGTGGATACAGACTAACATGGCTATCCTCGGATAATAGGAAATTGTAAGTTCTTTGGCCCATGGATTGCCTTCTTATTCTGCTTGTACAGCACCTGGCCCAGTGAGGTCTTGGTTCAGGACTGGGGCTCCAAGGAGCTACTGAAAAATAATAACGATAGTCTCTATTTCTCATTCATGTTACCTAGTTCCACTTTACCTTCACTCTTGCATTGTACAGCGTAAGTAACTGTAGTGTTAGATTCCATGGGTTTCCAGACCACTTGCACGCCATCTTCATACACCTCCACAATATCAGGAGCTGGAGGGCTAGCAAGAATGTCTGTCAGGAAGGCACACAAAATTAAGGGTGTCATAGACAAAAGATAGACATGAAAGCCCAGAGCCCTTCCACTCTAACAGATGAGCAATTTTACAGTTACAGAACTTCTTCTATTCCCACTGGAATGGCAAATTCTGTTTAATTTCACAACTATCACAAACTTGAAAGTTGGGCTCCAACTAGAGTGTTATTGAGTTTGCTTTTCACCTCAGAGAGCCAAAAAGGAGTAGAGAGAACTCAAGGTAAACTGCAGCAAGCCTTAGAGAAACAAACACGGGGACTCTGCATACCGAGCAGAGGTAGGGAAGAGAGAAAAATTCTACAAAAACCAAAAAAACCCAATAGGTCAGATGCACGCGCAGTGTAAATTCCAGGTGAATTCTATTGGTAAAAACATGTTTGGGTGTTTTGAAAAACCCAGGAGCTTTAAAAGGTTTGAAAATCTGAGCTAGTTTTCATGAACAACAGTTTGTGAACCACCACATTCTCTAAGATCGGCCTATGCTTCTGAATGGCACTTGCTTTCATTTTTATGATGGTCTTGCTTGCTTAAAGAAATGGCATTTGCATTCCAGCCTCTGTGTTCCAAAGTCTTCCTGTTGCAACCATCCAAATTAAGGTTTTTACACTAAAGTCAACATCTCTGCTTTCACCAAGGCACCTTGAAGCATCTGTATCTCTGGGATGTCAGGGCTAAAGAACAAACTGAGACAGAGACATCTCCTTTGCTGCCTTCCTGTCTGGATCTATAACTGTGAGTTCTTAGAAAGTGAATGATCTGTTTGTGCATCTGGGAGAAAATCTTTAAGGTGGTATGTCTAATTCTGAACGTATTCCTGGGGCGGGAGCTGTACAAGCCTTCCTTAAATTACTTCCTGATCTTACCTGACTTCCTTATTACACAGGAGGTGGATGCTGAACCCAGAGAGTTGCTGGCCACACATGTGTAAATACCAAAATCCTCATCTGTAACCACCAATATGGTTAAAAGCTGAAAGTTTTTGAGTGTGGCTGAGATCAGTATCCTGCTGCTGCTGCGAATGGGCACCCCGTCTGTAAGACAGAAGGAAGACTCCCTGAATTCTACCGAGATGGCTCAGTCTCTCCTTTTCCAAGGAGAATATTCCCCTAAATCAATTCCCCTTAGCCTTCCCCCAGAATTTAGACTCTCAGTACTGTTTGTCAGGCTGTAGCTCTACATCCTATTATTAAACTGCCCCACATCCTCCAAGAAGTGTTTACGTCACCTCGGAACCAGTCGACATGCAGCGGGAAACAGACAGAGGTTTGGCAGGAGAGAGACACAGATTGACCTAGGGCAACATCCTGATCCGTGAGCTCTTCTACAAAAGAAGGTGCTGAAAGAAAGGGAAAAGCATCATTGCAGTGGATGGCGACAACTACAAATGTAAACCACAAGCAACATACCAGAGAGCATTGTTAATCAGACTATTTATCAAGGAGCTCTTCTGGGAATAAAAGAAACACATTTCGCACTCTTGGGTTCATTATTCTGTCCTCCTCTCAGTGACCAAACTGTAATGTGGCAGTTCAAAAAGAAGTCCTGCAACACCCTGCAGTCTCATTCTCGCTGTGGGCCAGCCCAAACCCTGCGAGAGGATAGTCACAGAGAGGTAGCCATGTTAGTCTGTATCTTTACAACACTAGTCCTGTAGCACTTTAAAAACTAAGTAAATTATGTATTCGGTGATGAGCTTTTGTGGGACAGACCCACTTCATCAGATATGGAAAATTCTGATCAATTAAAACTGAGATGAAGGGAATTTAACAGAAAGATAGAGACAAAGAGACAGCTACTGCAGCCCTCTTTCTCCACTCAGCTGCTATATCATAGGCTGCAACAGAGAAAGTTCCCTCGAGAACCAATTATTCAGTCTTCTGGATAAACTGGAGGACACATGAAAAGAGCCCAGAAGAGCTATGGAAGGGCTGGATGTTCTGGAAGTCCAGTGAAGAACGGGGACATTCCTAGGATTGTGCTTATTGAAGTCCTGGTTTTACCCCGATCCAGCTTTGAAGCACCTTCTGAGCAGTGCCTGATGCCACCTCACCAGTTCCAAAACACTGTGTGATTTAAAAGCCCCTGAACAGTTCACAGATGAGAAGGCACATCAGGCCCCTCTGAAGCTCTGCCTTAGAAACATAATTTACCTGCTGTTTATGGTACCCTGGTCCTGGAATGCCCAACTAACAAAACCTTCCACTGGCTTCAATGGCTTGCCTGAGTATGGAAAGCTCATTAGGAGCCTAAGCCCATAGACACAGATTTGCTCTGAAATGTGTTCATCTAAAAAAGCCCTGGCAACCATGCCACTTGTTTTGTTTTTGGTTTTTTTTTCCAACAAAAGCAATTATTTTGTATTTCTGGTTGAGACCTGTACTTAGAGCATCTGAAAGCCCCAGAAGGTGATGGAGTAGCTACAAAGATGGAGAACTCCTGGAATTCTTGCTACAGTGTGTAAATCACCCAACTTTTTCTCTGTGCAAGTCTTACAAAGCTTGCACGCTACGTCTCTCTCAGTGCCTCAGATACTAGCTTGGTGCAATTATATTCTTCTGTGATGCTTCCCAATAAAACTAACTGCTGACTCATGCCATAAAGATTCCTTTCTCCTTTGTTCTGAAACTTGATAATTCTTAAATCCATACATTTTAAGGCCAGAATACACTATTGTGATGATCTGATCTGACTTTCCATATAACACAGACCATAAGCGCTTCCCCAAAATAACTACTAGATCAGATCTTTTAGAAAACATTCAAACTTGATTTTAAAAATATCAGGGATTGAGGATCTTCCATGACCCTTTGTGTATTGTTCCAAAGGCTAATTACTCCCAATTTTAAAAATGTGTGCCTTGTTTCCAGTCTGAATTTGTTTCACTTCATCTTCCAGCCATTGGATTACATTCTTGTTCTCTGCCAGACTGAACAGCCCATTCACTGACTGTTTGGTTCAAGTGTAGGTACAGGCTGAACTTCTCTAATCTGGAACTCTCTCATCCGGCAACATCCTTAGTCCAGCATGATTTTTGTTAGCTGGACAACCTCTTGTGACGGATATGGCCAACTTTCCCGTGGTCCCATAAAGTTTGTTTTCAGCCACCAGTCCTGGCTCTCTCTGTTCTGTGCTGTTATTTAGCTGTAATTTACCTCTAAATGTCTTCTAAGACCCCAGCAAGCAGTGAAAAAGTTGGTAATGCTGCTAGACAATATTGACCTCCTATGGTCAATCAGACTAACAGACATTTTGGAGAAAAAGCTTTCGTGGGCAAAGACCCACTTTGTCTTTGCCCACAAAAGCTTATGCTTCAAAGTATCTGTTAGTCTATCAGGTGCCACGGGACTTGTTGTTCTCAAAGATACAGGCTAACACAGCTACCTCTCTGATACTTGTAGTCAATCAGATTCTTTTGTTGGATACTTGTCAGGTCCCAATGGTGCCGGATTAGAGAAGTTCAACCTGTATTTATAGAATATAATTGTCACCCCTTCTCCTTCTCTGTTAAGATAAATAGATGGAGTTCCTTGCATCTATCACCATAAGGCATGTTTGATAATCCTTTGAGCAACCAGCTGGGCTTGGTGTTCCAGCAGCAATTGCACCAGTACCAAAGGCAGGTATAAAACAACCTCTTGGCTCTTACTTAGGTCTTTTGGCGAATGTGTCACACTGGGACCTCATGTTCTCAGAATGAAGGGGAGGGAGGGAGAGAAGGACTGCTTGAAGAAGTTCTGTTTTCTCTTTAAAGCAGAAGTGGAAAACGTACCCAAAAAGTTACTTGACTAAAAGTACAACTACTCTGGGGAAAATGTAATTAAGTAAAAGTCAATGTGTCCTTCTGGAAAGCTATTTCAGTAAAAATATGAGGGAATCATGTCTTAATCCATGGATGCTCTGGGATACCCAAGTACAATCAAGCTGTGCTGCTTTCACACTTTTACTAATGTAGTTTTCCAGAAGGACACATTGACTCTTACTTAATTACATTTTTTCCAAAGGAGTTGTACTTTTACTCAAGTAACTTTTGGGGTACTTTTCCCACCCCTGCTTTTAACATTCTGCAGCCCCATTCAAAGACTCTCTTTCTGATATGTCACTTCCTTGCGTCTCAATGCCTGTTTCAAAGAATTCAATAGAAGAAGCCAGTCTGTTAAATCAATGACATTTTAATTACTTCAGCTCCTGCTGGGGCACCAAGCATTGGCCACTGCTGGAAGATAGGATAGTGGGCTAGAAGGACCTTTGGTCTGACCCAGTATGGACATTCTTAACTGCAGATTATAATTACCGTCTATTATCTGTGGTTCAAGTGATTCGCTTGCAGTAAAAATGCCATGCCTCTCTCATTAATGAATTGCTAGTTAATAGCAAAGGTGATGGCGAGTGTTATGAAAGGTTAGGATGATAATAAGATGTAGTAGGACAGATAATTTGTGGCAGAAAGACACATTATATGGCACGGCCTTGGCACAGGAAAATTGAGGGCATGGACAGACTCTATTCTCCAGATCCCGGTCTCATAGAATCATAGAACACTAGGACTGGAAGGGACCTCGAGAGGCCATTGAGTCCAGCCCCCTGCCTTCATGGCAGGACCAAGTACTGTCTAAACCATCCTTGAGAGACATCTATCTAACCTGTTCTTAAATATCTCCAGTGATGGAGATTCCACAACCTCCCTTGGCAATTTATTCCACTGTTTGACCACCCTGACAGTTAGGAACTTTTTCCTAATGTCCAACCTAAACCTCCCTTGCTGCAGTTTAAGCCCATTGCCTCTTGTTCTGTCCTCAGAGGCTAAGAAGTGCAGTTTTCTCCCTCCTCCTTATGACACCCTTTTAGATACCTGAAAACCGCTATCCTGTCTTCCCTCAAAATCTTCTCTTTTCCAAACTAAACAAGCCCAATTCTTTCAGCTTTTCTTCATAGGTCACATTCTCTAGACCTTTAATCATTCTTGTCGCTCTTTTCTGGACCCTCTCTAGTTTCTCCATATCTTTCTTGAACTGCAGTGCCCAGAACTGGACACACTACTCCAGCTGAGGCCTAACCAGCGCAGAGTAGAGTGGGAGAATGACTTCTTGTGTCTTGTTCACAACACACCTGTTAATGCATCCCAGAACCATGTTTGCTTTTTTTGCAACAGCATCACACTGTTGACTCATATTTAGCTTGTGGTCTACTATAACCCCTAGATCCCTTTCTGGTGTAGTCATTCCTAGGCAGTCTTTCCCCATTCTGTATGTGTGAAACTGATTGTTCCTTCCCAAGTGGAGCACTTTGCATTTGTCCTTATTAAATTTCATCCTGTTTACCTCAGACCATTTCTCCAATTTACCCAGATCATTTTGAATTTTGACCCTATCCTCCAAAGCAGTTGCAACCCCTCCCAGCTTGGTATCATTGGTGTTGACATAGAGAATGCTAGTGAAAAAGGGGTAGGTTTAGAAGTTGAAATAAGAAAAGAACAAATTAAAATTTACTTAGAAAAATTAGATGTCTGCAAATCACTAGGGCCTGATGAAATGCATCCTAGAATCCTCAAGGAGCTGATAGAAGAGGTATCTGAGCCTTTAGCAATCATTTTTGGAAAATCATGGGAGACAGGAGAGATTCCAGAAGACTGGAAAAGGGCAGATATAGTACCCATTTATAAAAAGGGGAACAAGAATAACCCGGGAAACTACAGGCCAGTCAACTTAACTTCTGTGCCAGGAAAGGTAATGGAGCAGGTCATTAAAGAAAGCAGTTGGAAGGTGGTAAGGTGACAGGGAACAGCCAGCATGGTTTTGTTAAAAATAGATCATGTCAAACCAATCTAATAGCTTTCTTTGATAGAATAACGAGCCTTGTGGATAAGGGAGAAGCGGTGGATGTGGTATACCTAGACTTCGGTAAAGCATTTGACATGGTCTCACATAATATACTTATCAATAAACTATGCAAATACAACTTAGATGGGGCTACTATAAGGTGGGTGAACAACTGGCTGGACAACCGTACCCAGAGAGTAGTTATTAATGGTTTTCAATCCTGCTGGAAAAGTATAACTAGTGGGGTTCCGCAGGGGTCTGTTTTAGGACTGGTTCTGTTCAATATCTTCATTAATGATTTAGATATTGACATAGAAAGTACACTTATTAAGTTTGCAGATGATACCAAGCTGGGAGAGGTTGCAACTTCTTTGGAGGATAGGGTCATAATTCAAAAGGATCTGGATAAACTGGAGAAATGGGCTGAGGTAAACAGGATGAAGTTTAATAAGGACAAATGCAAAGTGCTCCACTTAGGAAGGAACAATCAGTGTCACACATACAGAATGGGAAAGGACCGCCTAGGAATGAGTACAGCAGAAAGGGATCTAGGGGTTATAGTGGACCACAAGCTAAATATGAGTCAACAGTGTGATGCTGTTGCAAAAAAAGCAAACATGATTCTAGGATGCATTAACAGGTGTGTTGTGAACAAGGCACGAGAAGTCATTCTCCCACTCTACTCTGCACTGGTTAGGCCTCAGCTGGAGTAGTGTGTCCAGTTCTGGGCACTGCAGTTCAAGAAAGATGTGGAGAAACTAGAGAAGGTCCAGAAAAGAGCGACAAGAATGATTAAAGGTCTAGAGAATGTGACCTATGAAGAAAGGCTGAAAGAACTGGGCTTGTTTAGTTTGGAAAAGAGAAGATTGAGGGGGGACATGATAGCAGTTTTCAGGTATCTAAAAGGGTGTCATAAGGCGGAGGGAGGGAACTTGTTCTTCCTGGCCTCTGAGGATAGAACAAGAGGCAATGGACTTAAATTGCAGCAGAGGAGGTTCAGGTTGGACATTAGGAAAAAGTTCCTAACTGTCAGGGTGATCAAACACTGGAACGAATTGCCAAGGGAGGTGGTAGAATCTCCATCACTGGAGATATTTAAGAAGAGGTTAGATAGATGGCTTTCAGGGATGGTCTAGAAAGTGCTTGGTCCTGCCATGAGGGCAGGGGGCTGGACTCGATGGCCTGTAGAGGTCCCTTCCAGTCCTACTCTTCTATGATTCTATGATCTGCAAGCTTAGTAAGTGTACTTTCCATGCCAATATCTAAATCGTTGATGAAGATATTGAACAGAACTGGTCCTAACACAGACCCCTGCGGAACCTCACTTGTTATACTTTTCCAGCAGGATTGAGAACCATTAAGAACTACTCTCTGGGTACGGCTATCCAGCCAGTTATGCACCCACCTTATAGTAGCCTCATCTAAATTGTATTTGCCTAGTTTTTTGATAAGAATATCATGCGAGACTGTATCAAATGCTTTACTAAGTCTAGGTATACCACATCTACTGGTTCTCCCCTATCCACAAGGCTCATTATCCTATTATTGATACAGATTTAGATACACACATATCTCATAGAGCTGGAAGGGACCTTGGCAGGTCATCGAGTCCACTCCACTGTCCTCTTGGCAGGACCAAGCACCCTCCCTGATCTCTATATGCCCCTAATTCCTAAATGGCCTCCTCAAGCATTAAGCTCCTAACCCTGGGTTTAGGGGACCAATGCTCAAACCACTGATCTAGATCTGGAGTAAGTCCACTGAATTCAATGGAGTCCTTCCAGATTTACATCAACATCACTTCAGTTCAGAACTGAACCCTGTGTTTTACATTCAGGGCTAGAAGAGCCTATCAAATATTTTATGGAAATAAAACACGCAGCCGCAGAGGGTGGAGGGAACTCCAGTCGTCAGTACAGTCTGATCCTCTGCCTGTCAATGTCCCTGGGCATTTCGCCACTGGGATCCAGGCGTCCAGGATTACCCCACTCAGCAAATGGAGTGGCCGATGCGCTTTCATACTTAAACCCAGCGTAAAGCTTTTACGTTTCATCTTCCTTGATTACTGCACACAAATCAAATGCATAAACTGGTGACTAGAGGAAGTGTGGAAGGGAAAGAGGAGCGAGAAGGGCCCATTTGCCCATACTATGATAGTTTTACCTTCCTTTTGCTCTGGCTCAAGGGCTGGCTTTCCTTTCAGGATTCTTGAGATTTGGGCAACAGAAGCTTTTACTTTCTTCTTCAGAGTCTGTTCTACTGACTGTTCTGCTGAGTGAGATCTGCCATAGGGTTTAAAGAGTCCTGATGTGTTGTGTGTGGAGCTTCTCTGCTTACCACCTGAGCCCTTTCGGAAGCCATATGTTGGCTGGGATTCATCCCTCACAGGGATCTTAGTTCTTTTCCCCATTGGGGGTTCAGAACCTTTTTCTAGCATTAAAAGGGGCTGCCCGTCATCTTCGGAAATGTCCAAAAGGTTTTGTCTGGTTTCTCCTGTCATGATGTCAGGGACCTGAGCTGCAGGAGATTCAACATCCTCCTCAGTGCACAGTCTTTTATACTGGTGAGAATGTCCTTTGGACAGAGGAGGCAATTTTATCTTTTCACTGAAAGGCATAATTCTTTTACCAGTTGGTTTAGGTGGCAGCTTCTTGATGTTCATAAATTCAAATGGAAAATATACAATGTCGTAGAGATCTGACAGGTTCAAATATGCAGGCTCCACCTCAGATATATCAAATTTTGAAGTCCTGCTTTCAACATAGGGCCTCTCTTCTGAGAGATCTTTAATTTTCACTAAGGAAACTTCAGAGCATTTGTCTGGTTCCTTGCCATCAGATATGTGGCTAGATCTTTTTCCAAACCCTGAATCATCACCTTGGGAAATGTGTGCTTTGCTGGAACTAGTGCTTTTGATTGCTAAATCCCTGACATGTTCACCTTCATGAGAAGCCTCCTCAGTGTCTCCACTTAACAGTACTGGCATTCTTGAGTTATCTTCTGGTGTAGGAAGTGATGCAGCTGACTCTGCAAGCTCACCTGGGTAAAAGCCCTCTTCTTTTGTACTCTGAGGCACAAAATGAGTGGACCTCCTGGCTTCTGTGTGCCCAGCTGGACCTTTGTATGACCTGTCCTTTGGAGGGGAGAAGGGCTTTTCACATGCCTCTTGAGTAGAAATGGACTCCTCCAAAACACTCATATCCTCAGACAGACCGACCATCTTATCAACCAAGTCCTCCAGAACAGCCGACTCTGCCTTGCTATAAGCAGATGGCTTCTGAAGTGAATTTTTCTGGCTTTCCCCCTTGCTCATTGAAGCAGGGGGTGTCTCTAGCACAGAAAGGCCGTCACCCTCCGAGTCTGGAGATTTCACTTCACTGCAGATTGAATGCTCGTGAGGCCGCTGTTCCGGGCTGTCACTCTCATGGACAGGAGGCGGGGCAGTTTCTCCTTGGGGAATTGCGAGAATAAATAGGCTTTTCCCCCGAAGAACAGCTGACTCCACCTTAATGTCAACAGAAGGTGCCTGACAGGAATGTTCCTGCCTCTCACCCTCACAGTCTGAAACCGGGGCACTTTCTGGTTGCGGTGTTAGACTCATTGGACCTTTGTACCCCAGAACATGGGAGTCTGTGCCCAAGTCATCAGAAGGCTTCTGAGGTAAACATTCCTGGCTTTCACCAGGGCAGATGGAAAGTGGGGCAGTTTCTGGCCATGGAGCTGGTACAATAATTGAACTTTCCCCTTTACTAGCAGGGATTTGGGCAGTCTCTAGAATGACTCGGCTTTCACCCCAGAGATGAGCAGACTCTGCAGCGCTGTGAAGAGAAGACGTGGGCAGCTGATGTACGCCTTCTCCCCTCCCACTCTTGTGGGCTGGTATTGGGGCACTCTCTGATTCGGAAACAATCCAAACAGGGCTGTCACTCTGCAGAAGCGTCAACACCGGAGCAGCAGGCCTGGGCTTCAGACTTAACAGCTCCTCATTTTCACATGTGTGTGCTGACAACAGAGCTGGGTCTGATTGCTGAGGAGTCAGAATCAGGCTTTCAGCATCCAGAACAGCTGGCTCAACATCCACATCAATGGAAAGTCTTGTGTTTTGATGTAAATGCCCTTCACTTTCACCCAGCTGGGCTGACACCGGAACCTGCTGTGAGTGTTGGGCAGGTACGCCTGGGCATCCTTTCTCACCACATTTTGAATCAGGAGTGTGCTGTTCTTCTGAACAATCCTGCTTCTCTTTCCTTGAATCCTCCTCTGTCAAATGCTCCTTGGGACGATCCTTGCTAGAGTCAATGGATATGTCATGCTGGGGAACGACTCTTGGATAACTCCCCTCTGAAGTTAGATCAAAGTCTTCTTCCAGAAGGTCTTTATCTTCTAAACATGTGGCTCTTAGTCTGTAATCATCCAGGGAACGGCTTCTACTGGACACCTGGAAGGTGTGACGTGGTGGTTTCCTAGCTGTATCAAAGGAAGCTGATTTGGTCAGCGGGCCTGTTGTACCTTCTCTGCATTTTCCATAGTCTTCATCACCAGACATTCCTTCTTCTTCTTCTTCCTTCAACTCAAACTGTTCTAGAAGGGGTTCCCGTAGGCCACTTAAGGGTACCTTTAAATACCCTGCTCTCTTAAAAGCTCTCCTTTTTCTGTCCAGGTGCCTTCTGTAGTCTCTGCCTGGAGAGACAGGCAGACGGGTAGGAGCCTCAGCTGCTTGGCTGTAGAATGTGCTTTTAATGACACTCTGTCTAGGAACACACAATGGTGGTTTCCCTGTTCCATCTCCAGACTTTATAATTTTGTCTTTGTCAAGTAGTAACGTGCCTGTTTTTCCTTTTTCTGGTGCCAGGTCTGATATATCTAAGGCAGCTGCCTTGGCTAATGAATGCTGCTCTGCATTGTTCTCTTGGGACTGATTTGCTTTTTCACCTTTCAGTTCTGAGCTGATCTCTGCTTTCTGAACAATGGACTCTGCCATTAGTACTTTGCTTTCTGCAGGTGACCTCTCCCCCAGCTCACTTTTCGCTAATGCATATTTCCGTCTCATGGGTTTTACTGGGGGCACCAAGACCTTGGAATGTTTCTCTTCCACCGCATAATTTGGAGATTCTTGATAACTCGGTGCCTCAAACACAGACAAGTGCAGCTCTGGTGCAGAGCCAAAGTGCCTTTTCCTGGGGAAGGATGAGTTCTCATTATCTGAAGAGGAGCCAGTTGTACTGGTGGAACTACTTTCTTCCACCAGATGTCGGGAGATGCCTAGTGAGGTGTTTTTGTGAGTTCTCTGTAGGATTTCTGGAATGGATCTCATTACCAGGATAGATTTATAGCACATGAGGGAACGCTGGAAAAGAAAAAACAAATTCAATGTAACCAAAGTACAATGTGACCAGACAGGAGTGTTATGAATTAAATGGTAAAGAATTAAATGGTATATCCTCAGAAACAGTAGAGCTGCATAGCATATTACTATTATTTCTTTCTGTACAATATGTCTGGACAAATTCATTCTGGGCATGCCTCTCCTCTCTCTTATATTAGTGTTGCACTGATGTGTCCACACTTGGGGTATGTCTTCATTACCTGGAAGTTCGAACTGGTTAGGGTCAATCTTCCGGGGTTTGATTTTGCACGTGACACGTGAAATCGAACTATTGATTGTGGACCCCTGTAGTCCTCAATATCACCAGTAAGGGAGGTCTATGGCAGAGTTTCTCCTGTTGACCTCGCTCCATGAGGAAGGCCAGGTGAGTCAATTGTAGAGAAGTTGATTCCAGCTACACAATTGCCACAGCTGGAATTGCATATCTGCAATATACTTTAAGGTCGGATGTAGATCTGACCTGACTTGACCTGCACGAGTGGAGAACCCATCCCCTGGTTGACCTTTTCAAAGCAGTTCACAGTATTCAGCCACAGGCCACCTAATTCTCTTGTTTGACTAATTAAACATGCTAGGCCAGATCCTTAGGTCGAGTAAACTGGCGTAACGTCACTGAAGTCAGTAGAACTCTGCGAATGTACTCCAGGAGAGGAGGTGGACAGTTACTTGCTTCATAACATTATTATGTACTTCATTGTTCTTTGGGATCACTTTGGTTTCTGTTTTGCTATCGATTATAGACCTTAAAATGAATTCAACATTTAAATACCTGTGAAGATTTCACAAACAGGATACACTATAAAGTGGTATGGGGGAGGGCCTGAAGTTCAAAGACCAATTATCAGAGCTTTCTATTAACAGTAACGATAAGCACTTTTCACCTACTGGGTGCTTTACCCCTATCAGTTAATGGGCTTCTACAACATATCCTGGAGACAGATAATGTCATTCAGTCTGTGCCCAGGGAGTAAGTGAGGCTGGGAGCTGGGAGGTTGGTACAAGTGCTGACAGAAGGAATCAGACTCATAGAGGAGACAAGAAATCAGAAGCTCCCGAGCCCCATCCTCAGACCACTCTTCAGACAACATTAAAATTCAAGGAGCCAAATGGTTGAAGTTATAGCAAAAGTCCCATTGTTATTTGTGTGGCCAGGATTTCACTCTTGGTCTTTAGTATTCGCAGGCTAGGTGTCTCTACTCTGTGTTCAGAAGGGGGTTGGTTCCCTCTTGCAAGTCTCCTGGGCTGGATCATGGCACAACAGGCCAGACACCAATAAGAGACAGAAGTCCCGGACACCCTATTTTTGCCACATCCACTGAAACTTTCCCTTTTTATCCTCTCAGAGCCATGCAGAGCAGACTCTGCTGCACACCCCATATTTGTGATACTGTCCTGAAGAGACCTTTAAACACCAGCTAGACAGAAGGGGCATAAGAGACTGTGGCTGACCTGCCACTTGCTTCGAGCCACGATGAACTTCAGCTGCTTTGTATTAATAAAATGAGCTTCTTCCAGTGGGACATTATGCTGCAAAAAAGAAAAGGATGAGAAAACATGCTGGTCACCAAATCTCAGCGACGTTTTCAATGGTGTTAGTTAAGTTTTAGAAACACAGGCACATAGGTCGAAATGAGACTTCTTGGGTCATTTCAGATCCAGCCCTCTGCTACTACAGGAAACTCCTTTCTAAAATCTTGGTCTGAGTTACCTCTCTAGTGGACGCAGCATGTTTAAATCATGGAAGAGTTCTGTTGTTTAACTGCAATGGGCCACGTCTTGAAATCCTTATTTAGTATTTGTTCGGTTTCCCACACTGAAGCAGTAATAAAACACTTTGAACAAATTTCCACTAAGTCCAGAATCAGGGCCTCATCACACAGGCACACTACCACAGAGTGGGGTAGCTCAAACCCAGGGCCACCAGGCAGTTGGGCACTAGTAAGGATCAACCTACCATCCTGCAGCCCCTTTGAGGGTGCTACAGGTATGAGCTCACCACTGACAGAGAGCTCCAGGGCTGGGCTCTGGCTGGTGGGATTCTGGAGCATCTCGGGGTCCCTGCTTCTATTTACACCAAGCAGAGGAAGAGGAAATTTTCTGTGTGACTGGGATTCTCCTGCTTAGAATTGCTTTGTTTGTGCTACTGCTCTTCCTGCCCGACACTGATAACTGGACCCTGCCTGCCTCCTGCCTCGTTTGGACTCTGCTCTTCTGGTGTCTGATCTGGCCCGCTTCCTTACCCAACTTCTTTTCTAACCACTAGGTCAGACTTTCCATGTTCCAGACACACTGTGATTTGATTTGTCTTTCCGTTCAGCTTTTCTCCTCCATCGGGGTTCCAGACACCCAAATACGAATTTTCGTTTCCCCCTCTGCAAAAAGGCATAAAGCTCCTCTCCAGGCAAATGTGTTTTGCTTTGAAGGTTAATAGGACCATTCTGTACATGTCTTGAAAAGACAAGGCACCTAATGAACATATTCTCTGCCGTGGGTGTTAATATCTCCCCATTAGACTCGGACAATGGTCCCTCATCCCCGTTTGATCTGATTTGTTTTTTCCTCCTTTGATACATACTACTGATAATGGGCCATTTCCACCTTGCTGAATAGACCTTGTCAGCTCTGGCCCTCCCTCTTACTGGGACCCCCCCTCTTTAAATACTGCTCTGGAACCTGCCCCCATCCCACTCATGCATCTGACGAAGCGGGTCTTTGCCCATGAAAGCTTATGCTCCAAAATAGCTGTTAGCCTATAAAGTGTCACAGGACTTCTTGTTCTCGAATATACCAAAACGTCTCTTATTTCGGCAGGGCAGCGTGTGAGCATCTGTATGTACAAAATAGCTGCTGCAGGAGAAACAGAGCAGCTAGCTGAGTGTGAGAGAAACTGGGTAAAAGCCAGAGAAACTTACCAAGAACCAGTTGTGACAGAGACATTCCAACGCACTAGGTCTTGCTCTGAGAACAGAAGAGACAACTTGTCAGTTGTCACCATGACAGTCCCAAAGGTAAGGCGCTTCCTCGCAGATCAAGTGCCAACCAGAGCTCTCTCTCGCTAGATCGTTAAGGCCACTGAGCTTTAAACCAGTGGTTTACACACCTCTTTTCTCATGACCCACTTGAAGAAAATTGAGCCACCTGGCCATGACCCAGCACGATTCTGTCTTTTGACTGGAGTTTTCCTAAAATCATACTACCACAGTACATCCCAACTTAACCCATTGCACACAACTAGCACTCGATAAAGGCATCGCTTCTAGACAGAGCACTATAAAGGGGAGTAGGTTAAGTTCCACTTACTGTAACTGGGTGGGCTGCTGAGCGGGGCAGAGGATGGGGAGTTTGGGGGACAGGCGAGGGTGTAGGGCTAGGGGGCAGGGGTTTGGGGTGTGGGAGGGGTTGTGGGCTTGGGGGGGGCAGGGGATGAGAAGTTAAGAGTTCAGGAGGGGGTGCAGGAGTAGGCAGGGGATTGGGATGTGTGAGGAGTGTGAGGGCTCTGGGGCAGGGCCAGGGATGACGAGGTTGGGGTGCAGGCAGGCTGTCCCAGGGCTGGACTCAGAGGAATCCCTCCAGCCTTCCCTTGGCTGGCAGCAGCTAGCTCCGGGGAAGGAGCCTCTTTCTCCCTGTCCATAGGCAGCATGGAGTGCTGAGGGAAGGGGCAGCACAGAGCTTCAGGGGAAGGGCTTCTCTCTCCCCACTGCTGGCCTGCAGCTCAGTGCTGTGGGGGAAGGGGTTCTGGGGTTGGGGAGAGACCCACAGCAGACGTGCAAGCCCCAGCTTGCTCCCCTCTGCAGTTCCCACCCACCCTCTACTGCTCTCTTTGCAGGTCCCTGCTGTGTGGCCCTTCAGAACTCCTGTATGGCAACACTCATTATAATTAGATCAGCAAAGGCGACCCAGTGCCTGCTGTTCCATGACCCAGGGCTGGGTCCCAAGCCATTCTCTGAACATGACTGCTTTCAGCAATACCAGAAAGGTTCTGCAGACTGGTCCTTGCCAGCCTGGTTCTGTTACGGGGCAGGACAGCCAAACGCTCAACCAGGATGAAACATGCCTTCTCTTTCAGCTACAGGATGTTTCCTGCAGGTTCCTCAAGTCAGAGGCTATGGAAGTTGCCACAGCATTACGCAGGGCCTACAGCAGGTCCTAGGCCTTCCTTCCCAGGCACCTCCTGTGCCTTCATTCCACCTGACTCTGCTCTCTGCAGTGCAGTCTTTGCCAGAACAGAAATGACTGAGATGTTCCTAACCAGGGAGGCTGCACTACAGGTCACAGAGGTCACCCTTTAACTGGGGGTCTGGCTTAGTCTTCTGAGTGGGTATCTCTTCTGGGATAAGCAGCAGTGTTTAAGCCTGAACAGTGGAGGCAACAGCCCTGCAGAGCAGAAGGTGAAACTCCCGGTGTCTTCCCTTCTCTCAGTCTGGGAACATGATTATTACTCATTTGGACAACCTAATTAACATGGTCTGCTGTTCTATTTACATTCCCATATTGCTCTCATCACCATGGTAATATGCTTGTCAGATGCACTCCCACTGTCTCTTTCAAATAATTTCCGAACACCCCCCTGTCTAACGTCACAACACTCTGCTCAGTTGCTAGACACATTCTTGTCTTTCAGTTGTAGCTCTTTAGGATAGTTTTCATGGGACTATATAAGGATGGATTTGAACTCTTCTGCCTTCAGAACTGAAAGGCTGATTTACTAACTGGCCAGACCAATTTGTCCAAATTTGGTACCTCTTAGAGTCAACATAGAGCTGATTGGCTGAAAACTGGCAGCTCATCCCACAAACTTCTGGTACAATATTTTTGGAAAAGCAATCTGAAAGTACTCACTGAGGAGACAGCTGTAGGATCTGTTTGATAAAATCCTTTGCTTCTTCACTTAGGTGAACAAAGTTAGGGACATCCCATGAAATTGTCCCATTCTGGATATTTAGAAGGGTTGCTCTGTCATTTTCCCCAGCAAATGGAGACTTGCAGGTTAAGCTTATTGCGTTAACGCCACAAAATAAAAGAAGACTTGAGTCATTAGCATGTTAGTGCTATTCACCCCTCCCAAAGCATAAATGCATGACAAAGGCTTTAAAATGGGAAGTGGATTCAAAATGAGGGATGCACTTTTATAACAGCAATCACTGAAGAGTTTGCAAAGCACTTTGAAAAAAATATTTATACCCTTTGTACAGACAAAACATCCAAAGAACAGAAAAATTAAGGGTCTGTTGTTCCAAACCACCCTTGCAAATCAGCTATATTTAATTCTAGGCACATGCCTTTACATTAGTGGTGGCCAAAATATGTATCTATAAGATTGTATTTGCCATTGTGAAATACTTAATCCAAAGCTAAGAGCTGACTGTTAGTGACTATAATATTCACAGAGGCTGTCAGGTTTTTGGAGCAGTGACATCATCCTCAGACTAGAAGTGCTCAGCCTGCTGTCAGCAACATACGCATGAAATAAATTATGAAATATCAATCACCTTCAAGTCACTCATCACTCGCTCAAGACTCCCAGTGAAGTCATTGTAAATTTTGCCGGTGTCAGGATTAAGGAAAGCTGAATCAGGCATTTAATGCAGATTATTTACCTTAAATAGCTGATGACTCCAGCAGCCCTGAGGAGAAAAGAAACATACTTGTGTCAGATGGATAGTCTGGCTTCTCTCTCTCCCTCACCCTATAGCTTCCCTGATATCAGGAGGCAATCATCCAAATAGCTATACAATAGGCTCTTCTTTACCTGCCATCTAGGGATTAGCTCTTTAAAGGCAAAATATCACTGCAGGTTGAACCCCCTCTAGTCCGGCACCGTCGGGACCTGACTGGTGCTGAATGAGAGAATTTGCTGGACCACAGGAAGTCAATATTGTCCAGCAGCATTACCAACACTTCCACTGCTTGCTGGGCTCTTCACAGAGATTTGGGGTAAATTGCAGATAAATAACAGCACAGAGCACTGACAGCCAGGACCGGTGGCTGCAAACAAACTTGATGGGACTGCGAGAAACTTGGCCACTCCCATGATAAGCGGTCATCTGGCTAACTAAAATCATGCTGGATTATGGATGTTGCCAGACGAGAGAGTACGGGACTAGAGAGGGTCAATCTGTATTTCATTACATTAGTCCTGAATTTTTAAAAACAAACAGTTCAGGAAACAGTTTTTAGATGATTTATTTAAAGGTGACAGTAAGAATTTTTAAAAATCAGGTTTTTGTGCATTTTTCTTCTTTATTATGTCTAACAATTTTTTTTGTCAATATTTATTTTCTCAAGTTTTTTACTATAAACATATCAGGACTCTCAAGTTTGGCTATCCCTGGTTTTCTGGATTACCTACCAGATATCTCTTCAACAAAGATGTTGCTTTCCTCTGAGAGATTAGTTTTCCATTAGCGTTTAATAAAATTTAATGAATCTGACAAACATCAGAATTCTTGTCATTCTGGCTCAAACCCCCTTGTCCTCTTACTTGCTCAGCTTTCATTTTGAGTCTATGTTGTCCCTATCATGATACAAGGTCTTCACTGGCAGAATCTCCTCTCCCATCCTTTAAAAAAGAAACCCACTTCTTTATACTGCTTAAACAGACTAACAAACCCAATTTCTTTACATCTTCAAGCAATTATCCAGATGTTGCCTTAGAAACATATTGTATATGATTAAAACTATGCTTTTCTGCACATCAGACATTCAGTACTATAGAATGACTACAGTAGAACTGATGATTAGCCCCTTCCAGAGCAAAATTAAAATAAAAATATGTTTACAAGAGACAGCGTGTATAACTCTCACCAGTACATGTTCCCAATGTATCAATTTATCCGGAAGCCCCAAAGTTATGTGGCTTGGTGCTGTAACTTTTTTAAAAAAGTGACCATTTACCAAATATCAGATGCTGTTGACACTGGTGACTGAGAGATAATTTCTGGAGAGACAAACTCTGGAGAACCATATTTGCTGTATTGAGGCTCAGCTGGGTTTATCTTCTGAGCAAATCCAAAGTCACAGATCTTAATGTCTTCTCTTTCCGGATAAACCATCAGGATATTTGGAGGCTAACAAATCAGAAAACATGGAGGACAAAAGGATGTTATGTTTTATGTACAAGTAAATCTTTAATATACAGTATGAATAAAACAATGTCCTGACCCACAGATTATAATAGATAATACAAGGTCAATTTTCCTTTGTGGCTTACCTTAATGTCTAAGTGAAGTACATTATTGTCATGGAGATAACCAAGGCCCTCCAAAAGTTGCTTGATGTATAATTTGACCTTAAATCAAAATCAGTGATAAAACATTTTCATTTTAATTGTACAGGGGTCTGTTTAAAAAAAGTTAATTCTCATTTCAGAGAAATTACTGAGTCCAGAAATACTCCCTGTCAGTAAGGTGGGAAATGCAGCTTCAAGTGATAATTAAAGCTGTCTGGAAAACAATCTCATTTTGTGAAAAGTGTCTGTGTTTCAAAAGTTGTTTTGAATCCAATTAATAACGAGACCTATTAGAATTTGGGGGGGGAAGGATAGCTCTCTCAGTGGTTTGAGCATTGGCCTGCTAAACCCAGGGTTGTGAATTCAATCCTGGAGAAGGCTATCTAGGGCAAATAGGGTTTTCATATTTTACAAAAAAGGGATGGTGCTTGGCCCTGCCAAGAGGGCAAGGGACTGAACTCAATGACCTCCCAAGGTCACTTCCAGCTCTATGAGATGCATGTCTCCATACATTTGGTTTTTATTTTTAATTTTTCACAAGCCCCACACAGGAGAGAAAGCTCCCGCCACTCCAGAATAGCCAACAGCCCAGCAGCACGGGTCCTAGGGGCAGGTATGCAAACCCATGTGTTCCACATCATGCATCAGAGTCTCAGCCTCTGTTCTACTGACTGTTCTGCAGCAGCCAGCAGGACCTAGCTGTGGACGTGCCCCTGCCTGTGAAATTCTACTGTAGGTCTGAGAGACGGAGATATATAGCGAAAAATGTCCAACCTGCCGTAATGCTAAATCAACCTCAAAAATAAGTAGAACAAATTTTTGAAATGAGACTCCTTTACGTGAAACAGATGAGGAACACGACCGTCGAACAAGGAGTTCTAAAGACTCGGTCTAGCAGGACTCAGATTAGATTGCTCAGAATAGCTGTGTACCTAGCACTCTGTCACTGCAGCTCATGCTGGAGCTGAGGCTCCGGCCTCACGCCTTTGGCATCTAAGTTCTTCTCCCTGGGCTTGGGGTTCACTGACATAGGACGCACAGACATGGTCTAAATGGTTCCTTCCATATTAGAGTCCTCCATATGGTAGGGAGTCTGAGCTTTCAAAACACAGATGCCCTTAGCTGGGGATAGATAACACCCCCCAAACAATGGTCCCACTATTTTTTTCATTCACATGCAGTATGAAATTTTGTTACATGAAGCAAGGCTCGTGCACATGTGCACCACCAATGGAAAGACATGTTGCCGGCCGTGGGCACTCTGTTAACTAAATGGTTTTGGTGTCATCACTTGGGAGAACCTTGCCCAAGACCATCACCAGTAAAGAATGATAATCCATGAGCAGGTGGTGCTATTTGAGAGGTCCCGCTACAGTACAGACAAGGAAAGAAGGAAAGAGCATAAAAAAACTGCCCTGTGCCCCTCCAACAGCTAGTGACACCTGCCTCTTCTGCAATAAGATCTATGGCTCCACAATTGGCTGATCAGCTATCAACAGACTGTCAAATAGGAGGGCGACATGAAGACGTCCTACTCGTTATCGAGTGACCGCCAAGAAACTCACTGGGCAGCATTTGAATCTCTTCAAGTGCTAAGCTTACAGGAAACACTGTCCCCAAACCTTGAAGGAAAATTCCAGTCCCAAGCTTCACTTTACACTCCACTCCTGACTCTAACAGTTTATTTGTCTGGGTAGCCCAGCAGACACATTTTAAACAGTTAGAAAGCCATTTTTAGACCAGGCACAGACCCTCATATGAGTAAAATTACACTATGGGTGAGGATTTAGTATCCAGGCCCAGCTAGAAGGCTGCCTTGCCTCTTTATAGGTTTATCTGCTGTTTCCTCTGAGAGCTGAAAAAAAATAAAAGCAGCCAGTGAAGTGTAGAGTTGTGTTCCAGAATAAGAAGCCCTGATATTTGGACTTAGAAGAGACTGGAGGAACCCAAAGGATCTATCACGTCTTGGACTGGGAAACACAAGAAGATGAAGGAAGGTATTCATGCACACACACACACCTCCTAGAGGTGGAAGGGACCTTGGTAGCCTAGTCCAGTCTGTTGCCCTCTTGCCAGGACCAAGCACCATCTCTGGCATCTAGCTACCCCCACCCCTAAATGGTCCCCTGGAGGACTGAACTCACAACCCTCTGCTTCGGTAGGCCAATGCTTGAGCCACTGAGCTATGCCCCCATGGTGATAGGTGGAGATACACATCTTGTAGAGCTGGAAGGGAAGATAAAACTCAGGGAACAGGAAATTATCATACTAGTCAAAGCACGTGGAAGGCACCTCAAAGGGCTGTGGCCTGTGAAATGGGCAGATGTCACATGTTTCTGAGCTAATCCCTACAGTTACAAAGGTGACTATAACTAAAAGCATCATATTCTGTAGGTCCGGAATGTATTTTGCAGTGTGCCTACCATACTTGGAATTTTAAAATGGCGAGAAATTGGTACCTCTGCTTCAGTCACAACACTCTTCCTGAACAAACGGTCCAAGAGCTCCTCAGCGGAGCACCTAGCAAGGACATTAAGGAAAACTAAGGTCATTTGTTTATTATTGTAACTTAGTAGCATTCTGCAACAAATACACTCTTGGCTGACAATAAAAAAGAAGAGATCCCAGAGGGCAGCATTTCCTTGGTGATACTAAATCCTCTCTCTCTGTTGGGCAATTGTTCTCCTCTGGGAAACATTAAACTCAACCACTGAAAATCTTTGCTCCTTAAAAACTAAATGAGAGCCATGGAAAGAGCGAGCTGCCTTGGGTTCAAATTCTCCCTTCAGTCATGTTTTTTGGCTGTTCCTCACCATATTTCCTCTATGCTTGTATACAGACCCTCTAAAGTATAACTTCATTGGGCCAGAGACTTCAGTTTTGACAAGCTTCGGGAAAGTGCTTTGGTGATGTAGAATTAGTTGTTGTGAGAGAAATTTTCTAAAATGTCTCTTTCTGTTGTGAACCCATGAAGAGAATCCATGCAACAAGATCTCACAAAACTAAGTGATCAGGCAACAAAATGGCAAGTGAAATTTACCATTAGTAAATGTAAAGTAATGCACATTAGAAAAAATAATCGCAACAATATCTACAAAATGATGGAGACTAATTTAGCTATAACCACTCAAGAGAGAGATCCTGGAGTCATTGCGGCTCATTCTCTGAAAACATCCACTCAGCATGCAGCAGCAGTCAAAAAACCAAACAGAATGCTAGGAATCCTTAAAAAAGGGACAGAGAATAAGACAGGGAATATCTTATTGCCCCTATATGGAACAACTGTATGCTCACATCTTGAATGCTGCATACAGGTATAGTTGCCTCATCTCAGAAAAAATATTTTGCCATTAGAAAAGGTTCATAAAACGGCAACAAAAACGATGACGGGTTTGGAATGGGAGCCATATGAAGAGAGATTGAAAAGACTGGGACTTTTCAGCTTAGAATAGAGGAGACTAAAGGGGGAAATGATTGAGGTCTATAAAATCATGATTGGTGTGAAAGAGAATAAGAAAGAGTATTTGCTTGTTCCCATACCATAAGAACTAGGGATCACAAACAAAATTAATAGGTAGCAGGTTTAAAACTAACAAAAGGAAGGTTTTCTTCATACAGCGCACGGTCGGCCTGTGGAACTCCTTGCCAGAGGATGTTGTGATGACCAGGACTTCAACAGAGTTCAAAAGAGAGCTAGATAAATTCTTGGAGGTTAGGTCCATCAACGGCTGTTAGCCAGGCTGGGTAGGAATGGTGTCCCTGGCCTCTGTTTGTCAGAGGCTGGAAATAGATGACAGGAGAGGAATCGCTTTGATGATTACTGGTTCTGTTCACTCACCCAGGGTCATCTGGCATTGGCCACCGTCAGAAGACAGGACACCGAGCTAGATGGACCTTTGGTCTGGCGCAGTGTGGCAGTTCTTATGTTCTGTATGAATCCACCCATCCTTTGTACTTATAGGGCCCCGTGCTCATTGGACGCGAGCACCTATAACTTTTAATATGTTTATGCTGTGCTCCAGTGGGTACTTTTATCTCAGGTGGAAAATATTCATGGTTCTATTTATATACCCATGTGGGTTTCTTTTAACTGGCACTTCTCACTGTCTCAGAAAGAGAAGGGCAGAAAAGGATACAACTCCAAAATTAGAACCAGGGTTTTCCTTGTTTCAAACTGATCCAGCAGCCGGGTGACTTTGTCGTGGGAGAGCGTGGCCAGGATGTCCCTCTCTTGATAGGACTGGGATCTTGTTTTGCTTCGCAGAGGTATGAACTTGGCAGCACAGGATACTCTGTTGCCTTTGTGCACAACCCGCTTCACAAAGCTGAAAGAGCCCCTGTGTGCAATCACAAAAATACACCACCTTGAGATTTCACCCTGTCTCTTCCTGCTTGTCAGATTCATGATGCTTGCAGTGATCTCCTGCCCCCATCCCAGGGGAGCCAACAGACGCGCCAGGTCCATGGGCAAGGAGGGGAGGGTCTGGCTCTGCACCTCTAGTAGGGGTGGGGCTATGGGCTAGCCTCCCCTCTCAGCCCTCAGTGTCACATCATGCACCCCCCCAGCCAGCCCTCACTGTTCACTGGGAGTGTACCACATCATGCACCCCCCCAGCCAGCCCTCACTGTCACTGGGAGTGTACCACACCATGCACCCCCCCCAGCCAGCCCTCGCTGTCACTGGGAGTGTACCACATCATGCACCCCCCAGCCAGCGCTCACTGTGACCGGGAGTGTACCACACCATGCCCACCCCCCAGCCAGCCCTCGCTGTCACTGGGAGTGTACCACATCATGCACCCCCCAGCCAGCGCTCACTGTCACCGGGAGTGTACCACACCATGCACCCCCCCAGCCAGCCCTCACTGTCACTGGGAGTGTACCACACCACGCACCCCCCCTAGCCAGCCCTCACTGTCACTGGGAGTGTACCACACCATGCACCCCCGAGCCAGCCCTCACTGTCACTGGGAGTGTACCACATCGTGCACCCCCCGCAGCCAGCCCTCACTGTCACTGGGAGTGTACCACATCGTGCACCCCCCAGCCAGCACTCACTGTCACTGGGAGTGTACCACACCATGCACTCCCCAGCCAGCCCTCACTGTCACTGGGAGTGTACCACATCGTGCACCCCCCGCAGCCAGCCCTCACTGTCACTGGGAGTGTACCACATCATGCACCCCCCAGCCAGCACTCACTGTCACTGGGAGTGTACCACACCATGCACTCCCCAGCCAGCCCTCACTGTCACTGGGAGTGTACCACACCATGCACCCCCCCAGCCAGCCCTCACTGTCACTGGGAGTGTACACATTGACCTCAGGGTTGCCCAGAACACACCGTGTGGGGCTCCAGCGGCAATTAAAGAGCTCAGGGCTCCAGTTACTGCTGCTCCTGCAGCAGCCCCTTTAGCCTCCATGTTGGCAGGCCTGCCCTCCCATGCAGTCCTTGCTCTCCAAGGCTTCCCTCCCCATTCACCTCACACTCAGCTTCCCGTAACAATCTGCCTTGATTGTGCATTAGATCGTGTCTCCTGCTCACGGGCCCCCAAAACTGAGCAGCCTGCTGGTCACTGATAGTGAATGGCTACATCCTTAGCTCCAGTGTTAGGGGCATGCACGGAAGGCCCTAGGCTCACCTTTGCTGGGCAGAGGTGGCATTTGTATCTACACACTCATGGGTGTGTCACACCAACAGAAGGCTGAAATGACATCTTTGGGGCAGAATTTTCCTCTCCATTGCTCCAGTATAGCCCCACTGAACTCAATGGGGTTGCATGTGTGTAAAAGCACATCAGTGGAATTGCCTGGGTGTGACCCAAGGCAGAATTTGGCCTGTAAGAGCTGGTTTTGTTCTGCACAGTACTACCTGTCCCAATTCTGGGGCGCACACAGATTGTCTTATGCTCCCTTCTCCTCTCCCTCCCCAGCCAAGCAAGGGATACAACTTCTTGAGTGCAGCATCTATTTGGCTCTGGTGAGGCCACATCTGGAGTATTGCATCCAGTTCTGGGGCCCCCCAATATAGAAAGGACGTGGATGCATTGGAGACAGTCCAGCAGAGGGCAGTGAAAATGATTAGGGGGCTGGAGCACATGGGCTGTGAGCAGAAGCTGAGGGATTTGAACTTATTTAGTTTGAAGAGGAGAAGCCTGAGGGGTGATTTGTTAACAGCCTTCAACTTCATGTAGCGGGGCTCTAAGGATGATGGAGAGAGTGATGGATGTCAGAACAAGGAGCAATGATCCTTGGTTGGGAGAGGTGTCAGTTGGATATAAGATAAACTATTTCACTAGAAGGGTGGTGAGAAACACTGGAATGTGTTACCTAGAGCGATGGGGGAATCTCCATCCCTAGAGGTTTTTAAGTCCTGGCTGGACAAAGCCCTGGCTGGGATGATTTAGTTGGGGTTGATCCTGCTTTGGGCAGGGGGCTGGACTTGATGACCTCCTGAGGTCTCTACCAGCCGAAGGAGTCTATGATTCTATAATTCTGGATCTATTTTAGAGAGTAAGGCTAGAAGGTTCCTTCTGTAGAGCCCACCGGGCATGCTGCCTCTAGACTAATCATTCTTTACACATTGAATGACACATTTACACATTTCCCTGCAAGGAGATTTTAAAAGTGAAAATAAATGATGCTTACCTTCCTATTTCCTGCTTCACCTCATAGAAGGAATGGAGTTTTCTTCGGGTGCTCTGTTTCTTTGTCACTTGGTCTTTCTTAGCTTCAGTAACCAAAAAAACAAAAAAACCCCAAACTTAGTAGTACTATGAAGACTACATAGCCACAGCACAAATGCAAAAGTATCATGCTGACAAGGTGCTGTGGTAAATATGATGCATTTTCTAAGCTTCTGCACTTCCTCTATAGAAAACTGCAGCCTTTGACCACCTACCAAAATCACAGAGTGCCCCTCCATCAAAAATTATTGCCCATAGGACACGTGTTACCAATGCAGCGTGCGCACTCACAGGCAAGTTTGGCAAGAAGAGGATGGTATGTTTGGATGCCTAGACATGGGTAAATGCCGAAGTGTAGACACACCCTGAAGTACACAGAGCTGAGCCAATGACACCAACTGAGGATCTGACTCTGAATTTTTAACGGCATCCCCTATACTAGTTATTTAACTTTCACAGTTGAATCCTGTTGCAAACACCAGGGCTGCATCTACACTAGCCCCCTCCTTTTGGAAGGGGCACAGTAATAAGGCACTTTGGCAGATGCTAATGAGGTGCTTCCATGAAGATGCAGCACCTTATTAGCATAATGGCGGCCACATGCATTTTGAAAGTGTCACTTTCAAATCGCATGCCACTGGTGTAGACAGGGGCCTTTTGAAAGGACCCCCCCAACTTTGAAAGCCCCTTCTTCCCATTGGTTTTGGGAAGAAGGGGCTTTCAAAGTCCGGGTGTCCTTTTGAAAGGCTCCTATTGACAAGGGCAGTGTGCATTTCAAAAGCAGCACTTTTGAAATGCACGTGGCCACCATTATGCTAATGAGGCACTGTATATTCACGGTAGCACCTCATTAGCATCTGCCAAAGTGACTCATTACCATGCCCCTTCCAAAAGGAGGGAGCTAGTGTAGATGCGGCCCAGCTGATGATGAAGTATCGGTACTTCTCCTTATGCCCTTCAATACTACGGGCTGAACTGCATTATGAAAATAGCCTTCCCACTGATTCCTGCTGCACTCACAGTCTCTGCATTGCAGGAACCCACTGGCAAGCAAGCACACAAACATTTCAGCTGGGTTGGTTTGATCCCAGCTGGTGTCAGCAGGAAGGAGAACCAGCAGGTGAAGGAGGAAAGTGTGAGTCATCCTTACATATGGGTAACCAGGACATCTTCCCTGATAGATGATCCAGCAGCGATGATAAGATGCATGAACCATGGAAGCAGAAGAAGCACACTGAGTCCACAGACCAAAGACTCGCAAACCCTGTAGAGTGGGATGGCTAAGGTACCAACACACCAAACCTAAGAAATGACATTACCCTCTTGTACAACAAGCTCTGCTTTGCATAAAACCTCCCCTCCTGCATTTTTGGCAATGCAGGTGTAGATGCCACCATCTTCTGGGGTAGCATCATCCAGGATCAAAGAGTATGTCGTGCCTTCTTTCACTTGATGGACCCTGTTGCTGTCGGTCAGCAAGGAATTACCCTGGAAAAACAAGACACTACTTCAGTATTAAAGTGGGGGGATGAAGGGTGTGAAATGGGGACTGGTACTCTGGAAGGATTAGCTCAGTGATGCTCAGATGTCAGAGATTCAGGAGCTACCTATATAAATAACATAACATATAAATAAACTATATAAAGCATCGTGATCAGTTAATAACTTGGACTAATAATTAAACGACACAGTGTTTTCATATCATGTAGTGCAAAGAGCCGCAGGAGATATACTGAAGAGCTACTTTTTGTTCCTAAGCCTCAGTTTGAGTATCACTGATTTTTACAGAAAAACATGAGCTAAAATGAACACCTGTTGTGTGCTTAGACTACAGAAGTGTTTATTTTCCAGAGAAAAATTTCTAGGCCCTGGTACTTATGCTGTTTCCAGCAGTGGCTGGGACTGAGTAAACCCAGAGCACAAAAAATAAAAAAGAACTCAAAGTGTCATCTAAAAGTCTAAATCTGATGATGTTAAAAAACCCCTAACACCTCAGCTTTAGCCAAGACCAGACGCAGAAATATTATAAAAATGTCACACGAGCACTCAGTTTTTTCCATTCACTTTCAAGTGGTGATGGAAGTATCATAAAATAAGCTTTTTGTGCGAGATTTCCAGCTCAATTTCAAGTCTGGACAAGCAGTTAGAGAAGCGGGGAAGGAATTAAGACTCCTCTTCTGAGGCTAGCCTCCTTTGTTATCTTGGCCAGCCTTTGAATCTCCTCACTTCCATTTTCCCATCTGTAAAATGGGGATTCTTTTTACCTGAGATTAATTAATATCTGCAAAGTTCTGAAGATCCCCAAAGGAAGGTTGCAACAGGCATGTAAATTATTAAACTGGGAGGGGCGACAATAGTGATTTACAAGTACCTAAAAGAGGGTTACAAGGAGGAGGCAGAAAAACTGTTCTCCTTGTCCTCTGATAACTCTGCCATGAAGCCAATAGGAGTTCCATGCCAGTCCCAAGCGTGGATAAAGGAGGAGGGTTTGTCAGATGAGTGAGGATGCACTAACCATGAAACAACAATATGAATGAAATCTGATGCCACTATGACTAAATGATAAAAGATGCTGGCTGAGGTGTAGCCCGGATAAACAAGGTCTGCGACACCAATTGAGTGACATATATACTTGCTTCATCAATTTTCAGAAGGCATTTGACAGCATAGATCAGAAAGTGACTCGGGCGGTGAGGGAGTCTTATGGAGCAGATAGCAGACTGATGTGGTTGATACGATATCAATGACAATGCAGAAGCAGTGGTGAGAATATGCGGGGAGTTGGTTTAGAACAAGTAGAGATACGAGACAAGGAGATCCGATATTGGTGACTATCTTCGTCACACATCTAGAGAGAGTGGTGGACAAGACCAAGGAAAAGGTAGAAGGGATATCTGGGCATAGGGTAAGAATTAACAACTTGAAGTTCATGGGTGATATAGTTATCATTGAGGAAGATGAGGAGAAGCTAGCAAGAATGGTGCAGGTGCTAAATGAGGAAGGGAAGTGGTATGAACCAATTATGAATGTCAGTAAAATAAAACCAATGGTATTTGGAGATAAGGAAATAGGAAGGAAGACCAGTGTTCTGGGATTGAACTAGAGAATGTAGAGAAGTTCACATATCTGGGGAGCTACATAACGTATGATCTATACTGTAAGAAGGAAATAGTGACTAGAAGAGTGAAAGCGAGAGTGAGTCTAAAGGCGATGGATAAAATCTGGAAAAGCAAAGCGATTGGATTAGGACTGAAGCTGGGCATCTTGAAAACGTGTGTATTCAGCAGCATGTTGTACGGATGTGAGACATGGGTGATAACGAAAGATTTGAAGAGAAGAATATTGGCGTTCGAGAGGAGTTGTTACAGAAAGATCCTGAGAATAGGATGGATGCAAGAGGTCATCAACAAGGAATTATATAGGAAGACACAACCAAAGGAGAACCTACTGCACAAGGTTATACAATGGAAGTTACAGCTATTTGGGCATATTTGCAGAATGAACAACAAACGAAAAATCGAGACCCTGGTATCTGGCATAATGGACAGTTCGAAGAGGAGAGGCAGACTCCACAGAGAATGGGTAGATGATATAGTAGATTGGTGCAGAATTAGTCTGCAGAAACTAAGCCACTCTGCACTGGACAGGGAAAGATGGAAGGAAATAGTGAGAGAGGCATTAGACACCAATGGGTGCTGAGCCCATGGTTGTTGACGAGGTTGATGAAGATTGTCCTCTGATGATAGTGTAGTACCCAGAGGTACTGAGACCTCTTCTGGGGTGAGTAAAACCTCTTCTCTACAGCCTTGGTCAAGAGCCAGCTGGCCTTTAGTGTGGTAGAGCGCAGGGCTTTAGACCCTATATTCACAGGCCCTATCCCTAGGGCCAACAACCCAGGTCTGTTTGTGTTACAACTGGTGCATTGGCTAGGAAGAACTGCTCGAAGGTCTCAGAAGCTTGGGATGTGTTTCCTCAGCCCAGGGAAGTATGTAGTACCCAGAAGCACTGAGACCCCATCTGGGGTAAGTGAAGTCTCTGCTCTACAGCCTTAGCTGAGCGCTGGCTGGCCTTTAGCTCATGTGGTAGAGTGCAGGGTTTTAGACCCTATGCTCATAGGTTCTGTTCCTGGGGCCAGCAACCCAGGTCTGTCAGTGATACAATAGGACAAAAAGCAATGGGCTTAAACTGCAGCAAGGGAGGTTTAGGTTGGACGTTAGGAAAAATTTCCTGTCAGGGTGGTTAAACACAGGAGTAAATTGCCTGAGGAGGATGTGGAATCTCCGCTGCTGGAGACTTTTAAGAGCAGGTTAGATAGATACCTATTAGGCGGTCCAGATGGTGCTTCGTCCTGCCATGAGGGCAGGGGACTGGACTCAATGACCTCTCAAGGTCCCTTTCAGTTCTCGTGTTTCATGATTGTACCATTAATGCAATAAAGGTCTGCAGTTGTGTGAAAGTCTTCCATCAGCCAGAGGCTAGACAATGCTGGCTGCGTCTCCCAGACAACAGGAAGATGTTCCCCCCTTTCATACTGTTGGTTCATTCTGAGTTAGTGACATGTACAAGCCCACTTCTCACTGACAGGACACAGCTTCCCCTACACCAGCTTATTCCACAACTTCCCTCCATTGGCCCTGGCACCGTCCTCTGAAGCAGCTGTGCCAGATTAGATGAAGCATTGGCTTGAGCCAGTCTGGCAGTTCCTAAGTGCCTATGTTTGTATTACTCTCTGATTGACTTGAAGTGTTAACCTTTGTGCACCACTTCTTCTCAAGCAATGGTCTTAACTTGCAGCAAAGGAGACATAGGATGGACGTCAGGAAAAACGTCCTGTCAGGGTGGTTAAGCACGGTGATAAATTACCGAGGGAGGCTGTGGAATCTCCTTCACTGGGGATATTTAAGAATGGGTTAGACACACACTGTTTAGGGATGGTCTAGATGGTGCTTGGTCCACCCATGGAGGCAGGAGACAAGTTCTGAGGACCTGTCAAGGCTCCTTCTGGTCCTATGATTCTGTGACTGATTCTGTGATTCTTTTCCTGTGAATAAAACAAGCCATTCTCAGCCCACTCATAAGCTATTTGAGCTGGAACAGAGCAGGACAAGAACCACTTGGTGTTCAAATCAAGAGAAGGACATGGGGAGGGCTAGACCATACTCTCAGAAAACCATCATCCAGCATAGTCTGTCAATTCTCACATGGAACCCACAAGGAAGACACAAAAGAGGCAGACATTGGACAATGTGGAGGAGATTTATTGAGACTGAAGGACAACAGCTGGGGTCCTTCTGGGGTCAGCCAGAAGTTTTGTCCCGAGAGAGCGTGAAATGGAGGAGACTTGTAGATGACCTATGCTCCACTCAGAGTATAAGGGTTTAAGTGAAGTAAGTCGTGTCCGAGAAAAAAACCAAAACCCTGTGGTCAACTGCTTTCTAACTTCTCTGTTGTCGGTTGCTGTCTCCACACCCCATTGCTTTATGTGGCACTCCTCCTTTATGGGAAACATCTCGTACCTACCTTATACCATGTGACTGAAGGCTGGGGATTTCCTTCGATGACAGCGTGGAATTTGGCACGCTCCCCAGACTGAACCCACACATCCTCAATGGTCACTTGCATGTATGGAGGGCCTAGAGAGACAAACGGGTTAGCCCCACTTAGCAGAGTCTGAGTACATCAGAACCAAGCTGGGGATAAATGCATGGGTGTTACAGTTACATCCCTGAGTGGCTCAACTCCTGAGGCGACCTGTGCTGGGTGGGAGTTCTAGCCCTAGGCTTAGGTTAGTGGGAGTGTCTGTGAGGGAATTCAGTGATCTGGAGAGCTCCTGATGAGTTTCTCTTCCAGACTGGTGAGGGGGGAATTGTCTGGCCAAATCGCAATCCAGGCTGAGACAATGGGCCTGCTGTGTCTCATCTGCGCTAGCCTGCTCCTTCACTGGCTGTGAGCTTCCCGCTTCAGGCCACCCAGCTCCCGTCTGCCTCTCCAGCTGATGGGACTCCACACCTTGTCCAGTGCTCCTCACACCCTCAGTCTTACACTGGGCATCCTTAACCTGCACATTGTCCACCCTCAGGTATTTTGGTAGGTTTGGAAGATACTGACAGGGCTTTCCTTATAGAACGGTGGAAGGAAGTCAGAGCTGAACTCCACCCAGCGCCTGGCTGCCATCACAGGATGACTTTGGTCATCTCAGATAAGCGGGAGAACAATAATGACAGAAAAAAAACCCTGCTCACTTGTTATGTCTTGAATTATCTTATCTGATTGGCTTTTCCTGTTCTGCACGATTGTTCAGCGTGAATTAAAA
Organism: Carettochelys insculpta; assembly: GCF_033958435.1. Taxonomy (NCBI): domain Eukaryota; kingdom Metazoa; phylum Chordata; order Testudines; family Carettochelyidae; genus Carettochelys; species Carettochelys insculpta. The sequence continues at coordinate 279,360,150 of NC_134138.1, read as the reverse complement.
TAACATCTACCCAGTATATTAATGTTTGAATAGTCTTCTCTCCTGGTAAGAGAAGAGCCCACTGCGTAGCAGAACACATATTTTTCCTTTGTATTTCTCCCTGACACTCTGCCTTGTTGGTACCCTATCTACACCACTGTTGCGATGAGGTTGGAGTGCCCCGGGGCCAATATCTGGCTGTACAATCCTTATTACTTTTTATTTAAAGAATGACCACTACAAACTACAACCCCCTCAAAGAATGTTCTTTTACACATGTTACCTCAGGAACAAATAATGAAACAATGATGGGAACTGGAACAGAAGGGCAAAGGGATACAATTTCTTACTTGCTGCGCTCTTCTCCTCTGTTTTATAAACACGGGTTTGTTCTGTGGTCTCAATGTAAATTTGACTTTGGACATCACAGACCAGGTCTGCCCCCTCTCTTCTACACCAGTCTCCTCCATCCATGATGGCTGAGGTTCTTCTCACATAAACACAGAGGCACAGTCATTACACAGATATCCGTCACCTTGGGCAATACTAAATAGGACCTACAATACCTGGCTGAAATGATATAGTTAGGGTTGGCCCTGCTTTCTAAATTAGATGGTACCCCCTCAAGAAAGAGATCATGGAGTAAAAAAGTTAGCCAAATGTTAGGAACCATTAGGAAAGGGATATATTATAACACAGAAAATATTGGGATATGCCACCCTATAAATCCATGGTGCACCCACACCCTGCATAAAGTGTGCTGTTCCAATCTCCCCCTCTCAAAAAAGATATATTAGAACTGGAAAAGGTACAGAGAAAGGTAACAAAAATGACTGGAGGTATGGAACAACTTACATACGAGGAGAGATTAAAAAGACCGGGACTGATTAGTTTAGAAAAGAGATGACTGGGGGAGATGGAGAGGGTGCAATAGCACAGATGTCTATAAATCATGAACAGTGTGGAGAAAGTGAATAACGAAGTATCATTTACTCTTTCACATACCACGTGAACCAAAGGTCACCCAATGAAATCTACAAGCAGTAGGTTTGAAACAAACAAAAGTAGGTACTTCTTCACACAGCGCACGATCGCCCTGTGGAACTCCTTGCCAGGTGATGTTTGGAAGGCATAAGTGTAACTGAGTTCAAAAAAGAATGAGGTAAGTTCACGGGGGCCTTATCCCCCAATGACCTTTCAATGACCAGTAGCAAAGATATTCAGGGATGCAACCCCATGCTGTGGACATCCCTAAACATGTGACTGCCAGAAACTGGCACTGGGTGACAAGGGATAGATTACTTATTAATTGCCTTGTTCTGCTTATTGACCATGAAGCATTTGGCATTGGCCACTGTCAGAAGACAGGATACCAGTCCAGATGGACCATTTGTCTGGTCCAGTTATGGCCAGTTTCATCTTATCTTAAATCTACTCAAAAAACAAAGAGGAATCCTGTGGCACATCAAAGACTAACAGATAAATTTGGGCATCAGCTTTCGTGGGTAAAAACAACTTTGTCAGATGCTTGAACAACTCATGTAATTTCAAATGATCAGCTACAGCATTAGAGGCAACTGGACTGTCATGCAGCTTTTGCATGGGCACATTCTGAATTCCATTTGAGTCTCAGAGTGTCATGACATTTATGATCACCTGGTAATGGGAATAGTGCGCTCCCGAAGTCCTGACGCTCCAGCAGTTGTGTTTTGGGAGGTGGTTGAGCTTGATTTTCTCTCATTCAATTTCTCATCCAGAATTTTCCCAGTGCTATCTTGCGCTTCATCTGATGGTGAAAATGGACCCGTTAGGCTAGTTACATAGGACAACATGACTGAAACCTAGGGTGCAGCTTTGAGAGCAATTTCTGCTTGGAATTCCAGCAGACCAACCCCATCAGTTCAACCACTGTAAGTAACAAGATATTGGCCCTTTCTGGAGGACTATGTGGAATGAAGCGTTCGGAATTAAATAAAAATTAGTGATGTTAAATATGGTGGAATGGGCAAAAGCATCAGGGATTTTGTTGTGAGGAAACACACGGGCAAGGTTAAAAAAACCAACCAAACAAATAAAATGAAAAAAGCCCGGGATGTGTGACGCAAACAGGGACATTGGTCATTCAAGGACATAGCTGGTTGAGTTTGTCTTCCAGCTTGCAAATTTAATAAAAATGACAACTCTGTTGATAAATTTCAATGTTTCCATTTTCAGGGTACAGCCACAAATCTGAGAATGATTGTCAGCTCACACTGGTGTAAATCAGAAGTAGCTCCTATGAAGTCAATAGAGCTATACTGGTGTAAAACTCATACAGGGGAGATCGAAATCAGGCCCTATTATGTGCTGTTATGGTAAAGAGGATCTAGTTCTAATCTCACTCCTGTAACACTGTTATAACTCCATTCACTTCAAAGGCAGTTTCATTTACATTGCCATGAGTGGGAGCAAACTCAGGACCAGAATCCCTTTTCCAGAAATATTATGAAAGGAGGACGGGTGGGTTTTTAAATCAAGATGCTCCTCTAAAACAGGCTTAATAGCCTATCCCAGCAAGAACTAATCATCACGTGTTACATATCATCGAGGTTACCTGTTAGGGTGAAAGTAACAAAGAGTCCTTTGGCTCCTTAGAGACTAGCAGATTTATTAGGGCATAAGCTTTCATGGGTAAAACCCTCTACATCAAATGAGCTGGAGTGGCAATTACAGAGGGGCTGTGTCTACACTAGCCCCAAACTTTGAAATGGCCACACAAATGGCCTTTTCGAAGTTTACTAGTGAAGCGCTGAAATGCATATTCAGCGCTTCATTAGCACACGGGCGGCCGCGGCGCTTCGAAATTGATGCAACTGCCGCCGTACGGCTCATCCCGACAGGGCTCCTTTTGGAAAGGACCTCACCTACTTTGAAGTCCCCCTATTCCTATGAGCAGAGATGCATCTGATGAAGTGGGTCTTTGCCCACAAAAGCTTATGCTCCAAAATATCTGTTAGTCTATAAGGTGCCACAGGACTGCTTGTTGTTCTCCAAGGTCTCTTCAGTCAAGGTGGAAATGGCCCATTATCAGTAGTATGTATCAAAAGAGGAAAAACAAATCAGATCAGACAGGGGAGATGTGGCCCATTGTCAGAGTCTAATGTGGAGATATTAACACCCAGGGCAGAGAAGCTGCTTTTGCAAGGGGCCAACCACTCTGTTTAATCAGCAGCCAGTCTCAGTTTAATCCTTGGTTGATGGAGTCAAATTTGCAAATAAATTGCAGCTCAGAGATTTCTCTCTTCAATGATTTTTGAAATTTCTTTGTTTTCAGATGGCTACTTTTAAATTTGTTACTGTGTCCAGGGAGAGGGTGTCTCTCTGGAAAACCACCAGACTAAAAGTGTGAAGGCACACATGCACACACGCGCGCACACACACACACACACCCCACATCTCTATTGTACTCAAGTACCCAGAAGTGAAAGCAGCTGCACTTTTATTCAAGTAAATTTTTGGGTAACTTTTCCACCTTTGAATGTAACACAAAACCACGATTCACAGATGAGTAGGACGTCTATTAACGCTTTATCAGCCATGCAATTGAAATATTTGCTTTCTTGTTCTTTTCGAAAGCAGGTGATCAAAGGGACACATGACAAGATAACAAGCTTCTATTTTTAATGAAAACACTTGCTATTAACATCCTAAGACACTGAGGCTGCGTCTACACGTGCACGCTACTTCGAAGTAGCGGCAGTAACTTCGAAATAGCGCCCGTCACGTCTACACGTGTTGGGCGCTATTTCGAAGTTGAAATCGACGTTAGGCGGCGAGACGTCGAAGTCGCTAACCCCATGAGCGGATGGGAATAGCGCCCTACTTCGACGTTCAACATCGAAGTAGGGAAGTGTAGACGATCCGCGTCCCGCAACATCGAAATAGCGGGGTCCTCCATGGCGGCCATCAGCTGGGGGGTTGAGAGATACTCTCTCTCCAGCCCTTGCGGGGCTCTGTGGTCACCGTGGGCAGCAGCCCTTAGCCCAGGGCTTCTGGCTGCTGCTGCTGCAGCTGGGGGTCCGTGCTGCATATACAGGGTTTGCAACTAGTTGTTGGCTCTGTGTATCTTGCACTGTTTAATGAAAGTGTGTCTGGGAGGGGCCCTTTAAGGGAGCGACTTGCTGTTGAGTCCGCCCCGTGACCCTGTCTGCAGCTGTGCCTGGCTCCCTTATTTCGATGTGTGCTACTTTGGCGTGTAGACGTTCCCTCGCTGTGCCTATTTCGATGTTGGGCTGAGCAACGTCGAAGTTGAACATCGACGTTGCCAGCCCTGGAGGACGTGTAGACGTTATTCATCGAAATAGACTATTTCGATGTCGCAACATCGAAATAAGCTATTTCGAAGTTGGGTGCACGTGTAGACGTAGCCTGAAAGTGAAAGAACTCTAGAAGTACTCAGCTTACTCCTTCACCTATGTATGCTGTCGCTTTCCTTTTTCACGCTGCTCTGAGCTACTGCTAAAGAACTAAACACCGCACCGTTTCACTTTCTGCTTACAGTCATTTTCTAGTTCTCCTGCATTAACAAAATGCTGCTCTTATGGGTTTCCAGCACTGCAGAGGGAAGACTTTGAATAAAAAGCGCCCAAACATTCTCACTTAATTTGTAACAGAGAGTAAGCCGTGCTAGTCTGTCTCTAAAGTGCTGCTTGACTGCTTTTCACTTAATTTGGTTTGTTTGATTTCATTAAATGTTTGCATGCTCGTTGTGGGGTGTAACAAAATATTTTACATCATAATCTAGATTTAGGGCCTCAAAGCTAATTGACAGTGTCCCTTTCAGATCACGCAAAGTTAAGAACAATTATTATGACAACACAAAATGACAACAGATTAGACAAAACAGCTCTCTGGTTATTATGGCAACTAATTAAAAGTGAAGCATGAAAGGGGGGTAGCATTTACCAGGTTCTTTACAAGATTTAAGAAGTGAAATATATTTACCATTTTTTAAAAAATAAAATACAGTAATACAAACATAAAAGTTTTTGTTCTTTTCGCAAGACAAAAACTGGCTCTGGTTGTACAGGGCATTATGTTTACTCGTGAAGAAAATGCCCAAGAGTCTATTACGGCTATGACATAAATTGAATGTAAATAAATCCTTAATATCCTTATAACCTAAAACGTCTGTAACAGGTAGTCAAGAAAAGTTAAGTAGATATGCCTGAAACATCATGTTGTTCATGACACACAGAACACATTCACAGATAACATACTCAGGCTCTAAAATTCAAGATGACCCCCAGGCTAAAACCCCAGATGTGTAACTATCCCCCATCCATAAACTTTGTGGGCTTTAAAAGTCCCAACTTGGCTTTAGATCCAAATTTGCAAATGTCCCCTCCCCCATTTTCATAAAAAGCCCTGATCTGGACAGCCCCACAATTTGTGGTGTCTAAATTTTGTGTCTTGGACCCTTCTCTGTGTAGAAAATGAAAGAAATACAGAATTGGGCAGAACTTCATTTTTGGTTGGTGCAACATTTATGTCTAACATCCATGGAGAATTTCCCACACTCATTACAGACCTACCATGACCTCCAGCACCGTGGGTTTGCGTGCTGGCTTCATGAACTATCGCAGGAGGCATATTTTCTGTATCTGAGTAGTCTGAAGGTGCGGAATCAAGAATGCCAAGGCCACCAGCCTTTGCTCTCATGCCTGGAGGAAGAGTCCTATGCGGTGTCGTGGAATCCACAAGTTTCTTCAGGGCCATCTTTATCTCCTTATCTGCCCGTTCAAGTGAAGCCCGGACAGAATTCTCCAGCTCTGACTGTGGTGCGCCCTCTCCTACAGACAAGAAGAATAGCTTTTCCCTCTTCAGGATAAAAAGAAAAGTATCAGCAGCAACCAACCTACGGTGGGATTCGATGCAGACATTTGCATTCAATCTTTTTTACCCCTGTGCAACAGAGAGCTAATGTGCAAATGTTTATTTACAGAAAGAGGGTGTTTAACTAAAATTCACAATGAACCTCCAGCTGACTCTGCTTATCCCATGGCAGAGGTCTTAACGCACTCTGTATACTTGGAGCTTCTCACCAGGTGTGATAGAATTTAGGTGATTCATAGGGCTGGAGATGATCAAACTAGTCTATAGAAGAGTGAGGGTGGGTTGATAGCAGCCTTCAACGACCCGAAGGGGGCTCTAAAGAGGATGGAGAGAGACTGTTCTCAGTGGTGTCAGATGGCAGAACGAGGAGTAATGGTCTGAAGTTACAGTGGGGGAGGTCTAGGTTGGATATTAGGAAAAAACTATTTCACTATGAGGGTGGTGAAGCACTGCAATGTGCTACCCAGAAAAGTGCTGGAATCTCCAACCCTAGAGGATTTTAAGTCATGGCTGGGGTGACTTAGCTGGGATTAGTCCTGCTTTGAGTGAGGGATTGGATTTGATGGCCTCCTGAGGTCTCTTCCAGCTCTATGATTCTATGACACTAGTCACTCAGTTTTGATTGGATGAGTAAGAGGGAAAACACAGAGTGTTAAGTTCACCAGAACAGCAGCAGGACCCCAGCCATGACCTCCTGTGCGAACAGGGTGTCTTGTGCAACAAAGCTGAAGTTACTATTTTAAATTAAAGGTATACCACTTGTTTCTTGCATGATGATGGAGGAGGAGTGAACAGGTTAGAGCAATAGTTCCAAACTTTTTCCCTAGGGCAGACCCACAATCACCACCCCAACCATTCACGGACCCCCATCACAGCCAATTCTAGCAATTCTCATTTATCTTTTACTTTTTCATGGCCCTTCCTGCAGGAGTCCCAGGACCTCAGGTTGGGAACCACTGGGTTAGAGGATCCCTTGCGCATCAAGGCAGGAGAGGAAGGAGATACAGTAGTTAAGGGTTTGTACCAATGTTGTTACCCATCAGACTAAGAAGGAGATGGCTGAGGAACATGTGGAGCTGCCCCAATACAATAATTTCGATTATTTCTTAGCTTGTGGTACCCTACTTTGTGTTACCATTTGCCTCAGGGAGGAGCGAGAGGAGCAGGGGGCTTTGCATTAGGGACATCTGAGAGTCATTTTTAATTCACTGTTATTGGCTAGGTGTCTAACACAACATGCCTCTGCGGCGCACAGCAGTGACTGGGCCTGGGGCTCCTGGCTGACACCCCTACTGCAGAGCGGCTGCAGCTGGAGCCCCAGGTCCTTTAAATCCCCACCCGTGTGTCACACGGCGTGCTCTGGGAGGCTCTGAGGCCTCCCTAAAGGCAGAGAGTCTGGGGTGCCATCCTCTCCGATCACTGCTGGAAGCTGGGGGCTCCAGCCCTGCCCCTTCCGAGAACTGCCTGCCATCTTGCTCAGGGGCTGGGTGAAACTGTGGGCTCCCCTTCGGAGTGGCAGCTGGATACAGAGGAAGATACAGTCCCTGGTTCAAGAAGCTCACAGAGGTAGGGAGAAGGTAGACATCTCCGCAGACAGGCGTGATTTTTCTCATTCATTTAAACGGGTTTTCAAGCCCAAGGCCCAGTCTGAGCAACAGCTAAGTGCATTGTGGATGCCACGATTCCCTTCCCAGTCATTGCACCGTCAACATCTAACTCATTTAAACTCTACAAAATTTTGTTGGCACGACAGGCTGTACAAGTCTCTCCAAGGTGTAAACAAGGGGCCAGCCCCTTCCCTAATCTCCCAGATAGCAATTGGAGGTCAGTCAATCACCCGAGGAAGATGGTTAGACACCATGTATACAATGTGAGTCCTGTTTTGCAAGGCACACTGGAATGTCTCAGGTGTAAAACACACAATGAAAACCAAATAATTATGTTACTCCGTGTTAACATTAGCACACAGTCTTTTTTAGGGACACCCACTTTCAATAAGGAACAACTTTGTTGGTCCAAATATACTTCCCAGTTTAAAGGAGAATTTAGAAAATAACATTCTTATGAAATGGGTGGTCCTGGGACAAAGGAGTGATCTACAGGCATGCCAGGCTCCAATTCTGATTGGTTGTTAGCTAGCATAGCCCCTACACAGAACGAGGGGTAAGGGACAGAAGAGCCCATCCTGCAAGCCCAGGGAAGTCCAGGTGTGAGGAAAGATTTCAGGTCAAAGCGAAAGAGAGAGACAAAGTAGGAAGTGCGATTCCTTGTTTTTATCAGGCCAGCAGATATTTTTACCAAGAGATATGACTCCTGTGGAATGGACAAAATATTAAACGCGTGAGGAGCAAGATGATCATGTCACTGGAACAGCATCAACAACTCTTTACTGCTAATGGACCAAGTAGTCACCTTCCTATGCATCTCCACTGGAAAATGTCATTTTCTGCAGTCTGTCTTCTTCTGTGAATGCGTCAGACTTCATTTGTGGGGAGTGCCAGCCTCAAAGATGGCTTTATTCCGCCCCCACCACAAGAATTCAAATGGTTTTAAAATTGCTTAGAAGCAATGGCGTGCTTTGTTTTGTATTCCCAGAAGAAGAAACACTGTAGGTTTCGTTCTGCTTCTGGTCTCTTCCCGTCTTACAGGAAATCGCGTGGATATGTAAATCTCACAGACAAAACTTAAGGTAGGTCTACACAGCAAAGTTATTTGGAAATAACAGCCATTCCTTTAAAATAACTGCTAGCGTCTACACAATGCAATCCCTATTTCAAAATAATGTGAAATAGCGGTTGGCTTATTTCCAAATCGGTAAACCTCATTCGATGAGGAATAGTGCCTATTTTGGAATAGCTGTTTTGAAATAAGTGCTGTGTAGACAGGGAATGGCGCCTATTTCAAAATAAGCCATAGTGTGTCCAATGACTCTATTTGGAAATAAGCTCTCTGTATGTAGACTCTGAATTTCAAAATAATTAAGTGCTATTTTGAAATGCATGTTTGGCAGCAGCTACCCATGTCCCTTCCTTTCAGAAGGGGCATTTAAATGACACAGATCAGAACTGGTTAATTAGGCAATGATATGCATATTCAGTGCCTCATTAGCATAAAGTGCTGCTTTTGAAACGCACAGTGGCCATGTAGATGTGGGTGCTTCTAAATAAACCCCAGCCTTCAGCATTCCCTTACTCCCAAAATGAACTGGGAATAAGGGCATTTTGAAGTCTGGGGTTTATTTTGAAGTGCCTGCCGCTACATGGCCAGTTTGCGTTTCGAAAGCAGCACTTTTGAAGCATGACTGGCCGCTGTTATGCTAATGAGGTACTGAATATTCATATTAGTGTCTCATTAACCAGTTCCAATCCATGTCATTTAAATGTCCCTACTGAAAGTGAGGGGTAGCGTAGACATGGCCTAAGAGTTAAAAGCGGTTAGCTCCATCTTGGGCCAAACCTCTCTGGCAGTGACACCTCCTAATTTCTTTTTAATTTTCTTGCTGTGAGGACAGCTGTGATGAAGGCTGCTGGACTGGTAGACCGAAGCCCCCTCTTTATCCACAGGCCAGTCAAGCTTCCCTCAGACTGCATAGCCCACTGCCCCAGCAGTGTGCATTTACACAGATCGGGAAGCCCCCTTTCTAGGAGGAAGTGGTATTCAGCATTCAGTTCCCTTTGATTCTTGGTCTTGCTGTTGAGACGACCCACAAATTAGTGCAATGTTGTTTTCAGCCCCCCCCATGAATGGACCGTCATGAAATGAGTGGAATATACCTAGCAGTGCACTCCGCCCCTTTAGGAGAAAATTTACTATGATTTAAGTAGGATTAATTTAACAGGGACAATTAAACATTATCAGACTGAAACAATGGATACCGTAGATAAAATGTACTCAATTCTTCAGCAGCACAAGCTTAAATATTCTCACTTCACTGCAGCGTTAGCCCAAGAGTTAGCTTGAGTGCAGTCCCTCACTCAACTCCAATGCACGCTCATAAGTTTCCAGCTCCAGTGAAATGGTGCTTTAAACTTGACCTAGTTAGCCCTGAGATATTGGGGAAGGAACATAAGCGCTACAGCCTGTACAGCTACCAATGCAGTGGGATCTCATCGACGCTGTGTTGCTGGGCAGTTTGAGGTTGTGCATTATGACCGCTCTCACTTGAGCTAGGCTGACTCCAGAGATGTCACTCAAATGTGCATAACCAGAGCTAACACTTCTGTGAAGACAAACTCTCAGGGCACAGACTGTCTCCTAGTTGCAAAATCCCAAACTATTTATTGCAAACCTTACTGTGCTGCATCTCTTTCACTCAACTGTGTTTAAGCTGACACAGAAGAGGAGTAACTCAGATATTTTGATGTTCAAATTCAACCAAGAGAAGTCCCCCAGATGCTGACACTCAGTTCCCAATTTTTTAACTTTATAAAACTGCCTGGACATCTCTTTAAAACAGGCTCTCTCACAATTCTTTTGCAGTTCTGCAGCTCAGTGCTAACCTAGTGCAGTGAGGCCTTAAATACAGGGGCACAGCTGGGGTTCCAGCTAACTCCCACTGTGATCCACGGACTCAATACAATTCCCTGGGAAGTGGATGTGGCCTTTGGAGACCTACTTACTGTGAAGAAACAAAAACACAGAAGCAAGTGAAATCAATGACAGCTGCTGCATAAGATTTATTGACATAAACCTGAGAATCTGATAATATATCTTGACTTAGATTAATCTTAGTTGTCTGTCAAACAAACAAACTTCCTCCTTTCACATGCCCTTTTGCCAGCTGTAAAACAGTCTTTGTGTGAATTTTAATTCTGTTATGTCTTCACCTACAAGAACTACTACCCCACACGTCTCTTTAGTTAGCTACATATTTTAAACCACTTACAAGCATACATCATAATTTTTAACCTCTAGGAAAATACTTTGAAAATAAACTTAGACTTGTAATAAATTTTTCATTTTTTAAAAATAGAGAACCGTAATAGGATTTTCCATTCCTTTTCACTGAATATTTGTTTAAATTTCCAAAATAATGTAAACAGATGTTATTTACTTTCACTTAATCAACAGAAGAACTATCGGTATTTCTTTGCTACAACCATTTGAAATGCAACTTCATTTAATTAACAAAGTCATTACTAAAGAAAAACCAGGTCAAGAGAAAAATTAACTCCACATTCCATTGCACACCTTGACAAAACTATATCTCTATTTTATTCTTCTTAGGATGATTGTGGGTTAAATTCTTTTCCCAGTTACATCTGTGTATGTTTGATTTCAGTGGAGTTACTCTGGATTTACAGCAGAGTAACTGAGATCTGAATACGGCCCAACAAAATAGCAGTATGTCAGTTCAGATATATTTCCTCCCCTTGTATGTCTGTTACTTTCCAATGTACAGTAGTGCAAAGTTTCTTAGAAGAACTAATACATAGCCATGGTATTGTTTAATTATAAAACATACAGTATAAGCCAATGAGGTTGTTATTGAAAAAAACTGATAGTACGAAAAAAGAGCCTTAGTTTCTTTCACCACCAATAGTCACTGAGAAATTTTCAAACTCCAAAAACATAGTGCAGGTTATTGTACAAAATATGCCTTTTAGACAGTAAACTGAAAAATGACATTAAATTACCAAATTAATTTTAGCCACCCCATATTCAAGGTGCAGCTCTTTAAATGAAAATTGTAATGTTTGCAAGGGCACCTTTATAATGTTCCTAATTTAGTTAGTACTCAGAAGAACTCTGGATCAAGTTTCACACATTATCTAGTTAGATAACAGCAAGACCAATAATATTGATGTGAGGTTCTAAGAGAAAACCCACTTGCTCCTCTTTAAGATGATTAGCAAACAAAGTGTCTGTTGCTGTTTCAGTAACATCCTGATTGTTCTGAATCACCCAGATAGCAAATACTGTTTTCTTCAGCAACATTACTGTGCAACTCAGCTTACGCAAGGTTTGTTTCTTTTTCTCATATCTTCTGTCACACTGACAGCATCACACATTGCCGGCCGTATTGGGTACGTCCACACAGCAATTACAAACTAGAGGCTGGCCCACGACTTGGGTTTATGAGGTTCATGCAAAAGGGTTGTTTAAGTGTAGTGTGGAATTTCAGACTCTGTTGGGAGCCGAGGCCTACAGCCCCGGAAGGTGGGAGGATCCCGGAACTCAGGCTGGAGTGCTCACACAAACATTTATCATGCAGTTAAACAATCCCTTAGCCCTGAGTCCACCGGCACAGGCCAATGGTGGGTTTCTAACTGCAGTGCAGACATACCCATTCTGAACTGATTCCCCGTGGGACCTGAATCTAGTTCTGAGAACACAGTCTTGTTTAAGGGCTAAGCGCCTTTACGCAACACCATTTTGCACTCAAACTAGTGGGAGCTGAGGTGCTCAGCACCTCTCAGAGGCACTCAGCACCTTGCTGAATCATACCCTTCCTGGCTTAGTCATCAAGCATATATTGGAGATCTCTGGGCCACAGCTCTCGAGATGCACAACTGCCTATGATAAAGGGTGACATACAACATTGCTAGCCCTTAGCTGGCTATACTGTAATGCTACATTGTGCACTGGCAGTGTATCCCAATCACATAATACATTGAAACCCCATATCATACTTAAGGCACAAGCCCTCCAAAGTTCTGATGGACGCATTCATTCAGCAGTTGTTTGTCGAAAAAGGGGTTTAACTGTATTAGTGTGCCTGACATTTTGATATGGTTCATTGGTAAATTTTCATTGTTAGATTAGGAACCTTTAACCACAAACGCACTGATGGCAATGTTTAACCATTAACATATGCAGAGGACCACATTAACTATTCTACTCACATAGTAACTATTCATTCCTACAATAATTTATTGGCGGCTGTACGCTCGTTTTAAATCCAGACTGCTGGTATTGCGTTAATTTGTCCATTCCTGTAAGCAATGCTCTTTTAGGTGTAGACAACACAAACCCCTCTCATAATTTAGATGCATTACAGAGTTATTGAACTTGACTAAAGAATGCAGAAACACAGAATTCCTGGCCTTAGGCAGCCACGTGAAAGATTTAGAAAAAGGAGCTGATGAACAATGATGGCCTTTTTAGTAGAGGTGGAACACAGTTGCACTCAAAGTGTGAGCCAGCGGCTCTCAGTTGAAATCAATAGGAATTTTGCTATTGATTTCAGTAGGGTCAGAGTTTCACCCCAAATGCTTCAGCAGTCTCTTGAGTCAGTGGTTGCCCAATGCGTGTGGTACCTTCTACGAGTTTGACTCTAGAGAAAAAAAGGTTATAATAATGGAAACAGCCTGTGCATTTTGAAAGATTTAGGAATCCCTTTCTGGAAGAGCTAATTTGTTTACTCAGCATTTCGTGCAAACACAGCCATACAAATGATCTTTCTGCCTATTGGGTATGCACAGTGATAGGAGATATGCTTAAATGAAACCACCCTCCCTTCTCTCGATTCCTGGAAGGTATTGCCAAGCTGAGATGCTTTAAACGTCTCACCACCATGTGACTTAGGAGTCTGAGAGTGGAAGTAATTTTTAAACACCTGAAGAAAAATGTGCTTATTTATATTTTTTGTCACAAGGAGAAGAGGCTGGTCACCTGGAGGCTGCTGAACCTGCCCCTCCTCACCTCTCTGTGGAATGATATGCTTTGATCAGGATCAATCATAAACTGAAATTACAGAAGTGTTCCCTTTAAGACTGGAAAATACATATCACTTTCTATCCATTTTTCCTTCTAGTATTTTCCTTTTAGGCGCTTCCCTAGAATTCTCACCACCGATTTCACCCACCCGAGAATGTTTCTGTTTCTTTGTTCTTTGTATAGTCTTTTATTTGGTTTGAAGCTTCCTGCTTGTATCTGCTGAGCTCTGGGCGGGGTCTTCTGGGCTGATGTGCAGCATCAGAGGCTCGCCGACTGTCCCGTAGCTGAGGGTTCTGGTGGAAACTTCTGTTTTAAAGCTGGACTGTCCATTGTCTGCTGAGAGCTGGACTTCAGTACAGAAAGACGGTTTCAGTTTGAAGGAGGGTGCAGGAGAGGCATGAGGAGTGCACGTCTCGCTCACATGGAAGGAAACGTTGGACGGACCCACGGACTGCACCCCGGTGACTCCGGAAGCTGACACGAATGTTCCTTCAGGGTGGTATTCCTGGAACTTGCTGAAAAAGCTTGGCCTTGGTTTAGGGACAACTGGCCTCCCAAAATTTAGCAACACAGGCTTGCCCACAGTCGGTTCATTAATTTCTCTCTGGAGCACCGAGATCTCACAGGGTTTGTCATCTGTGTAGTTTGGATCATCACATCCATAGGTCTCACCTTCTTCTGGAACATAATCTTCAAGGTCCTCCAGAGTTAGCACTTTTCCGTTGCGGGTCAGGATTTTGGGGGCTCGGCCACCAGTGTCATCTGACACTAGCGGCTGTGGTTCATCAGTTATAACAACATTATCCTCCTCCGGAAGAAGCACATCTGGTATTGTAACAGCTACACCCCCTTCATCAATCCAAGATGCGTCTAACTCACCAGCTTCTTCTTTAACCCCTCGGCTCCTCTGTGATGGAGGAAGTTCATGCTTGTCTGTATCCGCTGTCTCCAAACTAAAGACAAAGGGTTCACTCACACAGGCCAGCAGTGGGGAAGTAGCTTGTGAAGCATTGTCATTGTTTGCTTCCTGCATGCAGCTCTTTCCATCCCTCCCACATTCAAGGAATGAACTACTTCCTAAGAGTTCAGATCCACACTGAGAGCTTGTGTCTTCATTGTTCACTGGAGGTCCTTCTTGGCCAGCCCCATGTGCAAGGGTCGGAGTGTCAACGTCCGAAAGACTGTCAACAGGCAGGGAAGACTTGTCTTGCTCCACTAATTTATTATTGGAGTTGTTTGTGTTTGGGTCCTCTTCAGGGGAACGCCTAGGCCTTGGGCCAGGCATAGTGAGTGTGAGTCCTCCTGAGTCATCTTTTTCTGGCTTCGCTGGGGAAGCTCCTCTTTTCCTTGTGGGCTTGGGTGATTTTTTCATCTTGAATTCAATGATTTCCTCCACTTCAACCCATTTGGGCTTTTGTTCTTCCCCTTTTGTTTCTGTGACAATAGCTCTAGCTGCTGCTCCCTGTCTGTCCTCTGGCTCTGTCACAAAGAGCGTGGGAATGACTGACTTCCACGTGGCCTCCTGCTCAGGCCTGTGGACAGGCTGCCTGAGCTTTGTCACACAAGCTGGCTCTGGTGTCAGCACTTCTGACCTTGTGGGGTGGGGGAGGGAGTAACCTGAGGAAGGATGGGCGGGAGACATCTTTCGCTTTTGCCTCGGGGTCTTCACCACAGTTGTTATTGTTTCCTCTCTGACGATAGAAATGGTTGAAATGGTGTTTGCACGAAGGCAAATATTTTTCTGGGGTCCACACTCCCTCAGCACATGCCCATTGTAGACAGCCACCAAAGTGGGGTTAGTGTTGTGAGCATTTAAGGTGGAGAGGGACACACACATACGCACACACATACTCAATGCACTTTGAGAATCAGGTTTCCTGTCAAGAGCTCCGTGCACTGTCCCATCCAAATTGTTTCCAACTCCATTAACTCTTTGAGTGCATAGGAACATGTTGAGTATGTCTGTCTAAGGAGCTCTCTTTTAGATGCATATTATTATCAATCATTTGCTTTGAACAGTAACAATGCTACTTTGCAGTCATACAACAGATTCAACCAAAAATTCCAAAGACACTCAAGGAGTTCAGCCCATTCTTCCTGACCCAATCACCTTGGGTGACATTCTTGAGCCAGTGAAGTAAATGACAAAAATCCCACTGACATCAACTGAGTCAAGAATTCACCTCATTCACAAACATATGTTCTCTTTTTGTTGCTTACAATGAATGGCCACAAAGACAGTGTTTGTTTACCTGTCAGTCAACAGCATGGACCCCAGACCTGCATTTTCACATGCACAAAAACAGTGTTAGAAGCTCATTAAGCACATGGTGGAAGCCAAGAAAAGAAAGACAGTGGAAATATTCCCTGAAGGTTATTCATGCGAAAACAAGTGATAGGCTAGAATGCAGCACCGAACCTCATTCTAGTACAGGATCAGGCCCATAATGTATGTTGATTATTTCTCAGAAGAATTCTGCTGGCTTTGCTGTAAGTACAGTGAGGTTCCCACAGTAATAGGAACTCCTACACATTGCGCTCTATATTATTGGGACTCGGATGCATACACATTGATGTCAATGGGAACTCCATGCACCTATCCCACGACAGAATTTGACCTTAAACGTGGTGCAGTACAGATTGGGTTAAATAATGAACAATTTTGGTCTTGGACTTTTTAAGGTTGTTGTGCTATTTGAAATGGCCATTTTTACATGTGCCTTTCCTTGTGGCTTTTTCAATGACGGGTTTACAGGAAAAAGTCCAGTGACAAGGACTTATTCATTTGGGAAGTAGGAAGTATGTGAAGCAGACAGTATATAGCAGAGGTGGCTGACCCAGGAGAGGCAAATCCAAGTTCGTTTTTCATTGAGATACAGCCTTTAGCACCAAACAGCAGAGCCAGAAGCAGAAAGGGAAGTAATTAAAAGATAAATGAAGAGGACCAGACCCAGGAGGGAATGAATATGAATTCATATATTCAGCCTCCTACCCCAGCTCTCCATGTGGCAGTTCCATGACTCAGTCTATAGCCCCAGCAACATGGGCCTGTCCTCTGCAGAATAACCTTTTCATGGGAAATCCTCTTATCTCCTCCACTTTTACCACAGACTCTTCTGAGCATGGAGATGGGTAAGGCTCAAGGACTCTCCACTAAGAGAACTTCTTCTACTCTCATTTGGCCAGGATGGGGAATTAAGACATACTGAGGTCTGATCTGCTTCTCTCTTCTAGCATCACCCTGTCACAGTGCAATTCCAACACGTCCTCCCATGAGAATGTGCCAAGCTGGCACCATACTCTGCTACTCTGAATCTGTATTTCACGGCAGTTTGAGACTCTTCTGCTGAGAATGTGCCTATCCCTGCATGTGACACCTCTCACACTGAGATGATCTCACCCAGCATCTCCTGCTTCTACTGAGGGTCTCTTCTGAGCTTCCGCACCTCTGCCATCTCACCCTGCCTACAGCTACTTCTCACGCTGAGTTTACCTGCTCTCCATTGGAGTTGCTGGCCACCATCGCTGGAGAGCCTTAGCTCTACACTGTATGTGCATAATGCCCATCAAAGTTGCATGTGCAAACCACTGGCAACTGAGTTGAGAATTAGCCTTTACATACTTGAATTAGATATGGGTTTAAGCCTCAGCATCAAAGACCCACAAGCACCCTTGAGGTTTGGGGATTTGCACAGCTGAGATTCTGGTTCTGTTCCAGCTCAAATGTATGCATTAACTTTCTCCATGTTGGTAAAGTTTGACAATTGCTATCCTTGTACATACGTACTTAGGGCATGGCTCATCTCCCATTAAAGACTTTTGTAAGAGTTGGCTCAGGCCCTCAGTGGTTTAAATCAGTGTTCGCTATCGCATTTAGTTGACAGGAGCTTATTAATCAGTTTCCTGCATGGCATTTTGTGTATGTTGAAGAAGATTTAATAAAGCGCATTACTGCTGGAGAGAATTAGAAGACATTTTAAAACGGGAGAACGAGAACAAGAGTGCTGACATCACCAGATGACTGAAGGAAATCCAGAAGGAAATGCTTTGTCCTTCTGTGTGCTGATTTACTGCAGCAGAGGCTCACAAAGGCAAAAGCTTTAAATGTTATACTAAGGTGCAGCCTGACCTTAAGCAACCCCTAGGAGCACTTATTTTCCTGGGCTACTTCTGAATCTGTTGTCTAAACTGTACCTTGCGTACTGTTTAGCTAACCCACTGCTATTTTATATGTGTCAATTGGGCACGAAGAGCAACACCAGGGATTCTGTTCTCTGCAGAAGTAAAACATTTCCTCACTGCTCCAAGAGCAAAATATATCTGCCACTGACGTTAAAGGAAACAGTACCTTCTCACCACCTTTTCTTATTGGCTATTCAGTTTGAAAACTCTTAGGTGAACAGACCTGTTGTCTTACCCATCTACATCTGTTCTGCTCCAGAATCTGAAGAAGTGGGTCTTTCCCATGAAAGCTCATTACTTAATAAATAATATTGTTAGTCTTTAAGGTGCTACACGACTGCTTGTGTTGTTTTGCCAGCATACAGATTAACATGGCTGCCCCTCTGAGAACGTCTCCATGGAGTCCTTAGCACCCCAGTGTGCTATATAAATGAACAGGAGATTATACGTCTGTGTAAAAATAATAAAACATGTAAAAGGCGGCATTCGGCTCCTGTTCATATGTGTTTTGCAGTTGCTATTTCATACACACTCATAAAAAATGCAAAGAAGTCAAATTTTTCACATCTCCTTTCATGTCCAAGCCATGAACTTGCTCCTAACAATGTCACATCTCATGTTACTGAGCCAGATTCCACCTTTTCAAACTCATGTGCTACTTTCATTGACGTCAGTGGGATTCATGCACATGTATCTGAAGGAAGAATTAGGTCCAGACCCAGATGAAATGCTGGTGCTCCTGCTTTTTGCGAAGGAGGGTTACGTTGCTCAGGTTGCTATGTTTCATAACAAAAAATGCCACAAAATCAGAGGGGATGGGAATGAGCACACTTGAACGGCCAATAAACACAGGCTTGTTACTGATTCATGCATCCGCAGCAAATCAAAACACGACTGTTAAAAAAAAGCACTTACATGATGATGGTTTTCTTGGGCACTTTAGTCTCTTGTTCAGTGACTACAAAGAAAACAGTATGAACAGCATGGGGTTAAAGAAAGGCAAAAGCTGAAATGATTAAATTAACTTTGTTAAGTTAATCGAGAGAAACTTGAGTGATGTGTATCATCCCATCCATGCTTTCTGTGGTTATCTCAAGAGTTCTCCTTACTGTCTTCTGGTCAAGACTGGGGATTAATAATGCTGTTTGTGCAATGAATGGTTTTGAGGTGATGTGGATTCATATAGAGACAATCTTATAAAATAAAAAGAACTGCTTTGTCCACCTGAATAGCCTGGCATTTGTCTTTGGCAGATCAAAAGTTTCACAAGCTACCATGTGACAGGGGAACCAAAAAAAATCACTATAGAAAATTGGCATAAAAAAGCCCCTCTTCCCAAAACGAGAGTTTGTCAATATACCTACAGTATGTATATGTCTAGGCCAGCCATGCATCGGATACTCTGTGTAGCTCTCTATCTTTGCCCCCATAGTATAAACTCTTGTTTTAGAGGTGTCTATGTAAAGATTTCAGATAAATCAAAGGTTTTTTAAATTAGAGAGTAACAAAAAGGAAAAGCAAAGAGTTCTGGCATTCCAAAAGCTAATGGAGTTTTTCATAATTTTCTCTACCAATCTGCTGGTACAGCACCATGACACCATATGAACCAGACTGTACTGAATGCACTAAGAACTGTTGATGGTAAGTGTGATTTTGCAAAACAAAGAGCTTATGCTCTACTCTTTACTCTGTGACAAGTTAGTGAGCTTCTAAACGTCTATATTTTTCTTTGAATTATGTTTCCAGAAACCAGCAATTATAGCAAATAAGTTCCAGTAATAGTGTTATTTAGTTTGCATAATTAAAAATATTTAAAATTATTGCAAAAATTTTGTGGCAGTATTTTGAGGATTTTTTTAAAGAGTGTTGTTTATTGCCCTGGACCATTATCTGTACAGAACAGTAGGTGCCATCCAAAAATCACAATTCCCAAGAGCTACTACACACCAGTATCTGAGATATCACAGATCATTCCTGTTCAAAATACAGGGGAAAAATAATCTAATCTTTGATAAATCTGTTGGGAAATCTTGAGTTCTTTAGTGGTCATCATATCTACAGACTGAAAAATTCAAAATATATTTCCATTGTAAGACAAAATATGTGAAATTTAATTTTATCTTCACTTAACTTCCAAGGTCCCTCTCCTCTCTTTGTGCTAAGTATGGAAACCCCACTGAGGCTAATGAGGATTGAGTGCAACTATTGATGTTAGTATCTTATCTGGGTCTAGAGTTCCATGTTATCTCTGCTGGAGTGCTAGTTTCACAAATGTCTTTAAAAATAAAAGTGCAGCTGGCTGTTCCATGATGTCTTCCAGTTTCTGATGGGTAAACACAGATGGCCAGACTCTCTTCTCAATTACACCTAGATTTTTTTTCACTAATAATCAAGGGAATTATGTTACACTTACACTGATTTAAATGAGATCAGTTTTGGACCCAGAATCTAAAATTTAGACTGTAGTTCTTATTTATGGGAAGAAAATATTTTCAAACATTTTATCTTCATATTTAAATATAATTCTAAGCATCTATTTATTGTTCTATACTTTGTTAAAAAGTTGGAAAACTTTTGGAAATATTTATATAGAAGGTGGGTTGGCCATTAAACTGTATTTTGCTTTGGCACTTCGGTTAGAAATTTTCAGCATTAACCCTTTAAGTTAAGATTGTCAAATATATAAACAATTTCGATGTGACCACACTAACAGAAAAATTCCTCCAAGTGGGAACGATTCTTCTCATTTCAATGAGGTTACTCCTGCTTTAAACCAAAGTAAACAAAAGAGAATCCAATAGATTTATGAAGATTAGTGTGCAACAGATCTCATATGTAGATAAAGGTATTTTATGAGGTTCTTTTAACAGAAACTGTATGCTGAATACTAGCTGAATTTTAAAATGTATTTATGAGTATCTAAAATCTGTCTAACAGAAAGGAACTGTGTCATATGTTCAGTTAAGAAATAACAATAAATATGTGTTATTATTTTCTGGTATTTTATTGCACTGTACTTTATTAAACCTAGATAAATACACTACCAAAGCTTTAAATTTGAAATTACCAAACTTAATTATTCTGTCATGGTTGTTCTGCATATGCATAACCTCCAAGTGATGTCAATGCAGATTCTGTATATAAAAGTTCTGCGAGACTGGGCACAAGGGGGCCAATCACAAATTAAATGGGGTATATGGATCTAAAGATTTAATTTAAAACCTTAGTTAGTGCTTGGCAGTTTATATATATTTCCAAAGGTACAACAGGCTTGAAGGAATCCGTGTGAAGGACAGAACCACATGAAAGTAGGATGAGCAAATTTGGGAAAACTCCTGTATCAGTTTCAGCACCATGAATACTATTTGTAGGATTTATCATTTCAACTTTTTAGTAGCACTTGAGAAAAACAGCTTTGCAAAGCAGGAGAGCCTTATAAGCTTTAAGCATTAGGTTCAGCCAATGATTCTACGGGTTTTGTTAATACGTTAAACCAACTGCTCACACATTATGAAATTATTGTAAGAATGGATTCGAAGGAAATAGAAGCCTCATAACTTTGAGATGCATGAAGTATGATTTCCAACGTGATTTTTATTACAATCTGTAAAGTCTACTTTGTCCCACTCAGAAAACCACGATATTACCATTGCACAGTAGGCATCGTATTATCAAGGAAGATAATTACTGAACTGCCCTCTCCTTGATCTTTGGTGCTAAATTTACCAATTAATATACCATACTAATGGTAGGGGGTTTTTTATTTTTTATTTTTATTTTTTCACAAATCTACCATCAATTGTTGAACCTAATTACTGCACACTACAGACAATTCATGGCCAAAATAGAATTTTCTAAATGGCTTTGTATGGCTACGTCTACACGTGCAGCCAACATCGAAATAGCTTATTTCGATGTTGCGACATCGAAATAGTCTATTTCGATGAATAACGTCTACACGTCCTCCAGGGCCAGCAACGTCGATGTTCAACTTCGACGTTGCTCAGCCCAACATCGAAATAGGCGCAGCGAGGGAACGTCTACACGTCAAAGTAGCACACATCGAAATAGGGATGCCAGGCACAGCTGCAGACAGGGTCACAGGGCGGACTCAACAGCCAGCCGCTCCCTTAAAGGGCCCCTCCCAGACACAGTTGCACTAAACAACACAAGATACACAGAGCTGACAACTGGTTGCAGACCCTGTGCCTGCAGCATAGATCCCCAGCTGCCGCAGAAGCAGCCAGAAGCCCTGGGCTAAGGGCTGCTGCCCACAGTGACCATAGAGCCCCGCAGGGGCTGGAGAGAGAGCATCTCTCAACCCCCCAGCTGATGGCCGCCATGGAGGACCCAGCAATTTCGACGTTGCGGGACGCGGATCGTCTACACGGTCCCTACTTCGACGTTGAATGTCGAAGTAGGGCGCTATTCCTATCTCCTCATGAGGTTAGCGACTTCGACGTCTCGCCGCCTAACGTCGAAGTTAACTTCGAAATAGCGCCCGACGCGTGTAGACGCGACGGGCGCTATTTCGAAGTTGGTGCCGCTACTTCGAAGTAGCGTGCACGTGTAGACGCAGCTTATGAAATACAAATGTTCTACCTTTATCTGTAAAGAAAAACTATTGCCATTAGAAAAGCAAAATGACAAGTTTTAGGAGCCTTTACTTACAAATAATACTTTATGTTTGCTGTGACTGAGATAGACCTAAAGATGTTCTTGTACACAGTACAGTGGCAAGTATATTTCCAAAGCTAAACTCAAAGGGCTTGTCTACCCTACTTCCCTACTTCAAAGGGAGGATGGTAAGTAGGGAGATTAGTAATGAAGTGCTGAGGTGCATTTGCAGCACTTCATTAAGCTAATTCTCTGCGGCAACTCTGAAGTGTTAAATTTCGAAGTGCTGGCTCACGTGTAGTGCCTGGGCAACTCTGAAGTCCCTTTACGTCTCAAAATTTTGAGGCGTAAAGGGACTTCGAAGTCGCCCAGGCACTTCGAAGTGCCGGCGGGTGAGCCGCGGCTACACGTGAGCCAGCATTTCAAAGTTTAACACTTCAAAGTTGCTGCGGGGGGGAGAATTAGCTTAATGAAGTACAGCATATGCATTGCAGCACTTCATTAATCATCTCCCAACACCCTACTTACCATGCTCCCTTCGCAGTAGGGAGCTAGTGTCGACACAGCCATAATAAACCATCAATAACAATAGTTGATTAAGAATAAGAGAAAAATGTACAAATCAGTGATTTGCTGATCTTCGCCTTACAAAATGAACTCTTAAAAATCTAGGGTGCAAGCCCACATACACTAGCTATTCAGCAGGGCAATAGGAAAAAAAAATCAACTGATACTACCCTGTACTCTCTACAACAATCTTGCCTTTGAGGATCCCAGAATATATAACATTACCTTGTGACACAGGTATGGCCAAACAAACTGGGGCACAGACTGATTAAGTAACTTGCCAAAGGTCTTGCATGGAGCCAGTGGCAGAGCTAGGAATACCCAGGAATCCAGATGCTTATTTTCCTGCTTTAATTATGTTCTATCCCAATATTCACTCTTCTACAAACTCTTCCTTATTTTAATTTGTGCTTATGATTATTCCTGCCAAAAAAAAGCTCTGCATTTGTCTTCTCCTAGTCTGTACCATGCCTGTCAGATACGATGGGGATTCAATGACTTTCCAAAATGTTTCATTTTTGTTTTTAAAAGTGAGCCAATTTCAAGTTAGTGGTCCTTGATGGAACAATTTGCTGTTAGAGGTGAAAGCTACAGCCACAGTGAATCAGCATTGGTCTTTAAAGACTCGCAACATCTAAATCAAGCAGCGAGGAGACAGGTTGCAAAGGAACTATTCAACTCAAACTCAGATAGAAGGAACAAGCAGTCCTATAACAACTAAAAGACTAACATATTTATTTATCAGGTAATGAGCTTTCATGGAGACCGACAAACGTTCATGACCTAATAAATAAATGTATTAGTCTTTAAGGTGCTAAGGACTATTCGGTTTTTTTTGAAGCTACAGACTAACAGGGCTCCCCCTCCCAGATAGAAAGTTTTCTCTTGGTCTTTGTAACACTACAAATAATTGTGTGAAAGTCCTAAAATTCTTCCTGAGTTTGGATTTCAGGTTTTAAATCAGTGCTTGCCTGACTTCAGCTCAGCGGCCAGATGCTGGGGGCAGAATTTACCCTTCCAAATTCTGGGTTCGGTACCTGGATTGCAAATTGTGCACAACAGAATTTACCATTCATACAGATGAAACCTCTCTAATCCAGCAACACCCATAATCTGACATGATTTGAGTTAGCCGGACAATCATTTACCATGGGTATGGCCAAGTTTCCCATGGTTCCATAAAGTTTGTTTCCAGACACCAGTCC
Source organism: Carettochelys insculpta (assembly GCF_033958435.1). NCBI lineage: Eukaryota > Metazoa > Chordata > Testudines > Carettochelyidae > Carettochelys > Carettochelys insculpta. Next base: position 279,336,067 of record NC_134138.1, on the reverse strand, counting down.
TGCTTCCCAGTGTTCTGTGCTGTTATTTAGCTGTAATTTACCCCATACATGTCTCCAAACAGCCCAGTAAGCAGCAGAAATGTTGTTAATGTGCTGGACAATATTGACCTCCTGTGGTCTGGCAAATTCTCTCATCCAGCACCAGTCAGGTCCCAAGGGTGCCGGATTAGAGAGGAGAGGTTCAACCTGTACTTTGAGCACTGAACAAATGTTTGGCTCAGAGAAATAGTCAGAGAGGTGATAATACAGAAAGACAAAGGCAGGGGAACAATGGCAATATAAAGGTCTCAGGAAGAAGTGGCAAGCATCACCCCAGACAACCAAAAACTAACTCTTCGAAAGAGTGTGTTGGGGTGTGAGGGTGGGCCAGGCCAAGTGGCTTTTCTCTAATCAAATAATATCATCCTGTGATAGATTGTCCTCCTGGTGGAGTCACAAACAGAACCACTCCCACAAATACACAGAATCATAAAGATGGAAAACAAGGGCTCTCATCAAGTCCATCTGGCCTTCTGTTCTTCACCAGGGGAGCCTGGCTTCCCAGCAGATTTACCCAGGTAAATTACTGGAGGTTATACAACCAGTAATGCTTTCCACAGTTACATATCTGAGGGCAAATTCATCTTTGGGGCAACTCCATCGAAGGTGATGACGTTATTACAGGGACGACTTTGACACAGTTTAACATTTTGCTCTGACTCTCCTCTTCCTAACTGACTGAAGTTGGATTCGAACCTTATTTCATTCAACAATGCCACACTGAACCCAACAGCCGTTAGTCACAACCAGCATCTCTCCAGTTGAAGAAAACAACAAAACCAAATAGCTTTATTTCATAGTACTTCCAATGCTCCAAGGCAATTGCCATTTTGGATTCCTTCAATCAATGCCACAAAAGAATTTCTTTTGTATGAACTATACAAATGTACACTATACAAACACGAGTAATTCCAAGGTGGATTGAAATACTTACATCTCCATAAACTAAACAACACTTTTAATGCAGCTTTGCCATTTTTATTTTTTTATTATAACATCTTCCTCTAATTGGCTTTAAATGCTAAGAAATTGTGGGTTAGCCTCCTGCAAGTTAAATGCACCAAATACAGAAGTCTGGTTATGCTTTGCTCACTTTTATCAGAATTCCAGATTCAACATATTCACTTGCTGAGTAAGGCAATAGTGTAGAAACCACACCTTTCCAACTGATTATGTTATAGTACAGATAATCTTAATAAAGTTCTTAATGATTTGATCACCATAATAAAAGGCCACAAAGGAAGTAAGAATAAAGCACAGAAAAGTTATTATGCATGTGGGTATGAGATTATCTGGGTTTCCATAAGGATTCAGAAATTCAGGAGAAGTCATGAAGAATTCCAGCATTGCTAAGTCATTAGAAACATTCAGTGATTCCAAACAGGCTAAATTAATTAATTAATTACCTATAGGCTTGGACACTAATCTGGGTTGCCAAAGGTTTCTGTCTCCCAACCAGCGTTCCCTCTAATTTTAACCATCCTTGGGCAGAATTAATTTTGTTATGTGCACCAAAGTGTGTGTGGATGTGCACTACCAATACAAACACACAGTCTGCCAGTCAGCTGGCCAGCACTTGAATCTCTGCTGGGTGGCTGCCCAAGCATTTAGCTTACAGGGAACACTGCTCCCAATGTTAACACCAGCTTCAAGGCAGAAGTCATTGTAAGAGGACATGTCTCCCAGTCATGGTCCCCACTGAAATCCTGAGTGATGCCACTAGTCAAATGCCAACGGTGAGGAAAAAAGCATTTACTTACCTGTACGGTAGGGCTTGTGCTTTAAGATGTGTTGGGCGCATACACATTCCTTTACAGATGTATGTGTGCCCCATGTACTCCAGCCAAAGACTTTTGCCAGCCATCCTTAAGCCTCACGCACCCAGTGAGGCAGGTGAACTGTGGCGGGACAGTACCCTACTGGGTGGGGGCTGCCCAGCTTGAGGCGGGTGGTGACTGTCCAGCGAGATGTGATGATCTCTCCCACTGTCGAAGGCAACCCCTGGCGCTCATTCTCTACACCAATTGAGCAAGAGCTTATAACCGGTATCTGTTGCCTCCCGTGTTGGTTCAACGCTGGTAAGCAATGCTGGAGTACCTCTCCAGGCATGAGCCTGGGCAATTTTTTTGGGACCCTGGGCTGCCCAGACGCCAGTGTCCCCCTCTCAGCTTCACTGATATAGTCCAAAGGAGAGGATAACCTCTACATCTGGTACCAGCGCAGCTGCAGGAGTTGCTGGGTCAATGCCAGAAGTTGGCACAGAACCGCCTTAGGACTCCCCCTCCGGATTTTCTGTCAGGGTTTACTCCCTTAGCCTTGCTCCTTCCCAGGATAACCCACAAGGCAGTGGGGCTTTGCCAGCCATACTGCCCTGCAATACGTGGGGCCCTTCGACTCTCATGTGATCAGAGTATGGCTGTCGCCTGCTGCTCCATTATTTTGCCTTCTGTCTATCAAATTGCTGAAGTCGCTGGAAAGTTGCATGGAATGACTGGGAGGGCAGCACATCTCAAAGAACAACAGTTATTGCAGAGATAAGTAACCATTTCCCCCCAAGTGATTGTGTCTGTATGTATACACTATCTGGGAGGCAACTCAACACCAGCTGTCCTACAGGTGGTAGGGCTTCAGATTATTTGAAGTGAGATTGCAACTCCAACTTGCTGAAGCTGGCATCATCTCAGGAGGCCTGTGCAGCATGGTGTCTGGAGAAGGTGTGTACTGATCATGTTGCTGCTTTGAACATCCTGTAGGATATGTCTACACAGCAGCATTATTCTGAAATAAATTATTCCAGAAGAGATATTCCAGAATAATTTATTTGGAAAGAGTACTGTTATACACGGAGTGCATTCTGAAATAGCACTTAGCTATTTTGAAATACAGCATCTACCCATATAGTATAGTAACACTGCTTTCCACTTTGGAAGTGGAATGCACATGAGCAAGATCGAAAATGCAAATGAAATGTGGATTTACATATCTCACACATCATTTGCATATTGTCGCTCACTCGTGCGTCCAGAAGAGGCTTTTCTGGAAGCAAAAACAGCCATGTAGATGGGGTTCCTTCAAAAACAAACCCCTTTTTTGAAAGAACCATTCTTCCTACTTCGTTTCAGGAAGCAACAGAGGTGATGTTGTGGTTGGTGTCTGCTATAGATCACCAGATCAAGGTAGATGAGGATTTCTTCTGACAACTAAGAGAAGCTTCCAGATCACAGACCCTGGTTCTCATGGGAGACTTTAATCACCCAGACGTGTTGGGAGACAAATAAAGCAGCACACAGACAATCCAGGAGGTTTTTCGAGAATGTTGGGGATAATTTCCTGGTACAAGTAGTGAAGGAACTGAGCAGGGGCTGTGCACAACTTGACCTGCTGCTCAAAAACAGGGAAGAACTAGTGGGCAAAAAAAAAGTGGGTGGCAACCTGGGCTGCCGCGATCATAAGATGGTAGATTGCAGGATTCCGACAAAAGGAAGGAAGGTGAGCAGTAAAATACAGACCTTTGATTTCAGAAAAGCAGACTTCAACTCCCTGAGAGAATTGATGGGCAGGATCCCCTGGGAAACTAATATGACGTTGGAAAGGAGTTCAGGAGAACTGGCAGTATTTTAAAAAGGTCTTATGGAAGGCACAGGAACAAACCATCCCAATGCCCAGTAAGAAAAGCAAATATGGCAGGCAACCAGCTTGCATTACCAGGGAAATCCCTGGTGAGCTTAACCTCAAAAGGGATGGGATGCATATAAGAAGTGGAAACTTGGACAGATGACTAAGGAGGAGTATAAATATGTGGCTGGAGAATGCTGGGGAGTAATCAGGAAAGCAAAAGCACAATTGGAGCTGCAGCTAGCAAGGAAGGTGAAGGGCAACAAGAAGGGTTTCTACAGGCATGTGAACAATGACAGGGTTATCAGGGAGGATGTGGGGCCATTACTGGAGGAGGGAGGTAACCTGGTGACAGATGATGTGGGAAAGACTGAAGTACTCAATGCTTTTTAGCCTTAGTCTTAAGGACATGGTCAGTGCCCAGACTATGGCACCAGGCAATGCAGTATGAGAAAGAGGTGGGCAGCCCTTGATGGGTAAAGAACACGTGAAGAGCTATTTAGGAGAGCTAGATGCACACAAATCCATAGGTCTGGATTTAGTGCATCCAAGGGTACTGAACGAATTGGCAGATATCATTACAGAGTCTTTGGCTATTATCCGTGAAAACTGGTGGAGCTCAGGAGAGGTCCCGGATGATTGGAAAAAGGCAAATGTAGTGCCCATCTTTAAAAACAGAAAGAAGGACAATCCAGGGAACTATAGACCAGTCAACCTTACCTCAGTCTCCAGAAAAGTCCCAGAGGGGGTCCTCAAGGAATCCATTTTGGAGCACTCGGGAGAGGGGAAAATGATCAGGAGTAGTCAACATGGCTTCACCAAGGGCAAGTCATGCCTGACCAATCTGATTAGCTTTTACGATGAGGTAACTGGTTCTGTGGACATGGGGAAGTCAATGGATGTGATATACCTTGACATTAGCAAAGCTGTTGATGCAGTCTCCCACAACATTCTTCCCCATAAGTTAAGGAAGTATGGATTGGATACATGCACTGTAAGATGGAGAGAAAGCTGGCTAGATGGTCAGCCCCAATGGGTAGTGATCAATGGCTCTATGTCTGGTTGGCAGTTGGTTTCAAGTGGAGTGTCCAAGGATTGGTTTTAGGGATGGTATAGTTCAACATCTTTATTAATGACCTGGATAAGGGGATGGATTGCACCTCCAGGAAATTTGCAGATGACACTAAGCTACAGGGAGAGGTAGATATGTTGGAGGCAGGGGTAGGGTCCAGAATGACCTAGATAAATTGGAAGATTGGGCCAAAAGAAATCTGATGAAGTTCAACAAGGACAAGTATAGAGTCCTGTACTTGGGATGGAAGAATCTCAAGCATTGTTACAGGCTGGGGATCGACTGGCTAAGTAGCAGTGCAGCAGAAAAGGACCTGGGGATTACAGTAGAAGAGAGGCTGGATATGAATCAACAGCGTGCCCTTGTAGCCAAGAAGGCTAATATCATATTGGGGTGCCTTAGGAGGAGCATTTCCAGCAGATCCAGAGAAGTGTTTATTCCCCTATATTCAGCACCGGTGAAGCCACATCTGGAGTATTGAGTATCGGAGGGTAGCCGTGTTAGTCTGGATCTGTAACAGCAATGAAGGGTCCTGTGGCACCTTATAGACTAACAGAAAAATTTTGAGCATGAGCTCTCGTGAGCACAGACTCACTTCAGCAGATGCTGGTCTTGGAGTATCGTGTCTAAGTCTGAATCCAGTGTAGAATGTGGATGAACTGAAGAGGATCCAGCAGAGGGCAACAAAAATGATTAATGGGCTGGAGCACATGACACGTGAGGAGAGGCTGAGGGATTTGAGCTTATTTAGTCTACAGAAGAGCAGAGGGAGGGACAATCTGATGAGCAGCCTTCAACTTCCTGAAGGGGGGCTCTAAAGAGGATGGAGAGAGGCTGTTCTCAGTAGTGACAGATGGCAGAAGGAGCAATGGTCTGAAGTTACAGAGGGGGAGGTTCAGTTTGGATATTAGGAAAAGCTCTTTCCCCAGGAGGGCGGTGAAGCACTGGAATGCGTTACCTAGAGAGGTGGTGGAACCTCCATCCCTATAGGTTTTTTAAGTCCCAGCTTGACAAAGTCCTGACTGGGATGATTTAGTTGGGGTTCATCCTGCTTTAGGCAGGGGGCTGAACTAGATGACTTCCTAGGGTCCTTTCCAGCCCTAGGATTCTATGATCTCATAAACTAAACTACACAACTCTCTTAAACTTAACCTTCCATCAGAACCATGTACATTTAGAGGAATCTCTTCCTAGCAATCAGCTGAAGAGATACAGGGAACTACATCTCTCTCCACGGAAGGACAGAGAGGCAGGCAGTGGCTACGCCCTTTTATGCCCTCAGCTGTGTGCACAAGCAGAGCAGGGGGCATTTTTTCTCTGGCAGTGCTGCTGGTGAAAACCTCCAGCTACGGGGCACTGGACGCACAAATATTGACAGCGAAATATGGATATGCACTATCACATGAAGGAGAAAAGCAGGTTCTGTACCTGTTTGTAAACCTCTGCCATTGGGTGTTACCTAAGCAGAGTTATGAAGGGCATGGTTTGTATTCTTTACTTATTTCTCATAGAAATAAATTGAAAAACAAAAATCTTGCAAACACAGTCCTCTTAATAAGAGATGACAAAGATCTCCTCTCTGGGGTCTGACCGACTTAGGCTAACATAAATAAGCCCCAAATTTTCACAATAAAAGGAATGGATTTCATGAACGTATCATGTTTAATATCAACATTTCACTTGCTAGCAGGTAGGTTAATTGTTCTTCAGATATGCTTGGAAACTCAACTGATATGTCAAATGTATTTCTTTGACAATTCCACATATTCTCCTATGTTGTTTCGGAAGGCCACCATATTTCCGCTGTGCTTTAGTTACTGAGCTATGTCTTTCTTCAGTGCAGCTCATATAACTTTCTGCTTCTCCCCCTGCTAGTGTTAATTCATATGGGAAGAATCAAAAAATCATGAGAATTAGTGGAAACAAAATATGACCTTTACTTGCATAACCACCCACAGGCAAACTTGAACCCAGGATCTCTAGAGCTTACTGCTAGGAGCCACTACAGTTTGAGCGGAAAACCAGCTGTACAGGCTCCTGCACTAAGCTTCAGAGGTCCCAACTGTGAGTTCACCTGTAGGCGGCTACACTTATCCCTCCTTTCCCATGTATTGTAGTCCATAAACATTGTGGCTACTTCTACACTATGGCGATCTTTCAAAAGAAGTTCTTCCGGAAGATCTCTTCCGAAAAAAATTCTTCCGAAAGAGCACGTCCACACACACACAAAAAAAAGCAGACCAAAAATCAATCTGCTCTTTTGATAGAGAGCTTCCACGTAGCCCCGGCTCTTTTGAAAGAACGGGCTGGGGATCGAAAAATCCGGTGCCATGAGGACTGCTTTTTCGAAAAAAGGGCCCCCAAGGCATCGACACAAGTTTTTCTTCAAAGAATCTTTTGGGAAAAGGCTGTTCCTCATCTGGGAGAGGAGGAGGGCTGCCAGAAAAAGTGCTGCGCTCTTTCTTTTTCAGATCGCAAGAGAACATTTTGTGTGTAGATGCTCTGTGGGTTCTTTCGGAAAAGTCTCATTTTTTTCAGAAGAACTTGCTAGTGTAGACGCAACCTGCTTGATAAGATAATCTGTTGATTTCAGTGGCCTGGGAATCAGCTAAGTAGGTGATGGGTATACACCGATCTGCAGTATACTCGTACACACATAGATGGACATACAGACGAACATGCACTGACAATCAACATTAATAAGACCATACGATAAGATGGCAAATATATTCAACCCTGAAGGAGAGGACTTTAAGGTGATTCAGTGGCATACTTACAGAGCTGGCAAAAGTTCATACCTTCAATAGTAATGGCTTGGTCTCCTCTCTTCTTCTGGCCCAGGACTGCTGCACTCTGCTGACAAAGATCTGCTCCGCTCCTTGCTGAACCTAACCTGTTCACCAGCTAACAAGAATCAAGCAACACTTAATAAAATCTAGCATACTTTTAGACAGTCACTCCCTACTTTACCTAACTACAAGTATGACTGCAGCACATCACAGCAGTGTTTCTTATACTTTTTGAGACCCTGGAACACCAAACAACAATGCTTTTTATGCAGAACACCTAGGAAAATCTTAAAAAATTGTTGTCAGACCAAAAATAACAAACAGCAAAACCAAAATGAAGTAATATAATCAGGTATAGTACCCCAGATATCATAGCCATGAAGAACTAACAACGTAACTGGTTTTAATAACAAGATATATACACATGTGCCGCACATCATTGCTGGTTGCTTTACTTCCGCGGCACACCTGTGAGTTCTTCACAGAACACCGGTGTTCCATGGAACATAGTTTAAGAAACACTGCATTACAGGACTGCACAAGGGGAGCAACTGAATTCAAGGGTCAAGAGTTAAGTAACTTAAATAGGAGTCAGTGGGATTCTGCACTGGGATATGGCCTTTGGGAAATAAACTCCAGAAGCAGATCCTTTGAGAGTGTACGCCTCAACAGAGTTCAATTTATTTTACTATTTTACTACTAAGGGTTTACTAAAGACTTACTATAAAAATAAAGTGAAGTTTCTTTTTGTAAATAACTGAAATTGCCCCCAGCTTCCATGGCATTGATTACGTGATTCTCTGAGTCACTTCCTGCTGCTATTTTCAAATAAAAGGGAATTTCAGAAGTTGCTCCTCTGGCTGAAGCCCAATGCGCTCTATCTTGTTCAGAGAGGCGGGGATCTTTTTAATTTAGCAATGGGCCCAAACCAAACCTCAGCATCAAAACATCTGACAGCTGCCTGGTGTGGATCTGGAATGGAAACTCAGCTCTGACTCTGTTTTCATAACAGCCAAATTGTTATGTTATTTGATAAACTAAAATCTCATATCAGAATATCCTCAAACTTTGGAGGTAGTAAAGAACTAGACCTCATTGTGCAGTTTGGTTCTCTCTCTCCTTTAACCGGAGTTTCTTGGCATGTTGTGTGTAATACTTTGGACGCAATAACATTAAAAAAAATCTGTTCCCAGTGAGAAGAAAGTCTTACATTATGATGAGTCATAGAGCAGCTGCTAAAATCTGTTTGGACTTACTTCACATTCATAGTATCCCAAGTCCTCCTGAGATGCATTTTTGATCACCAGGACTAACACACCACTCCGTGGCTCACTGAACGTCTGGTATTTATTGATGTCTGTCAGCAAGATATCATCTTTATACCACCTGCACATGGAAAATAGCAAGACTAAGGAGAAAGGTAGGATTGCAATGAGTCACTCATCCAACAATCCGGGGGGCAGAGCCCTCCCAGGCAGGAGACATAAGTTGAGATCCCGGCTGGGTCTCAGGCTTTGCATTTTCAAGGACATGAATCACTGTGGAGGGAGCACACTCCCCATGGAAAACAGAGTCTTACACCACTCTCGCAAAATGACCCCAGCCAATGCATAGAGCAGCAGCGCCAGCCTTCAAAGAGTCCTGCACTGAGCTTTCTGATGATGGGACCGCCCAGAACTGCTGTTGGTGACATGAAGCTTTGGTGGGTGGGGAACAAGTATAGGAGTCCCAAAGTACATCAGTACATCAGATTCCATAGAGGACCCTAACAATGATTATTTGCAGGTTTTTCCCTCCCACACGTTCACTACACAAAATGCATGAGGAAACCACCCAAAAGTTCGGTTCAAGTCCAGGAATAACTTCCTGAACTCACCTGATCTGAGGATAAGGTGCTCCTTCAATGGTGCAGGTGAACTGAGCATCTTCATCTTCAACGTAATAAGCATTTCTAACCTTGTTCACAAACCTCGGCGGCACTAGAAAAGAGGAACAAACCTAAGAAACATGACAGAAATCAAAAATATACCACCCGTCTGTGGCCTGTGTAGCCCGTAGCAGAGTGTAACCAACAAAGAGACTTGACTTTGTGGTTCACTCTACTAGAGCCTTTAGAGGGTGGTTCTCAGAGGAGAGCCAGGCACGTAAAGCCAAGCTGCCTGCACGTTTTAATATGCATACTTAGTATATTACCCTGCAGACAAGCGTAGAACAGCTCTTTAAACCAATGTATCTGTACAGGACTTTACCTTGAACAAGGATCTTTCCTAGTGTACTGGCATTACCAGCTGGACTGGTGGCAAAGCACATGTACTGTCCTGAGTCAATACCCGACAGGTTGTCCAGGATCAATGTGCAGGATCCATCAGGATCTTCTATTATAATATGATGGGGATCCATCTCCACTGGTTTGCCATCTTAAAAAGAAATGAAAGAAAACCTCCCATTAAATGGAGCATCAGCTTAGTATCACTCTACATCCTCTTTGGGAACTGCACCCTTTCCTTCCACTTTGGAGCTGGCTGCCCCAGGAAGGGGGAAGGTGTATAGGTCGGGGGCCGAGAGCTGTTTTTCCCTCTCTAACAACAGCTGCACGTTGCATGAGGTCAGAGAAGCTGAAGAATGAGCTCTTCTTCTTTCCCTGTAATGCTCCCTCAGAACACAGCTGAGGTGACACCGCATGTGAGTGAGCTAAGCCCCGATTTCAGGGGGCACAGCAGCTGCTGATCACTGGCCATGCTTTGTCCTCCTGCAAACAGGAAAACTTTCCCCATGCCTGTTTTGTGTTGTGAAGGATCTTGTTGACTAAAGTGTGCTGTAAGGGGAGAGACAAGGGCAGCGAGAGGGACTTGAAACAGGCTTGTGTCAGGTGTAAACATTGCGCAGAGAAGTCTTCACTGCACGAAAAAACTGTAATGATAATTTTGCTGGGAAAGTGTGTGACTCAGTGAAATTATCAGCTACCAACAACTTTGTATGGGGCCGTGTGAATGCACATAAGCTAGGAGTACTTCTCTCACAGCAACACAATGCTGACTGTACCTTTGTACCACGAGACCACTGGCTTAGGCGCTCCTGTTACTTTACAAGCTAATTTGACAGTTTCACCCAGCTCAGCTGTACAGGCAGCCAGCTCTTCCTCAAAAACTGGAGGAACTGAAAAAAAAAAAGATTTATTAGACATTTTTTGCAGTTCTGTATGACAAATGACTCGTGATGAAGGAAAAGGACATGCAGGATGGCTGCATTTGGCAAACCTTATAGTTTCAAGGTGAGAAATCAGAAATGGAGATTTTATTAACCAACAGGTTCTGCTGACTTCATGGTGTCATGGGCTATTTGTGGGTAAACAGTGATCACCAAGGGTTGGCTTTGGACTACAGTGCTGGTAGACAAGAACGCTGAGTTCTATCCCTCGTTCTGTCTCACTCCATAGCAGTTTCTTGAGCAGCAGTTTTCTAACCTGCCTACTGTTTCCTTGGGACCTCCATTTTTGGCTGCTTACCATGAGACACCTTAAAGGAGCCTGGTTTTTAGAAAATGCTGAGTACCTGCCTTTTCCACATTAGTTCTTTCCGTACTGAGCCCTATCTGAACACACTTAGTATAGACCTTTATGGATATCAGGAAGTCGCATAAAATTTCTTTGCAAGTCTCACTTTAGAAGAATGCACTACTAAGAAAAGTTAAAATGCACGATAGTTTTTGTTTTAAGGACATCAAATTTTCACGGGTTCTGTTTGTAACATAAGTGCATATTCAATAGTTTACTTTGGCTATGTCTACACTACCGAGTCATTTCAAAATAACACAGCTACACACAAAATGCATTTTGAAATAGCATTTCCAGGCCATTGTGACTTATTTAGAGACAGGTCTATTCTGTTTCTAACTAGGCATTATTCCTCCTGCAGTAAGGTTTACCGATTTTAAAATAATGCATGTGCATAGTGTAGATCTTGCAACTCTGGAACATAGATGTAGTCTATAAGCCAGGGACATGCTATTACCTCTTTGCATCTGGGAATGTATATTTTGTGGATGCAATCTGAGATGAGATCTGATTCAGAGCCCACTGAAATCAAAGGGCGGTTTTCTCTTGACAGCAGTAGGTGTTGGTCCTGATTTTGCTCTCATTGAAAACAGCTTCTGATTCTGTGTCTTAAACAGTCAGGCCAGGGCCACGCTGTAGCCATATCTCAAAATAACTTACGCAATTCACGCTGCACAAATTGCGTAAGCTATTTTGCGGTAATTTATTTTGAAGTCGGTGCCATCCAAATGGAACCGAGGCTGGAAATAAGTGCCTATTTTGAACTTCTCCCCACCCCTCTCACAACGAGGGGCAGTGGGAAGAAAACAACGCGCTCGAAATAGCTCTTCCATTTTGAACACAGTGTTCAGTCGTGGGGTTTCTATTTGCATCCCGAAATAGAAACCACAGTGTAACCATAGCCACACTGTCTTGGCCTCACTGCTCACACGTAAGCCTTGCACCTCTTATGAAGGTGGGGTTATTATGTCACCCCAGTAAGGAGGGAGGAAGGCTGTTGTGTACAGATCAACAAAGTTAGGCTGACATAAATTGCCTGATGTCATTCTGTGGTGGGTCTCTCTTCCTGGGAGAGCTAAATCTTAACAGCAAAACCATTCATCACTTGCCCTTTTGAACCAGAGAGGCACCATTTAGTTGCAACAGAGTGGATCTCTCTGGCCATACTCACTCCACACACGCAGGCTGATACGCTGCTGTATACCGCAGATTTCTTTCACCCAGGAGTTCTTGATGATGACCGTACGAGCCTGGAGTAGGTACTTGCGGACAGAATCTTCTCTCTCATGCCAGATCTCAAATGCCCGATCATCTCCTTCCACCAGGTCATTCACATCGATGTGGGACAGCTGGGTGACAAAGAGGACAGGGAGAAAGTCAATGAAATGCCTTCAGAGAGAAATCAGACGTTTGAACCAAAACCCTGACTCCCAACACAGCCCAAGTATTAGGAAAGTTCAGAGCTGGCTCCAGTCTGTGTGAGGCAGAGCCACCTCCATAAAAATGTCAGTGTCCTCCTACTAACAGAGAGGAACCCGTGCTAGTCTATACACTATCAAAACAAAAAGCAGTCAAGTAGCACTTTAAAGACTAGCAAAATAGTTTATTAGGTGAGCTTTTGTGGGACAGACCCACTTCCTGAGACCATAGCCAGACCAGAACAGACTGAGTCTGTTCTGGTCTGGCTATGGTCTCAGGAAGTGGGTCTGTCCCACGAAAGCTCATCACCTAATAAACTATTTTGCTAGTCTTTAAAGTGCTACTTGACTGCTTTTTCTTTTGATAGTGTCCTCCTAGGTGTCCTCCAATCCCCCGTTGCCAACGCAGAGTTGTTATCTACAACACAGTGGGCCTGCATCTCATTTACACCAAAAGGGCATTTGAGTGAGTGGAAAAGTAATCAACCTCCCACTTGAAGGCCTTTTACACTGCACGGTAGTCTCTGGGTAAATGAGAATTACTCTCACCTTGTAGGGCTTTGTGCTATCTGCCTAATTGCATATAGCAAATGGGGTGAAAAGTCTGACCCCTGTGAATTGTTATCACAGCCCAGGAAAACTAGTTATTTAATGTTAAAAGAATATTCTCTGCAGCCAGTGTTAACAGAAAAGTAATGCTGAGAACTGAATGACAGAGGATGAGGTGTAGTGAGAAATAACACAGGCAGCAGCCACATGAAGAGAAACTGCACAGCAGCTACTCCATGGCTATCAAGACAATCTTAGGAAACACAGCCCCTGCATGTGGCTGTCAAATAAGAATGAGATGAAGAGTTTTCAAGGGGCCTAGAGAACTTAGACACTCAATACCCATTGACTTTCAGTAGGAGTTATGCATCTAACACTGAAAATCCAATATTAATTGCTTATAATTATGCACATGATTAACCTGTGGAATTCACTGTCATGGGATGTTGTTCTGGGATTGATACTGCTTTCGGCAGGGGGTTGGACTCGGTGACCTCCCAAGGTCTCTTTCAACCCTATAATTCTACGATTGTATGAAAGGTACAGCTAGCTTCAAAAAAGAACTACATTAAGTTCATGGAGGATAAGTCCATCAAAGGTTATTCTCTAAGATGGTCAGAGACATAACCTCATGCTCAGGGTGACCCTAAACCGCTAACTGGTGAAAGTTGGGATGGGTCACTCTGAAAACACCCTGTTCTGTAAACTTTCCCTGAAGCTCTGGTACTGGCAATCATCAAAGACAAGATACTGAGCTAGGTTGTCCACTGGTTTCAGCCAGCATGACAGTTCTTACAAGATATTTTTATACTACGGGGCTAAAAGTTTTAACATGGGTCTGAGCAGTCCTTTTGGGGAATTGGAGGGGTCAGAGGGCAATGCCCATAAATACAACATTAGACTGAAATGGAGATCATTTCAATTTACAGACTTGAAAATGCCACAGCAACCACCTTGGTCCAAATTCACCACCTGGCTAATTTCACTGGCTTAAATGGGCTTCCTGCTGGGGTGAATACAACTTCTTATATGTACCCTCACTGCTGCATTGTGGAAGTCTGTGAGTTCACTCTCTGGTGCGTGATGACATGAATTCTACCTTACCTAGGGCTTATGTCTAGCTGTGGCTAACCCGCCGGTACTTCAAAGTGCTTGGGCAACTTCCAAGTCCCTTTACTCCTCAAAATTTTAGACACCAGCCAGCACTTTGAAGTTTAACACTTTGAAGTTACTGTGGGGGAGAGGGAGGTGGAATTTGCTTAATGAAGTGCTGCATATGCACCACAGCACTTCATTAATAAACTCCCAACACCTACTTACCATCCTCCCTTCGGAGTAGGAAGGTAGTGTAGACAAGCCCTAGCAGAGTTAACTAATGTATTTCAGTGACGATGCAGGATCTATCTGTGGTGCAGGGTATTTTGCAAACCAAGAACCATTTGAAAGGATTCGTGAAATGTCATCTTTTCTGATGACCAGAAGCCGCATCTCTAGAGACAGAAGTGAACTTTAAAAAAAAAAAGAAGAGACAGAAAAATTGTACTGGTGGGGAGGTAACTGTAATGGTGAGACCTTCATCATGTTCTTAAAGATGTAGCTGTAGGTGTCTGTCTTGGTGTCTCGCTTGGGTTTGCAGATCAGAATATAGTTCTTGAAGAGGAAAACATGGCGGTTGTGACCTTTCCATGCCATTCTGGCCCCTGGTGCTCCTTCCCATACTATGAAGTGACCCTGGAGAGGAAAGCAGGAAATAATAAGTAGAAAGGACTGATGACATATTTTCATGGTGTCTCCCAAACACTTTCCAGCTACCGAACAACTGTTCTGTGTTCCGTCCTCCATCTTGGCTTTCATTGCAAGGCAGCAGATGACTGTTGCCTTTACATGGGGTGTGTTCAGAACAAAACTACTCCTAATGTGCGTACACAGTTTTAGTCTCAATCTTATCTTTTAAATTATTCCTTTGCCTACAGACAAATACGGGACATAAGTCACCAGCATTGCCAGCCAGACATTTTTGATCAGTGCTAAAGCCATCAAAATTAAATATAATTTCAAATTATGAACTCGGTGGTACCTTGCCATCCATCTGTCCGTTTCTAACGAGACCAGTAGAGAGGCAGAGTTTTTACAATGAATGGGGTTGTGAGGGCTAAGACAGTGAGAAACAAATCTCCTATTTCATAGGGAGCACCTGAAATGTTACCTGCATTGAATTGAATGGATAGACATTTTAAAACTGAGCTTCAGTATGAAGGTGTATTACTTGGGAAAATACATGCCACCAAAACACATGGCCAAATTCTAGTTCCGTATGAGTTATTGAAAAAGTTTGATCAACTTCAATAAGATCAGGATTTGGTCTATATTGTTTTGGTGACATATTCTGTGGGCACCTAAATCAGTATGTGGGTGCATGAAATGGGCCAGTAAACATGCTGCAAGCAGGATTTCTGGCTGTTTAGAAGGTGAGTTGTGAAGATAAAACACCTATATTACCCACGGAGAGGGTCATACATAATGCTCTATGTCTAAGCTCAGTCAATCCAGATTCCAGTCACATTCTGCAATTTATTATATGTAACAACACAGAATTAATGCTAATCACTTTGGTAGATGTTAACCCGATTCTCTGTTTCAAAGGATTTGTAAAGAAGCCACTAAAGAATATGAACCATGTGAGGCCTACCAAAGGCAGGAAGAGCGCTAAGCATGAGAGATTCAGAGATTCAGAGATTCTACTTACCTGTCGGATGGGTTCTCCTAGGATTTCCAGGGTTCCTGGATAGTTCTCAATGAGTGAGATATGGAGGTTGTTTTCTGCCCGCTGGGTGAGTGCGGACACAATGGCGTAAGACTGCTCCAGCAGGGCACAGTTTTGGCTGTTTCTTGCTTTGTTTCGGATTAATTCCTGTGAGGGAACAAAGCAGTTGTGACTGGACATTTCCAAGCGTTTGCCTTCTGCTGGGCTCTTCACGCAGCACAGTCGTGATCCAGTAACCCGGCTCTCCATTCGAGTCCACCTTTGCCTCATTCTTTCCCCATCAGGTGAGCTGCCATGGGAACAGCTTCTCTCCATGCCATGTGGATGGCCTCATTGACTAGCCATGCCACACTTCCTATCAATTCGTCGAGGCAAGGCTCAAGTGAAGCCCCCTAGTGAAATGCTTATCTGGCTAATCGAAAACTGAACATCAAAGAGATTTGCATATTTACCAGACTATTTCTAATATAATTATCATGATGGTAGGTGCCAAGATGAGTGAAAGAGTTCAGAGGATGCTGCTAAAATACAACCATCAATCCAGTGAAAATAAGTAGGGAAGAATATGCAGCAAATTGCTCTCAGCATCACCCTGCACTTTTCCGCTGAAATGAATGGAAATACTACATTTGTGCTTCTCTTTACTGTTCTGGTAATGTTTGTGCAGGGGCTCTGAACAAACCTCAGGGAACCTTCCATACTTTAGGTGTGTAGGGCCAGACAAGGGTGAATAATTTGGAGGCATGATTGAAACTTTTCCAAACTATTTAAATCTCTGAAATGTGTAAAATATGTATTTGTAAAAATTCTGTACTTTGGGGATCCTGATATTATGTTCTTCCACTGGATTGAAAATACCACAAGAGAGGAAATTCTGACATTTTTCCTTTGTTCCTGCCTGGAACATGGAAGCAAAGAAGCAGCACAAAAGTAGAATCAGAAATGTACGGCTGGACAGGGCCTCAGGAAATCATCTAGTTCAGAGATTCCCAACCTATGGGTCCCAACCCAAACATGAGTTGCCATTAGATTTGGTAAGGGTCACTGGCTGGGCAGATCCAAGCTGCTCTTTAAGGAGCCATGTAGCTCTGGATGCTGCCATCTGACCCCCCTCCAGCTCCCAGTTCCTGCCCTGCTGTGCTGAAATGGAACTCGATTTAATTGGTTTAATGGCCAGCAGGAGGGATCCAGCCAATAAACCAATTAAATTGAGCCCCATTTCAGTGTGGCAGCGCAGAGAACTGCCCCTGCTGCAGGTGGGAGAAGGGAGAAGGAGGGCTGAGTGGAGCCGTGCAGAGCAGGTGGTGGTGGCGGCATACTGACGAAGGAGCAGCAAGAGACAGTAGTGGTGACAGTGTGTGGAGCTCGTGTGAGGTACATGGGAAGGGTGGTTTGGGGCTGTGAGGGGTTTAAGCCTTGAGGTGGGGGGTGGTGGTCTGGGGCTGCAAGGGGTTTAAGGCTGGGGGTGGGGGCTGGTGGTCTGGGGCTGCGAGGTGTTTAAGGCTGGGGGTGGGGGAGCTGGTGGTCTGGGGCTGCAAGGGGTTTAAACCTGGGGGTGGGGGGTGGTTTGGGGCTGTGAGGGGTTTAAGCCTGGGTGCAGAGGGATGGTTTGGAGCTGTGAGAGGTTAAGCCTGGGGGCAGGGGGTGGGTTAGGGCTGCAAGGGGTTTAAGCTTGGTGGAATCGGCCTCCCCTCCCCACCAGTTTTGAATTGCCCTGGGTCACAAAGTCTTAATGAATTGTCAAAATGGGTCACTGTCTCAGGAAGGTTGGGAACCGCTGATCTACTTTCTGATCCCAGCTTGAGGCAGGACCAAGCAAACCTAGGCCGTCCCTGAGAGGTGTTTGCCAAACCTCTTCTTAAAAACCTCCAATGACAGAGATTCCACAACCTGTTATAACCTATTCTAGAGATTAGCTATCCCCATAATGAGAAAGTTTTCTGTAATATTTCACCAAAATCCCTCTTGCTTCAGATTACGCTCATTACTGTTATCTTCAGTGAACGCGGAGAAGGACAGATCATCATCTTCTTTATGAGAGCCCTTAACATATTTGAAGTCTGATGTCAGGTCCCCTTTCATTCTTCTTTTCTTAAAATTAAATATGCCTCGTTTTATGTAGTATATAGGAACTATTACAACAAATAGTCTATGTATGTGTGTGCATTTGTGCATATGTGTATACAGATATGAATATGTATAATTAATAATTAAATCCTCAGAGAGTGAAATGTTTCAGAACTTTCAGAACTGATTGGCTTTGAGTTGACACAGCCATGGTTTGCAGTAGCTGGAGAGGTAGCTCTTACATTATTTGACTTGTCTTACCTTGAACTGGGCCTAAAAAGTGGAAAGGGAAGCTGCCTCTGTTGACAAGTAAATGGCATGTGCATTGAAAATGAGTTGTTTTTATAACTGGGGTCCTCCTGGGGTCAGCTCAAAGTTGTGTCCTGAGACAGAGCGAAGTGGAGGAGACTTGTAGATGACCTATGCTCCACTCGGAGTACCAGGGTTTAATGAACAACCTTTCACACTGTTTAAGCTTATAAAACTATCCAAAGTGCACAAACCTTTGTCCTGATTTGGATCTCCCTTGCTCAAGACTAATTACAATGGAGTTATACATAGAGCCCTGCGCAGATACAACATTTCTATCCACATCCACAAAAATGAGCTGCAGATCTCTACATTTATAGCGACGAGTGCAGATACCCACAGACATAAAGCACATCCATATCCCCAAAAATGAACCCTGGCTATCTGCATCCACTTCTGCAGATGCTGATACCTGCAGATATAAAGCAGATATCTGTGGATTTGCAGGCTCTGGTTCAACAGGTGTGAATCTAGCATAACTGAGGTAAGGGTCAGCTCCATTTCCTCCAAAGACTCCCCGAAACAGAAGGCAGACGCATCACACTAAGAGCAGTAAGAACATGTGTACTGGAAGCTCCTTACCTTGATTATAATTTGATACTGCTGGATCCTGTTTATGGGTCTCTCTAAATAGTGCTGCAGAGGAGGTATAGGTGGCTGAGAAGGATCCTCACTGGCTAAGGTTTCCTCTGTATATCTCTGGTGAATGGTACATAAGAATGAAGAATGTGTGTGATGCAAAATATGGCCAACAATCACAGCATCACACAACACAGACCTGTACCTTAGTCTCCCCAGCAAACAAGTGTGAGCCTAATAAGCACGAGTAAATCCCACAATCCTTTGTCCCCTCCAAACTGTGCAGCCTCACCACTTCGGGAGGGTAGGTTGATGCGACCGGGAAGATCGACCAAACCAGGGTTGATCTTCTCGAGTCTGATTTCATGTGCCTGGTAGAGACGTGTGAAATCGAACTATCTGGGGTCAGCAGTCAACCCCTGTACTCCTCCATATCGTGAGGAGTCAGGGAGGTCGACGGGAGAGTTTCTCCCACTGACCTCCCTCCGTGCGGATGGCCAGGTAAGTCGATTGCCAATAAGTTGATTCTAGCTACGCAACTGGCACAGCTAGAACTGCGTATCTGCAATCGACTTTCCTGCCCAGTGTAGACCAAACCTGACGTTGCTTTCTGGGTGCATCCCTTGCCTGTTGGCTGGCTGCTTAGTAAGCTGTTTGGGGGCAGTGACCCAGCACCCTGGTGATGCTATCGTTAGTATTAAAATGTGTTATGCTGCTTGGAAAATTGCACTGTGTGATGGGAAGCTGCAGCACTTTTTTTGTTCTCCAGCTCTAGACTGCTGGTTAACTTTGCACCCTTGAGGTCACTTATGGCGTGTGTTTTAAAGGCACCAAAGCTCTCCTCAGATCCTGCTAGTTATTGCTGCAAAGTCTTTGTGGTTGATCAAGTCTCTTAGTACTGACTGGCCTCTGAGAACAGACTAAGCTCTAGAGGACCTTGTGGCTTTTCACATTGAAGTTCGCAGGTCTGACTCTCCTTGTAGGTGGTCATAGCTCTGCACAGTAACATCCCTCTAAATATTGCTGCCACTCACAAGATCTTTGACCCACTGTGAAGGTGATTAAACCTTGTTTTGTTATAATTTCCTACCTATCTGTAGCGAGGTGGCATGGCCTCCCTCTGACCCAGAAGGGGTGAAACCATGCTGTGTGCCCAGGCAGGCAGAGCCAGGACAACCTCACGCCTCCTGCTGGAAGTGGCAAGGTGGGACAGGAGGTATAAAAGGCTGTGGTCCCAGCTCAGTGGGGGACACAGCAGCAAGGGGGACAGATGCAGCCTGCTCTCTCCAGGCTGCTGACTTCACTACCAAGCAAAGAGACACCCTGCGTCCAGAGGGCAGTGGCTGGGACAGCCACTGCTTATCCACCCGCTGAGCTGAGGTACCCAATGCCGGGGTAGTAGGAAGCAACCCAGGGACACTAGATTAGAGTTTGTTTAGGATGCTGCCTGGGTCCACATCAGCATGATGTGCTTGGGTCCTTGCTGACCCAGGGGTGGAGCGCTCTGCCATGGTTTGGACCCCAGAGGAGTAGGGAGGGCCTGGCTCCCCCTACTGTCAACCCCACCCCAGGGTAGCAGCCTCCCTGCCACTGGCCAGAAGGTCTGCACTTGTCTGCCCTCTGCCAGAGCTAAGACAACAGACAATTTGCTGCTCAGCCCTGCCTGAGGCACAGAGCCCACAGAGGCTTGTTGGCTCTGCCCTGCCTGCTGGCCAAAGCCCATATGCTCTTCACTGCCAGACCCTGTAGGCTGTTTGGGGCTCTGCCCTGTTAGGCCAGCCAGGATGTTAACACCTGCACTGCTAATTCTCCTGGTACTAGACAGTGACCCAGAACGGAGGGGCCACTGCAGCACTTCTCCATTTAGCCATCACATTATTGCATTACATCTGCAGCTCTAAATGGCACCCCGAGCTATTCCGTGGCCTGAGCCACGCCTGGGCTTTGCACTCCGGAAAGCAGCGGGGTCATGCAAGGGTGAATCCCAATGCTCACTATGCACTTGGGCTAATACGCTACCTTGTAGAACTCCTGAATGGCATTGCTGAGCACAACAGACTCGGCCTGTATCCGCCCCACCAGGTACTGGATGTACTTATCAAAGGCCTCCTCATTCTTAATGAAGCACATGGCCACGTCGTCATCCGTGTCGCATTTCTGCAGCTCTGGGAAGAAGGAGCTGTGGAGGTGGACAAAGAGGGACAGCTGAGATGAAGCTGGCACAGAGGAAATGGAACACAGACAATGGTAGGAACCTGAACAGAGCTCTGCACCTCAGTGCCCATGATCCCAGTTTAATTCAGCTTGAGGGTATGACCTGTGTTGTCGGTGTCGCAATCAGACCCAGACATAACCTTTTAAATGCCACTGGGAAAGTATTTCATCACACCTGAAGCTGTGGCAGAAGACCCTCCTGGCCAGCATGAATTTAAGGAATGCTTAGTGGGACAAAGGAAGAGAAGCTCTCAGTGGCTCAGACAGAGGCAGAGAACTGGAAACTGCTCTCTTTACGCCTCCATTCGGAAGTGCCTGAGTTCCCGCGAGTGCATGAGATTTGTCCTCCTCTCCCGGCAGTCAGAGAAAAATTTGCTCAGGACGACGGGAAGCCATTTAGTGAGCACTGCATCGGAGGCAAATCTCTCCACAAGGGGTGGAGGGTCATGTCTGGGTTTGGTGGCATGGTAGCTTGGCTACGCTTGCGTGAGGGGGTGAACACTGAGCAGTGGGTCTCAATACAGACTCCAGAGCAGTAGGTTCCTCCTCTGAATGTTTGGGAGCACAAAGGTTGCGTAAGACCCAAGCTGCCTATAAAGTTGTAGAGGTCGGGCTCAGCAGGCCCTCAGCACCTTCTGCCATGTGGAGGCATTTTGCAACGGTGCTTGGAGACCAGGGCTCTGGGCTGCACATGTGATGTCCCCTTCTGCTCAGACATTCAGGCTGCTGGAGGGAGGAATCTGTGCTGAGGGCTGTGCATGGCTTTTGCAGGAGAGTCAGTATATCAGTGCATTGCAAGCGCTATTTTTGCCCCTTTTGACTGTAAAATGCCAATAGGCCACAGTTTAGCCCCTGGTGAATAAAAATGGGTCATTCAACCAGGTGTTCAATCTACACAGTCTATCTCAGTCTTTAAATGCAGTATTGGAGTGTTAAAGAAGCACCTCCACAGAGAGCAAAGACAGTGTGCTTTACAGGGATTTTATATGCATTCAACAAAATTTGCCCAGTAGGGCAAGAAACGCCTAGTAGATCTTGTATCAGAGGGGTGTACCTGTGAGTCTGTATCTGCAAAGACAATGAGAAGTCCCATGACACCTTATAGGCTAACAGATTTTTTGGAACATAAGTTTTCGTGGGCAAAGACCCACTTCATTAGATGACATCATCTGATGAAGCGGGTCTTTGCCCACGAAAACTTATGCTCCAGAAAATCTGTTAGTCTATAAGGTGCCACAGGACTTCAGCAGATCGTGAGGCATTTTAAGATTATGGGAATATAACAACACTACTACTTTCTGATTCCCATTCCTGTGCCCTTGCTCTTGCCTCCAGAAATGCTTATGCACTCCCTTCGGCCCTAACTTTTCCCACTTTCCATGGTATGACTGACAACTATGGTGGTTTTCTCACTAACACTGCAAGGTATCAACTGATTTGCATCCAGGTCTACCTACTTGGAATGGAAGTTCGCAATAGCACTGACATTTCGGAAGATAGTCGATTTCTGACTGGCAACAGCTTCTGGGATATCAGAGCAGCTCTCTGTGAACTGGAGGTGATGGGTCTGGAGGAACTGCAGATCTTTCACAAATTCCTCCTCAGAGTTCAGAAGCTCCTGAAGGATGAGGCTAAAGGGACAGCAAACACAGATGGCCGGGCAGTTACAAATATTGTTCTTGACTGGCTGATTTCCAAGAGGGGGCATGTTCTGTTCCTTCAGGGCCCCAGCTGCAGTTTGCTGGACACCTTCTCCTGGAGCACAGCTGGACTGCCCTGGTTGTGCTGGAAGGCTGCAGATGGCCCTTATCTGTTACACTTCAGCACTCTCTGTAGATATCATATTATCATAGAAACCTAGGGCTGGGATAGACCTCAGGAGGTCATCAAGTCCAACCCTCTGCCCAAAGCAGAACCAACCCCAAATAAATCATCCCAGCCAGGGCTTTGTCAAGCTGGGACTTAAAAACATCTAGGGATGGAGATTCCACCACCACCCTAGGTAATGCATTTCAGTGCTTCACCTCCCTGATGCAAAGCACCTGCAGGGCAGAACTAGTTACACTGGAGGGGACCGCAAAGCCTTAATACCTCGATGAAATCAAAGAGCCAAAGCAGGCAACTACTCAGCCACACACTGATATGCAAGGAACATGCAGACTGGACAAAAGAACAACTCTTTCAACCAAGCTGGTTTAGATCAGGTGACGTTTTCGCAAACCTAAGCCAGCAAAGACTTGAAATGCAAATGTTTAAAGTAGGTTGGAAGTCTCAAGAGCTTAGGTGGACTCTGGGGAAGGGAGCAGGAGGGATTTAGCTGCAAAGAAATTGGGCTTTCCTCAGACAGCCCTGGAGGCTCAGATGAAATATGTGGATCCTTCTCAGGAGAAGCTTGAGACCCAAGAGTCTCTGTTAGTTCTCATGGCACTATCCCAGAAGGCCTCTGTGACAATCAGACAGCGCTCACCTCAGCTTCTTTTTATATTCATCTTCTGAAACAGATTCTCCAGGGAACTCAGGAGCTTCTGATGCGCCCCACTCCGGCGACAACTAACAGACAGACAAGACACATCAGTTCTCCAGGGCAGGAAAGTCTGTATCATGTAACTGGGGCGTATTTGCGGGGTAATTTCAGGCACGTTGCTGTCACATGCAGCGTGTTTCTGTCCCTAACCAATACCATTGCCCTCAAAAGCCACTTTTGTACAGGTTAATGATCTGCCAGTGACAAAGCTGTATATCACTGCCAGACAGCAACACTTGCAGGGTTTCCAATGGTGCTGCTTGGAGGCAGGGCTTCCACAACACCTCTTCTGGCTCTGGGAGAGAGGAGGACGGTGAATGAATAGGGAAAGAAAGGGAGAGTCAACGGCAGGCTGAAGATCTTTTACAGAACAATGGATCCACATGTCCATGACGAAATCTGAGATCATCTTGCCCACCTGCTGGTCGGTGGACCAATGTAATCTAGCAGTCTGGTATCCAGCACTGACGGAGTTACTGCTGTAGCTTATGAGGTTGGCACATCGGCGTGTGGTATTAAAGGTTCCAGGTTTGTTTCCCACTGACAACCCAATAGATTTTGTTCCCTGGGAAACTTGTACTCTGCCATGGACCTCTGTGTTAAACGTAAGGCATTTAAAAGCCAAAGGGATAATGGATGCGGAGACTGTGGTGATGGGAGCCAATATAAGAAACTGGACAGATGGCCTCTGGGGCTCTAACCTCAAACATGGGACCTTCTCCTTGAAAGAGGCACCTGTGTTATTTGAGATTGAAGAGCAATTGACTCTGATTCTCAGGATTAATTCAGTGTCAAAATCAAAAAAGCACACCTGGTGTGACCAGCGTAGTACACACGTACTGTAAAAAAACCTTTAATCAATATATGGCAATGTGAACTAAAGCAAGGGCAGTGGCTACACAAGCAGGAAGCTGGGATACTGGGAAGCTCTGGGGAATGTTCCCTTATTAAAACAGGAAGGAGCAATTGGCAAAGGCAGCTGTGAAGAAGGAGGGCTCAGTTTGGAAGATGGGCCATGAAGCCGTGTTATTTCTCTGGATAAAACATCCCAGCCTGGAGAGACCCATGGGGTAGTGAAACACTGTTGATCAAATGCAGGAGGGCAGAGAATTTAAAAGTACTATTATACCATGATAAGCTACTGTGTAACAAGAGATGATAGGACCCCGAGTTTATCATATCTGCAACTCCCAGTCAAATGTGGTCAACTTACAAATAAAAATATGGCTTTTCTAACTGCCAATTCTGCAAGCAACTTGAGATCTGACTACCTTACTCTCCGTCACCATCGACTGGCCCTGCAGGTCAAATCAGGCAATGAGTTACATTGGAGTGATCCCAAAACAACCAATAAGCCCCATTGTTAGAAAACACCCCTGGGATGTAGGAGTCCAAGGCACAAGTCCCTGGCCTGCCTGATTTAGCTCTCCCAGCTCTGGGCTAGTGGCATGTTCATGTTTTGACCAGAAATATAATCTAGATCTGACAACCCTTCCCAGCGAAAATTTAGTCAAAATTGCAAAATGTTTTGGTTTCAGTGAAACAGCATTTTTGATGGAAAAAAGTTTAACTGACTCGTTTTTTACCCCCTCTCCTTCCAATGATGTCCTTAATGACACCTATAAAACCTGCAAGTAGGGACTCTAGATAGCTACTGGGAGCTGAGCTGATGAGTACACCGGGGCCATTTTTATACAGAATCATAGAATCATAGAATACTAGGACTGGAAGAGACCTCGAGAGGCCATTGAGTCCAGCCCCCTGCCGCAATGGCAGGACCAAGTACTGTCTAAACTATCCCTGACAGACATCTATCTAACCTGTTCTTAAGTATCTCCATATATACTTCCTTATATATTTCTTTTTTCAGAGTCAAACTGCCTTGCATGGAATCTCTCAGATAGCAGGTGCAAGGAAGGAACTGTTCTAAGGTGCAAAGGAAACAGTTTTCATTAAAAAATTAAAATAAGGAAGATGGATCACCTTTAACTTCTTGTCCAGATAAGCAGGCGACACCCATCCCTGCCGGGAAGGGCTGGATTTAGTGGGTTTGGTCCTGACTAGCCACCTCAGAGGATGAGCAGAGTCAAGGACTTCCACATACTGTCCTTCTTTCAGAGTGATGGTTTCCCTGTCAGCTCCAATGGGCGCATAGTCAGCTGTGACCATGTAAATGTCAAAAATCTGCAAGCATGAACGGAAAGTTATCCATATGCATTAAACCAAGGTTATTACAGCAGCAAGAGCACATATACATTTTACCAGTGTTAAAACTTTGTCTTCACCATCCCATAGTCATAGAAGAGACCCATTCGCTCCATTTTACAGATAGAAAACTGAAATTCAAAAACATGAAGGCAGTTTTTTTTCCAACAATATCAACTATCTTGGGTGACTCAACTTCATCATCATCCCATAGAACTGGACTGGACCTTGAGAGGTCATTGAGTCCAGTCCCCTGCCCTCATGGCAGGACCTATCATCAACCCTGACAGATTTATTCTTCCAGCTTTCATTCACTTCAGTTGGAGTGGTAAGTACTCCACACCTGAGAAAGTCAAACCCTGGGTGTCTTAAATTGAGCAATCAAAATTAGTGGACACTCTTGAAAATGTTGACCCAAACAACTTGCTGAAGACAAAACAATGCGTGTGAACGCACAGTCTTTAACTTTTAGTCCTGAAACTGTGCAAGCCTTTTTAAGATGGAAACTCTTCAGATATACTAGACTGGTTTATTCAGAATGATTATTCCTAGTCGGTGCCTGAGTGGCGTTTACTTATGGTATGCACTGTACCTCCCCTCTAGAATCCCCATCCTCAGATTCAGAGGAAGACTCCTGAACAATTGAGGAAGGTCTAGATCTGCCATGGCGTGGAGATGGAGATGGCGTTTTAGATTCATCATCACTGTCTGCTCCCGGCACTCGAAGTGTGGCTGAAATGGAGAACAGTGGGAAATGGGGACGGAGATGAGATATTGCTCTCCTGTGAAAATCAAACCAGGCTCAACCCCACAGGATTCTTTTTAATCTTCCCAAAATCAAACATCCCCAGGACAGACCTTTTGCATCATCCAGTGGATTGAGTGCCTGTTAATAAGTGTGACGGAATGTGCACAAAGGGCAAGCTAAGACCCTGAGCTTACATGATTGACTTCAGCAGCCCAGCAGAGGGGTAACATAGGAGGATGTGGGCCCATACTGCCACTGTAAGTTCAAACACTGTTGGAAGAGCAACAGGACTATGAAAGATTCATATTTTCGTATAGACCCTAATTCTCATTTCCGTGAAGGCTGCTGGGGTACTTAAGGGTTAAGGAACGACTGGGATAATGGTTACCAGGGTGTAGGGAACGATGGCAAAGGCGGCATGCTTTCTTCTGCTTGACAGATAACGTTTCCTACTGTTTCCCTCCCTTCCTGCTTATTCAGGGTAGATCAGTGATGCTGTACCAGGCTGTATAATGAATACCCTGTGTGTGAAAGTTGTGTTATCTTCCTCTCTCCTTTCTTTTTTCACAGCTACATAAATTCCCAGCTCAAGATTATGGCTTCTCCCCACCCTCCATAAATTGCTGATTGAGGGCATTTGTAGCCTTAATGCTGTAAACAGTAAACACGGGCAGGTATAATTATATTCATTGTGTGGCATTTATGTGATTGCATGGGCATTTATGTCATTGCATAGTCATTGCATGGGCATTTATGCTCATCAGAGAGCCATAGAATCCCAGGGTTGGAAGAGACCTCAGGAAGTCATCAAGTCCAACCCCCTGCTCAAAGTGTGCGCAATCCCAACTAAATCATCCCAGTGAGGACCTTGTCAAGTCGGGACATAATAACCTCTAAGGATGGAGGTTCCACCACCTCTCTGGGTAACTCATTCCGGTGCTCCTCATGCTTCTAGGGAAATAAAAATTAAACAGAACTGGCCTGCATGTCTCCCAGAGTGATGTGCTGTGACAGAAATGTCTGGCTGAAATGAACTTAGCTCAGGTTCATTCTGACATGCTATTAAATAAGGGTTTAGGGAGAGTGTAATGGTGGTGTATTTACATACTAACTTGGATAAAGTAGCGTATCCGTGGTTAATTTGGTGCTCACTTGAATGTTTGGGTTCCAGCTAGAACATGTAAATGCATTAAAGAACCCTGTCTACTCCATCTGCCTCTGGGTCCCTCTTTTTTCTTTCTTACAATGGCCAGTTTACATCTGCCTAGGATAGGCTACATCTACGAAGCAGCTTTATTTTGAAATAAGCTATTCCACCATAGCTAGTTTGAAACAGGGCTGCTACACACAAAAACATATTTCGAAATAGCACCTAGCTATTTTGAAGAGCATAGTCTGCACACATAATGCTTATTTTGAAATAGTGCCTGTTTGGAAATAGATATTTCTAAATAGGTGCTGTTAAGATAGGGAATAAGCACTATTCTGCGTGCCTATGGCTATACTATGGTTCCTATTTCGAGCACAGTATTTCATGCCTGATAACCATTGTCCTGTGAGGGCTACTAGGAAGTCTGAAATAAACACTTATTTCAAACTCCAGTACAGCGTAGCCTGCTCTAGGTTCAAAATAAGATGCCTTGAAATAACTTAACAGAATTCTCACAATGCAAATTGCGTATCATTTTGAGCAAGGGCTACAGGGTAGCCCTAGTCTGTCTTAATAAAACCTTTCTCAAAATAGTTATTTCAAAATAGGTGTTATTCTTCCTGAAATGAGATTTACCAATTTTGAAATAATGTACCTGCTATTTTGAATTTATTTTGAAATAGCATGTGTGTAGAGTAGGCAACAGCAAAGTTATTTCGAAATAACTTGGCTGTGTCGCTGTAACCATACAGGGGACCTGAAAATGAATGTAAATACTACCAACTGCCATTCTGAAGCCTATTTATACTGCCAGAGCAGCATAACTCAGCTTTAATGTAAGAGAATTACATTTGAATACCTTTGGTAATAATAAACATTTAATACATGTATAGGGCTTATACTGTTCACAGCACTAATTAATTAATCCTCACCATGCTCTGGTGAAGTAGATGTACAAATATTATTAACCCCATTTTACACGTGAAGAAACCTATTTGGAGGGAATAAGTGATCTGTACAAAGCTGTTCAGCAAATTACAGCAGCAGAGCAAAGATGAGCACAGAGGAGTTCTTGCCCCCTGATCACAGGCTTAGATGATGCAGCCTCTCTAGTCTAGTAATTCACTGACACGGTAAAATAAGAACATAAGAACGGCCATACTGGTCAGACCAAAGGTCCACCTAGCCCAGTATCCTGTCTGCCAACAGTAGCCAATGCCAGGTGCCCCAGAAGAGGTGAACCGAAGATAATGATCAAGTGATTTGTCTCCTGCCATCCATCTCCCACCTTCCACAAAAGGCTAGGCACCATACCTTACCCCTTGCTAATAGCCATCTATGGACCTAACCTCCAAATATTTATCGAGCTCTTTTTCAAACTCTGTTAGAGTCCTGGCCTTCACAGCATCCTCTGGTAAGGAGTTCCACAGGTTGACTGTGCACTGTGTGAAGAAAAACTTTCTTTTATTAGTTTTGAACCTGCTACCCATTAATTTCATTTGGTGTCCTCTAGTTCTTATATTATGGGAAAAGGTAAATAACTTTTTTGTATTCACTTTCTCCACACCATTCATGATTTTATATACCTCTATCATATCGCCCCTCAGTCTCCTCTTTTCTAGACTGAAAAGTCCCAGTCTCTTTAGCCTCTCCTCACATGGGACCCGTTCCAACCCTTAATCATTTTAGTTGCCCTTTTCTGAACTTTTTCTAATGCCAATGTATCTTTTCTGAGGTGAGGAGACCACATCTGCATGCAGTACTCAAGATGTGGGAGTACCATAGTTTTATAAAGGGGAAGTAAGATATTCTTCATCTTATTTTCTATCCCTTTTTTAATTATTCCTAACATCCTATTTGCTTTACTGACAGCCGCTGCACACTGCATGGATGTTTTCAGAGAACTATCCACTATAATTCCAAGACGCCTTTCCTGATCTGTTGTAGCTAAATTTGCCCCCATCATATTGTATGTATAATTGGGGTTATTTTTCCCAATGTGCATTACCTTACACTTATCCACATTAAATTTCATTTGCCATTTTGCTGCCCAATCACTCAGTTTGCTGAGATCTTTTTGAAGTTCTTCACAGTCTGCTTTGGTTTTGACTATCCTGAACAGTTTGGTGTCATCTGCAAACTTTGCCACCTCACTGCTTACCCCTTTCTCGAACTCATTGACGAATAAGTTGAACAAGATTGGTCCCAGGACTGACCCTTGGGGAATGCCACTAGTTACCCCCCTCCATTGTGAAAATTTACCATTTATTCCTACTCTTTGTTTCCTGTCTTTTAACCAGTTCCCCATCCATGAAAGGATCTTTCCTCCTATCCCATGACCACCTAATTTACATAAGGGCCTTTGGTGAGGGACCTTGTCAAAGGCTTTCTGGAAATCTAAGTATACTATGTCTACTGGATCCCCCCTGTCCGCATGCTTGTTAACCCCTTCAAAGAACTCTAATAGATTAGTAACACATGACTTCCCTTTACAGAAACCATGTTGACTTTTGCTCAACAAATCATGCTCCTCTACGTGTCTGACAATTTTATTCTTTACTATTGTTTCTACTAATTTGCCCGGTACTGACGTTAGACTTACCTGTCCATAATTGCTAGGGTCTCCTTTAGAGCCCTTTTCAAATATTGATGTTATATTTGAGAAATGAGTGAAAATTCATTGGATTTGTGTTTCCACTAAAACAAAATTGACGGTTTGCGTCTGTATGGAAAAGTGCCCTTTCGAGTCTAGACAGTAACTTCCCTGGAAAGAAGTTCCAGAAACAACATAAGGAGAAGTCAGGTGATTTATCTCTATCTAATGAATCTCTTACCAGTGCTAAATTGGTTTAGTTATTATTATAATGTGCTAAAAAATTGTTTCCTAGATCTCAGTGAGTTTAAAACTCAACCCAAACCTGAAGATTGCTCGGCTTTGTGTAACACTTGTGAAGTGCTGACCTTGACTTATTTTTGCAGACACCATTTCTGTGATATGGGAAGTGAGTTTCTGGAGGAATTCTTCTGTTCCAACATCAGCTAATGAAATGTGAGGTCTGGGCACACCTTCTTTTTCCGTTCCACCTTCCACAAGCTCTCCTGGAAAAGGGAGAACATGCTATCAATTCTTCAGTCAGCTGAAAGTTGATATCAATGAACCTAGCGTGGCCCAGCTACCGTTCTGAAACAGACGTCACTCATGTTGTGGTGTCCAGACAAAAACAATTTGGAGTTCACCCTCCCCACCAGATCCAGTCAACTTTACAATGAACCCAGCTTCTCAGTGGTGGGGATGGACAGCCTGCATGGATTGAGGGAGGAGTCCACGCATTAAGCAAGGACAATAAACAGAAATATCGAATAACTGCTTTATTCTTTATGGACCATCCAACTTATGCCGCAAATGAAGTCAGGTCCTGAAGCAAAACTAATCAGTGGTCAGGTAATTAAAGAACAGCTGATAATACAGAAGCGGGTAGAGTTAAGGTTGTACAGAACAAGTGCCCAGATCCAGGATGATTAGCGTGGTGCTCCCTTTGGAGAATGCACTTCACCTATGCATTTCTTCTGAGCCCTTGCTCCCTTGTGCTAATATTCGCCCAGGACAATCATTTTGAGGCCTCTGAACTACCTAAATTCCTTTTAGGCTCTATTTTGAAGAGTTATGTGGGATTCAACAGCAGAATATGCCTTACGCTGGTCTTCTACACAGAGGTAAATTGTACCCCCAGCGTGCAAACCTTGGGTATTTTTTGAGTCTGCATCTAGACTGGCCGTAGGGCACAGCCTGACATCCTTCTAAGCCGCACAGGTGTTCCAAAAATGGCGACAAAAGTATTTTGCTATGAGAAAATGCTAACATTTCCCCCAAGCACTCATGCCTGGCCTGAGACTAGGCCTGAAAAATCTCATCCTGATAGGTCAGAATTGCAAAAACTGTCAAGAATTGAAAAGGGGATTACAATGGAGACCCACAGACAACCTGAACTAGAGATGTGGGGGTTGTGAGTCACCACAAAAGCAGCTTCTCCCACCTTTTCTTGGTTCAGGAGGGTGGATAGTGATGCCCAGTCTGAAAAAGAGACAAGGGGAGTCAGAAGAGACAAGGGTAAGAACAGGAGCTATTTACAGTCAGAGCTGAGTCAGCACCAGCTGCTCTCCTGTTCCACACATGGTCTCTGGGCATTTCTGGATTAGGACAGAGATACAAACTTTACAACTGACAGCACACGATGAACATGGAAACCACAAAAATGCCCCTGAAGCCAAAGGGGTGGCAGAGGCATTGCTATTCTTCCGGCATAAGACTCAGAATCCCAGAGCCATGGGCTTAGAAAGGACTGAATGCGACCATTGATTCTAACCCACAGCCAAGGTGCAGGAGTTGTGTCAAAGCCATCCAAGACACATGGCTTATTTTAGCACAGAGTTTTACAGCAAGATTCATTTCTCCACCACACTCTTCTGACAACAAAAACTACTACACAACTCCCAGGTAGAGGGGGACCAAAGCGTGAGCTCACCCTGAGTCCCACCACCCTGGATGGGTGAGCAGAAGCCATACCCAAGGGCTTCAGTTACTGGGGGAGGGTGGGGCTTCTAACCTGAGCCCCACCACCTCATGCAGAAGCCCTCATGCTTTGGCTCTGAGAGATGGGGCTCAGGCTTGGGCCCCAGGCTCCAGCAAGTCTTACACCAGCCCTGGCCACCTGACCTGCTTTGGGATGCTGACCCCAGTTTGAGAACTGCAGTTTTAGAGGACTGCACTGCCCTGGAAGAGGTAACAGAAATGGAACTGTTCATTTCTAGGACACTGGTTGGAATGGAACACAAGTCGCTAGTGACTGCAAGTGGTTACCTTGAGAGGATGGAACAGAAACTGGTATCAACTGAGGGTTCTGCTCTCAGTTCCAGCTCTCGGTGAATTCATGCCCCCATCATCCGCTATTACCCTTGTCTGTAGCTATACTAAAGAAACCAGGAGCTGAAGGGTGGGCACACTGCCCATGCACCTGCCCACACAGGAAGTCCCTGAAGGTCAGGACTGAAGTACATTGATGGCTGTTTGGGGGTAAAACCAACAGCACTAGGCTGAGGCTACATCTGTACTAGGCAAAGTAAGTTTGACCAGAGATACACAGTTCTAGCTACAGCAATTGTGTAGCTAGAATTGACGAATCTGCACTGAGATAACTTGGCTGTCCCTACTGGGGAAGGCTGATGGGAGAGTTTCTCCCTTTGACCTCCCTTACTTCTCTCATCTCATGAGGAGTACAGGGATCGACTGCGATCCCTGAGAGGTCAATTTCACCCCCCTCATACTTGAAGAGCAAAATCGAACCCCGGAGTGGGTTGATCTTCTGGAGTAGTGCAGACAGAGCCTGAGCCAAGCACCGCATGGAAAGATACTGTGCAAGATTTCCCCAGGGAACAGCTCTATCATTGCACTTCTGTTCCGACATGCAGCTCCTCTACTTCTCAGTGTTAGCCCCTTCTGCGGCATATATCCATTTATGTCAAACCACACCAAATTACATGATGTGCTGATCCTTGTCTCTCTTTAAAATTCATGACACGTCTTCATAAAGTGCTCTGCATTTTCCTAATGAATCACTGCTGGATCCTTCTTAGCACAGGAGAAACAAAACTAACAAATACACTACAGAGCATTGCAACGACATATTGTTGACAAACAAGAAATATTAACATTGTCCTTGTAACTGAATGATTTTTAAGTTGAGAGCCACCAAATTTTATTGACAATGGGCTAGACAGGACTTTTAAAGCACAATTCCAGCTACAAACCTCTGAAAATGTTATGACTAGTACCAGTGTTGATTTTTCAAAATATTCTCCTATCTACTTAGTCAGGTCAACATGGCAGAATTGGAGAATTATGTTTCAATTAAATTTATAAACAAGCAGGTTAGTGGCCAGCCCCAACATGCATTTCCCCCTAAAAGACTGACTATATTTAATTCTAGGTTTTTGAAATTCAGAATCAGAGTATGGGAATTTTGACTGACTTGGCAGTGAGCAAGGCACAGGGCAAGTGGGCAAAAGTTTTCATAGAAATTTACCCATGTTCTTTTCTGTCTTTGTCTTCATACCTGTCGATGGAGAAGAAACTTGTTACTACTAATATACTCACATACCACCTTTTATTAGAGGATCTCAAAGCATCTTATAAATGTTCAGAAATTATCACATGCCTCCATAGTAATGTTGAAGCACAGAGCAGCTACAGGTCAAATCTCTCTAGTCCAGCACCCCTGGGTGCTTGACTGGTGCTGAACGAGAGAATTTGCTGGACCACGGGAGGCCAATATTGGCTAGCAGCATTACCAACACTTTCACTGCTTATTGGGCTCTTGGAAGAGATTTAGGGGTAAATTACAGCTAAATAATAGTATAGAACATTGAGAGCCAGGGCTGGTGGCTATAAACAAACTTGATGGAATTACAAGAAATTTGGCTACCCCCATGATAAGTGAACATCTGGCTAACTAAAATCATGCTGGATAAGGGATGTTGCAGGACCAGAGTGCAAGGCCAGAGAGGTTAATGTACCACCACCATTATCAAACTTTAGTACCCCAAATTAAGTGTCCTGGTCTACAGGATTCTATCGTTTCAGAAGTGCTAAGCAACTACAACTACCATTGATGATGAAAATCAGAACATTTTCATTTGGATGCCTATGTTAGCTCGTAAAGTTTAACATATAAGAGTTTGCCAAGCCTAGGCAGAAATTTGATGCCAGGACTAGAAGTGGAATCTCAATCTTCTGACTGTACCCACTGCACATACTAACTCCTCATGAGGTCATACCATGAAAAAGGCCTTCAGGCTTTATTCCAGTGCATTGCAATTCTTTAAAACAGATGGCTTACCACTACACATATTCAGTATATTTTGTCGCTGATGCACTATCTCACGAGAAAGCTATGCTCTTGGCATAATTACAAGCCTAATTCTGTACCTGCTCCCAAGAGAAACTCCCATTAACAATATATAAGCAGTTCTGCAGCTCCTTGAAGGCTAACCATTTTATTTATATCGGTGGGAGTGGCAGGGGGGGCAGTAGGAGTGTTACTCTGTATCTGCAAAAACAAGAAGTCATGAGATTTCCTACTTAATAAATAAAATGGTTAGTCTTTGAAGTGCTACAAAACTGTTTGTGTGTGTGGTATTTTGGTTTGGTTTGGTTTGTTGTTGTTGTTGTTGTTGTTGTTTTTTGTGAAACTATAGATTGACACAGCTACCCCTCTGAGAACGTTAAGAATGTGTTCTGGAAGCAGTTGCAGGAATGGGGTCTGTATGAACTGGATGGGTAATGAACTAAGTTTAAGAACTAAAACCCCCTTTTTTCTTAACCTTATGTACAACTCAGTATTCAGATGTGAAATAGAACTAAAGTCACCTTACTCCTAAGAAAAGCATTTAGAAGTTAAAAGTAAAGATAAAATAGAGATGCCAGGTATTAATTCAGAACACTGGCTCTGATTCCCCACCGCCTTGCTGCTTTTTTAAACATCCATTTATATGGCCGCAAACAAGTGCACAATAAGTGTAAAGCACATTTAAATCAAAATTCATCACGGATTTACCCCAGGTGAGCCATTTAACAACAAATTTGCAAGGGTGTGACCCTGCACAGTTCCACACGTCTGTGTGGCAGTGAAGAATTAGACCCAATGGGTGGGAAAGTAAGTCCCCCGTGCAGCAAAGGCAGAGGGAATTTAACTGGTAGGAGTGTTGGAGTGATTCAGGCCTTAGCTCTGGGCTGTACAGAGGACGGCTGGAAGGTCTGCCTAACAGGAATAGAGGTAAAGGACTACTGACAGAATTGGAGCTGGAGAATGGTTCCCTGCAATGAAAGACTTGGGCATTAGCTCAGTCCATGATTTTGCCCCTAGAAATAGTGAGCTTTAAATTATCTCATGCATTTCAGAGCTCTCTAGAATTAGCACTGCAGAGGCCAGACAGGGGAAGGCAGATGTTGAACACTTGTGATCAAACAGGAGATTCCCTCTAGTTAAGGTTTCAGGGTGGGGCCAAGCCCTGCACTTGAATATGGGGTGGGGGGACCTCTCCCTGTCCCACATGTGGCCAGGGTTTGCCAGAGTGAAGTCAGTCTCCCATACAATATGAAATACACAACTGAAGGGCAAATACATTCTTTAAATCTATCACAGTGAACTCTAGAGGGATTGCGTCTACATTCCACCAGCTTAATACATGCTGCCGTGGCTTACCCTAGGGTGGCCATGATAGCGTCTGTCGTCATCATGATCTCACGGGTCAAAACATCAGCCTCTTTCACTGCAAGAGCAGAGGTTATAATCAGAGAAGTATTTGCTTAATACCATGGGTTTGATTCCTTATCTGCCCAAGCCCGGCTCTGCTTCAGCGGAGACGGGCACCGCAGCTTTAAGGTACAACAAGGCACAAACAGGTTTGGTGGAGCAGAGCTCTCCAAGGTCCTCCCTTCCCTGCCCATCCTCCCACCCCACCCAATGCCCTTATCACTCCCTTCCTCCCCTTACACCAAGGAGTTGCGGAAAGGAAATGACAGAAGAGAATGTGGATAATTTCTCTATGCAGGAGGAATTCTCCATTGGCTGGTCTCTGATGTTTTAAGGTAGAGGGATGATGCAGAACAGCCTTTGCAGAGTGAAGAATCCACCGTTTCTAAAAAAGCTGATTTGGGGGCCTGTTTTCCTTCTTTTTTCTTGATGATTTTTTAGTTGTTCATGCAAAACCTTAGCACGCTTTCAATCTGACTTATGGGCTGAAGCCTTATATTGTAGTTATTCCAGTGTTAGAGGCAGATAATTACAGAATTACAGAATCTTAGCATTGGAAGAGACCTCAGGAGGTTATCAAGCAGGATCAACCCCAACTAAATCATCCCAGCCAGGACTTTGTCAAGCCAGGACTTAAAAACCTCTAGGGATAGAAATTCCACCACCTCTCTTGATAAACCTTTCCAGTGCTTCACCACCCTCCCAGTGAAATAGTTTTTCCTAATCTCCAACCTAGATCTCTCCCACTGCAACATGAGACCATTGCTCCTTGTTCTGTCATCTATCACCACTGAGCACAGCCTCTCTCCAACCTCTTTGTAATCCCCCTTCAGATGGCTGAAGACTGCTGTCAAATCCCCCGTCATTCTTCTCTTCTGTAGATTAAATAAACCTAAGTCCCTCAACACTCTTCGTAAGTCACGTGCTCCATCCCCCTAATCATTTTTGTTGCCCTCAGCTGGACCCTCTCCAGTGCATCCACATCCTCTTTCCAACGCATAATCACATAATCATTTTCTGTCAAAGAAAAGCATTAGAGATATACCAGAATCTCTGTGAAATATATGAACTTGAGCTGTAAATTGTTGAAATTCATTGCATTTTCACACTTGTTCTTCATTCAGCAATTTGATGCACATTATAAATGATGACACTCCACACATGCATACACTGTAGCAGTAAAGTGCTGGTATGTTGCAAAAATTTACCATCCAGAACTTCTAGGGAGGCAGAGCAGATCGACTGGCCAGCCTTGTTAGTAGCAATGCACGTGTATGATCCTTTATGTTCCTTTCCAACATCCAGCAGGATTAGACTGTGATGCATGTTGGAACTGGCAATTTTGTAGCCAGAAGTCTCAGGTTTGATCCACAGAACGTCTTCTTGAGATTCTTCTTTCAACCAGGTAATCGTGGGTGTTGGATGTCCTAAAGAAAAGAGTAATAACCTCTTTAAATTGTCCCAAGGGGCACTGCCTTTGTTACACACCCTGTGCAGTAAGTTGCGAGTGACTACCGCTATCAACATGTTTATGATCTTCCCATAGCACTAATAAATCCTAAACGAATACTTGCACTTACCTTCAACCTTCACAGACAAGGTGATACTTGCACCTTTCTTCACTCTTTTATTGGTAAACCTTTCCAGAAACCTGGGTGGCACCAGCTGTTCTTGAGCACCTAAAAGTGGGAAAATTCACAATGAAATGGTGCAAGAGAGGCTCACACTATTGAAAAGTTACGAGTGGCTCTGTTAGCTCCGACTGTGCTGTTCCTCTCACCTGTTTCTGGCAGATCTGCCTTCTCACCAGGATCTGTAACACAGAGAGACAAATCATCCCAGCATGAAACAACATCTATAGAAAGGACACTGGTCTCCTTTCTGTGAATTGTGCAGTCAAGCATGTGGAGGAGGGATGTAATACAAATGTGTGCTACACACAACTCATATTTTTATTAACAGTGTTATTCATCTCTTTAGTAGTACACACCCAATAGCTGCTTCATAACAT
This sequence comes from Carettochelys insculpta, assembly GCF_033958435.1. Classification (NCBI taxonomy): domain Eukaryota; kingdom Metazoa; phylum Chordata; order Testudines; family Carettochelyidae; genus Carettochelys; species Carettochelys insculpta. Next base: position 279,298,152 of record NC_134138.1, on the reverse strand, counting down.
AAATGACATGTACAGTAAGAATGACTGACATCTGTTTTAACCTTCAGTTAGTAAATCATATATTTGGACAAAGATCATTTTGATAAAATCATACCACACAAACATTTGGCCATAAATGACTAACTACATGAGTCCTGATATTTATTATTATTATTATTATTATTATTATTATTATTATTATATACAACATTACAGTGGTTCTAAATGTACCTGCTTCCACAAATGAGACCAAACTCAACCTGTATTTAAAGTACTCAGTGTCCTACAGTAATGGTTTCATACACACATACACAGCACACCTTTTTTTTTTTAATTAGAATTCCCCAGTGAAGGCATGAAGGACAATGAAGTTAGACTGCATGTGCAAACAAGATCAGAATCAGGTCAGCACAGAAGTCATATGACTTCCCAAAGGATATAATAGAAGCCCAATGAAGAGCCAGGAATCGAACATGGGTTGACTCTCAGTCCAGTGCTTTAAACACAAAACCATCCCTCTACCCTTGGTTTATTTTCCAGACTCTTGCTTTCTGCTGGCTTTGTCGGGAATAGTGAACATTTGAAAGAGACAACTTCTGGCAGACAGAACAAAAGCCACCATTAACCCACCTTCGACAACCAGACTGGCTGAGGAATACGCAGAACCTGCAGAGTTCCTAATAAATACGGAATATTGACCCGCATCCTCCTTAGTGACACTGAGGATTTCAAGGGCATGAAATTGCTTCTTTTCGACCATCTGGATTCGGTCAGAGGCTTGTAATGGCTGCCCATCTTTGAACCAGTAGAGACGAGGCTCTGGGTATCCTACAAGGAGCAATATCAGAAGCGGTGACTATTTAATAGTCCCTCAAACCAATCATACACTTGCACATAAGCAAAGAGAGGTCTGTTTTTCACCAGAGCAATTTGCTCAAGGTTCTACAGTTAGCCTTTGGAAACCAGCCCACATACAGAGAGTTGCTAGATTCTGATCTTTGTGAAATGCTATTTATGAATTAAAATTCTATCATCTATTTCTTAGCTTCTAATTCTGCCCCCCTCCCCTCGGTATCAGACTGTCTTCCAGAGCTAGAACATTGATATTTGGATCTGATTTTCTACTAACACAAGGCCAAATCCTCCGATCCTTACTCAGACAGAGTTCAGACCGAAGTTGTACTTTGCCTGTGCAGGGACTTGAGACTGGCCCCCATGAATATTTAGGGCCAAACAGTCCCCAGTTAGAAATTCTGTCCCAAGACAGAATGAAATGGAGGAAACTTGTAGATGACCCAGGCTTCACCTGGAGTACAAGGGTTTAAGTCAGGTAAGTCAAGTCCCCACTCTTTCCATGGGCAGGAGGACAACAACCCAGTGCTCCAGAAAAACATAGTGACATTACTGTCGTTTTTCGACCTTATCCACTCAGATGAAGTTTCACTGTGAAGTTTGGGATCCATAGAGGCAAATAGGTGGACCAGTGGAGGGAAGGTCTGGTTCATGGAGGTGGGTTAGGTACACATCTACAGTAAACTACTTCATACCCAGCAACCCTGGGACCAGGAGGTTGCTGAATGTTCAAATATTCTGGTTAATGGAGAGCAGCTGGGTAGAGGCACAGGTGGGGGTTAGTGGCTCCCAGTAACAAAATTCAGCTCCCCTCGTTCCCCCGTGCCAGTCCCCACTCAACTGTTGCCCCCACCTTCTTGGTGGGGATAGTGCGGAGCTGCATGAAGATGGTGACAGGGGAATCACACTTGGCTGTCCGGGGCAGGGAGCTGCTGTGGGTGGTAGGACAGACAGGACAGCAGAGGAGCCAACCGGCGGCACACACACGCAGCACGGAGGGACATGGTTCTGCTCGGTCAGTTCTGCTCTCCATCAGAGTAAGAAGGGGAAGCGGCATCATGGCTCAAGGATTGAGAGTTATGTCAGTTATTTGAGAGTTCTGGTTGACTGAACACTGGGTAAAACAGAGTTTACTGTATAGGGCTGCTCTTCTAGAGGAGAGGGAGAGGAGACGGGAAAGCAAGAGAACCCAGAGGTGGCGCAGAGGCACCGGGCCTTTGGGGAAACTGCTAGTACCAGGGAACAAACCACCTCTCTGCTTTTTGGGGGGAAGGATGTGGAGAGGATGACGCCCAGATGGAAAGCTCAGGAAGAAACAACACAACTTAGCCAATTTCCTGTGCCTGTCAAGGCTTATCCCAAGTAGTGGATAATTTGGGCCTGAGTTCCTATTGCTTGAACTGATCGTTGCACAGATCATCTGCTTTGAAGTATTAATAAGAGGCAGTGGGTCGTATCTGTAAATATTTTTCAAAAGTACCATGCCCGCGCTATGCTTTGGCACCCTAAAGGCTTAACAGATTTATTTTGGCATAAGCTTTCATGGGTAAAAAGCAATTGGTTAACTTCATGGCCATGTTTTTTACGCACAAAAGCTTACGCCCAAATAAATCTGTTAGTCTTTAAGGCACCATAGGATTCCCGATTGTTTTTGCAGCTACAATCTAACACAGCTACCCCTCTGAGTCTTGTCCCACTGTGCTTTTCATTCCCGGCAGCACAGCAACGAATGCATTCAGAGACTTGCCAACATTTATGATCTAAAAAAATGAGTGACAGAGCTCAATTTGCAGAAGTGTGTGCATGCAACTAAGCTGTGCAGACCTGGGCACACAAATGAGTAGTTGCTTTGCATGATATATTGCCCTGTTAGGTACTGGTCTTTTCTGCATATGCACACTTGTGATTGCGATTGCAAAACTGCCGAGCGCACAAACTATGAGCACAATTGCATGCAAATGCTTATCAAAACACCTGGTCCACAGATATCCAGGGGGACTATTGTAAATGGCATGGCTCCCTCTTACCTTTGACCTGCAGGTGAAATTTAGCCAAAGGTGCTCCAGGGGCCACATGAATGTCATGAAGCTCATCTAGGACCTGAGGCAACTGCTCCTCTTCTGTGGTGGATTCTACTCCCTCTTGTTCTCGGCTAGGTACAGAGTCAGAGAGAAAGGAGGAGTTGGCATAGGCCCAAAGAACTGACTAAAATCGAAGCTGTCTTTCACAAGTTCAGCTTGGGATACCAATTCCATGGTCATGTTGACACCATTGAAATGCACAAACTGAAGCGAGTGGTTCTGACAATTACATAGTGCCTGTGATACAATAATTGTCCACAAAAGAACAACACAAAAAGAACACTGTTAAGGTTGCAAAGTCAAGCAATCAAATCATAGGAAATGCTAGAGCTAAGTTTGTCTGTGCTGATGGCACACGTGTAGTGAGATTTGGGAATCTTCACTTCTATTCTAGGCTTTAGAGGGGTGTGTTCTCTAGTAGCCATGGACTCTTCTTCTACTTCCCCAAAAGCATGATCCCTTCTGCCCAATCGTCTCCAACCTGTCCCCTCTTTCCTGCTGCTGGCTTAACCTGCCAGCTGTGCTCTTCTTAAGCTTGTCATCCCAGTCACAGCCTCCTTGTCTATGTTACTTTGCTCCTGTCTCTTCATCCAGCCTATTTCTCTCCCACCCTGTCTCCAGACACCTCTGGTTTTCTCCACCCCACCAGCTTCTGGTCCTAATCTTCCTCTCTGGGCCCTTCATCTAATCTTGGTGTCAGAACTTTGGATTCTTGTTTCTCTCTTCTTCAGTCCCAATTTCCTACTTACTCCAATTCCCAATCCACTTCTCCTCCCTCCTTCTACCAATCTCCTCTCCGTCACTCAAGTACAACTCAGGTCCTCACTGCATTCAAATCTGGCCACTTCCTCCTTCACACCATCTGGGCTCAGCAGGAGGTCATTCAGAGCATGAGACTGACAGCCTTGCTGTTTTGAGTTCAGGTGTCCAGAGCCAATATGCCCAATATGGATGGAATCTTCATTGACTTTTGCTGGCACGTTCTAAGGAGTCCCTATTGAGCTTCTGTGAATTGGGATTTCTCAAAGGGTTATAAATTGTCCCAATTTGGGTAGATTTTCATGAGGGCTGCAAAAACACATCCTTGACAACAGGAAAACACCCCAACCATCTGCAAAATTTCAAGGTCCTGCGCCAAATTATGGGCACACTAGCACTTTTAAAAACCAACAAAGCCAGAATTTTTCTTAACGTTAGCAAAACAGCTCCCCCTCTCCACGCCCTCTTCTCAGAAATGATCAAACTATTTTGGCTGCAGTTTAGAAAACAACAGAATCCAGCTAGGCAGACATTTGGGGTATACGTTTTAGCCCAAACAACAAATAGTTGGGAAAGTCATAAGCCATGAAAAACAGGGTCTTACAATGGGCAACCCGAAAAACAAGAGGCGCAACCCACCCAATTCATTAGTTTTTTTATCTGTAATTCTCAAAGGTTGCTACAAAGGGGGGAAAGCAGCATTTTCCCCACTTCACACATCAGACAATGATGACACAGAAATTAAGGAAGCGTCCCAGGTCAAACAATAGATTAGTGCCAAATCAGAGAACAGAGTTCCAAGATTCCAGCCATTCAATATGTTTCTGAAAAGCAAATCAGACATGCATGAAATCCCACTGACAACAACCAGTGAGAATTTCAGCTGAGGCCAAGATGCACCTGACACTGCTGAGGGGTTGGTGAGAGAGTCTCTAAAGTTACACCTACCCTACAGCAGAAAGACGACTTCATGTATGCATCTCCAGCAAGGTGAATAATGGAGCTGGAGTCAATGTACCTTAAGTCAAGTTACCACAGGCTTTATCCTGAAGGAGGGGCAGTCAACAGGAAACATTCTCCAGTTGACTTCCCTTATGCTTCTCATCTGACATAGAGTAACAGAGTCAACAGGAGAGTGGTCTGTGGTCAGTCTTGTAGGTCTTCACTGCTGGTGGATCCATCTCAGAGCATTGAGCCTTGTCATAGTACAGCTGTAGCCTAAAATCTACTGGAGATTCTGGGTTGTATCTCTGGAGCAGCCAGAGCAATCCCCACCCCGGCCTAAATTTAGAGGAACCGTGACCTCTCTTGACCATTCCTGAAGCCAGTACTGCAGCCTCAACCCTCTTTTCCTGGCCACTTCCAATCCCAGACTGAGAACTGCATGACACAGGAAGGAATCAGACAATCCACTGGTTCTTTTGCACTGAGGGAACAGGCCAATGCAGAGATGACAGGCTGATGTTTCACTGTAACGAACCCACTCTAAGCAGACACCACCGACATGCAGTTATGGTCACAGATTACATAGCCTTGGCTTTACCTTTGCAATGGCTGTGGTTGCTTGATTCCAAGTGAGCCTATCTAAATCCAAACACTAGCTATGAGCATAGTGCCATGTTTGTTGATCACTAATAAGGCTTTACCATTCATATGTTACCTTGAGAGATATCCTTTGGCACTGTAATAAGAAGATGTCTCTGTTGCATCTGCTGCTGTGTCGTAATCAGTACTGGTCACTGACAAAGGAAAAAAGGACACTTGCCATGAGCCACACTTCATAACTATTACAATCTGCAACTGTTGCAGCTAAAAGTCCTTGCAGGGTCTGGCATTTCATTACTGGGAGCAATTGCCTCCATGATCCCCTTTCATAATCCACATTTGTCTCCACACATTTGACCCAATACCCCCTCCAGGCAAAGGGCAGCTGGGGTTGTCTCCCTTTGAGACCCACCAGTGCTATTGCAAGAACCAGCCAGACTGCATGTTCTTCCCCAGGTGAAAGTGTTTTTTTCTCCATCAAGAGAGAAGGAGCTGGGAACCCCAGCTCAGGTCACAATGTATTGGGTATGCCCCTGTGATACATTTCTCCTGTGAGGTTTCTTTGACTTTTTGGACTGCATGAGCTCTGCTCAGCCACTGTCTACTCCAGTGACATAGATGATATCTTTGCCAAAAGATGTATCACTCTCAAACACAGGTGATGATAATGGCAGGAAAACACCCCTCAAAATCATTAAGCTTACAGCTAGTTCATGTGCATTTTTATTAACAAAGCCACAAGAGTGAAATGATACCACCTCTCATCACATTTTCCTGCTAATGCATTCATGTATTCAGATTGGCCAGAATAAACATGTGTCATGCTGACAGCAAGAATCAAACTTGGGACCTCTGGGTCTTAATACAGAAGCCTCTGCTGCCCAAGCTAAAAGCCAACTGGCATGCAACTGAGGCTGTTGAAGGGATGCAGTGTTTTTCTCTCTAAAGCTACGTCTACACGTGAAGCCTACATCGCAGTAGCTTATTTCGATGTAGCAACATCGAAATAGGCTATTTCAATGAATAACGTCTACACGTCCTCCAGGGCTGGCAACATCGACGTTGCGCAGCACCACATCGAAATAGGCGCTGCAAGGGAACGTCTACACGCCAAAGTAGCACACATCGAAATAAGGGTGCCAGGCACAGCTGCAGACAGGGTCACAGGGAGGACTCAACAGCAAGCCACTCCCTTAAAGGGCCCCTCCCAGACACACTTGCACTAAACAACACAAGATCCACAGAGCCGACAACTGGTTGCAGACCCTGTGCATGCAGCATGGATCCCCAGCTGCAGCAGCAGCAGCAGCCAGAAGCCCTGGGCTAAGGGCTGCTGCACACGGTGACCATAGAGCCCCGCAGGGGCTGGAGAGAGAGCGTCTCTCAACCCCTCAGCTGATGGCCACCATGGCGGACCCCACTATTTCGATGTTGCGGGACGCGGATCATCTACACGGTCCCTACTTCGATGTTCAACTTCGAAGTAGGGCGCTATTCCCATCCCCTCATGGGGTTAGCGGCTTCGACGTCTCGCCGCCTAACGTCGATGTTAACATCGAAATAGCGCCCAACACGTGTAGCCGTGACGGGCGCTATTTCGAAGTTAGTGCCGCTACTTCGAAGTAGCGTGCACGTGTAGACATGGCTTAAGTGGTCTAAATGCCACAGTGACCTACACCCAAGAGGTGTGTGGGTTACACACGCAAACATGTATCTTTATTGAACCCCAGTCACGCTACCCCATTAACATCAAGGCTCTCTCAGCCCTTCCAATCACTCCGTAACACTCACAGTCCACGCGGAGCTCAGCCTTGCTTGAAGACACGCCCATGTTGTTTTCAGCAAGGCAGCGGTAGACGCCCATATCGGTAGGGACCACGGCTGTGATGATCAACTGATGACACCCTTCCTGGTCCTCATTGATCATATAGTGGTCATCTTCTTCGATGACTTTCCCATCCTTGAACCAGTGCACCGTGGGCAAGGGTTTGCCAATAACAACACAGTCAAAGCTGACCGGGTAGCCATCCTGCACCTCTTGGTTTTGAAGCTCCGTTATGAACATGGGAGCTGAATGTGGTACAGTCAGCAGAGAGAAAAGGAAACAACCAGCTCTGTTAATTGAGAGAGATGCATTTTGAGAACTCCGCTGTGCTCTTTGTTAGAGGAAGGGGCACGCAGCTATGCTGGCTGACACCTTTTAGAATAACAGAGAGGTGTCCTTCCTTCAGAATACAAACTAATGAGTTGTATTTTCCAGTTAAGTCATTTTTCATCAGCAAATGCCACTTCCTAGAAACTATACTTTCTTTGCAAAAGTCTGACCTGTTTTATGCCTTGCCAAATATTTGAATGATTTAGTTTCAACATTTTCCTAAAAGAAAAATCCCAGTTTTCCAATTCTAAATGACATTCTGTTTCACAATTTAGTTTTATTATAGTTAAAAACATTGAAAATGGTCAAAATTAAAACATGATGCTTTGAAATTATCAAAACATTTCAAAACCACTGAAAAAAAATGTAGACTGGTCCAAATGGATTTTTTTTCTTATGATTTCCAGTTAATGAAAATTTTCAAACATTTTGACTCTTTTGCCACAGTACAAGACTGGGAAATATTTTGATATACAGTAGGGGCTCAAGATTTGCAAACTTAATGTTTGCTAATTCAATTATTCGCAAGCTGCCACTTCCCCCGGGGCTCCAAGCAAGAGTGCTGGCAGTCAGGCTCCAGGCAGGAGCCATATTCGCAAAATTCAACATTCACAAGTGTTCTCAACATTAAGCCCTCACGAATGTTGAGGCCCTATTGTATTGAAATCTTCAAGGAACTGGAAAACCATTTTTCAACTGCCCCTCCCCACTCTACTCAGTTATATCAGCCTTATGAAAGGTTATAATTTATTCTCCAATAGTTATCACAGGCACTAGAACACCACTACTGTGTGCTAAGTCTTGGGTAAAGACCCTCCCTCTGTACAGCTGTGAATGCTTTCCTACCCCAGGCTATGTCTAGATTACACAGATTTGTGGACAGAAGTTTCTGTCGGAAGATATCTCTATCAACAGAGGGCCCCCAGAAAATTCAGACTGTCTTTCTGTTGACAGCTGTCTGTTGACAGAGGCTTTCTGCACCATGGGAAACAGTTTTACAATAAAATATACTTTTGACTAAGTGGAAATTTCAGGGGAAAATAAAAATATATTTTCAGGTTTTTAACCTCTCTCCTCCTCCAAGTTTTAAAGAAAATGTTTGTGGGTAAAGATAATTTCCCAGTGAGCTCTATATGTGATCATTAAATAAGACCCCCACAGGGCTTGCTAACCTGTGTCGGAAGTTAGTAAAGGCGGTGGAGTTCTTTTCACCAGGGGCTGGAACTGCCCGGGACCAGGTGGTGCTGCTTTCCCTATGCGAAGCTCAATTTTTTTAAGGCCTTGGTCCAGGATGTCAATATCGACGGGGATCCCCAGTGCCGCAAACATCTCTCTGAACCGTCCAGCTGCTGTTTTTGCTTCAGCCAAGATTTCAAACTTGATGTAGATGTAGTGCTCATCCTCGTGATACGTCTGGTGATCTACTAACTCCACCTCCCCTTCATCCGCGCTGACAAAGAGCTCCTCCTCCACATCTGACATCTCTGTGGAGACCTTTGACTTGAAGAGCTTGTGAAGCCTCCTTCCTGCTTTACGGAAGGCATCGTCTAGTTCGCTGCCAGAAGAGCTCTCTGATTCGCTGTCTGTTAGGCGTTTTGCTAGCTTGTGCTTATGCAGAGCATCTGCCACCTGGGCACCCACCACCACGTTAGCAGAGTGGGAAACTTTGCCAAACTTATTAGATGCCTCACAGGTATATTTTCCTGTGTCTTCAATGTCCAGCCCAGTGATAATCAAGGAGCAAGTCCCATCACTGTAATTGTCGATGTGGTAGTGGCGCCCATCGGAAAGTTCCTCATCATCTTTCAGCCAACGGACTTTCATGTCACTTTTGCTGAGAGCCACGCACTCGAGGTGCAGAGTGCCTCCAGGCTCACCACAAAAATCCTTGAAAGTGTCGCTAAACATGGGACATTCCTGCTGCTTGATCTCCTTCCTCACTTTATACCCTTTGAAAGCTGCCTGAATTTTCATGGCTGCTTTGTTCATAGAAGGATCATCTAAATCTTCCATGATTTGTGGCTCGGCAGGCTGCTTGGCAGGGAGCGTGGGCGCAGCTGTCTCGATGCCTGACTGCTCCCAGTGTTTCCAGAATTTGGTGGTGGAGACCGTCTGAACCTTGCTGCCTATGCTCACGGTATGTTTCCCAGCCTTTTTCAGGTAGTTAACTAGAGAAGGTGTCCCAGCCCTAGACTCATCATCTGAGCTTGTGAAGGAGAAGTCCGCCTCTCCAGTTCTGGTCAGTTCATCACAGGTGGAGTATTCCTCTGAGTAGTAATGGGACTCTGCTTCCTCCTTTTTCAACTTTTGAAGTTTATCATCCTCTTCTGGCACTTCGCTGATGGAATCCAAGGTTGGCTCCCGGCTCATTCTCCGCTTCTTGGCAAGAGCCTCCCAGAGGAGGTGAAGATCCCCCTCCTGAGCCGCTTCTGGAGGCAAGCTGGGCTGGAGCTGTCCGTCCACCATTTCTTCAAGGTCAGTCACGTCACGTGCTTCCTGGGCTGTCTCTTTTGGCAGCGCCACTGTGGGAACTAATTGGGATTGAGTTGGTAAGTCGTTAAGATAGAGCATGTGACTAAGGCATGAGAAATCACATGACAATGTTATTCCAAATCCAGGCAGTAAAGTATCTCTGAAATTAAAATTACCCCTGGTAATATAGCCACAAAGCAAAAATCGCACACGTCACAAACCAAATGTGGCTAATCTTTGAAAAAAATTCCCCTCCTCCCATAGGTATACAATCAATGGGCCAAATCCCACCTTTGTTTGTCTGTGCAACCCCCAATGTCTCACATAGGCTATGTCTATACTAGGCAAAATGAGTAGACCACAGATCCGCAATTCTAGCTATGGCAATTGTACAGCTTGAATCAATTTACCTGTGCTAGGCTTACGTGGTTGTCCCTACTGAGCAAGGCTGATGGGAGAAGTTCTCTTGTTAACCTCCCTTACTCCTTGTATCTCGTGAGGAGTACAATGGTCCACTGCAAAACCCTGAGAGGTTGATTTCATGTATCCCTACTTGACGTGAAAAACTGAACCCCGGAAGATGGACCCTGAACAGATCTATCTTCCAGGGGAGTGTGGACATAGCCTCAAAGCTTATTATATACAGTCGCTTTCTGAAATTGAAAGTTGTCTTGCTTTTTGCTGGACATACTCCATGGGAACAATGCCCATAGGATCTGCAGTGGAAGCCATAGACAGTAATAAGGACATCAGAACAGTCACACAGTGTCAGATCAATGGTCCATCTGGCCCAGCTTGCCTGTCTTTTACAAGCAGCCAGTGCCAAATGCTTCAGAGGTAATCTAGAAAATGGGGCAGATTATCAAGTGAGTCATCCACTGTTGTCCAGTCCCAGCTTCCCACACTGATGGGGAATTTGAAAGAGGCGGTATCACATACTTCACCTCTTTCCACCTTATGTCTTCGTCTGGGGATGCAGAAAACTATTTTCTGTTCAGAAAAGCTTGTAGACTCTGTTTTTACCTGCTTGATGTATTTCCGACTTTACACAAGCCCTTCGGGAAGTACAGCTTCTTTTAAGAGTTGCCCTGCCAGGGAAAGGGAAAGGACTAAACTGCAACGGGTGAATTTTTTTAATTTCTAAGCAGGCTGTGTCTCTGCCTCAGAATGGCATCAGCCTCTCCTGCAGGTGATCTATACCCTGTGTTTTCTCAGGGGCTATCCCTTTTGCTCTTTCTCATGGTTTTTCCTACCAGGAAAGTAATTTATAATGAAAGTGCATGCTTGCCTCTTGTGTAGGAATTAAATACACTTCTCACCCTGTGACTTGGTCTCATGTGCAGATGGAGCAAAAGAGTATTCGAGGCATTTTCTAATGTGGTGAGTGTCCATTTTTCTCATTGTATTTTAATTTACCTGCAGTTTATACGAATAAGCTTGTTTTGGTAGAATAATTTTCATCCTTCCTTTGAGAAGCCTGTATGAGAAAGCCAGAGACTTTCCTTCTCTAAACAGAAACTTACCAGGAAGTCACCAGCAGATATCTGGTGAACCTTTTCATACTTGTGGGAGCCAATAAAACATTTGGACACAGAATCATAGAACTGGAAGGGACTCAAGAGGTTATTAAGTCCAGTTCCCTGCCCTCATGGCAGGACCAAGCACCATCTGTATCATCCCTGTTAGATATTTATCTGACCTGTTCTTAAATATCTCCATTGATGGAGATTCTACAACCACCCTAGGCAATATATTCCAGTACTCAGCCACCCTGGCAGTTAGGAAATTTTTCCATTACAAGTTAAAGACTTAATGACATACAATTAGAGTACAATCAGCAGCCTTGAGCATGAGGATGTGGCTATATTACTGCAAAGAACTAAAACATCTGACTTCTGATTTTGTGTTTTTATATATTTTTTTTTGTTTTGTTTTACTTTTAGCTAAAAAGTGTCAGAATTCTGGTGAATGTTTTCATGTTTAAAAGCACCATGAATCAGGAAAATCTTATTTGATCACTTCAAAAATCTATTGGCAAATCCAACCACTGATTTTCATGCTGGCCTGTCTTTGTGGATTTAGCAGAAGGAAAAATATTGAGCTTGTAATGGAAACTGAATTCCAACCTTAACAACGGAGAGGCTATTGAGTGTCCATAATTAGATCTCATAAAAACTCTTAGGTACACACTTCTTGTACCTTCAAGAGACAGAAGGGCAGAGGATTTGATATCAGGAGAGACCATGCAGATGTACAATCCTTGATCTTCAGGTTTAAACGCACGAATAATGAGTGTCTGCTTCTTGCCATCTGACTTTATCTCATATCTCCCTCCCGGCTGTATGTGTTCTTTTCCTTTGACCCAGATTGCCTCTCGGGTCTCTCTTGAAAATTCACATTCCAGGAGAGCCACGTTCCCTTCCAAGATCGACTTGGCCTCTAAGGGATGAGTAACTGTAAATGGAGGCTCTGCAATTATAAAAACAAGGGAATAAAAGTCAATGAATGCCCCCTTGCCTACTTTATGGACCCCCCCAAGGGGTTGGTGGGGGTGACAGGAAGGGGAGATAAAGCCCATAAAGTAGCCAAGCTTTGAATTTTGGTGTTTCAGAATTATACACATTGGTTTACAGCTACATGCAGAACACTATTGTGCTTTCACCCTTTAAGTTTCTGTGTTTATAAGGCATCACTCACCTTTAGGAAGTCTCACACAGTTCATACGCTCCTTCCCCCCAACAAGCTCTAGCCTGCAGTAGCCTTACAATTCCTGTGTGCTCTAACTGTAAATTAGAAGCTGAGAGTCAGCTCAAGTGGCAATCCCTGAAACTTTTGAAGATCCAAAACAGAAGAAAGATTTTGAAAGCTGTCTTCACTCCAGGTTCTGAAAAGCAGGATGAAATCTTCCTTCTTGTTACTAGAGCCTGAGCCAGCGGCTCTTAAGTAGCGAGAAAATGCCTTGTTATGTTGATCATTTTGGTTGATGACCTAATAACACAACAGTGGCATGGTACCAGTACGCAAAATGCACTTGAGTTCAGTCAGGCTTCACTGTAGAAAGAAGCATGAGCAAATTCCCTCTTAGGGATTTAACTTACCAGAGGATTAAAAAACCAAGAGGAGAAGTAATAACACATCCCACAGGAGGAAGCAGACACGATTGCAGTAGAAAGCAGAAAGAGGCTTTACAAGAAAACAACTTACAGAGAGACATTGAAGTAACTGTGAAGCAGTACCCACAGGTGCATTGTCAAGCTGTTAAATAACAAGAGATATACAAATATCCCACAGGCCAGGTCTACGCTACAGGGTAATATCGAAATAAGGTACACAGTACCAGCTACGTGAATAGCGTAGTGGGAGTTGATGTACCTTCAATCAGTGTTTATTAAACAGTTTGAGGCCACGGAACACCAAACAGTAACATTTTATGCGTAACACCTGTGAAAATTTTCTTTAAAAATAGTTGTCTGGCCAAAATAATAATAATAAAAACAAACAGCTACCTATATAGCAAAAAAAGAAAACAAGAAGTAATTTAATCAGGTATCATAGCAATGAAGAAGCAATGTTGTATTTGAGTTTAATAAGTGAAAATTTAACTCATCAGGGTATGATATCGACAACGTGTCAGGTGCTCATGGCACACCTTAAAGCTGTTCACAGAACACCAGTGTTCCCTGGAACATAGTTTAAGAAACACTGCCTTGGATCGAGTTACTGTGGCATCCCCCACTGCAGGGATGCTGAAGGGAGAAACTCTCCCGTCAATTCCTCGTATGCATCTCATTCCGGTGGAGTACCAGAGTCGACAAGAGTATGGTCAGTGGCTTTACTAGACCTGATAAATCGATTCCCAGGTGATCGATCTCCACACAATTGATCTTCCTGTAAGTATAGACAAGGCCATAGAGAAAGAATGAGACATATTAAGAAGGAAATACTGCCTCCCCTCGCATGAGCACTAATGCTCTGGATTGCTATCAGTCACAGTAATGTAGCCATTCCAGCACGCCCTGCCTCAGTCATTCCAACTGGTCTTCATGAGAAAATAATCTTATGTTGTCAGAACAACAGACAGATGCATTGCAGGCCAGGAGACAGATGGGCTGCCGAACAGAGCGAGGGATGTCAAACAGATAAACAACACAGCAAATTTCACTTTTTTCGGCCCAAAACAATTAACCAACCTTCTCTCAGAGACTCAGTATTTTATGTTTGCTGCAAAGCCACGGACTACGCTGCAGGGTCAACACTCAGCCCTCATGTGAGGGCCCTTAATGTGTGACGCAGACATGCCATGCGAGACACAGGCCTCTAATAGCTGTCAGTGCCTTCTGGGACTTCACTCGTTCTCACCTAGCTGCACAGTTTGAGGTAAATGCACTGGTTCGCCAGCACCGACTTTGTTTACAGCTGAAATGCGGAATCGGTAGGCCTCGCCTGGCATGAGATTGTCCACCACAAATTCCGTGTTGTGAATAAGCTCCTTGTTGCATCGCTGCCAGCCACTACCAGGCGTTTTCCTCTCAACATTGTAGCCCAGGATGCCAGAGCCACCATCACTCAGCGGTGTGAACCAGGACAGGGTGACAGCATGACAGCCCTGACTTAAAATCTCTGGATCTTCAGGGGGATCAGGGAGGGCTGAGGGCACAACAGAGTTCCAATGATGCATCAGGTAAGTGCTGCTGCTTGGAAGTGAGATTACAAATAAGCCCTCATGACAAGTGATAGGGAGAAATCTAAGTGATATATTCAGTGTCGCTGTCACCGGGAATCAGAGCTGGGTTGGACCTATGAAAATCAAGCACATCTTCTTGCAGTCAGCAACTCTCTGCAGACCTGTGCTGCACCATAATCTAGGGCAGGAATGACCATATAGAGCGGGATGAAACTCTGCCGGGGAGTCGTTTATTCGCCAAAAAAAAGCATCATACATTTTTGGCTCATCCGAAACTACTAGAGAACATGACCTAATTAGTACTCTGAGGGAAAAAAATATCATGAGGAGCAAATTGCATGTCTGTCCTTAGCCCAGTGCTTTGATTACATGCCTAAGATGTGGGAGACCTAAGCCTGAATCACCACTCTGGAGCTCTTCTCCCCTCCAAGGAGAGCAGTCTGGCTCTGGCCCATTCTGGGATGGAGCAGGTCTCAGTCTTTGCTGTTGTACTTTGTATAAGTGCTTGCATAGTCATGGGGCCAGTGAGAATGACTCTTATCCAGGCAGTCCCATGGAAGTAGATGATATGGCTTCAAATCTCCTGCCTGGGTGATTCAGAGCAGAAATTCAACCCCCCAAGGGCCCTAGCCACTGGATTAAAGGCTATAAAGGGGACACACATAGCCACACATACTTGCCAGCCTGACCCTGATTTTCAAAAGTGTTCAGAACCAAAGCAAATGTTTTCCCTGATTTTGCAGTTTCTGAGATAACCCAAAAAAACAGTTTTTCACTCAGCTCTTGCGACGAGCAACAAACTCACTGTAACCACTTTAACGCTGCTAATATTCAGCCTGGAACCATCCAAGTTCTTGGGATTTTTCATGCAACTTTCTCCAGCCAAAGATAAAGAAGAGGTGAGCCTAATGCTCCAAAGATCAGGTCAGAATATGCCCAAAGATCAGGGATGGTCAGGCCCAAACTTTGGTTACAGTCTATCGCTAATGGGAATGGAGTTAGCACAGGATTGCACAATAACTCTCATAAATCTCACAGACGTTGCTCTGATGCTTGTGCAATTGCTGTGTCACTTGCCCTGTAAACTAACAAGAAAAGCATAAATACATGAAAGCATTTGATGTCCCTGCAGATTACTTGGAGACTGATCTCAACCCTCAGCATATCCATAAGGATTTCTCATGGAGTATACGCTTGGGTTTAGAGGACAGAAGTAGCTCTCTTTAGTCTGAAACTACATGGTTATTTTCCAAGAAAACGACCTACCTACCACAGTATCTCTTATCAGGAAATTAAGAGCCAAATTAGACTCTAATTGGTCTCTAATTTTGGGCACCCAAAAACTCTAATTTGACGGCAAGTCTTGGCTTCACAATTGATCAGCATCTTGTTTGGGTTTCCATATACAACTCTCAAAGTCTAATAACCCGATTTGCATGCACAGATGCTGTCGCTATACACACCCCAATTTTGGGGTTCCTCAGTGTAGAAAGCTATATAGGAAATTCATCTCTTAATGACAAACAGGACCTGAAAGTTCAGTAGCTGATTTGTTATTAAATAAGAGGAGCAAGATATCTGTGCTCTGTGAAGTAAGGTCTTGCTATACATCAGTGAGATTAACTATGAAAATCTAGATTAAAACAGCACTTTGTGAAGTGCTTTGTTTTCTCACTGGCTGTAATTCAGCTCTCCTGAGCGCAGGTAAGTTTGCAGAGTATTGTTTTAAATAGAGATAGTCACAGCTTACCGGGAAAAGTGATTTCTCTCCAATTATGTACAGTGCTAGCAAATATTTTACAGAAGAGCTTTAGGTTATAAAATTACAACTAAGGAAACACTGGAAAAAAACCTTATCCCTAGCTGGTTTAATTTTAACTTCACAGTCAGAGCAGAACACCACAGCAGCAACTTGTCAAACCTCAGAAGGCTGGCATGTTTGCCTGTGGAAAGGGGAAGCAGAATACAGTGCAGATGCATGAAAATAAGAGTGAAACAGCTTGATGTTGTAGGCTGAGAATCCTAGGGTTAAAGGGTCAAATAGTCTAGAAACAACACATGTTATGTCTAAACTACCCAAGACAGATGGGTCTCCAGCCTCCTTTTGAAAACCACCAGCGAAGGAGCTCCCAGCACATCCTGAGACAGCTGGTCTATTATTCTGCTATTCTTACAGCTAGGGTATGTCTACACTACTCCAGAAGATCAATCTACCAGGGTTCAATTTTGTGCGTTTAGTAGGCACACACGAAATCGACCTCTCAGGGGTTGTAGTTAACCCCGTCCTCCTTGTGAGATGCAAGGAGTAAGGAAGGTCAATGGGAGAAACTCTCCCTTCAAACTTCTTCAGTGAGGACTGCCTGGTAAGTCGATTGCAGATGCGTCGATTCTAGCTGTGCAATTGCTGCAGCTAGAATTGCCTATCTGCAGTCAACTCACTTCCCTAGCGTAGACACAGCCTTAGGATGTTTTCCTGGAATTTAATCTAAATCTGCTCTGCTGTAGTTTGAATTTATTTCTTCCACTCCTACCCTCTGTGTTGCAAGTGCCAATGGCTAAAACTGGCAGAAACATGCATTGGATTTACTTACCTATGACAGATAATGTGGCTGATGTAATGGCATCCCTTGCAGCAAAAGTCACCTCTCCAGAGTGATGTGGCTGGGCTTTCTTCAGGATCAGTTTGTAGCTGTCTCCATCTGCCTGTATTTCCCAGTTCTCATCTGGCTGGATATCCACATCATTAATATACCAGGCGACTTCGCTGATTGGCACAGCTTCACTTAAAACACAGCAAAGGGTAGCTTGGTCCCCAGCAGTGACTTCCAGGTCAACCAGGGGCTGCAAAATTTCCAGGCGCCATCCTGCAGTTAAAAATATGCAATCAACACCCAAAATACTGAAGAAAAGGTTAAGTGTCAAGATTTATGCTTAATCCTCTTGCTGAATCTTTTGACATCT
Source organism: Carettochelys insculpta (assembly GCF_033958435.1). Lineage (NCBI taxonomy): Eukaryota > Metazoa > Chordata > Testudines > Carettochelyidae > Carettochelys > Carettochelys insculpta. The sequence goes on along the minus strand of NC_134138.1, from coordinate 279,280,664 downwards.
AGGCCATCTGGGCTAGTGGAAGAATGTGAGGTTTATGGGATGCAATCTGCTTAGAGGTGACAGAGATCTTAGAAGCTGGGCTGCCAAAGCAATTAGGGGAGTTCCTTCAGATCTGTGGCTGTCGCCTCAGATTCTGCAAGCTCATGTGGAAATGGATCCCTTGGCTTGTGCAGAATCCCATTAAAGTCACTGGGGCTCCGTTCCAGCGCTAGAACCCACCTGTGCCAACTGCCTTCTGGAGAGGGGCCCTTATTGATTCTAAGGGTCCTTGTTAGATAGTAACAGAGAGGTGGCCATGTTAGTCTGTAACTTAACAAAACAAAACAGCAGTCATGCAGCACTTTAAAGACTATCAAAATAATTTATTAGGTGATGAGCTTTTGTGGGATCTGCCCCATGAAAGCTCATCACCTAATGATATTATTTTGCTAGTCTTTTGTCTTGTTATAGCTGTGTGATGAGTTTTGCCGCTCAAAGCCAACCCAGAGCCTTCAGGACTTTCCCTGGTTTTAGTCAAACTGATTCAAAAAGCACTTGGAGCATGGAGAACATTGCACAAGCAAATGGCAGTTTTTGCTTAAAAAAAAAAGATGCCTCTTTCCTGAAATGTTGTGAAAACAGGAGCAACATTTGTGAAACAGCAGCAAATTCATAACACTCCACAAGCTCATGGGTGTTGTGAGCACAACCATCTGTACAGAGTCTTACTTATAATAATCTCCCTCCAGGTCCACCCACACTTTCTTGACTGGTTCAACCTCATCCTCTCTTTTCTTTTTCCTGCATGAATGTTTCTTATTGCTAGCTCATTTGCTCAAGGTATTAGCATTATGTTGAATTCCTGACATGCCAAGTTATTCACAAAGATGTCTTGACAGAATCCTTGAGCATACTACCGGGAGTGCGACAAGGGTGCCTACTGCCACCTTTCCTGTTCTTGATCACAATGGACTTATGAACAAGACAACACATGGCCTCAACAAAGTATTCAGTGGACACTTTTCAAATAGCTAGAGGACATTGATTTTGCTGATGATGTCACCCTCCTTTCACACCAACATGAATGTATGGAAGAAAAGGTCACAACACTAGACAAAACTGCCTCAATGACTGGACTGAGCATTGGGAAAGACCAAGACAATGAGGATCAACCAGTCCAACAACACCACCACTCGGAGGGTATGACCTGGAAGATGTGGAGCAGTTTACCTACTTGGGGAGTATTATGGGCATAGATGGAGGAACAGATAAGGATATCAGTGCCAGGACAGGGAAAGCAGCAGCCACATTCAAGACTCTCCGTCCCATATGGAGTTCATACATAATATCTGCGAAGACGAAACTGCGGATCTTCCACACAAATGTGAAGAGTGTGCTCTTGTATGGATGTGAGACCTGGCATACTAAAAAGTCTTCAGATAACAAGCTACAGACTTTCATAAACAGATGTCTGAGATCCAGCCTTCACATCAAATGGCAAGACTGTCGCAAATGAAGAGCTTTGGAACAGAGCAGGACAAGAACCAATTGACATTGAAATCAAAAGAAGAAAGTGGGGATGGCTAAGCCACACTCTCAGAAAAACCATCATCCAGCATTGTCCGTTGAGGTCTCACATGGAACCTTCAATTAAAATGTAAAAGAGGAAGACCTCAGACAACATGAAGAATGTCCACTAAAATTGAAGGACAACAACTGGGTTACTCCTGGAGCCAGCTAGAAGTTTTATCCCAAGACAAAGTGAAGTGGAGGAGACTCATAGATGACCTATGCTTCAAGCAAAGTGCAAGGAAGGGTTAAGTAGTAGTAGTATAGGCATTATAGGAGATGTGACACACGCCATTTCCCACACCTAAATGCTTCTCACACAAAACCTAAGAAGCAAGTATAAAATAAAAGATTTCTTGCTGGGGTGCAAAAGGAAAACAGGGAGTCCAAGACCTATGCTACTCAAGAACTACCCTTTTCTGGCACTCAACAAATATTGGTCTGGGTTGTCCACCCTTTCAAACTGGAAAGTTAGCACTCCATGCACAGGTTTGTCATTGTTACCTTTCACGGTCAGGAATGCAGATGTCACGGCATCGCTTGCCAGGAAAGTCACCCGGCAGTTGTCCTGGGGAGTGAGGTTCTTCAGCAGAAGAAGATGCCTGCGTCCATTCTCAAAGAAAACCATCTCAATGTTTTCAGTGGTTCTGGCAGGCTCATCATCAATCAACCAGTTGTAATTGTAGCACTCTGGTTTGGCAAGGTAGCACTCAAATAGGGCTTCTCCACCTTCCATGGCTTCCACGTTCTCCAAACCCTTGATAATACTGTTCTTGGCTAATGCAAAAAGAAAATGATCAACATTAGCTATTTTGCTGACACACTGTTGAGTATCAGTGAGCCTTGAAGCATACTATATATCACCTGGAAGCTGATCTGAGAGAATCATATGGAACGTTAGATCATGGTTTGTCCTTTTAAAGTTTAGCGGCATCCTAACACATTATTTTTAAAATCCATCCACAACAGTGTTGCAATTTAACAAGTAGTAAAATAGCTAACACTGTGTTCCTTTCTGGCTTTACTCAACGTTTATCCAATGACCTGACCTAGATCTTTATAAATGAAGGATGAAATCATATTTGTTTTATTAACTGAACAATTGGTCAGCAGAAATTTATACAAAAGGTTATCCACTGCCAAGAAAACAGAGTATAACCCGTTTCCTTTTGTGCACAGTTGGAACCTCTTCTTGCCAACCTCCTCTAAAAGCATAATTAATATCATTAACACCAGAGAGTAGTTATTAATGGTTTTCAATCCGGCTGGAAAAGTATAACTAGTGGGGTTCCACAGGGGTCTGTTTTAGGACCGGTTCTGTTCAATATCTTCATTAACGATTTAGATATTGACACAGAAAGTACACTTATTAAGTTTGCAGATGATACCAAGCTGGGAGGGGTTGCAACTTCTTTGGAGGATAGGGTCATAATTCAAAAGGATCTGGATAAACTGGAGAAATGGGCTGAGGTAAACAGGATGAAGTTTAATAAGGACAAATGCAAAGTGCTCCACTTAGGAAGAAACAATCAGTGTCACACATACAGAATGGGAAAGGACTGCCTAGGAATGAGTACAGCAGAAAGGGATCTGGGGGTTAGAGTGGACCACAAGCTAAATATGAGTCAACAATGTGATGCTGTTGAGAAAAAGGCAAACATGATTCTAGGATGCATTAACAGGTGTGTCGTGAACAAGACACGAGAAGTCATTCTCCCGCTCTACTCTGCGCTGGTTAGGCCTCAGCTGGAGTATTGTGTCCAGTTCTGGGCACCGCAGTTCAGGAAGGATGTGGAGAAATTGGAGAGGGTCCAGAGGAGAGCAACAAGAATGATCAAAGGTCTAGAGAACATGACCTATGAAGAAAGGCTGAAAGAATTGGGCTTGTTTAGTTTGGAAAAGAGAAGATTGAGGGGGGACATGATAGCAGTTTTCAGGTATTTAAAAGGGTGTCATAAGGCAGAGGGAGGGAACTTGTTCTTCCTTGCCTCTGAGGATAGAACAAGAGGCAATGGACTGAAATTGCAGCAGGGGAGGTTCAGGTTGGACATTAGGAAAAAGTTCCTAACTGTCAGGGTGATCAAACACTGGAACGAATTGCCAAGGGAGGTGGTAGAATCTCCATCACTGGAGCTATTTAAGAAGAGGTTAGATAGATGGCTTTCAGGGATGGTCTAGAAAATGCTTGGTCCTGCCATGAGGGCAGGGGGCTGCACTCGACGGCCTCTCAAGGTCCCTTCCAGTCCTACTCTTCTATGATTCTATGACTCTATGATCATAGCTGGAACAATTTGAAACTGCAAGGGAGCTCATCTTAAAATCTCTCCACCTTTCATACAAATCATGTCCTTATCTCATCCGAGGACTGCTGTTGGTCAATGTAATTATGTTTGTAATCTAAATCAGTGACGATTTTTTCAAATTGTGCTACTAAATGATATTTGCAGAATTATAATTTATTACACTGGTCACATGTTTTCAGTTGTAGCTTTGTAATTATTAATGTCACATGTCCAGGACGTGAATTTCTAATCTTAAGTGTCTGGGCCATTGTGTGTGCAAAAATATGCATAGATGTGTACGATCCATTCTCATGCAACTACTGCACCTGTATGCACCAATTGATAGTTGTACACAGCTAACCAGTTTGATGCAAATATCCCCAGTTTGTGTGCACAAGCAGGCTAGCTACATAGACAGATTAGGCAGATGCTACTGTTCAAAATTATATACACCGAATGGTTGAGCCTAGCTTAGAAACAGAAACCTCTAAGGCTCATATGAGTTATACACCATGGTCATCATGATCAACATTCTAATACGGAGTCTGAATAATAGTCTAATCAATCCTGTTTCATAACCACAGCAATCGTTGTAACTTCTAAACAAAGTTCCCTCTAACTTTTTCCATCCATGGGTGGAATAAATTTTGTTGTGTGCACCAAGACACATGGGGATGTGCACCACCCATAGAAACACATGCTGCTGGCTATGGGTGGTTGTAGAAGCTGTGCTGGGGGGCACCTGAATCTCCCTGAGGTGGCCACCTAAGCACTCAGCTTACGGGGAACACTGCTTCCAAACCACGTGCAATTGCTAGATACTAAGAAACCTGATTCATTTTCTAGCAAAGCCACATTAGGTTTTCAGAGGCTCCAGAACTGAACGTTTCAAGGGAAGAACAATGGAGCAAAGGACAGGAGTTAGATGCATGACAGCATTTGTGTGTGGATGTGTCCACATTATTTTACTCCTCTATGCCCTGTTTTCCACGTATGTATAATGTTGTTACCTACAGATCCCTGCCCCTTGGGTGTTTTAAGAGTAAGTTCATTAACACTTGACAAGGGCTTTTAAACCCTAAGATGGAAGCAGCTACCAAAGTGAAGAGCATTATAGAAAACAATAATGTGGCTTTTTAACTGAGTACAACCCCACAGTTCAGAAACCACCTACTAATCAACTTTTTTTCTGATCATAGTGGCATACCCAGCAATTGAAAACAAGAATCCCATATGGAAATAGCAGAAAACCAGTTATTCAAACCTCATAGCTGCTAGTTTCTACTGCTGTTTATTTTGGTCCTTTGGTTTTGGGGTGCTGTAAATGCAGTCCTGTTTTAAATGGTAGGCTGGAGGCCTCCTTCTGTAGTTGTTTTTTGTACATCAAGTCAAAACTTTGAAGTCAAGGAAAGTTCCTTACATGGAGCAGCTGCAGGTCAACTATCTCAATTAGTTAATACTAGCAAAGATATGGACATTTTCTCTGAAATATCTTACACTCCATCAATGCTAAAATGGGATGCCTTTCATCTAGCATGGGACACTACACCACAGAATGGTAGATTGATTTTTATGTATCCCCACTCTGTTTTAAAGTGAAAAATAAATAACTACAAGAAAGACTATGTAGCACTTGCATAACGCAGTAACGGCAGCAACACAAGTACTTAACAGAGAAAAAATCGTGATACTTGAACACAGACTCTGAGAAACTGAGTCCAAGACATATTTAAACAACACTCTGTTAATTAGACCAATAAAGATTACATATAGGGCCAAATCCTAATCCTATAAAAACAGTGGCAAAACTCTCATTAACTTCATTGGAAACAAGATGTAGTCTTTGGTGGTAAACCATACAGGAATAAAACACAACAAACTTTGATACACTGTTTTCACTGAATCAAGCTTCTCCCCTTTATCTGGTCTATCACAGAACCTTAATTACACATAAAATAATACTTTGACTGTTCTACATTACCTCCCAGGGACACTTACAGAAGCTAGTTACAAATTACAAGAGACATTACAAATTATAATTTTAAATAGATCAAAAACTACACGTGAACTGCAGATTAGATTAACAAAATAAAATAAAATAAAATAAAAAGCAATGGTATTTTATCCATCCGTTAAAGTTTTAAAAAACTAGCTAAGTACTGTTATTTTTCAAGTCCCCAAGAAAGCTACAGCTGTACCATGACAATAAGTCAGCAGAACATATTTCATATGATTAGTACTACCACCAGATTCAGTTCTTTGGAGAGTAGGCATAATTCCCAATATGTGTGTGGAATCATACGTGGACAATTAATTTCCAACTGAATTTTGCACATTTTCACATTCAACTCATGTTGACACCCAAAGGTGTTTCTCATGATCATTGACATTGGAAGGAACACCAAAGGAATCACCACTTGTTGTCAGAGGTGGCCACGGTTTGCCACTTGGTGGTTATGTGGTTCCCTAGGCAGTCTTCCTTTTCTGCTGGAAGACCTCACCTTGAACATCAAGCAGAGCCACAACTTTAGTGCTCCCAGCTTCACAAGAATAGATGCCACTGTCTTCGGGAAGGGCGGGTGTAATTTTTAGCATTGCTACATTCCAGTCCTGCTCGATAATGACTCGTCGCCCATCTGCAGAAACTTCCTGTTCATTTTTCTTCCATGTGGCTTGCACTGGCCTAGAGTACTGGCATATGAACACTGCTGTGCCATCTTCATCCACAGTAATGTCCTGCATGGGGCTGACCACCTCAATGGTTGGATCTGTCAACCAACACGTCGGGAGGGACATGCATTAGTGGATCCTCACGGACAGGGCAGCTCAGATTTCGTTAAGCACAGAGCTCGCGTGGAATGGGAAGCAAATGCAACTAAGTTACAAGCACAAGGCTGCCCACACACGCTACGGGTTAGCTGGTTTAGCATGTGCCAGCATCAAGCAGCGTGCAAGCTAACAGTGTCTTTTAGGGTAGCTGTATGGTCAGACAGCTTCACCCAAAGTTTCTCAAGCTTATCTGTGTCTGTAGTCATTTATGACCCAACTCCCTCTCAAATACCTATACCTCCACCCACCACATGAGACGCAACCTGTGCCCCCATTGTCACGGTCAACCCTACCCAACAGCTGGCGCAGGAAAAGAAAGGGCCCTGGTCCCATTTAGGAAGTTCAGCGCCACCAGCAACATTGTGATGGTTAAATGTTTATGCTCTTGGGGGCTGTTCTCCCTCTCCAAGAGCCCAAGGAGAGATTGTGGCTGCAGTCCTTATGTGCACAAGGGGTGAGAAGAAGTGGGCTGCCAATCTGTGACTTTCCCTTCCTCCTGATGCATCCATGAAGATCCAGTCATGTTCGGCTATCTGGGCCTCCATACCTGCTTCATAGGGCAGTAACATTGTGTGCACCAAAGACACCAAGAAGTCATGAAATTTGAACCTGTGCAGAGCTTGTCCAATTGCAAGTGAACTTGTTGAAACAGGCCCCTGCAGGGCAGAGGGAGAACTGTTGATATCATGGTCACAAGAACAAACATTAGAGAAATATGGCTGGATACTTCATGGTCCATAATCAAGTGCAGGAAAGTGTCCATTAATACAAGCACGGTTAGAATTTTACTAGGGCTTTTCCTCCCCAGCAAGAAGGATGCTACTGATCATAGTATCACAACTGGGGTGTTTCTTTTGAATGCATAAGAATGTCAGAGTGGCCATATTGGGTCAGACCAAAAGTCAATCTAGCCCAGGGTCCTGTCTTCCAACAGTGGCCAATGTCATGTGCCCTAGAGGCAATGAACAGAACAGGTAATTGTCCCTGGTTGCCAAATCCCAGGTTCTGATAAACAGAGGATAGGGACACCGTCCCTGCCCATCCTGGCTAAGAGTCTTTGATGGACCTGTCCTCCATGAATTTATCGAGCTCTTTTTTGAACCCTGTAATGGTCTGGGCCCTCACAACATCCTGGCTGTGTCTACACTAGCCCAAAACTTCGAAATGGCCATTTCAAAGTTTACTAATGAAGTTTTACTAATAAAATACATATTCAGCGCCTCATTAGAATGCCGGCAGCCGTGGCCCTTCGAAATTGACGAGATGGGGGCTCCTTTTTGAAAGGACCTCAGCAACTTTGAAATCCCCTTATTCCTAACAACAGATGCTTGTGTTCTGAGGAGTAAATAACATTTCCTTCTTTATATTCTCCAAACTTGTCATGATTTTTAGACCTCTCTCATATCGCCCCTTAGTTGTCTCTTTTCCAAGCTGAAAAGTCCCAGTCTTCTTAATCTCTCTGCATACGGGAGCTGGATATATATTTTGAGAGGGGGTGACCACACCTGCTGTCTTCAAAATGTGAGCTTATCATGGATTTATGTACAGGCAAAATAATGTTTTGTGTCTAATTATCTATCCCTTTCTGAACAATCCTCAGCTTTCCGTTCAGCTTTCTGACTGCCACGGTACGCTAAGCCACTGTTTTTAGAGAATTATCCACCGTATTTGCCATATCTCTTTTTCTGAGTGCAGACAGCTCATTTACAACCCATCATTTTACATGAATAGTTGGGAATGTGTTTTGCAATTTACATGACTTTGCATTCGCCATTCTGATCAAGTGCTCTATATCTATATCCGATATACTCCAAACCCTACCCTCATTCAAGTCTGTGGCAAAAAATTCCATTGGCTTCAGTGGAAGGACAATAGATATAAAATTTCAGTAGGCACGGTGCCAATTAAAACATGTCTGATACTCATAATTTGGCTGCACGCAAGCCACAAATGTCTACCAATTTTTTTAAAAAATAATAGTCTGGCCTCACTTCTGTAGTACATCCATTTGGAGTTCTGTGCAGAGCAGGCTACAGAATCAAGCTCTTTACTTAAATGCAAATTGCATTGCTAATGCACTGGCTATCATTCATTCATGGGCACATTATTTTGATGTCAGACACACAGGATTTGTCAGTTCACAAAGATCTCACCAAACTGATGGTGCAACAAAATTGATGGTCGTTCCGGATTCCAATTGCACAAGTCCAGCTACATCGGGTTTAGTTCAAGGACACAGCTACCCAAAAAGGGAGGGGATTCGAATAGAAAAAATAGCAAATCTTCTGGTGTGTGACAAGTAAGAATTATTTTATCGGTGTCTCAGGACAAAAGCAAGTCACAGCTTTTCCTGAGAACTTTAAGGGATGTATACGTGCAGGGGATGTCTTTAAGGTAAAAGTTTGAGCTCAGCTTTGTTTGCAGCTCCTGGCTGATTTTACCATAACTAAAACCGTATCAACAGCAACAAAACATTCCCAGAACTGTACTAATCAGCAGTGACAAATAAATGGGCCCACATCACCATGGTACTGCTGCAATGGGATGCCGCTGTTGTTCCACTGAGATCCATCCAGGTACCGCTATTGGTTCTGCGTTTCCAGGCACAAGGGTCATTGACTTTGATTTTCATGGAGTTATGCTGCCACAACACGAAAGCCACACAGTTCTGAATCCGGCCTAATGCTGGTGTTTGTGTGTTTCCTGGAGCAGTAGCAGGCAAGGGTTATGTAGTATTGGTGTGGACACAGCAGCAAAATGAAGACAGACCCATGCATGAAATTAAGCTGCAGGCTGCAACTTTTATTAAATGTTAAGACAGGGCGGTGTGCTGCCCACCCATCTCCCCTACTCTCCTATACCAGGTGTTTAATTGGCTGTGGTGTGGGAGGTTACAGGGCTCCTGTCATGTAACCCATAACCCCTCAGTCTACCCTATGGACTTAGATCTCTGAGTCCTAATACCCTCTCTTCCTCAACAGGGACAGAGGATGTAGCAAGATGGGGACCTCAGCTATGTGGAAAGCATAGTCTCTCTCTTTCTCCCACGTACACATGAGCCTAAGGCCCATAACCAAAATCCCAGGTTTTTATATCTGAAAACTTCATTTTACAATTTTCACCACACTGGAAACCAACTGCAAACTGCAAGGCAAAACTATCACCACTCGAGTATCTCATTTGGGTACTATGCATATGCTTGCGTGATCCATTGTTGCTTGAAGGAGCTGTAAGGAGTGGGGGGAGGGGGGGGGGAAACTCTCTCTTGTCCTCTACCCCTTGGCCCTCAGGAGAAAAAAATTCTTCCTGACCATCCAAACAGGTGATTGGTTAGACCTGCAGCATCTTTACAGCTAGGTTCCTGTTCCTAGTGGGTGTGGGTAGGGTGAGCTGCTGGAAGAGAGCTCAAAGACCCCACACCAGGCTAAATAATGGGATTTCAGGAATGCTGGCCAATTAGCACTCCTCCCTCCCAGCTAGCCAATGGAGACCAGGGAGAGCAGCTACCTATTGTCTATTGGGGGCCATCTCTCTCCTTTCCTGCTGGGGCTGTCCATCTTTCACTGCCAGCCCCATTACGTTTACCCACCCCCTGATGTTCGGGGTGCGGAATTTACAGTAATATTTTTGTACAGTCCTGGAGGCACGCACCACACAGGTACTGTAATGATAAAACTAAACCCTCACCATCTAGTTCCACAATCTGAACCTTTATTGTGCTGTCAAGCTAAGCCACAGGCCTGATCGGCAACCATCCTTAGTCACAGAAGGTCTGTTGAAGCCAACAGGTCTACTTGCATGAATATGGACAACTTGCATGAGTAAGGCTGTGTCTACACGTGCCCCAAACTTCGAAATGGCCATGCAAATGGCCATTTCGAAGTTTACTAATGAAGCACTGAAATGCATATTCAGCGCTTCATTAGCATGCGGGCGGCAGCAGCGCTTCGAAATTGACGAGCCTTGCCGCCCCGCGGCGCGTCCCGACGGGGCTCCTTTTCGAAAGGACGCCACCTTCTTCGAAGTCCCCTTATTCCCATGAGCTCATGGGAATAAGGGGACTTCGAAGTAGGCGGGGCCCTTTCGAAAAGGAGCCCCGTCGGGACGCGCCGCGCGGCGGCAAGGCTCGTCAATTTCGAAGCGCTGCTGCCGCCCGCATGCTAATGAAGCGCTGAATATGCATTTCAGCGCTTCATTAGTAAACTTCGAAATGGCCATTTGCATGGCCATTTCGAAGTTTGGGGCACGTGTAGACGTAGCCTAAATGTTGTAAATCTGGGCCCTATTCTAGTGTCTGCTAGTTATGTAAATATTATGCCACTGGCAGGACACTAGTAACCCAAGAGCATTTTAGAGGAATTTTGTAAGGGTAACCAGAAGGCAGAACCACTAATATGGAGAGTAGTTTGGGGGGATGTCCGTCTGCATCTTTCTGAAAAAATACCTTTGATTAATAATTTAGCTGAAGATATGAGGGGCCCAGCTCTGAAAGTCACAATCCCCGAATCGTCAGCCCCTAGGCTCTTTAGGGTCAAAGTGTGGATTTTTCCGTCTCGCACCGCGATTTCATTCACAGAACTCTTCTGAAGGGGAGATCCATCCAGCCACCACTGTACGTTTTGCACCCCTGGACGCGAGAGCTCGCAGGTGAATGTGGCTGACTCCCCCGCAAAGACGTCCGTGTTCTTTAAACCACAAACTATCTCTGCTTCCTCTTCTGTGTAACAGAGCAAGAAAATGGGTACACCAAGGGAAAATAGAGGACAAACATGTACATGTTTCTTCCGCAGAATGGACCGCAGTACGGTTCACAGAGTCACAGAGTCCGTGAAATACTTTCAAACTCTCCTGCATATGTAAACGTGTCACGCACCTTCAGATAAAAAATGAGCTCAACTTGCTTAAAAGGGACATTACCAATCAGATTTCAAGTTTGATTCCAAGAACATTCTTCATTTGCTTACAGAGCATTTATTCGGAAATACTATTTCAGTGTGAGGACAATCTTCAGGAATCTCCTGATCCATTCATGATCTGGTGTCCTATATGATGCCCTCTGCACTGATACTGTAAATGCCTTAGGCCAGGGATCTTCCCTGTGATTTCAGTACTGTGTGTACTTACGATTTTATAACATAATTACAAAACGAATTAAGGTGGTATTCTTCATAGCAGCCTAAGCAAATTGTTATTAAAACACTTGTTATTAAATCATTTTACAGGCAGTATAGTCACTATTTTTGAACTCCATTATATGATAAAGATTGATCCATCTTCTGGATTGGTATAAAAATTTGAGACATCACTAAAATCAAGCCCTAAATCAGTGGAGTTGCTCCTACTTACCACCGAGCAAAACTGAGCCTGTTGAGTGAAGAACTATCTGACTGAATTCCACCAGAATGATTGGATTTGACAACCTCCTGAGGTCTCTTCCAAGCCTATGATTCTATGATTCAAAAATGGGAAGTAATTTGAAAAGATTTATTCTTACCTTGTACGTACACAGAGCTGGTAGTGAGCTCGTACCCAGTGCTACAGGTGTAAGGGCCGCAGTCCTCAACCTCCAAGTCATGAATAATTAACTCCACAGTGGTACCATTCTGCCGCATCTCGTACTTGTCACTGGGCTGAAGGACCAGCCCTCCTTTCCTCCACTCCACTGGGGCATCAGGTTTGGAGATTTCACACTGCAGGACAGCTGTTCCCCGTTCTTCCACCTCCACATTATGCAGTTCTTCTTTGAAAAGCACTGGCACAGCTGCAATGGAGAAACAGCTACAGTTTTGATAATGCTGAAGGGTGAATTGCTGAGATGTACTGGACTATTTCACTAGTCAGAGCTCCCCTTCTGGCAACCTCTCTTTGGGTGGTTGCTGCCAGTTGTGGTTAAGAGAGATGGAAAACTGGAAATGTTAGTCCACTGTAATGCTTCCAGTTTCCCTCTGCCCAAAGCCACACAGGGACCAGTTACAGACAAAATAGTAAGAGTAGATTGTCCCTGCTCAGTTCAAGGCTGCTCTGAGTTATGGGTTTTTAAGGGGCCTCTATGCCTCTATGTGGTCTTTAATTTTAATTTAGGTGGAGGGATACCTCAGTGGTTTGAGCATTGGCCTGCTAAGCCCAGGCTTGTGAGCTCAACCCTTGAGAAGGCCATTTAGGGATCTGTGGTAAATAGAGCAAAAAAAAAAGCCGGGGAGGAGCGGTTCTTAGTCCTGCCAAGAGGACAAGGGATTGGACTTAATGACCTCCCAAGGTCCTGTCCAGTTCTATGAGATGTGTATTTCCATACATTATTATTATTATTATTATTATTACCATATTATTCACACCCACAATTCTGGTCCTACAATCAACTATGAGCATAAATATGCAGATGGAAATGATATTATTTGGACATCTAATCATTTGAATGACATGTATAATGCAGCACCCCAGGAAGGAGGGGGCCAGCAGTATAACAGATACAGAACTCAGCACTTCTAAATCTAAAACCAGGAACTGCTAATGGCCAAGTTAAATGAGCCCACCTCTGTTAGCTGAAAGCCAGTAGCGAATTCATAGATCTCTAATGGCTGAGTTACAAGAGGCAAAAGAGCATGACGTTAGTGCTGGTTGCATAGGTACCGTCCCAGCGGTTGCCTTTTCTAGGTCAACATCTGCAAGGTGCTAACACACATATGTAGGAACATCCCCCCATTCTAAGCACCGTGAGATAGTTTTATCTCAGCTAATGTGACGTCCTAACAGCTGGCACATCTCAACTTCATAGCAGCTATAGTTTATGACCATAGCCAATAGCATCTGCAATTTTGCCCCGTCATCTGGTTGTGAGATCAAAATTGTAAGCGCGAGAGCAGTTTTTATACAAATCACAAATAGCTGAGTCATGACACACGGTAGCATCATTACATTAAAATGTGATTCACGGGCTGATAAATGTTAACTACAGTTCATGAGTAAAACTCCCACTTTCAACAGTTTTGCAGAACAGCCATGGTCTTCATGACTGTTTGCAACAGTCAAGCCTACCTTTGACTAGCAGTGCAGCAGTCGTTTGTTGGTCTCCTGAATCACATGTATACTCGCCGGCATCCTGAAGTCCCACATCATAAATAAACAGCTCCACAAAAGTCCCCTCCTGCCTGAGCTCATACTTGTCACTGGACTGCAGCACCACATTTCCTTTCCGCCATTCAACTGGGGCATCTGGCTTTGTCAGCTCACAACGGAGGGCAGCTGTACACCCTTCCTCGACTTCCTCGTTTTGGAGCCAGCGTTTGAAAAGCACAGGCAGGGCTGAAAGGTGAATTAAGCAAACAAGAGAGGAGGGTGACAGGCCTGTTCCTTCCTACCGATAGCTGCCCAACCTGAGGAAAATATTCACCAGAAGCCACATGCCATGCCACAGAAATACTAACCCTAGGACCCCACCCTGCAACAAACCTTGTTGCCAGCTCTGTTCATATATCTATACTAGAGACATCATCGCTGGATCTCACCAAATCAGCCAGACCATCAGGGGCTCATACACCTGCACATCCACTAAGGAGATATGTGCCATTGTGTGCCAGCAATGCCCCTCTGCCATGTACATTGGATAAGCCGGACAGTGTCTGCACCAAAGGATGAACGGACATAAATCTGACTTCAGGAACTAGAATACACATATACCTTTTTGGGTACACTATAACTTCCCAGAACATACAATAAAGGATCTCAAAGTGGCCATCCTTTTACAAAAGGATTTTACAACTAAACTACAAAGGGAGACATCTGAATTGGAATTCATTTGCAAGTCTGACACACTTAACATGGGGCTTAACAGAGATCTCAATTATATTATGCATCACAAGGGCAATTTCTCCATCTTGATATTTGCAGGAATGGCTCCCATCCCACTTAATGTACCTCTTCCACAGGTCCTATTAATGAGAGGTGACTCCCATTCCCTCCTCTTTTTCCCCTTCTCTTCCCCCCGACTTCACTATATATATATACACTATATATATGGAGAGAGAGATTTTATATATATATAAAAACACACACAGACACACACGCACACACACACACACACACACTGTGTTCTTATTTGTGCTCCTAATATGATAAAGTGGGTCTCACCCATGGAAGTTCATTACCTAATAAATAAAAAGATTAGCCTTTAACTTGCTACAGGACTGCTTGTTTTTTATGAGAGAAGGGCTTTTTTAATGTTCTGATAGCAGCTTGAACAATCATGTAATTCCAAAAGTTAATGGACCAAATTCTGCCTTCATTTACTCCCAGTCAAGCTGCAGGAATGTAAGCAAGGATAGATTCTAGCATATAGTTATGTCAAAATTGATAGTTCTTTGGTAGATCAATTATTTTTGTAAGTTGGTAATAAAGTTTAGCAAAGTGGTTTGTGCTGGGGGATAATTTAATATCTGTGTCTTAACAAGTCATTCAAAATAATGAAGGGATTCCAACAGGAAAGGTGGATTTGGTTTTATATAATACTGGTCAGGTTTCAGTTTTGTAAAAATCAGAACAAGGTCTGATTCACATCTAGATTTAATGTACCTGCACATCCAAATTTTGACTAGTGAATCTGAGTTCCACTTTTGACCCATCTTTGTCCTATCTCTACTACTTAAATTTGGTTTTGTCATCCACGTTTGGAGTGATAACCAAAATAAGAGCATGGAGCATTTTGGATCGGGAGCTCTCTTAATCTGAAATGAGATAGTTTTAAACACTTCTAAAAAAAACAGGAATAGAATTGTTCAACAAAAAATCATTTCATTTACCATACTTATGGCAGCCTAATTTTAATGAGCAATGTAACATTTCTAAATGTAGTCTCTTTTGTAAAGGTAAGATTGCTTATTGCACACACCTTCAATAAGCTCTACCACTGAATGAAAATCAGAATTTCTGACCTGTGGCAAATTCTGGTATCTTAACATTTGTTTTCATCCTAAATTGAAACATCAAATCAAAACAGGGACATTTTGTGTGGAACAAAAAGTTCCAAAAAATTTGATTTGCTCATTTTGACATCTTCATCTCATATGATATGTTTTGACATACCCAAATCATAAGGTTTTGTTTCAAGTCCTGCCTGACAGCATCAAACTGCATTGGTCTAAGGTGATAGACTGTACTGTGCCCTCACCCTTCCTTATTGGCTTGGTCTCTGGCTGCACTACAGCTCCCATGATTCAGTGGAGGCTTGTGAGTCTTATAATGCACTACATGGCTTGATCATAGGGGAGACCTTGGTGCATCGCAGAGGATGTAGCAGAGCCCATAGGAGAGAATGGGAACCCGACACACCCAAACTACAACTCCCAGGAGGCACCTCACAGAAAATTCTGAACAGCTTTAGTCACTATTACTGAAGACAAGATTGTTTTTCACCACTACGGTGAAATCCTTGAAAGCAAGAGTGACCCCTGCGCGCAAACACCGGCAGATACGAAACAATGCCATTTTATGAATGGCTTCACAGCAGGGAGCTCTAGAGACACCATCCCACCTTTGAAAAGCTGTCCAGTAGCACTTTAAAGACTAACAAAATAATTTATTAGGTCATGAGTTTCATGGGACAGACCCACTTCTTCAGACCATAGCCATACCAGAACCGACCCAATACAGAGAACCAAAAATAGTCATCAAGGTGGACAATTCTGATTTGGTTCTATTTTTGGTTCTCTGTACCTTAAATATTGAGTCTGTTCTGGTCTGGCTAAAGTCTGAAGAAGTGGGTCTGTCCCATAAAAGCTCACCTAATAAATTATTTTGTTAGTCTTTAAAGCGCCACTGGACGGCTTTTTTGTTCTGATAGTATACAGACTAGCACGGCTCTCTCTCTGTGACTTCTCACCTTTGATGTCTAGTCTGGCAGTTGTCTTCTTGTCAGCTGTCTTACAGCTGTACTCCCCTGAGTCCTCCAGCTTTAAGTCATGAATGATCAAAGTGTGAACATTCCCCTCCTCCTTGATTTCAAACTTCTTACTGGCCTTGATCACAGCTGAAGCTTTCTTCCATTCCACTGGGATGTTAGGCTTGGATAGCTCACAGTATAGTTTTGCTGTGTCGCTCTCTTGCAGTTCTTGGTTCTCAAGCAACTTTACAAATATGGCTGGAGCGACTGTAGGAAGGGGAATAAAAGCATTGTGCACATGCAGTCTCAGGAGTGCAGACAGGAAACTTTAATACAGACAAAACAAAAAAGCAGTCATGTCGCACTTTAAAAACTGACAAAATAATATTGGACAATCACTTTACCAAAGAATGACTGGACATAAATTAGACATTGGGAATCTGGAGACACATAAACCTGTCTGTGAGCGTTTCAGTGGAGTAGGCCATAGTACTAGAGACCTGAGAACCTGCATCCTATAACAAAGAGACTTAAACACCAGATTACAAAGAGAGACATCTGAAATAGAATAAGAACATAAGAACATAAGAATGGCCATACTGGGTCAGACCAAAGGTCCATCAAGCCCAGCATCCCATCTGCCGACGGTGGCCAATGCGAGGTGCCCCAGAGAAGGAGAACAGAAGACAAGTGATTTATCTCCTGCCATCCATCTCCTGCCCTTGTTATGAAGGCTAGGGCACCATACTTTATCCCTGGCTAATAGCCATTTATGGACCTGACCTGCAAAAATTTATCAAGCTCTTTTTTAAACCCTAATAGAGTCCTGGCCTTCACAGCCTCCTCGGGCAAGGAGTTCCACAGGTTGACTGTGCGCTGTGTGAAGAAAAATTTCCTTTTATTAGTTTTGAACCTACTACCCATCAATTTCATTTGGTGTCCCCTAGTTCTTGTATTATGGGAAAAGGTAAATAATTTTTCTATATTCACTTTCTCCACACCATTCATGATTTTATATACCTCTATCATATCGCCCCTCAATCGCCTCTTTTCCAAACTGAAAAGTCCCAGTCTCTCTAGCCTCTCCCCATATGGGACCCTTTCCAAGCCCCTAATCATCTTAGTCGCCCTTTTCTGAACCTTTTCTAATGCCAATATATCTTTTTTGAGGTGAGGAGACCACATCTGCACGCAGTACTCGAGATGTGGGCGTACCATAGTTTTATATAGGGGAAGTATGATATCTTTTGTCTTATTATCGATCCCTTTTTTAATAATTCCTAACATCCTATTTGCCTTACTAACTGCCGCTGCACACTGCGTGGATGTCTTCAGAGAACTATCCACTATAACTCCAAGATCCCTTTCCTGATCTGTCGTAGCTAAATTTGACCCCATCATGTAGTACGTGTAATTTGGGTTATTTTTTCCAACATGCATTACCTTACACTTACCCACATTAAATTTCATTTGCCATTTTGCTGCCCAATCACTCAGTTTGCTGAGATCTCCTTGTAGTTCTTCACAATCCCTTTTGCTTTTGACTGTCCTGAACAACTTGGTGTCATCTGCAAACTTTGCCACCTCACTGCTTACCTCATTTTCTAGATCATTGATGAACAAGTTGAACAGGATCGGTCCCAGGACTGAGCCCTGGGGAACACCACTAGTTACCCCCCTCCATTGTGAAAATTTACCATTTATTCCAACCCTTTGTTTTCTGTCTTTTAACCAATTTCCGATCCATGAAAGGACCTTTCCTCCTATCCCATGACCACCTAATTTACATAAAAGCCTTTGGTGTGGGACCGTGTCAAAGGCTTTCTGGAAATCTAGGTATATTATGTCCACTGGGTGCCCCTTGTCCGCATGTTTATTAACCCCTTCAAAGAATTCTAATAGATTAGACAGACACGACTTCCCTCTGCAGAAACCATGCTGACTTTTGCCCAACAATTCGTGCTCTTCTATGTGCCTTGCAATTTTACTCTTTACTAGTGTTTCTACTAATTTACCTGGTACTGATGTTAAACTTATCGGTCTATAATTGCCAGGATCTCCTCTAGAGCCTTTTTTAAATATTGGTGTTATATTGGCCGTCTTCCAGTCATTTGGTACCAAAGTGGATTTAAAGGATAGGTTACAAACCACTGTTAATAACTCCGCAATTTCACATTTGAGTTCTTTCAGAACCCTTGGGTGAATGCCATCTGGTCCTGGAGACTTGTTACTATTCAGCTTATCAATTAATTCCAAAACCTCCTCTAATGTCACTTCAATCTGAGTGAGTTCCTCAGATTTGTCGCCTAAAAAGGCTGGCTCAGATTTAGGAACCTCTGTAACATCTTCAGCCGTGAAGACTGAAGCAAAGAAATCATTTAATCGCTCCGCAATGGCACTGTCTTCCTTGATCGCTCCTTTTATATCTTTATCATCCAAGGGCCCCACTGCTTTTTTAGCAGGCTTCCTGCTTCTAATGTATTTAAAAAACATTTTACTATTGTTTTTTGAATTTTTGGCTAGCTGTTCCTCAAACTCTTTTTTGGCTTTTCTTACTACATTATGACAGTTAATTTGGGAGTGTTTATGTTCCTTTCTATTTTCCTCACTAGGATTTGACTTCCACTTTTTAAAAGCTGCCCTTTTCTCTCTCACTGCCTTTTTAACATGGCTGTTTAGCCATGGTGGTTCTTTGTTAGGTCTCTTACTGTGTTTTTTTATTTGGGGTATACATTTAAGTTGGGCCTCTAGTATGGTGTCTTTAAACAGTTTCCATGCAGCTTCCAGGGATTTTAGTTTAATTACTCTACCTTTTAGTTTCTGTTTAACTAGCTTCCTCATTTTAGTGTAATTCCCCTTTTTGAAATTAAATGCCAGAGTGTTTGACCGCTGCGGTGTTCTTCCCAACACAGGAATATTAAAAGTTATTATATTGTGGTCACTATTTCCAAGCGGTCCAGTAACAGTTACCTCTTGGACCAGATCCTGCGTTCCAGTTAAGACTAGATCGAGAACCGACTCTCCCCTTGTGGGTTCCTGTACTAGCTGCTCCAAGAAGCAGTCATTTAAGGCATCAAGAAATTTAATCTCTGAATCCCGTCCTGAGGTGACATGCACCCAATCAATATGGGGATAATTGAAATCTCCTATTATTACTGTGTTTTTTATTTTGATAGCCTCTCTAATCTCCCTTAACATTTCAGCATCACTATCACTGTCCTGGTTAGGTGGTCGGTAATATATTCCTAATGCCATATTCATATTAGAGAAATGAATTGTTATCCATAATGATTCTATGGAACATTTTGATTCCTTTAGGATTTTTACTTCATTTGATTCTATATTATCCTTCACATATAGTACCACTCCGCCACCCGCACGACCTGTTCTGTCTTTCCGATATAATTTATATCCCGGTATGATAGTGTCCCACTGATTGTCCTCATTCCACCATGTTTCTGAGATGCCTATTATGTCAACTTCCTCCTTTGATATGAGGTACTCCAGTTCACCCATCTTATTAGACAGACTCCTAGCATTAGTGTAAAAGCATGTTAGAAAACTACCACTATTTATATGTCCGCCTTTCACAGACACGGTGGATTTTTTTATGCATGATTGTTTTACATCTGATCTTGCCCATATATTATTTCCCACGTTCCCTATCTGACTAACTTCTAGGGAATCCCTGTCTATGGAGCCTCGTGTAAGAGAAGTCTCCGTCCGATCCAGGTGCTCCCCCGCACCAATCGGCTTTCCCCCACCTCTTAGTTTAAAAACTGCTCTATGTCCTTTTTAATGTTTAATGCCAGCAGTCTGGATCCACCTTGATTTAGGTGGAGCCCATCCTTCCTGTATAGGCTCCCCCTACCCCAAAAGTGTCCCCAGTTCCTAATAAATCTAAACCCCTCCTCCCTACACCATCGTCTCATCCACGCATTGAGACTCTGAAGTTCTGCCTGTCTATCTGGCCCTGCGCGTGGAACTGGAAGCATTTCAGAGAATGCCACCAAAGATGTTCTGGATTTCAGTCTCTTTCCTAGTAACCTAAATTTGGCCTCCAGAACATCTCTTCTACCCTTCCCTATGTCATTGGTACCAACATGTACCACGACGACCGGCTCCTCCCCAGCACTGCCCATAAGTCTGTCTAGATGCCTCGAGAGATCCGCAACCTTCGCACCAGGCAGGCAAGTCACCATACGGTTCTCCCGGTCATCACAAACCCAACTATCTATATTTCTAATGATCGAATCCCCCACTACTAAAACCTGCTTCTTCCTAACAGCTGGCGCTCCCTCCCCCGGAGAAGTATCCTCGGCACGAGAGGATACAACATCACCCTCTGGAAGGAGGGTCCCAACTACGGGATGGTTTCCCTCTGCTCCCCTTGACTGCTCTCCTTCCCTGAGCCTTTCATCCTCCGTAACAGCCTCAGGACTGTCAGATTGGAGGTGGGACAGCCCTACTATGTCCCGGAAAGTCTCATCCACAAACACCTCTGCCTTCCTTAGCTCCTCCAGTTCAGCCACCCTGGCCTCCAAAGCACGCACTCGGTCTCTGAGGGCCAGGAGCTCCTTGCATCGAGCGCACACATACGCCACCCGCCCACAGGGTAGGTAGTCATACATACTGCACTCGACACAATAAACAGGATAGCCCCCACTCTGCTGCTGGGCTTCTGCCTCCATTTCCTACTCTAGTTATATATGAGGGTTAATTAAATGTTTCAGATAGAGGTTGTTATAAAGGATTTAGTTTAAGGGCAACAGAAGTCACTGGCTCCCTCCAAGCTCCCCCTCTCAACTCCCCTCTCCAAACTCCCTCCTGTTAGCACACACCCTGTTTGCCAGCACCCGGTCGCAAAGCTCCCTGGTCGCTTACTAGCAGGGTTTAAGTGCTCGGCCTCCCTGATAGCTCCTCCCTCTGCCTACAGCTCAGCCAATCAGCACACGGTGTTTCAATTCAAACCTAATCAGCTTCCAACTGCCTGCCTGCCTGCCTGAGCACACGGCCTTTCAAACAAACAAACACACACACTCAGCTCAGCACTCCAAACAAACAAACTCCAAACTCCAAACAAACACACAAGCCCAAAACCTCCAAATATAAGCAGCCACTTACCCCAAGGTGCTTTAGTTTGCTCCTTCCTTCTCCTCCTCCAGGAGAGCCTCTCCAAACTCCCTCCTGTTAGCACACACCCTGTTTGCCAGCACCCGGTCGCAAAGCTCCCTGGTCGCTTACTCAATATTTATTCTCAAATTTGACACTTTGCACCTTGGTCTTAATAGAGATAGCAATTACCTTACACATTACAAAGACAGCTTCCCCATCTTTGATATTTGTAGTGATCTCAGACAAGTCACTTAACTTAATAGACACTTGCAGTAAGTAATTTCCTCGTTACCCTTCATCCCCCCCAGCTGACTTGTCAGTTTTCATTTAATTTTTTTGTTTTGTTTTGTTTTTTGTTTTGTTTTGTCTCTATCTATTATATATGGAAGTAAATGCATGGTTGCGCAGGTGGCATCAGAGAGAAGGCTTTGGTTTTGTCGACCATGGGATTCTGTTTCAGGAATAAGAGGGAAGAGCATCTTTGTGGGCAGGCTTGCGAACCTAGTGAGGAGGGCTTTAAACTAGGTATGCCGGGGGACAGTGACACAAGCCCTGAGGTAAGTGGGGAAGGAGGAAGGAACAACAAAGGAGGACCCCAGGTTTGAAAAGAGAAGGTTGACCAATCAGCTAACTAGCTAAGGTGTTTGTACACAAGTGCAAGAAGCCTGGGAAACAAACAGGAAGAATTAGAGGCCCTGGCACAGTGAAAGGAGTGTGAGGTGATTGGAATAAGGGAGACTTAGTGGGATGACTCGCATAACTGGAGCACGGTCATAGAAGGATATAAACTGTTCAGGAAGGACAGGCGGGGGAGAAAAGGAGGAGGAGTGGTGCTGTATGTAAGAGAGCAGTACAACTGTCAGAGCTCCAGTACCTGGAGGTTGAAAAGCCAGCTGAGAGTCTTTCGGTTAAGCTTAGAGGTGAAAGCAACCGAGGTGATGTTGTGGTTGGTGTCTGCTATAGACCACCAGATCAGGGAGATGAAGTAGATGAGGATTTCTTCAGACAACTAAGAAAAGCTTCCAAATCACAGGCCCTGATTCTCATGGGAGACTTTAATCACCCAGACATTTGTTGGGAGACCAATACAACAGCACACAGACAATCCAGGAACTTGTTAGAGCCTCCTGGCACAAGTGCTGAAAGAACTGACTGGGGGCCATGTGCAGCTTGACCTGCTGCTCACAAACAGGGAAGAACTAGTAGGAGAAATAGAACTGGGTGGGTGACTGTAGCAGCAATGAAGGGTCCTGTGGCACCTTATAGACTAACAGAAAAGTTTAGAGCATGAGCTTTCGTGAGTTAACTCACTTCTTCAGATGCTGGTGGGTGGGTGATTGTGAGATGGTAGAGTTCAGGATCCTCACAAAAGGAAGGAAGGGGAACAATCAAATACAGATCCTTGGTTTCAGAAGAGGAGACTCCAACTCCCTCAGAAAAGTGATGGGCAAGCTAGTATGAAGGGGAAAGGAGTTCAGGAGAACTGGCAGTGTTTTAAAGAAACCTTATTGAAGGCACAGGAACAAACCATCTCGCTGTGCAGTAAGAAAACAAATATGGTAGGCACCCAGCTTGCCTTACCAGAAAAATCCCTGGTGAGCTTAAACTCAAAAAGGATGCGAATAAGAAGTGGAAACCTGACTAAGGAGAAGTATAAATATATTGTTGGAGAATGCAGGGAGTAATCAGGAAGGTGAAGCACAACTGCAACTAGCAAGGGATGAGAAGGGTTTTTGCAGACATGTTAACAATAAGAAGGTGATCAGGGAGGGTGTGGAGCCATTACTGGATGAGGGAGGTAACCTGGTGACAAAGGATGTGTGAAAAGCTGAAGTACTCTGCCTCTGTCTTTACTGGCAAGGTGAGCTCCCAGACTTCTCCATTAGGCAATGCAGTATTAAACTGGCATAACCGAAATCAGGACTGAGTGCTCTATTTGTACGGCAAAGCTAGGTAAAAGAAGAACAAATGAAGTGGCCCATGATGCCGACCACCTTTAAGGTATTAGTTTTGCACCATCACAAGAAGGGCTTTGTATCGCTGGTAAAAGAAGAGCAAGTAGCGGCTAATGAGTGTAAGGTTTATAGAAAAATACTTGGTTGGAAGCGTGACCACACACAGAACTAAAAAAAAAAAAATGAAGCGGGTCTTTGCCCACAAGAGCCTATGCTTCAAAATAGCTGTTAGTCTATAAGGTGCCACAGGGCTTCTTGTTGATTTTTTTTTTTTAAATCTCACCTCTTACAGAACACAAGTAATATTTATCTCTAGTGGGTTGCTGCCTTACCTTGGACAGTTAGCCGCGCCTCTGAGGTATGTTGCCCCACTCTGAAACTAACAGAACCAGAGTCTTCCAGTGTCACCCTCCTCAGAGTCAATGTGTGAAGTTTCCCTTGAGCTGTGATCTCGTTCATTTCGTTCGGCTGGAGCGGTACGCCACCCAGGCCCCAGTGTACATCCTGAGCTTTCTCCCGAGACACCTTGCACTTGAATACTGCATCTTCTCCTTCATATAAGGTGATATTCTGGAGCCCCTCCACTATGCTTGCCGCTGGTTCTTGGGAGGAAAAAGTCACAACTGTTGTACACCCATTTGCCAGCATCTCACCCCATTTTTAGACATTGGAATTACAATTTGTAAGGCAACTCATGCCCAAAGGACTCTGGGTAGTTAAAAAATGTTAGACATGTGATGTCCATATATTTCTAACAGAAAGAGTGCACATTGTAAGTTAAGTAATAGAATCTCTAAAGGCCCTGTTCTGAACCCACTGAAATCTTGGCCTTCATTTGTCTTCATTCGACTGGGCGCAAGGCAATGTGCAGTGGGAGTTCCCACTACACTGTGATGGAACTGTTTTGTCATGGTGTTGTGGTCATAGAATTGTAGAATCCTAGGGCTGGAAGGGACCTCAGGAGGTCATCTAATCCAGCCCCCTGCTTCAACTAAGTCATCCCAGCCAGGACCTTAAAACCTTTAGGGATGGAGAATCCACCACCTCTCTAGGTAACACATTCCAGTGCTTCACCACCCTCTTCGTGAAGTAGTTTTTCCTAATATCCAACCTACACCTCTCCTTCTGTAACTTCAGACCATTACTCCTTGTTCTGCCATCTGTCACCCCTGAGAGCAGCCTCTTTCCATCCTCTTTAGAGCCCCCTTCAGGAAGTTGAAGGCCACTATTAAAACACCCCTCAGTCTTCTCTTCTGTAAACTAAATAAGCCCAAATCCCTCAGCCTGTCTTCATAAGTCATGTGCTCCAGCTCCTTAATCATTTTCATGATTTTAAACAAAGTCAGATACTTCCAAAGGTATTGATGAAAAGCACACTTAAATCCTACCTTTCACATACAGAGCTGCAGTGGTTTGTTGGTCTCCTGTGTCACAGGAATACTCCCCCATGTCTGTCTCATTCAGGTTATGAATTGTTAACTCAGTCACAGAGCCGGCTTGCTTCATCTGGTACTTGTCACTTGGTTGCAGAACTTTCCCCGCTTTCTTCCACTGCACAGGGGCACTGGGTTTCGAGACCTCACAGCTCAGAGTGACAGTGCCGCCTTCTTCGGCTTGCTGGCTCTGGAGTGGCTGTATAAAAAGCACTGGCAAAGCTAAACCAAGATAAACAGGGAAACACATTTACAATTTGTTAGCTAGGGTCTCCTGCTGACATGCTGATATGAATTTGCCCCTGCTTCACAGACTGCTTGATTTTCCAAGGCGCTGAGCCCGAACAAGTGCAGTTGAAGTTCAGGATGACCTTAGCAGTCCCTCACTGTGCCCAGAAACAGTTGCCTGAGCACTGAAGTTTGGCAGCTCTTTCTGCATTTGGGTGCTCCAGGTGGAACTCAGATGCCTCCATTAGGGATTTAAGTTCTTTTTATTTGACTGCACAAAAGAAGAAATGGGCACCTTCACCAACCTGCCCCCACTCTGAACACTGGACTCCACAAAGAAAGGAGAACAGGAATTCATTGTACTGTTTAGAACACAGGTGGGCACATAGGTATGATGTAGAGATAGACTTTGGTTTGGAACATCACCAAGTCTGGAGGTTCAGCTACTGAGTTTTGGGTTAGTCTGTCGTTACGGAGGTGTGCCCTTGTGGCTGCACAGTTAAAGTGGAGACTTGCATGGGAGGGGAATATGATTCTGAGTGGGCATGGTGAGCTAATAGGGACAAATGATTGATGCCTATGTAACCCCAGAGACACTGAGACCACTGATAATGGAGAGTGAGTTTTCTGCTCTCCTGCCTTGGCTGAGAGCCAGCTGGCTTTTCGCTCATGTGGTAGAGCACAGGGCATTAATCCTTAAGACTGCAGGTACATTCCCTCCTGCTGATGACTCGGGTGTGTTGGCCTTATGCCTGTAAGAGGGGAGGGGACTCTTGTGGATGCTGGGGGTGGGTGTGAGGAGGGATGGTTGCTGGGAAATGGCTGAGGGCAGCTGTGTTTGGGGGTTACCTGTGGGGATGGGAGAAAGGACCATCTCCCTTCTTGTGCTGCTGCCCTAGGACCAGGGGAAAATTGGTGGGACTGTGTAACAGACAAGCTGCTTGAAGTTCAAATGACACAGCAGCCACAGAACGTTGTCTCCACTTGCAGCACAATCTGATACATGAGAACCCAGCTGGGCAGCAGGGAGGCTAGCTACCATGGCGTGTGTGTGTGTCTGTGTGTGTGTGTGTGTGTGTGTGCGCGCACAGGTGCATGCAAGCAAGAAAGTCATAAGAAACACACAACGCTTAACAGCTTCTGACTGACACATTTAACCTTTTCCATCATTTACACAAATCCCAAAGGCATGCAGCCTCCTTGCTGATTGTGCGCCACCTGACTTAATCTCTAGATAGGTCAATAAGATTGATTGGCTGGTGTAGGCCAATCAGAAGCAATCTTAAGAGGCCACCTAAGTTTTTGGTGGCCACGTGATCACTGTCCAGGCAGCAGCATTGCTTGCTTAATATGCCTCATAAATTCATTTCTCTTCCATCCCAGTAATATGACGGCTATCTAGGAACTAAACTAGAAAAAGTGTTTTCGTTACTAGGCCCATATGCGGGAATTTCTACTGGGGCCGAGGGTGCATTTTTTGTAAATGTGGAGCGCAATTTTTTTAACATAAAGGAGTTCAAAACTATTATCAAGAGAGGTTAATGAAAAATTTGAGCGGGAACAGTGACTGGTGAAATGAGTTTGTTATACCTTACTGAAAAATTACATAGTAATAACGACTGTATAGAAATTACCTTCTGGGATCTTACTGTAATATTGTAAGTGAAAAACAATATTGCCTTGTCCACTTCTGTTTCCTGTTGCTAACAGCCAGGGGCATGCTGGGAAATGTAGTCCCTTCCCTGATCCAGGGCCAGCGGTCTAGGCCAGGAGCTGGCAAGGAACAACAGCTCCTAGGGAACCTTGGGTTCCCCCATCATGCCCTGCAGGCTCCCCCTGCCCAGCACAGCAGGGAGGAAGGGAAAGAAACTGGAAATGGAGGGAGGGTGTGTTCACACTCTTCACGTCCTTCTGTGGAGGGCCTGGTTACCTTTTACCAACAAGGATGCTGTAGTCTGCTCATCGCCAGAATCACAAGTGTAGTCTCCAGCATCTTTCAGTTGCAAGTCATGAATCAGGAGTTCCACAGTAGATCCTTTCTGTCTCATCTCATACTTGGCACTAGCGTGGAGCAGGATTGATCCCTTTCTCCATTTCACTGCTGCATGGGGTTTTGAGAGCTCAGCACGCAAGGTGGCAGTGGAGCCCTCCTCAGCTTCTTGGCTCTGGAGTTTTTGTGCAAAAAGTGCTGGCGTGGCTGGGTTCCACAGAGAAAGAAGAAAAAAAGAGTCAAGCCTTATGTCACATAGGGCCGTGCAGCTGTGAGACAGAGCTGGGGAGCAGGGGCCTGACAAGCCAGGGGATTGGGCCACAGGGCCTGGAGGTGGAATGTGGGGGCTGAGGAGCTGGGGAACCAGGCTGTTGAGCTGGAAGGTAGTGCAGGGTTCCAGGGGCTGGAAGATTGGGTGGTTATTGGCCATGTCCAGGAGGTGGAGTGGATGCCAGGGGGGCCTCTGGCTGCACCGGGCATACATGGGCACACTAGAGGGCTCTATTTAATTTGGAGCAAAGCGGTGCTCCAAATTTAGTGGTGCCCTAGTCAGGTGCATACGCTGTGTATATCTAGGGATAGCCCGGGGTCTCAGAAGCCCAGGTCAGGTGTTTAATTGCTGTGTAGATGTAACCTAGCAACTTGGATAGCTAAGAACTGCAAAATGCTCCCAAAGCAGGATATGGTATCTCCATTCTTGGAGATATTTAAGTGCAACTGTCAGAGTTGGCTTAGGTTTACTTGGTCCTGCCTCAGTGCAGGAGATGGTCTGATGACTGCTCAAGGCCCCTTCCAGCCCAACAGCTCTATCATACCTCAGAGTCAAAATGGTGTGTGTGACTCTGAGCCCAAATAGTAATAAAATTATCATCTGGGTACTGAACATTTCCCACTGAAATGGGATCTCTATTTTAAAAGGAGGAAACGTTAAGCATTCTGGTGATTAGCCTTCATGGCACTGTAAGTTAGTGGGCCTAGACAGATCACTGACAAGCAGATTATCTGAGTTCTAATCTTAGTCTAATGGTGTTTCACAATGTGAGCATAGACAAGTCATTTAGGCCTGTGATTCTGAAAGAATTCACTAATGTGGGCCATTTCAATGTTGGGTGCTCACTTCCAGACACCTTGAGTCTGATTTTCCCCTTGACGTCAGTGGAGAGCTAAAGCTATTAATAATGATCATGTCCTTCTATGTCTCTACAATTCTATTGACTACTGTGAGTTGTTCTTGATTTGCACTTGTGTAAGAGGGAGCAGCATCAGCACCATTGTCTTACCTTGCACAAGAAGTATGTGTGTGTGTGTGTATTGACCAAAGACCAATACAATAAAGAATTCTGAACGTCAAGGCTGAGATGGCAGAACAATCATTCAGCTCAACAGAGAGTAATAGTGAAAAACTATGACCACTGTTATACAGGAAGACCAGATGGTCCCTTCTGGACTTTAAGTCCCTGAATCTATGCACACCACTGAAACCCAAAGAGGGACTAGAAGGGAACTTCACAACTCAGGAATAAAGTTCATTGATAGAGATGTACTGGAGTAGATGACAAAACATTGATTCAGAGTTTAACTAGCTCTGTAGTCAATACCTACTTTCATGATATAAATGATGATAGTAAACAAATAAGAAATGAAAATGGACGTTCATTCACAGTAACAACTTTCCCTAAAAGTTCAGGATGTATGCAGACAGGGAATTCATTATGGAGACATTACCAATGTGATATACAACACCCAATGCAAATAAATTAATATCTAGGACTATACAAAAAAAGCATTTAATGTAACTACTAAAAATAGTAGGACTAGAACCTTGGCAGGCAGAATTCAGCATTGCGCCCTTGAGTTCAAATTCAGCTGAAGATCTGTCCCTGATCTGCCAGTAATAGGACTATGCTTGTTTAATAGGACTATGTTTGGAACAAATATCTCATTTAAAACCACCGAAAACCTACCTCTGACAGTTAAAGTGGCTGTAGTTTCCTGATTTCCGTTATCACAAGTGTATTTGCCTGAATCTTCTGGCTTTAAATCATAAATCTTTAATGTATGGATTGTCTTCTCTTGTCTGATTTCATATTTGGAGCTTGGAGAAATAACCTGGCAGCCCTTCCTCCACTCCACCGATACATTGGGCTGAGATACCTCACACTCCAGGACAGCTGTACCATCCTCTTCCAATTCTGTGTTCTTCAGAGTCTCTTTGAAGACTGGAAGGGGTACTGAAATTATAAATACATGGAGAATGGAATTGCAAGAGCTTGTAATGACCCTAATTTGGTTTTCAAGATTCTGCTTTGGCCAGTATATTGTCAACCACTCATAGTTCTGTCCCCATAATAACTGGTTTGCCAACAAGACAACCAAATGTTTAAATACCAAAAAGTGTTTTAATTTCTAGGGTGGTCTGGTGAGACTATTTTTTTTTAAAGCAAAACTCTGCATTTTGGATCTAAGATGCCCAACAACGGCTACGTCTACACTAGCACACTATGTCTAAGTAGCCTATTTCGAAGTAAGGACATTGAAATAGGCTACTTCGAAGCGTATCATCTACACGTCCTCCAGGGCTGGTGCCGTCGACATTCCACGTCGAAGTAGCGACGGGAACATCGAAAGGAGCCGCCCCGGAAGGAAATGTGGAGCGTCCACACACATAAGCACTCCCCGTCGAAATAAGGGGCCAGCAAAGCCCTAAACCACTCCCTTAAAGGGCCCCTCCCAGACACACTTGCCCTGCACAGCACGAGATCCACCGAGCCGACAACCGGTTGCAGACCCTGTGCACACAGCATGGACCCCCAGCTGCAGCAGCAGCAGCCAGAAGCCCTGGGCTAAGGGCTGCTGCACACGGTGACCATAGAGCCCCGCAGGGGCTGGACAGAGTATCTCTCAACCCCTCAGCTGATGGCCGCCATGGAGGACCCCGCTATTTCGAAGTAGTGGGACGTGGATCATCTACACACGCCCTACTTCAATGTTGAACATCGAAGTAGGGCGCTATTCCCATCTTCGGATGGGAATAGCTATTTCGAAGTCTCACCGCCTAACGTCGATTTCAACGTTGAAATAGCACACGGCGCGTATAGACGCGACGCGTGCTATTTTGACGTTGTGCTGGCTACTTCGAAGTAGTCAGCTAGTGCAGACGCACCCAACATCTCTTAGAATTATCTTGTTATTATGAAGCATTAATCAAGCTTGCGGCAAATTTTGTTGCAAGCTCAATGTAAGGGTTGATAAATACAGGAAGGGAATACAGATTGATTTTGCGAGTGCAGCATTCTTTACAGCTATGAAGGGACATTCAGGGAGAGAAAAGTGCTGAAAAATGGAGAGAAGAAAGAGCTATCAAAATCCCAATCTAAATCACATAGGTAATCTCAATGAATGACAATGGTTCCATTTCTGTATATAGAAGCTGCACTCCACCCACACCAGATTCTCAGCCAGATTCTCATGAAACTTACCTTTCACTGTGAGCTCTGCTGTTGACACATATGGTCCCACCCTGAAAGTGATGGTGCCAGTATCCTGCTGAGTGACTGTCCTCAGTCTGAGGGTGTGAATCTTGCCTTTTTCAACTGAGATCTCATTCATTTCATTGCTCTGCAGTGCCACACCCTCTAGCTTCCACTCTACATCTTTTGCGTTGTCGTGAGAAACCGTGCATTGAAACACAGCATCTTCCTCTTCAAACACCACCACGTTTGTCAGACCACTGACAATGGTCACGTCGGGCTCTATGAATGTTGTAGTGTCCATTATTGAAAAATAAATTTCACATGTGGACCAAAAACAAAAGAAGTTTTTGAGGGTACATCGCAGTTCTAGAAAACTGTTCTGTTCTATTTGGGTTCTTACAACACATCCATCACGTTGGTACCTGGATACTTTCTACCAGCACATTAAGTGACATGGCTAACATCTTGCACATGCAGTTCTCTGCTATTTCCTCTCATCCAGGGCAGAACTGTGTGTCTATTAAAATACCGTGGTTATACTATTGACAGCAATGCCAAAAAAGCTTGTCTTACACTTGGAATGGAAAATTGGTGAGGTGGGAGGTCATTTTTGGATACTGTGAGCATCCATTGCATGGTCTTGGACAAACCCACAAAAAACTTTTATCTTCCCTAGCGACACTTTGGTAATTTTTCGCTGCCCACACTCAGTTGCCACTAGTCCTGCTGATCTAATATTACCAAGTGACAACTCTTTCAATTATCTTTTGAAGCTAAAAAATGGATAATACATAGCAACTATTCTGAAGCTGAGAAATCGCATCATGTAGTATTGAAAATCAACCCCACAGTGAAAGGCTCTTACCTTTCACAGTCAGCACTGCAGAGGTTGTTTCATCCCCAGCGATGCAGGAATACTTGCCAGAGTCCTTAGCTTCCAGGTGCTGAATGCTTAACTCATGAATGGTACCCTTCTGTCTCATCTCATACTTGGAACTTGGCTGAAGCTCCTTGCCATCTTTCCTCCACTCTACCACAGCATTAGCTATTGTGACCTCACAGCACAATTTAACCATTCCGCCTTCTTCCACTTCCTCATTCTTCAGCTGTTGCTTGAACTGAGGTTTAATGGCTGTGAAGTCAAGAACATCAATAGACAGCCCATTACCTACGTGCTTATGTGTAGAATGATTCACCCAAAAACAACCCAACACAAGGACGCCAACTGCCTGGGGCCTCATGCTGCTGAATATGCATTTAATAATGTCAGAAGTAAACACATTACTTGTGATCCCAGTACATAAAGAAAGCCAAGCTCAGTAGAATTTCATTAAAGAATTCATCCCAAACAAATGTTAGGGTTTCTTTATCACAATGACCTGTGTTATGAGCCTCCTTGTGAGGTAGAATATAGTCTTAGGTGTCGGCATGTACTATTAGTGTCCATTCTAAATGCACAGTATCCTCTTTTTACTAACACCAGTCTACCACCATTGTCTTTAACGGAGTTCCTCCTAACTTAAGAAAGAAGAGAATAAGACAAGTTCTGATGCACCACTATCTGATCAATTAGACTCTCAACAGTAACTCCTTGCAGAAGATGTAGTTCTATTGTACTAGATGCACACTAACCAGCTACTGCACTGCTTGGAGAACAGAGTAAATCCACCAACCTACTCGGCCAACAGCCACTGAATTGTTGAGAGGTGAGTTCATTAGGTGACTAACTACCCACTTTATTTTTGTTTTGTTTAAATGCTCATAGCCTTTGTGATTTTCGCTGCAGTTTATTAAAAATGGGAACCAATAGGTATTAAAAGTTCTGGTATCACTTGTGTATGCAAAATTATTCTGTTGCTACCGTGGAGTAGAAAATACCCCAAACTGCCAGATCTGAAGATTTATCATGTGTTAAAAATCATAGAATGATTGTATAGGGGGAATTTTCTGTTCTGATTTTGTGTCTGCTGTTTTCTCCATCCTATCTCTAATTTGATGTTATTCACAAAGACAGTCAGAGTAATTTTCTTAGCATGTCACTAATCATGTTTCTAAATGGAGCCGCCTTTGGGGCGATACTAACCGTTCACTCTGAGGTTTGCTGTGCTCTGTTCATCACCAGTATCACAGGTGTAATCAGATGTGTCTTCCTGCTCTGTGTTATGGATCACAAGTTCAGCTCTGAGACCTTCTGATCTCATTTCATATTTGGCACATGGAAAAAGGACCATGGTGCCTTTCCTCCATTCCACAGATGCCATGGCCTTGGTCAGCTCACACTGTAGTTTCACTGTCGCACCTTCTTCCACTTCTGTGTCTTTGAGCTCCTTTTTGAACAAAACTGGGAGGGCTAAAAGGAAAGGGAAAAAACAGAGGCTTTTATTTAACCCCACATCAAGTACCTGTTAACAAAGCAGTGTCTGTCATGGTGGGAAACATAGCAACTGTTTTTTTTAAAAGTACCCGCAAAGTCATTGAGTATGTATAGTCAACTGTACTTGACGAAGGCAAGTCATCCAGTTATAGTCAAAAGAGGCTGCCTGAAATTCTGAAGTTTCCTTCAAATATTCTTGGGCTTTGTTCCTTCCCTTGGTTGAATCCTTTGAGTACAATTCAACTTTGAAACGATTTGAGAGATACATCGGTAGTCAAAAATGAGTCTTCTGAGGGCCGCACCCTTGGGAAGTCCCACGTCGGATTAGATGGAGACCTTTGGTTTTGTCTCACAATTGAAAGGACATCAGTCGTGCATCAAGACAAATATCCAGTGACATGGTGCTGAATCTCAAACTCTTCCCAAATGTCTGGGAAACTGACTCATGTTACAAGCCAACACTCTCATGCTTCAACGAACAAATATAATCTCTTAAAATCAAGTATCGCCTTGTCCTCCATGCCACCGTTCCATTCAGGACAATGGTTCAGGGTGACTTTATTTTAAAAAAACATGAATAAGTTGGAAGAAAAGTGTATATCCCAAAGTTACAGAATTTAGTAACATCCCTTTTGCACGCTGAAGCGAACCTATTTTTTTCAGAAGTGAAGCAAGAGAAGGTCTCATGTCACCTACCTTTCACGTATAATGAAGCCTTGGTTTCCTGGTTCCCAGTATCACAGCTGTATTCTCCTGTATCTTCTAAACTGAGATTGTGTACTAAGAGCTCTACAATGCATTCTCTCTGTCTCATTTCATACTTATTGCTAGGCTGCAGCCCCAGGCCTCCTCTCCTCCATTCAACTGGGATGTTAGGTTTGGACACCTCACAACGTAATGTGGCTGTCCCTCCTTCTTCAGCCTCCTGGTTCTGAAGGGGTTGCTTAAATACAATAGGCAGGGCTGCAAAAATTGAGAAGTAAATATTTTAAGTGCCTTTTAGTTGCCAAAAGAAGGTAACTGGCAGGGTCCATCAAGAACAAGCTAAATCAGTGTTTCTCTAGCTGGCTCTGGAGAGCCTCTTGTTGTATTGTTGTAGGAACCATTTGTGAATCAAGAAATGGCAATGGGATAGAGGAGATACGGGAGCATTCAGAGCAGAGTTTATCCATGAGTAGATCTGTCTCACAAAGTAGTCCACAAAATGAACATGTCTGACAGTCACTGATTTAATATCCTCAGACAGTTTTACAGAAGTGTCGCTATGAAAACAGAAGAGACTGATTTGAAGAATACTGTAAGTGAAGGCAAGGATTAAAATTATAATGATTTTGGGCTCCCGTGCTGTCCCTTTCACTCCTAACAGCTTTGAAGATTTACAACAGCCTGTTGTGTTTAGCTTAGAAAATCTTCTTCAGATGGTAGGTGCCTTGGGACTCTGTTTGTACAGCACCTAGCCCAGTGGGGTGCTGGTTTGTGACCAGGGATACAGTAAGAAAAGTATATAAGAATAAGAGTAATAGCTAAATCTTCAGCCAATGCAGAAAAAGGGATGTTGACCTTCAAAATGTGACAGCTGTTAGTACAATGGGAGATGAATGTCATACGAGGAGAACCAGAGAAGAAATCAAGTATCAGAGAGGTAGCCGTGTTAGTCTATCTTTGAGAACAACAAGAAGTCCTGTGGCACCTTATAGACTAACTGATATTTTGGAGCATAAGCTTTCGTGGGCAAAGACCCGCTTCATCAGATGCCCACGAAAGCTTATGCTCCAAAATACCTGTTAGTCTATAAGGTGCCACAGGACTTCTTGGAGAAGAAATGTCAGCTTTCATGAAGAACGCCAGATAGGACACCAGGGCTACGTCTACACGTGCAGCCAACATTGAAATAGCTTATTTCGATGTTGCGACATCGAAATAGGCTATTTCGATGAATAACGTCTACACGTCCTCCAGGGCTGGCAACGTCGATGTTCAACGTCGACGTTGCTCAGCCCAACATCGAAATAGGCGCAGCGAGGGAACGTCTACACGTCAAAGTAGCACACATCGAAATAGGGATGCCAGGCACAGCTGCAGACAGGGTCACAGGGCGGACTCAACAGCCAGCCACTCCCTTAAAGGGCCCCTCCCAGACACAGTTGCACTAAACAACATAAGATACACAGAGCTGACAACTGGTTGCAGACCCTGTGCCTGCAGCATGGATCCCCAGCTGCCGCAGAAGCAGCCAGAAGCCCTGGGCTAAGGGCTGCTGCCCACGGTGACCATAGAGCCCCGCAGGGGCTGGAGAGAGAGCATCTCTCAACCCCCCAGCTGATGGCCGCCATGGAGGACCCAGCAATTTCGACGTTGCGGGACGCGGATCGTCTACACGGTCCCTACTTCGACGTTGAACGTCGAAGTAGGGCGCTATTCCTATCTCCTCATGAGGTTAGCAACTTCGACGTCTCGCCGCCTAACGTCGAAGTTAACTTCGAAATAGCGCCCGACGCGTGTAGACATGACGGGCGCTATTTTGAAGTTGGTGCCGCTACTTCGAAGTAGCGTGCACGTGTAGACGCAGCTCAGGAGTCAGGAAGACAACTCAAGAGACACTAATTGTGTTTAAGCTCTAACCTTATTAGGTAGCACTGATCACTTGGAACATGTAATAAATACCTATTTCCTGCAACTCTGCTGCCTGTTGTACTACCACTTACTATTCATGAAAAAAACAGCTCCAAAAAGAAAGAGAATTCAGCAACAAATAACTCATCCTTGTGTTTTCTCTCATCAGCACCGAAGTTAAGTAACTACAGTCAACATTTGATTGATAGACAAGTTTCACCAGATACATCTTCTCCCTTCTGGGCAAAATTTTCTTGAACTGAAAAGGCCAACAATTTTGGCTGGGAAGTTTTCCTGTCACCACGGAAAAGCAGCTGCTTGTGATGAAAAGCCAGATAGCCCTGCCGTACAAACTGCCTTTCATCTGCACAACGTAATCTGAAACAACATTTTTAAAAAAAATCTTTTTCTTTACACAGATCTATAACTATATCCTCTTTTACCTGCTCAGCACTAGTGCTCATTCCCTTCCCTACAAATTCACATAACCTCTGAAGTTGAACAAAATTAATTACTAGTGAAACTTTGTGGACTTCAACTTGAGATACAAAGATCCATGGGGTGCATTCAGTGTGAGAAACAACATTTTAAACGTGATCACCCACACAATTAGAACAGAATAGAATAGAATAGAATACTGCCACAGTGGAGCTCACCAAATTCTCATTTGCTATCGA
Source organism: Carettochelys insculpta (assembly GCF_033958435.1). Lineage (NCBI taxonomy): Eukaryota > Metazoa > Chordata > Testudines > Carettochelyidae > Carettochelys > Carettochelys insculpta. The sequence continues at coordinate 279,244,276 of NC_134138.1, read as the reverse complement.
CTTCCCCCCGCTTAGGTCAGGGCTAGGCAAACTACTGCCCGTGGGCCAGATCTGGCCTGCCAAGCTGTCAGATCTGGCACAAAGACACACTGGGGAGCCCCAGTCAAGTTCCCTGTTTGCCCCCTTTCCCCGCACACAGCTCCGAAAAGTGGCTTCAGGGCCCTGTTTGTCTTTCACTTGCCATGAGCCCGGGGGAGGGAGGAGAGGTTTCACGCACTGCCCCTGCTTCCAGCACAATCCTATTGGTTGCTGTCTGGCCAATGGGAGCTGCCTTTTTGAAGCACAGGCAGTGCGCGAAGCACCCCTCAGGCTCGCAGCTATTCCCAGATGCACACGGCCTCTCCCATGGCTGGGCAGGCAGGGAGCTTGCCTGAGAGACCTGCTGAGCTGCTGACTAGGAGTCTCTCGGGTAATTCCCCCAGCTATCCCATCCCCCTGGCACCCCAACCCCTGCCTCTTCCCAACCTCCTGCTTCCCCACTCCTGCTCCCTTCCTCACATAACCAGCCCCCGCCCCGCACCCATACCCCACATAACCCAAACCCTCTGCCCCTCCTCCTGCATTTGTGCTCTCACCCCAATCTCCTGCCCCAGGACACCCCCTCACCTGTACCAGGTCACAGCCCAAATGCCTGCACCCCAGTCCCTTCTCCAGCCACAGTCCAAACCCCTGAACCTCACTCCTCTGTCATAGGTCACAACCCTGCACCACCTCCTGCATTCCAGACCCCTGCCCCAGGTCACCACCATCTCCTTCACCCAAACTCCCTCCCAGACCCCACACCCCTTTCTGCCCCCCAATCCCTTACCAAGCTCCTTTCCATACATGACCTCCATCCCAGACCCTGCACCTCCTCCACTAGCATAGTGGGAGAGTGCACCCTTAGAGTGCCCTCATCAACAGTTATTACCCACCCCTGACTCAGACGGCTTGGGTGCATCAGTATCTTTACATCACTAATGCTTTGCTGCTGCTTACACATTTCAGGGATGCCAGGCACCCAGGCAGAGCTGTGTCAGATCTTTCAGATGTCAGCAGAATATCCCAAGGGCACTGCAGGATGTACACGGGACTAGAAGGCTAGCAGCAAAGAAACTAAATGGCCCTAATGCAAAATGAGAAGACCTTTATTTCGTAGCACATTTGTGTGGCCAGGGTTGCAATGTTCTGCCTACCATGTATGGTCACCGCGGATGTTGTCTGTTGATCCCCTGAGTCACAGGTATATTTTCCTGTATCTTCCAGTTTTAAGTCATGAATGACCAACTCAACAACAGGCCCTTGCTGCTTCATCTCATATTTCAGCCCAGGGAAGAGGGTCGTAACTCCTTTCCTCCACTCTACCGGAACATTAGGCTTGGTAAGTTCACACCGTAGTGTGACTGTGCCATCTTCTTCTGCCTCCTCATCCTGAAGCTCATGTTTGAAAAGTGCTGGTAAGGCTATAAAATAAAAACAGCGTACATCTTAGAACAACTGGGCTTTCCCAGGAGAAAGAGAAGGTAGGATAAGTTTGAAACCCTCTACAATGAACCATTTTGGAGTGGCAACTCCTCAGAGATCTGCAGCAGTAGAACTCATAGCAGTAATGGGCATACTTTCAGAACCAGAAGGTATCTATTTAAAGAAGCAGCTTTTGCATAGGCAGTAGCACCTTCTATCGCTGCATAAGTAACAAGTCTGCGGCGTCCACTCCATGGAGTTGGAAAAGCTCTTGGGGCGGAAGAATTCACCTGGACATCTGCAATAAGGAGTGAGCATTTCACCATTTTTCCTAAAGGAAAGTTTTAAGGAAGGAAGCTGGAGTTCTGTGGCCCATCTCGGGGCCTGCACAGGATTCTGGGTGGCAATCTCCTTTTGCTGCCTCACCACTCTGCTGTGACATTTGGGCAATGCTCTTGTGATCTCCTTGCTGGTTTGATTGTATTCCTGGCCCAGCATTGATACAAACTTGTCTAAAACTCAGCCCAGTTATGCCGAGGAGTTTGTGAAGCTCAGTGAACAATTCGGTACACCTAGGCTGCGTTTTTTGGCTTGTGCGATGCACCCTTGTGACAAATTACTCTATAGCTGTTTAATAGCTCGTAAATTGTAAATGTGATCCTCGGCTATATACTCCCATAATAAAATAACTACAGTACACCAAGGGCCAATTTGAAATAAATGGGGAAGAAGGGCTGCAGGACAGAATACAACACACCAGAAAACAACTAGCAGTGATCAAAAGCCGAAGGCTACGTCTACACGTGAAGCCTACATCGAAGTAGCCTATTTCGATGTCGCCACATCGAAATAGGCTATTTCGATGAATAACGTCTACACGTCCTCCAGGGCTGGCAACGTCGATGTTGAACATCGACGTTGCGCAGCACCACATCGAAATAGGCGCAGCGAGGGAACGTCTACACGCCACAGTAGCACACATCAAAATAAGGGTGCCAGGCACAGCTGCAGACAGGGTCACAGGGCGGACTCAACAGCCAGCTGCTCCCTTAAAGGGCCCCTCCCAGACACACTTGCACTAAACACCACAAGATACACAGAGCCGACAACGAGTTGCAGACCCTGTGCATGCAGCATGAATCCCCCGCTGCAGCAGCAGCAGCCAGAAGCCCTGGGCTAAGGGCTGCTGCCCACGGTGACCATAGAGCCCCGCACGGGCTGGAGAGACAGCATCTCTCAACCCCTCAGCTGATGGCTGCCATGGAGGACCCCACAATTTCGACGTTGTGGGACGCGGATCGTCTACACAGTCCCTACTTCGACGTTGAACGTCGAAGTAGGGCGCTATTCCGATCCCCTCATGAGGTTAGCGACTTCGACGTCTCGCCGCCTAACATCGAAGTTAACTTCGAAATAGCACCCGACGCGTGTAGCCACGACGGGCGCTATTTCGAAGTTAGTGCCTCTACTTCGAAGTAGCATGCACGTGTAGACACAGCTCATTCCTGCAGGCTTTGCTCACACAAATTTCCTCACTGAATCTCTGAGGAGAGAAAGATGCAGGATTCAGCCAAAAACATGTATAAAACCACACCTCTCCTTTTACAACAGTCAGAAGAGTTATTCCTAAAATAGCAGAAGGGGAAGCAGGGAAAATCATGAGAGGCATTTATATATGATGCTCGGATAACGTAGAGAGATAAAAACCAATGTGTAAAAGGATGATGAGTCACATCCTTCTTTCATTTTAGGAAACTTTTAATCCCTTCTCTTGAAACGTCTTGTCAGTATAAAATGAAGGCAGACTCCACCTCAGTGTTATTGGATACTCTACATTAAATAGAGCACTGGAGTATTGTTGTACAAGTTTGAGACTTAATCACAAGCTTTGAACCCCAGGAAGTTATTTCAACAAGGAAAACTAGTATTAAAAATAGTTCAGAATTTATTTTCTTTTCCTCATTACCATTTACTGTTAAGGTAGCTGTGGTCTGCTGGTCTCCACACACACAGGTATAATCTCCAGCATCCTTCACCTCTAGAGGGCAGATAACCATCTCTGCAATGGTGCCTTCAAGTCTCATTTGGTATTTCTCACTGGCTTTGACCACTTTGTGTCCTTTCTTCCACTCCACCGGAGCTGGCTTGGTCAGCTCACAGCGCAGAGTGGCAGCTCCGTTTTCCATAGCTTCGCAGTTCTTCAATTCCTCTTTAAACCGTGGGGGGAGGGCTGGGGAATACAAAATGAATGGAGCGGGCATGAAAACTTGCAATGGCAACTGGCTGGTCTGTTGTGGAGGAAGCTGAATCAGAGAAAGTGCACCAAGCCCTCATAAAATGTCCAGTGAATTCAATGGAATGCCCGCCACAGGCTTCAGTGGGCATTGGACCAGGGCCTTAAGAGGATATAAAAGAAAATCAAAGGAAGAAAGGTAGCCGAGAACATCTACACGTTGGCAATTCTTTTCCCCATTATAAACCACAGGACAAGTAATGCAAGCCAATGGCAAGGACACATGAAAAGACAAATTGTGGGAAAAGAAAGCAAGCTTATAAAATCCAGCACAGGAAGAGTTTGCAATGGAATAATATTGCAGTCATAGACAGCACAATAAACAAAAAAAGCATATATGTAATTATCTATTTTACCATGCACTGTTAAGGTGGCTGTGGTCTTCTGGTCTCCACACACACAAGTGTAATCTCCAGTGTCCTTCAGATCTAAACAATGGACTATAAGCTCCACAATACAACCTTCTTGTCTCATTGTGTACTTGTTGTTTGGTCTGAGCATTTTGTGTCCCTTCTTCCACTCCACTGGGGCAGCCTTGGTCAGCTCACAGCGCAGAGTGGTCGTTCCACCTTCTATGGCTTCCTGATTGCACATTTCTTCTTTGAAGGATGGAGGCAAAGCTGAAGGATGCAATATATACAGTGTGTTAAAAACTGGTGGCAGTTTGCTGTAGATGAAAAACAGCAGATGAGGGAGAAACTAGAAAAAAGTGCAGGGAGACAAAACTTGAGACGAACAGAGGAGAAAAGTGATATTATATTCCAGTAGTTATATATGGCCAGATTGCCTAATCCTTGCATTGTTTAGACTGACTGCACACTTATGAAATGTCATTAGCCTCAATAGATTTATTCCTAACCTACATAAGAATGGCTGTATTGGATCAGCCCAGTATCCTGCCTTCCATCTGGGGACAATGCAGATGCAAAATGAACAGAAAAGCTGATCATCAAGTGATCCATGCTCTGCTGTCCTCCCCCAGCTTCTGGCAATCAGCAGCTAGGGACACCCAGAACATGAGCTCCCATCCCTGTCCATCTTCACTGACAGCCATTGATGGACCCGCTCCTCCACGTCAGGAAGGGGAGCATTAAGAACAAATCTTTGGCATCCTCCACCTATGTCCAAGACAACTAGCTTTGTAACAGCCTTTCTCTGTCTCTTTTCGTATTTCTCACTTGATTTCAGTTTCTTCTGTCCCCTCCTTTCACCGCGACAGAGCTGCCTGGTCAGCTCACTGTGAGGTGTGGTTCCTTGTTTTCATTTTCCCTTCATTCTTTAATAGTTCTTTTAAAAAGTCTGTCGGGGCTGATGGGCTCACCATGAGTACAGAAGTTATCAAAATGCCACAGAACTTTGAACTCTAATTTGCTCTCCTCCAGGATACTATTTTTCTGTTTACACATTCCTCATTTATCTTCTTTGGACATCCATCTAGATTCCTCTCATCCACTTCTCTAAACAAAACAATCTCCTCTAAACAATGTCTCATCACATTTTCATGACTATTGTTCCCAGTAACCACATGGTCTGTATCTAGGTTTTTAAGTCATATGGACACTAGACACTGCTACATTGGAAAAGCAAAAATATTAACAAGTAAAGGCTGGGTCAGACCAAAATCTAAAATCTGAATCCCATGTCCAAGCTATGGAATCTATATTCAAATTCCTTGGATGTGGCACACATGATATTTAAACTAGTTTGAAACTGAGATAACTGAATTCAACAGCATGACTGCTGATATTTACAACAGTGTGAAAAAGGAATAAGGTCCTACCAAAAAATCATCCTAACCTTCGAAAATCAGACTCTAGAGAAAAGCCATCTGATTGGACAAGGGATGCAGGAACCCAACCTTACTGTATATCTAGTTCTTACAGCAGAGGGTTTTGACTGAATTATTCTTGTGACCTGAATAGTATTTATTTTCCTATACAAATAGACAAACAGGGAAGAAGAAAATGCCAGCAAGGGAAGACAAAGTAATGGCCAGAGTTTTGTTTTAGGAAAGGGGAAAAAGCAAAAAGTGAATGTGTTAGCTAGTTCACAAGGATGAAGAATGGAATTTTTCCATACTGGTAATCTTCAGTCTATCAAAGCAAAGGAATGTTATTCAAAATAGAGCTGCTATGAATGAGAGAGAGAGAACAGATAAAGGAAATGAGGACATTGAGCCAAGCTATGGCCAAGGAAGCGGGTGATAAGAAAAATTAGACAGCGTTTATGACGAGATATTTTTACCATGCACGGTTAATGCAGCTGTAGTCTGATGTTCTCCACACACACAAGTGTAACCTCCTGTGTCTGTCTCAACTAGATCGTGGACCATCAGCTCTGCAATGGTGCCCTCCAGTTTCATCTGGTATTTTTCACTTGCTTTGAGTGCCTTGTGCCCTTTCTTCCACTCCACTGGGGCAGCCTTGGTCAGCTCACAGCGCAGGGTGGCACTCCCACCTTCCTTAGCGTCCTCATTCTTGAGTTGCTCTTTAAAACGCGCTGGCATGGCTGAGGGAGGCAACAGCAACAAAGTGGGCAACAAGATGCCAGCATTTGAATCCTAATTTCTCTTGCTTTGTCATGATATTTCCATTCAGACGTTTCTTATTGCAGCCTGAACAAAGGAAGCTGAGCGCTCATTAGTTGCAATCTCCTTTGAGATGAGTGACACACCACTGCTTAAAAGGGAACAATTCCTGGTCCTGTTTGACCATGTTTTCACTTACTGGCCATGATAAGTAACCTTGCTTTGAGGTTCTAGGATCTGCGTATGGACAATTTATGCTGATAGATGTAATATTATCCCTATCTATAGGGATATGATCACTCAGAGGCCAGTGTACTACATGTTTTCAGACAACTTATATGCTGAAATAATGAAAGCAACTAGACTGCACAACATTAATCACATGTTTCTAGTTTTCAATCGAGGTGCCAGGAAAGCCTGTAAATATGACCAGACAGAATTGGGTTCTCACTTACCTCCTCAGAAATTGTTCTTCAAAACAAAAAAAAAATCCCTATGTGTGACACAAACAATGTCTATAGGAACAACCCCTAGTGCAAATTTACATCAAAGCTGCCTCATGCACATAGAGTGTTAATTAGGGAAGGAGAATGGGGAACGAATGCTGCCCGGAAAAGAAGGAGTCAGAATAAAGGGAAAATCCATGCTTCAGGGAAGGAAAGAGTCAGATAAAGCACAGTGGGACAGTCGAGGATTTTTGTGGAAATAGCCTCCATTGCTTCAGAGCCAAGGAACATTATTCCACACAAAAGGAGTTGCAGTGACTGAGGTGGACGGTCATGCAATGGATAAGGAAATGAGAACCTGGAGCAAGGATTTATTGCCAAACTTGGTTTTAAGGAGGAAGCTGAATAAAACAGAATAATCACAGGTTGCATTATGAGCTGACTTTTTACCATTTACTGTTAAGGTAGCGGTGGTCTGCTGGTCTCCACACACACACATGTAATCGCCCATATCCTTCAAACTGAGATTGCATATCACCAGTTCTGCAACGGCCCCTTCGAGTCTCATCTGGTATTTCTCACTGGCTTTGAGCACCTGGTGCCCTTTCTTCCACTCCACCGGAGCAGCCTTGGTCAACTCACAGTACAGAGTGGCACTCCCACCTTCTGTAGCTTCCTTATTCCTCAGTTCTTCTTTGAAAAGCACAGGGAGAGCTGAGGGCACAATAGAGCAGGTGATAACATTTATAGACGAATGACAAGTGGCTGGGGCCAGCTGATGAAATGGAGGTGGGGGAACATGGGAAAATATGTAACAGGAAAGAGCATGAGCAAAATGGAAAGGCGCTTCCTTCACTTTCTCCTTGTCAAGGGATGGGCTGGCACCACCCAGGAATTTTGACCCAAAGTCTGATCCCTTAGGAGGAAATGAGTAGCAGATAGGATGAAAGAAGCAACAATGAAATGGTAAGTTAATATCAAGTTGGTTATACGATTCCAGAGACTGCCAGGGTAGAGTTTCAGGAATGATTTTAGAAAACTAGCTATTGAATATTGATGGGTTTTTTTTTTACCATGTACTGTTAAAGCGGCTGTTGTCTTCTGCTCCCCAGAGACACAGGTGTAATCTCCAGCATCCTCCAGCCCTACATCATGAATCACCAGTTCTGCAGTGGTGCCCTGCTGCCTCATTTTGTACTTGGCACTTGCTTTGAGCATGTCTTGCCCCCTTTGCCATTCCACAGCAGCAGTTTTGGTTAGTTCACAGCGCAGCGTGACTGATCCGCCTTCTGTAACTTCCTCATTCTTTAGCTCTCCCTTGAACAGCACAGGCAGGGCTGGAGGACAGGAGGTAAACAGACAAGGCATTAAAACCAAAAGGGCTGTTGGGTTAAGTGGCTGGTCCCATGAGCTAAGGCTGTAGCCTTCCACCTCTCATAACGTAGGGTCAAATCTGACTCGTTCGGGGATTTCGCTCCAGCCAGACAGAACGTGGTCAATATCGTTATGTCCTGGAAAATAAAGTCCATTTGACTGTCACTGCACAGCAGGAGCACAACTCGCAGCTTGGGTTGAGGCGGATTATGAAAAGTGTGTGCAGAAGCATGAACAACATGTGCCCTGCTCCAGCTCTGCATTCAATCCAGCCAGTCTCCGACTTGGGCGAACATTACAACTGACATATGATTGTTCATCTACCATCTAAGTCAGGCCCGCTGACAGGGTGAAGGGAGGAAGGGGCAGATGCTCTGGGGCCCAGTGGTTCAAAAGGGCCTGGAGCTCTTGTAGCTTGTGCCCTGGATCCTTTAAATTACCACCAGAGCCCCAAGCAGTGCACTCTGGGCAGTACAATGGTGGGGAGAGGCACAGCATGTTCTGGGTAGCGCTGAGGGCTGGCTGCCTCTAGCCCCGCCCCTGCCCCCTGAGGCCCCGCCCCTTCCAAGAGCACAGACCCAGGGCCCTCACACCTTGCCCAGGAGCCTGGCAAATTCTGTTGGCCCCTGTGATCTAAGTACTAGAGAAACATGAAGCTCTCCGTCTTCAGCTGCACACAAATTAATAAAAGCCTAAGAGAGTTAGCTGAATCTTCTTTCCAACAACAACGAGTTTCAGGGGAACAAAGAGCAGAGCAGTAGAGTGCTCATCTTGGAGCATATTATTTACCATTTACTACCAACGTAGCTGTCGTCTCGCGATCACCACACGTGCATGTGTAATCTCCTGCATCCTGCAGAGCTAGATCATGGATCTCCAGCTCAGCCGTGACACCATCCTGTCTGAGGCTGTATTTGTCACTCGCCTGGAGTACCTTGTGTCCTTTCTTCCACCCCACCGAAGCAGGCTTGCTCAGCTCACAGCGCAGAGTAGCTGTTTTGCCTTCCGTGGCTTCCAGATTCTTCAGTTCTTTTTTGAAAAGTGCAGGCAGAGCTGAGGACCACAGAATGGATGCACAAAACATTAAAGACTGTAAGGCTGGGGTCAGCAACCTTTCCAAGGCAGTGCTAAATTTGACCTTCTGACCTCTATGTACAGTCCAAGTCCCGATGATACTTTTTAAAGTCATTAATAGTCCTACTTACAACAGCTTCATTCATAAATAAATAAAGATGAAGAGCTTTATTGCTTACGTGGTGGTTGGTAGCATGAGCTGTTCTTTTGTTAATCCACAGGTAGCATGGCTTTGAGCAAGGCCATGGATGCATGGGGGGCAGGGAGAGACGGGGCTGAGCTCAGCCTCTCATGTCGATGAAAATTGGCTCACCTGCCACTCTTGGCATGCATGCCAGGTATTGCTGACCCCTGCTGTACGGGCTGGCTAGCTGGTGGGATTGGAGGGAATGCGACTGAAATTACATTGTAAAGAGGAAACAAGAAAAGCAGCCTGAACAAAGGAAGCTGAGCGCTCATTAGTTGCAATCAGCTTTCTTTCCTCACAACAGTATGGTTGAGGACAACTAATGCACCCAATGGAACTTGAAGGAATTTTACACAAGCAATGAAAACAGAGAAAACACACCAAAATTATAAACACATATAAGCTATTGGCTACGAAATAAAAAATAAACCCAAACACAGACACGTGCAGAATAAATTGCAAATGGGGTGGCGGGTCGTTGGATTTGGATTCTTGTTTTACCGTGCACTGTCAGGCCAGCAGTTGTCTTCTGGTCTCCACACATGCAGGTATAATCTCCAGCATCCTTCAATTCCAGGTCATGGATAACCAGCTTAACCACAGGGCCCTCCTGTCTCATTTTGTATTTGTCACTTGCTTTGAGCAAACTGTCCCCTTTCATCCACTCCACTGGCGCAGGCTTGGTCAGCGCACAGCGCAGGGTGGCGGTTCCACCTTCTCTAGCCTCCTCGCTCTGCAGTTCTTCTCTGATGAAAGCAGGCAGAGCTGAAGGATGTGAAAAAGAGCATTAAAGTGGAGCTCTGACCTACGACGCAGGAGAATAGGTGAAAGGAGTGGGTGTAGAAAACGGCACAGTTTGTAAAAAGGGGATACTGCCCACAATGGCATGAAAAAACTGAACTGGACCATGTCATATTACAGAAGAACATAAGCAGGCCTGAGGGCCAGGATGGAAGTTTCTATTCCAGCAGTACAACCAAGTTCCCATCCCTATCTTTCAGCCTCAAACCCAGCAGATATAAATGCCAGATGGCCATATCAGCCCTGAGACTTTCAGTGAAGGTGGGAACCCAGGGAACCAGTAACTAAGTGGCATCGAGTCAGTGCATGCGCACCTGATAAACAGCTAAGGGATAAAATCATTGAGAGGTTCTGCGCCTGGTTAGTCTCACCAGGGACTTCAGCCCCAGGGGTGCCCTGGATTCCCCCATCTGGAGCCATGTTCACTGTGGCCCTGGTGTGAGGCAACAGGGATGGGACTTCCCGTGGCAGAATGGGACATAAGCATTGCAAATACCTTTCACTCCTTTAGTACATTGTTCTGTAATGCTTTTGCAGTGAAGTGGTAAGCGTAACAAAGCACATTATCCCTAACTGGCTGTGTGTTGAAGTGAATCAATAATCTTGTTTGCCCACAGCGCTGTGAGCTGAAAGACTGAGTGAGCTCAATCAACCAATTGGGCTGCAATTTGGGAGACTTAGGCCTGGGAGGAAAGCCCTAATTAGCTATGTGGGAGTAGGCAGAGCTTATAGAAAGATGGGAACTAGGAAGGGGAGGGGCCAGTCACTGCCTGAGAGACAGAACATGAGTCGGGGGCATGGCTGCAGAGACAGGGAGCCCAAAATTACTCTCTGGGAAGGACAGAATGGAGAGGGTGGCAAACCCAGAGCTGTGGGGAGGGCAATGAGGTAAGGAAGAGGCTTGGGGAAAGGCAGACAGGGACTTGCGCCTTGGCTGTTACTTAGAGGGTCCCTGAGCCAAAGCCCAGAGCAGAGGGCAGACCTGTTCTCCTGCCTGTCGCCAAGGGAATGGCACACGAAGTGACAAGAAGGGCTGCCTCAGATGGCTGGTGAGCAGGGACTCAGGTGCACATCCCCAGAAGTGGAAACTGCACAGTCAGCTGGCCAACATCTGAGCCACAAAGCTGAGGTTCCTGGAGTGACAGAGGGACTGCAGAGAGAGAAACAGCGTAACTCCTGGAAGGGGTGTGGGACAGCACAGAGCTGATTCCTAGAATGGCCAGCAAGGGGACCACTTGCAGTTAGCAGAGGGCCCATCACATGGCCTGATCCCACACCTCTTCTGTACGGAGCAGTAACTGGTTCCTTCTGTCAGCATGGATATTGTACTACGGAGTTGGGGTACTGGGGGAGAGAGGCTGAACAAAAGACAAACTAATCACTGTGGCTACATCTACGCAGCAATGTTATTTTGAAATAATCCATTCCAGACTAGTTGGTCTGAAATAGATTACTTGTAAACAACACAGCTACACACAAGAATGCATTTCAAAATAGCACCCAACTCTTTTGAAATAGCATGTCTGGATGCATAGGGCCTATCTGGAAACAGTGCCATTGGATGCCATTATGGCTTATTTTGAAATAATGCTATTCTGTGTCTCAAGAGGACCTAATTCGAAATAGCTATTTTGAAATGGCCGTTATTCCTCCTGCAACAATGTTTACGAAATTCAAAATAATGTGCCCACTATTTCAAGTTTATTTCAAAATAGCGTATGCCTAGTGTAGATGCTGGCAAAGTTCTTTTGAAATAACATCTATTATTTTGGAACAACTTTGCTGTGGGGCCATACCCTATGACTTCTATATGCAATAAATGACAAAATACAGAAAGGACATATTAGACAAGGACAGATACTTGAGTCCACCAGATGAACCTGAAAATTCAGAACGTTGTCAGAGAAAATTATTAACTTCAAGATGATGCTTGTTATTACCATGTACTGCCAGGGCAGCCGTGCTCTGCCGATCTCCACACACACATGTATAATCACCAGC